>NW_027142390.1:1335000-3735000 GCF_026170545.1 Melanerpes formicivorus
GGATGAGGAGCAACCAAGTCCGTGTGAGAGCCATCCCCTGCCCAGGAGGTTGGAGTAGAAGATCTTTGAGGCCACTTCCAACCTGATCCCCTCCCGTGATTAGCTCCTCAACAGTTAGCATTTCTCTTCCCTAAGCATGCAGTTGCATTTGACTCCCTGTTCCCTTCTAATCACCACATCAGACTGGGGTTCTGTTAAATACATCCTCTGATGAAGAATTATCTGCAACACTTAATCAGACCAAAATAAATCCAAGTCATTGCTGACATCTGCATCAGATAGAAATGCTCCTTTATTTTATTTCCCAGGGAGTTCTGGCTCTATTTATGCCTGTGTAGTAAATACCAGGAAAATGAGGCCCTATTTATGAGATCAAATTATGGCTCTGCACATAGCCCAGGATAATATTTGCTTTAGCAATTGCTGCTGGGAAGGAGTGAAATGTTGGCAGGGTGCTCGACAGGCCGTGGCACAGGGCTGCCCAGGGAGGAGCTGGAGTCCCCTTCCCTGGAGGGGTGCAAGAGATGTGTGGCCATGGCCCTTGGGGACAGGGTGTGAGGGCCATGGGGGGGATGGGCCAAGGGTTGGGCTCAGTCTTTGAGGTCTTTTCCAATGGACATCACAGAATGGTAAGGTTTGGATCTCTAGAGATCAAGTCCAACCTGAGTGCCAGAGCAGGATCACCTGCAGCAGGCCACACAGGAACACCTCCAGGTGGATTTTGGAAGCTCTCCACACCAGGAGACTCCACAACCTCTCTGGGCAGCCAGCTCCAGGCCTCCAGCACCCTCACAGCAAACAACTTTCTCCTCCTGCTCAGGTGGAACCTCCTGGGTGCCAGTCTGTGCCCCCTGCCCCTTGTGCTGTCCCTGGGCACCACTGAGCAGAGCCTGGCCCCAGCCTCTTGCCCCCCACAGCTCCTTCAGCTCTTGCAGAGCATTGCTCAGCTGCCCTCTGGGGGCTGCTCTGCTGCAGGCTCTCAGCCCCCAGGGCTCTCAGCCTTTGCTGCTCCCAGAGCTGCTCCAAGCCTCACACTGAGGTGGAACCTCCTGGGCTCCAGTTTGTGTCCATTGCTGCCACTGGGCACCACCAGAAGAGCCTCAGACCTTCATCTTGCCCCCCAGCCCCCAGATATCTACAGACACTGGAGGAGAGAAGGCTGAGGAGGAACCTGCTCATGGAATGGAATGAAGCTGGAGGTGAGGAGGAAGTTCTTCCCCTTGAGAGTGGTGAAGCCCTGGAGTGGGTTGTGCAGGGAGGTGCTTGGGGCCCTGTCCCTGGAGGTGTTTAAGGCCAGGCTGGATGAGGCTCTGGCCAGGCTGATCTAGTGTGGGGTGTCCCTGCCCATGGCAGGGGGGGTTGGGACTGGCTGATCCTTGTGGTCCCTTCCAACCCTGACTGATGCTATGACGCTATGCTCAGACTGAACAGCCCCAGGGCTCTCAGCTTTTCTTCACAGCAGAGATGTTCCACTCCCTCCATCACCCCCACAGCCTCCCCTGGACTCTCTCCTCTGGATCCCTGCCTCTCTCTCTCTCTGGCATTGTTGCTGAAACGATTCTCTGAGGCCCCTTTTTCCCCCCTCACTTTTGAGCACAGCAGCTCTGTCACCCCCTGCTAGCAAAGCATTTAACATCCCCGAAGAGGAGAAAACAAAACACTCTGAGCATCTCTAAGCACCCAGACTGCTGCCCTCAGCTTCTCTCCCACCGCTGGGTCAAGCTGCTCTAACAACCCAAATAAAATCCATCAACTGCAGCTAGTTTAAACTGGAGAGAAGCTTTAGGAAGCCCTTCTGAAGCAACTGCTTCCTGCACTAAATCCTCTCTTGGCACTAGAAAGGAGAAGAGGAGGAGGGGAGGGGGGGAGAAATAAGATTGAAAGAACTAATATGGCTCTGGCAGTCTGTAACTCCAATGTATATCTATTAAGAGGACATAATAAATCATCAAAGGCTGTCAGCAGCAGAGACAAAGCAATGAGTTGGAAAGCAAGGATTAAATAAAGTTTAATAAGAAAAACTAACTCCCCCCCCCCCCCCCAAAAAAAAAAGACCAAGAAACCAGAAGTAAAAGCAGATATGAAGCAGTGACAAATGGGAATCAATACTGAGCCTGTCATCCCCCCCCAGCCCTGAGACTGCAACTGTCCCTGCCTGCATGGCCCCAGGTATGCCCAGGATGATCTGGGCTCCAGCTTGGGAAGGGTTGAGGAGAGAGAGCTTCAAATCAGCAGGGAGGGACAGGACACACACACACACACCCCAGCAAGTGTTACTCACCTGAGCAACAAGCAGCGAGGTGGCAGCACTCACCTCGGCCAGGAAAGACCAAAGGAACCTCGAGAGAAAGGAGGTTGATCAGAACTGAGGGCTTCAGGTGTCATGGAGGAGGCTTCAGGTGTCGTGGAGGAGGCTTCAGGGAATAGAACAGGCAAGGAAGAGGGATGCTCACCAGCAGGTGAAGTAAAGGAATGGGTGGAAGCTCGAGGAGAGAGGAGATGGAGACTGGAGATGAGGAAGGAATTCCTGAGAGTGAGGAGGCACTGGCACAGGTTGCCCAAGGAGGCTGTGGCTGTCCCCTCCCTGGAGGTGTTCAAGGCCAGGTTGGATGAGGCTCTGAGCAGCCTGGGCTGGTGGGAGGTGTCCCTGCCCATGGCAGGGGGTTGGAGCTGGCTGAGCTTTGAGGTCCCTTCCAACCCAACCCTTTTCCTTCTCTTTCTGTGATTTTACTGATGTGAAATCAGTTTGTTTGAGCTGCTGGCAGTAGCTGACCAAACCCTGTCGGCACCCACTGACCAGACCCTGCCTGCAGCAGCAGCTCACCAGACCCTGCTGGCACCCACTGACCAGACCCTGCCTGCAGCAGCAGCTCACCAGACCCTGCTGGCACCCACTGACCAGACCCTGCCTGCAGCAGCAGCTCACCAGACCCTGCTGGCACCCACTGACCAGACCCTGCCTGCAGCAGCAGCTCACCAGACCCTGCCAGCACCCACTGACCAGACCCTGTCCGCAGCAGCAGCTGACCAAACCCTGCCGGCACCCACTGACCAGACCCTGCCTGCAGCAGCAGCAGCTGACCAAACCCTGCTGGCACCCACTGACCAGACCCTGCCTGCAGCAGCAGCAGCTGACCAAACCCTGCTGGCACCCACTGACCAGACCCTGCCTGCAGCAGCAGCAGCTGACCAAACCCTGCTGGCACCCACTGACCAGACCCTGCCTGCAACAGCAGCAGCTGACCAAACCCTGCCGGCACCCACTGACCAGACCCTGCCTGCAGCAGCAGCAGCTGACCAAACCCTGCTGGCACCCACTGACCAGACCCTGCCTGCAGCAGCAGCAGCTGACCAAACCCTGCTGGCACCCACTGACCAGACCCTGCCTGCAGCAGCAGCAGCTGACCAAACCCTGCCGGCACCCACTGACCAGACCCTGCCTGCAGCAGCAGCAGCTGACCAAACCCTGCTGGCACCCACTGACCAGACCCTGCCTGCAGCAGCAGCAGCTGACCAAACCCTGCCGGCACCCACTGACCAGACCCTGCCTGCAGCAGCAGCAGCTCACCAGACCCTGCTGGCACCCACTGACCAGACCCTGCCTGCAGCAGCAGCAGCTGACCAAACCCTGCTGGCACCCACTGACCAGACCCTGCCTGCAGCAGCAGCAGCTGACCAAACCCTGCCGGCACCCACTGACCAGACCCTGCCTGCAGCAGCAGCAGCTGACCAAACCCTGCTGGCACCCACTGACCAGACCCTGCCTGCAACAGCAGCAGCTGACCAAACCCTGCTGGCACCCACTGACCAGACCCTGCCTGCAGCAGCAGCAGCTGACCAAACCCTGCCGGCACCCACTGACCAGACCCTGCCTGCAGCAGCAGCAGCTGACCAAACCCTGCCGGCACCCACTGACCAGACCCTGCCTGCAGCAGCAGCAGCTCACCAGACCCTGCTGGCACCCACTGACCAGACCCTGCCTGCAGCAGCAGCAGCTGACCAAACCCTGCTGGCACCCACTGACCAGACCCTGCCTGCAACAGCAGCAGCTGACCAAACCCTGCTGGCACCCACTGACCAGACCCTGCCTGCAACAGCAGCAGCTGACCAAACCCTGCTGGCACCCACTGACCAGACCCTGCCTGCAGCAGCAGCAGCTGACCAAACCCTGCCAGCACCCACTGACCAGACCCTGCCTGCAGCAGCTGACCAGACCCTGCTGGCACCCACTGACCAGACCCTGCCTGCAGCAGCAGCTGACCAAACCCTGCTGGCACCCACTGACCAGACCCTGCCTGCAGTCATTGCCTCCCGTTTTTCACTGGTGGTTCTCTCACTGGTTAGTGCAGGCTGGGAGAGGATGGAGGATTGAAAATGCAAATCCCAGGGGGGTGGGAGTCAGAAGAGACTTCCAGAGACCATCCAGCCCAGCTAAAAGGAGCATCACCCCCAGGCTGGCCTGTCTGTCACAGACCTGTCCCATGATAGAGTCACTGAATCACAGAATGGGTTGGGTTGGAAGGGACCTCAAAGCTCATCCAGTTCCAACCCCCTGCCATGGACAGGGACACCTCCACCAGCACAGCTTGCTCAAGGCTTCATCCAGCCTGGCCTTGAGCACCTCCAGGGAGGGGACAGCCACAACCTCCCTGGGCAGCCTGTGCCAGTGTCTCCTCAGCCTCGTTGTGAAGCATTTCTCCTTCATCTCCAAGATCTCTTACCCAGCAAGATGAGCAGTTAAGAATCTTGAGGAAAACAAAGCAGCCTTCAACCCCACCCAGCAGCTCCTTGCTCTGCAGCTCCTTTCTGCTGCCCAGGGTTTGTTCCCCACCTATCAACCCAGCACTCAGGAGTGGTACTGAGAGAGGCTATTTGGTGAGGAGCGCTCAGCTGGGATGGATGGCTTCTGTTTGAGACCTTCCAGAGGCTCAGGCAATTTCAGCTGGCTGCCCATCCAGATGAGGAAGATCTCATCAAGAGATGAGGCTCAGGACAGGAATGAGGCTGTCTCCAGCACCCGCTGCGCCTCAGGAGCCGCCGGGGGCTGCTTCTTGCCTGCAAGGAGCTATTCCCAGCGATCACTGCCGCACCAAGGAGAAAAATGGCTCCAATTTGCACACACAGGATGTAGCAAGTGGGCTTGCCAACTCATATTCTTCTCTGTCAAGCCTTTCATTGATCTGGCAGCTGGAGGAAGGTGCAGGAGTCACGGCCGCTGCCAGCTGCGGTGCGGAGCCGCAGCAGGGGAAGGCTTGGAAGGGACCTGTGAAGATCATCAAGTCTGCTGCCAGCCTCCTGCCAGAGTGGAATCAACTAAAGCAGATCACACAGGAAGATGTCCAGCTGGGGCTTGAAACTCTCTAGAGGGCTCCACATTCTCAGACAGGTGAGGTTGTTCTTCCTGGGAGCAGACATGGATGTGAGAGCTGACTGCAGAGCCTCACCCTGCATCCCCTCTGCGCCTCTTTGGGGTTGAGACTGTGCCAGGCAAGGATTAGGTTGGAGAGGAGGAACAATTTCTGTGCTGCAAGAGTGGCCAGGGATTGGCACAGGCTGCCCAGGGAGGTGGTGAGGTCCCCATGCCTGGAGGTGTACAAGAAATGACTGGCCATGGTAGCTAGGGCCAGGGTTTGGTGGCCATGGTGGGGTTGGGTTGGTGTTGGCCTGGCAGAGCTTGGAGGTTTCTTCCCAACTGAAAATATTCTGTGGTTCTAATGAGAGAGAAAACAATCTGCCAGCCCATGGACCAACCTCCAGCTGCTGGAACAGGTCCAGAGGAGGCCACCAAGATGATCAGAGGGCTGGGGATCCAGCCCTAGGGGGACAAGCTGGGAGAGCTGGGGCTGCTCAGCCTGCAGAAGAGAAGGCTCCAGGATGACCTCAGAGCAGACTTCCAGCACTTGAAGGGGCTCCAGGAGAGCTGGGGAGGGACTTTGGACAAGGGCTGGGAGTGACTGGATGAGAGGCAATGGCTTTGAGCTGGGAGAATGGAGATTGAGAGTGGAGATGAGGAAGAAATTCTTTAGAATGAGGGTGGGGAGACACTGCCGCAGGTTACCCAGGGAGGCTGTGGCTGTTCCCTCCCTGAAGGTGTTCAAGGCCAGGCTGGACGAGGCCCTGACCAAGCTGGGCTGGTGGGAGCTGTCCCTGCCCACAGCAGAGGGTTGGAGCTGGCTGAGCTTGGAGGTCCCTTCCCACCCAACCCATTCTGTGGACCCTCCTGCACCACCCTCAGCAGCTCCCAGATTCTTTAACTTGGCTTTGTTTCCCCCTTCAGGAAAGCAATTAAAGCTCCCTCCAAGTGACTAATGCTGCTGTAAGGTTCAGCCTGCCTGCCTGCCTGCCTGCTTAGCTGCACTCAGCACTCCTCTGCTCCTGCCAGATTAGATAACGTGGTCAGTGAGTTTGAAAGGCAGGAATGCACAACTCATTTGCATCACTGCTTTCAATTTGCTTCTCCCCCCCTCCCCCCTCCCAAGAAAGAACAACAACAGCAACAAAAAGAGAATAAAATGAATGTTTTCTCATTTAATTATTAGCCCATGGTAAACTAGTTATCAATTAATTGCTAGCAAATGGGAGGGAGAGAGAGAGTTAGGGCTCAGATCTCTTAATGGCTCCACTGCTGCTTTCTTGTTAAATGCTAATTAAAGTTTTAAACCAGGCAGACATTAGTTAAGTCAAAATGCTTTTAACAAGAGCCACACCGAGGTACAAAACACATCCCTGCTGCACATGATTTCTATGCCAGATCAGGGGGAAAGGCAAAGCCATGAGGACAGAGGGTGAGGGGTGGTTTTGCCCCCCCCCCCTTCCCACTAACACATGCCATCATTGGGATGGTCCTTAAGTGAGCAAAGGATTTGGGCATTAGGAGCAGAGAATTGTCAGGGCTGGAAGGGAGCTCAAGGCTCAGCCAGCTCCAACCCCCTGCCATGGGCAGGGACACCTCACACCACAGCAGGTTGCTCACAGCTACCTCCAGCCTGGCTACAAACACCTCCAGGGATGAGGATGAGGCTTCCACCACCTCCCTGGGCAAATTAGGTGAAGTGTCTTCAGTGAAAGAGAGGTCAGGCAGTGGAACAGGTCCCACAGCGTCCATCCTCTGCAACCTGCCCTAGGTGAACCTGCTCTGGCAAGGGGGCTTGGACTAAGTGATCTCCAGAGGTCATTTCTAGCTCCCACCATGCTGGGATTCACCTCAGACATTGAGGGCTGGAGCAGGGCCAGAGAAGGACAAGGTTGGGGAAGGGTCTGGAGAGCAGGGCTGGGGAGGAGCAGCTGAGGGGGCTGGGGGTGTGCAGCCTGGAGCAGAGGAGGCTGAGGGAGACCTCACTGCTCTCTGCAGCTCCCTGAGAGGAGGCTGCAGCCAGGTGGGGGTTGGGCTCTGCTCCCTGGGTGATAGAAGAAGAAATGGCCTGGAACTGTTCCAGGGGAGGGTTAGGTTGGACAAGAAGAACAATTTCTTTGCTGGAAGCGTGGTCAGGGCCTGGCAGAGGCTGCCCAGGGAGGTGGTGGAGTCCCCATGGCTGGAGGGGTGCAAGAGCCCTGTGGCCATGGTGGGGTTGGGTCTATGATCTCAGAGCTCTTTCCCAACCAAACCAGTTCCATGCTGCTAGGCCTCCCTTAGCTCCATGTGTTTGCCAAAGGGGTGATCAAGGCTTCAAACCCCACAGGCAAGCCCAGTGCTGGCTGCCAAGTCCTTGCTAACCCAACCCCTTCTGCTTTGCAGTTCACTCAAGGTCTCCTTCTGGAAATAAAATCCCTCAGCATCACATCCCAGGGCTCTGCCTCTCTGGGAACACGACTCAGCTTTATCTCCCTCTTCAGCACTTCTGACTCATCTCACAGACATAAAGCTCTGTGTCCCAGCCACACTCTGCTCACACCCAGATCTCTCTCAGTCTGCAGGGAAGGTGAGGAGCAAGGAAGAGAGATTTTTTTCCATCAGTGTTTGTCCTGCTGGGAGGCAGAGCAGGGCTGGGGCTGCTCAGGGGCTGCCCAGCTCAGGCTCTGCTCAGGGGCTGGCACTGCCCAGCTCAGGCTCTGCTCAGGGCTGGCACTGCCCAGCTCAGGCTCTGCTCAGGGGCTGGCACTGCCCAGCTCAGGCTCTGCTCAGGGGCTGGCACTGCCCAGCTCAGGCTCTGCTCAGGGCTGGCACTGCCCAGCTCAGGCTCTGCTCAGGGGCTGGCACTGCCCAGCTCAGGCTCTGCTCAGGGGCTGCCCAGCTCAGGCTCTGCTCAGGGGCTGGCACTGCCCAGCTCAGGCTCTGCTCAGGGGCTGGCACTGCCCAGCTCAGGCTCTGCTCAGGGGCTGGCACTGCCCAGCTCAGGCTCTGCTCAGGGAGCTCCTTGCTGAAGCTCAGGGCAGCTTGGCACAGCCAGGGGCTGCTCCTAGCAGGGAGAAGCTCAGGGCAGAGCTCCTGCCAAGGCCTGGGCTGCACAAAGCCTCTGCCTCAGGCTTGCTGCTGGCCACCCCAAGGGCACTGCCACAGCTTGTGCCACCCCTTGGGGGGCAGGAGGGCAGAGGTGGCAGCTGTGGGGAGCAGCAGCCAGCACAGGGGAGCCTCAAGTGCCCCCCAAGGGACTGCAGCCCCTGCAGGGCATCTTCAGGAGCCAGCTGAGGGCTGCCCAGGGCCAAGCCTCTTTGTCCCTGTCCCAGGAGGGCTCTCACAGCTCTCAGCATTGCCCTCACCCTTTCCCCAGTGACACAGCCCTGTACTGCCCAACATCCAGGGCAGCTTTTTCCCTTCCTCATCAGCCTTCATCCTGAGGCCACAGGGGAACTCAACTGCTTGGGGCACAGAGAGGTCTCATTGCCACGAAGAGCAGCAGGGTTTTATCCACCATTTCACCACCTATCTACTGGAGGGAGGCAGCCCATTTATAGCCTCCCTGCTTTCTAAACTGAGCAGCAATCAGAAAAGCCTCCTGCAAGCCATCAAGCTAAGCACTGACATCAGAATCAACTTTCTGGAAGTAATCTGAAATTAAAACTTTAGGCAAGGGCAGAGCTGCAGCAGCCCCCAGTGCTATTTTTAGTCTGGCATTTCAAGCCAGTTCAGGGACTAGAACAAGAAGTGTGAGAGACTACAGCTCAGCTTCTCCCTTGGGCTTTGCACTCTCAAAATGCTACAGCCAGAAGAGGGGGGTGGGGATACAAACCCAACCCCACCACAAGCAAGCACCTCAGAAAGGGCAACATCAGCTCAGAGGAGGGCTCCACAGAAGAGGAGAGGGGTTGGGGTCAAAACCATGAGGGGCAAAGAGCAGCAGATTGCAGCAGTCACAAGGACAGAGCAGGAGCAGGAGCAGGAGCAGGAGCAGGAGCAGGAGCAGGAGCAGGAGCAGGAGCAGGAGCAGGAGCAGGAGCAGGAGCAGGAGCAGGAGCAGGAGCAGGAGCAGGAGCAGGAGCAGGAGCAGGAGCAGGAGCAGGAGCAGGAGCAGGAGCAGGAGCAGGGCAGACTTCTCCTAGTGCCTCTAATTGGGAAGTAACAATTCCATGATACAAACCCAGAGCCCAGTGGGGGAAAATGATGACCAAGAATCCATCTTGAGGTTCAAGCAGAGCTGCAATCTTCATCTTTAATGAGGCACTGGGTGGTCAGAGGGGCTGACAGGCCAATGGATTTGGAGCCTGGAGAGCAAAGAGGGAATTGATCACTTGGCAGAGAGGGATGCAGGAATAATGCAAGGAGCCAGCCCCTGGGCCACCCCCTGCCCCCCCTGAGGAGCCAGCCCCTGGGCCACCCCCTGCCCCCCTGGAGGAGCCAGCCCCTGGGCTACCCCCTGCCCCCCTGGAGGAGCCAGCCCCTGGGCCACCCCCTGCCCCCCTGAGGAGCCAGCCCCTGGGCTACCCCCTGCCCCCCTGGAGGAGCCAGCCCCTGGGCCACCCCCTGCCCCCCTGAGGAGCCAGCCCCTGGGCTACCCTCTGCCCCCCTGAGGAGCCAGCCCCTGGGCCACCCTCTGCCCCCCTGGAGGAGCCAGCCCCTGGGCTACCCTCTGCAGGAGCCAGCCCCTGGGCTACCCTCTGCCCCCCTGGAGGAGCCAGCCCCTGGGCTACCCTCTGCCCCCCTGGAGGAGCCAGCCCCTGGGCTACCCCCTGCCCCCCTGGAGGAGCCAGCCCCTGGGCTACCCTCTGCCCCCCTGGAGGAGCCAGCCCCTGGGCTACCCTCTGCAGGAGCCAGCCCCTGGGCTACCCTCTGCCCCCCTGCAGGAGCCAGCCCCTGGGCTACCCTCTGCCCCCCTGCAGGAGCCAGCCCCTGGGCTACCCTCTGCCCCCCTGCAGGAGCCAGCCCCTGGGCTACCCCCCTGCCCCCTGGGCTACTCCTTTTCCAACAGCTGCTTTCAGATTTTGACTCTCAGCTCCCCAGACCCATGGCTTGCTTCCAGGTGCCCCAAGCTGAGCTCCCCCAGCCCTCCTGAGCCCTGCTGCAAGGCCCAGGGGGTTGCCAGCAGCAGCAGCAGCAGCCCCAAAGCCCAAGCTGCTGAAGGCTCCTGCAAACGAGAGAGGAATTTCAAGCCCTGCAGAAGGGCTTCCTGCAGGCACTGGCAGTCATTAGAAGGGTAAAAGTCCCATTGATTTCCAAGTGCAACTCCATCTCCCTGGACAGCAGAAAGCCCTGTGCCAAATGTCAATTAAAGCAGCCCAGAAGTGAGGGTTTTTTGTTGGTTGGTTGCCACTGAGCTACAATCAAACGTGGCCCCTCCAGCACCTCCAGGGCCTTGCCAACACCCCAGCTCCTGGACTCATTTAACAAGTTCTTTGAAAGAGAAATCTGCAGCCACAGATTGATTAACCTTACCTGTAAGAGACTAAAGAGATGCTTTAGAGCCTGCAGCTGCTGCTCCAGATCCTCCAGCTTGGAGCAGCGTGAGCCCAGAGGCAGAGCAGACACCGAAGGGAGCAGTGGTCGGAATACAAAGCAGATCCCACAGCTGGAGAGCTGCAGCCACCAGCAGCTCCCTGCTAGGGGCCAGGGGGAGCAGCCAGGGGGTGGGAAATGGACAGAGCCCAGGCTGGGCTGCAGGTGTTCCCCACCCCACACCCAGACAGCTGATAAACCCCCCCTGTGCTCGCAGCCCAGCAGCACAGGCACTCAGCACTGGGTGTCAGATCCCCTTTAAAGCAGCAAAGTGGAAGAGTTCCCTTTTCTTACCCCAAACTCTTCCCCAGGCTGAGGGGCTGTGGAGTTAGCATCCATTTCCCCTCCCTGGCAAGGGGATTTCTTCCAGCTCCACTGGGAAAGTCCACCTCCAGGATCATAAAACCATTTTGCTCAGAAGAGACCTTGAAGATCATCAAGTCCAACCTTGGCCTCAACCCTGCCAGCTTCCCACCAAGCTGTGTCCCACAGCACCACCTCCCCACAGCACCAACTCCCCACTCAGCTTTTAAATCCCTCCAGGGCCTGGGACTCCACCACTGCCCCAGGCAGCCTCAGCCAGGGCTGCACAACCCTTCCAAGGCAGGAACTGTTCCTCACCTAAACCTCCCTGGCACAATCTGAGGCTGTTTCCTCTGCTGTTTTCCTGGGAGAAGAGACCAGCCCCCACCTGGCTCCCACCTCCTTTCAGGGAGCAATAAACTGAAGGTTAAAGTCAGCCCTCAAGTGGAACCTCCTGGGTGCCAGTCTGTGCCCCCTGCCCCTTGTGCTGTCCCTGGGCACCACTGAGCAGAGCCTGGCCCCAGCCTCTTGCCCCCCACAGCTCCTTCAGCTCTTGCTGAGCATTGCTCAGCTCCCCTCTGGGGCTGCTCTGCTGCAGGCTCTCAGCCTTTGCTCCTCCCAGAGCTGCTCCAGGCCCCTCAGCATCCTTGCAGCCACCCCTGGACTCTCTCCAGCAGCTCCCTGTCTCTCTGGAACTTGGAGAGCCCAAAGCTGGACCCAGTCCTCCATCTGTGGCCTCAGCAGCCAGGGCACAGCTGGGTGTTTACCTCCCTGGGAGGCAGCAGGGGCAGAGCTGCTGCATGCTGAGCTCCAGGGCAGACTAAAATTGCTTTTCCCCAGCACCCAAATTGCCTTTCCCAGCACCACTGCTTTTTCCAGCTCCACATTTAGGACCAGAGCTGCCACAGAACCACTCCATGGCTGAGCTCCTGCAGGGAGAGAGGAGAAAATTGATGAGAAAACTGCCAGGGAAGGGGAAAAAAAAGAAGAAGAAGAGTGGGGAGGGGGAAGTGAAGCAAACATTGCCACCCAGGGCTGTTAGATTGAGTTTGAGAAGATTGCATCTGATCAGAAGCTTGTGACACCGAGGCCTGTGCTGGAAAGGTAATGAGTCAGAGGCTTCTCTGGCTGCTTTGCATGCCCCACTTGCACTGCTTGCACAGGGGGGAGGGAGGGATGGATGGATGGCCTGAATATCTTCTGGGAGATAAAGGCAAAGCTCTTGGTGAGCAGGTTAATTAGAAGAGGAGCTTTGGCTGGTTGCTGGTGCAGAGTAAACAAGCATCCCACGAAATGAAGCTCACTTCAGTGTGTGGCTAAAGGACCTTTTGGAGGCACTCTCCTTCATTGCAGGCAGGGAGCAAAACGCCTCCTGGAGGGGAGGACCTCATCTCTCACAGGGAGGTGTCCTGCCTCTGGTACTGAAACTGGAGACCTAAACACTGCTGCCTGCACTCTGGGCTCCATCTGAGGCTCGTTTATCACCTCCATGCAGCCATACAAAGACGAAGATCTGCTCTGCCCTGGTGAGGCCACACCTGGGGTACTGCATCCAGCTCTGGGCTCCCCAGGGCAGGAGGGACAGGGAGCTGCTGGAGAGAGGCCAAGGGAGGGCTACAAAGATGCTGAAGGGACTGCAGCATTGCCTGGGGAGAGAGGCTGAGAGCCCTGGGGGTGTGCAGTCTGGAGAGGAGAAGGCTGAGAGGGATCTGATCAATGGCTATCAATAGCTGAGGGCTGGGGGTCAGGAGGGAGGGGACAGGGACAGGCTCTGCTCACTGTGCCCTGGGATAGCACAAGGGGCAAGGGATGGAAACTGCAGCACAGGAGGTTCCAGCTCAGCATGAGGAGGAACTTCTGCACTGTGAGGGTCCCAGAGCCCTGAAGCAGGCTGCCCAGAGAGGTTGTGGAGTCTCCTTCTCTGGAGCCTTTCCATCCCTGTCTGGATGTGTTCTGTGTGACCTGTGCTGGATTCTCTGCTCCTGCTCTGGCAGGGGGGTTGGACTTGATGAGCTCCTGAGGTCCCTTCCAACCCCTGACATCCTGTGAGCTTCTCTGGGATCAAGCAGCAGCTCCTCAAAGAATCAGCCAAAGGAGAGCAGAAGTCAGGCTGTCCTCTGCTGCTCCTTCAGAGGGATCCAACTTGATCTGCTAAAAGATGTCCCTGCTGACTGCAGGGCTGTTGGGCAAGGTGACCTTGGAGGGTCCCTTCCAACCTAGATGTGTCCTCTGCAGCTGTTTCCAGAGGAGGACAGCTTGGAGACAGGAGAACTGTCACATACCACAAATGCCTTTGTCTGCCAAGGCTGGGAAGCAAACAGCTCTCACCACAACTGATGTCCCTGGGGCTGGGGCCCAGAGCTGAGGTAGTTAAGGCAGCTCAAGGATAAATCATCTAAAGTACATCATGATAGGGATCTGAGATGAGCAGAGGGCTGGAGCTGCCCTCCTATGGAGACAGCCTGAGGGAGTTGGGGCTGTTCAGTCTGCAGAGAAGGCTCCCAGGAGACCTCATTGTGGCCTTCCAGGATCTGCAGGGGGCTCCAAGAAAGCTGGGGAGGGACTTTGGAGGGTGTCAGGGAGGGATAGGACTGGGGGGGATGGAGCAGAACTAGAAGTGGGGAGATTGAGATTGGCTGTGAGGAAGAAGTTGTTGCCCAAAAGGGTGGTGAGAGCCTGGCACAGGCTGCCCAGGGAGGTGGTGGAAGCCTCCTGCCTGGAGGTGTTTGCAGCCAGGCTGGAGGTGGCTGTGAGCAACCTGCTGTGGTGTGAGGTGTCCCTGCCCATGGCAGGGGGTTGGAGCTGGCTGAGCCTTGAGCTCCCTTCCAGCCCTGGCAGTACATAAATAAAGGACATCAAGAAGCTGTTTTCAGCTGGGGGTGGGGAGGGGATAATACAAACCAAGCTCCCAGCACAGTGTGAGAAGCACCCAACAAAGAGCCAAGGCTTCTCCAACAGCCTCCTCCCCTTGACCAGGAGTGCCAAAGGCACTGGCAGGAGGCAGTTGTGAGGCTGGGAGCAGATGGCTGTTTGTTGTCATCTGAGCACAAACACTTTCCAGGAAACAAGTCCTTGACAACAAAAAAGTTGATTTGTTTTTGGTTGGGCTTTTTTTTCCCCTTCCCCCCTCCCTCTCTCCTCACAGCAGAACAAACACAGAGACAAGAGCCAAGCACACAGCTCTTTGCACATCAAACACAACACACAGAGGGTTGATCGCCCCCTCCCCAAGCTTGCAGGGAGGCTGTGCCCAGGAAAACGATTCCCCACAGCTAAGTATTAGAGGGCAGGCTGCAGGCAGGGAGCTGCTGGAGTCAGCAGAGGATTGTTTGAAGCTCACTTCAAGCTATTACTGGGGTTTATTTATTCTCTTTTTCATCACCCAAGATCATTTGAAAAGCAGCTTGGGTGAGGGGGGGGAGCAAAGGCAGCAAAGGGATAGTGAGATTTCCTGACTCAGAGAATCACCTGGGCTGGAAAAGGCCTTCAGGAGCATCAGGTCCAACCCTTACCCCAGCACTGCCAGGCAGCCACTGCACCACAGCCCTCAGCACCACACCTCCACCAGCACCCCCCTGGGCAGCATGGGCCAGACCTGACAACCCTTTGGGGGGAAGAAATTGTTCCTCATAGAATCAGTAAGGTTGGAAAAGACCTCAGAGATCATCAGGTCCAAGCTGTCACCCAACACCTCCTGACCAACTAAGCCATGGCACCAAGTGCCACATCCAGTCCCCTCTTGAACACCTCAAGGGATGGCAGCTCCACCACCCCCCTGGGCAGCACCTCCCAAGGGCCAGCAACTCTTTCTGTGGAGAAACTCTCCTCAGTACTTGCTTCTGCACCACCTGCCTCAAGGAAGGAGTAGACTGCAGTGAGATCCACCCCCTCAGCCTTCTCTTTTCACAGTGTCCAACATAAACCTCTCCTGGGTGCACACTTGAGGCCATTTCCTCCCTTCCTACCACTTGATCTATAGGAGAAGAGAGCAACCCCCACCTGGCTCCAACATCCCTTCAGGAGCTGTAGAGAGCAGTGAGCTCCTGCAGTGGGTTCAAGCTGCAAAGAAGCTGTAGAGAAACCATCCAGTTGGGAGAGCAGATCCAGCTGTCAAGCCAACAGCACCATGGCCATCAACCCATGGCCCCAGAACCACCCAGGCTGGAAGAGACCTCCAAGATCAGCAAGTCCAACTGACCACCCAACCCTGTCTCATCAACTAGACCACAGAGCTGCCATCTCTAGATGGCTTTTGAGCACCTCCAGGGATGGGGACTCCACCACCCCCCTGGGCCATGGGAATACTGCTTCCATCCTTGCATTTGCTCTTACAACTTGAAAATGGTGAAGGGGACCTGCAAGAAAGCCAGAGAGGAGCAAGCCTGGCTCTGAAATCTGCCCTGCAGAGTCTCTGAGCCCAGCCACAGGCAAATGAATGCCACTGCATCCTGGCAGCCCTGCTGCACCTGGAGAGAAGGCTCCAGGGAGGCCTCAGAGCAGCCTTCCAGTACCTGAAGGGAGCTGCAGGAGAGCTGGGGAGGGACTCTGGACAAGGGTTGGGAGTGACAGGGTGAGGGACAATGGTTTTGAGCTGGGAGAGAGGAGATTGAGATTGGAGATGAGGAAGGAATTCTTTCTAGTGAGGGTGGGGAGACACTGGCACAGGCTGCCCAGGGAGGCTGTGGATGCTCCCTGGAGGTGTTCAAGGCCAGGCTGGATGCAGCCTTGAGCAGCCTGGGCTGGTGGGAGGTTGTCCCTGCCTGTGGCAGGGGGTTGGGACTGAGTGATCTTTAGGGTCCCTTCCAACCCAACCCAGTCTATGGATCTCTGATATAGAACAGGCCAGACCAGGTTGGAAGAGACCTTCAAGATCATTGAGTCCAACCTATCATCCAACACCACCCAACCAACTAACCCATGGCACCAAGCACCCCATCAAGTCTCCTCCTGAACACCTCCAGGGATGGTGACTCCACCACCTCCCCAGGCAGCCCATTCCAGTGGGCAATCACTCTCTCTGTGTAAAACTCCCTCCTGACCTCCAGCCTGAACTTCCCCTGGTGCAGCCTGAGACTATGTCCTCTTGTTCTGGTGCTGGCTGCCTGGGAGAAGAGACCAACCTCTGCCTGTCTACAACCTCCCTTCAGGGAGTTGTAGAGAGCAATAAGGTCACCCCTGAGTCTCCTCCTCTCCAGGCTAAGCAGCCCCAGCTCCCTCAGCCTCTCCTCACAGGGCTGTGTTCCAGCCCCTCACCAACTTTGTTGCCCTTCTCTGGACACCTTCCAGCAGCTCAACCTCCTTCCTGACCCGAGGGGCCCATGAATCCACTGGAGCTGCTTTCTCCCTCCCCTGGCTGCTGATTCCAGAAGAGCTGTCCCTGAGGGCTGGCAGTGTGAGAGGGCTCAGGTACAGATGCCACCCTCTCAAATGGGTGGCTGATTGCTGGGTGTGCTCCATGAGGTGCTCACAACCCCACAGTGGCTGCAGTGTAATTGTCTCCATTGCCTTAATGAGGCTCTAATTGCTGGTGGCTGAGAGACAGCAGCTCATTACAGCTCACCCTGCTTTCACTGCAAGCTGCATCTTCATTTCCCATTTCATCTCTCACCAACCCACCTCACCCTTTCTGTTCTTCCACACCCAGCCAAGCCCAGCTCCTCCCTCTCTGGCAGTCCTCTCACCTTGCCAGGAAGGCACAGAGAGCCTCAATCGATTCTAATGCATTGAATTTCCCACTCCTGAAACACAGCCAGGGAGAGGGAGGTTCAGTGGCACTGAGCTGTGATCCCACTGCATTCCTGACACTCAGGGAGTAAGGATGCAAGAGGAGGAGGTACCCAGTGCTCCATCACTGTCCAAGGATGAGAAATGGTGCCTGAAGGGAAGGCTGACTCTGAGCCAAGCCTGGCAGACACAGGTTGCACTGCCTGAGCCCAGAGCTGGCTGTCTGCATTCAGGTCTTAGAAGCATAGAATCAACCAGGTTGGAAAAGAGCTCAAAGATCATCAAATCCAACCCATTACCTATCACTCAGCACCTCCTGACAACTAAACCATGGCTCCAAGTGCCACATCCAGGCCTTTTCTGAACACCTCCAGGGATGGTGATCTGTGGACTTCACCTTCCCTAACACACTGCAACCCTGGAAGCTTTTACCAGGGGATCCCCAGGGCTGGGGAGGGACTGCTCAGGATCTCAGGCAGTGATAGGACTAGGGGGAATAGAATGAAGCTGGAGGTGGGGAGATTCAGGCTGGAGGGGAGGAGGAAGTTCTTCACCATGAGAGTGGTGAAGCCCTGGAATGGGTTGGCCAGGGAGGTGGTTGGGGCCCTGTCCCTGGAGGTGTTTAAGCCCAGGCTGGCTGAGGCTGTGGCCAGGCTGATCTAGTGTGGGGTGTCCCTGCCCATGGCAGGGGGGTTGGGACTGGCTGATCCTTGTGGTCCCTTCCAACCCTGACTGATCCTATGATCCCTCACATGAATCAGAATTGTTTGGATAGGGAAAAATCTCTATAATCCTCCAGTCCAACCAGCAGCCCAAGCCCACCATGGCCACCAAACCATGGCCCCAGGTTCCCCTGCACACCTCCAGGGATGGGGACTCCACCACCACCTCCCTGGGCAGCCTGTGCCAATCTCTGACCACTCCTGCAGCACAGAAATTCTTCCCCATCTCCAACCTCACCCTCCCCTGGTACAACTTCAGGCTATCCCCTCTCCTCCTGCCATGTTCCAGCTGAAGAGGAGGGGAAGCTGGTTTGTTGTGAGGGTGCAGGAGGCCTGGGGCAGGCTGCCCAGAGAGGTCTCCTGGTGTGGAGAGCTTCCAACCCCCCCTGGTCACTGTGCTGCTGGGCAGGGTGCTGTGGGTGCCCTGCTGGGGCAGGGGGCTTGGGCTGGGTGAGCTCCAGAGCTCCCTTCCTACCCCTACCCCATTCTCTACTTTCAACCTGCCCTGGCACCTTGCACAAACACTTCCCAGGGCATTCTTTTGTTGATTTATGTATAAACCTAGATCTAAACTAACTAAGTTAAGAGATTGAAGAGGGGCAGTGGGGTTGGACTGAAGAAGAGTGGAACAAATCACTCTGAGCTGTCACATAAATGATCTTTGTATTAAAAATGGATTTAGTCATTGAACCTCAACAGCTTTTTTTTCCCCCAAAGCCTTCCCAATTTATCAAATTAATAAAACTGAGCCTTTTTAAGAGTGCCACTTTATTAATGGCAAAAGCAATCACATCCATCAAAAGGGCAGGAGGAAGCTGAAGGCTCCTGGGATTTTCCTAGTACGAACCACAGCCCCTTCCAGACTGCCAAGCTTGTGGCTCCTGGGTGGTGATCCTCGAGTTCAGAGAGCTACAGAAGCCCAGCAGTGCTGGGAAGGGAGCTCTGGAGCTCACCCAGCCCAACCCCACCTGCCCCAGCAGGGCTCCCACAGCAGCCTGCCCAGCAGCACAGTGCCCAGGGGGGGTTGGGAGCTCTCCACACCAGGAGACTCCACAACCTCTCTGGGCAGCCTGCTTCTTCAGGGCACCTCTCTGCTTCCACCACCAAGCCCAGCAGCAGCAGGGCTGGCCTCCAGTTTGCACCTGAGTGGTAACCCAAATGTGGCTGACTTGTGTTGGAGAGACAGGAACCTCCTCACCCCCTGCCCTCCAGAAGGAATAACTGAGAGTGATCAGTGGAGCCTCTCACTTGCATTGCAAATGGGCACCCAGGAGTGGATATCTCCTTCCTTCCCCAGCCTCAGATCCCAGAATCCCAGCATGGTGGGGACTGGAAGGGAGCTCTGGAGCTCACCCAGCCCAACCCCCTGCTCCAGCAGGGCTCCCACAGCAGCCTGCCCAGCAGCACAGTGCCCAGGGGGGGTTGGGAGCTCTCCACACCAGGAGACTCCACAGCCTCTCTGGGCAGCCTGCTCCAGGCCTCCAGCAGCCTCACAACACCTCCATGATTTCACCAAGTGACACAAGCCACTCTTCCACCCTTTACCTCTCACCAGATCCTTGCCTTGTTTGCCCTCAGCCCATCAAGGTCAGGCACTGGCAGAGGCTGCCCAGGGAGGTGGTGGAGTCCCCATCCCCCAGAGGTGTTCAAGAAGCCTTTGGCCGCGGTGGGGTTGGGTTGCTGGCTGGAGCTGATGAGCTCAGAGGGCTCATCCAGCCCAAACACTTCCATGGCCATGGCTGCCACCACACACCAGCATCAAGGACAGTTGTGGCCCCTACCTTAGGAGATGTGGCCAACTACCACCCAGTTCTCCAAAGAGCACTGCTGGTGGCTTGCTGGTGCCTGGCAGAGGTCACACTCCCAGCCCCCCCCAGCACTCCCTGACCACCACACACACTGCTTCCTTCTTGTGTTGTTTTCCAGACACCATCGATTAGATCTTCAGAAGCAATTGGTTAGGAGCTCCCTCGCAGCCCAGCAGCCCTGGAGCAACCCTGCACATCCTGCCAGGAAGCAGCAAGGCAGCGCTGGAGCAGCTCACAGCAACATCAGAGGCAGGGAGTGTAAATTCCTCCCCACCTCCTCCTCGTGTGGGTGAGCACCGAGCAGAACAAGGACTCGGCTGCTTTGTCCTCTTATTGCCCAATTTGACAGGATCCATGAGCTGCTTCTATTAGAGTAATGGACTCCTTGGCAATTTGTATTCATTTCTTTCCCCCCCCTCCCCGAGCCTTCCCCGTGCCACGGCAGCGGCGAGCAGCGCTGTGGTTGCCCGGGAGCAGCGCCGCGGTTACCGGGGAGCAGCGGCGCGGGGAGCAGCGCTCCTCACGCACCCGCTGAAGAGCATTCTGTTGAACCTTCCAAGTGGCTCTGTGCTGGGTGTAGTCCTCCTCTCCAGAAGGCAATCGTTTCCACACGGCTGCAGAAGGGCGTTTGCAAACCTAATCTGCCCAGGGGATGGGGGAGCTGCCGGCTTGAATACCAACGAGGCCTCATTCAGCCAGCAGAGCACCTTGGCCATTAGCGATGCTGAAGCTGCCACATCCTGCAGCGGCACGGTCACACCTCCCCCACCCTCACCCCCTCCCTCTCCCTGCCTCTCCCTTGACCTAAAATGCAATTATTTGCTCCCTTTTTTTTCACTTATTATTTTGGCTCTCTCTCAGTTGATTTCAGCAAACCGAATCAAGAGGTAAGGAGCTGGCATCTGCGGACTGGGGGCTGCGGCGATGCCACAGGCTGCAAATCGGGTTAGGGACAGAACAATACAGGTGCAGGGCACAAAAGGATTGCAGGGTTTGCCCTTTGGCCTTCCAGCAGGGCTGTCACTGCTGTCTCCACCTGAGTCGAGCAGCAGATGAGCTTTAGGCTCTCAATGGCTCTGGAGAAAAACCCTTGACAAAAGAGTTTGTATCAGCTACTTCCAAGCAGCCCAACCCCCCCTGCCCCAGCAGGGCTCCCACAGCACCCTGCCCAGCAGCACAGTGCCCAGGGGGGGTTGGGAGCTCTCCACACCAGGAGACTCCACAACCTCTCTGGGCAGCCTGCTCCAGGCCTCCAGCACCCTCACAGCAAACAACTTTCTCCTCCTGCTCAGGGGGAACCTCCTGGGCTGCAGTTTATGCCCAGAACTGGAACCAGCACTCCAGATGTGGCCTCCCCAGGGCAAAGTAGAGAGGCAGGAGAGCCTCCCTCAACCTGCTGGTCACACTCTGCTTCGTGCCCCCCAGGACACCATCAGCCTTCTTGGCCACAAGCAGCTTCCAGCAAGCCCAAGCCCAGGAGCAGCGAGTAGCTACCAGGATGTTTAGGGGATGGACTCACTGAGTGCCTCCACATCACCTCCTCTGCACTGTGTCCACTCCAACCCAAACCAACCTGTGATGCCACAAGGATCAGCCCAGAGCAAAGCTCTGCCTGTGCCTCCTGCCACAAAAGAGCAGCTTGGACCATGCCAAAGGGTGCAGGGAGCTGCGACCCCAGGCCCCCAGCAGGGAATCCCCTCCTGGCTCAGCCATCTCCTTGATCCATCAGGCTGGCTGAGCCTCTCCACAAGTGCCTCACCCAAAGCTCCTGGCTCAGGTGGGAGAGGCACAAGCACAGCTGAGCCCTCCCTGTGCCTCCTCCTCCTCCAAGGCTCCTGGCCAACTGTAATTATCCAAATATTTGCCCTGCCTCAGGCCTTGTGTAAGCAAATTATCAGCTTATATATATACATGCACTTGACTTGATGCAATTAAGCTGCCTTTGAATGCTTAATGCCTTTTTTTTGCCTGGTGAGAGCTAATTAGCAGCCTCAGTGCTGCTTGAGATGAGAAAGGGAAGATCCAGCAAAGTTTCCTCTTGCTGGATCTCTGTAACTAAATCTCTCCCAGAAATAAATGAGCTGATCACAGCTCCCAGCTCAGGCACAAGGATCTGGCTTTGTCCCCACCAAGGAGGGCTCCTCCAGCTGGGAGCACACCATGCTTGGCTCTCTTCTGGGATGGTGAGCCCCAGGAGGTTCAACAGGGCCAAGGGCAAGGTCCTACAGTGAGGTCAGGGCAAGCCTAGATATCAGTCCAGGCTGGGGGAGGAGATGGAGAGCAGCCCTAGAGAGGAGGACTTGGGGTGCTGGTGAGTGAGAAGCTGAACAGGAGCCAGCAATGGGCACTGGCAGCACAGAAGCAATCCTGGGCTGTGTCCAGAGAAGTGTGGCCAGAGGTGGAGAGAGGGGATCCTGCCCTCTGCTCTGGGGAGGCCTCACCTGCAGGGCTGTGCCCAGCTCTGGAGCCCTCAACACAAGAGGGACCTGGAGCTGGTGGAGGGAGGGTAGAGAATGGCCAGGAAAAGTATCAGGACTGGAGCACCCATGAAGCCAGGCCGAGAGAGCTGGGATGGTTCACCCTGGAGAAGAGAAGGCTGCAGGGAGACCTTAGGGCTGCGTTTCAACATCTGAAGGAGGCTCTCAGGAAAGCTGAGGAGGGACTGCTCAGGAGGACTTACAGTGATAGGATGAAGGTCAATGGTTTGGAACTGGAGCAGGGCAGAGTTAGGCTGGACATCAGGAGGGAGTTCTGCACAGTGAGGCTGGGGGGAGACTGGGACAGGCAGCCCTGGGATGAGCTGGAGGCTCCATCCCTGGAGACACTCAAGGTGCTCAAGGGCCCTGAGCAAGCTGATCTAGTTGGAGATGTCTCTGCCAGGCTGGATGAGGCCTTGAGCAAGAGTTGTGAGGTGGCAGGCAGGTTGGAGTAGATGACCTCCTAAGGTCCCTTCCAGCCTAAGCCATTCCATGAGCTACAGATGCTGATGGCCCAGCACATCCATCTCTCCTCTGCTCCAGCAGACCCTGACTGATACTGTGCTGCTCTACTATGAACCTTCTGGGGGATGTTTACTCCTCTTCTGCCACACAAGCAGCTTCACTTACTAATAACTTCCTTCAGAATCATTTCCTGAAGGGAAGAAAAAGAGTTTCTGGAAATCATTTTCTGAGCCATCTGTTAACTCAGTCCTAGCAGGGGGCTCCTCTCTCTCTCTCTCTCTCCCCTAACCTGCAGATCCTTCAGGAAAATGCCTTCCACATCACATCAGCAGCGATGCAGGTCCTGTGATTTCCCTGCAGAAAGAGCAGGTGCAGACATCACGCTGAGCCGGGAGGGCTCCTGCCCATTCGCGGACTCCCAGCAAGCAGCTGAGTCCTGGTGAATAACAATGAGAGCCTGGGCTGCCGAACGGCGCAGTTAAAAGGGCTCAGAATGTTGTCTCAGTGGGCAAGAGCCTGATCTAAAGCAGCCTGAGCAGCACTGAACCGTAAGCAGCAGCCAGGGACAAGCAGAGCCCAGACCTTGTGGCAGAAGAAGTCTGCAGGCTCTCCACCTGCCCTGGCTCTGGGGTTTGGTTTGGTTCTGGGAGACCTCCTGGGGCTGGTTGGGTTTTGTTTGCTGCCTGGCTTAGCTTCTTTGTATCTCTGTGGGGTTCTTGGGGTTGTTGCTTGCTTTGTTTGTTTGCTTGAAGGTGAAACATTTGTAATGTCCTGCTGGGAGGCAGAGCAGGGCTGGGGCTGCTCAGGGGCTGCCCAGCTCAGGCTCTGCTCAGGGGCTGCCCCTGCCCAGCTCAGGCTCTGCTCAGGGCTGGCACTGCCCAGCTCAGGCTCTGCTCAGGGCTGGCACTGCCCAGCTCAGGCTCTGCCCAGGGGCTGGCACTGCCCAGCTCAGGCTCTGCTCAGGGAGCTCCTTGCTGAAGCTCAGGGCAGCTTGGCACAGCCAGGGGCTGCTCCTAGCAGGGAGAAGCTCAGGGCAGAGCTCCTGCCAAGGCCTGGGCTGCACAAAGCCTCTGCCTCAGGCTTGCTGCTGGCCACCCCAAGGGCACTGCCACAGCTTGTGCCACCCCTTGGGGGGCAGGAGGGCAGAGGTGGCAGCTGTGGGGAGCAGCAGCCAGCACAGGGGAGCCTCAAGTGCCCCCCAAGGGACTGCAGCCCCTGCAGGGCATCTTCAGGAGCCAGCTGAGGGCTGCCCAGGGCCAAGCCTCTCCTTCCCTGGCTGCTGTGCCAGCAGCACTCTGTCCCTGCTGCCTTCCAGCCCCAGCCCTGTGCTCCTCCATCCAGCTCCTGCCTCTGGTTCCCAGCTGGTGCTGAGCCCAGGCTGGGCCTTGCCCAGTGCCTGCCCCCAGCACCAGTGGTGCCAGTGGTGCCCTCCTTGCCCTCAGGGCTGGGCTTGGCTCTTGCTTTGTGTCTCTGTGTCTCCAGCCCATGGCATTGTTCTTCTCCCCAGCCCAGCTGCTTGAGTTCCTCTCCCAGCCCAGCAGCCTCTCTCCCTTCTCCCCTTTGGGAGTGCAGAGAGGCTCCTGGAGAGCCTCTGGCCCTCAGGGGGTGCCCAGCCCCTGGCCATAGCTGTGTTTGGTTGCCAGCACTGCACCCAAGTCCCTGCATATCAGCACCAGCCTCAGGAGCACAAATGACTCTCCCTTTCCTGCAGTGTGGCTGCTCACTCTGAGAGCATTGCCCTGTGCCAGCTGCAGCTTTGGTTCACCTCCATCCCTCCCTGGAAGGTCTTTGCTCCAGCTCCACATCTCCCTCCAAAGGCAAGGGGCACACAAGAAGAAGCCTCAGGGGAGAGTGGTTCCAGCAATGCAGCTGGAGAATAAGCCAGCTCCAGGGCAGCAGGAGTTTATGTGCCTGAGGGGGATAGCAGACACCTCCAGTTTTATTGGGGGGGGGGGGGGGGCTCAAAACCACCTGATGGAGGAGAGCCATAAAGACTGAGTGCAGTTCCCCTGACAGCAGCTGCAGAGGAGAGTGAAGAACTCACAGCCAGCTCCTTTATGATACCTCCAGGATTTCCCCTTCCTCTCCCATAGCTTCCAAATAAAATCCTTCAGAAATAAAACCAGCTGCAGGTTTCTCTTTGGGGCTTGTTTTAAGGTATTTTTTTGCAGGAG
This sequence comes from Melanerpes formicivorus, assembly GCF_026170545.1. Lineage (NCBI taxonomy): Eukaryota > Metazoa > Chordata > Aves > Piciformes > Picidae > Melanerpes > Melanerpes formicivorus. The sequence continues at coordinate 1,359,541 of NW_027142390.1, forward strand.
TTTCCAATCTTTGACTCACTTCAAAATCAGAAGGGATGTGAAATCCCAGGAGCTGATGTGGTCCTTCACAAGGGAATTGAAGCACCAGCACAATAAATCAGTGAGAGGCTTATCAGGAGCACAGGGGGAGGAGGGTCCTGGCTCCTGTGCTGACCCTCAAGCCTCATCTAGCTCAGAGAATTCCAAAATCCCGGCAGTGAGGAGCTCTGGAGCTCACCCAGCCCAACCCCCTGCTCTAGCAGGGCTCCCACAGCACCCTGCCCAGCAGCACAGGGACCAGGGGGGGTTGGGAGCTCTCCACACCAGGAGACTCCACAACCTCTCTGGGCAGCCTGCTCCAGGCCTCCAGCACCCTCACAACAAACAACTTTCTCCTCCTGCTCAGGTGGAACCTCCTGGGCTCCAGTCTGTGCCCCCTGCCCCTTGTGCTGTCCCTGGGCACCACTGAGCAGAGCCTGGCCCCAGCCTCTTGCCCCCCACAGCTCCTTCAGCTCTTGCTGAGCATTGCTCAGCTCCCCTCTGGGGCTGCTCTGCTGCAGGCTCTCAGCCTTTCCTTGTAAGACAGAGCAAGTTCTCCTGCTTACTGTAGGAGACTGTACCCCAAAGGAATCAACTGCTTTTATCACAACCTGGGCAAGAATTCCTCTCTCATCCAATTTCCCTGATGCCAGAGGAGCTTCAGACTCGCAGCCCCTGCTCAGGTCGCAGCCCCCTCGCAGCATGTGGGACCACGCAGCCTCTGTAATCACCTCCCGAGCAGTAATTGGGGACAATACCCACACCTGGGGTCATTAGCATCTGTATGGAGCAGCAGAGCCGAGAGAACACAATTGAAATCAGAGATCCATTGTTGGAGGCTTTACAGGTATCTCTGTTTCCACACGGCAAGGGCAAACACAACCATTTCCAGGGGTTTACAACCCAAATGTGCAAATACAGCAGAGAGCAGCATCCATCTCGCAGGGAGCCAGCAGAAAAGCACAGGAGGATTAAGCCCTAAGTACGGCTTGGATGGATTTCACCCTCAGTTCCCCGAGCTGCTCACAAGGAGCCTGGCACACCGCTGGGAAGGAAACCTTCCTCCTCTCCACCTCGGGCTGCAGATGCAAAGAGACAGAGGAAGCTTTGCTGGAGGATATGGAAAGCCCAAGAGAATTATCATGGGATGGGTTGGGGTGGAAGAGACACAGAATGGGTTGGGTTGGAAGGGACCTTCAAGATCATCCAGCTCCAACCCTCTGCCATGGGCAGGGACACCTCCCACCAGCCCAGGCTGCTCAAGGCCTCATCCAACCTGGACTTGAACACCTCCAGGGTGCCACAGCCTCCCTGGGCAACCTGTGCCAGTGTCTCCCCACTCTCACTCTCTGCAATTTCTTCCTCCTCTCCACTCTCAGTCTCCCCTCTACCTGCTCAAAGCCATTGTCCTCATCCTGGCACTCCCAGCCCTTGTCCAAAGTCCCTCCCCAGCTCTCCTGGAGCCCTTCAGGCACTGTAAGGCTGCTCTAAGGTCTCCTTGGAGCCTTCTCTTCTCCAGACTGAACAGCCCCAACTCTCTCAGCCTGGCCCCATAGCAGAGGCTCTCCACCCCTCTGATCATCTTGGTGGCCTCCTCTGAGCCCTCTCCAGCAGAGCTCCAGGCCCTCTCTCTGCTGAGGGCCCCAGAGGTGGAGGCAGTGCTGCAGGTGGGGGTCTCACAAGGGCAGAGCAGGCGGGGGGAGCATTATGAAGAAGAGAAGCTTCAATTCCTCTCTTCAGCTGCAGCCTGCAATATTTCATTGAGCAGAAATTAAGCAAAGCACCTTCTGCCATCCCCTGCTCAATGCATTTTCCACTACAGCCATGAAAAAAGCAATTTATTCTGCTCTCCTGGGAGCTGCCCAAGCTGCACCTTCTCCATAGCACACAACCACTTCATTTCCTTCTCTATTTTTATTTCCTCAGACAATCTTTTAAAGCCTCCAGCACTGCCAATAGATAAAAGCAGATGGCTCAAAGCAGCAGGGCTTGGCTTGTGCACTCCTGACAGCCACCCCTGCCCGAAGCAGCTCCCCACGATGGGCACAGTCCAAGAGGGCACCGCAAGGAGGAGCTTTCCTTGCTGGCTTCATCACCTGCTGAGGGAGAGCAGGGACAGAGTGGAGCTGAGGAAGTTCTTCATCCTGAGGGTGGTGAGGCTCTGCAACAGGCTGCCCAGGGGGGCTGTGGGTTCCTGCTCCCTGAGGGTGTTCAAGGCCAGGCTGGGTGAGACCTTGAGCCAAAATGCCCAGCTGAGAGGTGTCCCTGCCCCTGGTGGGGAGGTTGGAGGAGATCCCTTTGAGGTCCCTTCCAACCTGAGCCATCCCAGGATTCCCTGATCCCCTGGCACAGGCCATGAGAACACTCCCTGACTGCTTGTCCTTCAAGGAGCATTGAAGAGCATTTGGGGAAAGAGGTGAATGGGATTGCAGTTTGCCTCAATCGTTGCAGCCCTGCAAGCTGCAGCTCTGTGTGCTCTCACCTGAGCTCTTCCAGCAGGCCAGTGGAGGACCACAAGCAGGTTGTGTGTCACTGCTTCCAGGGCTGGCTGAAGTGCAGAGCCTGAGCTTGCTCTGCTCCTTGGAGGAAGAGCCTGAGCTCCATCACTGGGGTGTTTGACTTCATTGCAGCCCAGAGCACAGCATGAGTCTTACCACATCACAGATCGTTACCTGCAAGTGCTCAGGACCAGGCTGGATGAGGCCTTGGGCAACCTGGGCTGGTGGGAAGTGTCCCTGCCCAAGGCAGGGGCTTGGATGATCTTTAAGGTCCCTTCCAACCCAACCCACCCTAAGATTTGGATGATTCCCTGACTTCAGCAGTGCAATTCTACCCTCACATGGACACCACACAACCTGTCCCTAATCCTGCTGCAACTCCTTCCCCTCCTCTCTCATTTTGGGGTTGGTTGGGTTTTCCTTCCCATTTTTTTTGTCCCCTACTCCTTCCATTTTTCACTGACTTTCAATACATCACTCTGACAGCAGCAGCTCCAAGCCCTGGCAGCTTGGCTACCTCATCATTACATAAATGCTCAGACAAAGCTGTTCTTAGCATGCAGCTCCTGAGCGACCTCAGGAGATCACAAGCATCAGGAATGATTTTGGACAAACTGAATGACACTCTGCTGGGCAGCACTGACAAGGCAGCAGGAGCCCACATGCTGTTTATAATGAAGCTGTCCCTGGTTTACAGAAGGACTGGAAAAAGGACCTGGGTTGTGTTTTAGTGCACCCACGTGGGTAAGGTCTCCACAGTGATGGAAAAGCAGTCCTGTGATCAGCAGGACAGGGCTCAAAGGGGGTCAGGCAGACAGCAGAGAGTCAGCAAAGCATGGAATCAGAGTGGGTTGGGTTGGAAAGGACCTTTGAAAGTCATCTAGTCCAACCCCAGGAAGTCAGCAGGGACATCCTCAGCTGGAGCTCAGAGCTCCCAGACAGCCTGACCTGGAATGCTTCCAGGGGTGGGACAACCTGGGCCACTGTCAAACATTCCTCCCTTCCCTCCAGTCTGAATCTCCCTCTCAGTTCAAACCATCCCCCCTTGCCCCATCACAGCAGCCCCTGCATGGCCATGGTCTGGCTGAACACCCTCAGCTTCCTCAGAGGAAGGTACATCATGATGGAGAGCACCAGCAAGGGAACTCACACGTGTCTGGAGACCTTCCTAGCAGAAAAGGAGAGGGGGAAAAGGTGTTGGAAAGAGATAACTGAGAAGGCACATCCAAGATGCAGGGACAGGACCTTGATGCTTAGCCTCTGTGCTGAAGAGCTGCCCAGGGAAATCCATGTCTGTGGTCTCTGAGCCTTTCTATTCCAAAGCCTTCCCTAACCAACAACTGAAGCCTGTAGCTTCTTGGGAGGTTGCAGACATCACTCTGGACTACATCTCAGCACAATTGCCTCAAGCTGGGAGCTTTCTGGTTCAGCTGACTCCACCTCACTGCTTAGACAATGCCCCAGTTCCTGAAGCCCCTGCTCTCAGGAGGGGTTACCACAGCCAAGGGGCTGAACAGACAGCTGCAGACCACCTGTGCAGAGAACATCACCAAAACCTGACCCCAAAGGAAGGCTGTGTAAATGTTTTGGGGCAGGCAACAAACTGCAAGGCCTCAGAGGTGCCCTGGGTTAACATTTTCTGCCATCAAGCTGCGTTTGGAGCTGCTCCTCACCTCCAGCAAGCCCAGAGAGGAGATTTCCTACCATAAAAAAGCATCTCAATGAAGTTGTGATCTGCTCACAGATGCTCCAGAAGCCAATAAAAGTAATGAGTTAATATATGTGGTAGCCACTCATCCCTTCACCTTCTGGCTGCCAGAATCCTCCTGGAAGCCCCAGAGCTCTGAATATCATTTCCCTCATGTCACTGACACAGCATTGCCTGCATGGCAAAACTCACTCAGCAGCTTCTCAGGCAGAGAAACCTGCTTGTGTTAATCAAAAGCCCAAACTTTAATGCCTGCCTCCATTTCTGTAAAGGTTAAATCCAGGAGCAGCTATGTTGGAGGCTCTTTGTTCCCCACCCCCCTCTCAGAGGTTACCTGGCCCTGTCATCCATGCTATACCTTCCTATCAGAATTGCCTCAGAAGCAATAGAATAGACCAGACCAGGTTGGAAGAGACCTTCAAGATCATTGAGTCCAACCTATCATCCAACACCACCCAACCAACTAACCCATGGCACCAAGCACCCCATCAAGTCTCCTCCTGAACACCTCCAGGGATGCTGACTCCACCACCTCCCCAGGCAGCCCATCCCAATGGGCAATCACTCTCTCTGTGTAGAACTTCTTCCTGACCTCCAGCCTGAACCTCCCCTGGCACAGCCTGAGACTGTGTCCTCTTGTTCTGGTGCTGGCTGCCTGGGAGAAGAGACCAACCTCTGCCTGTCTACAACCTCCCTTCAGGGAGTTGTAGAGAGCAATAAGGTCACCCCTGAGTCTCCTCTTCTCCAGGCTAAGCAGCCCCAGCTCCCTCAGTCTCTCCTCACAGGGCTGTGTTCCAAACCCCTCACCAACTTCATTGCCCTTCTCTGGACACCTTCCAGCAGCTCAACCTCCTTCCTAAACTGAGGGGCCCAGAACTGGACACAGGACTCAAGGTGTGGCCTAACCAGTGCAGTGTACAGGGGCAGAATGACCTCCCTGCTCCTGCTGGCCACACTGTTCCTGATGCAGGCCAGGATGCCATTGGCCCTCCTGGGCACACTGCAGGCTCATGTTCATCCTACCATCAACCAGCACCCCCAGGTCCCTCTCTGCCTGGCTGCTCCCAGCCACTCTGACCCCAGCCTGTAGCACTGCATGGGGTTGCTGTGGCCAATGTGCAGCACCTGGCACTTGGATGTGTTCAATCTCCTGCCCTTGGCCTCTGCCCATCTGTCCAGCCTGTCCAGGTCCCTCTGCAGAGCCTCTCCACCCTCCAGCAGATCAACTCCTGCCTCCAGCTTGGTGTCGTCAGCAAATTTACTGCTGATGGACTCAATGCCCTCATCCAGCTCATCAATAAAGATGTTAAAGAGCACAGGGCCCAGCACTGATCCCTGGGGGACTCCACTACTGACTGTAAGACAGTAAGGCTTTCAGAGGGAAATTCTTATGCCTCAAGTGGGAGTGGTCAATGCTTTTAATGAAAGGGTTTCTAGGTCTCAAAGTGCTGTTAATGAATTTACTGCTTACAGGGGGAAAAAAGGCAAACCAACAACCCAACCCCCAAGGAACATCTAGACAAAGGCAGCCCCAAAGCCATCAAGGTAAAGGTTGAACTGCCAGGTCACCACCAACCCATGCCCCCCAGCACCTCATCTCCACAGCTTTGCAGTCCCTCCAGGGGTGGGGACTCCACCACTGCCCTGAGCAGCCCATTCCAGGGCCTGACAGCCCTTTGGAGGAAGAACTTTCTCCTCATGCCCAACTTAAACCTCTCCTGGCACACCTTCAGAGCATTTTGGTGCCATGGTATAGGCATGAGGTCTGTGGTGACAGGTTGGACTCGATCTTTGAGGTCTCTTCCAACCTTGGTGATGCTGTGATCTCCTCTCCTAATTCTTGTTCCCTGGGAGCAGAGACCAATCCCAACCTCCCTGCACCCTCCTTCCAGGGAGCTGCAGAGAGCAGTGAGGTCTCCCTCAGCCTCCTCCTCTCCAGGCTGCACACCCTCAGCTGCTCCTCCCCAGCCTGGCTGTCCCTCTGTGGGATGCATTCCACTGTCTGGGCAACCCCAGCTCCCCCATCTCTGTTTCCAAGCCCTTCCCTACCTCCCCAGCACCTCCCCACGTGCTCCTGCCTCCCCGAGCACATGAGCTGAGTCCTGCTGCCTCCCCCAGCAGGGATTTAATATTTTGGCTTCCCCTCATTTTTCAGGGTGTGTGTCTGAGGCCTTATCTGCTGCCTGCTGTCCAAACACCGCTCTGAATAAAGAATTTTTTTCATTTCCTTTGGGTTTTTCGCTGCTGTTTGTCACTATCTGAATGCTCCACAACATTAATTAAACTGACAGGGTAAGGCAGCAGCATTATCTCCACTTCACACATGGGCTACTGAAGCACACAGAGGCTCAAGTCAAGAGTAAAACCAGCCATAAACTTCACCACACAGGGGGGGAAAGCAGGACTGCTGTGGTGGGAATGGGAGCTGCAAGAGGAAAGTGTTGGCCTTGACAAGGAAGCCTTGAAGGAAGACCTGCAGAAGAACCAGTGTCAGGGAGTCAAACCCCAGGCACCTTCCAGTCTGGAAGCAGAAAGTGCTCTTTCCATTGAGCAAACCTCTCTTGGGGAGTTGGAATTGAGAGCTGCAGCTCAGAAAAGTCTCAGAGTTATCAACTCCCAAGAGCTGCTCTGAGCAGCTGTGGTTAGAATTGCAACTGGTGAGGTGCAGCCATGCAGAGGTGGTTTGGCCAGGGGCAGAGGTTTTGACAGCCCTCTACAAAACTGGTGTCTTCCATCCCTGCTGCCCTGGAGCTGGCTTATTCTCCAGCTGCATTGCTGGAACCACTCTCCCCTGGGGCTTCTTGTTGTGTGCCCCTTGCCTTTTGAGGGAGATGTGACCCTAAAGACCTTCCAGGGAGGGATGGAGGTGAACCAAAGCTGCAGCTGGCACAGGGGAATGCTCTCAGAGTGAGCAGCCACACTGCAGGAAAGGGAGAGTCATTTGTGCTCCTGAGGCTGGTGCTGATATGCAGGGACTTGGGTGCAGTGCTGGCAACCAAACACAGCTATGGCCTGGGGCTGGGCACCCCCTGAGGGCCAGAGGCTCTCCAGGAGCCTCTCTGTGTTCCCAAAGGGAAGAGAAAGGAAAGAAAGGAGAGAGACTGATAGGGTGGGAAAGAAACTAACCCAGCTGGGCTGGGGAGAAGAACAATGCCATGGGGTAGAGACACAAACCAAGAGGCAGTTAGAAACCTGGGGAGGAACTGTGGACAAGAGCTGGGAGTGCCAGGACAAGAGGCAATGGATTTGAGCTGAGAGAAGGCAGATTGAGACTGGAGATGAGGAAGAAATTCTTGGCAGTGAGGGTGGGGAGAGCCTGGCACAGGCTGCCCAGGGAGGCTGTGGCTGCCCCCTCCCTGGAGGTGTTCAGGGCCAGGCTGGATGAGGCCCTGAGCAAGCTGGGCTGGTGGGAGGGGTCCCTGCCCATGGCAGGGGGCTGGAGCTGGATGAGATTTAAGGTCCCTCCTAACCTAAACCATTCCATGGTTCTACCATCTGGTAGGTCTGTGGCAGAGCCCAGCACCAAAGGAAAAGCCATTTGCTGCTCACAGAACCCTCACCTGCACCCAACATGGGCAAGAACCACAACCTATGGCACCTAGAGAAAATCCAGCCCAACACAGCCCTGCTGGGGGAGGGCTTGCCTTCCCCCCCCCCAACCCCTTTGCAGCTATTAACAGCCACTGAGTATGATTACAAATTCCCCAAGCCTGTTAACAAATCAGATTGTGTTCCTGCTTGATGCAGTGTCTACTCACATCAACTTCCATTGAAACAAATGAAGCTGGTATGAAACTGAAATGAATTGAGAATTCAGGGCAATAAATGAGTCTAATAAGTTACCCAAGTGAAGGGTAAATGGAGATGTCTGATTGTGTTTAGGGCAGCAACAGACTGTTCCACACACTCTGGCAGCTCTCCTCTCACCCCTGATGAGGCAGAGCTGCGTGCCTCCATCCCCCTGCCTGCCTGGGTCTCATCTTTGGAGGATCAGGGTAATTTATAGGCTTCAGCAGCCAATATTTTCACATCTAATGGCAAAATCAAAGCAAGAATCCCTAAAATGCTGTGCAGAAAGAGGTGGTTTAAGGTCTCAGGTTGACAAATACCACAGCAGCTCCTCTGAAGAGCGTCTCTTCTTGAGGGGTGGGACAGGCTGCCCAGGGAGGCTGTGGATGCCCGGACACAGGACTCAAGGTGTGGCCTAACCAAAGGAGAGTACAGGGCACAATGACCTCCCTGCTCCTGCTGGCCACACTGCTCCTGATGCAGGCCAGGATGCCATTGGCCTTCTTGGCCCCCTGGGCACACTGCTGGCTCATGTTTAGGCAGCTGTCAATCAGCACCCCCAGGTCCCTCTCTGCCTGGCTGCTCTCAGCCACTCTGCCCCCAGCCTGTAGCACTGCCTGGGGTTGTTGTGGCCAATGTGCAGCACCTGGCACTTGGACTTGTTGAATGCCATCCTGTTGGACTCTGGCCATCTGTCCAGTCAGTCGAGGTCCCTCTGCAGAGCCCTTCTGCCCTCTAACTGACCAACATCTGCTCCTAACTTGGTGTCATCTTCAAGTTTGCTGATGATGGACTCAATGCCCTCATCCAGATCATCAATGAAGATGTTAAAGAGCACAGGGCCCAGCACTGCTCCCTGGGGCACACCACTGGTGCCTGGCTGCCAGCTGGCTGTGGCACCATTCACCACCACTCCCTGGGCTCAGCCTCCAGCCAGTCCCTAACCCAGCACAGAGTGTAGTGGTCTAAGCCACAAGCTGACAGCTTAGCCTTTAAAGGATCTTTAAAGGTCCCTTCCAGCCTCTGACACCCTGTGATCCTCTGAACACCGAGATCCTCACTGAGCCAGGTGCAGAGGCGCTGGTGCCTCCGCTGAGCCCCTTCACGGCACGTCAAGCACACAAATGTTTGCTGAGAGCTAATGGCAGCCTCCCCAGCCCCACAGATATGTATTTATTAATCCCAGCCCTGCAGGCCAGGGAGGTGTGAAGAAGGGCACTGTCACTTAGGGTGGTAATTAATCACCCTGGACACCTCCCTGTCAGGGAACATAAATCAAGCAGCAAGTGCTGCTCCCCTCCGAGCCCTCCGCAGCCAGCGGTGCCAGGGTGATAAGATCTAACATTTGTCACTAACTGAGAAATATTTTATCCACCTTTGACACCAGAGAGGCAGGGCTGCTTCAGACCAGTGCCCTCCACCTCTTGGATCTCTTCCCTGGGGGGCAGAGCACACACTGTAAAGGACAAGAAGAGAGCAGAGCAAGGCTGGAGGAGGAAGTCACCAGGTGTCAAGATGAAAAGTTTCTGAAGGGAAAGGGAAAATATTGCACCAGAGAATGGGTTGGGTTGGGAAGGACCTCAAAGCTCATCCAGTTCCAAGCCCTCTGCCATGGGCTGGGACACCTCCCACCAGCCCAGGTTGCTCAAAGCCTCATCCAGCCTGGCCTTCAACACCTCCAGGCAGGGGACAGCCACAGCCTCTCTGGGCAGCCTGTGCCAGGCTCTCCCCTCCCTCACTCTCAAGAATTTCTTCCTCATCCCCAGCCTCAATCTCCTCTCTCCCAGCTCAAAGCCATTGTCCTCATCCTGGCACTCCCAGCCCTTGTCCCAGGTCCCTCCCCAGCTCTCCTGGAGCCCCTTCAGGTACTGGAGGGCAGCTCTAAGGTTTCCCTGGAGCCTTCTCCTCTCCAGACTGAACAGCCCCAACTCCCCCAGCCTGTCCCCACAGAAGAGATGCTGCAGTCCCAGCTCCCTCAGCCTGTCCCCACAGGGAAGGCTCCCCAGCCCTCTCTGATCATCTTTGGGGCTTTTAAGTATTTGAGATCTCAGCACTTCACTTCTGCCAGTAACAATTCAAGCTGCAACTCCTCTCTTCGCCTGCTTAGAGCCAGGCAGCAAATTTTATAGCCCAAAATGAAATCTAAATACCCTGACTGATATGGACCACAGAAAAACAAGCCAGTAAAACGTCTTCTCTCATCACACAGCTCCATCAACAATGCTTAGAGCAGAAAAAAGCTCCACTCACAGCTGCAGCACTGCCTGCACTCTAAGTGCTGAGGTGGAAATCTGCCCACAGGTAATAAATGCAAAGGCAGGTCTGAGATAATGTGCAAATGACACCGAGCTGAGTGCTGTGGTTAAGGCTGAAGGGTGGGATGGGTGCCATCCAGAGAGACCTGGAGAGGGGGGATGAGGAGAATCTCATCACCTTCAATGAAGCCAAGTGCAAGGTCCTGCAATCCTTGATATCAATCCAGGAGACTGAGAGCAGCCCTGCAGAGAAGGACCCTGGGGTGCTGATGGGTGAGAAGCTGGGCAGAAGCCAGCAGTGGGCACTGACAGCACAGAAGGCCAAGGGCAGCCTGGGCTGCTTCCAAAGCAGTGTGGCCAGAGCTGGAGAGAGGGATCCTGCCCCTCTGCTCTGCTCTGGGGAGACCTCACCTGGAAAACTGTGCCCAGCTCTGCAGCCCTCAACACAAGAGGGACGTGGACCTGATGGAGAGGGTGCAGAGGAGGCCATGAAAACAATCAGAGGCTGGAGCCAGGCTGAGGGAGCTGGGGTTGCATAGCCTGGAGGGGAGAAGGCTCTGGGGAGACCCTAGAGCAGCCTTCCAGTACCTGAAGGGGGGTGCATGAAGGCTGCAGAGGGACTGCTCCCAAAGGCCTGCAGGGACAGGACCAGGGGCAATGGTTTGAAATGAGAGCAGAGCAGGTTTAGGTTAGATGTGAGGAACAAGTTCTGCACCAGGAGGCTGCTGGAACACTGCAGCAGGCTGCCCAGGGAGGTGCTTGAGGCTCCATCCCTGAAGCTATTGAAGGTGAGGCTGGAGAAGGCTCTGAGCAGCCTGCTCTGGTGGAGGATGTCCCTGCTGAGTGCAGGGGGTTTGGACTGGATGAGCTTTGGAGCTCCCTTCCAACCCAACCCCTTCTCCACCATCCAGTTGCAAGCACACAACACAGCCCTTGATGGAAGCATTCTTCTCCGAAGCACAATTCACATTCAAATTCATGTTGTGAAGAATCAGAGGGCAAAACCAACCCCAAACAAACACCCAAACAAAAGACAACCAAAGCTAAATGTCAGTGCCAAGGCTTTGTCCCTCTCTGAAGGGGTTTGTCATCAGCTGTGGAGTGTTTTGTCTAAGCAGTTGATACTTCTCTTGCTGCCTGGAAATAAGCAAACATTCTTTATTCATTCATGCTGGGAAGGGCCTCAGATGCCTTCAGCTAGGCACGTAAGAACAGGCTGGTTGGTTGTGCTGAGTTCCTGAGACACAGAGGATAAAAGGAAAGGAATTGCTGCTGCCAGTGCCAGAGGGGTCAGCTGAAACCCAGAGAGCCCCCAGCAGCACCTTCCTGGGTTATCCTTCACCCCAGAGCACTCAGGACCCTCCACCATGGGAATGTGGTGCTGCAGGCAGTGCCCCAGCTGCCTTGGGCTGGTGGTGTTGCTCTTCACACCAATCCTGATGATTTCTTTGAGTTAGGAATCAAAGGATTGTTTGGCTTGCAAAAGGCTTCTCAGATCATCCAGTCCAGCCTGCAAGCTAAGGCCACCATGGCCATCAAACCATGTCCCCAGGTGCCATGGCCACAGGCTTTGTGAGCACCTCCAGGGATGGGGACTCCAAGACCTCCCTGGGCAGCCTATTCCAGGAACCAAGAGACTCCAAACTCCTTGCAAGGGATGACCACAGCAGTTAAAAGCTTTCTGCACACAGCTTCTTCAGCAGCCAAGCAAAGCTCCCCAACAGGGGATGTCTTCTAAATAAAGAATCACACAGCCTCAGGCTGCTTTGGGTTAGAAGGGACCTTAAACATCATCCAGTTCCAAAGCCCCTGCCATGGGCAAGGACACCTCCTACCAGAGCAGCTTGCTCAAGACCCTGTTCAACCTGGAAATGCACACTGCCAGGCTTGGAGCCTCCACAGCTTCTCTGGGCAGCCTGTTCAGGGCCTCAGAACCCTTATGGGGGAGAACTTCTTCCCAATGTCTAATCTAAGCCAAGCTTCTTTCAGTCTGAAGCCATCACTCCTCACCCTGGCACTCCCAACCTTCATCAAAAGTCCCTCCCCAGCTCTCCTGTAGCCTCCCTCAGGTGCTAGAAAACTGCTCTAAGGTCTCCCTGGAGCCTTCCCTTCTCCAGGCTGAGCAGCCCCAGCTCCAAGCCTATCTTCACTGAAGAGATGCTGCAGCCCTCAGGTCACCTTTGATGCCCTCTGCAAAGTCTGGAGAACATCAAGGGCCTGGCTGAATCTGGCAGCTGGATAGAGCACAGCCTCCTCAAGAGGAGCAGAGGAGGTGCTCCTTAACCTGCTTCCCCAAGCCCTGGCAGGTAAAACATGACCTTGGGGAAGGGCTGCATGCTCCCAGCCACCAAACTCCAAAGCACTTTAGGCAGGGTAGGTAAAGGGACAGGTATTGATTTTACTCTTTCTTTTGATGACTGCAAGGCCAAGTGGGGAGAGGCTGAAGGGACCTGGGGATGTTTAGTCTGGAGAAGAGGAGGCTGAGGGGAGACCTCTTGGCTCTCTACAGCTCCTTGAGAGGAGGTTGGAGCAAGGTAAGGGTTGTTGGTCTCTTCCAGGTAAGAAGTCACAGGGTGAGAGGAAAGAGCCTCAGGTTGCACCAGGGGAGGGTTAGGTTGGAGATGAGAAACAGTTTCTGTGCTGCAGGAGCGGTCAGGGACTGGCAGAGGCTGCCCAGGGCGGTGGAGGAATCCACATCCCCTGGAGGCACCGCCAAGCTGTTTAGCTGCGGTGCTGAAGGTGGTTTAGTGCTTAACGGTTGGGCTGAACGATCTTGGATTTCTCTCCCAACCTTTACGATGCCATAAGAAAGGAGAGCCGCCGCCACGGGCTGTTAGGCACAGGCTGAACAAACAAACATTTCAAGTGGCACCGGAAAAAAAACCACCAGCAAGCAACTCCTGGGTGGTTCCCCAGCAGCGTTTTGCTTTGCTCTCACACAAGGCACAGCAAGAACAACAGACAAGAGCCTAACTTCTTTCCAGCGATTACGGGGGGGGGGGGGAACAAACCAATTAAGTAACAAGATTTCACTCCAAAGCCACAGAAGGTCCCCGATGGCTGCACTTGGAAATTGCTCAAGCTAACAAAACACTTCCACACCACAACTCCGATTGCTTCATTAGCGTCCCAAGTACCTCGGATGAAAAGGAATGGAGGGCTGCTTGCACTCAGCCAGCTCAGCTGCAGCCCTGAGCTGCTTCAAAGGCAGCTGTGTTAAGGTCTCCCAGCCTGCTCAAGTTCACTTTTCATTCGGGGGGAGGTAAAATCTGAAAAGCAAATGAATCTCTCTCTGCACCTGGGCTTTAGATGCCATTATGCTGCTGAAAGAACTTAAGCCTGCCTAGCTTCAGCCACCTGACTCTGCTGAGTGTGTGCTGAGCTCGTTCCAGTCCAGCTGGTGGCATTGCACAGGAAAACCTCATAAAGTTAAGACTAAATTGATTCATCATCTCTCCTCAGAGTTAAATGTGCTGCTAGGATGGGAACTGCTTAGCCTGAGCCATCAAACCAGCCCAGTGCTTCCCTGCCCTTTCTGCTGTGGAGCACAATCACCAGGTCCAGGCCCTTTATTCCACCTCATCCATACCAACAGTTGATCAGACAAACAACAGCTGCTGGAGGGGTAAGGCTGAGAGGGGATCTAATAAATGCTAATAAACCTCTGAGGGCTGGGGGTCAGGGGACAGGGACAGGCTCTGCTCAGCTGCACCCTGGGATAGCACAAGGGGCAAGGGATGGAAACTGCAGCACAGGAGGTTCCACCTCAACATGAGGAGGAACTTCTGCACTGTGAGGGTCACAGAGCTCTGGAGCAGGCTGCCCAGAGAGGTTGTGGAGTCTCCTTCTCTGGAGCCTTCCCATCCCTGTCTGGATGTTCCTGTGTGCCCTGTGCTGGATTCTCTGTTCCTGCTCTGGCAGGGGGTTGGACTTGATGACCTCCTAAGGTCCCTTCCAACCTCTGACACCCTGTGAGCTTCTCTTGGATCAAGCATCAGCTCCTCAAAGAAAGAGCCAAAGGAGAGCAGAAGTCAGGCTGTCCTCTGCTGCTAAACAGTCAGCTCCTTCAGAAGGAGCTTCTCAGTGTATTTCACACACCTTGCCCTGGTTTTACCTCTGAGCCTCCTCAGCAGCCCAGGGCAAGGCAGGGAACCTCCAGGTGACATCCCACCAACGATGGGTGGAAGCTCAGCAGGAAAGCTGGCTGGCAATCCCAGACTGGCTTGGCTTGGAAGAGACCTTTAAAGGGCATCCAGTCCAACCCCCCTGCAGCCAGCAGGGACATCCCCAACAAGAAGAAGTTGCTCAGAGCCCCAAACAACCTGACCTGCCAAAGGCTCCAGGAATGGGGTAGCTCCCACCTCTTTGGACAACCCCTGCCAGGGTCTCACCCCCTTCAGCATCAAAATTGCTTTCCTTTTCTCCTGTCTGAATCTTCTTTCAGTTCAAGCCATCCCTCCTGCTCCTGTCCCAACAGGCCCTGCTGAAGTGCTTGCCCCAGAGCAGACTGAGAAGCCTCTTCTTGTGAGCACACAACTGCAGCCCCCTTCAGCACACCTTCCAAGCCACCAGAAGTCAGCACAACCCTTGGTCCTCGTTCAGCCACTGCTCCAAACTCACCTCTTCCAGCCCAAGAGCACCCCAAGTTACCTACCCAGCTCTCACAAATGTAAGCCTCCCCCTCCAGCAAAAAGGCATCAACAGGGTGAAGGATTTTAGCCTTTTCCCCCTAGCAGAGCTTTGCTTTGGTAAATCTCTCTCTTTTCTCAGCCCAAACTCCTACCTTAACAAATTGCCATCCAAGTGCTAAGCCCTTGATGTGCAGATTACAATACCAAGACAGAAGAACAGTCAAGAACAACTTCTGAAGTCACCTCTGGCACTGGGGGATGCAGTCTGAGCAATTACCTTTGGGAGCTCACGAAGATGACCAAAGTCCTCAGCAGCAGAGGAAAGCAGAGAAGGTCCTGGGGCAGGAAAGAAGAGAGCAGCAGAGGGAAGGAAGCTATATATGACTCAGCTCTACCTCCACCCCTGGGGCCAGCTGGGAACCATCACCCAGCAAGCAAACAGCAGGAGCTGGGTAACAGCTGAGAGGGATTTGCCAAGAGCAAATCACACCCAACCCCCCTCCTTCCCTTCTGCAGCACAGGCTCACAGGGGGTTAGGGGTTGGAAGGGACCTCTGGAGACCAGGGAGTCCAACCCCCCTGCCAGAGCAGGACCACAGAGCCCAGCACAGATCACACAGGAACACATCCAGGCGGGTCTTGGGCTCCACAACCTCTCTGGGCAGCTTGTTCCAGCGCTCTGTGACTCTCCCAGTGAAGAAGTTCCTCCTCATGTTGAGGTGGAATCTCCTGTGCAGTAGTTTATATCCATTGCCCCTTGTCCACAGCAGCCTCAAACTGCTGATCACCCTGACATGGGCAACCCTGAGGGCAGCTCAAGAGGGACAGGGAACCACAGGAGGGATTCCGCTGGAGGGTCATGAAGATGCTGAGGGCCTGGAGCAGCTCTGTGAGCAGCAGAGGCTGAGAGCCCTGGGGCTGAGAGCCTGCAGCAGAGCAGCCCCAGAGGGGGCTTTGTAGGTCTTTATCAATATCTGAAGGGGAAGGCCATGAGGATGGGGCTGGGCTCTTTACACTGGTGCCCAGGGACAGCACAAGGGGCAAGGGGCACAAACTGGAACCCAGGAGGTTCAACCTCAAAAGGAGGACAAAGCTGGTTGTTGTGAGGGTGCTGGAGGCCTGGAGCAGGCTGCCCAGAGAGGTTGTGGAGTCTCCTGGGGTGGAGAGCTTCCAATCCCCCCTGGGCACTGTGCTGCTGGGCAGGGTGCTGTGGGAGCCCTGCTGGAGCAGGGGCTTGGACTGGGTGAGCTCCAGAGGTCCCTTCCAACCCAGCCACGCTGGGGTTCTCTGATCCCTAGCACCATTGATCTTTCCAGGTGGACTTGTTTCCCATTTCAGGAGCCTGAAACACCCAAATTATTCCCAGTTCTCACCTCCACCCCCAGAGCTGTTGGATAAAACAACTTTACCTGGCAGGAGATGAGCCGAGCAGCCACTGCCATTAGCACTAATGCAATCTTGATTAGCAAGCCCTGCCCTGTGGGATGCTCCTGGTGTCTTAGCAGTTCTGTCTCATAAAGCCAGCCCAGGAGAAGTTTGCCTCAATAAACACTGATTGTGACAGCTAAGAAGAAGAAATCATACATCTCATCTCCCTCAGCCTCACACATGCATTGATTACAGCTTAATGAAGTTTAGAACAAGCAAGACATGTGGGTAGAAATCCCAAGCAGGAAAGCTCTGGAGTCATGATAAATCACATCTCTAATGTCCTCATTTGTTTGCACCAAAAAAAATAGAGTATTGAAAAAAACAACCAAGCCAGGGAGCTGCCATCAGTTGGATGGTGCAGGGCTGAGCACTCAGAGCTTCATTACCAGAAGAGTTTTAAGGTTCTTTCAAAGGCAAATCAATTCTCTCCTCTTTTTAACAGCTATGCTGCTTTAAAGTGGAGAGAGAGGAGGCTGAGACTGGAGATAGGGAAGAAATTGTCGGCAGTGAGGGTGGGGAGACTCTGGCACAGGCTGCCCAGGGAGGCTGTGGATGTTTCCCTCCCTGGAGGTGTTCAAGGCCAGGCTGGATGAAGCCTTGAGCAGCCTGGGCTGGTGGGAGGGCTCCCTGCCCATGGCAGGGGGTTGGAGCTGGATGAGCTTTGAGCTCCCTTCCAACCATTCACAACCTAACCCATTTTGTGGTTCTGTGATGCTGTGAGGTGATTCTCCCACTTTACTCTGCTCTGCTGAGACTTTGCCTGCAGTGCTGTGGCCACCTCTGGGGCCCTCGACACGAGAAGGACCTGGAGCTGATGGAGAGGGTCCGCAGGAGGGCCACAAAAAGGGTTGGAGAACCTCTGCCATGAAGAGAGGCTGAAGGAGCTAAAGTTGCTCAGCCTGGAGAAGAGATGGCTCTGGGGAGACCTTAGAGCAGCCTTCCAGCACCTGAAGGGGCTCCAGAAGAGCTGGGGAGGGACTTTGGACAAGGGCTGGGAGGGACAGGGTGAGGGACAAGGGTTTGAAAGTAAAGCAGGGCAGATTTAGGTTGGACTTGAGGAAGAATTTCTTTGGCAGGAGGGTGGTGTAACAGGCTGCCCAGGGAGGGGGTGGAGGCCCCATCCCTGGAGACACCTGAAGTCAAACTTGAGGGGGTTCTGACCTACTTGGGGATGTCCCTGCTGACTGCAGGGGGGTTGGACTGGATGACCTTTAAAGGCCCCTGCCAAGCCAGTGCACTCCATGGTTCTCTAGAGCTGAGCTTAACCTCAGGAGAGAAAAGATCAATAAGAACAACACTGCTCTGTGGGGTTTTTTTTTCTCCAAATCATTTCCCCAACCTTTCTTCTCACTGTCCTGGAGCTGAGCAATGGAATTGCTCTTTAATTAGAGCTGTGTGAGGAAGGGAAGCTCTGCTCTCCATGAACACTGGTGCATGCACTGGGAACTAAAGCACATAGCCCGAGGCAGGTGTGCAGCCGGAGCCTGGTTGGCTTGAGCAGCCTCAGAGACTTCTGCTGGCAACAGGATGCTTGTCAGTATCACTTCCAGGTGGCAGCAGGATAAAAGAAGCTAGGACTGAGGAAAACCCATCCTTAGAGTCACAGAATCACTCAGGCTGGAAAAAGGATCATTGAGTCCAACCCTGCCCCCAGCACTGCCAGCTCACCAACAAACCATGGCCCTCAGCACCACATCGCCAGGGCTCTGACACCGCTCCAGGGATGGAGGCTGCACTACCTCCCTGGGCAGCCTGGGCCAGGGCTTGAGAACCCTTTTGGGGAAGGAATTATTCCTCAGGTCCAACCTAAACCTCCTCTGAGGCAATTTCAGGCCATTTCCTCTCCTTCTATCACTTGAGAGTAGTGAGAAGAGACCAACCCCACCTGGCTCCAGCCTCCTCTCAGGGAGCTGCAGAGAGCAATGAGGTCTCCCTCAGCCTCCTCTTCTCCAGACCCCCAGCTCCCTCAGCTGCTCCTTTCCAGCTCTGTTCTCCAGACCCTTCCCCGGCCTAATTGCCCTTCCCTGGCCCTGCTCCAGCAGGGATCAGAGGGTGCAGGGAGTGTTCCCTGGCATTTACTTGGACAAGCAGGAGACCTCAGGAGCTCTCTCCAGCCCTTTTGCCCAGGTCGTCTCCTGCTGGCTTCATCAGCACCGATTGTGTCTCACTTCCCCAGCAGCAAGAAGAGCAATTCAGCTCAGCCAGGCTGCCAAATTACAGAGGAATGGTGTTTATAACAAGTTTCTATTATTTGCATGCTTTTATTAGACCCTCACCCCTGCAGAACTCCGTGTTCCTTTCAACTGCAGCCTTTCAGAGCAGCTAAACTTTGAAGGCAATCTCTTCAAATACCTAATTTGCAAAATGACTGTAATTGATGGAACTGTTACCTTGAGAGGGGAGCAAGTTCAGAAGCTTCCCCTGAGTGTTTGATAACTGCTGTCTTCTCCTGAATAATGGAGCACAGCTAACAAGCTGTCCCTCACCCACAACCCAAGGCGAGCAAGTGGCAGGGCCGAGCGGCAGAGCTGGCTGAGCTTGTCATCTCCTTGGCTGACAAGGAGAGGGATGAAATCATTCCACACCAATGAAGAGCAGACCAAACCTTCCTGCAGTGCCCCAACCTCTGCTGGAGGTGTGAAGACTCACCTGCCTTGGAGGAAAACTGCATGGCTCAGCTAGCTGGAAGTGCTGCAAAGAGAGAGAGATTTGCTGTGCTCAGGTGGCAGCATTTGTGTCTCTCAAGGAGGAAGCTCAGAACTCTTCCCATTATGCCCCTGGGAAGTGTGGAGACCAAAGAGAGAGAATCCCAGCATCCCAGCATGGTGTAGGGGATTGGAAGGGACCTCTGCACATCCTCCAGTCCAAGCCCCTGCTCCAGCAGGGCTCCCACAGCAGCTTGCCCAGCAGCACAGTGCCCAGGGGGGGTTGGAAGCTCTCCACACCAGGAGACTCCACAACCTCTCTGGGCAGCCTGCTCCAGGCCTCCAGCACCCTCACAACAAACAACTTTCTCTTCCTGCTCAGGTGGCACATCCTGGGTGCCAGTCTGTGCCCCCTGCCCCTTGTGCTGTCCCTGGGCACCACTGAGCAGAGCCTGGCCCCAGCCTCTTGCCCCCACAGCTCCTTCAGCTCTTGCTGAGCATTGCTCAGCTCCCCTCTGGGGCTGCTCTGCTGCAGGCTCTCAGCCCCAGGGCTCTCAGCAGGGCAGAGTTAGGTTGGGGATCAGGAGGAAGCTCTGCACAGCGAGGGTGGGGAGACACCGGAACAGGCTGCACAGCGATGTGGTTGAGGGCCCATCCCTGGAGACATTCAAGATCAGACTTGCTGTGTCCCTGGGCAGCCTGCCCCAGTTGGAGGTGTCCCTGCTGAGTGCAGGGGGGTTGGCCAGGGTGCCCTTTGGAGGTCCCTCCCAACCCAGTGCCCATCAGTGACTCTAATATGCAGGTCGCTGGCGATGCAGCAGGCTGAGAGGTTGCGTTTCAGAAGCCATGCGAACCACAGGACCATGTGGAAGCTAGCAGGCTTGGAGAGCTCCTGGCAGTGGTTCCCACACCTTACAAGGCTGCTCTCAGAACTCTGAAAGATTTTCCTCTGATCTAAGCAAATCTTTCTCCCCTGGAAGCCTCCAAACAAAGCCCAGCAGTAGTAAACACAACTCCGGCGCCCGGCTCTGCAGCTCCACAAAGGCCTCTCTGGCTTTCCAGCCTGCTTGCATTGATATTAATTATTTGTGGGGTTTTTTTTTTGATACCTTTCTGAGCACACAAAACAGCAATTAGTCAATGCTGACTATTGGCTTTTTGACAGGTATAAAATGATGGTGCCAATTATTCTCCAGCAGCCGCTGAAGAGCCACTCCGGCAGCTGAGCTTTCCCAGCCCATCTCGAGGGCAGTGCTGCTGGTGGAAAGCTGCCAGTTCCTTAAATGGCTGGAAGGTAATGGCTGCTTTCCCCCCTCTCCCCCCCAGAATGACTGCAAGTGTTTGCAAGGTGCAGATCCCCCAGGCCTGGGACAAGTTTTGTGACAGAATGGTAGAGCTCTTTGGGCAGGAGGTGGTCTCTAAGGTCCTGGACTCCAACCATCAACCCAGCACCGCTGTGGCCATTAAGCTGTGTCCCCAGTTTCCATGCCCAGATGGTTTTTGAACACCTCCAAGGGAGGGGATTCTGCTGCTCCTACTTCTTTACTGACAGCTCTTAAGTCACAGGATCAGAGAATGGTCTGGGTTGGAAGGGACCACCAAAGGGCATCAAGTCCAGCAGCCTCTGCAGTCAGGATGTTTATGGACGTGGAGAAGATCCTCTCTCAGTCTTCTCTTCTCCAGACTAAACAGCCTGCACTCAGCAGGGATATCCTCATCTAGAGCAGGTTGCTCAAAGCCTTCTCCAGCCTCACCTTGAGTATCTCCAGGGATGGAGCCTCAGGCACCTCCCTGGGCAGCCTGCTGCAGTGTTCCAGCAGCCTCCTGGGGCAGAACTTGTTGCTCACAGCCAATCTCAATCTGCTCTGCTCTCATTTCAAACCCTTGCCCCATGTCCTGTCCCTGCAGGCCTTTGGGAACAGTCCCTCTGCAGCCTTCTTGTAGCCCCTTCAGGTGCTGTAAGGCTGCTCTGAGGTCTTCCTGGAGTCTTCTCTTCTCCAGGCTGAACAGCCCCAGCTCCTTCAGCTGTCCTCACAGCAGGGCTGCTCCAACCCACTAATCATTTTCATGGCCTCCTCTGGACTCTCATTCAGCTCCAGGTCCATCCTGTGCGGAGGATTCCAAGCTGGCCCCAGCCCTGCAGGTGAGGTCTCCCCAGAGCAGAGCAGAGGGGCAGGATCCTCTCTCCAGCTCTGGCCATGCTGCTTCGGATGCAGCCCAAGCTGCCCTTGGCCTTCTGGGCTGCCAGTGCCCATTGCTGGCTCCTGCCCAGCTTCCACCTTCTAAAGAGCCATTCCCTGTTCCAGAAGGATCTCTCCTTCCAGAGGAAGCCTTTGCCTTGTCTGCTTTTTGACGTCACACAAGTTAATCTCCTCTCTCTCTCTCTCTTTGCTGTCTTAATACACGCAGGCAATTAATCCATAACATGACAAAGGCAGCGTGAAAGCAAACTCCCAGCTTAGCTCTAATAAGCCTCAGAACATCGAGGCTGGCTTGGACAAACCAACCTTCTACTCAGGCTTGGCTTCCCAGGTTACCTCCATGAGAATTAATGATCTGCCTCCCAGGCTTGCCTAGGTGCTAATGAAGCAGTTAGTCAAGGATGGGGGTGGGGGGAAGCCAGGTGTAAGAAGCTGCCTCATCCCATTTGCAAGGTTGAGTCTTTTTTTCTTCTTTCTCACCCTTTTTGCTAACAAATTAAATTAGTTGAGAGTAAAAATTTAATTACTGTCATGCACCATCTTCGTGTTGGTGATCAAATGAGCTCTCCTCTGTCAGCTTTGCACTTTGCTCTGCTGGAATGGGAGAGGAGGAAGATAAACCCAGCTGAGCAGCAGAGATGATTTATAATTATTGTTTTCTTCCAGAAAGGAAAAGAAAAAATCCTGGGAAAAAAAAAAAACCAACCACCCAAAACCAACAAAAAGCTCAACAGTTTCCTCGTTTAATTGAAGTGAAAATGAGTCTTTGAGCACTGTGATAGCTCTGGTGTCATTGCCTGGTTCATCAGAGGAGCAGCACTCCTAGAATCATAGAGGCAAAGAAGCACAGAGGGGGTTGGGTTGGAAGGAGCCTTAAAGACCATCTAGAGTCATAGACCCATAGAATGGGTTGGGTTGGAAGAAGCCTTAAAGACCATCTAGAGTCATAGACCCATAGAATGGGTTGGGTTGGAAGGAGCCTTAAAGACCATCTACTGCCATAGATCAATAGAATGGGTTGGGTTGGAAGGAGCCTTAAAGACCATCTACTGCCGTAGATCCATAGAATGGGTTGGGTTGGAAGGAGCCTTAAAGACCATCTACTGCCATAGATCAATAGAATGGGTTGGGTTGGAAGGAGCCTTAAAGACCATCTACTGCCATAGATCCATAGAATGGGTTGGGTTGGAAGAAGCCTTAAAGACCATCTAGAGTCACAGATCCATGGAATGGGTTGGGTTGGAAGGAGCCTTAAAGACCATCTAGAGTCATAGACCCATAGAATGGGTTGGGTTGGAAGGAGCCTTAAAGACCATCTACTGCCATAGATCAATAGAATGGGTTGGGTTGGAAGAAGCCTTACAGACCATCTAGTGCCCTAGATCCATAGAATGGGTTGGGTTGGAAGGAGACTTAGAGACCATCTAGAGTCATAGACCCATAGAATGGGTTGGGTTGGAAGGAGCCTTAAAGACCATCTAGAGTCATAGACCCACAGAATGGGTTGGGTTGGAAGGAGCCTTAAAGACCATCTAGAGTCATAGACCCACAGAATGGGTTGGGTTGGAAGGAGCCTTAAAGACCACCTAGTGCCCTAGATCCATAGAATGATTTAGGTTGGAAGGAGGCTTAAAGACCATCTAGAGTCACAGATCCATGGAATGGTTTGGGCTGGAAGGGACCTTGAAGATCATCCAGTTCCAGCCCCCTGCCCCATATGGGCATGGACACCTCCCACCAGAGCAGCTTGCTCAAGGCCTCATCCAGCCTGGCCTGGAGCATTTCCAGGCTTGGAGCCTCCATGACTTCTCTGGACAACCTGTTCCAGTGCCTCAGCACCCTCATGGGCAGGAATTTCTTCCCAGTGTCTCATCTCAGTGCAGCTTCTACCAGTTTGAAGCCGTCACCCCAGGTCCTCTCAGTCCTTGTCTCTGTACAAAGTCCCTCTCCAACCATGGCCACCAAACTCTGTCCCCAAGTGCCATGGCCACAGGGTTCTTCCACACCTCCAGGGATGAGGACTCCACCACCTCCCTGGGCAGCCTGTGCCAGCCCCTGACCACTCCTGCAGGAAAGAAACTCTCCCTTATCTCCAACCTCTCCCTCCCCTGGCACAATTTCAGGCCATGACACGCTGTCACCACTGAACTCATCTTACCTTCTGCCAAGGGAATACAATTACACTGACTGCAAAGTAAGCCAGGAGCGAAGCAGTTAGTGCCTAAACACAGCACTCAGGAGAAAGCTTCTAACAACATAATCACAGTCACAGAAACATTAGAAGGGGTTGGAAGAGACCTCTGGAGATCATCGAGTCCACTCCCCCCCTGCCAAGGCAGAGCCACCCAGAGAAGGTCACACAGGAACACAGCCAGGTAGGCTTTGAAGGTCTCCAGAGATGGAAACTCCACCACCTCTCTGGGCAGGCTGCTCCAGTCCTCCAGCAGCCTGAAATGAAAGGAGCTCCTCCTCCCATGCTCTTTAACATCTTTATTGATGATCTGGATGAGGGCACTGAGTCCATCAGCAGTAAATTTGCTGAACAACACCAAGCTGGGGGCAGGAGTTGATCTGCTGGAGGGTAGAGAGGCTCTGCAGAGGGACCTCGACAGGCTGGGCAGATGGGCAGAGGCCAAGGGCAGGAGACTGAACACATCCAAGTGCCAGGTGCTGCACATTGGCCACAACAACCCCATGCAGTGCTACAGGCTGGGGTCAGAGTGGCTGAGAGCAGCCAGGCAGAGAGGGACCTGGGGGTGCTGGTTGATGGTAGGCTGAACATGAGCCTGCAGTGTGCCCAGGCAGCCAGGAGGGCCAATGGCATCCTGGCCTGCATCAGGAACAGTGTGGCCAGCAGGAGCAGGGAGGTCATTCTGCCCCTGTGCACTGCACTGGTTAGGCCACACCTCGAGTCCTGTGTTCAGTTCTGGGCCCCTCAGTTCAGGAAGGAGGTTGAGCTGCTGGAAGGTGTCCAGAGAAGGGCAACAAAGTTGGTGAGGGGTTTGGAACACAGCCCTGTGAGGAGAGGCTGAGGGAGCTGGGGTTGCTTAGCCTGGAGAAGAGGAGACTCAGGGCTGACCTCATTGCTCTCTACAACTACCTGAAGGGAGGTTGTAGCCAGGTGGGGGTTGGTCTCTTCTCCCAGGCAGCCAGCACCAGAACAAGAGGACACAGTCTCAGGCTGCACCAGGGGAGGTTTAGGTTGGATGTTAGGAAGAAGTTCTACACAGAGAGAGTGATTGCCCATTGGGATGGGCTGCCTGGGGAGGTGGTGGAGTCACCATCCCTGGAGGTGTTCAGGAGGAGATTTGATGGGGTGCTTGGTGCCATGGGTTAGTTGGTTGGGTGGTGTTGGGTTGGTTGATGGGCTGGAAGTGATGATCTTGAAGGTCTCTTCCAACCTGGTCTGGTCTGGTCTGGTCCTATTCTATTCTATTCTATTCAGATTGAGGTGGAATTTCTGACACTCCAGTTTGTGCCTGCAATGTAGCTTGATCTGAGCAGCAGCACAAACCCTCCAAAGATCACAAGAGCTCTTCTGCAAGCCTGAAATGCCAGGTGACTGGCACAGAGCCTGCCAGAACAGTCAGAACAACCTGGAGACGCTGCACTCGCTGCACTTCACAACACATCACCCTCTCCTCCCTAATGAGAGGAGCAATTTGAGCTCTTTTGTGCCATTTTCTTTACAATCTCACTGCAAAGAGGGGAAAAAAAACCCCAAACCACCACCAAAACTATGCAAGCAATCCCCAAAGCTTTCATTTCTTGCTCAGTGAGCACCTGGAAAGCCTTGCCTCACGTCTAGCATTTGGTCAGCTCTCAGAAGAGAGCCTCCAGGCTCGGGCAAGGCTGCTGTGCTGCGCTGGGAGGTTGGCTGTGTTGCATAATTATCTCCTTGAAGGCCTCCCAGCTTAAATGGATGCGACAAGGGATTATTAAGGTCCCTGGGACTGAAATCAGAGCTGTGTTGAGCTGTGCTGGAGCTAACAGCAGCATTTATGCACTTGGCTGACAGGCAGCAGCCACAAATCAGCTAATCACATACACACCGAGCTCCCGGATTGCTGCTGGGTGATGAGCACAGAATGGAAGGGGTTGGAAGGAGATCATCCAGTCCAACCCTCCTGCCAAGGCAGGATCACCCAGGGCAAGTCACACAGGAAGGCATCCAGATGGGGCTGGAAAGACCAGACCAGGTTGGAAGAGACCTCAGAGATCATGGAGTCCAGCCTATCACCCAACACCATCTAATCAACTCAACCATGGCACCCAGCACCCCATCCAGGCTCTTCCTAAACACCTCCAGTGATGGTGACTCCACCACCTCCCTGGGCAGCCTCCAGAGAAGGAGACTCCACAACCTCTCCCTGGGCAGCCTGCTCCAGGCCTCCAGCACCCCCACACCAAAGAAGTTTTTCCTCATGTTGAGGTGGAGCCTCCTGGGTTCCAGTTTGTGTCCACTGCTCCTTGTGCTGTCACAGGACAGCACTGAGCAGAGGACCATGCTTGGGGAGAAGGTCTGTGTGCCAGCCAAGCCAAAGGGGGAAGGCAAGGAGGGCATCCTGCTGACCACAGACCTCTCCCAGGAGCAGAGGGGATGATGATGATGCCTGATGGGTGGCCCAGCAAAACCTGCAGGAGCCACAGAGCTGGGGCTTGGGCTTTTCTCCTTAGTCTCAGGTGACAGAACAAGAGGAAATGGCCTGAAATTGTGCCAGGGGAGGGTTAGTTTGGCCATTAAGAGCAATGCTGCAAGAGGGGTCAGGGGTTGGCACAGGCTGCCCAGGGAGGTGGTGGAGTCCCCATGGCTGGAGCTGTGCAAGAACCCTGTGGCCGTGGCACCTGGGGCCATGGTGGGGCTGGCTTGCTGGTTGGACTGGGTGACCTTAGAGGCCTCTTCCAGCTGAAACAATTCTCTGTCTCCATCCCACCACATCCCACTCCTGCCACTTCCCAGCTCCCACCACCGTTAAACTTCTCCTGAATTACTGAGCTATGGGCCAGTGGGCTCAACCTCCCCCCCCTAATCTAAAGCACTCCTCTCTACCTGCCTGCTCCCAGCCAGCTCATGCATCAGCTCAATCCCCAGGGACAATCCAAACCCCATCAAGCCTCCAGGCAACTCTGTGCCTCTGGGGTTTGTTGGGGGGGTTGTGGTTTGGGGCTTTTTTTTCCCTCATCTGTAGCAGCAAAACACTTCTGAGAGCTGAGGGGGGGGGAGGGGAGGGAAACCAAGCCAGTTCTGCAGCTCTCTGCACTTCTCCTGGCTCTGCTCTGATGGCTATCATTATGGTAACGATTTCTTAGCCTCTTTTCTTTCCCCTTCCCTCCTCCCCCCCCCCCCCAGTACTGATCTGTTTAGCATTTCTCAAAGCCTCTCTGCAGGAGGATGTCGTTTTGGATGGCAGAGCTGAGCTAACATACAGCAGAGGAGACCCTTGGTGAGCTCACTTCTGAAGCCTGCAATTTTATGTCTGAGTTATTTGTGCTGGCAAGGAAAAGGCTGAGCTGAGATTTGGGGCTGTTGAGTTGTGGAGGGTTTGTTTTTTTTTGCCTTCACAGCAGTAGGAACTCTGCCATCACCATCCCTGGGCCTGGATAATGAAGCAGCAGCCAGGGGCATTCTCCCTGGGCTAAGCCACTGGAAGCTAGGTGCAACAGATTAAACCCAGCTACTCACAGAGTGGGTTGGGTTGGAAGGGACCTGAAAGCTCATCCAGCTCCAGCCCCCTGCCATGGGCAGGGACACCTCCCACCAGCACAGCTTGCTCAAGGCCTCATCCAGCCTGGCCTTGAACACCTCCAGGGAGGGGATAGCTACAGCCTCCCTGGGCAGCCTGTACCAGTGTCTCCCCACTCTCACTCTTCTCCAGGCTGCACAGCCCCAGCTCTCCCAGCCTGTCCCCACAGGGGAGGTTCTCCAGCCTCTGATCATCTTGGTGGCCTCCATGATCTTAGAGGTCTCTTCCAACACAAAGAGATGGGACAGGGTTTAACAGCCATGATGCTCTGAAGTTGATGGTTGGACTCTCTGATCTTTGATGTCTCTTCCAAGCCAAAGAGATGAGGCAGGGTTTAACAGCCACAGAGGTCTCAAGTTGATGGTTGGACTCCATGATCATAGAGGTCTCTTCCAACACAGAGAGATGGGACAGGGTTTAAGAGCCACAAAGGTCTTAGGTTGATGGCTGGACTCCATGATCTTAGAGGTCTCTTCCACCCCAAACCCTGTTGTGCCTCTCTGAGGGCCTGCAGGAGCTGCAATCACGTCAGCAGGGTGAAGGGACACAGCCACAGGTCCCCTGCTGCTGCTTCAGGAGCTGTGCTTCCCGAGCTGGATGGCATCAGCAGCTCTGTTCCAGAGGTGAGGGGGGTTAGACACTTGGAGGGGTGATTTATGGCAGTCATTACATCTGAAGCAAGAGAGAGCTGCCTGGACACATAAAGGGAAAACAACAACAAAAAACCCAACCAGATATCCACTGCAGTTCAATTACCTGCTTTGCGTGAAGGCCTCTGGCTTCTCAGCACATTCTCTTGCCCCTCCTCAAGAGTCTTCCATTTATGATCCCACAAATTGCTTATCCCTTCCAGATGGTCAGCCTGGATCACAGCTGGCTGCATGGTTTGGGGTTGTCTGTTCTGCTATTGGTGCTGCTGCTGTAA
Source organism: Melanerpes formicivorus (assembly GCF_026170545.1). NCBI lineage: Eukaryota > Metazoa > Chordata > Aves > Piciformes > Picidae > Melanerpes > Melanerpes formicivorus. The sequence continues at coordinate 1,387,385 of NW_027142390.1, forward strand.
ATTGGTAGGGGGGGAAATGGCATCCCCTGAGGGCAAGGAGGGCACCACTGGCACCACTGGTGCTGGGGGCAGGCACTGGGCAAGGCCCAGCCTGGGCTCAGCACCAGCTGGGAACCAGAGGCAGGAGCTGGATGGAGGAGCACAGGGCTGGGGCTGGAAGGCAGCAGGGACAGAGTGCTGCTGGCACAGCAGCCAGGGAAGGAGAGGCTTGGCCCTGGGCAGCCCTCAGCTGGCTCCTGAAGATGCCCTGCAGGGGCTGCAATCCCTTGGGGGGCACTTCAGGCTCCCCTGTGCTGGCTGCTGCTCCCCACAGCTGCCACCTCTGCCTTCCTGCCCCCCAAGGGGTGGCACAAGCTGTGGCAGTGCCCTTGGGGTGGCCAGCAGCAAGTCTGAGGCAGAGGCTTTGTGCAGCCCAGGCCTTGGCAGGAGCTCTGCCCTGAGCTTCTCCCTGCTAGGAGCAGCCCCTGGCTGTGCCAAGCTGCCCTGAGCTTCAGCAAGGAGCTCCCTGAGCATAGCCTGAGCTGGGCAGTGCCAGCCCTCAGCAGCTCCAGCTCTGTTCTGGCTCCCACCAGAACAGTTGATTAAAGGCTTTCCTGTAGCCCTGACATCCCTCTGCCTAACCAAGAGTGCCACACTCACCACTCAGCCTGGGCAGCAGCACTTGAAGTGGAATCCTCCTACCCCAGGGATCACTCAGCTCTCTTTACCAGCAAGGTGATGAAGCCATAACCAAGACAGAAGTGGTTGTCTGTGGCAGGCACTCACCAGCAGCCCTGGAGAGGAGTGGATCTTGCTGAGGTTTGGCTGGTGACAAAAACCTTCTGGACCTCCTCCTTTGTAAGGAAACTTCCACACCATCAGAAATCCAGTCCCACCTCTGGCATCTCGTGTGGCTTCCCCTCAGAAGGAAACAACACAGAACTGCAAGGGTCAGGCAACCAAGCCAGGGCTTGGACCTGGTTATTCAGATCACAGAAAGGGTTGGGTTGGAGATAACCTTAAAGCTCATCCAGTTCCAAACCCCTGCCACAGGCAGGGACACCTCCCAGCAGCCCAGGCTGCATCCAGCCTGGCCTTGAACACTTAAAGGCAAGGGACATCCACAGCCTCCCCAGGCAACCTGTGCCAGTCTCTCCCTCCCCTCATTCTAAAGAATCTCTTCCTCCTCTCCACTCTCAGTCTCCCCTCTCCCAGCTCAAAGCCATTGTCCTCATCCCGGCACTCCCAGCCCTTGTCCAAAGTCCCTCCCCAGCTCTCCTGGAGCCCTTCAGGTACTGCAAGGCTGCTCTGAGGTCTGCCTGGAGCCTTCTCTTCTCCAGGCTGAACAGCCCCAACTCTCTCATCCTACCCCCACAGGGGAGGTTCTGCAGCCCCCTCATGAGGAAGGATTCTCAGTCACTCCCTCTGTGCAGAGCAGAGCTCTCCCATCCCTGCTGCCCTGACGTGTGCCACATCTCATCGCTGCTGGCTGCTCCTAGGGGAGAAGTCAGGGGAGGGGGAGAGAGAGAGGGGGATGTGGGGTGGGAAAACATCCTGAAACATCTCAGCTCAATTAATTAACAAGAGAATGCTAACATCTAATTAAGAGAGCATCAGCTCCCAATCTCATTTGTACTACTTCTTGCTCCTGGTCTATTAAGAGCCCTCAGCTGAGCGCCGCCCTCGGGGGCCGCCCGCGGCGAGTCCTCTCCTTCGGCGGCACAGCTTCAGGTTGCCGTCCCTGCCAGGTTCATCTCTCACCACAGGGATTAAGTGGAGGAAAAATAAACTTAATTGCTCCTAAGCTGGGTGGAAATTGAATTGTCAGGCCCTGGATGCTGAAGTGGGAATAAAACACTACAGAGCAGCCCCAGAGGGCAGCTGAGCAATGCTCAGCAAGAGCTGAAGGAGCTGTGGGGGGCAAGAGGCTGGGGCCAGGCTCTGCTCAGGGGTGCCCAGGGACAGCACAAGGGGCAGGGGGCACAGACTGGCACCCAGGAGGTTCCACCTGAGCAGGAGGAGAAAGTTGTTTGTTGTGAGGGTGCTGGAGGCCTGGAGCAGGCTGCCCAGAGAGGTTGTGGAGTCTCCTGGTGTGGAGAGCTTCCAACCCCCCCTGGGCACTGTGCTGCTGGGCAGGGTGCTGTGGGAGCCCTGCTGGAGCAGGGGCTTGGGCTGGATGATCTCCAGAGATCTCTTCCATTCCCTCCACTCCTGTGCTGTCAAAGCTCTTGGCTGTGAACTGAGCATCCCAGCTGCAGGGTATCCAAACCCACATCCAGGTGTGGTCACTGCAGTCCCCAGCAGCAGGGAGAAACACAGATTCAGAAAATGGTTTAGGCTGAAAGGACCTTGGAGCTCATCCAGCTCCAACCTCTGCATGGGCAGGGACACCTCCCACCAGCCCAGGTTGCTCAACCTGGCCCTGAACACCTCCAGGGAGGAGGCATCCACAGCCCTCCCGGGCCAGCTTGTTCCAGTGCCTCACCCCTCTCACTGGAAAGAATTTCAATACTATCCTGAATGTCTCCAGGGATGAGGCCTCGACCACATCCTTGGGCACCACACCCCCAGGGCTTGGATGCTTGCAGGCAGCACCCTGAGGATCCAGACCCAGCCCCACGGTGGACCCTGCTGGCAGCGTAGCGGGGAGCTCCGGCGTGTCGTCCCTCTTGCTCCATTCACACCAGAGCACCCGGAGGGAGGCACCAAGCCCAGCAGCAGGAGCTGCAGCCGGCAGGGAGGGGCACACCAGGTCGCCTGCACACTTTTGGTTTAAATCCTGAAATCCCTCTGCAAAGCTGCAGAAAAAAAGCCTTCCAGGGCTGCCTCTGCTCCTCACAGCTGCATGGCATCCCTCTGGCCCCGATGCTTTTGATCCCCCGGCCCTGTCTCATCCTGGCCGGATTAACCCTCTCCCTTTGTTAAACGCTCCGCAGGCTGTGCACGACCCGTGCTGAGTTTCTCAAAGCTCCCCTTCTCCCTCGCAAGCTTTTGCCTTTACTGAGGCAGGAAAACAGTTTAAAGCAGCCCTTAAAAACTCATCAGAAGGGCCAGCAGCATTCCCTGCCCCCAGCTTGGGCAGCAGCGCCGCTCTCCAAATCTCCCAAGCCTTTTCAATCTCCTCCTCCTGCTTTCCAAGCACCGTAAATCCTTTGATTCAGCCTCCCCGCTCCCAAATGAGGGAAGAGGGAAGCAAAGCGAGGCAGCAGCTGCTTTTGCAAGTGAATGCGATGCCAGCTTAGGCTGAATGCTCCAGAGGCTCCTCTGCAACGTGAGCGCAGCGTGGCTCCTCCGGAGGAGAATTACTCATCGTTTGCAGGAGCATTACTCATCGTTTGCAAGTGACAACTCATGCCGGCTGGGGACCCCCTTGCAGGAGATTCACTACTGCACTACGCAGGATGCTTCTGTCGTGCAGCTTGGGGGGGAAGGTGTCTGCCCATTTGCATAACATACCTGCAGGGAGAGACTCTGATGCCTTCAGGGTGAGAGTTTGATCCATGCAGGGAGAGACTCTGATGCCTGCAGGCTGAGAGTTTGATCCATGCAGGGTGAGACTGATGCCTGCAGGGTGAGGGTGTGATGCCCGCAGGGTGAGGGTCTGATGCCCGCAGGGTGAGGGTCTGGTGCCTGCAGGGTGAGGGTCTGGTGCCTGCAGGGTGAGGGTCTGATGCCCTGAGGGTGAGGGGCTGATCCCTGCAGGGTGAGGGGCTGGTGCCCGCAGGGTGAGGGTCTGACCCCTGCAGGGTGAGGGTCTGACACCCTTGGTAATGGAACCATAGAGTGCTTTGGGTTGGAACAGACCTTTAAGACCATGGAGTCCAACCATTCTCCAACTCATGTCAGGGACTGGCCCAGGCTGCCCAGGGGGGTGGTGGAGTCCCCACCCTTGGAGGTGTCATAGTGTCATAGAATCAGTCAGGGTTGGAAGGGACCACAAGGATCAGCCAGTCCCAACCCCCCTGCCATGGGCAGGGACACCCCACACTAGATCAGCCTGGCCAGAGCCTCGTCCAGCCTGGGCTTAAACACCTCCAGGGTTCAGGAAACCTCTGGCCATGGCACTTGGGGCCATGGTTTGGTGGTCTTGGTTGGGTTGAGGACTGGATGACCTCAGAGGGCTTTTCAAACCACATCTGCTCTATGATCCTAGGAAGAGGTGGGTGGAAATCCAGTGGGAACACCACCCCCTGCCCCCACACCGCTGCAGGGGAGCTGGACTGGGTGCCCTTTGGAGGTGCCTTCCCACCCAAGCCACTCTCTGCCTCTTGATGCTTTCCCTTGAACAAGACTGAAGGTTTTAATTGAAGCACTCATGGCTCAGTGGGCAGAAGTTGATATTTCTGTAATCTTTACACATGTTCCTACTTCCTCTGAGCTTTTTCAAGCCCATTTAGCTGCTTTTTTCCCCCCCTGTTACTTAGCCCAAACACAAAGATCACCAGAAATTCCCATCAAACACCAGAGCTCTGATCTTTTCTTTAGGTTAAAACAACAACCACCCACCCACCCACCCCCCAAACCACTGCAAACTGCAACTGCTGGAGCTGAAAATAGCTCTCCAGGCAGTTGCATGTGCAGAAGGAGATTAAAATGAGCTCTTTCTCTCTGTTTTTTTTCTTAATAACCTGATAATTTGTAAGTGGAAGAGGGGAAAATTGGTAAATTCATGTCTGCTTCCCTCAGTGGAGAGAGCTGCAGCCCTGGGAGCAATGGAGGAGAAGCTTGCTGGGGGTGGAGGCAGCAAACACAAGCAGGATGAACTCCAGAGGTCGTGAGGCCTGGGAGGCAGTGTGGAAATGATCATCAACCTTTTCTCCTGGAGAAGAAAACACAACACCAAGAGAAAAATAAGGCCCAGAAAAGGCAACAAGAGCAGAGGGTGAGAGAGAGAGCTGGTGGCACCCTGGGGAGAAGAAATCCCACACAACCTGACCCAGAATGTGAGGAGAAAATGATGAGCACTTGAGGTTGCCAGCCGAGGGCTCTCTTTTTGTTCTCTCCCTCACAGAACCGTTTAGGTTGGAAAAGAGCCTCTAAGGACAAGTCCAACCTTAAACCCAACAAGCCTGACAAAACCCAAGTCAGCCTTGCAAGGAGCACAGCAGGTCCTGCAGAGCAGGAGCAGAGGGCTGCAAAGTTTTCAGATCAAGGCTTTTCCCTGGCCAGCAAACACGACCAGGATGTGAAGCTGCTGGCCACTTCCATCATATTTCTCTTAGAAACACAGCAACATGAAATTCAGAGACTCACAGAATGGCTTGGGTTGGAAGGGACCTCAAAAACCAGCCAGCTCCAAGCCCCTGCCACGGGCAGGGACAGCTCCCACCAGCCCAGGTGGCTCAAGCCTGCATCCAGCCTGGCCCTGAACACCTCCAGGCAGGAGGCAGCCACAGCCTCCCTGGGCAGCCTGTGCCAGTGTCCCCCCAGCCTCACTGCCAAGGATTTCTTCCTCATCTCCAGTCTCAATCTGTCCTCCTCGATCCATTCCCCCTCATCCTGGCACTCCCAGACCTTGTCAGTCCCTCCCCAGCTCTCCTGGAGCCCCTTCAGGTACTGAAAGGCTGCTCTAAGGTCTCCCTGGAGCAGGGACAGCTCCCACCAGCCCAGCTTGCTCAAGGCCTCATCCAGCCTGGCCTTGAGCACCTCCAGGGAGGGGGGCAGCCAAAACCTCCCTGGGCAAACTTGTTGACCAAAAGGCTCTCAGAGCCTGGACCAGGCTGCCCAGGATGGTGATTGAATCCCCATGCCTGGAGGTGCTTCAAAGAGGCAGAGCTGTGGTGCTGAGGGCCATGGCTTAGCCCCAGAGTTGGCAGAGTCAGAGAATGGTTGGGCTGGATGAGCTGGAAGGGCTTTGCCAACCAAAATAATTCTTCTGTGAGTCTATGATGAGTCCAACCTTTGACTCAGCACCACCATGGCCACCAGACCATGCCTTTGCCAGCACCCTCAGAGCTCCTGCAGGCACCAGAGGTCAGATGAAGGACAGAGTCCTTGTTTGTGCAGCCTGTGTAAGGCATGAATGAGATCAGAGGAGGGTCATGGTTACCTCCATGAAGATCCTGACTGGGTCAAGAATATCAAACCCCTCAGACCAGCAGAGGAGCATCAGAAGAGCATCTCAGAAGTATCTCCATCTCTGGAGACATTCCAAACCCACCTGGCTGTGCTCCTGTCTGACCTTCTCTAGGTGACCCTGCCATGGCAGGAGGGTTGGACTCAATGATCTCCAGAGGTCCTTTTCAAGCTCTACCATCCTGTGACCCAGCAGTGGCCAGGAGGTCATGAACAGCTGGACTGCTCTGGGCTGCCCAACAAACACAACACTGTGAGTAAGCCTCCTCAGAGTCCTTGGAGCCTTGCTGGTGAGGAGCAGCCCTTAACCACAGGAGCCAAGAAGCTCTTCCTGGCTGACAATTGAAAGGCCACATCCAGAGGGAGAAGACAGACTGCTAAACCCTCACTTCCCAGGGAGGAGCCAAGGGTCTCTCCCAAGGAGAGGAATGCAGTGATGGAGGCAACAAAGGCCTGCAGCCAGCTACAACCCCTGGCAGTCCTTAACTGTCAGCAGAGTTTGGTTAAGGCAGAGTGTTGCCCCTGGAGCTCACATCCTCCTGAGCAGGCTTGGCAGGTTTATAAATACAGCCAATTAATTAGCATCTATTTGATGAGATTCAGGTTCAATCCAGCCCCCCAAAAACGTGTGTGTGTATATATATATATATATATATTCCCAAGTGAGTCATCAATTATTCATAACTCCAGCTGAATTCAGCCTCCCTATCACAACTTTTCCTCCTCCTCCTCCTCCTTTCTCAGAGCCATTGCTTCTCCTTAAGTGAAGTCATTCAGTACCTGCAGCCCAGGCAGACCTCCTTAGCAAGCCAGATTTGAGAGAGAGCAATCCCAAGCTGGTCACTGATGCATCACCCAAGCTTCCAGAGCCTCTCCCCCCTAGGAAAAGAAAATGGAAGAGGGCTTCTGGTGTTAATGTGAACAAACCTCTCCCTTGGAGAAGAGCTCCCTGTGGAGAGAGGCTGCAAGGTCAGAGGAGAAGATGGAGATCATCAGCAACAGGCTTGTGGGGGACACCAAAGTAGGAGGAGTGGCTGGCACCACATCCAGCTGGGGAGAGAGGAACCCAACAAGAGCAGCCCCAGAGGGGAGCTGAGCAATGCTCAGCAAGGGCTGAAGGAGCTGTGGGGGGCAAGAGGCTGGGGCCAGGCTCTGCTCAGTGGTGCCCAGGGACAGCACAAGGGGCAGGGGGCACAGACTGGCACCCAGGAGGTTCCACCTGAGCAGGAGGAGAAAGTTGTTTGTTGTGAGGGTGCTGGGGGCCTGGAGCAGGCTGCCCAGAGAGGTTGTGGAGTCTCCTGGTGTGGAGAGCTCCCAACCCCCCCTGGGCACTGTGCTGCTGGGCAGGGTGCTGTGGGAGCCCTGCTGGGGCAGGGGGCTGGGTGATCTCTGGGGGTCCCTTCCAGCCACACCACGCTGGGATTCTCAGATCTGGTGTAAGGATCCTTTCAAGACACAGAGATGGGAGGCCTGGGGCTGGGGATTGAAGAGGGCTGAGCTGCAGACAGAGCCTGTTCCAGCCCCCCCCCGTGGCTGACGAACCAGGCCAGCTTGTGGCAGCAGCAGCAGTTCTCATCCAGAGCACAAGCAGCTCCCTGATTAACCTCCCAAGTGCCAGGGACGCCAGGGTGACCAGGCACAGCTCAGAGGTCTTCTGCTGACATTCAGGAGCCTCCAGCACTCCTCTCAGAGCTTTGATTAAAGGTGCAGCCGGGGAAGCCTTTGTTCCTCTGCAGAAATTCCCATTTCACTTCCCAGCAGGAGGTCTTTCAGCCCCCAGTGCCCCACGCAGAAGTCACTTACCGGAGGGTCAGCACTCAGCCTCCCCTGCAAGGCTGGAGCTGAGCGCTGCCAGCGCAGGAGGGACGCAGCCACGAGTGACTGAGCTGGGGAGGCAGCAGGCATCGGCTGGCTCAGAGGACACAGCCCAGGGAAGAGGCAAACGTGACTCAGAAGCTGCACAAAGCTGTCATCTCTTGCCTGCAGGTTGATGACCTTAAACACAGGCAGTGCCGCGGGGGGAGGGGATCAAAAAGCCACCCCAGGCACCAGGGGCTCTGCTGCCATCCTGCCGCGGGCAGCAGGAGCTGCTGGCTGCCCTGCAGCCCCACGGAGCCTGAAGATCTTACAGGGGAGAGGGGCACAAAGAGCATGGCAGGGGTCAGGGCTGGGCTGGGCACCCCCTGAGGGCCAGAGGACTCCCAAAGGGAGGAGAAAGGGAAGAAGGGAGAGAGGCTGCTGGGCTGGGAGAGGAACACAAGCAGCTGGGCTGGGGAGAAGAACAATGCCATGGGCTGGAGACACAGAGACACAAAGCAAGAGCCAAGCCCAGCCCTGAGGGCAAGGAGGGCACCACTGGCACCACTGGTGCTGGGGGCAGGCACTGGGCAAGGCCCAGCCTGGGCTCAGCACCAGCTGGGAACCAGAGGCAGGAGCTGGATGGAGGAGCACAGGGCTGGGGCTGGAAGGCAGCAGGGACAGAGTGCTGCTGGCACAGCAGCCAGGGAAGGAGAGGCTTGGCCCTGGGCAGCCCTCAGCTGGCTCCTGAAGATGCCCTGCAGGGGCTGCAATCCCTTGGGGGGGCACTTGAGGCTCCCCTGTGCTGGCTGCTGCTCCCCACAGCTGCCACCTCTGCCCTCCTGCCCCCCAAGGGGTGGCACAAGCTGTGGCAGTGCCCTTGGGGTGGCCAGCAGCAAGCCTGAGGCAGAGGCTTTGTGCAGCCCAGGCCTTGGCAGGAGCTCTGCCCTGAGCTTCTCCCTGCTAGGAGCAGCCCCTGGCTGTGCCAAGCTGCCCTGAGCTTCAGCAAGGAGCTCCCTGAGCAGAGCCTGAGCTGGGCAGTGCCAGCCCTGAGCAGAGCCTGAGCTGGGCAGTGCCAGCCCTCAGCAGAGCCTGAGCTGGGCAGTGCCAGCCCCTGAGCAGAGCCTGAGCTGGGCAGTGCCAGCCCCTGAGCAGAGCCTGAGCTGGGCAGTGCCAGCCCCTGAGCAGAGCCTGAGCTGGGCAGTGCCAGCCCTGAGCAGCCCCAGCCCTGCTCTGGCTCTCCAGCTGGGCAGAGCTAACAAGAGTCAGTTTTCAGTTAAACCTCACCACCCTCCCCTTGTTTTCCTCTCCAGACCTTTCCTTCTTCTTTCCCCTTCATTTCTGAGCCCTCAGTCCCTGCAGCTCTCATTCTGCTGCTCCTGGCTCTCCTGACCTTGCCGTGGTTGCCTACCCAGCTCCGCAGGGACTGCGCCACCGCTCAGCTCCTTCCGCCTGACTGTGAGCTTTCCATGACTGAAGATCCTGTCTGGCTCCAGCACCAGCCCTGGAGCATGTTAATTAACCCCTCTGCCCCCCAGTTTTGTCTCTGTGATCAGGCTCACCTAAGCTGGGGGAGAGGATTTATTATGGTTATTAATTAAACATGGTCACAACTGCCTGGCCCTGGAGGACAAGGGCTGCTGCTGCCTTCCTGCAGCCTGGGGACACTCTGAGTTGTGTGCAGATGCAAGGAGGGAGGAAGGCAGGGGACAGCCCCTCCTGCTCCCCCCCCCCAGTGCTAGGTTCAACAGGGCAAGCCTGAGGTGGGGCAGAGGGGCACAGCTCACCCCTGGGAGATGGAGCAGAGGAAAACCTTCCTGCTGAGCTGCATGACATCAGCTCTCGGCCAGTTCATGCTGCTGAGCTGGGAATAGTTCTCTCCCAGCATCCCAGCATGGTGTAGGGGGTTGGAAGGGACCTCTGCAGATCCTCCAGCCCAATCCCCTGCCCCAGAAGGGCTCCCACAGCACCCTGCCCAGCAGCACAGGGACCAGCGGGGGTTGGGAGCTCTCCACACCAGGAGACTCCACAACCTCTCTGGGCAGCCTGCTCCAGGCCTCCAGCACCCTCACAGCAAACAACTTTCTCCTCCTGCTCAGGTGGAACCTCCTGGGTGCCAGTCTGTGCCCCCTGCCCCTTGTGCTGTCCCTGGGCACCACTGAGCAGAGCTTGGCCCCAGCCTCTTGCCCCCCACAGCTCCCTCAGCTCTTTCTGGAGGGCTGGATGTTACCTGTTGGAGATTTCTGCTCCCAGTTCTTTGTGGTTTGGATCTTCTCCTCGGTTTCCAAATCCTTTGCCACAGAAGTCCTCTCCAAATCCTCCATCAGGGGCAAGGATTCGTTCCCAGGACCCTAAAGTGAGGATGTTCAGTGACATGATGGAAGATGAACACTTCTGGTGTCAGGAGTGGAAAGATTGCTTTCCTGCAGCCCTCTGATCACCTAAGAATATCTTCCTTTAGCTCCTACAAGGGAGCTGCCCACGTGAGGTATGCAGGGGAAGACCCTGGCTCAACCCCCACATTTCTCTTTGGGTCTAACACAGGATCCACAGCTTGAATCATTTACCAGAGGCAGCTCCTGCAGTGCTTCCCTCAGCTCTGATTCCACAGCCAAGAAGTCTGACACCCTGGTGCTGGGCAGTAAGGAATGATCTATAGCAGATGGCCTTCCACTTTGGCACCATGAAGTTCACCTCATTGCTGCCACACTTGACCAGAGACATTTTTTTTGTCCCTCTGTGTGTGCTGCCAAGGTTCCAACCTTTCCATGGAGAGGAGAGGAAGAGCAAGGCAGGGGATGTCCAAGCAGGCAGGGAGCACAACTGCCATGCTGCAATCATGGCCCTTTGGAAGCAATCTCCTGCAGACCACAAGGCACAAAACACATTTGTGGAGCTTGCTGGAGCAAAGGAGTCCTCTGCTCCTTGTCAGAGGCAAACAGATCCCCTCAAGGCTCAGCAAGAGCTGAAAGACCTGTGGGGAGTAAAAAGGTAGGGCCAGGCTCTGCTCAGTGGTGCCCAGGGACAGCACAAGGGGCAGGGGGCACAGACTGGAGCCCAGGAGGTTCCACCTGAGCAGGAGGAGAAAGTTGTTTGTTGTGAGGGTGCTGAGCCCTGGAGCAGGCTGCCCAGAGAGGTTGTGGAGTCTCCTGGTGTGGAGAGACTCAGAGGTGCTCCAACCCCCTCTGGACCATCTATCAGTTCCTTGTTAGGCATCACCTCAGTTTCTAAGTTTCAAGCTAGAGTTTGGATTCCACCCTACTGAAACCCCCAAGAGGCAAACCCTTTAACCCTCTAAGGGGCAAAGACTTTAACCCCCCAAGAGGCAAACCCCTTTAACCCTCCAAGAGGCAAACCCCTTAACCCTCCAAGAGGCAAACCCCTTAACCCCCCAAGAGGCAAACCCCTTTAACCCTCCAAGAGGCAAACCCTTCAACCCTCCAAGAGGCAAACCCCTTAACCCCCCAAGAGGCAAACCCTTTAACCCTCCAAGAGGCAAACCCCTTAACCCCCCAAGAGGCAAACCCCTTTAACCCTCCAAGAGGCAAACCATTTAACCCTCCAAGAGGCAAACTCCTTTAACCCTCCAAGAGGCAAACCCCTTTAACCCTCCAAGAGGCAAACCCCTTTAACCCTCCAAGAGGCAAACCCTTCAACCCTCCAAGAGGCAAACCCCTTAACCCTCCAAGAGGCAAACCCTTCAACCCTCCAAGAGGCAAACCCCTTTAACCCTCCAAGAGGCAAACCCCTTTAACCCTCCAAGAGGCAAACCCTTCAACCCTCCAAGAGGCAAACCCTTCAACCCTCCAAGAGGCAAATCCCTTAACCCTCCAAGAGGCAACGAACTTAACCCTCCAAGAGGCAACGAACTTAACCCTCCAAGAGGCAACGAACTTAACCCTCCAAGAGGCAACGAACTTAACCCTCCAAGAGGCAACGAACTTAACCCTCCAAGAGGCAAACCCTTTAACCCTCCAAGAGGCAAAGACCTTTAACCCTCCAAGAGACAACTCTTTAACCCTCCAAGAGGCAAACCCTTTAACCCTCCAAGAGGCAAACCCTTTAACCCTCCAAGAGGCAAAGACCTTAACCCCCCAAGAGGCAAACTCTTTAACCCTCCAAGAGGCAAACCCTTTAACCCTCCAAGAGGCAAACCCTTTAACCCTCCAAGAGGCAAACCCTTTAACCCTCCAAGAGGCAAACCCCCTTAACCCTCCAAGAGGCAAACCCCTTAACCCCCCAAGAGACAAACACTTCAACCCCCCAAGAGGCAAACCCCTTAACCCTCCAAGAGGCAAACAGTTCAACCCTCCAAGAGGCAAAGACCTTAACCCTCCAAGAGGCAAACCCTTCAACCCTCCAAGAGGCAAACCCCTTTAACCCTCCAAGAGGCAAACACTTCAACCCTCCAAGAGGCAAACACTTTAACCCCCCAAGAGGCAAACACTTCAACCCCCCAAGAGGCAAACACTTCAACCCTCCAAGAGGCAAACACTTCAACCCCCCAAGAGGCAAACACTTCAACCCTCCAAGAGGCAAACACTTCAACCCCCCAAGAGGCAAACACTTCAACCCCCCAAGAGGCAAACACTTCAACCCTCCAAGAGGCAAACACTTCAACCCCCCAAGAGGCAAACACTTCAACCCTCCAAGAGGCAAACACTTCAACCCTCCAAGAGGCAAACCCTTCAACCCTCCAAGAGGCAAAGACCTTAACCCTCCAAGAGGCAAACCCTTTAACCCCCCCAAGAGGCAAACCCCTTAACCCCCCCAAGAGGCAAACCCCTTTAACCCCCCCAGAGGCAAAGACTTTTAGATGCTTCTGTGTTTCATAGATGTGTTTCTCCTCATGAATGAATGCCTTCCACTGTTGCCCTATCCAGCTACTAGCTGCTCCCACTCAGTCTATTAGCCAAAGGGACACACCCACAGCCCTTCAAAGCAAAACCTAACTAAGCCCCTTGGTAATTATCCCCCTAATTAAAAATTCCTGCCGGCTCTACCTGCTTGCATCCTGCCCCCCCCCTCCCCGTGCAGCTGAGTGACCTTCTCTCTTGCTGTTGAAATTGGCCTGGTAATTGTTTGATTATTGTTTCATGCAAATCAAGAGTTCCCTTCCCTCAAAGAGCTGATTTTCAATTTCATCCTTATTTGCACACTGCTTGAATCCATGACATTTTGCAGCTCTCCAGAGCCCTTCCCACTGCCTGCCACTGCTCTGTGTTCTCACCCAACTCTCTTTTGTGTGTGTTTTCTTCTTAATTTACTTCCTAAAGCACTCGTTGTTGTTACCACAGATGAATAGGTCCAGCACCTAAACACACAATATTTGATGCACCACAAGGTTAGGAAGGCAAGAGGGAAGGTATGGGGGATGAAGACACTTACTATGCCACAGGAAGGAGCTCATTTGATGCTCCACAGTGCTAGGAAGGGAAGAGGGAAGGAGTCTGATGCACCACGGTGTTAGGAAGGGAAGAGGGGAGGAGTCTGATGCTCCACAGTGCTAGGAAGGGAAGAGGGAAGGAGTCTGATGCACCACGGTGTTAGGAAGGGAAGAGGGGAGGAGTCTGATGCTCCACAGTGCTAGGAAGGGAAGAGGGAAGGAGTTTGATGCTCCACTCTGTTAGGAAGGGAAGAGGGAAGGGGTTTGGTGCTCCACTGTGTTAGCAAGGGAAGAAGGAAGGAGTTTGGTGCTCCACTGTGTTAGGAAGGGAAGAGGGAAGGTATGGGGAATGAAGACACTTAATATGCCACAGGAAGGAGTTCATTTGATGCTCCACAGTGTTAGGAAGGGAAGAGGGAAGGGGTTTGATGCTCCACAGTGTTAGGAAGGGAAGAGGGAAGGAGTTTGATGCTCCACTGTGTTAGGAAGGGAAGAGGGAAGGAGTTTGATGTTCCACTGTGTTAGGAAGGGAAGAGGGGAGGTATGGGGAATGAAGACACTTAATATGCCACAGGAAGGAGTTCATTTGATGCTCCACAGTGTTAGGAAGGGAAGAGGGAAGGAGTTTGATGCACCACAGTGTTAGGAAGGGAAGAGGGAAGGAGTGGGGATTGAAGACCCTTACTATGCCAGAGGAAGGAGCTTATTTGATGCACCACAGGGTGAGGAAGGGAAAAGGGAAAGAGTTTGATGCACCACAAGGTGCAGGGACAGCACAAGGGGCAATGGGCACAAACTGGAACACAGGAGGCTCCACCTGAACAGGAAGAGAAACCTCCTTGCTGTGAGGTTGGACCTGATGGCCTCTGAGGTCTTTTCCAACCTGGTTGATTCTGTGATTGAGGCTGCTGGAGGCCTGGAGCAGGCTGCCCAGAGAGGTTGTGGAGTCTCCTGCTGTGGAGATCTTCCATGCCCATCTGGGCGTTGTGCTCCTGAGCAAGCTGCTGTGGGAGCCCTGCTGGAGCAAGGGGGTTGGACTGGAGGATCTCCAGAGGTCCTTTCCAACCCTCTGCCCCCAGGGCTGGGATTCCAGGCTTCCAAGCCAAGATTTGCATTCGAATCAGAACTCAAAACTCCAAAGCAAAAGCTTCAAGGTCAACAATCTTTTTATATCAGCAAAAGCCCCACGAGAGGGATCTCAGCAATTACTCTTAGCCAGGGGAACAGTCAGCTCAAATAAATGCATCAAAGGCTCCAAATTATCAGCAATAAAATCTTATGTCATCTAATAAGCACGACGCTGGCAATAATTGCCAGGCCGATGATTTAGAGCTCAGCGTTTGCACAGTGCCCAATTTAACAAGGGCAGGTCTCCTGATTCATGCCTCTCCAGACTGAAACAACCGTCATTAGAAACAAAACAAAGCCAAGCCCGACCCAAAAAGCCTGGAGAAAGAAGCATCAGTCTGGCTTTGTTTGGCGTCTGGGAGGAGGCAAAGTCTGGGAGGCAAAGAATAGCTCCAGGGAAGGATGGCAGCCAGCCCCCGCAGGGAGGGTCGGGGAGCTGGGTGGCTTGGAGGGGGAAGGGGTGGCATAGAAATCCGAGAGGTGGTTCAGCTGGGAGAGGGCTCTAGGATCATCCAGGCCAGCCAGCAACCCAACCCCACCGTGGCCACCAAACCATGGCCTCAAGTGCCATGGGCACAGGGTTCTGGAACACCTCCCAGGCATGGGGACTCCACCACCCCCCTGGGCAGCCTCTGCCAGGCCCTGACCACTCCTGCAGCACAGAAATGATTCCTAATGTCCAACCTAACCCTCCCCTGGTGCAGCTTGAAGCCTTTTCTTGTGCTGTCATTAGGTACCTGGGAGAAGAGGCCAACAGCAGCCCCACTCCAGCCTCCTTTCAGGGACTCCACCACCCCCTGGCAGCCTGTGCCAGTCCCTGACCACTCTGGCAGCAAAGATTTGGGCTTTTCCCTACCATCCAGCTCTGGGCTCCTCAGATCAAAAAGGACAGGGACTTGGTGGGAAGGGCAGAGCAAAGGGCTGCAAAGATCCTGAGGGGACTGCAGCAGCTCTGGGATGAGGAGAGGCTGAGAATTGTTCCTCATCTCCAACCTCACCCTCCCCTGGCACAATTCCAGGCCATTTCCTCTCCTTCTATCACCTGAGACTAGGGAGAAGAGACCAACCCCCACCTGGCTGCAGCCTCCTCTCAGGGAGTAGTGGAGAGAAATTTACTCTTCAGAGTCTTTGGGATGTAGCTGAGAGCAGTAAGCCCAAGCCTTGGCAGCAGCCATTGCAGCAAGTCCAAATCAGCCTCCAGATTGTTGCCAGGAAGTTGATTCTTACTCTGAGTGTGACCTGCACATCAAGGGAGGTTCTCCTTCCCCTCTAGCTCTTCCCCAGTGGTACCACACCTGGAGAACTGGGTCCAGGTCTGGGCTCCCCAGTTCAGGAGGGACAGAAATCTGCTGGAGAGAGTCCAGGGGAGGCTGCAGAGCTGCTGAGGGGCCTGGAGCAGCTCTGGGAGCAGCAAAGGCTGAGAGCCCTGGGGCTGAGAGCCTGCAGCAGAGCAGCCCCAGAGGGGAGCTGAGCAATGCTCAGCAAGAGCTGAAGGAGCTGTGGGGGGCAAGAGGCTGGGGCCAGGCTCTGCTGAGTGGTGCCCAGGGACAGCACAAGGGGCAGGGGGCACAGACTGGCACCCAGGAGGTTCCACCTGAGCAGGAGGAGAAAGTTGTTTGTTGTGAGGGTGCTGGAGGCCTGGGGCAGGCTGCCCAGAGAGGTTGTGGAGTCTCCTGGTGTGGAGAGCTTCCAACCCCCCCTGGGCATTGTGCTCCTGGGTGCCCTGCTGGAGCAGGGGGCTTGGGCTGGCTGAGCTCCAGAGGCCCAGCCCAGTGCATTCCATGATTCTGTGAGAATTCTACAGGCCTGCTAAGTCCAGAGAGTCCCCCAGGAGTCAGTGGTGGTGATGAGAAACGATCCTAAGTCATGTCAAAACAGAAACAGAGTTTGTGTACAAGCTGCTGCTGCTGCCACCAACAAACCTGGCTGTGGCCAGCAGAGTCTCCAAACACTGAGCTGAATCAAGACATCCACTGACACCACATCCTCCTGTTTGTCTCAACTGCAAGCAAATATTTGGCATCCCCTGCAAAGAAGCTGGCTGCAGCCTGGCAAAACCACACAGCTCCCACGGGGAGAAGCTCTGCTGCTCCTTTCAGCAGGGAATCTCTCAGCAAATGTGGCTTTGAGCTGGCTGCCTGACTGCAGAGCCCAGCCCAGCTGGCAGGATCACCCCTGGCATTTCTGGGACGTTACTGAGGGAGCAAACACTCCTCCTGCTGGGTGTGTGGCTGGGGAACCAGAGGAAAAGTCCTCAGCAGCAGCTGCTGAACTGCAGCTCTGTTGAAGGCTACCTGAGGAGCAGCAGAGGTGGCTGCCAGGAGAGCAGGCAGCTTCCAACCAGCAACAAGTGATGGCCACCAGCATGTGTCCAGGCAGGTTTGGAATCTTCCAGGGAAGGAGGCTCCACAGCCCCCCTGCTCCAGGGCCCCAGCACTCTCCTGTGGGGACAGGCTGGGGGAGCTGGGGGTGCTCAGCCTGCACAAGAGATGGCTCCAGGTGAAAACTTAGCCTGAAGGGGCTCCAAGAAGGCTGCAGAGGGACTGCTCCCAGAGGCCTGCAGGGACAGAAGAGGAGGCAGTGGTTTGGAAGGAGAGCAGAGCAGATTTTCCTTTATTTCTTATGCCAGGATCTTAATCCTCCTCATGGAGTCCCCAGGCCTGGAGGTGCTGCAGAACCCTGTGGCCATTGCCCTTGGGGCCATGGTTTGGTGGCCATGGTGGGGCTGGGCTGCTGGCTGGCCTGGATGATCTTAGAAGGCTTTTCCAACCCAAACAACTCTGTGATTCCATTCCCCCACCCCTGCACTCCTCTCCCTGAACCCTGTGGTTTATGCCCTCAGCTGCAGCTATCTGCTTGCAGGCTGGTGCCAGCTGAGGTGGCATTCAGACATTCTCCACCTGACCCTGGTCCCTGCTGGAGGAAGCTCAGCCTCTTGACTGTAAACCCAGCTTTGGCAGTGACACTGAGCTATTCCCACTGCCAGTTCCAGCAAGCACACAACAACTGCCTTAGCAATCCAAGACAAGGTCCACAGAGCTTCACACTCCTGCTCCTGGCTGCTTGCCACATTTCCCTGCAGCTAATAACAGGCTGTCTAGAAACAAGCCAGCTGATGATTTGCACCCCTCAGCCTCATGTAACACAATGTGCCAGGCTCCTTAGCCCTGCAAGAATTTATCACTCCACAGAAGTCAAAGTGCTTGCACCAGGCAGCGCTCCCACATCCCCTCCTTTCGCTTGGCCCTGCACCACTTGCCAGGAGCCATCTCCCCCCCTCCCTGGGTTTAAAACCAGGATGCACAGCTCACAGGATGTCAGGGGGTGGAAGGGACCTCAGGAGGTCATCAAGTCCAACCCCCCTGCCAGAGCAGGAGCAGAGAATCCAGCACAGGGCACACAGAATCACAGGATCAACAAGGTTGGAAAAGACCTCAAGGATCATCAAGTCCAAGCTGTCCCCACAGCCCTCATGACTCATAGACCATGGCTCCAAGGGCCACATCCAATCCTCTCTTGAACCCCTCCAGGGATGGGGACTCCACCACCTCCCTGGGCAGCACTTTCCAATGGCTAACAACTCTCTCAGGGAAGAACTTTCTCCTCACCTCCAGCCTAAACTTCCCCTGGCACAGCTTGAGACTGTGTCCTCTTGTTCACTTCCAGATGGGTCTTGAAAGTCTCCAGAGGAGACTCCACAACCTCTCTGGGCAGCCTGCTCCAGGGCTCTGGAACCCTCACAGGGCAGAAGTTCCTCCTCATGCTGAGGTGGAACCTCCTGTGCTGCAGTTTCCATCCCTTGCCCCTTGTGCTATCCCAGGGTGCAGCTGAGCAGAGCCTGTCCCTGTCCCCTCCCTCCTGACCTCCAGCCCTCAGCTATTGATAGCCATTGATCAGATCCCTCTCAGCCTTCCCCTCTTCAGACTGCACAGCCCCAGGGCTCTCAGCCTCTCCTCCCCAGGCAGTGCTGCAGTCCCTTCAGCATCCTCACAGCCCTCCCTTGGACTCTGCAGCAGATCCCTGTCCCTCCTGCCCTGGGGAGCCCAGAGCTGGATGCAATATTCCAGGTGAGGTCTCAGCAGGGCAGAGCAGAGGGGGAGGAGAACCTCCCTGGCTCTGCTGAATGCAGCCCAGGACCCCCTTGGCCTTCTTGGCCCCCAGGGCTCATTGCTGTGCCCTGCAGACCTTGCTGCCCTCCAGCACTCCCAGGTGCTTCTTGGGGCTGCTCTCCAGCAGATCCCCTCCCAGCTGTGCTGCTGCAGTTTGTTCTTCCTGCCCAGCTGCAGGACTCTGCTCTCATCCTTGCTGAGCCCAGCTCTCCTCTCTGCCCAGCTCTCAGCCTCTCCAGGTCTCACTGAATGGCCTCACAGCCTTCAGGTGTCTCAGCCAAGCCTCCCAGCTTGGTATCCTCAGCTGAGCAGGCTCTGCCTGTCTGTCTGTCTGTCCCCTCACCCATGGCATGGATGAAGATGTTGAACAGGAGCAGACCCAGCACTGATCCCTGGGGGACTCTGCTGGCCACAGCTCTCCAGCTGGACCTGGCACCACTGACCACCACTCTTTGCACTCTGTTGTGTCACCAGCTCCTGCCCCCTCTCCCTGTCTCCTCTTCCATCCCACACCTCCTGAGCTTGCTCACAAGGATGTTATGGGAGACAGTGTCCAAAGCCTTGCCAAGGCCAAGGCAGAGCACATGCCCTGCTCTGCCTGCACCTCCCTGCCTTAAAGCTGGCCCTGGAGAGCCAGCTAGGGATTGATCTGCAGGAGCCAGCCAAGGAGAGCTCACCAGAAGCCTCAGCTGTGAGCAATCTGCTCAAGGCAAGATAAATATTGAACTTGGACATCAGAGCCATTAGACACTGCCACATTACCTCCTCCTCCACCTCCTCCTCCAGGGATGGGGAAGGAAGACAAAAAGAAAGAGGAGGGTGAAGGGGGGTGGGGAGGGAGGAGGGTTTCTGGTGGTCATTTGTCATATGACTGGGTGCAGGTGACCAGCAACAACAGGTGGGGAATTGATCATCATAATGAATGGCCAGGAGTGCAATCCCTGCTCATAAAGCTTGGTAATTGCAGTAATTAACTACCTGCTTGTTCACTTGTGTCCTGGTGCTGCTGCACATCGTCCATCTCGGCTCCCAGGGGGCACAGCACATCCAGCAGGACCTCAGCTGGAAAAGCCAGCAGCCTCAGCACCAGCCTCCCCAGGGGGACCTCTGGGCAGGAGGCAAAGGCTGTGACCTTCCTGAGGGTAGGTTTGGGCTGGAAAGGAAAATCAGGTTAGAAAGACATTCTTGACAGTGGGGGTGGTGAGACCCTGGAACAGGCTGCCCGGGGGGGGCCATGGATTCCCTCTCCCTGGAGGGGCTCAAGGCCAGGCTGGATGTGGTCCTTGAGCAACCTGGCCTCGTGGAAGGTGTCCCTGCCCTTGGCAGGGGGGTTGGAAGGAATGAGAGGATCCTGAGGGTCCCTCCCAAGCCAAACCATTCTGTGAGGCTAAGCATCTGTGAAAACCTGAGTGCCCCAGGCAGGAGGAGGGGTCAGAGCCACTCACAACCCCCTGCCTTGTGTCTGCCAAGAGCTGCTGACTTCCAGGCTCTGCTGGCACCTTGCTGGAGCTGTGCTGGGCAGGCTAAGCTCAGAGGCTGCTGCTGGGAAGTCCAAGCCCACCCTGCCTTCCATAGCCATGCCTGCCAAGGCGAGGGGTCAGCCCTCTGGCATGCCAGGGTTACATCCAGGGGGGGCACACCACATCCCCCCAGGGCTGGCAGCCAAGCCAGGGCTTGCTCAGAGAAGCCTCAGTGCCAGTGGGATGCCGGGGTGCCAGGCTCCTCAGCAGCTCTCCCCACAAGCACAGCCCCTGTGCATGTCCTTCAGAGCAGAAGATGCATGGCCAGCAGGTCGAGGCAGGGGATGATCCCCCTCTGCCCTGCTCTCAGAGACCCCACCTGGGGTGCTGCATCCACCTTGGGTGCCTCCAGAACAAGAAGGACCTGGGACTGTTGGAGAGGGCTCAGAGGAGGCCATGACAATCATCAGTAGGGCTGGAGAGCCCCTGGGGACAGGCTGGGAGAGCTGGGGCTGTGCAGCCTGGAGAAGGGAAGGCTCCAGGCAGACCTTAGAGCAACCTTCCAGTACCTGAAGGGCTCCAGGAGAGCTGGGGAGGGATCTGTTACAAAGGCAAAGAGTGCCAGGGTGAGGAGTGAGGGCTTCAGACTGAAAGAAGCTTGACTTGGGTTAGAGACTGGGAAGAAATCCTCCCCCAGGAGGGTGCTGAGGCAGTGGAACAGCTTGCCCAGAGAAGCTGTGCAGGCTCCAAGACTGCCACTGCCTGAAGGAGCTACAGGAGAGCTGGGGAGGGACTTCTGACAAGGGCTTGTGGTGCTAGGACAAAGAGCCCTTGGCCACAAGGGCACACTGCTGGCTCATGGCCATCCTGCTGCCCACCAGAACCTTCCCCCTGGGGGGCTGACCCAAAGGGTTAGGCAACAGAGCAGCAGGGATGAGGAGAAGGCTGGACAGAAGCACACCCAGCATGATCACCAGGAGCAAGGAAACAGTTGGTCACTGCAGGCAAAGGAGATTAGAGCAGCAAGGCTCTGGCTAATGGAAACAGTTGTCCTGCTGCAGAAGTCAGCAGAGACTCCCAGAAGTCAGTGCCAGACAAATTGCACCATCTGGACACTGAGAAAAAGGCTTTGAGCAAGAGCTTTGCAGCATGGTGGCTGGCAGCCATCACCCCAGCTCCTGTGCCACACAACTGACCCAGCCCAGGGCAGCTATGAACCCAGCTCCTGTGCCCCAGGGCAGCCATCACCCCAGCTCCTGTGCCACACAACTGACCCAGCCCAGGGCAGCTATGAACCCAGCTCCTGTGCCCCAGGGCAGCTACCAACCCAGCTCCTGTGCCCCAGGGCAGCTACCAACCCAGCTCCTGTGCCCCAGGGCAGCCATCAACCCAGCTCCTGTGTCCCAGGGCAGGGCAGCCACCAACCCAGCTCCTGTGCCCCAGGGCAGGGCAGCCACCAACCCAGCTCCTGTGCCCCAGGGCAGCTACCAACCCAGCTCCTGTGCCCCAGGGCAGCTATCAACCCAGCTCCTGTGTCCCAGGGCAGGGCAGCCATCACCCCAGCTCCTGTGTCCCAGGGCAGCCAACAACCCAGCTCCTGTGCCCCAGGGCAGGGCAGCCATCAGCCCAGCTCCTGTGCCCCAGGGCAGCCATCAGCCCAGCTCCTGTGCCCCAGGGCAGCCATCAACCCAGCTCCTGTGCCCCAGGGCAGCTATGAACCCAGCTCCTGTGCCCCAGGGCAGCTATGAACCCAGCTCCTGTGCCCCAGGGCAGCCATCACCCCAGCTCCTGTGCCCCAGGGCAGCCATCACCCCAGCTCCTGTGTCCCAGGGCAGCCATCAACCCAGCTCCTGTGCCCCAGGGCAGCCATCAACCCAGCTCCTGTGCCCCAGGGCAGCCATCAACCCAGCTCCTGTGCCACACAACTGCCCCAGCCCAGGGCAGTCATGACCCCAGGTCCCCATCCACTGCAGCTTGCAGTGCTGCCTGTCAGTGCAGCTTTCATTGGCTGCCTCCTGAGCTGGGTTTAATGTTAGGGGGGCAGATTTCCAACCCACCCCATTACCAAATCAATTGGTGCCTCTTCAACACGGGGCCTAACCCTAAACCTACCCCAGGAGAGAAGCAGCTCAGCCTGGGAGGACGTGGGGGATGTTTAGAGATGAATTTGTAGTGCAGATCTCTCCCCTCCTTGTCACCTCTCTAATGGAAACGTGGCCACGGCGCCGGGGCTGCGCAGCGCTAATCAGGAAGGTAAATGCCACTCGTGGCTCTTTTTCCCTCTCCTGACATTTGCAGTAGCTTCAGTTCCTCCTCCAGCTCAAACACCCTCCCCTCAGGGCAGGGGAAGCCGCTGGATGCTCTCTGCCTCCCAGCCGCCGCGGAGCTGGGGAGGTCACTGCAGGGCAGCACAGCTCCCACGGAGCAAAGCACCAAAGCCACAGGAACCAGCAGCAGCTGCAGGGTCCCGGGGGGAGCCACCCCACGTGTGCCAGATGTCCCTGCAGCACATCACCCACAGAGCAAAGCACCAAAGCCACAGGAACCAGCAGGGTCCCGGGGGGAGCCACCCCACGTGTGCCAGGTGCCCCTGCAGCACATCACCCACAGAGCAAAGCACCAACGCCACAGCAACCAGCAGGGTCCCGAGGGGAGCTACCCCACGTGTGCCAGGTGTCCCTGCAGCACATCACCCATGGAGCAAGGCACCAAAGCCACAGGAACCAGCAGGGTCCCGGAGGGGGGGAGCCACCCCACGTGTGCCAGGTGTCCCTGCAGCACATCACCCATGGAGCAAAGCACCAACGCCACAGGAACCAGCAGGGTCCTGGGGGGGGGAGCCACCCCCACGTGTGCCAGGTGTCCCTGCAGCACATCACCCACGGAGCAAGGCACCAAAGCCACAGGAACCAGCAGCAGCTGCAGGGTCCCGGGGGGAGCCACCCCCACGTGTGCCAGGTGTCCCTGCAGCACATCACCCCAACACCTCGCTGTGACAGCAGGGACTGGGCCAGCACCTCCACTTCTAGGACAGGGTGGTCACTCTCTGGAGTCATCCAAACCCCTCCTGGATGCCTTCCTCTGCAACCTGCCCTAGCT
Source organism: Melanerpes formicivorus (assembly GCF_026170545.1). NCBI lineage: Eukaryota > Metazoa > Chordata > Aves > Piciformes > Picidae > Melanerpes > Melanerpes formicivorus. The sequence continues at coordinate 1,410,418 of NW_027142390.1, forward strand.
GAGCCTGCTCTGGGGCAAGGGGGGTTGGACTAAGTGATCTCCAGAGGTCACTTCTAGGCTCCCATCATGCTGGGATTCACCTCAGACATTGAGGGGCTGGAGTGTGCCCAGAGAAAGGCACAAAGCTGGGGAAGGGTCTGGAGAAGAGGGCTGGGGAGGAGCAGCTGAGGGAGCTGGGGGTGGTCAGTATGGAGAAGAGGAGGCTGAGAGGAGACCTCATTGCTCTCCACAGCTCCCTGAGAGGAGGCTGCAGTGAGGTGGGGTTGGGCTCTGCTCCCTGATATCAGGGGATAGAAGGAGAGGAAATGTCCTGAAATTGCACCAGGGCAGGGTTAGGTTGGACATTAGGAACAGTTCCTTTGCTGCAGGAGTGGTCAGGGCCTGGCAGAGGCTGCCCAGGGGGGTGGTGGAGTCTCCATGCCTGGAGGTGGCCATGGCAGCTGGGGCCGTGGTTTGGTGGCCATGGTGGGGTTGGGTAGGAGGTTGGACTGGGTGAGCTCAGAGGCCTTTCCCAACCCCAACAGTCCTGTGGCTGCAGGCACTCACCAGTGACAGATGTCAAAGCCAGGAGCAGAAGCTCCACCTCGACTCCACATTTCCATTCAGCTGCTGGCAGCAGTGCCCTGGGCAGGCTGCTGAGGGGGGTGGCAGGGGGCAGCTCCATGCAAATACCTCCTGCATTTCTATTCACAGGCACAGGTAGCTCAAGAACAAGAAAATCAATCTCATTCAGCACCAGGCACTGGCCATACATTTGTGAAGATGAATGGAGCTGCCTCGCTCACCTTTGATGCCTGGGGGTTGAAACCTGAGGCAATCTTCCTTCTTGGCATCAAAGCTCTCTGCTTCTCCCCCTCCTCCCCAGGTTCTCAACAATAATTCATATCTCTGGTGTTGCATTGATCAAACCTCTCTTTGAGATCCTCTTCTTTTTGTCTGCACCTCCTCTTCAAGCCAGCTCCTGAGCCCGTGGGGAGGGAAAGCTTCTGGCAGGAAAGATGAAGCCTGCTCCTGGGGCTGACCTCCTTGATTAATAGCTGGAGTGGGGGAGAAAATCATTCTCATCGTGGGAACTGTAAGGACTTGCAAGACAACAAAAGGGCATTTCAACTTCTTTATCAAACCCTCTGGTGAGAGCACAGCAATCCCCCCAGGTGAGCTGCTTCTGGGACCAGCCACGCAGCCAGCAGCGAAGAAATACCTCACAGCTCCGGCAGTGATGGAGAATTGATTCAGCCATCAGCAGGGAGCATCTGAAGGAGCCAGTCCTTTCTTCTCCCTCCCTGTGGTGAGCAGGGGCTGATGTAAACCTGTGCTGGGAGTGAATTCAGTCAAGGCCAGCCCCACTTGAAGAGGAGTTCAGTCAAACTGAGCACAGAATCGTGGAATTGTTTGTCAGAAGAGGGGAAGAGAGAGGGGGAGAATTCCCAGGCTTGGTCATTACCTGTCAGCTCTGCTCAGAATGCATTTCCATAGTGCACCACACTGATACTCTCTCGTTTCAGTCATCAGCACGGTCAGGAAGGGTGGAGAAGAGCTCTAAGATCAAGTCCAACCTCCCACCCAGCACCACCACAGCCATCAAACCATGGCCCCAAGTGCCACAGCCACACATTGTTTGCACACCTCCAGCCATGGGGACTCCACCACCTCCCTGGGCAGCCTCTCTGCAGCCTGCCTCCAGCCCTGCACATCTTTAACCCCAGCACTGAGGGCAGCCCCCAGGCTTTATTTTTTTAGAATAAACCAAACCAGGTTGGAAGAGACCTTCAAGATCATCACATCCAACCCATCAACCAATCCAACCCACCCAAACAACTAACCCATGGCACCAAGTACCCCATCTCTCCTCTGCTCCAAGCCCAGAGCCCCAGCTGCCTCAGCCTGGCCCCACAGGAGATGTTCCACTGCCTGCAGCAGCTCTGTGCCTCTGGGCTGGAGCTGTGGCCACAGGGTTCCTGAACACCTCCAGCCATGGGGACTCCACCACCTCCCTGGGCAGCCTCTGCCAGGCCCTGACCACTCTTGCAGCGAAGGAATTGTTCTTCATCTCCAACCTGACCTTCCCCTGGTGCAGTTTCAGGCTATTTCCTCTCTTTCTATCACCTGAGACTAAGAAGAGCCCAACCCCCCTTGGCTGCAGCCTCCTCTCAGGGAGCTGCAGAGAGCAAGGAGGTCTCCCCTCAGCCTCCTCTTCTCCAGGCTGCACATCCCCAGCTCCCTCAGCTGCTCCTCCCCAGACCCTTCCCCAGCTTGGTTCCCTTCTCTGGACCTGCTCCAGCCTCTCAATGTCCTTCTGGGAGTGAGTGGCTCACAACTGAACCCAGGATTTGAGGTGCAGCCTCCCCAGTGCCCAGTACAGAGGGACCATCACTCCTGCTCCTGCTGCAGGCTGGGCTGCTGGTGGCCCTCTTGGCCATTTCAATGATGCACTGAAATGGAAGCTTCAAAGTCTGAGCTAGGAAGAAGATCCTAAGCCTTGAAAAGGTTTGTATGGCATTAGTGAGCTGCAATCCTTCTGCTGACCTAAGCACATCTCTCACAGCCCCTTCATAGTATCATAGCATCAGTCAGGGTTGGAAGGGACCACAAGGGTCATCTAGTTCCAACCCCCCTGCCATGGGCAGGGACACCCCACACTAGACTTCCCTCCAGAGGGAGATGGCACAGCCCAGGGCTGGCTCAAAACCCCAGCACAGGGCCAGTTCCTGAGGCTTTTTCACCCTGGGAGAGGTCAGGCAGTTATTCAGAGGTGGGGTTGGTGCCACAGCTCCCCAAACACACTGCAACAATGATCCTCTGGGAAAGGAAATAGAGGAGCAGCCTTGAAAGCATCCAAAGCTGCAGCTCTTCCATCACCCTGCCTGCAATTACAGCCAACTGAAGAGGACAAAAGGAAAAGCAACCCAAGCACTTCTGCTGCCAAGGGCTGATACCACCCAGCCCTGCACCACGGAGCTGAAGACAAATTCCCCAACAACAGAACCTGGAGCTGGATTTCCTTCAGCTTCCCAGCTACAGAGGATCTGTGTAAGAGGGGAGAGGGACCAGCTTGTACCTTTCACCAGATGTTGCTGTTCCAAGGGCTCTTCCATGCCACCTGATGTGATGCTCACCATATGAAACTGGGGGAAGGAGGTTATCAACACTGCCTGGGGCACAAAGCCAAACCACAGCAACAGATCCCTGCTGGGGAGAGTCCAGGGGAGGCTACAGAGCTGCTGAGGGGCCTGGAGCAGCTCTGGGAGCAGCAAAGGCTGAGAGCCCTGGGGCTGAGAGCCTGCAGCAGAGCAGCCCCAGAGGGGAGCTGAGCAATGCTCAGCAAGAGCTGAAGGAGCTGTGGGGGGCAAGAGGCTGGGGCCAGGCTCTGCTCAGTGGTGCCCAGGGACAGCACAAGGGGCAGGGGGCACAGACTGGCACCCAGGAGGCTCCACCTGAGCAGGAGGAGAAAGTTGTTTGCTGTGAGGGTGCTGGAGGCCTGGAGCAGGCTGCCCAGAGAGGTTGTGGAGTCTCCTGGTGTGGAGAGCTTCCAATCCCACCTGGTCCCTGTGCTGCTGGGCAGGGTGCTGTGGGAGCCCTGCTGGGGCAGAGGTTGGACTGGAGGATCTCCAGAGGTCCTTCCCTGCACTCTCCATGCTGGCACCCTGGGATATTAGCTACCACAAAGAGAATTACCTCCAGCCCTGCCAAAAGCAGCACAACACATCAGCCTTCCAAAGTCAGTGACAGCAGATGGCCTGGGCAGCAGATACAAACCAAGAGCTCCCTTGGTGGTGGAGGGGGTGGAAGGAGCCCACAGAATGTTTGGACACCCCTGGGGCTGGGGGCTGGTGAGGGATTTCTGTGGTTGGAAGGCGCTGGGATGGAGCACACTGCCTCTGCTCCCTGCTGCCTCCTGTGCCCTCAGCCCTCTCCCAGACTTGCCCACCCAAGGGCATCATTAGGAGGGCTCTGGAACTCGCTCCTCTCTGCCCATCTCCCTGCATCGTTTCAGAGAAGCCTCCCAGGCAACCAGCAAAAAAAGAGCTGCCTGGAAAAGAGTGGCAAGCTTTGAAGTTGGAGTCTCTGTTCTGTTTCCAGAAAGGTTTTGATTTAATGATAGATGTGGACCCTGCCAGGGAAGGAATTTCATAATGGGAAGCAAGTTCCAGAATCATTGAATAGTAAAGGCTGGAAGGGGCCTCTGGAGACCATCCAGTCCAAGTGATAAATCCATATCAGCATTCACCTGAGCACCAGAACCTCTTCATTCTAACAGCAGTGGAGGCAAAGCTGTCTGCCAGAGCATTCCCTCGTGAAGGAGCTCTCTAATAGGCACTTTTGTGGCACTTGTGCAGTGCCTACCAGCTGGGACAGCCAGGGACATGGCAAGGAGAGGACAGAAGCCTCTTGCACACCAAGACACAGCAGCAAGCAGAAGTCACCCCCAGTGCCCTGCAGAGCCCTCCAGACCCCTCACACCATTGCCTCTTCCTTTCCAAGCTCCTGAAGGCTTCAAGAAGCAGAGACCTCAGCAGGTCTGTGGCAGCCATCAGCCCATGGTGCCACCTGGACCATCACAGAGCCATGGGGAGGTAGGGGCTGGGCAGGACCTCTAGAGACCATCCAGCCCAACCCTCCTGCCAGGGCAGCTCACACAGGAACACATCCAGATGGGGCTTGGAAGGCTCCAGAGCAGGAGCCTCCACAACCTCTCTGGGCAGCCTGCTCCAGGCCTCTGGGACCCACACAGCAAAGAAGTTCCTCCTTGTGTTGAGGTGGAACCTCCTGTGCTGCAGCTCACATCCATTGCTCCTTGTCCTATCCCAGGGAGCAGCTGAGCAGAGCCTGTCCCTGACCCCCAGCCCTCAGGGATTTACAAGCGTTTATGTAATCCCCTCTCAGTCTTCTCTTCTCCAGCTAATCAGCCCCAGGTCCCTCAGCCTCTCCTCCCCAGGCAGTGCTCCAGTCCCTAATCATCCTCACAGCTCCCTGCTGGCCCCTCTGCAGCAGATCCCTGTCCCTCCCGAAGTGGGGAGCCCCGAGCTGAAGGCAGCACTCGGGAGGAGGTCTCCCCGGGGCAGAGGGTTCCCTCACCAGGCAGCTTTCTGCCGGAGGGCGAGCCCAGCCCCATGCCTTTCACACTCAGCTTCAATCACCTCGGGTCAGCTAAGAGCAGAAAGCTTCCTTAACCCCTTCGGGGTGGGAACAACCCAAAGGGAGCGAGACCCTCCCCGCGGCTGGCCATCGGCTGGCCATCGCCCGGCCATCACCCGGCCATCGGCTGGCCATCGCCCGGCCATCGCCCGGCCATCGGCTGGCCATCGGCTGGCCATCGGCTGGCCATCGCCCGGCCGCTCACCACCAGCTGCCATGGAAACCGGCAGGCAACTCCTCTCCCCTTTCCCCACTTTCCCCCTCCCCTCCAGGCACAATCCTGGGCAGCTTTGAGAGGTGCCAGTGGAAACCCCACTGCCCCTCCTCCTCCTCTGTAGAGATTTAGCCTCCAGTTGGTGCCGGTGCCGCTGCTGTGTATCTTAAATAACGTCAGCAGAACGACCCCACCCTGCCTCCTCTCCTCTGGTGTTTTTTCCCTTCACTTCCAGACACAATTTTCTTGTCAGCAGCAGCAGCACAGCTGAAGTGTTCTCTCCTTTTTCACACCTATTAGGTTGGAACAAGCTTTGAAAGCATAAATAACCTTCTTCCCCCACCCCCTTCCAGCACAATGAAGAGGCCTTATTATAACCTGGGATTAATTTGTCTAATCTGTTTACAAGCAAAGCCAAGGGGAAAAAAAAAAAGGTCAAACTTGAATTTGACACTGAGGAAGAGAGGCAGAACTCATTAGCTCCAGAAAGAGTCAGGAAAATGGATGAGCCACAAGCAGCTGAGAGTCCTGGAACTCCAAACCATGCCCTTGCCTCTAATTAACCATTAGCCAGCAAGCACTGGGAGTTAGGAGGAGAGGCTGAGGGGGTTCAGTCTGGAGAAGAGGAGGCTGAGGGGACTGGGGAGGTTCAGTCTGGAGAAGAGGAGGCTGAAGGGACCCAAGGGGTTCAGTCTGGAGAAGAGGAGGCTGAGGGGACCAGGGGGGTTCAGTCTGGAGAAGAGGAGGCTGAGGGGACCCAAGGGGTTCAGTCTGGAGAAGAAGAGGCTGAGGGGACCCAAGGGGTTCAGTCTGGAGAAGAGACCTCACTGCTCTCTACAGCTCCCAGAGAGGAGGTTGGAGCCAGGTGGGGGTTGGTCTCTTCTCCCCAGTCTCAGGGGATAGAAGGAGAGGAAATGGCCTGAAATTGCACCAGGGGAGGGTTAGGTTGGAGATGAGGAACAATTCCTTTGCTGCAAGAGTGGTCAGGGACTGGCAGAGGCTGCCCAGGGAGGTGGTGGAGTCCCCATCCCTGGAGGTGTGTCAGAAACCTGTGGCCATGGTGGTGCTGAGCTGCTGGCTGGACTGGAGGAGCTCAGAGGCCTTTTCCAACCCCAACAGTTCTGTGATTCCATGATCAGGCACAGGGAAAATGAAACTCCTAACTTCTCAGCAAAAAAACACCCCATCATTTGGTCTCAACAGTTTATCTCCTCCTAAAAGTCATTTCAGCAGCTCCAGCCTGCATCCCTTCGCCTCTCCTCCTCCATCTGAAGCAGGATGGGTGCTGCACAGCAGCTCCCTTGGGTGAGTCCCTGGACAGTGTATTGTCAGCAACCAAACCTCACCCCGGAGCCCTGGGAAAGGGCTGGGGCTGTGCCTCCTCCTGCAGCACACAGCTCTGCTGTTCCTGAGGCTGTGCCTCCCTCTCCAGGCAGCCCAGGAGCCAGAGCCACTGCTGGGTGATGTTGCACCAAGCCCTGCTCCATCCAGAGGTCAACCTGCCTGGGTTTAAGGCAGCTGGGGAGCTCTGGTGGGCAGCCTGCCCCACAGCCATGGGCACTGCTGCTCTCCCCTGTGGGTGATGCTGGGGGCAGCCTGCCCCACAGGCACTGCTGCTCTCCCCTGTGGGTTATGCTGGGGGCAGCCTGCCCCATGGCCATGGGCACTGCTGCTCTCCCCTGTGGGTGATGCTGGGGGCAGCCTGCCCCACAGGCACTGCTGCTCTCCCCTGTGGGTGATGCTGGGGGCAGCCTGCCCAAGCCCCCTGGGAGGTGGTGGAGTCACCACTCCTGGCTGTGTTTGAAGGTGGTTTGGATGTGGTGCTTGGGGAATGTGGCTTAGGGGGAAACCTTGTAGAGGAGGGTTCTGGGTTGGACTTGGTGATCCTGAGGCTCTCCTCCAACCTGAATATTTCATAGACTCACAGAATTGTCAGGGCTGGAAGGGAGCTCAAGGCTCAGCCAGCCCCAACCCCCTGCCATGGGCAGGGACACCTCACACCACAGCAGGTTGCTCACAGCCACCTCCAGCCTGGCTGCAAACACCTCCAGGCAGGAGGCTGCCACCACCTCCCTGGGCAGCCTGTGCCAGGCTCTCACCACCCTCCTGGCCAACAACTTCTTCCTCACAGCCAATCTCAATCTCCCCACTTCTAGCTCTGTTCCATCCCCCCCAGTCCTGTCCCTCCCTGACACCCTCACAAGTCCCTCCCCAGCTTTCCTGCTGCCCCCTTCACATCCTGGAAGGCCACAAGGAGGTCTCCTGGGAGCCTTCTCCTCTCCAGCCTGCACAACCCCAACTCCCTCAGGCTGTGCTCACTCAGAGCAGCTCCAGCCCTCTGCTCCTCCTCCTGGCCCTGCTCTGGACACCTTCCAGCCCCTCCAGAGCCTTCCATTCTGCCTGCTGGAGAGCATCTCACAGAGCAGGGGAGCTGCCACACTGATCCCCAGCTCAGGCTGCAGCACACAGACCACCAGACCTCTCCTGCTGTTTGTGTAGGTGTGCTGTGTTCAGGCCTCCAGCAGCTCAGCGTGGAGAGAGGGCCCCAAAAGTCAGCCCCAGGGGAGCTGCTCTGCCAAGGAGCACACAGGGGGATGCCCACAACCAGAGCTGGGCTGCCCCACTCCCATTCAAGTGTCTGCACCACCACTCCTCCAGCAGCTGACAGAGTCCTTGGCCATCAGAGAGAGCCCAGGTGCAGAGACCTTGAGTGTTTGCTCAGGGTGTTAACTGTGTGTATTTATAGCCTGCCTGCCTCTACTTAATGTATTTGTTTAGCTGCACACACCAAAACCCTGCCAGCAGATGCTGCTTGTGTTACCCTCCCCCAGCTTGGATCCATCTTCACCAAGTGTAAATAAACCCCAGCTGATTATGGACCCTGCATCCAGCCCTGCTTCCATGCAGGCTGAGCACCCGGGCTGCCCAAATTGATGTGATCTGATTCCTGCCACGGGAGCCCTTGTGGGGAATTACGGAGCCTAACAAAGCAAGAAATCAATGTGGGAGGGGAAAGGAATCCTCTGCCCAGCACCCCTGGAGCTGGCAGTGCAGCCCGTGCAGAGCCCAGCAGGCTGCTGGGCATCATTCCTACGGGCTGAAATGTGCAACTCCTCCCTGGGTTTGGGTTTTGTTTGGGTTATTTTGTGAGCTGCTGCTTACCGGTGCCAGGGAGCAGGATGTGGCTGCTGGGAGCGCGGAGGACGTTGAGTCCATCTCACACGGTGAGCTGCATCCTGCGAGCGAGCCGGAGCAGGGGGTATTCAAATCAACCAGTTGCTTTTTATCTCCTCCCCGTGCTCTTTTAACACGGAGCAGCTCGTTTCTCATGCGTGTGAACAGCTGCTCCTGGGAGAGGAGGGGAGGCAGGGCGGCTGGGGCTCAACTGCCTTCTGCTCCGGGGGGCTTGGAGCCAAAGACCGTGAAGCAAGAGACTCTGCAGCTCGGGGTTGGAAGAGCTGCTTCTGCTCTGTCACTCGGGGGAAATCAATACCACCCTCAGCTGGAAGAAAAAATGCAGCCCACAGGCAGCAAATCGCTCATCCCCCCCTTAGCTTCTTCCCAAATCTGCGGCGGATACAAAGCGTCTGGGGCGGGGGGAGCTGAAGCGCACCGAGAGGATGGAAGCGCAGCAAGCTGCTGAGGGAAGCAGAGCCATCGAGCAGCCGTCTGACGGCGATGGTTCTGTGCTCACACGGGACCTCTGCCTCCCCTGTGCTCCTCAGGCTTCAGCTACCTGGAGGAAGAGAGGAGGAGCTCAGCAACTCCTCTGGCAGTCACCTCGGGGTTCAGTCCAAACAGCTCTGGCCATTCCTTAATGCCAAAGAAAGAGGAGGGCAGGAGGGATGGGGAATGAACCCAGGTACCAGGAAGACTTTTATGTCATAGAACCACAGAATTGTCAGGGCTAGAAGGGAGCTCAAGGCTCAGCCAGTCCCAACCCCCCTGCCATGGGCAGGGACACCTCACACCACAGCAGGTTGCTCACAGCCACCTCCAGCCTGGCTGCAAACACCTCCAGGCAGGAGGCTGCCACCACCTCCCTGGGCAGCCTGTGCCAGGCTCTCACCACCCTCCTGGGCAGCAACTTCTTCCTCACAGCCAATCTCAATCTCCCCACTTCTAGCTCTGCTCCATCCCCCCCAGTCCTGTCCCTCCCTCACACCCTCACAAGTCCCTCCCCAGCTTTCCTGCAGCCCCCTGCAGATCCTGCAAGGCCACAATGAGGTCTCCTGGGAGCCTTCTCCTCTCCAGCCTGCACAGCCCCAACTCCCTCAGGCTGTGCTCACAGCAGAGCAGCTCCAGCCCTCTGCTCCTCCTCGTGGCCCTTCTCTGGACACCTTCCAGCCCCTCCAGAGCCTTCCTGGAACACGTCCCAGAGTAAAGAAACACTGAGGGTTATAGACCCTGCTGAACCAAACCTGTTTCCTGCCTGGGGGAGGGCAGAAAAGGAAGGGGAAGAAGCAAACCTTCCCTGCAGCAGATGAATCCGAGCAGCTTTTAGGTACAAGCTGTTTGTTGAGGGGTTGGGGTTGGTGCTCTGCAGGCTCCACACATCTCTGGAGCACCGAGCCTGGCCCCAGCACTGCTTTGCTGGGCAGACAAATGGGAGTGTGGCAGCCCTCAGCCTCCTCCCTGCCTCTGCTCCAGCAACTGCGCTTTGGAAACATTCATCCCTGCTGTGGGCATAATCAAGGGATAATTGGGACTTAGTGAAGCCTACAACCTTCCTGCTCTGCTCTTTCTTTGCTTGTCATGAAAGGGAGGAGATAAGAGCTGGCACAGCAGGCCACACTCTTTCCCTTCACTGTGGCTATCACCTTGCTAATTACTTTGTGGTGCCCAAACCGGGCTACAGAGCGAGGTTCCCTTTCCCCCTCCTCCCCCACAGCCCTTCCCAGAGCTCAGCCGAAGTCGGGCAGCTTGCTTCTGCTGATGGCTTTTTGCACTTCCTAACGTGATTATCAGCAAATGGCTCTCAGTAACTGTTTGAAAGCCTTTCCAATATTTACTTTTAAATGAGATTTATAAGGCCCATAAAATTCCTCTCCCAACTCCAGGCATCCATTTAAGAAATGCTCTGATGCAGCTGTTTCTGCCTCCAGGTTTGTTTGCCTAACTTCATAGCTCCTCACTTGGACCTCTCTCCCACCCCAGCCAAGAGAGCCGAGCCCAGCAAGGGGGACCCAGTGCTGCAGGGCTGCAGGGAACCAGAGGAGCCAAAACGGCAGCCCTGAGCACGCTCATCACGTTCCCAGGGCATCCTGACATCTTCTGCCACCCACCTTTCCTCTCTGCTGGGCTTCCCTGCTCTGCTCACCGAGGGAACACACCTGCTGGGGATCAAAGCAGAGCATCCCAGACTGCCTTAGGCTGGGAAGGATCTTTAAAGCTCCTCCAGCCCAACCCCCTGCAGCCAGCAGGGACATCCCCCACTGGAGCAGGTTGCTCAGAGCCCCAAACAACCTGACCTGCAGTGGTTCCAAGGATGGGGCAGCTCCCACCTCCCTGGGCAGCCTGGGCCTGGCTCTCCCCACCCTCACTCTCAAGAATTTCTTCCTCCTCTCCAGTCTCCATCTCCCCTCTTCCAGCTCAAAGCCATTGTCCCTTGTCCTCTCCTGTCTCCCTCTCTTAGTTCAAACTACAGCCTCCTGTCACACCATCCCCAGCTTTCTTGGCAACCTCTTTAAGTACAGAAAGGCCAAAGAAAGCCTCCCTGGAGCCTTCTCTTCTCTTGGGGTTGGGGTGCAGAAGGTGGAACCCATGGCCATCCAACCCCAAGGACCTCAGCCCAGCCCCAGACAGGGGCAGATGCTGCACATTGCAGGAGCATCCTGAGGCAAAGGCAGAGCTGTTGCCCAAGCAGATTGCATCACTCCACACTTCCTCCTTCCCTGCAAGCCCCTCAGCCTCTCACAGGCTGTTGAAACTGGCTGGCAGTGTCCTCTGGACGCCTATAACAAACTACAGCCTCCCCCAAATCCCTCACCAAATGTGATGCTGCTCATGCTGACTTTATCTGGCTGCAGCACTCATCCTGCCTCCTGGGAATACTTACCAGCAGCAGGCCACCTCCTGCCAAAACAGGAGAGAAGAAAGAATCAGGACACAGAGGGCTGTGGCCATTGTTTGCTGGTTTCTCCATGCCTCTGCCTGCCTGCCGTCTCCTGCAGCCCAGCAAAAACCCACTGCAAGGCACAGCCACGAGCCCTGCAGCAGCACAACTGCTCCTGGCCACTTCATTCAGTGGGAAGCTCCTTTTGGGCTTGCAAATGCTGGGCATGAAGTGAGCAGCAATGTGAGTTATTGGCCTTGCACAGGCCCAGCTCTCTGTGGCATCCCTGGCATCTGCCAGGGCAGTGCATGAGCAGGGAGGGTTTGCATCCATTTTGCCCTCTCTTGCTTTTGGCCATCATTGTGGTTGGAAAAAACCTCGAAGATCACTGAGCCCAACCATTTCCTAGCTCTGCTCCTCCAAGGCAAGGCTGCACTTTTGCCCCAGCTTGCCCCAGGTGAATGCTGCATCTGCCAGCTCTGGAGTCAGGGTCACCTCCTGTCCCTCGGCTCAGGGCTGGCTGGTGGCCACCAGCTGCAGCACCTCCCCAGCCCAGGGCAACTTTGCATCTTCCTTCCTCTGCAGCCATAAAACAAACTGTGGTAATCCTCCTGGGTGAGTGGTGGTGCTGTGGGGATGGGGCTCTGGAGGGGCTGGAATTGGTGTGATCCTCATGGGGATGTCACTTCATGAGAGCTTCACTCCCACACCCAAGCACTGCTGCTTGGAGAGGAAATTGGATGTGAGAAACAAGCATGCAAGTTGCCCCAGGGGAGGTGGAGGTTGGACACCAGAGGAAACTTCTTGACTTGAAAGGGTTCTCAAAGGCTGGAACAGGCTGCCCAGGGAGGTGGTTGAATCCTCATCCCTGGAGGAGTTTCCAAGCCACAGAGATGTGGTGCTGAGGGACCTGGTTTAGTGAGGAGCTGGCAGTGCTGGCTTGGACTTGATCTTGAAGCTCTCTTCCAACCAAGTTTTCTGGTTCCCTTGGTATCTTTCTAGAAGCAAAGGGAGATGTGACATAGAGCTGGGGACAAGGGTGGCATCCTCCTGAGTCCACTAACATCACTCACAACATCCAACACAGGAAGGACATAGGCCTGATGGAGAGGGTCCAGAGGAGGCCACAAAGGTGATCAGGGGACTGCAGCACCTCTGCTACAAGGCCAGGCTGAGGGAGCTGGGGGTGCTCAGCCTGGAGAAGGGAAGGCTCCAGGGAGACCTCAGAGCAGCCTTGCAGTGCCCAAAGAGGCTACAAGAAGGCTGCAGAGGGACTGCTCCCAAAGGCCTGCAGGGACAGGACCAGGGGCAATGGTTTGAAATGAGAGCAGAGCAGACTGAGGTTGGATGTGAGCAACAAGTTCTGCCCCAGGAGGCTGCTGGAACACTGCAGCAGGCTGCCCAGGGAGGTGCTTGAGGCTCCATCCCTGGAGAAACTCAAGGTGAGGCTGGAGAGGGCTCTGAGCAGCCTGCTCTGGTGGAGCAAGGGGGTTGGACTGGATGGGCTTTGGAGCTCCCTTCCAACCCAACCCATTCCATGATTCTGTGATGAAGGGATTTGCCTGGTAGGATGCTGAAACAAAGATCTCCACCACCAGGCCCTGTCCCAGCCCCCCTTGGCCAGCTCCAACAGCCCCACGGCTGCAGCTGGGAGAGCCGCTCGCCGGCCCCTGGGGTGTCAAGCACAAAAGGAGTTCTCCCAATCATCTGTGAGGCAGGCAAGCAACAAATTAACTTCTTGTAATTAAGTTGGATCAGGAAATTATTTGAGCAGGACCTTTGTGAAGAGGGCAAAAGAAGAGAGAGAGCCTAAACCCAGCAGAGCCTCCCCTCAGAGGCTGCTGTTAATCAGGCAGTCCAGCTCTTCACTAAGGAGATGTCCATCAGTGATTCATCACCAAATTGCTACCAGCAGTCTTAATGAGTGCCTAGCAGGGCAGGGCATGCCACACATGGCATTAAGAGCTGTGTTGAGGCAAGAGGAGAGCTTCTCCTGGTTGTCACCCGAAGCCAGGTGGGAATCATGGAATGGTTTGGCTTGGAGAAGGTCTCTGAGGTCCTCCAGTCCAACCAGCAACCCAACCCCACCAGGGCCTCCAAACCATGGCCACAGGTTTCCTGCACACCTCCAGGGATGGGGACTCCACCACCTCCCTGGGCAGCCTGTGCCCATCCCTGACCACTCTTGCAGCCAAGAAACTCTTCCTCCTCTCCAACCTCAGCCTCCCCTGGCACAATTTCAGGCCATTTCCTCTCCTCCCATCACCAGAGACCAACCCCCACAGACACCATCTGAGCTTCTGCCTCACCCCAGCTCTCCACCTCCCCTCAAGCAGCCTCAGTGCAGAGGAATATTAGCTGGATTTCCCCCTCCTGGAAAGAAGAACAGCCAGAAGTGATCAGAATAACAACTACAAGATAGAAACTCCTGCTCTGCCTTCTTCTCCATGGAAGCTCACCTGAGCTGCACAAGCACAGCCCTTCAGCAGCATCTTTTACACTTCAAAGGGTTTCTGGGGCTGTGTTAGAACCTTGATCAGTGGGGTTTGTGATTCCACTAATTACAGCTGCAGGAACTAACCAGAGACAGAGCAGCCTTCCTTCTGGGGAGCTTTTGCTTCCCTGTGTATCCTATTTGGCAAGCAGAGGAAGGGGAACCATCAGTCACCAAGCCCTGAAGTTAATTCAGAGTCCTGCTCTGCCCTGGGGAGGCCACAGCTGGAGTCCTGGGGCCAGCTCTGGGCTCCCCAGGTCAAGAAGGACAGAGAACTGCTGGAGAGAGTCCAGGCTAAAGAGATGCTGAGGGGCCTGGAGCAGCTCTGGGAGCAGCAAAGGCTGAGAGCCCTGGGGCTGAGAGCCTGCAGCAGAGCAGCCCCAGAGGGCAGCTGAGCAATGCTCAGCAAGAGCTGAAGGAGCTGTGGGGGGCAAGAGGCTGGGGCCAGGCTCTGCTCAGTGGTGCCCAGGGACAGCACAAGGGGCAGGGGGCACAGACTGGCACCCAGGAGGCTCCACCTGAGCAGGAGGAGAAAGTTGTTTGTTGTGAGGGTGCTGGAGGCCTGGAGCAGGCTGCCCAGAGAGGTTGTGGAGTCTCCTGGTGTGGAGAGCTTCCAGCACTCCCCTGGGTGTTGTGCTGCTGGGCAGGGTGCTGTGGGAGCCCTGCTGGGGCAGGGGGCATGGGTTGGGTGAGCTCCAGAGCTCCTTTCCAGCCCCAGCCATGCTGGGATCCTGGGGCTTTGACATGGAACAAACCTTACTAAGACAAAACCTACATGAGCCAGAACTGAGCCAGGTAAGACAGCACAGCTCAGCTTAGAGAAACTGATCTCACTCCACCTCCCAAGGCTGCTGTTGAACTTCAAGTGGCCTTTTAACCACAAAATTACCTCTTAGCCACAAAATGACCTCTTAACCTACTGCCTCAAGCATCTTGCCAAAAATCTGTTAGAGCTTAAGCCCTGAAGGCCCCCAAGTCAATTCACCCCTGTTCCCCTTTGACACTATTAGCCTTCCCCCCACACTCCTGAACACCTTGTGATGAAACACCAACATCTAATTGCAACCTTGGTCAGGATTTGCACCTTGGGAAAGCATCTCCAGCTAGGATGTGACCATGGAAACCTTGGGCACAGGCACAGAAGTCGTCTCCAGGAGGTGGACCAGCACTCATTCAGAGGTTCACAGATTGGTCTGGCATGGATAGGACCTTAAAGCTCATCCAGCTCCAACCCCCTGCCATGGGCAGGGACACCTCGCCCCCAGCCCAGGCTGCTCAAGCTCTCATCCAGCCTGGCCTTCAATATCTCCAGGGAGAGGGCAACCACAGCCTCCCTGGGCAGCCTGTTGCAGTGTCTCCTCACCCTCAGTGGCAAGAATTTCTTCCTCATCTCCAGTCTCAATCCACCCTCCTCCAGCTTCAGTCCATTCCCTCTCTTCCTGTCCCAAGGTGCCCATGGAAACCTCGTGCAGAGGCAGAGAAGCCCTGCAGGAAGGGTCTCCTGGAGGTGCCCCAGCCCTGATTCCCTTAGTCACTGACAAATGTTTCCCTTGTCCTTGAGATCTTCCCATTAAGCACCCCTCTGTCTGCTGCAGAAAGCAAGCTTGACCTTTTCTGGGGAATTAAGAGCCAATTTATTTCATATTTTAAATTCATAATGAGATCAAAAGGGATAATGCTCAGCTGACCTGGAGATCAGCCCAAGACATGAGAGATAATTGTCTCCTTAATTGCCATGCCTGAATTAAATCACTTTTGCACTCTGTGTACTCAGATGCTGTGTCAAATGGAGCTCTCCCAGCCCCTGGTCATTAACATCCTCTGGCAGCTCTCACAGGAGAGGGGATTTAACCTCTGGGCTGGAGTTCAGGTGCTTACATCCCTGCCTGCCCGTGCTCCTCATGCCACAGCCTCCTCCTGCTGTTCCCAGCACCTCTGCCAGAGCCACCAACCCCAGCCAGGCATTCCACCCTCCACTCCTCCAGACATTAAACTTACTCCAGACTCTGCTCTAGGTGTGGAGGACAACCAAGACATGAGAAGGGTGTGGAGAAGGCCCAGGGGTTGCACCCATCACCCTCCTTTGGGTTTGGAAGACCAGTTTCAATCTCTGTGGAGAGCAGCACATAGGAGGAGAGGAGCTCATGGAATCACAGGATGGGTTGAGTGGGAAGGGACCTTCAAGGCCATCCAGTTCCAAGCCCCTGCCATGGGCAGGGACACCTCCCCCCAGCCCAGCTTGCTCAGGGCCTCATCCAGCCTGGCTATGAGCTCTTCCAGGCTTGGAGCACCCAAACCTATCATGCTCCAGAAACAGAGAGCCACAGAATCTCAAACTGCTTTGAGTTGGAAGAAACCTTGAAGCTCATCCAGCTCCCACCTCCTGCCACGGGCAGGGACACCTTCCACCAGCCCAGCTTGCTCAAGGCCTCATCCAGCCTGGTCTTAAGCACCTCCAGGGATGAAGTGTCCACAGCTTCTCTGGGCAACCTGCTCCCAGTGTCTCACCACCCTCACAGTAAAGAAGTTCTTCCCAATGCCTAATCTAAAACTCTCCTCCCAAGGCACAAGCAGCAGGAGAAGAGGAAATGGCCTCAAGTTGTTCCAAGGGAGGTTGAGGTTGGACATTGGAAGAAAACTTCACTGAAGAGGTTCTCAGAGGCTGGCCCAGGCTGCCCAGGGAGGTGGTGGAATCCCCATCCCTGGAGGCGTTTCAAGGCTGCAGAGCTGTGGTGCTGAGGGCCATGGCTCAGCACCAGCCTTGGCAGAGCTAGGGAGTGGTTGGACTCAAAGAGCTTTTGCAGCCCAAACAACTGTATGGTTCTTTGGCTTTGAGAACAGAGATTTCCCCTGCAAACAGCCAGCTGCTCTCTGTCAGCAGAAAGAAGCCACAGAGGGAAACTCCTGCTGCACACCACAGCTGTCTCCCAGAGACACCCAGGGCTCATCTCCCACCCCCAGGCACAGGGACAGATGCCCACCCAGTGCGAAACCCAAGGCCCCAGGCTCCACACAACAGCTTTGCTTTGCTTTACCACTTGATTCATTATTGTCTGAGGGCTTAATGGGCGGGAAATCAATAGTTATGGGCTGGCTGGGTGCTGCTAAGTGCTGCTAACAGGTAAGCAGGAGCTGCTGGCTCCAGGGATGACTCCTCTGGACCTCCACCAGCCTCAACAAGGTGGGACTGGTGGAGGCAGCACCCTGGGGCAGGCTGAACCAGTGCCCCAGGGGCTGCTGGTGACAGCTGAGGGGGTTGTGAGGGGACAGAGCCAGGGCTGTGGGTGCCCTGCTGGAGCAGGGGGGCTGGACTGGAGGAGAAACTTCTTTGTTGTGAGGGTGCTGGAGGCCTGAGGAGGCTGCCCAGAAATTATGTGGAGTCTCCTTGTGTGGAGAGCTTCCAACCCCCCCTGGCCCTTGTGCTCCTGGGCAAGCTGCTGTGGGAGCCCTGCTGGAGCAGGGGGTTGGACTGAGTGATCTCCAGAGGTCCCTTCCAACCCCATCATGCTCTGATCCTGGGACAACTCAGTGGGGTGACAGCCAGGGAGGAAGGAATTGGTTGTGTGAGTGGCTGTGGACAAGGACACAAGGACAATACTGAGGAGCAGTCCATCTCTCCTTACAGGACAGCACCTGGAGAGGGCAAGGTTTGCTTTTCAAGTGAAGGTGCAGCCCTAAGGGCAGACATGGACCCACATCGAGCTTATTGCCACCAGGCAGGCTGTGGCTGGAGTGAATCCAGCCCCACAGCAGCAACTGGCTGGGAGCTTGGGTTTAGCAGGACAAGCAAGACACAAGGCTGGCACCGCTCAGCACGGCTTTGTGGAAGCCAACAGAGCTAATCCCTCTTGCTGGCTGAATGCTCTGCCCCTAAAGGTGGCTGTGGGACTGCTCCATCTGCACTGGCTGCCAACCACAGCATCCCAGCATGGGGGGGGCTGGAAGGGACCTCTGGAGATCACCCAGTCCAAACCCCCCTGCTAAAGCAGGTTGAGCTTTACACTTCATGGAATCACAGCTGGGGAGGGGCTGGAAGGGACCTCTGGAGATCACCCAGTCCAAACCCCCCTGCTAAAGCAGGTTGAGCTTTACACTTCATGGAAGCACAGCTGGGGAGGGGCTGGAAGGAACCTCTGGAGATCACCCAGTCCAACCTCTCCTCCAGAGCAGGATCACCTAAAGCAGGTCACACAGGCACACATCCAAGTGGGCCTCAAAGGTCTCCAGAGATGGAGACTCCACAACCTCTCTGGGCAGCCTGCTCCTGGGCTCTGGAGCAAAGAAGTTCCTGCTCATGTTTAGATGGAGCTTCCTATGTTCAGGTTTGTGCCACTTACCTCTTGTCCTGTTCCTGGGGACCACTGAGAGGAGTCTGGCCCCATCTTCCTGACACCCACCCCTTAGATATTGGTCAGCATTGATCAGAGCCCCCTCTCAGGCTGCTCTTCTCCAGCCTGAACAGCCCCAGGGCTCTCAGCCCTTCCTCACATGAGAGATGTTCCAGTCCCCACTTGGAGTGAGCACCTATGCGAACTGCAAGCAAATGTGACCCAGGCTGTCCCTTCCTTTCCTGGTCAGATTGGATTTTGACTCCTTTTCTCCAGCCAGGAGATCCAGTCTGAGGCAGGGAGGGGTGGCAGCACAGCCAGGTGCCCACCCACACCCACTAATGAGAAAGCAGCCAGGTGGAAAGGCTGAGATGGGATCTCAGAGCTAACTGAGTAAAGCTGAAACCTGGGAGGGGAAAGCTGGAGGCAAGGCACAAAGAAGGACGAGAATTGAGCAAATTAAAGGGTTTGATGTGGGGAAATAAAGGCACTGAGACAGCTACCATCAAAACATCCCCAAAGCCTCCAGCTAGGAGCCCAGCTGCAGCAGAGGAAGATGAAATCACAGCAGCAAACGAGATTGGCAGCTGTAAAGAGGGGAGAAATCTGCTCTAAATCAGATCAAGATGCTGAGGTCCCCAAGAGGACCTGGCAGCATTCACCTCCTGCCAGGAGGAAATGGATGCTGAGGAGGAGGTCAGTGAAGAGCTCTCAAGAGCTCACACAAGGTAAACCACAGCAGAATGTGAAGCACCACGGACCCAGGTGAGTCCAGGGTTCATTTGCACACCCAGGCTTCAGAGGTCACTGCAGGAGACGAGCACAGAGCTGTCAGGGTCGGAAGGGACCTCAAGGCTCAGCCAGTTCCAACCCCCCTGCCACGGGCAGGGACAGCTCACACTGCAGCAGGTTGCTCACAGCCAAGGGTGGAAGCCCTCTGCTGTGAGGCCAGGCTGAGAGAGTTGGGGTTGTCGAGCCTGGAGAAGAGAAGGCTCCAAGAGGACCTCCTGGTGGCCTTTGAGGATCTGAAGTGGCCCTGCAGAAAGCTGGGGACAGAGTTTTGAGCAGGGCCTGTGGTGACAGGACAAGGGCTGATGGTTAGGACTCAAGAAGGAGATGCAGAGTGGGGAGAAGGGAGAAATCTTGTGCACTGAGGGTGGTGGAGAGGAACTGCTTCCATTTGAGGGTGGCAGAGCGCTGGGACAGGCTGCCCCAGGTTGGTGGTGGAGCTTCCATCTCTGGAGGCATTCCACACCCACCTGGAGGTGCTCCTGTGTGAGGTTTTCCAGGTGAAGCAGCCCTGGCAGGGAGGTTGGGCTGGCTGCCCCCCAGGGGTCCCCCTCCAGCCTGGGCTGCTGTGATTCTGAGGGACTCCAGCCAAGGCCTCCAAGCCCCCAGGAGCTCCTTGCACTCAACTCACTGCATCACAAATAATTTCCATAGAAACTGGCAAACACTCCCTAACCCAGCAGAGGCTTCCTTAGTTCCAGCAATTATCTTAAGGTCTGATTTGCATTTTAAATGTCACCTGTATAAATTAAAACTGTTTACCACTCACACTGTCACTATTCTGAGTCAGCTGCCAATAGCCAGCTACAGGCTGCTGCTTTGTTTCCTCCAGAAAGCTCTACCAGCAGAACATCCTCACCACGCTCACTGGGGCTGTCTCCTGCAGGCACCAGCCCTGACCTCTTCTGCTGGCAGTTAAGAGGAGAACAATGCAGCTCTCTGGTTTGTTTTCCTGGCCCTTTGTTCATCCTGGCAAGGGAATTCTTTCAGAGCATCACTGGGGTGGGTTCTGCAGCTGCTGCTGCAGGTGATCCTCACTCCTGACTGCAACATCTCAGAGGTCTTTCCCCACCAAAGCAGCTCTGTGACTCTGAGTTCTTTATTATGGGGCTGCTGAGACACTGGAAAGGGTTTGCCAGGAGGGTTGTGGATGTCTCCTCCTCCCTGGGGATGTTCAAGGCCAGGCTGGGTGAAGCCCTGAGCAAGCTGGGAGGTGTCCCTGCCCATGGTGGGGAGGTTGGAGGAGATGAGCTCTGAGGTCCCTTCCAACCTGAGCCACTCTGTGATTCATTCTGTGATTCCCAGAGAAGCTGTGGATGCCTCATCCCTGGAAGTGATTAAGAACAGGCTGGATGAGGCTTTGAGCACCCTGGGCTGGTGGGAGGTGGCCCTGCCCATGGCAGGGGGTTAGAACCAGATGATCTTTAAGGTCCCTTCCAACTCAACCCATTCTGAGTGTGTGAGCACTGACTGGGACACTGTGCACTGCTGGAGAGAGTCCAAGAGGATCATAGAAGGCCTGAGGCTGGAAGGGACCTTAGAGATCTTCTTTTACAGTGAGGGTGGGGAGACTCTGGCACAGGCTGCCCAGGGAGGCTGTGGCTGCCCTGTCTGGAGGTGTTCCAGGCTAGGCTGGATGTGGCTGGTGGGAGCTGTCCCTGCTCATGGCAGGGGCCTGGAACTGGATGAGCTTTGAGGTCCCTTCCAGCCCAACCACTGCATGATTCCATGACTGTTTCTAACAGCAGCAGCTTTGCTTTTTCATCTCCTCTCCCTCCCAGAGCCAAGACAGGCAGGTCTCAGAGGGTGCTGCCTGATGCCCTGCAGCATCACTGTTGAGGAAAATTATCATTCTGAGGAAGTTGATGATATGATTATTTTGTCCAGCTTTCCAGTTCAGCTCAGAGAGCAACCTAGGTGAACTAATTTCATCTCCCTCCTGATTAAATGCTTCACATTAATACAACCCTGAGAAGGCAGGATCAAGAGGCCTGGTGGGTTGTGGTTTGGGGGGTGGGGAGGGGGGTTTCTTTCCTTCCCTGGAGTAATTGGATCTTGAGAATGATTTTGCATCTCCTTGGCTTCCTCCACATGTGTTATTTCCTAGAAGAGCTGTCCCAGCCTGCCTGCTGCCATCTGTCCTGAGAGGCAAAACAACGTTTCGACTCTGCTGAGCACATCCACCTCTGCCTCCCCAGAGTAAGCAGACCAGAAAAGCAACCAGGAGCTGAGCTTGGAGAGCTGAAGTGATTCCCAGCACTACCACCCAGCAGGGCCAGGGCACAGAGTTGGTTTGCTGGGAATAGACCTCCAAGATCCTCCAGTCCAGCCAGCAACCCAACCCCACCATTGCCATGCCCCCCAGGTGCCATGGGCACAGGGTTCTGGAACACCTCCCAGGCATGGGGACTCCACCACACCCCTGGGCAGCCTCTGCCAGGCCCTGACCACTTTGGCAGCAAAGAAATTATTCCTAATGTCCAACCTAACCCTCCCCTGGTGCAGCTTGAAGCCTTTTCTTGTGCTGTCATTAGGTACCTGGGAGAAGAGGCCAACAGCAGCCCCACTCCAGCCTCCTTTCAGGGACTCCACCACCCCCTGGCAGCCTGTGCCAGTCCCTGACCACTCTGGCAGCAAAGATTTGGGGGTTTCCCTACCATCCAGCTCTGGGCTCCTCAGATCAAAAAGGACAGGGACTTGGTGGGAAGGGCAGAGCAAAGGGCTGCAAAGATCCTGAGGGGACTGCAGCAGCTCTGGGATGAGGAGAGGCTGAGAGAATTTGTGCTGATCAATACTCTCAGGGTGAGGAGGATGGAACCAGCCTTCTTTCAGTGGTGCCCAGGGAGAGGACAAGGGGGCACAGGCACAGCTTGAACAGGAGAAGTTCCAGCTGAACACGGGGAGGAACTCCTTTAAGGCTGGCAGAGCTCTGGAGCAGGCTGCCCAGGCTGATGGTGGAGTCTCCAGCTCTGGAGACATCCCAAACCCACCTGGACGTGTCCCTGTGTGACCTTCTGTAGGTGACCCTGCCTTGGCAGGGGGGTTGGGCTGGCTGCTGCTCTCCAGAGGTCCCTTCCAAGCCCAACCATCCAGTGGTGGCCGCTGCACCTCGCAGGAGCTCCTCCTGGGAAGCACTCAGAGAAATTCCCACTGTGATTTACAGCTCTGCAGATCTTATCTCCAGGCCTGAAGCTATGGCTGTGTTCAAGGTAATTGCACTGATTCCTATCAGGAAACATAACTGAGGTCCTGGGGGGAACTGCTTTGTTTCACATGCAGGCAGCCCACAGAGCAAGCCCAGCTGATGACAAGGAGCCAGCACTGGTCCCTGGCAGCCCAGCAGGCAGCTGAGTGCTGAGCTGCATCTGAAGCAGGGAGAGCAGCAGCAGAGGGAGGGGATTCTGCCCCTCTGCTCTCTGAGACTCCACCTGCAGTATTGTGTCCCTGTTGCCTGCTCCTTGACAACTAAACCAGCATGTGTCAGAGAGACATCACCCACACTGAGCTCCAAGCCTGGGACTGCCTCTCCCTGCTCAGCTCCCAGCAGCTCTCCTGATTTCATAGCACCAGAGGATGGCTCAGGTTGGGAAGGAGCTCAGAGCTCATCTCCTCCAACCTCCCCTCCATGGGCAGGGACACCTCTCAGCTAGGCTCAGCTGCACAAAGCCTCATCCAGCCTGGCCTTGAACACCCCCAGGCAGGAGGCAGCCACAGCCTCCCTGGGCAGCCTGGGCCAGAGTCTATCAACCTCCTACTGAAGAACTTCCTCCTCAGCTCCAGTCTGACCCTGCTCTGCCTCAGCTCCAAACCATTCCCCCTTGGCCTGGCTCCAGACCCCCTCAGGAGAAGTCTCTCTGCAGCCTTCCTGCAGGATCCCTTCAGCTCCTGGCAGGCAGCTCTGAGGTCCCCCTGGGCTCATCTCCCCTCCAGGCTGCACACCCCCAGCTCCCTCACCTGTGCTCCCAGCAGAGCTGCTCCAGCCCTGGCAGCATCTTTGTGGCCTCCTCTGGACTCACTCCAGCAGCTCTGTGTCCTGATGCTGGGAACACCACAACTAGAGGCAGGCTTGGAGGTGAGGTCCCAGCAGAGCAGAGCCAAGGGGCAGAATCTCCTCTCTGGTGATTTCCAGGTCCATTGCTGAGCCCTGCAGGATCCAGAGCTTGTGGAGGGGGTCCCTCCACTGACCTGCTCATGTTTCCACAGAGCTCACCCCAAAATGCAGCCAACCCAGAGGCAGATGTTGCTCTGTTTCAGTGCAATCTGCCCTGATCTGTTCCTGCTTAATTTACCTTTCATTTTTCCCTGTTATTACAAGGCAAAGCAACTTTCATAACCATCCCTTCATTATCATTGGAGCTATCCCTCCAGGAAATTACATTGGAGAAGCTGAGAAGCAAAGATAAATTACACCTTGTAATTAGAGTGGCAAGCTCACAGCTACTACAGCCTGGAAGTTGCAAGAGGGAAGCTCGGAGCCAGACGCAGCTTAGTGCTGCCTGTAGCCAAGGAAAGGAAGATCAGAGCCACAGCACCCTGCCCAGCAGCACAACACCCAGGGGGGGTGCTGGAAGCTCTCCACACCAGGAGACTCCACAACCTCTCTGGGCAGCCTGCTCCAGGCCTCCAGCACCCTCACAACAAACAACTTTCTCCTCCTGCTCAGATGGAGCCTCCTGGGTGCCAGTCTGTGCCCCCTGCCCCCTGTGCTGTCCCTGGGCACCACTGAGCAGAGCCTGGCCCCAGCCTCTTGCCCCCCACAGCTCCTTCAGCTCTTGCTGAGCATTGCTCAGCTCCCATCTGGGGCTGCTCTTGTCCAGGCTCAGCCTTTGCTGCTCTTAGAGCTGCTCCAGGTCCCTCAGCAGCTTTGCAGCCTGCCCTGGATTCTCTCCAGCAGTTCCCTGTCCCTCTGGAGCTGGGGAGCCCAGAGCTGGCCCCAGTGCTCTGGATGTGGCAGAGCAGAGCAGCTCAGCAGAGTCTTAAACCAGGGCAGGGCAGATTGAGATTTATGAGGGTGGTGAGGCACTGGGATGGGTTGCCCAGGGGTGGTGTGGATGCCTCATCTCTGGAAGTATTTAAGACCACATTGCTACAGCCTAATATCCAACTGGCACAGCCTGACACCCAGCCTGGCACAGCCTAATATCCAAACTGCTCTCTCCTAATACCCAACCTGGCACAGCCTAAAATCAAACTGGTTTATCCCTAACATCCAGCCTGGCACAGCCTGACACCCAGCCTGGCACAGCCCTAATATCCAAACTGCTCTCTCCTAATACCCAACCTGGCACAGCCTGAGAACCATCCTGGCACAGTCTAAAATCCAACTGGTCTATCCCTAATATCCAACTGGCACAGCCTAATACCCAACCTGATACAACCTACTATCCAACAGGCACAGCCCTAACACCCAACTGGCACAGCCTAAAATGAAACTGGTTTATCCTTAACATCCAACCTGGCACAGCCTGACACCCAGCCTGGCACAGCCCTAATATCCAACTGGTCTATCCCTAATATCCAACTGGCACAGCCTAAAATCCAGCCTGGCACAGCCTAAAATCAAACTGGTCTATCCTAATACCCAACCTGGCACAGCCTGACACCCAGCCTGGCACAGCCCTAATATCCAACTGGTCTATCCCTAACATCCAGCCTGGCACAGCCCAAAATCAAACTGGTCTATCCTAACATCCAACTGGCACAGCCTAAAATCAAACTGGTTTATCCCTAACATCCAACCTGGCACAACCTGACACCCAGCCTGGCACAGCCCTAATATCCAACTGGTCTATCCCTAACATCCAGCCTGGCACAGCCTAAAATCAAACTGGTCTATCCCTAACATCCAACTGGCACAGCCTAACATCCAAGCTGGCACAGCCTAAAATCAAACTGGTCTATCCTAATATCCAACTGGCACAGCCCAAAATCAAACTGGTCTATCCTACCATCCAACAGGCACAACCCAGTATCCAGCCTGGCACAGCTTAACATCCAAACTGGTCTATCCTAACACCCAACTGGCACAGCCTGATACCCAACCTGGCACAGCCTGACATCCAAGCCAGCTTTAGTGCCTCAGAGTGGATTCCTTCTCTCTTTTTTTCCCCCCCTTCCCCTCTCTTGTAGCACTCCAAAGAGCCTGGAACAAATTGATTCTTGCTGCTCCTGCATTCCTCATGCAGGCAGAGTTGTCCCTAATTAGGTAATATTAGATTTCTTGGCTCAGAATGAAGCCTCTCATTATTGATGGGACAAAAGCAGACAAAGGCACCCAGCAAGGTTTAATAATGCAGGGGGGGGGGAAGGGGGGGGAGAATATCAAAGGCAGAAAAGGTTTTAATTCTTAATCAGGAGCTCCCTGGGCTTCAGCAGGCTGCATTCAACAGTTGGGGGAGAGATACTTACTTATTTAATGCATTGTGGTGGTGGTGTTAGGGTTGCTTTTTATTACCTAATTAATTAGAGGCTGGCCAATGAGCTAGATGAATCTGCTGGAATTGCACCCCTTGTATTAATTGCAAGGCTAATTAATCCCCAGCCTGAGACGGCCCTGCCTCGCTCCTAGAGCACTCTTGCTGCTGTTAAAGCTGAAGAAGCAAGGGAAGGGATGGGGCTCAGCACCTTTTTGTGTCCCCCCCAACCCCCCCCAAAATGTGGCTTGGGGGCAAGTTGGGAGGTGAAGGCAAAGCTGCAGCTCTGCCAGGGAGGCTGTGACAGGGGATGGGACACTCCTGTGGCACTCACAGCTCAGCTTTTGGGGAGGGGCTTCCCACAAGGACTCATTGGAGAGGGATTTGGGGCAAGGGCTGGGAGGGAGAGGGTGAGAGGCAATGGCTCTGAGCTGAGAGAGGAGAGACTGAGACTGGAGAGGGCAGATTGAGACTGGAAAGGAGGAAGAAATTCTTGGCAGTGAGGTTGGGGAGACATTGGAGCAGGCTGCCCAGGGAGGCTGTGGCTGTCCCCTCCCTGGAGGTGCTCAGGGCCAGGCTGGATGAGGCCTTGAGCAGCCTGGGCTGGTGGAGGTGTCCCTGCTCATGGCAGGGGCTTGGAGCTGGATGAGCTTTGAGCTCCCTTCCAACCCAACCCATCCTGTGACTCTAAGCTCATCCAACCCAACCCTCAACACCACCATGGCCAATTAAACCATGTCCCAGAGTGCCATGGCCACACCTGCCTTGAACACCTCCAGGGACCACGATCATTGTCACCTCCACTCACTCCACTCCCTGCCTGAGCTTCACTGCAGCTCAAAGTTAACACCAGACCTCCTCCTTTTCTCCTTGTGCTACCTTCCCAGGCAGCACCAGATGCTAGGACTTCAGGATGGTTTAAGGAAAGGCATCTGGGGAGCTGAGGAATCATTAACCCACCCCAGGAGCTGAGGAGTCATTAACCTTACCAAAGCACCCCCCGTTAGGAGCTGAAGCTGCAGAGCCCCACCACTCATTCTCTGCATCTCGGCAATTAAAGAGGATTTGGAAGGGCTCAGACTGCTGCAGTCCTGCTGCAGTGCCTGGGGCCGGCCCTGATGCCTGAGGAGAACATCAAGGCTCAGATCTGAGCCCCCCTGCACAGCTGCCATCACTCCCTGCAGCTTTTCTAGTCACCAGCTCAAGCTGGTTGAGGCTGGAGACATCTCAGGGAAGTTGTGGTCCAGCCCTTTGCTCAAGCAGGGTCACCAAGAGATGGGGGGCCCAGGACCCTGCCCAGATGGATTCTGAGTGTCCCCATGTGTGGAGACTCCACAGCCCCTGGGACACCTGCACCAGTGCTCAAAGAGGGAGGAAAGGAAAGGGGGAAAGAGGGGAAGGAGGGAAAAGGGGGAAAGAAAAGGAATTTGGGAAGAGGGAAAGGTGGGAAGGGGGCAGGGGGAGAAAGGTATCGGGGGGGGAAAGGGAAGGGATCCAGGGGGAAAAAAAGGAAGGGATCCGGGGCGGGGGGGGGGGAAAGGAAAGGATCCAGGGTGGGGAAAAAGGGAAGTGATCCAGGGAGGGAAAAGATGGAAAAGGAAAGGGAGTGAAGGGAAGGGGGAAAGGAAGAGAGGGAAGGGATGGAAGGGGAACAAAAGAGAAAGAGAGAGAGAAAGGGAAAGCAAGAGGTTGGGCAAAAAACTCCTCCAAATCCTTTGGCTCTAACCCTTCTCTGGCTGGGCTCTGGCTCCATCCCTCTCCCTCTCTCCCCAAAGGAGCAGCAAGCAGCACATGGCACTGACCAGCAGCCTGTTGAGGTCCATAAAGCAGAGAGCTGGGCTCTGCAGTGCTCCATCAGTGCTGCTCCCACCAGCTGCAGCTGTGGAGTAAAAGGCAGGGAGGAGGCTTCAGCTGCAAAGCAAAACTCTGCAGCTGCCCCAGGATTTGGGGCTCTGGGTTTGTTTGCCCCTCAGGCAGCATCCAGGAGCAAGGAGATGTTTGTTCTGTTAAAGAGGCTTCTTTAAACCTCCTTTTGGAGTTAATTTCTTTTCCTCCTGAAGGCTGCTTTAAAGGAAAAGCAAAAATCAGGAAAACCTTCTAACCATGAGAGGAAGGGGAGGGAGGGGAGGGGAGTTACCCAACCCAGGGCTCCTTGGCAGAGCATGAAAGGCTGGACCACGATGTGATGGAGATAAGGGAGTTGTGGGACTCCTCCAGAGCTGTTCCTGTCCAGGATTCCTCATTCCACCCAAATGAGCAGGATAAAGCATTAACAGCATGCAGCTTGCCACTGCTGGGAGAGCCTCTGGGCTCTGCAGGCTGAGGAAAGCAAATTACTCACAAATATTAATAAAGGGGAATCTGGTTGCCTTTTATTGGTTCCCTCTTTGGGGCTTCCCCCTCCCTTGTCTTGTGAAGTTTTATTGCCAGAGCCTCTGTTGCTGCACTTTGTGATCAGCCTCCAGCAACCTGCCACAACCTCACAGAGGCACAGGATCCACCTGGTCCATCCAGCCCAGCCTTCCACCCATCCACCCAAGGCAGGCACTGGCACCATCTCTGTCCTGCCCAAGGCCGTGGGAGGTTACTCCCAGCCACACCAGTTGCTCCCCATGGGCACTGCAACACCATTCTCCTTCCCCCAGCTGACCAACAGGCAGGGACTGGGAATGGCCACAGAATCCTAGAGTGGCTCAGGGTGGAAGGGACCTCAGAGCTCATCCACTCCAACCTTCCCACCGTGGGCAGGGACACCTCTCACCTGGACTGAAGGCTTCAGCCAGCCTGGCCTTGAGCACCCCCAGGGAGGAGGCAGCCACAATCTCCCTGGGCAGCCTGTGCCAGAGTCTCATCACCACTCAGTTCTGGGCTCCTCACTCCAAGGAGGACGTTGAGGGGCTGGAGCAGGTCCAGAAAAGGGCAACAAAGCTGGGGAAGGGTCTGGAGAGAGGCAGCTGGGGATGTTCAGCCTGAGGAAGAGCAGGCTGAGGAGAGATCTCATTGCTCTCTGCAGCTCCCTGAGAGGAGGCTGGGGTAGGGTGGAGGTTGGTGTCTTCTCCCTAGTACTGGTGATAGAAGGAGAGGAAATGGGCAGGTTGCAGCAGGAAGGGTTTAGGGTGGACATGAGAAACAATTCCTTCCCCAGAAGGGTTCTCAAGCCCTGGCCCAGGCTGCCCAGGGTGGTGGTGGAGTCCCCATCCCTGCAAGGGTTTCAAAGCCCTGGAGAGGTGGTGCTGAGGGCCGTGGTTCAGGGGTGCAGTGCTGGGCTCAGGCTGGGACTCGGTAACCCTTAAAGGTCATTTCTAACCGAAGCAGTGTCACGATTCTCCTCCTGAGCACGGAGGCTGCACAGAGCCAGAAGCCCTCCAGCACTTCACCTGCCGAGCAGCGCCGCTGGCTCGGCTGCTGTGCCACAGCCAGAGCCCTTCCAACTGCAGCGCAAGAGTGGTCTCTGCTGGAAGCAAATCAGACTACAGCACCAAGCATGCAGCAAGCCAAAGAGCTCTGGCCACAGCTCCCAGGAGTCACTTTTTAGCTGTAGCCCTGGGGTAGCCTGATGGACTGTGCCCCAGCATCTCCCGTTCTCACACACTTTGGACTGTAGCTCTTTCAGCACCCAAGACCTCCAGGGCTCCCCAGTTCCAGAGGGACAGGGAAGTGCTGGAGAGAGCCCAGGGGAGGCTGCAGAGATGCTGAGGGGCCTGGAGCAGCTCTGGGAGCAGCAAAGGCTGAGAGCCCTGGGGCTGAGAGCCTGCAGCAGAGCAGCCCCAGAGGGCAGCTGAGCAATGCTCAGCAAGAGCTGAAGGAGCTGTGGGGGGCAAGAGGCTGGGGCCAGGCTCTGCTCAGGGGTGCCCAGGGACAGCACAAGGAGCAATGGGCACAGACTGTGCCAGCAGCAGCAGCAGCAAAAGTGCAGCCAAGGTGAAAACATCAGCTCTCCAGTTCTTTCCCCAAAAATCAGGATTTCAGCTCACTTCCACCCACTGCAGAGCTGACATTTATAAGTCTGCAACCAGCAAGAGGAGCAGGAAATGGGCCAAGAAAAAAGTCATCCCCTACAAAGTCAGAAGAGCTTTGGAAGCACTGCAAAACTCCACTGCTGCTCAGCAGCCAGCCCCTGGGCTGCTGGGGCTGGGGGAAGACAGGCAGGAGAGGAGCACCACAGGTGGGAGGCTGCTGTGTGGAGTCCCACGGGAGGGGGTCCCACAGGAGGGGTGCAGAAGCTGCTGAGGGAGGTGAATGGAGGCAGCCTGCAGAGGTGAAAGCCTCCAGCTGGCTTTTAGGTATGGCTGAGGAAAAACATCCAGCCAAGGGGCTGCCTCTGTCCTGCCCCAGGGGTGGTGGGAAATGCTCTGGGAGGGAGGCTACAGCAGGGGAAGGAGAGCAGCTGGCAGGGCAGAGGTGAACTCATCTGGGCAGCTGCACTGCGCCAAGATGCTGCTGCTGGGGCAGAGAATCAGTGGTCTGAGTCCACCATGGAGCTGACCATGGACCCCAGAGCCAAGCCACTGAAGAGCATCCAGAGGAGGGCCACCACCTGAGGGCTGGAGAGTGCCTTCTACAAGAGACAGGTTCAGAGAGTTGAGGTTGTTCAGCCTGGAGAAGGCTCTGGGGAGACCCTAGAGCAGCCTCCTAGCATCTGAAGGGGGCTACAGGAGAGCTGGTGATGGGCTTTACACAAAAGCATGGAGTGACAGGGTGAGGGGAGAGGGATTCAGACTGGAGGGAGCCTGACTTGGATTAGACACGGGGAAGGAGGGTGGTGAGGCCCTGGCACAGGCTGCCCAGAGACATTGTGGAGGCTCCAAGCTTGGCTCAAAGCCAGGCTGAAGGGGCTCTAGCAGCAGGTGTCCCTGCCCATGGCAGGAGGTGGGAACCAGATGATCTTTAAGGACTTACCTGAGCACAGCCTTTGACACTGTCCTGCCCCACAGCCTGGTGACACATGGGTGTGAGGGGTGAGCACCAGATGGATAAGGAACTGGCTTGATGGCTGCACCCAAGAGTGGCTGTCCATGGCTCCATGGCCCAGGGGAGGCCAGGGACAAGCAGAGTCCCTCAGGGATCAGCCCTGGGCCCAGGCTTGTTCAACATCCCTGTGGGTGCCATGGACAGTGGCATTGAGTGCAGCCTCAGCAGGGTTGCTGATGACACCAAGCTGTGTGGTGCAGCAGACAGCTGGAGGGAAGGGAGGCCATCCAGAGGGAGCTGGACAGGCTGGAGAGGTGGGCACAAGCCAACCTCAGGAGGTTCAACAAGACCAAGGGCAGGGTCCTGCAGCTGGGTGGAGGCAATCCCAGGCACAAATCCAGGCTGGGCAGGGTCTGGCTGGAAAGCAGCCCTGAGGAGAGAGCCTTGGGGGTGCTGGGGGAGGAGAAGCTCACCAGGAGCTCTCAGTGTGCACTTGCAGCCCAGAAAGCCAACCAGAGCCTGGGCTGCAGCAGGAGAAGTGTGGCCAGCAGGGCAAGGGAGGTGATTCTCCCCCTCTGCTCAGCTCTGGGGAGACCCCACCTGGAGTCCTACCTCCAGTTCTGGAGCCCCTATGGCAAGAGGGATCTGGAGGTGCTGGAAGGTGTCCAGAGCAGGGCCAGGAAGGTGAGCAGAGGGCTGGAGCTGCTCTGCTGTGAGCACAGACTGAAGGAGCTGGGGCTGTTCAGTCTGCAGAAGAGAAGGCTCCCAGGTGACCTCATTGTGGCCTTCCAGGATCTGAAGGGGGCTACAGGAGGGCTGGGGAGGGACTGCTCAGGATCTCAGGTAGTGATAGGACTAGGGGGAATGGAATGAAGCTGGAGGTGGGGAGATTGAGGCTGGAGGGGAGGAGGAAGTTCTTCCCCATGAGAGTGGTGAAGCCCTGGAATGGGTTGTGCAGGGAGGTGGTTGGGGCCCTGTCCCTGGAGGTGTTTAAGGCCAGGCTGGCTGAGGCTCTGGCCAGGCTGATCTAGTGTGGGGTGTCCCTGCCCATGGCAGGGGGGTTGGGGCTGGCTGATCCTTGTGGTCCCTTCCAACCCTGACTGATTCTATGACACTATGACTTGAAGTTGTCCTTCACTCACCCCTGCCCCCAGCATGGTCTGGCTTGGCAGGGACCTTACAAAGCTCACCCCCATGCCATGGGCAGGGAGCCCTTCCTCTGGGAGCTCTACTCACCTGCTGCCTTCCTGCCTGGTGAATGGCACAGATCAGGCACAGCCACTGAGGCAGCTTTCCCCCACGCTGGGGGCAGCACCTGCAAGCTGCCTGCCAGCTCCCCCAGACCACCACCCGAGGAACAGGCAGGAGCAGGGATTTCTTTTCCTGTAATTTTTAATGCAGATCTGTAAAACCTTTTCAGCTCAGCTTGGAAAATTCAGGACACTTCATCCAAGAGCTTTTGGTCCTTGGCAAAGATTTCCCAGCTCCAATTCAATACTTCATGAGGGAGGGGGAAACCAAACCAACCAACCCCCCCAAAAAACCCCAACCCCAACAAAATACTGAAGCAGAGATTGCATTTTTCATCAGGAAAACCAAAGCAACCAGGGCTGTTATTGCACATCAGACCAAGAAACACTAAAGGCTTTTGTCTGTTTGCAGCAAAGGTTCCTGTCATGACAGACTGAAAAGCCAGCTAAAGGCATCCAAGCAGGTTGGGAAACAAAGAGGGATTCCAAAGGGCTCCTGCCAAGATGGCCAAGCCTCTCAGCACCTTGCCAGCAGCAGCCTCCATGTGGGCAAAAGCCCAGCCCTGGGGCAGCAGGGACTCTCAGGTCACCCTGGCAACACCAACTGGTTCTAACAGGGAGCTGCCCAGGGGCTGCTTGGGACTGCAACTAAGAGCCCAAGTCACTGAGGGAGGAAAGGCTGTGACCACTGCACCCAGGGGTGGTGTCCCCAGCAGAGGAAGGACACAGAGCTGTTGGAGAGTCCCCAGGAGGCTCCAAGGGCTGGAGCAGCTCTGCTGGGAGCACAGCCTGAGGGAGCTGGGGGTGTGCAGCCTGGAGAAGGGAAGGCTCCAGGAGAACCTCAGAGCTGCCTTCCAATAGCTAAAGGGATCCTGCAGGAAGGCTGCAGAGGGAATATTCCTGAGGGTGTCTGGAGCCAGGCCAAGGGGGAAGGGTTTGGAGCTGAGGCAGAGCAGGGTCAGACTGGAGCTGAGGAAGAAGTTCTTCAGTAGGAGGTTGATAGACTCTGGCCCAGGCTGCCCAGGGAGGCTGTGGCTGCCTCCTGCCTGGGGATGTTCAAGGCCAGGCTGGATGAGGCCCTGAGCAGCTGGAGGTTGGAGTAGGTGAGATCTGAGGTCCCTTCCAACCTGAGCCACTCTGTGGTTAGTTCCCATCCTACAGCCACCTCTCAGCTACTCCTGGGCTACACAAGAGGGAAAAGCAGTGGCAAAAGATTTGTGCAACTTCCTCCTGGCTGTGGCATTCTCTGAGGGAGATGCTGGAACAGCTTCCTGTGCATGAACACTCAGCTGGAAGCCTCACCAGGGTGCTCCAGAAGGCACAGAACACTGGGAGGAGGCAACTGCAAGGGATGCAACAGACACTCAGAAGCTAAACTGCCAGTCAGGGAGGAATCCTTAGCAGGGGTAGCCCTCAAGACACCCTGGGATCCACTGTGCTGTGGTTTTCATGGGCCAGGGGCCTCCACTCCACCAAGCACTTCTCACTTTGGGTCTCCAAAGAGAAGATGTGGCCCAGCAGCACTTTCCCCTTCTGCTTCTCCCTGTGTACAGCACACAGGCAGCATTTACTGCTTGCCTTGAACCCTGACCCTCTCCCAGCACCTCTCTGGGATCACAACTCCTGGAGTTTCTGTTTGGCTTTCAAAGCAGGCAGCTACAAACCACTCCAGCAGTAGGTCTGCAGAGGCAGGTTTGGAGGGGCTGGCATTGCCAAGCTGCCTGAGACAGCCAGACAAGGGACTCTGCTGGGAAGGCTTCACACCCTTTGCTCTCCCAGAGGTAAGACTTAAGAAGACAGGATTGATGGATTCAGGGGGGTTTTGCCTCAAAACTAGATCAAACTACCATGGAACAGAAGATTCTACACTGAAGTCCCTGAGATGCATCACTGTACTTGGAAGAGTCAACCAAGAACCTCTCCAAACACTAACTTCATATTTATTAGGAATGGGGGGTTGGGGGGAGCTGCAATCTTGTGGTTGACCAAACCCCCCCAGGCTGTCAAGGAGGCCAAAACACAGCAGGTCAGGGGTGCCTTTAAGCCTTAATTACCCCAAAATCATCATAAGGAATAATTAACCCAGCAGTCCACTCAGCTACTGCCAAAAGTGAGGAAGGAAGAGGGAGCCACTGACAACAAAGACACTGTTCAGAATTAACAGGGTTTGGCCTCAGTTTGTGTTCAGCCTCCTTCCCCCCTCCCCAGCCCCTACCCAGAGAGGGAATCCAGCCCAGAAAACTCCTTTGGGATGGACACAAAAGTTGAGATCCTTCCAGTACTTCAAAACAAAACAGCCCCAAACCCAACAGCAAAAGCTCCTCTCATTGGCAAGCTGCTTTGGGATCCACTGGACCCTGGAGCCAACTGGTCAGGAGTACTCCATCCACCTCCCCAAGCAGGCTCAGGTTTCCCTGCCAGTGAAGGGAATGTAAGGCACTGCAGATGAATGCTGTCAGGAATGCAAACCAGTGTGCTCCTCATGCACTGTGAAGAGCAGGTCCTCAGCAGCAGCTCTGCTGAATAAGGCACTAGAGACATGGCACATGGCACACAGCACCAGCTGGGGAGCTCCTGCTCAGCTCAGCTGCAGCAAGGCAGCTGCTGGGAGAGCTGAGTGCCTTCCCCCTTCCCTCCCCCCAGCCATTCCCTTAGACAAACACCACCACAAGGCACCTGGTTTGGTTTCTTACTGCTTTCTGGAGCTCCCAGGCTCTGCTGAGCCTGCAGCTGTCAGGACTACACTGAGAGCTTTGGATACCATCAGGAGTTCTCTTTGCAAGAGACTCCTCTAGAGAAGAAGAGTTTTTGCTTCAGCAAACCCCACTGCCAGTGGGTTCCTACCTGAGTAGCACTTAAGGTTTGTGTATTGCTGGTCAGAACAACTCCATGATGCAGCTGGGTGTAAGCAATTGCACTTTCCCAGTTCCTTCCCAGACCCCAAGCCCATTCCCAGTTAAATACTTGGTGCCCTTTCCTAAAGGGACCTTTGTAAGACAGCTGCAGAGAGGTAGCTAAGTGGCACCTGCCAATTGCTGCTCTTGGAGCTCTGCTCAGCCTTCACCTTCCCTGGAGGGATCTCCGTTTGGCTGGCAGGTGAGGTCACCACAGCCCAGGAGAGAACCTGATCTCCCTGAAAGCTAACAAGCATGGAGGGTACCCAAGAGACTCAGCCCCTGCAGGTGTGAGGCTGAGGAAGGTCTCCAGCCCCATGCCAGGCACGGGAGCAGCTTGCTGTGCAGCCCCCCTCAGATCAAGCCCACCATCCGGTCGATCTGCCTCATGTAGTTACTCTTCAGGGGCAGCAGGTACCTCCTCTCATCAGGAACCCTGTTGCACTGTGAACAGAGAGAGAGAGGCTCTGTGAGAGCTGGGACACACAGCCAGGCCAGCCCAACCCCTTCTGTGAGGGCTGGGACACACAGCCAGGCCATCCCAACCCCTTCTGTGAGAGCTGGGACACACAGCCAGGCCAGCCCAACCCCTTCTGTGAGAGCTGGGACACACAGCCAGGCCACCCCAACCCCTTCTGTGAGAGCTGGGACACACAGCCAGGCCATCCCAACCCTCCTGAGGCTCTGTGAGAGCTGGGACACACAGCCAGGCCAGCCCAACCCTCCTGGGGCTCTGTGAGAGCTGGGACACACAGCCAGGCCATCCCAACCCCTTCTGTGAGAGCTGGGACACACAGCCAGGCCATCCCAACCCCTTCTGTGAGAGCTGGGACACACAGCCAGGCCAGCCCAACCCCTCCTGAGGCTCTGTGAGAGCTGGGACACACAGCCAGGCCAGCCCAACCCCTCCTGGGGCTCTGTGAGAGCTGGGACACACAGCCAGGCCACCCCAACCCCTTCTGTGAGAGCTGGGACACACAGCCAGGCCATCCCAACCCCTTCTGTGAGAGCTGGGACACACAGCCAGGCCATCCCAACCCCTTCTGTGAGAGCTGGGACACACAGCCAGGCCATCCCAACCCCTTCTGTGAGAGCTGGGACACACAGCCAGGCCATCCCAACCCCTCCTGAGGCTCTGTGAGAGCTGGGACACACAGCCAGGCCAGCCCAACCCCTCCTGGGGCTCTGTGAGAGCTGGGACACACAGCCAGGCCATCCCAACCCCTTCTGTGAGAGCTGGGACACACAGCCAGGCCATCCCAACCCCTTCTGTGAGAGCTGGGACACACAGCCAGGCCATCCCAACCCCTTCTGTGAGAGCTGGGACACACAGCCAGGCCATCCCAACCCCTTCTGTGAGAGCTGGGACACACAGCCAGGCCAGCCCAACCCCTCCTGAGGCTCTGTGAGAGCTGGGACACACAGCCAGGCCAGCCCAACCCCTCCTGGGGCTCTGTGAGAGCTGGGACACACAGCCAGGCCACCCCAACCCCTTCTGTGAGAGCTGGGACACACAGCCAGGCCATCCCAACCCCTTCTGTGAGAGCTGGGACACACAGCCAGGCCATCCCAACCCCTTCTGTGAGAGCTGGGACACACAGCCAGGCCATCCCAACCCCTTCTGTGAGAGCTGGGACACATAGCCAGGCCATCCCAACCCCTTCTGTGAGGGCTGGGACACACAGCCAGGCCATCCCAACCCCTTCTGTGAGAGCTGGGACACACAGCCAGGCCAGCCCAACCCCTCCTGAGGCTCTGTGAGAGCTGGGACACACAGCCAGGCCATCCCAACCCCTTCTGTGAGAGCTGGGACACACAGCCAGGCCATCCCAACCCCTTCTGTGAGAGCTGGGACACACAGCCAGGCCATCCCAACCCCTTCTGTGAGAGCTGGGACACACAGCCAGGCCATCCCCACCCCTGGTGAGGCTCTGTGAGAGCTGGGACACACAGCCAGGCCATCCCAACCCCTCCTGAGGCTCTGTGAGAGCTGGGACACACAGCCAGGCCATCCCAACCCTTCCCAACCCCACAGCCCCCCCCCAGCACAGGGAGCTGTACCACCACCCATTTCAGTCCCACAAAGGCTTGCAGTGGTAGGGTGAGAGGGAATGGATTGAAGCTGGGAGAGGAGAGATTGAGACTGGAGATGAGGCAGAAGTTCTCAAGAGTGAGGCTGGGGAGAGCCTGGCACAGGCTGCCCTGGGAGGCTGTGGATGTGACTCTTCTCTGGAGGTGCTCAAGGCCAGGCTGGATGAGGCCCTGAGCAGCCTGGGCTGGTGGGAGGGGTCCCTGCCCGTGGCAGGGGGTTGGAGCTGGATTCATAGATTGGATGGAGTTGGAAGGGACCCTCCAAGGACATCTTGCCCAACCCCCCTGCAGTCAGCAGGGACACCTCCAACCAGAGCAGGCCACCCAGAGCCATGTCAAACCTGATCCTGACTGACTCCAGGGCCTCATCCTCACCTCTGGGCAACCTGTCCCAGGGTTTCACCACCCTCACTCTGCAGAGCTCCCTCCTTATGTCCAACCTCAATCTGCCCTGCTCCAGTCTCAAACCAGGATGATCTCTGAGGTCCATCCAAGCCAAACTGTTTCCTGAATCAAGTCCATGAATTCAGTCCCAGCTCTCTCTCCCTCTCTGCAAACTCAGAGCACAAAGCACACAAATGAACAGCAGAAGTGTTTTCCTCAGAGCAGGCTGCAAAGCTTCCAAACACACAGCAGCCTGCTGCAGCTTGTTACTCAACTGAGATTTCCTTCACTATGACAACTGTGAATGGGGAAAATAATGCTCTGGCCTTTTTCCCTCCCTGGAGGACTTGAAGGAGGAGGAAAGGAAGTCTGCAGGAAACTATTCAGAGGTTTACAAGAGAGTTCTGTGCTATAAGCTTCACTGGTTTGGGTGGTGATAGGCAGAGGATTGACAGCCTGGGAATCAGGGGGAGGGAATCAGAGGATATCTTTGGTTGAAAGAGAGCTTCAAGATCACCCAGAGAAGCAGAGCCAGCAGGGCCAGGGAGGGGATTCTCCCCCTCTGCTCTGCTCTGGTGAGACCCCCCCCGGAGCTCTGGGGCCAGGAAGGACCTGGAGGTGCTGGAAGGTGTCCAGGGAAGGGCCAGGAGGAGGAGCAGAGGGCTGGAGCTGCTCTGCTGTGAGCACAGCCTGAGGGAGTTGGGGTTGTGCAGGCTGGAGAGGAGAAGGCTCCAGGGAGACCTCCTTGTGGCCTTCCAGGATCTGCAGGGGGCTGCAGGAAAGCTGGGGAGGGACTTGTGAGGGTGTCAGGGAGGGACAGGACTGGGGGGGATGGAGCAGAACTAGAAGTGGGGAGATTGAGATTGGCTGTGAGGAAGAAGTTGTTCCCCATGAGGGTGGTGAGAGCCTGGCACAGGCTGCCCAGGGAGGTGGTGGAAGCCTCCTGCCTGGAGGTGTTTGCAGCCAGGCTGGAGGTGGCTGTGAGCAACCTGCTGTGGTGTGAGGTGTCCCTGCCCATGGCAGGGGGTTGGAGCTGGCTGAGCCCTGAGGTCCCTTCCAGCCCTGCCAGCTCTGTGACTCTCTGATACTCCAACTCCCCCAGCACTGCAAGCTCACCACTAAACCATGTCCCCCCTCAGCTGATGCCCAGCTGCACAGGGTCACCTGCAAATGCCTCACCACCATGCTGAGTCCAAACCACCTTTAAGTGCCCCTCTGCTGTCTCCTGTCTGGTGGGGCAAGACTGCAACATTTGAAGGGTAAAGGGGAAGGAATTTAAAGAAAGAAAGAAATGCACAAACTGATTGCTGCAAAATGCTTCCAAAAGCAGCCAAGGCTTCACCTCCACCACCAGCACCCTCCCATGCTCCTAATCCTTCCACAGAATCACACAATCAACCAGGTTGAAGAAGGCCTCAGAGATCATCAGGTCTAACTCATTACCTAACACCTCCTGACAACTAAACCAAGGCTCCAAGGGCCACATCCAAGCCTTTCTTGAACACCTCCAGGGACGGTGACGACTCCACCACCTCCCTGGGCAGCACATCCTAATGGCCAATTACTCTTTCTGGGAAGAACTTTCTCCTCACCTCCAGCCTAAACCTCCCCTGGCACAGCTTGAGACTGTGTCCTCTTGTTCTGGGGCTGCTTGCCTGGGAGAAGAGACCAACCCCCACCTGGCTACTTGTTTCAAGTAGCTGTAGAGAGCAAGAAGGTCTCCCCTGAGCCTCCTCTTCTCCAGGCTAAGCAACCCCAGCTCCCTCAGCCTCTCCTCTCAGGGCTGTGCTCCACACCTCTCCCCAGCCTTGCTGCCCTTCTCTGGACACATTCAAGTGTCTCATTCCACTGCTCCAAGAGTTTTCCACAAGCTCCCTTGTGGAAGAGCAAAGCTGTTGAGGAACCACCACAGGAGCTGCTCAGCTCTTTGGCCTTCCCGGAGGAAGCTCTGCCGAGCCCCGGAGCAACACTTCCAAAGGGCTCTTTCTGGTTTGAGTTTTCCTGCTGCCTAAGCCAAATCCCCCCCAGGTCCCCTCCACAGCAGCAGCCTGGTGCATTCCCTTACATTAGAGCTGAAGTTGAGGGTCTTGAAGTCGCTGGGTTTGGCCTTTGCTGCGCTGTCCTCTGCTGCAGGGAGGATGTCCTGCCAGAGGGAGTGGCGGAAGCGCTCGTCCACCGACACGACGTGCCCCTCGGTGGTGAACATGTACTTGTTGCCAGACTTGTGCAGTGGGTTCTCTTCATCAAACAACTGAACAGAGAGATGGGAGAGATGCTTCTGCTGTCTGTGCCAACAGCCCAGCAGCACCAAGTCCCAAGGCACCCGTCTGAGGGATGGGGTGGGATGGGGTGGACTGGAAGGGGCTGCGGTGAGTAGGTGGAGAGAGGTTCTCCTCCCCCTCTGCTCTGCCCTGCTGAGGCCTTAGCTGGAAAATAGTGTCCAGCTCTGGGCCCCTCAGGTCAAGAAGGGCCTCAAGGAAATGTCTGAAGGTGCTCCAGCCCTTGGATCATCTTTGTGGCCTCCTCTGGACTCACTCCAGCAGTTCTGTGTCCTTCTGCAGGACTGGAGGTGAGGTCTGAGCAGAGCCCAGCAGAGGAGCAGAATCCTCTCTCTCGCCCTGCTGCCCAGCACACCATCTGCACATCCTCTGACACACTCTGGGACCCAAATCCTTCCCTTGCTCAGAGCAGAGCTTCTGCTGCCAGTGTGCAGTTTGTGCATGCCCAGAGCTCCCTGGCAGGCACCTACCAGGTACAAGTACTTGCAGGTCTCACTGAGGAAGAAGCTTTCCATCCGATCCTCCTTCGTCTTCTCTACCACGTGGTGCAGCGTGGCATAGCCACACCTGCAAGAGCAGAGAGGAGTTGGGGTTCAGCTCCCACACAGTCTCATCTCAAAGCACTCCCCAGGTACTCCTCAACTTCAGCCAGCTCCAGCTGCCACCAGGGGTGAAGTTAAACTGGAGCAAGTGGGTTGCTGGTGCTCAGTGGCATTCTGGTGTGCAGGCACTGACCCTGGGGTGCACACAACCATCCTGCTTGGCAAAGCCCTTCCAGAGCACCAAATCCAACCACTCACCCTGCCAAGGCTGGGGCCAAACCCTGGCCCACAGCACCACATCTCTGCCTCCCTGAAACACCTCCACCACCTCCTTGGGCAGCCTGTTCCAGGCTTTGAGAACCCTTTCAGTGAAGAGGTTTCTTCTGATACCCAACCTGAGCCTCTCCTGGGGCAACTGGAGGCCATTTCCTCTCATCCTATCACTTGTTCCTTAGAAGAGACCAACCCCCACGTGGCTCCAGCCTCCTTTCAGGGAGTTGTGGAGAGCCAGAAGGTCTCCCCTCAGCCTCCTCCAGGCTGCACACCCCCAGTTCCCTCAGCTGCTCCTCCCCAGCCCCTTATCTATTCCATCCTGTGAATTTGTGTCTCAAAGCAGGAGGAACCTCCAGCACAGGTCACTTGCCCACAGTAAGCAGATGAGAAACTCAGGTCTGGAAGCCTGGTGCCATGCAAAGGTTTCTTGCTGAGCTATCTACTCCTCCCTCCACCAACACTTAGGAGGTGAGGAATCTCTTCCAGTGTGAGGGATGATCACTGAACTCCCCACTTAACTCTTTCCTGCTCCCCTATGGTTAGTACAAACCCACCTACAAAGGCAGGAAACATCAACAACTGAACCCAAGCTCACCATCTACCCTCTGCAAGAAGATCAGAGCCTCTCTGTCTTGAGGTCAAAGCTGCTGTGCAACAGCATCTTAGAGGCCACCCCTCCAGTCTTAAACACTAGAAGCCATGAGGTTAGAAACAGCCTTGCAGGATGCAGGGGCTGGGGGGAACCCAAACCTTCTACTTGGACCTGGTTGTAGCACTCTGAAAGCTAGCTCTGAACCTCTGAAGGTATGAAGCTGTCACTGGAGCAGAGCACTTCAGTTCTAGATGTGAAACAAATAACTGCTCAATAAATAACTCAGCACTGGTGGCTCTCCTGGAGGGTTTGCTGGTGGAGCCACATGTGGGAGCTTGGATCCTAGACAGCATTTCTATGCCAAATGTAACACAGCAGTGGGAGAAGGCAAAGGACATCAAAGACTGACTTGGCTTTTGTGTACTTTTCCAAACTCTGCAGAATATCCATCCCCACATGCAAGTAGAATGGGTTCTTTGTGGCCTAAAGGAAGACAAGAGAGACAGGAGTCAGAGGCAGCAAGTTCTGAAGGACACAACAAAGCACAGAATGGTCTGGTTTGGAAGAGACCCCCAAAGCTCCAAGCCCCTTGCACTCAGCAGGGACATCCTCCACCAGAGCAGGCTGCTCAGAGCCTTCTCCAGCCTCACCCTGAAGATCTCCAGAGATGGAGCCTCAGGCACCTCCCTGGGCAGCCTGCTGCAGTGTTCCAGCAGCCTCCTGCTGCAGAACTTGTTGCTCACATCCAACCTCAGTCTGCTCTGCTCTCATCTCAAACCATTGCCCCTGGTCCTGTCCCTGCAGGCCTTTGGGAGCAGTCCCTCTGCAGCCTTCTTGGAGCCCCTTCAGGTACTGGCAGGCTGCTATTAGGTCTCCCTGGAGCCTTCTTTTCCCCAGGCTGAACACCCCCAGCTCCCTCAGCCTGTGCTTGTAGCAGAGCTGCTCCAGCCCCCTGAGCATTTTCATGGCCTCCTCTGAACTCTCTCCATCAGGTCCAGGTCCTTCCTGTGTGGAGAGCTGGACACAGCCCTGCAGGTGAGGTCTCAGCAGAGCAGAGGGGCAGGATCCCCTCTCTCCATCTCTGGCCATGCTGCTCTGGATGTAGCCCCAAGGCCTATCAGCATCAGTTCCTTAAGTATTAAACTTATCTTCATAGGAGCCTGACTTAGATTCCTCCATGCAGGCTCCCACCCTGAGTGTAAATCCTAATGAAACCTGGAGTAAATCCCTGACTCTCTGACAGCCAGGAAGCTCTTGGAGTTCAGAGGATCTCCTGCCAGCTGGAGGCTGTGCCCAGACAACAGAGCAAGGAAAGCTCTTACATTTACTTCCAGAGTCACCAATCTCTGCCCTCTAAAACTCTGCCAGCTGATTCTGGAAAGGTTCCTCAGTCTCACTTTGGCCTTTTCAAGCAAACAACATCCCCTAGTGCCTGAGCTGAGGCCCCCGGGTGAGCCCAGGCAGCTCGTGAGGCACATCCCTGGTGGGCCAGGGGCAGAAAAAGGCACCCCCTGAACAAAGCCACTGCAAGCTGAGCAAAGGCAAGTACCTGATACAGAAGGTATGTGGACTCCACCAGCTCTGGCCTCAGGGGGTAGAAGGGAACATCTGGGGCTTGCAGCTGCCAGTTGTACCTCTCGGGCAGAGCTCCGTAGCGCTTCCAGATGGCGTAATAAAAAGCGTGGAGACAAATGGCATCTTCCACATCTCCTATCAACACCTGGGCACAACAACAGCCACAAACAGCCATGCTCAGCCCTGCCAGACACCAAACTGCTTTCTGCTCTCCACAGGAGAAGGCCCTGTCATAGAACACTCCCCTCACAAGGCAAGACTGAAAGAAAACCAAACCCCAAAGCCCCAAGGTGATGGATTCACAGAATGGGTTGGGATGGGAGGGACCCTCAAGATCACCTACTTGCAGCCTGCCACTAGAACAGGCTGCTCAAGGCCTCATCCCACCTGGCCTTGAACACCTCCAGGGAAGGGGCAGCCACAAGATCATTGGAACAGGTTGCCCAGGGAGGTGCTGGAAGCCTCACCTCTGGAG
Organism: Melanerpes formicivorus; assembly: GCF_026170545.1. Classification (NCBI taxonomy): domain Eukaryota; kingdom Metazoa; phylum Chordata; class Aves; order Piciformes; family Picidae; genus Melanerpes; species Melanerpes formicivorus. The sequence goes on from NW_027142390.1 coordinate 1,453,113, forward strand.
ACATTCCTGGTCAGGCTGGATGGGGATCTGAACAGCCTGCTCTAGCTGGAGGTGTCCCTGCTGACTGCAGGGGGTGGGACTGGATGACCTCTAGAGAGGCAACAGAGAACCTCTGTTCCTTCCAACCAAGTGCATTCTATGATACTGTGATCATCAAGTCCAACCACAAACCCAGCACTGCCAGCTCACCACTGAGCTATGGCCCTCAGCACCACATCTCCAGGGCTTTGGAACCCCTCCAGGGATGGGGACTCTGCCCTGGGCAGCCTGGGCCACAGCTTGACAATGCTTTTGGGGAGGAAAATCTTCCTCATGTCCAACCTAAACCTCCCATGGTGCAACTTGAGGCTGTTTACTCTCATCCTATCACTTGTTCCTTGGGAAAAGAGAACAACCTCCACCTGACTCCAACCTCCTCTTAGGGAGTTGTAATGAGGCCTCCCTTCAGCCTCCTCTTCTCCAGACTGAACACCCCAGTCCCCTCAGCTGCTCCTCCCCAGCCCTGTTCTCCAGACCCTTCCCCTGCTTTGCTGCCCTTCTCTGAACCCACTGCAGGCCCCTGATGTCCTCCTTGGAGCGAGGAGCCCAGGAGTGCCCCCAGTACTGAAGGTGTGCTGCAGCTGTGTACCTGTAGTCCAGGGAAAAAGGCTTGCAGGGAGTCAATCCAGGTGTTCATCAGCTGGCCTGTGAACATGTTGACGTTGACATAGAGAGGAGGGTCACCTTCACCTTCATTGCAGGCTTCTCGACTGCCAAGAACAACAGGGGTGTGGTGGTGTCAATGTTCCCTGCCTTACAACCAGAGGCACCTTTCACCCCACAGCACTGCCACCAGCACAGGCAAGGAGCCACAGGCACCTCAAGCCAAGATCAGAACCACCAAAACTGGACAGAGCTTTGCTGCCAGTGAGGGTGGGGAGACACTGGAGCAGGTTGTGGCTGCCTCCTCCTGGGAGGTGCTCAAGGCCAGGCTGGATGAGGCCTTGAGCAAGCTGGGCTGGTGGGAGGTGTCCCTGCCCATGAACTGGATGACCTTTAAGGCCCCTTCCAACCCAAACCATTCTGTGAAGCTATGAATGAAATAAGACTTCTGTTTGGATTTTAAAGGGAAAGAGGAAAACCTGAACACAACTTCTGCAGGAGAGCACAACACAAAGCACCATCAGACCTCCTCCTGCTGGAGTGCTCACTGCTTCAGGCATTGCTACTCATCTAAGCCAGCTTACCCTCTTCTCAAGTGGCTCTGAATGTTCCTGTAAGCATCATTGAACATCTCCAAGTCCTCCCTTTCTCCAAAGAGGATGTAAGACTTCAGCAGGTACTCGTAGAACGAATCTGACCCCGCTCCCAGGCCACTCTGCTTTCCAACCCAGTGCCCAGTTTGGATATTCACAACATTTCCTTTCAGAACAGACAAAAGAAAAGACCAAAACAAACCCCCAAAGCTTAGTCAGAAGTCACCAAGCAGCTCAAACAGTCAGGAAGAACAACTCAGACATATTATATTACACCTTTAAAGAGTCTCAGGGTGGGATGAGCAGCAAAGGTTGCCACCAAAACTCAAGTGTTGGAGTGCAGGCATCCAAGGAGCTGCTTCAAGTCAAGTTTCAGTCATCTGAATTTTGTTAGTGGGGAATAAAAATGCAAGAACTCCAGTTTCATGTCCCAGTTTCATGAAGAGTTTGTCTTTGGAACCCTGGACCCCAAGAAGTCCTTTTAATACTTCATTTGTTCTAGGGAATTGCCAAGACAAACACTTCATAAAGTGGAACTTCATAAAGAAGTTGTCTTTGGAACCCTGGGCCCCAAGAGGTCACTCAGACACTTCATTTTCCCTAGGAAACCCCAAAGACAAATGCAAGAACTCCAGTTTCATTTCCCAGTTTCATGAAGAGTTTGTCTTTGGAACCCTGGGCCCCAAGAGGCCACTCAGATACTTCATTTTTGCTAGGAAACCCCAAAGACAAATGCAAGAACTCCAGTTTCATTTCCCAGTTTCATAAGAGTCTGTCTTTGGAACCCTGGGCCCTCAAGAGGCCACTCAGACCTCTCATCCTTGGTAAGAAATGACAAAGTGCCATCTGGCCAGCAGACCCCAGGAGCACAGAACAGCTACAGAGGAAGCAGGCTGACAAGATTGATGACACTTGGAAGAAGCCTATGGCACAGTGACATTCTGCTCCAGGAGACTGAGGAAGCTTGAGACCTGGAGCCACTCAGGAGAGCATCACCTCAGAGATTACCTAGCAGTCCAGTGTTGTTGCTCCTGAGACTCCAGAGGGCTTTGACAGCTCTCCTGGCCACCCATTCAAAGGTGGAATCCCCAAGCAGCCTGCTGAGGATGCCAAACTCCACCAGCAAGGAACCAGCTCCTGCAGTGCACGTTTCATTGTGGCTGTCTGGAGGCACTCCCTTCTTCAGGTTGACCTGGGAAGGAGGCAAGAAGTCAGGCAGGCTGCAGCTCAGGCAGGTGTGCCCCCAGCTGCACTCTTTCATTTCTCATAAAGTCCTTTTAGCAGGTTTTTGGGGTTGGTTTATGGGTTTGTGGGGTTTTTTTTTGCAGTGTGGAGTGTGAAGTGTGGATGCAGTTAGAGAGCCACACTTACAAAGTCAGTGTTTCACTGCCTGGTCTAAAAGCTGCCCTGAAATTCAGCTTCCAACTTTCTAACATGAGATTCAAGGTGGGAAATCCTGATTTTGCTACCCTTCTACTTGCTAATCCTTCCAAATTCCACTCCACCTTGTCAGCTTTTCCACCAAACACTCAGGTTCCTCCAGGGGTGGTGCAAGTGCTGCTGCTCCTCACTTAGCACTCTTCAAACCCAGACTCTCCTCACTCAATGCTCCTCAGCTTCCCCACACCACAAGCTGCTGAAGGAAGTTCCACCAGCCTCAAGGGCTCCCCCAGACTGAACAGGAGTGGAAGTTCATGGGTTTGGATGATTCTTCACCAAGGAGAAGGGGTGATGGCTTCAGACTGGGAAGAAGCTGGATTTAGATTAGGCCTTGGGAAGAAATTCTTCCCCAGAAGGGTGGTGAGGCACTGGAACAGGCTGTCCAGGGACACTGTGGAGGCTCCAAGCTTGGAAGGGTTGAAAGCCAGGTTGGATGAGGCCTTGAGCAAGCTGCTCTGGTAGGAGGTGTCCCTGCACGTGGCAGAGGGGTGGAACTGGATGATTTTTAAGGTCCTTTCCAACCCACTCTGTGGTGTGCACATCCTGGCACGGAATTCCCGCTGCAGGAGAGGTGGAGCAGCGCTGGTGGATGCCTCATCCCCCTGCTCACTTACCCGAGGATATGGAATGCCAGTCTTGGTGTTCTCAAAGGCTGGCAGCAGTCTCACTGCCAGGTCATGAGCCATGTGCAAGAGCTCATTGTCATAATCCTTAATGGTCATGTCTCCAAAGGGCTGTCTGCTGTCTGTGATTATGATGTGGGCAGAAAGGAGGCTTCCCAAAACCCTAGGGGGAAAGGGAAAGAGCTTCAGTTTCACAGAACAGAATCAGAGGATGCTTTGGACTGAAAGGGACCTTAAAGCTCATCTGAAGTTCTTCAGTTCCACCACTCTCCTGCTCTACAAAAGCATCACTTTGTCCACCTTACAGGCACTACTGCTCTGCTTGTAGCCCTACCAGTAATGAAAACATCCAGAAGCCACACTGCTTGTCCCTCTCAGTACTCCCCAAAGCCCCAGTTCTGCATAACTCAGAATCACAGAATTGTTTGGGCCGGAAAAAACCCAAAGATCATCACAAAGGGCTCTGAGATCATCACAAATGGCTCTGAGATCATCTCAAAGGGCTCTGAGATCATCTCAAAGGGCTCTGAGATCATCACAAATGGCTCTGAGATCATCACAAAGGGCTCTGAGATCATCTCAAAGGGCTCTGAGATCATCTCAAAGGGCTCTGAGATCATCACAAATGGCTCTGAGATCATCACAAATGGCTCTGAGATCATCTCAAAGGGCTCTGAGATCATCTCAAAGGGCTCTGAGATCATCACAAATGGCTCTGAGATCATCACAAAGGGCTCTGAGATCATCTCAAAGGGCTCTGAGATCATCACAAATGGCTCTGAGATCATCTCAAAGGGCTCTGAGATCACCTCCCTGGAGGTGTTCAAGGCCAGGCTGGAAGAGGCACTGAACAACCTGGTCCAGTGGAAGGTGTTCCAATGGCAGGGGGGTCAGAACTGGATGATCTCCAAGGTCCTTTCCAACCCAAACCATTCCAGGAACCTCTGAACCACCAAGTCCAACCATGTTTACCTCACCCAGTTTCTCCTTACAACTTCCCAGGTCTCTTTGTGAGTGAAAAGCTCCTTACTCCTGCAAAAGGGGGTCAAGGGTGGGATATAAACTTCAGTGCTGAGAAAAACCCAAGCCTAGAGAAGCAAAACAGCAACTGAACAAGGACCAAGACCTTCAGAAAATGGGACTGTCTAAAATCCAACTGTCTTCAGCTCAGCTGCAGGATGGGCAGGGCTTGCTTGTCATCTGGAATGAAAGTGAAAGTTTACCCAAAAGGAAAGCAAAAGGGGGGAAACCTTTGCCAGCAGTGTGCAAGCCAAAGGCAGGGACCTCAGCCACCATCCACTCCAACCTGCCTGCCATGGGCAGGGACACCTCTCAGCTACACTCAGCTGCTGAGGCCTCATCCAGCCTGGCCTTGAACACCCCCAGGCAGGAGGCAGCCACAGCCTCCCTGGGCAGCCTGTGCCAGAGCCTCATCATCCTTACACTGAACAACTTCTTCCTCAGCTCCAAACCATTCCCCCTTGGCCTGGCTCCAGACACCCTCAGGAAAAGTCCTTCTGTAGCCTTCCTGCAGGATCCCTTCAGGTCCTAGCAGGCAGCTCTAAGGTCCCTCTGGAGTCTTCTCCTCTCCAGGCTGAACACCCCCAGCTCCCTCAGCCTGTGCTCACAGCAGAGCTGCTCCAGCCCTTGGATCACCTCTGTGGCCTCTTCTGGATTCCCTCCAGCAGCAGCTCTGTGTCCTTCTCCTGCTGGGGACCCCAGAACTGGAGCAGTATTTGAGGTGAGCTCTTAACAGAGCAGAGTAAATTCTAATGTCCATTAAAACCCCAAAAGGTTCATGGAACAACTCTGGAATGAAGTCTGGCAGGCCAGGATTTCATTTGGGCTCTCCTATTGCATACAGACCAAGTCTCTAACCTGCTTTAAAGATGGCAGGTTGGACCTGGATGATCCTTAAGGTCCCTCCCAGCCCCAAGCATGCTATGAATCCAGGGATCCAAGAGTGACCTACCTGATTGTTGCCTCAAAAACTTGGACTGTTGAGTCTTTGTCAAAGGAAACTGTGTCAATCACCAGCCTCACTGCCTTCTGGAATTCTGAGGAGTTCCCCATTACCTTGTACAGAAAAACAAAGTTGTTTAGTTCAGCTGTTGCTACACAAGAGGGCTGGAGGAGCTCACAGCTGCAACCACCACTTAGATCTTGGAATCATAGAATTGTCAGGGCTGGAAGGGAGCTCAGGGCTCAGCCAGCTCCAACCCCCTGCCATGGGCAGGGACACCTCACACCACAGCAGGTTGCTCACAGCCACCTCCAGCCTGGCTGCAAACACCTCCAGGCAGGAGGCTTCCACCACCTCCCTGGGCAGCCTCTGCCAGGCTCTCACCACCCTCCTGGGCAACAACTTCCTCACAGCCAATCTCAATCTTCCCACTTCTAGTTTTGCTCCATCCCCCCCAGTCCTATCCCTCCCTGACACCCTAAAGAACTACAGGCAGAGTACTCTGAGTTCAGGCTAAAAAAAACCACTTTCCAGGAAGCTCTCATCCCACTGGTATGAGAAACTGCAGCTAAAGAGGACACCCACAAAGAAATCCTTTCAGCTGCTTCACCAACCTGTGGACACTTCCACCCCCAGGATCACAGAATCACAAAATGGGTTGGGTTGGAAGGGAGCTCCAAAGCTCATCCAGTCCAACCCCCCCAGCAGGGATATCCTCATCTAGAGCAGGGTGCTCAGAGCCTTCTCCAGCCTCACCTTGAGTATCAACAGGGATGGAGCCTCAAGCACCTCCCTGGGCAGCCTGCTGCAGTGTTCCAGCAGCCTCCTGGGGCAGAGCTTGTTCCTCACACCCAATCTCAATCTGCTCTGCTCTCATTTCAAACCATTGTCCCTGGTCCTGTCCCTGCAGGCCTTTGGGAACAGTTCCTCTGCAGCCTGCTTGTAGCACCCTCCAGGCACTGGCAGGCTGCTCTAGGGTCTCCCTGGAGCCTTCCCTTCTCCAGGCTGAACACTCCCAGCTCCCTCAGCCTGTCCTCATAGCAGAGGTTCTCCAGTCCCCTGATCACCTTTGTGGCCTCCTCTGGACCCTCTCCATCAGGTCTAAGTCCTTCCTGTGTTGAGGGCTCCAGAGCTGGCCACAGTACTCAGCTGAGGTCTCAGCAGAGCAGAGGGACAGAATCACCTCTTTGACCTGCTGGCCACACTGGTTTTGATGGAGAGAAAGAGGCTGAGGGGAGACCTCATTCTCTGCAACTCCCTGAAAGGAGGCTGGAGGCAGGTGGAGGTTGGTGTCTTCTCCCCAGGAAGAGGTGGCAGGATGAAAAGGACCAGCCTCAAGTGTGTAAGGACAGCTTCAGGAACGATTGCTTCCCCAGAAGGGTCGTTAAGCCCTGGCACAGCCTGCCCAGGCTGAGTCATCACCCCTGGAGGCATTTCAAAGCCATGCAGGGGTGGTGCTGAGGGACATGGCTTAGCAGTGCATTTGCAGTGTCGGGTTAATGGTTGGACTTGATGACCTCAGAGGTCTTTTCCTGCCTCAAGGATTCCAGGAGTCTTCAAGTCTGTGATGAGCAATGACAGGAAGGCAGCTGCTGAGCCAGGCAGCACAGCTCCCCAGCTGCTGTTTCACTTCAAACCAAGCTCCTCCTCAGTTCCTGCTTTCAGTTCTGCTGAAGGCTGCCAGGTTCAGCTGGACAGCCAACATCTCCTCACCACAGAGCTGGGATTCCATCACAGCAACCTGAAGCATTTCACAGCACAGCCCTTGCTCTCCCCTTGCACTAGAGGAGAGAAATGCACCACCAATCCACTGCATCAACCAGCCCTGACGCTCCAGGAGGCCAAGGGTCTGCCTGGCTGCACAAATGAGACCAAGGACAGCTGAAGGGGTCTCCAAAAACCAAAAGGAGATGAAGCAAGGGGGACCATGGAGCCATGGCACCACAGTGCTGGTGCTACTAACAGAAATCTGAGCTGCTGCTCACAGGAGCCTCAAAGGATGCTCTGTTGGAAGAGGTGAGCAGCAGCTTGACAGCTCCTTCCCCCCCTTCCTTTCCCCACTCTTCCTATGGATCTCTGTGTTGGTCAGGCTCTCCTTGCCAAGCAGAACAAGCAGAGCTCTCACACTCACCCTGAACAAGACAAGCTCTCCTCCTAACCTATCTCTCAGCAACTCAAGCAGGTCCCAGATCAAATCCACCCTTCCTCAACACCAGAGTGCTAGCAGCATCCTGACACAGATCTCACCTGAGCCCAAAAGGACTTCAGCTCTTTTGGAAACCACAGAATGCTTTGGGTTGGAAGGGACCTTTAAGGGTCCTCTAGTCCAGCTTCTCAGCCTCTGATGGTATGTCTTCAAGCTCTCTTGCCCCTTATCAAGTCCTCTAAACCCTGCAGGTTTAACTCATGATCCAGCAGCACCTTCTCCTCAGAAGTGAAAGGTGCAACAACCTCTCAAACTGTGAGACCTTTCCCTTGAGGCTGTTGATTAGGATCTCAGCTGCTCCCTCACCACACCACCTCACCTGCTCCTCAGGTGAAGGATCAATCTCTGCCCCTGTCAGCAGCTCTGCATGAAAGCTCAGCACTTCCTGCATTAACAGCTTCCACACACAAGGACTAAGCAGCACTGCTCCCCTGGCAGGTCCTTGGAAAACACTCTGGAGTAACTTCCCCCACTTTGAAGCTTTCTGTTGCCATCTTTCAACCTCTCACCAAGTTTCTGTACCGAGTGGCCCTTTGCTTCAGCTCCACAGGGTTTGAGGGCTCTGTAAACACGAAGCCTGTTCAAGAGATCAGATCTGCTGTGGTGCTAAGGTCAACCTCAGAGCCAGGGACAGTACCAGCATTGTTCAAAAGGACAGGGGGAAAAAACCAACTCCATGCTGCACTGCATCTTCATTTCTCCCTTTAACTCTTTCCTCCCAAGGCTGCTCCAGCACACTGCCTGCTGCTGACAGCTCATGAGCACACTCCACCCTAATCCAACCATCTCCCAACCAAGACCTGCCACTTCACACCCTTCTAACCTGCTGTTCCACAGCACAGCAAGCTTTGACTCCCCGTTTCCCACAGCAGGGCTGGGAACACACCACCTGGTGAACTGCAGCAGTGCTGCTTTCACTGCTACAGCTGCACCAGCAGAGTGGAGCAAGAGCAACAGGGCAAGAGGGAGCGACCTCAGGTAGCAGCAGGGGAACTTTAGGTTGGACATGAGGAACAATTTCTTCCCCAGAAGGGTTCTCAAGCCCTAGCACAGGCTGCCAGGCACTGGTGGAGCCCCATCCCTGGAGGGGTTTCAATGCCCTGGAGATGTGGTGCTGAGGGCCATGGCTCAGGGGTGAGCTGGCAGTGCTGGGTTATGGAATGGAAGTGATGGTCTCTTCCTACCCAAAGGATTCTGAGGTGGACTCATGCACACCCAGGAGCATCTGGAGCTGCTCACCTCCCAAAGCCTCCCATCAGCTGCCTTTCAGGCACTAACACTGCAAAGGCTCTCCCTTCAGAGTTCAGTTAGCGACAGAGCTACCCTGTGGCAGCACAGCCCAGCCACGGTCAAGTACCTTAGAGCCCATTCACAACACTCAGTTTCCTCACGCTGACCCAAGCGCAGGCAGCGGCTCCAGCGCTTCCCCAAGTGCAGGCAGCGCTGCCCAGGCCAGCCCCGAGGCTCCTTCGGAGCGCGGCCAAGGAGCGGCGAGGTCCTGAGAGCCCCAGCAAGCCCTGCAGGCGACCCCCCAGCCCCGGGGCCCCACCGAGGCCTCACCGCCAGCGTGTCCAGGGCGTCGATCAGGGTCAGCGAGTAGTTCCCCAGCACGTCGTTGATGTTGAGGTTGGAGCTGCAAGAGACCAAAGCGAGCCTCAGGCAGGGCAGCGCCCGGGCCCGGCCCAGCCCCCCCGGCCCGCCCTGCCCTGCCGACTCACGGGTCGTGGCGGTCGGGCCCCCGCCCGCGGCAGTGCAGCGGGTCCAGCTCGTCGCGGGGGAAGGCGTGCTGCATGTAGCTGTCGTAGCCGAAGACGAACATCCCGCGGGCGGCATCGCGCAGCCGGGCCCGCAGCTGCGGCGGGAAGGCTCCGCTGTAGCGCCGCTCGTACTCGTCAGCCCCCGCCGCCCCGCCGAGCCCGCCCGCCCGCAGCAGCGAGCCCCAGTGCGAGGAACCGGGGTGGCCGGCGGCGGCGGCGGGCGGGCCGGGAAGGGCGGGCGGCGGAGGGAAGGGGAAAGGGAAGCGGCGGCGCAGGCAGAGGCCGGGCGCCAACGCGGGCAGCAGGGTCAGCAGCGCCTGCAGCCCCAGCCTCAGCAGCAGCAGCCCCAGCACCAGCGCCCGCCATTGCATGGTCGCGCCGCGATCATAGTTTAAAGCGGCCGCTCCGCTGCCCCGCCCGCTCGGCAGCTGCCCCCGCGCTCCGCCGCGCCGCGACCCCTTTAACGGAGGAAGGGGAGCGCCCACAGAGGCCGGAACGGCGCCCGCCCCGCCGCGTTCCTATTGGCCGAGGCGACGCGGAGGGTGGAGCCGGCCGGCCGTCATTGGGTGAGAAGAGACGCCAATCAGCGGCCGGGCCATCAGACGGGCGAGGCGGGGCAGGCGAGGGCGGGACAAAAGGCTCCCAGGGCTGGCGTGGCACGACCGGGGAGGAGCCCCCAGTGGCAGTCCCGCCCCGACCAAGGGGTCAGGCCGCGGCCTCACCCGGGACACAGGGCCCGGCCTGCTTCGGGTCAGACTGTCAGGCCAAGGGCTCGGGCCTAGGCCCGGGCCCTGCCTGCACCTGGCAACCAGGGGCTGGCTGGGCATAGCCCTGAGGGGAGGCAGAGAACTCAGCCCTGCTGCTGTTCCGCCAGGGTGAAGTGAAAAACGAGAAACGAGGTTCAAACAGACCCACGAAAATCAACCATTCGAGTACCGTTTGTGCTCCCTTCCTCCTGCGCCGCCGCCTACCCCACAGACAGCAGCAGAGGTCCTCGCTGTGGCCTGCGGCAGTGAGCCAGCTCTGGGGAGCACTGCTCCAGCGGCCGGGGGAGCACTCAGCCTTCCTGCTTGCCTGGGGCAGAGGTGGGCAGGAGGCAGGGAGGGAGGGCAGCATCCCGGGGAAGCCGTGCCACACTCCCGGGCCAGGAAAGGCCAAAACAGGAGGCAGGGCTTCCCGTGGCAGAGCAGCAGAAGCGACAACCAAAGCACTCCAAGAGCAGGATGGAACAGGAGCAGGGGCTGCGAGTGCAGCAGCACGGAGCTCACTGCAACCAGTGCCTGCTGAAGGGCAAAGGACAAGCTCCAAGGCAGCAGCACGGAGGAGCTGACAGATGCCACCTGCAAACCGCAGCTACAGAAGGAAGAACAGGGGCAGGCAGTGCTGATGAAAAACAAAAGCTCTCAAAGCCAGTTAAAAAGAACAGAAATCAGTCAAGGAAGTGCAGCTGGGGGAAGAAATCTCTCCCAGCTGCCCCAGAAACCTCAACAGCATCACGAGTAACTGTGGTTGTAAGCATGACTGCTTCATCTCTGAGCTAAGGGCTGCTGTCCACTCCAGAGGGACATGCTCTTAGCCATCAAGTATGACTTCTTACAGAGAAATGTGACAGAAATTAGGAAGATGCCTAAGCAGCAGGGGGGGGAAATAAAGATTTGTGCAGAGACAGACAAACAGACATCAATCATTTGTCTTCAGGCTGTGCTTCACACGTGCAGGACTCACATCTTGCTGTTTCCCAGCCACTGCAACAGGAACAGCAGAAGGAATTAATCTAAGGTCACAGCTCAGTGGTCCATAAAGACCTCTGCATGCTGGCTCCTGTGCAAGCCCTCTGGTCAAACACAAGAGCCTGAGGTTACTCTTTCAATTCCCTTTCTCAGTCTGAGGCATTGATGCATTTTCTTTTCCCCACACCAAGGGGGTGGGTTGACTCTACAACTTGAGGGGAAACTCCTCATTGATAAACAGACTGAAACCTCTTTCTGCAGCCAGCACAGTTCAGCAACTTACCAGTTCAGCTCACTCTGAGATCTTGTGAGAATCAAGTCCAGCTTCAAATCTCACCCATCACAACAGCTTTTGCTTCCTCCTCTCCTCAGGTATTGTCTTTCCTTGGTGAATAATGTGGATTATGAACATCTACTCGATGCCCATAAACACAAGTGAGACCAGCAAATACTTTCAGCATCTAAGCCAAAGCCATCATCAATAGAAATTCCCTGAGTGGCTTCTCCAAGTGGCCCCTAGCTGAGCACAAGGCTCGTGGTCACTCTCAGGATGAAGTTGTGTAGCTGCAGCCACTACTGCCTTCCACAGAAACCACTCTGCTAACACACAGCATGCACTGGCCACACATCAACCAGGCATTCAGCAACTCATTTTTAGCAACAAACCCAGGCACTCCAGTAGTCAGCCTCACTCAGGTCCTCAAAAGCACCACTTTAGGAGTCTTTAGAATGTGGTTTCCCTATGAGGCCAAGAAATGATGATCCTTATGGTCCCCTCCAGCCCAAACTATTCTGTGATTCTCTGAACTCCTTTGCTCCTCTCACAGAAGGTCCAAGGAGTTACCACTGTAGCAGAGATGTGTCTGATTCAGCTTGAGGATAACAATGTTCCCCCACAGTTTGGCTGTGAGGAGGTCTTAGATACTGCTACCAGCAAGGAAAGCAGCGGTTCTACCACAGAGGGATGAGCAGAAGGATGACTTCCAACACCACTTTTATTGAAGCACTTCAGAATGCTCACAATGATAGATGTTGCCTTTCACAGAACCAGCCCTGCAACCTCAGCACTAAAAAGGCACTAATCCTGGCACAAAGGTCTGCTTACCCCCCTTCACCTTCCACTCTGAGGCAAACCAAAGCACCAGGCAGCTGACCCCTCCTTTTAAAGGGGATGTGCACACACCCCCACCAGCTGAGTGCCATTCAGGTGATGCAAAAGCCTCCCCCCCACACCACGTTTCACCAAGGCACACTTTAACACTTGGCTTTAAGTCCTAAAGCCACAGGCTGCTCCTTGAAGGTTGATCACCTGGTGAGAAGAGTCATTGTGTGCTCATCCTGGGGGAACAAGAACCCTGAAGCACATCCCACTTGGCCTTCAACACAACTCCTTGCTTTGCTGGTGGTGCAACCCACTGTGCACCTTGCTCTGAGCAAGATCACAGAATATGTGAGGTCACTTCAACAACCTGATTTCCACCACCCCCCACCTCCTCCCACGTCCAGAGCCCTCTGGAGTCAGGGTGAGTGCAGCAGCAAGCAGCAGGGAGCAGAGTGGGGCATGCAGCAGTGCTTTCAGTCACACACAAAGCAAATCAGGACATGCCACTGGACAGCCACGGGGGACTAGGAGAGGAAATCCTGACTGGAGTTAACAGCTCAGCAATCCTAAGTCATGCTGCAAGTTCTTAAGAGATCCCTGCCCAACACTCCCCTGTTCATTTCACCAGAGAGACTGGTCAAGGTGTTTCCTTTGTCCTCCTCCTACCCAAAAAGTGAAGGTGATGCAGGTTTAGCTGTCAGCACCCAAAAAAAAGAAGCCTTCCCCCAACCTGTTTCCAGAATGATGCAATGAAAAAACCACAAATCCATAGTAAAAACCTGCCAGAGATCACCAAACAGCTCCATGGTTGTGCATTGCTCACAATGCCAAGGGGGGGCACAGACCTGCCCTGTGCAACTGCCAAGGCTGAGCTGGGCAGGGGGGTGATGACCATTCCACAAACCACCACCCACCCTGAGGCTGGCAGGACAGGGACACCCCAAGGAGAGCTTTCCCACAGCCTGCTGCTGCAGGTGCACACACAGATAGTTCTGCCCAGGCTAGCCCAGAGATGTGCTGCACTGCCATCACCAAGTGATCCTTTGTACTGGATAAGCCCAGCAAGTGTTTAGAGCTGGTGGTTGGACTTGAGGGCCTTGGAGGTCTTTTCCAGCCTTGATGATTCTATGGCTATCTCATGGGCACACCCTACAATCCCAACACATCATGAGGTGATGAAGGTGTCTGACCTGCATGACCAAGAGCTGTCTCTGGCTCAGTTATTTGCCTTTCCACAAGACAAAATGTTCTTGGTCAAGGCCTACTGCAGATGCAGCAGCAGAAGTTTCAGGACCACAGCTATTGATAAACTCCAGTGCAGTAGTTTATGGTACTGCAACATATCCTCAAAAGCAACTTCTGTTGAGAAGAGGAAATGTTAGCAGTTGGTTTACTGTCCAGGCTCCCAACTGAGCCTGAGCCAAGTAACCACCATGAGAGATCAGGCTGGCCCAACAGACTTCTACAAGGACAACATAGCTATGCCCTCCAAGCTTAGCAGAGAGCACTGCCAGTGCCCACCTTGGGCTCTACACCTTTCTTAGGGCAGAAAAAGGTTTAACCTCGGACTTAACTGTGCCAGAAGAGTGAGTAGCTTCTCCAGTCCAAGGCTGAAAGGTGGTGAGAGCAACCTCACTTCTCTGCAAAGACTTCCTACACTTCCCTTCTGTTTCAAAAGGTGCTTGGAGAGTTAACGAAGCCCTCAAGCAGAAAAGGGAACTCCTCTGCACTGGCTGCAAGTGTTCACTTCAAAGCATCTGGAAGGACCCTGAAAGAGCTGTGAAAAACAAGGTGGAGTCATTGAGTGGAGCAATACAAAGCTACTCTTTAAACACACCACGGGGGGTTCCTGGAGCTCCTTGCTGGTGCTGTCTAGAAGTAGAAACTCTTAAATACCACACTGAGCAAACAGCTGCAGCCAAGCCCAGACCATGGCTGATGCAGGTGACCTGCATGAGAGCAGCCAAGGTGAGAAACCTGACGATACTGTGCTCAGATTCTGCACCTAGAGGCATCTTGTTTTGGTTGCTCAGCTCAGGTAGCTTGGCTGGCATGCAGGAAACCCCTCAGCTGAAGAGACTCACAGGATCTTTTGCCCCATGGTTCATTAGTCCTTCCCACCAGCTGAGTCACTTCAGATGAACATCACTGCCAAAAGGATGCTACCTGAGCAGCACTCAGGCCTACAAACTAGCCTCTTCCAGCACCAAGTCTGAGGGCTCACCTGGAGACAGCCCCTGAGCAGGAGACATCCAATTTGTGACCATGACTTGGAAGCTGACACAGGCTCCTAAAAGTTAATTAGTGACCCAGGGTAAATTAATGCAGCAAAGCATCTGGGAAGGGCTATCAGTGTCACCTCAGGTTAACATCACTGCCAAGATGTTGTTCAAGGCCTCAGTCAACAGCAGCCTCACCTCCCATGGAAGTAAGCCTCTTTGTGCTGTGATGGGCACTGGATGGTCTGCCACTGCTACACCTGACACGTGCTAGAAAGGCAAAGTTTGGGCTTGAGGACAAGAAACAGCTTCTAGAGACATGCATTTTGCTCCTGAAAACACAGCTCCAGAAGGCTGCCCCTGCCTAAGACCCTCCAGCTGACCACTGCTTTGTCCCTGACTTCTGCTCAGCCTGACCAGAGCTGAGAAAGCCCCAGGCCTGCCAGGTGATTGTTATAAACATCTCCCTTGGACAGCTGAACCACAGAACACAAAGCAGCCCAGGCACACCCCGAGCCTCCTTCCCCCTCCTCCCACTGTCACCTTCTGGGGGAGCAGGCAGACCCCCCCCCAGCGCATTCCCACGAGTCAAGCCACGTCAAGGCAGTCAGTTAAGTGTCAATACACCCCTCAAAACAGAAAGTTTATTGAATAAAGCTTGGAGAGCAGTAAACCAAACAGATGCATCCACCTAAATAAAAAAAGTTCCACATTATTTACAAAGTTCAGTCGTTGGCTAAGTTTGTTCACATGCAGAGAGTAATGCACAGGTTAACAACTGGTAGTGTTTGGATGCCATAAACGCTGGAAGCAGTGAAGTATATCAACACCAAACACATCGAGTTCAGCTATAGGCCAGTTAACTAAAACAGTGACCTGGTCCCCCCCACGAAGATTCACACATTCTAGTTTAGTTTCCTTAAGGTTTAGGCACAAGCAAGTTTGCTAAATAAAAGTAACTGTAGCAGTTCCTGGTGAACTAGGGACTACAGCAGCAGGTTAATAGACCCTCTTCCTCTACAGCACCAGAGAATGAACGACTTGCAACCATGCTTCGAGAGAAGGGGAAGGGGGCAGCCGCAGGTTACGGGGCGGGCAGCGCGCGGCGGCGGCGCCAGCGTTGGTGCGGGGCGGTAAGGCCGTGGCAGTTCCGATGGACACTGGCTGCTCAGAACCCATCTGGACTCAAAGGAGTGCTTCCAAGCCAAGACTCTGACAGTGAGGTGGGGAGTCACACACGGTGTGAGGCGAGACAAGCGGGTGCGCACCGGGGCTCTGCAGACACCGGGAAGCTACGCTGACACCGGCCAGGAACACACCGCTCCCAACGAGCCCGGCCCTCTGAGCAGGCTGGAAGGGAAAGTAAAGCTACCCCAACAAAACACACTACCAATGAAACAAGAAATGGCAGCCTGGAGGCTCCACACACTTCCCTACGCTGCAGGAGATGGGTTCATCGGCTCTCTTGTGCTTTGACACAGCAGCACGCTTCCTCTCGCCCCTCGACAGCCTTTGGCGGGTGGTTACACCGAGAAAGCAGGTCTAGAGCTGTCACAATAGCCTGGGGACTGCCATAGCACCAGCTGCAAACCGTGCCCAGCCACTTCAGGAGCAGGACAGAGCAGACAAATCACACAGGGGCCTTGTGCTAGAGGTCAGAAGGACTGCCTGGAGAGGAGAGAACAGCCCGGCGGTGACCTAAGGGGCATGCAGCTGCTCACAATGCGGGTTCTGGGTTCTGAGAGAGACCACGAGCATCTGGAGATAGAAAAATGGATTTGACCAAAGTCTGAGGGTTCCTAGCAGTCTGTTTGCATGCTGGAACACTCCACATTTGTGTTAGCTTGACAGAACTGTCCATTCCCATCCCCTCCCCGCCCTGTCCCCAGACACAATGTTAAACAGAAGCAACAAGAAGGATTTCCCACAGTTGACTCTTTCCCTCATTCATCACAGGAGCTCTTCCAAGTGACAGGAGAAGATCTCAGCTGGACATGAGTGATGCTGATCTAGGCTTTGTGCTGCCCCCTACCCCCCCTTCTCTGCAAACAGCTTCAGTTCCTCTGCTTACACACACCACATGCACCTGTGAGACCAATCAGTATCCCACAGCTCACTCTTCAATGTTTTCTACCTACTGGATGTGGCATCTTCCAGCATCTCAATGCTGTCAAGCATCAGCACCTTCAAGCCACTAAACACTAGAAATAAAACACTGGCTGAAAATCATATAAAAACCTGGCCCTGAAACACCAGAACAGAGTGGTACCAGCAGAGTTAACATGGTAGAGAGAGATTCCTTGGGTTTCCTTTAAAAAGCACCCCCCCATACAACCCTCCCCCACCACAGCTGGGTGTCAAATAAATACTTGTGCTGACTTCATCATGACAACTCTAGTTGGTTGGTGACAGAATAGGAGTACAAGTCTTCAGCAGTGCACATGAGAAATGAACTGTGAAAAGGCAGATTCTGGATACAGGATTCTTGTTTTGGAGGGGGGAGGGGGGGGGGAGGGGGGAGGCAATATCTCATCATGGAGGGAAATGGACAACTGAGATTATGGCCAACTGGTACTGGAGACTCCAGGAAGACTTCAGCTTCTTCTAGATTTTGAATGCTGAATAAGCCACTGAAGCGTGATATCTGAAGAGAGAAGAGAGGAGAGGAAGTCCCACAGTCAGCTGTCCACCTGGGGAACTGCCATGGCTCTGGTGGGCCTCCCCCACAAGCAGCCCTTCCCCTAAGGATGGCCCAAGGCAAATCAACCAAACAGCTTTCTGGAATGCCTGCTGTCTGTGCTTTGGTCCTGCCCAGTAATGCTTAAAGGCAGGATTTCAACCCAGACATCCTGGTTCCTGACAACCACACTTCCAGGAGAAGACACTCCTTAAGGGGATGCTTTGGGATGGCTCACAATCAGTTTCAGACCAATGCTGCTCTGCCCAGCCAGCCTGCCTCTCCTCACCTGAGGAGAGCAAAGTTAGTTTGGCCCTTCAAGGCATTAAGCTCCTCAGTGGCTGAAGAAGGGCCTCCAAAGCAGGTGCCATGCACTAGCACCTCACCAGCCCAGTGCTTCCAGCAGCACCTTCCTTACAGCACCAGGGGTGCTCAGGTGTGCTGTGAGGCTTGGGTGGGAGACAGGACAGGAGGGGAGTATCAGCTTCTCCTAGCCACCACAGGAGTGCTTAAGTGCTGGTAAGGTGAGCTGGGCTTCTTGGGTAAGAGGCCAGGAGAATTCCCCAGGCTGTTCATTTCCCCTGGAAAGAAGTTGAGTCCACTTCTGGTACCCTCAGGCACCCTCACCAATACACTAACACATTGCCCTTGGATTGGTCACCAGCTTCCTGCAGCCAGCAAGCTCTGTGTTTAAGCAGCTGCCATCCCCCAGACCACCCTCTGCCAGCCCCTCGCAAGGCCTGCTGGGTCAGGGTCATAATTACCTATATTATCTTTCTCTTTGCAAGAAATTGAGTAGCAGCAGATTTCTCTGTCCTGAATAGCAGCAAGGTTCCTGTGGAAGAGAGAACATTTCAAACACACTTCACTTCCAACAAAGACTCAGAGAATCTAAGCTCTTCCCCTTCATCCTCTCCACATTGATTGTTTCTATGCACTGTTTCAGCTGCCTCCTGGTGCTGGCTTCTCTGATTAATGCCAGCTTCTTACCCAAGAACCCTACATAGAAGAATGCACTGATTGAGTTAAAGCCTCTCTCAGGAAGGGTTACACTTACATCTTTTCAATTAGCTGTTTCTCATCCAAAGCATTAGGGAGGTCTCTCTTATTTCCAAGTACTAGAACCTGAAATGCAGAGCAGAAGGAAACAGCTGCAGCTGTACTGAAATTATCCAATCTCAGAAACCCCAAACCCAACCAAGCCAACCCCCAAATTTCAGGGGGGTCTGACAAGCAAGCTGCACTTGACTTAAATCTAACAGAATGAGACATTCACTCTTAAACCAGATGAAGAAGTCAAACTGGCCTAGCCACAGGGAAAAAGGGGTCACAAAGAAACTCTTCTGTGCAAAAAGCAAGCCTGAGGACACATCAGTTGATAAAACTGAGACCCATCCCAGTAGAATCCCAGCTGAGATTCCCCAGACTTCCTCTGAATCATAGAATCCCAGAGCTGTCAGGGCTGGAAGGGAGCTCAAGGCTCAGCCAGTTCCAACCCCCCTGCCATGGGCAGGGACACCTCACACCACAGCAGGTTGCTCACAGCCACCTCCAGCCTGGCTGCAAACACCTCCAGGCAGGAGGCTTCCACCACCTCCCTGGGCAGCCTGTGCCAGGCTCTCACCACCCTCATGGGCAACAACTTCCTGACATCCAATCTCAATCTCCCCATGTCTAGTTTTGTTCCACTCCCTCTGGTTAAGCTGTACTATAGCAGACTCCAGAAGACAGCACAAACTCATCCTGTGGAATTCTCTACTCTCTGAACTTGAGTCTTCTTGCAGGCTTTCAAGAAGAATGGATTCACTGAAGGGCTTTAATCACTGAAGGCTAACGACTTCAGGCACTAGGGGCAGGCAGTGCTCGTACCTCAAGTAACTGCTAAGGTTAAGCCTTCCAATCGCCTTCAGAGCTCAAAGCAGCTGTCAGAGTTGCTGGAGTTCTGCACAGCCCCTGAGGAAGTTTAACAGTGTGTCAGGCAAGCCTTACTTACAGGGATTCCTTGTAACTGGGGCTTATCTAGGAGGTTGTGCAGCTCATTTCGAGAGGCTTCTATTTTCTCCCGGTCTGCAGCATCTACCATGTAGCTGTGAAGAGAATGGGAGGCGAGGTCAGAGAGGCTCCACTGCTTCACAAGGAGCAGCCTCTACACTGCCACTTCTGAGCACACTCAACAAGCCTTGAAAGCAGGATCTGCTGAGCAAAGGCTGTGGCTCTTGATAAAAAAAAGGATATCTCAAAGATGAGAGGAGATGAAAGATGCTTTGAGTCAGGCAGCACTGCCACCCAGTTCAGACAGGGAGTAGTCAGTACTCCAGATCAGACACTGCTGAGAGCACAACCCAGCTGCAGCCCTCAGCTTGAGGGGAAAGCAAGGTCAGGATGGTTGGAGCAGTTTCAAAATTAAAACAAGTGCTCCTGAGTCAGCACAGAATGGGCTGGGCTGGAAAGGACCTTAAAGATCATCCAGTTCCAACCCCCTGCCATGGGCTGGGACACCTCCTGCCAGAGCAGCTCGCTCAAGGCCACAGCCAACTCTGTTGTGAACACTGCCAGGCCTGGAGACTCCACAGCTTCTCTGGGCAATCTGTTCCAGGGCCTCAGTACCCTCCTGGCAAGGAGTTTCTTCCCAATGTCTAACCTAAATCCAGCTTCTTCCAGTCTGAATCCATCACCCCTCATCCTGTCACTACACACTTTGTCAAAATCCCTCTCCAGCTCTCCTATAGCCCCCTCCAGGCTGCTCTGAGGTCTCCCCAGAGCCTTCTGTTTTCCAGGCTGAACAACCCCAACTCTCTCAGCCTGTCTTCACAGCAGAGGTGCTGCAGCCCTCTGATCATCTTCATGGCCCCCTCTGGCCCTGCTCTAACAGTTCCATATCCTTCTTGTGTTGGGGACTGCAGAGCCAGACCCAGCACTGCAGGTGGGGTCTCAGCAGAGAGGAGCAGAGGGGCAGAATCCCTTTGCTGCCCCAGCTGCCCACGCTGCTGGGGATCAGCCCAGGACTCAGCTGGCTTCCTGGGCAGCAGTGCAGTTAGGAAGGGTAGGCCCAGGTGGCAGAAGAAGACACTTACACAATGGCATTCACTCCTCTGCAGTACCGCTCCCACATGCTTCGGAACCGCGGCTGCCCTCCTATGTCCCAAATCTCCGAGGCGAAGGGAGAGAGAGTTAGAGAGTGCAGGCAGGCAGTGCTCACACACATCACACACAGGTGAGACAAGAAATCACACCATAGTTTCCCCCCTTCTTTTAGGCCACAGAGGTCAGCAGCAGTGCCTCCCCCAGCTGCTCAAAGCTTGCAGCAAGGTGCAAGCCAAAGCATCTTACAGCAGATGCAGTGACGCCCCTGGCTGCTGGGGTCACACACTGTGGTATGCCAGAGAGAGACTGAATCTTGGCCTCAGGCTTTGCCTCCCCACAGGCAATATTGATGAGGAGAAGAGGAGGATCCCTGGGCCCTAAGCATGTGAAAAGGAACTCAAATTAAAGCTCTCTTACTCCATGAACCTGGAAATCACAGAGAGAGTCTCAGTGAACAAGCACTAAATGCACCCTTCAGCTAATTAAGTTAGCTGAGCCTCTTCAGTTTCCTGTGTTAAAAATCCCCAACAGAAATTCACAGATTGGGTTGGGTTGGAAGAGACCTTGAAGATCATCCAGTTCCAACCCCCCTGCCAAGGGCAGGGACATCTTCCACCAGACCAGGCTGCTCAAGGCCTCATCCAGCCTGGCCTTGAACACCTCCAGGGAGGGGGCACCCAGCTAGAAGCTGAGAACAACCTTCCATGGGATTAGAGAGGCAATCAGTGGTAACATACCTTTATTGTAACATTACCCTTTGTGACTTTTCTCATGTTGAAGCCCACAGTAGGAATCATATCTTCACTGAATTGACCTGACTGGAAACAAAACAGAAGGTTGAATTTAGTGATAATCTAATGCAGCTCCTTTGCAGTGTGAAACCGCAGCAGCTCTCTCTACCCAGCTGCCTCCCAGGGCTAAGGAGTTGTAGATGTTACACAGCTTGTGTGAAATCAGGCACTCCTTACAAGCACTTACCACAGAATGGTAGGGCTGGAAGGGACCTCCAGAGATCAAGCCCAACTGCCCTGCCAAAGTAGGGTCACCCAGGGCAGGTCACACAGGAACACATCCAGAAAGGTCTTGGATGTCTCTAGAGAAGGAGACTCCACAACCTCTCTGGGCAGCCTGCTCCAGGCCTCCAGCACCCTCACAACAAACAACTTTCTCCTCCTGCTCAGATGGAACCTCCTGGGCTCCAGTCTGTATCCATTGCCCCATATCCCATCACAGGACACCCCTGAAAAGAGCTTGGCCCTTTCTTCTTGCTCCTCACCCTTCAGATATTTATGGACATCAGTAAGATCCCCTCTCAGCCTTCTCTTCTTCAGCCTGAACAGCTCCAGGGCTCTCAGCCTTTGCTCATCAGACAGATGTTCCAGACCCTGCAACATCCTCACAGCCTCTGTTGGACATTCCAGTAGATTCCTGCCCCTCCTGGACTGGGGAGCCCAGAACTCTACACAATCCTCCAGATGTGGTTGCTCCAGGGCAGAGCAGAGGGGAAGGAGAACCTCCCTTCACCTGCTGGCCACACTCTTCTTAATGCACCCCATGAGACCACTGGCTCCTTGGCCACAAGGGCACATTGCTGTCCCATGGACAACTCCCTGTCCACCAGGACTCCAAGGTTCTTCTCCATGGAGCTCCTTTCCAGCAGGTCAATCCCTAATCTGCACTGGGGCACATGAATAAGTTCTCAGGCCTTGAGGCAGTGAGGGGAGCAAAGCTGCTTGGGGAGAAGTGCTCTGCATTGCTTGGCAGATGGGCAGGTGTAGGAGAAGAGCCAGACACCTACTTCTGCTACAGCCAAGCCCTGCCCATCAGGGCCTCCTGGCTACCTGGCAGCTACAAACACCCACAAGATGCTCCTCTGATGCAAGCTGCTGTGTGGTCAGCAGTTACAGCAATAAATCACTCCTGGGGAGTAAGCTTCCAACCCACAGCTATGAGTTAACTCCCTGAGGAGCTCCAGGAAGTGGAAGGACCTGACAGGTCTGCTTCCTGCCAGGCTACACAGTGTCCAGCCTGCTCAGCACTGGAAGAGGCACTCAAAATGCAACTGGAGACTGTGTCAGGCTGCTTCCACCAGCAGCTGAGCCTCTCTCTAAGCACTGCCATAACTGCTACAAAAGAGGCTCTCTGCCGGCAGATGTTTGACTGCCTGCTGGGCTTTTATCTTTACCAGCCTGAGAGCCAAGTTCACAGCTGCCTCCTGCAGCTAAGCCAGCAGTCATAACAAGTGATAGCAAGCACAGCTTCCTTGGCTGTTTGGCAGAAGGGGAACCTCAGCCACAATGGCCATTAAGGATCTCACCACATCCATTGTGGCTTTGAGCTCCAGACAGACAACCAGGTTTGGTTGGCTCAGCTGCACTCAGCTGTTCAATCAGGGTCTGGGATCACAGCAGCAGAAAGGCTGCTCCCTGATGTGGCACAGAGAAGCCAGCCTGAGCTCAGAGCCCTTTAGGATCTATGAAGTAAACATCACAACACCCTACAGAGTCAGGGCCCAAGGGCTCACAGGCTGAGGAGTCCCTGCTGTGCACAGCCTGCCACCAGAAGATGCCCAGCTTGCACCATCAATGCTTTGTCCACTCAAGCCCACAGCTTGCTCCCCTTACCCCTGCCCCCAGAACACCTCTGGTGATCTCCCACTAGCAAACTGGAGCTGCAGCCCCCACCCAGCACAGCCTCCAGGAGAGTGCTGATGGACACTGGAAGGCAGCTGAAAACATCCAGATGAGAGCAGTCTCCTCTGAGCTGGTTTGGTCAGGTCCCTCAGCTCACCAGCACATTGCTCCTGCTGCTCACATCCAAGCCCTGTTCAGCTTTGGAGGTCCCTGGGGAGGTGGTGCTTTCTCACATTTAAGATCTGCTCTCCAGATGCAAGGCCAGACAGACTAACAGTGTTTTAAAAGGGGTAAAAAGAAGTCTCCAAGTCCTTGAATCCAAGGAATGCAAGAGTAAAGAGAGTGCTGACCTGCAAACAGACAGCTTAAGCCTCCTCTGGCAGGGCTTCTGCATTCTCCTAAGCTCCACAGACCAGCCTCATGCAGCACTGCCTCACAAACCACTCTGACCCTTCTGCTGACTCAGCAAGCTAGGGGCACAGCCTTCCAGGTGCCCACCTCAGCCAGTCTGAGGAGGCAGATCTTTAGCCATGGTGCCCTCCATGTCTGAGGCAGTTCAGTGGAGTACCTAGAGCAGACACTGCCAGTCTTGCCTTTGAAGGGGCAGCTTGCTGTGGTTGCTCCAGACCCACTGCATTCCTGCCTCTGCAGTCACACCCTACACCCACATCTCCTGACCAAACATCTCCCAAGCACTCCCTCAACCTCCACCTCTTGGTGCTACCCCAAATGCCATCAGCTGCTCCCAGACACTTCCAGACTCTTCACCTTCTCTCAGCACTCTTTCCTTCAGCTGGGAGCAGCACCCCATGTGCCACATGGTCAGTGCAATGCTGAAGGGCTGGCTGTGATCCACCACAAAGCAGCTCTCACAGAACCCTCAGAAGAGCACTTTTTACCACTTTCCAAGTGCCCTCTACCCACCCTACACATCCACTTGGCATAAAAACCTGCTCTGGCTTGCTTAGAAACTCTAAGCTGTCTCAGTGTGGCTGCTCCTGTGGTCACTGCACCTAACCAAAGCTGCCAGCAGGCACCTCACAATGAGAGTATGGTGACAGTGATTTTGCTGGCAGGCAGTGATCTCCTTTGCCAGGTTCTGCCATTGAATCCAACTCTCTTGGCCCAGAAGGGGTTTTCTTAGCCCAGAACTCAGAGGGCTTTTGTTTACTACCTCTACAGGGTGGGGGGAGGAAAGCAGGAACTCAGCTGCACCTTGGGAGCATTGCTATGTAAAAGCCACTCACACCAAACAAGAAGAACATGCTTCTAGGAGTAGGCATTGGTGTTTGAAGCAGACATCCATCCCTGGCCCCCTTGGAGCAGATTACTCAGCCCTATCACTGTGTGGTCACAATCCCATCTTCTCTCCTCTTAAAGCAGAGGCCAGCTTTCAAACAAGCTTGATAAGCAGAGAAATGTTTCCAGTGCCTGCTCTGGAAGCTCTTGGCTGTTGTCACACACAGAAGCATTGCTCAAACACTCAAAGGCAGGCAGAGTAGCTGCTTACAAACCTAGCAGGAGCATCTGCTTGCAGCACTTGTGAGTATGCCACCAGGCAGCTGCTGTGCTTAGAAGACCAGCCCTGTGTACCAGAAGTGGCTCTGAATGAAGCCATCACAGCATGCAGACCATAGAGCATGAACACAAGCTGGGGGCTGGAGGTCACCAAACAAGGAAGTCTAGCCCCTGTGTGAAAGGCAAGAGAGAGGGAGGCTCAACAGCCCCAGCTTCAGAGAGCACAGACAGAGAGAACCTGCAGCAGGAGCCTTCAAGCCTCCTGGTGTGAGAGCCCTTCCCTCTTCAATACTCCAAGCTCCTGCAGAACCCCAGCACCCAACTTCAGTGCCCCATGAACCCACTGGCCTGCCTGAGCACCTGTTGGATAAGGATCCTCCAGAGCAGCAAAACTGCCTCCAGGCTCAGCGAGGTCCCTGCACTGCATTCCGGGGCAGGGCCAACACCTACCCACTTGGATGGCTCTGCTTCAGCTCCCATCCCCTGCTGGCACATCTCCTGCTGCCACCACCTCTTGCACAGCCCAGCATCACAGCATCCCAGACTGCTTTGGGGCAGAAGGGACCTTTACAGGGCATCTACTTCAAGCCCTGCAGTCAGCAGGGACATCTGCAGCCAGAGCAGGTTGCTCAGAGCCCCAAAGAACCTGACCTGGCATGGTTCCAGGGATGGGACAAGCAGGGATAGGGTCTCACCACATAACTTCCTCCTCTCCACTCTGTCTCCCTCTTTCAGTTTAAAACCATCATCCTTTGTCCTGCCACAGCAGACCCTGCTCAGAAGTCTGTTCCTATCTTTCTTACAGCCCCCTGTAAGTACTGAAAGGCCACAAGAAGGTCTCCACAGAGCCTTCTCTTCTCCACACTGAACAATCCCAGCTCTGTCCTTGTAGGAGAGGTGCTGCAGCCCTTGGATCATTTTTATGAGCCTCTTCCTGGACCCCTTCCAACAGGTTAATGTCCTTTTTGTGTTGAGGACTCCAGAGCTGGACACAGCACCCCAGCTGAGGTCTGAGCAGAGGGGCAGCATCCCCCCCCTGGACCTGCTGCTCTGCAGCATTTCTAACTTGCTCTCTTCATCTCCCTGCCAGATGCCAGCCTGACCCACCAGCTCAGCCCAGCTTTGCTGTGTGCTCTGAGCCACCAGCAGATGTGCCCAAGCACGGCCACAAGCATTCCAGTTTAGTCTTTCTTAGCAGTCATGATTAAAGCAAGCTGCTCAGCAAGCCTGCTATCTCCAGTTGTCTCAAGTAAAAGCAAACCCAAGCACACTCTGCCTCCTTCCTCTGCCTCTCCACAGCCACAGACTACAGACAGGAGACTCCTACCCTGCAGGGAGCTGTGCTGAGCAGGCTGTCAGCACCAAGCCCTAAGCAGCTCCATCAAGCAATTGAGCACAGGGCTGGAATTCCTGCTTCCTGCACCTTCCTTAAAGATTCATTTCCAGACATTAAAAGAGCCATTAAAGGCAGAACTCAAACTGCAGCAGTTCAGCTGGTGCTCCTCCTTCCCTCCTTCCAGCTAGGATCACAGAATGTATACACAGTATATACTGTGATACTGTGAATGCATTGGGCTGGAAGGGACCCTTGAAGGTCATCTTGTCCAAACCCCCTGCAGGGAACAGGGACACCTCCAACTAGATCAAGTTGCTCAGGGCCCCACCAAGTTTGACCTTGAATGTCTCCAGGGATGGAGCCTCAACCACATCCCTGGGCAACCTGTGCCAGTATTTCAGTCCCCTCATTGTGAAGAGCTTCCTCTTGCTGTCCAGGAACCTCCTTCTAATGCCCAAGGAGCAGCAGAGCAGTGGCCCTGTCCTGCTGGCACTGGGGAGCACACAGCAGTTTGATGCTGAATTCCATTCACAGGGTCCTCGACCACCAGCTCACAGCCACCAGATTGTGATTCCACAAGGAGAGAAAAGGTCAGGGCAGCCTTCAGCTTGCTTCTCATAAAGCCAGGGTGATTCATTACTGTTCCAGGACAGATTTCTTCATACAGGCTTTGTTACCTCACAGCAAGGATTTATCATCTCTGCTCATAAAACTCTTCATCCACCTGGAAGAGATTGCAAACAGCCTGACCAACCAGGAGACACCAGCACTGGGGTATGGATCCCAGCCAGGACACTCCCAATCCACCCTAAGCTCTGCTCTTCAGCCCTCAATCTCTCTCTCTTCACACTGCAAGGCACAGCTCTCAGAATTCTCCTTTGGAAGCTACCACTGCCCTAAGCCTCCTCTGCAGCATCCAAGTGCACCACACACGGACAACTCCACTCTCTGCTTTCTGTGGTCCCAGCTCCTCCTTGAAAGAGTTCAGTGCTTCAGCTGCTTGTGGTCCCCTTCAGAAGCTTCAGCTCTACTTTAGGAGCTTCAATCTTTGAGATCCAAGAGGCCACTTGAAGGCTTCCATAGCAAGCCTTCTGCAAAGGGTTGCTGTAAAACCCAAATCAGTTCATTCTGAGAAGAAAATGCATTTTCATGCCATGGAATGTTCCAGAGGAGATGGACTGCTAACCATGGAACTGCCAGCAGCAGTGGAACAAGAGCTAAGGAGGCATCTCTTCTGTCTACAGGGCAGTCATGTAGGGGCTGAGGGCACTTCACCCCTCTGCTGGTCATCAAAGCACCTTTCTCCAGGTGTTCTATTGCTTAAAGAATCCTGCAGAGGAACTTCAGACCCCAGTGGAAGGAGTACATTCTGATTTCAGTCCACCTGGGGTACAGCAAGCCCTCAGCACATGACCTGGTGTGTGAGTCACCCCAGATGGGCTCTATTAGCTAATGAAGTGAGGCAATCCATTTCAAGAGGCTCCTGTGATTAAGAAACTCTTCACTTAGAACTCTATCAACCTTCTCCCTTAACTACCATGTGTACAAAGTGACAACAGACTCTGTTTATGACCCACCTGGGTGTTGCAGAAGGCACCAAAGCAGCAGCAAGGCTCTGTGGAGCAATCTTTTGCCACACTTTCCCAGCCTGACTTCTCTAAGTCAAAGTTACTGCCAACAGTCATGAGGAAGGAAGTCACAGCTCCCAAGTGGCCAAAGGAATCTTCTGCTGAGAGGCACTCCAAACACTCTCTAGAAAGCAAGGCCTCATTCAAAGCTTTGTCAGATACCCCAGAGGTAAAAACCAGACCACACAAAGCTGGGCCTTGACACAAATCTTAACCAGGGACCTCCTGTATCCCAGCAACACAAACAGAACTGGCTGAGCTAGACCTGCTTAACTGCATCAGGAAGACTCAGGGAGGGAGAGTTAAACCTGACAGAGTGAGGACAGTCTAACTGGGAAGGAGTTAAACCTGCCAACTGAATGAGGACAGTCTAACTGGGGGGGGGAGTTAAACCTGCCAACTGAATGAGGAAAATCCAACTGGGAGGGAGTTAAACCTGCCAACTCAATCAGGACAGTCTAACTGGGAAGGAGTTGTTAAACCTGACAACTAAATGAGGACAGTCTAACTGGGAGGGAGTTAAACCTACCAACTCAATCAGGACAGCCTAACTAGGAGAGACTTAAACCTTATCAGGAAAGCCTGGCTCCTCCTCACCCACCCTTGCAGTTCTCCTCTCCTGCCTGCTGAGGATCAGGCTGTCCAACTTCAGCATTCCAGTGCCAAGCCCCTGGATAAAGGACTGCTCTACTGGCCTTCAAGCAGGGCTTGACACTAGGAAGCACAACTCTTGGGTGAAGCACTTTGCAGCAGCTGAGCAAGTGTCCCCTGGCCCACCACATGCACTGGGAGCAGTCAGTTCACTTAGTCACGTTTCAGTTGCATCACAGGCTGGGGAGCTGGGCTGCCCCTGGCAGCTCCCCACAGCAGCATGGCTGGAGTCAGGCTGATGAAAGGAAGGCTGTTAGGAGGCACTGGCTGCAAGCAGCAGAAGATCCTGCAGGCTCCAGTCACTGAGGGGCATTTCAAGGCCTCAGATAAGAAGCTGTGACAGCAGGATGACAGGCAGTTTTTCTGAGTAAGAGCCACAGGCCATCTCCACGATGGAAATGAGAAGCAGGAAGAAATGATAGCCTCCCTTGTGAGCAAGTTTACTCACACACAAGGAAAACTTAGGCTTAATAGCTAATTAGAGACAGTGACTAATACAGAGCCTCAGCAAAGCAGAAGCTGCAGGAGGTGCAGCCAGCTCTTAACAAGGTTCCACTGCTCAGGCTGGTCTCAAAACCTCTTAGTCAAACTAAGTTTGCCCTGATTACAAACTAAGTGCTTGTTTACACTGGAGGAATAAACAGGACCCAAACCAGCCAGCAACCTACAAGATCATTCTAGAACTGGACTGGCTGCTTTTCAGGGCCTCTCACTCCAGTGATAGCCTGCTGCTCTATCAAGCCTCCTGTGATACTGGCTTGGGGTTTATCTCTAGCTGCACATGCCTGACTTGATTGGCATTGATTGCATTACAGATTCCCATTAGACTCCACTCCAGAGCCTGGTAGCAGCCCTTTGTTAGGCAGAATGCAGCCTTCTAAGCCATACCAAGCTCCTGGTAGGTAATCCAGCTCTGAGAGCTGCTCTACAGGACTAGCATCTTGCTGTGTCATTCCTTTCATTTTGGCTTTATGGAATCCCAGTGCTCACCAGCTAGCTCCATCCACACCACCAAGGGGCCTGCAGAGAGCAGTTAGTTTTCCAGCACTCCATCCCAAATGCATGCTCTGAACTCGAGGCAGCCAAGGAAGCAGCTACCAAGTTAGCTCTCGGTGAGAGGCAATCCTGTGCTGGCAGCTGAAGCTCGTGCTGCTACCTCTTCAAAGCAGTAACAAAACCCTCAGCAAATCTCCTCACTGAAAAAAAGAAATCCTAAACCAAAAGCAATCAAAGAGTCAGCAGATTGCCCACCTCAAACCTTCAGAAGTGTCAGTGGTTGCCTCCAAAGCTACAGCAGCTAACCAGGCTGTGTCATGATGCCTAATGATTTCCTCCTTATTTCACTCACTTTTGCAAGGCAATTTGGATGACACTCACTCAGATCAATTCCTGGGTGTGCTCCTAAGCTGTGGCTGAAGTCTTGCAAGATTCAAGCCCCAGCAAAGCAAGCTGGAGGCAGAAGTCAGCTCCACTTAGGAGTACTTCCACCAGCTGAGACAACTTAGCTGCTGCAAAGGGAGATGCAGCTAATACAACCACCCTGCCCTGCTCCACAGAGCTGCAGCACTGTTTCACAGCAAGCCTCCAAAGGAGATGTGCTCCTGGTACCTCAGACCAGTGCTTTGTCAAGGGGCAGCACCACAGAAGGCAAGAAAAAAGACCTGCAGAGTAAGCTCAGTACCCCAAGCTGCAGGAAAGCACTGATCAGCACCAGCTGAGCAGCCACAGACTGAGGCTGTTCAACTCTTTCAGAACTCCAGTCTGAGACACCCAAACCCAGGGGCAGTGGCAGCCACTGCTGTGGGTGAAAGAGAAGGCTTCTGGCATTCTCAGCCAGTCCAGCAGCTTTCAACCAAACACAACCAGGCAGAGAAGAGTTCCCTCTGGTGAGGGAGGACACATTTCACACAGCTACCATGAAGCCCCCTGTATGTCAACGTGCTCAGCTCCCCCAGAGCTTGGCTGTGTTGGGACAGCTAGTCAGTGTGACAAGGACTCTGCATAACTGCAAGTGAGTGTGAGTCCTCCTCCCATCCAGCAACACATCCAACTGACAAATAAATACACCCAGAAAAACACTCAGGGACGTTAAGGATGCAGCCTCAAGATACCTCAGCCAACCAGGACACTGCAGGTCTGCTCAATGCCAGGCTGAAGCCATCAGCTTGCTCACTCTGGGTACACTGCACCCAAGCCAGGCACACTCACTGCAAAACCAGAAGGTTCCCTGGTTTCCCATTTCAGCCTCTCTAGAAGGACTTCCAAATCGCAGCTGCTCTCTCTGGCAGCTTTCTGTCACCCCTGCAGAACGAGCCACTGCTGAAGGCACTTAAGCAAGCCACTCTTTATCTGGCTCAACAATGGAAAAGCTTCATGTAGGAGGATTCCCACACCCTTCCTTCAGCTGCTCCAGGCAGATTGGCAGATAAGCGGGCCCGAGCTCAGCAGCCTGCTGCTGGGGGGTTTGGAGCTTGTACTTCTTGGTGCATACCTTAAGAGAAAGTAGAGGATTTGATACAGGCAGCAGCAAGCAGGGTAAGTGGAAAAAAATAAACCTGAGCGAAGAACCGAGAGTGGGAAACGCTTAAATCATTTACTGAGGAGCAAAGAGTGAAACGGGAGGAAGCAGCCGAAAGCACTCTCCAGGGAACCACGGAATGGTTGGGGTTGGAAGAGACCTCTCAGCTGCTCGGGCCCGAGCACCACGGCCCAGCCCGCAGAGCGCCCTGCAGAGCTGCGCTCGGACACAGCCCTCGGCGCCCCCCGGCAGCACACAGGGTCACGGAGGCAGGGCAGCTCCCGAGCACGGCCCCGCCGCCTCTGCCGGCGCCTCCGCGGCAAGGGCAGCCCTGCCGGACGGCCTCACCCCGACAGCCGAACAGCCTGCCCCCGACAGCCTGCCCCCAGCACTCCAGCTGCGGGCCCCGAGACACAGCGCTGCGAGCGGGGCAGCCCCCAGCCGGCAGCCCCCAGGCCGCTCCCGGGGCAGCCCCCAGCCGGCAGCCCCCAGGCCGCTCCCGGGCCCGGCCCCGCCATCGGCCCCCTCCCGCCGGGCCCGCGCGGGCCGCCGCGCCCCCCAAGGCCCCAGCAGGCCCCGGCGCGGCCTGGCCCCGGCGCGGCGCGGCCCGCTCACCGCGATGACGTTGACGAAGGTGGTCTTGCCCGAGTACTGCAGCCCCACCAGGGTGAGCTCCATCTCCTCCTTCCAGAAGAGCGAGCGGAACCAGTCCAGCAGCCGGGAGAGCAGCGCCAGCATGGTGGCGGCGGGGCGCGGACGAGCCGGGGGCGCTGGCGAGGCTGGGCCCGGGGACTGGCTCCGACGGCGGCTGGCGGACACCGGCGCGCTCCCACACGGCCCCGCTCGCCCCCGCGCCGCGGTCATATGACGCCTCTCCACCGCCCGGCAAGAGCGGCCGCGCCTGCTGCCGCTGCTCCTTGTACCGCCCCCTGCCGGCCGCCGGCAGAACAGCGCCCGGGGAGGACCGGCGGCGGCGGCAGGGCGGGGAGAAGGCGAGGCCACGCTGCGAGGGGCGGGGGCGCCGGCTCCGAGCCTCAGCAGCGCCACCTAGGGCGGGGAGGCGGCGGGGCGTCTGCTCGCGGCCGCCAGCACCGCAAGCACAGAACCAACCAAGGTGGAAAAGACCTTCGAGATCACCAAGGCCAAGCTGTCACCCAGCATCACCTGATCAACTAACCGCGGCACCAAGCGCCTCACCCATGTTATGTTAAACACTCCCAGGGACGGTGACTCCACCACCTCCCTGGGCAGCACATCCCAGTGGCCAATCTCTCTTGCTGGGAAGAACATCTTCCTAACATCCAGCCTGAACCTCCCCTGGCACAGCTTGAGACTGTGTCCTTTCCTTCTGTCACTGGTTGCCTGGGAGAAGAGACCAACCCCCACCTGGCTACAACCTCCCTTCAGGCAGTTGTAGACAGCAGTAAGTCTCCCCTGAGCCTCCTCTCCTCCAGGCTAAAATCGTACACTCACAGAATCGTTTTGCCTGGAGAAGCCTTCTGAGACCATTCTGTAACTCTGCCCAGGCTGCACACAGCCCCCTCAGCCCCACCACCTTGGGCAGGTGCTGTAGGAGGGCATCCCAGCTCTTCATGCCTGCCCAGGCACCGTGCCATGGCCACGTTTGATGCCCTAACTCCATATCCCACTGCTCTCACTGCTGTTCTGCTCCTAGCCCATGGTCTGTGACCCATCCTCAGCCTCTTCCTCTGTTTGGCCCCACAGAAGTGCCCCAGCCACCTGCTGAGTGCCCCCAGAGCCACCCTGGCCGCTCTGCCCCCCAGCAGAGTGGGAAGCAGGACCCCACCAAGCCTGCAAGGAAGCTCCAATTGCAGAGAGCAGCGACTGTGGAGGCTTTCCTTGGTGCATCCTCTGGTTTGTCAGCCTCTCAGGCTGGCCACCTCAGAGTTTCTGTTTCCTCCCCTGCACTGCAGAACTGCATCCAAATCCTGGGCTTGCAGGGGACTAGAGATTAAGAGGTATGACCCACAATAGTCTCATGTGACAGATGCAGAGTGTTCTTGAAGCAAGTGAACTCTCTCACAAAACCTTGTGCATGCTCTTAGAGCTCCCAAAAACTAAAGGGTCAGCCCCCATCCCCTCCCCTCCTTGTTCTCAGTTATTCTTGCACAACTTGCCAGTCTCCAGAAGCTTCTGCCAGGAATCCATGTGTTTCCCATGGATCTTTCCCCCAGGTTATGTCACAGAATCATGGTTTGGGTTGGAGGGGAGCTCCAAAGCTCACCCAGTCCAACCCCTCTGCAGTCAGCAGGGACATCCTCCACTAGATCAGCTTGCTCAGAGCCCTGATGAGCCTCACCTTGAATATCTCCAGGGGTGAAGCCTCAACCACCTCTCTGAGCAACCTGCTGCAGTGTTGCAGCAGCTTCATGGTGCAGAACTTGTTCCTCACATCCAATCTCAATCTGCTCTGCTCTGGTTTGAAGCCCTTGCCCCCTTGTCCTATCACTGCAGGCCTTTGCAATTAGTTTCTCCCCATCCTTCTTGTAGCCCCCTCAGGTACTGGAAGGTCACCATTAGGTCTCCTTGGGCTCTTCTCCAGGCTGAACAACCCCAGCTCCCTCAGCCTGGCCTCGAAGCAGAGGTGCTGCTGGTGAAGGTAACTGCTGCTGCTGATCTTCATTCCTAGCCCAGTTCTGTACAGCAAAGCCAGCAGCAGGTGGAGGTTAAAAACCTGCCAGCTTCAACCAAGAGCAGAATGAGACAGCACAGCACACATCTGTGTGGCTTTGAAAAGGCAAGGTGACCAGAGTGATCCAGAATGACCAGCTCTGGGCATCTCCACTTACACAGCAGATTCCACACCTCCTCTACAGAGCTGTCCCCCGGAGAGGCACCGCTGAGGAGCTCGGTATTTGGATCCTCCACAAACTGTGTGGCTCCAGCTCTCCAGGTGGCTAAGTGGTGACCCTTGCAGCCTGAGGCCAAGGCAGGAGGGACCTGAGCTGAGCAAATGAAGATGTAGCTGAAGAGAATATCATGAGGGGTCTACAGAAGAAGAGTGGCAGCAGCCCAGGCTCTCTGCCACGCTTTGCTGGCTCGCTGTGCTCCATTCACTCAGCAGCAGCTCTCGGGGCACTGGCATCAGGCTGAGGAGGACTTTTCTCCATAAAGCTGAAGTGCAAAGGTGGAAACCTTCTGCCTCCAGACACTGGCACACTCCACAGACATTGGGGACCCACAGCCCCAGCCACACAGCCTCTCTAAGCCCACAAGTCTCGCCCAACACAGGCAAGAGGCTGATTCTCCCCAAGACTGCACTGGGAGAGGAAGGACCAGCACGAGCTGGGCTCTGTTCCCCCCTTCCCCCTGGTTATGGACATCCCAGCTCTAAGGGCAGCAGAAGAAGCAGGCTCAGTAGTTTTGTGGAGGCTGATAATGCAAAGAAGGAGGACAAGCAGCTCAGATGGTGCAGAGGAGCACCCAAGGAAGCAGTATGATTGGTACCTGGAAATGCTGATGCTGTTGGGCACTGCTCGTGTTTGCAAAGAGCAGCAAATACAGTCCCAGGTCTAAGGCAGTGCCAGCAGAAGCTAACTGGCCTTTTCCTTTCCTTCAGAGGGGTGCTACAGCTTAGCCAGTCTGGTCCCTGCCTAACAAAGCAGCACCTAGGAACTGCCTTGGAGCACCATGATGTCAGAGTCACCACATCCTTCAGGCTGGAAAAGACCTTTAACATCATCCAGTCCAAACAGTAACCCAACACTACCAAGTGTGCTGCTAAACCCTGAGCTCAGCACCACAGCTACACAGCTCCCAGCCCCCTCTGGGGATGAGGATTCAACCCCTGCCCTGGGCACCCTGTTCCAGGCCTTGACAACCCTTTGGGGGAAGAAATTGCTCCTCCTGTCCAACCTAAACCTCCCCTGGTGCAACTTGAGACCATTTCCTCTTGTCCCATCACTTGTTACTGGCAAGAACAAACCAACACCTCCACCCCACTCCAGCCTCCCAGGGAGCTGTAGAGAGCACTGAGGTCTCCCCTCAGCCTTCACTTCTCCAGGCTGAACAGCCTCAGTTCCCTCAGCCCTTGTGCTGCAGACCCTTCCTCAGCTTCACTGTCCTGCTCTGGACCTGCTCCAGTGCCCTTCTTGGAGTGAGGGCCCCAAAACTGAACCCAGGACTCCAAGTGCAGCCTCACCAGTGCCCAGCACAGGGGCAGGATCCCAGCCCTGGTGCTGCTGGCCACCCCATGGCTGGTGTTTGAGTGCCTAACTCCAGGGCAGAACTCATCACATCAAGTCCATATGCTCTTGGCATCCCCCTCAAATGAATGGGGCTCTGCAAAGTGCTTTTCACTGTGATCAGGAATGCAGCACCAAGCACTCATCTGGGTGCATAACATCTTGACTGTTCCATGCAGAGCTGTCTGCAGAAGCTCCCTGGGGATCTCTGCACTCATTAGTGCTTCAGTGCAGAGCACTCACAGCAAAGCCATTACTGATGCTGTGGCTGGAGAGATATTTCTGGCATCCAAGACCTGCAGAAGGCCATACCAGAAGGAGAGAGCACACAAAACCAGGGACACTTTCTGTGTCTAGATGTTTCCTGGAAACATGAAGGTGATCCAAGGGCTGCAGCACCTCCCCTGTGGGGACAGGCTGGGAGAGTTGGGGCTGTTCAGCCTGGAGAAGAGAAGGCTCCAGAAAGACCTCAGAGCAGACTTCCAGTACCTGCAGGGGCTCCAGGAGAGCTGGGGAGGGACTTTGGACAAGGGCTGGGAGTGCCAGGATGAGGAGGAACAGCTTTGAGCTGGGAGAGGGGAGGCTGAGAGTGGGGATGAGGAAGAAATTCTTTAGAGTGAGGGTGGGGAGACACTGGCACAGGCTGCCCAGGGGGGCTGTGGATGTGACCCTTCTCTGGAGGTGTTGAAGGCCAGGCTGGACGAGACCTTGAGCAACTTGAGCTGTTGGGAGGGGTCCCTGCCCATGGCAGGGGGTTGGAGCTGGATGAGTTTTCAGGTCCCTTCCAACCCAACCCTTTCTGTGATTGAATGATTCTATGAGGAGGAGAACCACTGGAGAACCACCAGGGCTGGACCCTCAGATGGGAAGTTTGGATAATGACAGAAGCAGCTCTCCTACTGCTCCCAAAGACAGCAGCTCCAGTTCTTTCTGTGCCCTTTCAGGAAAACACTGACATCACAGATGGCAGCAGAGGCTGTCTAACCTGTGGCATTTGGTGACCAACCAGTGCTGACTGCTCAAAGGTTGTCAAGGGTCAGGGCTGGGCACCAGCTGAGTGCCAGAGCTTCTCCAGGAGCCTCTCTGCATTCCCAAAGGGAAGAGAAAGGGAAGAAAGAGAAAGAGAGAGACTGATGGGGTGGGAGAGAAACTCAAGCAGCTGGGATGGGAAGAAGAACAATGCCATGGGATGGAGACACAGAGACACAAACCAAGAGCCAAGCCAAGCCCAGGGGGCAATGA
Organism: Melanerpes formicivorus; assembly: GCF_026170545.1. NCBI lineage: Eukaryota > Metazoa > Chordata > Aves > Piciformes > Picidae > Melanerpes > Melanerpes formicivorus. Next base: position 1,488,880 of record NW_027142390.1, read on the forward strand.
GGGCACCACTGGCACCACTCCAGAGTCATTCTCTGGAGAAAAGGAGCCTTAGGGGAGACCTCACTCAGTGCAACTCCCTGCAAGGAGGCTTGAATGAGGCTGGGGTTGGTCTCTTCTCCTAGGTAGCAAGTGACAGAAAACAGCCTCAAGTTGCCCCAGGGCAGGTTTAAGTTAGGCATGAAAAGAAACTTCTTCACTGAAAGGGTTCTCCAAGACTGGCACAGGCTGCCCAGGGAGGTGGTTGAATCCCCATCCCCAGAGGTGTTTCCAGGCTGCAGAGATGTAGTGCTGAGGGCCATGGCTTAGCACCAGCCTAGGTAGAGCAAGACTGGGGGGACTCTCTGACCTGAAAAGTCTTTTCCAACCTAAACTCTTTTCAGACTCTATGGGTAAGAAAAAGGGGAGGACACAACTCTGCTCTTCAGACCAGCATCAAACAGATGGCAAAAACAACTAGGCTGAGGCTGGTGTAAAGCCAGAGGATCATGCACCAGGGCATGACAGCCTGACACCAGGAGGATCCCCTGCACCCTGCCTGCCCCTTCATCCCCTGGCACCAGGAGGATCCCCTGCACCCTGCCTGCCCCTTCATCCCCTGACACCAGGGGCATCCCCTGCACCCTGCCTGCCCCTTCATCCCCTGACACCAGGAGGATCCCCTGCACCCTGCCTGCCCCTTCATCCCCTGGCACCAGGAGGATCCCCTGCACCCTGCCTGCCCCTTCATCCCCTGACACCAGGATCCCCTCCACCCTGCCTGCCCCTTCATCCCCTGACACCAGGAGGATCCCCTGCACCCTGCCTGCCCCTTCATCCCCTGACACCAGGAGGATCCCCTGCACCCTGCCTGCCCCTTCATCCCCTGACACCAGGGGCATCCCCTGCACCCTGCCTGCCCCTTCATCCCCTGGCACCAGGAGGATCCCCTGCACCCTGCCTGCCCCTTCATCCCCTGACACCAGGATCCCCTCCACCCTGCCTGCCCCTTCATCCCCTGGCACCAGGAGGATCCCCTGCACCCTGCCTGCCCCTTCATCCCCTGGCACCAGGAGGATCCCCTGCACCCTGCCTGCCCCTTCATCCCCTGGCACCAGGAGGATCCCCTGCACCCTGCCTGCCCCTTCATCCCCTGACACCAGGGGCATCCCCTGCACCCTGCCTGCCCCTTCATCCCCTGACACCAGGAGGATCCCCTGCACCCTGCCTGCCCCTTCATCCCCTGGCACCAGGAGGATCCCCTGCACCCTGCCTGCCCCTTCATCCCCTGACACCAGGAGGATCCCCTGCACCCTGCCTGCCCCTTCATCCCCTGGCACCAGGAGGATCCCCTGCACCCTGCCTGCCCCTAGATCCCCTGACACCAGGAGGATCCCCTGCACCCTGCCTGCCCCTTCATCTCCTTGGCAGCTTCCCTGACCTTGCTGGCAGAGCTGCACTAATTGGTTTCCTCCACAGGAGGAATGGCAAATGCTGCCTGCAGAGAACAAAGGCTCATTCCTTTCCTTCTCAGCAGGCTGTGGAGCATTTATGGAAGGTACCTTGCCATCAAATGCCACAGATCAGAAGTGTCCCAGCTGGCCAGCAGCAGGGAAGGTGGCCAGGAGAGTGCTCCTCCACCCCAGCACACAGCTCTGCTTTTGTGCCCATGGAAAGGCAGCTCACAAACCCCTGCCAATTAGGCTGGGACAGGAGCTGCACTTGGAGAGTTCTTCATCCATTTGCTGGTTCATTACCTGGGAACACTTCCCAGCCAGGATTAGGCCTATCGAAGTGGCTGGGATGCTGGTGCTAATTAGGCCTCATAACGAGCTCAATTGTGCACAGGTTTCCAAGTCCCTCATTAGGAGGAGAAAATAGGACACCTCCCCTCAAAAGAGTGTCCTGCTGGACTCCTCTTGCAGCTAAAGGCTGCTCCCACGAGCTAATGAAGAGACAAACTAATTGATCTGAGGAGTCAGTGGCACTTCCCTCTGCTGCTGGGCAAGGGCCCGTGCTCAGATGCCAGCACCAGTGTTGCTCTGAGGTTTTTGCACGGTATCACAGCATTGTTTTGCTTGGAAAAGGCCTCTAAGATCCTGGAGTCCATCAGCCCAACGCCACCATGGCCATTAAAGCACATCCCCAAGTGCCATGGCCACAGGTTTCTTGCACACCTCCAGGGATGAGGACTCCACCACCTCCCTGGGCAGCCTCTGCCAGGCCCTGACCACTCCTGCAGCAAAGGAATTTTTCCTCATCTCCAACCTGAGCCTCCCCTGGCAATGAGGCTGGGGAAGGCTCTGGAGAGCAGGGCTGGGGAGGAGCAGCTGAGGGACCTGGGGGTGTTTAGTCTGGAGAAGAGGAGGCTGAAGGGAGGCCTCATTCCTCTCTGCAGCTCCCTGGGAGGAGGCTGGAGCCAGCTGGGTGTGGATCCCTTCTCCCAAACAGCAAGAGATAGGAAGAGATGAAATGGCCTCAAGCTGCATCAGGGGAGGTTTAGGCTGGGGATTAGAAGGTTGTGCTGTGGCCTCTGATCACCTTCATGGCCTCCTCTGGACCCTCTCCAGCAGTTCCTTGTCCCTGTGCTAGGGGCCCCAGACCTGGAGGCAGTGCTGCAGGCTGGACCTCCCCAGAGCAGGGAGCGCCCTCCCTGTGCTGCTGCTCACACCGCTTCGGAGGCAGCTCCTCGGCTGCAGGCACGTCGCCAGCTCACCTTGAGGGAGGCAGACGTGCCTTGAGAGCTGACCTTCAGCTCCTCTCTCCTGGCAGATTCAGCCCTGCCTCTTCTCTGCAGCTCGGGACGGGACAAAGTCTTGCGGGCACCTGGGAGGAGAGCCGGGCAAGGCGGAGGGAGGCGCCGGGGAGGGAAGCGGAGCCTGGCACCCCCGGGGAGCCTGGGCAGCGTGGCTCCCAGGCGAGCACAGGGCTCTCATTCCCCAGGCTCCTGCAGGCTGAGGGATGCGGCGCAGGGGCGCAGGCTTGGCCCCCAGCCCCCCCAGCCCGCCGCCTCCAGGGCAGCCCAGGTGAAGCCCCGCGGGCTGGCCGTGCCCCTGAGGGGCCCTGGTGCGGGGTTTGCGGGGTGGCATCACCTCCCCTTACCCTCCTCTGCCTCGAGCGCTGCAGCAGCGGGCTGGGAACGTGGCAGCGGCGCCCGGGCTGGCAGGGTGCGAGACTCTGGGGCTCGGGGCTTTTTTCTTTCCGTCGGTGGCAGGGAAAACATAAATGGAGCCCTTTGAGCATTTTGATCCGGCAGAGGCTTTGGAGCCTGAGCTGCTGCTGCCTGCAAAGTGATGACCTTCAGGAATGCTGGCGAGTCCCCGGAGCCAAGCAGCAGGAGCATGAATCAGGAGGAGGGAGCAGGGAGGGGGGAAAAAAAGAGCCTGCTGTTACCAGCAAACACCAAAAACTTTCCTCCTGGCCCTCCAGGCAGATTTATTAGCAGAGACCTTGGCACTTGCACAGGGCCCTGCACAAGAAGCCAGGTCCAGGCTCCCAGAGTCCTTGCCCAGCCAGGGCTCAGTCTCCACATTTCACCCTTGCTGCCATTTCGACTTCTAAACCCCAAAAGGGAGCCAAACAAACCACGCTTCCAGAGCGAGGTCTGAGCACAAGCAGGCTCCACGGGAGCCCCTGAAAGCAGGACCTGGAGCCTGCAGCTCTGTGCAGACAGGACACATCTGCCGCTGACCCTGGAGGCAGCCAGCGCCCAGGGGGAGCCCAGAGCAGCAGCAGCAGCTCCTGAGAGGTCCTCAGCTAGGTTGAGCCATCAGCCACCCACCCAAGCACTGTACATGGGGCCGTGGTGGAGAGTCCCTGCTGCTGCCACAGCCTTGCTTGAGGCTCCCACAAGCCCTGTCTCAGCCCACCTGGGCTGGCAGCAAGGAACTTGATGATTCATAGACTCATAAACTGCTTTGGGTTGGAAGGGACCTTCAAGATCATCTAGCTCCAACCCCCCTGCCATGGGCAGGGACACCTCCCACCAGCCCAGGCTGCTCATCCAGCCTGGCTTTGAACATCCCCAGGGAGGGGGCAGCCACAGCCTCCCTGGGCAGCCTGTGCCAGTGTCTCCTCTCCCTCACTGTCAATAATTTCTTGCTCATCTCCAGTCTAAGTCTCCCCTCCTCAAGCTTCCATCCATGGCCTTGGAGGTCTCTTCCACCTGTAATGATTCTATGAAAAATGAGCTGCAGCAGCAGTCCTCAGGGTAGGTAGGGACCTGCCTGCCCTTGCAGCCTATGGGGTGAGGGTGCCAGGCCCAGAGAAGCTCCTCTTGCACCAAAGTGCCTACAAATTAAACCCCCTCCTTGCTCTCTGCCCCTGCTTGGCACATCTCTTGTTGCCAGCTGTTTCCCCAGAGCTGCCTTCACCACTAACATGCTGCTCTGTGCCCAACAGCCACCAGCAGCTGCCTTCCTGGCATGGAGGACAAGAGGTGATCCACAGAGGCATTTTCTCCAGCCTCCAGTTTGAAGCAGGGCTCCCCACCAGCTGCTTGGCATGGCACAGACAACTGCAGCACCCTTCCAGGCAAGTTTAGGTGCCTCCAGTTCAGTTCTCCTTACCTATATATAAGTCCCACCAAGGTGTTTTGCACCTCACTTCCTATCAGCCCCTCAGCACCACCTGGCCTACAAAGCAGCCTAGAATCCAGCATCAAAACACTGACCTCGTCCACGTGAATCTGCTTAGTTCAGCTCTTGAGTTCCTGGCTGCTCCTGGAGCCTGCCACACAGTCAGGACCTGCCTGACCCATGGTGTCACCCAGCACAGCGTCTCAAATCCTTGAGAAGATCAATGTTATGGGGACAGCCTGTGCCCAGCTCCTCCCCATCCATCTCCCCCTTGCTGACCAGCAGCTGTGTGTGATTTCCAGCAGCCCTGCCCCACTTGCCCATGATGAGGAGCAGGATCACACCTGGCACAGGGGAGACCTGGTCCCCATTTCCGCAGAGGGTTTGGTTGTCCCTGTCAGGATTCCTCTCACCACAGCCAGCAGTGGCCAAACCCGCAGCTACAAACGAGGCTGGCTGCCCGCCGTGTCCCCTGCGGACCTCGGGGAACCAGAGCTCTCCTTTTTTCCTTCTTTGTTTTCTTGGCACACTTAATTCCTCCTCTCCTCATCCCGATTCTCTCCCTGCCGGCTGGGCGCTCCCCTGCCTTTGCTTGTCTTGTCCAGCAGAGGGCGCCACAACCCCACCAAAGCTGCCCTCTCCCAGAGCCTTCCAGCATCCCTTCAGCCCTCACCCTGCACGGCAGAGCCCCCCTGGCTCCCACGCCCCAGGGCGCCGTGGGGTCCACCGAATCTCCCTTTTCATCGCAAGTAAGAAACCCGAAGGGATTCGCCCTGTGGGGAGCTGCTGATGAGAGATGAACAAACGCAGAGAGCAGCAGCAGCAGGCTGTGAGCGTCTTTGGGCTTCTGCCCTGGGTGTTATCAGGGAAAAGAGGGGAGATAATCCTGGGGGCTGGATGTCACAGGAGGGATTCCTGGCCACAGTGGATGTCTAAGGCACCTCAAGTCAGAAGGACAATTCCATCTCATTTACTGCTGTTTAGTCAGTGACATTGGAAGTCCTTCATGAAGCAGCACAGGGAAGCCGAGGCAGGGGGAGTGATGTGCCCAAAGGGAGCTGGCAGCCCCTCGGGCACAGGTCCAGGTGCTGGGAGCTGTAGTTTCCCTTGCAGGCTGCAGAGCAGAGGCTGTGGAGGAATGCACAAGGGAGTGGGAGGTTTTGGTCAGGTGTCAACTCTCTGCTGAGGTCCTACAGCATCTACATGGAAAAGCTGCCCACACTCTTGCCTTGTGGTGAGGGAGTGTCCAGCTTCTTCCTGGTGGAGAAAGAAACAGGACATCCCCAGGGACAAACCCCCTCAGCTGAACCAAGGCAGCTGAGCTGCTCTGCTTTACACCAGCCAAAACCTCAACTCAGGGCCTCAGCACCCTGTGGGGGTCCAAAACTGACCAGCAGGAACTCGATGGATGGCAGTGCTGAAACCACGTCTTGATCAGGAGCAGGGGAGCAGAAGGGAGCACTCAGCCTGCTCTTCTGCACTGGGTTCCACACATTCAGGTTGTCTTTATTGCCCTTTCTCCTCTCCTCTGGGAGATCCATTCCCTGTTGGCACTCTCGGGGCACGGTGGTCTCGGGAAGCGCCTCGCACATCCTCACGGCAGAGAGCTGTGCTCCAAGGATATTTCCCAGCCAAGGCTCCTTCTCCAGCCAGCCAGTTACTTTCTCCTTGGCTAAGCCACCTGGAAGCAGAGCTAGTCTTCAGCCACTCTGGTTCCTCCTGCTCCATATGCATGAGCAGGAGAGGGAATTCACTGTGGAGCCACACACAAAAGCCTGCTGGGGAGCATCACTGATTAGCTCCTATTCTACAACTGAGGGCACCGAAAGAGGAGGAAAATAAAGGAGGGCTCAGCATGTGGCTCCTGTGCCTGCCTGCTTCCAGGCTCCTCAGAGAGCCTGCCTGGCTGCTCGTGGACCTCATCAACCAATAACTGGTTGGTTTTTATCCTCCTCTGACAATGAGGAAAAGAGGAGCAGCGCAACACGATGCTGTCCTCATAGCCCAGCACAAAGCCTGGCCTGCATTTGGCCATAAACCAACCTGGTGCCTAGCCTCGAGGCTTTCCTTGCCTCCATCATTGCTATTGCATGCAGGTGAGCATCTCCAGCATCCAACCCAGGGCAGGACAGAGCCCTGACAGCTTCAGAAGTGCAAACAAGGCCTCCTGTCTCGTGGAAGGCTGAGATGGAAATCTTTGGTTTAGAGCTGGGAATTAAATTAGCAAAACAGGGAGGGAAAGCAAAAAGAAGATAAATGCCTCACATCCAGGCACACCTCTTGGGCAGGATTCAGGACTGGAAAAGAGCTGCTGGGATGTGGATTGTGCAGGTAGCTCTGCTGGGTGAGGGACTGGACCAAACTCCTGGTTCTGAATTCCCTGAACTTTGAGGGTTTGATGCAGAACCAGATTTAAAATCTCCAGAGGGACCTTTCTCACCAAAAACAACCCCAAACAGAAGCAGAAGGACTTAGCTTCCCTACAGAAGCTGCACCAGCCATTATCATAGGATGGATTGGGTTGGAAGGGGCCTTAAAGATCATCCAGTCCCAACCCCCTGCCATGGGCAGGGACACCTTCCACTAGACCAGGTTGCTCAAGGCCCTGTCTAAATTGGCCTTGAACACTTCCAGGGCATCAAAGAATCACAGAACAGTTGATGTTGAAAGAGACCTTTTAGATCAAGTCCAACCACTCACCTAGAGCTCCCAGTCCACCACTGCTGCCAAGCCACTGCTACTAAATCCCATCCTTCAGCACCACATCCAGGCAGTCTTTAAACCTCTCTAGGCATGGTGACTCCACCACCTCCCTGGGCAGCCTGGGCCAGTGCTTGAGAACCCTTGCTGGGAAGAAATTGTTCCTAATATCCAGCCTGAACCTCCCTTGGCACATCTTGAGCATCCATTTGCTCCTTCCTCCCTCTGTGTCTTGTCCATCCCCTTCCTTACCCTTCTCTACCCTTCTCCAGCCCAGGTGAGCCTTGCCATGAGGCACCTACAAGCCAGCCTTGGTTCTCCCTCTGCAGCCCAGCTGCTGAGAAACCAGGCTGCAGCATTTATGGATTTCTTTTTTCCCCCCAGCAGATTAACCCCAAACAAATCTCATCCCAAGCTGTGGGCACTCAGCAGTCATGTTTTTCAACCACAAGAACATAAGAGAGGCAGGATCTGAGCCATGCATCCCTTCTTCCCACCCTGCTAGGCCAGCACCGAGTCATGGGACTCGCACGGATTAAATCCCACTGCGGCACTTTCCCACCAGACAAATCCTGCTTTATGGAACTGAGGTGCAAGGGAATTAGCAAAGCCACCCATCTCCTTCATGCTGGGCCACAGACAAGCAACCTAATCCATACTCCAAAGCTCCCACAGCTCTTGAGAACCAGCCCCCCCCCCCCAGCTGGGAATTCCCATCAGCTGCTCGCAGTCTCCCTCCTGTCAGCTCCCAATTACCTTTCCTTCCTGGAGCATGGGATGGAGAAAACCACTTGGACACCTGCCAAAATGCATGGGATCACAGATTCATTTTGGCTGGAAGAGCCCTTTAAGATCATCCAGGCCAACCATTCCCTGACTCTACCAAGGCTGGGGCTAGACCATGGCCCTTGGCACCACATCTCTGCCTCTCTGAAGCACCTCCAGGGATGGGGACTCCACCACCTCCCTGGGCAGCCTGTTCCAACCCCTGACCATTCTTGCACCAAAGAAATCTTCCCTCATCTCCAACCCAACCCTCTCCTCCCCTCCCCTGGCACAATTTCAGGCAATTTCCTCTCCTTCTATCACCTGATCCTAGGTAGAAGAGGCCAAGCCCCACCTGGCTCCAGCCTCCTTTCAGGGAGCTGCAGAGAGCAATGAGGTCTCCCTCAGCCTCCTCTTCTCCACACTAAACAACCCTCAGCTGCTCCTCCCCAGCCCTGCTCTCCAGACCCTTCCCCAGCTCGGTTGCCCTTCCCTGGACTCATCCTGCTGCTCTAACCAAATCTTTGGTTTGCTGCAGCGCTGCTGGGTCTGCTCAGCGCCCTGGGAGGAGGGGGCTCGGGCTGATCAGAACCAGAGGGATCCCCAGTGCCGCTGCCTGACCTGCCCTTCACCCCTGCCTGGCAGGGGCAGCCCAAAGCTCTGATGAAAGAGAAAGGAAGTGCGAGTCAGTGCGAAGGAGTCGGCGTTTCATTTACATGAGATAAGCTCCTTCGTGTAGCAACTCGAAAGGAAGAGCAAGTGGTGCGCTGGGGAGATGGGTGTCTTTTGTTACACCAGGGAGTAATGGGCCTCCTCCTCCTTCTCCTCCTCCTCCTCCTTGGAGGCAGCAGAAACCAGCGCTCCCGTGAGCAAATCCTGCAGCCTGGAGTAGCTGGAGACGTCTTGCATCCTATTGCTCAGGAGGGAGGGAGGAAGGAAGGAAGGAAGGACACGTGAGAAGAAAAATAGCAGTAAATGATCCTGCTGCTGCTTTTTCGGTGGTTGTTCCTGTAACCCTCCTGGCCTTACAAACAGGAACTTAGTTTTAAACTAAAAATAAAGGCTGCTGCCTGTGGCCGCAGCTGCAGCTGGGCGCTTCCAGCGGCGCTGCCGGGCTGCAGCCCCTCTCCGCATGCAGCCCCAGCCCAGGCACGCCAGGAAAGTGCCTGGCCTTGCATTTGCTATATTTACATCGCAGCAGCTAGCGAGAGAACAGGATGTCCCAGGGGATCTGAAATAGGAGCCACCACGCTCTTCAGCTCCCGGTCACTGCAGGCACGGGCCGGGTACTTATGACCGGCACTCGGCGGTGGTCTGCCCTTGGCTCGGGGACCGGGGCGCTGCCCGGGTGGGTGTTCTCCCAGCTGGCAGGCCGGCACAGCTCTGCTGGCATTCCCAGCCTTCCTCCAGACCCGGTCTGACACGTGTGGCTGAGGCAGAGGAGGGCTCGGGGCGGGGGGGAGGGAGTGGAAATCTCCCATTTCTCATTCTGCCACACCTTCCCTTGCAAGGGCAGAGGAGATTCTTCTGCCCTCAACAGAATCAGGTCTGCGTTCTCCTCCGCACTTTATTCTTCACCCTAAATCCCCAGCAGTCATCAGGAGCGTTTCAATACGAGGTGATGGAGCTCAAGCAAGCCATTTCCCAGGCATTCCAGCCCCTGCAAGGCAATGAGCTGTCTCCCTGGGAAGCTGGTTGGATGCCCTGCCTACCTTACCACCTCGGATTTAAATGCCTTTCTCACACGTTGGGCGTAGCTGCCAAGTATTGTGCCTTCAGTACATCACTCCACCTTGATTTCAAACCACTTCAGCTTGTGTTTGGGAGTGGTTTCCAAGCATTCAGCTCGCCCATATCTTATCCATACTGGTTTCCTTTATGAGCTGCACCCACTACAGGTCCAGAGCTTTAAATGCAAACCCAAACAAATCTGTGGTAGTGCTTCCCATTCCCACCGGGCTGGCCTGGAGTGGGAGTGGAGTGAGTCAGGAGTACCCATAAAGGAAAGTGAAATAGATCCACCCTGAGCAGATGATAGGATCAGGGCAGATTAGTAGCCTTGGATCAGATTCAAGGGTCAGCATAAATCTTTAATCTTTGCAAAGTCCTAGAGACTCCCTGCCCGCCGCCCGGGCTCACATGCACACACACCAGGCATGACTAAACAGCTCTCTGCGGGGATGGCAGACGCTTCAGAAACTCCCGGCTGGTTTTGGTTTGCAAAATAAAACAATCAAGCTTGCTCTCTGAACGTGAGAACTTCCCTCGCTCAGGCACGACAGCACCACCGACGCAAGCCCCGCGCCGGAGATGCTGCACCGGGCACCGGGGGCAGGGCGCTGCAGCCACCGCTCCCTGCCAGCAGCTGGCAGCTCTTCGCCGCTGGGTCCCCCTCGCTTTCCTCTGATCCCTCCAGTTTGCGCCGATCCTTCCAGTCGGCTCTGCTCTCGGGCTGTAAGACGCTGGGCTGCAGTTGGGTAAGAGCTAAGTACAGCCCCCAGCACGGCTAGGTCCTGGCAAGGCAAAGAGCCAGGACACCATCGCTCGTTATGTGAGACAGGGATCGGCTGGAGAGAGCCCCACGGAGAGCTGTGAGGGTGACAGAGGCACTGGAACAGCTCTCCTGCGGAGACAGGCTGAGAGCAACGAGGCTGTTCAGGCTGGAGAAGGCTGAGAGGGGACCTTATTAGTAAATTAATAGACAGCTGAGGGGTGGGTGTCAGGATGTGGGTGTCAGGATGAAGGTGTCAGGATGAAGGTGCCAGGGTGAAGGTGCCAGTCTCTTTTTGGTGGTGTCCAGTGAGAGGACAAGAAACAGCAGGTACAAGCTGGAACCCAGGGAGTTCCACCTCGAGGTGAAGAGACACTTCTTCACTGTGAGGCTGCTGGAGGCTGCCCAGAGAGGTTGTGGAAATCTTCTCTGTAGACTTTCAACACCTGCCTGGATGTGTTCCTGTGGGACCTGCCCCAGGTGACCCTGCTTTGGCAGGGGGGTTGGACTCCATCTTCAGAGGTCCCTTCCACCCCCTGCCATTCTATGACTCTGTGACTGTTCCTCCTTTCTATTTACTCCCCACTGATGCTGTGCTGTGCTCCCAGAGTCCATGAGGTGCTTGCAAGTGGTTTGCTTGGAGTCATCAAGGTGGGGGAAGCATCCAGCTGCCCTTGGAGGGGTCTACCCCACGGAGATGCACTGGGGCTGCATGCTGGACGGGAGGCTTGTGCCAGCTTTGCACCCAGCTGATGCACCAAGGGAAAAGACAGAGGGGAAAAAAAAAAGAGTAAGACATAGAAAGAGCAAAAAAAAAAAGCAAAGGCCTGGCCTAGTTTTTGTTCCACTGTGCTGGGCTCAGGCTCGAAGGATGTGGTTTGGTGGTCAGCACGTAAGCAAACGAAAGAGAAGAAAAAAAATTCCTTTGGTTGAATCCAGCTGGGGGCTGTGCTGCTCCTCCTGCGGCCAGCAGGAAATCACACCAGGGAAAACCCTGCCCACACTGCCTGCAGCCGGCGGCTCGGCTCCTGGGCCGGCCCCCTCCCGCTAGGTGGGACGAGGCAGCCCACTGAGAGAGGTGTCCCATCCTGCAGGACCTCACCAGAGCTTGCTGATGAGGAGCTCAGTCAGCCAGCACGGAGCGCTGCCAGCACAGCCCCGGGCCTGTCCTGGGCTGATCCCCAGCAGCGTGGGCAGCAGGGGCAGGGAGGGGATTCTGCCCCTCTGCTGAGACACTCCCCGCACTGCTGGGGCCAGCTCTGCAGTCCTCAGCGCAAGAAGGACCTGGAACTGTCAGAACATGTCCAGAAGAGCCCCCAGAGATGATCAGAGGGCTGGAGCACCTCTGCTGTGAGGCCAGGTTGAAAGAGTTGGGGCTGCTCAGCCTGGAGAAGAGAAGGCTCTGGGGAGACCTTAGAGCAGCCTGAAGGGAGCTACAAGAGAGCTGGAGAGGTACTTTTAACAGCAGGATGGAGTGACAGGAGGAGGGGTGATGGCTTCAGCCTGGAAGAAGCCAGATTTAGATCAGACATTGGGAAGAAATTCTCCCCCATGAGGGTGCTGAGGCACTGGAACAGGTTGCTCAGAGAAGCTGTGGAGGCTCCAAGCCTGGCAGCATTCAAATCCAGGTTGGATGAGGCCTTGAGCAAGCTGCTCTGGTAGGAGGTGTCCCTGCCCATGGCAGGGAGGTTGGAAGTGAATTATCTTTAAGGTCTCTTCCAACCCAACCCATTCTATGGCCTCCCTCTCCTCACCAGGCAGCAAGCTGCCTCCCAGGCTCTCCTGATGGGTGTATAACAATTCAAGTCACTCCCAGCAGCACTCTGCACACCGAGGGCCAGGCAGGGGCTGCAGCAGTGAATGTTTATTTCTCCCCCATCGTCAGTTTTAATGGGAAGTTGCCTAATCTGCCTCATTAACCAGCAAGCACGAGCAGCTGGGCAGGGGAGCCTGGCAGTGCTGCCGAGGGTGGATGCAGCACCTTGCAGCTGTCATGGGATCAGGAATCCTTTGACTCATCCCTGAGTGGCTCCAGGATCTGCACAGAGATCTTGGTCTCACCAGCACAGGAGGTTCCACCTCACCATGAGGAACTCCTTCACTGTGAGGGTCACAGAGCCCTGGAACAGGCTGCCCAGAGGGGCTGTGGAGTCTCCTTCTCTGGAGACTTTTGAGACCCACCTGGATGTGTTCCTGTGTGAGCTGTGCTGGATTCTGTGGTCCTGCTCTGGCAGGGGGTTGGACTCGATGATCTCTTTGGGTCCCTTCCAACCCCTAACATCCTGTGAGCCTGTGTGCACCTCCTGACAAACCACCCTTGCCTCGCTCCTGGGCTCCAGCAGAGCTCTCACTGCAAATGCCTCCTGACCCCAGGTGCCCAGCTGCTCACCAGCGCTCAGCCGCAGCTGGAAACCCCCTCCGTGGTCACTGCCTCCCCGGCAGCCAGGGCTCATGCTTGTCACGCACCTGGCACTGCCTGGCTTTGCCCGGCTGGCTGTTGGCACGGTCTTCACACCAGCACACCCCACGAGCCGCTGCGTGCTGCGGGCACCAGGGCCAAGCCCCTGCCACCAGCCCTCTTCCTCGCCCTGGTGGCGCTCCTCCCAGCTCCTGCCTGGCCGTGCCACCCCTCGGCTGGCAGCTCTTGTTTGCTTTCCCAGGGCTTGCAGAGACACAGCAAAGGCTTGAGAAAAGCTGCCCTCAGGCTTGTGTGCCCCACCAAGGAGCTGAGGTCCAGCATGAGCCTCACATGTCCTCAGCTGCCTCCTGGGGCCCGGAGAAGTCACAGAGCGCTGCAGCGCCGGGCTGCTCCGTTACTATGGGGACAAACACCACAGGCACCAGCGCAGAGCACTCCCTGCAGCTCTGCTCTGAGGGCAGCGGCAGGCATCCATCGCTGGGGTGCCAGAACCTGCCCTCCTTCCCTCCCCACCCTCTGCCTGGCTCCACGGCCACCCACCCCTTGCAACACCCAGTCCCTTCCTATCTTTTTCCCAATCTCTGAGGCTGACTACTCAGAGCTTTACAGGCAGCTGTGGTTACGCTGGCCCGGAAACGCCTCGCAGCGCAGGCGGTGCCCGCTGCCCTGCCCGCTGCTGGGGACGGGCCGCAGCACCCCTCAGGCACCCTGTGCCAGCAAAGAGGCCTCACACAAGCTGTGTGGACCATGGGCACAGCATGGCAGCTGGCACACAGCGCTCCACGCTCTCTGCCAGCACAGGTAGCCACCTTGGCACAGGATGCGGAGCAGCCGCTGGGTCTGCGCTGCAGGCACGGAGGGAGGCACACTCACCCCTTACTCACTCAGCTACATGAGCCACTGGGCAGAGCCTGAGCTCTCCCTGACCTTTGGACACTCAGCTAAGCCATGGAAAGCCTGACAGACAGGCAGCCAGCAGGCAGGGAAAACGGCCTCCAGGAGAGCCTCCCTGCTTGGGTGGTCCCCAGGGTGGGGCGAGAATGATGCCCATCAGCCACAGAGCTCTCCAGCACCCAGCGTGGGGTGGTGGTGGAGCTGACCAACGTCATCTAGTCTTTTATCCTCCAAAACTAAGCGCTGTGGCTCAACATCTTCTAGCCTTTCATCCTCTAAAGCTAAGGAATGAGGCTCATGGGACACCTCCAGGCTGGTGGTCACTCCACTGCCCCTCCCGAGATGAACCAAACCTGCAGACCAAAACCAGGCTCAGCCTCCTCCAGCCCCAGCTTGTGGTCTCGAGGAGCTCCTCCACTACAGGACCTGCTTTTGCTCAGCAGATGCTGCTGAACTGAGCGAGAGATGCCCTGGTTGGAAGGGGGATGTGGAGAGCCCGCGTCGGGCTGTGCTGCAGGGAGGGAGCAGCTCGGTGTGGCCCAGGCTGCTGACAGCTTTCCCGAGGGCATCATCTTCGACAGCGTCTCCTCTGCAGCAGGGTGATTCAAGGGGAAAGCTCTGCAACACTCATTCTGGGAAGTTTCCATTTGAATTGCTGCAAAGAGAACTTTTTCCATGATAAACAAATTGCTTCAGTTCCCCAGCAGCACTGGGGTGGGGGATAGAGGGGGAGGGGGGCGGGTGGTGGTGTCACTGTCACCCTCTCCCTCCACTGCCCTTCCTGCACGGGGCCCTGAGTCATCCTCCACCCAAAGGCTTGGCCCCAGAGGATGTGTGTGTGTGGTGGCATCTGGTGGGATCCAGGCTTGCAGCTGCCCGCGGTGCCCTGAGGAGCCCTCCCACACCAAAGGGGGAATTCAGCCCTAGAGCAGCCGGTACAGCTTTGAGGTCAAAGGCTTGTTTGAAACCAAGAAGCAGAGAAAACCCCTCCCCAGCCGACTCCTGACCAGCGTGCACAGAGCCAGGGCCTCCCCCCGAGGCTGCCCAGGCAGGCTCAGCCTTTTTTATCTGCAAACCGAGCAGAGTCGAACCCTTTGACTCTACAGACAGCGGAGTCCCTACCTCCCACCCCCCTTGTCCCCACCCACCCGGGCGGGATTGTCCGAGGAGGCTGCCCAGGGGCTGCCCAGCGCCTCCCATTCCCCCTGCACCTCCCATTCCCCCTGCACCCCGAGAGCAGCACCCTCGACCTCTCAGAACGTTGTGTTTGGGCACTGCTCCTGTGGCTGTCGCAGCCACCCCGGGGAGAGCATCCCTCAGCTCCTCCTGGGGCAGGCACTGAAAACAGGTCAGGTGCCTGCGTCCCAGCCAGCCCCAGGGCTCCTGTCTAAGCGGTGGAGCTCAGCCAGGAGAGGAATCCCACTCCCAGCGCTTCTTTAATCCTATGGGATAAGGCATGCAGGGAAGGGGGGATCTGGATCCCTTCCAGCACTCACTGACAGCCTCCCACTGACTGCAGCAGGAGCGAGCTGGGCTCTCTGCTCAGCCTGCCACCAGCCCCAGGAGCAGCTCAGCCAGCCCCAGTGCAGCCAGGAGACATCACAGGGTGGTTGCCTGTGCCCATAGGTCACACCTGGTGTCCAGCCACACTCATCTCATACAACCATAGGAGTGGTGAGGTTGGAAGAGACCTCTGGCATCACCCAGCCCAACCACTCACCCAGAGCTCACAATGCCACCCCTGCTGCTCAGCCCCTGCCGCTGAACCACGTCCCTCAGCACCACGTCCCTCAGCACCACACCATGTGTCTGTTAAATACCTCCAGGCATGCTGACTCCACCACCTCCCTGGGCAGGCTGGACCAGTGCCTGAGCAGCCTTTCTGGGAAGAAAGTGTTCCTAACATCCAACCTGAACCTGCCCTGGCACAACTTAAGGCTGTTTCTTTCTGTCCTGTCACTTGTTGCATGTGAGAACAGACCAACCACAACCCACCTCAAACCTCCTCTCAGGGAACTGTAGAGAGCAATGAGGTGACCCCCTCAGCCTCCTCTTCTCCAGCCTAAACACCCCCAGCTCCCTCAGCTGCTCCTTAAAAGGCCACCTGCTAACACCTCATGTAATCATCACTGACTGCTTCCATCTGGGCTGAAATATTCCCACCACCACCACACAGCAATCGATGGCCCGAGTGAAACTCCACCAGCAGGTCTCCAAACTCTGGCTGCAGCAGCAGGAGAGCTCTGGGAAAGGCCCTAAATGTGTTCAGGACCTTATTAATGGTTGGGCCTTCCAGAATAGAAATAAGAGTTAAAGCTTCTCTAAGCTGCTCAGCCCCACGGTGGTGCTGGACACAGCCTCAGGCACAAGTGCCAAAGCCAGCTCCCTGCACAGCCTGTGACGAGAAGGAATCTTCCAGAGGCTCTCTGTGTATCCATCAGCCCTCTCAAGGCACAATCTCTCCTTTGGCCTTTTTCCTTCCGAGCTGACACTGAGAGAAAATGCTCAGCAAGGCTGGCAGGAGAAGTGATCCAAGGGCTGGAGCACCTCTGCTGCGAGGACAGCAAAGGATAGGCAATGGAAGAAAGGACCACAAAGGACCACAGAGAAGGTGCACAAGCAGGCAGGGGTGAGGGTGGGAAAGCAAAAGCACAGAGGGAATTAAACATGGCCAGGGATTTACAGGGAAATAAGAAGAATTTCTTCAGGTACATCAGGGACAAAAAGGCAGCCAGGGAAGGTCAGGGGCCTCTCCTAGAGGGAAATGGGGACCTGGTCATGGTGACTGTGGAGAAGGCTGAGGTGCTCAGTGACTGCTTTGCCTCAGTGGTCACTGCAGGGGCTCTGCCTGAAGCACCCAAGCTCCAGAAAGCACAGGTGGGGAGTGGGAGAAGGAAGGTCTGGGCTCTGCAAGGGAAGAGCAGGTCTGAGACCATCTAAAGAACCTGAAGGTGCACAAGCCCATGGAGCCCGATGAGATCCATCCATGGTTCCCGAGGGAACTGGCAGGTGGAGCTGCCAAGCCACTGTCCATCATCTTCCCAAAGTCCTGGCAGTCTGGTGATGTCCCTGCTGAGTGGAGAAGGGGAAAGCATCGAGTCTGACCAACACACAGCCCAGAGACCAATTAGCAGTTGTCACCTGGCTGGCTGCCATCAGCAGCTATTTGGCTATTTCTCCATGAAGGGCCTGGAGAGGGGTGGGGGGAAAGGTGTGGAGCTGGGCTAGGGGGGTCAGAGCTGTGGAGCTGGGCTGGAGGAATCAGAGCTGTGGAGCTGGACTGGAGGGGTCAGAGCTGTGGAGCTGGGCTGGGGGGGTCAGAGCTGTGGAGCTGGGCTGGAGGAATCAGAGCTGTGGAGCTGGACTGGAGGGGTCAGAGCTGTGGAGCTGGGCTGGAGGAATCAGAGCTGTGCCTGCTGGCCCCGGGGTGTGGAGCTGGGCTGGAGGAGTGAGAGCTGTGCCTGCTGGCCCCGGGGTGTGGAGCTGGGGTGGAGGAGTGAGAGCTGTGCCTGCTGGCCCCGGGGTGTGGAGCTGGGCTGGAGGGGTCAGAGCTGTGCCTGCTCTGGCCTCGGGGTGTGGAGCTGGGCTGGAGGGGTCAGAGCCGTGCCTGCTGGCCCCAGGGTGTGGAGCTGGGCTGGAGGAGTGAAAGCTGTGCCTGCTGGCCCCGGCAGCGCCCCGGTCACCCAACACCAATATCCTGTGTCACATAGCCAGGGGTCAGCCCCACGGCTGCGCCGGCTTCAGTTACTCGACCTCTGCTCAGCAGAAGTCGTTTTGCCTCCAACTCTGCACCGCTCGGCTTCATCCTGCCTCCTCCCGGGCATTCCCAACCCTTTCCTTCCACCCCCAGCATCACACCAACTGTCTAAAAAGGCTAAAAAAGCCTTGCTCAAGACCTGCTGCTTTTTTTTTCTCCCCCCTGTCTTCTCCACGACGAAGCAGCTAAAGCAGAGAAACAGCAATTATCTGGTTCAGTCTGGTGCTGCTGGCCTGGAACATGCCATGACAACGTGTTTCTTGTTTCAAAGCCTCTTTTGTACTAGGACACAGTTCAAGGGATCTTGCAATGCCTGCATTGGTAAACAGGCAGCACTTGCAGCTACACGCTTTGCAGATGAAAGCCAGGGCAGAGCAGAGAGGGCACTGCTACCCCTGTGCCCTGCCAGTGTCACCACCTTGCAGGAGGCACAAATCTCCCCTCCTTTGGGTTATTTCTCTCTCTATATATATATTTATTTCTCCTCCCTGCCTGCAGGGATGGATGTGCTGATTCAGGGCCTCAGGGGAGGCCTCGGGGGGGGTGGGGTGACTGCTTAGCCGTGCGTGGTCTTCAAAAGTCAGGGCACATTCAGAAAGATGGAGGAGTCCTGGAGAAAAGACAAGGGGGAAAGGGGGAAAAAATAATAATAATAATAAGAGGAGGAAAAGGAAAGAAAAGGGAAAGAAAGTAAGAAGAAGAAGAAGGAGAAGAAAATCACAGCAAAAAAACACCCCATAAATGTGCGTCACTGCAGATTATTTTAGGCCCCGGTCCATGCATAATGCAAATAAGCAGCTCCCGGGGTACATGCCTGTGAAAACCATCCAGTCCCAGAGCGCTGGGTTCCAGGAGCTTTCCAAACAGGTGGTGAAAAGCTAAAATTATGCCCGGGTGTCCTCAGCGGGGTGAGGAAAGGCCCTGGCTTTCAGGAAGGCTCTCAGCCCTGCCTCCTCCAGCCTGCTCCGGAGCGGCACCGGGGCCGCGAAACACATTCGAGGGAGAGCTCGCTGCTTTCCTTTTGAGGCAATCTGCACCCCAACCACCCTCGGCATCTCCACAGGCTCTCCTTTCACCCCCGGGGCTGCCTCCTCGGACCTGCTTTTTCGCAGGCCAACTCGGCCTTTCGTTTTCCTTAATAAAATAAAAATACAAATAATAAGATAACACAAACGAATACACCTCCCCCTCCTCCCCCTCCTCCCCCATCATAATAGTAACAATAATTAATAATAATAATAATAAAGCCTTGTATCCTGCTTGCCTTCCTTCAAGGAGTCGCTCGGGAAGCCCTATTTATGGGTCGAAATGCTGCCGAAAGAGTTATTGCCATGTTATTCAGCTGTTGTGCCAAGCCTGCCTGGGGATCGGGTTTCTGCTGAAAGGGTGCCAGGCACGTCTTTTTCCAGGAACCAGCAGCCGTATTTAGCCTCCGGCTGCACATGAAAGACTGCAGTCGGAAACGTGACATTGTGTCAACATTTGAGGCAGGTCAGAGCTGGGTGAGACCATGAAAACAAGCCCAGGGAACTCAGCACCACCCCGCCGGCGCCGTGCGCCACGGGCTGCCACCACCTGGCACCGCGCCGGGATCAGCCCCCTCCAGCGCCTTCCTCCCTCGGGCCGCCCGCCTCGGTCCCCCCCTAACCCCCGCCTCCACTGGATGCGACGGGAGGGAGCTCACCAGCTCTGCTGTGCTGGTGGCGTCGTGGTGAGGCATCCCCTGCAGGGGGATGCTCAAGGTACGGGCAGCTCTGGGCTGGGGGTCTGCAGGCTGGGATTCCCCATGGCTGCAGCCTGGTGGGGGGGGGTCGAGGAGGGCATCCAGAGGTTGGGCATTTCTGCTGTGGGTGATAGACAGGGATGACCAAGGGCCACCAGGCCCTGCTCTGCCCAGAGAACTCACCTGTCCTGCTGGCACCGGGCCACGGCAGCAGAGAAAATCCCCAGCCCATAATCAGCTTTGCTTCCTCCATCAACCTTCTCTCTTCCACCTTTTCCTTTTGGTTTGTTTTTTTCACCATGCCTTTTCCCTCATTGACTGAAGATCTGGAGCTTCTCTGAGTCCTCCCACCAGATGACAAGGTGGGTCAGGAGGTGGACAAGGAAGAGGAGAGAGAGGCAGTGGAAAGCTGCCAGGAGCCCAGCCCTCAGCCAGGCTTTGACGGCTGCCGCGCCGAGCACCAAATGCTGTCCCCGCAGTGGGGTCACCTGGAGGCATCTTCAGCAAGATCAATATTGAGCCCTAATTAAAAGCAAACACAAGCTACACGTCAGGAGGACCTGATGATCTTAGAGGTCTCTTCCCAGCCTAATGATTTTGTCATGCCAGTGCTAGCAGCCCTGCAGGTTTTCTAGCCTTACATCTGAGATGACTTTAAGCCAACCGCAGTCCAACAGCAGCTCCTGGGCGCCTGCTTCTCCCCCAGCCAGCTGCCAGAGGTGCTGCAGCCCAGCCCCAGGCCTTTGTCACCAGGGTTTGTGATTCATCCACGTTGTGAAAGTCTGAAATACCCCCTGGAAGCACCTGGGCCCCCTCCACTGATGGGAAACTGAGTCCTCCCTCCCACCCACCCATCCACCCCTCACAGCTCACCTTTGGCTTTTGGGGAAGGCATTGGGGTCCTCTCTGCCTGCACAGAGGGTGAAACTCAGGTGGTGTTGCTGGAGGAGCAGGGAGAAGCCTGTGGTCAGATGTCTACAGTACTGCACTGGGCCCAAGCATGAGTGAAGAGGCACCAGGCTGCTCTCCACCACCTGCAGCACTGCTTTCCAAGTCCCAGACCAGCAGAACAGCCATGGCAGAGTGTGGGAGAAGCAGCACAGCAGCACACCAGAGCGTGCAAGGGGTGGCATGGGCTCATTCCTGGCAGAGTGGTGGCTGTCCCTCCCAGCCCAACATTCCCACCATGGAGGCAGCCAGGGGGTTCCCCAAGGGAGGATGGGAAAAGCCAATTCTGCCTGCAGGTGATGGTCAAAGCCTGCAGGGATGTGTCCTCCCTGGCAAGGGGCTGCCTCCTCCCCATCGAGCTTGGGAGGGAGGTGCCAAAAAGCCAGACCCAGGGGAGCACGAAATGAAATGAGAAGAGAGCAGAAGAGGCAGCCAGGCTCTGCTGGCACCACTCTTGGATCAGGAAGGGGAAAAATCCCTGAAGGTGGCCAAGGGAGCTCAAATAACTCTCCCTGGGGATAGGGGTAACAGGACCCTGAGGTGGCCTTGGGCAGGGAGGGCGCAGCCCTGCCGAGCAGCAGCCCAGACGAAGCAGCTCGAAGCACAGGAGGCAGACCCCTCGAACCTTCCACGGGAAAAGAATTGGTTTTATTAAGCCTTTTAAAACAACTACTTAACATTGACTCGAGATAAAAATATGTACAATCAGCTCCCACCTTGAAGAAGGCTCCAAAATAGAAACACTGTACCTCTCCCAAGAGAAAAAAAACAAAACCCCAACAGCAAAAGATTCTTCTCTTCCAAAGAAAAAAAAATCATTATTATTAATAATAATTAATAATAATAAAGACAACCCAGAAACAAGAATACATTCAGAGTTCTCACTTCTTTATGCTCAAGTAGTTATACAAATAATAGACATTTTTTAACCTTTGCTCTTTAATATATTTATATATAATATATATATATATATTTATAACAGGATTCTTTACAAATAAAGGCAACAACTGGAGACCAAAACAACAACAACCCCAAAATAAAAGGAAAAGAAAGGAAAAACAAACCCAAACCAAACAAAAATAAAACCCCAAACAAAACCCAACCCCCCCCTTCCCCCCCCAAATTCCAACCAACAGGGCAACAAAACAACAACAACAACAAAAAACAGCCCCACAAGAAACGTCCCCAAGGCGACCTGCAAGTCAAGCATAGTGCATCTCAAGAGCTGGTGCAATGGAACAGCCACACACAAGAGGCTTTCTGGCCACACGTTCTCCACGCCAGGAGGCAAAACCCAAACCCTGCGCTGCCCTCGTGGGGTTGTAGCTTTTATTCTCGCTGTCAGGTTGGGGGTTTTTAATGGATCGAAGCTCAGCCTGGCTCTGATGCTCCCCTGCGGCGAAGGCGAAGCCCCTGGCGCTTCAATGGGCCCAGCGTTGCCCCCCCCCCCCAGGCCTCCTCCTTCACTACAGCAGCATGGGCCAGGGTTTGAGGAAGGAATCGAAGCCACTCAAAGCCCGCTGGGAGCTGACTTGGCAAATCCCAGCCTTGTCACTTTCACAAAGGCACTGGCAAGGGGCATGGTGGGCTGGCATGGCGGCGGCCGAAGCGCTCCCCCTTGCATGGAGCTCTCCGTTCACCCCACCGCGGGCTGCTCGCCCAGCGAGGGCACCGGGGAAAACCATCCTGGATTTCCAGAAGGCTAGGCCTGGCAAAACTGTACAGCAGCAGCAGCAGAGAGGGAGGGAGAGAGGCCTGGAGTCAGGTGCAACAAGCAAAGTGATCCTCAGGAGCTTTTCTCCCCTTAACCCGGCCCAAAGCGGGGAGCAGCTCGAGTTACAGGAAGGGGCGTCGGTAATTTGGTGATCAGATGCAGGCCATCAGTAGCTTCCAAGCAGCACCTACGGTTCGTCTCTTACCAGAGAGAGAGATCTCTATCAGCAAAGGTGTGGAGAGAAACCCATCTCAGGTCTACCTGACTCTGCATGGCCAAGCAGTGACCGCTGGCGGCACGGCCACACCACCACCGCAGCAGGGCAGGGAATGGGTTCGGCCCGACCCATGCCGCCCGAGAAGCCTCTGGGAGAAGTACCTTGGTTTGGTTTTCCGCTCACAGACCCTAGAGCCAAGTCTGCCTCCTGGAATCTTTTTTTTTCACAGCTTTGCAATAGAAGTCACAGCTGAGGGAGTCAACTGTTGTGCTGTAGATGCAGGGAGGGAAGGAGGGGAAAGCACAAAACCCTTTCTTCTGTTGTTTCCCCCCTCCCCTCCCCCCACTTTTGGAATCAGTTCTGAACCGCTCAACCTGGGGGCAGCATCCTTCATCCTCCTCCAAGCTACCTGACAAGTCAGGGAGAAAAAAGGGGACTTAGCTCCCTGTGTGCAGTGAACCTCATCCCCACACCTCAGTCCAGCCAATAGAGGAAAGTGAAACGGTCTCAAACTTAAAAAACAAAACCAAAACCAACAAAACCCAAAAAAAAAGGGGGAAAAAAAAAGGTGTGTGGGGGGGAAAAACCCCAAACCCAAGGAAAAAAACCCAAACGAGAGTCACCACACTGAGCTCAGTCTTTGGTTTCCAAGTTCAAGGGAGGAATCTGCTTCAAAGCCTGCAGAAGAGCTGAGGAGTCGATGGGGGAATGGGCAGGGACAGGAGAAGGGAGTCTCTGGGGCATCAGCAGCGGGGGGGAGATCTTCTCGGGGCTCATGAACCCCGAGAGCGCCGCGGCGGAGGCCGGGAGGCTGGGGTACAGGACGGGCACGGAGGCCGGGTACCAGCACTTCTCCAGCATGGGCAGGTAGGCCGTGGCGGAGGGTGGGATCAAGTAGAAGGGCAGGCACAAGGGAGGCTGGTGAGCGTGGGGGCCCAGGAAGCCGCCGGGAGAAGCCATCACGTCGCTGCCGAAGGGGCCCTCGCCCTCCGGGGACTCCAGCCTGCTCCTTTTGGCCGGCGGGTCCTCAGTCTCCTGCTTTATGGAGCTTATCCTCTCCTGCACGGCGTACTTGAGCTCCGAGTCCTTTTTGAAGTAGGGCTGCTCGGCCTTGGAGTCGCCCTTCTCCAGCTCCCCGCCGTAGCCGCTGTCCGTGTCCGTGTCGCTGCCGCTCTGCTCCCCGCTGGAGTGGGCGAACGTCCGCTGGATCACGGGCACGCAGTTCTTCCCGTGGCCCTCCGCCGCCTTGCCCAGGGAGACGGCAGCCTTCTCCTTCAAGTCCACCATTTTGGGGGGCAGGTCCCCGGCCTTGCGGGCGGCTCCCCCCTGCAGCACCTCGGAGGCCATGCGGTGCAGGTGGCTGACCAGCTGGGAGGGCTTCAGGTCCTTGCCGTTCTCGTGCTTTGCCAGGTATTGCAGCATCTCCTTGGCGCACATCTGGAAACCGGATCGAAACATTTCCTGGCTGGAATCGAGGTTTCTTGATGACAGGTCACCTGAGGAAACATTAACAGGCAGAAATTAAACATTAACGAGGTGCTAAACGGTTCCCTTACCCTCTCCTGGGTGGGCTGGAGGCGACGCCGAGCCTCGGGCACAGCGCACAGCCGCCGAGCCGGACTTGGTCGACCTGAACTTGGGCGGATCGCAGAACGCCAGGTTGGAAGGGACCCCAAGGGTCACCTGGTCCAACTTTTCTAGGTGATAGTGGAGTTGAAATGAGCTGGCCCAGCACCCTGGCAGGCTGAGTCCTCAAACCGACCAGTGTAGGGAATCCACCCCTTCCCTTAGGGGATGTTCCCCTGACGGCTGCCTGAGCCCATCCGGGCATCCTTCTGCCCACTTTACTAACTCTGCACTTCTATTTCAGTCCTGAGTTTGCTGTGTGACCTTCAACAGGTGCTGAAGTAGGCAGAGCAAAGGAGTGTGAGTCAAGCTGGTGCCTTCTCTGGGAAGCACCCCAGGGAAGGCTGGGCGCACCTCGCCCTTCACCTCCAGGCAGAGCTCCTGGAGCACGTCTGCCCGCCAGCGGCTCTGCCAGCCTTGGCTGGCTTTTTGCTTTAGCTTCCAGCTCTCTTGCACTCCCTGTGGCTGTCAGAGCAGTGGAAGCCTCCTCAGAAGAAGGGAAAAAAAAAGCAAAAGAACAACAAACAAAAAACAAACCCACAACTAAATTTTACTTTATCAGTTTCACGTGAGTGCCACATGTGAAAGGAGAAGGAGGAAGTGCATCTGAAGCATGAGCAGCTGCCACACCGGCTCCCCTCTCTGCCTTGCAGAACACAGACTGCCTGCTTTATAAAGAGACCTACCCAAGGTGTGCAGCACAAGCAGATCTGGAGCTCTTCAGCTCTTTCCAGACCAAAAAACCAACCCCAACACAACAAAACAAAGGGGGGCTCCAAGAAGGCTGGTGAGGGACTTTTACAGGTGTCAAGTAATGATAGGACTAGGGGGAATGGAACAAAAATAGAAATGGACAGATTCAGATTGGATGTTAGAAAGAAGTTCTTCCCCATGAGGGTGGTGAGAGCCTGGCACAGGCTGCCCAGGGAGGTGGTGGAAGCCTCATCCCTGGAGGGTTTTGCAGCCAGGCTGGAGGTGGCTGTGAGCAACCTGCTCTAGTGTGAGGTGTCCCTGCCCACGGCAGGGGGATTGAAACTGGATGATCTTTGTGGTCCCTTCCAACCCTGACAATTCTACAACAAAACAAAAAGCCCCAAACCAACCAACCCCAAAGCCGGTGAAAGGTTTGAATGGCTTTGGACAGCACCTCAAGAGCAAACTGGGGCTTGGAATGAAACCACTTAAAATCCAACTTGGACTTCGAGACAAGTCCACAAGGTCCCTCCACGCTGAGACATGCACCCAAGCTCCTACGCCAAGAAAGAGAAACTGGTGGTGGCTGCAGGCAGGCAGCGCTGCCTCCTCCCCGCTGAGGTGTCCCAGCCGCGCCTGCCAGGCTCCCGGAGGACGTCCCCGGGGCTCACGCGGGTCCCCACGCGCCGCCCGCTGGCACTCACCCGCCTGGAACCCGCTCTGCAGAGCCAGGATCTTCTGCTGCTGCTGCTCGATCAGGTTGGTCAGGGCCTTCACGTGCTTCAAGGTGAGCTCCAGGACCACTGCTTTCTCCAAGTGACCTAAAGTCTGAAAGCCGAAGGGACAGGTTGGCCTCTGCTGCCAGCCTGGTGGGGCTGCCAGCGTTTTCTGGGTGACAGCAGAAGGAGTGACGTGGTTTGCAGAGGGAGGCTGAAAGGCAGAGCCTTGATCCTGACCAGCACCAGACCATAAATGTCAATATTCCATAAAACTCAGTTAAAAAGCAGGTTCTGCCAGGGGGTCCCCTGGGCATTGCCAGAGCAGCCGCACGGCGCACACAGAAGTGTTTTATTTATCTCTGCTGCTGCCATCGTGACCTTAGCCCGGGGGAATCCAGCTGGGGGGGGTCCCCTCAGCTGGTGATGGGCAGGGGGAGAGCAAGGAGGAACCCAGCAGCTCAGGAAGCCACGGGAGGATTCCCACTCCCGGGAAAGTTTAGGGTGCCCTTACAGCAGATGCAGCCACCACGGAGCGTGGGACATAAGGGTGAGGGGAAATGAAAAGGCAAAAAACACCACGCGCCCCCCCAGCGCCCCCAAAATAATCACAGACCCAAATTCCTGCTGAACTGGCAGGGACAGAGTCCTGTGACGCTGCAAAGCCCCAGCCACGGAGGCACCATGGCTGCTTGTGCCCGACGGTGCCAGCTCCATCCCCACCGGGATCCCCGGTGCTGCACGACCCACCCCCGCCAAGAAAAAAAAGCCCCTACCGTCAGCTTGAGGTGCTCGGGCAGCAGGTCCTTCAGCTGGGCGATGCACTCGTTGATCCGGTCTCGCCTCTTCTTCTCTATCAGCCTGTGGGGCAACTTGTAGGTCTCCTGCAAAGCCAGCGGCAGCAGTCAGCGCTCCGCGGCCGGCGCTCTCCCCGCGTCCCCCTCCCCGTTTCCAGGTGTCCCCAATCTCCGTGCGTCCCAGTCTCTTATGTGTCCACACTCACAGTCTCCCAGTCCCCCTCCCCGTCCCCATGTCCCACTCTCAGTCTCCGTGTCCCTCGCTGTCCGTCTCCGTGTCCTCCCTATCTCCGCGTCCCCCTCCCCAGCCCCGGGGACCCGCTCCCCCCATTCCCAGCATCTCCACCGCGGACCTGCTCCCCCAGCCCCACACACTTGGAAGCATCTCCACCGGGAAAACTTTTCATCCCCAGAGCGGGCAGCCTCGCACAACGGTCCCCACTTCTCTCTATCCCCCACCGCCGCCGCCCCATCAATTTACCTTATTATCCTCGCTCCTCTTCAAGCCCCTCCTGGGCTTGTACACTTGGTACATGTGCGCGAAGTCCAGCCTGCACGGGCGACACCAAAGCATCCCAATTACTCCTTGTCCCCCGGGGGTCGCAGAGGGAGGACACTCCTCCTTTCCCTCTCCAAACCCCCCACACCCCGATCCCCCTTCCGCGGTCTCTCCCCGCCGCTTACCCGGGCACATCGCCGCTCTCCAGGGCCGGCAGCTTGCCCAGGCAGCCGGGCGGGGGCTGCGCGCTGGGGATCCGCTCCATGGCGGTGGGGCTGAAGGGGGGCGGGGGTAGGGGGGAGGGGGCTGCAGAACGCTGGAAGAAGCCGAAACGGGGAGCCCGGTGCCGGTTATGTGTTTTTTGGTGGCCGGTCGGTCTGGTCGGGGTTGTGCCTTTTTTCCCGGCTCGGCTGGCTCAAGGTGGGTTGCTCATTCCGCGTCCGCGCCGGGCGGGCTGAGGAGCGGCGGGCGGCGGCGGGCCGGGTTAAATGCGGGCGAGTGGGTGGACGGGAGCGACGTGCGCTACCCTGTGACTGCCGGCACGTCTGGCGGCCGCCGGGGCGGGACGGGACGGGCCCCCCCTTCCCCTTCTTCTCCTCCTCCTCCTCCTCCTCCTCCTCCTGCCCGCCCTCCCGGCCCCGCCATCACATGAGCCTCACGTGTCGCCAGCGCCGCCGCCGCCGCGCAACGTGCCCGGGGAGGCAGAGGCGGGGCCGGCCCCGGGCGCCCCGGCAGGGGCTGGGCTCGGCGGGGCTGTCCCCGCTACGGCGTGGCCGGGAGGGGGAGGTGGGGGGTGACTGCATGGCTGGCCCGGGAGGGGCTGGGCTCGGCGGGGATCACCCGGTAGTGTAGGGAATGGGAGGGGGATGTCTTCTATACGCGTGTCCCGGTGGGATACCGGGCGGCGCTGGGCTCCCCCGGTAGCGTAGGGCACGGGAGGGGCATTGCTGTGGCCTGTGTCCCGGTGGGATACCGGCTGGCACTGGGCTGCCTGGGGCTCCCGCAATGCCCTTGGGAATGGGAGGGGATGTCCTCCTGTACGTGTGTCCCAGTGGGACACTGGACAGCACCGGGCTCTCCCGGTAACGTAGGTAGTTGGGGGTGGGGGGTGGGTGGCTGTCATCCTGCGTGTGTGCGCCCCAGGGGCACACAGGGCAGAACTGGGATCGGTGGGGCAGCCCCGGTAGCAGGGATGGGGTGGGGGGTGTCCACCTGCATGGCCACCCCGGGCTGCTCTGGGCTCATGGAGCTGCCCCCTGCCTGTGTGTCCCAGCAGGAGCCTCTTCCCCCGCCTTGTCCCTCCCCGTGCCGTGTCGCATGGGCCCCGTGTCCCCAGGGAAGGGGACACAGCATTATGCACATTCTCCAGGAGGGGAATCATGGAGTATCTCCAGCTGGAAGGATCCATAAGGCTGATGGGAGTCCAACGCCCTGCTCCTGGCAGGACTGTCTAACACTAACCCATATGGCTAAGAGCATCCTCCAGACGCTCCTTGAGCTGTGCCAGGCTTGGTGCCACAGCCACTGCCATGGGGAGCTTGTGCCAGGGACCTTCTCAGTGAAGAAGTGGTGCAAGCTCCAGCCTTGAAATGGTGCCCTGGGTGCCAAAAGGCTTTTACTGGCACAGCTGAGGTGCTGGAGGCTGCTGCGTGCTACCACTCTCCCTACACAGCCCCCCTGCCCTGGGCACTGGTGAGGCCACACATGGAGTACTGGGATCAGTTTCGGGGTCCTCACTCCAAGAAGGACATTGAGGAGCTGGAGCAGGTCCAGAGAAAGGCACAAAGCTGAGGAAGGCTCTGGAGAACAGGGCTGGGGAGGAGCAGCAGCTGAGGGAGCTGGGGATGTTCAGCCTGGAGGAGGCTGAGGGGAGACCTCATTGCTCTCTACAGCAACCTGAGGGGGGTGGGGTGGTTGGTCTCCCTGGTGTCAGGTGGTAGGACGAGAGGAAATGGCCTCAAGTTGTGCCAGGGGAAGGTTAGGTTGGAGATCAGGAAAAAATGCTGCAAGAGTGGTCAGGGATAGGCACAGGCTACCCAGGGAGGTGGTGGAGTCCCCATCCCTGGAGGTGTGCAAGAGCCTTGGGGCCATGGTTTGATGGCCACGGTAGGGTTGGACTGACAGTTGGACTTTCACACTCTCTGAACTAAAAAACCCAACCCACCCCCAAACCAAGGGAGGCATAAACTAGAGCCCAGTTCCATCTGCAGTCCCAGAACTTTGGAAAGGGGGCAGAAAAAGCAAGGGAGCAAAGTCACCAAAACCTGGCTGTAGGAGGCTGCTGAGGAGGCTTCATGCACTGCAGAGCATCTGCAGCTCCTGGGTGCCAGCTGTTGCCCAACGCTGAGCATGCTCAGAGCAGTGTGTACCTGCCAAAGCAAACCTCCTCTGCTGCAGGAAGGGCTCTGGTCATTCTCCCTGCTGAATGCTCAACAAGTGGAGGCAAGCTCATCAGATAAAGGGCAGGGCTGAGATAAGGGAACAGCAGAGCTGCAGCACGGAGCCTCTGCTACCACCCCTCCAGAGTCCTGGGCTGCTCCACCTCGGGAGGAATCCGAGGGCAGGAGGGGAGAACACAAAGAGGTTCTCCACGGGTGGGGGAGAAGGGCTTTTTAAGGCTCACCACTGGCTGAAGGTGCCTGAAGTTATCAGGAGGAGTCCTCCAGCAAGCCAGAGATCCATAGATTCACAGAATCCCAGGTTGGAAGGGACCTCAAGGATCATCTAGTCCCACCTTTCAGGCTAAGAATATAGTTTAAATGAGATGGCCCAGCACCCTGCCAAGCTGGGCCTTAGAACTCTCTAATGAGCTCCACAGACTTCTGCTAGATGTAGATGGAAGGTCTATAGCCCCCTCCCAAAAACCTCTTCATGAGGTGCCAGCTGCACCAGCAACAGCTCTGTTGGTGTTGCTCTGACATGGAGCTCCCCAAAAGCAGATGTGCCACTGTTACCCCACTGGCCTCCATGGCCTGCTCACCCAGCCTGAAGGACTCCTGTCAAGGGATCATAGAAAGTTCTGGGTTGGAAGGGACCTTTAAAGATCACTTAGTCCAGCTGTGGTGTTGAAGACCCAGCCCACCAGCAAGGGGAGGACTGACAGTGGGGAGTGAGCATGGGGCAGGGTCACAGCTGTGGGCCATGGAGTTAGAATCAGACTGGGAGAGGCTGAAAGGGGCTTCTCAGAGCTGAGCCTTTTGTTCTTCAGCCACTGAGCAAATCCTAGCAACAAAAAAAGAGCTGTGGCTTGTTTGTCCCTTCCTGCAGGTCAGGAGACAGCAGCCAGCACAAGTGACAGGCTGTGGATGAGGTGGTTCATCCTCTCTCCACCCAGGAGACCCAAAGCTGTTCCCTTCCAAACAAAGGCTGAAAACCAAACCCTGTACAACTCAATGTCCCATCACTGCCTCTGTGTCCAAGGCACCAGAAACAATTGGTGCTTGCTGTGGCTGGTGACTAATGAAAAATGAGATTTGGGGGCAACCTGCTGTGTGCTTGAAGCTGTGGGGTGTACGTGGCCAGCCCCATGCCCAGGAGCTGCCTGCCTCCTGCGTGCTCCGCTGGAGCTTGGGTACATTCCTGCAGAGGGTGGTGAGCTCCGCGGCAGGGGCAGAGGTAATCCCCAATCATTTAGCCCTTTTGCTCTTCTCCTGCCTGCCAAACAATTCCCCATATCAGGATGTACTCATGACCTTAAGAGAGGTTGCCAAGGGTTTAGGAGTCCCCCCTAAAAAGAGGATCCCAGTGAAGTTCTGGCATTCCTGGGCACGGGGAGAGACTGCCGGGGAGTTGAGTTACATTCTCCCGCGGATCGGCTGTCGTGAGCCGGGGCTGACGCAATCAGCCATTTGCCTTCCCCAGGTTGTTTGCTGAATTATTTCTGCATGGAGGGCTCCTTCAGGACCTTGGGGCAGGAGCCAAAAGTGCTCCAAAAGGCTTCATTTCGTTGGGCAGCAGCAGACCTCCTGCTCTGGAAGGGCTGAGAGTCACAGGGCGGCAGCAGCTCCTCTCCAAGGGACGCTGCAGTTGTTCACAGGCACGCTCCGAGCTGTGGGGGTCGGTTAGAAGATGTGCTGAAGGTGGGATGAGCTCCAGGATTTGCCCCTTCCCCAGGACTGTCTCAACCACAAGGATTTGGGAGGGAACCATCCCAAAAATCCCCGGCCCCGAGGTCTGCCAGGAGCCTCTGTGGGCAGCGCTGGGAGTTAACAGCTGGGCCGCGGACTTGGAGCTCACGATAAGGTTACTGAGGGTGGTTTTGGTTTAAAATGTCTCTTACTTAATATATCCATGAAGGCCAGGCATGTGCCTGTGGCCTGTCACCAACCCCCTGACTCTCCCTCTCGCTCATTTCCAGCAATCCCGGGTCAGGTTACTGGCACCGGAGGTGAAAGAACAGCCAGGGCTTGGCCCCGGCTGGACGCTGAGGCTGCACCGTGCTGGAGGTGCTGCACGGCCATGGTCAGCCCTCAGCATCTGATGGACAGCCTCGAGGCCTCCATGATTACATCTCTAGCCATAATTACTTAATAACCATGACTGCTGAGAAGGGAAAATGTCCATGGGAGCCTAACTGTCCCTAGGAGAGCAGGGTGCACTCATGTCCCTTCTTCCTAGGCAAGAGGTTGGGATGCTCCCTACCTTGAAGGCCAGGTTGGATGAAACCTTGAGCAAGCTGGGCTGCTGGGAGGTGTCCCTGCCCATGGCAGGGCCTTGGGATTGGGTGATCTTTAAGGTCCCTTCCAACCCTAAACCATTCTGTGATCTCCAGTGGTGGCACCAGTCCCCAGATGGACGTGACAGTGCTCAGAGGGCAGCAGGGTGCTGCTGTCAGCTTCCTGGGATGGTACCTCCAGCAAGCACCCACCACCTCGCCACAGCCTGAGCTCTGCAGCACCTTGGTCACTGCAGGATGTGTTGAGCCAGGAACACTCAGGCTGAGCAGCTCCCAGGAGATTTTGGACTCAGTGATCTTAAAAGTCTTTTCCAACTGGAATCCTTCTTTGATTCTATGCTGTTCAGCCAAGGAGACCTCCTGGTGGCCTTTCAGAACTTAAAGAGGAATATAAGAAAGCTGGGGACAGAGTTTTGAGCAGGACCTGTGGTGACAGGACAAGGGGGGATGGTCTGAACTCCAAGAGGCAAATTCAGACTGGAAAGAAGGAAATGTTTGACACTGAGGGTGGTGAGAGCCTGGCTCAGATTGCTCAGAGAGGTGGGAGCTGCCCCATCCCTGGGACCATTCCAGGCCTGGGGCTCTGAGCAAGCTGCTCTAGTTGGGGATGTCCCTGCTGACTGCAGGGGGGTTGGACTGGATGCCCTTTAAAGGCTCTCTCCAACCCAAACCATTCCACGAGTCCATGGTTTAACACTGCTGCTGGATGAGGTTGGCTCGGGCTGCTGGGGAGAACTTGCTTGGCTGAGGCCCTGGGAGGAGGCAGGCAGAGCTGTTTGTGATGCTGGGCTCTGCCCGGGGCGCTGCCCCGCACGGCTGCGGGCACGCGAGAGCTGCGGGGATGACGCTGGCACCGCTGGGCGAAACTCAGCCCCGGGACTCTACAGATGCAAGCTGTTCCCTGCTCTGAGCTGAGCTCTTTGCCAGCAGCCAGCAGTGGGAGGAAGTCTGGAGGTGGGAACTTATTTGGAAGTGGCAAAATTTGTGGACTTGGCCGTTGGTAATAAGAGACTTCAGGCCAGCTTTGATAGTGGGGTAATGAACCCCGGCGGCTGCCAGCCTGCCCAGCCGAGCCCCACGCAGCTCGCGCTGCTCAGCCAGTTCCCTGCTGGCTGCTTGCACCATCTCCTGAGAAAGGACTCGAGGCATGCCCAGCCCGTGGGGCTGCAGCCTCCCCTGGCTCACCCTGCAGAGCCTCGAACCTCTGCTCCTGGTGTAAGAGCTGTCTCCGAGGTTGTGTCCCTGCTGCCAAGCCCAGGCTCTGTGGCCTCTGCAGAGCTCAGGTGGGATTGGGGATGGCTGAGGGGTTGCCCACCTCGTTTTAGAGATTGACAGATGGCATCAGGTTGGAAGGAACCCTCATCTTGTCCAACCCCCCTGCACTCAGCAGGGACACCTCCAACTAGAGCAGGCTGCCCAGGGCCACATCGAGTCTGATCTTGAATGCCTCCCGGGATGGGGCCTCGACCACAGCCCTGTGCAGCCTGTTCCAGTCTCTCCCCACCCTCACTGTGCAGCACTTCCTCCTGATGCCCAACCTAAATCTGCCCTGCTCTAGTCTCAAGCCATCTCCCTTCATCCTATTGCTCCAAGCCCTTCTAAACAGTCATTTGGA
The DNA here is from genome assembly GCF_026170545.1 of Melanerpes formicivorus. NCBI lineage: Eukaryota > Metazoa > Chordata > Aves > Piciformes > Picidae > Melanerpes > Melanerpes formicivorus. Next base: position 1,521,682 of record NW_027142390.1, read on the forward strand.
GACTGTCTGCCAGCCCATCCTGCTGGGGAGCAGGAGCAGGAGTGACAGAGTAGTCTGGTGGATGCTTTGCACAATGGTATCTGATCACATTCCTCCTCCTGCCTCACATCAAACAGTGAGTCAGCGATGAAGCCTCATCAGATGTCTCTCTGCTTGGGCTCCCAGCTCTGCAAAGCAGGAGGGCTGGTGCTGTGTGAGTATGCAAAGCACAGCAAGTAGGTGCCTTCAGATCTACCACAGGCTGAGAAAACACCAGGGCTTTCCACAACAGCAGCAGTGATTTCTCACTGCCATCCTCACGGCCCAGCAGGAATCCAAACCGCTCACAGGGGCTCCTCATCCTGGGAGGTGTTTTCTGGGGGCTGCAGGCTACAGCTGCAGGGCCAAATGACATCAACAGAGCTACTAACATCCAAAAGCGTTCTGAGCTTGCTCACTGGCTTTAAAACCCATTGCACACCCCCTAAAACAGTGATGAAATAAAGGCAGGAGAGATCAGGAGTCCGCGTCAGGGCACGGATGAGTTGAGCCTTGACCTGTGAACCTTGAGCCTGCCGGACAAGGGCTGTGTGCTCTGCGTGCTCACGGCGTGGAAGGTGCCTGCTGATCAGCTCAGGAGGTTCAGCCTGCAAATGCCACTGGCAGCAGAGCAAAGGCTGCCTGTCAGGGCTGGTGGCAGAGGTGAGGAGCAGCGCAGCAGCTCGGCGTGGGAAGCTGGCTGGGGCAGAAGCAGGCTGGGGCAGAAGCAGGCTGGGGCAGAAGCTAGCTGGGGCAGAAGCTGGCTGGGGCAGAAGCTGGCTGGGGCAGAAGCAGGCTGGGGCAGAAGCTGGCTGGGGCAGAAGCTGGCTGGGGCAGAAGCTGGCATGTGGTTTCAGCTGTACTGAGGAGAAGCCAGCTGAACCCCTGCAGGGGCACTGCCAGCTCGGCTGGCTGCAGATAAGGCAGGACAAGGCTGCGTGCTGTGGGTGGGCTTGCTTAGCCCAGCCTGCTCTTTGGAGCTGGGGGTGAGCCTCTGGGATCCAGCTCTGCTTGTGAGGGAGCACGAGGTCCCCATGGCTGGCTGAGGGCTGCACTGCTTCTGATTAACTGAGGCTGCTTAAGGTCTACTAGCCATCCAGAGAAGGGCAGCAAGGCTGGTTGGAGGGTCTGGAGAACAGGGCTGGGGAGGAGCAGCTGAGGGAGCTGGGGGTGTGCAGCCTGGAGAAGAGGCTGAGGGAGACCTCATTGCTCTCTGCAGCCACCTGAAAAGAGGTGGGAGTCGGTCTCTCCTCCCATGTACCAAGCTATGGGACAAGAGGAAACAGCTTAAGTTCTGCCAGGGGAGGTTTAGGTTGGACATGAGGAACAATTTCTTCCCCAGAAGAGTTGTCAAGCCCTGGAACAGGCTGCCAGGGCAGTGCTGGAGTCCCCATCCCTGAAGGGGTTTCACAGCCATGGAGATGTGGTGCTGAGTGCCATGGTTTGGGGGTGACCTGGGGGTGCTGGGTTAAGGGTTGGACCTGACCTTGGGTGTCTTTTCCACTCTTAATAATTCTACTCTGTGATTCTATGAGGGTTCAGTATGCTGGGAGAGAAAGAGGGGTTCAGCTCTCTGGGGATTAAAGAACACTGGAGCCCTTTGAATAGATAGGACACACAGGAAAGGCAGGAGGCAGGGGAAATGCAGGTGCAGGGGCTCCCTCACAACAGGCCAGACAAACCAGGCACATGAGAGTGCTTCCCAGGCATGCAGACTCAGAAACCACTTGGACCTGAATCTCATTAAGCTCTGGGGCAGTCTGGAGCAGCCGTGGGAGAATGCAACCAGTCATTTTCTAAAGAAGAAGCCAAACCTCTGAATCCAGATCCACCTCCTCCCAAACTCCTGCTCTGATCCCATGTGCATCATGAGCCAGATGTGGCTGAGGCATTGCTGCTGCTGCTGCTGCTGCAAACTCAGCTGAAATGAGCACAAAGGGGAATTACATGGAACAGGAAATATTCATGGAGAGTTGGTGTCTAATCAAGATGACACATGGGGCTGCTGATTGGCTTCCTCAGTGTGAAACAGAACCAACCTGCACAATCCCAGCATGGTGGGGCTGGAAATGACCTCTGGAGCTCACCCAGTCCAGCCTCCCCTTGCTAAAGCAGGGCACCCACAGCAGCTTGCCCAGCAGCACAATGCCCAGGTAGGGTTGGAAGCTCTCCACACCAGGAGACTCCACAACCTCTCTGGGCAGCCTGCTCCAGGCCTCCAGCACCCTCACAGCAAACAACTTTCTCCTCCTGCTCAGGTGGAACCTCCTGGGTTCCAGTCTGTGCCCCTTGCCCCTTGTGCTGTCCCTGGGCACCACTGAGCAGAGCCTGGCCCCAGCCTCTTGCCCCCCACAGCTCCTTCAGCTCTTGCTGAGCATTGCTCAGCTGCCCTCTGGGGCTGCTCTGCTGCAGGCTCTCAGCCCCAGGGCTCTCAGCCTCTGCTGCTCCCAGAGCTGCTCCAGGCCCCTCAGCAGCTCTGTAGCCTCCCCTGGACTCTCTCCAGCAGTTCCCTGTTCCTTTTAAACTGAGGAGCCTGAACTGGACCCACTCCTCTAGATGTGGCCTCACTTGATCACAGCAGATCCCTGCTACCATGCTGCACTTAGATTCTCACTTCACCAGCAGCCTGGGGGAGAACATGCCCATGCTGACACAGCCAACACAGCCCACCAGGGCAGAGGAGGAGCGCACCCAAGGCATCCCTGCGAGTTGACAGGAATGTCTCTCACAGTGCCCTTCCCTCTGTATCAGAAGTGATCTGGCTGAGAAGTCCTGGAGCAAGCCACAGCCGAGGGTGTTGCTGTGCTCCCCACATACTTTCTCTAATGAGGTTTTTAAATAGCTGTGCCCCGCCTACACCGGCAGCCCCAGCACTTTCATCTCCAGGTGAATGGATCCGAGGTGGGACTCTGCTGTCTGCTGGGGAGGATCATTTCCATACTGCAGCCGTGGCAGGGAAGAGCTCCTGCTCCTCCTGGAGATGCCTGCTGAGCAAACCGTGGTGCAAACGGTAACCACGTGCAGAGGTGTTTGAAATGCAAAGAGCCTGCAGCAGCCTGGGCCTTGGCGGGAGGGGAGCGCTGCCTGGGGTCATGCTGATGAGAGCTGCACATCAGCCAGCAGGGACCAGCTGCAGACTTGAGCTTTACTGACAGGACTCCATTTACTGCCACCTGTGCCTCCACAGTAGCCACACACTTCTCATTCCTAGGTGGCAAAGCTCACCTCTGTCCCAGAGGGGTTTGGGTGGGTGTGGAAGAATCACAGAACGCTAGGGGTGACCATCCAGTCCACCCCCCTGCCAAAGCAGGGCCTTTCCACCTAAATGTACGTTATGGAAGCCTAGAATCTCTTTGGAGGTGTCCCTGCTGACTGCAGGGGCCTGGACAAGATGACCTTTGAGGGTCCCTTCCAACCTGATGCAATCTGTGAATGACAGAATCATCCAGCTTGGGAAAGCCCTCTAAGATCATCAAGTCCAACCTTCCACCCAGCACTTCCATGACCACTACACCACCTCCCAGAGAGCTACATCTACTTGCTTTTTGGAATCTTCCAGGGCTGGGGACTCCACCACCTCCCTGGGTAGCCTGTTCCAATGCCCCACTTCTCCTCCCCTGGCCTGGCTGCTGGTGGAGCAGCACTGATGTGCAGCCTCAGAGGAGAGCGCTACTCACCCTTGCAACCACTCCAGGGAAGTCCAAGACTTGCCTTGCACCTCCATGGGTTCATCTTGCATGGCTGAGGGTGGGATGTGAGAGGTCAGCTGGTGCTCTCAGCATTTTCATCTAAGGGAAAAGAAGAGGAGTTTCATCACAAAATATTCCCAGGGGGTTACCTCCCAAGAGCCTGGGCGAGCACAGAGGGCCACACAAGCTCCTCCCAGCTGCCCCTTCTGGTCTGCTATAAACTGCACGTCCTGCTGGGGCGAGGCTGGGGCTGCAGGACCTTTGAGGTCTCTTCCAACCAGATCTGCTCTGTGAGTCTGTGATTCAGTGCAATGAAAACAAAGCTGTGAACATCTACAGCTGCTGCCCAGATGTGGCTGCCCAGAGCCTGTGTGAGGGTTTCAGGGGAACCACCTCCTGCCGGCCTCGCACGTAAGGGCCAGAGGAGGGGAGAGAGCCTTGGTTTTATAAACCTTGACCGAGGAGACACGAGGCCTCCTTTGATCTGCAGATAGAGAAATGATCTTTTGATTTCAGATGATGAAAATGAATAACCATCTGCTGAGGAACAGCTACGGACCCACGTTTTATTGAGGCCAGATGGTGGCCAGGGCTCCGACGTCTGAATTCAATTAGCTGCTTGTGCCTGCGTCAGTAACGCTGGATCCACCCAGTCATGTTTTTGGAACAAATATTATAATATTCCCATGGATCCTCCAGACAGTGGGAGGTGTTTCCTTCACTGTGAAGGTTTTGGGAAGTGATGACTTTGTCTCATTTCCATCTTACCCTACTCTGCATTTTTAGTCCTTCGCTTCCCCAGGCTTGGAGCTTTCCCCAGGATCTCGGAGCCAGCTGTGGTGCTGAGTAAAGACATCCCCAGCTCCAGTCTGCCTGTCAGGGCTCATGTTCTGGCTTTTCCCAGCACCTCCATCTCCCCTCTGCCTCCCCTGCTCTGGGACCAGGCTTGTGGTGGTTTTGAGAACATATCCCCCGCTCCTGACCTAAGCCAGATCTGCTCAGATGGATGTCTGCTTGGGTTGACTGAATGATCCTAGAGAGCTTCTCCAACCAAAACAATTCTCTGCTTCTAACCCAAGCCACATCTACTCAGGTCAATGTCTGCTTAGGTGGAAGGGTGGACTTGATGATCTTAGAGGCCTTCTCCAACTGAAACAGTTCTATGATTGTATGAGAGGAGAGTTAGACTGGAGGTGAGGAAGAAATTCTTGCCAGTGAAGATGTGGAGAGCCTGGCACAGGCTGCCCAGGGAGGCGGTGGATGTCCTCTCCCTAGAGGTGTTCAAGGCCAGGTTGGATGAGGCCTTGAGCAAGCTGGGCTGGTGGGAGCCCATGGCAGGGGGGTTGGAACTGGATGATCTTGAAGGGTCTCCCCCAACACAAACCACTCTGTGATTCTATGAGTCTGTGATCCTCTGATCCTAACCTAAGCCAGACCTATTCAGTCTCCTTTCCATGGTGCTCACCAGGGATTCACTCGGGGCCCAGCTCTGCTGAGAGCAAGGTTTCCACCACCTTGCAATCTGGAAGGGTGGCATGATGCAAAGGCACAACCCTTTCACAGGGTGCAGAAGGGTGGGAATGACCAGAGCCAGCAGCCACAGCAGATGGGCAGCTTTCCTGCCTGGGGAAGCCAGGCTACACCAAGCCCAATTAGCTGCTGTGATCTTTCACATCTAAGGAGCTGGATGTTCCTTTTGTGTTGGGTTGGGGTTTTTTCTTGTTTTGTTTTTTTCAAGGTGTGGCTCAGCACCACAGGTTACACTCAGCAAGCTGCATGTTGGCAGCAATTTGCCTCTCTGCAGTCTTGGAAGTGGGAAAAATCCTGTTCCGGGAGCAGGCTGGGCAGAAGCCCTGGGAGCAGCAGGTTGTAATTAGGGGCTGGAAGAACCTCTCTCCCAGACCGCACCTTCCTCTGCCTCCTGAGAACTCAGCTGCACCAGGGACAGCCTCCAGCCAGGCTCCTCAGCAGGAAGTGTCCCTACCAAAGGGGGGGTGGTGGTTGGTTTCTCCTGGTTGGTTTTGGGGTGTGTGTGTGGAGGGCTGGAGCTGTCAAGCTGGATTGCTATTTATAGATTTGCAGCTGGAAAGGTTTTGATTTTCCCTCCTCTTTCTCTGCATGCAGTGCAGACACTGCAGGCTGGGCTCAGGCTAGGAGGGAGCAGCTTCTGCAGAGCCCTGTGTTCACAGAACCACATAGAGCCATAGGATTGGTTAGGTTGGAAAAGACCTCTAGGATCATCCAGTCCAAGCAGCAACCCAACACCACCATGGCCAGCAAACCATGGCCCCAGGTGCCATGGCCACAGGGCTCTTGAACACCTCCAGGGGTGGGGACTCCACCACCACCCTGGGCAGCCTGTGCCCGTGCCTGCTATGCCAGAACAGCCCACAACAGAGATTACCACACAAAGCCTCACTCAGACCCCTCTCCTCACAGAAGGAGATGCTCTGCAGACACCCCCAGCCTCTGAGTCCAGCCACCAGCCTCTGCTCCTCATCCCTCTGCCCTGGGACCACAGCCAGCAGTTCCTTCTCTGTACCAACCACCACTTCTCACCGTGGGCTCAGCATCACTGCTGCTCTGGACCATGCCTGCAGCACAGTGTGGTGATCCACAGGGATCCTGCTTTGGCTGCTCCTCATCACCTCCAGCCCCTAGCTGGGGGTGTCTGACCATCCCCATCCGACCCTGGGACAGGGTCTGCAACCCCAGCATGTACCTCTGCTACCTCCCTCCCTCCCCCCTTTTGTCCCTTTCTCAACCTTCTGATCACCCAGACTCTGGCCACTGCAGCTGGGGGAAGGGGGCAGCCAGCTGAAACATCCTGACACAGAATCATTTTGGTTGGAAGAGACCTTGCAGAGCACAGAGCCCAACCGCTCACCCCGCACTGCCAGCTCAGCACTAAGCCCTATGAGGAGAGGCTGAGGGAGCTGGGATTGTTTAGCCTGGAGAAGAGGAGGCTCAGGGGTGACCTTATTGCCCTCTACAACTACCTGAAGGGTGGTTGTAGCCAGGAGGGAGTTGGCCTCTTCTCCCAGGCAACCAGCACCAGAACAAGGGGACACAGTCTCAAGCTGCGCCAGGGGAGGTTCAGACTCGAGGTGAGGAGGAAGTTCTTCACCGAGCGAGTCATTCGGCATTGGAATGGGTTGCCCAGGGAGGTGGTTGAGTCATCGACCCTGGAGGCGTTCAAGGGGAGATTGGACGTGGCACTTGGTGCCATGGTCTAGTCATGGGGTCTGCGGTGTCAGGTTGGACTCGATGATCCTCGAGGTCCTTTCCAACCTAAGTGATACTGTGATCTAAGTCTCACTATCAAGATGGAGAAGCCATCCTTCACATGGTTCCACCACCCACCTGAGCACCGAGGAGCCCAGGAGCTCCTCAGGCTGTCCTGCTTCCTCTGTTACACTGAGGAAATCTGACCCAGGATGATGCATTCCAAACCCTGTTCCACATTGTCCCGCTGTCCGGAGCAGCCTGGTCACGTAGCAACCACCCCGAGCTGCCCAGGGTGACGTCTCTTGTTCCAGGGGTTCCTCACCAATCCTCTCTTTGACTCTGGTTCAAGACTGGCTCTGGATCAGCAGCACGTGGCTGCATTCCTCCGCTCTGATGTCGTTGCTGGGATTTGCTGATTTCATGTTCCTGTCACTGCAGAGCCTCACTAAGGCCCTGGCTGCCCCTGCTGGAAGGTTCACCTCCTCCCTACCTGCCCTGGGGACCACTCATGGCCCTTCAGAGCACACCTGAGAAACCCAGAGGGACACTGTTCTGGGCTGGATCTGCTCCTCAGCAGCAGCCTGAGCTAGTTGAGGATGACCCTGCTCAGTGCAGAGGGGGTTGGACTGGATGACCTTTAGAGGTCCCTTCCAACCCAGATGATTCTATGACTGTGAGCTTTCTGCACCACCATGGTTAGAGACTTATTAGCTGTGAGAGGATTACAAACACAACACACAGCAAGGCTAGAGCTGCTCCCTGGAGAGAAGGCTCCAGGGAGACCTCAGAGCAGCCTGCCAGTACCTGAAGGGGGCTGCAGGAAAGCTGGGGAGGGATTTTTGACAAGGGCTGGGAGTGACAGGATGAGGATGAATGGCTTTGAGCTGGGAGAGAGGAGATTAAGACTGGAGATGAGGAAGAAATTCTTGAGAGTGAGGGTGGTGAGACTCTGGCACAGGTTGCCCAGGGAGGCTGTAGCTATCCCCTCCCTGGAGGTGTTCAGGGCCAGGCTGGATGAGGCCCTGAGCAAGCTGTGCTGGTGGGAGGGGTCCCTCCCATGGCAGGGGGCTGGAGCTGGCTGAGCTTTCAGGTCCCTTCCAACCCAGCTCCTTCCATGGCTCTATCACAACGACTCATTTCCGAGGGCTTCTCTCCTCCACAGTAAAATGTCAGCCCTTGGCCAGATGGGCTTTGCTCAGAAGAGCTCTGAAGCAGAAGCCATGAGCAGCAGAGTGGAGGGCTGAGGAAATGGAGCAGGTTCTCATTAGGGTGCAGCACATGGAGTAATTGCTTGAGGAAGCAGGGGGCTGGAAGGATCATTTCATCCTGGATCCCCCAGCGGCTGCAGCCTCGCCTGTGTGCGCAGCTGCTGCAGGCCTGGAAGAGAGTTTTACAGCTCTAACCCAAACAGCCCTTGCTCCTTCCTTCCCAGCAGCTCTCAGGAGCCTGTATCTGATCCAACACACCGACTTGGGGGGTGGTTTTTTTCCTTCTGAAGTGCTTGATGAAGCAGTTTGCTGCTCCAAAACAGGATTTGAGGCAGCTAGTTCACAGCTGACACCCTTCAACCTGCATTAGTCGACTCTACGCCACAGTCATCGCTCTGGCTTCTCTGCCTCCCTGCATCAAGCTCACAGAAGCAGCCCCACTGTGCTGGTACCAGGTCTTCTGGCTTCCAGATTCACAGGTTGCACTGGGGACCCTCAAAGGTCATCTTGTCCAAGCCCCCTGCAGTCAGCAGGGACAGCTCCAACTAGATCAAGCTGCCACATCAACTCTCATCCTGAATGTCTCCAAGGGATGTGGCCTCACCTCTTTTCCATCTTCACAGTTGGTCTCATTCAGGGGACCCACCAGAGACCCTCTGGTAGGCCTTTAGGGACTCCCTTAGGCCGTTTTTGGGCTCCCAAAGCTCGGTGCAGAACCCTCTGCACAGGCTCAGTCCACCCACCCCCACCTCTCCCCTCCCCATCACACATCCCTGACGTCACTGGCACCCATTTCCAAGTGTTCTGAGCAAGGCTCAGAGCTGGCTGGTGGAAGCAGAGCTGTGACTAATAATTTTTGAGGGAAAGCACTTGATGTCAAAACAAGTGAGGAGTGAAGCAGAGCCATGTGGTGCAGAGATGGATGTGGGGAGCTAGGGAGGGGCTTTTTGGAGGCCAAATTCCCCTTTTTCACAGAACCACAGCCTGGGTTGGGTTGGGTTGGGAGGGACCTTAGAGATCATCTGGTTCCAACCCCCCACCTCCCCTCCCCCCACCATGGGCAAAGACACCTCCTCAAGGGAGAAGCCAAGCTGCCTTATTTCTTCATGTAGAATGAGGCAGAGAAGGAAACCTTCCTTCTTTCCTCCTTTTAGATCCTCACATTTGTAGAGAGCTGCTGAATCACACCCTCCTGATAAGCTGTCAGGGAGAGGACCTCCTTGGCACAGACTCCTGGCCACCGTGGGCCAGCCCACCGTGGCTGCTGAGGCCAGAAGAGCTCAGGGAAGTGGCTGAGTAGCCATCCCTGGATGCCTTGGAAAGCCATCTAGACATGGTGCTCAAGGTGTGGTGTAGTAGTGGCCCTGGTAGAGTTAGCTAAGGGTTGGACTTGATCATCTTAGACATTAGCTCTCTAGACAGCTGCAACTAGGCGAGCTGCAAGACCCCTTCCAACCCAAACCACTCTATGAATCTCTAAGCCTCAGAGATCTCTTCCAACCATAGTGATTCTGCATCCTCACCCCACCAGAGCCCTGCCTAGCACAGGCTGTAACTTTGCACTGCAGCAATTTCCTTTCCTCATTACTCCTTCCCACAGCAAGAGGCTGCAGGTCTCAGGCTCCCCAGGTCTCCCCACCCCAACCAAGAGCTGTCCAAGCAGGCACACAGAAACCTGTCAGAAAAGTTGGTGGAGTGCAGGCCCAGGGGGCAGCTGATGCATCCAGCAGACAACTGCAACAGGTCCTTTCCTTATGAGCTCCACAGCCAGCCAGGTCTGTTCCAAGGAAACATCTGGGACTTGTGACTTGGTAAGGGAAACAAAACCAATTACTTTGAGTCATTTAGAGCAGGCAAAGGACTCAGCCCTGGCACCTGCTTTGCTTCCAGGAGGTATTCACACCCTATGGAGCCACATATATTTGGTTATTAACTATGAGACTGGGAGAGCAAAGGCTTCTTCCTCCCTCTCTCTCTCTCTCAAGCCCCAGTGTGGTGAAATCATTTCCCATTTACATCTGAATTAAAAAGCCCCAGTTCAGCAAAGCCCGCTGCAGCCCCAGCCAGCAGGGTGCTTTCTGCAGGTGTGGGTTGGTGATTCACCCTCCTGCTGGCTCCAGCCAGCACCTTCTGCCCACAGGTTATCTTCATCCTGCTCCTGGTGCTTCCCTGGGCCCAGGCAATTGCAAGCACACCCAAAGAAATTCCCATATCAAGCCTGTCTGGCCTCACCCTGTTTCTCAGCAGAGGGTTTGGAGCCTTTCCATGTCTCTTTGGCTCTTCCTCCCAGAGGAAGTCCTCCTTAATTCATACAATGGGCTGGGTTGGAAGGGATCTTAAAGGCCTCATCCCTGGAGACATCAATGACCAGACTTGATGTGTCCCTGCTGAGGGGGACAAGATGACCTTGGAGGGTCCCTTCCAACCCAGTGCAACCTGTGAATCACAGAACTGTTTCTGATGGAAGAGACCTCTAAGACCTCCGAGTCCAACCTTCAACCCAGCCCCACTGTGGCCATCAAACCATGGCCCCAAGTGCCACAGGCTTCTTGAACATCTCCAGGGACAGCAGCTCCACCACCTCCCTGGGCCACCTATTCTAATGCCTGACCACTCTTTCAACATCCAGTTCCAAACCTCTGCCACAGCTTTCCACCAGCTTCCTCGAGGCCTCATCCAGCCTGGCCTGGAGCACCTCCAGGGAGGAGGCAGCCACAGCCTCCCTGGGCAGCCTGGGCCAGGCTCTCCCCAGCCTTTTGAAAGCCTCAGCCAGAAGATCTGCCATTCCTGCCATGCTCTCCTAAGCTCTTCTGATTAGAGCAACAACCCTTCAAGCCTCCCCTATACCCCAGAGTGTCTCTTCTCTCCTTGCAGGGACCCGCCCTGCCACCAGCTCCTGCCCTGACCAACCCAGCCCCAGCCCCTCCACTCACACTCTGGGCTGCTCAGCCCAGAGGTCAGGAGCTTCAGACAAGTTCTTCAGGGCCTGAGGGGGCTGTTTGGGGGAATCCTGGCCTGTTCCCATGGATAACCATGGTGAGGAAGCAGGGAAACAGGCCCTGCACATGGAAGTGAAGCGTCCCAGGGCAGACAGAGCTGGCTGAAGCCCAGCAGTTTTGGCTACTCGTTAAAAACTCATCAGAAATACTAAAATGCACTGTTGTTGGGGTGGGCTGTTTGCTAGCCATCCCTTGGGAAGGCTGGTATTGTTCCCAGCCAGCACTGAGGAGCTGTCAGGATGCCCAGAGCATGACAAGACCAGCTCAATGCCTCCAGTAAGCCCAGCCTCACTGGAAACCACAGTGCTGGGCTGGACAGCTCGGGGCTCTGCTTGTGCTTTGTCCAGAGTTCAGCCCTCTCAGAGCTCAGACAGCACAAGGAGCTTCCTGAGGAGAGCTGTCTGAACAGCAGAGGAGTTTCATCATGGCCAGCTAACCAAAACCAGGCCTCCTCTCAGATAATCTTCACAGATAGGAGCAGGGGAAATACAAACCAGGTGACCAAGTTGCCCCAGGGAAGGTTTAAGTTGGACATCAGAAGAAACTTCTTCCCTGCAAAGGCTCTCAAAGGCTGGGCCAAGCTGCCCAGGGAGGTAGAGGTGTCCCCATCCCTGGGGGTGTTTCAGGGAGGCAGAGATGTGGTGCTGAGGGCCATGGTTTAGCCCCAGCCTTGGTAGAGCTAGAGAATGGTTGGACTGGATGAGCTGAAAGGGCTTTGCCAACCAAAACACTCCTGGGATTCTATGACCTCAGGGACTAACCCAGCTTGGCAGAGTTTGCTCCCTTAATCACCTTGGCTGCAGCTCAGCATCACCAACATCAGTGCCATGGAGAGGATCTGAGGGCTGCAGCACCTGAGGTTCAGCCTGGAGAAGCGAAGGCTCTGGGGAGACCTTAGAGCTGCATTTCAGTATCTGAAGGAGATATATCTCCTATATATATATATCTGGGGAGGGACTGCTCAGAAGGGCCTGGGGGGATAGGATGAGAGCAATGGTTTGGGGCTGGGGCAGGGCAGAGGTAGGTTGGGCATCAGGAGGGAGTTCTGCAGAGGGAGGCTGGGGAGAGCCTGGGACAGGCTGCCCAGGGAGGGCGTGGAGGCCCCATCCCTGGAGACACTCGAGGTCAAACTCGATGGGGCCCTGAGCAATCTGTTCTCGTTGGAGGTGTCCCTGCTGCTGCAGGGGGGCTGGCCAAGGTGCCCTGGGGAGGTCCCTTCCAGGCCCTGTGTGCTCAGTGAGGTGTGGGGTGTCGCTGCTCAGCAGTGTCACACTGCCACCAGAGCCTGTGCTGGGACTCAGCTGCCGGAATTCTGGAGGTGGAAGACCTTTATTTAGCCTGATCTTCCAGCATGAAACCTCCTCCAGGCTTCCAGTGAAACCCCTCTCACAGCGTGGCAGAGTGCTGAGTAACAGGACAAGTTCAGCTGAATGCTGTGACCTCTGCCAAGCTGCTCAGCCTGCTGCTGTTTTGGATACCAAACTACTTTCCTCAGAAAGTCACTTCCTCAGAAGTCACTTCCTCAGAAAGCTGGTGGGAGGTCCTCAGGTTTGGTTGTCTTCTGCCCTTCTAAAGCACAAATCAAATCCACTTCTGTTTGTAGGGAGAAGCCTGACACCTCCTTGAACCACAGACAGCTTTTGAAGCACGTTCTGCCTTGGCTTCAGCGAGGCTCTTGCCTCTCCTGCAGCCAGCCATGGGTGAAGTTAGGGCTTTGTGCAGTGCTGGGGCACCACCCCCACCCCCAAATCACACAGCCAACCTCCCAGGAGAGAAACAGCCACTCTTCTGGCATCTCCTTCCCTCCACTCACAGCTTACTGACATGGGGTGGAAATTCCCTGGCAGGAGCCTCTGCTTCCTTTCTGCATGCTCCTGAGAAAAGAGGTGAAGGAAGTTCCAGGAGGGGAGCTGTGGGGTGCTAGAGCTGCATCCTCACCCAGGACTCACTCAGACTCTTTAAAAGGAACCCCAGCATGTGTTAAAGCTGGGGTAACAATGAGGACCACTGCCAGATGTCTGATGTTGCTTAACTGAAGCCAGCAGAGCTCTCCTCCTTGCCTCCATGGAAGGAGAAACAGCTACATGGTGTTGGGAAGAGGTTAGAAAAGGTTTGTTTAAATTGGAGGAGACCTTTAAGATCATCCATTCCCCCAGCACAGCCAAGCCCACCACTAAACCATGTCCCTCAGCACCACACCTCCATGCCTTTGAAACCTCTGCAGGGATGGGGACTCCACCACTGCCTTGGGCAGCCTGGGCCAGGGCTTGGCAGCCTCTGGGGGAAGAAAATTGTTCCTCATGTCCAACCTAAGCCTGCCCTGGCACAAAGCCTCTCCTATTGCATGTTCCATTGGAGAGGAGCTGCCCTCCACCTTGCTCCAGCCTCTTTCTGGGCAGGTGCAGAGAGTGATGTCCTCCATACACACAGACCCTTCCAGGCCACTGCTCAGCTCACATGGAGGAAGTGCTGGCCCTCACCCTTGGGCAGAAGGGCATGAAACCACAGAGCACTCCCATGGCAGGAAGCAACTCCTGCCTCTGCCATGGGCTCCAGCTCCCAAGTAAGAACAAGATGCAAGCATCCAAGGGAAGGTCTGACCTCCATCCCCCCCAGCCAGAGGACAACCAACCATGTGTGGCTCCAGAGGCACCTTCTGCTGATGCCCATCTACCCCTGAGTGTTGTCATCCACTCAGAGCTGTCATGGAGCTCTGGGGCTGCCACCAGGGTTGGCAAGACAGAAGCACAGCCACATAACCCATGGGACCTCCACAAGCCACCATCCCTTGCCACCACTGTCCTACCTTGTTTCTTTCCACTGCAAGACATGGAAACCCCCCAGAGCCTGCTAGCAGCCATGTACCAAGAGCAGCTGAGGAGGAGGAGGAGGAGGAGAGTGACTCAGAGGAGGGGAGACTTCCAGGTCAGCCTGACCCTGGGGGAACCACCAGTGCCTGTGTCCCACGGGGGAAGTGAGATGGGGAAGTGGAGTGAACTGGCACAGGAGGTCAGCAGCAGGTCAGGTGGGATCATAAGAGGCACTTCTGAGCTTGACTTCAGATGAAGTTCAGGACCCAATGCTCATCCTTGTGTCTGGCATGAGGGTGTGTGACTGGGGTGGCAAATGTGGCTGTGGAGGTGCTGAGGGCCTGGAGCAGCTCTGTGAGGAGCAAAGGCTGAGAGCCCTGGGGTTGTTGAGCCTGGAGAGGAGCAGCCCCAGAGGGGAGCTGAGCAATGCTCAGCAGGAGCTGAAGGAGCTGTGGGGGGCAAGAGGCTGGGGCTCTGCAGAGGTCCCTTCCAACCCCACCATGCTGGGTTCTGGCACTCTATGTCTCGATGCCTCCCACCTCCAGCATTCAGAAGCTAAGTTTGTTCTTCACTTTCACTGCTGGTGCTGTCTCTCCATTGCCTGATTTTACCTCTATGGACATTTTCTGTACCAAATTCTGCCAGTGGAGTGCCCTGGGACTTTTTACCGTCAGAAGCACCCTCTGAGTTTCAAACTCTGTCTCTCAGTCCCATGAAAATAACCCAGCAAGAATGTACTCCCCTCAGCTCTGGAGGCTCAGCACGGTGCAGGATTTACTCTTCACCCCTCCCCAGCCAAGGACATTCTTGTCCTCCACCAAGACGTCCTAGCAACTGCCCTACGGTGAGCGCCGGGCCCCAGCGTCTGCTGCTGGGCTGATGATGGATTGCTTTTCCCTGCTTGGATCAAGAGAGGGAAAGGAGGGAAGGAGTGAAATGAATAGAAGTGAAACCACTGGTTGGGCTGAGGACACCACTGCACCACCCACCACGCATCAGCAGATCTGCTCTCTGCAGCCTGCCCGGCGATGCCGCCGCGCTCAAATGTCACATTGTGCCCCGCGACACCCAGGAAGCCACAGCAGCACAAACCCTCCGCTGTTCCCTGCCTCCCTTCCCCAAGGCAAAGCACTGGGAACAGCGAAAACAAAATCATGGGACTGAAATAATAAGAATTAAAGGGGAAAAAAAAGGAGAGAGAAAAGAAAAAGCAGCACATCACAAGACCTGTGGGATGGAGCTGGGCAGGGGACCACGTGTGGCACAGCACAGCCACCGCGGCCTGGGCTCTGCTCCCCGCGGGGCACCACGCAGCAGCACCTTCTCAGCTGCCCCTTCTCCCTCCTTCCTGCCTCTTTCACAGAGTCCCAGCGTGGTGAGGGCCATTCTGACCAGCCCAACATCACACTCTGCATCTCTTCAGCCAGCAAGGGAAGCCCTCCTGCTCTCCTGATGAAAAGGAAATAAAGGAAGGGGATCAAAGAATGGTAGAGGTTGGAAGGGAGCTCTGGAGCTCATCCAGTCCAACCCAACCCCTAAAGCAGGGCACCCACAGCAGCTTGCCCAGCAGCACAGTGCCCAGCTGGGCTTGGAAGCTCTCCACCCCAGGAGACTCCACAACCTCTCTGGGCAGCCTGCTCCAGGCCTCCAGCACCCTCACAACAAACAACTTTCTCCTCCTGCTCAGGTGGCGCCTCCTGGGCTCCAGTCTGTGCCCCCTGCCCCTTGTCCTGTCCTTGGGCACCACTGAGCAGAGCCTGGCCCCAGCCTCTTGACCCCACAGCTCCTTCAGCTCTTGCTGAGCATTGCTCAGCTCCCCTCTGGGGCTGCTCTGCTGCAGGCTCTCAGCCCCAGGGCTCTCAGCCTCTGCTCCTCACAGAGATGCTGTGCAGAGTGGCTCCCTGTGTGTGCCTATAGCAGGCTGGAAGCCATGTGGTGTGATTTCTGCAGCAGGAAACATGATCTGTTGACCTTCAGAAGAGAGAGGTGATTTTCATTACCTTGAGAGCAGGGTTTTACAGGGCAGCCATCCCTCTCACTTGGGAAGCACGCAGAGACCAGCCCCTCAGCCCCACTCTCTCTTCCTCCCTGCATTATTACCCATTATAAATCCTTCCTGAAAGCCACTTTCCAAAGCTTCAGGCTGAGGCCACTAAATGTTCCTTGGCTCCATCTCAGGGAAGTTCATCACTGCTGAATGATTTTGCTCAATTCCTTCAATGAGGACAGCAAGAGGAACCCCTCAACCCCTGCTGTGTGGCACCCTGCCCACTCCCCGAGCACCTCATGCCCTGGGAGGTGTTGGAGCTCTTCACTACTGTTGGCAAAGCAAACTTTGCAAGAACCCAGATCCTCTGACTCCTGGTCTCGTGCCCTGATCACAAGATGAGCTTTCCCTCTGCAAGAGCACCAAGAGTGAGGGATGAAACATCACTTCTGTTGCCCAACACCTCCCCCACGGACATGTTCCACTTAGACCTCGCTATACGTGGAGGAGAGCCAAGAAACCACTGTAAGAAGGAAAGCAATTCCAGGGCAGCCTTCTGCAGGACTCTTCTACAAGCCCTGATCAGAAGCTCTGAGCTGTCAAGGTTTTTTTCACTCCCATCTTGGTAATCCCCAACTTTTACAGCACAGATTCAGGGCTGAGGTGCAGCTGGGGCAGGCGAGCCTGCACCACCAGCCACAGCAGATGTGGCCAGGAGAAGCCTTGGCTCTTAGGGGGGCACGATCCAAGATAACATCCTGGCAACCAAGCCTGACTTGCTGAATTCTTTCTTCTTTGGAGGCCAGTGAGGGCACTGCAGCCATGAACAAAGACAAAGGCAATGCCCCCAGTTACCAACTGGCTGCAGAATCAGGCTGAGTTTTGCTCAGTGGAACCTCCTTGTAAGCCAACCCCACCATGGATTCCTCCCTTCAGGATATCCCCATTTCCTCACCATCACCCAAAGCCCACTCAGAGCCTTTCCACTTGGCTGCAGTGAAATTTGGATCCCCTTTGTGGCCTCCTCCGGACCTGCTCTAGCAGCCCCGTGTCCCTCCTCTAGCAGCTCCATGTCCCTCCTCTAGCAGCCCCATGTTCCTCCTCTAGCAGCTCCATGTCCCTCCTCTAGCAGCCCCATGTCCCTCCTCTAGCAGCCCCATGTCCCTCCTCTAGCAGCTCCATGTCCCTCCTCTAGCAGCCCCATGTTCCTCCTCTAGCAGCCCCGTGTCCCTCCTCTAGCAGCTCCGTGTCCCTCCTCTAGCAGCCCCGTGTCCCTCCTCTAGCAGCCCCGTGTCCCTCCTCTAGCAGCCCCATGTCCCTCCTCTAGCAGCCCCGTGTCCCTCCTCTAGCAGCCCCATGTCCCTCCTCTAGCAGCCCCATGTCCCTCCTCTAGCAGCCCCGTGTCCCTCCTCTAGCAGCCCCATGTCCCTCCTCTAGCAGCCCCGTGTCCCTCCTCTAGCAGCCCCATGTCCCTCCTCTAGCAGCCCCGTGTCCCTCCTCTAGCAGCCCCATGTCCCTCCTCTAGCAGCCCCGTGTCCCTCCTCTAGCAGCCCCATGTCCCTCCTCTAGCAGCCCCATGTCCCTCCTCTAGCAGCCCCGTGTCCCTCCTCTAGCAGCTCCATGTCCCTCCTCTAGCAGCCCCGTGTCCCTCCTCTAGCAGCCCCATGTCCCTCCTCTAGCAGCTCCGTGTCCCTCCTCTAGCAGCCCCATGTCCCTCCTCTAGCAGCCCCGTGTCCCTCCTCTAGCAGCCCCGTGTCCCTCCTCTAGCAGCCCCATGTCTCTCCTCTAGCAGCCCCATGTCCCTCCTCTAGCAGCCCCATGTCCCTCCTCTAGCAGCCCCATGTCCCTCCTCTAGCAGCCCCGTGTCCCTCCTCTAGCAGCCCCATGTCCCTCCTCTAGCAGCCCCGTGTCCCTCCTCTAGCAGCCCCATGTCCCTCCTCTAGCAGCTCCGTGTCCCTCCTCTAGCAGCCCCATGTCCCTCCTCTAGCAGCCCCGTGTCCCTCCTCTAGCAGCCCCGTGTCCCTCCTCTAGCAGCCCCATGTCCCTCCTCTAGCAGCCCCGTGTCCCTCCTCTAGCAGCCCCATGTTCCTCCTCTAGCAGCTCCGTGTCCCTCCTCTAGCAGCCCCGTGTCCCTCCTCTAGCAGCCCCGTGTCCCTCCTCTAGCAGCCCCATGTCCCTCCTCTAGCAGCCCCGTGTCCCTCCTCTAGCAGCCCCATGTCCCTCCTCTAGCAGCTCCGTGTCCCTCCTCTAGCAGCCCCATGTCCCTCCTCTAGCAGCCCCGTGTCCCTCCTCTAGCAGCCCCGTGTCCCTCCTCTAGCAGCCCCGTGTCCCTCCTCTAGCAGCCCCGTGTCCCTCCTCTAGCAGCCCCATGTCCCTCCTCTAGCAGCCCCATGTCCCTCCTCTAGCAGCCCCGTGTCCCTCCTCTAGCAGCTCCATGTCCCTCCTCTAGCAGCCCCATGTCCCTCCTCTAGCAGCTCTGTGTCCCTCCGTTAGCAGCTCCGTGTCCCTCCTCTAGCAGCCCCATGTCTCTCCTCTAGCAGCCCCATGTCCCTCCTCTAGCAGCCCCATGTCCCTCCAGTGTTGGGGTCAGAATCACAGAACAGTTTGGATCAGAAAAGATCTCCAAGGTCCCTGGCTCCCACCATCAACCCCAGAGCACCATGGCCATTCAGCCAGGGACACAGGTCCACATGGGCTGACCATCTAGAACCACAGAATGGGTTGGAAGGGACCTTAAAGACCATCCAGTTCCAACTGCCCTGCCACGGACAGGGACACCGCCTTCCACTAACCCAGGCTGCTCAAGGCCTCATGCAGCCTGGCCTTGAACAGCTCCAGGCAGAGGGCATCCCACTAAGCCTCCCTGGCTTTCCTGGGACAGCCAAGGCAGCTTTTTGCCCCCCAGCTCTCTGCCCCCCTCGGCCTGACCCACTTCCTTTACTTCCCTCCTCCCCTCCTCTTGCCAGCTGAACCGAATCCTGTCGCTAACCTTTAAGGGTTCCTCAGGCTTTATTTTGTTCCTATTAACCTTCTGTTTCTCTGGATAATTCTGCAGCCAAGAGTAGGTGTGACTCCCACGTTGCCAGTCTAGCTGTGCTGTTGACTCATGTGCTGCGCTCGCAACGCCAGCTCCTTTCAGGGGAAGGCTTATGCAACGTAGCGAGGTCTCCCGGAGCATATGCTCTTACTCAACTTGTGAGATTGCTGCTGCTTCTCCCTCTCCCTGCTGAGCCACACTCAGCAGTGCTGGTGGGCTGCACAGAAGATGCAGTTCCACCGAGCCCTTACTATGCCCTCAATACCCACCGCCAACCCCCGGCCCCCGCTCAGCCCACGGCAAAGCCGCCTGGGGCAGAGTCTTCCTCCCCCCCTCCAGGTCCTTTATTCTACACCCCCAAAAATCAAATATCTGCACAAAGATGCTCTTTGGCTCCTGCAGAGTGGTGAGTATGGCTCTGAGTGGGCAGGCTGGCTGCAGGATGCCCTCCTGGTGCCTAGTGAGCAGCTCTGGCTTTTAAAGGTACTTCAGGGAGATTCTCCTCTCCATCCTTCTCTTTCCTACCCCCCAAAATCAGATAGCTGCACAAAGATGCTCTTTGGCTCCTGCAGAGAGGTGAGGGTGGCTCTGAGTGGGCAGGCTGGCTGCAGGATGACCTCCTGGTGCCCAGTGAGCAGCTCTGGCATCTCAAAGTACTTTGGGCAGATTCTTCCTCCTATCCTACTTTCTAGCCTCCCCCCCAAATGAAATATCAGCAAAAAGATGCTTGTTGGCTCTAGTTTCTGATGCTGCAGAGAGGTGAGTGTGGCTCTGAGCAGGCAGGCTGGCTGCAGAGTGCCCTCCTGGTGCCCAGGGAGCAGCTCTGGCATCTAAAAGTACTTTGAGGAGCTTCTCCCGCCCCCACCCCCCTTCCTTTCCAGACCCCAAAAATCTGCACCAAGAAGCTTCTTGGCTCCAGGCTGTGATCCTGCAGAGAGGTGAGCATGGCTCTGGGCAGGCAGGCTGGCTGCAGGATGCCCTCCTGGTACCCAGCAAGCAGCTCTGGCTTTTAAAAGGCCATTTTTGGGTACACAGAGATTATATAAAGTGATCTTAACAGACGGCCAGACTTGGCCTGGCATGCTGGGAGGGCTCTCACACAGATCTTCCTTTTTATTTTTCAGGAGGGAAACTAGCAAGACATGTGGTGAAAAACACCCTATAGCTTGCAACTAATGTCTCTGAGATCTAACCATCTGTTACTGTGAACTTCAAGTGAGAGGCAGCCACCATTTTGAAGGCAAACACTTCCAAAAGGGAGAATTCAGCCTTGGCTTCCTCGGACAGAAACCTGCTCTGATACCCCACCTGAAAGGCCACCCTGCCAACCACAGACCTCCCCTGCAGGGCTGAGGAACAGCTGAGCTGCTGACTGCAGAATTCCTGGCACTCCCAGGGGTGCAGGAGGAAAAGAGCTGGGGTGGATGTGGGGGATGCCAACCCCTCCAAGCAGGAGACACCAGCACCCCTGGCAGGGATGGGAGCCATCCTTGGCAGCAATGGGACTGAGCAAGCCAGGGCTGGACAGGACAGGGCAGAGCAGCCTCTGATATTTCACAGAATCACAGAGTTGCTCAGGCTGCAAAGGACCCCCAGGGTCAGCAAGTCCAACCACTAGCCCAGCACTGCCAGGCCTGCTGCTAAACCATGTCCCTCAGCACCACACCTCCACAGCTCAAGCCCTCCAGCAACGGTGACTCCAGCATTGCCCTGGGCAGCCTGTTCCAGGGCTTGGGGAAGAAATTGTTCCTCATGTCCAACCTAAACCTCCCCTGGAGCAACTTGAGGCTGTTTCCTCTTGCCTTGCCACTTGTTCCTTGGGGGAAGAAGCCAACCCTCACCCCACTGCAACTTCCGCTCAGGAAGCTGTAGAGAGCAATGAGCTCTCCCCTCAGCCTCTTCTCCATTCCAAACCCCCCCTCCCTCAGCTGCTCCTCCCCAGACCCTTCCCCAGCTCGGTTGCCCTTCTCTGGGCCGGCTCCATCCCCTCAATGTCCTTCGGGGAGTGGGGGTGTTGCCCTGCAAAGCTCACTGGCCAACCACAAACCCTCGAGATCCATAAAGCACCAAACTCAACCCTCCTCACAAGCTCCACTAGGGCAAGCAACCTGCAGCCCAGCTGCTGAGCTTCCAGCCAGGGCTGAGAGGCAGCACCGTGGCCCTTTCGCTGGAAGCTCTGCTGCAAGCCAGCTGAAACATTAACCTGGGGCTTGCTGCAGCGCTCCTCGGTGGGCACCTTTCCCAAAAGGAGATTAAAAGCCAGCAGCTGCTGATAGGGAGAGCAGAGTGTTTGAACTGCAGTGCACTTCCATATGCTAATGGTGCCGAGGCACCGGCTCCTGCAAACGTGCTGCAGGAAATGACTAAACATTTAGTGCTTGTTATTTAGCAGTATTCCTGGAGACACGTAGGTGGTGTGGACAGCCTGGTATGTGCATTCAAGTGCAATTTAGGTCAATGATTCTTTGAAAGGACCGTTCTGCCTTGGGGAGTTTTTTTTCCCCTTTCCCCCTTTCTTCCCCTTTCTCCCTTCAGCAGCATTTAGAATCCTTGCTTGGGGGTGGGGAAGATCTCCAAGATCACCGAGTCCCAGCATTCAGCCCAAGAGCACCATGGAGCCATGAAGCCATGTCCCCATGATTATCAGAGTCAGAATTCTTTAGGTTGGAAGAGACCTCTATGATCAAGTCACAGAATCACCAAGGTTGGAAGAGACCTCAAAGATCATCGAGTCCAACCTGGCACCTAGCACCTCATGACTAGACCATGGCTCCAAGTGCCACATCCAATCCTCTCTTGAACATCTCCAGGGATGGGGACTCCACCACCTCCCTGGGCAGCACATCCCAATGGCTAACAACTCTCTCTGGGAAGAACTTTCTCCTCACCTCCAGCCTAAACTTCCAAGTCCCAACATTCAAACTAAGAGCTCCATAGCCATGAAACCATATCCCCAGGTTTCTTAGAATCAGAGAATTTTGGAGGTGGGAAAAGACCTCTAAGATCATTGAGTCCAACCTTCAACCTAGGCCCACCAAAGCCATTAAACCATGTCCCTGTGTTTCTTAGAATCAGAGAATTCTTTGGGCTGGAAAAGACCTCTAAGATTATCGAGTCCAACCTTCAACCTGAGACCACCAAGGCCATTAAACTATGTCTCCATGTTTCTTAGAATCAGAGAATTCTTTGGGTTGGGAAAGACCTCTAAGATCATTGAGTCCAACCTTCAACCTAGGCCCACCAAGGCCATGGAACCAGGTCTCAATGTTTCTTAGAATCAGAGAATTCTTTGGGTTGGGAAAGACCTCTGAGATTATTGAGTCCAACCTTCAACCTGAGACCACCAAGGCCATGAAACCATGTCCCTGTGTTTGTTAGAATCAGAATTCTTTGGGCTGGAAAAGACCTCTGAGATTATCGAGTTCAACCTTCAACCTAGGCCACCAAGGCCATGAAACCAGGTCTCCATGTTTCTTAGAATCAGAATTCTTTGGGCTGGAAAAGACCTCTGAGATTATTGAGTCCAACCTTCAACCTAGGTCCACCAAGGCCACGAAACCAGGTCTCCATGTTTCTTAGAGAATTCTTTGGGTTGGAAAAGACCTCTAAGACCATCAAGTCCAACCATCAACCCAACACCACCCTGAAGCCATTTGCTATACTTTTCCAGCTCCCTTTTCCAAACAGCTGCCATCAAAGTGAGATTAAAAAGGGTGGAGGAAAAGCTGTAGGAGTGACCCTGGTTTAATATTGAAACCTCTCTGCAAACTTTGTCCTTTGTATATTCAAAGATTCATAGAATGATTTGGGTTGGAAGGGACCTTGAAGATCATCCAGTTCCAACCAGCCCAGCTTGCTCAGGGCCTCATCCACTTTTGCCTGGAGGGCATCTGCAGGGAGGGGACATCCACAGCCTCCCTGGGCAACCTGTGCCAGTGTCTCCCCACCCTCACCTTCCTGATCTCCAGTCTCAATCTGCCTCCCTCAAGCTTCAATCCATTTCCTCTCATCCTAAGACCACCACGGCCATTAAGCCATTTGCCACACAAGGATTAACTTTCCCAGCTACCTTTTCCAAGCAGGTCAAACTGAAACCAAAGAGGTGGGGAAGAAAAAGCTGTAGGGAAGGCCCTGTTTTATACTCAAACCTCTCTGCAGACTTTGTCCTCATTTTATCTCTCTCTTTTTTTGTCAATTCTTCAAAAAGAAGCCTTTAGAAGAGGCCTTGCAGGGAAAAGTTCCTGTTTAGACAAACCCAGTAACATTTAATGAGGTGTCTGAGTTTCTAACAGGTGAACTGACAACCCAAAATGAAAACCAGCCCTGGAGAAAACAAAAAGGCAAACCAGCCAAATATGGGCTGGGGGAAGGCAGCAGCACAGCTTCAGCTTCTGCTGGGGCATGCCAGGGCTGCAATCCTGCTTTTCCATGGCCACTCCTGTGCCCAGCAGGCCAGGGGAAATCAAAGTGGTGCCTCCAGCACCCCTGGGACCCCCTCAGGAAATCTTGCCCAAAAGCTGCTAAAAAGCTACCAAAACCCATGCACTGCAGAAATAGCTCATGGAGTCATCTATCACATGCCAGGGGCACAAGGAAAACCTCTGCCTCCACCACACCCAAAGGGAGCTGCTCTAGTTGGGGATGTCACAGGATCACAGGATGTCAGGGGTTGGAAGGGACCCAAAGAGATCATCCAGTCCAACCCCTCTGCCAGAGCAGGGCCATACAATCCAGCTCAGGTCACAGAGGAACACATCCAGACAGGCCTTGAAAGTCTCCAGAGGAGACTCCAGCACCTCTCTGGGCAGCCTGTTCCAGTGCTCTGTGAGCCTTACAGTAAAGAAGTTCCCTTTGTGCTGAGGTGGAACCTCCTGTGCTGCAGCTTACATCCATTGCTCTTCATCCTATCACAGGGAGCAAGTGAGAGGAGCCTGCTGGCTGCAGGAGGGTTGGATTAGATGACCTTTGAAGGTCCCTTCCTACCCAAACTATTCTGTGAGCTGGAGGCTTCTTGCCCTACTGGGAGACACAAAGACTCCAGGGAGATGAGGGTGCTGCAGAAGAACATCTCTGAGCATGGGGGTTCACCTACAGGGGGAACAGACCCCCAAACTCCCCAGTGCCACCATTTTCAGTGGGAGCCAGAGAAATCCCAAACTGCAATCAGTGGCAAGTCTGCAGTGGGGCAGGGAGAAGCTGGGTTTGCCAGGAGGACAGGTCTCTAATGCAGGTTTCATGAAAGAAAAGGTCTCCTTGCTAAAGAAAACCTCCCAAATGATTGGAGTCTTCCACCAGAGCACCAGCAATGACCCTTCCCACACAGCACAGCCCTGCACTGCTCAGGCCACCTGCTTGCTGTCCTGTTGGGGTTTTTCCCCCACCCAAGGAGCAGCTAAACAAAATCCCAAGCAAAGCTCATTTGTATCCATTGAATTATTCCATCAATAGCACTGCTTCCAAACCTCCTCCTCCTCCTCCTCTTCCTCCTCCCTCAGGAAGCCTGGTGGCCTTCACAGTGCCTGCGAGATCCAGAGCACCACAAAGTGGTTTAGGAGTTGAATTTTAAGTTAGATGTGATTAAAAAGGTGTTAAGCTAAATGCACCCAGCCAGTGACAGGGTGAGGGGAAGCAACAGCTACACCACTTGTCAAAGCTCACCCACATGTTTGGGTGCAAGAGCTGCCTCTGGGGAGGGCATCTTGGCAGGTGATCCCAAGGTCCTTCCAGGAGCTCCACAGGGCCTGCTGTTGCCAACTGGGCAACAGAGCAAGGCCAGGCAGGAGGGAGCTGAGGGGATCATCTTCTCTGCAGGACATCACCTCCAGCAGCCTCCTGCCCCAGGCATGAACCTGTCCCCTCCTGACCCAGCAGATCCCAGCACCAGTTGAGTCATGCTGACCTTTAAGGGTGCAGCGTGGCTGACTACTGCCAGCTCCTGCGGAACCAGGAGAGGGATCACAGCAACAGGCAGCTCCAGGTGGCTTTTAAAAGCTGCTGCTTTTCCTCTGCAAGGTTTTTCTCTGAGTCTTTCACACCTGCTTGTGACAGGAGGCAGTAGCAGTGGATGGCTGAGAGGCATAGAATGGGTTGGGTTGGAAGGGACCTTAAAGCTCAGCCAGTTCCAGTCCCCTGCCATGGGCAGGGACAGCTCCCACCAGCCCAGGCTGCTCAAGGCTGCATCCAGCCTGGCCTTAAACACCTCCAGGGAGGAGGCATCCACAGCCTCCCTGGGCAGCCTGTGCCAGTGCCTCCCCACCCTCACTTGCCAAGAATTTCTTCCTCCTCTCCAGTCTCAGTCTCCCCTACTCAAGCTTCAATCCATTCCCTCTCATCCTGTCCTTTGTAAGAAGTCCTTCCCCAACTCTCCTGTAGCCTCCTTCAGGTACTGGCAGGCTGCTCTAAGGCCTCCCTGGAGCCTTCTCTTCTCCAGACTGAACAGCCCCAACTCTTGCAGCCTGCTGGTCCCCAGCTGACACTGAGAAGCACTTTTCAAATCAGTGGGAAATTTCAGATGAGCTTGAGAAGAGTCCCTGGAGGCCTGCAGCAGCTGGGACAAGGTCTCTCTGGTTAGGTGGGCAGGACAGGGCATGGTTTGTGCTTCTTCAAGGAACCACACTTCTGATAGAACTTCCTCATGGCAATGGGCTGTGGAGTTTCACCAGGTGTGAACCTCCTGGGAGGGTCAAGAGGCCTCAAACCCCAAAGTAAAATGCAAAAGGGCTCAGCACAGCCCTCTGGTTATGCAGAACACCACACACAACTGCTCTTAGTGTTCCCAGGGCTCACATTTTCCATCCTGCCTTTCCCTTGCTCCCTGCTTTGGGTTTGCTCCAAAAGAAAGGGACCCCAAGATCATCTGATCAGCCTTGCAGGTAGAGCTGAGATGAGCTGGCCCAGCACCCTGTCAAGCTGGGCCTTAAAACTGACCAACAGAGAGGAATCCACTGCTTCCCTTGGGAGCTTTCCTGGTCTCACCTGAGGCTGAGACCAGACAGAGGCAGCACCAACCTCTCAGCAGCAAGCTTTTGCTGGGGCAGTTCTCCAGCAGGAGCCACCTTCCCAGGCCATTTGCTCTCAGCTAGAGAGCATGCTTGGTGCTTTTAAGGCAATAGATGATGCAATGCTTTCAGGTCTGCTGCCAGGGAGAGAGTGTCCCTATTGCTCCTTCATTACCATGACAGCTCTTGGGACCTTCCCTGCATGTCTCAGCATCCTGCCTGCAGTTCCCAAGACTGAACAATCTTTCCAAATGCAGGGAATTCCCCTGGGATAAACAGAAAGGGACAGTCACAGGAAAGCTCTGACTGCCCTTCCTCATATGTCCTTCTTCGTGCCCTTCCAGGCAGCTGCAAGCACCCCTGGAGTCAGCCAGCACCTCCACACTGGCTCTGACTTGGGATCAGCCCAGGATATGAAGGCAAATTAAATCTCTAGCAGCACCAGTTGGGAGACCTTCACTCTTCCCCTCTTAACCCACTCAAGGGCCTTACACAGAGGAGAAAACCCATTCCTGGAGGAAAAGATCTGCAAGTGCTGAGTATCACTGAAGTACAAGCAGCTCACAGGAATGCAGCTAGGAAGAGCTCCCACATTACTCCTCCTCCTAGGGAAGGGAGAAGCTCTTGGTGATCAGAGTTCCTCCTCCCTGCAGCTCCTCATCTCAGTTTCTGGATCTGCTCTGCCACCATCCTGACCTTTCCCAAGTCACTGCTCAGGATCCTGCCTCTCAGTGCCACACTGTCTTCACTACAGACACTCTCTGAAACATTTACTACTCAGAGACTGAACTGCTTCCTGCTCCCTGGATCGGGCACAAATGCAAGATCTCAGTGTTTGAAGGGGGCTACAGGAGAGCTGGAGAGGGACAGAGGCGTGGAGTGACAGGAGGAGGGGTAGTGGCTTCAAACTGGAAGAAGCTGGAGTTAGATTGGACACTAGGAAGAAATTCCCTCCCCATGAGGGTGGTGAGGCACTGGAACAGGTTGTCCAGAGAAGCTGTGGAGGCTCCAAGCCTGGGAGTGTTCAAAGCCAGGTGTGATGAGGTCTTGAGCTCCCTGGTCTAGTAGGAGCAGTTCCTGTCCAGGGAAGGGGGTTTGGAACTAGGTGATCTTTAAGGTTCCTTCCAACTCAAACCATTCTCTGATTCTCTGACCAGAAGACCTCTGAGAGTCCAGCCTCTGGGAGATGTCAAAGCACAGGAGCAAGGAATGTTTTTCCCAGGAAAACCACAGCTCTGCCACTTAATGCTCATGCCACAGAGCCAGCCCACATCCTTATTTTGTAGAGCCACATAGAACTGTTTGGTTTGGAAAAGATCTGCAGGATTATGCAGTCCAACCAGCAGCCTGACACCACCATGGCCACTAAAGCGTGTCCCCAAGCACCACGGCCATGCCTTGACTGAACACCTCCAGGGACAGCGACTCCAGCACCACCTCCCCAGGCAGCCTGCGCCAGGGGCTGACCCTTCTCATTCAGAATAGAATAGAATAGAATAGAATAAACCAGGTTGGAAGAGACCTTCAAGATCATCAAGTCCAACCTATCACCCAACACCACCTAATCAACTAACCCATGGCACCAAGCACCCTATCAAGTCTCCTCCTGAACACCTCCACTGATGGTGACTCCACCACCTCCCCAGGCAGCCCATTCCAATGGGCAATCACTCTCTCTGTGTAAAACTTCTTCCTGACCTCCAGCCTGAACCTCCCCTGGCACAGCCTGAGACTGTGTCCTCTTGTTCTGGTGCTGGCTGCCTGGGAGAAGAGACCAACCTCTGCCTGTCTACAACCTCCCTTCAGGTAGTTGTAGACAGCAATAAGGTCACCCCTGAGTCTCCTCTTCTCCAGGCTAAGCAACCCCAGCTCCCTCAGCCTCTCCTCACAGGGCTGTGTTCCAAACCCCTCCCCAACTTTGTTGCCCTTCTCTGGACACCTTCCAGAAGCTCAACCTCCTTCCTAAACTGAGGGGCCCAGAACTGGACACAGGACTCAAGGTGTGGCCTAACCAGTGCAGTGTACAGGGGCAGAATGACCTCCCTGCTCCTGCTGGCCACACTGTTCCTGATGCAGGCCAGGATGCCATTGGCCCTCTTGGCTGCCTGGGCACACTGCAGGCTCATGTTCAGCCTACCATCAACCAGCACCCCCAGGTCCCTTTCTGCCTTTTAAAGAGGATGGGGCCCAGCACTGATCCCTGGGGGACTCCACTACTGACTGGCTGCCAGCTGGATGTGGCACCATTCACCACCACTCTCTGGGCTCGGCCTCCAGCCAGTTCCTAACCCATCGCAGTGTGCTCCCATCCAAGCCAGGGGCTGACAGCTTGGCCAGGAGTTTGCTATGGGGGACGGTGTCAAAGGCCTTGCTGAGGTCCAGCAGGATGACTTTGCATTCCCACTCCCATTGCAAGGCACAGCTAAAGGCTGGGAGCTGGGGATGGGGAGCAGGGAAGGTGCAGCGTGGCTCTCGGGTGCTTCAGGAGAGCTCCGCCTGGCCGCGGCCCCACGCACCCCGCACTCCCCACACACTGCCCTGTGCTCCCCACGCGCCGCCCCGTGCCCCCCACGCACCACACCGTGCTCCCCACGTGCTGCCCTGTGCCCCGTGCCCCCCACGTGCTGCCCCACGCCCCCCACGCACCACCCCGCGCCCCCCACGCGCCGCCCCACGCCCCGCTTTCATCTCCAGCCCCGAGCAGGGCTGGGATTTGTTTAGCCTGGGTGGAAGGAGGCATGAAAGCCAAGCCGGCAACCACAAGTGTTAGAAACTGGCAGAAAGGGCAGCAGCTGCTCTGATGCAAAAGCAGACATTTGCTGGAAGACTCTGGCTGGGAAAGCAGCAGAGCAATCCAGACTGATTCATGCTCTGCACCCTCACCAGATGACTTCCGACAGAGCCACGCCAGCTTTCCTGCAGGAGCCTGAACCCAGCTGGCTCCCTCCCGCCCAGCTGCCTGCACACAGGTCCTCAGAGCCAGCTTCTGAGGTGCTGGGACCACGCAAGTTCTTCCTTTGCGCACGTCCTGCTGGGCTGCTTTGAAGAGCAGCACACGCTGGAATCCTGTGCCCAGCTCTGGGCTCCCCGCTTGCAGAGCGGCAGGGATCTGCCAGAGAGAGTGCAGGGGAGGCTGTGGTGATGATGATGGTGATGATGAAGGGACTTGGACATCTCTGCTATGAAGAAAGACCGAGAGCCCTGGGGCTGTTTAGCCTGGAGAAGAGAAGGCTGAGAGGGGACCTGATCAGTATCTCTAAAGACCTGAGGGGTGGGGGGCAAGAAGAAGGGGCCAGGCTCTTTTGGTGGTACCCAGTGATAAGAGAAGGACCAACAGGTACAAACTGGAACAGAGCCGGTTCCACCTCAGCTGTGAGGGTGCTGGAGGCCTGGAGCAGGCTGCCCGGAGAGGCTGTGGAGTCTCTTTCTCTGGAGGCTTTCAAGACCCACCTGGATGTGTTCCTGTGTGAGCTGTCCTAGGTGACCCTGTTTTGGCAGGGGGGTTGGACTGGATGATCTCCAGAGGTGCCTTCCAACCCCTACCATTCTGTGAAGAGCCATCTCCTTGAGAGAGGTTTCTCTTTAATCACAGGCAGCAGCTCAGTAAGGTATTACAGGTGATTTAACTGCAGCATCAACAGCTGAATCACAACGGCTGAGCAAGCAGCCAGTGCCAGCCAGCCCTTGCCCCCCACAGCGCCCGGGGAGCCGCAGGGAACCGGGAGAAACCAGACAGCAACACTCAAGGCTCCAACACCTGCGCTGCCAGAGCCAGGCAGGGGCAGTCCCGTGGCAGGGCCAGGAGGGAAATGCCCACAGAGCTCACACTCCCATCGGCACGCAGGAGTGAAGCGCTCCCGAGCCTCATCTCCGTCACCTGACGCACAACAAACCTCCTCCTTCCAGGGACAAAAGTCAAGCAAGTGGGAGAAGTTGCTCTTTGAGACAGGAAGGCTTGGAGACGTGGGCTGAAGTTAGAGCTCATCAGGAGGAGACTCCAGCAGTTAATTTACAATCTCTCAGCGTGCTCCTCCCTCGGCAAGAGCTTCCAATTCACTCTTCAGAGGGGAGAAGCACTTCAGGGAGGGGAGTTAGAGATTCCAGCTCAGGCTTCCATGCTTTGGGTGTGATGCTCAGTGAGCAGGAGATGCTGCCTGGAGCAGCTTTGCACTGTCATCTAAACACAACTGTCCCAAGTGAGGAAGGCAAAAATCATTTCCCCCCCCCAGCCCAGATGAAGCTCCTAACTATGAGAACTGTGGAGTGCTGGGGTGGCTCAGCCCCCAGGATTCACATCTCAGATCTCAGTGAAAGGTGGCTCTTTAATCCCCTCCTACCACACATTCCAGCATTTCACTGCTAGCAGCAAGGCTTTTGGGTGCTTCTCCTGAGTCTGTCCAGCAGAGCTCTCAGACCCAGGCACCACCAGCCCTAGACAGATCAGTATCAATCAGCACCACTCTTCTTCCACATCTCAGCCAGATGCAGCCCTGCAAGCTCAGGCAAGACATCAATCCCCAGGTGAAAAACCAAAGCCAATCAATCAGGCCTTTGGATTCTGTGCAGTCCACCTAGTGTTGGGATGGGAAGAGCTTGTCCCCTGCCAGCTGACACTGCTGCAGATCATGGCCACCATGGTCAGACCTCAGCTCCCAGGTGGAGCAGCAGCTTCACAGGGGTGAGGCAGGATCTGGTTACTGTAAAAGGACAAGAAGGGGCAGCTCTGTAGACAACCAGCAGTAGCCCTCCCACCCCAAATGCCAGGGGAGCAAACACAAGCCCTAGCTCTACAGAAACGACCCAGGACCTCCTCTGCTGTTTGGAGCAAAACCTGCTCCAGGGTGGTTTGGTTTGCCCTGCTGGTAGCAGAACAAACTCCAGAGCCTCAAGCATGACATCAGGAGAGCAAGCAAGACCACACTGGTGTCAGGGACCAGTGTTATACTTGTGCTGTGCTCCTGAGATGTCCTCATTCCCCTCAGGTCACAAGCAGAGTTTGGGGGGCACTGGCTGCTATTGTAGGGGGGCTGGTAGCCCATTTCCTCCCCTCCATACCCAGTAGCCTGTTTTCCCTCCCTAGTGCTTACAGGAAGATCTCTGCTCGCTGTAATGCTGCAAACTCACTCAGCCAGCCAGGAGCTAACTTCTGAGCGTGTTGCTCAACCAGGCCACAACAACAAAGCCATCAGCTGACAATCCTCTGAACCCTGCAGCAGCGGGATGGGAGAGGGCCAAACACCAACCCCATCAGCAGATTAACCACTTGGCAGCTGCTCTGCCTTCCCCATCTGATGGGCTTTGCCCACGCAGCTCACAGAGACCTCTCCAGAGTGTCCATGTGAGCACAACCACCTCACCCTGCATCAGGGCTTCAGCAAGGTCTCCAAGCCCAGAGGGGCTCCAAAGCCCCAGCTGTGCTTTGTCTCAAGTGACACAATGCCAGCAGGGCTGGAAGCCCACAGCAGAGCTGCCTTGGTCCTCTTTCAGCAAGCAGTGAACTCTTGCACCCCACAACTGCCTGCATCCCCCTGGCACGATGCCACCCAACTGCAAAAGCCCAGGTGGGCAGAAGCAGCCAGGGGCTGGTGCCATGTGCATGCTCCCCTTGGGTTGTGTCCTGGGGCATCTGGAAAGGACAAGGGACAAAGGCTTGGAGCTGGAAGAAGGGAGACTGAGAGTGGAGATGAGGAAGGAACTCTTGAGGGTGAGGCTGGGGAGACTCTGGCACAGGCTGCCCAGGGAGGCTGTGGCTGTCCCCTGCCTGGAGGTGTTCAAGGCCAGGCTGGATGAGGCCTTGAGCAGCCTGGGCTGGTGGGAGGTGTCCCTGCCCATGGCAGGAAGGTTGGAACTGGATGAGCTTTAAGGTCCCTTCCAACCCAACCCATTCTGTGAATCCAGAAAATCCAAGCTTTTCCCTGCTCTTCTCTCCCTCCTACATTTCAGTCTTTTTTTTTCTCCCCCTTGCATTAACTTCAAACTCCCTCTCTTGGCCTGCAGTTACAGCACAGAACCACCCCCAGTGACGGCTCTGGGCTCTCCAGCTTGAGAACTTGACTGCCCACACTGGGTTTATGCTGTTTGTTTGTGAGGAAACTCAGAGAGTGGGACTGTGCCTGGGATAGGCACAGGTCACAGCACGGCCTGGGAGCTCTCTAACCTGAAACCAGTGCAGGCTCAGGCCAGGTTTCTCCCCTGTCCTTTACACAATCCCAGCATGGTAGGGTTGGAAGAACTTCTGGGAGTCATCTAATCCAACCCTGCTGCCAAAGCAGTGTCACCCAGAGCAGACTGCCCAGTGTCATCTCCAGGTAGCTTTGGAATCTCTCCAGGGCAGGAGCTGTGCAACACAAATGAGGGAATATTGCTCCTCATCCTCAGGGAGAAAAATCACCCAGTTCCACGGGGCTACCACACAGAGCTGGGCAACCCACACCCAGCCTTGGACATGGCCAACCTCGTGGGGCATGGCCCAGGCTTCTCCATGGGATAGCATGCCCTGGGCTGCAGCTCTCAGGAAGCCTCACCTCCACAATTTCTATCTCATTGCAGGCTGGAGCAGAGGAGGTGCCACATGAACAGAGGGAAGAACCTTGTCACTGTGAGGGTGCTGGAGCCCCAGAGCAGGCAGCCCCGGAGCAGGCAGCCCCAAGAGGCTGTGGAGTCTCCTTCTCTGCAGAGCTTCCAAACCCACCTGGATGTGTTCCTGGGTGACCTGCCCTGGGTGAGCCTCTTTGGCAGGGAGGATGGACTGGATGATCTCTGGAGGCCCCTTCTAACTCCTAACATTCTGTGAACTGCTTCAGGGGGAAGAGCTCTCCAGTATCAACCAGTCCAACCATCAACCCAACAGGAGATGGCCACTAAATGATGTCCCAGAGTGCCATGGCCACACATTTCTTAGACACCTCCAGGCATGGTGACTCCACCACCTCCCTGGGCAGCCTGTGCCAGTGCCAGACCACTCCTGCAGCAAAAGAGATCTGTTCCTAATGTCCAACTTGTGGATTATTATCCACAGATGATCTATGGATGCTGCAGTGCTGCTGGTTTCATACAAAGAGAAGTTCACCTGTAGGACACCCTGGGCTGTTTGAATTTCACAGGACCTGACATGGAGCAACACAACCAGCACAGAAGAACACAGAACCTGGCCCACAGTCTGTACAAAAATCAGACATGAAGGAGTCTTCATCAACCCTCCCTTCCCCGTGGTCAGGTGATGGCCAGACAGGCACAGCCAAGATGTTTCTCACCAGACAGCATTAAGCAAATGACAAACCCAAGAGCCTGACTCCTAACACACTCAGACCATTTCTTCTCCCACCTCCAAAGCCCACAACTTACTTTTATGTGATTTGGAAATCTCCTTCTCCCAGCTCCAAACCATGCCTTGAAATTATGAGAGGGAGCAGAGGCTCTCAGGGCAGAATGCAAACTTGAACCACTTGTCCCAAATCACAGGAGGTAGTAATTAGGCTCCAGCACTGCCAGAGCAGCAGCCCTCAGCTACACCCTTTCCTGCACTGCTGCCTGGATGTAGGACATGGAGCATGGCCATGCTGGGAGTGCAGGCTCAGGAGGCTGCCTTGCTTTATCTCTGTCAGAAATCAGCTCCTTCACTCTGTCCTCTGCTCTCTGAGCTTTGCTCCCTGCATGTTTCACCTTCTTGCCCTTTTACTTGTTGCTGCCCCTTATCCCTGTCCCACTGCTTTGGTTTGGTTTTCCTAAGGAGCTTGCTTCCATAAACAGCTCTCCTCTCCCTCCTCCCTTCCCCCTTTTTATTATCATCTTCTCACAGCTAACCAGAGTCTCCTTCCTCTCCCCTGGGCTCTCCTGCCAGGCCATTTGCAATCACATCACACAGGTGATTTCAGTTTAGCAGCAGCCAGGGGAACACCTCAGCCACCCACAGGGCATCAGAGCCTCCTGCCACCTCACTTCACAGAATCCCACTGAACTCTGGTTCTGCAGAAAGCTCAGCTTCACCCTGCAATGCAGGGACAAGGTGCTGCCCTCATCCTCTGCCATGGCCATTCCCAAAGCCACCTCTCTTTGCTGGGCCGTTCTGGCCACACCAGCATCACACTGTGCATCCCTTCAGCCAGCAAGGGCAGCCCTCTGCTCTTCTGATGAAAACCAAGATAAAGGCAGTGGATCAAAGAATGTTAGAGGGTGGAAAGGACCTCAAAGATCATCCAATCCACCCCCCCTGCTAATGCAGGAGAACACACAGCAGCTTGCCCAGGAGCACAATGCCATGGGGGGGTTGGGAGCTCTCCACACCAGGAGACTCCACAACCTCTCTGGGCAGCCTGCTCCAGGCCTTCAGCACCCTCACAGCAAAGTTTCTCCTCTTCTGCATTCCAGTTTGTGCCTGTTGCCCTTTGTCCTGTTGTTTGGCACCACGAGAGGAGTCCTGCCCCCCATCCTTTAGCTCTTGTTGAGCATTGCTGAGATCCCCTCTGGGCTGCTCTTCTCCAGGCTCAACAGCCCCAGGGCTCTCAGCCTTTTGCTCCTCACAGAGCTGCTCCAGGCCATTCAGCATCCATATAGCCCTTGAATGATGCTGCTGCTCCCAGCCCCACAGATGCAGGATGAGGCCTGAGCTCAGGGCTGCTGCAAGGATGGAATGCCAGAAGCAAAGTAACCAGACCACAAACACCTTGCCTGGCCAGTGCCTGTGGCCTCCAGGAGGACAGAAAGTTAAAGCTAAGAAGTCTTCCTGTGGCCTTTAGGAAGCAGATCTGTTTGTTACAACCCCAGCCTAATGCTTTCCAAACAGGTTGCAAAGTTAGCTCTGGAATGAATGAATGGCCACAGATCTCCTCAAGCCCAGGATTTGTGTTTAAGGAGCTCTGTCATCATGGTAAGCCTACAAAGAGTGTGTCCAGCTGGCTGACAGGGCCAGCAACCACCCTGGCTTCATGCTTCCAAAGGAGAGCCTCTGCTTTGCTTTGTTCATCCCAGCTGACATCATCATCATCAAGATGGGCTGAAACTACAATTCCAGGTCCAGCCCTACAAAAAGTCCCTTTCTGAAGCTGCAGGAGCTGCTGGAACACAGCTCCTACAATGGCACTCCCCAATGTCCAACTGCCCAGCTCCTGCTGGTGGCAACCTGGCTGGAACCAGGTGGCAAATAGCACATGGAAGGGACCTTGAAGCTCATCTAATTCCAAGCCCCTGCCATGGGCAGAGACACCTCCCACCAGCCCAGATTGCTCAGGGCCTCATCCAGCCTGGACTCCAACACCTCCAGGCAAGGGGCAGCCACAGCCTCCCTGTGCCAGTCTCTCCCCACTCTCAAGAATTTCTTCCTCATCTCCACACTCAGTCTCCCCTCTCCCAGCTCAAAGCCACTGTCCTCATCCTGGCACTCCCAGCCCTTGTCCAAAGTCCCTCCCCAGCTCTCCTGGAGCCCTGCAGGTACTGCAAGGCTGCTCTGAGGTCTCCCTGGAGCCTTCTCTTCTCCAGGCTGAACAGCCCCAAGGCTCTCAGCCTGTCTCTATAGGGAGGTTGTCCAACCCTCTGATCATCTTTGTGACCTCCTCTGGACCTGCTCCAGCAGCTGGATGTGAATCTGTGAACCTATCAACCTATCAATCCATGAACCTATCAATCTATCAATCCATGACTGTATCAGTCCATGAACCTATCAATCCATGAACCTATCAATCTATCAATCCATGACTGTATCAGTCCATGAACCTATCAATCCATGAACCTATCAATCTATCAATCCATGACTGTATCAGTCCATGAACCTATCAATCCATGAACCTATCAATCTATCAATCCATGACTGTATCAGTCCATGAACCTATCAATCCATGAACCTATCAATCTATCAATCCATGACTGTATCAGTCCATGAACCTATCAATCCATGAACCTATCAATCTATCAATCCATGACTGTATCAGTCCATGAATCTATCAATCCATGAAGCTATCACACAGTCAATCCCTGAAGCTGTCAATCTACCAATCCATGAGCCTATCAATCCACGAGCCTCTCAGTCTATCAGTCCATCAGTCCCTGAGCCTATCAATCAGCCCAAGCCCTCTCTCCCCGTGCTCTGCAGCCAGCCCTCCGCCGTGCCTGCCGCCAGCCGCACCGCCAGCGTGAGGGTGCAGCGCAGACGTCTCCGGCAGGAAACCAAGTGCAGAACTTGCTCTATTTTCATCCCATCCAGGGTCTCCTCCTGGAAGGCAGGCAGGCAGAGCCTGGCTGTGCAGAGTTAAGAATGAAAGCCTATTTTTAGCCTGTCCCCAGTGAGGTAAGTGCGCGTGAGTCAGACCCCGGCGTGGGATGTTGCATAAGCCGGGGCCTGTGCCGCAGCTCACGGGGGTGAGAGGAGGATGAAGGATGGAGGGAACCTTCCCTCACTGCTTCCTGGCATTGTCATTTCAAGAGAGACCCTTCACTACTATTTCAATGCAGGGTTCTTTCTTCCTTCCCCCCCCTCTCCCCCCCCCCCCCCCTTCCACCACCCTTGACAAATTTAATTAGAAGCAGCAGTAGGCTGGTTATGTAATGTGATTAATTGCAGCATTAGAGGGAGAAAATATAGGGCACACAGGTCTTAAAGATTCACATGCAAAGTCATGTGTGGGAGTGAGAGAGACAAGGGTGAAACACAAGACTTATCTGTTTGATTAGGTGCTTTTCACAGGGCACTGATTGACTCCCTGGGTGATTTCATGGCAGCAATCTGCAGATAGCTACAGCACAGGCAAGGGGGGAAAATAAAAGGAGGCAGCAAATAAACATCCAGAAGACACCAGAGCAAAAGTGCTTTCACAGCATCTCCAGAGGTTCACTCTGGACCTGGCTAGCAGGATGTTAACCCTCAGCAGCAAGTCCTGCCCCTGAACAGCACTCCCTCACACCAATAAAAATGAGCTTTTTCCACTGAGTCATGCTGAGCGATCTGCAGGCACAGGGCAGCACAGCAGCTGCCTTGCACTCTGCTGCAGCTTCATCCCAGGGGCTGCGTCCAAAGCAGTGGGACCAGCAGGTCAAAGGAGGGGATTCTGCCCCTCTGCTCTCCTGAGGCCCCCACCTGCAGCACTGCATCCAGTTCTGCTGTCCCCAGCACAAGAAGGACGTGGAACCATTAGAGCAGGTCCAGAAGAGGCCACAAAGATGATGAGAGGGCTGAGAACCTCCCCTGTGGGGACAGGCTGGGAGAGCTGGGGCTGTTCAGCCTGGAGAAGGCTTCAGGGAGACCTTAGATATTGGAGTAGGAATCACAAGTCTCAGGCAGGGCAAAGGAAACTCAGCACAAAATGTCCCTCCTTACATTGCCCTGTGAGTATGGGTTTTGGACTCCAGGGAAACCTTAAAGCAGCCTTCCAGTACCTGAAGGGGCTCCAGGAGAGCTGGGGAGGGATTTCTGACAAGGGCTGGGAGTGCCAGGCTGAGGAGAAATGGCTTTGAGCTGGGAGAGGGGAGACTGAGACTGGAGAGGAGGAAGAAATTCTGTACAGGGAGGGTGAGGAGACACTGGAGCAGGCTGCCCAGGGAGGCTGTGGATGTGCCCTCCCTGGAGGTGTTCAAGGCCAGGCTGGATGAGGCACTGAGCAACCTGGGCTGGTGGGAGGGGGTTGGAACTGGATGAGCTTTTAGGTCCCTTCCAACCCAACCCATTCTGTGACTCTCTGAAGCTTCAGGACTGAGTTGTTTTGGTTCTTTCTGTTTTCTCTTCAGCCTTTTGTATCCCTCTCTGCAGGGAAGCCCTGCAGCCCAGGCTGGCATTCCCTCCTCTCTGTGACCTCCAGCCACCCAGCAGCTCTGTCAGTGCTGTACTCTCCACAGCTGCTGATTAAATCCAACCTAGTTCAATAATGGCCAGGAGTCAGCGGCGTGCCTGGTTGCTCAAGCGTCCTAGATGTCGATGGGCTAAGCAAAGGCAGACCTTTGGTGCACAACAACAGCCCATCACAGCAGCCTCACTGCAAAGCTGAGCCCAGCAAGGCTCAGGGAGGGCAACCAAGTCTTGAGGAGGCATAGCTGGGTGCACTTCAGCATTGCAGTGTTTCAGACTGAAGGAGCTGTTGGCAGCATTCATCTGAGGGAAGATGATGCCGAGAGAGTTGGGGTTGCTCAGCTCCAGGGAGACCTTAGAGCTGCATTCCAGGATCTGAAGGGGATCTACAGCAGGAAGGATGGGGAGGGACTGTTCTGAAGGGCCTGTGGGGACAGGATGAGGGGCAATGGCTTGAAACTGGAGCAGGGCAGATTTAGGTGGGACATCAGGAGGATGTTCTTTACTATGAGGGTGGTGACATACTGGAACAGGTTGCCCAGGCATGTGGCTGAGGCCCCATCCCTGGAGACATTCAAGGTCAGACTTGATGTGGCCCTGAGCAGCCTGGTCTAGTTGGAGGTGTCCCTGATGACTGCAGAGCAGGGGGGGTCAGACAAGATGACCTTTGAGGGTCCCTTCCAACCTGATGCATTCTGTGATTCCATGAAAGGGAGCTGGAGAAGGGAGCTCATGGCAGGGCACCAAAGGTGCTGGAGAAGGGAGCTCATGGCAGGGCACCAAAGGTGCTGGAGAGGG
Organism: Melanerpes formicivorus; assembly: GCF_026170545.1. Classification (NCBI taxonomy): domain Eukaryota; kingdom Metazoa; phylum Chordata; class Aves; order Piciformes; family Picidae; genus Melanerpes; species Melanerpes formicivorus. The sequence continues at coordinate 1,560,224 of NW_027142390.1, forward strand.
GAGCTCATGGCAGGGCACCAAAGGTGCTGGAGAAGGGAGCTCATGGCAGGGCACCAAAGGTGCTGGAGAAGGGAGCTCATGGCAGGGCACCAAAGGTGCTGGAGAAGGGAGCTCATGGCAGGGCACCAAAGGTGCTGGAGAAGGGAGCTCATGGCAGGGCACCAAAGGTGCTGGAGAAGGGAGCTCATGGCAGGGCACCAAAGGTGCTGGAGAAGGGAGCTCATGGCAGGGCACCAAAGGTGCTGGAGAAGGGAGCTCATGGCAGGGCACCAAAGGTGCTGGAGAGGGGAGCTCATGGCAGGGCACCAAAGGTGCTGGCAAAGGGAGCTCATGGCAGGGCACCAAAGGTGCTGGAGAAGGGAGCTCATGGCAGGGCACCAAAGGTGCTGGAGAGGGGAGCTCACAGCAGGGCACCAAAGGTGCTGGCAAAGGGAGCTCATGGCAGGGCACCAAAGGTGCTGGAGAGGGGAGCTCACAGCAGGGCACCAAAGGTGCTGGAGAAGGGAGCTCATGGCAGGGCACCAAAGGTGCTGGAGAGGGGAGCTCACAGCAGGGCACCAAAGGTGCTGGAGAAGGGAGCTCATGGCAGGGCACCAAAGGAGCTGGAGAGGGGAGCTCACAGCAGGGCACCAAAGGTGCTGGAGAGGGGAGCTCATGGCAGGGCACCAAAGGTGCTGGAGAGGGGAGCTCATGGCAGGGCACCAAAGGTGCTGGAGAGGGGAGCTCACAGCAGGGCACCAAAGGTGCTGGAGAGGGGAGCTCACGGCAGGGCACCAAAGGTGCTGGAGAAGGGAGCTCACGGCAGGGCACCAAAGGTGTCTCCTCACAGCCTATGTATGGCTGTTCTGATCCTATAGATTACTCTGCAGGATTGTCTTGATGCCAGCTACACCTCAGATCTAAGGCTCTGGTGAATGAAGAAGTATTAATTTAAGGCAGCTATGAGTAAGTGCCTGAGCTCCCTCCGAAGTGACGGCTGGAGTGAGCTCAGTCTAGTTCTAGTAAGCTTCATTCCTGGCAAGCTGAGCTGGAAAGCCACAGCTGGAAACAGAAAAACCTCTAGACATGATCTCTCCTGACTAAGAACTCAACTTGCTCCAGCCAAGCCATGCCCTTGCAATGCTTTCAGGGGTCCTTGCTTCAGCTTCTATGATCTGATGGGTTTGGCCAGCAGCAAACCACCCAGATGAACTGAAAAGCAGCTCCACAGTTACCTGCAGGTTGCATCTCCTTGGACTGATTTACTCATAAGGCAAACACAAAATGAACTGTGCTAGAAAAGCAGATCTCAGTGGGCTTCTGGGGCCTGGGGCTAGCTCTGCAGCAAGGCTCTCCAAAGTGACCCCCTTCCATGGGGTTTCCACTCTTACTGGAGGCATAATGCCAAGGGGAGTGAGCAGGCCAAGAAGTCTCAGGCCATTAGCTGGGGTTGTGCAGCATCACAGAACTCCCCATCCATGTGCAGCTATTCCTAAACCTTTCCTCACCCCCTTCTGTGTATTCCCAAACCTTCCATGACCAGCAGGGCAAGGGAGGTGATCCCTCCTATCTACTCTGTTCTCAGGAGGCCCCACCTGGACTACTCTGTCTAGTTCTGGTGCCCCCAGCACAAGAAGGACATGGAACTGTTGGAGAGAGTTCAGAGGAGACCACAAAGATGATCAGAGGTTGGAGAACCTCCCTATAGAGACAGGCTGAGAGCCTTGGGGCTGTTCAGCCTGGAGATGAGAAGGCTCCAGGGAGACCTCAGAGCAGCCTCCCAGTACCTGAAGGGCTCCAGGAGAGCTGGGGAGGGACTTCTGACAAGGGCTGGGAGTGCCAGGATGAGGACAATGGCTTTGAGCTGGGAGAAGGGAGATTATGACTGGAAATGAGGAAGAAATTCTTGAGAGTGTGAGTGGGGAGACACTGGCACAGGCTGCCCAGGGAGGCTGTGGCTGCCCCTTGCCTGGATGAGGCCCTGAGCAAGCTGGGCTGGTGGGAGGTGTCCCTGCCCATGACAGGAGGTTGGAACTGGAGGATCTTGAAGGTCCCTTCCAACCCATTCTGTGATTCCTCACCCCTGCACACTGCTGGCTGAGCACACACCACACTCACCCACACAGCACTTGACATCACCTGTCCCAGTGCATGCATTACCTGCCACCTCAGCATCTCTCCTTCCTGAAGAATCCATCTGTGGACAACCATCAACCCAGATCCTGGAGATGCTGCTGGTTAAACATTCCCTGGAAGCATTTTTCAGTGGCAACTTTCTTCCCTCTCTGAGGAACTGGACAAAGGGAAAGCAAAGCATTCAGGTCTGGCAGCGCTGCCTCAGCTCACAGCAAAACTCTCTCTTGAAGAAATCAAGATCAAAGCTCACACAATTAGGGACAAACTCCCATGAAGGGCACCTTTGCTGGAGCTCATTAAAAATATCCTGTGTGCCTCTCTCCTGCATGGCACCCAAAGCCTCAGGAATCCAGTGGGCTAATGAGAATGCAGCCAGGGGATTTTTCCTCCTGCTTTTCCCTTCTCCATGCTTAGCAAATGTCATCGTTTAATTAAGGGACGTCAAGGCACAGAGAGCTGCCCTCAGATAATCACTGCCTGCTGCTAGATAAATGCTGAGGTGAAGACAAGCAAGAAGGGCTCTCATCCAACTGCTAAATTATGGAGAGAGGGCAGAGGTCAGGGATGGAACTGGCAAACTCTCCCTTTGGCCAGGCGGGCTGAAGGAGCTGCTTTGGGCAGCTTCACCTCAGGTCCACCTCACAGCCAGTCCTCACCTTGCCAGCTCAGCAGGGCTGGGGAGCTGGGGGTGTTTAGGCTGCAGAAGAGGAGGCTGAGGGGAGACCTCATTGCTCTCTACAGCTCCCTGGAAGGAGGCTGCAGTGAGGTGGGGGTTGGCCTCTTCTCCCTAGTCTCAGGTGACAGAAGGAGAGGAAATGTCCTGAAATTGCACCAGGGGAGGGTTAGGTTGGAGATGAGGAACAATTCCTTTGGTGCAAGGGTGGTCAGGGATTGGCAGAGGCTGCCCAGGGAGGTGGTGGAGTCCCCATGCCTGGAGGTGTTCAAGAAGCATCTGGCCATGGCACTTGGGGCCATGGTTTAGTGACCCCAGTGGTGTTGGGTTGATGCTTGGACTCAGTGGTCTTGGAGGTCTTTTCCAACCCAAACAATGATTCTATGATTCTCTAACTGCTCTCATGCCTCCTCTCACCCCCATGTTATCCCCTGCAGGAAGAGTCACTCTGAAGTATCTCACAACATCCCCTGGGCAAAGAGTCCTCAGCATGACCTACCTAGTGCAGCCACTGCCCTCTTGTTGGAGCAAGAGGCTGACACTCAGCACAGCTCCACAAGCCTTCCCCAAGGCAGGACTGCTGGATCTTGGCTCCCACCACTGCTGCAGTCACCATGCAGCCAGGAGTCCTTCAGGAAGTGCTGAAGACTTGACCTCAAGCCATTTAAATCACTACAAAGGCTCTCACTGGATTCCTTCAGGACCTCCCCACCAGCCTTCCCTTTGGTCTTTCAAAGCCTGCATGCCTTAGCTCTTGGTATTTACCAAAGCCCTCCCAGTCTTTGGCTCTTTGATGTTGCAACCTTTTATGCTTCTCACTAGATGAAGTTTTCTTGCTCTGAGAAACAACCCAAGCCACTCAGCTGCCTGCTCCTCTCCTGGTCTCTCTGCTTGCTTTCACAGGAAGCTTCTCTCCCTCTCCTTTTCCCACAGAGCTCAACACTGACCTGTTCAGCCCAGCAGCAGTTTTGTGCTAACAGCTCTCTCCATGTTGTACCCTCTGATGAATCTGTGACCTGCAAGCCAGCCTCCTGTCTTGCTTCTTGCCCTTGGCTGGGCTCATGCCATGAGTTCACAGCTTCCTCCACAGACCATTTTACCAGACAGGTGGTTTGCACTTCATTCCACCAAGTGCAGCATGCCAGGTCAGGCTGGATGGAGCTCTCAGCAACCTGATCTAGTTGAAGAAGTCCTTGCTCAGTGCAGGGGAGCTTGGGCTAGATGACCTCTAAAGGTGCCTGCCAGCCCAAAGTAAGTCCATAGACTGACTGCTGTGACTTCTGTGATTCTGTAATGCTACTCCTGTTTCACAACTCCTGTGCAGAGGTGATGGCATAACGTCTCATGGATTCCTTCTCTCTTGAAAATGACCTCTCCAAATTCACAAACAGCTAGCAGAGAATCACAGCATGGGAAGGGATCTTAAAACTCATCCAGTTCCAACCCCTTGCCATGGGCAGGGACACCTCCCACCAGCCCAGGCTGCTCAAGGCCTCATCCAACCTGGCCTTGAACCCCTCCAGGGAGGGGGCAGCCACAGCCTCCCTGGGCAACTTGTTCCAGTGTTTCCCCAGCCTCACTGCTAATAGCTTCTTCCTAACCTGCAGGCACAGCATTTCCAGCAAATACTTCCTTTCAGTGCCCTTTCTTTCAGGAGTCCCTGCAGATATTTGTCGATGTGCAGTGCTCTAAAGAAGGTCAGACAGTGCTCAGGTCCGGCCTCAGTCCCTGCTCCTGATGAGCAGAGCACCAGCCACATCAAAGAAAACATCTCTGTGGAAACATGCCTCCTCCTACAGCTTCCACGGGGTGCTGTGGACAATGCAAGGATGAGGCTGCAGCGTTTTCAGACTCCACAGGTCAAGCAGGATGGATAATTTTTCTCTGCCCGTGACTCACTGCGTTATTAACAAGCAGCTGCTATTTTCACTGGCTTTGATGTACACTTTCTCTGGCCCACTGGCAAGGTTCTCAAAGTGAGACCACCACACAGAGGTCCCTGGGGTGAAGGGTTCACAAAGCAATGGTCAGTAACAAACGAATTCCTTCAGGCTGAAACGCTGCGGCGGCAGGACACAGGAGGAGGATGTGCACAGCGCTCCTCCACGGAGCCAGCAATCATTTCATGACCACGAAACCAGCTTCAGAAAATATTCCTTGCTTTTACCAATAAGCTCTGATAAACCCAAGCCCCCCCACACTGCTTAATTGCACTCATTAGCGAGCCCAGTGTCTGCCAGATTTATTCTGTGAGGCGAGCCACGCTCGGCAGAAAGGGCACAGGGTTTTTAATCAACCCTGTGCTGCTGCTGGCCACCAGGCAGGCTTCTGAAGGACACAACTTCACCCAAACAAGAACATCCATCACAGCTGGACACTGAGGATTGCTGCCTGCATCTTGTTATGGTTGTACACAGCTTTCTCTCCTCCATCAGGCTCTCACTGTAACAGATTTGCTTGATGGACCTCCAGGTCAACCTGGGGCTGACCCACAGTAGATTCTTAGGTCCCTGCCCAGGTATAGGGAGTCACTGCACCATGGCAGGTGACAGCCAGCCTGAGCACATAAACCACTGCCAGGAATGCAGATTGATATCCAGGTTACCTTTAAAGAGGAGCTTTAGCAGAATGTTGGGGCCACTGCACCCAAGGCTTCATTCATTTGGGTGGTACTGTGGCAAGAACAATTTCCACTGGCTCACCAACTGCTTCCAGATCGAGGAGGAGATGTGACAGGCAGCAGTCTAAAGGCATCCATCCCTTCCTGCCATGCTCTGCAGGCACCTCATCTCCCAGGGAGACACAGAGCACAGCTGCTGTTACCATGGCTTTGGGAGAGAGACCTTCAGCACAGACACAGCGCTCGCCAGTAAGCGCTGCCGGCGGCACGGGCACCGCTGCTGGGCAGCACAGCCCTGCGTGCTGAGGCTTCATGGCAGCCTCCACCCTCTGCCACTGCACAACCCTCCAAGGCCTCTCCTGGCATTCTCCCTTTCCTGTACACCTCCAGGAACGTTCCAGCTCAGAAATGAAATGTCTTTAGAACTCTCCACAGCTTGGTTCTTACAAAGGTTCTCCTCCGCATGATTCCCTGTTGGAATTCTGGAGGATCAATCACAGAATCCTTTTGGTTGGAAGAGGCCTTTTGGATCACCAAGTCCAACCATTAACCCAGCACTGCCAGGTCGCCACTCAACCATGGCCCTCAGCACCACAGCTTTTCAATCCCTCCAGGAATGATGATTCAGTCACTGTCCTGGGCAGCCTGTTCCAGGGCTTGACAAAGCCTTCCGTGGCAAACGTGGTCCTCACGTCCAAGCTAACCCTCCCCTGGTGCAACCAGAGGCTGTTTCCTCTTGTCCTATCACCTGTTAATTGGGAGAAGAGGCCAGCCCCCACATGGCTGCAACCTCCTTTCAGGAGGCTGTAGAGAGCCAGAAGGTCTCCCCTCAGCCTCCTTTTCTGCAGGCTGAACAACCCCAGCTCCCTCATGAAAGGCAATCAGACCCCAGATGACCTGAACCCACGTTTCACTTTGGTGGGGTTACTCTCAGATCATCTGCAGGAACCCCAGCCTTCAGCTTTGAATTCCACAGTTTTTATTGAACACTTGTTTTCTGTTTCCTGACAAAGAGCTGAGTGAACCATGGGGCACTAGGGAAACCTTGTCCCTTGCAAACCTAGGAGCCAGGCCAGGCTGGATGAGGCCGGGAGCAACCTGGTCTAATGCCAGGTGTCCCAGTGGCAGGGAGGCTGGAACTGGATGATCCTTAAGGTCCCTTCCAAAACAAACCATTCTGTGGATCCACAAATCGATGACAGCAACTTGCCTGAGCTTGGTTCCTGCAAAGCCACAAGGACTGACTGGAAATGTCACCAGAGTTGAGCACTTTCAGGGCCAGCTCTCCTCCACCTCTCTGCCTCACGTGCACACCATCATGCCCAGAGAGCGTAACGTGGCCACTCCTCCCCAGGCCGGGCCAGCTGCAGCTCTCAGCTACCTATCTGATCAGCCTGCAACTCCACAGCTTGGTCTGCTTTGTAAAGTTGGCCTGGGCCCAGCCCAGAGCTGCTTGGCAAGCAGACAGGCACAGGCAGAGGTCACGTCAGCATCGCCTCTCAAGCAGAAGCCTTCTCTGGTGGACTCTGCCCCCGCAGGCTGCTGTCACGCTCTCTGTGAGCTTCCTGGGCTGCTGCCCCTCACTGAGGTCTCCCAGGTCACAGAAGGCACTGCCGCTGAAGTTTCCTTCCAGACATTTATCTTAATAACCCACACACTGCTTTAGTCTGCCGCCCTGCTCTTACTGCTCCCATGAATCATGGAATGCTCTGGCTTGGAGGGGACCTTGAAGATCATCTAGATGCAAACCTCATGCCCCTTCGTTGCTCAAAGTCCAACCTGGCCTTCAGCACTTCCAGAAACTTGGGGAACACTTCCACAACTTCCCTGAGAAACCTGCTCCAGTGCCTTGGCACCCCCCGGTCAAGAACTTCCACATCTAACCTACGCCTCCCCTCTCTCAGTGTAAAGCCATCACCCCTGTCCTCTCGCTGCATGCCCCTGTAAAAAGGCCCTCTCCAGCATTCCTGGAGCCCCCTGGAAGGCCACCAGAAGGTCTCTCTAGCCTCTCTCTTCTCCAGGCTGAACAACCCCAACTCTCCCAGCCTGGCCTCACAGCAGAGGGCTTCCAGCCCTGCCAGCATTGCTGTGGCCTCCTCTGGCCCCACTCCAACAGGTCCCTGTCTGTGCTGTGGACTTCAGAGCCAGCCCCAGCACTGCAGGTGGTGTCTCAGCTTAGGGGCAGAATCCCCTCCCTTGTCCAACTGCCCATGCTGCTGGGGATCAGCCCAGAACACAGCTGCCTTCTGGGCTGCAAGCACACACTGCCAGCTCATGTTGAGCTTCTCATCAACCACCACCTCCAAGTCATCCTGTATTGGTGCTTGGGATTGCCCCAAGCCACGTGCAGGACCTTGCACTTGGCCTTGGAGAATTCATGAGGGTCACACAGGCTTACCTCTCAAGGCTGCTGTGGTCCCTCTGGATGGCTTCTCTTCCCTGCAGCACATCGACCTCACACACAGCTTGGTGTTGTCAGCAAACTTGCCAAGGGTGCGTTCAATCCCACTGTCCATGCTGCAAACAAAGCTGGCACTGGTGCCATCGCCAGCCCCTGAAGAACATCGCTCACTCCTGTTTTCCACTCGGGCATCGAGCTGTTGACCACAGGTCTTTGAGTGCAACCACCCAGCCAAGTCCTCATCCACCAAGTGGTCCATCCATCAAATCCATGTCTCTCCCATCTAGAGACGAGGATGCTGTGCAGGACAGCGTGGAATGATTGTCCAAGTCCAGGAGACCTATCACAAAGGTTGTGCAACACTTCCATGAGAAAAGCCCTGGTTTAAGTTGATGATGACTGAAAAGCTTCATTGGTTCTTTCACCCAGGAAAGCTGGGAGTGGGGTTGGGAACTTTGATCTGTGCTAATATAATGATAAAGATATTTTGGGGGGTGAAAAATCCAACTATCACCATGCCATGGGGCTGCAGCCCAAAATCCAACAGCTGAGGAAAGGGTGAGCTTTGCCATCTTAATGACAGAGCCATCAACCTGGGGACAACATGAGCTTCTGAGAAGCTGCGGCTTGCCCCGGCAGAGGTCTGCTGAATGCCCCAAAAGGTTGAATCCTCATCCCTGGAGGTGTGCCAAAGACACAGCGATGCGGTGCCGAGGGACGTGCTTTAGACTTGGGTTGCCAAGTCAGGGTCAGAAAGGGTTACCAGAACAAACAAAAAGCTAAGCAGGCTTGGTAAAGAATGGTTGGACTTGATGGCCTTAAAAGTCTTTTCCAACCAAAACGATTCTATGGCTTGATGATTTCATCTACGTGAGGCCCCGAGGGGATCCCCTTTTTGCGACTGCAGATGGTCTGGGCTCGATCACTTCTGAAGAAGGAAAACATCATCCCTTTTACACCCTTTTCCTGGAGTTTCCAGGGCAGGATACCATTGCATCAGCTGAAACACAGCCGGCCCTGTAACATCCACCGTCCCCTCCAGGTGTGAAATTCATCCCGTTTCGGTCAGAAGCTGGGGGAGGGCGGAGCGTGAGGCGACGAATTTCCGCCCTTGGAGAGGGACAAGGTGGCTCGGGGCGGGCAGCGAGGCCGGAGCCGCACACGCCGCCGCGGGGCCGGGCAGGGCAGCGCCGCGGGGCCGGGCAGGGCTGGGCAGCGCTGGGCAGCCGGAGCTCAGGCGGGGCTCAGCCCCGAGCGCGGCCGCAGCCTGCCCGCGGCGCGGCGGGGCGGGACGGGGCGGGCAGAGCCGCGGGCGAGGGCCGGGCTCCCCCAGCGTGTCGGGCCGCGTGTGGGGCGGGCCTCGGCCGGGCCATGCGGAGGGGAACGTGAGCGGAGCCACCCCCGCGGCCGCCGACCCAGCCGAGGAGCGCCGGGGAGGATGAACCGGGAGGGCACCGCCCCCCGCTGCCCCCCCCGCGCCGTCCCGGGGCGGGGGTGCGGGGCGGGGGTGCGGAGCACGGGGCCGGGCGGGCGGCCAAGGCGTGTCGCTGGCGGGCCGGCAGCCAAGGCCTCCCCCGCGGGCAGGGCCAGCAGCCTGCCCGTGGCCGCCGGCCTTCCTGCCGTTCCCCGCCCCCGGTGGCGGCTGGCAGCCGTAGCCTCGGGGTTTTCCAGCCCGTTCCCTTCGCCCCGGGGGCGGTCGGTGCTGGCAGGGATGGGAGCGGGAAGGCCAAGAGCCGCCGCTCCCCACCCCGGGGCGGGTGGCTGTGGGGCCATGGGCTGGGGCGCTGCGGGGGAAGGAGAAAGAGAAGGGGGCACCCCCCCACATGCCTCCCCATCACAGCCCCCCAGAATGAACCGGCTGGACTGGGCTCGATGGTGCCAGCGCTGCCTGTTTGTGAAACAGCATTATTTAATTATTTAACCCCCCCGCCAGGATGTGGTTAGCCTGCGAGCAAAGAATCGCAAACACATTGCAGATGACCTCTTGCGAGCCAGGCTGCAGTGCGAAGGGGAGGGGAGGGGAAAAGGCACCAAGGCACGAAGCAGGCAGGTACCCCCTGCTTCACACTACCTTACCCTCCCTTCCACAGCACCACGGAATCATTCTGGGTGCAAGGAAGGAGCTTTTAAAAGCACCCAGTCCAATCGTTTTCTTAAGCCCCTGCTGCAGGCTGTTTCCTCGAGCCCAGCTTCTGGGAGCTAAAACACAAAAACAAAAGCATCTTCAGAATTTTTATTTCCACCCCCTCCCCTTCCCTTAAAGTTAAAAAACCAGGCAGAGGAGGGAATGTCAGCTCGCAGCGCCAGCAGGGCGAACGTGCGGGGTGTGCGGAGCCCGGGCACGGCTCTGGGCTCCCCGGCGCAGTCGTGCCGAGCGTGTTATTTTGGAAGCGTTGAGCTCACCTTTCGCGGAGCGCCTTCCCCAGAGATTGCAGGAGGTGCAGCAGGCATTTAAAATAGAAGAACATGTGAGACCTTGTTCTTTCCAAAAGGCCTGAGCATGCACTTGCATAATATTCAAATGTTATCCCTGTAATTACATTAGGTTTTACTTGCCACAGTGAAAGGAAAGGGGGGGGGGAAACACACACACAACCCAAACCCCAACGAGCTCAGACAGACTTTCACCTTGCAGACACTGATATTTCTCCTTCCTAACACTTGGTAGTTAATACTCCCAAAGTTTTGAAGTTATGAATTCAAAGGCCTGGCTCTGAGGCTGTTGTCTTGCAGTTTATCAGCACAGACCGGCACGTGCTTGGGAGGCTGAACTGATCCACTTAGGCTCACAAAGGGGATGTGAGAAAGCCCAAGGTAGCAGCAGGCCCCTGTCCTCCACCTCCTCAGGGAATGGTAGGACTGGTCTGCAGAACTGATGTTTGAGGAGACTCTGCAAATCCTGACTTTCCAGCCCAAATCACCACCTGGATGCATCTCACCGTGCCCCAGACACAGCCCGCTGCCTCGCAGCTCCTGCCTTGTGCCCCTGAGTGGGGAAAGCCCAGCAGAGCCTAGGAAGTTAGTTTGGCAGCTCCCAAAAGCTGGAGGCAGGCTCATTCCAAGGAAGCACATCCAAAGCCTGGCTGGTTGCTCCTGGCCACAGAGCAGGTTGACTTGCTGTCATGGCAGGCAGAGGTTTTTCAATCAAAATACCAGCCTTAAAAAGAAGCAAACCAACCCAACAATAAATCAAAAGGGGTTGGGCTGGATGACCTTGAAAGGCCCCTTCCAACCCAAAGCATTCTGTGATTTTCCAGACTGAGTCCTTAGATTGTGTTAGTGTTTACATCTGGAACCTAGTGGGAGATTTATGGCCTCAACATCACATCCAAAGTGCCAGTGCCCATTAGAGGCAATCCAGGCTGGTCAGAAGTGCTTTTTCTCCCCCAATTGATGCACTGAGCTTGGTTCAGCAGGAACTGGTAATTTAGCACCCTTGATCAATCAATTTCTTGCTTCCTCTAAGAAAGAAACCTTGCAGGGTTTTTAATTCAGCTCCTCCTCCTCCTCCTCATCTGCTGCAGGTGTTGTATGCCCCCAGTATAATCCTGAATAAATAAAGACAAAAAAAATGAGTGCTTCATCTCTTAAATGAAATATTCTTAGTGTCTGAGCCTCCTTCAGCGCTGAGAGGCCACAGGAAAAGCAGCTGGCATCACCTCTCTTTAAAAGCAGCGTGCAATGTAGTTCAAACTGTGTTTGTTCCAGTAATGGGGGGGAAGAAAACTGATTGTTAACAAGAACCAAGCCCCAAAAAACCACCAGCACAGTCATTTTCAAAGTCAAACACACAGGCTGTGCCAAGCCAAGAGAGGAAAAGGTTTGAGGAAAAAGGTTTTTCACACAACAGGGACCTCAAGGCTGTCGAGAAACTGCCTTTCCCCTTCAAAATAACCAGCAGTGGATTGAAACCTGGCTTTGCCTGGGCAGGAGTGGATTTCCGATGGAGGCACGAAGGGGTCTGAGGGGTGAGGGCTAGGAGGTTCTCCTCATAGCACAGGTGAGGCCTTTTAGGGGCTGGTGAGTCCCTGGATTTACCACACAGCACTTCAGTGGGACATACAGGAACCCTGATCTGACCTGTTAATCAATGAACCCCCCCTGCTGTGCTGAGACCCCACCTGCAGCACTGCATCCAGTTCTGGTGATCCCAGCACAAGAAGGACATGGAGCTGTTGGACAGGGTCCAGAGGAGGCTGTAAAGATGATCAGAGAGATGGAGAACCTCCCCTATGGGGACAGGCTGAGAGAGTTGAGGTTGTTCAGCCTGGAGAAGAAAAGGCTCCAGGGAGACCTCAGAGCAGCCTTCCAGTACCTGAGAGGACTCCAGGAGAGCTGGGGAGGGACTTTGGACAAGGGCTGGGAGTGACTGGATGAAGGACAATGGCTTTGAGCTGGGAGAGGGGAGACTGAGAGTGGAGATGAGGAAGAAATGCCTGACAGGGAGGGAGAAGAGACACTGGCACAGCCTGCCCTAGGAGGCTGTGGATGTCCCCTCCCTGGAAGGTGTTCAAGGCCAGGGTGTTCAAGGCCATGCTGGATGAGGCCCTGAGCAGCCTGGGCTGGTGGGAGGTGTCCCTGCCCATGGCACAGGAACTGGATGAGCTTTAAGGTCCCTTCTAGCCCAAACCATTCTATGAGGCTATGAACACAGAAATAAATGGAGCTGGGAGAGCTGATTTGATTTTGATTCTCTTCCCTGGTACTGTAGCATTTAAAACTTGTATTTAAGGAAGCTACTTCTGGAGAGCTTTCAGCAGGTAAAAGCCTGTGGTGAAAATAAAGTTTAGTGCTACGTGGAGACGCTTATTGTAAAGCTTTCCTTTCAAAGGCCTCCACAAATGGTTACTGCAAGTCCCAGTGATGTTTCCAAATGCTTTTGGGTTTAATGGCACCACCACTTCATCTAGCTGACAGCCACTGCATGCCTTTCCTGGGTCTGGAATTGGTGGCTTACCCACAAAGCAGAACCAAGCACCACTCTGCTCAGACTCACCCTGAAGCTCAGCACCAGGCTCTGTGCAGGTGCCCTGGTGCCTTCCCAGCCAACAAAGTGACTAACAGCAGTGACAGACAAGAACAAGCCAGGCTTGACCTACAAGACCACAAAACTCCTTCTCTAGAGCTCTTGGCATCTGTAGAAAACAGACAATTAAAATCTGCTAATTGCACACCAAGAGGATCCAAGTTGTGCAGCTTCATATTGAGGAGGAAACCTTTTGACAGTGCAAGAGGGTGGCAGGAGGCTGGGACCAGGCTTTGTTCAGTGGTGCCCAGTGACAGGACAAGGGGCAACAGGCACAAACTGGAACATAAGAAGTTCCATCTGAAGATGAGGAGGAGCTTCTTTAATTTAAGGGTGATGGAGCCTTGGTACAGGCTGCCCAGAGAGGTGTTGGAGTCTCTATCTCTGGAGATACTCAAAACCCACTTGGACATGTCCCTGTGTGACCTCCTCTAGGTGACCCTGCCTTGGCAGGGGGGTTGGGCTGGATGATCCATTCCAGTCCCTCCCATGCTGTTACCCTGTGAGATCCAAACACCAACAGTGCTGGGCCAGAGAGGTGGTGATTGTGTGGAGAAAGGCTGAAGTCCCTGCTTTCTCACACACGGAGTCTGCCTTCCCACCCAAACAGAGGAAGAAAGGAAATTGGTGCAGGAACGAAGAGGAAGGTCAAAGAAGGTCGAACAAAACATTTGACCATTTTGTATTTAAACAGCTTCTTGCTGGTATGCAAAGTGTCAGACTGATGCAAATGAGCTCTGCTGAGTCATGGCCAGACTGGGAGGGGGGGAGTTAATTTAAAATGTGACCTGAAAACCAAACATGAAGCAAAGAAAAAAGAAAAGAGAAAACAAAATCCTGCAGCTTCTGAACCGTGGGTGGGGAATGTCAGGGCACACAGTTAGGGGACAGTGCATCAAGGTAAGAGAAACACTTCCAGATTAATGATTTCAATTAAACACTTCAAAAGCCAAAATTATTGCAACTCTCAGATAAGGAACAGCAAAAAAAAACACCCAACCCTTTACATATATATTTTCCTCACAGGAGCTTAATAAGAGAAGTCCCTGCCGCGGTTAAAATCGAAGGTGCAGCGGAGGAGAAGGTGGTGGTGGGAAAAACAATCTGCCCAGCAGCAAAAGCAGCTCGGGGTTTATTTGGTATGAAATCAGCCTGTATCGATGAAGAGGAGAGGGTTATTTAGGTCAAGCCTAAGAGCTCATTCCTCTAAATATTTTGGGGTTTATTCTGCAGAGGTTCCGGTTCACGACTGTAAAACCACGCACAGATTGCCTGCCTCTGCAGCAGGGCTTAACCCCGCTCCTCCCAGCGCCCGGGAGGCTGTGGGGAGAGAAGCTGCTGGGTTACTCCAGAAAAACAAACAAACCACCAACCCAGCTTTTATCTTGGCCTGCAGGTCCCCCTGCACGTCTCTCTGGGAGCCTCTTTCCAAAAGGGACAGCTGAGGCTGGCTCAGCCCAGGGCTTTGGTGATAAGGGGATGGATGTGGAGCGAGGGTTATCGCTGCCCTCTGCGCAGCCCTGTCTTGTGCCTGTGCTGGTTGATGCCCGAGTGCCACTCGTGCCTCGCCTGCTCTCAGGAGGAGGGCAAAGTCCTCCTCGTCATTGTGGCGTCACTTGGGCATTTATCTTCAAAGGCCCCGGTCCTTAAGAGCTGAAGTGGCAAAGGGAGGGAGCTGGGAACAAGGACTTTGGACTGGAACCGTGGCCACGCCAGCAGGACTGCAACCCGCAGCTCCTTCAGGCACGCACTGAACCTGTGCCGCTCAGGGGAGCTTCACCACCTCCCTTCTTAACAGTAATGGAAGGGGTTGGCGTGGAAGGGACTTTTTAAGGTCATCCAGTCCAAACCCCTAGGCAGTCATCAGGGACATCCCCAGCTAGAGCAGGTTGCTCACAGACCCAAACAATCTGACCTGGTTCTAAGGACGGGGCATCTCCCTCCTCTCTGAGCAACCTGGGCCAGGCTCTCAGCACCCTCAGGGTCAAACATTTCCTCCTTTTTCCTGGTGCAGGTCTCCTTTTAAAGCCCTGTGTTGCTGGGTGTTGGTAGGCTTTGGCACCAGGATTTCTGTCTTGGATGGTCTGGTGCCTTCAGCAGCACATCACCCAGCAGATTCTGGGGTTAAGAAGCCTGTTTGAGGCTAATCCTCAGCCACACTGATTCTTACCAACTGCATCCTTCCACTCTTGCATTTTGCTGGCAGTCTCTCCCCCGTCCCCCTCAGTTTTGGTGAGCCCACCTGAATCATAGAGTCATTTAGCTTGGAAAAGACCTTTAAGAACATCCAAGTCCAGCCACTGCCCCAGCACTGCCAGGTCACCACTAAACCATGATCCTCAGCACCACAGCTACACAGCTTTTCAAGCCCACCAGGGACGATGATTCAACCACAGCCCTGGGCAGCCTGTTCCAGGGTTTGACAACCCTTTCAGGGAAGAATTTGTTCCTCATGTCCAACCCAAACCTCCCCTGGTGCAACCAGAGGATGTTTCCTCTTGTCCTCTTTGCTTGTTTCTTGGGAAAAGAGACCAACCCCCACCTGGCTCCCAGCCTCCTCTCAGGGAGCTGTAGAGAGCAAAGAGGTCTCCCCTCAGTCTCCTTTTCTGCACACTGAACACCCCCAGCTCCCTCAGCTGCTCCTCCCCAGCCCTGTTCTCCAGACCCTTCCCCAGTTTCATTGCCTTTCTCTGGACCCACTCCAGCCCCACAATGTCCTTCTTGGAGCGAGGGGCCCAAAACTGAGCCCAGGATTTGAGGCATGGCTATTTGAGGTGTGACCTCAGCAATGCTGAGGCAAAGCCTGGGGGAGAAGCATCTCTGACCAGAGGCTGTGACCCTAAGTGGGCGTTAGGAGAAGGAAAGAAGCCACCCCCCAAGCAGAGAAGGGAGCAGCAGCTGGAGGAGAGCTGCTGTTCTGCCGTTCATGGCAGCCTGGGTTGTTTCCTCTCTGTTTTCCAGGCCCATGGCTGGTGGTTATAAAACGAGCAGCATTTATCTGACCCGGGAGTCAGAGACATTACCTCATTGTCACGGGGTCAGTGGCAATTAGACAGCAGAGCCCAGCCAAGCAGTGCCGCTGGGTACAATCGGCTGTGGCAGGCTTAACCTTTACGGTCAGCGCCGCTGCCGCGCGGGGACAGCCCGGCGGCACCGCACGGCCCCGGCCAGCCGGGCCTGGCATCTTAATGGCAAGAGCAGGGGGCAGCAGGAAGGCCTTTTCCTCTCAGAACCCAGCCCAGAAGGCTCAGGCACGCTTATCAGCGCATTCGTTACGAGTCTGCAGTGCATTAATCGAGGCTGGAGTCATGCTGCCCGCTGCCTGCCTCAGAGCGCTTCTGTCTCCCCTGGGAGCTAACAGCTAGGTTCATTCCCCCCCCCCCCCCCAAAAAAACAAAGGTGCAGCAAGGGCTGGGTGTAAGCAGGGACAGTAATTGATAGCCATCAGTCATCCCCTGGTTACGGAGAGCGTGGCGTACGAAGGTCAAGGGCCGGGTCAGCAGCTGTGCACAGCACTAACCAGCTCAGCAGGGAGGGGAGGCTCAGTTCCACCTGCAACTGGAGAAGGTGAAGGGACGGTGCCAGCTCCTGCCTTCAGCACCCCTGAGCAGCTGAGCTGTGCACTCGAGGGCGTTCAGAACTGAAGCCAGCTGCTTTCCCCTTCTGGAGGTGGCAGCCTTCTCGTTTCTCATCATTCAATGCAGCTTCTTCCTCGTGCACACCTCTTGATGCACAGGATGACAGGCTGCTTTGGCTTGCAAGGGGCCTTCAAGATCACCCAGTTCCAGCCACCTCCCACCAGCCCAGCTTGCTCAAGGCCTCATCCAACCTGGCCTTCAACACCTCCACAGCCTCCCTGGGCAACCTGTTCCAGTGTCTCCTCACCTTCCCTGTCAAAAATTTCTTCCCCCTCTCCACTCTGTGTCTCCCCTCTCCCAGCTCGAAGCCATTGTTCCTCATCCTATCACTCCCAGCCCTTGTCCAAAGTCCCTCCCCAGCTCTCCTGTCGCCCCTTCAGGTCCTGGAAGGCTGCTCTAAGGTCTCCCTGGAGCCTTCTCTTCTCCAGGCTGAACCTGATTCAGACTTGACTCACAGGTCTGTGCCCTGCAAGCCAAAACATGGAGGAGCAGCTGGCCCTGGGAGAGCACATGTCAGAGTCACCCCCAGCAGACGGCGGAGCTGCCAGCTGAGGGACGCCGGTCGCCAGCTTCCCACTGTTATTCATTACTGACTGCAAGGGTTTGTCAGGCTGGGTGGGCAGGATGCTGTGGGAATGCACGCAACAGGAGCTCTGCCTCAGCCTGGCTGCCAGCCAGAAGGGCTTTCCTCCTCCATGTTGTCACTGGTCCCTCTGATTCATTCTGTCTGCCCAGCTTTGCTCTTGCACCACCTCTGGGGTTGTTGGGTAGTTGGTTTTTTTTTCCCCCTCCAGGAGAACTTCACCTTCTGCCTGTTTGTTTCTCCAGTGTAACAGATTTGGGTTTGGCACAGGCTGAGACAACCCTGCTCTCCCAGGGAAGGAAGCTGGGAGACAGCTTAGGAGGTAGCACTGTAGGTATCTCACACACATCTAATCTTAGAAGCATAGAACTGCTTGGGTTGGAAAAGGCCTCTAAGGTCATCCAGTCCAACCCTCAACCCAACACCACTGTGGCTACTCAACCGTGGCCCCAAGTGCCATGGCCACAGCCCTCCTGCACACCTCCAGGCATGGGGACTCCACCACCTCCCTGGGCAGCCTCTGCCAGACCCTGGCCAGCAAAGAAATTTTTCCTCACTGCCAACCTAACCCTCCCCTGGCACAATTTCAGGCCTTTTCTTCTGGTTCTATCACCTGGTGGTTCTTGGAGTGAGGGCCCAAAACTGAGCCCTGTGTTCAAGGTGTGGTCTCACCAGTGCCCAAGTAGAGTGGCACTACCACTGCCCTGGTCCTGCTGGCCATGCTGTTGCTGACCCAGGCCAGGATGCTGGTGGCCCTTTTGCTTTACAGTTCCAAATTAGAGTGAGGATGTGGGTAAGGAGCAAGACTTTTCCCTCTTGTCCTGTCAGACTGTGTGTTAGAACCACAGGAGGAGTGGGAACCACACTCAACTGAAGGTCTGCAGCACAAAAACCTGAGAGTTTTAGTCCTTACCTTGTAGGCACCGACTCAAGCCCAAGTCTGGGCTCTCATCTCCTGGGCAGGCCGTGGGGAAAGAGAGGTGGATCTTGTGGGAGGCTGGAGAGCTTCCTGCAGTAGCTGCAGAGAGGTTTGGCCTCTGGTCAGCAGGTGCCACAATCTGAGCTGCTTCTCTCCATGCTGCATTCACAGCTGGAGCTCTGCCCAGGGGCGAGGTGGGAAGCAAACCGCAGAGCATGCAGGCAGCAGCCTGGAAGAGCCACTCAGAGCACTCCCAGAGCAGGAACTGGGGGCAATGCCCTTTCATGCCTGGCTAGGATTTCCATCTAGCTCTTCCAGGTAAAAGCTCTACCTGGCCAGATACTCCTGAGAGAGGAGCTCCTTCGTTCCTGCTTCCAGGTGCACTGCTCTGACCCCTCTAGCACTGGACTCTTCCTCAGGGGCTGCTCTGTGGCACAGCAGCCCTGCTGCCCCTGCCTGCTCCTGGCAACAGGGCAGCAGTGCCACTCAGGACTCACTAAAGCAGCACCTGAAACATGCAGGGCTGCTCCCTGGAGAGCTGGCAGCTCTCTCTTCAACCCAAAGAGTGCCACCAGACACAGAGCAGAACTGCTTCAGGAGCAGCTGGTGGCATCCTCCCTGCTCTGGCTGTGGAGCTGGTATTTGGAAGGTGGGCACCACCAGAAGCAAGGCTGGGGCCTGAACCACTTCTGAGCCATGTTGTGCCCAGCACATTTCTACTGCCCAGCCCTGCTCCCTGCTGTGCTGGGCCCCTCCATGTCCTGAATGGGTTTGAGACCCCATCCTGGCTCTGAAAATGTGCCCTTGATCAGATCACACAGATGAAGGCATGGAGCCTTGGGGGCTTGCAAGGTCTGAGGCACTAAGTATGGTCCAAGCCTAGCCTGTCCCAAGGATGGCAGTAACTGGTGTATGGGAGCCAGCCAGGGCTCCCAGGCTGCTGCTAGGACTCTCTTGGCTGATCAGTGCCAGGGATGGGACTAAGTGACACAAGCAAGGGGTCAGAGCCAGCATGAACAGCCTGACACGAATCCCCACTCACCTTGGCCCTCACACACTCCTCAGGCACACCACTGTTCCCTGGGACATTTGCCTTGGGTTCATACCTGCAGCACCCAGGAGCTCATCCAGTCCCTGCTGGCTTTGAGCCTTCAGGCTGGAGCACACCAACCCTGAGACAAACCCAGGAGCTGCCCCAGTGCAGCAGCTGCCACATGCCCTTTGAGAGAGCTGCTGGGGCACAAGGAGAGAGCCCTGGTGGCCTTCTCTCACTGGCAATGTTGAGTTAGCTGGCAGAGCATGGACTGCTTTACTGGGAGTGGTGCAAGCCAGGGCCCCCTCCTTCAGGGCCACCCATCCCAGGTATGCTCTGCACTGCTGCCAGTGCTGCTGGCTCTGTGCAGAAAACCTTCACAGGACCATGAAGAAACCTAGGAGTGGCTCTGACATCAAAGGCACAGCGAGGAACCTGCATTTCCATCTCTCTTCCCAACATTTACATTGAGCAGGTTTTGGAGGCCACCATTTCCTTCTGTTCCTCCCACTTCCTAATTTCAGGAGAATAAAAAGGCAGGAGCAAGCTCTTGCTGCCAACCACAGACACACACCTTCAGGACAAGGGCTGCTCGGTGTAGCAGAGCAGGATGTCTGGCAGCAGCTCCAGGATGAGCCCATCCTCAGCACTTCCCTGAGGAGGACTCATCCCACCTGTCTAGCCCTGCCTGCTTGCTTGAGGTTGTCCTCAGCTCTGCTCCTGGCTCCTGCCAGACACGGAGCAGCCCCAGGTTTGGGGCTGTCTTCAGGGGAAATTCTGATCTCCAAGGCCTGCATTTTGGGATTAAATACCTTAATCCTCCTGTCAGCTCTAGATGCAGGCAGACACGATCCAGACTGCTCTCTGTGAGCCTCTCCCAGGCATTGAGGTGACCTTTTGTACTGGAATGAGATTCAGTAGCTGCAGGAATTAAAAGTAAAAGCAGTAAGGACCTTTACCAGGAAAAGGCACTCAAGTCACTGGGGCACATGGCAAAGGTCTGCACCAAATTGTTTAGGCTGGAAAAGACCTTCAGAATCATCGAGTCCCAGCGCTGGCTCTGCCAACTCCACCACTGAGCCATGTCCCTCAGCACTGCGTCTACACAGCTCTGGAAGCCCTCCAGGGACTGGGACTCCACCACTGCCCTGGGCAGCCTGGTCCAGGGGGTTGACAAGACTGGGGGAGAAGAAATTGTTCCATGTCCAACATGGGGGGAAAAAAGGAAATGGGGGGGAGAAGTGTGTGTGTGTGTGGCCATTTTAGGCTATGCCTTTAAGAAAGAGGGGAAAAAATAGGGAAGAGGGGAACAAAAGGGGGGGAGGAGAGGAAAAGCATAGGGAAAGGGGGGAAATAGGGAAGAAAAAAAAAGTAAAAAGTGAAAAGAGAAGATAAAATGAAAAAGCAAGAAGACAGAAGAGAGTGAGGGTGAGGCCAGCCAGCTGGGGAAGATGCTTTCCCAGGTAGCAAGGGAAAGGAGGAGAGGAAACAGCCTCGCGTTGCCCCAGGGCAGGTTCGGATCGGACACGAGGAATCATTTGTTCCCCAAAAGGGGTTTCAGGGCCCGGCCCAGGCTGCCCAGGGCGGTCCCCATCCCCGGCGGGACTGCAGAGCTGTGGTGCTGAGGGACTGCTGCGATGGAAGCCCCGGCTGCGGCATCTCCCCCGCGCACTGCGGAGCTGGGCGAGCAGCCTGGCGGCAGGGCTGGTGGCATGGAGAGCACCGCTCCGGGCTCGCCCTGCCCTCCTGCCTGCGCCTCGCTGGGTGCCGAGCAGGCTGCGCTGCCCTGCCCGGGGCGGCAGGAGGGCTCTGGGGGCTCGCTGCACAGCTGAGCTCTGGAGGGAGATTTGCCGCTGCGGGTTGTGCTGCTCGTCATCTGCAGAGGTGAAGATGCAGCTCTCCCCTCTGACAGGGGGAGGAGAGTCATTCCGAGAGGCAGCCGCCCACAAAAACCACAGACAGGCTGCTTGACTCAAAGCTCGACTCCAACCACTACTTTGCCATGCAAAACTGGTGGAGTTTTGGGTACTTTTTGTTAAAAATGAAATCTTGAGAGGGGTTTTCCAGCATCCTCGCCAGTTACTAAAAACAAATGCGCTGCAGCCTGCTGGATGGGACAGCTTGGTTTACTTGTGGGTGGTTTTGACATTCAGCTCATTAACATGTTTAGTCTGCAAGGAGGTTGGAAAGGTAGTAAATAAAAGTACAGAATCAGAGAGTTGTTTGGGTGGGAAAAGCCCTCTGAGATCATCCACTCCCAACCAGCAGCCCAGCCCCACCACGGCCACCCAACCATGGCCCCAAGTGCCACGGGCACAGGGTTCTTGCACACCTCCAGGCATGGGGACTCCACCACCTCCCTGGGCAGCCTCTGCCACTCCCTGACCACTCTTGCAGCAAAGAAATTTTTCCTCCTCTCCAACCTAACCTTCCCCTGGCACAACCTCAGGCCATCTCTTCTCCTTCTGTCCCCTGAGATTAGGGAGAAGAGCCCAACCCTCACCTCACTCCAGCCTCCTCTCAAGGAGCTGTAGAGGGCAATGAGGTCTCCCCTCAGCCTCCTCTTCTCCAGACTGAACACCCCCAGCTCCCTCAGCTGCTCCTCCCCAGCCCTGTTCTCCAGACCCTTCCCCAGCTTAATTGCCCTCCTCTGGACCCCCTCAGTGACCTTTATGGGTGAGGGCCTCCAAACTGCCTCCCACTATTCAAGGTGTGGTCTCACCAGTGCCCAGTGCAGGGTCATGATCATTTCCCTACTCCTGCTGATCCAGGCCAGGATGCTGTTGGCCTTCTTGGCCACACACAGCTTCTCCCCAGGAGTTAATTCTTTCTGTCTCTGTGCAAGCCCCAGTTTCACATAGGTGGACTATCTGTAGTGATTTTACTCCAAAGATCAACATCTGCTCCTGACCAAGCTCAGAGATAAATGCCCCAGGTCTGTCTCTTTGCCAGAGTCAAGGCAGAGGTTACACCCTGCCCTGTTCAGGGCCAGCAAATTCACAGCTCAGGAGCCAGCTTCCATCACAGCATGTGAGAACCTGGGCACCTTGGCTCCAGGCCAGGGAGTCTGCAGTTAAAACAAGGAGCCACCCAAATCACTCATCAGCAGCTTAGGGCCCCTTTGTGTCCCAGGCTTCAGCAGCTCCCTGATGTGGTATTAGTGGGAGGTTTTGGCATGGGTGTTGGTCAACAGCCAGCTGAAGATCAGCCACTGTGTGCCCAGCTGGCCAGGAAGGCCACCAGCATCTTGGCTTGGATCAGCAGTGGTGTGGCCAGCAGCACCAGGGCAGGGATTGTCCTCCTGTGCTGTGCTCTGGAGAGGCCACAGCTTGAGCCCTGGGATCAGTTCTGGGCTACTCACTCCATTAAGCTGCTGGAGCAGGTCCAGAGAAGGGAAACAAATCTGGTTGAAGGCTCTGGAGAGCAGGGCTGGGGAGGAACAGCTGAGGGACCTGGGGGTGTTCAGTGTGGAGGTGAGGAGGTTGAGGGGAGACCTTCTGGCTCTCTACAATTCCCTGAGAGAAGGCTGAGCCAGGTGAGTGTTGGTCTCTTCTCCAAAGGAATAAGCCACAGGGCAAGAGGAAATGGCCTCAAGTTGCAGCAGAGGAGGTTTAGGTTGGACACTAGGAACAATTTCCACCCATAAAGAGTTGCCAAGCTCTGGATGAGGCTGCCTGGGGCAGTGGTGGAGTTTCCATGCCTGAAGGGATGGAAAAGCCATGGAGAGGTGGTGCTGAGGGCCATGGTTTGGTGGTGACCTGGCAGTGCTGGGGTAAGGGTTGGACTCAAGGACCTCAGAGGTCTCTTCCAACCAAACCAATTCCAGCTTCCTGTGGGTACACTTCACAGGCATCCTTTCAACACCTTGCTTTGGGCAATCCTACAGCCACCTGCAGAAGCAGCCAGGAGGGCTGCAGAGCACAGACACAGCAACATCTTCAGCTGGTTGTGCTGGGGCCTAGCAAGTGCAAGTCCTCCATGCAAGTTTCCCTTGTTCAGGAGCACAATGGGCAATTTACCTCTCGCTGTTGGGCAGGTGCCTGGGAGCCTTCCCCCACCTGGCAGAGAAGCTGAATGGTTCTGTGGAGCTCCACATCAATCCAGACCCCATTTATGGACTAAGGTCTCCATTGTGAATCCTGAAGACCTTAATCCCAGCTCCTTTGTCCTGCCCTCTGCCAATCTGCTGCCACACTGAGGCTGAAGCCTGGAATTTGCCACTGTGGCAGCAGTGGAGCCCTGATTTGCTTGGCCTTGGTTAGCACAGCAGCTGCTTCGGTAGCCAGGGGACTGCTCCTCCCCACACTCAGCCCTTATGCAAATTGGAGAAGGCACAGAGAGCCTTCCCCTTCTCCAGGGCTCGCCATTATTAGCACCATGGGCAGGTTCTCTTTGGTTCCTTCCTCCTCAGAAGGTCACTTTCATTTTCACCTCTTACTGGAAAGACAAACCAAATCACCTTCCCACCCTGCACACACAGCAGTGCTGCTGGGAGACCTCTGCTGGGGTGCACCAAGAAAAGTGTGGCCAGAAGGTCTTGGGAGGCTCTCCTCCCCCTGGGCTCTACCCTGCTGAGACCACAGCTGCAATACTGTGTCCCTTCAAGAGAGAGAGGGATCTGCTGGAGAGAGACCAACAGAGAGCTACAAGGATGCTGAAGGGACTTGAACATCTCTGCTATGAAGGAAGGCTGAGAGCCCTGGGGCTGTGCAGCCTGGAGAAGAGAAGGCTGGGAGGGGATCTGATCAATGTCTATACATTGTGTCTGTGGATGCTCTCTGCAGGTCCCTTCCAAATCTACTGCTCTGTGATCTTTAAGGTCCCTTCCAACCCAAACCATTCTATGAGGAACCTGCAGGAATCAATGAGTTGTTAACTGATGGAAGAGAGGAAGACAGCAGTAGGCTTCCTCTGGTGCCCAGGAGCTGGCAGCCTCTGCTTGGGCTGCAGAAGCAGCATCAGCATCCAGAGTCTCCCCAATCCCGACAGCACAGCTCACGTCTCAGGGGGGTGGCTGTGCTTGACTTCAGCTGCAGCTGTGCCAGGAGGTGAAAGAAAAACCCCAACCTACTGCTTTTTGCATCTGTCCACATCCCCTGGGAGAGGACAGCCACAGGGGAAGACACCTGATTGTGCACAGCTGATGCCACACCGATCACCACACACAGCAGGCACAGCTGTGCCCTGCCTCAAGTACCCAAAGGCTTTGCCTTTTGGAGGGCAGCTGAGAACTATCTACAGCTCCCTGAAAGAGGGTGGGAGCCAGGTGGGGGGAGATAACAAGTGAACAGGACAGGAGGAGATGGCCTCAAGTTGCACCAGGGGAGGTTTAGGTTGGACATTAGAAGGTGGGAGGGAAGAGTAGAAGAAACCTTTGCATGGGACCAGGCTTCCAGCCCTGATCTTCCCCTCTGCCTAGAATGGGGAAGTGACCTGTGCTGGAGGGCCCTGCTTCCTGAGGCACCCTTCAGTCCTAGGGAATAGGTGAAGGGTCTGGAGAACAGGGCTGGTGAGCAGCAGCTGAGGCAGCTGGGGGTGTTCACAGCATGGAGAAAAGGAGGCTGAGCAGAGACCCTCTGGCTCTCTACAATTCCCTGGAAGGAGGCTGGATCCAGGTGGGGGTCAGGCCCTTCTCCCTAGTAACAAGAGATAGGATGAGAGGAGATGGCCTCAGAGTTGCTCCACAAGAGGTTTAGGTTGGGTAGCAGGACAAACTTCTTCACTGAAAGGGTTTGTCAAGCCCTGGGCCAGGCTGCCTGGGGAGGGGGCTGAATCCCCACCCCTGGAAGCGTTTCAAGAGGCAGAGATGTGGTGCTGAGGGCCATGGCTCAGCACCTGCCTTGGTGGAGTTAGAGAATGGTTGGACTGGAAGAGCCAAAAGGTCACTTCCAGCCAAAATGACTCTGTGATCGTGTTGTGTGTTTCTGCCCTGTGAGTCCAAGGTGAAGCAATGCTGAGCACTCACACAGATGCCCTCTGGAGCTGCAGTGCAGCCTCCTCCCTCTCACCTGAGTGATGAAGGCTCCGGGAAGCCAGACAAACGTGCGTGGGTCTGCTTGTGGCACGCAGGGAAGAAGTGAGTCAGACCCAGCTCTCTGCTGCTTGGAGAAGGTGAAACCCTGCTCCTCCATTGCACAACCTCAGGCTCCCTCTGCTACACCTTGCTGGGAGCCAGTGGCTGCAGGGAGCCAGACTGGCCCAGGGAAGGGATGGAAACCACACCTGACTCAAGTCCCAGTAAGCCTGGCTGGCAGGCTGCCCTCTCTCCCTCCATCCCCCCTCAGTGTGACATTTTGGGGTGACCTGTGCCAGGGAGGCTCCCCCTTGGCAGAGAGCTGTGTGCACTCACCAGATGCATGATGATTAACTGTACCAGCTGGGTCCTGCCTCATCCTCATGGAGCACATCGTCTGCAGGGCTCCCGTGCACACGGAGCAGGCTGTGGCTCTGACGTGCTCCAGGCTGAGCCTGAAACATACTGGGAAGAGGCTGAAGTATCCCCAGAAATGGCTGAGGGAACTGGGGTCGTCAGCCTAGAGGAAAGGAGGCTGAAGGGAGACCTTCTGGCTCTCCACAAGTCCCTGAAAGGAGGTCAGAGCCGGGGGGGGGTTGTTCTCTTCTCCCTAGTATCAAGTGATAGGATGAGAGGAAACAGCCTCAGGTTTCCCCAGGGGAGGTTTAAGTTGGACATTAGAAGAAACTTCTTGGCTGAAAGGATCCTCAAAGCCTGGAGCTAAGCTGCCCAGGGAGGTGGTTGAACCTCTATCCCTGGAGGTGTTTCCCAGAGGCAGAGCTGTGGTGCTGAGGGCCATGGGTTAGCCCCAGCCTTGGTTGGGTTGGACTGGAGGAGCTTAAAGGCCTTTTCCAGCCGAAGCAATGGTGAGGGAGGTTCCTGGGGCTGGAGGGGGAAGGATTAAAAGCCCAGCCTCGGGGAGAGCTTGGGAAGTGCTGGGCAAAGCATCCTCCTTACCTGTGGGGTCCTGCCAGCTCAGCCTCCCGTGGTGCAAGGGGCAAGCAGGACAGCAAAGAGGAGCAGAGCCCTCCCTGGGAGGGGGGCAGACAAAGCACCAGCAGCCTCTGACTGTCAACTCTTTTGCATCATTTATTTAAATACCTATATTTATGCATTTACAAATCTTCATAGCTCTGCTTGTAGCCTTTTGGGTTTTGTTTCAATTTTATTGTATTTTATTTCTTTGCCTTTTTTTTTTTAAGTGGTTTTTTTTGTTTGTTTGTTGGTTGTTTTTTTGTAGACAGTACTGCAGAGAAGTCAGCTTCTGTAAAATGAGGTCCAGGTATAAAACTATGCAACAGACTGGAGGGAAAACCACCAAAGCCAATTTCCTTTCAGACTCTCTCCAGAAGCAGAAACCAACCAGAAAGAAAAAAAAGACCCAAAACCCACCCCAAAACCAAGAAGGTGGTGACCCCATGGGGGATGAGGGGAGGGGAGGGGAGGGGGTGGGATGGAGCAGCCTCAACCCCAGTGGCTCTCTCTCACAAGCATTACACACCAGTGCTCAGCCGCAGTCCTAAGGGGGTAGCTCGGGGCTGCCGCGGTGCAACGCCTGTTTGCTACCAGCTGTAGCAGGCACGTAGGTCTCCAGTGGAGAGAAAAACAACAACAGACACCCAAAAACATCAAAGGAAAAGGCTCCTTCACGCTGAGAGGGCAAAGCTTGGCCAGCCTCCTGCCAGGATCTCAGCTGCAGGCTGGGCCGGGGCAGCGCCGCCTCAGCCCGCGGCTCCGCTTCGCATCAGAAAAGTTCTTCCCTTTCAGAAATCTTTGAGCATTTGACAAGGAAAAAACCACCACCAAACCCACCAGCCCAAACCTGGTGGGGCTGAGCTCTTCTTCCACAGCCTCAGGCCTGCAGAGAAGTCACTTGGAAAAGGACACAACCAACCCAACCAAAGCAACGCCCCTCCTGCTTTCCTCGCTTGGAAGCTCCAAAGGACGAGGCCCGGCCGGCCGTCGGCGGCCCCCCCCCGGCAGGAAGAGGCAGGCAGGGGAGGGCAGCTGCAAGGTATTTACACAGCAAGGTACAAAAAGGTCCGAGGGGATGGCACCCAAACCATCCCCCACCCCCCCAGCCTGCAGCAGCCTGGCTCACACCTGGGGCTGGATGCCATTGGCAGTCACACGCTGGCTTCCCAGAGGGGCCAAGCTCCCTCCTGCAGGAGCCCAACCCCCCAGAGGTGCTGGGGGAGGGGGAGGGGGGGGTTGCATAAATCCATATTGCACAATTGTATAAAAACATAAATACTACCTACTCTAGCTTGGCTTGGCTTACCAAACAAATCACATCTCACAGCCTCCAATCTTCTTTTCAAGTGCAATTCAGGAGCTCTCTAAGTCCTTCCAAGGGAAAAAAAACCAAACCAAAAACCTAACCCCCCCCCAAAAACCCCAACCCAACCCAAACCAAACCCAGAAGGCTTCTCCTTTTTTTTTGCCTCTTTTTTTTGGGGGGGTGGGGTGGGGATAGTTTTGGCACAAAGTTGAGCCTCCCATGGGTCTTAGTGCCCCAGGCTGGGGCTGGTTGCAGTCGTTTCACACACAGGAGACACCCAGGGTATGTACAAGGTGAGCCCCAGGCGCAGGGGAGCAGCCTCGGAGGTGGCATCCATCTGAGCTCTGGGTTCCCATGGCTGGGGGCTGAGGACCCTCCTGGCTTAGGCTGGCTGCTGGGGGTTGACGCTGAGGGGCGGAGGGTGGCCCAGCAGCCCAATGCGCTGCTTCTGCTTCCGCTGCTCCGTCATCTGCAAGAGGTCACAAGGAGGCTGGTCAGGACAAGGCAGCTCCTGGGGGGCAGCTCCCCTGGGGAGCACCTCCTGTGCTTGGCCTTCCCACTCTGACACCCACTGCCTGCAGCCAGCGCTCCTCTGCCCGCCCTGGAGAGCGCTCAGACTGCCAGAGGCTGCTAGGGCCCCGCCTGGTGCTCTGGGGGTGACACCTCCAGGAGCTGGGGGGGGCAATCAAGGAGCTGGGACACACACACCCCTCCAGGAGCTGGGGAGGACACCCAGCAGCTGGCTGCTGCTCTGCAGGGAGGTGGCTGGGCAGAGGCAGGCAGCTGGCAGCAGCCTCTCCCCTGTCAGTGTCTGCCTGCAAGGGCTCCAGCCTGTGAGGCAGCCCCGCAGCCACGGGCTGGGGTGAGCTCCGGAGTCAGGCTGGGAATACCTCTGGTCTTTGCTGGAAGTGACTGCTCAGCAGCCAGCCAACTGTCCCTCCCCATGTGCCAAAAGACTCCAGGCAGGGAGGGGAGGTTAACCACCTCGCTGCCAGCCCTCTGCCGCTGCCTCCCAGCAGCCAGAGCCACACTGCTGCTGCCTGCTGCCACCACAGCCTGAGCCTGCAGCGGCCTTCTGTCATCGCTCACACTGACCACCTGCCCCAGCCCAGCTCCTCCAGCTGTACTTTCAAACCTTGGGAGGTTTCTGGCAGCTTCCAGGAGCTGACATGTCCCACCAGGAGCAGCTCCAGCGTGGGCAGGGTCTCCAGCAGCCAACAGCTGGATCCCTGCACCCTCCCCACAGCTGCCGCCAAGGAGCCGATGTGGGATGGCTGTGAGCAGCCTGCTGAGGAGGAGGCCAGGACAGCTCCTCAGCCCTGCACAGCAAGGCAAGGACAGCCAAGATGACCAGTGGTCTTCTGGGAGCAAAGAGTGTGACCAGCAGGTCAAAAGAGGTTCTCCTCCCCCTCTACTCTGCCCTACTAAGGCCACAGATGGAGGACTGGGGCCAGGTCTGGGCTCCCCAGTTCAAGAGGGACAGAGAACTGCTGGAGAGAGCCCAGGGGAGGCTGCAGAGCTGCTGAGGGGCCTGGAGCAGCTCTGGGAGCAGCAAAGGCTGAGAGCCCTGGGGCTGAGAGCCTGCAGCAGAGCAGCCCCAGAGGGCAGCTGAGCAATGCTCAGCAAGAGCTGAAGGAGCTGTGGGGGGCAAGAGGCTGGGGCCAGGCTCTGCTCAGGGGTGGCCAGCAAGGGACACTGGGCACAAACTGGAACCCAGGAGGATCCTTCTGAAGAGGAAGAGAAGCTTCTTTGGTGTGAGGTGAGGGTGCTGGAGGCCTGGAGCAGGCTGCCCAGAGAGGTTGTGGAGTCTCCTGGTGTGGAGAGCTCCCAACCCCCCCTGGACACTGTGCTGCTGGGCAGGGTGCTGTGGGAGCCCTGCTGGAGCAGGGGGCTTGGGCTGGGTGATCTCCAGAGCTCCCTTCCAGCCCCACCCTGCTGGGATGCTGTGAGCCCAACAGTACTCCTCAGGCAGCCAGGCTCCACTGGGATCCCACACACCTGCAGAGCAAGGTGCAAGCACAGTGTGCCAAGCAGCTGGGTTCACATCCAGCTTCTGCTGCTCCTTCCCTCAGCTGAGCAGAGCAGCACCCAGGCGTGCTGGCACTGCTCAGACACTGACCCTGGGCCTGGAGTTCACTGTGGGGAGTGAAACTGGCCAAAAGAGGCAGTTCTGGGCAACCTCCAGAAGGCTTCTCCATGTCCCACAGCACAGCTTTCACTCAGGCTCTGTGTAATTAGCCTCCTGCAACCACTGGGCAAAGGGCTGCAATTGCTCTGGAAACCATAATTGAAGTGGTCTGCAGGCTGTGCCTCTGCTCAGCTCCTGGCCCAGGGGAGGCCAGGCTGTACTGTACCTTTCCAGGATGTGACCACAGCCTCAGGAGGACAGGTCCCTGCTCCCAGGCCTCTCCAGCACACTTCTGGTTTCACAACCAGCTTGTAACTCTTCAAAGGCAAATGGGAGCAGGAGGAGAGGGCTCTGCCTGCCTGCCTGCCTAGTGGTCTTGGACACACACCAGCTCCTGCTCTGCTCCACCAGCTGGTGGGAGGCTTCTTAACTGTTTCTAAGAGAAGCCACAAGTTGGATGTGCAGAGAGGCAATGAGGACTTCACTTGGAAGCTTACAGTGATTAGTTTCAGGGAGCAAACCAAGAGCCTCCATTTCACACAGCCCAGAAACTGAGCCAGGAGCTGTGGAATGAAAAATGGAAAGATAAAAGGGCAAGGAAGAGGAGTTCCAAGAGGTACTTTGTGTGTGCTGGCAGCACAGAGGGCAGCCAGGCCCTGGGCTGCAGCCAGAGCAGGGAGAGCAGCAGCACAGGGAGGGGATTCTGCCCCTCAGCTCTGCTCAGACCCCACCTGCAGCACTGCCTCCAGCCCTGGGGCCCCCAGCACAAGAAGGACCTGGCCCAGAGGAGGCCACAAAGATGATCAGAGGGCTGGAGAACTTCCTCTGTGGGGACAGGCTGGGAGAGCTGGGGCTGTGTAGCCTGGAGAAGAGAAGTACCTGAAGGGGCTCCAGGAGAGGTGGGAAGGGACTGGGGACAAGGGCTGGGAGTGCCAGGGTGAGGAACAATGGCTTTGAGCTGAGAGAGGAGAGATGGAGACTGGAGAGGAGGATGAAACTGTTGAGAGTGAGGCTGGGGAGAGCCTGGCACAGGCTGCCCAGGGAGGCTGTGGCTGCCTCCTGCCTGGAGGTGTTCAGGGCCAGGCTGGATGAGGCCCTGAGCAGCCTGGGCTGGGGGGAGGGGTCCCTGCCCGTGGCAGGGGCTTGGGGCTGGATCATCTTTCAGGTCCCTTCCAACCCAGCCCACTCTGTGTGCAGGACAAGGGGTGGTGCAGCATGGTGGAGGTCATGCAGAAGATTTGCCTTTGAAATGAAGGAAGAATGAAGCAGCTGAGCGTGAGCAGAGAGAGGAATGCCAGCTGCAGTGCTGCTGCAGGACATGACTCACCCCACAGGCTGCCCAGTGCTTGGCAGAGGGCACAGGGCTGCAGGATGGAGCAGCTGCAATCTCCACCACACTTACCTGCAGAGTGCAGCTCTGGCACAACGCTTTGCAGCTGCAGCCAGCTGAGAGGCCAGAAGAGCTCTGCAGGACAGGGATGGCAGGGGAGCTGTCAGCTGCTGCAGGAATGCTGAGAGGAGGGAAAAAACCCCAAAGCAAGGGGACTGGAGTCCAGCTGAGTCAAGCTGGGCTGGCTGATAGTGGCAGAGCACTGCACAGGTGCACACTGCCCAGGTCCAAAGGCTGGGGCTCAGCTGGAGTGAACCCCAGGAGCAGGGCATGTGCCAGCTGCCTGAGCAGCAGCTCCTGAGGGAGCTCAGGCTGGCACAACAGGACCACCTCTGCAGTGACAGGACAGGACAGGATGGATTGAGGCTAGAGGAGGAGAGATTGACACTGGAGAGGAGGAGGAAATCCTTGAGAGTGAGGCTGGGGAGAGCCTGGCACAGGCTGCCCAGGGAGGCTGTGGCTGCCCCCTGCCTGGAGGTGTTCAGGGCCAGGCTGGATGAGGCCTTGAGCAGCCTGGGCTGGTGGGAGCTGTCCCTGCCCATGGCAGGGGGCTGGCACTGGATGAGCTCTAAGGTCCCTCCTAACCTCACCCATTCTATGAACCCCTGAGCAAGAAGCCACCTCCCCTGGAGCTGCCTCCCACTCCCTGCCAAGGGAGCTGCTGGATGATGGCATCCAAGACCCTGCTGCTGCAGGCAGTTAGAGGCTGGAATCTTTCCTGCACAGGATTCCAGTGGTCAGGACTTGAATGGCTGCTGGTGCAGCACTGGGTGAAAGCCTGCCCAGGCACACTGCAGCTCAGCTCCTAACAATTAGCCTCCAGAAACCTCACAAGCTTGGGAAGCAAATGAATGGGAGGCTTCCCCCTCTCATGACAAGAGACTAAACACAAACACCAAGTTCCCTGAGTGAGGTTTTTTCCCCTGGAGCCAGTTCCTGAGCAGGAGCAGGGGTACTCTGGGTGTGCCATGCCACTGGAGCATCCTGCAGACTTGAGCAGCAGCTCTCAGTAATGGTGCTTAGGGGAATTCCTAAAAGCTATCACAACATTAATGAAGCTGGTTTCCTCTTTTGCTTTTACAGTCAAACAGCTCTCTAAAAGCTAAATCCCTCATTCTTGTGCTCACAAAGAGCCAGGAGGGTTTTTAGTGCTTGGTCAGCCAAGAGCTGCAAGCTTCAGAAAGGAAATGTGCTCTGATCCAGAGCTGGCTGTGGCTGATGGAAAGCCTCCTGTGGACTGCAGACCACTTTGAGTCAGCCCCTTCAGCTCAGAGGCAGGACACAGAGTTCAGGATAATTGCTTCCAGGCACAACAGCAAACCCCCTGCCCAGCAGGCTTGAGAGCCCAGACAGAGGAGCAACTGCCTGCTCCAGAGCAGGGCCACAAGAAGGAGCTGAGGCCTGGCAGCTCTGCCCTGGGAGGAAGGGCTCAGAGCTGGGGGTGTGCAGCCTGCAGAAGAGAAGGCTCAGGGGGAGAACTCACCATGGAGCAGCACAAGGGAGGATGGAGACTCCCTGTTTTCCAAGGAGCCCCAAGGAAAAGACAAGGGGGGGTGGGGACAGGTGACTGCTGGGGACAGGTGACTGCTGGGGAGATGCCAGCTGGACTCCAGCAGAAAATCTTTCCCCAGGAGCACAGTCAGAGGCTGGAATCACCTCCCAGGGGAAGGGGTGGATTCCCCTGCACTGGGCAGCTTGAAGACTCAGCCTGCCAGGGTGCTGGGCCAGCTCATTTCAACTCCACCATCACCTGGAAGGGTTGGAGCAGATGATCCAGGGGTCCCTTGCAGCCTGGCATGCTGAGATCCTGTCCTCCCCCCTCAGACCAAGCAGAGCAAGGCCTCGTGGCCCAGCCCCGGAGAGCCAACGACAGCCAAGAGCAGCAAGGTTTCTGCTGCCAGGGCCACAGGTTAATCCCTTCCTGGTGCTCCACGGGGGCTCAGCTCCATGGAAGGCAGGGAGCTGGAATCTTGGGCAGCCTCAGGTCTCCCTGGAGATCAGTGGCTGAGAGGCAGGCAGCCAAGCCAGAGCAGAGCTGGGGAGCAGGGATCCGATCGGCGCTGGCGAGACCTGCGCCAAGCCATCGCATCCCAACAGATAACCACCCCAGCCTGCTGCCCCTTCCTGCCCTCTGATGCCATCAGCTGCCCAGGGACACCAGCATCTGCAAGTCAGCAATTAGTGTTATCCACTGCCCATATCTGCATGAGCTGCCCCAAGTGAACCAGCTGAGGTTAGGACTCCATAAAGATAAGCAGCCAGGCACCGCCGCCGCGAGCGGCTCCTGCCAGGGCAGGCAGCAGCGTTTGCCCTTCTGCCTCACAGAGTGGGTTGGGTTGGAAGGGACCTGAAAGATCATCCAGTTCCAACCCCCTGCCATGGGCAGGGACACCTTCCCCTACACCTCCATTCAACCTGGCCTTAAACACCTCCAGGGAGGAGGCAGCCACAGCCTCCCTGGGCAGCCTGTGCCAGGCTCTCCCCACCCTCACTGGAAAGAATCTCTTCCTCCCCACTCTCAGCCTCTCCTCTCCCAGCTCAAAGCCACTGTCCTCATCCTGGCACTCCCAGCCCTTGTCCAAAGTCCCTCCCCAGCTCTCCTGAAGCCTCTTCAGGTACTGCAAGGCTGCTCTGAGGTCTCCCTGGAGCCTGCTCTTCTCCAGGCTGAAGAACCTCAACTCTCTCAGCCTGTCCCCACAGGGAAAGCTCTCCAGCCCTCTGATCATGTCTGGCCTCCTCCAGGCCCTCTCCAACAGTTCCAGATGCTTCTTGTGCTGGGGACACCAGAGCTGGGGGCAGTGCTGCAGGGGGGTCTCACCAGAGCAGAGTCACTCCCAGTCAGGCTGTGACCCTTATGGACAACCTGGAGCTACAAGCCTTGCTTCCTCCCTGGCTTTCACTGAGCCATCACTGGGGCTGGGAGCAATCCCCACAACCCCACTGAGCTCCAGAGAAGCCAGAAGTTCACAGAAGCCCTCAGACTCTGCTGCTGCAGCCACAAACCGCTCCAGAGGTTCAGCAGCAAGAGAGGCTGCAAAGCAAAAGGCTTCTGTGGCTGTGTGCATGCTGCAGCCCGAGCTGAGGCAGCAGCCAAGGGCCATCTGCAGCAGCATGGAGCATGCTAACCACTCCAGCAGCTCTCCAGCTTCTCAGTGGGCTCTGAGGCAGCAGCACAACACTTGTGTCACCAGCACAGCCTCTCCCTGCTAAGGCCTGGGGCTGAAAGCCCAGGGCAGCACCACTGCCACACCCCCAGGCTCCAGCACCAGCTGAGGCTCAGCTTTGATCACTTCACTGCAGGCTGTCCTGGCTGGAGGTGGCCACCCTGGGCTACAGCAGTTTGCTCTGCACTGCCAGGCAGGTCAGCTGGGGCAGGGGCTCTGGAAGGCCATGTGGCTTGGGCACCTACACTCAGGGCCCTGGAGGAAAGCTCTTTGTGGGGCTTGCAGAGCCACGGAGCTGTGAAGCCTCACTTGGACAACAGCCTTGCAGGGCCTCTGGCCTGCCAGCTCTCCCTTACCTGATCTTTCAGCTCTGACAGCTGGCCAGAGAGGTTGGTCACAAGCTTCATGGTGGACTCCAGCTTCTCCTGCAGGTTCCTCAGCTCGTTCTGCTCCCCCTCCGAGTCGCTGCTGACCAGGGACATGGCTCTCATCCGGGGGAACCAGTCCAGGTTTCTCTCCTGAGGATCAGACACAGCTCCCAGTTAGCCAGAGGAAAAGCTGCACCCCAGCAGACAGAGCTTTGATGCTGTGCTGGGACATTCCCCAGACACAGCAGCTCTGCACTCATCGTCATTTGCATCTCCCTGGGAAGTCTGCAGGGTTGCCTGCTGCAGGCAATGAGCCACTTCAGACCTAACTGCAGCAGCAGCAGGCTGCTGGGTGGTGCCTCTGCCCTTCCAGCCACTCACTCTCCCCTGCCACTTCTCCAGGTGCACCTCAGGGTAACAGAGGAGCACTGGGCATCAAACCAGCCCAGATCTCACCTCTGGACAAGGGTTTCCCAGTGCTAGGAATCTGCTGCCATCTGAGAGCCTTAATGAGATGGAGCAGGTCCAGAGAGGGGCAACAGAGCTGGGGAAGGGTCTGGAGAGCAGGGCTGGGGAGGAGCAGCTGAGGGGGCTGGGGGTGTTTAGTCTGGAGAAGAGGCTGAGGGAGACCTCATTGCTCTCTGCAGCTCCCTGAGAAGAGCCTGGAGTGAGATGGACTCTTCTCCCAAGGAACAATGGCCTCAAGGTGTGCCAGGGGAGGGTTAGGTTGGAGATGAGGAACAATTTCTTTGCTGCAAGAGTGGTCAGGGACTGGCAGAGGCTGCCCAGGGAGGTGGTGGAGTCCCCATCCCTGGAGGGGTGCAAGAGCCCTGTGGCCATGGCAGCTGGGGCCATGGTTTGGTGGCCATGGTGGTGCTGGGCTGATGGCTGCACTTGGGTGACCTCAGAGAGCTTTCCCAAGCCAAACAATTCTCTGATGATTCTCTCAGTTGTATTCAGAGAAGGCTCTCTAGCTTGCTTTGTTGGACCAGCCCAGCTTGGCCTGACCCCCTCATGGCAGACACCACATCCTACCTGCCACTGCTCTGCAGCTCAGAACACTTCCTTTTGAATGGGAAAGACAAAGAAGAGACCCCCCAAAAATCATAGTCTGACTGCTTGAGGCCAAGCCATGGGACAGAGGAAGTGTGTGTGTTTGTTCAGGCATCAAATCCTCCTCTGTCTCATTTCTCAGCGAGCCAGGAACTCATGGACACGTGCAGGGGGCTGGGAATGTGCACACAGAGCCCAGGCAGGCACCTGGGATGTTCAGTGTAAAAGCAGGAGCAGAAGAGAAAGCCACAAGAGAGGAGGAGGGGTGCACACCACAGCCTGACACCTCACATTTCAACACCCAGGCTTGTTTCCTATCTAGTCTGCTGCTCCTCCCACGCTGGAGATACTCTCTGCAATGGAAGTTAACCCAGCCTGGAGATCAGGATGTGTGGGAAGGTCCCAAACCAAGCAGAGGGACAGGCAAGGAGATTGCCTTCATCCCAACCCCAAGAGCCAGCAGCATCCCTCAAGGACTTCATGCTGCTGGAAGGGTGCAAAGCTGGACATGAGCTGGCACTGAGTGCTGCCAGCCCAGCCCCAGCCCTGTCTTGGGCTGCTCCCCAGCAGTGTGGGCAGCAGGGGCAGGGAGGGGATTCTGCCCCTCTGCTGTGCTCTGCTCTGCTCAGACCTCCCCTGCTGTGCTGGGGCAGCTCTGGGCTCCACAGCACAGACAGGGACCTGGTGGAGCAGGGCCAGGGGAGGCCACAGCAATGCTGGCAGGGCTGCTGTGAGGCCAGGCTGGGAGAGTTGGAATTGTTCAGCCTGGAGAGGAGAAGGCTCCAGGGAGGCCTTCTGGTGACCTTTCAGTGCTTCAAGAGGACAATCAAAGCTGGGGAGAGACTTCTGAGGAGGGCCTGTGGTGACAGGACAAGGGGGATGCTTTGGACTTCAAAGGGGAAAGAGAAGAAAGTTTTGCCAGTGAGGGTGGTGAGAACCTGACTCAGGTTACCCAGGTCAGAGGGAGCTGCCCCATGCCCAGAGCCATCCCAGGTCAGGTTGCTGGGGGCTCTGAGCAACCTGCTCCAGTTGCAGATGTCCCTGCTGCAGGGCTGTACTGGATGAGCTTCAGAGGTCCCTCTCAAGCCAAACCATTCTCTGACTCTATGATTAACAGCAACCCAAGGCTCTTGCTGGGCTCTCTCCAACCTCTCATTGCTACCTCACTGCCAACTCCTCAGCTTGTCACCATTCCCTGCCTCAATCTCCAACTCCAACCTGTTCCCCACTGCTCTGCTCCCTCCTTCCCAGGAGCATCCATCCTGCTCCCCCTCTTCAGAGAGCTGCAGTCAGGCTGCTTTCCTGCAGCTCAGCTGTGATGCCAGGGCTCATCATCACCAATTAGCTGCTCCTGACCTGCCTGGGGTGCCCTGCAGCTGAGATTCCTGGGTGGAAGGTGGATCCTTCCTTCCCTGTGCAGCAGGATTCCCACAGCACAGACTGCCAGCAAGGCTTTGGGCTTTGGGTTTTGTTTCCCCCTCCTCCTGATCTCTGTTTACAGGGCAGATGGTTCCTGCTAATAAGAGAGAAGAAAAGCCTTACATACCCCAAGAAAAAAGGCTTGAGCAAGGCAAATGCCAAAATATTTGGGATGCTGGGAAGTGAGAGCCCCACAATTAAGGTTTAATAGCAGCAGTGGTCTGCTGCCTCCTTCTAGCTGCAGTGAAAGCCTTGTCAGGGATGAGACTCTCCCCACTGGTGCTCAGGTCCAGCACCTCCTCAGCAAAGTATTTCCCCTCCCCACCCAGGGAAAACAAACCAAGCCAACTGCTCTTCCCTTCATCAGCTTTCCAAGGCAAATTAAGAGTAAAATGCAATTCAGCTTCACAGCTTCACCTGGGCCCTCAGGGTCCATGTCCTGAGGTCTGCA
Organism: Melanerpes formicivorus; assembly: GCF_026170545.1. Lineage (NCBI taxonomy): Eukaryota > Metazoa > Chordata > Aves > Piciformes > Picidae > Melanerpes > Melanerpes formicivorus. The sequence continues at coordinate 1,597,499 of NW_027142390.1, forward strand.
CAGATGCAAGAGCAGAGCCCTGAAGCTCCTGCCCATCCCTTCCTGGCTGCAGGAATAGTTATTTCCTTGCTTCTGGAGATGAGACCTCTCCAAGCCCATCCCCAAACACTCCCCACTCCCATCAGACCACCAAGGGAGCAGGACCTGGGAGCATCAACCTTCTCCCAAAGCACTCCCCAGCCCCATCAGCCTTGGGGAGGATGAAGACCTGGGAGCATCAACCTCTGCCTACCTGCAACACTTCACTAACCCCAAGCCTTATTCTGAGGTTACTCTGCAACACAAGCAAAGGCTAAGGCTGCTGCAGAGGCTGCTGCAGAGGCTGCAGCTCGATGGTGACAGGCAGGGAAGGGGGCTGGCAGCCTCAGATGGTGAGACCAGAGCAGCACAGCACTGACAGCTGCTGCAGTTCCCTGCTCACTGCTTCTCTGAAAGCCCCAGCTCCCCAAGTCACTGCAGTGTGGGAAATCTTGGCTCCTGCTTGGAAGAAACAACCCAGTGCCTCTCTAGTTCTCCTGGCCACAGGACTGAAAACAGCCAAGTGAGCTCCAGAAGCTGAGGAAGGAGAAGGCTCATGGAAAGCAGACTCAACTCAGGGCTCCCCAGGGCAGCCTCCTGGGCTGCGAGGAAGGACTCAGCCTGGAACTGGCAGGGCCCCTGCTGAGTCCTGATCCACCCATGGAAGAGCTGAGAGGGGCCCATGGACATCTTCTGCAGCTGAGGGAAAGACCTCCAGAGCACTTTGGCATAGAGCTGCACCTGCCCTGCATGCTCCCCCAGGTGTCAGGTGGTTTGTTGGCACAGCTCTACCCCAGAGTTCACCTGGAAGCATCCAGCTGCCTCTCTGCAGAGAGCAATTAGGTCTCCCCTCAGCCCCCCAGGTCCCTCAGCCCTTCCTCACAAGACTTGTGTTCAAGGTCCTTCACCAGCCTGGTTGCTCTTCTCTGGACAGCATCTCAATGTCCTTCCTGTAGTGAGGGGTCCAGCACTGGATCCAGCACTGGAGATGTGAAAGAGGACAAACACAGCACCCCCCTAGACCTGCAGGCCACACATTCCTCATACAAGCCAGGATGCCAGTGCCCTTCTTGACCACCTGAGCACACTGCTGGCTCAGCTTCAGCAGGTCATCAATCAACACCCTCAGGTCCTTCTCCACCAAGCAGCTCTCCCAAGCCTGGCAGAGTGTCTGTCCTCATCCCATCGCTGACACCCCATATCCCGATGCCACCATCTGCTGTGGTCCCTTCCTGGTGAGTTTTCAGCTCCCTCTCCCCATCAGTGCCACAGCCTGGGCAGCATGGGGTGGGAGCAGGCTCTGGGCTGCTGGGGCAGCTCTGCTCTAGGCACAGCTGGCAAGAAAAGTCCCCTCCTTGGCAAGCCAACATCACCAAACCCTCAGAGCCGGGGGTGATGCTGACCTGTCCGCTGCTGGAAGCGTGAGGAAGGGGAAGTGGTACTGGTGTGGGGCAGATGCAATTCATTCTGAGAAGCACCCAGCTCCTCCCTGCTTCTGCTGAAGCCTTGCTTCTAAGAAAGCTTTGCTGAGGCAACCTCAGTGGGAGCTGTGCCAGGAGATGCAGCAGCTCTGCTCTGCTCCTGGGGCTGCTAGCGGCAGGGACCAAGCTCGCCCTCGCCTCTGCTGCTGCCCCGAGGGAGCCACAGAGCCTCTGCTCCACTTGGCATTCACCCCTGGGCCCACTACTTATGGAGGGCTGAAGGGTTCAGTCAGGCCTCAGCAAAAGAAATCCCTCCAGCCTGCCATGGGAAGGTGACCAGCACCCATCCTTTAGCAGGGAAAAGCTTGTGCCCACTTCTGGGCTGCCCAGTTCCAGAGAGACAGAGAACTGCTGGAGAGAGTCCAGGGGAGGCTGCAGAGATGCTGAGAGGCCTGGAGCAGCCCTGGGAGCAGCAAAGGCTGAGAGCCCTGGGGCTGAGAGCCCTGGGGCTGAGAGCCCTGGGGCTGAGAGCCCTGGGGCTGAGAGCCCTGGGGCTGAGAGCCCTGGGGCTGAGAGCCCTGGGGCTGAGAGCCCTGGGGCTGAGAGCCCTGGGGCTGAGAGCCCTGGGGCTGAGAGCCTGCAGCAGAGCAGCCCCAGAGGGGAGCTGAGCAATGCTCAGCAAGAGCTGAAGGAGCTGTGGGGGGCAAGAGGCTGGGGCCAGGCTCTGCTCAGTGGTGCCCAGGGACAGCACAAGGGGCAGGGGGCACAGACTGGCACCCAGGAGGTTGGATCTGAGCAGGAGGAGAAAGTTGTTTGTTGTGAGGGTGCTGGAGGCCTGGAGCAGGCTGCCCAGAGAGGTTGTGGAGTCTCCTGGTGTGGAGAGCTCCCAACCCCCCCTGGTCCCTGTGCTGCTGGGCAGGCTGCTGTGGGAGCCCTGCTGGGGCAGGGTCTAGCTGATCTCCAGGACTCGATGATCTCCAGGGGTGCCTTCCAACACCTACCATTCTATGACTCTCTGGTGGGAGCAGCATGTTTCAGTTTCTGTCTTGTGTCATCACAAATCATCCCCAAACAGCTCACACAGCTTGGTGGAGCACTCTGGAAATTGATTTCTTTCTTTGTGGTGAGATGAAGCTCCTCAAGGTTTGTTCTTGTGCTTCCTGGAAAAAGCCCCAGGCAGGTTCCCTGCCTCTTCTGCAGAGAGCTCACTGTCAGCTCTTGCACACCAAGCTGCTCTTCTCCCCTCCCCATGAGAGCACCACTGGATGGTGACCCCCCCATGCCACACTCTTTCAGATCCTCACATGCACCACACCTCTCACCAGAGGCTGATGGTTTAAGGTTCATGGTTCAAGGCCCTCCTGGCTCCCAGCTCAAAGAGCTGCATGGCTTTTACCCTGGTGCAGAGCTGGGACCCTGGAGGACAGGAACCATTTCTAGAGGTGGAAGATTCACAGAATGGGTTGGGTTGGAAGGGACCTCAAAGCTCAGCCAGCTCCAACCCCCTGCCACGGGCAGGGACCCCTCCCACCAGCCCAGGCTGCTCAAGGCTGCATCCAGCCTGGCCTTGAACCCCTGCAGGGAAGGGGTACCCACAGCCTCCCTGGGCAGCCTGTGCCAGTGTCTCCCCACCCTCACTGCCAACAATTTCTTCCTCATCTCCACTCAATCTCCCCTCTTCCACCTTCAATCCATTCCCTCTCATCCTATCACTTCAAGCCCTTGTCACAGGTCCCTCCCTGACCTGTGCCCCCCATACCTCCCGGTGGCAGCTCTGCAGTGGGTGACTCACTCCAGCCCAGCACTGTGTGGAAACCCAAGAGGTGACCCCACCAACCTCACCCAGCTGGAGGGGTCTGAGGTGGACAGGCCTGGTGGGACCCCCCTGAAGACATCTCCTGAGCCCTGCAGAGAGGGCAGTGCCACCTCCTGCAGCAAGCCGCTCGAGGCTGCCCGGGGTGGAGGCTGGAGGCAGGAGGCGGTGCGGCAGGGAGCAGGCAGGGAGCAGCGGGGCAGGCCAGAGGCAGGCATGCAGAGGCTGAACAAACAGCTGCTGGTGGCCATGGCTGAGTCTCCCACACCTACTCTTGCACAAGCCCTGCACGAGGTCCCGGGCTGCGGGAGGTGGCAGCGGAGATGACTCAGGGGACAGCCACCTCGCCCCAGCCCCAGGCCACCTCCCCGGCACACACAGCCCCAGCAGGCCTGCCAGTCCCGGCAGCTGGGAGCTGCAAACCTCCTCCAGCAGCAAGGGCAGGCTGCCCACCCTGCCAGCTTGCTCTGGCACCCACCTGAATCCCAGTACCTTGTGCAAAGAAGCCATTACACAGCACCGGGCTGCAGCCTTTGCTGCTCTGCTCCTCCACCCAGGCCCTTGTCCTGCCCCATGCTCAAAGTGAGACCCTCCAGACATCCATGGGGAATGCTAACCAGGTATTCCCAGGAGAACCAAGCACTCAGGCACCTGAGGGCAATGCCAGCAGCAGGAGGAGGTTCATAGTATCACAGTATCAGTCAGGATTGGAAGGGACCACAAGGATCACCTAGTTCAACCCCCCTGCCATGGGCAGGGACACCCCACACTAGGTCAGGTTCTTTAAGAGATGCTCAGGGGGCTGGAACTCTGGTGAGGAAAGGCTGAGGGAATTGGGGCTTCTTAGCCTGGAAGTTCCACCTGAACATGGGAAGAACTTTAACTCAAGGGTGAAGGAGCCCTGGAGCAGGCTGCCCAGGGAGGTGGTGGAGTCTCCATCTCTGGAAGCATTCCAAAGCCACCTGGATGTGTTCTGTGTGACCCTCTCTAGGTGCCCCTGCCTTGGCACCAGGGTTGGACTGAAGGGCCTCCAGAGGTCCCTTCCAACCCCTACTGTTCTGTGATTCCCTGCAGGCCACCCTGGCTGCTTGCACAGCTCAGGAGGGAAGAGCACAGCAGCACCAGGTGGGGCAGGTGAGGCTGATCAACCCTTTCTCCCTGTGCAGCTCTTGGCTTGCACCTCCATGCCCGTCTCAAGGGTGGAACAAGTTGCTCTGCTATCTGTAGGCAAAGCTCAGGACCTGAGCCTATGACACAGTGTTTCCAGCAGCCAAGGGCCTTCTGCCAAGCACACCTCTTGGCTCCTCTGTGCCTCTGCTGTTATTTATTTAAGCCTGCAATTAGATTGGCTAACTCTGGTCAGGCACCTCTCAAGATGCAGCTTGCTGGGCAGATAGCACCAAATTAAGGACTATCAGCTCCAGCTCAGAGCTGACCTCCTCTCCTCTCCCAGCTTGCACCCACTGCTGGGGGCCTGACCCCCCCCACTTCCCTCATCTAGAACCAAGCACCTGCAGACCAATCATGGTCAGCTCCCTTGGACTCTGCACTTGGTTGGGGCAATATTGTTAGGACAAATCTTTTCCATCCCATTTTGCTCCCAAAAACAGAGGGTTTTCAAGTGCAAACCCCAGAGGGATGGAGCCAAGCTCCTGGCACTTCTCAGGCTGCAATTAAAGCTCTCCACACATCTGGAACCAATGCTGGAGTCATGAAGACCCTTCTGAAATGTTTCAGGTTTGGAGAACCCTGGCCTGCCACTTGTCCCAGAAGGGAAGAGTTGGAAGAGACCTCCAGAGATCATCCAGTCCAACCCCCCTGCTAAGGCAGGGTCACCCAGGAACACATCCAGATGGATCTTGAAAGCCTGCAGAGAAGGAGGCTCCACAACCTCTCTGGGCAGCCTGCTCCAGGCCCCCAACACCCTCACAACAAAGAAGTTTCTCCTCCTGCTGAGGTGGAACCTCCTGGGTTCCAGTTTGTGTCCACTGCCCCTTGTCCTGTCCCTGGGCACCACCACAAACAACCTGGCAGCTTCCTCCTGACCCCCACCCCTCAGCTATTGATAGACATTGATCAGATCCCTCTCAGCCTTCTCTTCTCCAGACTAACCAGCCCCAGGGCTCTCAGCCTCTCCTCATCACACAGATGTTTTGCAGTGCCTTCAGCATCCTCCCAGCCCCCCCTGGACACTCTCCAGCTGATCCCTGTCTCTCTGGAAGTTGGGGAGCCCAGAACTGGACACAGTACTCCAGGTGTGCTCTCAGCAGGGCAGAGCAGAGGGTGGGGAAGCTCCCTAGACCTGCTGGCCACACTTCATGCACCTCAGGCTGCCATTGACCCTCTTGGCCTCAAAGGCACATTGCTGTCCCATGGAGAACTTGCTGTCCACTAGGACCCCAAGGTCCTTAAAGGTCTTTTCCAACCAAAATGATTCTGTCCAGTTCTGCATGAGGAGGGCACAAAAGGAAACCTCATTTCCACTCCTGATTCCTTTAAGGCTATCTGCAGCATCAGGCCTGTCTGCAAAGGGTTCCTTTCCAAACAGTGACACAATCCAGCTGAAGGTCCAGGACTCAGTGCTCTCCATCTGGCCAGGGGAGCTTGGGCAATCCCTCCCAGCTCTGCCTGCCTTTTGTAACCAAGGTTAACGACACCTGTCCTGCTTGGTGCAGCTCCAAACCCTCTGCAAACTGCACAGGACAAGGTGCTCACACCTCTGGAGGCATCTGCAAGCAGCCTAGGTGGGGTGCTGAGGGATGTGGTTTAGCACCACACTCGGCCCTGGGTGGTTAATGGCTGGGACTTGATGACCCCAAAAGGTCTTTTCCACCCAAACTGAGCCTGTGATCATTTTTCACCTGCACCTTTGTGTCCCTCAGCCAGGCAGCTCCTGCCCACACTGCCCCAAGCCCAAGGTGGAGGTGCAAATGCAGGTCCCCACGGGAGGGGATGCAAACATTTGCCCATGCCAGGGGCAGCACACTGCAGCTGCAGGTGTGGCAGCTCCTGGAAGCCCACAGACCCCAACCCCCTGTGCCTCTCCACCCTCAGAGTAACAGCTCCTCCATGCTCCACGGGCCTGCAAGCAGCTGGAGGAGGAGGAGGAGGCCTTTGCCAAGGCTCTGGGGTGACAGTGGCAGCCGTGGGGCTGCTGCAGGAACTGCAGGCAAAGGCAGAAAAGCTGCAGGAGAAATTCTCAGGGCAGGATGGGGAGATAAGACACTGAAATGAATGAATCTGCAGGGAGTTGCAGTGAGTTCACATTAGTCATCTGGGTGTGGATGTCAGTGTCTGGCCAGCACGATAAGTGAGTTCCCCCCCCCCACCTCCCACACGTTTGGGATTATTCAGACATCACCTGATCTCCCCTGGTGACTACAAAGCCAAGCAAGCAGCTGAACCGTGCTGCCTTTGTTCCTGGGAATCACAGGGGGCACTGGGTTACCAGCTCTGCAGCACCATTAGCATGCTCTCCACACAAACACTGCTCCAGAGGCACTGATCCATCTGGAAGCCTCCCTATCTGAAGTGCACATCTGCAGCCATCAGGCAGCTGAGCAGAAGTTAGGTCATCAGGAGGGCTTCACAAACACCACCAATTAAAGACCCTCTCTCACCACTAGATGGTTTCCCACATGCTGCAGAGCTGTCTGTGCTATTAAACAGACATTAGGAGGTGGCTCCAGAATGCATCTCAAAGGTGAGCAGCTGCTGCATGCCAGGCTTCTGTTTGCCTCCCCTGAAATCCAGGAGGTTATCAACCTCAGCTGGGCTGGTGAGGACCTCAGGAGAGAGCATGAGTCACCAGAGCAGCTCCTGGGGTCTGTACCCAAGCTCAGCTTCTACATCAAACACAACCAGCATCCCCACACACCAAGCTCTGCACACTCAGGAGAGCCTGAACCAAACCAGGCTGAGCCCACAGGCACCATCCCCACACACCAAGCCCTGCACACTCAGGAGAGCCTGAACCAAACCATCCTGAGCCCACAGGCACCATCCCCACACACCAAGCTCTGCACACTCAGGAGAGCCTGAACCAAACCAGGCTGAGCCCACAGGCACCATCCCCACACACCAAGCTCTGCACACTCAGGAGAGCCTGAACCAAACCAATGGAGGCACCAACAGACTCAGACAACTATCACAGAAGGGGTTGGGTTGGAAGGGAGCTCCAAAGCTCATCCAGTCCAAGCCCCCTGCACTCAGCAGGGACATCCTCCACTAGAGCAGGTTGCTCAGAGCCTTCCCCAGCCTCACCTTGAGTATCTCCAGGGCTGGGGCCTCAACTGCCTTATGGAAGGCAGGTTGCATCAGTACAGGGCAGTCCATTTTTATGTTGCCAGGTCCCTGGATTTTTAGTTATTTGGATCAGGCTTAGAGAGTTCAACATCCAAAGCTTCAAATCTGCTCCCAGGTTTCACTACTGGCTGTTCTGCAGGCCAGGGTTTACCTTCCTGAGCTCCTAGCCATGAAGGAGCACAAAATTCACCCCAGAACTCCTCTTCACCACTGGTTTTCCCCCAAGGCAAACCCTTCTCTCTAGGCTGGGTCAGATCTCCTGCGGGCTCCAAGATGAGCTCCGCAGGCAGAACCTTCCCTTCCCAGCTCTGCCACCTCCAGTGGAGCAGCTTAGCCTCAAAACTGCCTTTCCAGCCACATTATTTTTAGAGAAGCAAACATCAGAATTCCAGATCACTCTTCAAGCTCCTGAATATTCACTCACTTGCATCAGTGAGATTGTCCAGGATCCTTTTGATACCACAGTGCTTAAAATACCCTGAAAGCTCTGCACAGGCAGCACGGGATGCAGCTCCAGCTGATGGGGAATATTTTAGTGCCCTAAATTCATATTTTGGTTGCTTGGTTGGGTTGGTTCTTTTCTTTCTTCCCCTTCCCTTCCCTCCCCCCTCCCCCCTGTTTTCTGGTGTTGGAACAACCCACAAAGACTAAATGGCAAAGGCAATTTGTTGTTTGCTTTTGGTTTGGTGTTTGGTGGTTGTCTCTTTTGCTGTTGGCAAAAGGCTTTGTAGAGAGACTCTGTTGGGAGGCAGAGCCAAGGTGAGGTTGGAGTGAGATGTGTTCTGGCAGCCTGGTGGGGGGTCTGGGGTGTAAGTTGCAGCTGAGCAGTGGTACCACCTAGCAGCCCATGGGAGAGACATGCCCCAACATGGTCATCAAAGAGCTTAGAGTGCCACCTTCAGTCTGAACATGTGGGGAGAGACTCCCTTCTCCATCCAGCCATGACATGAGGGAAGGAAACCCAACTGTTCAGGCTGCCCAGAGAGGTGGTGGAGCCTCCTTGTCTGCAGAGCTTCCAACCCACCCCTGGCCATTGTGCTCCTGGGCAAGCTGCTGTGGGTGCCCTGCTGGAGCAGAGGGGCTGGACTGGGTGATCACCAGAGATCCCTTTCCAACTCAAACCACAGCTGGTTTTGAGACTCTGGAAGCTGCAGGTATTAAGAAACCCCAGGTTCCCATCACCTTCTGTACAAATGCAAACCATCAGCTCTAACAGCTCAGCCTCCAGCTCTAGAGCCACCCCCAAGGGCTCAGCCTCCAGCTCTAGAGCCACTGACCCCTGTCATTCTAGATTCACAGGATGAAGAGATAAGGCTTGAGTGAAAGGTGAACCATGCTCCAGGTCTCTCCTAGATCCACCTTAGGCCCAAAAAAGGATTCTTGACTCTTACAGAAGTATTTCATGGAATTATTGAGGCTGGAAGAGGCCTCTGAGATCACCAAGCCCAACCATCCACCTGAGACCACCACAGCCATTAAAGCATCTAACACAGGCCTGGTGGAGGAGCACATTCCTGCTCAGGTGTTTTAGGGTGTTTTTAATGCTAAAATGACCATGGAAAGAAACTGCTTCTGCTTTTCAGAGGCAACTTTGCCAGCGTGGTCCCAAGGAGCCAGCAGGCTGCAAGACACTGCTGGGCCTGAGCTGCCCCCGGCCCTGGCAGACCACTGCTGTGCAAGCCAAATTCCCTTCCCATTGCACAGCTCCTGTGCTCCCCCCATGCCTCCAGCAGTGCTGCAGAGAGCCCCTGCTGTTGGCTCTCCATTGAGAGCTGCCTCATGAAATGCAGAACACCCCTGACTGGGAGCCACCCTCCCAACCTCTGCCTGGAGTCACACAGAAGCCGCATCTGCGCGAGGCACTGGCTCTGTGCGCCGCTTATCCACAGCCCCATTCACCACCACGGTAATCAGGCACTGCTGGCACTCCTGCCAACGGGAGCTCTGAGGGAAGCTCTCCAGTGTGTGTGCTTTATTGCACACACCTTCACTTTTGGGTGATCTAGTTCCAGCTGCCAACCTGCAACCGGCATTTGTGCATCGGCCGAACCTTTGCCTTTTGAAAGCTGCTTCTAAGGCTACACACACACAAAATAAAGAGGGGGGGAGGTGGAATTCAACCTTAACAAGCAGAAACATTTTCAAGAGTCCAGTGCTTTCCCCCCCCTGAAGTGATGCTGGCTGTGGTGGGCTGAAGAAAGGCAGCAATATAATCAGGCAGACTAGAAAGCAGCAGCAGCAGCAGCGATGTACTTCGTTATCTCCCTGGGCTAATCCTCCGTCAGGTGACTGCTCACAAGATTTCTTTAAGCCCTCATTACAGAGGCAGAAACCCACAGCCAGGACATCCACTGTAGTGACCCCAAAGTAACATGTTTAACCTCCAAGAGCTCTTGGTGGGATTTACACAGTGACCTGGGCCACCACAAATTGACCACTTCAAGGCAGGTTGTGCTTCCCCCCCCCTCCCTGCCAGCCCTCTCTCCCCTGCACTCGAAAGCTAAACAAGAAAAGGGCTCTGCTGTTTGTTCATCTGAAGGCAAATAAAGACATCACTAATTGAAGTGTTAGAAATCAGGACCAGCTCTTGCCAGCCAGCCAGAAAGACAGACACACAAATTAGTAATTGGGCTTTAGGATCTAATTCCAGCAGCTCTGAACCTACAGCTTGGCAGAGGCTCATTAAATTAATTCTCTCATTAAGAGGCCTCACAATTGACTAGATATTAATTATATGGGGTTGCTTTTGGTTGTGTGGGGTTTTTTTAACAGGAATAAGCTCAAAATCATATGACAACAAATCCTAGGAGTCAGTTCAAGGCAGGTTCTTTAAGTGGAGCTGCCTTGGCAGGGGGGTTGGACTTGATGATCTCCAGAGGTCCCTTCTGACCCCTACCACGCTGGGATTTCTCCTGGGGCAGGTTGTGAGCTGTTTGTTACACTTCAGACTCTTCCACCAGCTGGAAACCAAGTGGCTTTTTCTTTTCTTTTTGTCCCCCCCACAGCTTAGATTCACAGAATGGGTTGGGTTGGAAGGGACCTCAAAGCTCAACCAGCTCCAACCCCCTGCCATGGGCAGGGACAGCTCTCACCAGCTCAGGCTGCTCAAGCCTGGCCTGGAACACCTCCAGGGAAGGGACAGCCACAGCCTCCCTGGGCAGCCTGTGCCAGTGTCTCCCCAGCCTCACTCTGAAGAATTTCTTCCTCATCTCCAGTCTCAATGTCCCCTCCTCAAACAAGGAGACTCCCTGGCTGTCACCACTCACTGCCACCTGCTTGTGCACACACAGAGGAGTGTTTCAGGGGCTGAGAAGCTGTGGTTATGCAGATGCAGACAGCCATGTGACAGCACATGCTGGCTCCCACCAGTGTCCCTGCCTCCACCATCCACTTGCAGCACCCTGCCACGTGCTGCCATCAACATCAAGCCCTCCATCAAGTCAGCCTGCCAAGCACATCTTAAATACATTATCTTTAGAGGGTGCTCCTGGAGGACAGACACTGGGTTGAGGCTGTTGTTGGAGCTTGAACCTAAGTTTCTGCTCACAAAGTAAATCAGAGTGCTATTTCCCAAACATTCCAACAGATTGCTCTAATCCAGGGGGAGGGGAAAAGGCAAAACTAAACCCAACTCACCTTGATCATCTCTGCCACATAGCTCTCTGGTCCTGTGTATTCTGTTGAGTCTTTTACTTTCACTAAGACAATAAAGCACAAGTAGTGCCACATGTTGTGCTCCTCTTTAATGTGCTCCTCAAAGGTGACTGTCTTGTTATCAAACTTATCTCTTTCCAAGCCTACAGGAGAAGATGGAGCATTTACTACCAGGAGAGATGAGTTCTGAGAGTTAAACTTGTTCCTGCACTCCATTGCCCTATTGAAATGAGCCTGAAGAGGTGGGAGAGGCTGCAACCCAGTGCAAAGGAGGGAAGAAGGCACTGCAAGCACTGCTCACATCTCTTGTGCCTAACAGAGAACATGGGGTTAATAAAAATAAGGTAGCTACCTCCCCTGCAATCAGCTTGTTGGATTTCATAACACATCTCCTATTTTTAGGCCCAAATGATACCAAAAAGCAACATTTGCTTTGCTGCTAACTTCCAAAGGTTACTTCTGTCAGTCTGGGAGTTATGCAACCCCGGCGTGACCGGGGCGTTGCACCACGCTGGGCTCAAAGGCTCAGCAGCTTCAATCCCCCAAGCTACTGAGGAGGGGGGAAAAGAAAACCCCAACCAAACCCAAAACCCTCCCACAGGTGCTGCTCAGTGTTCTGTATCCTTGGGGGGGGAAGTGTGCTTCTAAAAATCCCTCTTACTCCAATAGGAAACTACTCTTTGAAGCACAGGAGGAACAAGCTGAAGAGTTGAGGGGAAAGTGGTGTAAGTGAGCAGGCATTCCCCAGCCAGGAGGGAGCAGGCAGCGATTCCAGACTCCTCTTCCCTCTGAGTTTGACTCCCCTGCCCCTTCAGTGCCTCTCTGCACTTACCACAAATGAAGCAAGTGGTTTTCAGAATTTCCTCTTTCTTCTGTTTTTCGCTCCTGAGGTCAGCAAAAGTGTCGATGATCACACCAAAGATCAAGTTGAGGACAATGATGATGACCATGAAGAAGAACAACAGGTCATAGATGACTCTAGCAGCAAAGAGAGGCTCCTGCAAGGCACAGATTCCAATCATCAATGACCCCAAGAGGGGCACTTTTAACCCTTCCCAAGCCTCTCTCATACTGCTGCCCCAGAACCCCTCCTTTCAGTCTCCATTTCTGAGGCTCTTTCATCATTTTTCACTCCATACCCTAAGTGAAAGTGAAATGCAAGGTCCCTGAAACAGAAACCTCCTTAGTCAGCTACTAGGATGCTCTGCTAACAGTGTCCCAGCCTGGCCTCTCTCCTTCCCCACTGAAGTTTGTTCTCCTCTCATCCCTGCCCTGCACCCCAATGATATCCTGCATCTTCTACATCACTACAGTACCAGTGCTGACCACAAACTCTTGTCCTGCAGTGTGATGGGATTCATGACATTCATGCTAGCAGCCAGCTGTGTGGACACTTCAGTTGGCTTCTCTGTCTCCACTTCATGTTTATTGCAGGTCTGAATACCCCAAGACCTAACCCTCCCTCCCCCTTCCCTTCCAGAGTGCCCTTCCAGAACCATTCTGCCCATTGGGTGCCCAACTTCTCTTCAGAACGATGCAACTGTTGGACCTCTCTCAGCTGGAAATAGGCTAAACCACCAGCAAACACCTTGGAGCTGCAGATCACCCAGAAGACATCCCCTCTGACCAAGGCTGGCCCTTTGGCCCCTGCTGTGCTTGTGGGGAAGAGCCAGAGGGAGAAGATTCAAGTGGGCACAGAAGCATCTCTGTGGGCACCTTTGAGCGTACTGATATGTTCCTGCTGCTTTGACTGGTCCTCCCTTTTTAGTGATGGCCCCAAACAACATCCTTCCTCCCCACACTCCCAGCTCCAACCTCCATCCTGGTCCCTGTCCTCTCATCCTTGTCTTACACATTCCACCTTTCCCCAGGGATGCTCCCCACAAGCTCCTGCCACGAGCACAGCGTCAGCTCCCAGCTGCTTCCTCCCGGTGCTCTTTCCCTAGCTTGTGCTTCTCTTATTTCTTCAGATGCTGAAGTGCCAAAGCACAGACTGTTGGCTGTTCCTTTGGGCTGCATTCTGGACACCCCTCAAGCTTAAAAAAAAAAGCCCTGCAGAAGGCTGGGTAGAAGCCTGCTGGAAGTGCTCGCTGTGAAATCTGCTGCCTCAGAGCTGGAGCCGCATGGCACCAACGCTCCGGACGCTGCATCTGTCCCAAGGCAGCACACGCACAGCATTCCCCCAGCACAGCCAGCCCCCACCCAGCCCTCCCTGGTGCTCGCTCTCCCACCCCCATCCAGTGCTGATTTACCTCCTTGGATGGTTTCCTGAGCACATCACCTACTCCACCCCCACTGCGCAGCCCGTGACTCAGTACGGTAACAATGCACATCAGCAGCGTCTCGCACGTATGCTCTTTGTTCTCTTCCTCCAGCTCCTCAGCAGGCACTTCTGTGAGCACAGCAAGCAAAGACACGTTCCCCAAGGCAGGCACACCAGCTCTACTCATTCTCTCCATTCTTTCCTCCTTAGGTTTTCTCCCCCCCCCTTTGCAATGCACAGAATGGGTTGGGCTGGAAGGGACCTTCAAGACCATCCAGCTCCAGCCCCCTGCCATGGGCAGGGACCCCTCCCACAGCCCAGGCTGCTCAGGGCCTCATCCAGCCTGGCCTTGAACACCTCCAGGCAGGGGACATCCACAGCCTCCCTGGGCAGCCTGTGCCAGTGTCTCCCCACTCTCACTCTCAAGAATTTCTTCCTCCTCTCCAGTCTCCATCTCCCCTCTCCCAGCAAAAAGCCACTGTCCCTCGTCCTGGCACTCCCAGCCCTTGTCCACAGTCCCTCCCCAGCTCTCCTGGAGCCCCTTCAGGTACTGAAAGGCTGCTCCAAGGTCTCCCTGGAGCCTTCTCTTCTCCAAGTTGGATAGCCCCCCACAGCCTGTCCCCACAAGGGAGGTTCTCCAGCCCTCTGATCATCTTCATGGCCTCCTCTGAACCCACTCCAAGAGTTCCAGGTCCTCCTTGTGCTGGAAACCTTGCAGGATTTCCAGCCAGAGCTGTACAAACCTCCTGAGCTCCTGCAAAGAGCCAACCATGGCAGCAGGTTTCTGCCCTTCATTCCCCACCAACAGACTTTTCTTTTGTGCTTGAGCTGCTGCCTTGGACTTGGTTGAAACTCTTTCCATTCCTGTTAGCATGCACAGCTCAGCTCACCAGATGCCTGTTTATACAGAATCCTAGCTTTTTGACAGCTCAGAGGACAAAGTGTTGCCTCTGACACTCTCCCTTGGTGCCTAACAGATTGCACAGCCTTTGGGCTGCACTCAAAATGGCAACTTCCACTTGTGTTCCTCAAATGGCTAAAATATCACTGCTGAGGGAAACAGCCTTCTGCAAAAGTACCACCACACTTCTCCTGACCCTCTCTTCATCTGCCAGCAGCCAGGTCTGGGCTCCCCAGTTCCAGAGGGACAGGGAACTGCTGGAGAGAGTCCAGGGGAGGCTGCAGAGATGCTGAGGGGCCTGGAGCAGCTCTGGGAGCAGCAAAGGCTGAGAGCCCTGGGGCTGAGAGCCTGCAGAAGAGCAGCCCCAGAGGGGAGCTGAGCAATGCTCAGCAAGAGCTGAAGGAGCTGTGGGGGGCAAGAGGCTGGGGCCAGGCTCTGCTCAGTGGTGCCCAGGGACAGCACAAGGGGCAGGGGGCACAGACTGGCAGCCAGGAGGTTCCACCTGAGCAGAAGGAGAAAGTTGTTTGCTGTGAGGGTGCTGGAGGCCTGGAGCAGGCTGCCCAGAGAGGTTGTGGAGCCTCCTGGTGTGGAGAGCTTCCAACTCCCCCTGGGCACTGTGCTGCTGGGCAGGGTGCTGTGGGAGCCCTGCTGGAGCAGGGGGGTTGGACTGGGTGAGCTCCAGAGGTGCCTTCCAGCCTCACCCTGCTGGGATTTTGGGATATAAAAAGATCTGTGGAGTTTCCCTTCCTGCAGGCAGTGTGTGAAGGGAAAGCAGCAGGCTCCTGCAGCTGAACAAAGCAGCTCCTCCTCTCAGCACTGATCCTTCGTTTATCAAAGGGGACACCTGAGCCAAGCAGAGCCCTCTCCTCTTGCACACATGGGCTGCTGGCCATTACTGACCTTTGAAACATCTGAGCATGTAGGAGCTCCACTTCTAACAGAAATAATGATGTTCTGTCTGGCTCTCACAGCCAGCATCATAAATCTCTGAGAAGCAAATCACATTTCCCTGAGAATAAACCTGAAGTATTTCAGTAGCCAACCTGAGGCTGCTGGTGATGCCACAGCCTCCTGCATGCACTGTTCTTCATCTCAAAACTCCCCCAGACCTACCCTTGTCTGCTTCACCCTTGGAATACTGCCTGCCTTGGTATTGAAAACAGCTTCCTTAGGTAGCTGGACAGAGTGATGCTGACAAAGCCATGGAGCAGAACATCTTTTAAAGATGGAAGAGAGGAGACTGAGGCTGGAAATGAGGAAGAAATTCTTCAGAGTGAGGGTAGGGAGACACTGGCACAGGTTGCCCAAGGAGGTTGTGGATGTCCCTTCTCTGGAGGTGTTCAAGGCCAGGCTGGATGTGGCTTTGAGCAGCCTGGGCTGTTGGGAGGGGTCCCTGCCCATGGCAGGGGGTTGGAGCTGGGTGAGCATTAAGGTCCCTTCCAAGCCAACCCCTTCTGCATTTCTCAGGACATTGTCCTGTGAGATCATACTTCAGAGGCTTAAAACAATGAACTCTGCAAGGAGGTAAACAGCAGCACTTCCTTCTCTGAGTGACAAGGTGGAAAGCCAAAGAGCTGGACAAGTTGTAAGTGTCTCCAGTCACTCCATGGTCAAATGGCCTTGAGGCTCTTGGCCTACATGAATCCTCTTTCCTGTCAGATTGCCTCATGGCAGCTCTGCTCCCAGGTTTGTTACACAGGATTTTAAGGTAGGTTATTTTGTTATGACTTTAAGGTGTTGAATTAGAAGAATTCTGAAAATTCAGGGTGTGAGCTCTGAATTCAGAGAGTCTCAGACTGGTCTGGGGTAGAAGGAGCCTCCCAAGCTCATCCAGTACACCCCCACTGCAGTCAGCAGGGACCTCCTCCACTGGAGAAGCTTGCTCAGAGCTCTGTCCAGCCTGACCTTGACTATCTCCAGGGATGGAGCCTCAAGCACCTCCCTGGGCAGCCTGCTGCAGTGCTCCAGCAGCCTCCTGCTGCAGAAGTTGTTCCTCACAGCCAATCTCAGTCTGCTCTGCTCCCATTTCAAACCACTGCCCCTGGGCCTGCCCCTGCAGGCCTTTGCACACAGTCCCTCTGCAGCTCTACTCACGGTCTGAAGGGATGATGGAGGAACAGTTTTCACTGCTGCCTGCTTTGCAAACATCTGAGTAGAGAAACTCTCCAGTCATGGTCTCACCTGCTTCTGAGCGATCTAAAACCACACCAGGATGGACAAAAGTCAACATTCTGCAAGATGACTTCCAGATATTAAGGCACCCCCCTCAAATCCCTCTGCACTTAACAGGCAGGTCCACAACAGGAGCTTACTCTGGAGCTTAAGGGCACAAGAGCTGATTTATAGAATGATTTTCAATTCAGCCTGGCCCAGGCCTCTGCTTTGCCCCTCACCCAGCCTGGCCCAGGCCTCTGCTTTGCCCCTCACCCAGCCTGGCCCAGGCCTCTGCTTTGCCCCTCACCCAGCCTGGCCCAGGCCTCCTATTGCCATGGATTAAAGACCCAAGTGATGCCTTCATTTTGCATCAGCCCCGAAGTTGAGGGAGCCATGGAGGTTGTTCCCAAGTAATCACCAGGGAGATAGTGCAGAGCCAATTTTAGAGATGCCCTTAAAGTTGGCTTTCAGGTCTCAAAGCCAACCTGCTGCCTCCTAGTAAAGTGTCTTTAGCATTCTCCAGCTGCCTGGAAACATGAAGCAAAGGGCCAGGGAGCTTTGGGTCTCTCACAGGGTTGGCAGCAAATTAGGAAGGAGAGTGGCAATGTCCAATAATCCTTGGCTGAGCAGCTCAAGTGTCACAGAATAAAACCAAACCCAAACCTCTCTTATCACTCATTTCATTTCAGTGCTTCCCACCTGCTAAATGAGCAGCCTGATGCTGCAGGGTGCAAAGCCCTCCAGTTTTTAACCTACAAGAAGCAGCCTAAGGTCAGCACAGAGAAGTCTGCTGCAGCAATTATCTGGGGGAGGTTAACAGAGTCTATAAAGCTATGAGCAAAGCTGACAGAGAGAGAGAAACCTCCACCTGCACAGCAGCCCCTTCCTGATGCCCCTCCTTTAGGGTCAGTCTCTTCTTTGAGATGCAGGACTCCTGCCTGCTCTGTTGACACTAAGCCCCACCATTAAAATCCCCTCCAGGCACTGAGGATCTGGCAGAAGTGAGTTCTCCCAGTGCAGAGCCTTCTCCACCATGCCCTGCCTCAAGCCTGCTTGTGACTGCAGGGGGGGAGGGAGGAGGTGCAGCAGAGCTGGCAAACCTCAGCACACAGCCAGGGCAGAGATCTCAGCTGCGTGCAGAAGGGCCCAAGTGCCATCTCCAGGGGTTCCTCCTCCCCATCCCTCTGGCTGCTGCAGCAGACTGGACTCTCTGCCCCAGTCAGGTGGGTTTGTTTTGCATGTGAACCCTGTCCCAGGCCAGAAGGAAGCTGTGCCACTGGTGAGGCAATCACCGTGGCCTGCAAAAGGCGGAAGACACTCGGCACGCCCCGGGGGGACTTCCCTTCTGCTCTTCACCACCAACTGAGAGGCTGGTACCAACCTGGCAATAATGTCTCATTAGGGAGCTTGTCTACTTCCAGGATAAAGTCATCTTTGAAGAAGAGGTAGCCCACGATGGAGAACAGGTAGACCAAGATGAGGGCAAGGACGGCGGTGAGGATGATGGAGCGGCCGTTGCGAGTGACGCTCTTGATGACGTTCAGCAAGGTCTCCTCTCGGTACACCAGGTCAAAGAGCTGGAGAACAGGGAGCAGAGCAAAGGCTGTCTCCCATGCCTGCTGCCAGCACCCCTGGTGCCATGGTACATGCTGGCATAGAGTCTTGGAATTGTTTAGACCAAAGTCCAACCATTAACAGACACCACTGAGTCTGCTGCTAAACCATGGCCCTCAGCACCATGTCTCCAGGGCTTGGAAAGCCCTCCAGGGATGGAGACTCCACCACTGCCCTGGGCACCCTGTTCCAGGGCTAGACAGCCCCTTCAGGGGTGAGATTGCTCCTGATGTCCAACCTAAACCTCCCCTTGTGCAATGTGAGGCTGCTTTCTTCTGCCTTTTCACTTCTTCAGGAGCCAGGTGGTCTCCCCTCAGCTTCCTCTTCTCCAGCCTAAACACCCCCAGCTGCCCCAGCTGCTCCTCACCAGCCCTGTTCTCCACATGCTTTACCAGCTCCCCTCAGAGCTGCCTTCCAATACCTGAAGGGATCCTCCAGGAAGGCTGCAGAGGAACTTTTCAGGAGGGTGTCTAGAGACAGGCCAAGGGGGAATGGTTTGAAGCTGAGGCAGAGCAGGGGTAGACTGGAGCTGAGGAAGAAGCAGTAGGAGGTGGTGAGACTCTGGAACAGGCTGCCCAGGGAGGTTGTGGATGCCTCCTCCCTGGAGGTGTCCAAGGCCAGGTTGGAGGAGGCCTTGAGCATGAAAATTTAGTTGAGAGGTGTCCCTGTCTGGCCTGAGCCATTCTGTAACTCTCCAAAGGAATATCTCCAGGGTGAAGCTCTTGAGTGCCTGTACCACAGCTTCCCAGGAGGGAAAATGAAAGCAACTGGTGCCTGACCTACCCAGATATATCCTAGATGGGACTTTCCAAACCCTGAGGGCCAGGTGAACACCTACCAACAGGCTGTAGAAGAATTCATGTACAAAGAGTCCCAGAGCACAGATCAGGAGGTACAGCAGGTGATAGAGAAACTCCACGTCCATGATCATCGCCTTGTAGCCTCTGGTGAAGGTGCCACAGTTACCCACAAAGCTCATCAGAAAGATGATTTTATTGCAAACCTGGGGAGAGATGAATGAGAAATGAGTTAAAAAGTGTGGCTTTCAGGAAAAAAGAGGCAGTGGTTCAAAGCTGGAGGTAACTCTGCCCCACCACGGCATCACCAGCCCTGGGGACCACGATGGAGTTCCACGCCTCACTCAACACCTGCTCTGCTTCCTGCACAGCTGAGACACTGCCACTGCACATGGCCCATGAACTGTGAACACTGCCTCCTGCCTCCACCTGGGTTTTGAAGAGCATCAAGTCCAAGGTTTAAAGAAGAAACAAAGAGCCTTCCCAAACCCCCTGTCCTGCACACCCTGCTTCCTGCAGCCCAAGAACCCTTGAGCCTGCAGCAAGCCTCCGTGTTCTGAGCATCCCCATCCTGTGTTAAGCACAAGAGCTCCAGATTCCCTCAGCAGCCCCACCCAGGAGCCCTCCTGCACTGCCCCAGCCACTAACCCCACAGGGAACAGCAAGGAATTGCTTTGGTTGGAAGAGATCCTCAATACTGTCAAACCCAACCCTTGGGCCAGCACTGCCAGCTCCCCACCAAGCCATGGCCCTCAGCACCACATCTCCATGGCTTAAATCCCTCCAGGGATGGGGACTCCACCACTGGCCTGGGCAGCCTGCTCCAGGGCTTGACAACCCCTTCAGGGAGGAGGTTGTTCCTGATGTCCATCCCAAACCTCCCCTGGTGCAATGTGAGGCTGTTTCCTTTTGCCCTCTCACGTGTTCCTTGGCAGGACAGACCAACACCCACCCAACTTTCAGGAGCCAGAAGGTCTCCTCTCAGCCTCCTGACTACACAAGCCTGGTTCCCTCAGCTGCTCCTCACCTGCCCTGTTCTCCAGACCCTTCCCCAGCTTTGCTGCCCTTCTCTGGACCTGCTCCAGCTCCTCAGTGTCCTTCTTGGAGCAAGTGCCCCAAAACTGAACCCAGGATTGAAGGTGTGGCCTCACCAGTGCCCAGTACAGGAGGACAATCCCTGCCCTGCTCCTGCTGGCCACACTCTTGCTGATCCAGGCCAGGATGCTGGTGGCCTTCTTGGCCAGCTGGGCACAAGGGAACTCAAGCAAGAGCCCATGCCCATGATGCACTGAGCAATGAAGGCTTTGAGAAGCCATCTCTGCACAGCTCCTGCTGACTCAGGCCAAGAAAAACCCTTTCAGCTCAGTGGCCACAGGAGACCACAAGTGTCTGGGCTGGAGCACTACTGAAGCTCTGTGGTGCTCAGCCCTGCAGGCTCAGGCCACACATGACTGCAGCAGAAGTGCTGCTGTCAGCTCTTGGCTGGCAGGTAGGCTGCAGACAGGCATCTGGGAAATGCTTTCTGCAGTCAATCTTCCACAAGCCCCAAAATACCAGAGCTTAGTCACCCAGTGCAGACAGGGCTGAGCCAACACCCAGCTCTGCCAGGGTCACTCAGGCTTCTTGACATATCTGCTTGGGGTGGGAGATGTCTCTAGACTGTGACAAAACTGAGTGAAACCTCCGAGGTAGCCAGCCTGGAGAACCAGGATTCAATCATAGAATGGCAGGGGTGGGAAAGGGCCTCCAGGGATTGAGTCCAACCTCCCTCTCAGGGCAGGATCACCCAGGGCAGGTCACACATGACAACATCCAGGTGGGTGTTGAAAGTCTCCAGAGCAGGAGACTCCAGAAGCACTCTGGGCAGCCTGCTCCAGGGCTCTGGCACTCCTACAGTAAAGAGACTTTTCCTTATGTTGCAGTGGAGCTTCCTGTGTCCCACTCTGCACTCTTAATCAGTCTCATGGAATTGCTTGGGTTGGAAAAGACCTCTAAAGCCATCCATCAACCCAGCACCACCATGGCCACCAAACCATGGCCCCAGCTGCCATGGCCACAGGGTTCTTGCACACCTCCAGGGCTGGGGACTCCACCACCCCCCTGGGCAGCCTCTGCCAGGCCCTGACCACTCTTGCACCAAAGACATTTGTCTTCCTCTCCGACCTAGCCCTCCCCTAGCACAATCTCAGGCCACTTCCTCTCCTATCCCCTGATACTAGGGAGAGGAGGCTAGCCCCCACCTGGCTCCAGCCTCCTCTCAGGTGGCTGCAGAGAGCAGTGAGGTCTCCCTCAGCCTCCTCTTCCCCAGGCTGCACACCCCCAGCCGCTCCTCCCCAGACCCTTCTAAACAAAGGCCAGCAAAGCACTTCAGCTCCAAACAGTTCCACCAGGAGATCCCAAGCTCCTTTTGCCTGACATCTCCAGGAGGAGGCAGGATGCAAGGCCCCTCACATTGAATGCCCCCAGGAGGAAGAGCGTGGGCTGCAGGCCGACGGAGAAGATGAGGCGCAGGATGGTGGAGGCGATCAGCGCGCGGATGCCGTGGGGCTTGGGGAGAGCGATCACGATGGCCAGGGAGATCAGCATGGCTGTCCACAGCAAGCCTGACAGGTGGGGCTCCAGTGTTCCTGGGGTGGAGAGAAGAAAGGAAAACCAACCCCCATGTCAGTCCCTGCTGTGTAGCCAAACCAATCCAACCCAGAAGGAACCCCCAGAGGCCGCTGCCTCTGGCCTGGGGTGCTCAGGTGCTGCTGGTTGCCTGGAGGCCTGATGCCTTCAGCAGACCTCAGGGACAACCTTGTTACTGAAGCTTGATGGAAAGGAGAAGCACCACTTTGAGAAGAGGGTTCATGACTCTACCCTGGGTGCTGAAAAGGAGAAACCTCTAGACTGATGCTGCCTGCAGAGGCACTGGAGGTGCAGGCAGCCACCACAACTCCTCCAGGTCCACAGTCGCAGCAGATTCTCCTATCAAGCTTTTGGGCCAAAAAACCCCAAGCCTCACAGCAGTTATGATCATCTCTTGCTATTTCTGGTGCTGTTTAGGCTGTCCCATGAGACTGACTGCTTACATAACATGGAGCCTGCGCTGCTAAAAATACCCTTCCCAAAGAGCCAGCAGAAACCCTCTGCGGAGGGGACACCGCTTCATTCACCCTGCACTTCTGCAGAGCAAGGCTTCTCCTCCTCCAAACTGACAGAAGACAACATCTCTCTTCAAGCAGCTGCCTCCTCAACAGACAAAAGGGCAAGACCCCAAGTTTCATGGCACTCTGCAGCCCTTTTGCAAGCAGGGCTGTGTCCAGCTCTGGAGCTCCCAGCACCAGGGGGACAGGGAACTGTTATGGCAGGTCCAAAGGAAGTCACAAGGATGATCAGAAGGTTGAAGCATCTCTGCTGTGAGGACAGACTGAGACAGCTGGGGTTGTTCAGCCTGGGGAGACCTCAGAGCAGCCTTCCAGTACCTGAAGGGGCTCCAGGAGAGCTGGGGAGGGACTTGTAACAAGGGCTGGGAGTGACAGGATGAGAGGTGATGGCTTCAGCCTGGCAGAAGCTGGAGTTAGAGAAGACAATAAGAGGAAGTTCTTCCCTGTGAGGGTGGTGAGATACTGGAATGGGTTGCCCAGAGAAGTTTTAGAGGCCCCAAGCCTGGAGGTGCTCAAGGCCAGGTTGGATAAGGCCTTGAGCAACCTGGGCTAGTAGAAGGTGTCCTTGCCCATGGCAGGGGGTTGGAACTGGATGAGCTTTGAGGTCCCTTCCAAGCCAAAGCATTGTAAGAAGTACAGACTCAGGGGGCTGCTTGGCGAGACAGACAGTGAGGGCTTCACCCTCCTCCACCCACTCAGGCTCAGAAGGCTTAGGAAATATTCCTCCCATCTGACTGCCAGGAGCAGCCCTTTCAGTTGGCTCCAAATCACTGCAGATTAATAAAGACAGCAGAGGAATGATGGAAATTAAAACTTAATAAGTGTCAAGCTGAACAGATGTTTCTGCTGTCTGAAGGGACTCTGGGCTCCCAGAGCAGCACCAAGCTGTCAAACAGCAAAAGGTGCAGAGCTCAAAGCAATCACCTGGGTGGGAATAAAGAGCAGAGATGGCAGAGGGAGAAAAAACCTGCAGGAGCTTATTGGGGAGTGAGTTGGGAATTGCTGGGAGGCAGATCCTGAAGGATCCTGCCTGCACTGGGACAGGTGACTGCACAGCCCAGCTACCACCAAGCCAGCCAAAGCACGAGAGCAGATTAGCTGTCACAAGTTCTGGCAGTTTCCAGCAGGCCTGCAAAGATACCTGGAGCTAATCAAGTCCTCAGCTGTTACCTCTACCACCCACCCTGGACTGGCCTCCCCATGCAGCAGTGAGGAGAGTGATGTCATGACCTAAAAAGGCCCTGCTGGGACCAAGCCAGGCCAATGCCTGCAGGGAAGAGTGAGGCTTGAGCACAATCACAGCAACCCAGCGTGGTGGGGGCTGGAAGGGACCTCTGGAGACCATCCAAGTCCAACCCAGCTCCTAAAGCAGGGCACCTACAGCAGCTTGCCCAGCAGCACAAGGACCAGGGGAGTGCTGGAAGCTCTCCACACCAGGAGACTCCACAACCTCTCTGGGCAGCCTGCTCCAGGCCTCCAGCACCCTCACAACAAACAACTTTCTCCTCCTGCTCAGGTGGAACCTCCTGGGCTCCAGTTTGTGCCCCTTGTGCTGTCCCTGGGCACCACTGAGCAGAGTCTGGCCACAGCCACTCCATCCCCACAGCTCCTTTAGCTCTTGCATTGCTCAGCTGCCCTCTGGGGCTGCTCTTCTGCAGGCTCTCAGCCCCAGGGCTCTCAGCCTTTGCTGCTCCCAGAGCTGCTCCAGGCCCCTCAGCAGCTTTGTAGTCTCTGCTGGAATCTCTCCAGTAGTTCCCTCTCTTGAACTGGGGAGCCCAGAACTGGCCCCAGGCCTCCACATGTGGCCTCAGTGGTGCAGAGCTTCCTCTCCCCCAGCTCTCCAGCCTGTCCAGGCCTCTCAGAATGGCAGCAGAGCCTAACAGTGTCACAGCCACTCCTGCCAGTGCTGTGCCATCAGCAAAGCTGCTGAGGGTCCACTCTGCCCTTTCACCCAGATGATTGGTGAAGATGTTGAAGCCACCTCTCCTTCCTGGAGACTGGGAGCAGACTTGGAGCAGTGTCTTTGCCCTTGGCACACGAAGCTCACTCAGCAGCCACTCTCCAAGCCCATCAAAGCCTTGCTGCCAGCACATGGAGATGATGAGAGTGGGAAGCTCTCCCTGTCTCTGCAAGTCTCACCACTCCAGTGCTCAGTTCCAGGCACCCAGTTTTGCTTCTGCCCCTCAAGTCAGACGTTTTACAGCTCCTGCTGCAGTCAGAAGCTGATCAGCTGCAGAGTTCAGCACAGCTGAGCAACCCAAGGCACCAGCAGCTTCCCCAAACGCTCTGCTTTGAAGAGGCTTTTGGTTTTTCCAGCTGCATACACCCAGGTGGCTGTGGATGGTTTTCACTGGGGCTTGGAGCTCCCAGGGGATGAGATTTGTATCAAAATGCTGATAACCAAAGCATTTCAAACATGTAGGGCAGGGCCCCTTCCAAAGGCCAAACAGCCCCCCCTGCTCCTGCTGCTTCTCAGCCCAACCAACACCCTCACCAGCCACAAACACAGGCTCTGGGGGCTCAGCTTGGGGTCTTGCAGACTGAAGGCAAAATTCAGTTGCTCTTCATGCTGCTTAAAACCTTGCAGCCAACTGTTGGTCAGAATGGGATCTGGATGAGACCACCTGGGTGGCCCCAGAGGATGATTCAGAGGTGCAGCAACTCTTCCCTCTCCCAGAACATCAGGTTTTGGGCTAAAATCTCCTGAACCTTGCCCCAGAGCTTTATCAGGATGCAGAACCCCAAACACAAGTTTTCTGTGGCCACCACCTTTAACCAAAGGCTTCTGCTGCCAAAGGCTACCAGGAATCACAGCTCTCAGGTGAGCTGCAAAGAGGGGTGAAGATGGTTTTGTGCCCCACACAGAACTCTGCTGAGAATTTCATGCAGTCACTGTGGGTGGAAGAGACCCTGCAGACCATCCAGTCCAACCATTACATGGTGGGTGTTCAGGTCACTGGCAGCTTTGAGCTGTGCTGAAGTTAGCAAGGGACCCAGACAGACAGAGGGAAGCTCAACAGGAAGAGAGCAGCATCTAACTGGCCCTCTTACATCATGAGCCTCAGAGGAGGGGAAGCTCTGGAGCTGGGAGCAGGTTTTACTGCTGGGGTCCTTCACTCCAGAAGACAGGATGTGGAACAAGCTCCTACCTAGACACTGCCCCCACCCCAGCTTGGCAGGCAGTGGGCACCAGAGACATCCACAGGAAGACTTCTCCAGATTGCCTGACTCTGGCTAAGATGACTCCAGCTCTTGACCTGCCCTGGGGTGCATCTCTAGCAGAGGCTGGATGGAAGGAAGAGCAGCTGAGCCTCATTAGGACTCCACAGGGAGTAGTTACTGAGCCACACACCACCACTGGCTGGGTCCCAAGCAGCTCCCAGGAGACCTGTGACAGCAAGATGGTGCAACCCCACCTGAGCCACTCACATCAACCCACAGCTCATGTCAGAAGTGACAGCAAACCCAGTGGTGGCAAGGAACCTTGGAGGGGGCAGGTTGCCCCTGAGCTAGGAGACACATGCAGCACACTCCTCCTCACTGCTGGGGGCAACCTCAACAGTAACAGAGGGGAGCTGAGCTCTCTCTCTGCATCCTCCATCCTTCTCCAACAGCATGAGGCCATGTCACTTGGCCCTCAGCCACATCACCTGCCACAGCAGGGCCATCTCCCTCACCCAGCCTCATTCAGAGGCCTGCTGAAGTGCCACATGCCCACCAAAGCTCTGCAGAAAACTGTGCTGACAGAACAAAAGCTCAGGGAAGGCAGCAAATTAATTCACAGCTCTGATCTTTTTAGTTCAAATACTTCATTACAGAATCTTAAACCAAAGCAGAGCAGGCAAGTAATTAAAGCTGGATGTCTGCCTTGGACAGTTTCCTTCTCCCCCCACTTAGGACAAAACATGGCTTTGTGTTTCCCTTAAAGCCCCCTGAAGGAAGTCAGAGCAGCACCATTTTCATCAAGGCAATTAGCACAAGGAAGCCAATTTCTGTTCTGCTACCTCCACTGAAGTGAGCAGGGAGGCAGAGAGACAAGTGGGGGATAGGATTTGGCTTCCTCACACATTTTCTTATGTGTGCTTTAAATACCAGTACCTCCTCGAATTCCTTTGAATGGGTAGAAAAATGCCACCAGCAGGTTCATGAGGACAGCCAGGTTGAAGGAAATGCTGCTCCAGAAGGACATGTTGCGAGCACACCAGTAGAGGAAAGGCTGAGCTGCAGAGAGAGGACAAAAGTTCTCCATGGAGCATGAAAAAAAGCCAACCAACAGCCACAGAAGTAAGAGTTCCACCCCCAAAAAACCCAAACAATGTCCCCAGCAACACTCAGCTTGCCCAAAAGCAGAGCACTAAGAGCAGTAACAGCCAAGGCTTATCCTGAAGTTGGTTACTCTTCATCTCTGGGGTACTCCCAGTGTCCTGCAGAGTGCTCCAAGGCAAAGGATTCACAGAATCATAGAATGGTTTGAGTTGGAAAAGACCTCCAAGATCACCGAGTCCAAGCCTCAACCCAGCCCCACCACAGCCACCAAACCCTGGCCCCAAGTGCCATGGCCACAGGGCTCTGGAACACCTCCAGGGATGGGGGCTCCACCACCTCCCTGGGCAGCCCCTGCCAACCCCTGACCCCTCCTGCTGTACAGAAAGTGTTCCTCATCTCCAGCCTAGCCCTCCCCTGGCAGAGCTCCCCTGTGGGCAAAGGGCAGGAGAGTATCTGCAGAGAGCTGTGATTGCAGCTCACCAGCTGCACCTCCAACATGAGCATCACACACAAACTGCTCTTAGAAGACTCTTAAGTTTCAATAACCTCTGCAGCCTGAATCCAGAGGCTCAGAAAGCACAACAAGATTCATCCTCTGAAGTGGTTGTGGTCCAGAAGATGACAAGGACAGCCAAGAAGCTGCCTGGCAGTAATTCCTTCAGCACCAAGGCAAAGCCTCCCCTGATTTTAGCTCCTGCAGGTTGTTGTGCAGCAAACTGTGTGCTCAGGAGATCTGCAGTGGAGAAAACCCCACAGCTATTCAAAATGCTCTCAAAGAAGGGAAGAATGAAGGATTTACCCTCTTGGAAGGATGGAATGTGCAGACATCAGGGAGCAAAGGGAAAGAAGCTCCCAGTGAGGGTTAGTGAAAAGATGAAATGACAAATTCTGGGGCTCAAGAGTGAAGGAATGACTGCAGCATGCCTGAGCCCCACAGCAGCCACCAGCTCTCTTCAGCAAGTGCTGTCTGGAGGACTGGGTCCAGTTCTGGGCTCCCCAGTTCAAGAGAGACAGGGAACTGCTGGAGAGAGTCCAGGGGAGGCTACAAAAATGCTGAGGGGCCTGGAGCAGCTCTGGGAGGAGAGAAAGGCTGAGAGCCCTGGGGCTGAGAGCCTGCAGAAGAGAAACCCCAGAGGGGACAGAAGGAGAGGCAAGGGGCACAAACTGGAGCCCAGGAGGCTCCATCTGAGCAGGAGGAGAAAGTTGTTTGTTGTGAGGGTGCTGGAGGCCTGGAGCAGGCTGCCCAGAGAGGTTGTGGAGTCTCCTGGTGTGGAGAGCTCCCAACCCCCCCTGGGCACTGTGCTGCTGGGCAGGGTGCTGTGGGAGCCCTGCTGGAGCAGGGGGGTTGGACTGGAGGATCTCCAGAGCTCCCTTCCAACCCTCACCATGCTGGCACTCTGTGCAGGTCCAGAGGTCCCTTCTCATCTGTTTTTCCTCTGTGATCTGCCCCAGTGTCTGAGTGCCAGTGAGGTCTCTGTCAGGGGACCACCTTTGCTAAGCACACTGGCCTGGCTTGCCTGGCACAGCTGGCAGCAGCACTGCCACATCTGCTGTAGGAGGTGGCTCTGCACCACTCTGTGCCCCTGTGCCAATCACTGGAGTTCAGCTGACTCAAGCATGGGGAACAGCAGTGCTATGAGGTGGCAGCTGTGGAGCTGAGCAGGAAACAGCTGCTGGATTTCTCCCATGGCACAGGGTCACTGTTGGTAAATTCTGACCACTCACCCCTGCCCACTGAGCCTGAGCCTCCTGGGCAGCTTCTCCCCTCCAGCCAAACAAGAAATCATTTTTCAGAAGGAGATAGTTCTGAATGAAAGGAGCTCAGGAGGTGCCTGGGGGAAGTGGTGGCTCTGGATGGACTGAACCAGAATTCAGGGAGGTTTCCTAGGTGCCAGTGGGAACCTCAGAGGGAAAAAGCAGTGCCTGGAAATGCTTGCAGGTATTTTAAGCACCACAGGGCTGGGGCTTTCAGCAGTCTGTCTGACAGCCTGTTCCTTGCCCATAGGAAGGGTGAAGTCTACTTTTAGTATTACTGGGAAAATGCACATTTACCCTGCTCTCCAACAGCTTAGCTGCTGGAGATACCTTCAGTCCCTGCTGCACCATCCCAGCCTCACTCCTTGCAAGGCAAGGGAGCTGCTTCCTGTGTGCAGTGCAGGGAGAGAGAGCAGCTCCCTGCTTTCTCCTGCCCTCTCCATTTCTCCCTGCCACCAAGAGCCTTCTCACTTAAGCTAAGCCTCCACCAATTTGTTCCTTCCTGCTGGCTCTTAAGGAAGGCGACCTGTGCTCCTCCTTCCCGCTCTGCCCTGGATGCGCTCCAGCGGCTCCATCCCGCTCCTGCACCAAGCCTGACTTCCTCACAGGGTGTTGCCAGCATGCAGAGGAGCAGACTCCCCTTTCAAACCATTAGCAAGGTTGCTGCCACGCTGGGGAACCATCTGCTACCAAGTCAACGTTTCTAGCTGTGGGAGCCTGAGCTCAGCTCTCTGCCGGTAAGGCTCCGGGCAGCCAGGCCGCCGGCAGCAACCTACCTCGCAGCTTCTTCTGCCAGTTCATCTCATTAAAGAGGTCTTCTGATTTCAGGAAGAAGTCATTGATCTTGCTGCCTTGCTCATCCCTCTCTGTGGTGTAATAGATCCTCAGCTTGGACTCCTTGGTCAGGAACTCACAGATGCTGGGCACGGGGAAGACGATTTGCTCCATGGTCCGGTCCGACCTGACGATCTGTAACGGCAGCCCCGTTAGAGTGCCTCCTGCCTGGGACATGCTTTGAGCTCTTGCTTTGTCTGCCTTTTTCTGACCTTCCCCCCACTTGGTAAGCTAGGTGTAGAAATGTGGACATGTTAGGTACATCAGCAGCTTGGTAGAGACTTCATTTAATTCAGCATCCAAAGCCAGCCTGCACTCAGCTCCAAGACCTGCTGGAGAGGGTCCAGAGGAGGGCCACAAAGAGGACCAGGAGCACCTCTGCTATGAGGATAGGCTGAAAGAGTTGGGGCTGCCCAGTCTGGAGGAGAGAAGGCTCCAGGGAGACCTCAGAGCTGCATTTCAGTATCTGAAGGGGACCTACAGGAAGGCTGGGGAGGGACTGTGGGGGTAGGAGCAGGGGCAGTGGCCTGAAACCAGAGCAGGAGATATTTAGGTTGGACATCAGGAGGGACCTCTGCACAGTGAGAGTGGTGAAACACTGAACAGGCTGCCCAGAGAGATGGTAGATTCCCCATCCCTGGAACCACTGCAGGTCAGGTTGTTTGAGGTCCTGGGTAACCTGCTCCAGTTGGGGATGTCCCAGCTGACTGCAGGGGGGTTGGGCTGGATGACCTTTAAAGGTCCCCTTCCCACCTGCACCAGTCTGGGGCTCCATGAGAGGAGCAGTAACAGTTGTATTTCCACTGTGTGGCAGAGAGGTCTGGGAGCTCCTCATGTCTGTGCCTGGTTTACTTCACAAAAGCATCTCAGGTTGGCCACCCAGCCAAATTGTCATTTTGCTACAGCAAGAATGGCAAAAGCTCTCACTAAACTTCATGGATTCAGCAACAGCAGTGGCCAAAAAGGAACAGAAGTGAAGTTACACTTCCTCCTGCCAACAGAGCTCTGCTCAAGCTCCATCTTAAAACCCACACACGACAGCTCAGAAATAGCTTCCCCCCCAGGGGCTGTCAAGAGAGGCAAAATAAAGCAGTCAGCACAGAGAGATTCTGGTGTCAGGGATGACAGTCCACACACTGCTACTGGGCTCCATCCAAAACCCACAGACTGAGTGGCCAGGCTCTGGCACAGGCTGCCCAGGGAGGTGGTGGAGTCCCCATCCCTGGAGGTGTTCAGGAGACCTGTGGCCACGGCAGCCGGGGCCACGGCGGGGCCGGGCCGGGCGAGCTCGGAGGGCTTTTCCAACGGCAACAATTGTGCTTCTCCAACAGAAGGGGTGGTTGACTGCACCACTCCTTCCCACAGCGAATCTGCTTCCCCCCAACACCTCCCAGCAGCCACCACTCCATCCCCCCCTACCTCAATCTGTGCTGTGTGCTTGGCGTAGAACTCCAGCGCCTCGTCTCCCTCGATCTGACCTCCTGGCTTCAGCATGTTCTGCAGCTCTTTGTTGTGACGAGCCAACTGAGAGAAAGGAATGCAGAGGGAGTGGGAGACACCAGATGTCTTGCTGTGATATTAAATTTCTGATTTTTTACCCAACAAACCCCAAAAAAGCCCTCCAAGAGTACTCAGTCAGCTGCTAGGAAAGGGCAAAGTTGACAGAAGGCTTTGTTGGGCTCCCAGCAGGCTCCCTGCAGCTCTATTTTGGGAGCAAGGCAGCACGATTCAAATCTGGGTTGTTTTTTAATAGCCCTCTTGTGCTCCCTCTTCTCCCCATCCCTCTGCCTGACTAGGGGAAAATTTGCCACACTTGGTCTGCCCTTCTACACACCCACCCCAAACTCCCAAGTGGGCTAATCGCTCGGGCAGGGATGGGAGAGACGATTCGAAGAGGCAGAGCGAGGGAGAACTGCTCCAGAAAGGCTTCTGGGTGCTCTAAATCATAGTGTCAGAGTATCAGTCAGGGTTGGAAGGGACCACAAGGATCATCTAGTTGCAACCCCCCTGCCATGGGCAGGGACACCCCACACTACATCAGCCTGGCCAGAGCCTTGTCCAGTCTGGGCTTAAACACCTCCAGGGATGGGGTCCCAACCACCTCCCTGCACAACCCATTCCAGGGCTTCACCACTCTCATGGGGAAGAACTTCCTCCTCCCCTCCAGCCTGAATCTCCCCACCTCCAGCTTCATTCCATTCCCCCTAGTCCTATCACTGCCTGAGATCCTGAGCAGTCCCTCCCCAGTCTTCTTATAGGCCCCCTTCAGATCCTGGAAGGCCACAATGAGGTCACCTGGGAGCCTTCTCTAAGTCCACCTCACTGTGATGATCCTCCTCAGATGCCACAGGAACAAGAAGCCTCCAGCTGAGTGACACAGCAGCATCAATACACTGCCTAGCTTAGATACCTCTGGACAGGGTCTGTCCAGGGAATGGCTCAGGCTGGAAGGGACCTCAGAGACCATCTACTCCAACCTCCCTGCCGTGGGCAGGGATGCCTCACAACCAGACTCTGCTGCTCAAGGCCTCAGCAGCCACAGAAGTGTTGGCCTTGGTGATCTCAGAAGTCTCTTCCAACCTTTTTTATGATGTTATGATGAATTTTCCCCTCCCCCTTGGTTTTTAATTACCTCTCAGCCATCAGATTTTACCCCCGCAATGAACCTGACTGGCTCCAGGAGGGACAGAATGTGACACCGACCATAAAGCCAGAGCGAGGATTCTGCTGACAGTTTCATTGATCTGGGAGCAGAATTCCTTTGGGAGTATAAAGTATCCTCTGATACAGCTGAAAAATAATACACTGCTGCCCAGCTCTGCCAAGAACCTGACTCCTGTGTCTTCAGACACTTGGTGAGGAGCCTGCCTGCTCCCCATGATAGAAGAAACCTCCCCAAATTTCTTGCAGTACAGGACCTTCTGATTCTCTGAGGGCTGGAACGTGCTCTGATCAAGAGGCTGTGTTCAGGGAGCTTTTCTCAGAGGTGAGAGCCATTCAAACAAGCCCAGGGCAAAGCAGACCTCCTGCTGTCCCCAGTGCTGCAGAAGCTGTAGGTGAACACCCACCTGGTGAGCTAGGATGTAAATGTTGTGTCCCACGTTCCTTGGAGATGCTGCAACATCTTCTCCATTCTCTCCATCCTCAAACTCCACTTCTCCTTGCATGTAAGCCTTCTTGATCACTTCCACCTAGAATGACAGAGAGTGAAGAGACAGCTCAGGGTGAAGGTCAAGGGAGGTTCTCCTCCTCATCTACTCTGATCTAGTAAGGCCTCCTCTGGAGTACTAGGTCCAGTTCTGGGCTCCCCAGTTCAGGAGGGACAGGGAACTACTGGAGAAAGTCCACTGAAGGGCCACAAAGATGCTGAGGGGCCTGGAGGATCTCTGAAGGGGACAGGCTGAGAGCCCTGGGATTGCTGAGCCTGGAGAAGAGCAGCCCCAGAGGGGATCTGAGCAATGCTCAGCAAGGAATAAAGGATGGAGGTCATGAGGCTGGGGCCAGGCACTGCTCAGTGGTGCCCAGGGACAGGACAAGGGGCAATGGGCACAAAGTGGAACCCAGGAGGTTTCACTTGAACTTAAGGAGCAGGCTATGGAGTCTCCTTCTCTGGAGAGATTCCAACCCCACCTGGAAATGCTTCTACACAACCTGACCTAGGTGAACCTGTGTTAGCAGAGGGGTTGGACTGGATGATCTCTGGAGGTCCCTTCCACCCCCCACCACGCTGTGACACTGTCCCATGGAAGTCTAAGGCCCATCTATGTTTCAGGAGGAAGGTCACTGAGCCTCTCAGCTCCCAGGATAAAGCAGGAGCTCCAGGGTGACCCAGGGACTCACCAGCTCTTTGGGCCTCATGTTGTAGAGGATCCTCTCTGCGTTCTCACTGTCATGCCTGCTCTCCATGATGGCCAGGAGCAGCTTGGAAGCATTGTTCTGAAGGGAGGGAGAGCAACAGCAATCAGTGCACCCACCCTGAGTGCTACCATCCCTGCTGCACAGAAGGTCTGGAGCTGGTTTCTACAGAGAGGAGCCATGGGCACAGCAGGTTTTGCCAGCCAGCCCCACTGCATGACTTCTGTGGCCAGACCTCACTGAGCACTCCCTTCTCCTCTGATCCTGCAGACCCACAGCTCAAGAGTATTTTTCACCAGTTCATTTCCCAGGCCCTACTGTCTGACCCCAAGCCAAGGTTTGGATTCCTGAAGTGCCAGTGCTGGTGGTGTTTCATTTGACAGGCACTGCAACATCTCCACAAGCTCTCAGCTCCAAGTGGAGCAGCTCAGCTCTGCTGAAGACACTGCTGATTAAATCAAAGGGTGGCCAAGGCTGGAGACCCAGACCTGCTTCCCTGCTTTTAACTGCAAATGACTCCACAGCCCAAGAGGAGAGAGGGAGGAAATGGGAAACTACCACCAGGCACCAGCCTGCTCTAATAGGAACAATTCAGATTGAAATCCATCATGGCTGACAGGCAAACCCAATAAAAGTATTTAATTTGGAAGTTTAATGCTAATTGAGTCTAAAAGCATTTTTTATTTGGAATCAGAGCTCCCCCACCCCCAGGCAGCAGCCAGCAGGAGAGGGCAGGGCAGCAGCGGAAGGCAGCCAGACGCTGGGCTGCAGGGCAGGAGGGCAAGGCAGGAGAGACTGCAAAGGCAGGGAGAGCTTAGGTTAGGTTAGGGCTGGGCTCCATGAGCTGAAGGTCTTTGCCAGCCAGGCAATTCTCTGATCCTGTACTCCAAGAAGGACACTGAGGGGCTGGAGAGGGTCCA
The DNA here is from genome assembly GCF_026170545.1 of Melanerpes formicivorus. Lineage (NCBI taxonomy): Eukaryota > Metazoa > Chordata > Aves > Piciformes > Picidae > Melanerpes > Melanerpes formicivorus. Next base: position 1,631,215 of record NW_027142390.1, read on the forward strand.
GGGAAGGTCAAGGGAGCTGGGGAAGGGTCTGGAGAACAGGGCTGGGGAGGAGCAGCTGAGGGAGCTGGGGGTGTTCAGTGGGGAGAAGAGGAGGCTGAGGGGAGACCTCATTGCCCTCTGCAGCTCCCTGAGAGGAGACTGCAACCAGGTGAGGTTGGTTTCTCCTACCAAGGGACAAGTGATAGGGGGAAATGGCCTCAAGTTACACCAGGGCAGGTTTAGGTTAGACATTGGAAGAAACTTCTTCACTGGAAGGGCTCTCAACCACTGGAATAGGCTGCCCAGGGAGGTGGTTGAATCCCCAACCCTAGAGGTGTTAGAAGCCACTAAGAGGTGGTGCTGAAGGACATGGTTAAGCAAGGGCACCTCTCAGGCTGAGATTCCTTACCCAAGACTAAGAGATCCTTCCTGACCCAAGGTGAACAACAGGTCCTCAGGACATGACAGCATGCTGAATCCATGCTACTGAAATCCATGGAGCTCATTCCATTAGCTACTGACCACTGTCCAAGTCTGAGACTAAGGCCCAGCCCCAGCTCAGCTCCACCAGGAGCTGGGAAAGCAGTGGGGTGCACTCTGACCCTTGGGACTCAACAGGAGAGGTTTCTTGCTCTGTGTTTCAGCCATTACACACAAACTGTTGTGCAAGTCTGAGGCTGGGCCCAGCTGTCCCTAAGCTTCCTCAGGAGCTCAGAAATCAAGAGGGTCTGCTCTGAACCTCATGGTTCAAGGGAAGGGTCTCTCTCAGGTCTCTAGAAATCATTCTAGCTCAGCCCTCCGTTGTGTGCCTCCCCCCTGCAGCAAGCCCAGAGCAACCCTTGCCACCAAACTTAGGCTGCTCCTTGACAAAGTCAGATGAAACCCACTTCTGCTAAACCTCTGATGGTGATTCTGCAACCCATCTAAAGCACTCACTCCATGACACAGCCCCCATCTGCAGCTGGTGTCTCCAGGTTACCATTTCAAAGGAGAAAGCCCTGTGACAGCCCCCCGGGCACTGCCTCCAGCCCCCTCCCGCAGGCACACTGTCACTGCTGAGCAGAGGGACCCAACACACCCCCACAGCCCTGCACCAGCCAAGGTGTGCCTGAGCTCGCTGTGCAGGTGGGTCACACTCAGCAGCCACTTGCCTTCAGCTCCAGCACGAGGTCCATCCTCTTCTTGCCCAAGGGGTTGATGTCGTTGAGGATCAAGGCCGTGATGATGTCGATGCCGTTGGACTCGTGGGTGGCGATGCAGTTCTGCCCGAAGAGAGGGCACAAAGGGACAGTCACTAACTGTCTACACTGAGGCTGCAGCCTGGGCTGGGGACCCCAGCCACCACACAAGGGGCACCTCTTCCAGAGGCCTGCAGGGACAGGACCAGGGGCAATGGCTTCAAACTAGAGCAGAGCAGATTTAGTCTGGATGTTAGGAACAAGTTCTGCACCAGAGGAACACTGCAGCAGGCTGCCCAGGGAGGTGGTTGGGGCCCCATCCTTGGAGATATTCAAGGTGAGGCTTGAGAGGGCTCTGGGCAACCTGATCTAGTGGAGGATGTCCCTGCTGACTGCAGGGGGCTTGGACTGGATGACCTGTGGAGGTCTCTTCCAAGCCAGACCATTCCCTGGCTCATGCCCTCCCAGGCTGCCTGAGGTGCTTAGCAGAACAGAAAGCCCCAGCCAGTGGAACAACAAAAGATGAAGGCTTTCTGTTTCAGGCTTTTGCTGTCTGCAGCCAGGGCCTGTCCTGCTGAAACCAGCCAGGCTCAGGAAGCAGAGAGCAGCACAGCTGATAAAGGAGGCATTTACATGCCAAAGCATCCAGCCTCCACACAGAGCTGAGGGAAAACCTCTGTTCTAGTAAGATTAGGGCAAGTTTTCTTTAGTTTTGAAGTGCCTACTTCAGCCCTAGGCAAAGAATGTGAATTTCCATAACCTTCTTCCTTTCCCTTTAACCCTGCTCTCAGGATGGTCTGGAACTGAAAGGTACAAACCAGCACCAGCTTGCTGGCTGCAAAATCCAGAGGCCTGCTCTCTTGCCAAGCTCCACACCTCTCTCTAAAGGTTGTTATTCCACACAACCCAAACCCAGAGAGAAGCTGCTGGGCCCTGATGAGCCTCAGGAGCTCTCTTGCACAGGTGGAATTTCATAGGATCCTAGAATGGCTCAGGTTGGAGGGGACCTTAGAGATCATCTGCTCCAACCTGCCTCCCATGGGCAGGGACACCTCTCAACTAGACTCAGCTGCTCAAGGCCTCATCCAGCCTGGCCTTGAACATCCCCAGGGAGGGGACAGCCACAGCCTCCCTGGGCAGCCTGGGCCAGAGTCTCAGCACCCTCACACTGCAGAACTTCTTCCTCAGCTCCAGTCTACCCCTGCTCTGCCTCAGCTTCAAACCATTCCCCCTTGGCCTGGCTCCAGACACCCTCCTGAACAGTCCCTCTGCAGCCTTCCTGCAGGATCCCTTCAGCTATGGTCACCTCCACTGTGCTTTGTCCAGGTTTGTTGTAACCTGCCATCTTTGAGTGCACCAAGAGAAGAGCCTTCAAAGCACAAATGTCCTCAAAGTCACATCCCCATCCTCCCAGGTTCAAGCAGTAGGGACAATGGAAGTGAGCAGTGCTTTAGGACAGAACAAGCCTGGCAGACCAAGAGCCAAGGCACAGGCTGTGGGTGCAGGGGAAAGGGTGATGATGTCTGTACAGCCATGGCTGCATTACCTGGTTCTCATGGCAAGGACCCTGACAGTACTCAGTCAAGCTTTCCAGTGTCTGGTTGATCAAGGCCACGTTTTTCTCATTGATATACAGCCCAAGAAGTCCAAGTCCACCAGTGGTGCTTCCACAGATACAGTCCAGGAACTGCAGGGTCTCACACACCAGGTTGTAGTTGGTTTTGTTGTTCTGGCAGCGAAGGAAATTCTGTGGGGAGAGGGGAAAAAGCCAGGGGTGGGGGAAGGCAGAAGCCAAACCCACAGGAAGTGATGCTTGGATGGGAATATTTCACTGAATGGCAGAATTGTTTCAGCTGGAGAAGACCTCTAAGGTCCTGAAGTCCCAACTCAGATCACCACTGCACATGGCCACTAGAACAACTGCACTGCTGCACTTCCACTGGAGTCTGCACAGGCAATTTCAGGCTCTTTCAGGGCTTGCCTGCAGTGTGCTGCCCTCTCCAGCAGCTTGCTGGCTTCCAGTTTTAAAGCAGGAGCAATAAACAGAAAGAATTCCTTATGGCTCTGAACCCCAGAGGGAATGGGCCCTTCACAGCCAGCAGGGAGCTCCTGGAAGCTGCCCTCCCAGCCACCTGTCCTGTGAGCATGGCAGCATCCTTCTGAGCAGCAAAGGCTGAGAGCCTGCAGCAGAGCAGCCCCAGAGGGCAGCTGAGCAATGCTCAGCAAGAGCTGAAGGAGCTGTGGGGGGCAAGAGGCTGGGGCCAGGCTCTGCTCAGTGGTGCCCAGGGACAGCACAAGGGGCAACGGGCACAGACTGGCACCCAGGAGGTTGGATCTGAGCAGGAGGAGAAAGTTGTTTGTTGTGAGGGTGCTGGAGGCCTAGAGCAGGCTGCCCAGAGAGGTTGTGGAGTCTCCTGGTGTGGAGAGCTTCCAACCCCCTCTGGGCACTGTGCTGCTGGGCAAGCTGCTGTGGGTGCCCTGCTTGAGGGGTTGGGTTGGACTGGATGAGCTCCAGAGCTCCTTTCCAACCCTCACCATGCTGGGATTTCACTGCTGACCATCTCTCAAGGCTCTCTCCTCCTCAGCCCTTTCTCCAGGATGGAAGCAACACGTCCCTGGCTCTGGTTTCACACCAGCACCACCTGCCAGGAGGCAGCTGACCACATGCCTTGAAGGCAGGCATCACAAGATGCAATTCCCTCAACTGCAGTTCTTCCCACATCATTATTGTAATCCCAGCAGCTTGAAGCTGCTGATTAGGAGCAGCTCCTCTAATGCAATGCCAGTTTTATCAGCATGGATTAAAGATGCTTCCTGCCTCCTGTGTTCCAAATGAAAAGAAAACCACCAAACCCACCCAAAACAAAGGAGGGCAATTAAAGAAACCAAGTTTCCCAGTGACTCAGATGCTGTTTGTCAGCACCCTGCAAACAGGCAGAGCAACCACCGCTTGCCTTCCTCAAAGCATCAAGCAGGACAATCACAGAAGTGTTTGAGTTGGAAGAGACCTCCAAGATCAAGTCCAACCATCAGCCCAACCCCACCATGGCCACTAAGCCCTGCCCCCAAGTGCCATGGCCACAGCTTTCTTGCACCCCTCCAGGCATGGGGACTCCACCACCTGCCTGGGCAGCCTGTGCCAGTCCCTGACCACTCTTGCAGCACAGAAATTTTTCCTCATCTCCAAGCTAAACCTCCCCTGGTGCAACTTGAGGCCATTCCCTCTCCTTCTACCAGCTGATCCTAGGGAGAAGAGCCCAACCCTCACCTCAGTGCAGCATCCTCTCAGAGCAATGAGGTCTCCCCTCAGCCTTAGCAATCCAAATGGAACTCCTACCTAGCTCCATTCTAACAAGTCACAAAACACTCCCAAGGTGAAAAAAGCCCTCCTCAGATGAAGGAGGTGCATGGGCCCGTGGAAGCAGCAAGGTCTCCTGTGCCAGGGCTGCTAACTGATTGCCTGTGTCAGCCTAATAAGTCTTTTAAGGCAAAGGGAGTGAGGAATTGCCAGCTCGGATTGCAGGCGAGGCTAAAAAAGGAACCTGCTGTCTATGAACGCAGAGTAAAGGTGACAGTGATTCAGCACATCGCCCCTGATTGCTCATTTAGCATCCTGCCTTTTGATTAACTTGTCAGAATGGAGAAAGGTTGATGCTGCACAGCAAGGGGAGCTTGTGTCTTCCCTCCACACAGTGGGGGTGGGGGGGAAGAGAGAAATAGTGGAGAACACTGCAAGCGATCAAACAAAAGCCTCCCTGCTGCAGCATGGCATTTGTTCTGCTGAGAGCTTGTTGACACCAGCTTTAACTTCTTGATCCAAAGTCAATAAACACAAGGCAAAGAGGAGGAGTGAGGCACAGGAGGCAGAAGGACAATGGTGAGATGGTGAAAGGAGGGGGAAGGGGAACCTTGCAGCAAACAGGACCCCACTGCTCTGACACAGCCTGCCCCAGGGAATGTCTCCTGCTGTCTCAGCCAGCGTGGATGGAGCTCTTCATGTGCTGTCAGCCACAGCCTCTCCCAGGCTCCTCCATATGGAGCATGCCATCCTGTGGCTTGCAGCAGGAATGGCCCCAAGGTATGCACCATCCACAGGTCCCTGTGCTCAGAATCAAGAGTGACAGAGCTGCAGCTGCAAGGCAGGCAAAGTCTGCAGCTTGTGGGATGTGGAGGAGGAAAGGGGGAAAGGAGCTCTCAGTGCCCAGCCTGAAGGATCCTATGCACTCAGCTGAGACAGAGTTACTCTCTGGTGGATCTGGTGAGGGCACACCTCCAATACTGGGTTCAGTGTTGGGCTCCTCACTCCAAGGAGGACATTGAGGTGTTGGAGCCAGGCCAGAGAAGGGCAATGAAGCTGGGGAAGAGAGAAGAGGACAGGTGAGGAGCAGCTGAGGGAACTGGGGCTGTTTAGTCTGGAGAAGAACAGGCTGAGAGGAAACCTCCCTGCTCTCTACAGCTCCCTGGACAGAGGTGAGGTGGGGGTCCTTCTCTTCTCCCTAGTATCAGGTGAGAGGAGAGGAAATGGCCTGAAGTTGTGCCAGGGGAGGGTTGAGACCCAGAAAAAATTCTTTGCTGCAAGAGCACTCAGGGACTGGGACAGGCTGCCCAGGGAGCTGGTGGAGTCCCCATCCCTGGGGCTGTTCAAGACACCTGGGGGCAGGGTTTAATGGCCAGGGTGGGCTGAGGTTGCTGGTTGGAGTCAGTGATCTTAGAGGGCTTTTCCAAACAAACAGTTCCATGATTCTATACTGGGAAGCTCTATTCTCCTCCAGCCAGCACAGCTCTTGCTTCCAGCTCCTGTTTCCTGGATGCTTCACTCAGCTTGTCACAAGCTTCAGTTCTCGTGACTGATTCTGTAGTACACTTCATGTCTTCATTCAGGCCAGAGGCAGCACAGAAAGGGCCTCCTAAGGAAAGTGGAGGGGCTGCAGCCTGGCCAAAGAGACCAGGTGACAGGCTGGCTACAGCAGTGCGGAGCCCAGACAGCTTTGTGAGCAAGGCTGAGCTCCCAAGGGCTCAGACCTCATGCAAGGTTAAGAAAACCCAAACACCTAAGAGTCTGAGAGAAGTCCTCAGCCACATGTGATGTGTGCAGCCAGGAGTGGGGAGTGAGGCAGAGCCAGAGAATTGTTTGGGTTAGAAGAGATCTTTGAGATCAATGAGTTCAACCCTGACCCCAGCACTGCCAGCTCACCACTAAACCATGACCCTCAGCACCACACCCAAGGATCAGTGCTGGGCCCTGTGCTCTTTAACATCTTTATTGATGATCTGGATGAGGGCATTGAGTCCATCATCAGTAAATTTGCTGACGACACCAAGCTGGGGGCAAGAGTTGATCTGCTGGAGGGTAGAGAGGCTCTGCAGAGGGACCTGGACAGGCTGGACAGATGGGCAGAATCCAACGGCATGAGATTTAACACATCCAAGTGCCAGGTTCTGCACATTGGCCACAACAACCCCATGCAGTGCTACAGGCTGGGGTCAGAGTGGCTAGAGAGCAGCCAGGCAGAGAGGGATCTGGGGGTGCTGGTTGATGGTAGGCTTAACATGAGCCTGCAGTGTGCCCAGGCAGCCAAGAGGGCCAATGGCATCCTGGCCTGCATCAGGAACAGTGTGGCCAGCAGGAGCAGGGAGGTCATTCTGCCCCTGTACACTGCACTGGTTAGGCCACACCTCGAGTACTGTGTCCAGTTCTGGGCCCCTCAGTTTAGGAAGGATGTTGACTTGCTGGAACGAGTCCAGAGAAGAGCAACAAAGTTGGTGAGGGGTTTGGAACACAAGCCCTATGAGGAGAGGCTGAGGGAGCTGGGGCTGCTTAGCCTGGAGAAGAGAAGACTTAGGGGTGACCTTATCACTCTCTACAACTACCTGAAGGGAGGTTGTAGACAGGCTGATGATGGTCTCTTCTCCCAGGCACCCAGTACCAGAACAAGAGGACACAGTCTCAAGCTGCGCCAGGGGAGGTTCAGGTTGGATGTTAGGAAGAAGTTCTATACAGAAAGAGTGATTGCGCTATGGAACGGGTTGCCCGGGGAGGTGGTGGAGTCGCCGTCATTGAAGGTGTTCAGAAGGAGACTTGATGGGGTGCTTGCTGCCATGGGTTAGCTGTTTGGGTGGGTTGGATTGGTTGATGGGTTGGACACGATGATCTTGAAGGTCTCTTCCAACCTGGTTTGGTTTATTCTAATAAAGTTTATTCTATTCTAACATCTCCAGGGCCTCGAAACCCCTCCAGGGACAGGGACTTCGTCACTGCCCTGAGCAGCCTGGGCCAGGGCTGGCAATTGTTTTGGGCAAGAATCATTCCTTGTGTCCAACCTAAATCTCCCCTGGGGCAACCTGAAGCTGTTTGCTCTTGTCCTATCACTTGCAATTTGAGAGCAGAGCCCAAGCCACACCTGGCCCCAGCCTCCTCTCAGGGAGCTGCAGAGAGCAGTGAGGTCTCCCTCAGCCTCTTCTTCTCCAGGCTGAACACCCCCAGCTCCCTCAGCTTCTCCTCACCAGACCCTTCCCCAGCTTTGTTGCCCTTCTCTGGACCCTCTCCAGCTCCTCAATGTCCTTCTTGGAGTGAGGGGCTCAAAACTGAACCCAGTACTGTAGGTGTGGCCCCCCCACACTTAAGCATTCATCTGTTTGTCCCAGTCCTTGCATTCCTTTGAAGAAGAAATTGCAACTCCTCCTGCAGTCCCCCAGAGCAAGCTGGCAGGGGACAGCATCCTGTGTGCAGTGCAGAACAAACTGCAGTTCTATCTGTGAGGGGAACCACTGAGTGATGCAAAAGGTGCAGGGCTGCAGCTCCCTGAGCCTTTTCACAAGGGCTTCCTCCTCATCTCAAACACTTATCAGCTGTCACAGCTCTGGCTTGCACATTCCTGTTTTTCACATCATCAGGCTGCTCACAATCCCCAGCAGCTTGCTAAGGGCTTGGTTTGATGAACCTCCAGCTGCACCAAGCAGGTGAGCTCTGATCTCATTCATTCACACAATCCCAGCACAGTGGGGTGGGAAGGAACATCTGGAGATCATCCAGTCCAACCCCCCTGCTAAAGAAGGGCACCCACAGCAGTGTGCCCAGGATCAGTGTCCAGGAGGGCTTGGAAGCTCTCCAGACAAGGAGACTCCACAACCTCTCTGGGCAGCCTCACACCGAAGCAGCTTCTCCTTACATCCTTTACTCTCCTTCCTCCCAGAGCTGAACACACAGCTACCTGCTGTTTGGGAAAGCTAATTGTTTCAGGGCTGGTGAAGAGCTCAGGCCAAGTTTCCTGCCTGGCTCGAGTTCAATTGTGCTCCTATAGCTTGCAGAGCTCAGCCAAAGGCAGCAGCAGGCAGGGATCCTGTGCGTGCGGTTTGGGCTCCTGCCACGGAAGGCTGCTGGCCCCTGCCTGCCTCCACACCGCTAACGGCCTGAAAATGGCTTGACAAAACAGAGATCAAATGGCTTTTTTGGGGGGAGGTGGAGAGAAAAGCGAGGAGAAACCCTGCTGTGTGTAAGCTCAGCACCTATAAAAGGCTGCGAGGCTCCCGGCCGGAGCTCAGCTCCCACCCTGCCAGCGGCGGGGCCGCGCCAGGGCAGCGGAAGCCCTTTGGCAGGGCCGGGAGGCTCTCGGGCAGGGTCCTGCACTGCTGGCAGCCCCTCCGCAGTGTGCAGCCACGGCAATCATTCCTCCTTTCTGAGGGCATGGAGAAGGTAGCGCTGAGCCTCACCAGCTCCTTGCCTGTGCTCCGTTTGAATCCAGCACCAGAGCTGAACTAAGAGGAAGTTAAATGCAGGCCACTGGGAAGCACAAATCTTACCTGCTGTGGAGGCACATGGAGCACAGAGTGAAATCCCAGCATGGAGGGGCTGGAAAGGAGCTCTGGAGCTCACCCAGTCCAACCCAGCTCACAAAGCAGGGCACCCACAGCAGCTTGCCCAGCAGCACAATGCCCAGGCAGGGTTGGAAGCTCTCCACTCAAGGAGACTCCACAACCTCTCTGGGCAGCCTGCTCCAGGCCTCCAGCACCCTCACAACAAACAACTTTCTCCTCCTGCTCAGATGGAATTTCCTGGGTTCCAGTTTGTGCTCATTGACCTTTGTCCCTGGGCACCACTGAGCAGAGCCTGGCCCCAGCCTCTTGCCCCCCACAGCTCCTTCAGCTCTTGCTGAGCATTGCTCAGCTCCCCTCTGGGGCTGCTCTGCTGCAGGCTCTCAGCCCCCGGGCTCTCAGCCTTTGCTGCTCACAGAGCTGCTCCAGGCCCCTCAGCAGCTTCATAACTTCTCCTGGACTCCCTCCAGTAGTTCCCTTCCCCTCTGGACCTTTGGAGCCCTCCCTAGGGCAGAGCAGAGTGGTAGAACTGCCTTTGCCCTGCTGGCCACACTCCTCTCAGTGCACCTCAGGCAACCATTGGCTTTTTTGGCCAAATGCTTGAGGGCTGCTGAAACCCAAGTCCTAGTGGTCTCTCTATGTCCCTCCATGACTGGACTTTTCCCTCCTTGCCCTCTCCAAAGCCCATCACTACCTTCACAGCACAACACTTCCTTGCCTCCAGCATTTACTTGTACAAAGCCCACACGAAGGGTCGGTTCCAGCACCTGACACACACACATTGCAAAGACCACTGAGCACTGGTGGTGGGACTGCCATGCATGGCTCCAGCAAGTCATAACCACCTTTTTTTTTCTTATGGATTATCTTCAAGACCAAAGGAAATCCCAAGGGGCCTGGGGGACCTGGGAGAGTGATCTGCCCGGGACCAGGCTCTACCTGCAAGTCCCGGTTGTGGTTCTCACAGAGCAGCTGCAGGAACCTCAGGATGGGTTGCATTATGGAGATGACAGCACTCATCTCCAGGTCATCTTTGCTCTTGTCTGCTGCAGGCTGTGCTCCTTCTCCTGCTGAGTAGTGGTCCTCAGGATCAGCTTCCCTGCGGTAGGTGTTGTAAGCCTTCCTGGTAGCCGCAGAGGCCTCCAGCAGCTGGTCCCGCACCTCCTCGGTGATTTGGGTCATGGGCTCCCTCGCTGAAACACACAAGATGAGACCTCCCTCAGGGCAAGCAGAAGGAGAGGGACCAGAAAAATCTCTTCACACATCTCCCATGAGTTTCACACCCAGGCCAGCTACTCCTCAGCAGTTCTGTTGGTGAGTATGTTTAGTGTGATGTGAGGGTCTGGAGTTTAGAAGGACATCATGTCACTCTTCACACCTTCTAAGCGAGCCACAGTAAAGTTATTCCACTCTGGGATTAATTGGTTAGGGCACACACATCTAGCACTACCAGGAGTTACCACAGAGGACCTGCTAGAGAGCAAAACTGGGATTTCTCCACTTATTGCCAGAGAAGACACTGAGCCCCTGGTCAGTGCTTGTCAGGAGAGACAAGGCGGCAGAGTCTCGTCTCAGAAAGACTTTTCTCATCCTTTCAATAGCACAACCTCACAAATGGATGAAGGAGGGATGAAGCTCTCGACATCCTGAGCCAGGGCACCACTGACCTCTGAGCTTTGCTCTGTGGGATCAGAGATCAGAGCATTACTGCATCGGTCGACACAAGGTCGGAGCCCAGCACGCGACCCCTTTGAGTCACTTCAGAAGCAGCACCCCCAGGGATTACCTTTCTTCCTGTTTGGTGCATCTCTGTCTGAGTCCTCATCTTTCTTTTTATTCCCTAAGTCACTGGTATTGACAGTGACAGTGGCCTTGATCTCCTGCTGTGCCACTTTCATCCGATCATAGAAGACCTTGAAGAACTTCTCTGATTTCTTGTCCTCCGTCAGGCGGCAGAAGAAGGAATGCTGCAAGAGAAGGAAGGAAGAGCAGCTGTGGCTCAAACCACCCACACCCAAACCATGCATCTTCAGGATGGAATGGAGATTATTCCACCTCTCTGTGTGACACCCTGGAGGACTGGGAGGTTAGCCAGCTGTCAGGACAGCAAAACCCAGAGGAATGGAAGCTTGTGTTTGATGGTGAAGGAAGCCCAAGCACCTCAGCTACTGACAGCTTCCAAATGCAGCCTGGAGCTGACTGAGATACAAGACTGCAGCCCTGATGCACTGGGCAGCAGACTTCTCTCTCAGCAACAGAATTAGAATCACAACATCAGAGCATTGTTTGGGTTGGAAAAAACATAAGAATAGAATAAACCAGGTTGGAAAAGACCTTCAAGATCATCACATCCAACCCATCAACCAATCCAACCCACCTAAACAACTAACCCATGGCACCAAGCACCCCATCAAGTCTCCTCCTGAACACCTCCACTGATGGTGACTCCACCAACCAACCAGCAACCCGATGCACCATGGCCATCAAACCATGGCCCCAAGTGCCATGGCCACACCTTTCTGGCACATCTGCAGGGATGGGGACTCCACCACCTCCCTGGGCAGCCTGTGCCAATGGCAAGCCCAAAGAAATGAAGGAAGGCTGGTGGAATTGGTTGTACCTTGATTCTCCATTCAGAAAGAAAAAGGGATGAGCAAAATATGGAGACAAAAACTGTCCTGCTCTCCTGCCCTCAAGTCAGAGGGCAGAGGACTCATAACAGACAATCATCAACACTAATCACAGTTAGAGATTCATAGAAGGGGTAGGGTTGGAAGGGACCTGGAAGATCATCCAGCTCCAACCCCCTGCCATGGGCAGGGACCCCTCCCACCAGCCCAGGCTGCTCAAGGCCTCATCCAGCCTGGCCTTCAATACCTCCAGGCAGGGGACATCCACAGCCTCCCTGGGCAACCTGTGCCAGTGTCTCCCCACCCTCACTCTCAAGAATTTCTTCCTCCTCTCCAGTCTCAATCTCCCTTCTCCCAGCTCAAAGCCATTGTCCTCATCCTGGCACTCCCAGGCCCTGTCCAGAGTCCCTCCCCAGCTCTCCTGGAGCCCGTTCAGGCCCTGGAAGGCTGCTCTGAGGTCTGCCTGGAGTCCACACAAGGCACAAACAGGGCAATGCAAGGAGGGACAGTTTGTGCTGAGTTTCCATGGCCCTGTCTGAGACTTGTGATTCCTACTCCAGCATCTCTTGAGCTGGCAGAACTCAAGGCAGGGAGTCCTCCCGGGAAGGTTTATTGATGTCCTCCTGCCCATATGTGCTCAGAGACAGAGAGTTCCTCCCACGGACCGAGGAGAATACAAATCACGGCCAGGTCAGAAGGCAGCCACCAGAGTGAGCGATCAGACAGTGCCTGATGAAACCAAGATGTTGTTACATAAATCAGGCCCTGAGCTCCAGCAGGACTGAAGGGTGAACTCCTAAGTGGGTCACCTTCTGCAGAGCACTCTGCAATCAGTTCGCGTTCTGCAGCAGCTCGCGATCCAACGGCTCTCCACCATGAATAGGAATGAAGCCTGATTTATGGAATGACAGACAAAAGAAATGAAATAAAGGAATGAAAGCAGGAACAGCAATCACTCCTGGCTGCCTTCCTGCCAGGAGCAGCACACCAGGCCCTCTCTGCTGCGCCTGCTTTGATCAGTCCCCAGCAGCTGCAGTCACAATGACTTTGAAACGCTCATGACGTCGTGTCTTCGGTGACAGGCTGAAGAGGACCTCTCCTGCCTCAAGGAGCTCATGAGATAGAACCAAAGAATTGTTTGGGTTGGAAGAGACCTCCAAGATTGAGTCCAACCATCAACCCAAGGCCACCACGGCCATTAAGCCACGTCCCCGGGTGCCACGGCCACACATTTATTGAACACCTCCAGGGATGCCGATTCATCTCCTGTGAACAAGAGCGGCCCTGAAATGGTGCCAGGGGAGGGTTAGGTTGGAGATGAGGAACAATTTCTTTGCTGCAAGAGTGGTCAGGGGTTGGAACAGGCTGCCCAAGGAGGTGGTGGAGTCCCCATCCCTGCAGATGTGCAAGAAGCCTGCGGCCATGGCACTTGGGACCATGGTGGTGTTGGGTTGAGGGCTGGACTGGATGATCTCAGAGGACTTTTCCAACCCAAACAGCTCTGTGATTCTACAAACCATCAAGTTCTAGAAAGGGTAACTGTTTTCTGGACAAAGATACCCCTTGCTGGTCAGGAGAGCAACCTGGTTGCACGTCTCAGCAGCTTATTCAGGAGGACTTTCCCTGTGACAAAGCAGCGGCGAAGGAGAAGCTTTTTCTCATGCCCCACACTTTGAATGCAGGCAGCAGTTATTTGCTGACAGGCTGGATTTCTGTTGGCTTTTCAAAGCTTCTCAACTGACTTTTCCACTGCACTTCAGAGAAGAAAAAAACCAAGCAAACCCCCAGAAGAAAGGGAGGTTTCCAGTAAGGGCTTCTCTCGTTTGTGCTGTGCGTGCGTTCCAGGGCTGTCACCAGATGATTGTTTCACTTGAGGTCAGGGAGCCTAACACCTTCACACATATGAATCAACCACATGCCAGCTAGCAAAGAGGCTGTATTTTAAGAGGTGTGATCTTGCAAGATGTGCTCCAGCAGGTAACTCTGACAGGGATCCTAAAAGCATGTATTTATGGGCAGAGCCTCAAAGCAGAAAGTGGATCAAATCCGCCTCTTAAAGTGGAAAGAGAGTGGCAGCTGAGGCTGCTGCACACAGACACCATGCAGCCACCAGCAAGAGTGCAAAGGGCAGCAAACCTCTACCCTCACAGGTGGTTTTGAGGAACTCTTCTCTTAAAGGCACCACTGGCACAGGAGCACTGCACACCAGCCAGCCCTTGGGGAGCACAAATGCAAACCCCAAAGCCACTGTCTTCTAGCTAAAGAGGTGCCCTCACTGTGCATCAGGTAAAGCAGACCAGGCTGGCTCCTCATCCCCCACACAGAATCACTGAGCTGTCAGGGTTGGAAGGGACCTCAAGGCTCAGACAGTTCCAACCCCCTGCCATGGCCAGAGACACCTCACACTACAGCAGGTTGCTCACAGCCACATCCAGCCTGGCTGCAGACACCTCCAGGAATGAGGCTTCCCCTGTGCCAGGCTCTCACCACCCTCATGGGGAAGAACTTCTTCCTAACATCCAATCTGAAACTACCCATTTCTAGTTTTGATCCATCCCCCCCAGTCCTATCACTCCCTGACACCCTCAAAAGTCCCTCCCCAGCTTTTTTGTAGCCCCCTTCAGATACTGGAAGGCCACAATTAGGTCTCCTCAGAGCCTTCTCCTCTCCAGACTGAAGAGCCCCAACACTCTCAATCACACAGACCCTGTGGGGTCAGCCACCAGCAAGCTGGGACCTGAGATCTAGAAACCCACTGCAGGCAACCACATGGCCCTGCAAGGAAGCTGGGGAGGCACTTCTCACAAGGGCTTGGAGTGGTGGGACAAGGGGCAAGGGATTGAAGCTTGAAGAGGGAAGACTGAGACTGGAGATGAGGAAGAAATTCTTGAGAGTAAGGGTTGGGAGACACTGGCACAGGTTGCCCAGGGAGGCTGTGGATGGATGTCCCTTCCCTGAAGGTGTTGAAGGCCAGGCTGGATGAGGCCTTGAGCAACCTGGGCTAGTGGAAGATGTCCCTGCCCACAGCAGGGGCTTGGGACTGGATGATCTTCCAGGTCCCTTCCAACCCAACCCATTCTCTGAATCCACGTGGCTAGCCCAGGAAATAAATGAAGGCCAACTTAAAGCTGCAGGACATGGATGAGCTCCAGCTTGGCCCACGCTTGAGCCCCACCAGCCCTTGGCTCTCCCTCACTAACTGAGCCCAGAGCTGTGTTTAACTCCTGTGCCCTTGAGAAGAGCATCCTAGCTTGCCTTGGAAAGTGTTGGAGCTGAACCCTGTGGCCTGTTCCAGTACTTACTGCCTGCTAGAGACCTGATTAAGCTCCTTGTTATGTCACTAACTTGCAGTTTGTTCCTCTTCTGTGCTTAATTCCCAGGAACTTGGTAGCCTCTCCCCTTCAGATTATTTACACACACTGTGAAATGTTTACCTACCTCTTGCTGCTAAACTGAAAAGCCTATTTTTGCTTGCTGGCATTTTAGTCAGGATTGGTATCATTTTCTGTGCTGCTTACTACTTCTTTTTTGGCATGTTCTTAAATATTGCAGATCATTAACAATCTGGGTTGTGGAATCACATTTGAAAACAGAGAAATCAGCAAAAAATGGGGATGGCTCCTACCATTGCCACATCACTTCTCCCTCCCTGCCCTCCCTTCTAAGACTTCTGACATCAAACACAGACCATCCCAACAAGGAGGGGAAGAGAAGCTCAGTTCATGGCCAAGCAGTTCTGGGGAGGGGGATGATAGAACCACAGAGTTGTTTGGGTTGGAAAAGGCTTCTAGGATTGCCTGCAACCAGCAGCCCAGCCCCACCGTGGCCATCAAACCATGGCCCCAAGTGCCATGGCCACAGGGTTCTTGCACACCTCCAGGGATGGGGACTCCACCACCTCCCTGGGCAGCCTGTGCCAATGCCTGGCCACTCTCACAGCACAGAATTTGTTCCTGATCTCCAACCTAGCCCTCACCTGGCACAATTTCAGGCTGTTGCCACTTCTCCTATCACTTGTCACTCTGGAGAAGAGACCAACCCCCACCTCAGTGCAGCCTCCTTTCAGGGAGCTGTAGAGAACAACAAGGTCTCCCCTTAGCCACCCCTGTTGCCTCAGCTGCTCCTCACCACCCCCTGTTCTCCAGACCCTTCACCAGTTTCACTGCCCTTCTCTGGACACTCTCTAACCCCTCAGTGTCCTTCTTGGAGAGAGAGGCCCAAAACTGAACCCAGGATTTGAGGTGTGGCTTTGCCTGTGCAGAGTCCAGGGGGACAATCACATCCCTAGACCTGCTGGCCACACTATTCCTGATCCAAGCCAGGATGCCATTGGCCTTCCTGGCCAGCTGAGCAGAGTGCTGGCTGCCCTGCAGTCACAGCTGCTTTGCAGACCGAGAGAAAGCCCAAGCAACTGCTGGATTGTCCTGCAGTGAGCAGCTTGGCTTCCTGCCCCAGACTCCCTAATTACAGGCTGGCCTGAACAATCCTGTTGTGAGAAACAGCACTCAAACCTCTTAGCAAGCCTTGGGTTTAAGATGCATCTGCTCAAGATGCTTCCTCCTGCAAGCAGGGTGACCTGATTTGAGGCAAAGCATTTGGCTGCAGAACCCAAACAGAGCCTGCAGTCAGCCCGCCGAGGCCGGAGCCTTCGCCGCACCACACCCCTGTAACTCACAGCCCTTCCTCCAGACCACAGCCGCCCAAAGCCCTGCCAGGCCATCCCAGCACATCCCAAAGAATTCCCCAGAGAGACAAATATTTGCTTACTAATAAATCAGGGCAAGCAAAGCCCCAGCAAACACCTCCCTGCCAAACGAAAGCAAAACTGCTGTCGTCTCCCTGCTGCCAGTGAAAATACCCCCCGGGACCCAGCGAAGCGGGGAGAGCACGGAGAGGAAAGTCCCTCCAGATCCAAGATCAGCTCTCTGGCTCCAGTTCAGGACATTTTATTCCAACAGTGCAGAGAAATTATTACAGGGATGTTAACATGCTTGGGCTACCCAGAGAGGCTGCCAGCATCAGCTAATGCAAAACTCCTGTGCTACTTCATGTTTGCGGAAAGACTTTGCCACCCCCGGACCGCTTCTCCTGCCTGGGCTGCTCCACAGCAGCCACACTTGAAGGAGAACTTCTCTGCTCACACAGGCACAGGATTCAGCACAAATGCCAACCCTTCACAAGGGCTTCCACTGCAGAGAATTCAAACCTGACTTTGCCTTCTCTCCCTCCCTCCCCAGCCTCGTTTATTTATTTCCAGTATCACCAATCCCTTGCTTTTCCTCTCCAAGCCTTTCCTGCGTCCTGGCTGCCTGCAGATCCATCACTGGGGGGTGTGAGTGATGGGTATCATTAGTCTTGCATAGCTTAAGGAAATGGCAGCTGAAATCTTTCCTGCTGAACATACTTCACAGTTTGAAAGCAACCCATGAGGAGAATCTGCCAGAGCACCTCAATTGCCTCTTTTCTCTGCAAGCTGTAAAAATCAACTCTGTCCCAAAAGCAGGAGGGCTGGGGACTTCCCACCACTCTTCTCCACAAATAAGACTCCCTGCCATGGGCATCCACACAGCTGCAGCAGCAGGGAAGGCTCCAGATTCTATCCCACCTCACAGAGAATGTTTCACATAACCACAGCATGCCAGGCTGGAAGGGACCCCAAGGATCATCTGCTCCAACCTTTCTCGGTGGTGGTGCAGATGAAGTGAGCTGGCCCAGCACCCTGGCAGGCTGAGTCTTCACACTGTTAAATGAAGGGGACTCCACTGCTTCCCTTGGGACATGATTCCAATGCCAGACTGCCCCATGTCAACCCCTGCAGTACACAACCACCTTTACATGGGAGCAGCAGGAGAATTAGAGTAACACCCCTCATGCTGGGAAGAGCCCTCACATCCTACATGTGCTCCTGCACAGAATCCCAGCATGCTGAGAGTTGGAAGGGACCTCTGGAGATCATCCAGGCCACCCCCCTGCTCCAGCAGGGCACCCACAACAGCTTGCTGGCATTGGAAGCTCTCCACACCAGGAGACTCCACAACCTCTCTGGGCAGCCTGCTCCAGGCCTCCAGCACCCTCACAACAAACAACTTTCTCCTCCTGCTCAGGTGGAATTTCCTGAGCTCCACTCTGTGCCCCTTGCGCTGTCCCTGGGCACCACTGAGCAGAGCCTGGCCCCAGCCTCTTGCTCCCCACAGCTCCTTCAGCTCTTGCTGAGCATTGCTCAGCTCCCCTCTGGGGCTGCTCTGCTGCAGGCTCTCAGCCCCAGGGCTCTCAGCTTTTGCTCCTCACAGAGCTGCTCCAGGCCCTCAGCATCTTTGTAGCCTCCTCTGGACTCACTCCAGCAGCTCCCTGTCTCTTGAACTGGGAAGCCCAGAACTGGACCCTCTAGATGCCCTGTGGCTGGGCACCATGGACAAGACTCTGTCCCCATCCTCTTGTCTCTCACCCTTCAGATAGTGATCAGCACTGAGAAGATCCCCTCTCAAAAGCTAAAACCCTCATTTAATTTGAACTCATTTCACACAGAGGAAAGCAAGAACAGACCTCTCAGAGCCATGGTCCTCTTGTGCCCTACCAGAGCCAGCACAAAACTCCTGGGTCAGCGAAGGGACACAGGAGAGCGAAGGGACACGGGACACTCACCTGGAGCCAGAAGCTCCTAGTGGGGAATGACAGATAGAGTTGTGAGTGTTGGGTTTGGGGGGTTACAATCCCCCCCCAGAAGGGAGCAGATGGCCTGTGAGGCGTGGGAGACTCGGGGGCCTGACCTGCTTTCAGCAGGGAGCCCGATTTGAGCTCCTCCTGGATGTGTGTGAGCCTCCTGCGTGGCAGGAGCATCAATCCCACTTCCTCACCCAGCCGGCCAGCCCTGTGTAGGTGTGAGAAACAAGGAAGTCTGCAGACTCCCCAAAAGAGACAGGGGGGAGAGGAAAAAAGAAAAAGTTAAAGAAAAAAAAAAGGGTGTAAGATCTTCTTGAGAGACAGAGGAATTAAAGCAAAACCATAGCAACAAGTCCATCCACCTACCCAAACCACCCACCCACCACCGGTTTCATTTGCTGACGCACTTCAAAAACAAGCTGGCTCCTACCCGGCTCTGGAAGGTGAGCAAGCCCTGAGAGCTCATTAAATTCCCTTCTCAGCTCCTCGTGTGTGCCTGCAGCTAGTGAGCAAGTGGGATATAAATAGAAGTTATATAACATGGCTTTGTTGATTCCTGTGCTTACCAAAAAGAAAAAAAAAAGGCAGCATGACCTTGTTTTTCTCTGCCTGGCTTGCCTCTGCCTGGCTTGCCTCTGCCTGCTCCTGCAGGACTTCAGCCCTGCCTGGGATCATCTGAAAAGATCAGCTTGGACCTGGATGCCCCAAAGGAGGAGGAGGAATCAATGACTTGCACCCCTGCTTCTTTAGGGGCTCAGGATGCCACCGGAACGCCAAGAGGCTCACAGGATGTCAGGGCTTGGAAGGGATCTCAGGAGATCTCCCAGTCCAACCCCCTGCCAGAGCAGGGCCACAGAATCCAGCAGTGGTCACACAGGAACACATCCAGACAGGGCTCCAAAGGATCACCACAAGAGAGGTTTTGTGGCACCCAACCACCAGCTACCAAGGCTGGAGGAGAGCAGCAGCTGAACCCTGATGGAGAAGCCCTTCTCCTGCTTGTCCACTCCACCAGACAGACAGGCACCTCAAAGCCCCCTTACTGGGGAGACATTCTTGATGGTGAGGAGACACTGGAACAGGAAGGTTGTGGATGTCCCCTCCTTGGAGGTGCTCAGGACCAGGCTGGATGAGACCTCGAGCAAGCTGGGCTGGTGGGAGCTGTCCCTGCCCATGGCTGGGGTTGGAGCTGGGTGAGCTTTAAGGCCCCTCCCAACCCAACCCATTCTGCAGTTCTATGAAAACTGAAGCAAAAAGGCTCCAAGATGCCATGACAGAAGAAACTGATGGCACAAAGAGACTTCAAAGAGTAATATGAGATACAGCTCAAGTGGAAACACTTCATGGTACCCCTGCACTCTCACCTCATCCACCCTGTTCCTGACCTCACCTAATGCATCCTATTGCCCCCCAAGAAAAATGAAATGATCTCTGCCACAGAAGGGTTTGGGTTGGAAGGAAGGCACAAAGGGAGGCATCCACAGCCTCCCTGAGCAACCTGTTCCAGTGTTTCCCTTCCCTCACTCTCAAGAATTTCTTCCTCATCTCCAGCCTAATTCTGCCCTCCTCAAGCTTCATTCCCTCTTGCCCTAGCACTACAAAGCCCTGCAGGAAGTCCCTCCTTGGCCATCTCAAGTCACTCACGTGCTGTGGATCAACAGAGCACTGTGAGATGGGTTTCCTCAGCATCAATTTAATGCTGAGAGCAGGCTCAGCACCTTGCTTTGAAGGCAACTGTGGCACGAAGGTGGCTCTGGGTTTGAAGCAAGATTCATCCTGGAGAGGGCTTTTCCCCAGGACAAGACCAGTGCCCACAGCTGGAGGGGATGGGTGCCACTGGGCCTTTACTCCTTTTGATGTCACCTTCTGAAGGGACATGCTCATCATGCAGGTAGAATACTACTAAATGAGGTGTGTTTGAACCTTGTCAGATGGTGAAAGACAGAGGTGAGCCCCCAGCACATGCCCACAGCTTGCTGGCTTGGGAGCAGGCTCCTGAGCAAAGAATGCTGCCTGCTACAAGCAAAGGGAAGAAATTTTAAGAGACTTGTTTCATCCTCAACCAAAAGCTCTCAAGGTCTCTTGACAACAGCTTAGTGCCCCAGAGGTCCCCTTGCCTCTGAGGCACTTCCCACCACCTGTGGTGGTGTGCTCACAGATCCCTCTGACTGCTGCCAATGTTCTAAGTGGCAAGAAGGAAGAAATTCGTCCCAGGAGGAGAGATTGGCCATTGGGATGGGCTGCCCAGGGAGGTGGTGGAGTCACCATCACTGAAGTGCTTAAAATCAGAACTGGATGAGGCACTTGGTGCCATGGCTTAGTTGGTTAGATGGTGCTGGGTTGGACTTGATGATCCCAAAGGTCTTTTCCAACCTGGCTAATTCTGTATAATCCTATACAATCGTGTAAGCCACAGAATCACAGGATGGGGTGAAAAGGACCTCGTGGGTCCCTTTCAACCTGGTGCAATCTGTGAATCTGGAGTAGTGGGGGCCCCTGGTCTTTATCTCATGCTCAAGTGGAGGGATGAAGAGCAGATCCTCTGTGCAGAAGCAGAAACTCTGTTCAGATGCCTTCACAACTCCCACTTCTTCCCTGATCCATAGTCACCTTCTCTGAGTGCTGCCTCACATCACCTCATCCTTTGTGTCTGCAGCCCACTTGGGGAAGAAGTGTGGATGAAGGAGGGAAGAAGGCACCAAAGTGGTCATGCTTCATCTTACTTCAAGGGTGCTCCTTAAAGAACCACCCAACACTGAAGCCAGCAACCTCCTTGCCCCTTCCCAGGCTGCAAGCACCACGCTGTGCCTGGGGGGAACTCATCAAGAACCCTGGCTTGGGAGAAGATCCCTAATGAACCCAGCAGGCCAAAGTCTCCATGGAGAGGCAGTTATGTAAGGAACTTGACCTGCCACCAACATCCACAGACCAAGGAAACCCAGAAGTGCAGGGAAGTGAGGCAGAGCAAGGGGCACAGCCAGGCCTTGCTTAGCAGATGAGAGCTGAGCAGTGCAGAAGTCCTCAGCAATTCCCTCCTCTATCATTCACTTGCCAAGGTTGCTTTCAGAGCAGAGAACTCACTGTGCTGCAGCACCCAGCTCCCACCCCTCCTGAGGATGTGGGTCCTTGTGCAGCCTGCCCAGCAGCAGCACCTGCCCAGCAAGCTCTGGCACTGCTCACCCCAGCCAGCAGCCCTGGGCACGGGCGCCTCGTGCCAGCCAGCAGCTGCCTGGAGCAGGGCACGCTCGCCCCTCGCTCCAGAGGGAAGCTGGTGGGCACCCCCCAGGGCTGCTGGGTGCAGAAGTGCTGATGCCAGCCCTGCCTGCAGGAGGATGCTGAGGTTACATAAAGGACTGAGGGGGTTTATGTAATCCCCAGCTCGCTCAGCTGCAGCCTCTCTCAAGTTCAGTTGGTGCCCGGTGCTGACCCTGCGGTTCCACCTCGGCTCCTGCCTGCCTCAGCAAGGAGGGCAGGCTGCCCACTGACAGCCACAGCTCCTGCTGAGCAGCAGCAACAAGCTCACTGGGCATGGCCACCAGGCTTTCACCACCATCACTGCAATCAAAGCACCTGACACTGCTAAGAGAATTCCAAAGAACTGAACCCAGACAAGTTTCCATCCAGACAGCTCCCTGTGTGCAAACAGAGTCACAGCATGGAGGGGTTGGAAGGGAGCTCTGGAGATCACCCAGGCCACCCCCTCTGCTAAAGCAGGGCTCCCACAGCACCCTGCCCAGCAGCACAGTGCCCAGGGGGGTTTGGGAGCTCTCCACACCAGGAGACTCCACAACCTCTCTGGGCAGCCTGCTCCAGGCCTCCAGCACCCTCACACCAAACAACTTTCTCCTCCTGCTCAGATGGAGCCTCCTGGGTTGCAGTTTGTTTTCTCAGCTGTTTCTCCTCGTGCCCAGATCGAAAGCCCTCTGTCCTTCCCACAGAACAGTCCATTCCTCACATCCATGTTCACCCTCCAGCAAAACACAGCAGTGTGAGACCCAGTGTGCCACACACCACCAGCTCACCCTCCTTCATACAACAGTTTGGGTTGGAAATAACCTTAAAGCTCACCCAGTTCCAGCCCCCTGCCATGGGCAGGGACAGCTCCCACCAACCCAGCTTGCTCAAAGCCTCATCCAGCCTGGCACTGAAAACCTCCAGGGAGAAGGCAGCCACAGCCTCCCTGGGCAACCTGTGCCAGTGTCTCCCCACCCTCACTCTCAAGAACTTCTTCCTCCTCTCCAGTCTCAGTCTCCCCTCTTCCAGCTCAAAGCCATTGTCTCTCACCCTGGCACTCCCAGCCCTTGTCAAAAGTCCCTCCCCAGCTCTGCTGATAGATTTCCTAAGCCAAACTGGGAGGATTCTCCCTTGCTCTGCCTCTCCCCTACACAAGCTCTCTTCACAACACAATCAGAATCCCTCCTGCCAGTTACTGTCAGGAACATTTCTGGATTTGCTTTTCTGCTCCACTTGGCAACCACCTACTTTGCCTAGGCTGAGTGTTGGCCCTGCACATATCTCCTGCAACAGCAGCCCCCATTCCAGTCATTCCTCCCCAAACACCACAGGGATCTACTCTTCCAACATGGCTGCTGGGGGTTACCTGGCAGCTCCATGTCACAGCCATCACCTGCAAGCTCCTGGGTGCCAGTCCAGTCCCAGCCTCCTGCTTCACTTGGGGCCCAAAGCATCCCCCCTGGGAAAACCTGGTCAAGCAGGGGGGACATTTTCCTTTTGGCTTTCCTGCCAAAAAGCTTTTTTTACATAACCTGTCCCCATCCCTCCAGCTGCCTTGTCAAGAAGTTCTGTAGAGAGAAGCAACTAAGGGCAAAGCTGGGGCAGGGTCTGGAGAGCAGGGCTGGGGAGGAGCAGCTGAGGGAGCTGGGGGTGTTGAGCCTGGAGGAGAGGCTGAGGGGAGACATCACTGCTCTCTACAGCTCCCTGAAAGGAGGCTGCAGTGAGGTGAGGGTTGGGCTCTGCTCCCTTGTGTGAGGTGGTAGGACAAGAGGACATGGTCTGAAATTGTGCCAGGGGAGGGTTAGGTTGGAGATGAGGAAGAATTTCTTTGCTGCAAGAGTGGTCAGGGATCAGCACAGGCTGCCCAGGGAGGTGGGGGAGTCCCCATCCCTGGGGTTGGACTGGATCCTGGAGCTCTTTTCCAACCCAAACCATTCTGTGGTTCTGTGAATCTGCTATGGTTGAAGGAAAGTTCTCTGCACTGACAAACTTCCTTCCTGCTGGCAGGCCACTGGGTTGCTCCAGCACAGAACATCACAGCTGCTCCACAAGATACACTCAGTGAAGTCTCCTCAGCACTCTGCATGCATGAGTGAGAGCTCCTGGGTGTGCCCAGGCCCTCTGAGCTCCCAGCATTAGCTGCAGGCATCCCAAGCCATTTGGTTCTAAAACATTCTGGACTCAGAGCAGCCTACCCCAGAGCCCCCTCCCAGCCCCTCGCTGCTGCATCAGCAGGTCCACCCTCCCCCCCCCAAGTCACTGCTGGCTGCACAGAGGGTTCCCTGAAGGTAAAGACAACCACCAAGCACTGGTTCCTGAGTGGGAAAGGATGGGGAATGCTCTGGTTTGTGGAAGTAACATCTAGAAGGGCAAGAGTGGAGAGCAGAAGCTGGCAGGGCCATATGGCATGGATGGGAAAGCGTCACCCCAGTAGCATCCTGTGCCAACAGCTCAGGCCCCACCACACTCCTCTCTCTCTTTCTGGTCAAACAGCTCCCTTTTGGATGAAACAGATGTCTCTGGAGATGGATCTCAGATTTATTTCCCTGTTTGCTCTGGCCAGCTGAGCTAAAGAATCCTCTCCCAGCAGGGCCTGGCACCCAGCAGGCAGTGCCTCTCCTCAGGCCATTAGCACAAGCAAAGGAACTCTCCGCATCAGGCTGCTGCAGAATTTGTTCTCCCTTCCAGCCTGACAGTCTGAGGTTACCTGAGGCTCCCTGAGAGCTGGGGAGATGAGAGCTCAGCATCCTTTACATTGGAGAGGAGCAGGAGATTGAAAGGAGTGAGTCTCCCCAAGGAATGTTAATCCTGTCCTTGCAGTCTAAGGTGAGATGGGATTGTCAACACTCAACTCCCACTTGGTCTTCTGCAAAGAAGTTTCACTCCAGAGCATATCCACAGGGTAACAAAAAAAAAAGGGGGGGGTGTACTGGTTGTAAAGAGTGTGGGGAAGCCCCAAAATGTTCCCTCTCCTCTCCAAGGAACACAAGAGGTGCTGCTGCAGATCTAGTGCATGGCTTAGCACAGAACTCCAGGTTGGAAGGGCCCCCAAGGATCACCTGGTTCAACCTTTCATTTATCCATAATGATCACATAGTCAGGACTCACCCTCACACTAGACAGATCTCACCATGACTAGTGGTCATGGAGGTGCTGGGGAGGAGGTTGAAGTTGATGATCTTAGAGGTCTTTCCCAACCTTAATGATTCTATGCACTGCTGCCCAGGAGACAGAGCTGCTCTTCTGCACACCTCTGCCAGGGTTCCAGCCAGACCTTTCCTGGGGGATCCAATCTGTTCCCACTAGCAGGCTGCTTCTCCATCACATCACCCATCCTGGGAGCAGGGGACCCCATGTATAAGATTCTCTGAATTCTCTTTGCCAAGGCTCTTCTGAAAATGCTAAGGTGTTTGGAGTCCTTCAGTGTTCTTGAGCAGCCTCCTTGAGAGGTGTCCCTGCCCACGGCAGGGAGGTTGGAGCAGACGCTCTCTAAGGTCCCTTCCAACCTGAGCCATCCCAGGATTGCAGGATTCTAGGCTGCAGCATCACATCCTAAGCCTAAATCTGTGGCCATCTCCCAACATTTGGGTTTATCACTTCTCCAAGGGAAAGGAACACCCTGCAAGCCCAACCTTCTCCACTGAGTCACCAATTTGTGTGTTCAGCCACAAAACACTTCAGTGAGGACAGGAAAGGGACAACACTCTCTGGAACAGCTACACACAACAGCCACTGCCCAGGACAGAACCAGGCTGCCTGCAGACAGATGTTGTGCAAAGCCAAAAGAAAAAGCTAGGAGATGCTCAAGAAGCTTTTTTGCATGCTTGGTTTGCCGTAACCAGGTTTTCTATTCAATAACCTTTACTTTCAGGACAACAGCAGAGGTCTGGAGCTGACTGCTGGTTTGAATTCCAGCCTGAAATCCCAGCCCAGTCCCTGGGCACGTTGCAGTTGCTCAACCTTGCTCACAGGAGCAGTCCCATAACTCACGCCACAAAGCTGTTTTGTTATCCATTCCTCTATCCTGCCCTGGGAAGCAGCTCAATTACCCAGTGCCCAGCAAACATTTCATGAGCTCACTTTTGCATGGCAGACACCGATGTTTCCCTTAATTACAGGTCAAAGACCAGTTAGTCACTTCCCCTCCCACCTCCTCAAGCTTCCTGGATTTCACAACAACATTTCCCTTCCCGACATGTTTTCAGTTAGAAGCCTGAAGTTTTCCATTTCCCTACCTGTATTGTGGTGTTGCCACCTTCCAGAAGGGCAATGGCTAGCAGGATGCTCTCGTGGAAGACTCTGTCACTGGTGGCATTCATGATGAGATCTATGACCAGGTTGGAGGCACCTTCTTTATCCAGGTGACACTGGACATCTGCCAAGCTCATCTCACCTCGGCTCATCGAACTCGATCCGGAGCTGCCTCCTAGAAAGGTGATGATGAGAAACAGGCTGAGATTCCAACCTCACCACCCTCTGGGGAGGGCACCTCTCTTCTGGTTTAAATTATCAGCCTAGCCTGGATGATGTGCAGATGCTCAGGAACAGTGAGGACCAGCGAGCTTGTAGCTTTGAGCACATCTTGGGCTCGTTGTAAGGTGGACACCTTAACGTGGCTTTAAGATGTGGAAGCCTACAGGAGGTGGTGTCCTGGGGGAGGACAGCTTGAGCTGGCAGGGGGGAATGGTCACTGCCACTGCTGCCTTCAGCAGCAGCTGAAAGTGGAAAGAAGGCTGGGGGATGGCAGAGTCTCCATCACTTGAGATTTTCAAGGCACAGTGGGGCAGGCTGTTGGATGACCTCATCCATGGCTCCTTTGCCACGAAAGGCTGGGCCAAGTGGATCTTTGTATAGGTTCCCTTCCAGCCTGGAGTGTTGTGTGATTGGAAGAGGATTCTGGAAACAGCAAGGACTCAGGGACACAAAAAGAGGCAAAGGTTCTGCAGGACCAGAGAGGGGACAGAGAAGAGACGAGATCCAGAGGGCGGCAAAGCCGAGGCTACGCTTTGTGGAAGTAAGAGACTGGTGAACACCATGGAGGAACAGACCAAGCAAGAGAAGCAACCAAGGGCTTGTGGAAGAGGCAGGAAGAACTGAAGCAGAATGCTCTAGAAAGCAGAAGGAATATGGCAGCAGGCAGCACAGCACAAGGACTAATGAAAGAGACATCAGCTTGGCAAAAGAGAGAGGGCAAGTGGGGTCCTGGGGGTGGGGGGTGCTGGTTTCTGATCAGGTCTGCCTTCAACAGCATCACCCCACACTAGCTTTGCTCTGAAGAGGCAGAACCCAGCTGAACTGGGGTTTGACAAAAGGTGCTGGACATGACTGCTTTAGGAAGGGTCTCAAATTCAATACACTGCACTTGGACTTCAGGTTGTTGCTCATTCTACTCCCCAACCTCTCTGGAACACAACCAAACCTCAGATAGGGCTTGTTGCAGATATGGTCAATAACCTGCCATCCTTTTTTCCCTCCGTTTCCCAGCTATTACTGCAAATACTGAAGTCAATCAGGTTCTCAAAATGATGGCCCCTGAAAGCAGAGTCACTCAACTCCAGCCAACTCAGGACAGCCTCTGGAAAGAACAACCAGCTCTGCCTGCTCGGTTTCAAAGCACCCAGAAGAGCAAAGCTCTCATCCACACGAGGGGGAAAAAGCAGTCGACTAAAAGGTTTAGAGTCAGGACAGCAAAACTGCTCTCAGCCTAGAGTGGAGTCCCTCAAGGAGAGCTGAAACACACTGGGAGTATCTACAGCCAGGAGCAACATGCAAGCAGGATTTGTCCCCATCCAGGGGAGAGCGTTTCGGAGGACAGAACAGCGGGACGGGGTGGTGGGAAAAGCCCTGCTCCACCTGTAAGAGACCAGGTTGTCAGGCAGACAGCATCTGGCAGGGGAGGTGACACAAAGCAGAGGTGAGCAGGGGCACATCCTACCTCCTGCCCCAGCTTTGCTGGCTCCTCCAGCAGCCAAGGGGCCATTGCCGAAGGTGGTGAGGCTCTCCCTCCGTCCCGCCGGGCGCACGTTGCCGTAATAACGGTTGACCAAGACTTGCCTGAGTGCCTCACCCTTGGTTCAAAGAGGAGAATGAAATCAGGATGTGAGCTTCAGCAAGAAACAAATCACTAACACTGAGTAGCGAGGGGGTTGCTGTTACCTGTCTGCTTGGAACGAGGGAGGGGGAAGCGAAGCCCTGGAGACATGGAGAGCCCCCCACTGATGTGTGCTTGGGCAGAACGGGACACCCAGGGGGGTCCTCACAGAGCTCAAATAAGATTCTGGGTCTCAGGAACAGCTACAGTTCAGTTTGTGTGTAAGTGTAGGCAGGTTTTAGTCTCAAAGAGGCTGGGTTTTTTTAATTAAGATCTATTTGTCTTGGCCTAAAATGTGAAAAGTGTTAAAAAGAAGAGGGGAGATTGAGACTGGGGATTAGGAAGAAATTCTTGGCAGTGAGGGTGGGGAGACACTGCAACAGGTTGCCCAGGGAGGCTGTGGATGCCCCCTGCCTGGAAATGTTAGATGAGGCCTCCAGCAACCTGGGCTGGTGGGAGGTGTCCCTGCCCAGGACAGGGGGTTGGAGCTGAATGAGCTTTAAGGTTCCTTCCAACCCCTTCTGTGGGTCTATGAAAGCTGCATCTGCACAGCACCAACATAAAACGAGGAAGAGGATTAAAGACAGAGCAATCCACCTTCCCACCCCTACCCTCTTCTGCCCGCTCAGGGCTCCAGGCTCTGCTCTTCCCTCCCCTCCACCAGCAGCCGCCGCGCTCCGCCGCCGCCAGCCGCCGAGGGAGCGGAAACCCGAGAGCTCCCCGCTGCATCCCAGCCCTTTGTTCCCAACATCCCTGCTGGCAGCTGCCGCTCACGCCAGCAGTCAGCATCCCAGCACATGAGCCTGCAGACACCGCAGGACACAGGTCCTCAGATAACCCCCAGCGCCCAGCTGGGGAGCAGCCAGCACGGCCCCGCCGCGCATGTGCCGCTGCCAGCGGCCACCTCCCGGGAGCACGGGAGCTGCTCCCACCCCGACGGGAATTCCCACCGCCCAGGCACACGGACTCCACGGCGGGATTAACACCTTTGTTGCTGTCCTTCTTAACGAAGTGCTTTGGCAGAAAGAAAACCGGGGGTGATGTTAAATGGGAGCTCCCAACGGCAGCGTGCTGAGCTGACCTGGAGGCAGTGGGGGGCAGAAAGGGGTCTCCTAGGGAGTCAAACCCCCAACCCCCAAAGTAATAGTAATGCTGAGGATAAAAGACATCAATCTACCCAGGAATAATGACATATTAAAAAGCAGAATCACCCAAAGCAATCTTGTTGCTCTCCACTGTCAACCCAAGCTGCTCTCCACAAGAGCCTGATGCTGATTTCCAGCTGTATTTCCAATTGAATTACTCTGCCCATGGCATCCAAATGTCACTAGTTAGGAGGTTTCCTGTATTAGCTGTCATGCAAGGGAAGCCTGGACCTTTTAAACTTTCACCAAAGGTCTTTAAGACACAAATAAGGGAAATGGAACACCACAAGAGTGCATTAATTGCCTCCTACCAGTCTGCAGCACCACCATGGCCACGCTGCTTTTCATAGGAAGCTGGCATGAGAGGCAGCTCAGAGCAACTCCTTGCATCCCAATGTGCTAGAAGGACAAAATCCTGCCTGGAAAGGAAGAGTTCTCTACCACATTTCAGAGAGCACTTCCAAATGGAGAAGGCCTGCAGCTGGTCAGGGATCACAGGGCTGGTTTAACACCAGGGCTCCCAGCAATGCTTCTTGTCAGAACTGAGTGGATGCAAACCTGTCCCTATAGATTGTTGGTGTGGAAGCTGCAGCACAGGAGCTGCATTCTACGGAGTCAGAGGGAGCCAGGGGCATGCAGCAAGGAGATGAGATGTAAAATAAAGAGAGCTTTCCAAGCAGCTGCTTCCTAAGGTCCCCAACAACAGGAACAAAAGAAGGTGGCAAGGCAGGCTGCTCTGGAAGCAGCAGCAGCAGCGGATGAGCACTTCCCCAGGGGCATACGCTTCCCATCACCACCTGGACCGAGTGCTGAACACGTAGGAGAGGCAGGAGACTCAACTCTACAGCTTAGCAAAGTCTTCTCCCAGAGGAGCTGCTCTGAGTGGCAGTGACACCAGTGTTTAGTACACGATGTGGTGGTGATTCAGCCACCGTGCTGCTCAGTCTGGCAGCTAAGGAGGGCTGCATGACAGAACAAGGCCAAGCCAGGCAAAAAAAACCACCAACCCCTTTGCATCTTCCTTCTACAGGTGTAGATTAGACAGGCAGCTTGATAGCCACGAGCCCCAGGCCAAAAAAGCAAGTTACAATGGGGTTCTCACATCACCTCTTGCCTCCCTCACATCATAGAGAGAGGGAAGAAATGTTCTGCATGGAAGGCGGAGAGAGCCTGGCCCAGGCTGTGCAGAGAGGGGGGAGATGCTCATCCCTGGAGCCACTGCAGGTCAGGTTGTCTGGGGCACTGAATCACCTGCTCTAGTGGGGGTTGTCCCTGCTGACCGCAGGGGAGGATGGTCTGGAAGACCATTAAAGGTCCTTTCCCATCCAAACCAGTCTGTGGTTCTGTTCTGTGATCCTCTCCCACTGACTGGCAGCTGTCACAGGGACTGGCTTGTAAACCCAGTGCTGTTCAGCACTTCTACAAGGCCAACAACACACCCCCAAGAGCAGGAGCTGCTGAACTGCACCTCCTCCTCAGTTCAGAAGGATACCTACAGCTCCTGGAGCTTCCCCTAGACTTTCCTTCTGGTCCGTTGTGGAGCTGAAAGCACCTTGTAGTCCAAGATCAAAATCATTGGGGTGAGCAGGGAGACTGGGAGGTGCTGCTCTGAGGACAGAGCTCTGGCTGCCTAGAGGAGCTGTGGATCCCACAGAGGGCTAGCAACTAGAAAACAGCAGTGGGATGGCAACATTGAACACTTGCTGTTTCTAGTCTGGGAGTGTTCTGATCCACGGCTCTGGAGCTTTGGCAATCCACCTTCACCAGCACTTCCAGTTCTAGCCAGGAAGGAAAACTTAGTTTCCTATAAACTGATTCACTGTGTTAGCTAAGGAATGTGAGGAGGAAAGGAGAGGGGGAAAAAAAAAGTAAAGTGGTATTTAAGCAATGTTATAATTAATTCAGCTGCAATGCTTGGCTCCAGACCAGTTCTTTAACCATCCTGTTGCTGTTGTACACCACTCTGATGGGTACAGTATGCAAACAAATATCAGATGTTTGGTGGCAAGCAGAAAAATCAAATATGCTACAGAGGGGGGGATAAAGTAACACCCAACCAACCCAACAGATTTTGGGTTCATCTGCATCCACCAGCAAGGTAAACTCAGAGGAGCAGACAGAACTGGTGTGCACGTCCCAGTCGAGCAGATGCAGCACCCAACTCTGCTCAAGGGGCATCACTACCCTGTGAGCAGCTCTGAAACTGAGAAGCTCTGATAATGTGCAAGACTGAAGCAGCTTCTGACTTGCTGCTTTTCTGTTCCCAGCTACAAGAGCCTGAGAAATGGAGAAATGCATCATCACTCTTGATGCTGCAGCTTGGCTCCTGCTGAAGGAGGTGAGCCCAAAGCAGACAAATTCCACAAGCTCTGCTTAACCTCCCTTCAAAATTGTGTGCTCACCACCAAAGGGGAGTGCTTGGAAAGGGTCACCAGACCAGACCAGGGTCTGAGGTTTACTTGGGAGCAGCCAAGCCCTTGCCCCTCCCACTGAATCCAAGAGGAGGTGCTCCAGCACCCCATTTGGGGAGCATGGCTGATCATTTCAGATGCCCCACTCCATCCAAGAGGAGGTGCCCCAGCACCCCATTTGGGGAGCATGGCTGATCATTTCAGATGCCCCACTCCATCCAAGAGGAGGTGCCCCAGCACCCCATTTGGGGAGCATGGCTGATCATTTCAGATGCCCCACTCCATCCAAGAGGAGGTGCCCCAGCACCCTGTTTTGGAAGGGTGGTGATCATCTCAGATGCCCCACTCAATCCAGGAGGAGGTGCCCCAGCACCCTGTTTTGGAAGGGTGGTGATCATCTCAGATGTTCCAAGAGACCAACAGCAAGCCATTGGCCACAGAAGTTTCTCACATGACTTCACTGTGTAAAAGGAAAAGGATTAGTGCTGAACATGCTTGACTGCTGTACATACCCTTCTATGATCCTCCAGTTGCCTCTGGGGTAGACTTTGATCAAGCTCCTGCTGCACGTGCAGAGATTTCATTGTGAGGCAGAACAACACTACAGAGACACTAACATCTTGGCACTGATGGACAATATTAAGGGAGGTCACAACTGGAAGGCACAGGGGAGGATGAGGACGACCAAGTGACAAGCTCTCTGAGAGGAAGATGTGCCCTGCAGGAGCTCTGGCAGCACTTCCCCAGCCGGCTGGGCAGCCCCCCCGGCATGCACCTGCACCCACACGCTCCCAGGGACTGCAGGGGAGACATCTGTCTGAGGGGAGCTAGGAGGGCACAGGAGCTGAGAGCTCCAACCATGCATGCCCATGCTGACACGTACACAGACACACACCGACACCCCAGCCACTCCTGCTGCAGGTACTTCAAGGGATCTGACTGTGGTCAGCGAAGCTCTTTTGAGACTGGAGGGCCTCTGACAAAGCCTGGGGGATTTCCCCTTCCAGTGCCATGGGCTCCAGTGACTGACTGAACAAAGGCCCTTGGCACATGCCCATTTCCAAATCAAATCTTGTTGATTTCAGATATCAGCTACAGGAAGCAAGTTTTCAGGAGTGGATCTTCCACTTTGTGCTGCTGCTTTAAAGCCTCCTGAAGACATTTAGGAACATCCACTCCAAACCAAGAGCCATCTCCCAAACATCTCAAAGTCATTCTGTGACCACTCAGACTTTCAGGTTACATGGAAGCACTGCTCCACACACACACCCCACCCCCAACAGCTTACAAATACAAGGTCTAAACTACCACAGACTGGAGGCTTTCCAGTTCAGATTTCTATAGCTCAGAACATCACTCTCCTACATCTGTGTGGTTTCAGCTGGGTCTGCCCTGATACAGCACCCAGCTGCACCACCTCCCAGGGCCTCCCCTGGATGTCCCACTCAGCTGGAAACAATTTGAAGGTTCAGAAGTTCTTAGATCTTCACTTTGGCAAAGAGTCTGCCTCATGTGAGCTGCTGCTGGGCTACCCCATGAAGGGAAGGTGCCTACATACCCAGTCCCCTACAGAGAGGGCAACCTTGAGGATGTGGTGCCCACCCAGGCTTGGTGGGTACCCCATTCCTAGCTGCATTCACAGCCAGGTTGGTTGGGACTTTGAGCAGCTTGGTCTGGTGGAAGGTTCCCATGGCAAGGTGTTGGGCTTGGATGACCTTTAAGGTCACTTCCAACCCAAACCAACCTATGATTTTAAAAGGGACATCGAGCTGCTGTGGGCTTGAGCAGCCCTGTGAGGCCTTGAGCAGCTGAGTCCTGTTGAGAGGTGCCCCAGCTCACAGCAGGGAGGTTGGAGTAGATGATCTCCAAGGTCCCTTCCAACCTAAGGCATTCTAGGATTCCCCTAATTCATTCTGGCACCTCCATTTCCATACCAAAGTTTTGAAGTGAGGTGAAGGGAGACCCCAGCTGTGTATCAGGAGGCAGAGAAGTGAAGTCTCATTTGGCCAGTGCAGGGGGATTTGAGAGGAGACTTCCCGAGCACTGCCTCTCTTCAAAGCTGAAGGGGAACGGCTGCCAAGACCTGCACTAACTTGACCTGGTTCCAACACTTGTCTTTTGGCTTCCTTTCTCCAGGCACACTCCTCTGGGCCTGCTTTTCCAGGCTTTTCCCACATTCCCAGCCTGGTGTTGGATTGGATGAAACCACCTCGAGAAGTCGCTTTGCTTGTCGGCATCTAGCACCACGCAGGAACAACACATGTCACAAGGTGGGGGGGAAGGGGGGAGGAGATGGGTGGGTTTGAACCAACAAGACACTTCAACTACTCCAGAAAGCCACCAATATTTGCCTGCTGGACAAATATAGGTGGGTGACACACACCTCTACAGGGCTTTCCGTTTCAGGAGGCTGCGGCAGCTGGTTGAAAGCAAAATGCAGAGAAATTAGTCACCCGCCAGGGACCCCTCACCCCAACAGCAACCCAGGGGCAGCACCTCAGGGAAAGGAGCTAAGCAAAGCACTCTCCACTCCAGCTGAATCATCACCAACTAATTACAGCCCCAATTAGTGTTTACACCCTCCTGACCCCAGAGTGAGAGTGGAGCAGGCGCCCTTTGAACGTCCCAAAGTGACTCTGCATCAAGGCAGGAGGCACAAGCGATGCTGCTTGCACCAGCAGGGAGGGGAGGGGAGAGGAAGGCAGTGCTGCATGTCACAGCAGCCTTACAATGTTGGGTTTAAAAAGGACAACACACACCAAACCAACCCATACTTCTGGTGGCTTCTCATCCATCAGCACATTTGCCTTGAGATAAAAGCCAGAGCAGCAAACATGAGCAATGAAACAAGAGGCTGAAGGGTGACAGCTTCCCAGATTGAGAATGAAGATGAGCAGCTCGGATCTAGCAGAGCTCAGACACACAACAGAGAGCTACACACTCACATGGAGCTGCCTGCTTCCTCCTGGGCAAAGTGATTGAACCTCCCAGCAACAGACACCAAGGCATACTCTGACAGTACAGCAATACCACAGCAGCTGGCCACTGACTGCCCAGCTCTGCCCAGGGGCACACCGACCAGACAGACAGATCAGGCACAGGCTGGGAGAGTGACCATGGGGTTTTACCCTAATACCTGCTGCAGCTTAGGGAGAGGAAGGACTCAAGATGCACAGGTTGGAAATAGGGAGAGCCTCTGCTTCCCCAGAAGGAGCGAGGCACTGCCCCCACCCCACTCCCTGGGCAGGGGCTCCTTGGCCAGGAAGAAGCCTCCTCCATCCTTCTCCTAATGGACTTTCCTCCTGGCTCATTCACACGGCCTTTGGTACGCAGTTTCCTTGCATTGTCACCACTCTTGGAAACCTCACAAGCATGCAAACCATTCCTCTCTTGGTCAAAATTGAAGCAGGATCTCAAGTTAACAGGAAGGACCTCATTTCTTGCAGGAGAACAGGGAGTTCCTGCACAGCCCCCCCACACACACACACTTTGTGCACCCTTGGTGCCTGTGGGCTGGACACTGGACGCGCCGTGGCCAAGTCATTAGGGAGTCTGGGCACATTGTTCTAATTGCAGACACTGCTTGCACAACTTGCTTCAGAGCAGAACATTTCTCCCTTAAGTAGCCAAGAGCAGTGAGGGAAATGTGTGTTGGCCTGCAGGGGAAATTAAGCACCTTCCTTCCAGGGGAGGCTGAAGCTGGCAGGACAAGTGGACATGCCTGCTACAAGATAACACTCAGGACTTTGGATTCCCAGTGCAAGCTTCCTTCTTCCTTCAGGGAAGCTGGACTAGATGACTTTTAAAGGTCCCTTCCAACCCAAACCGTTTAATGAGCCTACAAGTCCCAAATCCCTTCCAACCCCAACCATTCTCTGATTCCCAGGCTGATACCATGACCCCGAATTAGATCAAACATGGGTGTGCATCTTGGGGCTGAAAGCCAGCACAGATGAACAATCAGCATGAAATTGGTTTGATCTTTCTGTCTTAAAGGAGACAAAAAAGACATATCATAGCTAGCAAATTCCTGTGCCTTCCCACCAGAGCACACAGACAGCTCTTATAAATAGATCAACATGTTAGAACCAACCCCACAAACTCACCTGCAAGCTAAAGCTACTGCCCTGGGCAATGCTCAGATGGAGCATTCCCAATAAGCAAAGCCTTCAGCAATCTTTCAGGCAGGAAGAGAAGCTCCAAATACTTCAACTGTCATTGAGTCCAAATGGGTTAAACCAACAAAGAATTACTGAGCTGCAGCTACTGTGCTTCACTTCGCACTATCCCAGAGTGCAGGGGTTGGTGCCACCAGTGTCTGCTCTACCAAGGTGCCCACAGATGTCTGCTCAACTAGAAGGAGGTGGGCAGGGGGTGTGTGGTTTCCAGCTGGCTTGCCACCAAACCCACAAAACACAGGGCAGTGATTTCAAGGTGAAAAGCAGCATCTGGCCTCTTCCCAGCTGTTTCTCATGGACCTTACTGAAAACATCTCCATGCCCCTTAGAGGTGCCAGCCCTGGGGTGAGACCTCTCACTCCAAGGCAGCCTGGGGAGGTGTTAAATAAAAGCAGATTTACTACTGGACCATATTGAGGAATGTGTATTTTAGGAAGAAATTCTTTGCAGTGAGGGTGAGGAGACACTGGAACAGGCTGCCCAGGGAAGATGTTCAAGGCCAGGCTGGGTGAGGCCTTGAGCAACCTGGGCTGGTGGGAGGTGTCCCTGCCCACGGCAGGGGGTTGGAACTGGATGAGCTTGAAGGTCCCTTCCAACCCAAACCACTGTGAGTCTCAGATCCCATGTGTGATGCAATGGTGAAACATCAGAGGAGGATTGAATAGGGTGGGAGACAACTCAAGCGCCATTTTGGCTAGATTTCTTCTGATTCCATGCACCTCAGCTCTCCACCTGAAGAAAAGTGATGCTCTGGGGGCTGGGCAGCTGGTTGGAATTCTGAGACACCTCACTAGGAGCAGCCAGGTGAGCATCACCATGGTTGGACTCAATGATCTTAGAGGTCATTTCCAACTGAAACCATTCTGTGATTCTCTGTGTCCACCTTCCCAACTGGAAGGCAGTGGGTGGCAGGGTCAGAGTACAACATGTTCACTTTTTGTTACAAGCAGCAAAAGGTCTCTTCAGCTTGCTGTGCAAACCCCCTCAGCCCTTCCCTAGAACTCTCCATTCCCTCAAGGCTGGCAAGCAGACCCCTCCTCATCAGCTGGAACAGGAGAATGACAATTCCTGTGCCCTGGTGCTGGCCATCATGCTTCCAGTATCCATTTCCCCAACACTCTGCTTGCCAGGATGGTCTTTATCTGACTCAACAGTGGATGCACCTACCTCAAAAACCAACAAAGTGACAGCTCAGCTGTGAACTCATGGCATCTCACCTGAGGAGGGATGGCAGATGCTTCAGCCCTTTTCCTTTATGGCTTTGAGGAAGGGCTGAAAGCTTTCCTTTCATTTGCTTTCAGAGCACCCATCAAGATGAAAAGCTGTCCATGCCTGTCTTCCACAGACAATCCCAGCCCTGAGCACTGGGGATAAAAAGCTGGAAATGGTCTGAGGAAATGCAGAAGGATTTCCACTCAGGTTTGAAGTCTCAGGACAGCTTCTCTCAGGGTTCTTTGTGAACTATGCAGCAAACACCCCAAAAAGGCTTGAAATGCATTGCAAAAGCAGGTGGAGATCCCAGCTCCTGTAGCTTTGGCCTCCTCCAGAGAAGTGGCTTCAGCCAAACAGGATGGAAAACATCTACTGTCATACTACAAATGGGGAAGGAATCATCTTATCAGTGTGAGAGCACTCGCAAAACCCTCATCCTTTTCTCTTCAGCCTCACCAGACTTTGTTATCTTGACAGAAGAATGCACAATCCAGCACACTGTCCTCCACTTCAGGCCATCTCGGAGTTCCCAGGATTGAGATGGGACCAACCTCAGACTGGCTGAGCTTCCAGGGGCTGATGCCAGCCACCCACATCTCCTTTAGGTCTTCCTCCAAACACCCCTATAAACCAGGTAGGAAGGTGACCAGCTGGAGCAAGGCAACAGCAAGCTGACACCTGTCCCGGGAGGCCTTCAAGAGCAACGCTGAAGAAGCTTAGTCAAGCTAAACTGATCTGGCTCAGCAGAGCAGCAGTGGTGAGAATGAGATGCCCTGTGCTGAGCAGGAAGTTGAGTTCACTTCCTGAGTGGTCCCTTCTGATCCTGAAATCTGTGATTTTAGGAACCAACCCAACTCCATGCATGTGGCATCTAATGATTGGGGGTGAGGTAGGGACAGAGGTGGCAGAGAGGAGACAAAGGAGAGGGGAAAACCCCAACTGCAGAGTCAGGCAGCCAAAGATCACAGGGAGCTTTTGATAGCTTGGTTATATACCGAGATGCAAAGAACTAAAAGGAAGGTCTCAGATGTTTTCCTGTGAAACCACTGCCCTCTGCCTCAGCTCCTGCACAGCCATCTCCAGGATCAGCTGGAGCTCCAGCAGGTGTTTAGGGAGAGTCTTGGAGTTCCACTGGGACTGGCTCTTCAGATAGTCCTGGAAGTCTCTTTCCACTTTTTCCTCCCTTTTCTCAGTTTCTTCTCTGGTGTTCTTTCCTGCAAGGCATTCAGTAAGCTTCTTCCTTGTAGAACACAGAGCTAAGGCCCCACCTAATCTCATCCATGCCAAGAGACCAGAGCACAAACTATGCTGCTGTCCTCTCATGACTCTTCAATACCAGCAGCAAACTCCACGCAGGCCACCTGCATGCCAAGTCTCCTCTTACCTTGGAGGAATTAAATGCATAGGAAACTCCTAAGCTCTGCAGGTGCTCATCAATCAGAGCTGACTTGCTGTGGAGAGGTTTCAGGGCAGAGGGCAATGACTGTGATGCCCCCTCCCTGGAGGTGTTCAAGGCCAGGCTGGATGAGCAACCTGGGTTGGTGAGAGGTGTCCCTGCCCAAGGCAGGGGGTTGGCACTGGATGAGCTTTGAGCTCCCTTCCAACCCAACCCACTCTATGGACCTACAAACCGGGAACCAAGAGCACTGAACTGCTTTGACAAACTTCCCACCATTGTCACAGGCCTGCCCTGAAGCTCCTGGCTGGTGTACTGGTGGTGATGGAGGATCTCACACCTCACCTCCCTACATTCAGAAGCAGCAGGAGATGGGGAGCAGCACCGTGCCCTGCCGCAGGCCCTGCAAACTGCACAGCTGTCCCAGCCCTCACAGAAGACTCATGGCATCCAGAGGGGGGCAAAGGCAGCCCCCCAGCTCCCACTGGCATGTGATGGAGCAGCAGCCACACCTTGAGCCTCACCCACCTCCCCCCTGCAGCACACACCCAGCACAGGGACGTGGCTGAACAATTCTTCTCCCGCTCCCTTATCGCAGCCGGTTCGCAGCGGCTCTGCGCTGCCAGACGATGAGGTGGGAAATTTGGCATCAGGGCTGTCAGTGCCTGCACTGAAAGGTCACAGAGCTCTGCCTACAGGAATGCCTTCCCTCATTTTCCAGAGTTTCCAGTGCAGACTGCATGTTTGACTTGGGCTGGGGCTTTCCTGGAGACTTCAGCCTCTGATAAATCACTGACCTCGAGCAGGAGTGCAACCACTGCTCTAAATCCTCCACCTTCCAGCTCCTACACAAGGACTGAACACAGTCAGGACTATCTTCCCCACACATTTCACAGCTGCAATTCACTAGGAAGATGATATAATAATTTATTTCTCCCCCCCCTTCCTCTGCTTCCAAAGAGCTGTAAGAAATATCCCTGCCTCCCCTTTCCAAAGAGCTCCCCCCCGAGTCCCGGTTTGTGCAACAGGAACGGTCCAAAGACTGCAGGACTTCTGAAGAGGAAAGGGAAAAAAAGCCCAACCCAACCAACAAACCAAACATATAAAGGCAGCCCACAAAAATTTATGAGTGCCTGCATTTCCTCTGCTTGAGACATAACAAGTGAAGCACTGTCTAAGTGCAAATACACAAGAGGAATGACCGTGGAGCAAGCTCTTGCTGCAGGCAGAGACAGAATAATTTCCTAAGTGCACCTCTCCAGCACTTCAGAGGTTAAACTCTCCAGCTCCAATCAGCAGCTGCATAAACCAGCACCTACTTTGCACCTTAGCCATCCTGGGCTTTAGTTCATCACTGATAAAGAGTACTGAGGTGGTTATTTCAGCCAATCCCCTTTGAACTTGGACTTGGCAGTTCCCTTTTCACCTACTTGAAACCTCCAGACCCAAGTGCAGAGCTGAACAAACCCAAACAGAGGCCAAGCCCCAGGCTACAGCCAGTGGCTCTGCAGAGGGATCCTGCTGGATTCAGTTCTATCAGCTGCATGACTGCATAAAACTGAAACCCTGCAATTGTTTCAGTTGGGAGAGACCACCAAGACCACTGACTCCAACCTTCAGCCCAACACCACCATGGCCATTAAACCACCACCTGAAGTGTCACAGAATGGTTTGGGCTGGAAGGGACCTTCAAAGCTCATCCAGTCCAACCCCCCTGCAGGCAGCAGGGCCATCCTCACCTAGATGAGGTTGCTCAGAGCCTTCTCCAGCCTCACCTTGAATATTTCCAGGCACAGGGACCTTCACTACCTCCCTGAGCAATCTGTTGCAGTGTTCCAGCAGCCTCCTGGTGCAGATCTTGTTCTTTACATCCAATCTCAACCTGCTCTGCTCTCATTTCAAACCATTGCCCCTGGTCCTGTCCCTGCAAACAGACCCTGTGCAGCCTGCTTGTAGCCCCCTTCAGGTTATGTCTACACAGTCCCTGAAACCCTCAAACAACAACAATAGGAAGGAAAAAAACCAAACCCCAAGCACCAAGGTTCTATTTAATTCAAATCTTAAGTTCAAATCCCAAAAGGTTTAAATGAAGAGGTGGCAAACTCGAGGTGCTGCTGCACTTGGGGGTTTGCTGGCTCCTGCCCCAGCCCTGGGCTGGGGGGAGAAGGAGCAGAGCAAACTCGAGGTGCTGCTGCACTTGGGGGTTTGCTGGCTCCTGCCCCAGCCCTGGGCTGGGGGGAGAAGGAGCAGAGCAAACTCGAGGTGCTGCTGCACTTGGGGGTTTGCTGGCTCCTGCCCCAGCCCTGGGCTGGGGGGAGAAGGAGCAGAGCAAACTCGAGGTGCTGCTGCACTTGGGGGTTTGCTGGCTCCTGCCCCAGCCCTGGGCTGGGGGGAGAAGGAGCAGAGCAAAGGGAGAAGCAAAGGGGCAGCTGCCGCCGTCTGGGTCGGGTGGGCACGGGAAGCAGCGGCAGCTCCCAGCGCAGGCTCTGGCACAGCTCTCCCTTGCCTGTAAACATCTCCAGTGCCTTTATTGGCAGCCACCACTGAAGGTCACACAGCAGCAGCAGGCCCAAATTCCAGGAAAAAAAAAAGCAAGCCTCCAAACGAAAAAAAAGCAAAGCAAAGCTAGAGAGCTGCTCTTATGTAACTGCTGCCGGAGCCTTGGCAGGGGCCCAGCAGAGCAGCTCCCTGCAATGTGGCTGGGAGAGAGGGGAGGGGGAATGGAGATAGAGGAAAGGGGGAAAAAAAAACACCACCAAACCAACCAACCACCCAACACAAACCCAAGCCAAAGTAGGACATCTCCCAGCCCTGTTCAGCATCCTGAGCGTGCCACCTGCAGGTCAGCTCTGACACTTCTCACCCTGGCAGCCCATAAAACACTCAGCTGCCTCTCCAGGCCAGCTGTGTTTGGCGGCCCAAGGCTCGCCCTGCAGGTGGAAACTGGGCCACCGTGTCCCCAGCCACCTCTGTGGGGATGGGGTGGACAGGAACGTGGCACTGAGAGCAGCAACGCCTCAGCTGGCAGGGAGCTGTGCTGCTGGGGCTGGCCTGGAGCACAGGGAGCCCACGGTGGAGCTCACCAGCACAACCTGCAGCATGAAACACCACTCAAGCCGTGGATCCATAGAATGGGTTGGAAGTAACCTTCAACATCACCCAGTGCCAGCCCCTTGCCATGGGCAGGGACACCTCCCATCAGCCCAGCTTGCTCAAGGCCTTGAACACCTCCAGGGAGAGAGCAGCCACAGCCTCCCTGGGCGACCTGTGCCAGTCTCTCCCCACCCTCACTGCCAACAATTTCTCATCTCCAGTCTCAGTCTCCTCTCTCCCAGCTCACATCCATTGTCCCTCATCCTGTCACTCCCAGCCCCTGTCAAAAGTCCCTCCCCAGCTCTCCTGTAGCCTCCTTCAGATACTGCAAGGCTGCTCTGAGGTCTCCCTGCAGCCTTCTCTTCTCCAAGCTGCATTTATATCCTGCCTGAACTTGTGGTGGGTTGAGGACTGAATGAGAAGTCAATTAAGCTGTGATGTCTAATTAAAGCAGGGTTTAGTTATTACTGCTGTATGAAGATTCACACTTGATGGCACTCCAGAGAAATGTACCTAGGGTTGGAGCCTCTGCTGGGACACCACCACAGTCAACAGCTCCAAGAACAGGACTGCAGCCAAGGAGTCCCTCCCAAGGAGCCTCACCCCAAGAGCTTTTACAGCCAAGGTGACAGTGCCCTGCCTTGGGGGCTTCTACTGTCTTACTACTCAAGTCACCTACACAGCCCACGTTAAGACCACCCTGTGAAGCTCTTCAGCTCAAGCTTGACCCCTTCAGCTCCCAACAACTTCCTGCTGCTTGAGGAGGGCCCAAGAACCAGGACCTGCACCACAAACCAAAAATACAAGCTCTGAGCACCCAGCTCCTCAGACCAGGGCAAACCCAACACAACCACCTTGCAAATAAGGTGCAAATGAGATGCAAAACACTTTGCAGGTTCTGGTTTCCTATGAAAACAAATCATGCTTTTCACCCAGCTCTCAAAATACCTTCTCTGCTCTTCCACTGAGACCAGCCCCACACAGCCACTACCCCAAAGCCCTGGGAGCTTGTAGAAGTTTAGGGGAACCTGGATGCTTTGGGAATGCTGCAAGATGCTTTTCCTTCTGAAGAGTATCCCAGTTCCTGCCCTCAAACCCAGCCCTCTGACAGGAATTCTGCCCCAACAGCAGAGGCTGCACAGTTAAAGACATCTACAACAGCTTTGAGATGCTGGGCCACATCAGACCATGACCTTCAGCTCACATTAGACCCTGACACCTCACACTGCTGCTGCTTGGAAAGCTCCAGTTGCTTCCTGCCCCCTGCTTCCAACAAAAAGGGAATTCCAGCTAGCCCCCTCACAGAACCACATCAACACACTGAGGGTGGGGAGAGCCTGGCACAGGCTGCCCAGGGAGGCTGTGGCTGCTTCCTCCCTGGAGGTGTTGATGGCCAGGCTGGATGAGACCCTGAGCAAGCTGGGCTGGTGGGAGGGGTCCCTGCCCACGGCAGGGGGTTGGAACTGGATGATGTTGAAGGTTCCTTCCAACCTGAACCATCTTATGAATCTATGAACTAGGCCAACAGATTTGACCTTTGCTACCCCAACCCTTCCCTTCCACACCACTACTCCAGCACTGGAGACATTCCAGCAACCACCTGGCTGAGGCCTTGGATTTGCAAGGCGTGCAGTGATCCTCGTGCTCAGGTCACAGAACTCATCCTCCTTCCTCTTCCCTGGGGGATTTCCTACCTTCCAGGGGAATTCCAGAGGGAAGGCCACTCCCTCCCTTCCCTCAGAGAAGGTGCAGGGGGACCAGGACATTGCCTATCAGGACTTCCAGTCTGGGCCTCCTGGTCCTTTTTGGTATCTGTTGTTTGGACTCTCACTGCAGGTTACCTTGCAGCAAGCAGCTAAGAGAACTCAAAGCTCTGCACCCTCCCACATCAGCACTGCCAGGCCCTGCCACCAGAGCTGCTTCAGCAGCTCAACCCTGAGGAGCACTGCAGCTGGTCAGAAAAACCAAGCTGTGCTTAGTTCAACAGCAAAGGAGCTGAACCATTTCAGCCTAATCACAGAGATTTCTCCATCCTCTGCCATCAATCTTTGCAGTTCCCAGGGTTGATAAAGGGATTAAAGGAGAAAATAGCCCTAAATGAAACCCCAGGATTTCCTCTGAGACTTGTCTGTGGTTCAAGCCCCAACTGAACCCCTCTCTCCAAGCAGGCAGTGCTGGCTGCTGCTGCTGCTGGTGGTGAACACACCTGCTCCCTCCACACAGTTCCTCCTCCAAGGAGCAATAAAATTCCTCCTTTGCAGCCTCCAGACCAAATCCTAAATTGCTCTGCACGCTCTGCCTGATTTATTGCAGGAAAGACAGCACATTACAGCCAGAAACTGAAGGGGAAAGAGGTTCAGATTACGACTTAATTTGCAATTAACCAATTCCACTTTCTGTCTGAAGTTCCTCCAAGATAACATTGCAGATCTGGAAGCTATTCTGGGAAGCTGCAGCACCACACAAGCTAAGGGCTCGAGCAGCAGACAGAAACGTTTGCCTGCTGCAGACGAGCTTCAAACCCAGGGCACGGAGGGAGGGCAGGGCAGCTACTCCCCAGGAGAGAGGGGAAAGCAGCCCTGGATTATAAAGGACAGGAAAAGAAAGGTTAGACACTACAGCACCTCTGGGATGGCATAATGCCACAGGTTTGGTGGGAAGCTTGGAGATGCACCTGAGGTGTGGGGCAGAGGTGATGGCAGTGCAGCAAAGGGAACTGTGGCACACACCACACTGACCTTCAGCCCCCAATCAGGCTCTCACTCTGCAGACAGCCCAGCCACCAGCTCCCTCCTGGGCACAGCCTGCCCACCAGCTCCCTCCTGGGCATGACAGCTGGAAGGGCACGCCAGGAGGAGAAGCTCCCACCAGCAAGCAGCAGGGTCAATGCTCTGAGCAGCCCCAGGTGAGGATCCTCTGATCCTGAGCTTTTTGTTGAAGCTAAAAACTGGGGACAGAAGGCTCATGACATTTTTCTTAGGCAAGGTATCTCAGACCCTGGCTGGACCTTGGGCTCCACAGCCTGGAGATGGAAGCCCAGTACAGACCAGGATGATGGTGACAGCACCAACCTGAGCATCCCAACCACAGGCTAGGTTAAAAAATAAAGCCCCAAAAGCCCCAACTCTGCTTTGCTCTTGTGAGGAATTCTGCTCCTTGCCTCCCTTGGAAGCCCTGCTGAGCAGAAGAGCTCCTCCAACCTAACCCTGGGTGATGTGCCCACTTTCTGGCCTGCTCCTGTGACCAACAGCTTGGCTTTCAAACCCATTTCAACAGGCAAGCTCCCCAGGCCTTATCTGCTTTTCAGAGGGAAGCTCACCCAGCAACTTCAGCCCATCAACATCAAACTGCACAAGCTCTGCAGACAGCCATTTCTGGTGGATTTCATTATCTACCCCACTGAAGAAAGGAGCAGGAATGTCCTGAAGTGTTTTAAGTGGTTGGATTTTGTTCCAAATAAAAGGCTGGCTTGGGAGAGCCTGCAGGAAACAGCACAGAGAGGAAAATATTTCTTTTCCCCCTCCTTGGTATTTCAAGTAAAATTAGGTGCCAGGCACTCTCCAGCTCAGTATTATACATTCATGCAAAAAGCAGCTCAAAGTCAGCCCCCACACAGGAGATGTTTCTGGGGCTTGTGTTGGTGTTTTTTGTAAGCTGGATGAGGAAGTGGCAGCAGCAGAGAGAGCTCAGCCCCATCCCTCCGCCCCGAGTGCCACTGCCCAAACCAGACACGCCGCTTTTAAGAGTCCTTAGAAAGCTTCATTTCAGTTAAGCCTGAAAGTTCTCACTCAGCTATGGCTTTTCTTCCCCCCCAAAGCAGCCACTGACAGCATCTAAGCAGCCTGGGCTGCTGCACTGCCAAGCAGAG
This sequence comes from Melanerpes formicivorus, assembly GCF_026170545.1. Taxonomy (NCBI): domain Eukaryota; kingdom Metazoa; phylum Chordata; class Aves; order Piciformes; family Picidae; genus Melanerpes; species Melanerpes formicivorus. The sequence goes on from NW_027142390.1 coordinate 1,676,102, forward strand.
GCATGGCTTTGATGGCAGCAAGCTCCTGACAGGGCTCCAGAAGGCAGCCGCTCTTCACAGGGTTACACCACACCTCTTCCACGAGACAATAAACATTTTAGGTGGCTTCAGACACCAAATCTTGGCTGAGAAGCAACAGGAAGGCAACCAGATGCTGTTGTGAGCTGCATGACTGTCACCTTTTTTGGTAAAGAGATTCTGCACAAGGACTCAGCCCTCAGCAGCCCCATCTGCACCCACCCGTGCCCTGGGACACGAGCGATGGCTCCTGCTGAGTCAGCAGCTGGGGACACCTCATTCAGGGTCTTCTGCAGCTGGCTTTTGGCAGGTCCCTCCATGTAGCAGCTCCTGCAGGAACATCACTGAACCTCAGCATTGACTTTAGCTGCAAGAGCCCATTCACTGATGGTGTTCTAACGGTGCTTGTGGCAGCTGATGCTCCCAAGAGCACTCAGATCTGGGCCTGCACCTCCTGTGGCATGGGATGATTGCAGACTGCCAGAAGTTCTAACTGCATTTGGACTGAATATCCCACTGTTCAGACCAGCATCCCAGGGAATGACATCTGGAATCAGTTATGGTGACTATTCCCAGAGCAGACACAGGGCAGACTGGAAACAGCTACTCCACTGACACACAGACTGGGAAGCTCACTGCTAAGGACACACCAGGACAGGTCACAGGGCTACTCATCAAACAAACACCATGGAAACAACACTGCAGGAAGTAAAGAAAAGTGAAAACCTCAGCATTATCCAATTCAATGGTAATCTGCTGGGAAAGAGAAAAGGGGAAGAAGTAAAAGCAAGCATTAGTAAGAGAAATCACAACGAGCTTTCATGTCAGGAGCTTAGAAATCAAGTTCACAACCTTCATGCTGCCACCCAGCACTGGGGAGCAACATCAGCCAGCACTGGGATGTGGTGGGATGGGGAACTGCCACACCAAGGAGCTTCAGAGGCAGGATGAGCCCTGCCTTTGATCCTGTGCCAAGTGACAAACCAGGCAGGCTGCCTGATGGAGATCCAAGAACTTCACCCTGGGGCAGGAGGAGTCGGCAGCAGCCCGAGCTGCCAGCAGCAGCACTGCGGAGGTTGGGCTTCCAGTTTGGGAAGGAGAAAGGGAGCTTTGAGTGTGAAGTCCTGCATGGAGGGACAGGACTTGGGGTAGTGGCTTTAAACTGGAAGTAGCTCAATTTAGATTAGAACTCAGGAAGAAATTCCTCCCCACAAGGGTCATGAGAGACTGGAACAGGTTGCTCAAAGCTGTGCAAGCTCTGACCCTGCAGGTGTTCCAGGCCAGGCTGGATGAGGCCTTGAGCAACCTGGGCTGGTGGGAGCTGTCCCTGCCTGTAGCAGGGGGGGTGGATGACCTTTAAGGTCCCTTCCAACCCAAACCTTTCTGTGATTCCATGAAGTGAGGCTCATCAGCTGGGAGGCACCCAGCAAGCCATGCCTGAGTGACATGTTTCCAAGGGAAAAGCTCGGGTCTAGCCTACACTGTCAATGTGGTGAAGCTTCCTGCCTATTAAATACACTACAGTATGGTACCCAGCAGCCAGCAAGGCTGGGAGCCTGCCAAGATGAGGAGTCTTGAGCAACCTGCAAGCTCAGAGCCTTCCCACCAGCTTCTCTACATCTGTGCTCTCACCACAGGCTTTGCATGCTGCAGAGGGATCCCAGCTACTTCATGAAGGTCTTTGCTAGTGGCAGTGGGCAGCAGCATGTGCTCCTTGCACTTGCCACCTGCCAGAGGGCCCTGGGTAGGGGCCAGAGGGTGCAGGGGTTTTGCATGTGCTAGGAGAGAGCAGAAGTGAGAGCTTTTATAGACCTGACTGCTCCAGCCAGCTCCACATGGCACTGCAGCAGCAATCACACACTGCCAGAGCTGCCCTGGCACCAACTCCAGCACAGCAACACCCATCTGAACCTGAGCAGAGACTTCTGCACTCTGAGGGTGGCAAAGCACTGGAACAGAGAGGTGGTGGAGTCCCCAGCTCTGCAGTCATGCAAAACCTGCCTGGATGCCATCCTGTGCAACCTGTTTAAAGTGATCCTGCTAGAGGATCTCCAGAAGCCCCTTCCAGCCACAGAATCACAGAATGGGAGGGCTTGGAAGGGACCTCAAAAGATCACCCAGTCCAACCCCCCTGCCAGAGCAGGCTCACCCAGGGCAGGGCACACAGGAACACATCCAGGTGGATTCTGAGTGTCTCCAGAGAAGTAAACTCCACCACCTCTCTGGACAGCCTGCTGCAGGGCTCCAGCACCCTCACAGTGGAAAAGCTTTTCCTCATGTCCAGGTGGAACCTCCTCTGCTCCAGCTTGCAGCCATTGCCCCTTGTCCTGCCACTGGATATCCCTGAGCAGAGCCTGGATCCATCCTCCCTCTATCAACATGAATGAGGTCAACCCTCAGGCTCCTCTTCTCCAAGCTACAGAGACCCAACTCCCTCAGCCTTTCCTCCTAAGGGTGATGTTCCACTTCCCCCCCTACCATCCTGTGCCTCTGCTGCTGAGAATCACTTGGAAGTGACTCCTGGCAGCTGTGTGAGCACCTGACCCCCCCTCAGGATGGCTTTGGTCAACAGGCTGGTCACAAGAGCAAGATTTGCCACCTTGATGTCTGTGCTGAGCAGCAGCCTGTGAGCTCCTTTTTCCTTCCTCTTTCACACTCCAGGATGACTTCCAAAACAAAAGGTATTGCCTTGCAAGTGGTGACTAAACACAGCTCTGAGTCACAGGGGAGAATAAACACAACTGCACTCCCCACAGCAGACAGCCCAAGCTGCTCTGCTACTACCAGCAGTGTCTATCTGCAAGCCATCAGCTGCCTTTCCACAGGCAGAAACCCACTTCCCAAGCAGCTTATCTTGCACTGGGTAACTGCTCTGCTCTTGCAGAAACTGATGCCTTTTCCTACCCTGGCAAGATTCTGAGACTCTTGTGGGGTTCTCTGTGGTCTGAGTGCTGCAAGTTATGGCAGATGTGATCTTCTAGAAACGCTGCTTCACCCAAGGTAGCCAAAGCAAGCCTGAGGAAGCCCTGTAAAGGACTTCATAAAGGTCCTCCCCAGCCTAAACAAGTCAGTGCTCCTACTCCAGTGGAAGAAAGGCATCTCAGAGTGACATCAGGGGGCAGCAGGGGAGGTTTGGCTGGACAATGGAGGAAAGTTCTTCCTTGAAAGGATTCTCAAAGCCTGGAACAGGCTGCCCAGGGAGGTGGCTGAACTCCCATTTGTGGGGATGTCTCAAAGGTGCTGAGAGGTGATGCTCAGGGCCATGGCTTAGCCCCAGACTGGGTACAGGTAGAGAATGGTTGGACTGGATGACCTTAAAGGGCTTTTCCAACCCAAATGATTCTGTTACTAGAAACAAAAGCCCTCAAAGCTCTCATCTGGCTTTTGTTGGTGTTCAGTCCATACACCAACCACCTCTTCTACTGCTTAAGGTGACCTCAGGCTCTCTGGGTTAAGTAGAGGAGCCTACAGTCATGTGCCAAAGCAAAACTACATCTGTGATTACCCTTAATCCATGATGTCCCCAGCATTGGGCAACAGGAAACATCACTCTACACTGGTTAGAGCATCACCCACTCCCTTCTGCAGGCTACAGCCAGTCCCTTTGCATGTCAGAGTTGTAGTCTCTCACAGATGTCTCAGTAAAGGACCTTGAGAAGTGCACAGAAGATCTCCACAGGGCTTCACCTTGTGCTGTTATCACCCAGGACCAGACACTGCCACTGAAACTGCAGGTTTAGCTGAAACCTGCAGCTGCAGCCCTTCCCTACCTGCCCTGATCCACCTCTCACCCCACACTGATATGCATCTTCCTTGTAGTGGATCAGGAAAATCTTCCAGAGCCAAGGAGTTTCAGAGCAAAACACTCCCTGGTTTGACCTCAGGGGCTAGAGCTAAGCAGGAGCAAGAGCCAGGAGATGGCTTGGAGCTAAAGGGTCAAGAGGCTGGGGCCAGGCTCTGCTCAGTGGTGCCCAGGGACAGCACAAGGGGCACAGACTGGAACCCAGGAGGTTCCACCTGAGCAGGAGGAGAAAGTTGTTTGCTGTGAGGGTGCTGGAGGCCTGGAGCAGGCTGCCCAGAGAGGTTGTGGAGTCTCCTGGTGTGGAGAGCTTCCAACCCCCCCTGGGCACTGTGCTGCTGGGCAAGCTGCTGTGGGAGCCCTGCTGGAGCAGGGGGCTTGGGCTGGGTGAGCTCCAGAGGTCCCTTCCAACCCCTCCATGCTGGGATTCTGTGAGCTCAGAGGTCATGGCAGCAGTGGGAAGAACATTCCCTGGCAGGGAGCTCAGCAGTGGCCATCCCTGCCCTCAGGGCATTTTCCTAGGAGTCTCCTGCTGGCTCTGGGCTCTGCTGTGTGCTCAGCTGGGTGTGCTCAGGTAACAGCCCACACCCCCACATGTGCCCAGCCTGCTCTCCTTCCCCTGCTCTGCCTGGCTGCCAACAGAGCAGTGCTCTGCTCCCATCCTGCTCGCCCCCAGCCAGGCTGGCTCAGGCACAGGTCATGTGCTACAGAAAACCATTTGGGTTAGAAAAGACCTTTGAGACCATTGAGTCCAGCCCTTACCCCAGCACTGCCAGCTCACCCCTGAGCCATGGGCCTCAGCACCACATCTCCAGGGCTTTGAAACCCCTCCAGGGATGGGGACTCCAGCACTGCCCTGGCAGCCTGTGCTAGGGCTTGAGAACCCTTTTGGGGATGAAAGTGCTCCTCATGGCCAACCCAAACCTCCCCTGCTGCAACTTGAGGCCATTTCCTCTAGTTCTGCTAGGTGGGAGAAGGCACCAATGTCCCCCTGGCTCCAACCTCCTTCAGGGAGTTGTAGAGAGCCAGGAGGTTTCCCCTCAGCCTCTTCTTCAGACTAACCAAACCCAGCTCCCTCAGCTGCTCCTCCCCAGCCCTATTCTCCAGACCCTTCCCCAGGCCTTGCTGCCCTTCTCTGGTCCTGCTCCAGGCACCTCAATGTCCTTCTTGGAGTGAGGGACCCCAAGCTGACCCCAGCATAATCCCAGCTGGCTGCACAGCCCATGAGTGCTACTAGCTCCTCTGCTAAGGGTTTCTGTGCCTGCAGAGCATCTTCCTTCCCTGCAGCTCCAGCTCCAAACAATTATTACTGTCATGGAGCCGACCTCTGAAAGCTTTGCCTTTCTGAGCTGTGAGTCTGCACAAGTTTAAATGCTACTGCAAGTGAGAATGGGACCTGAGATGCCATCTGCTCCTGGGAATGGACTCCCAGTTGCTGCTGCTTCCAGCTCCAGCTGCCAGGGGCTCACAGGTTACAGGGCTCTGTGCACCTCATGGGGCATGGCAACCACCTGAATGGCTCAGAAAGGCACTAGACACCTTAGCCTGGGCTTTGAGGCTGGCTGTAGGAATGCCTAGATAGACATTTGGGCATACACAACAGTCTTCTGATGCAAACAAGTCTGTACCTACAGAGAAACCTTCTCCTCAACAAGACCAAAGAGTTGCTTATGTAGGCAAGGGAAAGAGAAAAACCAGAGGTGAGTGTAGAGCTTCCACCTAGACCTCACAAAAAAGAGATCTTGGATCCATTTAAACTAAAATCAAGCCACAAAATACCCTCTGGTTGCAAGGTGATGTGAGCTGAGGAAGAGTCAGGGCAGACAAAGGGTTGCATCCTTCACAAAACATAACCAAGTGAAGGCTTTTTAGGGTGCCAGCAGCTGCAGGAGTTAGGCTTCAGCCTGGGAGCCTCCAGTAGAGAAGCAAGAGGAAGAAGCTTCCCTTTCAAACTCTGTCTGAAGCTATTAGCTGACTAAAAGTGGTCTGTGCTTGTTCCAGTACAGAAGGGCTTAGACACACAAAACACAGCCTGGAAGGGTGAGGCTTTTATTTCCCAGTGGTTTAAGACAGCCTGATGAAGTGTGAGTTACCTTTTCTCCATAGCCTCTGTCTTTGGTCATCATTTCCCTGAGTGTCTGTAAGACTTTAATGCACAGCTTCTCCTCATTCTCCTCCAGCAGCTGCTTGGTGTGCTTTATTAACCTGGAAAAGAGCCAGCACAGCTTCTTTCAGCACTGAGAGCCTAACCATGGGGTGAGCCAGATCACAGAGTGATGGGGGGTGGAAGGCACCTCTAGTCCAGCCCCCCCTTGCTATCCTCACTGGCTTAAGCTGTAAACCAGTTTTATCATCATAGCATAGAGGGCAGATTGGAACTGGAGATGAGGAAGAAACTCTTGACAGTAGGGGTGGGGAGACACTGGCACAGGTTGCCCAGGGAGGCTGTGGATGTCCCCTCCCTGGAGGTGCTCAAGGGCAGGTTGGATGAGGCCTTGAGCAGCCTGGGCTGGTGGGAGGTGTCCCTGCCCATGGCAGGGGGGCTGGAACTAGATGATCCTTAAGGTCCTTTCCAACCCAACCCATTCCATGACTCTGATTTCAGGGTAGGCCAAGGCCACACCAAGCTGGGCACCAACCCACAGGGCAAGGGCAAAGTGGGAAAAAGCAGACCATAAATCCCCCTCCCAACAAGCCAGCCTTGAAGACAGCTTACTTGCAGATGAAACCTCCACTTTCACATTTCCTCCTGGCATCTGTGTTCTCAGGGAAGAGCAGCTCAGGCCTGTGAAGCACATCCACCAGGACTGAGAGCTCTGCCTGCACCAGAGGCCGCAGGCGATCCTCCAGAGCCGAGACGATGTCCTGGAACAGAAGCAGGCCAGGGCTTCAGACCAGCACCCAAACACAGCCACAGGCTCATGGACTGCACACAGCACAAAAGAGGGACAGGACCCCTGGCTCTGCCCCAGATGCAAGACCACAGAGCTTGGGCAGAGAAGACTTTCAGAGCTGCTGCTGTGTGGTGGTTTCAGCGAGCAGCCCTGCTTCCCAGCAGCCCCCCAGGGCTCTTGGCTCCCCTGCCCTGTCCTGCCCCCATCTTGCTAGGTGCTTCTCTTGATAAAGGGGAAAAGAAAAATGCAGATTCATAGCTGCACTGAAACTCTGTGATAATGATCAGGTTCTTTGTGCTTCAGGAACTGTTGAGCTGCTCCTCAGCAGCCCTGTGCCCCAGATTGCTGCTCTTCTCTGGACATGCTCCAGCACCTCTGTGTAGCGAGAGGCCCAAACGGTGCAGCAAGGCTACTCCAAGCACCCCCAGACACCAGCACCCCCAGACACCAGCACCCAGGAGCAGCACTTCCACACCCATCAGCTGTGCACATGCAGCTCCCTGCTGTGCTGCAGTGGCTTCCCTGCATTTCCACACAGCCCTACTGCACTCCCCAGCAGCTGACTCCTCAGTGGCAGAGGGCTGCTGGGGGCTCACCTGCAGCCTCTCAATGATGTTTCTGTAGTCCCTGGAGGCAGCCAGCACGGAGTCCCTGCGGGCAGCGTTCCTGGCAGTCATCCTCCAGTTCATGGCAGTCTTCTGCACAAGGTTGTGGGACTTCAGGAAGAGGTTGTTCACCTGGCTGTCCAAGTCCACAGGGATGGCAATGGCTCTGCTCTTGGCTGCAAACAGACCACAGTTAGTGAGAGCTGGCTCCCTCGGCCCTGGGGGACCACCAGCTCCAGAACAAGACAAGCTCTGCTTCACCTCCCTTCTACAACCTCCTTCCTGGGCATGTAAACAGGCCCTGTGCAAATGGCCTCTGGAGGTGCTCCAGAAGTGTGTGGCTATGGCACTTTGGGATGGGGTTTAATTGTCCTGGTGGTATTAGGGCTGATGCTTGAACTTAATGATCTCAGAGGTCTTATCCATGATGTGGCTTAATGGCCATGGTGGGCCTAGGCTGACAGTTAGGTCTTTCTCAACCAAAACAATTCAATGATCCTCTGGCAACACCTCTGTTCTGCACTACATTCACAGCTTTCCACACCTTGGAGCTCTTTTACTGTGTTTGAAGTAGGGTCTGAACTTACACACATGCTCCCAGCATCCCATCCCAACACAAATGCACACCCACCCCACAGATCATGGCCTCAGATCCAGGGCAAGTTACTCTTCCTGCTACTAAAAGCAGAACAGACTCCAGGGAGGAGTGGCACAAAAGTATTTCCCTGCTGCAGATGAGAGTCACAGCCTGGTAGAGGTTGAAAGGAGCTCTGGAGCTCCCCCAGCCCAAGCCCCTGCTCCAGCAGGGCTCCCACAGCACCCTGCCCAGCAGCACAGTGCCCAGGGGGGGTTGGAAGCTCTCCACACCAGGAGACTCCACAACCTCTCTGGGCAGCCTGCTCCAGGCCTTCAGCACCCTCACAACAAACAACTTTCTCCTCCTCATCCTCAGGTGGAACCTCCTGGGTTCCAGTCTGTGCCCCTTGTGCTGTCCCTGGGCACCACTGGGCAGGTTCTGTCCCAGCCTCTTGCCCCCCACAGCTCCTTTAGCTCTTGCTGAGCACTGCTCAGCTCCCCCCTGGGGCTGCTCCTCTCAGGCTCTCACAGGAGTGCAGAGAGCTCTGGGGGCTCAGTGAAGGAAGCACTCCAGGTTACAGTGACAACAACTCTTGCTCAACCACGACAAGAGCTCTGGCCTTGTACTGAGCCTTGTCTCTGAGTTTTCAAGAGGCACCTTCAGGAAGTGGAGTGCAGCCTGGGCCTGGCAGGGTGGCATGCCAGCAGCAAGAGCTGGGGGCCCAGCTTTGCAGTGGCTACTGGTGGTGACATCCATTGCTTACCTACATCTGAGAGGACCCGAATGCAGCTCTCCACCGAGGCCTTCTGGCTGGGCATCAACCAGTTGCAGTGGTACACCCTGAAGACCCCCTGCAGCAGCTGGACAAACACAGGCTGTCGAGTCTGGGAGAGAAGGGAAGCCCAACTCATGGCCATGCTGAGGTGCAGCAGCATCACCTTGAGGTGATTCTGCTCACCACCATTGCTGCTCCTGCACACCAGCCCTTTCTAACTGGTCTGCATCCACTTGTTAGGCAACTTCAGGCTGTAGACAGCTTATCTACCACACATCAGCCACTGAAGGGCAAGGGTGGGAAGGAAGACTAGAAGGGAAACATTAAATACAGGACTTCTAAAGCAGAAAGCCTGGGTAATTGAGCTTGACTAAGCAAGGAAATCAGGAGTCATCTCCATCTGTTTCATCAGAGTTATCAGCAAACCTGGCACCCAGGTTTGCTTCTTCTTTTAACACTGACCAGGAGCTGACTCAACAGTCCACAGGCAAATGGGACTCTGCTCTTGGCTAAAGGACAGCCCAGCTCCCCAGTGGGAAACTCATCATTTGCTGCAATCTCATTTACTGCACAACCAGCCCTGTGTGTGCTTCTTGGGAGCACAGGTAGTAGTTAGTGGTGAGCACCAGAGCTGCTGTGGAGCAGCCAAAAAGCAAAGTGTGGGCTCGAAACTTGGATTTCCCAAGGAGACCTTCAGCTGCAGGTAGCTGAGCTGCTCCAACACACATCAGCTCTCTCCTTTCATCTCTGCAGCAGCCCAACAACAGTGCCCCAGACTGCCTGTTTGGTGTTGTGCAGTAATTACTGAGCAGAGCAACTCAGTTATTCTGCCTGCAGAGGCTACTTGAAAGGTTTCAGCTGCACCTGCAGTGGGAGGGAAGAGCCCATCACCCTGTGCTACACACTGCCACCAGCTAAGGGAACCACACCACAGTGCAAGGGCCACAAGAGGTAGGGAGCAGGGAAACAATACCTCTTTGACTCTGGTCAAGAGCAATGCCTGCTAGTGAGAGAAAAGGGGAGTTAGATGAAAGAGTTCAAACCAAGAGGTCATTCCATCTCTGCAGCAAGTCACCAAACCAGCCCATTACCAAGTGTACCCAAACAAATCAAAGCTCAAGAACCCAAAACCACCACAAGGCAAACACCTATCAGCCTCTGGTGCTGTGTCCAGCTCTGGAGCCCTCACCACAAGACAGACATGGACCTGATAGGGCAGGTCCAGAGGAGGCCACAAAGGTGATCAGAGGGCTGGAGCACCTCTGCCACCAGGACAGGCTGAGGGAACTGGGGCTGTTCAGCCTGGAGAAGAGAAGGCTCCAGGGAGACCTTAGAGCAGCCTTCCAGCACCTGAAGGGGCTCCAAGAAAGCTGCAGAGGGACTGCCTGCAAAGACCTGGAGGGACAGGACAAAGGGCAATGGTTTGAAATGAGAGCAGAGCAGGTTGAGATTGGATGCTGGGAACAAGCTCTGCCCCAGGAGGCTGCTGGAACACTGCAGCAGGTTGCCCAGGGAGGTGGTTGAGGCTCCATCCCTGGAGATATTCAAGTTGAGAGAAGACTCTGAGCAACCTGCTCTAGGTGAGGATGTCCCTGCTGCCTGCAGGGGGTTGGAGTGGCTGAGGCCCCTTCCAACCCATTCTGTGATTCTAGAGACAAGCCAAACAGCAGAGCCATGGCAGACAGCAGGATTCTCCAAGGGCATTAAAAACACCTGGATTTAAAAGCCACCCACACAGTCCTTTCAGTTCATGTTTAAAGACATTTCAGTCTCACAAAGCTTCAAAGACATTTCACTTGCTTCAACCAGCCCCATAAATCAAGTCAGAAATTGACTCCATGTTCTACCTGTCTCCAGCTCCACTCAGGAAAGCAAGCCTTGGGCAGCAGCAGCCTGAGGAGGCAAACAGCCTGGAGTGGTACTTGTGTAAGAGGGAAAGTTTTGGGCAGCTGCTCTCTGAACAGACAGATTTATGTTCTCCTAATTTGATGTTATTTGAAGTGCATGACAGATGTACAAGGTGCTCCTTGAGCAAGCAGGGCTGCTCCTGACTCAGAGGAGGCAGAACTGAAGGGGAACAAGCCAGAACATGAAAGAGCATGAGACAAGAAGAGGCTTGCATGGCAAGAAACGAGATGACAAGGAGCAGCAGGGAGGATGGGGGGGACTGAATCCAGGAGAGTGGCAACCATCCCTCCCCCTTGGAGAGGGGGGCACTGGGTGAGGGAGCAGGGGCTGCAGACTGCTCTGCTGCATCTCAGGTGGGAGGGAGAGTCCCACCCTGAGAGAGATGGACACCAGCCAGGTGGGGGCTGAACTCCTCAGGTGGGAGAGTCCTCAGTTATGGGCAGGAGTGCTGACAGGCAGGAGACACTGGAAGACAGTGTGGGGAGACACTGGGACAGGTTGCCCATGTGCCAGGCTGTGGATGTCCCCTCCCTGAAGGTGTTCCAGGCCAGGCTGGATGAGGCCTCAAGCAACCTGGGCTGGTGAGAGGTGTCCCTGCCCAGGGCAAGGGGGCTGGAACTGGATGGCCTTTGGGGTCCCTTCCAACACAAACCATTCTGTGAATCTCTGAATAAGAAGGAAGAGAACCAGAGCTCTTAGCTTAGAGATGTAGAAGGAAGCTGAATCTAGGGCAAGATAGGAAAAGCTACCAAATGAGATGGCAAAGAGAGGTGAGGTTGCTTCATCCTGCTAGACAGAGGGAGAGCTTGAGAAACTAAACCAACCTGCTGCCATCAAATCAACAGATGGCTAAAATGTGATGGTAAGGAAGTGGATTCAAATGCTGCACACCCTGAGATGACAATGAAAGCATGACAGCCAAGGCACAGAGGGGAGAGAAGGGCAGAGCCCTGGGGGACAAGGCTGACTTGATCTCAGCTTCTCATTCCTTGAGCAGAGGTTGACAAACTGATCCCACCAGTGTCCACAGACACCTCCTGCCTGTGCAGTGACTACAGACACTTTCAAGGCCCATGAGAAGCACATCAGCTGGGGGACTGCTCAGACTTGCCTGAGTGAAGACACAGCCCCAATAAAACAACTCAGCCTAAAGGCAGCTGGGGCAGCTCCCTGGGCTCTCCCAGGCAGTGGCAGCTGATGCCTCTGAGCCAACCCCAAGCACAGCTCTCTGCTTTCAGCATCACTGTCACAGAATGCATCAGGTTGGAAGGGACCCTCAAAGGTCATCCCCCTGCACTGAACAGGGACATCAACTAGAGCAGGTTGCTCAGGGCCCCATCAAGTTTGACCTTGAGTGTCTGGGTAAGGAGGGCTGCCAAAGGCTATGAGAAGCAGAGCTGTGTTGAATGCCAGGCAGTAGGCAGATCAGGCTGGCCACTGGCCACCCAGACATGGGATGAGCACAGGCCCTGACTGGAGGAGAGCAGACACACAGGTGGTCCACAGGGCAAAGGCAGGAGCACTGCTGCTCAGGGTGAGCCTTCACTTGGTGCACAACTGTGCAGCAGCTCCCTGAGCACTTGCCTGGAGCACTGCAGTCACCATGATGCAGAGGGGTAGGACCCACTCTTGGCTGGGGCACTGCCACATTTGACTGCCACATGCCCTTTATGACCACTTTTGGGAGCCAGGTGCCTGCACACCTGCTGCCAGGTCCAGAGCTGGGGTTTGCCCTGTGAGCAGCTGCCTTTGGCACGGGGAGGTTGCATCAAGTTTCAACAACTACTGCTCTCAGAGCTCTGACAGCCCTGCCAGGCACCTGACCACTCCACCCACACTCCTCCCAAGAAGTTCTTTAGGAATAAAAGAAATGATGTTATCTTGCTGCTGCAACACAAAGATCAGGGCAAAGTCCTGACACTGCTCTTCTGGGGTGGAAATCTCTACCTTCTGTCACTTCACAAACGCTCTAAGCCTCCTCCTCCCCTCCACGGCTCCCCAGCTTCTGAGCAAGACAAACAATTACTCACAGTGGAGTTTCTGGGAAGGTTTTGGGTTTGAAGGAAACCAGAATCCTGCTATCCAAACATGCTTTCTTTTGGCACCTTCTGTAAAGCAACCTTCTCCTCCTGTCCAGAAGGCCTTGCCACCAAAGCTTGACCTTCCCTCTCCATGGCTCTCTGGAGAACAGCTTGGTGCTGTGCCAGCTGCTCCACCACTGCCTGGCAGCTGGCAGGCTGAACTAAAAGCTTGTTTGCTCTCCTCCACCTGCCCACAACTGTCCTCTGATACTTGGCCACAAAGAGGATGAGCAGAGCCCTCAGATGCACCAGGAACAACTCCATCTCCCTCCCTGTAGTGTGTCTCACCTGGGATCTGCTGACAGAGGCCTGTGTGACCTCGGTAGCTGTAGAGCTGAACCTACTCAGGAAGCGATGTGATGCTTCAGCTTCCCTAGAAAACGTTTGCACTCTGATCTATAAACCCTTCCACTTCTACAGCAGCAGAGTCCCCTTGGTGCCAGGCTGAGGGCCTGCCCCCCACCACAGACCTGGGGCTCTTGGTAACTGGGAAATGGAACCCAAGGGGAAAGAATCGTTCCCCCGGCAGTGGATTTACACCTCCCACACTAACACTATGGGTGGAAGAGACCTTTAAGGTCATCAAAAGCCCAACCATCCTGTGTCTGTATTCTCCTACCTGCAGAGTAGTGCTCTGGTCAGAGAAGGGGGAACTGAAGAAGGTGGTGACTATGCTCATCACTATTTCTGTGACGTACTTCTCCAGGATGGAGTCCGCGTGCTTTCTGTCGCTGGTGTTGTTGCAAGCCTGCGAGACAATTCAGTCTCAGGTCAGAAAAAGCTCAGCCAAGGTGGCTTAATGAGTGTTACAGGCTGGAATTCTTCACTTTGCACAGGGATTCCTTGGCCATGGTGGTATTTATGACACTTGGGTTCCCTGGGTTTCCAGCACTCACACACAGAGGAGCAGAAGCCCAAGGCCGTTATGGGTTTCATGTGCTGGCACACAGCTTGCTCAGGAGGCAGGGAAAAACACAGTGCCTTAGAGGAAAGCAGGAGGGCAGGGAGGACTGAGGTGCAATAGGGAAATACTTGGAATCCCAGGCAAAAAGCCAAATGGCCAAACAGATGCCAAGCTTGGGAAAAATTTGTTCTGACCTGCCAAAAACCGTTGCCTCTCGCTGGGGAAGGAGCTCACCTCTGGCCAGAGTGAGCAAGCCAGGTGGCAGAAGAGAAAGGCACCAGACAACAGGGCAGGGTGTGGGGCTTTGCTGAAGGGTTGTTTGGGTTGGGGTTTTTTTGTGCCCCATGGAATAGGGCTAATGACATCCACAGGCATGAGGAGGAGGCAGGTACCGAGCTGAAGGAGCGCAGCATCGAGGGGAACCGATTGCCTTGATGCATTGTGACTCTGATTCACAGACTGCATGGGGTTGGAAAGGACCCTTCAAAGGTCAGCTTGTCCAAGCCCCCTGCAGGCAGCAGGGACACCTCCAGAGGAGGCTGCCCCAGGTCACCTCAGGACTGATCTTGCTCATCTCCAGGGATGCTGTCTTGCTCTCACTGCTCTTCTGTTCTCTGCAGCTTCTGGAGTTGAGCTGCTAGACAGAGCGCTCCTTACCCGGCAGATGTCGAGCAGGAAGTTCTCAAACAGCTTCCACATATGGTTGCTGGTGTAGATCTCTTTCATTTCTACTTCTGTGTCCACGTAGCAATGATTCAAGAAGTTGATGTAGGCGATTTTGACCTAAAAGGAGAAGAGGGTAAAAGAACCACAACAACCCAAACCCACAGGAACGACAGCAAACCTGAGTGGGATTCTGAATGAGTCTAATGCCACAGCAGAGCTGCTGCATAAATCCCTTGTAAGGCTGCTACCTCTTGCTTTTCCTTAAGCCCTGGTGAAACTTAATGCCATCAATAGCAAGGCAGCAGCCAACAGAATACAGCAGGGTTGCTGCAGACCAAATGTCAGTGCAATAATCCCTTCCAGTTCTGCAGAACCATCTGGTGAAGGTTAGCAGCACCCTCCAGAAGCCTCTCTGCCTCAAGACCCCTCTCTAACAACTGAGTGCAGCATCACCCCCCATTGGCAGGGCAAGGAAACAAGTGCAAGAGGATTTCACTGAGCTACCCAGGCTCACTGGGGTTGCTGCCACAATTCTTTCCCTGATTCTGCTTCCCCCAGCTTATTGTCTACCTGCAGCCAGGCTAGACTCAGCAATGGCAAACCTCTCTCACCCAAAGCCAGCAGACAAGAACCAAAGAATGCCCTGGAATGGAAAGGATCCTCAAAGCTCATCTTGTCCAACCCCCCTGCAGTCAGCAGGGGCACTTCCAATTAGAGCAGGCTGCCCAGAGCCACCTCAAGTCTGATGCATCTAGCACATCTCTGGGCAGCATGCTCCAGTATTTCACCCTCACTGTGAAGAGCCTCTTCCTGATGTCCAAAGAACTCCCTCCCAGTGTCCACCTCAAACACCCACAGGCCAGCACCTCCAAGGAGCCCTCACCTCTGGTATGCAATCCTCGTGGGTTACTACCCTGACAATGTCATCCAAAGGGAGCAGGGAGTTGCACTTGATTTCTGTGTAGACATTTTTGCCCTCAGTGCAGACAGCCAGCAGCTCCACCAAGTGGATGTGGTACATCAAGGGACTGTTCTCATCCATCCGGTCCCTCTCAGATCTCATCATCTGCACCAGGGTCTGGAAGGAGGCTCTGTCATTGTAAAACACCAGGACATCTTCTCCTGCATTCACCAGCTGCCCAGAAAGAGAGAGAGAGACCATCAGCAGCTCAGAGATCACCTCCCCACGGCAGCCTCTGGCCCTGGGCAGCACCAGCCCCAGTTAGCTCTCCTTTAGGCACTCAGGAGGGCAGCCCAGCACCCACCCCTCTCCTGCTGCCTTCCTGGAGAGAGGGCTCAGCCATGACATTTTGCCTTCAGGAATCCACCACTGCTGAGCTGCTGAAGGACTTCAAAGCCAGCCCCACTGGCTGCTCAGACAGAAGTGGTGCCAAGCAGCTCGTGACTTTCCATCTGCCTCTGGATTCCACACCTCTGGCCTCAGCTGACTCCTCATTCACACTCGGCTGGGCTCAGAGGCACGCCCTGGGGACACAGCGGGTGGGAGGGCAGCAGGGCTCAGGAATTCCACCCTTCTGAACAAACATCATCAGTTCTCCATGGCTAATGAGTGACAGCTTAAGTCACACACTGAAGATTTCACATCTGAGACTGGGACAGCCACCTCTTCAGAGCACTTCAGACCTTCAGTAACCCCATGAAGGGAAGGAGAAAGAGCAAAGTGAGATCTGCTCCAGGCTGGGCACTGGACACAGCTAGAGGGGTCTGGGGCTGTCCTCCTGCAGGGTTAGTGGCCAACAGCTAGGTAAAATGCAGACTCATAGAATGGGTTGGAAGGGACCTTAAAGATCATCTAGTTCCAACCCCCCATGCCATGAAGGCAGGGCCTGACCCCAGATGAACTCCCAGATGAACTCAGCAGCTGCTGACCCCCATGGAAGCATCTCACAACCTGGACTCCACGTTCAGAAGCTCACAAAACCGTTTTTGAAGTGCAAGATGAAACACAGAAGACCTTTGATCAGCCTAGTGAAGATCCAGACAGCAGTGCCAGAGCTTGCCAAGCCTGATCCTTGGGCTCCCCCTGCTGAGGAGGCCACCAAAATCCCAGCAGATGTGCAAGCCAAAACACCTCACAGCCGGATCAAAGGCATTCACCTACCCTTCTCTCACCTCTCCCTGTTTGACCTCAACTTCCCAGTTGCCTACACACCTCCATTTTTGGAGGCCTTCAGCACTTGCACAGCTGAGTGTCTTGGGAAGACCAAACCAACCCTCTCACAATACCATACTGGTACAGACTTCCTTCTGCATTAGCTCTTAAGACCAGAAATTGCCCTCAAAATCCCATCAGGGGACAGTTCTCCTCCTCCCTCTCCCTGTCTGTCCTCAATTTCTCAGTCACCTTCAGGAGACTTTCCCACTCTCAGCCCCTGAGCTGCTGGAGCTGTAGATCTTGGCAAGACAAAGGTTTCCCCTCACAACACTCTCACGGTATAAACTTCCTTCTGCTTCAGTGATCTCAGCTCTAGAGACAAGAAATCCCACTCACACCACAATCATGGTAAAACAACTCCTTCTGTATCAGTGATCTTAGCTCTTAAGCCATGAAGTTCCCCTCACAGCACTCTCATGGCACAACTTCCCTCCTCCATCAGCGATCCTGAAAGGGAACTGTTTCTCTCCTAGCCAATGCAGCAAGAGGAAAGCCCCCCCTGCTCCCAACCCCACCGACAGCAGGCCCTGGAGAGGGCTTAGGAAGTATCTTCTGAGCATCACTAATCCCCAAGCACTCCTTTAGAGCTCTGGGTGAGGAGCTCAGGAGGCTTTTGGTGGCAGAGCAGAGCAGGCTGTGCTTGCTGGTAGCTGCATGCTCTTTTTGCATCCTGAGAGCTCGCTGTCAGCTTCTTGGCAGTGCCAGCAGCGAGAGGATCAATTTGTCAGGCTCACCAAATGGCATGTGCAAAAAAGAAAGAAGAGAGACTTCTGTTCAGGCCCTGCAAATCTCTCCAGCTCTCACCTCAGCCATTACCATATCTTGGCATTTCTTGATGAATTTCCCTTCTGCCTTGACGATGGTCTGCAGGAACTTGATGTACTGAACGTTTCTGCCGTGGGTTTCGATGCAGTGGACAAAGTGCTGGACAACTCTCTCGTTGATCTCACTGCACAGCTGGAAGTTGTTCATGAAGATGTGCTGCATGGTCACTGCTTCCAGGATCTGAAGAGAAAGGGGTGAAAGGAAAGAAGAAATCAGAAGACACAAACCACCAAACCCACACTGAGCAGGTTAAAGTCAACACTCCTGCAGGCTCCAGGGCTGAGAAGAACATCCTTAGGACCTGAGCTTGCAACACAATGGCTCAGTCTGAGCCCATCTTGGGGCAACTCCAAGCACAAACCCAGGCTGTGCAAGGAGTGGCTTGAGGGGAGTCTTGAGCAGAAGGACCTGGGGGTGTCAGCTGGTGGCAAACTCCCCAGGAGGCAGCACTGGTCCCTGGCAGCCCAGCAGGCAGCTGAGTGCTGAGCTGCAGCCAGAGCAGGGAGAGCAGCAGCACAGGGAGGGGATTCTGCCCCTCTGCTCTGAGAGTGCTGGAACCAGTTCTGGAGCCCCCGGCACAAGAAGGACCTGGAGCTGTGGGAGAGGGTTCACAAAGATGATCAGAGGCTGGAGAACCTCCCCCATGGGGACAGGCTGGGAGAACTTGGGCTGTTCAGCCTGGAGAGGAGAAGGCTCCAGGGAGACCTCAGAGCAGCCTTCTAGTAGCTTGAAGGAGGCTACAGAAGAGCTGGGGAGGAACTTCTGACAAGGTCTGGGAGTGCCAGGACAAGGGACAGTGGCTTTGAGCTGGGAGAGGGGAGACTGAGACGAGGAAGAAATTCTTGGCAGTAAGGGTGGGGAGAGCCTGGCACAGGCTGCCCAGGGAGGCTGTGGCTGCCCCCTCCCTGGAGGTGTTCAAGGGCAGGTTGGATGAGGCCCTGAGCAGCCTGGGCTGGTGGGAGGTGTCCCTGCCCATAGCAAGGGGTTGGAACTGGATGATCTTCAAGGACCCTTCCAACCCAACCCATTCTGTGAAGCTATGATTCAGAGTTCTCTTTAGCCTCTTGAGCTTTCTGCACTGAAACAGTTAGAAACAGACAGATCTTGCCAGCTTTCCAGGCTCTGGAACGTGACCCTTGCAACCAAACTTGCATCAGAGGAGGCCCAGAGGCAGTCACCAAGGACAAGCCACTTTCTGCTTGCTAGGAACAATGACAAACCACAGCACCAGGTCACTCTTACCCCTGGGTTGAGGAACAGGTTTATGTGCTTGTGCAGCAGGGCCTGGTTCTGCTGGTTCCCAGCACAAAAGTTCTGTAAGAACTCATGTGCAAGCTTCATGATCTCCTGCATCCTGGTGTCTTCAGCCTGTGATGGCAGGAGAGAGAAGGCCTGGTTAAACAGCCTCTGAAGTTCACTTTCAGGTGAGGAGCAGACGAGCCCCAGCTCTGCAAGGGAACTGTCACGTCTCTCACACTCCATGAAGGAAAGAAAACAAACCTCCACCCAGTTCACAGACAGCAAGGGATGAGCTTGGCCTGCCTCACACTCTGAAAGGCCATCAAAAAGCAAGAGCATCACCAAAGTTACAGCAGTTTCCTCTCTCAAACTGCACACTCCGTGGCCAAGCCTGCCAGCAACGTGCTTGAGTCACTTTTAGGCTGCTGAGCATACCACTGCCTGGGCCAAACCACACATCAGCACCTTGGGAATGCAAGGGAAAGAGCCATGTTCCACTGCAAGGCATCTCAGCAGTGACAGGCAGGCAGGTCAGGGCCCAGAAGAGATGGAAAGTTGTTATTATTGCACCAGTTAAGGGCAGCTGGTACTTACTGGAATCCATGCACTGCCTGCAGGCTTCCAGGCACAGCTGAGCACTCTGACACCAGTGTGGAGTTACCATCACTGAGGGCAGGAAGTGCAGGCTGGAGAAGGGGTTGTCTGCTTTGGTGTTTAAGGGGTTTCATCTGTTTCCAAAGGTGAAGCACCTTCCAGCCTGCCTGGCCAATGAGTTGCACAGCCAGGGCACAGAAAGGTGACAAATGTGCTGCAGGCAAGTTTTGACTGCTGGGGCTTTTTAAAGCAAAAAATGAAGGAAGACAACGTTGAGACTCAGCTCAGCATTAATCAAAGGCACTGCCTAGAACTGCTGGGTCTCAGAAAGCTGTGGAGTTTGGAAGAGAGGACAGCAGAGTGACAGGGAGAACGTGAGGAGCTCCCTCACCTCTGCTAAGTACCTGTCACTTGTGACTGATGGGCGGCCTCGGCAGTGACCTCAGGGGGTGCTTCATCAGCACAAAGCAGTGCTGTGCAAGCTCAAACCCTACAGCAACCCCGAGAGGGCTTCAAGCTGCTCCTCTGACATTACCCAGCACCCTGAAGTGGCTAATCAGCAGCAGCAGAGCTCATCAGGAGAGCCAGTTGGTGTTTATTCATGGCTAGGGGGGAATCTGGGTCCCTGCAGCTGCAGGGGGCTGTGTCTAACAAGTGGGCAGACCTGCTGATAAATCCCACCGGGGGTCACCAGGCACCCTTCTAGCCCCCAGGAGGACTGTCACACAGCTGCCTCCTAGCAATAGTCTTAGAGTCCTAGAGTCTTGCTTCCACTGCCACAGCTTCACTTCCAGCAGCACACAGCTCCCATGAAAGGCTGGGGGCTGAGCCTTGGCCTTACTCTGACCTCTGAAGGACAAATGGCTCCAGGAAACGGTGCAGAACTCTGACTACTTAAAGGTTTCCAACAGGCAGCTTAGACAAGAGTCTCCTTCTCTGGAGACTCCAGACCCACCTGGCAAATGTGATCCTGGGCAAGCTGCTGTGGGTGCTCCTGCTTCAGCAGGGGAGGGGTGGATGAGATGATCCCCAAAGGTCCCCAGCCCCACCATGCTGGGAGTCTGTCACTTCAGTTTGGACCTGTGGGTGTCTGATAGACTCAGGCTAAAGAAAACACCCTCTGGGAACCCCACACAAAGGCAGGAGGTTCAGGAAGAATCAGAGGAGCTCCTGAAGCCTGTCAAGAGGACACAAAGCAAGGGGACAGCCACACAGCAACCCAACCTTTTCATAAGGGATCTGCAGCAGCTCCAGCACCACGGCGTGAGCTCCCATGTTCCTCAGAAGCCTCTGCTGCTGCTTCCTGCTCTTCCTGACAGAGGCACTCTCCTGCACACACAGCTTGCTGAGCCGCAGCAGGATCTGCAGGAGACACTTGCTTTAGAGCTGCAGCCCTGGGCTCACCTCTGAGCAGGCCAGGAGGCTCCCAGACAGCAGAGCTGCAGCCCTGGGCTCACCTCTGAGCATGCCAGGAGGCTCCCAGACAGCAGAGCTGCAGCCCTGGGCGCACCTCTGAGCATGCCAGGAGGCTCCCAGACAGCAGAGCTGCAGCCCTGGGCTCACCTCTGAGCATGCCAGGAGGCTCCCAGACAGCAGAGCTGCAGCCCTGGGCGCACCTCTGAGCATGCCAGGAGGCTCCCAGACAGCAGAGCTGCAGCCCTGGCCTTCACCTCTGAGCAGGCCAGGAGGCTCCCAGACAGCAGAGCTGCAGCCCTGCCCTTCACCTCTGAGCAGGCCAGGAGGCTCCCAGACAGCAGAGCTGCAGCCCTGCAGCCCTGGCCTTCACCTCTGAGCAGGCCAGGAGGCTCCCACCAGACAGCAGAGCTGCAGCCCTGGGCTCACCTCTCAGCATGCCAGGAGGCTCCCAGACAGCAGAGCTGCAGCCCTGGGCTCACCTCTCAGCATGCCAGGAGGCTCCCACCAGACAGCAGAGCTGCAGCCCTGGCCTTCACCTCTGAGCAGGCCAGGAGGCTCCCACCAGACAGCAGAGCTGCAGCCCTGGGCTCACCTCTGAGCAGGCCAGGAGGCTCCCAGACAGCGGAGCTGCAGCCCTGGGCTCACCTCTGAGCATGCCAGGAGGCCCCCACCAGACAGCAGAGCTGCAGCCCTGCCCTTCACCTCTGAGCATGCCAGGAGGCTCCCAGACAGCAGAGCTGCAGCTCTGGCCTTCACCTCTGAGCAGGCCAGGAGGCTCCCAGACAGCAGAGCTGCAGCTCTGGCCTTCACCTCTGAGCATGCCAGGAGGCTCCCAGACAGCAGAGCTGCAGCTCTGGCCTTCACCTCTGAGCAGGCCAGGAGGCTCCCAGACAGCAGAGCTGCAGCCCTGGCCTTCACCTCTGAGCAGGCCAGGAGGCTCCCAGACAGCAGAGCTGCAACCCTGGGCTCACCTCTGAGCATGCCAGGAGGCTCCCAGACAGCAGAGCTGCAGCTCTGGCCTTCACCTCTGAGCATGCCAGGAGGCTCCCAGACAGCAGAGCTGCAGCCCTGGCCTTCACCTCTGAGCAGGCCAGGAGGCTCCCAGACAGCAGAGCTGCAGCCCTGGGCGCACCTCTGAGCAGGCCAGGAGGCTCCCAGACAGCGGAGCTGCAGCCCTGGGCTCACCTCTCAGCATGCCAGGAGGCTCCCAGACAGCAGAGCTGCAGCCCTGGGCGCACCTCTGAGCATGCCAGGAGGCTCCCAGACAGCAGAGCTGCAACCCTGGGCTCACCTCTGAGCATGCCAGGAGGCTCCCAGACAGCAGAGCTGCAGCTCTGGCCTTCACCTCTGAGCATGCCAGGAGGCTCCCAGACAGCAGAGCTGCAGCCCTGGCCTTCACCTCTGAGCAGGCCAGGAGGCTCCCAGACAGCAGAGCTGCAGCCCTGGGCGCACCTCTGAGCATGCCAGGAGGCTCCCAGACAGCAGGCAAGAGTGAAAAATCCACCTGCATGTATGAGAGTGGCTCCAGGCAGGGACAAGTGGAGGAGTCACCATCCCTGGAGATGTTTAAAAGCTGCATGGATGTGGTGCTGAGGGATGTGGTCCAGTGGCAGTGGTGGGACTGCAAGCTCCAGGCAAGTGGCTGGGCTTAGTGATCTCAGAGGTCTCTTCCACCCTCAAGAGCTCTATGCTGCCATGGTAAGTACCAAGTGAAGCCAGCACCAGGCCCCAGAGGAGGGGCCAATGAAGCCCATCAGCTCACACCACACCACTGCCCACACACACTCCTTGCCTGGTGTTTGGAATAGGTTACCCAGGGAGGTGGTGGAGTCACCAGCCCTGGAGGTGCTCAAGAGACACATGGACAGGGCACTGGGGCCATGGTGGTGCTGGGCTGCTGGCTGGACTCGATGCTCTTAGAGAGCTTTCCCAACCAACTCTGTGCTGCACAACCTGTGTCAAAGCATGGTGGTTTTGAGAGCAAGGCACTCCAGCTCAGGGTAAATGAAACAGCCTCTCCACTTGCCTGCTTCCTTTGCAGGCTGTAACAATAACAACATTGTGTTACCATTGAGACAGCAGCAAAACATCACCTCTCACTAACCCACTCTGAGGGGAAGAATCCACACACTGCTGACTCTATTCCTGGCTTCCCATTCAAGCTGGGATGTCCTTATTACTCAGCAAATACTTTCCAACAATGGAAGAGTGACTCAGACTTTCCTGGGTGCCTCCCTCTGCCTGCAGCCCTGCAGAGCTCTGCTTCTCATCCACACTTGCATCCCAGCCCCGAGAGCGAGCAGAGCTTTTACCTCTTTCACCACGCGGTAGTTGTAGCTGCTGGTACTCTCAGGCTTCTGGGACTTGCTGTGACCTTCCTGAGGGTAAGGAAAGGAAAACCAGGTCATGTGTTAGCAGCTGAGAGCACTGGCTTCATGCAGGCTAAAGTGAGCATGCTGGGGCAGTGCTTGCTCTCTCCCCCTGCTCAGGTTAGGGAAGAGGTTGAGCTGCTGGAAGGTGTCCAGAGAAGGGCAACAAAGCTGGGGAGGGGTCTGGAGCACAGCCCTGTGAGGAGAGGCTGAGGGAGCTGGGGTTGTTTAGCCTGGAGAAGAGGAGGCTCAGGGGAGACCTTCTTGCTCTCTACAACTGCCTGAAGGGAGGTTGGAGCCAGGTGGGGGTTGGTCTCTTCTCCCAGGCAGCCAGCACCAGAACAAGAGGACACAGCCTCAAGCTGTGCCAGGGGAGGTTCAGGCTGGAGGTTAGGAAGAAATTCTTCCCAGAGAGAGACTGGCCATTGGGATGTGCTGCCCAGGGAGGTGGTGGAGTCACCATCCCTGGAGGTGTTTAAGAAGAGCCTGGATGAGGCCCTTGGTGCCATGGTTGAGTTGATCAGATGGTGTTGGGTGACAGGTTGGACTCAAAGGTCTTTTCCAACCTGGTTAATTCTATTCCATTCAATGGCATCCCTCAGGTGTCTGACACTCAGAGCAGGACCTCTGATTATGCTGTCCAGCCACACTGACCCCTCCAACACACACCAAGGTGCAGGTGGGATTGTCTTAGTGACAGCAAGGCCCTGTCCTTCCCTCTGCTTCTCACCTGCTGCCTGCAATCAAGCTTCCCCACCTCCACAATTCCTTTCTCCCCCTCTCCACTACTATTCCAGTGCCACTGTGCAGTTAGAGATGTCTCACAGCACCACACTTCAGGAAAGCAGTAACAAGGGAAGTGCAACTCTGGAACAGGCTGCCCAGGGAGGTGGTTGAGGCCCCATCCCTGGAGATACTCAAGATGAGGCTTGACAGAGCTCTGGGCAACCTGATTGAGTTGAGGATGATCCCACAGAGGGGATTGGGCTGGATGATCTTTGAGGTCCCTTCCAACCCATTCTGTGATTCTAAGCATCAGCAGGGGATCCTGTGCAAACACAGCCAAATTACCTCCTTTTTCTTGTGCTCATTTTCACCTTGCCCTCCATCCATGGCCTCATCAGGACCTTGGCCTTTGTACACCCAAAGCTCTGATTTTTCCACAATAGACCTCAGCTGGTCCAGATCTTGTTTTATCTGCTTGTAGTTGTCAACATCTTGGCTGGTAACAAGCAGTTGAACCTGACAGGAGTGGAATCCATCAGTTGCAGAAAGGATTTGGTTTAGCTGCAGTGCAGACATTCAGGGGAGGGGAAATGCTCTTGGGGTTCTTGGGCCTGCAGCGGAGCAGCCCCAGAGGGGAGCTGAGCAATGCTCAGCAAGAGCTAAAGGAGCTGTGGGGGGCAAGAGGCTGGGGCCAGGCTCTGCTCAGTGGTGCCCAGGGACAGCACAAGGGACACAACCTGGAACCCAGGAGGTTCCTGAGCAGGAGGAGAAAGTTGTTTGTTGTGAGGGTGCTGGAGGCCTGGAGCAGGCTGCCCAGAGAGGTTGTGGAGTCTCCTGCTGTGGAGAGCTCCCAACCCCCCTGGAGCTGTTCCCTGTGTAATTTGATCTAGGTGCACCTGCTTTAGCAGAGGGAGTTAGACCAGATGATCTCCAGAGGCCCCTTCTAACCCCTCCTATTCCATGATTCCATGGTTCTCCCCCCCCCCCATACCTGCTTAAAAGCTTGGAGGACTTCCTGCCTCTGACTGAAGTGGCGGAAGAGCAGCTGCAGCGCTCCAGAGACCAGAGGAGGGTAATCATGCATGGTCAAGTGCAGCAGCACCCTCAGGAACGTCCTGCCCCCGTGGTCATCCAGGTCCAGGGGGGTGTTCTCCTCACTGCAGACAGAGCAGCCACTTACCCAGCCTGTTAAGGCTCCCTGTCCCTCCCAGCAGCTGCTTCAGTTCAGTCAGTGGGGGCAGAAAACCTTTTTAATGGCTTCAATTTATCAGGTCAAGCACTCTGCTCAGACAGGCAGGGATGTCTGGAGTGCTGTGGAGCAGGGATGCTACTCCAGCAGCTCATTCATCAGGGCTCACTCAGCTTACACTGTCCAACAGACACTCTAGGGGTCAAACCAGGCCAAAGACCTTTGTCCCTACAGCAGCCTCACTCCATCACTCACAGTTCCTGCCCTGGTGCGAACCTTCCTCACTACTCATGAGACCAATCCCCACCTCAGCATCCTGCATGCAAGAGTTATGCCAACCACTGGAAATCCTCCTCCTTTTTACTCTTGGCCTTCCCCACCTCTCTCCTCCCCTTCCCCTCTCCTCCCCTTCCCCTCTTCTCTGAGCATGACAAACTCATGTTGTATTCCCCCCCCCCCAATCAGTGCCCCCTGAATCATTTCCATATTCTGCTTTCATTCTGGTCCTCCACTCTGTAAATGAATCTCTTCCCCCTTCTGCCTCCACTTCTCTTAAGCCTACAGGAGACAGCTGCAGCTCTGAGCAGCTAAAGGACAGGCTGCAGCAGCACTTGGAGCCTGTCCCTGCCTTGCTGTGCTGTGGTGTCAGGAAGGCTGGGAGCTGCTCTGGAAGGCAGGCAGGTGTGGAAGGTGCAGCTGGCTTTGTTCTGCCAGGTGTGTGCAGTTTAATGCTGCAGCAGGCAGAAAAGGGATGGCTAAATATACATCCACCCAAGGCCCACTCCTTCTCCTTGCCTACACAATCTTTCCCACCCAGGATTTTACTGCAGCATGCAGCTTAGATGCACTCATTCTCCAACTTGGCTTTCACCCACACAAGTACAGCCCTCCCACAGAGATCTTCCTGGCTGAAGGACCCCTGGGTATCCCCCAGCTGTGGCTTTTCATCCCAGTGGACACTCCTTGGAACACTACCAGTGAAGAGGTACTTTCCTTCCACCAAAGATCCCCTCAGCTTGCTCTTCAATATGTTCAAAGTCCAGGGCTCCTGAGAACAGAGTGAGACAAAAGCATCACAGAGCTGCACCAGAGATGTTTTGACATCCCCAAATCACTTTGAACAGCAAGTGATGATGGAAGGGTAAGCCAGAGGGTCCTAACAGGCTGAAAGGAATGCTGAGAGCTCACTGAAGCAGCCTGCTAAGGTAATAGAGGACAAAGGAAGCTGTTCCCAGCTCACAAATCCAGGCTTAGTCCTCCCTGCCCTAGCTTTAGATTGCACCAGCACCATTCCAGTGGACACTGATGGGAGTCAACCCCAAGGAACACCCAGCCTTGCCAAGGCTGAAGTCATAAACTCAGCAAAGGCAACAGAGAGAAAGTCTTTGCATTTTTGAGCAGGAGGGGAAGATGATCCCATGGCAATCATCTGAGACAGAGAACACAAAGGGTACAGCAGACTTGGAGCTCTCAGCTTTTAGCTAAGGGTTGCAAAAGGGAATGGAAAGAGAGCACAGGGATTGTACAGCCTTGCCAAAAATGGCTGGATTCTCCCCCAAAGTTCAGCCTGCAGAAAGAGCTCTTGCTCTCCCCACCAGCCCAGCTGGGAAGGCTCTGGCACTAAGGGGGCTGCTGGACAGGCAGCCCAAGAGAAAAAACTAAACATCCCCTTTGAAGTGAGATCAAAAGACAGAGTCTCCTCCCTTTGAAGGCTTCACATCTAAACCCTGTTCTCCTTATCTTTTTGCCTCTTCTCAAGATACAGCCCTCAAAAAGAGGGAGAAAAAGCTCTTTGATGTCTAATAAGCTGCACTTTTCAAGTCCAGTTATTCCTGGGTGGCACAGGTCCCCTGGGACACTTCTCCCCCCTGGAAAGTGATCCAGCAGTTGACAGCATCCCATCTACCCAGCCCACTCAGGAGCCTGCTTTCAGTTAAGAGCCCTGGACATAGCAAGCTGCTCACAGCTTCCTTTCATACCCCTGCCCTTGGACACTCCAGGTTGGAGCCAGGTGGAGGGGGGTCTCTTCTTCCAAGAGCAAGTGACAGGAGAGAGGAAATGGCCTCAAGTTGTGCCAGGGGAGGTTTAGGCTGGACATGAGGAACAATTTCTTCCCCCAAAGGGTTGTCAAGGCTTGGCCCAGGCTGCCCAGGGCAGTGGTGGAGTCCCCATCCCTGGAAGGGTTTCAAAGCCCTGGAGATGTGGTGCTGAGGGCCATGGCTCAATGGTGAGCTGGCAGTGCTGGGGTCAGGGTTGGACTTGATGGCCTGAACATCCTCTTCCAACCAAACTGACTCTGTGACTCCCTGCCCAGTCACTAACCTGGTACATTAGCTGGCACTTCTTGGCTGCTGCTTCCAGTGGGTGACTCTGACATCTGGGCATTGCTTTCATCAAACTCATGCTTAAATATACACAGCAGGCAGGAGATCCTGTAGTCCAGCCTCACATTCAGAATAAACTGAGGAGAGAAGGAATAAAAAGCTGGAAATAACCTGCCCCTGTAGCATGCACACATCCCACAGAGCTACCAACGTGGGATAGCTGCACAGGAAGGATGTGGAGGCAGCCTGGGGAAGAGGAGTGTCCTCTGAACACAGGGAACTGAAAACTGATGGCAACCAGCACAGGATCCAAGCAGCAAACAGCACTGGAGAGCAAATCCTTACCACAGTTTTGATCCTTGGTTACTGCCTGATGTAGGCATCTTCAGCCAGGAGGGCAAGGGCAAAAAAGCAGAGGGAAAGGAAGGGAAGGAAGGGGGCAAAAAAGCAGAGAGAAAGGAAGGGAAGGAAGGGGGCAAAAAAGCAGAGAGAAAGGAAGGGAAGGAAGGGGGCAAAAAAGCAGAGAGAAAGGAAGGGAAGGAAGGGGGCAAAAAAGCAGAGAGAAAGGAAGGGAAGGAAGGGGGCAAAAAAGCAGAGAGAAAGGAAGGGAAGGAAGGGGGCAAAAAAGCAGAGAGAAAGGAAGGGAAGGAAGGGGGCAAAAAAGCAGAGAGAAAGGAAGGGAAGGAAGGGGGCAAAGACCCTTGTGCCAGCTCCCAGAGTGCTGGGCTCAGGGAAGGTGAACAAGAGCTGGCAAGATCCAGACTGCTGCCACACCACAGCCACCACCCTCACGAGGCTGTGCCAGTAAAACCTCCAGTGCAGCAGGGACCTCTTTCCCAGTGGCCTTCCTCCCTCCTGAGGAAAGCACTGCAATGCCAGCAACACTTGCAGCTCTCTCAGGCTGAGGGCAAGATGCTCTGTGCCATCTTTCACAGGGCAGGGTGAGGGGGGGAATGCTGGCACTAAAATATCCCACAGCACATGCCAGGCCAGGAGAGAAGTTGGGGCTTCCACTAAAAATAGCCATGGTGGCAGGAAGTGAGTCAGGCCTCCCCTACATGCTGCATCTGCTGCTGAGGGGAAGGGCACAACCTCCAGCCCTGCTATGTGAGAAGCCTCCCACGGGGGCACGGGGAAGGCAGGAACACCATGGATCTCCTGCTGCTTCACACCCTCGCCCACAAGGCTTTGGCAGCATTCTGGCCTCCAGGAACTTGCCCTTGAAGCTGCTGAAGGGAAAAAGGACTCCTACACTGAGCAGTCTGGCCTCCAGGAACTTGCCCATGGAGCTGCTGAAGGGAAAAAGGACTCCTACACTGGGGCAGGGAAGGGGGACTGCAGTGTGGTCACCTTGCAGGGCAGTGGGGAAGGGAATACACCTTGCTCTGTGTCCTGAAGACTTCAGAGTGAAAAAAGCCAGAGAGCTGGAAGAGGCAGCAAGGCTAACACACAAAAAGCATTTCAGGCTCAACCAGGAGGAGCCTCAAGTATCTCTCCCACTCCTTGGGGCACTTGAGATAGCCCTGTTAACTGAGAGGAGTTACTAGGCCAGCAAGGTGGAACATGAGCTCTCCACCTGAGCAGGGCAGCTGTTCACAGATGAGTGGGAAATGTGTAGGTGCCTATCCCAAACTCCCTGCTGTGCAATGGTTTCAGTACAGGCAAGCTGAGGGCTGCCTGCCTCAGCAAGCCTCCTCTGCAATGCTTTAGCAGTTGAAGAGAGGCCCCCAGCAAGCAGGAGGGGATTACAAAGCAGCATGGCACCATGGCAATGCTTAAGGCAGCAGGAGATGCTACCTGGTTTGTGTTGCTAGTACCTGGAGTATTTCAATGATCTTCAGCTTCGTGTCCATGACCAGGATGTCCTCTTTCTCTGGCTCACTCTGCTTGACATTGCCCTCAGGAGCAGCAGCAAGTGGGGTCATGGGCAAGAAGCCTCCACCTCGGAGCACCACCTGGGTCATCAGCTCGCCCACTCCATGGATGGATCTCATCACATTGCTCCCTTCAGAGAGGCAGGCAGACAGGGAAGGTTATGCTGGTGGAATGGGGCTCCACTAATGGGGCAGGGACCCTCCACATCCTCTGAAGAGAAACTGTCTCATCAGTAAAGGAGGGCAGGTGGGCACAACAGATGGGAGCCAGCTCCAGCACTTGGAGAGCCCCCTGCCCTCTCCTCCCTCTTTCAACATGGGCAATACTGAGCTCTATGACCAAGGCAGGGACAGGGTGAAGCAGGTTTCAAACCCACAATGGCATCTTGAGAAGCTACCAAAGCAGCCTCTCTTCTGCCCCTTTTCAGCCTTACCTTTGCTTTCCTCTCCTTTTGCCATCTTGGTAATAGGGAAGATGGTAGTGATGTGCACACAGTCTAATATAGCAAGGAGGATTTTGGTCAGCCTGAGGAGGTCACAGAAGTTGTAGAACCCAAAATAGATCAGATTCCTGGCTAAGTTGACAACCTACCAAAACAACAACAGAAAGCCTCATTAGTACTGGAAACATCTGGCTGTCACCAAGCTGTCTTCACAGAGTGACAAGAGAGTAGGAATCTCAGAGCCATTACCACAACACACTGCAGCTCCACCAGGGGAGATGAGTTGGTAACATCCTCAAGCTTTCCACCTGCCTACACAACACTGCAATGCCTGCAGTGAATCTGTGGCTGCAGCTAATTCTGTGGCCACACAAATCACTGCAGAGAAGAGAGGTCAAGACTAGAGGGAATGCTTCAATGGGTGTTTTTTGTCTCACCAAAAACCCCACCACAGATGCAAAGCTTTCTGCTACCAAGTGACTCACTTTGCTCTGATGCACTCTGTCAGGACCCACACCCCATAATTCCATGTACAGCACAAGTATTTCATGCAGGCTCTTTACCTGAAGTATATTCCCCAAATGCTTTGGGGGTTTGATTTTACTCTTTAACAGATTCATTGAGTGGTTTGGATTGGAAAAGGCCTTGAAGCTCATCCAGCCCCAGCCCCCTGCCATGGGCAGGGACACCTCCCACCGGCCCAGCCTGCTCAAGGCCTCATCCAGCCTGGCCTACCTCACACCTCCCATGACATTAGTGCTTATTTCAGGCCTACTAGTGCCACATTTCATTTGCAGAGAGTATTTGAGCAGGTCAGTAAGTCAAGAGGACACTTTGTGAGCAATCCCTCACGCTGCAGAAACTCTCTGTGCATGCAGAGTTTAGCTTCTGAGGCTCACTGCAGTGCAGCTTGGCTGTGCAACAAAGCAGGGCACAGGGATTCAGCAAGGCTGCTGCAAGCCTCAGATGTAAGCTCACAGCCATTAATTGCTTTTCAAGAACCATCTCTGCAAGCTGGCAGACGCCAGGGGGGTTCTTTGTGGAAGGAGGAAGGGCTGCAGCACACAGGAGGAGCCTGCTGAGGCTCAGCACTCAACACTTAGCTGCTGGGGGGAAAACAACACCACCCCAAATGTTCCCCACACAAGTAAGAATCAGAATGGGATAAGTACCTCAAAAGTGAGCTTGTTTTTCTCTTTGTCAGAGAAGGGGAACCTCTGACACACCACATCTCTTAAGTACTCCTCTACAAATTCCATTGTCTGGGCAAATCTCTCCTTAATTTCATCTTTGGAAGTTCCACTGCTATCATAGCTGAAGAGGAGGGGAAAAAGAGAACACAAAAGGACACCAAGCTTAGCAGGCAGACACACAGGGCTCTCCCCACCCCAACTCTTTTCACTGGTTTTCAAAAGTCTAAGAAAAGTCAAAGGCTGTCAAATAATTTATCCAAAGGAGGGCAGCAGGAAGCTGAGAGCAGAGTTTCCTGGCTTGGCCTGGCTTATCCCACAGGCTCACTTTGCACTCTTTAAAAAGGTCTGAGAACAACAACAAAAAGGGAGAGGTTGGTCCCAAATCATAAAGAAACTCTCATTATTTCAGTGGAAACAATGACAAGCTGTGGAGAGCACTGAGGAGGGGGGGCATGGCCAGGAGATGCTGAGTGTGGATGCTCCAAATACAAAATCATTTAATCAAAGCAGAGATCTCTTTTTTCTTTGTACCAACTCCAGGTCCAACAGCAGAGAGAGCAGCAGGGCAAGGCAGGGGACTCTGCCCCTCTGCTCTGCTGAGGCCCTACCTGCAGCACTGCCTCCAGTTCTGGTGCTCCCAGCATATGAGGGACATGGAGCTGCTAGAGAGGGTCCAGAGGAGGGTACAAAGATGATGAGAGAGATAGAGAACCTCCCCTGTGGGGACAGGCTGAGAGAGTTGGGGCTGTTCTGCCTGGAGAAGGCTCCAGGGAGACCTTAGAGCAACCTTCCAGGACCTGAAGGGGCTCCAGGAGAGCTGGGGAGGGACTTTTCACAAAGGTTTGTTGTGATAGGATTAGAGACTTGAAGCTTGACAAGGCCAGATTGAGACTGGAGATGAGGAAGAAATCCTTGAGAGTGAGGAGACACTGGCACAGGGAGGCTGTGGATGGCCCCTCCCTGGAGGGCTCAGGTTGGATGAGGCCCTGAGCAACCTGGGCTGGTGAGAGGTGTCCCTTCTAGCATCACCCAAATCAGAGACAGACCATCATGGGCATCACTGAGGGGTTTGGAGACAAACACCTCACAACTTATCCCATCCAAGCACACAGAGGGGGCTGGTTTCATTCTTGGGCAGGCTCTCCCCAGTAAACATCAGAGCAATCAAATTAAGTCATGCATATATATGTATGTATTTATTTCCATGGAATGGCTCAGGTTGGAAGGGACCTCAGAGATTCTCTCCTCCAACCTCCCCACCATGGGCAGGGACACCTCTCAACTAGACTCAGCTGCTCAAGGCCTCATCCAGCCTGGCCTTGAACACCTCCAGGGAGGAGGCAGCCACAGCCTGGACACAACCTGTGCCAGAGTCTCACCACCCTCCTACTGCAGAGCTGCTTCCTCAGCTCCACTCTAACCCTGCTCTCCCTCAAACGTTCCCCCTTGTGCTGTCTCCAGACCCCCTCAGGAGAAGTCGCTCTGCAGCCTTTGTGTGCAGGCTGAAGCTGGCAGCTGGGCAGCAGCAGCAGCGCAGGGGCCTGGGACCCAACCCCTTCTCGTTTCAGAAGCTGAGGAGCAGGGGCCTGCCCGTCCCAGCCCGGCCCGGGAGGTACTCACTCGTCAATAGCAATCTCGGAAGGAATTTCGGACCAGAGGCGAGCGTACTTGACGGGGGTGACCTGCTCCTGGGGGTCGCGGTCGACGTGCATGTGCAGCATCAGGCGGCAGAAGGAGGCGCGCAGGTCGTAGGGCAGGTTCTCGTCCGACATGCAGCGCAGGATCAGGTCCACGTCCAGCTGCCCCGAGATCTCGTTGATGGCCAGGTACTGCCTGTCCAGGCACATCCTAGCAAAGAGGTTCAGCTGGTATCTGCCAAGGGGAAGACAACAGGAAATCAACAGACAGCTTCCACTCGGACTCCCAGAACCACAGAGCTGCCAGGGCTGGAAGGGAGCTCAAGGCTCAGCCAGCCCCAACCCCACTGCCATGGGCAGGGACACCTCACACCACAGCAGGTTGCTCACAGCCACCTCCAGCCTGGCTGCACACACCTCTAGGCAGGAGGCTTCCACCACCTCCCTGGGCAACCTGTGCCAGGCTCTCACCACCTTCATGGGCAACAACTTCTTCCTGGGGGAGGCAAGAGGCTGGGGCCAGGCTCTGCTCAGTGCTGCCCAGGGACAGCACAAGGGGCAGGGGGCACAAACTGGAACCCAGGAGGTTCCATCTGAGCAGGAGGAGAAAGTTGTTTGTTGTGAGGGTGCTGGAGGCCTGGAGCAGGCTGCCCAGAGAGGTTGTGGAGTCTCCTGGTGTGGAGAGCTTCCAACCCCCCCGGGCACTGTGCTGCTGGGCAAAGCTGCTGTGGGTGCCCTGCTGGAGCAGGGGGGTTGGCCTGGATGATCTCTAGAGGTCCCTTCCAACCCCCTACACCATGCTGAGACTGTATCTGGGAGGAAGTCTACTGCAAGAAGCACCTGAGTGGAAGACAGAAGGCTCAACAAGCCAGCTAGTAAAAAGAAAAATATTTATAGTTGGACTTTCTGCTCCACCACATCTGAGTCCATCACAGTACTCTGAAGCTTATAACCCAGACACAGGAATCTGGTCTGAAACCTGATCCTCCACCATGCCAAGAACTTGGTGTCTTGTCAAGTCATCTGGAAACATCACTTCGTGTCAGAGACTGCTCAAAGCACAGCTTAAGCCCTCCAAAAGAGCACTGAGCATTAATCACAGCAGACTTGTGGCCCTTTCACAGCTTCACATATTGTCCTGCTGAGAACTACAGGACCACTAGAGGCTTAGACAGAAATTTAGAAGGCAGGGGGAACAGCAGGGGCTTGGTTAAAATCAAAGGCAGAGTCATTTGCATGATGCAGTTATGTTCATTCCAACTACCACCTGAGTACAGGTCCCCTGAGCACACAGCAGGGACTGCCCCAACACCACTTATCAGGAAGCTGAGAAGAAATAGGGGCACTGTAGAACAGTAGAATTGTTGGAATGGAAAAGATCTCCAAGATCAAGTCCAACCATCAACCCAATGCCTCCATGGCCCTCAAACCATGGCCCCACGTGCCATGGCCACAGGTTTCTTGCACACCTCCAGGGATGGAGACTCCACCACCTCCCTGGGCAGCCTGTGCCAATCCCTGACCACTCCTGCTGCAAGAAATTGCTCCTAATCTCCAACCTAACCCTCCCTGGCAATTTCAGGTTGGACACAATGATCTTGAAGGTCTCTTCCAACCTGGTTTATTCTCTTCTGTTCTAATCTCTGTCCTCCTGACACTGCCCTGCACATCTTCATCAAGAGCAACAAGGTCACCCCTCAGGCTCTTCTGCTCCAGAGCTCCATCTCCCTCAGCAGGGAGAGGCTCAGTTGGTAGCACATCAGACCCTTAATGGGAAGGTCATGAGTTCAAGCCTGCAGTGGGCAGTAGTGTCCTCCCTGCTCTAGTTGTGAGGTCTGTGATGACAGGGAGGCGGTGGAGTCCCCGTCCCTGAAGGCATTCAAGAGGAGATTGGATGTGGCACTTGGTGCCATGGTCTAGTCATGAGGTCTGTGTTGATAGGTTGGACTCGATCCTTGAGGTCTCTTCCAACCTTAGTTATACTGTGACACTGATGTTCCACTGCCTTCAGCAGCTTGGTGGCTCTGCACTGGGGTCTCTGCCAAAGCAACTACAGCCCCCAGAGGCTCCCCTAGAGGCAGGCCTGCTGCGCCCTGCTGGCTGCCTGCTGCGCCCCGCTGGCCGCCTGCTGCCCGCGGCGTTAACCTGTAGTAGCTGAGCACATCCCGGTCCTCCTTCTGCCCCTCCTTGGCATCCTGAGCCAGCTCCCTGATGCTCTTGCTGCGGATCTCCTTGTTGCTGTCTCTCCAGAACAGCCACACTTCTTCCTCATCTTCTCCCACCTCCAAGGCGTTTTCTCCGCTCGACACCTCCTCAAACTCGAAGCGGGAGAGGACCAGCCTGCCAGGGGAAGGGAGAGAGGGAGGCAGGGAGGGAGGGAGGTTACACTGCAGGCTGCCAAGGCCCAGGCACATCTCTCAGAACATTTCTTTCGAGACACTTGTTAAAACATCCTGGGGAGAGAGCAGGGACTCATTTTGTCACCCAACATGCCTCCAAAGAACCAGCAGTTTACTCCTCAGCCTTGCAGAGGAAAAGCTGAGCAGCTGATTCCTTCAGCAGCAGAAAAACCTTTGGGGTTTATTACTCAAATGAACCTGGATTCTGAACTTTCCACTCAGCCAGCATTTCAGCCCCACTCAGCTGATGGAGATAAAGAAATGAAGAAGTTCAAGATAGCTATCAGCTTTTCAAGATGAGCTGTACAGGACTGGTTCAGAGATCATTAAACAGATTAGGAAAGGATTTGGTTAAAAGTGTCTAAAAATGGAGGATTGCTGTATCCCATCAATGCCAACTGGATCAGAATTGCTGCTGTGTGGTGAAATAACTTGAGACAAATCAGCTGCTGACACCAGAAAGGCTTTGGGAGGAAGAGGGGGGGGTTGGCTCTTCAGCAAAAATCATGCAGCTGATAAAAAAAAGACAAATTAAATACACATGGAGGAGAGCAAAGAAGTGCTGCAGCCACTTGAAGTGCTGCTGGAAATCACTCCAGGCTTTGATTTCGTGAAGAGAACTGAATGTGCAAGAACACTCTCCTCCACTGGTGCTTTAAGTACCACCTGACAAAGCCCTGTCTCTCTTTTGCAGGACTATCTGTGCCCTCTTCCACCCACCTTTGTGAAAACTGTTTGAGATTTGATGCCTGCCAAGATGCTTCAGCAATGGGAGGACAAGGCTGGGAGAGCTGGAGACCAAAACCCTAACTGCAGGGGGAGAAATGGGAGAGCAGAGATGCACCAGCCTGTGCTTCACTGCAGGCTGAGCTCAGTGGGCATGCACCCAAGCAGCACTCACTGCAGACAGCTTGTGAAGGACAGCCTGAAGCCCAAAGGAGTTTGACCCACAGGACTCTACTGAAAAATCAGTCTACTGTGACCAGAGGTGAACCACCTGAAAGAGTTCCCTGCCTGCAGGGCTGGGAATCCACATGAAGATGTCTGCTGGCAGCAGTCCCCATTTACTGTGGATTTGAAGAGGACTCCACACACACTTGACTGCTGTCTCTAGGCCTGCCAGCAGTGCTCTCAGCTTTGAATCACCTTCCTTCAGTCTGAGGCTAGGAAAAGCAGCTTCCAAGGCATGAACTTACTTAGTTTCGATGAGGATGTCAGCGTTGGCTGGGTTCAGCACAGCCTTACAAATCAACTCCTGTGTCACTGGAATAGATTTGTTCATGGAAACACAGAGATCTGAGAGGTAATCCAAAAACCTGGTGGGAAACAGGAGCCAAGAGGGTATCAAAGCCTTGCTGAGATCTAGACTGAAGCCATCTACATTTCAGAGACTCAGAACTCCACTTCAACACTGCAGAGCGAGACTGCTGCCCGAGGGGGAAGCTCAGCGAGTGCCAAAAGCAAAGCAAACCGCTTTGTGCTTCCTTCACCAGCAAGATGGAAGCTGCAGATGCCTCTGAGAAGGCTAAGAAGGGTCACCAGACTGAAGAAGGCAGCTCACCTGGGCTCCCTGTTCTTCCTCACCAGACTAACAAAGGTGTCAATCTCAGCAGCCGTGATGTGCTTCTCCAGGAGCTTGCGGTTGTTGTGCAGCAGGGCAGTGATGGTGTCCTCGGCCAGCACATCGTAGCCAATCTGCTTCTGCATGAAGCCAAACTGCTTTGCAATGTATTCCTTCAAAACAGAGGGAAGCAGCATGGTGATCAGTCCCCCAGAAACGTGAGACAACGCTCAGAAGCAAGCACAGCAAGAGCTTTGTCAGGAGCAGCGTCCCGAGGAGCCAGCTGGATTAGGTGCAAGTTGCTATGTCGAGAGAAAATGAGAGACAGACTGAGGGGGGGAGACACTGCAACAGGCTGCTGCCCAGGGAGGCTGGGGATGCCCCCTCCCTGCAGGTGTTCAAGGCCAGGCTGGATGAGGCCTTGAGCCACCTGGGCTTGTCCCTGCCACAGCAGTGGGGTTGGAACTGGAGGATCTTTAAAGGTCCCTTCCAACCCCACCCATTCTAGGAGTCTATCTTCCAACCCCTACCAGCCAGCATGATCTGCCAACAGTTCTGTTGTCTTCTCCAACTCCCCTTCACATGGGTGCTAAAGACACAGCTCAGAGAGATGAACACTGCCAGAGGAACACAGCTCAACCCAAAGCCCTCTTGCTGACTACCAGCACAGCAGAGCAGCGTTCCGCTAACGAGCCACAGCTTTGAGGGCTGTTCTTGGAGCAGAGGAGCAACATCAGTGCCACTGCAAGCTACAGACACTTTTCCAACCTGATTCTTCCTGTAATCCTGCTGGGAGTGCCTCAGCACCCTGTAGCAGAGGCGGCAGATGTGCCTGAAGGGGGCATGGCGCTGGTCCCCCAGCTCCTCCAAGCGCAGCATCGGGCCATCGCCGCTGTCCGTGAACGGCGCCTGCAACAGCTTGAAGATCTGCACGGGGGGAAAAGACAAAGAGAAGCTCAGCAGCCACTGCCTTCAGACCCTGAAACCAGTGTGGAAGCCTTGTGCCTGCCTTGGCATTTCTAAAATGAACACTGGAAGCACGCTGCAGTTGCAGAGTTTGTTTCCCCGCGCTGGTGAGGCTGCATCTGGAGCAGTGGCTCCGGGTCTGAGCTCCCCAGCTCAAGAGAGACAGGGAAATACTGAGAGAGCCCAGGGGAGGCTACAAAAGATGCTGATAGGCCTGGAGCAGCTCTGTGAGGAGCAAAGGCTGAGAGCCTGGAGAAGAGCAGCTGCACATGGGGAACTGACCAGTGCTCAGCAAGAGCTAAAGGAGCTGGGGGGGGGGGGGGGGGGGGCAAGAGGCTGGGGCCAGGCTCTGCTCAGTGGTGCCCACAGTCAAACCAAGGGGCAGAGAGCACAAACTGGAACCCAGGAGGTTCCACCTGAACAGGAGGAGAAAGTTGTTTGTTGTGAGGGTGCTGGAGGCCTGGAGCAGGCTGCCCAGAGAGGTTGTGGAGAGCTTCCAAGCCCAGCTGGGCATTGTGCTCCTGGGCAAGCTGCTGTGGGTGCCCTGCTTTAGCACCTCCAGAGGTCCCTTCCAACCCCCACTGTGCTGGGATTCTGTGCCAGAGCAGCCTGGACAGAAGATGATGCTGCTCAACACCACAGTCTGTAATTTCTTCTAGCAGTTCTATTCCCTCAGCCAACCACCAGCAGCCTGCTGAAAGCTACAAACCCAAGGCCCACTTGGTGCCAACAATTTGGCCACATTCTGTTATCAATTTCTCTTTTCTGATCACACTTCTCATGTGCAGGTTGGAAAAGCAAAATGCACCCTACCTGCTTTAGAATATTCTGCTCTCTCATCAGTTTTTGCCTCTCTCTGTTAGGTTTAGAAAACACCACTTCAAGCACATCTTGTCCAGAATTAGTTCCACCAGTGACAAAGTAAACCAAATCCTCCAGCAGCTTGGTAACAGATCTGCAGGAAAAGCCAAGAGGTGTTAAGACTAAGAACTTGTTAAAAGAACAACCTCAGTGTGGGCTTACATGGATTTCAAAATGCTAAGTGAAAAGAACATCAGTTGAAAGCTGACCCAGTTGCTGGAGAAAGCTCAGAGGTCTCTACAGGACTTCAAATTAGGAGCTGATGCTCCCTGCTGCTGCAGCCTTACCGTCCAAAAGCTGAAGCCCAGCAGCTGCAGGACAGTATCACCCCTTGAGGGCAATTACCTGCTCATTGAGTGCTCTAAATGGCCAGGGAAAAGAAATAGATAAATCAGGTGAGAATCTCTCCCAGGCTCAAATAGAGGCTATGGATTCACAGCCTGACACCAATTCTGGGCTCTTTTTGTGTGGCCAAGAACTTTTCCCAGTGCTTGGCAGAGGATTTGTGAGGAGTCAGCTGTTCAGCCTCCACACAGATGGATTATAAATTCCCACAGTCCATGTGCAAAGCCCATCAGGGAAGGTATGCTGTGGATTACTGCTCTGGGGTCACAACACCACTTCTCATGCTCTGGTTTCACAGAGCAGCAGGGAGAGCTGAGCAGAAGAGGCTTGAGAGCCTCCCCCATGGGCACAAACCCAGCAGGTTTCTTCTGGTTTTGTTATCTCACCAAGGAGGAAACAAAATCCTTTGTTCTGGAGGTACTGAATGTAGCTAAATCTCACAAAGAACCGGTTTCTGAGTCAAGGAAGCCACATGAGCTGAACCCAAGCCTTGCCTCCTTACCTTCTTTCATTCTGGGTTATGGTTCCCTTCTCCAGCTTGCCAGCAATGGAGCCCAGAACCTTACTTGCATCGTTGGCAAAATCCAAGTCCCGCACCTCTGCGGGGGAGACCGGCACGATAGCAAAGGCCTCTTTGTCCTCCTTCACTGGAGAGGTACCAATCTGAAACCCAGAGAGGCCTCAGCACTCAGCCAGCAGGCAGGAAACAAAGCAGCAATTCAGGTAACTCGGGGGTAACAGCACAGGAGATAAAGCTAAGCTCTGCTTGGGACAGCAGGAGGCTACTGAAGTCAAGCCCTGGGGCCAGCACCACGCTGTGCAAGCTCAAAGCTGCTCCTACAGCCAAAGAAACATCAGGGGGGCTGCAAAATGCTGCTGCCAACAGTGAGGGGGGGAAAAAAGTCCTCCTCGTGGTGACTGATAGGACAGCAGTAAATGGCCTCGAGTTGCACCAGGGGAGGTTTAGACTGGAGATGAGGAACAATTTCTTCTGCAAAAGGCTTGTCAGACCCTGGAGGAGGCTGCCAGGACAGTCCCCATCCATGGAAGGGCTGAAAAGCACTGCAGATGAGTGACAGGGTGAGAGATGAGTGACAGGGTGAGGGACAGGCTTTGGTGGCACCCTGGGTTAATGACTGGAGTGGATGATCTTTTGATCAGGCCTCTCCCAGCCAAAAGGATTCTGGGACTCTCTAACTGTCATCCAGCAGAAGCTGAACAGCACAGGTAGCAAACTCCCATGAAAACCTGGACTTCAGGGTGGAATGTCCACCGGGGTACTGCTGCTGTTGGGCAAACCCAGCTGGCTCAAGGGACTGGAGCTTCTGCTCACAGCACCATGTGTGAGAGAGAGCAATCAAAGGGCTAGGGAGGTTCTGCTCCTCCCCTACTCTGCCCTGGTGAGACCACACCTGGAATACTGTCTGCAGTTCTGGGCTCCCCAGTTCAAGAGAGACAGGGATCTGCTGGAGGGAGTCCCACACAGAGCTACAAGGATGATTAAGGCAGTGGAACATGTCTGCTGTGAAACAAGACTGAGAGCCCTGGGGTGGTCAGTCTGGAAATGGGAAGGCTGAGAGGGGATCTGATCAATGTCTATCAATATCTGAGGGGTGGGTGTCAAGAAAGAGGTGCCAGGTTCTTTGTGGGGGTGCCCAGTGATAGGACAAGGCGCAATGGGCACAAACTGGAACCCAGGAGGTTCCACCTCAACATGAGGAGAAACTTCTTTGTTGTGAGGGTGCTGGAGCCCTGGAGCAGGCTGCCCAGGGAGGTTGTGGAGTCTCCTTCTCTGGACACTCTCAAGACCCATCTGGATATGCTGCTGTGTGACCAGCCTCTGGTGACCCTGCTTGGACAGGGAGGCTGGACTCCATCTCTGGAGGTCCCTTCCAGCCCCTGCCAGTCTATGAAGTGCTCACACAGAGTAGCAGAACTTACTTTCAGCATCACAGGTTTCTCCTCCTCTTTATCAATAGGGATGTTGGTGCTGTGAACCCAGGTGTTGGTGCAAAGGTGTCTGAGTCTGACATAAGAGTTCCTGTAAGAAAGGAAAGTCACAGAGCATGAGGCACAGGAAACCTCCACATTGTTCAAACTGCAAGATGGTGACAGGAACAAGAGCAGGGGGGGAAAGTGTCACCTTAACCCATGCTGCAAGAGAGAAGAGCAATAAAAGGCTGCTTAGTTTCTTTCATCCTATAAATCCACCTCAGAAGTCTTCTTCAATAACACAATTGGTTCTGCTGTAGCACTGAACCTCACCACTGCTGTCTGGCATTCACTCAGCTGCTGCACAGTGTCTAACTGAGCCTTAAACCCCCACATCTCCACCTGCCACATGGACCTGAGCTGTCACCTTCCACCCTTAGCTTTGTGTGTTTCAGCCCACAGCTCCCTGATACTGTTTCATCCTTTTAGCAGTAAGGTGGTTTGGGCTCTTTGGTCACTCAGGGTCATGCAAGCATCAGAGACAGCAGAAGATCAGCATGGAACATTTTCCCTAGCAGAAGGGTCTGTGGGGACAGCAGTTCCCAGAGTGTTTTCTCAGGTACTTGTGGCAGTGACACTGCCTGGCATGTACCAAGTCTTTAACAGAACAATCAGCTGAGCATCTCCAGTGCTGGGGGCTGTTCTGAGCTCCTCTCTCTGAGAAGGACACTGAGGTGCTGGAGTGTGTCCAAAGAACAACCAAGCTGCTGAAGGGCCTTCAGCACAAGTCTCATGAGGAGCAGCTGAGGGAACTGGGCTTGTTTAGTCTGCACAAGAAGATGCTGAGGAGAGGCCTCATCACCCTCTGCAACTAACTCAAAGGAGGTTGGAGTCAGGAGGGTGCTGGTCTCTTCTCTTGTCCTGTCACTCCCTCTGTAGGAGGAGACCACCTCCAGTTGTGCCAAGAGAGGTTCAGGTTAGACATCAGGGAAAAAATTCACAGCAAGGGTTCTCAGGCACTGGCCCAGGCTGCCCAGGGAGGTGGTGGAGTCACCATGCCTGGAGGTGTTCAGGAAACCTGTGGATGTGGTGCAGAGGAACGTGGGTTAGTGGCAGTGACTGAGGGCTAAAAGAAAGTAGGAGACAAATGGAAAAAGCCAGTATCATCACAACCCCCCAAGCCCTGCAGCCCCAAGCAGACAGGGAGCTCCAGCAGGGGGCCTCAGCTGTACCTGGGGACGAGGCTGTCTCCTCCTCGCAGGGTGGTAGGGTCCAGCTCAAAGATGGAGGAGATATCATTCCCTTCAGGCACAGACACCAGGGAGTAAGCCATCTTCTCCTGAGGACTGTGCAAGCCTCTCCTGGAAGCATCCTGCT
Organism: Melanerpes formicivorus; assembly: GCF_026170545.1. NCBI lineage: Eukaryota > Metazoa > Chordata > Aves > Piciformes > Picidae > Melanerpes > Melanerpes formicivorus. The sequence goes on from NW_027142390.1 coordinate 1,717,775, forward strand.
CAGGGTCCAGCTGTGGAAGAAGTGCCATCACACACAGTCAGGCCAAGCTCTCCAGCCCCACCTGCCCAGTAGGTGTGTCCTGTCCTTGGCAGGCATGACTGAAGCACCCCAAGCACCAGCTAAGACAAGTGGGCTTCAGGCCAGCAGCACAACTGCTGTGCAGCTGCTCTGGCCAACCCTTCCCTCGCTCTCCCTGGTGTTAGTAACTTGTGAGTATTTCTGGCCCACGAACCCACTGAACTCTACAGCACAGAAGTTATGTCTGGCAGACTCTGAATCCCCCAACCACTCACCTCCCTGGGAGCTATGGCTACTGTCAGATGGCCTTCATCTGCTAAGGTCCCCACCCCTGACACTGCTGCCTTTTGAGAGGCCCTCACCCTATTGCAGATCTCACTTCAAGAGAGTCACTCTGCCAGCTGCAGGTACCGGCACCAATGACCCTGCTGGAAACCAGCAGCTTCAGCAACAAGAAATGGGACTCACAGCCATCAACCACACATGGAACATCAACAAGTTGGATGCCTTGCTCATGCTACACACAGCTCATGATGTGCTCAAACACAATGATGTGCTACAAAGGTCATGGCAGCACAAGGAGCTTTCTTTCCGAGGTGCTAGGACACGACCAACCTCCTTTAGCAGTGACATGAACTGCAACAACCCCTGGACTTCCAGTGAGAAGGGCAAAAAGGTAGGAAAAACACTGATAATCTGGGAAAAAGGAACAACAACTTTCCCTCAACCCTTGCCAAGGGAACTCCCAGTTATCACTAGTCAATAAAGAAGTTGCTAACTGTCTGACACAACACAGGAGCCAGCTCCCCACATACCAACATGGAAATCCTAGCTGGCGTTTTCCAAGTGATCAAGCAACCAATTGCTCAGCTTCTCTGGGACCATGGCAGCAGTGGAAGTGGGGTGGGTTGAAGGAAGGCTCCCAAAGCAGCCAGCACTCAAGTGCCTGTCTTTCAAAGCCACCCTCAAGCACCCAGGGAAGGGATCTGCTGGTGCCGCTGCCTCACGAGAGCCTCTCCTCAGCACCTTTGCAGTCAATGAACTTGGCTGCAAAGCAGTGACATTTCCAGGCTGGTTTTGCACATGGGAACAGACAGTCAGCTGTGTGGAACAGAAATACACATTGGGAGCCTGCCTTCAAGAGGAGAAGCAGCTCTGCCCTCAACAGAGCCCATCTGGAGGCTCTGCACTGGGAGGAATGTGCTCACTTGGAATGAATTCCCTGCATTTCAGCTGTCTCCTTCAGCCCCACAGCAAGGCAGCTGCTCTCCAGTCACTGTTTGTGCATCAGGAGGCAACTGGGCAGGTACTGAAAGAGTGGCAAAGCTGGAAGTGAGTAGTGACTCAGAAAGGAGGAAATGGGGCAATTTAGGGAGAACTGAAACTTCAGCCCCAAGGGTTTTGTGTTGTTGCTGGCATCTCACCCATGCCTGTTTAAACCCCATTCTGGTAGAGCTCACTGAGATAAAAGACAACAACAAAACACAGAGCTGGACAAAGGGACCTGCAGACAGCTCCTGTTTGGATCAAGCTGGACTTGGGGTAGAGTCACAGACTGCACTGGGTTGGAAGGGACCCCAAAGGTCCTCTTGGCCAACCCTCCAAGGTCATCTTGGATAAAGCAGCCGACAGCATCCTGCCCCTAGAGCCTTAAAGGATGCAGTGATTTTGTCAGACCTGAGTTCTGGGCCTCTGATGCCACTCTTTATGGTCTGGTTTTGCCACCTAGTGGTAAAGAGACAGAACAGGGGAAAGCAGCACAACCCCGAAGCCAGTCCCTTCTCCTTCCCTCTGCACTTATCAGGAGCTGTCAGCCTATCACCAGGAGCTATCAGCATATCACCAGGAGCATGGCTGGCTACAGAAATGACCTCAACACTGACTAGCTTCCCACAAATGAAGCTAAGAATATAGTCCAATGTTGGATGTTCAGTCTGGAGATTAGGAAGAGATTCTTGAGAGTGAGGGTGGTGAGAGCCTGGCACAGGTTGCCCAGGGAGGTGGTGGAAGCCTCATCCCTGGAGGTTAAGGCCAGGCTGGATGTGGCTGTGAGCAACCTGATCCAGTGTGAGGTGTCCCTGGTGATCTTGAGGGTCCCTTGAACCCTTCCTAGATTCTATGACTCTAGGATGCCCCCAGTAAGTTTTGTTCATGTTCTTCAGTCCATTCCCTGAAGCCAAGCTGTCAGATCAGTGTTTGCTGCCAAAGACCATAGCAGGGTAGCAGCTCACTCTGGGGGCAAGGGTAAGCATTTTAAGAGCCAGGTTATAATGGCAAATCCTTTTAGGGGGGAAAAAAATCCTCCCTGCAGGATTCCCAAGCATCACAGGACACTCCTCTTTGCACAGGCAGAGGAGTAGCTCCTTTTCATATGGCTAAATGGAGCAAATCTTCCTTAATACAGGATAAATGACCAAAAGAGAAGCTGCAATAAGCCTGCAATCAAACCCCACTAAAAAGCAAACTATAATCCACACTGGAATGTGCTGCTCCAGTTTTATCTGTGCTCAGCTCCTGTGCTGCTTCCCTTTGACACCACAGAAGTGGCTGTTAATACAAAGCATCACCACACTCAGCCTTGGACACAACAGCATGGAATGACATCACCACAGAGCTGCTTTCACAGGAAAATCAGGAGAAGGGCACTGAAATCCTTCTCCCCCTGCCACTCTTGCTCTCTAGAGCCTTTATCCTGGCTTTCCTGTGACAAGCTAAAAGGAGAGGGAATTAATGTCTTACACAAGGAGGTCAGACAACTGACTGCCACAACACTACAAGAACATCCCAACAGGGACACTTGCCATCTGGTGTCACCTCCAGCAACCTGCTCTGCAGAGCTACTCAGAGTGCTTCAAGGAAGCAGAGGTTTAAGAAAGAGGAAGACAGAAAGAGAGATGCTACAAAGGGGAGAGGTGAGGGGGTCCAGGTAATGGATAGATTTGGTTCCAAGTGTGTTGCTCTTCTCTAAAGCCTAATCCAGTTCTCAGGATCCACTCCTCTGGGCAGGCCTTAAAAGCCTTCAGATGACTCTCAGTGTTTAGTGTCTCCACTAGCAACAAAGCCTCCACCACCTATGCACTGGCCAGGTAAATCCTGGGCCTGTGTCAAGCCCTCCTCACTCAGGGGCAAGATGATACTCTTGCCTATACTTACTGAGGATTGACACTCCAGCTCATCTTCCTCATAGTCAGGGTTTACCTGATGAAACAGAACCACAGGCAAGTCAAAACTCTAACAGAGCTGGAAGTGGGAAAAGCCTCAGCATGGGCTAAACTTGTTAAAAGAAATCACAAATACTCATTTCCTGTTAGAGCAGCACCAGGCTTGCAGGACAAACAGGCTGCAAACTGCTTCCCAACCACAGTGATTCTGGGAGGCCTAACTGGACATCTGCCTGTCCACCTCAACCTCTCTGCATGGTGGGAGATGACCTTCTTCAGGATCACCACTGAAGGAGCAGCAGGGGTAGAGAGTTACCAAGCTGCAGGGTGGATTTGTACAACCCCCAAGGGGACTTCCCAACTAGAAATCCCTGGCTTGGCAGGAGCCTTGCAGATCAAACACATGGAACAGGTGAGGAGCCTCCTCTGCTCTGGTTTTGCTTGATGCCAAGACCTTGGTTGGGTTTTGGCTGATTAGCAAGCCCAAGATTTACTGGAAAAGGGATTTGCAAGTGTGCATGTGACAAAATGCTGCTGCCTTCCCAATCTGCTTAGCAGAGCAACACAGAGTGGGACATTTCAGCTGGATTTTTCCTTCCCACTCTCAGGTCAGTGTGGGCTGAGCCAGCCCTTCAGCCCTGCTCTGGACTCTCATACCCAGGACAGCTTTTGCTCACACAGGTTTCTGTACTGGCATGATCTAGCCATGCTTTAAAGCAAACAGAAGGAGTTTTAATTAACAAGGGTTCAGCAGCATAACTCCCAGCATTAGGACCCTTAGACTTTGGGTTTTCACTTGGGAAAGAAACATCATGCCTTGAAGTCTTATTCCAGCAGGAGAACAGATGATCAGTGTGGAGACAGAAATAACTGTTTTGGGGTTGGACAGCTGAGTGCTACCTGCAGTTCTCACAACAGCTCTACAGTCCTGCTCAGAAATCAGGGATTCAAGGGAAACTAACAACAGTTGAATTCATTTCCCCCCTCAAAGGCTCTCAGCCTCTTACAGTTTGTCATTAAATTCACCTTGATTCTACTGCCCACGTGGCAGGATGCTACTTAGTGCCTGTTCTCTGCAGAAGAGTTATTGCCTCTAGAATTCACACACAGAGCAGTAAGCTCAAGGTAACCTCTGTGCTGGGACATTCTCTCAAGTCTCCTTGACCTTGTTCTCTGTCTTTACCCAGCTACTTCTGTACTGAGGACCCAAACACCCCTCCCCTCCCCTGGCTCTACCTTTAGGACAGGAAAGGAGAGAATTTCAGAAGGTGTCAAAAGGAAGAAAACACTGTGGAAGGTGAGGCTGAGCTCCTAAACAAACCTCAACACCTACCTCTGCTGCCAGGTAGTGTCCAGTGGCAAGGTGTTTGAACCTGAAGAGGCTGTTCCAGTAGCCAGCACCGCCACGGCACGGATCGTGCTGCACCACCTACGAGGCAAGAGAAACCCCAGTTACACCTCCCAGCCCCACACAGCAGCTACTGCACTCCTCCTGCAGGGAACAGGGAGCACAACAGGGAGCTCCAGGACAGATATGAACCACACACAGTGACAGTAAATACTTGGAGCTGCCTACAGCTAGCTCACCTCAGCCATGTACCAGCATTGGTTTTTTTCTGCTCTTTGTCCAGTGACAAAAGCTGTTTTGAAGTCACTGAGCATGGCTGGTGCTCCACTAGAGCCTGGTGAGTGATGGCAGGAAGGTTATGGTGCAGGTTGGACAAGAAGAAGCTAAAAGAGATGCTTTGGATGTGCTTATGGTGCTAGGGCTTGAAACAAACTGCCTGAAGAAATGCAACAAGTCCTTTACCTTCTTGGTACAGCTCATTTCTGACCTTCTGAACCAGGAGGGAACCTGAAGGGAATGTGGAGGGAGCCTGGAGACTGTTGGGTCTGGTGAGGAATAGCTGAGGGACCTGCTCAGCCTGGAGAAAAGGTGGGTGAGGGGAGCAACTTCAAATTCTCTGCAACTCCCTGAAAGGAGGTTGGACTCTTCTGAGAAACAAGGGACAGGACAAAAGGAAATAGCCTCAGGTTGCACCAGGGGAGGTGTAGGTTGAACAATTCCTTCCCCAAAAGCACTGTGAAGGCCTGGCCCAGGCTACCCAGGGCAGTGGGGGCATCTCCATGGCTGGAGGGGTCTCAGAGCTGTGGAGATGTGGTGCTGAGGGCCATGGTTTAGCAGTTGCCTGGCAGTGCTGGGCTAATGGTGGGACCTGATGAGCTGAGAGGTCTCTTCCAGCCAAAAGAATTGTGTGACTCTGATGTGCAGTTCACAAGGCAAATGTTTGAAATCCTAAGCCAATTCTAACAATACCAAGAGTCTGGGGATATTTTAAGCAGCCAGTGATGGCCAAGCTGTTAGTCACTCGACTTGAAAGCCAAGGGAAAAAGGACAGACAAGCAACGCACAGAGAGAGGCAAAAGGTTGCAGGCTCCTGTCGAACGAGGCTATGCATAATCACAGTATTCCACCCCAAAAATAGAGCCTTTGGTACACTCAGCAGGGCAGCTGGAATGATTAGCTGGTGTTAGAACTCTGGTGGCTGGTAAGAAAATGACTTCATGGATGTTTCTCTGTCCCTTTCCTCTGAATCATCGAGAGCTGGAATCGGAGAGGCCTCTGCTGCAGCGCTGAGGAGCAGAGCCCAGAAGGCAGAGTAAAAGGAATTTTGAGATCAAGCTTCTAACACCAGGGAAACTTGCAACTAAAACAAGCAGATCCAGACAGACTGTTGTCAAAACAGAAGCAGCACTTGTTCCTAAAAGCCACCCCCAGCCTGGGTCCCAGCTCTTACCTCCACTTCCCACAGGGCCTTGGAACTGGTGGCAGAGGTGGCCGACTGCCTCCCCGTGGTTCTGAGGAAGACGTGCTGCTTCTTCCTGTGCTCATCACACGTCAGAAACTTCTCCTGCTCTGCATGGAACAGCCTCACCACGTCCCCCTGCCAGAGCCCAGACACTCTGATCAGTACAGACATGAATGATCTCTTCCTCCACATCACAAGTGATGGGACAAGAGCAAGCCACCTCTAGCTGTCACCAGGGGAGGTTTAGTTTGGCTATGAGGAACGATTTCTTCCCCCAAAAGGTTTGTCAAGCCCTGGCCCAGGCTGCCCAGGGCAGTGGTGGAGTCCCCCCCATCCCTGGAGGGCTTTCAAAGCTGTGGAGATGTGATGCTGAGGGCCATGGTTCAGTGGTGAGCTGGCAGTGCTGCGGTAAGGGCTGGACTGCATCTTAAAGGCCTCTTCCAAGCAAAATGCTTCTATGATTCCATCACCAAGATCCAGCAGGGAACAAGATTGAGCAAGCTGAGCTTTCAGCCTTACCCCTTTGAGAATATCATCTTTGTTGTCACTCCATTTCATGAAGAGGACTATTTTCCAGCTTGTATTGCAATTCACAGAGTTGACCTAAAAGGAGAAGCAAAACCATCAGTCCCACTGCCAGCAACTGCTGCCTTACCTTGCAGACCACCTCCAGCAGAACACTGCAAGCCCTGTGGCACTACCCCAGAGATTTACTCCAGGACAAGTACAGAGCTGACTTGCTAGAAGTCACTTGCTACACATCACTGTGCCAGGACTTCTGCTCTGAGACATCACCTGGGGGACTGTGTCCACCTCTGGGGCCTCCAACACAAGAGAGTCATGGACCTGATGGAGCAGGTCCAGAAAAGGGCCACAGAGATGAGAGAGCTAGAGCACCTCTCCCATGAATCCAGGCTGAGAGAGTTGAGGATGTTCAGCCTGTAGAAGAGGAGACTCCAGGGAGACCTCAGAGCTGCATTTCAGTATCTGAAGGGGACCTGCAGGCAGGCTGGGGAGGGGCTGTTGGCACAGGACCAGGGGCAATGGTTTGAAACTGGAGCAGGGCACATTTAGGTTGGACATCAGGAGGAAGCTCTGCACAGTGAGAGTGGTAAAACACAAACAGGTTACCCCAGGATGTGGTTGAGGCCCCATCTCTGGAGACACTCAAGGTCAGACTCAATGTGGCCCTGGGCAGCCTGCTCTAGTTGGGTTTGTCCCTGCTGCCTGCAGGAGAATTGGACAAGAGGACCTTTGAGGCTCCCTTCCAACCCAATGCAATCTGTGACTCATGATTGTGAAGCAAAAACCTTAACTTCAGCCAGTCAAGCAAGCGATCAAACTCAAACCTCTGCTCTGCACCCAGAAGACCCAAGCCTGCTGGCTCTATTAAGCTGCTGATTAACAAGACAACCATTCCTAAACCCTGTGCCACACACAGTGAAAGGCAGCTGTCACTGAAGGGGTTGTCAAGCATTGGAACAGGCTGCCCAGGGCAGGGGTGGAGGTGCAGGTGCTTAAAAGCCCTGCTAGATGTGGTGCTTGGAGATAAGGTTTATTGCTGGACTTGGCAGAAGAGGGTTAATGGTTGGACTTGATGACCTTGAAGGTCTTTCCCAGCCTAAATGACTCTGATTCTACACCAGCTAATTAGCTGCTTTTAATACAGCAAGCCAAGCAGCTCATCTGAAACAGAGCCTTGCAGATCTCAGGGGTGGGCTTAGGTTGACAGTTGGCCTCCATGAGTTGAAAAGGTCTTCAAGTGAAACAAATCAATTCTGTAATCTTTCCCCAGCTGTGTCCTTCTGCCCTTACCTCATTGCACCCTGGATTATCAACAAGCTGGTGGCTGCTGGCATGGAGAGGCTGGCCAGCGTTGACAGGGTTCAGCACTACTTTGTCTCCAATGACAACCTGGAGGGAAATGAAGCATCAGACAAAGCTGCACCCTGAGACAGAGCTTGCTTGTCCCCCTTCTTAATGGGAGAGAGGAAATCACTTCCTTTGTAGTTTGGAGAGATGCCAGCCTGAGTATGAAAACCAGGATTCTGTTTGCTTCAGTTTAGCTCACTCAGTCATTCAAGAAGAGGCAAAGCTGGCAACCCCTGCATTCCCCCTCCCTGTAGGTGTTCAAGGCCAGGGTGGATGAGGCTTTGAGCAACCTGGGCTACTGGAAGGTGTCCCTGCCCATGGCAGGATTCAGAGCTAGATGATCTTCCAGGCCCCTTCCAACCCAAACCATCCTATGAGGCTATGAACTAACCTATCTGCTGCTGTCCCTGAAGCTGTTCCATGGCTTAGCATTTAACAAATAGCTCCTACAAGCTAAGGGCAGCCAAAAACCTTCCTCCTCCAAGCTGCACTTGTAAAACCAGATTCCAAGCTGGCAAGACAAGTGCAATTCATTAAGGACAGCAAAGGTCCTGTTCTTCCCCCCTTCCAGGACAAAAGTTTCAAACTACAAGCCAAGAAGACTTCTCTGTAGTGAAGAGAGCTACAAAGGGATTGAGAATTGGTGTGATTTAAGAGCACTTAGTGGCCACTAAGACTCTGCTTAGGCTCTACCTCCTGTGTGTCTGGAGAAGAGGAGCAGCCACATCAGAACCTACGGGGTGACTGAATCCTACTTGAGATCTGTGTCTAGGTGCCAAATACACGCCTGAACTACACCAGAGAGCACACTGAAGCTTATCACCTCCTGGTTTTGGGCAGAGAGCATACCCAGGTGACCCACATTTGGTAGAACAGAAAGAAGAGATTCAAATGGTCAAGCATTTAATTCAGAACCAATTATTTTCCAGCCTTCCCCTGAACAGGACTCTCTAACCTCATTATTACCCCATGCCACACAGATGATGAGGAATTTGGATCCCAAACTGCCAGCACTGAAAACCAAGGTGGCAATCATTTGTTGTTGGAGGAGCTGACCATCTTGGACTGGCTGGGAACTGTGAAGGGCCAGCACAATTAGGTGCCTTTTCCCCTCCAATGGGAAAGCATTCCACAACACAAGTTACCATAGCAATTCTGCCTCCCCCTCATGACAGCACAGGAGGGAAAAAAAAGAGGTTGTTCCTGCAGCATCATGCACTGGAAGATCTGTGCATTTCATTAATTGCAAGCCAGGCCTCCTGAAAGGAGCTTTGCCAAGCTGTGCACAAAGCAGCACAGGAAGATCTTCCCCTGGGCACTTACACTGTCTCCGATGGAACGCAGCTTGTAGAAGGGCTGGATGTAGAACCAGGAACCTTCATTTCCAGCTTCATCCAAGGTCACCCTCATAGCATTCTTCTCTAGTAGAGCTGGCAGCCTCTTATTTACTGTTAAGTATTTGTTACTTTTTAAGTGAAGCAGCTAGAATAAGAATTAGAGTTCAGTTCTAAGAATGCTCCTCCCCTCAATAAACAGCCAGCCTGCAGAAGATCACCACAGTGGCCCAAAGGAACTGAAACTGAAGCTGAATTGTGTCCTAAGGGATCAATCCAGGCACAATTTCCACTTCCACTTCTTTCAGTCTCTGTACAGCCCTGCAGCAGGAAGCACCTTCAGCTAACCCAACTGCCCCTTCCCCAGCTAAGCCCAAACTCTGTGAGATGCTCTCCTAGCTTCACAGCGGCCCAGCAGGAGAAGCTGTAAACTGCTGAAGTCTAAGTGGCCCTCCCTGGCAGGCAGGGGGTGGTGAGAAGTAAAGCTGCTCTTCTCTAGCTTTGCTCTGTCACTTCACAGAAACATGATTGCTTCTTTGAAGGCTCCCCTCCCCAAGCCCCATTTCCCACCCCTCCGCTGCATGCCGCCTGGCAAACCACACACCCCCAGCACCGGCAGGTCGCAGCCCAGCTCCCAACCTACCCAGTTCCCAACCTACCCAGCTCCCACCAACTGCTGCTGAGCTGCCAGTAAATTTAACAGGCAAGTGCTTTTGTGCAGAAAGCTGCTTTTTGATGCCTTTTGACTACCATAAATACTCACAGACCATATGGGAGGGATGGGAAAACATGGGCAAAACCTGATGACTGCTCTCAGTAGTGTTGATGTTTCTACTCCAACCCAAAATGGGCATCCTTTCTCTCTCTCCATTAAAAGCAGCCTTTCTTGCCTCAGAGATGCAGGCCAAGAGCACACTTGGAATCATACAATCATTTGGGTTGGAAGAGAGCTCTAAGATCAAGCCCATCCTTCAACCCAACACCACCATGGCCACTAAACCACATCCCAAAGTGACCTGCCCACGCTCTTCTTGAACACCTCCGGGGACAGGGACTCCACCTCCCTGGGCAGCCTGTTCCAATGCTTGGATCCAACCAAGGCAGGGCCTTCCCTGCTCTTGCCATTACTGTACCTTCCTTTTTTCTTGGGTTTGATGCATCCCCAGGGAGGTGGTGGAAACCCCATCCCTGGAGGTATTTCGGGGGGCAGAGATGTGGTGCAGAGGGACATGGTTTAACACCAGCCTTGGCAGAGTTAGAGAATGGTTGGACTTGATCTTAAAGGTCTCCCAACCAAAATGATTCTATGATTTTCCTTTCATTCCCTTGGACCCAGCAGATCCTTGGACTGGAGTTATTCATAAGCCTTGATCATCCTTCTGTGTCAGTTGACCCTTTGAGGTGTCAACAGGATTGTGAGAGACCACATCTGGCATTGTGCTGTGCCTGTGCCATCTTCCAGAGGGCCAACTCTCATGAAGGCTCTGAGAAGGAGTGCTGAAGCAGACAAAAAAACCCAGCACAAGGAACCCACAATGACAAAGTGACTCCAGCACAGCTCTTGCTTCACAGGAGTCAAGTGGCAGATTTAAGTGGTACATAGCTCCAAGGAGTCTGAAAGAAGAGATGGACAGAGGGAACAGGCTGCCCAGGGAGGCTGTGAATGCCCCCTCCCTGGAGGTGCTGAAGGCCAGGCTGGATGAGGCCTTGAGCAGCCTGGGCTGGTGGGAGGTGTCCCTGCCCAGGGCAGGAAGGTTGGAATTTGATCCTCTCCAAGGTCCCTTCCAATCCAAACCACTGTATGAGGACTCCACTTGGGGACACTGTCACACCCTGCAAAGCTACAGACTCCTGTCCATGAACTGCACCACTCCAGGTCACACTGAGCAGCAGGGGAGGGTGAGCAAAGCCCTGCTCAGCCTGGGGAGCTGTTCAGAGCCTACCTGGATGACATTGCCATACTGGATGACTGTTCCCAGCAGCTTTCTGTTTTCAGTTTCGTTTTGCTTCTTCTCCAGATCTGCTGCATGCTGAAATGAAAGGAGAACAACTCACTGCTGACTGCTTTAGAGCAAGAGAGGGGGTAAACACCTGAGGTTCTTCAGGAATATTTCAAAGAGCTGGAAAAACATCTGAAACAGCCTCTTTTTCTTACTGCAGCCTCCAGCAGCACAAGTCCTAAACAAGTGAAGAAGGGAATTGGGAAGCCAGACACACACACACTACTGCAGCAACCCATAATTTGGGTTAAATCTATCAGTTTGGAATACAATGAGAAGAAAAGCTCAAACCAGACAGAAGACAAGCCAGGAGAAGGCAACACCACACCTGTGGAGGGCTCTGAGGAACCCAATCTAGTGCAGGATGTCCCTGCTGACTCCAGGAGGTCAGACTAGGTGGCCTCTGAAGGCCCCTTCCCAGCCCAAAGCTCTTCCACAGCCTGTGTCTTCTCATGGTGCCATGCAGGGCTATTTAGCAGACATTTACAAATGGCCACTGCAGCTCCAAACGTGAGCTCCCAACTCCTCAGCACCACAGAGCTCAGACCTTGCAAGGGCAATGTGCTACACTACAGACACAGCTGGGCACTTCTGCACACACCACCAGGGCAATGGAAGGCCAGGACCTGGCAGCACTGAGCCCAGAGACTCCTTGTCCTATTCAATCACTTACATCTTAGTCTCCTAAGCTCAGTTCTAGAAGGGAGCTGTCTTGGCCTGGCTGCTTTTAAACCACTTCATTGGGCAAAGAAATTCTCTCTTGCTTTATATGAGAGAATGGCTTCAGCTGGCAGGGACCTTCACAAGGCTATCGAGAGTCCAACCCTCCTGCAGCCAGCAGGGACATCCCCAGCTAGAGCAGGCTGCCCAGAGCCCCAGACAACCTGACCTGGAAGAGTTCTAGGGATGGGACAGCTCCCACTTCTGTGAGCAACCTGAGACAGGGCCTCACCACCCTCAGTGTCAAAAATATCTCCCTGCTCTCCAGTTTGAATCCCTTCGAGTCCAAACCATCACTCCCTGTCCTGTCACCACAGGCCCTGCTCAGAACTCTGTCCCCAGCTTTCTGACTGTCCCCTTTAGGAACTCAAAGGCCACCAGAAGGTCTCTCTGGAGCTCTCTCTTCTCCAGGCTGAACACCCCCAAGTCCCTCAGCCTGGCCTCACAGCAGAGGGGTTCTATGAAAGACATTTGTTCCATGAAGAGGCACTACCTGTACTTGCTCTAACCACTGTATGGTGGTCAAGAGCAATTCAAACCCAGACTTTTCTGAAGGCCAAGCATCCATGGTCTGGTTCCCCAGGACTATAGTAGCTCCAGTTTTCTCCTAGAAGAGAACACAGTGGCCACATGTCCTGCCTGTAGTAGGATGAAGCAGCACTACCACAGGACAGCTTCAGTGCTGGGAAGGAAGAGCCAGCTGGACACTGTTAGGAAGTTTCAGCCCCTGCAGCTGACACAACAAGTGCTATTTTGGGAGGCTGTGCTAGGTGTGACAGCTGGCTCTTGCTCCAGGAGAACCTGCAACAGCTGCTCGAAGTCAGGAAGATCTTCCCTGCAGTGAGGGTGGCTGGAACACGTTGCCCAGGGAGGCTGTGGCTGTCCCCTCCCTGGAGGTGTTCAAGGCCAGGCTGGATGAGGCCTTGAGCAGCCTGGGCTGGTGGGAGGGGTCCCTGCCCATGGCTGGGGGTTGGAGCTGGCTGAGCTTTGAGGTTCCTTCCAACCCAACCCACTCTCTGAATGTGAGTATGTCCAAAACTCCAACACAGCATCCTTCTGTTACTGAAATGCAACCTTTTTCTCTGCTGGATTCTAAAACACTCTGTCCAAGGATGTCAGCAGGCCACTGGGGCTCACCTCAGCCACCAGGGGCAATCACAAGAGAGGACCTCTCTGCCTGCACTGGATTGGTTTATTATAAATAAAGGAAAGAACATTCTGTGACAACAATTCAGTCTTTGGATAGATTTCCAAAGCTCAACCCTAAGCTGCTCCTCACTCCAAGAGAGTGAATCCTTCTCTTCAGCCACTAGATGTCAGCTTCTCAACCCCCAGCGCTGCTTCTTGGTACCAAAGACAGACAAGTGTCCCAGATTTTTAAATCCCTTAAATGGCATTAACTTAAAATAACCTGACCTCAGCATTCAGCCCTCCACAGCAGACAATAAATTCCACCAGCAGACAAACAGAAGCCAAAAAAGGCAAGTGGTGCTGGACACATCCTGCATCACATGTTTGCTTACAAACTGTAGGCACTGATGAAGAAATTTCACCAAGGGTTAACAGCTGTGTGAGTGCTTCAGGGTACAGCCCCCTCCCCATTCCACAGCATGGAGCACACAGGATTTCAGTGCACTCCATGTGCCTGCAAATGGAAAAGATGAGACCTTTGGCAAAGGCTTGGAGGGATAATAGGGGTCCAGGGGGAGGTGCTCCTGCCCATGGCAGCGGGGTTGGACCTACACGATCTGGAAGGTCCCTTCTGACCCAAGCCAGTTTATAAAGCTATGAATGGACTGAAGCTAGAGGAGAGGAGACTGAGACTGGAGATTAGGGAGAAATTATCCCCAGTGAGGATGGGGAAACCCTGGGCAATGTGTGCCAGTGAAGCTGTGGATGTCCTCTCCCTGGAGGTGTTCAAGGCCAGGCTGGATGAGGCCTCGAGCAGCTGAACCTAGCTGAGAGGTGTCCCTGCTGATGGCAGGGGGTTGGAGAAGATGATCTCTGAGGTCCCTTCCAGCCTGAGCCATTGTATGTTTCTCCTAAGAAAGGCTGGACCAGATGATCCCTTCCCAAGTGCTGTTCCATGATTCCTATCCCAGGTCAACCTCTCATCACTTCAGGGGCAGGAGGAAACACAGCACCAAGGAGGGCCCTTTGTGCTCCAGCCAGGAGCAAAAATAGCTTCTTCCTTGCCAAATTAATACTCCCAGGTTATAAAAATTCCATTTTCTGGAGCAATCAGGGAGTCAAGCAGTCAGGCTTTGTGAAATGCAGGAGCAAGGCAGCCATATGGCAATCAGCAAATGACAACTCTCCTACAGGGCCACTCTGCATCGTGGGGCTACAATGAGCTTAATATAGGCTTAAAGCAACTAAAAATATTTAGGATTGTAATTCTGACATGAAGTACTCTAGCTCTGTAATTTTAACATAAACATGGAGTTTATTTAACTCTGCAGTCAACAGATGGTATTTAAGTTAAGCTGGCTTTCTCTTTTTTCCCCCCTTTTTTCCCCATATAGGAGCTCTAAAAACAGCAATCAACTGCCTCACTGCTGCTGAATGTCAACATTTTACCCAGAAAGTATTAAATACTGCAAGCTAATAAGGAAGGAGAGGCTGGCTGGCCTTGTAATTACTCATAATTATCCATCAGCCTCCACATGGATCAACAGCAGCTCTGTCTGCTCGAGGAAGCCCAGGAGATTTATGAGACCTGCAGCTCAGATGGCATCGACCAGCACAGCTCACATCTGAGACTCCCCATCTCAAAACCCTCTCCTCCTGGGTAGCTGCTGGAAGGGTCCAGGCTGAGAGAGCTGGGGTTGTTCAGCCTGCAGAAGAGAAGGCTGCAGGGGGACACTCCATGCTAGCCTCAAACTGGAACAAGCCTTCTGTCAGAAGGCCTGGGAAGGCTGTAGCTGCTGTTAGCCCCATGCCAGCACTGGATGGTTGAGCTCTCACTTGAATTCAATATTCTTGTTTCACCTTGTTTAGTCAAGTTCAAGCATTTTCCCTGAGCTGCATTTCAACACCTGCAGGGGACCTACAGGAAGGCTGGGGAGGGACTCTTTAGAAGCACCTGGGGTGACAAAACAAGGGGCAACAGTTTGACACTGGAGCAGGAGAGATTTAGGTGCAACATCAGGAAGAAGCTCTGCACAATGAGCGTGGAACAGGCTGCCCAGGGATATGGTGGAGGCCCCATCCCTGGAGACCATTCAAGGTCAAACCTGACGGGGCCCTGAGCAACCTGCTCTAGCTGGAGGTGTCCCTGCTGACTGCAGGAGAGTTGGACAAGATGCCCTCTGAGGGTCCCTTCCAGCCCAGTGGCAGGTGTGAGTCTGTGCCTGGAAGCAAGGAGGCTGTCGGTGCTCAGAAGGAGCCGATACTTACGTGCAGCTTGTTGAGCAGCACAGCGTCTGTCGTGCTGTTAGCTCCTGGCTTTGCTGCCTTCCAGAACTGCTTCTGAGCAGAGTACCGGTTCATGGGACAGAGCTTGAAGAGGCAATCTATAAAAAGATGAAATAAACAGCCAGGATTGCTTCAGCCATTGGCAGTTATCTGCATCTCTGCTGCTAGCAGCCTCCAACTATTCCAGCGGCGAGGAAAGGTTTATAAACAAATTCCACAAAGCTCTTGATCAGACAAATGCTTTTTTGAGCAGCAGGAATGCTGCCCCATGAATGATAAAAACTAACTGCTGCTGCCAAGCCTCTGATGCAAGAGCAGAGAATTCATGGCTTGTCCCAGGCAAAAAACACTACCAGGCTAAAATGGCAACATCCTGGTGCTTTCCCAGGCCTGCAGGCCCGTTCCACACACAGCTTCTCCCCTGCTGCTGCAGCAGGCAGGCTGCTGCACCCCCTCCATGGGGTGGGGGGTGGGGGGTAAGGTTTCATTTTTTAATTGCTCTTAGTTTCAATTAAATCTCCTCCAATTCTACAGGCACAAAAGACCTGGAAAAACTCCCTCAGTGCAGCAGCAGCACCACAAACCCCAGCAGGCAGCACCCCACAAGCACCGAGGTGCAAAGCACAGCTTGAAGACCCCACAACCCCCCGCTTGGGGCATCAGGGTTCTCTGCCCAGGCCATCCCCAGTTCACTTAACATTCTGCCCAGTAAAAGCCAGGAATTACAGCTCATTACTCTTATTAAAACAACATTTCTCTGTTACAGAGATACAAACCTATCAGTAACAGACCCAAATTAGCTGCATTTACTATTTTCTTCCCCCCCCTCCTCTGTTGCTAAGTGACTGAACACACAAAAAAATAAATTCAGCTATTCCAAGACAGTGCCTGAAGAAGCAGCTTAGAAGTTCAAACAGAGTGCCAACAAAGCCAGGAGGCTCTTCCCAGTGCCCCTGAGGGATGGCATGGGTGGAAGACTCCAGGCTCTAACTCAGGGGGTGTTCCCAAGGCTGCTGGTGTCTCCTTGCAGGTGAGCACTGCAATTTGGGGAGCAGCAAGCTAGGGAGGTATCTACCTGGGGGTTCATCTTGGGGACTGCTTTGCTGACAGACAATGGATGCACCTCAACCCAAAAGGGATAAACCCCACACTGGGGAAGTCATCTCAGCTCTGCCAGAGCTTAAAGCTGCAGAAGAAGCTGATCCTGCACACACAGACCCTGGAAGTTTTGCCTCAAGATGTCATTTGAGATGGACACCTTCGCTCTCCTCATGCCTTTCCTGAAGCACAGAGCCATTTGATGCCCCTCTGCCTGCCTAACCTGTGCCCAAAGCGCAGTCAGAGCACACTGGGTAACACCAAACACCTTTTGCAGAGGACAAAGCTCTCTCTCCAACACTAGACCCCCTTCCAAGGGGGTGAAGCACTGGTGGCAGATGGTCCTTTCGTCTCCCAGTGAGTCACCAACTGCCAAGGGGCTGCTCAGCTTGTCCCAGACCTCCACAGCAACTCCTGCAGCCTGCTTAGCTGCTGGCCCAGGAGACAAGCAACAGCTGCAGCTGGGTATGGCACCAAGGATCTTCACTAGAATGACACATACTGGGGAAGGAGAGAAAGAGCTCAGCACTGGGTCCAGTTCAAGAGAGACAGGGAACTGCTGGAGGGAGTCCAGGGGAGGCTACAAGGATGCTGAGGGACCTGGTGCAGCTCTCTGAGGAGCAAAGGCTGAGAGCCTGCAGAAGAGCAGCCCCAGAGGGGAGCTGAGCAATGCTCAGCAAGAGCTGAAGGGTGAAAGAGCAAAAGGCAGGGGCCAGATTCTTAGTGGTGCCTAAGGACAGGCCAAGGGGCAATGGGCACAGACTGGAGCCCAGGAGATTCCATCTGAACTCCAGGAAGAGAAAATTCCTGGGTGTGAGGGTGCTGGAGGCCTGGAGCAGGCTGCCCAGAGAGGTTGTGGAGTCTCCTGGTGTGGAGAGCTTCCAACCCCCCCAGGCACTGTGCTGCTGGGCAGGGTGCTGTGGGTGCCCTGCTGGAGCAGTGAGGCTGGACTGAGTGGTCTCCAGAGGTGTGTGTGGAAGGAGATTCAGCTGCAGCTACCCAGAACTTCACCTCCACTCTGACACCACCAGCTCAGAGCTCCTGAGCAAGCAAGAGCAGTGGAAAACCAAGCAGAAAACCACACTTCACAGGTTTGCTCTCTTCATCTTTCTCATTTACACAGAGATGATTCACAGACTGACAGCACAGAAGAGATTCAAAAAGCCTCTGCAGGCTTGCACTCCAAGCTAAGACTCTGCATTGTAAGCAACACACCAGTTATAAAATCCTCTATTTTTGCTGAAGCCATCAGTTCACACAATGACAGCAATTAGCACACAGAGCTGCAGAGAAGAATTAATTGTATGCTACATTTAGTCACAGTCAGAGTGTATTTTTTCCCCATCCTTTTCCATCAAGGAAGTTGTCAAGTTGGGCTTAACTTCTAAATTGTTAGCTGCAAGCAGCCCCCTCTCCTCTGTGTAACACAGGGAAGAGGCCTACAAGAGCCTGACCTTGGCCAATCCAAGAAGGGGAAGCAGAACATGGGGGGTTTTAGCTGTTCATCCTAGTTACAAAGCTAAGGATCTTAATCAAGCAATGAAAAGCAACCAACATCAGTTGTTGGAGTGTTTGTTCTAGGAGATCTGTGTCTGAAGTGGTTGAGGAGTTAAACTTGGTCTAATTCACCTTAACCTAACCATCATGCAGAGCACCAAATGCAGTTCTCACAAAGGCCTGGAGTGACAGAGAAGGGGTGCTGGCTCCAGACTGGAAAATACTGGATTTAGATTAGACAACAGAAAGAAATTCTTCCCCATGAAGGTGCTGAGGCCCTGGAACAGGTTGTCCAGAGAAGCTGTGGAGGCTCCAAGCCTGACAGTGGTGAAAGCCAGGCTGGATGGGACCTTAAGCAAGCTGGTTCACTAGCAAGTGTCCCTACCCAGGGCAGGAGGACTTGGAACTAGAGGATCTTTTAGGTCCTTTCCCACCCAAACTCTTCAAGAATTCTATTTCACCACGGGTCAAGCACCATGAGCTTCATGGCCTGAAGGCCTCTAGACCTCCAGATTCCATGGGCTGATGTGTTTACAGAATTCAACATGCAAGGAAGTGCCAGCTGAGCAGCCTCAGGGTCAGCAACCTGCAACCCACAGTGCTGACTGCGCAAGACAAACCAGCCACTTGTCAGACACTCTGCTGGGGGAAGTTTGTTTCTAACAGCCCCAAACTAAAGCCAAGGCAGCCAAACCAAGCAGCTTTCTGCTCTGCTTCTGCAGTCAAGTCCTTTTAGCTCAAGAGGTGATAAATAAAGCTACAAAGCCATTACTGCAAAGTAATTCCATCTTATTGTACACCATTTGTTGAACAGGAACCATGAAGGAATGAGTTCTCCTTCCAGACCTTCAGGGTATGCAGTGAAAAGTGGCAGAACTGCAGACTGGCTAAGTGTGACAGTAAAATACTACCTGGATGCTGCTGAAAGGATGAGAGCACATCACACCTCAACACCAAACCACCAGAGAATGTTGGGGGCTGGAAGGGACCTCTAGAGATCAAATCCACCCCCACCCCCCCCACCAAAGCAGGGCCACCTGCTCTCAATCACAGCTATGCAAACCCAATCTTCCCTTCTAAAGCCTTCCTCACTCAGGGCACTACATGATATGATGATGCCAATTGCACCTTTGGCAGATGAAAAGTTCAGAGAGAACCTTCTTGAGGCCTTCCAGTATCTGAAGGGGGCTAAAGAAAGCTGGGGAAGGACATTTTAGGCTGTCAGGTAAATGATAGGACAGGGGGGAATGGAGCAAAAATAGGAATGGGGAGATTGAGATTGGCTGTCAGGAAGAAGTTCTTCCCCAGGAGGGTGGTGAGAGCCTGGCACAGTTTGCCCAGGGAGGTGGTGGAAGCCTCCTGCCTGGAGGTGTTTGCAGCCAGGCTGGAGCTGGCTGTCAGCAACCTGCTGTAGTGTGAGGTGTCCCTGCCCATGGCAGGGGGTTGGAACTGGCTGAGCCTTGAGGTCCCTTCCAACCCTAAGAATTCTATGATTCTAAGCTGCTGTCACTGCCAGCATCCAAAGCTCTTCCTGGTGCCTTTACCTGGTACAGCTGGAAAGGAGCCACTATTAGAACTTCCCATCTTTGTTACTTTCAGAGATGAGCTCTGATGAGGGTTGAGTTGCAGCACCCAGCTCCTATCTCTCCAGCATGCTTGCTTCTAAATGATCTGGAAGAGCTCTTCCCTCCAGCCATGCTGCTTGTGTAATGCACCACTCATCAGATTTTCCAAATCTCCCCCAGCTATTTTCAGCATTTAGTAGAAAGGCTTCACCAATTTTACTGCTGTTGGAGAAAGCAGGCAGCAAACATATTGCTGGCAACAGAAAGGCCTGGGGAGACTTCAGCACTTAAACCAAAATGAAAATCCAGCAGGGGCTGCAAAGCTGCTGAGGGGCCTGGAGCAGCTCTGGGAGCAGCAGAGGCTGAGGGGCCTGGAGCAGCTCTGGGAGCAGCAGAGGCTGAGAGCCCTGGGGCTGAGAGCCTGCAGCAGAGCAGCCCCAGAGGGCAGCTGAGCAATGCTCAGCAAGAGCTGAAGGAGCTGTGGGGGACAAGAGGCTGGGGCCAGGCTCTGCTCAGTGGTGCCCAGGGACAGCACAAGGGGCAGGGGGCACAGACTGGAGACCAGGAGGTGCCACCTGAGCAGAAGGAGAAAGTTGTTTGTTGTGAGGGTGCTGGAGGCCTGGAGCAGGCTGCCCAGAGAGGTTGTGGAGTCTCCTGGTGTGGAGAGCTTCCAACCCCCCCTGGGCAAGCTGCTGTGGGTGCCCTGCTGGAGCAGGGGGTTGGACTGGAGGATCTGCAGAGCTCCCTTCCAACTCTCAGCATGCTGAGATTCTGTGAAACTCAGACCCCAGCTTCACAGAATGCCAACTGGAGAAAGTTAAGAGCCCAGAGAAATTCCCTCTCTCTCCAAAATCCTACTTTGGATACTTTCAGATGAGGGAAAACCTATCAAGATGAAGAGATTTAAATAAGTTCCTTACAAAACCCACTGAATATTTAACACCAACACAGCTGCCTCTCTGCCACTTGCAAAACCACCCCAAAACTAACTCATTTTCCTGCAGCAATCCTAAAATTAAAAGAGAATTAGCAATTCCCTGTTGAGTTTGAGCAGCTTCTCCTTAGCCTTTTCTATACTTAGACACCTGATTATTTCCCCATGGCCAGAGCCTGCTCTCAGCACAGAATAAATACCAGGAGAGTATTTATTTTTGTTTGATCTCTTAAAAAATAGCAGCAAAGATGAAGCAGAAGCAGCAGCAGAGCTGGCAAGGATGGAAATCCTGCAACTAGAAGTTCCCAGCTTCACATTTATGATGGTTGTAGAGCTGTAATACACTCTCAAGGGTAACAACACTGTATAGAATGAAGAGATTGTTTATTTCAAGACAGCATGAAGAGCTCAGCTCTTGTGTGTGCAAAGTGAAAGGTTTTCAAGGCAGGCATGGAGAATAACACCAAGTGCACATATTCAACCACAGGCAAGTTTCACCTCCTCAGAAGCCCTCAGATTACTACATCTTCTGTTTCTATACTTGCTCCTTCTGAGGTGGAAAATGAAGAGATGACAGCCTAAGAGCTTCAAAGGATATAGAACAAAAGCTGCTGCAGAAATGTGTTGATTATTAATCATTCCTGCATTTCCATATAGGAGAGGAGGAGAATAAAAAGAGGCACCTGATCCTGCTGAAATGAGGTCTTTGTGAGGAGAAGACATCCCCTCATTTTCAGTTTGCACTCAACACTCTCTGCTGGGAGCACAGAAACCCTTGGAAAATGGCTTTGCACTAAAGGCTGAAGCTGCTGTCCTGCTTGCAGTCCCCTCCAGCCAGCAAGGGAAGACAGCAAACCTGGGCTGCACACAGCTGGGGCAGTGGGGGAAGAGGAGTGAAGTAAAACCAGATGTCAACAGCTCTGCCCTGCCAGAAGTCAGGCAAATGGAAGCATGGGCAGGAAGGACACTGGTGCTGCAAGGCTAAAGACCTTGTCACTGTGGCACTTGTCACTGCACAGCAACTCAAGCAGGCAGGGCTCCAATGCTGAACTAACTGCATGACAAAACATATCAGAGGTCTCTCCTGCTGGGGGCATCTCCTCAGTGCTCAGCAACAGCTGGAGGACTGGGAGCAGTTCTGGGCTCCACAGCTCAAGAGAGACAAGGAACTACTGGAGAAATGCTGAGGGGCCTGGAGCAGCTCTGAGAGGAGCAAAGGCTGAGAGCCCTGGGGCT
Organism: Melanerpes formicivorus; assembly: GCF_026170545.1. Lineage (NCBI taxonomy): Eukaryota > Metazoa > Chordata > Aves > Piciformes > Picidae > Melanerpes > Melanerpes formicivorus. The sequence goes on from NW_027142390.1 coordinate 1,739,437, forward strand.
GAGAGCCTGCAGCAGAGCAGCCCCAGAGGGCAGCTGAGCAATGCTCAGCAAGAGCTGAAGGAGCTGTGGGGGGCAAGAGGCTGGGGCCAGGCTTTGGTCAGTGGTGGCCAGCAAGGGACAAAGGGCACAACCTGGAGCCCAAGAGGTTCCATCTGAGCAGGAGGAAAAATTTGTTTGTTGTGAGGGTGCTGGAGGCTTGGAGCAGGCTGCCCAGAGAGGCTGTAAAGTCTTCTTGTGTGGAGATCTTCCATGCCCAGCTGGGCATTGTGCTCCTGAGCAAGCTGCTGTGGGAGCCCTGCTAGAGCAGAGGGGGTTGGACTGGGTGAGCTCCAGAGCTCCCTTCCAAACCCTACCATGCTGGGGTTCTGTGATGTCTGTTGCCTCCATCCTGCAAGCTGCAGCTTACCTGTTTCAAGGGCTTTCAATGGTTTTTCTTTTCCAAGCCCAAATGAGGAGGAAAATCACGCTTGCAACCCCCATTTAGATGTGGAGCCTGCAGCATTTAGGATCTAAATATATTTTAATTTTCATGGTAAAATAACCACCCTCAATTCACATCTGCAAGACAGGAGGGTAACCACCCTCTTGTCATTGTACTCATTATGCAGAGTCCTACCAATGGAAATCATTGCTGCATTCTTTCAAGCTCTAGCAGCACAGGAAACACTAATTGTTACTAGCTCAGAGCTGGTGCATCCAGCCAGACAAAGGCAGAAGCCTGCAAGAGGGATTTCAGAGGGGAAAACTATCCTGAGAGCTGGACACTGCACATCAGTATCTACTAAAGCAACAGAAGTCATCAATGAGACAAATTAGAAGGCAAAACCTTTTTACCACATGAATTAGCATTTTGATTCCACATGATAGAATAGAATAAACCAGGTTGGAAGAGACCTTCAAGATCATCAAGTCCAACCTATCATCCAACACCACCTAAACAACTAACCCATGGCACCAAGCACCCCATCAAGTCTCCTCCTGAACACCTCCAGTGATGGTGACTCCACCACCTCCCCAGGCAGCCCATTCCAATGGGCAATCACTCTCTCTGTGTAAAACTTCCTCCTGACCTCCAGCCTAAACCTCCCCTGGTGCAGCCTGAGACTGTGTCCTCTTGTTCTGGTGCTGGCTGCCTGGGAGAAGAGACCAACATCCACCTGTCTACAACCTCCCTTCAGGGAGTTGTAGAGAGCAATAAGGTCACCCCTGAGTCTCCTCTTATAACTGTACAACAATCACCACAGCACCTGAGCCACCAACGTGGCCTTGGGGCCAAGAAGGCAAATGGGTTCTGGGTGCATTGAGAGGGGTGGAGAGCAGGTTAAGGGATGCTCTCCACCCCTTCCAACTCTACTCTGCCCTAGGATTGGTTTGTGGTGAAAGAGGCCTCCAAAGGTCATCTAGGGATGAGAAGGCTCCAGGGAGACCTAAAAGTGGCCTTCCAGTACCTGAAGGGGCTCCAGGAAGGCCACAGAGGGACTGTTTGCAAAGGCCTGCAGGAAGAGGTTTGAGGAGCAATAGCTTGAAGTGAGAACAGAGCAGATTGAGATTGGATGTGAGGAACAAGTTCTGCACCAGGGGGCTGCTGGAACACTGCAACAGGTTGCCCAGGAAGGTAGCTGAGGCTCCAGCCCTGGAGATATTCAAGATGAGGCTGCAGAAGGCTCTGAGCAAACTGCTCTAGCAGAGGATGTCCCTGCTGACTGCAGGAGGTTGGACTGGAGCAGCTCTGGAGCTGGCTTCCAATCCAAAGCATTCTGTGCTTCTAGACATACTGAAACTTCCAGTGGCATGAGGCTGCCCTTCAGCAAGAGACAAGCCAGCTTTATTCCAACACAAAACAGGAAACACACAGCCCTTCAGCCACAGGAAAACCATCTCTTGAGGCTCAGCACACACTCTCCTGTCTTGGGCTAAACTAAGAACCAGAGCACAGCAACTCAGCACACTCCAAGCAAACACCCTCCAAAGCCCTCAAGACCACAACAGTGAGAAAGTGCCCCCCAAAAACCACCAAAAATCCTAACAGGAGGACTGCACCTTTAAGTAAACATCTTAGGTACCATGGAGTTGAGGACACACCAGTGTTTGTTTTATTTCTGCATGTAACCTCTTTGGCCTCCTTCAAAAAGAAAGCTGCTACTCCAGAAGAGAGAAATATTTAGACACTGGATATACAGGCAGCCCCAAAAGGAAACATGTGCAGCAAAGACCAGAGTCCTCCTTCAGACTCTGGTAGGAGCACTGCAGAGGGAAGATGCCTCATGATAAGAGAAAGCCAGAAGGGACAGGAACTCAAGTAGAAAGGAAGGAACACTGATGCAGTTCACTAAGATATATGCCAATTGACATCTAGGGTGTCAGGTTAAAGGATGGAAGGAAGCTGGCAGCCTCCTTGTCACTGAGCTACAGCACAGTGATGGATAATGTGTCCCTGCATGGGTGACACACAGACCTAGGAGGACAAAAGGTACATTTGAGTTGCCTGAGAGAAAACTGTAAGGACAGAGTGAATGTGTCAGGTACCTCTGAAAGCATTGAGGAACAGATCTAATTCATGGACACAGACCAAGAGAAGCTGCTTCAGAATCATCTCAAGACCTTTTACAAGTCAGAGCACCGTGATGGCTCCTGGCTAGTAACACACACAAGCCATAAAAAACCCTTCTAATGTTGAGAGGGGGAAAGAATGTTTCAGTTGGAAGAGACCTTTGAGATCAGAGTCCAACCAGGAGGGAAAAGCACTCAAGAGAAAAGTCCAGAACTGAATTTGAGTTATCCCAAGGCACTGGTTCCAGTGAGTGGCTTTACTGCCTTACCTCATCACTCTGTCTCTGGTCCAGCACAAAGAGAAACCCTGGCCCAAAGGCAAACCTTGCCAAGAGGCAAGTTGGAAGGCCAAGCCCTTCCCAGTCCCACCAAGCCTTACACACACTGAGGAGAGGCATCTGTACTTCATGCCAAGGGAACGCAGCAAATCAGAGCTGCAGAAGCAGTTTGAAACCAACTGCTGTGGCATCAGCCCTTTGTCCCAGCCCTGAGAGCTGTGTTCTCACCCTGAGAAGCCAACCCTTACCTTTTCTATCATAGTTTCCATGGCAAATCTCCCTGCCAGGCACTCCACAACTCTCAGAGCATCAACCCTGTAACATTCTCCCTCAACATGTCCAGGGCTTCTCAGTTGGGTAGCATTTCACCCCTTAGCAGACCAAAATGTATTCAACTGCTGGCCACACTTCACTTGATTTGGACTGGATTTCATTTCCACTTCACTTCTTCACCTGTTGCTCCTCTGCTGCCATCAAGTTCCTGCCCCAAAAGGATGAGGAAGTGAGGGACAGGCGGCAGGGAATGGCTCTGGCAGTCCAAGCAAGATCAAGTTTCAAACCCCCTCTGAAAGCATCAATGTGGAGCAGAGTGGAGAGAATACAGCAGTGCTCCTAGAGCTGACAGGACTGAAGAGCAGAAGAAGAGTTGTTTCCATTTAAGCAGGCTTTGGCTGTTGTAAGCAACAAGGCAGCACAGCATCACCCAAAACAAAAGGCAATTTTCTCAGCTGCTCAATGCAGTAACTCAATTTCCAGCTTTTAAATGCATTTGGCTGCAAGCAAAGCCAGGCTGCCAAAACAGGAGATACAGGCAAGTTCAATAAATATTTGCTCTTATTATTGAAGCCTAGGTTGGAGGAGCTGAAGAGATAATAAAATTGAATTTAGTGCTTTAATTTTTCTTAGCCTAATGAAGTGCTTGGGGTGCCTTGCCTGGAATGCTCATTTGTTTCTTCCCTCCTGCACCAAGTGCTGTCTTCCCGAGCTCTGGGCAGGCTGCAGAACGGCCACAGGCTCTTGGGAGGGGCAGACCCTCACAAAGCTTCCTTAGCTCATCCCTCCCTCTCTCCAGGGCAGAAGTAACTATGCCTGCTCCCCTCCTGACATGCCTCCTGACGTCACCTATTCCAGCACTCCACTATTTCGGGATCTAACCTATTTATTTCTCCACTGCCAGCCCATTACTTCTCTCCCTCTGCTTGTGGGCATGCAGAGCACAACCTCCCCTCCCTCTCCCAGCAGTATGTGCAGGCTTCTCAGGCTCTATCCCACAGCTAGGATGCAAGAGCAAGAGGTCTTGCTCCTGACCATTACCCTCCTCTGGATTTTCTCTAGCTGGCCCTTATCTTTCTGGAGGGATGAGGTGCAATACTGAATGAGATCTTTCACCTGAGGCTCTGCCAGGAAGCAACACTGGGAAGAACACAACTGCTGTGCCTTTTGGCAAGCTTTCTTCTTCTATGTTCCAAGGCAGCAACTGTACTTTTTGTTACAGCACAGCATCCACTCCTGCTCAGACTGTGATTCCTGTGATCCCTGCAGCCTTTCAGACAAGCAGAGAGTTTTGGAGAGGACATTTAAAGGTCATCCTGTCCAACCCCCAACCCTGCACTCAGCAGGGACATCTGCAGCCAGAGCAGCTTGCTTAGAGCCCCAGACCTGCAATGGTCCCAGGGATGGGGCATCTACCACCTCTCTAGGCAACCTGGGTCAGGGTCTCACCATCCTCACAGGGAGGAATTTCTTCCTTCTCTCCAGTTTAAATCTCCCTCTTGTAGTTGAAGCCATCACCCCTTGTCCTTTGCTACTGCACTGCTGTGTGTGCCCCTCCTCCTCCTCCCTAGATGCAGTCACTCAGTGCAGCCTTTGACACGTGCCCCCATGTAACTGCAACAGCATTTTCCAGATGGTTTCTGCAAGGAAATTCTGAGTGACTTCCCAAGTCCTTGTCCTCTCTGTGGAGCCTGCAGAGGACAGCCAGCTGTGAAAGCCACCACTATGAGTGTTAGACTGGCAGCTGCAGAGAGCTTCTGTGAAGCATGAACTGCCACAGCGATGTTCAGGGGCCATGGCTAGGCATGGACTCAAGAGCAGTACCTGCAGAGCTCAGCAAAGCAGAACACCAAAGCCCCAGCCCTGCCTTCATGACAGGACCCAGCACTCTGGTGTTGAGTGGAGCAGAGTCAGGCTGCTGACCTGTGCTGCACCCCCAGGCAAACAGCACACAGCACCAGTGTCCACATCTGGTTTCTGAGCCTGAAAACTCAGTGCTTTGCTTTCCCTTCCTAAGCTTGGCTCGAGTCTTTCAGCTCACTTACTGAGGCCCTCTCCCTCTCACTTCTTTAAACAGTCACCACCCTTTTGGCAGGGGACCAGAGATGCTCTTCCTGAAGCTTTTCAAATGATGCTTCTCAATCTGACCAAGCTCCCTCCATCGCTGTACTCCACTCCCCTTGCAGGAACTGAGCACAGAAGGCACCAACAAATCATGCAGCTAATTAAAATTTGGCCCTGTCCCCCAGAACAGAGTCTTAAAATCACACTCTGGTTATCATCTTAAGAAGTAGACGATGCTGAGAAGGTATTTAGACACAGAAGGTTGGGAGGGACCTTAAAGATCATTTAGTTCCAACCCCCTGCCACAGGCAGGAACACTTCCCACCAGGTCTCACCCAGCCTGGCCTTGAACACCTCCAGGAAGGGGGCATCCACAGCCTCCCTGGGCAACCTGTGCCAGAGTCTCACCACCCTCATTGGAAAGAATTTCTTACTGATCTCCAGTCTCAATCTTTCAGCTTCAATCCATTCCCCCTTGGCCTATCACTACAAGCCCTTATAAAAACGGTTTGCCTCTGCTCCAATCCCCTGCAGCAGCCCACCAGCCTGCTACAGCAGGAGATGAAACACTCCAAGCACCTCTCAAAACCACCATATTTCAGCTGAAGAGTTAAACCGGGCCAGCACTGCCGACTGAAACTCCATCTATAGCTTTGGAGATCAAAAACGAAAGTGGAAAGAAGTCCCTAAACTACCAAACCAGCCCCTTGCAGGAAGGGCTGAAGAGCTCTGCTTGACCAAATAAGGCAAGTGGGAGCTGGAAGCCAAAGCAGCAAAGCCAGGCTGGATTAGAACAGCAGACAGCTGGATAATAGAAACGTGGAGAAGTCAGCTCCACCAGACCGGATTGCCAAGGGGAAGAACAAATGTTCAGCGACCACGAGCGGAAGCAGAGCCTGCCAGGAGAGGCCTGCAGGCATTCCTCCCAGCCAGCAGCAGCCACAGCTCCTTCCCACTGCTTGGGGTTTGGGGGTTTTTTAATGCAAGGCAAGGCTGTCATTCTGAACAGGCAACAAAACCGCCACGGGTTGTGTCTGGAAGGGATGCTGATGGGGCACTTGTCGCCTCAAGTGCCCTGCACCTGAGAGCAGGCAGCATACAGCCCCAGAATGCCAATCACAGAATGCTAATCACAGTATGCTAATCACAGTATCACCAAGGTTGGAAGAGACCTCAAAGATCATGAAGTCCAACCTGTCACCACAGGCCTCATGACTAGACCATGGCACCAAGTGCCACATCCAATCCCCTCCTGAACACCTCCAGGGATGGGGACTCCACCACCTCCCTGGGCAGCACATCCCAACAGTAAATGACTCTCCCTGTGAAGAACTTTCTCCTCAACCACAGAATGCCAGCACTGTGGGGGCTGGAAGGGACTTCTGGGAACCACGGAATGGCAGAGGCTGGAAAGGACTTCTGGGAACCATGGAATGGCAGGGGCTGGAAGGGACCTCTGGGAACCACGGAATGGCAGGGGCTGGAAGGGACCTCTGGGAACCAGGGAATGGCAGAGGCTGGAAGGGACCTCTGGGAACCACGGAATGGCAGAGGCTGGAAGGGACCTCTGGGAACCACGGAATGGCAGAGGCTGGAAGGGACCTCTGGGAACCACGGAATGGCAGAGGCTGGAAGGGACCTCTGGGAACCACGGAATGGCAGGGGCTGGAAGGGACCTCTGGGAACCACGGAATGGCAGGGGCTGGAAGGGACCTCTGGGAACCACGGAATGGCAGAGGCTGGAAGGGACCTCTGGGAACCACGGAATGGCAGGGGCTGGAAGGGACCTCTGGGAACCACGGAATGGCAGGGGCTGGAAGGGACCTCTGGGAACCACGGAATGGCAGAGGCTGGAAAGGACTTCTGGGAACCATGGAATGGCAGGGGCTGGAAGGGACCTCTGGGAACCAGGGAATGGCAGGGGCTGGAAGGGACCTCTGGGAACCAGGGAATGGTAGGGGCTGGAAGGGACCTCTGGGAACCAGGGAATGGCAGGGGCTGGATGGTAGGAGTCTCCTAAAGGTCTCTTCCAACCAAAACAATTCTGTGATGCTACACAGAGTGCCTCAAGGCATTTGCATTGCCTAGGGAAGCACCAAAGAGGTGTGTTACCACCTCACCCTGAAGCACCACCACTGCCACCACAACACAGATCCCTACCTGTGTCTCTGAACATACTGGAGAGGAGAAGCACATTCGAAGTGCTGCACCCTTCTGAAAAGTTCCCTTTTCCATCAAGAACAATAATTAGGTACTTTCAATGTTGTGAGGCTGCCTTATTGACAGCAGGATAACAAATCAATCAGTGCAGGGGAAAGCCAGACTCCGAGTGATGGATAGGCTGATGAGAGCTATTAAACACCACCAGCTGCATGGCTGGCTGAACACGTCCTACACTCAGATCCACACAGAGCCAGCAAAGACAGTCCTTAGGATCAGGAAAGCCACCCTTGCCAGAAGCCTCAGAGCAGCAACAGCCTTGGCAGTTGACAAAGCTGCACTGAAGTCTTCTTAACACAGCATCACAGAACGGTTTGGGTCGGAAGGGACCTTGAAGATCGGCTGCCCAGGGAGGCTGTGGATGCCTTCTCCCTGGGGGGGTTCAAGGTCAGGTTGGATGAGGCCTTGAGCAGCTGAGTCTAGCTGAGGTGTCCCTGCCCATGGAGGCAGGTTGGAGTAGATGAGCTCTGAGGTCCTTCCCAGCCTGAGCCATTCTGGGATGCTCTGAAGTAAATAAAGACTATTTCAGCAAGTGGTAAGTGAAGCCCAGACACTGATGGTATCCAAAGGATTCCATGGAAGGTGCCAACTGCACTGATTAAATCTCTGGGTCTCATTCAAAGCTAAGTGGTACAAGCAGAACAAAACTCCTCTCCAGCCACCTGAGGATATGTACACTGCAGAAAACAACAACCCAAGTGATAAAGACATGAAAAGCTGATGATTTCCTGATGTAATTTCCTGAGCTTTTAGATCTGGATGACCACCTGGGATTTGCCTCACTGACTTGCAATTTCACTTACTCACTGCCAGGGCTTTAAATTTACTTGCCTGTCACATCTCTGGGTTTTGAGATGTGAACTCCAAGATGCCAAGCACATCATCTCTCTGCCCTTCACACAACAGCCCAACAGCATGCTGCTTCTCCAGTCAAATTGGATGCTGTCAGGCACAAATCCATTGTCCTCTTGCAAGATTAGAATAAGCCAGGTTGGAAGAGACCTTCAAGATCATTGTGTCCAACCTATCACCCAACAAGGATCAAGGCACTACTCATAACACATTAGCTTAAATGAACTTGGGGCTGTTCAGCCTGGAGAAGGCTCCAGGGAGACCTTCTGGTGGCCTCACAGTGCTTAAAGGGGACAATCAGAAAGCTGGGGACAGACTTCTGAGCAGGGCCTGTGGTGACAGAACAAGGAAGGGAGGCTTTGAACTGCAAGAAGGAGATTCACACTGGGGAAAAGGAAGGCATTTTCGACACTGAGGGTGGGAGAGGCTGGCCCAGGGAGGTGGGAGATGGCTCATCCCTGCACCATTCCAGCTCAGGTTGCCTGGGGCTCTGAGCCCCAGCTGCAGACATCCCTGTTGAGTGCACAGGGGGTTGGACTGGATGAGCTTTGAAAGGTCCCTTCCAACCTACAGCACTCTGATTGAGCTCGAAGAAAGGAGGATTATGGGACCTAGCCAAAAGATTTTTGGCGGGTGCAAACCCTTCAGCAGTCAATTATAGTTCCATGATCTTCCACTGTTAGAGAAACAGAGGACTACTAAAGACCTTAAGTGGTCATTAGTGCCTCGCATCCTCCTGTGGTGTGGCAGCACTGAAGCACTTCCACTTAGCAGTTTTTCCCTCTTGGTCATTCAGGCAGCTCTGAAAAGCTTTTATAAGGTGAAGACATTTAAAATATGGTTCCAAACATTACAGAGATTCAATATTTAAAGAGAAACAGATGAGCTGCTCAGGGAAAGCACTGGAGACTTGTGTGCACAGCAGCAAGTTTCTGAGCCAAGAAAATATATGAAACAGCAGTAATTACATTTTTTAGAAGGAAATAGTCACAGAATGAGTTGGGTTGGAAGGGAACTCAAAGCTCATCCAGCTCCAGCCCCCTGCCATGGGCAGGGACAGCTCCCACCAGCCCAGATTGCTCAAGGCCTCATCCAGCCTGGCCTTGAACAGGGCTGGGGGGTCAAGGGAGAGGATCTACTCAGTTGCACCCTGTGGTAGGACAAGGGGCAATGGATATAAACTCCAGCACTGGAGGTTCCACCTCTACATGAAGAGAAACTTCTTCATTGTGAGGGTCACAGAGCACTGGAGCAGGCTCCCCAGAGAGGCTGTGGAGTCTCCTTCTCTGGAGACTTTCAAGACCCACCTGGATCTGTTCCTCTGCCCCCTCTGCTGGATTCTATGGTCCAGCTCTGGCAGGTGGGCTGGACTCTATCTTTGGAGGTTGCTTCCAACCCCTAACATCCTATGAGCCTGTGACCTCTAGGGAGGAGGCATCCACAACCTCCCTGGGCAACCTGTTCCAGAGTCTCCACACCCTCAGCATCACAAATGTCTTCCTAACCTTGTCTGTGAGGCTGGAAGGATGCTTGGGAGGTCACAGCACACAACCCACCAGAGTAAGGAGGCAGCAGAGTGTGTGCACTACTACAGACACAGCCAACTACAATGTTCATGCACATCCTCTCCACTCCTTCCCACTAGTGTGTCTTGAAGGCTGTCAGCAGGCAGCCCCCGCTCCCTGCCAGCCCCGGCCGGGGACACGAGTGAGCGCTACCAGCGGCGAGCCTGCAGCCCTCGCTGCAGAGCTGCCCAGGCAATGCTAATTAACTTCAGCAACCTCAAGCTTCCCTTCCTGAGAACGAGTTTGTCTTGTCAAACATTCCCAGCATGGTACTCCTGCTAATAAATCCATCCAAATGACTGCAGAGGAGGAGCCTTAAGCCATATGCTTGTTATGTATAGAAATCAACTCCTGATTTTACTCAAGATACATAAACTGAGGCCACAAACTCCACTGGGACGGAAAAGCCTAGCCCTTCAGCTCCTGCTGAGCACTGATCAGCTCCCCCTCTGGGGCTGCTCTTCTCCAGGCTCAACAGCCCAGGGCTCTCAGCCTTTCCTCCTCACAGAACTGCTCCAGGCCCCTCAGCATCTCAGTAGCCTCCACTGAAAATACTCCAAACTTTCTCTCCCTTGACCCAGAACTGGACGCAGTACCCAAAGTCCTGTTAAATCTGCACACTCTTCCCTCCCAAGCAGTGCAGAAGTCCATTTCCTCTCTTTAAGAGACCCACCCTCCCCTACCTGCCTTCAAAGCTCTTCCATAACCAAGCCACCCAACACTCAACAGCAAGAAGTTCCTAGAACTGCTTGCAGGAGCAGGCTTCATGCAGTATCCTCCCCCAGTCTTCCTCCCAGTGTGGCCCTAAAGCAGCTGGTTGCTGCCTACTCCCACCCCACGCTCTCCTCCATGGCAACACTTCTGTGTACCAACAGGGGAATACACAGAAAGCAGAAGGAGGAGGAGATTATTTCTGTGCCCTCACTTCTAGCACCAGCATGCTGCTGGTAATCAGGAATCATTGCAATGCAAGATGTCCACTTCAGCAGTTCAGGCAAGTTGCATCAATTTTTCATCAAGAGGTTGGACTGGCTCCATCTGAATCTCAAAAGCCCAACCTGACAGCTGGTTGTGCCACAGGCTTGTAAGTACAGAAACCCACACAGGATGCTGCCTGAGGAAGCTCAATCTCAGACTATTCAAGAAGTTCTCCTGCAGACCACTACATCTCATGGAAGGGTTTCTCCACTCAACAGCTTCTCTTCATTGTTGCACATGGCACAGAATGTGAGAGGCTGGAAGGGACCCCCAGAGATCATTGGAGGGTCCATTGGACCCTGCCAGAGCAGGGGCACCCAGGGGAGTCTGCACAGGAGTGCATCCAGGTGGGTTTGGAAAGTCTCCAGAGGAGACTCCACCACCTCTCTGGGCAGCCTGCTCCAGGGCTTTGCCACCCTCACTGTAAAGAAGTTTCTCCTCATGCTGAGGTGAAATCCTCTCTGCTCAAGTTTGTATCCAGTGCACCACTGAAAAGAGCTCAGCCCCCTCCACTTGACACCCACCCCTCATACTGATAAACATTGATCAGATCCCCTCTCAGCCTTCCCTTCTCTATCTGGATGCTAGCATCAATTCATGGAATGGGTTGGGTTAGAAGGGACCCCAAAGGTCATCTACTTCTCACCCCCCTGTCATGGGCAGGGACACCTCCCAGTAGACCTTATCCAACTTGGCCTTGGTCACCTCCAGGGAGGGGGCAGCCACAGCCTCCCTGGGCAAGCTGTTCCAGTGTCTCACCACCCTCACTTGTCAAAAGTTTCCTCCTCATCTCCAGTCTAAATCCACCCTCCTCAAGCTTTCATCCATTCCCTCTCATCCTATCCTTGCAAGTTAGATTGATTCAACCCACAGCAACATTCCATGAAGACTTCCAGCCCTTGAGAAGAGATCTCACTGTAGGGCCAGCAGCAGCCAGCACTGTTTCTGGACACTCATTTTCAAAGGAAGAACACCACACCTAAATAAACTCATCTTCCCACTGACAAAACAACAACCACCTGTAAACAAAACCTGCTCCTTCCTACCTCCCAACCTCAGGCTACCCTGCCTCAATGCTTTACACATGTGAAACATTTCAAGGATGCTTAAAATTAGCACAGTGCAAAAGATACTTCCAATGAAGTTCCCACCAATAGAAACCATCTTTGGAGGTGGGAGAAAGAAGAAAGAATCTTAGGGCTTCCAACAGAAGCCACATGGTAGCTGGAGAGATATTCAAAGTGGCTGAGTCACTGTGGGTTTCTGAAAGGAGCATTTAACCAGGAGGTGGAGGAAGGAACATTAATTGACAGGCACTTCAACAGAATCTTTGAAGGCTAAAAGTTTTCATTTCCAAAGTTCAGGAGTTCAAGGCTGCAACTCCTTTCCCTGACACTTTCTTTCCCCCTCTTTTCTTTTGGTTTCTGGGTACTTGGCTCTCTAGCCCCCAATACAATCTATTCACTTGAATCCTCTGTCAGCCCTAGGCTAAACCTTGCACCAATGCCACATTGCTCTTTGGAGCATTTAACTCTTTGGGATCTCACAGGATCCTCTAGGCTGGAGAAGTCCTGGAAGTCCAACCAAGCCAGCACTGCCACCACAAAACCATGACCCTAAGTCCCAGGTCCAGAGGTCTCTTAAAGCCCTCCAGGGATGGTGACTCCATCTCTGCCCTGGGCAACCTGTTGAGGGCTTGACAACACTTTTAGGGATGAAACTTTCCTCATCTCCAACCTAAACCTCCCCTGGTGCAACTTAAAATCATAGAATGAATCCCAGCATGCATCAGGCTGGAAAGGATCCTCAAAGGTCATCTTGGCCAACACCCCTCCAGTCAGCAGGGACACCTCTATCTAGATCAGGGGCAATGGTTTGGGGTTAGAGAGGAGTGGAGGTAGGTTAGATGCTAGGAACAAATTCTGCACCATGATGGTGCTGCAACACTGCAACAGGTTGCCCAGGGAGGTGGTTGAGGCCCCAGCCCTGGAGACATTCAGAGTCAGGCTTGACAAGGTTCTGAACAACCTGCTCTAGTGGAGGAGGTCCTTGAGGACTGCAGGGAGGGTTGGTCTGGAAGATCCTTCCAACCCAAACCATTCCATGATTCCAGACTCTTCTCAATAAAAGACTCTTGGAGAAGCTGGAAGAACAAAGTATTTTTCCAGCTTTATTCTGAACATTTGAGTTACTTTCTCTTACTTAAAGAATAAGAATCCCACATCCATTCCCTATTTTCCCAAAGGTCTTACCCCTTTCTCTGCTCCTACCCCACCTCCCCATCACTTCTGCTTCCCATTTCATGGATTCTTAGCTTGGGGTGAAGCAGCAGCACAAGTGAATTGGAGCATCTCTCTAGACAGACTGAAATGAGTTTAGCCTCAGGGCTTCCTCTCAATCCAACATTTCAGGCAGGCAAAGCACCAATTACATTTGGTTCCTCTGTGGCCTTTTTCTGCCTTCAAGGTCTTGAAAAATACTGTTGAGCTCTGAGGGTTGGAAAGACTGAACAACCATGGTGGCATCTTTTCACCTCTCAAGGTCACTTCAGCTAAATGCTGCAACCAAAACCAGGAGAAACATCTTCAGCTTTCTGTGCCACATCAAAATTAGCAATCCAATGTCAAACAAGATGAAGGTTAGAAGAAGATGCTGTGAAATATTAATGCCCCATCATAAGGAGGACACAGAGCTGCTGGAATGAATCCAGAGGAGAGCCACAACAGTGATCCAAGGGCTGGAGCAGCTCTCCTGTGAGGACAGGCTGAGGGAGCTGGGGGTGTTCAGCATGGAGAAGAGAAGGCTCCAGGAGAACCTCAGAGCTGCCTTCCAATAGCTGCAGGGATCCTGCAGGAAGGCTGCAGAGGGACTTTTGATGAAGGTATCTAGAGAAAGGACAAAGAGGAATGGTTTGAAGCTGAGGGAGAGCAGCATTAAGACTGGAGCTGAGGGAGAAGTTCTCCAGTGTGAGGCTGGTGAGACTCCAGAACAAGTTACCCAGGGAGGTTGTGGCTGCCTCCTCCCTGGAGGTGTTCAAGGTCAGGCTGCATGAGGCCTTGAGCAGCTGAGTCCAGTTGAGAGGTGTCCCTGCCCATGGCAGGCAGGTTGGAGGAGATGAGCCCTGAGGTCCTTTCCAACCTAAGCCAGTTTTTGACTGGTGGCTAACCATAAGCTGCTGCAATTAAGCACACAATAACCACCCCCAGTGTACTCCCTTCTCTTGCTATTTTTGTGCCTACCCAAACACAAACAAGTACACCTGGAGTAAGCAAACCAAGGCTAACAAGCTGTTAAACTCCAGAGTCCTCCCCAGCCCAGCTCTGATCCCACTGCAGCATGCTCAGCTGTCAAAGTTGCTCAAACCTTCACAACACAAAAACCCCTTGCAGCACATGACTGACAGCATATGGAAAAGACATATATATTTGGAATGCATTCTTGTAGAGCATAGCTGATGGATCTTCTCCTCATTGTCATTCTCCATGACCAAGGCCATCTGCCTGACAGGCAGTGGGAGGCAATAAACTCTTAGCTTATTTTAAAAGCTGTCAATGATAACCAAGAATTATCTGTGAAGTCTCTATTGCCTTCAGACTTTACCTTCCAATCCCCAGGGCATCAGCTCCTAAGGGTGCTGCCATTCCTCCTGACAGGAACTTTGCAGCAGGGAAGGATGATTCCTGGGTGCATCTCCCGGTCCTGAGCAGGCACAGGGCATGCACTTCCCATCTCCAGATGTTCCACCCCAGTTTCTGTTTCCCAGGAAAGTGTGGGAATGAGTTATTCTTTCAGTACCTCGAGTTGTTCTCAACTCTGATGGCAGTCACAGGAACGTGGGATATGTGATTTGCTTGTTAACCAAGAATGGAAAATGCACTTCTGAAAGATAGAGCCTTGGAAGTGAGCACAGCCCCCCCCAGCAGCACTGCCTGCACACAGGGGCCCCAGAAAGCACCCTGGCTTAACACTCTAGAACCACAGAGCTGTTTGAGGTGGAAAAGACCTCCAAGATCAAGTCCAACCATCCACCCAGAACCAAGTGCCATGGCCACACCTTTCTTGAACACCTCCAGGGATGAGGACTCCACCACCTCCCTGGGCAGCCTGTGCCAGTCCCTGACCACTCTTGCAGCACAGAAATTCTTCCTCCTCTCCAACCCAACTCTCCCCTGGCACAATTTCAGACCATTTCATCTCCTTCTATCACCTGAGATTAGGGAGAAGAGACCAAGCCCCACGTGACTGCAGCCTCCTCTCCTCTTTTCCTGGCTGAACAGCCCCAGTTAAGATGTTAAGACCTGAGCCCTGGGCAGAGCAGTGCTGCAATTGCTGCTCTTGGAAGGTGTCTTGAAAAACACTGAAGCAAATAAATCCCTATCTGAGCCTTTTCTCTGGCCATGTTCTGTATCTCAGCATCATCAGGCTCTACAATTTCCCTTCAGAGATCTGTAGAGCAGAGACTAAACTTTTAATAATACAGAGATTGTTTCTTTGTGCTGAGCTCCTGTCTCAGTCCTGGACACTGCTGGGTCACCACCACCAACCCAAAGCACTGCCACTGGGGATTGAAGCTTGAGGAGGGAAGAGTTAGACTGCAGAGTAGGAAGGCATTCTTGAGAGTGAGGAGACACTGGCACAGGTTGCCCAGGGAGGCTGTGGATGTCCCTTCCCTGGAGGTGTTCAGGGCCAGGTTGGATGAGGCCTTGAGCAACCTGGGCTGGTGGGAGCTGTCCCTGCCCATGGCACTGAATGATCTTGAAGGTCCTTCCCAAGCCAACCCATTCTATGAATCCATGAAAGTTAGCTGGTGCTGGCTGGAGCTCATGCCCTGCTCTGCTGGGGTGAAAAAGGCTTTTTCTTGCTCAAGCCAAGATTTTTCCTGCTTTTCAGGCTGGCTGCTGCCCCCATCCAGCTCCCTCACGCCTACAAAGTTGTGTGTTGTTTTCCTTCCCCCCCTTGTACAATTTTTAACCTCAATGAGTAAAAGGACTGACATTCACCAACTGCAAGGTCTAAGTGCTACCAGATTGCTTCTGCAGAGCAAAGCTTTCTGCATCCTTAATACAATCTGACTGGGAGGTAATTTGTTCTCATTAAAGCAGGCGAGGAGCCTGCAGCAGCGTTCTCCAGCAATGGCACGTTTCTCTGCTGTCAGTAAAGCCTGGAGGTGATTGCTTACTCTCACTGAGAGCTGCAGGAAGACTCTGCAACCAAATTACAAGGAGTTATGTTTTCATTGAACTTCTGTGCATTATATAATCAAAACAGATGATAATTGCCAACACCCAGAGCCGGGCGCTGAGTGCTTCCACAAACGAGGGCTGAAGGAAGTGGGAGCCCTAACACATGAGGATCTCTCTTACTTGCCTGAATAGTAAGTGGTTCATTAGGATCAAATTGTTAAGCAACACTGCATTTAGTGTCACTCAGTCTCTGAAGGCCATTCCAGAGCTTGACACATTCACAGACCTGCCAACCTCAACACTTGGCTGTTCACAGCCAGCTAAGGGCCTTTGATAAGAGCAACCCAGCTCTGACTCCTCAGCATCTCTGCTGAGCTGCTTCCTGACCAGCTGCAGGTGGAGGCACAAATGACTCCTTCACCAGCTGGCAGAAAACTTCCAGCTGACCTTCCACCAGATTCCTGCCTGCATTTTGTCCTTTGCTGCAAGCACAGAGCCAGGAGTTGAGAAGGCCAAGTGCAGCACCCAGGAAGCAGCCTCCTGCACGTGAGGAAAAGCAGCAGTGCTGTGTCTGCAAACAGAGCCTGCTGCAGGTGAGCAACACAAGGACCTACCCTGCCTGCACTTCTTAGGGGCCACAAAATCCTCATCCTGCAGGGGGGAACTCCCTACTCCAGCCACTCAGTTGGCAAGCAAGAAAACAAACTGGTATTTTCCAGCATATTCCTCAGGAAGCAGTCAGTGACCTTTCAAGGCCAGGCCCAAAGCAGAAGATCAGAGCTGGAGGACTGGGGCCACTCTAGGCTCCTTAGTTCAGGAGAGACTGAGAACTACTGGAGAGAGTCCAGGGGAGGCTACAAAGATGCTGAGGGCCTGCAGCAGCTCTGTGAGGAGCAAAGGCTCAGAGCCCTGGGGCTGAGAGCCTACAGCAGAGCAGCTCCAGAGGGAAGCTGAGCAATGCTCAGCAAGAGCTGAAGGAGCTGTGGGGGGCAAGAGGCTGGGGCCAGGCTCTGCTCAGTGGTGGCCAGCAAGGGACACTGGGCACAAACTGGAACCCAGGAGGATCCTTCTGAAGAGGAAGAGAAGCTTCTTTGGTGTGAGGTGAGGGTGCTGGAGGCCTGGAGCAGGCTGCCCAGAGAGGTTGTGGAGTCTCCTGGTGTGGAGAGCTTCCAACCCTGCCTGGGCATTGTGCTGCTGGGCAAGCTGCTGTGGGAGCTCTGCTTTAGGAGTGGGGCTGGACTGGATGATCTCCAAAGGTCACTTCTGACCCTCACCATGCTGGATTTGTATCAAACATCAAAAGTTCTGCAGGAAGGCCTGGAGATATTTTATACAGACAGCTCCCTGACCACAAGCAGCTTGACAGATGAGCACTGGCACCTTGATCTCCACACAGCAAGGGGAAGAACTCAGCTGGAGCTGCTATTAAGGCTTCCATAACTGGACAAGAGAAATCACACTCAGGTGTTGACACAGTAAGCACTATACTTCATCTTGAGAGATGAAACCCAATTTTCTACCAAGAAAGACAGAGTATTCCATCTCCAGCAGGAAGGTGGGAACAGAGGAAGCTGGCAGTGTCACCCACTGTTCACTGAAGACAACTGGCAAGGTCTGGCTGTCCTAGCAGCACATTTTTATGGCTGGCTATGCTGGCAGCCTCACCATTTTTCTTCTGACTGCCCTCAGAAGTTCCTAGAGCATTACTTCAACTGAGGAGATACCAACACTTCAGTCAGGACTATGGGGACAGGCTGAGACAGTTGGAGCTGCTCAGTCTGGAGAAGAGAAGGGAGGGCAGATTTAGGCTGGAGATTAGAAAAACTCTTTCCAGTGAGGGTGAAGAGACACTGGAACAGGTAGCCCAGGGAGGCTGTGGATGTCCTCTCCCTGGAGGTGATCAAGACCAGGCTGGATGAAGGTTTGTGCAGCCTGGGCTAGTGGGAAGTGTCCCTGCCCATGGCAGAGGGCTTGGAACTGGATGAGCTTTAAGATCCCTTCCAATCCAAACCATTCTTGTTCAAACCTCCTCCAAGAAAAAGCCAGGTATGGTTTCCTCAAGCTTACTAGGGAAGACAGCTGGGTTTACAAAGCAGAAAAATGGAAACCATGAAGCCTGAAGATGCTAATTGACTCTGAATTGGAAGATCCAAGAACATGGATCACACCTTCCCATGCCTGTGTGCTGTACGAGGAATCACAAGTTACACAGCACAGAAGCCAAGCCAGGAGAGCCAGGAGGAGCTGCTTGACAGCTCAGCTACACAAGTGTCAGCACAGTCAGGGTGAAAAAAGGTTTTCTGAATCAGCCTGCACTGTGTTTGTGCTCCTGCACAGCCAGGACAGCCCAAAGCTCACTCTCAGGAGATTAAGTGAGTTGCATTTGGCTTTGACTAATTACAGGCACTTTAAACCTCAACTGCAAGGCACTGGCAGCTGAGGTGACAGCTCAGGAGTTTCTCTGGTTAGCAGAACTAAAACTACCACTACCCTGGCAAGCAGACAATCATGAAGTGGTAGGGGTTGCAAGGGACCTCTGCAGATGGAGTCCAAGCCTCCTGCCAAAGCAGGGTCACCTATGGCAGGCCACACAGGAACACATCCAGGTGGGTCTTGAAAGCCTCCAGAGAAGGAGACTCCACAGCCCCTCTGGGCAGCCTGCTCCAGGGCTCCAGCATCCTCACAGTGAAAACAGTTTCTCCTCATGTTGGTGGAACTAAGGCACCATTCAGATGCTTTAGATGCTCCTTATCTGAATCTTCTTCCCATGTATGCAGTATCTAAGGCATCAGCATTAAAGGAACACCTCAGAAAGCTGACCAGCCATTACAGTTCCCACACTGCCAAGAAACTAACTCCAGGTTAGCACAGTTTGAGAGGGTCCTAGCCAAGGCCAGGCCAGGGAGCCTCAGCATCACAAGTCTACTCTCCAGTCAAGGCTTCTGCACTGCTGGCAACAGTTTTACACACCAGACCTTCCCAGCCAGCCTGAATCTCTCAAGTTCCTCAACACTTTAGACAACCAGTGAAAAGCTGAAGATGTCTACTACCCAGTACCTCAGAGGCTGCTTCCCTTAGAGTTTCTTCCCTACAATCCTCATGACTTGTTCCATCTGCTTCAGTATTCACAGCTCCCTATAGGAGCAAGGCTCTGTCTGCAGAGCACTCAGGCTGTGCTCACAAAAAGCACACCACCAGCTCTGAAGTTTATTTGAAGGTCCTCTGGAAGTACTTGGTATTGATGACACTCACCAGCATCTCAATGTTCCCAGCTTCCAAAACAGACTCAGAGCTTTCAGAAAGGAACAAAGCAAAGCAGATTGAATGCAGAGAACAAGCCAGCAGTGGAGCTATCCACAAATATTCAGCCAGCCACAAACTTTGCTCTATGAGCAGATCTGCACCAATGTCACCCCACCCCCACAACCCATCCAGGCATTGCACTCCCTTGGGCTCTTGTGACTAAGTATAATATTTCATTAAATATCCTGTTCATACTGGCTTTATGTACCAGGGAACACTAATTTTAGCCAACTGATTAGCTGGTTTTTTCTAACCCAGTGTTATTGTAGCTAAGGTCAGATTTTGCACTGAAACTATGGCAACAAAGCCACAGCACTCTTTTGTCTACAAGGTTGGGGCTAGGTTTATTAACAGGACTGTTCTACTTAACAGCTAAGCCCTGCCTCTTTGGCAAGCCCTTCCTCCAGCCTACCTGAAATACCCTGAGCTTTCCACAGGGGAGAAAGCTCAGACCTGGGAGAGCTGCTGAAGACAGAACATTCAACCTGCTGCTCTGCTGCTTCATTTTCTAGGACGTGGTTGCTCCATCTCCCCTGTTGTCCTGCACAGAAATGCCTCATCTGTACCCAGCTACTACCCACACATCTCACAGGAGCAAACCTTGAAAGGCACAGACCATAAAACTTCACACTAGGAGGTCATTAAATCCCTTCTCAATCTTTTGCAGCACCTTAACCAACAGATTGTGTTTTCCATACCACCTTCCAGTTCTGCATGTTAATGGCCACTCTCCCTTTCAAAGGGGCTCTGCTCTGCCTTCAGCTGGATGCAAAACATCCAAGATGAAAGCACAAGCAGGAGCTGGCAGACAGCTGTCTGGCCACAGGACTCTCAGCATGCAAACTCAGCCCAGATCTTCCCAGCCTGTGCCTTGGACTCCAAAGAGACCCAGCTCCTCTTCTCGTTAAGTACTGACATTTTTGACACCAACTGAAGTGGATCCTCCTGTAAGCTGTGCCATGCAGACCTGAATGGTTTGGGTTGGAAGGGACATTCAAGATCATCCAGTCCCATGCATGGGCAGGGACATCTACTAGCCCAGGTTGCTCATCCAACCCAGCTTTCAACATCTCCAGGGAGGGGGCACCCACAACCTCCCTGGGCAAGTGGTTCCAGAGTCTCTCTCCACCCTGTCTAAATACCTGCAAGATTACCACATTGCTCAGAGCCTCTAACAACCTGACCTGGAACAGTTCCACTAATCCCCACTGCACCTAACACCTCTCAGAAGTGTCTGGAGATGAGGTGTCCATGGTGTCCCTCTCCAATCACCAGGGGCCTGCAGAGCAGGCAGTGCATGTTGTCTGCTGCCTGACCTGCAGAGAGGCTGGAGGCTTGGGAGTGCTCATGTTGAGCACTGCATCAACACTCGATTAGTACCTGAAGAGGGCCTATGAGAAGGATGGAGAGAGACTCTTCACAAAGGCCTGTAGTAACAGGGCAAGGGGCAATGGCTTCAAACTAGAGCAGAGCAGGGTTAGGTTGGATGTTAGGAACAAGTCCTGCACCATGAGTGTGGTGGAACACTGGAACAGGTTGCCCAGGGAAGTGTCTGGGGTCCCATCCCTGGAGATATCCAAGGTGAGGCTTAGCAGGGCTCTGGGCAACCTGCTTTAGTGGAGGATGTCCCTGCTGACTGCAGGGGGGCTGGACTGGATGCCCTTTAGAGGACCCTTCCAACCCAAACCCTTCTATGACTCCCTCTGCCAGGGGGTTTGCCAAGCCTTGGCAGATCTAGAGCACATTTGTCCACATGCCAACAACTTCTGACTCCTCACTTCTCTGAAACACCTAAATGCCAGAGTGACAATTGGCTGGAACATCTGCTTGTACGTAGGCTGCAGTGGGCTCCAGCTCCACGTTTCAGAGGCAAGACTCAGGATTTCTTCACCCTATAAAGGGCAGCAAATTCAAATGTGTACGAGCAGTTGGCAGCTTGCTAGTGCACTTCTATAAATACCTGGAATGCTACTAAAGGATTCCTCACCAAAGCACCAAGAAAAAGAAACAAGGGGGGGGGATATCATAACCAGATCCTGATGCAGCTTGAAGGATTCTTCCCACGCCACATGGCCAATGCTTCCAGTGCAAACACAGCAATCAGAGGCCCAGCAGCAGAAGGCATTCTGAGTATTGTTCTCTTCCATTGTCTCAACCCTAAAGTTGCTTTGGGTTTTACCAGGATCTTGGTATCCTCTTGAAAGGAGGTAAGAAACAAGGGGGGTGTGGGAGGGGGGTGTTTCTTTTAATGGCATTTGGCTCCTAAGAGAAACAAAAGTTAGAGGTATTGGGGAAAAACACAAGCTGAAGAGGTACTCCTGGCCCACTTCTTACTTTTGGTATTCAGCAAGCACATTTTAGTCTGTGCTGGACACCTCAGAAGTGAGAGAGGCAACTTTTCTCTTGCAACTCATGTATTTCTCCTCAAGTTCACCATGCTGAGCTCTCAACTTAGCACTCAAACACCCCCAACAGTTCCACCACCTGCACGAAAAGCACATCCTGCTATGTAGAGTCTGCTAATCCATGGATGCCAGAGTGAAAAAGAGAGCCATATACAGACA
Organism: Melanerpes formicivorus; assembly: GCF_026170545.1. Lineage (NCBI taxonomy): Eukaryota > Metazoa > Chordata > Aves > Piciformes > Picidae > Melanerpes > Melanerpes formicivorus. Next base: position 1,761,267 of record NW_027142390.1, read on the forward strand.
TGGGTTTAAATATTCCCTCAAGGAATCTAGGTGATTCAATAATACAGCCAAAGATTTCACCAGCATTAGAAACTCCCTGTTCAAAGAGAAAAAGGAGCCTCAACTTGGCCATGCAGCCCAGGTCTACCACCCTTCCCACCACCACTCCAGGAACATGCCTTCAAACCCTCTGCAAAACACCCACTTGAACTCATCCAATGTATGCAGAAAGAGTCCTCCCATTCAGCCTCCTTCACATCAGAGTTTAAGCTGAGAGAACCACTTCCACTACTGGAGCTGGAAAAGTATGCACAGAGAGTATATGGAAGGCTACAGGATTTGAGGCTAAGCTTAGCAAAGCTGAACACAGGAAACTCAAAGGCTTATACTGCAAGTATTCTTCTTGATGAGCACAGAGGACACCACTCATCCACCTTATCACCTGGGTTTTACCTGCTACACTTCTACATATCAAAGAACTGTTTGAGTTGGAAAGGACCTTAAAGATACCCAGCTCCAGCCCCCTGCCATGGGCAGGGACACCTCCCACCAGCCCAGCTTGCTCAAGGACTCATCCAGCCTGGCCTTCAACACCTCCAGGCAAGGGGCACCCACAGCCTCCCTGAGCAACCTGTGCCAGTGTCTCCCCACCCTCACTCTCAAGAACTTCTTCCTCCTCTCCACTCTCAGTCTCCCCTCTCCCAGCTCAAAGCCATTGTCCTCATCCTGGCACTCCCAGCCCTTGTCCCAAGTCCCTCCCCAGCTCTTCTGGAGCCCTTCAGGTACTGCAAGGCTGCTCTGAGGTCTCCCTGGAGCCTTCTCTTCTCTAGGCTGAACAGCCCCAACTCTCCCAGCCTGGCCCCACAGGGGAGGTGCTCCAGCCCTCTGATCTTCATGGCCTCCTCTGGACCCTCTCCAGCAGTTCCAGGTCCTTGTGCTAGGGGCACCAGAACTGGATGCAGTGCTCCAAGTGGGGCCTCACATGATTAGAGTGAGAGGATCACCTCACATGCTCCTGGTCACTACATGGAACCAATATTGTTCCAGAAGTAGCAGACAACAGGATCTGAGTATTTTAGCTTCTTTTTATCATTCTGAAGTGTTTGGCACAACTCTGCCTGTGACCCTTGAGCTGGAAACTCCCTTCAGCTCCATCCTGATGCCAAACTATGCACAAGCTTACACTGGCTAAGTGAATAGCCCTGTATGGATGCACCATAAACTCCACAGCCTCTCCCAGTGCTGCATGAACTAAATGGTTTCCTTCATGTCAAACGAGACAGGAGTCTGCAGGCCTCAGCTCATCCATGGCAGAGCTGTGGCCAACAGAACAGAACACTGTCTTCTGCAGAAGTTGTATCGACTTGGATCAACGCTGAGCACAGTGTGAACTGAAGAGAAAGCCATCAAAAGAACTGAGGTGTGTAGATTGATTTATCTTTTATACCACAAGATCTCGGTTGCACCCAGCTCATGTCTTCTGCTGAAGCCTTTGAACTACCCCTCCATCTGAGAGCCTCAGAGCTAAGCCCTGCCACCACCGCCAGGCGAGGCTGACCTGAGGCTCTGTGAAGGCAGCCCCCAGAGCACAGAGCAAGGATTAGGATCAAAAGAACAAACAGAATTCTAACTACTCATCATCTGCTTCACCATGAGGGTATTTTAAGTCTAAGATATGGGTTCATTCCTTGAACATCTTGCCAAAAAAAGAGTGTTGCCCAGCAACTACTAAAACAATGTTCTGCAAGGAGGTAGCTGCTGGACAAATTAACCCACTAAGTGCCCTTCATTTTTCCCCCCCTTCTATTGCAAAGGCTCTGGATCCCTGGCAGGCAGAGCTGCATCCCAAATCAGGAGCTGTAAGGCATTTCCCCAGAAGGCTGTCAGACAGCCTGCCTTGGTGTAGCAGCAGTGTCTTGCATCAAGCAAACACAGTTGGCTGGGCTCGGCGCTGCGTTCCGATACAAACCCAGCCCAGGCCCTCTGCAGAAGCACAAAACACTTAACCCAGCTGGGAAGCAGCAGCTACAGCACAAAATTATCAGCCCTGGGCTCTAGCTGCAGCTGTGCCAGGATTGTGCAGCCTGAGTTTAATTTGCCAAGCAGCTATCTGTCTGTGTGTGTTTAAGCAGGAAGGATCTCTAATGAAGCACTTGGTGCCCCCAGCCTGGCTGGAGGGTCAGCTGCAGCTCAGCCTTTCCACAGGGCCATGCATATTAAAGGAATGTTCATTTACAGTCACTGTGCAGATGCAGAGTCATCCTCAAAGATGGCAATTAGAGCAGTGATTCCAGCTTTGGAAAGGACAGAAAAAGGCCTCTTTTCCCCCCACCCCCCCTTTCCCCTTTCCCAGCAGTGCAGATAACCAAGGAGCTGTCACACACAGCTTTCTTTTTTTGGAGACTCAGTACAAGAAGGATTTTTTCCAGGAATCTCATCTGTACACAGGATATTCAGCCCAGTTCACCAAAACACTCTCAGCAATTCTCATGTCCTCATGTACAAACCCTGAGGACTGTACTCAAGTCTTGATGTTCTACAAGGCAGTTTTAGAGGACTCCTGAATTAGTTGGAGCTGAAAACATGAAGGGCCAGAGGAACACTACTTTAAAACACCCAAATCACCATCTTTGAAGTGGGTTCAGAAAGGCAGAATTAAGAAAATAAATAAATGAATATATATGAAATCCACTGAAGCCTCCCAGCCCACCATGATCAACTGCAAACCACTCACTTCAGCTACTATCTGCTTTGGACTGGGATTTGAAACAGGAAGAATCCTAGAGTGGATCACATTGGAAGGGAACCCAGAGATCCTCTACTCCAACCTGCCTGCCATGGGCAGGGCACCTCTCAACTAGACTCAGCTGCTCAAGGTCTCATCCAGCCTGGCCTTGAACACCCCCAGGGAAGAGGCATCCACAGCCTCCCTGGGAAACCTGTGCAGAGTCTCACCACCTTCACACTGCAGAACTTCTTCCTCAGCTCCAGTCCAACCCTGCTCTGCCTCAGCTCCAAACCCTTCCCCCTTGCCCTGTCTCCAGACACCCTCAGGATAAGTCCCTCTGCAGCCTTCCTGCAGGATCCCTTCAGCTATTAGAAGGCAGCTCTAAGGTCTCCCTGGAGTCCTCTCTTCTCCAGGCTGCACAGCCCCAGCTCCCTCAGCCTGTCCTCACAGCAGAGCTCCAGCCCTGGGATCATCTTTGTGGCCTCCTCTGGACTTACACCTCAGCTTTACATCTCCAACCAGACACTAATCTAAAGGCTTAGAGGCAAACCAGCATTTAATTTGCAGTACCTCCTAGAAGCTCAAAGTAACTTGACAGTGTTGGACTAGTACCTTCCTTCAGAGCTCTTTCCTACCCCAGCAGTTCAGGTTTTCCCATCTCATACACCCTCTGAATTAACTTCTTCAGTTTAACATCTCATTTATACTGTGCCACTGCACTCCAAACCTCACCTGAGTGCTATCCCATCTTACTCTCAGCTTCCTCTTGTTGCACTTCATGCTTTCCAGGACTCCACCACCACCAGATTAATCTCCCAGCCTATTTTTTCCCACAGCTCTTGTCAACAGAGCAAGGCCTTGTGTCCTCAGGATACCTCTGGATCTTCTCCCCCAGGCAGAGTGAAAGGTTCTAGCGCTCCCATCTCCACCCCCACTTGTGCTGCTGCAAACCATCCTGTTCAGCCCAGTTCATCCAAACACACATCCAGCTTCCCTCGCTGAATTTTGCCTCAGGACAGCTCCCAGCCAACAATTTTGTAAGGAGTGACTTCCTAGCACACAAACCCCACCTCCGTTTCAGCTCCAAAGTGCCTGCTTTTAGCAGCTCCTTCCTCAGCAGGGACTATTTTCACACCACAAGCAGGTTATCAGCATTTAGTGTCAGCACAGACTCGTGGCTGAGTATTGCTGTCAGCTGCCTTTTGCAGGAGAGAGGCTCTCTCCAGAAAGAAGGATGCTGTGTACACACTGTCACTGTGCACAGCACCTCTGCTCTGCTTCAAGGGGCTAAAGCAGAGGAGAGAGAAAAATCACCCCCCTCTAGGACCAGGGCCTTGCTGCTGCCCTGAGATGCAACTGAAGTGTAGCCTAGGCAACAAGACTTCATACAACCTGAAACACCCATGGTTAAGGAATAAAAGAGAGCAGGGTGGCTCAATTCTACCACTGGAGAGAAGCACTTCAGCCTCACACTGAATTTTCTTGGAGTCCTGCATGCATAGCTAAGCAGCAAATCTTGCCTCTAGATAGCTCTCAGCACTTTAATTAAGGATGAAAATTAGATTGACAACTGTTTTACATCTGCCTACAGAAGACAGATTTGCAGAGGAGCAGCTTCCAATTACAGCTCCTTAAGCTACTGGCCAGAGTGAGATCCTCAAGTCTGGCCACAAAGTCACAGTTCAGTGCTCCTCCCAGGACATGATTTCAGGTGTGACTGAGCTGTGCCTGGACACCTTCAGGAACAGCTCATTTCAAAGAGGATTCAGACATAGATATAAAACAGGTTAGAGCACAGAGGTGGTTCTGCAGTCCTGGGTAAAGCTGTAGTGTTAGTCCCTTACCTGGGATTAATTCTGGTCCTGCTCTAGCGAGATCTGCAAGCATTGCTCCTCAGCTCCCAGCACCAGGGCTTTGCACCTGTCTGGATTCAAACCAAGACCATGCTGCTTCTCAGGCTTCAAGCTGCAGTGATCCTCTCAGCTGTCATGGCCAGTATGGACCAGATGGCATCATATGGGCACCACATACAAACTGACTGGTTAGCAGCACGTCAGCTCCCACCCCAGGCTGCAGCTGTACCAAAGGTACCTTGTGCTACTGCTGTGTTGTGCCCATGACACTGCCCAAGGCAAGAGAGGCTAAAGCTCGAGTATGAGAAATGTAAACACTGGGACTACTCAATTACATTCACCAGGTTCATAGAGTGGTTTGAGTTGGGAGGGATCTTAAAGACCATCCAGTTCCAAGCCCCTGCCATGGAGAGGGACACCTTCCCTTAGTCCAGCTTCCTCAAGGCCCCATCCAACATGGCTTTGAACACCTCCAGGGAGGGGGGCATCCACAACCTCCCTGGGCAACCTGTGCCAGTGTCTCCCCATCCTCACTAGAAAGAATTTCCTCTTAACCCCCAGTCTCACTCTGCCCTCTTCCAGCTCAAAGCCATTGCTTCTCACCCTAGCACTACAGGCCTCTGCAGGAAGTCCCCTCCCCACAGCAGCTTATATCCCAGATGCAAATGGAGTTGTTTGGATAAATGCACCTTAGGGAAGACCTTGTGTTCCACTTGCAAGGGAGGTATTTTTGCAAGCTGCCATAAAAGCACCACAGGAGATTGCAGAGACCTGGCTGCAGCTCCTGAGGCTTGCCCAGCCAAGCCTCTGGGTGCCTTTGCTTTCTAATAAACCGAGGGGCACGTTCCATTTGTGTTGAAGACGGCGTGATACACTCCATTATTACTTCTCCTGAGCACACTCATTGTGGAAAGCATTTTATCTGAGGCTGCACTTCCAAAGCCTGTGTATAAATAACAGAAATGCCTGCTAAAATTTTATGACTTGTTGCCATTTCCCATTAAGCATCAAAATGTCCCCATGAAAGCTTTAGTGGAGGAACTACAAAGGCTGGAAAAGGTTCACACCATTCTTTCTCCATGTATAAATTATCAAGTAACATGAGAACATTTACAATGTCTAACCACAATGTTTTATGTCAGACAAATGTCTCCCTGTACTTGCAGTTCCTAAACTGTGCTAGCAAGAATTGCCTTGCTCTCATTCTTTTCTCCCTCTCCCCTCCCTGCCTCCTTCTACAGCCAGCAGTTGGGAGTTAAATCTGGCTTTGTTCTTTCATGCGATGTTAACGTCAAGAGGTGCCTGGAGTCAGGGCTCTGTTTCACCTAACACTGTTGTTCTTTTTTCTGGAGAGCTTAGCATGGCATGCTGAAACTTCCCCAGGTTGCCTCTTCAGGATCTGAATCCACAGCTATTGAGTTTTCCAGTGAAAAGGCAGAAAACCCAACCAGCGCTCCGAGGCTTCGGCAAGACTGCAGGAAGTGCTTCATTGCAGGAGACATCTTTGTGTCATGGCAAAATCCAGACACCCCAAGAGGCAGCAAACAGAACTAGCAGTGCAGAAGGTGGCATTTCAAGGGCAATCCCCTGCAGTTCTGACCAAACCTGAAGAAAATTATGGTAATTCTGAGCCCCTGATAAAGGCAAAGCAAAACCCAAGGAAAGGAGACTCAGCTAACAGCTGCTGCCACATCTGAGAACAGCAATGAAAGGTAGATCAAATGTTCAGAGAGTATTTGGCTGAGCTCTGCTTTGGGTAAGAGATGCAATCAAGAGGTGAAACAAGAGGCATTCAAGAAGATTTTTCCAACCAAGATCCCAGTTAGTGCTTCTCTTCCTGTTTTTTCTTAACTCAGACTGAGCCAAGCTCTGCAAAGAAGTAGGCATCAATTTCTTATCACTAAGCATGAGTTTCCTGGCAGGAGGAAAGCAAAGTCAAATGTAGTTAATACCAAGTGAGGTCAAACAAGACTACAAGCAGCAAATGTTTGTGAGAAAGCTTACTTTGCTCTTCTCCAGGACTGACACTGAGTAACTAAATGGCACATATGATAGCATGGAGAGAAAAAATGAAACTCAAAGGCATCTTCTAAGCTTGGGCAGATCTGAAAGCCAGCCTCAGCTGCCATCCCCATCTCCACCTCCTCACAAAGCATTCTTTTTAAGCCCCACAGCTCACTTCACACAGACATCCACACCTCTTCCTTCCTCCTGAGCTGCTCTTCACAGAAGACAAGGACAGAGGAACGTTGCCCAGAAAGCAGGAAGGCCAAAGAGAGCTCCAGCTGAGCGCATCCAAGGAAGGACACCACCTAGCCAGAGGGGTAAGGAGCTGCCTGCCCAACTTACCTCTGAACTTTTTGGGTGGGTTGTTAAGATCCCCTGCTTCTGGCTGTACAACACACCGATCATCCACAAGGCTGCAAAGGAACGAGAAGCCAAATGAGATTCTGCTCCCATCCCTCTCAGGCCCTCCTCAGCACAACCAAAGTTGCTCACTTGCAGCATGTCATCCGAGTGGCCACTTCAGCAGAAGACATTCCCCAAATGCCAACTTATGCCAAACCTTTCTGAGAAGCATGCAGCTATTTTGGACTAGTAGTATTATTATTTTACTGCTGCCCAGGGCTATGCTCCTGGGTAGGTGGGACAATAAATATGTCATTGCTCCTGTGTACTGCATCACCTTTGTCCCCTCCTCGAGGTGCAGACAGAACAGCCCATATTCTAGTTAGGTGACAGAACAGCCTTAGATCAGGTATTGCCTCTTGGACAGATTTGGGGAGTGTAGCAAATGCACTTATGCAGTGGGTAGAGGAGAATGGGATGGCTGGGCAAAAAGGACACTGATCCTATGACCCCTGAAGTAGAAACAGCTGCCACAATAAAAAGTGGCTCTTAAGGAAGGCAGAAAGACACCTTCCTGCTCACCAAACAGAGGGTGAATCCAAGGATTGACCTAACCTCCTCCTGTTCTACCAGGAAGGAGGAGAATAGGCTAAGTGAACCCAAGAGATTCCAATAGGGAATGCCAAGGCAGGGCTGCTCGTGGATGCACACTGGCAAACAGCCCACAGGATCAATTCAAATCTCACAGGATAAAGAAAACAGTTAAGAAGAAACACCCAAAGCAAGCCTGCCACCACTGCTCTACCCTTGGCATGGCTCATGACGGGATTGCACTTTCAACCACACATTGCTTTCCAAATTGTGCAAGTTGGTTGTTTCTGATTTGATCCTGAGTGGCTCAGTTTGGGCCCCTTGAAAACCCAATCTGTCAAAGAGGCTTTCTACACAGAAGTAGAAATCAAAACTCCCAAGGTCTGAAAAGGTTTGAGGGGTCCATTCTCATGCAGAATCAAGTTGAGAAAGACTGAGGCCTAGAATATGAGAGTTGTTCCTTGCAGAGGCTGGTTACATGCAGGGAGCATCTTGAGACAACAATTATGGAAAATAAAGTGCAGGACAAATTCAGGGCTCAGAGAGACTAAGTGGACTCAACAGTTCTAGGCATCTAAGATTTGCATAGGCAAACATTCACAGTAACTTGCTTTTTCCCCATGGATTTTCTCCCTACTACGATGCAGCCATATGTGGCTGGGAGGGTGAATAGTGGAGCTGACTGCAATGTCTGCCAAAAACAAAACCCCCAGCTCTCCAGCCAAATGGGTTCCTCTGATCACCTCCCACAGAGATAACCTCACTGCAATATTTCTCTCCTTGCTCTGAGATTCAATTCCAAGGAAAGAGGAACTTCCCAAGCTACTAAGAGAAAAAAGAACAACACAAGAGAGAAGAAATTTAGAGAGTGAATTCAAACTGAAAGCAGAGAAGAGGCTATCTTGGACACAGGTAATCATCATGATGACAGCACTGGGCTTGGGAAAACAGCAAGAGTAAAGTCTTGATTAAGCAACAGTCATGTCATAGGAATATTAAATAGGAACACCCTTCAAAAGATTTAGAACACCATTAGAATGTAGAGTGGGATCTGTTTCTCAGCCATTAAGCACATGAACAAGTCATTACACATTGTTATGACATAAGACTGTCAAAACTCCACATGGTATAGAGCACAATTACACCCCAACCCCCCCCAAAAAAAACCCAACTGAAACAAAAAATAAAGTCATCTTTCCTTTGCTGCTTTCATTTTCTCCAGGACAAAGACTAAATTAAATATGGGACAAAGCTAATTGGATTGTGGAGGCCTATTAAGCTGATAATGTATTTCATGTTTCACATAGCAATTGGGATTTCTGGCTTAAACTAGGCTCAGAAGATGTGTGGCCATTACATAACGCAGTTACCTTAAAACAGCACTAATCAGATCAAAGAGATGCTTGTAACACTAAGGGATCTTTAGAGCTGCCATGAGAACATCTCATCAAGCCTAGGAAAACAGATGAGCTTAGAGGGCCTTGTCATGCCTAGAAGGACTGCCCATGGTGAAAAACCTCTGCTCAGCAATGCCATCAAAAGCCACAGCCACTGCGGGATGTTCGGCATGCACCGTATGGGGGTTCCACATCACATCACAACTTTCGGCTGGGGCTGGAGTCATTTGCTGCCAAACTTGCTTCAGTACTGGGGGAGGGGGAGGAGGGTGGGGGAGAAAAACAAACAAACAAAAAAATAATAGCCAAGTGGATCATATTGCTCAGGTCATTGTGCCAGTAGATAGTATTTGGCCAGTCAGACAGCTGGTTGAGGGCTGCAGGGTGCAGCTGGCATATTTGACCAGTACCTGGGAAATGTGTCAAATACATTTGCCAAATACTATTCGACCAACCCTACTTACTACATCCCTTGCTTTTAGCATACCTTCTTTCCCTTCTGGCAGCATCCCATATTTTCTTCTCTTTCCTATAATAGATCATGGTGCATCTTCAGTGTCTGCTTCCTTCTCTGCCCCCTTATTTTCCACCATCCTAATAGCTAGAGGACTAAACCTACAAGTTAGTTTGGAGTCACTCAGATGAGATTCCAGCCCATCGTCTCCTGCCCAGACACTTACCAGGATGCTCTCTCTGTACCCTGCTTGGGAGCTCCATTTATCAGATGCATCTGGACAGTAGGCATGAAAAGAATTTGCTGTCACTGTACCCCCCCCCCCGATGCCCTTAGGGCTACTGGAAATGAGAAGGAGCATGTTGTGTGTGCGCCCACTCACCACGTCGGCAAAGCTCCCTGGGTGCTGCTCTGCTACTCATTCAGTACTGAAGTCCCACAGCAGTGTGTCATGCATGCCATCTCCCTCCCTCTAATTTCTCACTGCTTTGAAAGGAGGTGGCAGATGTGCTCTTGGAGCTTCTCATCCAACCCCCTGCAAGGTCTTCCAAGTCAGTACACAGCTCCTCTGCCAGCTTCTCATGATCCGAGAGATTTCTCCTCAGCAGCAGTTGAGCAGAGTAAAACATCCCCTGTCACTCCTCAGAGCTGCAGCTCAACTCCATGGCTTTTCTCTGCCAACTCTTCCTTCTCCTAGGTGAAGAGCTGCTTTTGGGTTAAGGAAGTAGCATGCTCTTTGTACTGCTCAAGAGGCACTCCCCTGCAGAGCACCCAGGCTGATGTCTCTGCAGAAGGAAGCGCAAAGGAGCTGCGTGGGGAAGCACTCCAGGGTAGGAGCCAGCCAAGGTGCTGGCCATTGGCAAAGCTGGAGGTTCAAAATAGGTTCTCCTTGGACTGGAGAAGGACAATTTGCTTTGTATGAGAAACCTCCAATCCTGTCAGACAGAACTAGTCCGAGTGGGGAGCTGGTGGCAGCCCCATGTGGGAACAGGGCACATGAGGAGCACCATTTCCCTTGGGGCTGCTTTCAGATAGAGATTTTCTTTTTTTTAACTACTGGGATCCCCTCTGCTACAGCTTCTTTTCCAGTCAGCAAACTGCACTGGGGTCTATTCACTCCTGACTGGGAAGGGCAGGGAGGGACAGGACAGGACACACGGATGGACACGGGACAAACAACAACATGAAGACCATCGGCTTGCCTTCCTTCCCTCTACCCAACACCTTCACTTGACAAGCTTCTTCCTCCCCACCAAGGGCATCCAAACCACACCACAGCCATCAATGCACTCTCCATCCTCCTGACATCTAGCTGGCTGTATGGGCTTGAAGTCAGGGCCAAACATGTACATAAAGCTGCCCTGTTTTACCCAGTCTTTCCTGGGGGCCAGGCTCAGGCTAGCTACCTGAGTTCTGCTGGGCCTTCTGAGGGATGTTTCCAGTACAAGAGAACAGCTGTCCTTACCCCAAAGTGCTAATAAATCCATTTGTTGAGCCCTCTGCATAGAGAGAACAAATATCTCCAATATGAAGGAAGCTCGACATCTTGTCAGTCATCTCTGGCTTACTGCCCCTGGAAGAACAAAGCACAAGGTTAGCATTCAGCAGGCAGAACGTCTCAGCACAAGCTGCTGGAGGTTACAACAACAGCAGCCTTTGCTCTTGTTTCTTCAGTTGGTTGGAGGGCTGATTTCTTGTGCTGGAATGTCAGGTATCAAAGAAAACACAGCACAGCAAAACGCTTGCTTAGAAAAACAAACTGCAGGACAAAACCAAGCAGCTGTTGGCATCCCCTTTGGTGTGGGACTGGTTTATGAGTAGCTGCATCCATCCCAGCAGATGCTCACAGCCTTTTCAGTCCAGGCATAAAAAGCACAGAATTGCTTCAGCTGGAAGAGACCTTTAAGATCAGGTCCAACTGTCAACCCAACCCCCACAGCCCCCAGTGCCATGGCTACACGTGTTGAACACCTCCAGGGACGATGACTCCACCACCACCTCCCTGGGCAGCCTGTTCCAACCCCTGATCACTCTTGCAGTAGAGAAATGTGTCCTCATCTCCAACCTAAACCTCCTCTGGCACAATTTCAGGCCATTTCATCTTGTCCTGTCACTTGCTACTTGAGAGAAGAGACCAATCCCCACCTGGCTCCAGGCTCCTCTTCAGGAGCTGTAGAGAGCAATGAGGTCTCCCCTCCAGACTGAACACCCCCAGCTCCCTCAGCTGCTCCTCACCAGCCCTGTCTCCAGACCCCTCCCCAGCTTTGTTGCCCTTCTCTGGACACATCACAGCACCCCAATATCTTAACCTGTGAGAGGGAAAGGGACAAGGATGGTGGACTGCCTCAGACATTATTTGTACCCCCAAATCACAACACATTCCTCTGCCAGGCTCTCTGGCAAAATCCAAGGTCTGTCTGAGCATGTTTTCTAGGTCCTCTGGTGTGCTGGAGTGGGGCTGGGGGGAGCTGGGAGGTTAAAACGTTGCCATGATTCATGTCAGTGTTTTGGGGCACCAGGAGTATTGACACAGCCAACACTGAGGCTTACAACCTGCTTACAGCTCAGTGCCAGAGACAGCATTAGGTGAAGAGCCACCAAATACACCTGCCTGCAGCAGCACCCTGCACGTAACAGCACGGTGATTAAGATCTGTCACAGTCATCTACTTTAAACCATGTACCAGGAAGCTGAATCCCTGGGAAATCAGCAACACTTCAGTCCTGCTTTTCAAAGAGATTGCCTAAATGTCAGGCTGAGCAGGCAGCCACTGGGGTCTGGTCAGCTTCCAGAGGGCTCAAAACTTGCCTGCATCTCCTTTCAACCCCTCAATTCTAGATCAAGTGATACCTGGCATTTAAATACATGCAGACAAGACAGTTTCTGTCTGGCACAGCAACCAAGAGAGAGACAAACAACATGAGGCCAGATTAAAAGCAGCCCAAGTGAAGAGATTTTCAAAGGCATCACTTCCAAGGCCATGCTCTGGCTTCTTGGAGATCCTCCTAAGCCAGGCTTTTTGATCACCCAGTTCAAAATGTCAGAAGAGCTTTGCTTGAGGTTTCAAGCAGCAGGCAGCAGCAGAGCTCTCCCAAGCTGTTCCTGCTCTGCAAGGCAGCCCTGCCAGTGAACACTGCCCAGGAACAGGCTCCCAGATTGAAAGAAGAGAACAGAACAGAATAATTGAAAAGCCTTTCCCCCTCTCCATCATCACACCCAACTCACTCTTAAGTGTTCTACCACCAGGAGAGCTGAGCAGCAGGAAATTATGCTTATTATGGAGCACAGCCCTGACACTGTACAGGGGATAAATGTTCCCTTTCACTCAACATTATCTTGTTTACCAAAAGAGTGAGGGCTGAGTTTATTAAGCAAGGCTGGAGCTCAACAAGGACAGATTCAGGAAGATTTAAAAGATGATGTTGATAATGCATTGCAGATAGGAAAGTGCAAGCAAAAAAGCCTGAAGCCCTGCTGCCTCACCCTCCAAGTATTAGTGGTGGTGGCAATAACAATCACAGCAGCTTCCATTATTGTCACCTCAAAGCTCATTAGAGGCATTCCCATGCCTGTAAATCCCTGTGCCATCTGTAAACCAACAAGTTCAGGGAAAACCAAAATCCCCCACCCAGAACAGGTCAAGTTCATGTGCAGGGAAAAGGAGTCTCAACTCCTCTGAAACCAAATCTGTGTGCACACAAACAACCCTTTTGGCCTCAGGTTGCTTGTTGGATGCCAGCAAGCCCCTTCAGCCCCTGCATTTGTTACCCAGCCCGTTCCCATTCTCTCCTGATAAGCAGAGCTGGGTTTCTGTCCACTTATTTTAAGATGCATACCAGAAAACAGGCAGAAATATGCTGAGGGACTGAATTAGCATCACTGGAAGCACAGCTTTCCTTCACTTCCCAACTTGGATGTTAGTTATGAACCTTAGGCTATAAACTTCACAGCCCTCAGCTCAGCCCTAAATGCACACAGCCCAAAGCAAAAAGGCAGCAAGTCAACAAGAAAGGCAGATAGCTCCAACTGATCCCTTCCTAAACCAGCATCTGAAGTATCCCATCTGGGGTGTGAAGGAGATTCCTGGACTACAGCATTTTTCCTTTGGAAGAGGCAGATGTTTGCCACAGCTGTTCCCCAGAGAACGTGAAGGTCAAAGTTATTGACTTCTATTAAAGAGGAGAAGAATTTTTTCCTTGGCAAGAGAAAGAAGTTACTTCAGCCCATTGACCAAAACCCAGGCCCAAGGGTGGGCACTGGAATCACCTCCCAAGGGTAGCAGTGGATTTCCCCACATGGGGCAGCTTGAAGACTCAGTTTGACACAGTGCTGGGCCAGCTCATTTCAACTCTGCCGTCACTTAGAAAGGTTGGGGCAGAGGAGCCTTGGGGCCCCTCCCAGCCTGGCAATCTGTGATCAGCTTCTACATTACCTTCCAAAACAAAGCCTCCATTTCCTTGCTCTTGACAGAGAGATGCTGCCATACCATGGCATACACCATGGCCCTGGCACCCCAACACACCCAGGTAATGCAAAGCCCAGAATCAGCCCTTTTGCCATTCATTGGCACTTCCATCACTGAGCTGCTACCATCTGATGGCTATGGGCCACAGCTCATTCTAAGCCTGGAGACAGCTCAGGCACACAGCATGATTTCATTTCACTGCTGGTCTCTTCACCAGATCTGTTCTCAAACTTCTCTGGGCAAGCTTCTGAATCCATCACTGGGGTCAGGTTCTGCTGCTGGGCAGCCTGTGGCACTGCTGATCCCCAGCCTCCCTCTTGCCCAAACAGCAGAGCTGTGCTCCTGGTGCTTCCTGCTGGTCAGCCTTGCTCAAGTTAAGGCTTGAAAGGGTTGATCTGGCTACAAGAAAGTTACTGTTTTAGAGCTTTTCTTAAGCATGCAACATTTAGCACTTAAGCCCTGGCTCATCCCTTGCCTGCACTCTCCCTGAATCTCCTGTTTTAACACCCCTCAGCACGATGTTATCTCCACCATGACGTTATCTCCACCGCAACAGGATATACTTGGAGCTTGCCTCCCCGCTCTGCTGACGCACGCTGCCAATTCCAGCTATGGGGAGCCTCTGAACTGCCTGCCTGGGGCTTGCCCACAGCCCCAGCTGCCACCATCCACACTGGGGAAGAAATCCTATGAGGAGCCACTGAGGGAGCTGGGGATGGTGAGTTTGGAAGAGAGGAGGCTGAGGGGCTCATGGCTCTCTACAGCTACCTGAAAGGAGCTTGAGGAGAGGCTGGTGCTGGTCTCTTCTCACAGGCAATTAGTGACAGAACAAGAGGGAACAGCCTCAAGCTGTGACTGGGTTGGCTTACACTGGACAGTAGGAAAAAAATTTCCCAGCTAGAGTGGTCAGGGATTGGGATGTGCTGCCCAGGGAGGTGGTGGAGTCCCCAACCTTGGATATGTCCAAAGGTGGTTTGGATGTGGGGCTTAGGGATGAACCTTGTAGAGTAGAGTTATCTCTTGGACTTGGGGATCCTGAGGGTCTCTTCCAACCTGAATGATTCTGTCATCTCTTAATCTTTGTTAATAGCTGCATACCAGAAGTCAGTTCACCCAACATCTACCTTTACCTGTGCTGCTTCTGAGGCTGGCCAGTGCTCAGCAACATGCTGGACTGGCAGGTGGGACTCAGGGACTAAATGCCACAACAGGTCTCCTCACACGCAAGATCTGCAAGTGAAGAGAATAATTGCCCAACTGATTTAGTGGAAAGCTGCTTTCAGTCTCCTCACAAGATTCTTTTGACACCTGGAGACATCCAAAGCCTGCCTGGACTCATTCCCATATGACCTACTCTAAGTGATCCTGCTTTGGCAGGGGGGTTGGACTCCTATCTTCTCAGATCCCTTCCTACCCCTAACATTCTGTGGTTCTTTTCTCCACCTAACAAAATTGCTCAACAAACTGATCAATTAGCTACCTTGAGCACTAAGTTATCAGCTGCCTCAAATTGGCTGTTTTCTACCTCTGATGGGAGGTATGAGGCAAAAAGTAGAACTAGAAGTGTTTCAAGAGCAAAATTTCCAAGTACCCAGTTTGAAAACCTTTTAAAACCATCTCTGTCAACATCTGCTAACCCCCCTGAAGTGAGACCTTCAGGGGCACCTTCAGCTGGAGAACCCAGAAGTTGAAGCACTAAAAAAAACCACCAAACTGTCAACCTTGGCACATTTATGTGAAGCTCACAGCACAGGCAGGCCACAGGGACTTGAGAGAACAAGTTCTCTCCTGGACATGTCAGCCAAAGCATCCATGCTTGTCCACTGGACCAGGGAGGGGACACTTTCTCTCCCACATCACACTGGCCAAATCCATGAAGATGACAAGCAGAAGCCCTCTGGAAGCAGAGGGCAGGAGGATTCTCACCCACACTCTCAGCACCTGGCTCCCAGGGCTAAAAGCCCAATCTCACTGCTCAGAAAGCAGTGGTGCTCAGTAGACAAACACAACCATCACCCTGCAGGCTGTTTGTTTTAGATACAGCAGTGCCAAGAGCAATCAATGAGTGCTGGAGGGGGGAGCACAAAGAAAACCTTTGCACAGACCCAGCTTTCATGGCTCTTTCACAGGAGGGCTGCAGGAACCCACCACCTCCCAGCTGCAGCACAGGAGTCTCCAACCCATGGAGCATCACTGCCCTCTTCCACTTAACACTGTGGGGCTGGGAGGGGGAAAGAATCCTTCTAGGTAAACTTACTTGACAAATGGAAGATAAGGAAGGTCCCTGATAAGGGAACAAAGGCAGTGTGGCTATACTAGCTCCCAAACCTAGCAGAGGCAGGTATCTCCCAACAAGCATCATGAGGTTTAACTCAGGTGACAGCAAAACCACAAGCTCTTAAAATCCTGGAATGGCTTAGGGTGGAAGGGACCTCAGAGATCACCCACACCGATCTCTCTGCCAGGGATGCCTCTCAGCTAGACTTGGCTGCTGAAGCCCTCACCCAGCCTGGCTTTGAACCCCCCCCAGAAAGGAGGCATCCACAACCTCCCTGGGCAGCCTATTCCAGAGCCTCACCACCCTCACTCTGAAGATCATCTTCCTAAGATCCAGTCTAAAACAACTTTCTCCCACTAAACAACCAAAGACTGACTTTGACAGACTACATTTTCAAGAGAAGAAATGAAACAGAGCCAAAAGTGGACTGCACAGTTGGAAGTGGAAGTACAGTGTCTAGGAAAACAGGGAATGGTTTGAGGCTGAGGGAGAGCAGGGTTAGACTGGAGCTGAGGAAGAAGTGGTGAGACTCTGGAACAGGCTGCAGCTGCCTCCTCCCTGGAGGTGTTCAAGGCCAGGCTGAGCAGTTAAGTCTGGTTGAGAGGTGTCCCTGCCCATGGCAGAGAGGTTGGAGTAGAGGATCCCTGAGATCCCTTTCAATCCCTAACATTCCATGGCTCAGTGCTAAGCAGACAGTATCTACCCACAACCACCCAAAAAATCACCTGAAAGATGAACATGTTCCAGAGCATTTTTCAAGCCTTGACAGCTTGGATTGTGGTGCTGGTGATGCCTTCCCTCATGTGAATCAGCCATCTAAAACCCAGTGTGCCTCTGAATGCTTTATCCACTGCCTGTCTGCACAGGAAAACAAGGCTAAGTCTCTGCACTTGGGCAGGTTCCTCTACTTTTGGAGGTAGCCCCTTCACCAAGGCACTGCTTCCCAAGCCCTTTTGACAGTCACAGGCCTGCTCTCTGGGATTAGAGCAGAGAATGCATGGGTTTATAGCCAGGCAGTGAAGAAAACCCAGGCAAACTTTCTATTCATCTCAGGAGTTTCAGGACGTGCCTTTCCCCTCCTACTCTGCACTGCCTTGGTGAACACAAATCTCTATCACAAGACCGTGGGTTTGGTCCTCTGAACAGCAAGTGCTGTAATTAGGGGGTTCATTTGTCACTATTTCCTTAGAGACTTTATGCAGATGCTCAGAACGAGCTGCTTTGCACAGAGCAAAAGCCAGGTGACAATAACCCACCCTGAACTGCAAACCAAGCACTTCCAGAGGGTCTGGGCAAAGCCCTTTGCCACCAGCACCACCTTCCCTCTCCAAACCAGAGGTGAAGCCCTGCAGACCCTCCCTCATCACCTTCACAGGAAGATTGAAAGGACTCAGGTCACATCTTAGGGCACAAACAGATCATATGCTTAATCTGAGGGCCCTGAACAGAATCATGGAATGTTAAGGGCTCAAATGAACCTCTGGAGACCATCTGGGCCCCCTCCCTGCCAAAGTATCACCTAGGGCAGATCTCACAGGAAGATGTCCAGACCAGAATAAGTTTGATAAAGTCACTGAAATTCAACTCTGTGATGTTTCAACTCAGAGAGAAATTCTTTAGAGTGAGGGTGGAGAGACACTGGCACAGGCTGCCCAGGGAGGTTGTGGACGTCCCCTCCCTGGACAGGGGCAGTTCAAGGCCAGGTTGGATGGAGGAGAGAAGGTTCAGTCTGGACAAAAGAAGGCTCCCAGGAGACCTAATTGTGGCCTTCCAGGATCTGCAGGGGGCTCCAAGAAAGCTGGGGAGGGACTTGTGAGGGTGTCAGGGAGGGATAGGACTGGGGAGATGCAGCAAATCTAGAAACAGGGAAGATTCAGATTGGATGTCAGGAAGAAGTTCTTCCCCATGAGGGTGGTGAGAGCCTGGCACAGGTTGCCCAGGGAGGTGGTGGAAGCCTCCTGCCTGGAGGTGTTTGCAGCCAGGCTGGAGGTGGCTGTGAGCAACCTGCTGTGGTGTGAGGTGTCCCTGCCCATGGCAGGGGGGTTGGAGCTGGATGATCCTTGAGGTCCCTTCCAACCCTAACAATTCTATGGACTCTAAGGGAAGGGGTCCCTGCCCATGGCAGGGGGTTGGGACTGGATGATCTTTAAGGTCCCATCCAGCTCAAGCCATCCTATGACTCTACAGTTTCATACACCCCCACTGCTCAACAACAGCTGAAGCAGAACTACCAGTGAAGAGCCTGAAGAGCTCAAACTGACTGTGCAACACCTTGATGAGACAGCTGCTTTCCCAACATCCCAGCATAGGAAATGCAACTGCTCTGTAAACATTTCACACTAATTTCTCCCATCACTCATCTGGAGCTCGACTGCTTCAGAGCAATGCTGAAAGTTTGCTTCCCTTGCAGAGCAGAGTCAAGGCCCCTGTGTGAAGTCCCCCCCTTAGAGGGGACCCTTTGCAGCAAGGTTTCTGCAGCCTGCTCTTCCCCACCTCAAGCAGTGTAACTCTGCAAAGCCTTTCCAAGCAGCTGGAGCCGGTTTGTTGTTGACACCACGTGTCTGCTTTGTGTGGGATTTTAGTTCTTCAACCTCTGCCTGCAAATCCTATTTGCAAAAACAAACGAGACCAAATGTGTCTTAGTGCCCACGGTCTGACTTCCAGCAACTGGGATCTCAATTGCTTAAATCTTTTAAAGAGGGTTCTAATGATGTTTGTTTTGAGGGGAAAAGAGAAGGGGAAAAAGCTCCTTACTGTGCCTCCCATCCCCATGATGTGCTCAGCTCTCTATTATCACATTGTCACTGTGGTTTAGTGCTCAATTAGAGGGAGACTGGCAATTTTAGCTGCATTGTCACAGAAATTGGAGCAGCACTTTTGTGTCAAAGCCTTCTTCATTACTGAGGCTGTTCAGGGAAGATTAGAATCTCAACTCATACTTGGAATCATACAATTGTTTTGGTTGGAAAAGATCTTTTAAGATCAAGCCCAACCACCAGCTCTACCCAGGCTGATGCTAAGCCATGGCCCTCACAGCCACATCTCTGTGGGGATGGGGATTCAAGCACCTCCCTGGGCAGCTTGCTCCCAGTCTTTTGAGAACCCTTCCTTATAGCCAACCTAAATCTCTCCTGGTGCAACTTGGTCATTTTCTCATCCTGTCACTTCTTCCTCAGGAAAAGAGACCAACTCCCACCTCACTGCAACCTCCTTTCAGGGAGCTGTGGAGGGCCATGAGGTCTGCCCTCAGCCTGCTCTTCTCTAAGCTGAACAGCCCCAGCTCCCTCAGCAGCTCTTCACCAGACCTATTCTCCAGACTCCTCCCCAGCTTCATTGCCCCTCTCTGGGCTTAACAGCCTGAAATTCATTCCTGCAGACAAGAGCTCTGACAGGAAAGATTAATTTTGCTTCAATTTAACAGGAAAAAAAAGAGATCAGAGTTTAATAGCAGAGACAACAAAACCACAGAGACCTATTTAATGGCACAAGCTATTGCCACTCTCCTGAAGAGCCAGCCACAGACTAAGTGATATTGGGAACAGGAGACTGAGACCTGATCAGCTGAGAGCCCACAGGACCAGGCAAGTCAGGATGTTTGAATCCAGTGGAGTTAGGTCCTTAACAGTGGTGAATCAGGCCAAGCAGGCTAACCTTGGTTTGGAAGCCCCCAAACCCTAGCTCCCTAGATACAAGTCAATGCCTATTCCAGATGTAGTTTGCTCAAGCCAAACTTCACAACAAGATTATCTGGCTGAAAACTTGGCCCTGTGGGCTTGACCCAATGTTTCTCCTGCCATTGCCCTGATGACTTCCATGGTTTCTTGGCTGACAGCCACCCATTCCTGTGTCTACTTCCACAGATGCACCTCACTTGGAAAAACTGCAACCCAAACCTGATGTTTCCCATCCTTATTTCCATAAAAACAGGAGGCTTCCTCCCAGAGGGCTGTGAGAAAGAGGCAGAAGCAGCCCATTAAAAGAGGCAAAGCCAGGAGGAAGTGCTCTATTTAAAAGATCCTCTGGTGAATAATCACTCTTCTGGGGCTGCAGGACGAACTGCTGTCATTTGCAAAGCTTCTGACTTAGCAGATCTAAAAGGAGCTCTTTGCAGAGAGCAGGGAAAGGCAAAGAGAAGGGATTTTGGGTGGCAGAGGCAGCTGGGATCAGTGCCATGCTCCGAGCAGGCTAGGGCAGGGAGGTTTGCTCACTCCTCAGCTCAGCACCAAGGCCACAGCAGAGAGAAATCCTGCACTCCTCAGCCATCAATGCTGGGTGGGGTTTTTTTCAGGTAGAAAACAGCAGCACAGGGCAGCCACAGCCAGGTCTTCTCAAATGCTGATCCTCATCCTCTGGAGTCATTCCAAACCCACCTGGATGCCACCCCAGGCAACCTGCTGCAGGTGACCCTGCTTTAGGAGGGGGCTGGAATTGGATTTATAGATTGGTTTAGGTTGGAAGGGATCTTAAAGATCAGCCAGTTCCAACCCCTTGCCATGGGCAGAGACACCTCCCACCAGCCCAGGCTGCTCAAGGCCTTGAACACCTCCAGGGAGGGGACATCTACAACCTCCTTGGGCAACCTGCTCCAGGGTCTCCCCATCCCCACAGTCAGGAACTTCTCCCTCCCTCTGCAGCTCAGGAGCGAGGGCTGGCTTTGAGCAGGTTCAGCAGTGCTAATTTTATGCACATGTAGTTAAATTGTAGATTGCACACACACACAAACAGAGGCAAGAAATCTCAGCATGGCACTTATCTACCACACGATCTTGTTTTCCATTTGCTGCAACCTTTCATGTCCAGGGGCCTTGCTATCTGCAGACAAATTGTCACCTGATGAACCGTTAGATTAAAGAGGAGAGCTGCACTTTCTCAGAGAGTATTTTTCCTCCCAACACTAAAAAGGCAGCAGAGTTTTATTATTATTTCCCTGCCCCCCCCCCTACAGTTTGCAGCCTGAAGAGGCAAGATGGAGGCTGTGGGAGAGGGGAAGGGAAGGAAAGAACAGCTCAGAGCTGTGACCTTCTCTCAAGGACAAGCAGTGGGTCAGATTCAAAGCCCAGATTCGAATCCAGGTCTCCTGAATCCCCATCCACCACCCACACTGCCCCACTTCTCCCAGGAGGAAAATCACTCCCATTGCACATCCAATCAAGCATTTCCCTTTTTTTTCCTTGAAGGAAGTTGGAAGAGGCCTGTAAATTCTTACAAGATGATGGCCAAGTTAATTATGGCCCATTCATTTGGCCCATTCATTTCCTACACCACTTAGCACTCCACAGATAGACTTAGTTTGGGGTTTTTTTTACCATCTCACTGACAACATCATTCAGAGATTACAACTGCAGAGGTGCAGCAAAATAAAGCAGCAGCTTAAGAAAAAGGGAGAAAGAGATGCAGTAACTCCTGCTGTTGACTGAAACCTCCAACAATCCCCAGCAGAGGAAAGCAGACATGCACAATGTCCTTTGCTCCTCACAGGGATGCCTGCTGGGGGTGTTCATTTCCCCAGACAAGCTGGTTACAGAGAATTCAGGGCGAAAGTAACAGGCTCCTAACAATGTGCCAGGCAGAAGCCACACTTTGACAGGGAGATCTTACACAGCAGCCCTCAGACTGGTGGAAGAAATGGATCCTACTGACAGGCAGCTGCAGAAAGCTGGAAAAAGAAAATCTATTAAGGATACTGTCAGGGGAGGAGGGAGGGGGGAAAAAAGAAGTCATTTGTCTTTCAAACCAGCATGCTGACCTGACAGCACTTAATTCCATTAGAAGAAAGCAGCACTTACTGAAGTTGATATGTACTGAAGTTGGTCCTTACTGGCTCTAACTCTGATGGGAGAAGGCACTGTAGATGTCAGCCTCTGGATGAGGCCCCTACAAGCACACAATGTTTTGCAGCACGCTTCTAATACACAAAGAGAGTTGGAAGAGGGCAACCAATGTCATGGGGAAAGAGAGAAGCTTGCTTTGGATCACCAGCTGGAGTTTGGCCAAGGAAGAAGAGGGCACAGAACAGTCCCAGCTGGAGTCTGCATGGCCATGTATCTACTGAGGCTTCACCACTGCACAGGCTGTCTCCTACAGCCTCAGTCCACACCTGAAGCCTCCAAGCTTCCTTCCTCAGAGGATGCACACTTCAAAGGTACAAGTCCCTAGATTTCCCAAAGTCTCTTCTCTCTATCCATCTCACTAGCCTCCACCTGCTCATCTCTTGGACTCTTGCCCAACACTTCCAGCTTCCCCATGCCCTGCACCTCCCCTTTCTCCCTTCACCAATACTGCACCTTGGTGGAGGTTCTCTGTCCTCCATGGTGTCACCAGCGTCGTTTTCCAGGACTGGGCTTTGCAGCTTGTCTCCTAGTAGCCTTGGGTCCCCACTGGCAATAATGTTAACGCTGCTCTTCCACTAGCAAGGCTCTTCTCTTGAAGGCTTGAGAGTCTTCAACACCTTTCTTCTGCTAGCAGCTCTTCTCTTGAAGGCTTACAAGCCTTCAAGACTTTCCTTCAACTCAATTCTCTTCTACTGCAGGCTTGCAAGCCTTCAAAGACTTTCCTTCCACTCACAAGTCTCTTCTACTGCAGGCTTGTAAGCCTTCAAGACTCTCCTTCCACAAGACTCTTCTACTGCAGGCTTGCAAATCTCCTCTTGTCTTCCAGTTGCAGCAACCCTTCCCAGGGCAGGCTCACTGCTCTTCCCTCCTCGACACCTCAGCAGGCATCCAGGTCTGCAGCCTAAGACTTAAGTGCCTGTGAGAAGCAGCCAAAGAGGAGGAGCCACTTCCAGCACATGACTAGCCCATGTGGAGAACCACTGGTGGCCAGAGGACCTACTTTGAGCCCTGCTGATCTAAAAAAAACCATAAACCCAATGGGCTGGGCTCCT
This sequence comes from Melanerpes formicivorus, assembly GCF_026170545.1. Lineage (NCBI taxonomy): Eukaryota > Metazoa > Chordata > Aves > Piciformes > Picidae > Melanerpes > Melanerpes formicivorus. Next base: position 1,784,244 of record NW_027142390.1, read on the forward strand.
TCACAGATGAAGGCTCCAGTTCCCAGGCTGCCTTGTACAGGCTGGCCCCTCAACAGTAATTTTCTAGAATGCAAGCAGGAGTCCTTCTGAAGCAAAGGTCCAAAATAAAGAGCATTAGCAACTGAACCTCCTTAACCCTTACAGAGCAGTGGCCAAGGATTGCTGAGTTCTTTTACTAAGTTTTCAGTTAAGCCTTTAGATGAAGCAACTCTGATGTGTATCCACACATCTCTTCCTGGAGTGGAATGCAGACATCTGGAGTGCAGGATAAACCTCATTCATAGAAGGGTTTGGGTCAGAAGGGATCCTCAAAGCTCATCCAGTTCCAACCCCCCTGCCATGGGCAGGGACACCTCCCAGCAGCCCAGCTTGCTCAAGGCCTCATCCAGCCTGGCCTTGAACACCTCCAGGGAGGGGACAGCCACAACCTCCCTGGGCAACCTGTTCTGGTGTCTCACCACCCTCACACCAAAGAATTTCTTCCTGATCTCCAGTCTGTCTCCCCTCCTCCAGACTAAATCCATTCCCTGTTGTCCTATCACAAGCCCTTGCATAAAGTCCCTTCCCTTCCTTCAGAACTGCTTGGCAGATTTCTGGGCTGTGACTGTGGCAAGGATGGGCCAAGGTGCACAGGGAATGCCTCTGTAGCTTTCACACTAAGCAATTCCCATCAATTAAAAAGCAAATCTAGAGATTTTGTTGGGTTTGGCCTCCTGATCAGGCATGTCTGGTGTGTGTCCACAGATTGTCATCTGCCTGCAGGCAGCATGCACATGGCAGGGGTGAGGAGGAAAGCAGCTCTGTGTACACGATGATGGTTGGATCCAGAATCCAAGCCTCTCTGCTCACATCTCAGCATCAGATAGCTCCAAAAGCAGAAGCATTATCTAACATCCTAACCCAGATGTGTTTCATCTGCAGCTCAGTTTTCCCACAGCTATTCCCCACCCTTGGATAAGCTGAAGAGGCAGGGAGCTGGGAGCACTCATCCCGCAGCACTCCTCGCCTCGGCATTCTGGCCTGTGAGGAAGCAGCTACACGGCCACAAGCCAAGCACCAGCACAACACCACACACCAACAGGGCACTCCTCGTGCCTTCTCCTCTCAAAGAGTTAATTTGCTCAGATCTGACTCTGTGCTCCATCCACCACAGTTAGGAAGGAAAGTTAAGTTCTGATCTAAGTTTTGATAGGCTTAACCAAAACCACAGCTATGAAAACGAAACTCAGAAGTTCAGAATCCCCAGCTGAGTCCTGCAGCCTTCCTCAGATGAATTACAGTTCCTGTCATTCCCATTTTAACTTGCTTTTTCCCCCACCCCAAAGGAATTTGGTCTCATAAAACAACTACTCTAAAGGCTTGGAAATGTTCTCTCTCAACAGGTACAGAAGCAGCAAGAGCAACACACACTTCCTATGGCTGCCTCTGCCAAACCACTGAGCACTTGCAGCACCCTGGAAAGAATCATCACAGAATGGTTTGGGTTGAAAGGGACATCTAAAGGTCACCCAGTCCAACCCCCTCTGCAGTCAGCAGGGACATCCTCGACTAGATCAGGTTGCCCAGAGCCCTGTGTAGCCTCAGTTAGACTCTCTCCAGGAATGGGGCCTCAACCACCTCCCTGGGCAACCTGTTGCAGTGTTCCACCACCTTCATGGGGCAGAACTTGTTCCTCACATCCAGTCTAAATCTGCTCTTCTCTGGTTTGAAACCAGAGGGTTCTGCCTGTGTACCCAGCCACCATCCTCCTGCACCAAGACAGAATCAGCAGTAACTGCTGTACTGCATTTGTAGCACTTGTTTGGAAGAGAAATCCAAAAGGAACCTTCAGCTAGCTCAAAGCTTGTACTGTTTGGCACCCTGCCTCCCACAGCAGCCTCTGGGAGATGCACAGGGGATGAGCACAGGAATCATTTGGAAGAGCTATGGACACAAGATTCATAGAATGGGGTGGATTGGAAGGGCCCTTAAACATCATCCAGTTCCAACCTCCTGCCATGGGCAGAGACATTTCCCCCCAGCCCAGGTTGCTTGAGGCCTCATCCAGCCTGGCCTTGAACACCTCCAGGGAGGGGGCAGCCACAGCCTCCCTGGGCAACCTGTGCCAGTGTCTCACTACCCTCACTGGAAGGAATTTCTTCTTATTCTCCAGTCTAAATCAACCCTCCACAAGATCTGGCTTAGCAGCCCAGAAATACCCTTCCAGCTTTTCAAGTCTAGTCCTTTAGAGCACCCAGCACATGCCAGTATAGACTGCTCAATGGCTTTTCACTCATCTTTACTGCCACACCAAAAACATCCCCAAAGAGGCAGAAGAGACACTGCCAAGCACTGAAGCAACAGAAACTAGGGAAGGTGCTAGCTCAGCAGCAGAACCAAGCTCATCTGGAACCTCCCATAACAGATTTCTACAAAAGCAGATACATACCACAGCTGCATTGTGGCAGCAGCATTACATTTATGTAACCTTCCAGCAGCACACCATTTTCTGCCTCTAAACCCCTCTGGTCTCCATAAGCTGCTTTGGTGAAGCTGCCTTCCCTCACACTCACCCACGGGCAAGCCAGCAGCTCGTCTACCAGCTACTACAGAGCCACTACCCTCATCCCACCTCCCACGGCATCCTGAGATCCCTCTTGTCTTTCAGACACAATCCTACAACTACAACTACCTCAGATTTATGGGGTAATCATGTCTCAAAGACTCCCAGTGCACTGCAGCTCGACACACCAGATGCTCCTATGGAGGATGCTGGGCACAGAAGAGTTACCATGCACAGCATCACAGGGGAGCAGCATGGTCAACAGAACCACCACAACAGGCTGCACCTGCTCTTCTCACTGCTGCACCAAAGGGCAGGTTCAAGACAAGGGCTCCCCACACCTGGGTCCTGTTTTGAGCTTGCTTCACAGCACTGAAAGAGACATTTCACCTTAAATCATCATCTCACAAGCAGCAGCTGGAAGGAGGTTCTGCCTCCAGACTGGGCTTTTGGACCACACCAGCAGGTATCTGATCAGCCACTGGGATTGTTACCTTTCCCCTGACTGGCACACACAGAGCACTGGAGAAGCTGGAGTCTTGCTTGCACATTTCATCCGAAATCTGCCAGCCTGGCAGGTGACAGGTCATCCCCAGCCAGGCTGCAACGCTCACCCAGCACTGCCTCTACAAGGAGTCACTGAAGGGGACCCTGAAGGCTGGGGAGTGACTGTTTAGAAGGGCCTGTGGGGACAGGGCAAGGGGCAAAGGTTTGGAATGGGAGCAGGGGAGATGTAGGTTGGACATCAGGAGGAAGTTCTGCACAATGGGAGTGGTGAAATACTGGAACAGGTTGCCCAGGGATGTGGTTGAGGCCCCATGCCCAGAAACACTCAAGGTCAAACTTGATGTGGCCCTGAGCAACCTGATCTAGTCGGCAGTGTCTGTGCTCACCACAGGGGGAGTTGGACAAGATGACCTTTGAGGGTCCCTTCCAAGCTGATGCATTTTGTGATGCCATGAAAATTAGACCAAGAGCCCACCCAGCAGCATGGCTTCAGTTTGCAAGGCTCGCTGTGAATTGCAGCCCCTGAGCAGCCAGGCCTTCACCTGAACTTTAAGTATCCTCACCTGAACCTGATTTTCCACTTGTCTGCCCCACACAAGTGCAGATTTGTTAAGGTGATGAGAGGATTGATGCTGCCATGAATAAGATGACCTTCTTGCACCCCTGTTCATAACTAAAGGCCATAATTATCATTTTCACCACCTTTCCATCTGTTCATCAGTCCTAACACACCTTCCTTCATCCAGCTGTTCTCAGCCAGACCTGCAGCCCCAACAGTCAAAGAGCTCATCCATTCAGTGTTCTTCACTAGAGCCTCTTCTACCTTCCAGTGCTGAGGACTAGCAAGTATCAGGAAAAAATAGACCAATTGCTACAGACTTCACCCCAGGACTGCCAAGGCAAACAGAAGTTACTCTTGCTTATTTACTTCCTAATTTATGAACCCCTGCAAGAGGAAACCAGCTCACTGCCTATTCCAAGGCTTAATCAAGGCTGCAAAACAAGCAGATGGGGGAAAGCACTCATCTAAGCAAACATTTCAATCTCGGGGTGGAATAAGGTATTTTAACAAGAAAAAACAATGTTGACAAGTAAAGGAAGGCTTAAAGAGCACTCCACACACAAGCAGCTCAAACAGCTGAGAGAGCAGCATGCCTCTGACTCTTCTAACGGTGTTAGAAGAGTTGTGGGGCTCATTTCCACAAGGACCCCTCCTGTTCTGGTTTACACACTGACCAGCACACACTTGAACCATTTCAGGTTGCCATCTGCTTCACATTTCTTTCATCAAGTGTCCTGTTACCAGGTTTTGACCTGCTCAAAGCTACCAAGTTTTCTCCACTCACTGAAGACGCAGCGCTGGACAACCAAGGCTCTGCAATAATGTCAGCTTCAAGCACCAGCAAAACCACTCAGCATTCAGAACCTGGAATACTTGCTGTGTGAGGAACTGACTTCAAGTCAGTGATGATGCCATGACTTAAAGTCATTTTCCTTTAACTGAAGTTGTGTGTTCAGATGAACACCAATAAATCAGTGCCTGCTAGCACATTACCTCAACCACAGAGAAAGCAGGGAGGGAAAGAAATGGATACTGGCCTCACATCACACCCCACACTCACACAGCTGAGACCTGCAAGGAAAGCAATTCAGGTACAAGCCTTTGGACTGGGCTCCAAGGAAGTGACTCCCTTGGCTCCACGGGTTTGGAAGCCCTGGGATACCAGGCAAATTTCCGAGCACAGGAAACAAAACTCAAAGGTAAATAACAAAGTGCACACTGAAGAAATAAAGCACATGTGCAAGTAGTGGCCCTCATGAGTAAAACAAACAGCCACCATGCAAACACTCTATCTACTCCATGGATGGCTTAGAGGCACTAAATCTTCTTAAGGGAGGACCTGGATTGTATGAGCCACATTTTCCCCTCTGATAAGCAAGCAGCAACACCACAACCCGGTGCAACTGCAGCTGAGCAGGTACATGCAAGGTGCTGCACGGTGCAGGAGGTGATGGAGACGCCTGCTGCAGCATTTCAAACCTTTCACCTGTTGGAGTGTTTTTATACAAACTACTGAGAGCCAGGCTGAGCCCTCACGGGGCAAAGAGAGCTTACACCGAAGGGGAAAGCTCGACCCAAGCCATCGCTGCTGCAGCTCTACAGCGAAGGGCAAGGCACCAAGAGCCTGCGGAGCAACAGGCAGCCTCTGCGCAGCCAAAGCAACCGCAAGGCATCCCCGGCTCCCAAAACCGACCGGCAAGAGCCGAGTTCTTCAGCATGAGGACATCGAGCCGCTCCGGAACGATGGCACATCCCACGGACACGGGGAACGCACATGTGCCCCCCCACACCTCCGGCTGAAGTCCAGCTATTGTAGTCCAGGAAACAGCCAAATATTTGGCCTGTCAGAGCAGTTACCAAGACCCTCAGAAACATCCACCCACAGTTGCCCAGCTTGTGACCATTTAAGAAGAAGCTCGCCCATGGCCAAGTCCCCCCCAGGCCGCCCAAGTGTTTACATAAGGCGGCACGTCCCTCACAGCCGTGCCCCGACGGCGAGGGGAAAAGGCGGGCAAAGTTGGCAGCGCACACGCCGCTCCGCCACCGCGGCCTCGGTCCCGGCGGAGACGCTCGGAGCGTCCGCGCTCGCCCCTCCGCCCGGCACAGCGCTCCAGCAGGCACTGCGGAGCCGGGCTCCTCTCCCCGCCGAGCCGCCCGGCCGGGCAGGGCTCTGCCCCCCGTCCTGCGAGCGCTCCTACAGCCGGGCATCCCCACCGAGCACCGCTGCGCCGGCTCTGCCCCAGCGCCGGGCTGGATCCCCCGCGCTCCCCTCCGGGCCCCGCAGCCCAGCGGCGGCCTGAGGAAGGGGGAGCTGCCCCGACGGGCTCGCCGCTCTCTCTCCATCCTCTTCCTTCTCTTCCTCCCTCCTTCTGTCTCGCCCCAGCCACTGCCGCAGCCTTTACCCCTACCTGTCTTCGGTGGCAGCGGTGCGGGCTAGCAGCGGCTCGTCAGCCCCATAACGGCGGCGCGGCGCTGCCCGGTCCCGTTAGGTCGGAGACTGCGCCGAGCTACTTCCCCCGGCCAGTGCCGGCTCAGCTGCACATCCACATGGTTACTGCGCTCCGGGCTGGCCGCCGCCGCCTTATATAGCGGCGTGGGAGATGCTGGGTAGCGCAGTCCCGCCACCGCCGCGCGCCGCCGCCGCGTGCCCGGGCGGGACTGCAGCTCCCGGCGTGCACCGCGCCGGCGGGGCGGGCCCGGGCCGGGGCCGAGAGCGGGCCCGGGGCTCCGCCGTGGGGCTCCGCCGCGGGGCTCCGCCGCGGGGGGCTTCGGCGGGAGCGGGGCCCGCACGGGTCTGAGCGCTCAAAAATCTTCTGCATCTGTGGTGCTGAAACTCTGTTTCGTCCCCGGGAGGCTTCGCAGGGCGGCGCGGCGGCGGGAGGTGGCGGGAGATGGGCGGCACAGCGCTGCCGCGGCGCCCACCTGCAGCTCCGGGGCAGCGGGAATCGCCGCGGCTGCAGCCAGCCGCCAGAACGGCCAGGAAAGCGAGCCCGGAGGAAGGAATGTCTGGTAAATGCAGGTCTTAGCACGGTATGGGGAGAGGAGAGCTGAGGTGTAAACCCCTGTGCTTGAATACAGGGGATGGAGAGTGCGCCAGGTTACCGCTCCAGGCGGCTCTCACTGCCGGGTCATGCCGTCAGGGAAGGTAAGAGGAGCCTCAGGCTGGGGGTGGTCGGCTGGAGGGAGCTGCGAGGTGAGCTCCGCTGGCTCTTCTGCAGAACGACAGCTTGTCAGGCTGGAAGCAGTGAGTTTCCTTCGGTTTGCTCTTGGGTAGGGCTGCCTGGCACAGGAGTGTGCGGCAGCAGCACCTCTGCCTGGCAGCAGCACCTCTGCCTGGCAGCAGCACCTCTGCCTGGCAGCAGCACCTCTGCCTGGCAGCAGCACCTCTGCCTGGCAGCAGCACCTCTGCCTGGCAGCAGCACCTCTGCCTGACAGCAGCACAGGCCGGATTCACCACTGCTGGTAACTCACCAACAGCTCCTTTCACTTCTTCCACGAGGCAATCATTTGCCCTTTAAAATCCCAGCCAAGGCATCTTGCCCGAGATAGCACTGTGGTGGCCGTGCAGGCAGGGGGGCACAGGTGGGTGTGCTGGGCAGCACCAAGCACCTCGCAGAAGGGGATGGGATGTTTGTGCTGCAGAACTGCTGGGTCGCTTTAACTGGCCTGGGGGGAAGAAAACACTTCCCTCCCCTCACTTCCACCCGCACCTGCCTGCTGATGGCAGATAGGAAATGGTGTGTGACTGCTGCTGCCCTGCTCATGCCTTGTTTCCCTCCCTGCAGCAGCACCGCTGGAGACAGAGGGCAAGTCTGGATCGGCCAGAGGTGAGATTCAACACATCTACTGCTGCACTGCTGCTTCATTAACTAATAACATCAGAGCAGCTGGAATTGTGGCTGTGAAGAACATGAAGAAGCTGAAGTCCATGACTTAGGATCTGAGGCAAAGGTCACTGAACAGAGTTCTGTGGTTTCCATTAATGGCTGCAATACTACAAGCCATTACTCATCAGAAATTTGGCAGAGTAATGGTCCCTAATACCATTAGGTAACCCTAATGAATTCTCCTGTAATCAAATCTAATCTCTGGATGAGTTCAGTAGGCTGAGGGCAGTGAATGGGTAGCATGTGTGGAGCACGTAGACAGGGACGTAAGGACTGTCACTAGAGACAGTGGCAAAGAGCTTTGCCAGCTGTTCTCTTCCAGTTCTGGGCTCTCCAGTCCAAGAGAGACAGGGAGCTACTGGAGAGAGTCCAGGGGAGGCTACAGAGATGCTGAGGGGCCTGGAGCAGCTCTGTGAGGAGCAAAGGCTGAGAGCTCTGGGGCTGTTGAGCCTGGAGAAAAGCAGCCCCAGAGGGCAGCTGAGCAATGCTCAGCAAGATACAAAGGGTGGGGGGTTAGTGGTGCCCAGTGACAAGGGGCAATAGGCCCAAAATGGAATCCAGGAGGTTCCATGTGAACAGGAGGAGAAAGTTGTTTGTTGTGAGGGTGCTGGAGGCCTGGAGCAGGCTGCCCAGAGAGGTTGTGGAGTCTCCTGGTGTGGAGAGCTCCCAGCCCCCCCTGGGTGTTGTGCTGCTGGGCAAGCTGCTGGGGGTGCCCTGCTTTAGCATGGGCATGATCTCCAGAGGTCCTTTCCAGCCCCCACCACAGCCATGCTGGGCCTCTGGCATTTTCTGTAACACAACACCTTTAGCAGTTATGCCTTGAAATTCCCTCGTTACTGAGTGCTACATCAAGAGCAGCAGCAGTGTGTGAGGACTTCCATGTCATGAAAGCCATACCTGGGGGGGTCCTACAGCGAGATGGTGAACCCCCAGCCACACTCATCCTGACCATGTGAAGTTCTATGAATATAGACTGCAGAGGAGACCTGAGGACACTCTACCCCAGCCTGCAAATCCTCAGTTCACTGTCCAGAATGTTCCATGCATCTCTCCATGCTGCTGTTACTGCACTCACACCTTCTGTCCTGCAGCCCACCAGTCCTCTGATCTCACAGCCTCTCCACAAGGCAGAAGATCAATATTTTCTCTCATTTGCTTCTGGGTCTTGGTCTGTGCTTCAAAGGCTGTGAAGTTTGTGCCACTGAAAGCCTTTCAGCCAAAAACATCAAGCAAGTAGTGCAGAGAGCTTGCTGGAGTTCAAGGAGTTTTGGCAGAGAAAAAAATCCTCATGAAAATTTCAAGCAGTGGAAGATGTTTCCACTTCTCCTTGGGAACTTGCTTTAGGATGCTGCAGCAGGCACAGGGAGTTCCTAAGGCTCCCATAATCTTGAAGCTCTAAGAAGAGATGAAGTGGCAGGGCAGCCTAGCAAGGAAAAGGTCACTTTTCACAGTGACAAGTGCTGCGGAGTTCTGCACTGTGTCACTGATGATGTGAACCACAGCAGGTAGCCTCTGAGATGTGGAACAGGGTCCTGTTTGCTCAGCAGCAAACAGCACTGGGCTTAGATCATGCAGAGATACCCAGAGGGGGGGCTGAGGAATGAGAACTGCCTGAGAATCCAGAGCAAAGAGTGACAAAAGCACTACTTGGTGAATGCCACTGAAGCCTTCAGGGTGGCCTTAGCCCAGGCACATCTGGCATTTCAGACAGCAAAGCACCTGGCAAGAGAGTCATTATTTACAGGTTTGTTTATATTGGGGAAGTTCTGTTTCTCCTTTTTGAACCTCATCCTGCTCCATCACTACCTTGTGTCACAGAATCCCAGCATGGTGGGGGCTGGAAGTGACCTCTGGAGGTCATCCAGTGAGTGCAGGGCACCCACAGCAGCTTGCCCAGGACCACAATGCCCGGGGGGGGGGGGGGGCGGTTTGGAAGCTCTCCAGACAAGGAGACTCCACAACCTCTCTGGGCAGCCTGCTCCAGGCCTCCAGCACCCTCCCAGGAAAGACCTGTGGCAGTGGTTTGAGTTTAGCCTTGAGGAAAGATGTTGAGGTGAAGTTTGAAGTTGTTGGCCATGACTAAGAACAAGATTCTTTTGTTCAGTGCTGCTGAATTTGCAGCTAACTGTTGGCTTCTTTGGACTGTTTAGGATGGAAAGTTCTCCAGCTTTCTGGGTGGCTTTGCACATTTTTTTGTCCCTTCTGTTGGTTCAGCTGCACAAGCAGCAGCCCCTGAATTAAAATTAGAAGAGATTGCAGGCCTCTTAAGGATCAAGCTGCCTAATCTTGGATGTGGCTGGTGTTGATGGCGAGGTGGGTGATCAGAAAAGCTGTCCATGGCAGCACCAGGAGATGAAAAGCACCAACAACAGGGACAAATGCTAAGCAGCCTCTCAGCTCTTGAGCTAAGAGCTGCAAAGTCTCTCATCTCTGCTGTATTTTGTGAAATCAGTGTCTTAATCCTGAAGCACAGAGGAAGTATTAAACCCTGTGTGGAAGAGAGGAGCTGCCTGTGAACAGATGACTTGAGAGCACAAACATGATCAATAAATGACACCAGCAATGTTCTCTGAAGTCCTCAGCATTACAGACTGGCAGTTGGGTGTTGCCAAGAAGCAAACTGTAATTGTAATTATTTCCTCTAGTCTCCTGAAAGGACACAGGAGCTAAAACCTCCCCCCTGGAAGAGCAGGGATGATGCAGGGAAGAATTCTAGGGAGATGAGCTATGAGAAGGAGTGGGCAGGGTACACCAAGAGAGCTTTCCCAGCTGGAGATCAGCAGACACTCTGGAGCTCCATCATTGCCCATTCAGAATCCCATGGCTTTGATAAAGGGAAGTTCTCCTGGCAGAGTGGTTCTGGAAGCCTGTAGCTTTTGCTGCCACTTCAGAAGGTGGCAGTGGACATCTGGAAGGAGAACAGAAGTTACATTTGCTTGGCAGTTGTAGAGAGCTTCATCCTGCATGGGGCTAAGATCAGGGTTTCAGCTGAGACAAGGAATGTTTCCCTTTGCTGCCCCTGAAAGAGAAAGGCTTGGTTGGGTAATTCAGTCTGCATCCCTTTGTTTTCCTGCACTCTCTTGCTTCCCTGAGTATGTCAGAGAGCAGAAGGGACTAACAAGGAGGAACCTAAATGCATCCCTGTGAGGACTCCCAGTGCTCCTTCTTTTGACACCCAGGAAAATTTCATCCTGAGTGGTGTTCCCTTTGCAGCACTGAGACAGACCAAACAGAAATCCATCCTTCACTGTGGCCATGCTGCCTTCTCCTGATCTCTGTGTTGGAAAGAAGTCTATTAAATGTTGTGAATTAACATTCCACAAAATGAGAGTCTGGAAGAAGATCCACCCTGCTAATAGCCCTGGAGAGAAGCTCCCACACAGAGATTCACGTGGCAGAGCACCAGAATCCTTGATAGCTGCACTGAGCCACAGGAAAGGAAGCCAAGGGCATTGCCAGTTCCCTGATGCAAAAGGGAACCTACAGCTTGCAGTCATAGAATCACAGAACTGTCAGGGTTGGAAGGGACCTCAAGGACCATCCAGTTCCAACCCCCGGCCATGGCCAGGGACACCTCACACTACAGCAGGTTGCTCACAGCCACATCCAGCCTGCCCTGCCCTGCTGCACAAATTCACCAGGAGCCAGCCATGTGCTCTTGTGGCCAAAAAAGCCAATGGTCTCCTGGGGTGCATGAAGAAGAGTGTGGCCAGCAGGTCAAGGGAGGTTCTCTACTCTGCCCTAGGGAGGCCACATTTGTGGAGTGCTGGGTCCAGTTCTGGGCTCCCCAGTTCAGGAGTGACAGGGATCTACTGGAGAGAGTCCAGTGATGCTGAGGGGCCTGGAGCATCTCTGAGGAGCAAAGGCTGAGAGCCCTGGGGCTGTTGAGCTTGGAGAATGCTTAGGAAGAGCTAAAGAGTGGGGGCAAGAGGATGGGGCCAGACTCCTGTCAGTGGTGCCTAGTGACAGGACAAGGGGCAACAGGCACAAACTGGATCCCAGGAGGTTCCATCTGAAGAGGAGAAAGTGTGAGGGTGCCTGATTCTGAAATGATGTTCAGTTTATCATCTCCCTTTCAGCAGCCTTCCAATAGCTGAAGGGATCCTGCAGAAAGGCTGCAGAGGGACTTTCCAGGAGGGTGTCTAGAGACAGGCCAAGGGGGATTGATGTGAAGCTGAGGGAGAGCAGGGTTAAACTGGAGCTGAGGAAGAGGTTCTGCAGTTTGAGGGTGGTGAGACTCTGGAATAGGTTGCCCAGGGAGGTTGTGGATACCTCCTCCCTGGGAGTGCTCAAGGCCAGGTTGGATGAAGCCTTGAGCAACCTGGGCTGGTTGAGAAGCATCTGTACCCATGGGAGGCAGGGTGGAGTAGATGATCTCTAGGGTCCCTTCCCATCTAGGCCATTCTGTGATTAAGAGGCAGTTGGGATTCTCTTGGGGGTTAGGCTTGTAGATCCTCCCACATTACAGACTGCTCCTGAACACAAAGGTGTCAGTGCTGACTGAGCTTCAGCCTTGCACCTTGTACCATTCTCTGATGTTATTGCTCCCTACATGCTCTTGGCTGGCCTTCAGCTCTGGTTTTACTGCAGCAATTTGGTGCAGAAGGGAAAGAGCCAGCTTAAGGCACACATGAGTACTGATGGCCTCAGCCAGAGACCAAGGCCTGCAGGACAAGCTACTGACAAAGATTTCCAAGAGAGGTTACAAAAGGTGTACTCCTCGCTTCTCCTGAGCAAAACCTACTCAATTCAAGCTTCCCCTTACAAGGACTGCTGCTGAATGGCACAATCAGCCAGCTCTGATGACCTCTAGTTGCAGTTTGTGACATCTCAGGGTGGGAATATTTAAAGACAGTGTCTATATTCCCCTGTGTTTTCCTAATGGAGGTGAAATGAGCAGCAAACAAGTGCACTGTGCCAAGGGATTGTAGTGCTGGGTAGTTAAGAAGTTAACTTTGGGAGCCCAGACTCACTTGCCTTCGTGTGATGCACACATTTTCCTCACGGATGTTAACTGCAACGAGCAGTGGACTCGAGTAACCCTGAGCACCATGCCCGTGAAATACTCCCCCTTAGGTACCCAAGTGCTGGGCACAGTGTCTCTGTCTGGGCTTTATTTAGGCCATGTTTGCTTCAGCACCTAGTTATTTTTAGGGGATGGAAAAGCAAACTTCAAATCCCACTCCGACCAGGCTCAGGACAGCAGGGCCAGCCTCCCAGGCTGTGCCTGATGGGGATGTGTTTCCCTCACTCCACTGAGCCCCATCTGCTCTCCTGCTCTTCCCACAAAGCCTTTTGTACCTGTCAGAGGCAAAGCACAAACTGGGCAAGTGTGTGTGTGGGCAGCAGGACGAGGGAGGGGATGCTGCCCCTGTGCTCCACTCCGCTCTGCTGAGACCCCCCTGCAGTGCTGGGGCAGCTCTGGAGCCCTCAGCAGAGACAGGGACCTGTTGCAGCAGTGCTGGGAGGGCTGGAAGCCCTCTGCTGTGAAACCAGGCTGGGAGAGTTGGGGCTGTTCAGCCTGGAGAAGGCCCCAGAGAAGGCTCCAGAGAGACCTTTAGGTGGCCTCTCAAGGCTTAAAGGGGCTGAGCAGAAAGCTGGGGACAGACTCCTGAGCAGAGTCTCTAGAGTGACAGGACAAGGAGTGATGGTTAGAACTCCAAGAGGGAGATTCAGACTGGAAAGAGGGAGGAATCCTTTGACGGTGAGAGCCCATCCCAGGTTTCCCTGGGAGGTGGTAGATGCCCCGTCCCTGCAACAGTCCCAGGTGAGGTTGGCTGGGGCTCTGAGCCATCTGCTCCAGTTGCAGGTGCCCCTGATGGGCGCAGATGACCTTGGCAGAGCCCTTCCCGCCCCAGCCAGTCTGCTCCGGGGGCTTCATGTGGCCGGCACTGAGGCAGAGCTGCAGCTCCTGCTCCCGGGGTCCCTGCTCCCGGGGTCCCAGCTGGGACGCCCCGCGGCCGCCCGAGGGCAGGGCCGGCAGCCCCGGGGGGGGATCCTGGGGGGATCCTGGGGACACGCCCCCGCCGCGCGCGGCGCCTCTGGGACGCGGCGCGTCACGTGATGGTTGTCACGTGGTGTCACCGCCAACATGGCGGCGCCCGCAGCACCTCCGGCCCGCCCGGCCCGCCGCCTCCTTTTCCTCTTGCTGCTGCCGGGGCTGGCGGCTCCCGACGGGGACTGCGGCTGCAGCGCTAACCGTGACGGCGGCGGGCGGGAGGCGGCGGCGCGGCGGTACTCGGCGGCAGCGGGCCTCGGCAGGAGCGCTGTGCGCAGGCCGGTGAGCCGCGGGGCGGGACGGTTGGAGCCCTGCCTTCGGCTGCGGTGCTGAGCGGGTGGGAGAGTGCGGCGGCCCCTGCGGCTTGGGCCGGGCCCTGAGGTGTCCCCGCTGGCGCTGGGCGAAGCGGGGGCCTTCTGTAGCGCTCGGAGATTTAACGGAGAACCACGAGTTGCTGTGTGCAAACTGGAATTGAAGTCACTTCACAGCCCTCTTGGGCGAGCTCGTGAGAACGCGGCTTGGGCGCGGCCAGTTTGCTCAGTTCCATCTCACTTTTCCTCCTCAAGAGAGCCTCATCATCTCCCAGCCATTTGGTGCTCCTGGAGATGAAGGAACACCTGGTTGGTGTTGTCTTCCCCATCTCCTGGTGGCCTTCCCCATGTCCCCACCTGCCTCTGCCTTGGCCACGTCTCCCTGTGCAGAGCTGTGACAAAACTAGTCTGGGTGTTCTCAGCTGTTTACTTTGGGCAGGCTCCCCCACCCCTTTAACTGGCTAAGCCTGGGAATGTGTGTACCAGGTACTCACCTGAGTGTGGTTGTGTGCTGCCCTATGGCTTGCCAAGGTGACAGCGCTGGTGGTGTAGCCCACCAGATGTCAGTGTTGCTGGGGCTGTTTTTCCATCCTCACCACCCTGGTTTAGGTCTGTGTTGGTATCAGTGGAACTGGAACACCACCAATGACATGTCCTGCCTCTTGTGTGTATCTCAGCACAGCCTCTGTTCAGGTAGCTACATCTAGAGAGATGTGAGAGAGCCTTCCAGGTTCTCTTCAGGTGAAACTCTGGAGTTGTTTATGCTTCTCTGCTTGTATAGCTTCTGCTCTTCTGAAAGACACCCTCCAGACCTCAGAGCTTCTCCTTGGAGGCAGTGCTCATTGATGTGCTGTGACAGTGCCTTCTGGGAAGGGATGCTGAGATTCTTGGTATCTCTGGAGGCCAAACAGGTGGAAATCCTCAGTTATCAGTAAACTGGGCAGTGAAGAGTATGGCTTGGGTAATCCATGCTGCACTCCAGCTCTGTGTCACTAATATGTGTTTTACCTCATACATGTTGGCATTTCACTGCAGGGGGAAAGAATCATTTAACTCTTTGTGTGAGGCAGCTGACAACTTCAGCAGACACTAACTGCTGCTGGTTTGGAAGTCTCTTCACAACACAGCTCCATCCTGCTCAGCCAGAAAGCACTTTTACCAAAGGGGAAGTAAGGGAAGAGTCAGCCTCTGCTTATTTCCACGGAGTGTTTAGGCCTGAGGAGCCAGTATTTCATTCCCACCAGGAGTGCAATCATGGGCAAAAGCAGTCCCTGTGGTTGGAGTTGGGCTTTGAGGATGGTGAACTGCATGTGCCAGCTTGGAGAGGTGAGAATACAGGCAGTGAGTGCTGCAAATGACATGGCTGGCAGCCTCTGCTGGTGGATTGCAGCCTCCATGCTCCATCTTGGATAGCTGAGGAAAGAGGTGGCTGAATGCCATGTACCTTGGGGGAGAAGGTAGCTCAGGAATACTGAGAAGAGAGGGAGTCTTCTTCCTCCTTGGTTCATCTGCTCATGATGAGTTGAGTAACTTCTTGGGTAGGCAGCCTGTGGAGCATCACCTGCCCCTGGGACAGGTTTTACACAGCCTGAGCTGCCACAGGCTTCTGAGCAGGAACCATGGATGCTCTTGGGTTTTGGATGAGGAGTTCATTGCTTGCTCTGTGGTCTTCAGAGGGCTCTCAGGAAACATCTGCTGAGGCATGACAAGACCTCAGGGGCCTTTGTCATCCTGGAAAGAGCCCCCTAGAGCTGAGGGGAAATGTGTTCTGTTTCCCTGGAGACTGACTGAGGCCTTAAGGGGGAAACAAATCACTGAGGTAGTTAAACTGCCACCTTGTCACTTGGCCTTCACTTCTGAAGCTTGAGGCTTCTGCCCAGGGCCAGGCTTCCACTCTTCTGGAATACACCTGACTTGAAAGTTTGTCTCACCTCTTGTAGATGGAGCTGCACATGCTGTGCCTGCCTGGCCCTGAGTGCAAATCCCCCTGCACTTAGTGTGCAAACAATCACAGCCTTGCCCACAAAGGAGAGCTCTGCAATGTCATCACCTCCAGGTTCTCCACTGATGCATCCAGCCCTGCTAGGAGCACAGTGCAATGCCACCACTGCTCATCTGGGGATGAGTAGAGAGGACTCTGAGCTGTTTCTTTGTTGTTTCTTGTCTCTCAGGTGCAGCAGGGACCACATTTCCCCTTCTTTTTGCCTCAGCAGAAGCTTGGGATGACCCAGGTTTCATGTAGAAAGAGCTGCAAACCAGAGTGGTGTTCAGCTGCATCCCTCCTTGCTTCCAAGCAGGTGGTGGTCAGGAGGCCACTGTGGCCTTTTGTTGTGTTGCATTTGTCAGTGGAATGCTGCTCCAAGCAAAAGCACCTCTCAAGGAGAGGGGGAGGAGGAGGAGACTGCTCAGTCCTTCATGTTCCTAACCCCTTGGGTGGTGTTTTCCCTGCAGATGGTTGCTGTTCCAGGGGGAGTGTTCACAATGGGCACTGATGAGCCTGAAATACAGCAGGATGGGGAGTGGCCTGCTAGGAGAGTCCACCTGAGGAGCTTCTACATGGATCAGTATGAGGTCAGCAATGAAGACTTTGAGGCATTTGTCAACTCCACTGGCTACATCACTGAGGTAAGGTGGGAGGATCTGCAGTCTGCTCTCATCTGGCCTTCTGCTGGCAAAAGCCACTTGGGGCTTTCTCTTCTGAAGGCCATCACAACAGCTGGCCTGGGTTTGCATGCTGGAATGAAGCTGGGAAAATTGCCTTGCTGCTCAAGGGGCTGGAGGGGCTGAGATGTAAGCTCCTACTTTAGGAAGTGTTTTGATCACAGAATCAGAGTGGCTCAGGTTGGAAGGGACCTCAGAGATTCTCTCCTCCAACCTCCCCACCATGGGCAGGGACACCTCTCAACCAGACTCAGCTGCTCAGGGCCTCATCCAGCCTGGCCTGGAACACCCCCAGGCAGGAGGCAGCCACAGCCTCCCTGGGCAGCCTGGGCCAGAGTCTCACCTCCCTCATACTGAAGAACTGCTTCCTCAGCTCTCCCTCTTCCTTGCCCTGTCTCCAGACACCTTCAGGAAAAGTCTCTCTGCAGCCTTCCTGCAGGATCCCTTCAGCTATTTCATAGTTTCATAGTTTCATTCAGGGTTGGAAGGGACCACAAGGATCATCTAGTTCCAACCCCCCTGCCATGGGCAGGGACACCCTGCTATTGGCAGGCAGCTCTGAGGTCCTCCTGGAGTCTTCCCTTCTCCAGGCTGAACAAGCCCAGCTTCAGCAGAGCTGCTCCAGCCCTTGGATCATCTCTGTGGCCTCCTCTGGCCTCTCTCCAGCAGCTCTCTGTCCTCCTTGTGGGGACACCAGAACTGGAGGCAGTATTGGAGGTGAGATCTCAGCAGAGCAGAGCCAAGGGGCAGGATCCCCTCTCTTGCCCTGCTGCCCACACTGCTCTGGCTGCAGCCTGGGATGCAACTTGATCCTGATCCAATATTCAGGATCCCTGAACTCCTCTTCCCCTGTGCTGAGGCAGCCTGGGTGAAACTCCCAGATGGCTGAACGTGTCTGTGCAGGACTGGGGGGTTGTTTGGTTTGGTTTCTGGCTCTGGGGGTGTGCTTTTAGCTTTGGCTCCCCTCTGTGAGTGTACAACTGTGGTGTCAGCTCCTTGTGGAGGCAGAAGGGATGTGAAGCCTGGGGTGGGTGAGGACTCTGCAGGCTTGCTCAGCACAGCTCACAGATGAGCTGAGCAGCACAGAGCCCTGCTGTCAGAAGAAGACATAAGAGCAAGGCTAATCATAGCTTTCTGCCTCTTCCTGGGAACAATAGGCTCAGAAGGAATCTGTTGAGGTTCTTCCAGGAAAGAAGCCTGAGGCTGTGATCCTCCCTGACAGCTGAGTGCTCCTACGCTGCTCTTGTGCAGCCTGACAGCTGCCTGGAGGCAAAGAAAAGCCTCAGCACTGAGCAGGTCTCAGAGGAGCCACTGGGAATTCACTTGATGAACTGCAGCTCATCTGGAAGCCAGGCTCCTTCTGGTGGGCTGAAGGCTCTTCTCTGTGGCACTCTCTGTTTGGAAGTGCTTAGCTCAGTAGTTATGCAACAGGGTTGCCTAACAGCCTGGAGTTCGAGCAGGGCTCACTTGTTGCACCCAGCTTCTGGAAGCAGCTTTGCTGCAGCCTGTTCCAAGGTGCTGGTAGAGTTTGGGTGTTCCACTTGCACTTTTCCCTCTCCCCCCTCCTGCAGGGCCCCCTTTCAAGCTGGAAAAAATAAGCTCAGGAGTAAAGAGCAGAGATTCTGCAGGGCTCTGTTGTGAGGGGTGCAGCTGAGCTGGGGTTTGTGTGGTGAAACAATGTCCTGCTTGCTTGCTGTGGGCAACCAGAGCCAAGTTTGCTTCTGCTGAGGACTCCACTGAGCTCCAGGGGCAGCTGAAACCTGAAATTAACTGGAAAGGTGAAGCAAAACAAACCTCCAGCCAGCTGGTGGAACCAAAAATGGGTTTTAACACTTGGTGGAGGTGGTGAGACTGAGATCTGGGACACTTTGGGATGATCAGGCTGGAAAGGACCTCAGAGATCATCTACTGCATCCCATCTGCCATGGGCAGGGACACCTCTTGGCTACATTCAGCTGCTCAAGGCCTCATCCAACCTGGCTTTGAACACCCCCAGGGAGGAGGCAGCCACAGCCTCCCTGGGCAGCCTGGGCCAGAGGCTCAGCTCCCTCCTGCTGAAGAACTTCTTCCTCAGCTCCACTCTGACCCTGCTCTACCTCAGCTTCAGACCATTCCCCCTTGCCCTGGCTCCAGACCCCCTCAGGAAAAGTCTCTCTGCAGCCTTCCTGCAGGATCCCTTCAGGTGCTGGCAGCAGCTCTGAGGTCCCCCTGGGCTCATCTCCCCTGCAGGCTGCACAGCCCCAGCTCCCTCACTGTGCTCCCAGCAGAGCTGCTCCAGGCCTCAGTCTTTCACACTGGGCAGCAGGGGGTCACAAAAAGGAACTTGTTTCTTCTTCTCTTTGCTAACCTTGTTTGTGGCACTGCCTGGGCTTTGAGACTGGGCAGGTGAGGGGAGGAAATCCTCTACAAGGGCTGCTTGTGACAGGCCAAGGGGCAAGTGATTGAAGCTGGGGGAGGGGAGATTGAGACTGGAGGAAGACATTCTATCCAGTGAGGGAGAGCCTGGCACAGGCTGCCCTGGGAGGCTGTGGCTGCCCCCTCCCTGGAGGTGTTCAGGACCAGGCTGGATGAGGCCTGGAGCAGCCTGGGCTGGTGGGAGGGGTCCCTGCCCATGGCAGGGGGCTGGAGCTGGCTGAGCTTTCAGGTCCCTCCCAGCCCATTCCATGAGTCTCTGAACACTAAGTGCTGTTTCTTTTTGCCTCTCTCTTTTCTGCAACAGACCACAGAGGGGTTGCAGGCAGCTGCTCAGACCTTGCCATGGGAGTGGTACCTGTGCTTCTCCTTCCCAGCTCTGCTCCTTGCAGAGGTCTGAGCATGCAGAAGCAGCTGGTGGGGATCACTCAGCCTCTGAATGCTTACAGGGCAAAAGTGCTGAGCTCTGCCAGGATGTTTTGACTTCCCTGCTAGATCAATTCCCCTCAGCAAGAGGGAAACAAAGAACCCTCCTGCTGGCCCTGTGTCTTCACTGACATTAGCTGTGGGGTTTGCTGCCTTGGGCTGTCTGTCATGCCAGGTGTAATGGCTGGGTTCCTTTGAGCTCAACTATTGCTGTTGTGACAGCTCTCTACAGCAGTGCAGGTGGTGGTGGAGCAGCAAGTGACAAGGTTGAAGTCTCTTATTGTGAGTTCCCAGGGGAAAAAGGAGAAGGCAGAGCAATGAGCCATGCCCTTGAAGGCTGGAGCAGTGAATGCAGCACCTGGAGGCAGCAGGGACCAGCAGGGCTGCATTCTTCACTACCAAAAGCACTGGGTGCCATGCTTTAGTCAGGGCCCTGTGGTGACAGGATGCACTTGGTGATCTTTGAGGTCTCTTCCAGCCTTGGGGATTCTGTAAAGCTGTTTGCAGCAGCACTGTGAGCTGCCAGCTGGGCAGGGGCTGCTGAAGAGGAAAGCCATCCAGAGAGCCAGTTGCCACTGCTGCTCCCTTGAAAGAGACCTGAGGCTTCTGCTGGAAGCCCCTGGGCTGCTGGAGGGGCCCTGGGAGAAGAACCTTCCTGTGATGATGAAGCTGAGTTCTCTTTCCACAGGCAGAGAAGTTTGGTGACTCCTTTGTGTTTGAGGGAATGCTGAGTGAAGAGGTGAAGGCTGACATCCACCAGGCAGTGAGTAACCAGCAGGGTAAAACCTCCCTGGCATCACTGGGGGAGATCTGAGCTGGGGCATGGTCCACAGCTGGGCACAGATGTGGGGGGTGTGGAGGGGTCCAGAATGAGAGACTCCCTCATGGGCCAGCAGGAGCAGGGAAGTAATTGTCTCCTTACTCAGCACTGGTGAGGCCATGGCTTGAGTTCTGAGCTCAGCTTTGGGCTCTGGCTACAAGAAGGACATTGAGAGGCTGGAGCAGGTCCAGAGAAGGGCAAGGAAGCTGGGGAAGGGTCTGGAGAGCAGGGCTGGGGAGGAGCAGCTGAGGGAGCTGGGGGTGTGCAGCCTGGAGCAGAGGAGGCTGAGGGAGACCTCCCTGCCCTCTATAGCTCCCTGAGAGGAGGCTGGAGTGAGGTGGGGGTTGGGCTCCTCTCACAAGCAGGAAGCTCAGGATGAGAGGACATGGCCTGAGCTTGCAGCAGGAGGGGCTGAGGTTGGGCAGCAGAGGAAATTGCTTCACTGAAAAGGTTCTCAACACTGGCACAGGCTGCTCAGGGAGCTGCTGGCATCCCCACCCCTGGAGGTGTTTCAGAGGCAGAGGTGTGGTGCTGAGGGCCATGGCTCAGCCCCAGACAGCTGAGATAGAGAATGCTTGGACTTGGATGAGCTTAGAGAGCTTTTGCAGGCCAGGCAGTTGAATGGTTCTGTCTGCTGCTCTGGCCCCTGTGCCTCCTCTGCTGGTAGCAGTGTGCCTGAGCCTTGCTCAGGCTGCATTCACCTCCTTAACCTCCCAGCTCCTGGGGGTAAGCAGATTATTTCTTGTCACCTGCTGGGTGAATCTGTCTGCTTGCAGCAGAAGTTTGGGCAGAAGGACCTGCTGAGGTCCCCTGCCATCAGGATTACCCTCAGGTCTGAGCACACTGCCAGAGCTCTCAGCAGAGCAGCTGGCTGGTGTGGCTGGTGTGGGGAGGGTGCAGGGGCTGTGCTCCCAGGCTGCACTCACTCTGGATGGGAAGTTCTGTGCTGCTTTGGGTTCATGGTGTTTCAGCTCAGTGAAACCAGCAGGGCCTGAAACAAGAGAGGGAAGCAGGGTGCAGACAAGGCAGGGAGGAGGTAGTAGCAGGACTGAAACTCCATCTTCTGGCAAGAGTTCAGTTAGACATGAGGAAGTGTGAGGCAAAACTGCACCTCCAGAGGAGCACAGCCTTCCTTGTTCCCCTTTGATGGCCTGCTGCTGAGGTGGGCCAGGCCAGGAGGACATCACTGCTCTTGGTTAACAAGAGTTTACTTCTGCACACCCTCTGACCCAGGGGCCAGCTGCAGGTGAGAGGATTATTGTTTCTGCTGACAAAGAACCAGAGAATGGGTTGGGTTGGAGGGAGCTCCTGGAGATCAGGCCATGGGCAGGGATGCCTCTCAAGTGGACTTGCTTGTCCAAGGCCTCATCCAACCTGGCCTTGAGGCAGGAGGCAGCCACAGCCTCCCTGGGCAGCCTGGGCCAGAGCCTCACCACCCTCAAACTGCAGAACCTCTTCCTCAGCTCCACTCTGACCCTGCTCTGCCTCAGCTCCAAACCATTCCCCCTTGGCCTGGCTCCAGACCCCCTTAGGAGCAGTCTCTCTGCAGCCTCCCTGCAGGATCCCTTCAGCTGTTGGAAGGCAGCTCTGAGGTGCCCCTGGAGCCTGCTGTAGGCCCAGGCTTGGCTGTGTGCACAAGCACTCAGAGTTGGGAGCCACTTCCCTGGGTGTGTCAGCCAAATTTCACAGCCTTGGCTGTAATGCTAACAGCTCTGCCAGAGGGCTGGAGTGGAGCCCAGCCTGGTCCTTTTGGCTGCTGCTTTACAAAGCTCTGCTGTGTTTCACAGACACTGTGGGGTTGGAAGGGACCTTGGAAGATCATCCAGCCCTCCCCCCCCGCCAGAGCAAGCTCAGCAAGGGCAGCTCACACAGGGATGCATCCAGGCAGGCTTAGAAGGTTTCCAGAGAAGGAGGCTCCACAAGCTCCCTGGGCAGCCTGCTCCAGGGCTCCAGCACCCTCACAGCACAAAAGTTGTTCCTCATGTCCAGATGGAAGCTCCTGGGCTCCAGTCTGTGCCCCCTGCCCCTTGTGCTGTCCCTGGGCACCACTGAGCAGAGCCTGGCCCCAGCCCCTTGCCCCCAGCCTTTCTCTCCTGCAGAGCAGAGCTCAGCTGCCCTCTGGGGCTGCTCTGCTGCAGGCTGCACAGCCCCAGGGCTCAGCCTCTGCTGTGTCATGGCCATTGACACAGCCACTGGTGTGGTGCTGGGACTGACCCCCCTGCAGCACAGTGATGGGAAAGGGCTGCTGCTGGATCCTTCCTTGGGCTGAGCTGTGCTTTGGTAAGGCTCTTCTCCAGCTGAAGCAGCAGGGAGCTAGATGCAAATGTGGGCATGGGGGAAGAGCAGCAGGAATGTGCTTTGGGAGCAGTGCTGCATGTGCAGTGGAAGAGCTGGGGGAAGGTGAGGAAGAGAAGAGATCCAACTGCAGGATCCATAGCAGCTCCTCTGCCACGTGAGCAGCCTCTGCCTGGTGGGGTTCTGCTCTCTTGGGCCACTTTGGTATCTCCACCTCTTGACCCAGGCCCATGCCTTGCAGGCCCTCAGAGGAAGCAGCCAGCAAGGCAGCAGTGAGGTGGGGCTGATGAGAGCTTAGCACACAGAATAATTGTTGGAGCTGTGGGTGTGCATTTCCTGGGGCTGAGGTGGGCTCCCAGATAGCCACTGCACAGGAACACAGGCTGGAGCTGAGCCTCCTCTGGAAGGGAAGCAGCAAAGAGGGGTGGAGCAGCCAGTGGCTGAATTGTTCCAGCCTGCTGGGAGCTGCAGCTGTAGCTGGGGCCTCTCAGCTTGCCTTGGGAAGGTGGCAGAGGTGGCACTGCCACAGCTGAGGCTGCTGGAGGTGGCCAGGAGCTGTTGTAACCCCAGAGGGTTTTCCTGGGGTGAGGGTGGAAGGCCTCTCAGAGCAGCAGGTTGTGTGTGGGCTTAACAAGTTCTGGTAGCTTCAGGCACTCCAATCCCCCCTCAGGCTTGCAGATCAGAGCAAAGAGCTCTTGGTGCTGTGGGACAGCTGAGCCAGGATGGCCTTGCTTGGGTGCCTGGCCCTTGGCTGAGCTGTCCTGGGGGGCACACAGCCTGGAACTGCCACCAGCTTGGCACCCAGGGGCAGCTCTCCTGCAAGAGAGCTTGGGGAAGGGGAAGAGCTCAGGAGGCAGAGATTCTGCTTCTCTCCTTCTGGTGCAGGGACTTTGCTGCTCTCCTGCAGGCAGTAGAGAGGGGCAGGTGCCTGCCTGCTGCTCTCCTCCCCTGCCACTGCCAGACACTCTTGGGCTGCATCCCAGAGCAGAGAGCACAGGGACTGTGTCTGTGAGAGGAGGAGGTGCTGAGGGTCTGAGAGCTCTTGCAAGGGTTCCTCCTGCTGTGCAGCTGCCATGCCAAGGGTAAACAGGGCAGCACTTAGCCAGGCTGGAGGAGAGCCTGAGTCAGAGCTGCTGGCTGGGAGTGGCAGCCACCTTCTGCTGCCTGCCCTGGGGGGGACAGCAAAATGAATTCTGGCTTCTAGGCCAGATCAGCTCTGCAGTGAGGAGCTCCAAGGCACACAGCTTTGTGTGCTCTGGGGGGCCTGAGGGGGTGTGGGAGTTTGGGTCTGAGAAGGCAATGGAGTTGACTCCCTGGCAGAGCTGAGCAGTGCTCCAGGGGCCTCTGCTCAGCCCAGAGCTGCCAGGTGCTGCTTTCAGCCCTGTCTGTAGGGAAACACAAACCCACAGCTCTGCAGGCCATGAGCCTGGGGCAGGGACCCCACCTGCAGCACTGTGTCCAGCCCTGGTGCCCTCAGCACAAGCAGGACCTGGAGCAGGTCCAGAGGAGGTCACAAAGCTGAGCAGAGGGCTGAGCACCTCCCCTGTGGGGCCAGGCTGGGAGAGCTGGGTCTGTGCAGCCTGCAGAAGAGAAGGCTCCAGGGAGACCTCAGAGCAGCCTTGCAGCACCTGAAGGGCTCCAGGAGAGCTGGGGAGGGACTTTGGACAAGGGCTGGGAGGGACAGGATGGGGACAGTGGCTCTGAGCTGGGAGAGGGGAGCCTGAGAGTGAGGCTGGGGAGAGCCTGGCACAGGCTGCCCAGGGAGGCTGTGGCTGTCCCCTGCCTGGAGGTGGTCAAGGCCAGGCTGGATGAGGCCTGGAGTGGCCAAGGCCAGCTGAGAGGTTGGAGTAGATGATGTCTAAGGCCCCCTCCAACCCCCAGCTCTCTGATTCTGTGACCTCTGCTTTGCCTGGAGCCTTGCAGTGGTGTTCACCTCCACACTGTTAGCTCTGCAGGGGCTCCCTGAGCCAGCCCCAGCTGCTCCCACCTCAGCACCAGCTGTTGCTATAGAGATGAGGTCCCACACAGAGCAGGGCAGGTTGGTGCTGTTCTTGGCACCCTGATCAAAAGGAGAAGCAGAGCTGCAGGCTGGCACAGCTGAGCAGGCAGCCTGCCTCTGCCAGAGGGCTCTCCTGGT
Source organism: Melanerpes formicivorus (assembly GCF_026170545.1). Lineage (NCBI taxonomy): Eukaryota > Metazoa > Chordata > Aves > Piciformes > Picidae > Melanerpes > Melanerpes formicivorus. The sequence goes on from NW_027142390.1 coordinate 1,808,802, forward strand.
GCTGCCAGAGGGCTCTAGACTCAAGTGGGGACCCTGCACAGCTCTGCCCTGCTTGAAACTGCCCCTGGGGGTGGGATGTGGTGTGGGTGAGAGTGGGGCTGAGCTGTGTCTGCCCTCTGCTGATTCCCCTCTCTGACCCACAGCAGGGCTCCACAAAGGTGGTGCCAGCAGCTGCTGCTTGGCACTGGGACTGCTGACTGCTGGTCCCAGCCCTGGAGCCACCTGTTGCCAGCTGTGGTGCACCCCTGCAAGCAGGGGGAGGTTAGTGCCAGCCACCTCCTGGCAGAGTGGGCACTGTCAGTGAGGGGCTGGGCTGGGGAGTGCTTGGAGCTGCCTGGGGAAGGTGGGAGAGAGGTCTCTGCCCTGGAAGTGGTGAGAGGTGTTGGGAACAGAGCTCCAAGGGAAGCAGAGCAGTGCTGGACTCCTGTTCAGTGAGAGGAGGCACATCCCAGCCTGCCTGCAAAGGAGGGATGAAGCCTGCAGCCTTGGAGTGCTGTGCCTGGGGGGGAGGCTGGGAGCTGCACTGCTCTCAGCTGAGTGGGAAGCTGGTAGGCTGGAATTAGCTGGGAGGACCTTCCCACTGCTCCCCTGGGTGTCCTCTCCTCTTCACTCTGCTCTGAGCTTGTGCTGAGCACCACAGTGGGCTCTGAAAGGTTAAGCCTGGAGCAGAGAGCTGCCCAATCCCAGCTGGGTCAGACCCAACCAAGCCCTGAGCTGCTCTGCCTCCAAACTGTGCTTTGCTCCTCCTGCACCCAGCAGCTGTGTGAAGCTTGTAGGGCAGCTGTGTGGCCCTCTGCTCCTGAGGGACAGACCCAGGATGCATGGAATGGGTTTGGGTTGGGAGGGATCCTAAGGATCAGCCAGCTCCAGCCCCCTGCCATGGGCAGGGACAGCTCCAGGCCTCATCCAGCCTGGCCCTGAGCACCTCCAGGGAGGGGACAGCCACAGCCTCCCTGGGCAGCCTGTGCCAGGCTCTCCCCAGCCTCACCCTCAAGAGTTCCTTCCTCCTCTCCAGTCTCAGTCTCCTCTCCAGGCTTCAGTCCATTCCCTCTTGCCCTGCCCACCACTCCAAGGCCTTGCAGAGGTCCCAGCTGGGGCCTCCTGCAGGCCTCCCCAGCAGCCTGTGCTGAGTGGATCCCTTGGCAGTGCACAGAGCAGAGCCTGGAGTGAGGCAGGGGGAGGCTGAGCACTGTGACAGGAACTAAGCTCATTAGTGGCAAGGGAGGGCTTGGCTGTAGTAACTGTGCTGCTGTAATCTCTGTCTAATTAGCTCTTCCACTAATTAGATTAGAGCAATTAAAAGCTTAAAAGACTTGTGAGAAGTTGTCTGGCCAGGAGTGCAGCTCTCAGGTGCCCAACTTTCTGCCCTTGGTGCCTGCTGGCTGGGGGCAGGGGCTGGCTGGGCAGGTTTCCAGGTCACTGTTGAAGGCTGTGAGGAGCCTGCCACTGGGGCCACTCTCCTGCTGCTCTCTGTGCAACTTCTCTGAAGAAGGGGGGCTGCAAGAAAGCCAGGAAGGGACTTCTACAGGGGCCTGGAGTGCTAGGATGAGAGGGACTAGATTGAAGCTGGAAGAGGGGAGATTTAGTCTGGAGATGAGGAAGAGATTGTGGACAGTGAGGCTGGGGAGAGCCTGGCCCAGGCTGCCCAGGGAGGCTGTGGCTGTCCCCTCCCTGCAGGTGTTCCAGGCCAGGCTGGATGAGGCCTTGGGCAAGCTGTGCTGGTGGGAGAGGTCCCTGCCCATGGCAGGAGCTGGAGCTGGATGGTTTGTAAAGTCCCTTCCACCATGAAGGGACCTTTGCATACCAGAAGGGATCCTGCAGGCAGGCTGCAGAGAGACTTCTGAGGGTGTCTGGAGACAGGAGAAGGGGAAAAGGTTTGAAGCTGAAGGAGAGCAGGGTTGGACTGGAGCTGAGGAAGAAGTTCTTCAGTGTGAGGGAGGTGAGACTCTGGCCCAGGCTGCCCAGGGAGGCTGTGGCTGCCTCCTGCCTGGGGGTGTTCCAGGCCAGGCTGGATGAGGCCCTGAGCAGCTGAGCCTGGTTGAGAGGTGTCCCTGGGCATGGTGGGGAGGTTGGAGCAGATGGTCTGTGGGGTCCCTTCCAAGCCAGTCCCTGGGGCTGTGCAGCTGGGTGCTCTGCAGGGGCTGGCAGGCACTTGGAGAGCAGCTCAGCAGAGGCAGGAGCTGGGCATGCTTGGTGCTGTCGTGCAGAGCCTCTGCTGCTCTGACTGCAAGCAGCTGGGCTTTGCTTCTGCTTCACACCAGTGTTTGCCAGCAGTCAGCAGTCCAAGGCCTTGCAGGCTCCTGCAGAGGCTTTGCTTTGGGTTTGCATCCAGTTGCTTCACTGACACAACTGTGCTGTGCTCAGGAGCCATCAGGATGGGAAAGGTTTCATTGCTGTGAGCCTCTGGACTGATGGAGACACTGCTGCTGCTTTTCCCTCTCCTGGGAGAGCTGTGAGGTTCTGCCCTGGGATTTCTGCCCCTTCTTGAGGACAGATGAAAGGTTAAAGCTTGAAACAGAGAAGGCTTTGGTTAAATCAGACTCCTTGTGAGGCTGCTGCCTGCAGCAGCTGGTTAGTAGCTTGGGCACTCTGAAGCTGTAGTGCTGGGGGAGTTGAGTGTCCCTGGGAACAGAGATCCCAGATCCCATCCTTGAGTCTGGATCCCATCTGTGAGCAGCTGAGCTGCTCTCCAGTAAGAGGTCCAAGGTTGCTCCTGATTGTTGGAGGGGCAGGGTCTCTCCTGGTGGTGAGGTTGTCAGTGGCTGTGTTAGCCTCTGAGCCAGAGCTGGGTGGTGGTCTTGCCTGATGTGCTCAGGGAGCTCTCCTTGGAAGAGAGAGCAGCAGCAGCCTGCCTGGGGATGGTTCCCAGCCTGGGGGAGGCCTGCAGCATCGTTAGGGATCCCAGCACTCCTGCCTGGAGCTCACACAGACCTGGGGGCTCCTCAGCTGAGCTGAAGTCAGCAGCTCCCAGCTGCAGCCTGGGGTTGCTATTGGTTTACACTCAGCTTTTAGGGAAGGTGCCCAGGTGTGTGTCCTGGAGGCTAAAGCCCTGCCTGGTGATGGGAGAAGAGTGAAAAGCTGTGATGGGAGCTGGTAGGGCACAGCTGGGTTGCCTTGGTGCATCTCTTTAATGTCTCCAGCACTCAACTGCCTCCCTGGGCAGCCTGCTGCAGTGCTCCAGCACTCCTGGTGCAGAGCTTGTTCCTAACATCCAACCCAAACCCACTCCCCTCTAACCCCAAACCATTGCCCCTGCTCCCACCAGCACAGGCCTCCAGGAGCAGCCTCCCTGCAGACCCCCTCAGGTGCTGGAAGGCTGCTGCCAGTTGTGGAGATGCTCTCTGCAGCAGGAGTGTTTGGGAAGCAAGCACTCAGACAGCTGGAATGGAACCACTCTGGGTGGCTGGCACCAGGGTTTCTGCCTCAGTTTTCATAGAGTCACAGAGTGGTTGGGTTGGAAGGGAGCTCAAAGCTCAGCCAGCTCCAGCCCCTGCCATGGGCAGGGACACCTCCCCCCAGCCCAGGCTGCTCAGGGCCTCATCCAGCCTGGCCCTGAACACCTCCAGGGAGGGGACAGCCACAGCCTCCCTGGGCAGCCTGTGCCAGGCTCTCCCCAGCCTCACTGTCCAGAATCTCTTCCTCATCTCCAGTTCTCTGAAAGCCTCTGCTCAGAAAAGCATCTCTGACTCAGAGCAGAGTAGCTCAGTGCTGTGTGCTCTGACCCTGCTTGGCTTGGAGAGGAGCTGAGGAGAAGAAATCCTGATGAATTGATTCCAGGAAGAAGTCCTTGGCATGGCAGAACCAGCTCTGTGCCTTTGGTTGGAGGGCAGCACTGCATGGCTGCATGGGGAGAGTGCTTTGCCTGCTCCATGCTGCCCAGCCAGCCAACTGCAAATGAAGAGGCCTCACTCCACTTCTAGGGCTCTCCTGTCTCCACCTTCTGGAAGCTGACAGCAAACAATTGAAACTGAACTTCCTCAGTTAATGAGCTGGAAAGCAAACATGTGGCCAGGTGCTGGGTTTGACCCTCTGGCAGGATGGCATCTGGCTGGCTTAGCTCAGAGCTCAGCTCCTCCAACCTGCCTGCCATGCCCAGGGACACCTCCCAGCTACACTCAGCTGCTGAGGCCTCATCCAGCCTGGCCTTGAGCACCCCCAGGCAGGAGGCAGCCACAGCCTCCCTGGGCAGCCTGGGCCAGAGGCTCAGCAGCCTCACACTGAAGGACTTCTTCCTCAGCCCCAGTCTAACCCTGCTCTGCCTCAGCTCCAAACCCTTCCTCCTTGGCCTGGCTCCAGACCCCCTCAGGAGAAGTCCCTGTGCAGCCTCCCTGCAGGATCCCTTCAGGTATTGGAAGGCAGCTCTGAGGTGCCCCTGGAGCCTTCTGTTCAGGCTGACCAACCCCAAGAGAACAGCCTGTGCCTTGTGTCAGACCTTCAGGTGAGAGAAGTGAGCCTGTTGTGTTCCAGATGGTCTCTGGTGAGCCAAAGAGGGAAGGAGAGGCAGCCTGAGGCAGGACTTCAGAGAAGAGCTCAGGATTTGCTCTCCCTCTTGGGTTCTTCTGGGGTAGTATTTTCCTGTGTGCTCCTCTGCAGCTTGGGCTTTCCCCTGGGGTTGTAACATGGCTAAATCCCCTTGGCTTGTAGGAGTGACAGGACAAGAGGTGATGGCTGCAAACTGCAAGGAGCTGGGTCTAGATGAGGCATTAGGAAGAAGTTCTCTGCAGTGAGGCTGGGGAGAGCCTGGCACAGGCTGCCCAGGGAGGCTGTGGCTGTGCCCTGCCTGGGGGTGGTCAAGGCCAGGCTGGATGAGGCCTGGAGCAGCCTGGGCTGGTGGGAGGTGGCAGGGTGCTGGAGCTGGATGATCTCTAAGGTCCCTTCCCACCCAAAGCAGTTCATGAGTTGGCTGCATGAGCTCTGGGTGAAAGCTTTGCAGCCTCCTGGTGCTTCTTCAGAATGGCCTTCAGCTGGGGATTGAAATCCTTGTTCCTGTTCAGGTTGCTGCTGCTCCTTGGTGGCTGCCTGTGAAGGGAGCCAACTGGAAGCACCCTGAGGGCCCTGACTCTAGCATCTCCAACAGGTAAGTCATAAACTACCACTCAGTTAAGCACAGTGCTTGCAAGTACCTCTGTAAGCTCACTGCAGGAGTGGGGCTGCAGGGCAGAGGCTTTCAGGCAGGTGCCTGTTTGCTGCTGTGGCTGCTTCCCCCTCCCCTGCTCTGTTACCTGCACTGTTCAGTGTGCTCAGTGGTCTTGCACCATCCCAAGAAGGTTGTGAGCATGGCCCACCTGAGGGAGAACACTGGAACAATTTCTCAGCCTGGAGAGGAGAAGGCTCCAGGGAGGCTCAGAGCAGCCTTCCAGTGCCTGAAGGGGCTCCAGGGGAGCTGGGGAGGGACTTGGGACCAGGGCTGGGAGGGACAGGGCAAGGGGCAATGGCTTTGAGCTGGGAGAGGGGAGACTGAGAGTGGAGATGAGGAAGAAATTCTTGAGAGTGAGGGTGGGGAGACACTGGCACAGGCTGCCCAGGGAGGCTGTGGCTGTCCCCTCCCTGGAGGTGTGGAAGGCCAGGCTGGGTGAGGCCCTGAGCAGCCTGTGCTGGTGGGAGGTGGCACAGTTTCAGGCCATTTCCTCTCCTTCTGTCACCTGATGCTAGGGACAAGAGGCTAACCCTCACCTGGCTGCAGCCTCCTCTCAGGGAGCTGCAGAGAGCAAGGAGGTCTCCCTCAGCCTCCTCCAGGCTGCATACCCCCAGCTGCCTCAGCTCCTCCTCCCCAGCCCTGCTCTCCAGACCCTTCCCCAGCTTTGTTCCCTTCTCTGGCCCTGCTCCAGTCCCTCAAGGTCCTTCTTGGAGTGAGGGGCCCAAAACTGACCCCAGGATTTGAGCTGTGGCCTCCCCAGTGCTGAGAGACCTCTTCCATTGCAGCTCTTTCTCTGCCTGCACTCCTGTCCCTGAAGCTGGCTCTGGCTGCCTTACTCTAGTTAAAGTTTCAGAACTCCTGTGGAGAGGAAGTCAGACTCTCTAGCCTAGATCTAGTAGGTGCTGGCATGGTTTTGAGTCCTCTGAGGCCAGGGCTGTGTTAGTGTAACCTCCTCTGGTGGTGAAGTGCTCAGTAACAAGTCTGTTGTCTGTTCTCCAAGGGCAGTGGAAGAATTATCTGAGGCAAAAATAGAGAGAGGAGAGGGAGGTGGTGTTAGGGGGAGGCAGGAATTGAGGCCACAGCCAGCAGGAGAGGGCTGGAAACCTGCCAGGCAAGTCTGGTCCTGTGCAGGTGTGGGGCAGGCTGAGCCCAGACAGCTGCTGCCCATCTTCCACATGGCAGTGTCCCACAGCCTGCTTCAGTGAGGCAGGAGAGAAGAGCTTAGGAGGTCCTCAGCATCTTCTGGACTAACAGCTTCAGCTCTTGAAGTATCTTGGGCTGGCAGAGGCTTGTCAGAAGGATCTTGCTCATCCTCAGCTCCACTCTAACCCTGCTCTGCCTCAGCTCCAAACCATTCCTCCTTGCCTTGTCTCCAGACCCCCTCAGGAAAAGTCTCTCTGCAGCCTTCCTGCAGGATCCCTTCAGGTCCTGGCAGCAGCTCTGAGGTGCCCCTGGAGCCTTCTCCTCCCCAGGCTGCACAGCCCCAGCTCCCTCAGCCTGTGCTCAGGGCAGAGCTGCTCCAGCCCTGGGATCACCTCTGTGGTCTCCTCTGAACTCCCTCTCTGTGTCCTCCTCATGCCAGACTTGTCTCTGTCTCTCATGCTTTTACTTACAGCTCTCTAGAGTGAGTTTTCTCTTCCTTGCTGCTGCCTGCTGCTGCATTTCCCTGCAGCACCTTGCTGCCTGGCTCTCAGTGTCTCCTCCTGTGGCAGCAGTCCCAGGCCTGGTGCAGCTGGGGCTGAGCTGTGGAACGTCCTCACAGCCCTGTGTGGCTGCCTCTGCAGGAGCTTCTGCTGTGCAGCTGTGAGACTGCCTGCCTCTGCTGGTGCCCTCATGCTGTCTCCTTTGTGCCCCAGGATGAACCATCCAGTCCTCCATGTCTCCTGGAATGATGCTGTGGCGTTCTGCAGGTGGGCAGGGAAGCGACTGCCCACGGAGGCGGAGTGGGAGTACAGCTGTCGAGGGGGCCTGGAGAACAGGTACCTGGCACAGCCCTGGCCCTGGCACTGCTCAGCACTGCTGACTTCTGCACTGGGTACAGCACTGCCTGACTCTGGGCAGAGGCCCCCAGGGCAGGGAATTTCCCTGTCTGTTGTAATCTGAGTGAGGGGAGGGGGCAGGAGAGGTGACAGAGTGCTGTGCCCCAGGACTGCTGCTGCAGGAGGTGAAAGGTGCAGGGAAGGAGCTTAGTGCCCAGGCTCAAAGAAGTGCAAAAGAGCTTAAGTGACTTCACCACATCACTGCCCAGCAGCTGTGGGGACAATGGATCCATATCTGAGTGTGCTTGGGGAAGAGGTGAACACAAGAGGAGTAACAGACTTGGGTCTTCTCCATCCTGTCTCCAACCTGGGGCTGTTGAGCCTAGAGAAGAGCAGCCCCAGAGGGCAGCTGAGCAATGCTCAGCAAGAGCTGAAGGAGCTGTGGGGGGCAAGAGGCTGGGGCCAGGCTCTGCTCAGTGGTGCCCAGGGGCAGCACAAGGGGCAGGGGGCACAGACTGGAGCCCAGGAGGCTCCATCTGGAGAGGAGGAGAAAGTTGTTTGTTGTGAGGGTGCTGGAGGCCTGGAGCAGGCTGCCCAGAGAGGTTGTGGAGTCTCCTGGTGTGGAGAGCTTCCAACCCCCCCTGGGCACTGTGCTGCTGGGCAGGGTGCTGTGGGAGCCCTGCTGGAGCAGGGGGCTTGGGCTGGGTGAGTTCCAGAGCTCTCTTCCAGCCCCCCAACCATGCTGGGGTTCTGTGAGGAGAGGAGAAGGGGTGGTGTGGGGGAAGTGTCTCACTTTGTTTGGATGTTTGGGAGCTGCTCTTCTGTGTCTCTGGGCAGGCTTTTCCCATGGGGCAACAAGCTTCAGCCAAAAGGTCAACACTATGCCAACATCTGGCAGGGAGTGTTCCCAACCAACAACACTGCAGAAGATGGCTACAAAGGGACTGCACCTGTAAGTGGGTCTGAGAGTCAGTTAACCAACTTAACTCTTCCTCTGGCTGAGGTCCTGCTGGTTTCCATCCCTCTGCTCTTCCACATGGAGGTTTTTAAAGGTACAACTTCAGGCTGGAGGATTAGCAAGGGACTGCTTTCAAAAGCTAATTGCTAAGTAATGAGTGCAGTCACCTGAGCTCCTAGCTCCTCTCTGGCTGACCTCTTTCCCCCTTCTCCAGGCCCTTTTGAGTCAGGAGCTGAAGAACTTTGTCTGCACTTTTTGCCAGCAGAGTTTTTGAGCTCTTGGTTGTTTGTGTCACTGCTCCCAGGGCACAACAAATGTGCAACAGTTCAGAAAGGAACAGAGCTGTGCCTCTGGGGAAGGTTGGCTCTGTCCACTGTGGCAGGCATGCAGAGGGATTTAAAGGCAGGCAAGAGTGTGAGTGAATTACTAATGGGTGATTAAAGGAAGTCCCAAAGGTTTCCTCAGCAGAGAGATCTGCAGGGGTTGATGGCCAGCCTTCCTAGATTCCCAGAATGGGTTAGCTTGGAAGGGACCTCCAAGATCAGCCAGTTCCAGCCCCCTGCCATGGGCTCCCACCAGCCCAAGGCCTCTTGGTTTTCTTTTAGTGGGAAGAGGAGTCTGGAAGCTTTGGGCATGGCCATGGAGATCAGGTCATGAATGCTGGGTGCAGGTCTGTGGCTTCCAGAGCCAGGAGGAAGATGCTGTGTGCCACAATGGAAAGGTGGTGCTGAGAGCCTGGAGGGAGAATTCCCTGCTGACTGCAGGGAGCTTGGGCTGGGTGACCTTGGGAGGTCCCTTCCAACCCAACCCATTCTCTGAGGGCAGCTCTTGCTTGCATGCCAGTGTTGCAATGCAGCATGGGCAGGCTGGCAGCTCTGCACTTCTCCTTTGCTGTCTGCTTTTGAGGCACGAAGGCAGAAGCTGCTGGGGAGCAGAAGTGGACCTCCAGCAGCCTGGGCTTTAGGGCTGACCCCCTGGCTTCCTGGGGGTGGCTCAGAGGACTGCCCCTTGTGCTGCCTGTCTCCTGCAGGTCACTGCCTTTCCTCCCAACGGCTATGGCCTGTACAACATCGTGGGGAATGCCTGGGAGTGGACATCAGACTGGTGGGCTGTCCATCATTCCACACAGGAGCTTCACAACCCTGTGAGTGTTTCACTGGTGTCACATGAAGCAGGGAGCTGCCTCCTGCTGCTCTGCTCTGGCTGCTGTTGGGGACAGCCTGTGCTTTGCCCCTCTTGGCTCTGGCTGGGCTGTGCTCTGCTGCAGTGCAGCTGTCACCCCCCAGCTCATCTACACCTTGGAGAAGTGCTGGGGGTCAGGGCTCCCTGGCTGAGGGGGGGGTCAGGGCTCCCTGGCTGAGGGGGGGGGTCAGGGCTCCCTGGCTGGGGGGGGGGGGGGGGCACAGGGCTCCCTGGCTGAGGGGGGGGGGCACAGGGCTCCCTGGCTGAGGGGGGGGGCACAGGGCTCCCTGGCTGAGGGGGGGCACAGGGCTCCCTGGCTGAGGGGGGGGGGGCACAGGGCTCCCTGGCTGAGGGGGGGGACAGGGCTCCCTGGCTGAGGGGGGGGACAGGGCTCCCTGGCTGGGGGGGGGGGGCACAGGGGCTCCCTGGCTGAGGGGGAGTCAGGGCTCCCTGGCTGGGGGGGGGGTGGGGGGGGTGGGGTGCAGGGCTCCCTGGCTGAGGGGGGGGGGATCACAGGGCTCCCTGGCTGAGGGGGGGGGGGGACAGGGGCTCCCTGGCTGAGGGGGGGGCACAGGGCTCCCTGGCTGAGGGGGAGTCAGGGCTCCCTGGCTGAGGGGGGGGCACAGGGCTCCCTGGCTGAGGGGGACAGGCCTGCACAGCTGCTCAGCAGCTGAGCCCTTCCAACTGGGATCACAGTGCACCAAGCAAGGCTTTTCCAAAGCAGAGGAGAGAGTTTTGAGCAGGAAAAGGAAGGGGTTGGTAGTGAGTGCTGCAGTCCTGCTCCACAGCCCAAGTGGGGCTGGGTTTCACTTGGGTTTTGTTACCAAACACCTTTCAGTGCTCAGTTCCTGCCTGGCAGGGGATTTGTAGCTGCCAGTGGCAATCTGCAGAAGCTCTTCTGGCTCTCACAGATTTCTCTGTTTTGTTGTCCCTGGGTAACTGCTCAAACATCCAGGAGTCTCAGAGCAGGGCAATAAAGCTTCTCATCCTCAACTGGAGTTTACAGAAGCTCCTTTGGAGCTAACAGCAGAGATTGCAGCTCAGCACTGGAAGGTTGGCCTGGGAAGTCCTGCTCTGGAGCCCCATTGTTCTCTGCTTTGTCTTCTGTAGCTTTTTTAGGTCTCTCTTCTCCTGGCTGCCTCTCCCCTGGCTTCCCTTCAAATGAGATTAGCAGGCTGCCTCAGTTGCTAGTGCTTGCTAGAGGCTTGTCTTGGAGTGCAGGTGTTGTGAAGAGTTCCCAGAGGCCCAGGAAGTGGAGGGAGTGTGTCCTGGGGAGGGGCAGCCTGGCCTGGAGGCAGCAGAGGCTGCCTGTGGGTGTGGTTTGCCCTCTCTGTTTGGAGGCTGTTCAGTGCAGTCAGCTCTGGGAAAAGCTGCTGCAGTGTCAGTGTGGTGAGCTGCTGAGGTCATGGATTCTCTGAATGGGTTGGGTTGGAAGGGAGCTCAAAGCTCAGCCAGCTCCAGCCCCCTGCCGTGGGCAGGGACACCTCCACCAGCCCAGGCTGCTCCAGGCCTCATCCAGCCTGGCCCTGAACACCTCCAGGGAGGGGACAGCCACAGCCTCCCTGGGCAGCCTTGCCACCCTCACTGGCAAGAACTTCTTCCTGCTGTGGAGTGCCCAGGCAGTCAGAACCAGTGGATGCACTCAGTGCCACAGATGGTGGTCTTGGGCTGATGGTTGGATCTTTGGTGATCTTAGAGGTCTCTTCCAACCAAACCACTTCTGTGGTTATCAGATGCTTCCCAAGGGCATCAGCTCCAGTGTTTGCAGCAGATCCCCTGAGCTGCCTGCAGGCCTTTCCCAGCAGCAGGGTTTCAGCAGACACAGCTGAGATGTTCTCTTGGAGTGTTTAGGGAATGCTTAGGCATCTCTCTGTTCTTGCAGCTTGTTGCCTTCACCCCTGTTGCTGTCCTTTAAGCACTGACACTGTGCTCTGCTCCACAGAAAGGACCTGCATCAGGGACAGACAGAGTGAAGAAGGGAGGGTCCTACATGTGCCACAAGGTAATGTTCACAGGCCTCTGGGATTTCATACTCCTCATTCCTCTGGCTGTCCCTCACTTGCCAATGAAATGATCTCCTGACAGAGCTTCCTGGCAGCCTGGAGGCTTGGTGATGGATTTAAAGAGCAGCAATAACTGCTGCTGCTAAGGAGTTCTTCTTCACAGACTCACAGAATGGTTTGGGTTAGAGAGGATCTTAAGGACAGTCCAGTTGCAACCCCTCTGCCATGGGCAGGGACACCTCCTGCTAGCCCAGCTTGCTCAAGGCCTCATCCAACCTGGCTTTGAACATTGCCAGGCTTGCAGCCTCCACAGCTTCTCTGGGCAACCTGTTCCAGTGCTGAGGGCTTCCAGCCCTCCCAGCATTGCTGTGGCCTCCTCTGGCCCTGCTCCACCAGGTCCCTGTCTGTGCTGAGGACTCCAGAGCTGCCCCAGCACTGCAGGGGGAGTCTCAGTGGAGCAGAATCCCCTCCCTTCTGCTGCCCCTGCTGCTAGGAACCAGCCCAGGAAATGGTTTGCCTCTGGGCTGTGACTGCACATTGCCAGCTCATGCTGAGCTTCTCATCAGCCAGCACCCCCAAGTCTGCCTCCTCTCTATCCATTCTCTGCCCAGCCTGGATTTGTGCTTGGAGTTGTCCTGGCACAGGTGCAGGACCTTGCACTTGGCCCTGTTGAGCATCATGAGGCTGGCCTTGGCTCACCTCTCAAGCCTGTGAAGGTCTCTCTCTGCTTGGCTCAGAATTCAGGCACAGAAAGTGCTCTTCACTCAGTGTGGGGTTTGGGCTGCTGAAGTGAAGCTGCTGTGTGCCTCCAATTCCATTGTCCCTGTGTGCTTGAGTGCCACTTGAAGGGACAGACAATGTGGATGGGGCTTAGGAAGGAGCTCAGGTGTGTGCAGAATGACTGCTGGGAGGTGAGTCTCTCAAGCTGCCTGCCAGCAGCTGTGAAGTTCCTCCTCAAAGTGTGGCCAGCCCCAGGGTGCAGCAGCCACAGCTTTGGGGGGGCTGTGTGTGCTGCTTGCAGGGCTGCTCCCCATCAGAGCTTGGCCTTCCAGAGCCTGCAGCTGCCAAACCATCCTCCTAATGGGATGAAAGTTCTGACAGTGAGAGCCCATTCCCTCCACTGATTCCCTTCTTAGGTGAAATCAATGTCAGATGCTAATTAGCACTTCAGATTCAATTAAGAGTGGAATAGGCTCTTGTTCAGCAGTGAATGATGTGACCCATTTGGAAGGCTTGGGAAGATTCTGGGCTGCCCTAGTCTCTTTTCTAGGTGATCAAACTGGGCTGTGGAGCCAGACAAACCCCACTGCTAGTGCAAGGGCTCTTCACTGGGTGCTTCAGCCTGGTCAGACTCTGATCAGCTGCTGGGTGCCCTCTCTCAGCTGGCTGAGGCTGAAGGTTCCACCTTTTGCAGGTAGGCTCAGAGCCTTCTGTTTTCCAGAGAATTCAAGGGAGTGTTGGTCTGCTGCAGCTTAGGGAGGCTCTGCAGAGGCATCTGGACAGGCTGGATCAATGGGCCAAGGTCAGGGGATGAGGCTCAACCAGGCCAAATGCCAGGTCCTGCCCTTGGGTCACCACAAGCCTGGGAAGACTCCAGGCCTGGGGTGGAGTGGCTGGAAACTGCCCAGCAGGAAAGGCCCTGAGGGTGCTGGGTGACAGGAGCTGAACAGGAGCCAGCAGTGCCTAGGTGGCCAAGAAGGCCACCAGAATCCTGGCCTGGATCAACAGTGGCATGGCCAGCAGAACCAAGGAAGTGATTGTCCCCTTGTACTGGGCACTGGGGAGGCCACATCTTGAGTCCTGGGCCCAGTGTTGGGGCCCTCGCTCCGAGGAGGACATTGAGGGGCTGGGGCAGGTCCAGAGGAGGGCAGCGAAGCTGGGGAAGGGTCTGCAGAGATTTCCCTTGTTCCTAGCAGTGATTTTGATCTGCTCATGCAGCTGTCCAAGTGTTGGAAATGTTTTGCCCAATTAACCCAACAATCTTTTGGCTAAGGCTCCAGGGAGACCTCAGAGCAACCTTCCAGTACCTGAAGGGGGCTCCAGGAAAGCCAGGAGAGGACTTTTGAGAAGGGCTTGCAGTAACAGGAGAAGGGGCAATGGCTTTCAGCTGGAAGAGGGCAGATCCAGACTGGAGACGAGGAAGAAATTCTTGAGTGAGGGTAGGGAGACCCTGGCACAGGCTGTGGATGTGACCCTTCTCTGGAGGTGTTCAGGACCAGGCTGGATGAGGCCTTGAGCAGCCTGGGCTGGTGGGAGGGGTCCCTGCCCACGGCAGGGGGTTGGAGGTGGATGAGCTTTAAGGTGCCTCCAACCCAAGGCCTGGTATGCAGGTGAGGAGGCAGCAGCTGTGCTGCTTGTGCTGAGCTCTCCTCCCTCTCTCCCCAGGCCTACTGCTACCGGTACCGCTGCGCCGCCCGCAGCCAGAACACTCCGGACAGCTCTGCCTCCAACCTGGGCTTCCGCTGCGCAGCAGACTCCCCCCCAGAGCTGCCCTGAGCAGCTGGCTGCCACACCGAGGGCTGCAGGGCTCCATGCCACCTCAGGGCTCAAACCTCCTGCTGAGGGGAACACAAGGCAGCATAAGGCAGCACGGCTCAGCCTGGCTTGGAGCACCTCCTCGGGCCTGTCGCTGGGCAGCCAGGCCTGGACCTCATCCTGACCAAACCCTCCCCTGCTGCATCCCACTGCTTGGAGCCAGGGGAGCCTGCAGTGACCTAGCACTGAGCTGAGCTGAGTGTGTGGGGAAAGGTTCATTAATAGCTCCTTTAGGAAAGTTATTTATGGAACAGTGTTTATTTTGAAGGAAATCACAAACAAATTTGCCCATGGGGTGGATTTCCCCAGGGAGCTCAGGGGCTGCAGAGCTCTGCAGTACATCTGAGGCAGTTAATCCTAGGCAGACTGACGGAGTCGAGAGTGAGGACTGGCTGACAGCTGTCCAGGCAGGCAGGGAGTGCAGCACCTCTGTGACATTCCTGCTGCAGGGAAAATCAGGCCCAGAAATGATTTTCTGCTGTGGTGAGACACCTGCTGCTCCAGAAGGAGCCTTCTGCACCCGAGGGGAGATAATCCCCAGGGGGATCATGGTCAGAAGTGCTGCACAACGTGCAATACACTGCAAGCATTTCTTGCTGCTGCACTTCCCTGAGGGTGGAACAGTGACAACCCCATGGCTGTGCTCTTGGCTTCATTTGGGTGCTGGCAAAGCTGGAAAGAAAGCATCACAAGGAACTGAAGGTAACCAAAGGCTCTCAGGATGGCTCGAGGGAGAAGCTGGCACAGGGACCTGCGAGTCCTGAGGCCTACCAAGGCAAACTTTGGAACTCATTTAAGTTGGGTCTTTGTATTACATTGTTTTGAAAGGAGGGCATCTGAGCAAGGGGGAAGGGAAATGGGAATGACAGAATCCTGGCTAAAGGGTGGGGGGCAAGAGGCTGGGGCCAGACCCTGCTCAGTGGTGCCCAGGGACAGGACAAAGGGCCAGAGGCACAAACTGCAACCCAGGAGGCTCCACCTGAGCAGGAGGAGAAAGTTGTTTGTTGTGAGGGTGCTGGAGGCCTGGAGCAGGCTGCCCAGAGAGGTTGTGCAGTCTCCTGGTGTGGAGAGCTTCCAACCCCCCCTGGACAGCAAGCAGCTGTGGGTGCCCTGCTTTAGCAGGGGCTGGGACTGGATGATTTCTAGAGGCCCCTTCCAGCCCTCTCCACCTGGGATTCTGGGGTTGCCCTCATGCTTTAGAACTTGGTGACAACACATTTCATGTCCTTGAGAGGCCTTTCAAGGGCTGGCTGCTTGCAGTAGCACAAAGCTCTCTTGTTGCTCCATGCTTGGAATCCTGTCCTAGGCAGGTGTCTGACACCAGAGCAGGGGCTGGAACCAGCCTCTGTTGGCTGGGAGTGTTGAGGGTAGGATTGCAGAGACAGAGGCTGAGCTGTGTTCTCTGCTTCAAGGCTGGAGATGCAAGCACCAGATACCACTCCTGGTCTTTGGGGGGTTGTGTTTTGGGGTTGCTTTGTTTGATTCTCCACTTCCTTAGCTACTCCAAACGATGCCAAGTGCACAGTGCTGACAGGAAGGTAACACCCTGCTGTCAGCCTGCAAACCTATCTCGTCCTGAGGAGCAGGAATGCAGGTGCTGTCCAGCTAGGGGGGAAACTTTTTCCAGGAGGGAAAGAGGAAGTCGAGGGAGTCATCCACCCCCAGCCCTGCATGCTGCTGGTGGCTGGCACAGTGCCCTCTGAGGGAAGAAAACCAGATCAGGCTCTGGATAGGACAGAAGTCCTCCCAAGCCTGGTGGTGTTCTGGTATCCAGTGCAGCATGCAGACCTGGAGAGGCTCTCCTGTAGAAGAAGGCACCCTTGCTCAGGCCAGGAGTGAGGGTAACAGCTTGTGAACTGCTTTTGCCAAGCAGCTGAAAGCCTCTGCATGCTTTGTGAACTGACAGACGTGACCTCAGTGACCACCCCTAGCAACAATCACATAACCTTTAACAGCACAGCCTCATGGGAATTCCACAGGAGGAGAAACTTCTGTGTGAGGCTGCTGGAGGCCTGGAGCAGGCTGCCCAGAGAGGTTGTGGAGTCTCCTGGTGTGGAGAGCTTCCCTCCCCCACCCCCCATGGCACTGTGCTGCTGGGCAAGCTGCTGTGGGAGCCCTGCTGGAGCAGGGGGTTGGACTGGGTGAGCTCCAGAGCTCCCTTCCCCCCTCCACCATGCTGGGATTCTTCTCAGCAGCAGAAGCATGAAGGCCATGCATGAACTCTGCCACTGAAGCTGATCAAGTACAGGTACAGACAAGGTCAGGCTTTGCTTAACAAAGAGCAGCACCATCTCCTTTGTCCCCTGTCACTATCAGGTTAGTCTTTCAGGTCCAAATCAAGTTGTCTTTTCCATGAAGAACGACTTGCCAGTGCCCTGCAGAGCAGCACCTCCCCCCAGGGCCTTCTGCTTGCTGTGTGTTTGGTGAAAGCTTAGGAGACAGTTCGAGGTCAAACCTGTACAGAGCAAACAATGCATGGTACAAGAAATTCTCCTCAGAAACTCCTTTCAGCTGCTTCTCAAAACCAAAGGTGCTTCCTTGCTGGAATCCAGAGTCAGAGTTTTATTGAACAGCCAGAGAACAGGGCTGAGGAGCTAGGGAGAGCTCCCTGGGCAGGGCTCTGGCGTGGGGAAGAGGGAGCTGTCCCAAGGCAAGAAGGAAGCACAGGTAGGGGAGCCACAGTAGCAAGGCTTCCTCGGGCCCTCAGCTTCCCCTGAAGGTTTCTGTTCTCTGTCAGAGCTTGGTGGATTATGGAATCTCCCAGAATAATCATAGGAAAGCTCCTCTCCAGCAGCAATCTCAGTGGCTGCAAAGAGGGCCAGCCTGGGCACCATGGAGTCGACTCGAACGGGCACCATGAACAGATTGGGCTCGCAGGAGTGGTTCAGGAACCTGCCCACGTTCCCCACCTGGCTGGGGTCCACAAACGTCTCCAGGACCCCCCCACTGTGGAGGTGCTCCCTCACCACTATGAGGTAGTTGGAGTCCTGTGGTGTCTGGGCCTGAACTCTCCTGCATGCCTCCTGAAAGCCCAGGACCTCCCCAGCGTACTCGCAGACGAAGCTGCCCTGGGCGATGTGCTGCAGCGTGCGCAGGCCCCACCCCTTCCTCTCCGTCCGGAACACCTCCAGCCTGAGCTGCAAGCCCCTCTGCACCAGCCTGTTCTGGCAGGACTCCCCACACCGGCACAGGGCATTGCACTCGAAGACAGGCCCGGAGGAGCCCTCCTGCGCAGCCCTGAGGCGGGAGTCGCTGTAGTTGGCGCCGTGGCGGAGGCAGGAGCAGGCGGGGGGCAGGCAGGAGCCGCTCGGGCAGGAGCAGCCTGGGAAGCTGACTTCAGTGGGGTCAACCTCTCCATCTGCTCCAGCCACGCTGTCTGGGCTGTACTGCAAGAGAACAAGAGTCCAGTCCATGTCATACTCAAGGCTTCTTTCCAGTCAGAGCGGTGGGAAGCTGCTGCCTGGCAGTGACTGAGCTGTGGAATCAGAGGGGTTGGGCTGGGCACAGCATGCACAGACCCAGCTCCCTTTCCTGCACTCCCCCAGGCAGTGGGCAGCTCTGTATGAACATAGACTGATAGCTCCAGAGAATGGGCTGGGTTGGGAAGGACCTTAAAGACCATCCAGTTCCAATCCCCCTGCCAGAGGCAGGGACAGCTCCCAGCAGCCCAGGTTGCTCAGGCAGCCTGGCCTTGAACCCCTCCAGGGAAGGGACATCCACAGCCTCCCTGGGCAGCCTCTGCCAGAGTCTCCCCACCCTCACTCTCAAGAACAACTTCCTCATCTCCAGTCTAACTCTGCAGATCAATTTCCCTTACCCTCCTCCTAACTGGAGGTCTAACATCTTAAAGAACAGAGAGCAGATCTTCCTTAGAGCTGGGAAAACACTTGCTGCTCTGTGAGCTCAGTTCTCCCAAGGAGGCTGGCAGCCAGACTCATTCCTTAGCAAAGCAAACCCAAAGCTTTTCATAAGGGGGCAAGGCAGCACAAGGGGAAGGGTTTGGAGCTGAGGCAGAGCAGGGTTAGCCTGGAGCTGAGGCAGAGCAGGATTAGCCTGGAGCTGAGGCAGAGCAGGGTTAGCCTGGAGCTGAGGAGGAAGTTCTTTAGTACAAGGTGCTGAGATTCTGGCTGCCCAGGGAGGCTGTGGCTGCCTCCTCCCTGAGTGTTCAAGGCCAGGCTGGATGAGGCCTTGAGCAGCTGAGTCTTGCTGAGAGGTGTCCCTGGGCATGGCAGGGCGTTGGAGTGGATGCTCTCTGAGGTCCCTCCCAGCCTGAGCCATTCTGTGCCTCTCAGGAGGACTCCAGTGCCCCAGCAGGTGAACGATTGCCAAACCCCAGCCTGCCACGACACAAAAGCTGCTGGGAGCCTTGCTGAAGCTGGAAGTCCAAACGTGAATGCAGCTAGCCAGCCCTGTGTGTCTCTTCACTTCTCAGCAGCCAGCCTGCAAAGCTTTATTTAGAAGCCTGGAGTAAGTGTTACTAAACCCAGGCATTCCCCAGGCTGCTGGCTGCTGCCAAAGATGCCACTCCATTCTCAAGCTCCCTTCACACACACACCAGCTTCCCCAGCCCTCTGCCTTTACTCTGAACCCACCTCCACCTCCCTTCTCTCTTCCCATCTGCTCCTCTTCACTGATACCAACGCTCTTATTTCTCCTAAGCACCAGCACAGCACCCAGCAGAGGAACCCAGGGGCTGCTCGGAGCAGGTCTTTATTTACACCCCTCAGCCTCCCTGGAATTTCGCCATTGTGTTTTCTAAAGACTCTCAGTGTCCCTGCAGGCAGGCAGGTGGAGTGCCAGGAGCTGGAGGTGGAGTCTCCATCCCTGGATGTGTTCAGGAGACACGTGGGCACGGCCCTGCGGGGCACGGCCCTTTGGGGCACGGTTTAATGGCCAGGCTGGTGTCAGGCTGACTGGGGCTGGGCTCCATGGCCTTGGAGGTCCTTTCCAACCAAAGCATTTTATGGTTGTAATCCACAGAGTGTCCACATCTGGGTTATGCCTGAGAAAGTAGGGGCGGGAGAAATAAAGGTTGAAGTCCCCTCCTGTGTTTGTGTCTCCTTGTCAGCCACTCCGGAGGGCTGTGCAGAGGAAAACGAGTGCCAAGGCTGCCAGGTTCTCGCTCCCGGCCCAGCCTCGCCCCACAGCCGCTGCTAACCCTGCAGCACTCCTGCGAGGCGGTGCCTGAGCTGCCTGCCTGAAGCCTCCGAAGGGCCACAGGCGGAGAGCAGCATTGGCTCTGTGTCCCTGAAGTGCGCCAGGCAGGGAGAGCCCAGGGCGAGAGGCTGGCTGTGGGGGGGCAACGAGAGCCACAACCCTCCTGCTGCATCGCGGGGGCGCTGCGGCTGCCGGGGTCCCGGACAGCCCCTCTGAGGGGACCGGGGCCCTCTGGGCCGCCTGGGGTGAACGGCCCGTCTGAGGGGACCGGGGCACTCTGGGTCCCTTGAGGTGAAGCGGGCCGCCGGAGGGGACCGGGACCCTCTGACGGCCTGAGGGAAACGAGCCGCCTGAGGTGGTCAGGCAGCACTGACAGTTTTTCCCCCTTCTCCTTCCCCCGGCCTCCCTCCCTCCCCCGCAGCCCCTACCTGAAAGGCCGGAGGGGCCTCCCCGGGCGGTGCCACTGCCACAGCCACCGGCTCCAAGCCCCGGCTCAGGTCAGCGCCGGCCGCCATAGCTTCAGCCCCGCCCCCTGCCCGGCGGCGATTGGCTGTCGGGGCCGAAGTCTCTCTCCGACTGGCCGAGCGGAGGGGGTGACGCGCTGCGCGCGGCTGCGCACGCGCGGTGTCGAGGCGGCTGCGCGGGCGGCGGCGCTCGCCGCGCGCTGGTGGGGCGCCGCCATCTTGTGTGTGTTTCCCGGCGAGGCTCCCGCGGGGCGGGGCGGGGCGGGGCGGCCGGCGGGGCGGGGCGGGGCGGCCGGCGGGGCGGGGCGGGGCGGCCGGCGGGGCGGGGCTGGGCTCTGCTCCTCCCCTGAGGCTGCAGAGAGACTTTTGCTGAGGGTGTCTGCAGACAGGGCAAGGGGGAAGGGTTTGGAGCTGAGGCAGAGCAGGGTTGGGACTGGGAGCTGAGGAAGAAGTTCTGCAGTAGGAGGGTGCTGAGACTCTGGCCCAGGCTGCCCAAGGAGGCTGTGGCTGCCTCCTGCCTGAGGGTGCTCAAGGCCAGGCTGGATGAGCATCTTGGGCTAGTGGATGGTGTCTCTGCCCATGGCAGGGAGGTTGGGACCAGAGGATCTCTGGGTTCCCTTCCAAGCTGTGCCATTCTGTGGGATTTTCTGCTTGCTTTTCCTTCTCATCCCTTCCCCCACAGTCCCTCTCACTTCTGGAATGCTCTGTGTCTTTCCCCATCCCTACACCCCACAGAACATGGGCTCAGGAAACTGTCTGCAGTTTTGGCTTCTTTTTTAAACACTTGGATTCCTGCTCTTGATTGCTCATTGCTTGTGGGAGTACATCCTGTGGTTGGAGTGGCTCTTCAGAGTGCTCTGCTGTCGGTTCTGTGGTTGTGCTGCACCCATTCAAGCTGGCTCCAAGCACACAAGCTTGCAGCAAGAGCCTCACTCATATCTGCAGGCAGTGTGATCCCCAAAGCAGTGCAGACATGGAAGGGTCCAGACTCACCTTGGCTGAGGCTGTGGTGATCTCCCCAGCCATCAAGCTGAGCAGGCAGAGGCAGCTGTGCTGCATGGGAAATGAACTTGGTGCACTCTGACACTGTAGCCTTAATCAGGTTCCATCTTGCTGGGTCATCTCTCCCAAGAGCTGTTGGAATGCAAGGCAGCTGGAAAGGCACAGAAGCTGATGGAGAGCCAGTCAGGAGCAATCAGTTGTATCTGCAGTGAGTGCTGGGTCAGGAGTGATGGACTGGGGAAGGAGTCCTTCCAGTTCTTGTCACACAGAACATCTTGGTCTGCAGCCTTGGCCTCAGGAAAGGATTTGGCAGTGATAAAAATGGCTTCAGTTGGGGGTTAGGTTATTTGCTTCTTGTTTTGCCAAGCAATGCTTCCTTAGGAGATTACAAAGTGTTCAGCCTGATGATTCTGGGCTGTTCATTACAGAATGGCTCAGGTTGCAAGGGACCTCAGAGGTCATCTCCTCCAACCTGCCCACCATGGGCAGGGACCCCTCTCAACTAGGCTCAGCAGCTCAAGGCCTCACCCAACTTGGCCTTGAACACCCCCAGGGAGGAGGCAGCCACAGCCTCCCTGGGCAGCCTGTGCCAGAGTCTCAGCACCCTTGTACTGAAGAACTTCTTCCTCAGCTCCAGTCTAACCCTGCTCTGCCTCAGCTCCAAACCATTCCCCCTTGCCCTGTCTCCAGACACCCTCAGCAAAAGTCTCTCTGCAGCCTTCCTGCAGGATCCCTTCAGCTCCTGGCAGGCAGCTCTAAGGCTCCCCTGGAGTCTTCTCTTCTCCATGCTGAACACCCCCAGCTCCCTCAGCCTGTGCTCACAGCAGAGCTGCTCCAGCCCTTGGAGCATCTTTGTGGCCTCCTCTGGACTTGCTCCAGCAGCTCTGTGTCCTTCTGCTGGGGACACCAGAACTGGAGGCAGTATTGGAGGTGAGGTCTCAGCAGAGCAGAGCCCAGGGGCAGAATCCCCTCTCCTGCCCTGCTGCCCACACTCCTCTGGCTGCAGCCCAGCACACAGCTGCCTGCTGAGCTGCATGAGGGCCCTGCTGGCTCCTGGGGAGCTGCTCAGCAACCAACACCCCCAAGCCTCTTTCTTCAGAGCTAGCCCCAACCCACTCTGCACCCAGCCTGGATTTGTGCCTGGGGCTGGCCCAGCTGAGATGCAGAACCTCGCTCTCTGACTCGTTGCACCTCAGGCAGTTGGCACTCTCCCACTCCTCAAGCAATTTCTGCCTTCACAGAGGTGGTGTTTCACCTTTCTTTCTATTGCCTTGTTGAGAAGGATGTCTCCCAAGAGTATCTGATCTTCCCTTGCTGCTCCACAACCAGGCTCTGGCTTAAATGCAACCCATAATTTCTGCCTTGTTGTTATGACAACAGAAAACATGAAGGTGAAATTCAGATAGGAATGTAAATGTTAACTGGCTGTGCTGCAGCAGGGGAATCAGTCACTGGATGATTATAGACTAATAATGCAGTCTGACATGCAGTCCAGCAGGAGGCTTGGGAGGAGCAGTGGAAGGGAGGAATTGCTGTGCCTTTACTCCTGCCTTGCACTGGGGGACTAAATCAATTCCCCTCATCAAATTCTGTGGCTGAGTCTGCCTGCAGCTGGGGCAATCCATAAGTCATCTTCTGCTGGACTCAGAGATCTAGTCTTGCCCTCTAACCTTTACACACAATTTATCTCCAGGGCCTCATGCTTAAAACTTTCTAAATGTTGCTTCTGGAAGGAAACCTGAGGAGTTCAAACAAAAGAAGAAGATGAAGAATGCCCTCCCAGCTGAAAGGAAGGAGTACACACAGCATGCCCCTGGCTTAGCACTGAATCACCTTTCCAGGGTATTAATTCTGATGCCTTCTCTCCATTTGTGGCATAATGGTCTCTGCAAAACTCTTTCTGCCTGTGCTAGGAACTGGCACATTTCCACCTGCCTC
Organism: Melanerpes formicivorus; assembly: GCF_026170545.1. Classification (NCBI taxonomy): domain Eukaryota; kingdom Metazoa; phylum Chordata; class Aves; order Piciformes; family Picidae; genus Melanerpes; species Melanerpes formicivorus. Next base: position 1,831,157 of record NW_027142390.1, read on the forward strand.
TTGGTCCTTCTGAGTGCTGTGCAGCTCAGTGAGATCCAGAGCAGGGGGGGCAGGAGAGGAGGTCTGATTCTGCAAGCCTTGTGGAAGTGACAGCAGTTCATCTGCCAGCTGCAGCTAGCAGGAGGCAGGAGGCAGGACCTCCTGGCTGCACAGGGGCTGAAGCAGCAAGTGTGATCTCTGTGCAGTCCTCAGTCACTAATTTCTCCTCAGCATCATGGGACTGTAGAACTTTCCAGGCTGGGAAAGACCCCCAGGGTCATCAAGTCCAAACATTAACCCAACAGTACTGAGTCTGCTGCTGAACCCTGTCCCTCAGCACCACATCTGCACAGCTTCTCAAGAAGCCTCCAGGGATGGGGCCTCAGCCACTGCCCTGGACAGTCTGTGCTAGGCCTTGACAACCCTTTTGGGCAGGAAATTGTTCCTAACCTCCAGCCTGAACCTCCCCTGGTGCAGCCTGAGGCTGTTTCTTCTCATCACGTCACTTGCTGCTTGGGAGAAGAGACAACCCCCACCTGGCTCCAGCCTCCTCCCAGGGAGCTGCAGAGAGCATTGAGGTCTCCTCTCTGTCTCCTTTTCTCCATACTAAACACCCCCAGGCCCCTCAGCTGCTCTTCACCAGCCCTGTTCTCCACACTCTTCCCCAGCTTTGTTGCCCTTCTCTGGACCTTTTCCAGCCCCTCAGTGTCCTCCCTGTAGTGAGTGGCCTAAAACTGAATGCAGTATTCAAGGTGTGGCCTCACCAGTGCTGAGTCCAAGGGGGTGATCCCTGCCCTCGTCCTGCTGGCCACAGTTCCTGGCACAGAAGCCCTTGTAGCTTCTCTCCTTAAGTCCTTCAGAGCTGGCTCTGTGCATGTGCACTGTGGAGTGGTGCTCTTGAATGATGCCTGTGAGTGCTAAAGCATAAAAGAAGGGAATGAAGAAAGAGCTGAAACTGAGCAAAGAAAGGTTCAGTTTCTGTGCAGAGCTTTGCAGGAAGGCAGGATCTGTCCAGATGTCATCCTCCTCTTGGTGGCAATGTTGGTTACTCTGCTTTCCCCTCCACAGCCCTTCCTGAGCCAGGGGACTGGATTGAGGGAGGGGTCAGAAACGAGCTGCCCAGCTTGTGTCTTGCTGCAGGAGCAACTTTCCATTACAGTCTTTGGGATGCACACAGCAGTGAGTTGCTCTCTGTCTGGGAAGGAGCTGAAACTGCTATCACCAAATGTTTGAATGCCATTTGCTCTCCTCTGTGCTTGCCCTTTCCTGCTGCAGGGGAGTGGAGACAGCAGCTAGCAGAATGGGAAGGGAGGAGCAGGGCTGGTTTGATAAGGTCAGCACTGTTGGCCTTCAGCAGCAGCAGCACTCTGTGTAAAAGCCATGTTTTGAAGATGTTTGCAAGTCATCTCCAGCCTGCTCTCAGCCTGCTTTGCTGTAAGGCTGCCTGCTTGGAAGTGCTCATCCCCAGAACCTGAGCAGGCCAGTGAGGCTGTGCTGTACCAGTCAGCTGCACTGGGCTTGGAGGGACAGGATGAGAGGGGATGACTGAAGCTTGAGGAGGGCAGATTTAGCCTGGAGATTAGGAGGAAATTCCTTACAGTGAGGGTGGGGAGACACTGGGACAGGTTCCCCAGGGAGCCTGTGGATGCCTCCTCCCTTGGAAGTGTTGGATGAGGCCTTGAGCAACCTGGGCTAGTGGGAGGTGTCCCTGCCCACGGCAGGGGGTTGGAGCTGGATGTGTCTTTAAGGTCCCTTCCAAGCCCAACCATTCTGTGAAGTGTTGGGAGCACGTTCTCTAGGCTTTGCTAGCATGGCACAGCCTAAGTCAGCTTGGGCTGCTGAAGGAGCCCCATGGCAGCTTCTTTGCCAGGGACCACCTTCCTCAGGGACATGATGCAGCTTTCCCCACTAATTAGCTGTTCAGCTCAGAGAAGAGAGGGGGAGAGCAGCCAACCTGCTTGTCTCCAGGAAGTCCTTAGCTGTGCTGTGGGATCACAGAGGTTTCATTCCCCATCTTCAGCACCAGCTTGAGTCTCCTCCCTGGAGAGAGCTTAACTGGGTGAGTGAGTGTTTGAAGCACTGCTCCAGATGGGATAAAAGCACAAACAGCTCCCTGTGTGCTTCCAGGCTCTGGCATCCCATGGATTGAGAGTTCCCCACGGTGTTGTCTGGCTCTGGTAAGGATCTCACAGCAGATATTCCAGAGGTACAAATCAAATCCAGCCCCTAATCTAAAGGAGAAGTTCCCAGTTGATATGCTGGGAGTCTGTGCAGGGAGTGAACTTCCTGGGAATGCATCAGTGACCATCATCAGCCCTGCCTTTGCCACTCACCTCTGTGGCATCTCCATGCCACAGCCCACAGTGCTGAGCAGGCAAAGGGGAAGGAGGCAAGGCTCTGCTGTGTGAAAGGCAGCTGAGCTGCTGGGGGAGTTAGCTGCTCTGTGCTTAATTTAGCTTCAGTTTGGTTTAATGTCATTGGACTCTCTTGTTTTGAAGAGGTTGGGGAAGCACAGAGGCAGTTTCATAGTTCATCCCTCTAGTGCAGGCACAGGAGTGAGCATCTTCCTCTCCCTCAGAAGCAGTGTTGAGCTGGCAGCATCTACCAACTGCCAGCTGACAGGGATGCTTCAGATACTGCATTTAACAGCAACCGGTGTTCAGTCAGGCCTTGGTTTTTCACCTTTTCTCCTGGCTTCTTGAAGTGCTTCTTCATTTGTGGTTGTTTCTCTCTTGCCACGTGGCTGCAGCTGCATCACTCTGGTTCATCACAGAAGTCACTTAGTGAGGAAGAGGTAGAAGATCTGTACTTGGCTGCAGGAAAGCTGTTTGCCTCCCAGCTTGCTCAGAGGGCAAACCAGGAACTGATTTCACAGAAGGCCAGCATGGTGGGGTTGGAAAGGGACCTCTGGAGATCATCCAGTCCAACCCACCTGCTCCAGGGCTCCAGCAGCCTCACAGGGAAGTTTTTCCTCATGTTCAGCTGGCACCACAGTGGGTTTAAAAGCTGTAACAAGTTTTCTTGTCCACATTCATTTTTAATCTTAGAAATTCAGACAATGAACTGGCTGCAGCTGGTGCTCCTGCTGCCATGGCCATGAAGAGTCTTGGTAGGGGTCAGGATATTTCTAGGGCCAGTTTAGGAATGATTTAAGAAAAGCCAACCCAATTCAACCACCCAAGTCAGAAAAGACCTCTGTCTATATCACATGTAATGACCTTCTGTAGGAGGAGAAGCAGAGACTGACTTGTCTGGGCCCAGCCCCCCACAGTGAGGGCATCAGTCACCAGGGTGCAAATGCTGATAGAATATCATCACAGAGATTGGCTGATTAATGAGTTGTGCCAACATTCTTCCTGACCCTCCTTCCTGGGAGTTTTGGCACACCTGCTAAGGTGGAAGGAAGAAGTTCTTTACTGTGAGGGGGGTGGAACACTGGAACAGGTTGCCCAAGGGGATGGTGGAGGCCCCATCCCTGGAGATATTCAAGGTCAGGCTTGATGGGGCTGTGAGAAGCCTGCTGTAGTTGGGGATGTTGCAGCTTACTGCAGGAGGGTTGGATTAGATGAGCTTTGAAGGCCCCTTCCAACCCAAACCATTCCATGGGAAGGGAAGGCTGAGGCTGTTTCTTGGCCAGGCAGCTGTGTGGAGCTGCTCTTGAGGGTGTTCTGGGGAGCATGGCAACAATGAAGAGCACTCTTGCTTTCAAAGGGATTGTGGGTGACCTTTAGATTCGAGCTGGGGGTCTCATCATGAACTGCAAGCAGGGGATCCATGACTCCTTTCCCTTTCCTGCTGAACTGAAAGGTTGTTTTCTCTGAAATGACCACTTACTACAGAAAGGTCAAGCTGCTGGAGCTGCAGCTGGGCTACGCAGACTCTGCCCTTGTTTGTCTCAGCACAGTGTTCACAGCTTCATCAGCCTACACTGTGGTTTCCAGGGATGATGCTCCTGTCACTGTTTCATAACATGCTGTAAGCAGATGGGTTTGATGGGCTGGCTCTCAGCTGCTGCACATCTGTTCCCATTGCTCAGGTGGGATCATGGCAAATGCCCCTGCTGCAAGCTTTGGTGCTTTGCAGGAGCTGTTCCTCACCTGCTCTTTGTCCTGCCTGCTTTGCAAACGGTGCTGAAGGCTCTCCTCTGGCTGTCACTCTCTGTGTGCTGTTGGGGCCACCCAGATCAGTCATATTGCAGGGAAAGGCTGACTGCAGTGGGGCTGTTCAGCCTTGACAGGAGCCCTTATCCCCATGTTCTCCTTTCAGGGGGCTGGAGAAAGCAATGAGGCCTTCCCTCAGCCTCCACTTCTCCAGGCTGAGCAACCCCAGTTCCCTCAGCTGCTCCTCTGCATCCCTGTTCTTCAGACCCTTCATTGCCCTTCTCTGGACATGCTCCAGCCCCTCAATGCCCTTGCAGTGAAGGGCTCAAAACTGAACCTAGTGTTGAAGGTGGTGAAATCTTGCAGTGAGGACAGTGGTTGTGAGCTGCTCACAGAAGTTGGCTGTAGAAAGGAGTTCTCTGTTTTATGGAGGAGTAAAGCTCTTTAGACTGTCTTGAAGCTCTCAGCAGCTGGGTCTCAGGTGTGTCTGACATTGAATAGAAATACTGAGAGTCAAGGAAGTGGACTGGGTACAGCCTGAGCTCTTCACCTGGAGCTTCAGGAGATGGTCAGTAAGAGAAATAGGCCTGTGTTTATATGGCTTTATAGCTTCTAATGCCTTGTTGCTGGCAGTTTAATCCTGCACTGATCTAATTGTTATCCAGCCGTGTGTCAAGAGATGGCACTGCAGCCCTGCTCAACGTGAGGGGGAGCTGGAAGGAAAACCCTGTAGCTCTGACAATCCAGAGCCTCCTGCCCTGTGGTTTCTGGTGGTCTCCCCTGCAGCAGACCGGCAGAGTTCCCAGCTTGCTGAACAACCCCAGCCCCCTCAGCCTCTCCTCACAGGGCTGTGCTCAAGGCCTCTCCCCAGCCTCCTTGCCCTTCTCTGGACTGCTCAGGATCTCAGGGAGTGATAGGACTAGGAGGAATGGAATGAAGCTGGAGGTGGGGAGATTCAGGCTGGATGTGAGGAGGAAGTTCTTCCCCATGAGAGTGGTGAAGCCCTGGGATGGGTTGTCCAGGGAGGTGGTTGGGGCCCTGTCCCTGGAGGTGTTTAAGCCCAGGCTGGATGAGGCTCTGGCCAGCCTGACCTATTGTAGGGTGTCCCTGCCCATGGCAGGGGGGTTGGAACTGGCTGATCCTTGTGGTCCCTTCCAACCCTGACTGATACTGTGATTCAAGTGTCTCGATGTCCTTCTTAAACTGAGGGGCCCAGACCTGGACACAGGACTCAAGGTGCAGCCTAACCACTGCAGAGCACAGGGGCACAGTGACCTCCCTGCTCCTGCTGGCCACACTGCTCCTGCTGCAGGCGCTGCCACAGCCCAAGCGCAGCAGCTTTTATGCAGTGCTCAGCGGAAGCTCACTACGGAGAGCTGGGCACACTAACTGCGGCCGCGCCATGCTTCCGCCAGCGATGCCGTACGCGCGTGGCGCACAGCGCGGGAGCGGAGCCGCCCGCCCTGCGCGAGCAGGCACGCCACCCCAGCGCGCGGCCCGCGCCGAGCCGCCGCAGAGAGCCGCCGGACGGAGCCGCGCGGCGCAGCGGCGGTAACCAGCACGCGCGCACCAACGTGACGAGGGAAGGTGACAGGCACCGCCCCCCGCAGGCACCGCCCCGCGCTGGCACCGCCCCTTCCCCCTCTGCCCCTTCCCCCTCTGCCCCGTCAACCGGAAACGAGGAGCCGGCAGCCGCGGCCGCGCAGGCGCCGTGGGCAGGTGACGGGGCAGGGGCCGCGGGCCGCCGCGATGGTGTACATCTCTAACGGTGAGGGACCGCCGGCGGGAGGGTCGCGCCTGGTGCCCGCGGTGGGGCGGCGGGGGGCGAGGCAGGAGCCGGGACAGCGAGCGAGGAACGGCCGGGAGGGCATGGGGCCTGCACTGGGCAGAGCGCTGCCTGCCTTGCCCGGGACGCTCCCCCGGGGCAGCAGAACGGCTGCCTGCTGCCACTGCCCGATCAACGCCACATCCACGCCCTTCTCTGCGGCCTGCGCCTGATCCTTACGTGCTCCCAGGCATCTTTAGGGACTTGGAAACGTCTCAAGTGCGTGCTGCCGACATCAGGATCGTAACAGGGAAGCAGCTTAGCCACTTGGAGGGAACCCAGAGGTTGTCCTGGTGGTTTTCCCTAGGGTTCCCCGAGCGTAGCGCCTGGTGGTGGCGAGCCGATGGTTTGCCGTACTTGGAAAGCAGCCTGCAGCGAATGAACCTCCGTGCCCAGGAAGCAGGATCTGTGCCGCGCACAAATTCCGGACTCGGCAGACAGGTGTTTGTGTTGCATGCTGCGCGCTGTCGCACACTGAGCATCACAGCAGGGTTTATATCTTGATGTGTTACAGGACAAGTGCTGGACAGCCAGAGCCGGGCTCCCTGGCGCCTGTCATCTATCACAGACTTCTTCTGGTCCATAGCAGATTTTGTGGTTCTGTTGTAAGTAGAAGTGAATTCTTTTAATGAGCTTTGTCCTAGATCTGCCTAGGTAGACTCTGCTCATTGCTGTTGGTAACACAGCAGCAAAAATGTTCATTTGCTCTCCAGTATATTCCATCTCTGCTGTCCCCAAAACGTACAGGAAGGCTTTCCTGGGAATGTGAGGCTTTGGTCATTAAACACTACACCATGGGTAACAAAGAGAAAAGTGATGCTAACCTACAGTCACATTAGTTTAACTTCTGGGTTTTTTCTGAAGGTCAGAGACCTTTCTGAAGGTCAGAGACAGCTGAGAAACAAACAGTTCTAAAACACATCTTGAAACACATCTAAAAGGTGAATTCAGCAGGCCTTCATTGTTTCAGTTACCTGTTGGTATGTCATACATTTCTGGCACATCAGAAGACTCTCTTGGCTTGAGCCTTGCTGTAACTTGGAGTTACTTCAGAGTTTAGATTCATACATAGGAAAATGTTTATCAAACAACAACGATCTGGAGAAGATAGACTCTTAATTCCTAGACACTACTTAACTGTTCTTCAGGCCATTTCTTATCTGACATAAACTACACCTAGCAACCAATTCACCTAACTCCTCTTTGTTGGTTTTTTGTCTTCAGTTTCCAGAGCATTATTCAACCAGATTTGAGAAGAAGAGGCTACACATCTTCCTCCTATTCGAGATACAGTGATGGAAGAGGGTATTTTTTTATATTCACACTATTTCAGGATCTTTTTCCTCTCTCAGCAAAGTGACAATGTGTTCAGATTATAATTTTGATTTGCACTGAATCAAGTCATGGCCTGCATTAGGAACAGTGTGGCCAGCAGGAGCAGGGAGGTCATTGTGCCGCTGTACTCTGCACTGGTTAGGCCACATCTTGAGTCCTGTGTCCAGTTCTGGGCCCCTCAGTTTAAGAAGGACATTGAGACACTTGAACATGTCCAGGAGAAGGGCAACAAGGCTGGGGAGAGGCCTTGAGCACAGCCCTGTGAGGAGAGGCTGAGGGAGCTGGGATTATTTAGCCTGGAGAAGCAGAGGCTCAGGGGAGACCTCATTGCCCTCTACAACTACCTGAAGGGAGGTTGTAGGCAGGTGGGGGTTGGTCTCTTCTCTCAGGCAACCAGCACCAGAACAAGAGGACACAGTCTCAAGCTGTGCTAGGGGAAGTTTAGGCTGGAGGTGAGGAAGAAGTTCTTCCCAGAAAGAGAGGTTTGCCATTGGAATGGGCTGCCCAGGGAGGTGGTGGAGTCACCATCCCTGGAGGTGTTCAGGAGATTGGATGTGGCACTTGGTGCCATGGTCTAGTCATGGGTCTGTGGTGCCAGGTTGGACTTGATGATCCTCGAGGTCTCTTCCAACCTTGGTGATACTGTGATCCTGTGATTTGCTCTGAAACATGTTGGTAACATACAGCTTTGATAGCTGCAATAACAGTCTCATCTAACCTTCACTGAAGCCATTTTTCAAGCCTAACAGACAATCTGAGTCTTCATTGCATTTCCTTAGACTTGCTTACACTCAGCATTGGTTTACATCAGGTCAGTAATCTCCTGTGTGTTACCTACCCATGGAGCAAACCACTTGGTCAGGCAGGTACCATTTCTATGCACACTACAGTTACCATGCTTCTTATTCATAGCTTGCCTGACTTGTAGGATTGTCTTAAAGCCCCAGTCAGCTGTAGCTCTGAGACAGGACTAATTACAGCAGCTTGCATAAGGTCTGTGAGAGTGGGGGTGGGAATTTTGGGGGGGTTGGTTTGGGTTGGTTAATTTTGGGGAGGGGAGAGGGGAAGGGTTGGTTGGGGGTTCTGTGGTGTTTTTTGGTTGTTTTTTTTACAGCTGGCCACATGAAACCAAAACAACTTGTCCAGAGGTTTTGACTTTGTAATTGCTATGATACAGAGATAGTGCTGTTAGGAGATTTCTAGCCTGGCAGTTCAATGTCATTGAGTAGATGTTGTTTGCCTTGCTTTCTTTCAGGCCTCCAGCACAACCTCGGCGTAGAATGGGTCGAATAAACCACGGGGGTGGAGGCCCCAGTCCACCACCAATGGCTGGAGGGGGATGAGGAAGGTAACTCCAGATCTGCTGTCTCCTGCTTTGGACTTTTCTTAATTAAATAGCATGGAGGGTTTCATCCTCCTCTGGCAAAAGCTACCGAAGCAGGAAGAGAATCAAAGTGGTTAGATCTGTCAGTAGGGGGCAAAGCCATTGGAAGGAAAGGGGGTATGGAAAGGTCTTGGCTCCCAAGTGATGAGCTTTGCCTTTTAACTACATAGAACTGGATATACCAAATCTAGCAAAGATGTTTTGATAGAACTGATAAATAAAGATTTAACTTTTCAGGGGGTTGGGCTACTAAAGTCCTGTCAAGGTCAGTAATGACTGAAACTTTGCATTTCTAGCAGTGCTTACCTGACACATGAGGATTTTGGATAGAAAATGGTTTTTTCCTGTTACACTGATACAGCTATGCCTTGCTCAGGGCCTCCTGGTACTCCTAGGGACCTGGGGGTGCTGGTTGACAGTAGGCTGAGCATGAGCCAGCAGTGTGCCCAGGTGGCCAAGAAGGCCAATGACATCCTGGCCTGCTTCAGGAACAGTGTGGCCAGCAGGAGCAGGGAAGTCATTGTGCCCTGTGCTCAGCACTGGTTAGGCCACACCCTGAGTCCTGTGTCCAGTTCTGAGCCCCTCAATTTAGGAAAGATGTTGAGTTGCTGGAAGGTGTCCAGAGAAGGGCAACAAAGCTGGGGAGGGGTCTGGAGCAGAGCCCTGTGAGGAGAGGCTGAGGGAGCTGGGGGAGTTCAGCTTGGAGAAGAGGAGGCTCAGGGGTGACCTCATTGCTCTCTACAACTACCTGAAAGGTGGTTGTAGTCAGGAAGGGGTTGGCCTCTTCTCCCAGGCAATCAGCACCAGAACAAGGGGACACAGTCTCAAGCTGTGCCAGGGGAAGTTTAGGCTCAAGGTGAGGAGAAAGTTCTTCACCAAGAGAGTCATTAGTCATTGGAATGTGCTGCCTGGGGAGGTGGTGGAGTCCCCATCCCTGGAGGTGTTCAAGAGGGGATTGGAGGTGGCACTCGGTGCCATGGTCTAGTCATGAGGTCTGTGGTGACAGGTTGGACTCGATGATCCTCGAGGTCTCTTCCAACCTTGGCTATACTGTGATACTGTGAAGACTTTAGGGTAAGAAGAGCAATGTGTAATCTACTCAGAGAGAAGAGTTCTGAGCCTTTCACTACTTAGAAATATGATTGCTTATACTTTAGTTACCTGCATAACTATTGTACAAGACCTCTTGAAGTGTACCCTGATTTATCTTTCAGGTAAATGCCTGCTGAAGAGGCAGGCAGAAGCAGACACATTTGCAAGGTGAAAGGAAGAAAGAGTTTAGTGGTGGACCAAATGAATGTGGATGTTGTGAATGTGTATGCCTAACTGGAAACTGTTCTGTGAAGCAAGCAGATTAATGAAGTTGTCCTGGGAACTCCTTCTCCAAGGATCCAGTGTAACTGAGCCAGAGTTTCATTAAATACATGTTTACTGTCTAAAGTCTTTGTACACTTTCTGACCATTTTACTGTAGTTAAAGTAAGTAAATTATGTTTGGCTTGTCACAAGGTTGGCTCTCATCATTCTTAGAGATCAAACACAACACCAAACCAGCTGTCTGAACTACAGCAAGCCCTTTTCTGCTCAAATGAGGGAGGACACATCAAACAGACAGTCCATCAGAAGTCAAACTCAAAGCAGTGCTTCCTAAGAAGTTTTATTTATGTCAGCACTCACATTCTGTGCTTTGCTGTGTTTCTATCATGATACTCTAAATGCAATTTACAAATACCTGTTCTACAATCTCTGCCCATCACAAACTCACTTCCTCAAGGCCCATATTTTATAACCTGCCTGTTCAGTCTGGAGAAGAGAAGGCTCCCAGGTGACCTAACTGTGGCCTTCCAGTATCTGAAAGGGGCTACAGGAAGGCTGGGGAGGGACTGCTCAGGATCTCAGGTAGTGACAGGACTAGGGGGAATGGAATGAAGCTGGAGGTGGGGAGATTCAGGCTGGAGGGGAGGAGGAAGTTCTTCCCCATGAGAGTGGTGAAGCCCTGGAATGGGTTGTCCAGGGAGGTGGTTGGGGCCCTGTCCCTGGAGGTGTTTAAGGCCAGGCTGGATGAGACTCTGGCCAGCCTGATGTAGTGTGGGGTGTCCCTGCCCATGGCAGGGGGGTTGGAACTGGATGATCCTTGTGGTCCCTTCCAACCCTGACTGACACTCTGATACTATAAGCATCTCTTGAAAACAGCTCTCTTCTCTGTTATAAACTGACTCAAACATACAAGCCTAATTTCTGTACAGACTTCACTAAGTCTTTTGCAGTAAAATTAGGTCTATTACATGAAGAAAAAAGTTAATGAAAAGGTACTGAGTGCTAGCATGGAAGAGCTCTTTTGAACAGTATCTACCTTTTAACTCATTTAGTCTGTTCCTGGGGTTTAGGGCCTTTCTATTCCTTCAGAAAGGGCTGTATCTGAGTAAAGATGAGCTGCCCAGAATCCAGATTAAAATATCTTCCATAAAGTGCCACTGCAGTTTTTTTACTTCAAACTCTAATCTCCTTAGCAGGAAATAGTAACAACCAGCAGTGTGTCCTTGTTAACACAAGCATCTATTGATTAGCTGACTGCTGCCAGCTAGTTAGGGTGAAATCCCCCCTCCGCTGGTTCTCTCACTACATGTGCCCAACACAAAGTTACCATCTCGCTGAGTAACAGCAGCCCTAAGTCTAACAAAGGACTCTCCCAGCAGTTCTGCTGAAATACCACATCTTCCCAGTTTTAGCATGAAAGGAACTTCCCGCCCCCAGGTTAGGTGTGCCATCGTTAGTGCTTCACACACGGAGCAGCTGTACTGTGGTATTTTTACAGGCAACATTTTTCAGGTGCTCCGAGGGCTGCATCACGCTTCCTCCAGCCCTACCTGCACTAACAACCCAGCTGAGGAAGTTTGGCTGCTGCCAGACAACCCCCGCAGGGGAGCAGGTTCTCCCCAGGGTTTCGACTGAGCGCTGCTCGTCCCCACAGGCCTTGTCTCTCAGCTGCGAGCCGAGCCAAGGCTGCCCGGGTCAGGCGCCGCTGAGACAGCGAGCCACCTTCCTTCCTCCGAGGCACCTGCCCGAGGGGCGGCGCCAGGCCACCCGCCCGAGGGGCGGCGCCTCGCCCGGCCCCGCCCTCTTCCGCCGCGCGCGAAGGCCAGAGCCGCCGCTCTGCGCGGCTGCAGGAGCCGCTTGCGGCTGCAGGAGCGGCTTCCGCCTGGCGCTGCTCGCACGGCCCAGACTATGACCCAGGCGGAGAAGGGAGAGGCGGAGAACGGAAAGGACAAGGAGCGCGACCGGGAACGCGAGCAGCGCGGTGTCAAGCGTCCCATCGTCCCCGCCGCCGTGCCCGAGTCCCTGCAGGAGGTGAGGCCGGCCGCCGGGGGCAGCGGGGAGGAGCGGCCACGAGGGCTCCTACAGGCAGCGCTTTCTTCCGGCTGCGCTGGAGCGCAAGGGGGCCGGGCTCGGCCTCTTAAAGGCCTGGGGCTCGGGGAGGTGCCGGGCGGGGCGGCTCCAGGTGGGGCCACCGGCTCATTTCCCTGCGCCCTGTGGTGCTTTCAGCAAATCCAGAGCAACTTCATCGTGGTGATCCATCCTGGCTCGACGACTCTGCGGCTCGGGAGGGCCACGGACACGCTGCCCGTGGGCATTCCTCATGTCATCGCGCGGCGGCACAAGCAGCAAGGACAGACGGCCTACAGAGACAGCTGGCTCCTGCGGGAGGGGCTCAATGTAAGCAGCGCTGCCTCTGCACCAGTGGCACATCCTCCAGCCTTGCCAAATCGGATGTTTTAACCATGTATTTCTGTTGCAGCTTTCAGCTGTGCAGTGCACAGCTGGCCCTCATGCATTGTGTTTTTCTAGAGAGGAACACGTACTGCACTTCCTTCACTTTTGATGTGTTCCTTACTGAAGTCAGATTTGTGCCAGTCAGTGTTGGGGCTTTGATGTGTTCACAGTAAGCTAAAGCTAATAAATTGTTGGGGGGGTTGTATTCATAGAGAAAACGGTTGCAAGTTGTGCCAGGGAAGGTTTAGGCTGGATCTTAGGAAATATTTCTTCATTGAAAGGTTTTTCAAATACTGGAATGGTCTGCCCATGGCAGTGGTGGAGCCACTGTCCCTGATGCTTGGGGACATGGTTTAGTGTTGACACTTCAGTACTGGGTCAAGAGTCAGACTAGATGATCTTTGAGGTCTCTTCTAACTGGGTGTACTCTGTGATTATTCTGTGTTCTTTTGCTCTGTGGTGACATCACCCTCAGTATTTCTGTTAAAGAATGCCATCTGTAGAACTAGACTCAGACTGCTCCATTTGCAAAGGCATTCATTACAAGTTGGCTTGTAACTTAATCCTGCCAGTAATTTTAGTTTAACCTGCTCAAAAAAGAGATGTAATTATCTTATTATTACATAGGGTTTATTATTATTATATATGTAGTGATCTTATTAATCATAATGAAATTTATGTGTTGAATTTTAAACTTCACCTTTAACTACTTGAGAGCTGTTTAAGCATTTTTGCACCTACTTAATATATCTGCAGTTAAACCAATAGCATCCTGAGTTCATCATTCTGAAGTCCAGCAGCTGGTGCAGTCAGTTAATAGAATAGAATAGAATAGACCAGACCAGGTTGGAAGAGACCTTCAAGATCGTGTCCAACCTATCATCCAGCACCACCCAACCAACTAAACCATGCAACCAAGCACCCTGTCAAGTCTCCTCCTGAACACCTCCAGTGATGGTGACTCCACCACCTCCCTGGGCAGCCCATTCCAATGGGCAATCACTCTCTCTGTGTAAAACTTCCTCCTGACCTCCAGCCTGAACCTCCCCTGGTGCAGCCTGAGACTGTGTCCTCTTGTTCTGGTGCTGGCTGCCTGGGGAAGAGACCAACCTCTGCCTGGCTACAACCTCCCTTCAGGTAGTTGTAGAGAGCAATAAGGTCACCCCTGAGTCTCCTCTTCTCCAGGCTAAGTAGCCCCAGCTCCCTCAGTCTCTCCTCACAGGGCTGTGTTCCAAGCCCCTCACCAACTTTGTTGTCCTTCTGTGGACATGCTCCAGCAGCTCAGCCTCCTTCCTAAACTGAGGGGCCCAGAACTGGACACAGGACTCGAGGTGTGGCCTAACCAGTGCAGTGTACAGGGGCACAATGACCTCCCTGCTCCTGCTGGCCACACTGTTCCTGATGCAGGCCAGGATGCCATTGGCCCTCCTGGCTGCCTGGGCACACTGCAGGCTCATGTTCAGCCTACCATCAACCAGCACCCCCAGGTCCCTCTCTGCCTGGCTGCTCTCCAGCCACTCTGACCCCAGCCTGTAGCTCTGCCTGGGGTTGCTGTGGCCAAAGATCCAAGCTGTCTCACACAAGTAGGCATTAAGAATTCTGATAGAAAAGTTCCTTTAAAAATAAATCTATGCATCTTGCACTGTGCAAACCTCTGTCCTTTCTACAGCCTGTCAACCACAATAATGATTTCAGTGTTTAGTAATAGCTTCAGCATTACAAACATGCAGTTGGAAAGCAGAGTGTTCACACTGCATTTTTTGTGGGCTTTGTTTAGAAACCTGAAAGTACTGAGCAAAGACAGAATGGCCTTAAAATGGTGGACCAAGCTATATGGTCCAAGAAGATGTCAAATGGTGCCAGGCGTATACCGGTCTCACCTGATCAGGTAACTCATTTCCTGAAGGCTTTATTAAGTTGCTTTTTCATACAGCCATCTGGTGGGATGCTCTGGGTTTAGACATGAGTAAATGTCCTACATCCAGCAAACAGGAATAGTGCTATTGTGTAACCTAACCCTGAAGATCTGAGGAAAGGGAGATTTAGAATGCTTCCCTGGGGCAGGGAGGGGTGTTGCTTTGTTCTTCCATGCATAAACAAAGTGATTGGTACAATATTTCTCACCAGTGTTTGCTTTGGTTACCTTTCAGGCAAGGTCATACAACAGACAGATGCGGCCAGCAATTTTAGATCACAGCTCTGGGGCCAAGTGGACAAACACATCAAATCACCCCGAGTTTTTGGTAGGAGAAGAGGTAAGATTCATTTTCCTGCTGAAATGAGTTCTTGTATTGTGTTTTAATGATCAGTATCAGTATCACTAAGGTTGGAAGAGACCTCAAAGATCATCGAGTCCAACCTGTCGCCACAGTCCTCAGGACTAGAGCAGGGAGGACACTGCTGCCCACTGCAGGCTTGAACTCATGACCTTCCCATTAAGGGTCTGATGCACTACCAACTGAGCCACATCTATAATGTAGCTATGTAATCAATAGCAGTTTGCTATACACTAGTATGTACTGAAAGGCATCTAAATTTAATCAAACAATACAGAAGAACCCACATACTATCATTCAGCAAGTTTCCCTCATTTGCCTAACTCGTGTCCTGCATCCCTTGCTGCTGTACATCAGTGCCTCTGCAGGGACTAGGTGAGAACTTTGCCCATGTGGTATGGTTAAGAGAAAAATCAAGAAATCACTGCTCAGTAATTAGGTATTCATGAGCATCAAAGAATTTCTACATAAGGGCAACAAGGCTGGGGAGAGGCCTTGAGCACAGCCCTATGAGGAGAGGCTGAGGGAGCTGGGGTTGTTCAGTCTGGAGAAGAGGAGGCTCAGGGCTGACCTCATTGCTCTCTACAACTACCTGAAGATGGTTGTAGCCAGGAAGGGGTTGGTCCCCCAGGTAATCAGCACCAGAACAAAGGGACACAGTCTCAAGCTGTGCTAGGGGAAGTTTAGGCTCAAGGTGAGGAGAAAGTTCTTCATGGAGATAGTCATTAGTCATTGGAATGTGCTGCCCAGGGAGGTGGTGGAGTCACCATCCCTGGAGGTGTTCAAGAGGAGATTGGACGTGGCACTTGGTGCCATGGTTTAGTCATGAGGTCTGTGGTGCCAGGTTGGACTCGATGATCCTCAAGGTCTCTTCCAACCTTGGTGATACTGTGATACTGGAAAAATAGACCATTATGTTCAGTAGATGTCCATGAATATGAAAATTCAAAGGATTTAAAGCCTGTATTTAATGCCTTTTTTATATTAATGCTTTGTAATTCAAGCCTTGGTGAGAGGAAATCCACTGCATTGCTGCTGCCTCAGTGTGGATGCTGCTACATGTCTTCTGTCCGCTTCTGGAACAGCTTTCTAATCCTTGTTGCTACATACAGTGTGTGTAACATCATCTCTTATTTTCAGGCACTGTATGTTAATCCACTAGATTCTTACAATATACATTGGCCTATTAGAAGAGGACAGCTGAATCTCCACGCAGGACCTGGTGGCTCCCTCACTGCAGTGCTAGCAGATCTTGAAGTTATTTGGTCTCATGCAATACAAAAATACCTGGAAATACCACTGAAAGACCTAAAGGTGAGCTGTGAACACATGCATGTGGGCTGTATCCACTTCTGGTAGTGTTATTGGTAGCCTCTTACTGGTGCTTGTCTTAATGAACAATTCCTTTCTTCTGGTGAGCATAGTTCCTAAGATTTCACTTGGAATTTTGTGCATGTCTTTAAGACAAAAGCTGTTCTGGAACTTCTACCAAGGAAGTTTGGAAATTCCATTACAGAAATGTCAGTTTTAGTCTCTTTGGGATTGGTTTTGTTGACTAAAAAGAGGGATCTGGAGGTGCTGGAACGTGTCCAGAGAAGGGCCACAAGGATGAGCAGAGGGCTGGAGCACCTCTCCTGTGAGGACAGACTGAAGGAGTTGGGGCTGTTCAGTCTGGAGAAGAGAAGGCTCAGAGGTGACCTCATTGTGGCCTTCCAGGATCTGAAGGGGGCTACAGGAAGGCTGGGGAGGGACTTCTCAGGATCTCAGGCAGTGATAGGACTAGGGGGAATGGAATGAAGCTGGAGGTGGGGAGATTCAGGCTGGAGGGGAGGAGGAAGTTCTTCCCCATGAGAGTGGTGAAGCCCTGGAATGGGTTGTCCAGGGAGGCGGTTGGGGCCCTGTCCCTGGAGGTGTTTAAACCCAGGCTGGATGAGGCTCTGGCCAGGCTGATCTAGTGTGGGGTGTCCCTGCCCATGGCAGGGGGGTTGGAACTCGATGATCCTTGTGGTCCCTTCCAACCCTGACTGATACTCTGATACTGTGATACTGTGAAAAAGGAGTCATCTGAGGAATGGGTAGTTAATTCCTGCATAATTTCTACTTCTTGCTAAGACATTCTTTCCCTCTCTGATGTACTTTTAAACATTTTGGTGACTTATGAACTCTTAACCTAGTACTTTATTGAAACCCTTTCCACCATTTTGCTGCTTCTACTAAGCTTTATGTTACATGGTTTCTTCCTTAGCATGGGGTAGTCAAAAATACAAAGACAAACCTGAGAGCTTGCTTTAATTTACTGTTTTTCTCTTCAGTATTACAGATGCATTTTACTGATTCCAGACATCTACAACAAACAGCATGTGAAAGAACTGGTAAATATGATCCTGATGAAGATGGGCTTCTCAGGTAAAATCATACATCAGCAAGCAAGTCTTACTTTCAGTGGAATATACATCTAGATCTTATTGCTTCCCTTCTGGAAGAATTAAACTGGTGATTCAGACAGGAAGGTGTTTTTTATACAGAGTTAAAGGTGGATTGAAAGGAAAGCACACAGTAAAATTTGAGCTTGTTTTGCAACTAACTACTTAAAGAACATAACTCTAATGCTAACAGTAATGATATTGGATTGAAAAATAGGGGGGGAAAAAAGGAGGAAAATGCTTCATGTGCACTTGATAACCAAGACCCTGTGATACTGAGTACAAGGAAAATGGAAGTTTGGAGCAAATATCTTCAAACTTGGGGTGGGGGGAAGACAAAAAGATCTGTAAGCCCCACCTCCCACCTCATCCTCATGAAATATACAAACTTCCAGTGCAGAGTCAGGCTATGGATGGGTTTTAAAAGACATTAAGATAGAATAGAATAGACCAGACCAGACCAGACCAGGTTGAAAGAGACCTTCAAGATCATCATGTCCAACCTATCATCCAACACCACCTAATCAACTAACCCATGGCACCAAGCACCCTATCAAGTCTCCTCCTGAACACCTCCAGGGATGGTGACTCCACCACCTCCCCAGGCAGCTCATTCCAATGGGCAATCACTCTCTCTGTGTAAAACTTCCTCCTAACCTCCAGCCTAAACCTTCCCTGGCACAGCCTGAGACTGTGTCCTCTTGTTCTGGTACTGGTTGCCTGGGAGAAGAGACCAACCTCTGCCTGTCTACAACCTCCCTTCAGGTAGTTGTAGAGAGCAATAAGGTCACCCCTGAGTCTCCTCTTCTCCAGGCTAAGCAACCCCAGCTCCCTCAGCCTCTCCTCATCAGCAGCATGGCTCTGGAGCTTGGCATGAACTGGATAATTTGTTTTCTCATATTGCTAGGAATTGTTGTGCACCAGGAGTCTGTCTGTGCCACTTTTGGAAGTGGTTTAAGCAGCGCATGCATAGTAGATGTGGGAGATCAGAAGACAAGTGTTTG
The DNA here is from genome assembly GCF_026170545.1 of Melanerpes formicivorus. Classification (NCBI taxonomy): domain Eukaryota; kingdom Metazoa; phylum Chordata; class Aves; order Piciformes; family Picidae; genus Melanerpes; species Melanerpes formicivorus. The sequence continues at coordinate 1,849,253 of NW_027142390.1, forward strand.
CTGTGTAGAAGACGGTGTTTCCCACCGCAACACCAGGTATATATTGTAACCATGTACTTAGATGCTTACCAAAGCCTTGACTTTAAAAACAAGGGGTTTTTTTGACTGTAAGCTGTGTGACAGGGTCATCATGTTACAGTATGAACCTTAAGGAATTCTAGCATCTTTAATCCATCTCTGTGCTTCAGGCTGTGCCTCGCGTATGGCGGATCGGATGTGTCAAGGTGTTTTTACTGGCTGATGCAGCGAGCAGGATTCCCATATAGAGACTGCCAGTTAACTAATAAATTGGATTGCCTGTTGCTCCAGCACTTAAAGGAAACATTTTGTCATCTAGACCAGGTAAGAAGGGAAGGTGGTATAATCTCCCAAGTATTTTTTTGTTTTCCTTCATAGAATAGAATAGACCAGACCAGACCAGACCAGGTTGGAAGAGACCTTCAAGATCATTGTGTCCAACCTATCATCCAGCACCACCCAACCAACTAAACCATACAACCAAGCACCCTGTCAAGTCTCCCCCTGAACACCTCCAGCAATGGTCACTCCACCACCTCCCCAGGCAGCCCATTCCAATGGCCAATCACTCTCTCTGTGTAGAACTTCCTCCTGACCTCCAGCCTAAACCTCCCCTGGTGCAGCCTGAGACTGTGTCCTCTTGTTCTGGTGCTGGTTGCCTGGGAGAAGAGACCAACCTCTGCCTGGCTACAACCTCCCTTCAGGTAGTTGTAGACAGCAATAAGGTCACCCCTGAGTCTCCTCCAGGCTAAGCAGCCCCAGCTCCCTCAGCCTCTCCTCACAGGGCTTGTGTTCCAAGCACCTCACCAACTTTGTTGCCCTTCTCTAGACATGCTCCAGCAGCTCAACCTCCTTCCTAAACTGAGGGGCCCAGAACTGGACACAGAACTCAAGGTGTGGCCTAACCAGTGCAGTGTACAGGGGCAGAATGACCTCCCTGCTCCTGCTGGCCACACTGTTCCTGATGCAGGCCAGGATGCCATTGGCCCTCTTGGCCACCTGGGCACACCGCAGGCTCATGTTCAGCCTACCATCAACCAGCACCCCCAGGTCCCTCTCTGCCTGGCTGCTCTCAGCCACTCTGACCCCAGCCTGTAGCTCTGCCTGGGGTTGCTGTGGCCAATGTGCAGAACCTGGCACTTGGATGTGTTCAATCTCCTGCCCTTGGACTCTGCCCATCTGTCCAGTCTGTTGAGGTCCCTCTGCAAAGCTCTGAATGCTACTCTGAGGAACCTTTTGCAGTCTATAGTTGCTTGTAAATGGAATGAAATGTAGTGGTTTACTCATGAGAACACTGGCAAAAGATGGGGAAGCTTCAGACTTGAAGGATTCGCAATTTATTTTTCTTCTAGTTGAAAGGAATCTCAACTTGTAGAAAGGTAGTTTGTTCTTACTACTGAAGGAAGCTGATAGTAGTTACATATTTGCTGGCTTTCAGCTTGAGTCTTGTAAGATTTGTCATCACAAACCTTAATTTCAGAGGCTTAGGCATGTAGAAAGATGGTTTGGCAAGGAAGAGAATAGGTAAATGAAATTTACAGTAGGAGCAATTCTGTTCCTTTTTGTTATTTCCTGTAGTTCATTAAATAGATGATGCAGGTCATTAGAGAGATATAAAAGATACAACATGTGTTACTTGTTTCTTACCTTAGGATATTTCTGGATTGCAAGACCACGAGTTCCAGATTCGCCATCCAGATTCTCCAGCTCTGTTATACCAGTTCCGGCTAGGAGATGAGAAATTACAGGTGATGCTTCGTGGATTGCTGGGGGGGTTTGTAACTAAAGAAATCATATTTAGCATTCAGGCTCAGGGCCTCATTTTCTATCTCTCCAGTGCTACAAGATTTATGGATTGCTCTTAAGATAAACTTGCTGACAGCTTTAAAATCAGTTCCTGTATGTGTGGAAGGGCCTCACTGCAAGCACTAGTGGGTGCACAAGAGTTCATGAGTAGCATTAGCCAGAATGGTTGTACCTTTGACTACATATAATCATATTTATCCTTCAAGAGCAAGGAGTGATGGAAGATTTTTACTTTGCCATTTAATGTAGTAATTCTACAACAAACTGCATTTGCATACTTAATTATCATACAATGCCAGGATGCATAAAGAAATCTGTCTGCATGCAAAATTGAATGGCTTGGGGACTTCTTAATCACACAGAGCTGAAGGCACTTCAGCCTTTCACAAAACTCTTTGGGGGGAAAAAAAAAGTGTCCTTCATTTTCACTTGTGAGAAATAGAAAAGACTTTTTTTACAGTAAATACCAGAACAATAAAACTGTCATTAAACCCATGTCAAATCTCCCATTCTGCAGGCCCCAATGGCTCTGTTTTATCCAGCAACCTTTGGAATTGTTGGACAAAAAATGACAACTCTGCAACACAGGTCACAAGGTGACCCTGAGGATCCTCATGATGAACATTACCTGCTGGCCACACAAAGTAAGCAGGAGCAGGTGTGTAAATGCTCATTTTATTTGTCATTAAGTGTCATTGAATTGGAGAATAAAACTGGGACTCGTTAGCTCATCTCAGAAACCAAAGTTTGTTATTTGGGCCAGAAGCACTACAAAGTAAATTTAGAGTAAAGAATTACAGATGTCTAGACAAGTCCTCAATTAGAAGTGTTTACTTTCAGAGTCTAAGAGGGCTTCATATTATGGCATTGATACATGTGATGGAGTTGAAGATAAAAGCCTTACTTTGAAAGAGGATTAAAATTTAATACTACTACTACTAATAATAATAATAATAAACAACCAGGTTGGAAGAGACCTTCAAGATCATCGTGTCCAACCCATCAACCAATCCAACCCACCTAAACAACTAAACCATTGCTTAACCTTTCTGTGCAAAAAGGTGGTAAGAAGTACAGTGGAGTTTAGTAAAGTCATTGTATTTTTCTGTAGCCTGATGAAGACCTTCCTTCATTTTTCATAGTTCAACTTGTTTTCTCCTTTTCAAGTCCTCAAAAGCTACAGCTGATAGAAAATCTGTGTCGAAGCCTGGTGCGTTCGAGGGAGACTTGAGAAGTCAAGCCTCAGACATTTCAGAGAGGATGTACCCACAAGAAGTGGAACTGGGATCTTCCCAGGGTGATTGCATGATCCCTGGCAACGATTCAGAGGAACCTTTAACTGCACACATGTCCAGGAAAACAGCCATTTCTCAGTTTGAAGGCAAAGCCTTAGGCCTTGACAAAGCCATTCTCCACAGTATTGACTGCTGTGGTAAGAATTATCTTTGTACAGTTCCGTGGCATGTGTCAGTCAGTGTGGATTGTGCTGACTCCTACCTGCTGCCAAAATAGCTCATGTGTTCCTGAGCTTTTAGCATCTCTAGAGTAGCTGTGCTGTTTCTTACACTTGCATCTTTGCTGAACTTTCCTGAGCTAGTTTGAACCTTCCAGGAACTGAATAAGAGTTTTAAATCCAAACACCAGTCTCTATCTGGTTGGACTTGCACTGAATTCTTCACAAAACAAAGACAGGCTGAAGTAACTTTAAAAAACCCAAATATGTTTCTATATATCCATTCATTCCAGCATCTGATGATACAAAAAAGAAGATGTACAGCTCCATCCTGGTAGTGGGAGGAGGCCTTATGTTTCATAAAGCTCAGGAGTTTCTACAACACCGAATTCTCAACAAAATGCCACCTTCCTTTAGGAGAGTCGTTGAAAACGTCGAAGTCATCACAAGACCTAAGGTATGCTGTTAATTGATTGCTAATTGCTAAACTGTTAGTAAACTACAATTGGTTAAAGTCTTCAAAATAGTAAAGAAAAATATTTAGTCTTTCAAAACTACAGATTAGAATAGAATAGAATAGACCAGACCAGACCAGGTTGGAAGAGGCCTTCAAGATCATCACATCCAACCTATCATCCAACACCACCCAAACAACTAAACCATGCAACCAAGCACCCTGTCAAGTCTCCTCCTGAACACCTCCAGTGATGGTGACTCCACCACCTCCCCAGGCAGCCCATTCCAATGGGCAATCACTCTCTCTGTGTAAAACTTCCTCCTAACCTCCAGCCTAAACCTCCCCTGGCATCTGAGGAAGACCAGGAGGGCTTTCAGCCAGGTACAGGCAGGAAGTTACAGAGGTACAGCAAGTGTTACTAGCATTGGTCACTGAAGTGTTTATTAGCTAAAGGCTAAAATAAGCAGTTAGTACTGGCCAGTGAAGTTAACTGGTCTGCTCAGGAAGAAATTCTGTTAGGGTTTATTGCTATTAAGTTAAAGGAAAGCACAGCATTAATGCCAAATGGAAATAGCTTTGAACCAGGCAAGAGTTGCAAAATTAAAACTGGAGTATTTTTCAGAGCCTTCTTTGCAGGATTTCCATTACACTCCTAGAAGGCAGCTTAAAAAAGAGTGACTTTTCTAAACACTTAAGTAGTCTTTCCATATTGTTATCTCACTATTTTGTTCCTGAATAACTTTGTAAAACTTCTTTTCTCCTCCCTGAACCTCCGAGATTCTCAGTGCTGGATGCTGCTGGCAAAAGTTCAGATGACTGTGCAAATGTACACCCGTGATCACATGCCATCTGTCTTTTGAATGTAGGATATGGATCCCCGCTTGATTGCATGGAAAGGAGGTGCAGTTTTGGCCTGCCTCGATACAACTCAGGAGCTGTGGATATACCAGCGCGAGTGGCAGCGGTTTGGTGTCAGAATGCTGCGGGAGCGGGCTGCGTTTGTATGGTAATGGGTGTGTCTGCAGTGGAACACGATCAATGGGCAATGCCTTTCCCCAGGTGGCTCCTTTTCCCAGTGCAGCTGTATTGATTGTCTGCTGAGAGATAGTTTTATATTTTGTAAAAACTAACTTCAGCTGAGGCTTTCTCAAAACCTGGTGCCAAAGCCCTCAGCATGGTCATGGTTCACCTTTCGAATTGCATCCATTGCACTCTATGTACAGAAGGTGACACTGTGAGGCAGAAAATAGTTACATGGCAGCTGTTGAGCCAAAATTCATTCTGGATATCTGTACACAGAAGCAGGATCTGAAGAGTGCTTGTTGAGGGTTTAATGGCTTATTCTCAGCCATCCTCTCATGCTACCAGAAGATGGGATTTCTAAATAAGCTATCAGCATGGGAAAAACCCAAACTACTCTTTGCTGTTGGTATTTTGCTGATATAATAAATTATATTGTTCAGTGGAAAGACTTAAGAATGTGGAAGTGGAGTATTTTATCTTGCCTGTTCTTATCATCAGAAGCTCTTGCTAGCTTTTCATTATCCATAGTAACTATCCAGTTATGGACCCCTCAGGAACAGTTCTAGGCCCCTCAGTTTAAGAAGGACATCGAGACACTTGAACGTGCCCAGAGAGGGGCAACAAGGCTGGGGAGAGGCCTTGAGCACAGCCCTGTGAGGAGAGGCTGAGAGAGCTGGGGTTGTTTAGCCTGGAGAAGAGGAGGCTCAGGGGTGACTTCATTCCTCTCTACAGCTACCTGAAGGGTAGTCTCTAACTCTCACGAATAGAATAGAATAGAATAGAATAGACCAGACCAGACCAGACCAGGTTGGAAGAGACCTTCAAGATCATCACGTCCAACCTATCATCCAACGCCACCCAACCAACTAAACCATGCAACCAAGCACCCCATCAAGTCTCCTCCTGAACACCTCCAGCGATGGTGACTCCACCACCTCCCTGGGCAGCCCATTCCAATGGGCAATCACTCTCTCTGTGTAAAACTTCCTCCTAACCTCCAGCCTAAACCTCCCCTGGCACAGCCTGAGACTGTGTCCTCTTGTTCTGGTACTGGTTGCCTGGGAGAAGAGACCAACCTCTGCCTGTCTACAACCCCCCTTCAGGTAGTTGTAGAGAGCAATAAGGTCACCCCTGAGCCTCCTCTTCTCCAGGCTAAGCAACCCCAGCTCCCTCAGCCTCTCCTCAGAGGGCTTGTGTCATCACCCTCTGAAAAGTAGGTTAATGAAATACATGCACCACTGATTACCCCAGTGAGAAGGTAAATCAATAGGAAAGAAATTCTATAATGAGATAAAATGGTTCAACACATCTCCTCTTCCACCATTACTTCAAACTTCAATGAAGGTTTGAAAAATTAAGCCCAAAAGGCCCTTTAGAAAAGAAATGTTCTAGGCATCACATAAGTGGTGTCCAGAGCTGATAGTTCATTTCTATGTGAATGTAACATTATAGTCAATACAATTTAGTACCTTTGATGTGCTTGTAAGTGAAGCAGAAGCAGTACTCTCTAAACAACTTATGGTCACCCATGCATATTGATGGGCTCCACTTCTCCAAGCCCATAATCCAAACATACTGTAATCCAAACAGTATTGATGCTAAAATATCACTAACCTTTGTGCTGGTAATTCCTGCATTGGTTTACTGGCTTTCCAAGATTTTTGTCATAGTATGAATCAATGTAGTAATGCATACAGCATAATCCATCCTCTTCTCCCTGACAGAAAATAAAACAACAGTTTCCATGAGACCCTAATCATCAGTTCTAGAGGCTGGTGCTCAGGAGTCTGTTCCACATGAGGGTCAGGTCAGGGTTACACACCAGCAATTCAACCTACCCTTTTTAAATCTCTCCTCAGCCACATCCAATGGGCAGAGCTCACCAAAATTGAAGGAATCAGCAAATTAACTTTGTTTTATTTTTTAAGGATACTGCTGACAACAGAGTTTGGAATCAATATGGACGACCACTATGATCTAAGCACTGTTCAGTTTAATTAAGGAACCTCTACAGCTTATCTAGACTCACAGAGCAGAGGTGGCATAGCTTCATTGGTTCCCCACAAGTGTCCACACATCCTACTGTTATACATTATTGGTTAAACTACTAATATCAGAGGAGGTTGTTGATCAATGTGTGCATCCTGTTACTCCCAGATCATTCTCTGTGTTTATAGCCACCAGTACCTTGCTTTAGTTGCATGCTGCAGGCACAGCACTGTTTTGCTAAACTGCTAGCTACTTCTACACTTGTGCTAAGCATGGCCTACCACTATGTCAAGCTCTAGGGTTCTATTACCAGATTGCTCACCCTACTTATTGCTATGATTGCCACAGGATACCCAACATGATTTTTTTTGTTCTTACTAATGTCATCAGAGTGGTTAAGAGCTCTAGCTGCTGCTATGCCATCAAAGGTCCAACCCCCCCCCCATTCACTAAAAAGAAATAGAATAGTTCTTAAATTGATATTTCATGCATGTTTACATAGATTTCTATATTTTTACACATATCTTCCACAGTCATTTTATTTGCTTGCTGAATAACAGCATTGAAGTTCCAAGAAAATATCCAAACACATTGTAAACACCTGTCAGGTTGGTTTGAGGCATTCTTGATCACCATGTCAGTTAAAGATCACTTATTGTAACCTACACATTTACTCAAAGTTCCACAGGGGACAGTTAGTCTTTTCCATTAGTGAATAATTAGTCAGAACCAACCACCTAGAGACAGTACCTGCTTTTCTGCTAATCTGACAGAGAGTGAAAAACACTAACAAGCAGTTCTCCCAGAAAAATTATTAATCATCCAATACATTCCAAGCAGAGCCATAAGGACAGACTCAGGGAAATAATCACCATCTACAAGCAGTATCAAAGGTATAGGAGCAGAGGCTGTTGTCATTACAAGGGGTCTGAAGTACGTTCTTAGCACAGTTGTCTTGACATCATTATGCTACCATGATCGTTCTGAACAGGAAAACAAGACTCTTGGGGCCATCCTCCAGCAATCCCAAAGAACAGTGGCACTGACTCTTTACACAACACTGATCCTTGGCCCTTTTCCAAGGAATTTTATGGGATTTTATCCCCACCACCACCTTTTAATGTAGTTTAGCCTACACCAAACATGCCCTAAAGTAGGATACGCTGAAGATACTTAAGATGACAAAGCCACAGAAGAAGTAGATATGTTACAGTTACAAAGGCCCCACAGTATTTTTAGCACCTTTACCTACCCAATAGCACACAGTTGAGAATTTCTGTTGAACACACACTTGTCTGTGACAACTACTAAAAAGGACTGCTCATCATTGCTGAGGTAACAAGTTGCTTAACATGCTGATGTCGTGGGACAATTGATTTTACTGTTTGCTCACTTCCAAAGCAAGGTGTTCTCCTGAAAATGCTCATTGCACAAATAAGGATGGCAAGCAAAGCCTTGAAGTACAAATTCTAGCACAACTTACAAACGCAGTCCTCGAGCACTGCGTCCACAGGTTCAGCAAGCCAGGCGTCACCACTCTCGATCTCTTTTGCTTTAAGGAAAACAATGTCTCTTGTCTGCTCCACTTACGGGTGGGTGAAAAAGTTGAAGAGCTCCAGGACAGGAGCGGGAGGTCGCCTCCGGGCCGGGGCTGGGCAGCTCCGCCCTGCTCGCCCCCGTTCCAGCCACTCCTGGGGGGCCATGGTCTAAGCTCAGGGCTCTGCTCGGGCCGGCGTCCGGCAGTGGCGCGGCCACCGAGCTGCCGCGGGCTAGCGGGACGGCTGAGGCGGCGGACTTCGGCCCTTTGCCGCCCGGGCCGGTTTCGAAACAGCACGAAGTCGTTCTGACTCATCTTTCACGGAGGCCAAAGGGTGCTTTTCTGTGCCCCGCGGCCGCAGCCCGCCCTCCGCTCCGCGCCCTCCCGTCGGCGGCCCCACGCCTCGCAGGGACCACCCCCATCCTGGGCTCTGGGCAGCGCCGCCGCGGACCGTGCGAGTGAGCGGGGCCGCAGCTCTGGGCTGCGGAGGCTCTTACAGGGAGTTCTAGGGACCGTGAAGAGTGAAAACGGGGAGGGCGGGAGAGCGGAGTCAGGCCACAGGAGAAAACGAGGTGGCGCCCCGTGGATGCTGTCCAGCCGAAGGGACAAGTCCATGACCAACCTTCTCGGGGCGGCCGGGCGTGAGCAGATGTAAGGGACCCCAACAGGGTGAGAGGCAGCCCGCAGACCTGGGGGCGTTCACAGCAGCCTGACGCCCCGGGCCGGCAGAGACGGTTGCTCATAAAGGAGGAAGCAAAAAGGTAAGTAGGCTCGAACGGTACCATCCGTGTAAATGAAACATAACAAAGTTTCTGTAAGTGAATGAACTTTTTCACTGGCAAGTCTGAAAGGAAAGTTCAACCGAGGAAATGAGTACAGCCCTGTGGTGCCACCTTTTAGTGAGAAAGTGTAGATTATGTGTAAGTGATTCATTAAGGCATGTTTGCTTTTAGTGAAAATACCCAGACATTTTTAAAAAAATCCAGGGCTTACAGTACAAAACGAAACTCAAATGTATGAAAAGCAACATTAGCAACCTAACTAATTTCTGAAAAATCAGATTTCACAAGCACAATACAGGATTAAATGTATTTCCAGGAGAAAGTTGGCTTGTATCTTTCAGATGAGCAGTGCATTACAGTGTAACAGTCCCTGGATAGCTTGCTGTCTGTAGACTCCATGGCAAAGGTGTAGACAGAAGACATGGGCAAGGAAGAAATAACCATCTACAAGCCCAGGATAATTTTCATACCAAGAGGAATGTTTTCAAGCCAAGAGAGCAAGAGAAACATACTTCAGACTGTCCACCAGCATCCGTACCTATGGCACTTACATGGGCTGTGAAAATCTTGCATTTAGACTATGCAATGCAGAGCTAAACCTGTGTTGCTTGCAAGGCTCATGGCCTATTCTGAAGGTAAAAACGTTGCCATTCCTACTCAGAATAAGGGTCTGGTGGTGTTAACTTTAACTGCACTCCTGCAGGATCTGGTTTTAATGGTAAGATAGAAAGCTGCAGATGAACAGATTTTCTCTTAACCGGTCTTAGGAGACATGCTTTAAACCCCAGCGGCACCGCCTTAGGGATAGCTGAAAATCAGCGTGACTCTTACATGTGTTTTGTAGAGATGTTGTTCTAGATTTGGTCTGACAAAAGGTACAATGGGTCACCATTCCCATCACTGTGAATTGGCTTTGCAGTGTCAGTGGCTGTCCTAAACCTGCAGAGAAGTTTATGAAGTTGTTTTTCTTACATTTTTACCTACTAGAGGCAGACAAAGAGAGACCACAAAGTAAACAAATGCTTCCAACCTTTATGGTGTGGGCAAATACTTGAAAATGTGCTTTGTATGTCTGCCTCAGGAAGCAGAAGCAAATCCATGCATAGACTGCATTAAAATACTAACAAACCAGCAGGTTTCAGAGGTTATTGGTGTACTGGCATTGTTGGTGACTTTTGGATAGTGGGAATGAGTAAAGTACACAGTTTTACCTGACAATTACTGACACTTTAAGGGTCATGCACTGACTGTATTAATGCTGACATCTTAATTAGGACTTCTGTTCGTTTTTCTAGGGCAAACCTCTGGCTTTTTGTTCAAAACTGTGCAACAGTGATACTTACCAGTAAGGATGTCATACTTAGTGAAAGGGGCTCAGCACTGCAGCCCTGTGAAGCAGATGCACAAACGAGCAGGAGCTCTGCTGACAGCACGCATATTAAAGAACATATTTGGCAGCAGTGAACAACAACTCAAAATGTCACGTGCATCATCTCACCTTAGTTCTGAAAAGGCAAACTCTTACAATTATATCATTGTTGGGGCTGGATCAGCAGGATGTGTATTAGCCAACAGGCTGACCGAAGACCCCCTCAGTACTGTGTTACTTTTGGAGGCAGGCCCTAAAGATACCCTTCTAGGCAGTAAAAGACTGATGTGGAAGATTCATATGCCTGCTGCATTAACATACAACCTCTGTGATGAGAAATATAACTGGTATTACCACACCACATCACAAAAGCATATGGATAACCGAATTATGTACTGGCCCCGAGGAAGAGTGTGGGGTGGCTCCTCCTCCCTCAATGCTATGGTATACATCCGGGGACATGCAGAAGATTACAATCGATGGAGCAGGGAAGGGGCTACAGGATGGGACTATGAACATTGCTTGCCCTATTTTAAGAAGGCACAGTCACATGAACTGGGGCCAGATCAGTACAGAGGTGGAAATGGACCCCTGAATGTGTCAAGAGGGAAAACAAACCATCCTCTTCATTGTGCATTCCTGGAGGCAACCCAGCAAGCTGGGTATCCCTTCACAGATGACATGAATGGTTATCAGCAAGAAGGATTTGGCTGGATGGACATGACTATACACCAAGGTAAATCATAAAGGGGTCCTTAAGTATCACAGTATCACCAAGGTTGGAAGAGACCTCGAGGATCATCGAGTCCAACCTGTCACCACAGACCTCACGACTAGACCGTGGCACCAAGTGCCACATCCAATCCCCTCTTGAACACCTCCAGGGATGGGGACTCCACCACCTCCCCGGGCAGCACATTCCAATGAGGAATGACTCTCGGTGAAGAGCTTTCTCCTCACCTCCAGCCTAAACTTCCCCTGGCACAGCTTGAGACTGTGTCCCCTTGTTCTGGTGCTGGTTGCCTGGAAGAAGAGACCAACCCCTTCCTAGCTACAACCACCTTTCAGGTAGTTGTAGAGAGCAATGAGGTCAGCCCTGAGCCTCCTCTTCTCCAGGCTAAACAACCCCAGCTCCCTCAGCCTCTCCTCACAGGGCTGTTGCTCAAGACCTCTCCCCAGCCTTGTTGCCCTTCTCTGGACACCTTCAAGTGTCTCAATGTCCTTCTTAAACTGAGGGGCCCAGAACTGGACACAGTACTCAAGGTGCAGCCTAACCAAAGGAGAGTACAGGGGCAGAATGACCTCCCTGCTCCTGCTGGCCACACTGTTCTAATGCAGGCCAGACAAGTAACTTGCATTTCTGGATGACCTGTGGTACTTCTGAAAGAATTTTGGAATGTGGACATACAATCTGCTCTGAATGTCATGTGGTTGTTTAGGTTACTGAAGAGCTATGGCACTCTGTATTTACATCCTGCTCATTTTGCAGCAGCTTGCTAACAGTCTGGTGAATATTTCATGGGAAAAATTCATTGGCAAATTTTGAGCCATAGCTAAATTTGGGAAGGAAAGTAGATGTTCAGAATGTCGTGGTAAATTTTGTGATGCTGAAATGAAATCTTTAGCTATTGTATCAAGTCACCTTGGCTTTAACTCTGTGAAGGTTTTTCTCTCTGTAGACACCCTGATAGCTATTGGCCAAAATCTTGAAGAATACTGAGCATGACTGGTTTGATGCTTAATGGAAATAATACATTTTAGGTCAAAGATGGAGCACAGCTAGTGCTTACCTTCACCCGGCCATATCACGCCCAAACTTGTCAGTTTCAGAGAAGACACTCGTAACAAAAATCTTGTTTCAAGGAACAAAAGCCATTGGTGTTGAATATGTGAAAAATGGTCAAAGGAAAAAGGTAAGAGATTTTTACTTTCTGGCATGAAAGGTATGAGTCAAAGCAAAATTCTTTTGTTAACCTCAAACTTCTATTGAAAGTAGCACTTCACTATGCAAAAGGTCTAGGTCTGCTTTTCAGAGGTGATTGTTGTCTCTGTCAGTACAGAATCCCTTGGCAGCTATTCCACAGTAGGTCTGTGTTTAATGTGTATCGATTTAGAGATTAATGTCCCTGTTAAGATTCCTCCTCTCAGTGCTGAGGGGACAAGCCATAACTTGATGTTGTGCGAGAGTGTTGTGTAGGGTTTCTGTCTGGAATTTATGGTGCAATCAACATGAGCCAGTAGTGTGCTCTTGCAGCCCAGAAGGCAAACCATATCCTGGGCTACACCAAGAGGAGTGTGGCCAGCAGCGCAAGAGAGCTGATTCTTCCCTTTTACTCTGCTCTTTTGAGACCTCACCTTGAATACTGCAGCCAGTTCTGGTGTCCCCATCATACAAGGGTGGTAGAGCTGTCGGAGCAAATCCACAGGAGGGCCATGAGGATGAACGAAGGGCTGGAGCACCTCTGCTGTGAGGACAGGCTGAGGGAGCTGGGGTTGCTCGGCCTGGAGAAGGGAAACCTTACAGCTGCCTTCCAATACCTACAAGAATGACAGAGAAAATGCTGTTCAGGCATAGGAAAATCATAGATAATGCAGTCTGCTTGTCTTAAGGGATAATGAGGCATTCACTTCTACTGTGCTGTCATGTATTCAGTTTTGGAACAGTAGCAATGAAATATGCTGATGAGGCATGCCTTCTGTTTGTCTGTGGAATGGATATTTTCCAGTCACAGTCCAACTCCCACTGAACATGCAGACCCAAACCATTCTCATTTCCCTTAACTCATTGCTATTACAGCTGATTATGGAGTATGTAACTTGGCAATTGCCTAAAAGGGATTTGTATGACAATAATTTAAGGTGTTTAGTCACAAACACACAATTATAAATCAATTAGAAAAGTGTAATAGTAATCTCCTAAGGAGTACAAATTTTGGTGGTTTGAGCTCAGGAAGGCTTACAAAACTCGACAACCAAGTGTTCTGTAGCACCACCTGCTAAATGTTAAAATGCAATATAATTAAACTGTTGCCCCATTTTCCAGTGCACAGAACAAATCTGTTGTTTTCTGAGTGGGCTGGGAACGGTAACACCAGTTGCAGACAATGTAATTGACTTAAGGAGCTATTTAATGTCTGTGAGAAAAGCATCTCTACTTAGTGTTCTTGGGCCACTATCAAGATTAATTTTGTTGAGGAAAGTCATGGAAAGCTAATTAGCTATGATCAAAGACTTTCTGAACACTGGACCACTTTACCTGCAAAATTCTTGATTTGCTATGAATTTTCATACATACTAATACATGTATGAATTATACATACATACATATATATATATATTTATAGCCTATGTCATAAAAAGTACACCTCCAAGCATTTCCCTTCCTTTTTTTGCCCCCCAACATCAAAACTGCCAGACTTGTCAGCTTTTACTTTCTGGAAAATTTTATGCCTGTTACACTGAATAGAATAGAATAGAATAGAATAGAATAGAATAGAATAGACCAGGTTGGAAGAGACCTTCAAGATCATCGTGTCTAACCTATCATCCAACACCACCCAACCAACTAAACCATGCAACCAAGCACCCCATCAAGTCTCCTGAACACCTCCAGTGATGGTGACTCCACCACCTGCCCAGGCAGCCCATTCCAATGGGCAATCACTCTCTCTGTGTAAAACTTCCTCCTAACCTCCAGCCTAAACCTCCCCTGGCGCAGCCTGAGACTGTGTCCTCTTGTTCTGATACTGGTTGCCTGGGAGAAGAGACCAACCTCTGCCTGCCTACAACCCCCCCTTCAGGTAGTTGTAGAGAGCAATAAGGTCACCCCTGAGTCTCCTCCAGGCTATGCAACCCCAGCTCCCTCAGTCTCTCCTCATAGGGCTTGTGTTCCAAGCCCCTCACCAACTTTGTTGCCCTTCTCTGGACACCCTCCAGCAAGTCAACATCCTTCCTAAACTGAGGAGCCCAGAACTGGACAGAATATCAAGATGAGTATCAAGATGAAACACTTATGTTTCTGCAGGCTGTTTTAGGCAGGATCTCTTTTATGTCAGTCATCAGTGAAGTTAAAATGTGACCAAAATCTTACTCAAGCGTGATGACAAAAGTAGGTAAGGCAGGCCAAGCAAACTTGGAGTTTCTGAGATCAGAATCTAGCAGAAATGTGCATTTACATGGAAGAATATTTTAATGTGTCATAGACTAAGTAACCCATGCAAAAGCGTTTCAAAGTTAGTTTTTCCTCTGCATGTTAGCTTTAGGCACAACTAAAGATTGTGGGGGGGCTGGGAATAACTATGGTGCTACCTGGAACTGCGGGCACCAGCTCTGTGTGTACCATAGAAAATAGAAATGTTCTATTTGTATCACATGCAAAATACAGAGCTGCTTGGGGATTCAGAAGTCACAGATGCACCATATCTTAGTCTTAACATACTAGTGACTGCCCAGAGCAAAACAATAACAGAACATGTCAGCACTGGCTATCTGTCAGCAGTATCAGATAAAAAGTATGCTAACAATTTATCAAAGCATATCTTCTTACTAGTACAAAGGCCATGCACCACCCTTCTGTGCAGCTGTGCACTCAGAAAGGGCAGGATCTCCACAAGGTAACACAAACTCTATGCTAATCTGCTAACACCTCACTGTATTGCAAGAAAGAAACAGCACTTTTTATATGTTGCTTTAGGAACTAAATGCTTCATCTAAAATAAAACCAAGCTGCTTGGTAACACCTTACATTCTATGAAAGTGGAGAATGTAGGTGGGCAAACACCAGGTATGCTTCCTTGAAGCCTTGTGGGCTTTGCTTGCTAATGAGAGGAAGTTCGGGGACGTAACTGTGTGCTTCACCTATTTTTTCCTCTCTAGACATGCTGATCTATTAGAATTCACAGATAAATGTTATAGTATGGCATTACTCTTGCAAATGAGTATTGCTTTCAAACCTCAGACTAGCTTAGCACTGCAGTTTGCAATAAATATCAATAGTTTCTTCTACGGTGCAGTTGTTCTTTCTTAAGGAGAGGTGAATCTTGAGTCTCTTACTTCTAACACATAAGAGTTACCGTTCAGTTTGTAACACAGTGTGCATACAAAAGGATCTCTTCTGTTTCAATAACTTAATATGACTAGGGAAGGGGTGGGGGGTGTTCATGAGCCATCTCATTGGAATAAAGAGGGATAGTCTGAGCAAGGTTAACTCATATCATCCTCCTCTAAAGAGTAGAGGGAAAAGGAGGAGGGTATCAGTATGTTTTTTTTACTCCACAGAGTTTTCCCTTTTAACAGTGAAAAACATTAAGAGGGGGTGGTGCTGATTCTAACTTTAAGAGATGTGGTAACTGGGAAGAAGTAGCCCCAGGTACAAATGATGCAGCAGGCTCTTGGTACTGCTAAATGACAGTATTCTGGGGCAGAAATCCTTGGAAAGAAGGTGTGTCCAAAATACTCGCAGAGATGGTTCTAGAAAATGCACAGAAAACCAAGTGAAAGATGGAGAAATAGGACATAGCAACCTGTGTCCTGACCAGCAGAGCTCAGACCCAAACTGTTTGATGAAAATGCTGTAAGCACACAGAATTACATAGACACTTATAGTCAGTATTTCCTCTTTAGTGTTCTAGTGGCCAAGGGGCTTCTGAGGACTACAATGAGCTAAGAAGCCAAACATTCAACGTGGCTGAATTAGGAAAATAAGCTTGTGATAATTTCTGAGGTGGCTTGTCTCTGAATTCAAAGTCTTCCTTAGGAAGGCATTGTTCAGTTTTAGTTTACAAACTGTCACTGAAAATGGAAGAGACACTTAGCTGACTGATTCAAGTGTCACAGGTACTTTTTTTTTCCTGGCAAGTAGTACAGGAGTTTATTGGGAGCCATGGCACTGGCTGGTAAGAATGTTTGGGTGATATAGAGTTAGAACAGACTGTAAATGTAAGACTAAATACAGAAATTATCTAAGCAAAAGACTGATAATTTCTCTCTGCAGGAACCTCTGGCAAAACAGGAATAAATTTAGAATGAGAAAAATGTGAAGGAATGGTCTAATCTGAGCTAACCTGGATCAGAATAGCATGTCTGAATAGAAGCTATTGACATGTTTCTTGCATTCACTTCAGGTTTAATAATGTTAGGACTTTTGTGTTCATTTCCTTCCAGGCTTTTGCCAGTAAAGAAGTTATTTTAAGTGGAGGTGCCATAAATTCTCCACAGCTGCTTATGTTGTCTGGGATTGGCAATGCAGATGATCTAAAAAAAATGGGGATTCCTGTTGTTTGCCATCTTCCTGGTAACTTTCTTATTTCTTTTAACCTTGTATCTTCCTGTGGATGCATTTCAAAGACCATTCAATGAAATGAATCCACGAAATTCAGTTGTCTGAATCATTTTCCTGTGTGAAATAACTATTTTTTTTTACCCCCTTTCTTATCCCTCCACCCCCTTTCTACTCCCTCCCTCCCCCCACCAGGAGTAGGGCAGAACCTTCAAGATCATTTAGAGGTATATGTCCAACAGAAGTGCACCAAACCTATTACTCTGTATCATGCACAAAAGCCACTTAACATGCTGAAGATTGGTCTAGAATGGCTTTGGAAGTTTACAGGTATGAAACAGAGAATGCAATCATTCTACCATTCATTGATTTAGAGTTATTACAGCCTTTTATCCATGATTTTAAAAAGCCAATTTTGTTCATGTGCTGGGAAATGACTTAAGCTTGCACATAGACTGGAATGAGTTATTAATCCTCCCCCCTTCCAAATCAGAATATTTGAAAGCTATTATCCCAGGTAACAGGATATGGTTTTTAACATATTTGTATCTTATTCTAAGGGGAAAAAAAAAAAATCTACAAATTTAAGAAAAAAATCTAAAAATCTACAGATTTAAGAAAAAAATCTACAAATCTTGGTGCTACTGAGCAAAGCCATTGCAAAAAAGGAAGGAAACAAACTGTATTTGAAATAGATACCAATAACTGAATTAAGCTGAGCAGAAATAAATTTCCTGAGTAATTGCCCCAGGATTGTTGCAGTGACACACTTGTCTTGCAGTAATTCAGCTATACCTTACAAAAGAGTCTGTTAAAGTACTCATCTGAAATGAGTAAAATAGTTTGGCCAAAGTTGAGCCCAAACTACTCACTGAATTATTTTCTTAGCACCTGACAATTTACACTTGTTGCCATGCAAGTAAATATTGAGCACTGACTGACAGCTTTAAACAATGTGAAATTAACATAATATAAAGGAGATTGCAGACTCTTCAGCTTTCCTCTTCAGGGCAGGTACTGTGCATGGTTCTGCCTATTTACATGTGACCAATGGAATAACTACACTGCGTGTCATGGCACATGCAGTGCAGTGATATCAGGATGCTGCAGCCAGTTCCCTGCTCACCTGTTAGGATCCTGGAACCAAAAGTGGCCCTGGAGTTAAACTCTGAGCCTGCCAGTTACAGAGACACAGCACTCTCAAACAAGTGGGATTTCCAAAGTTAGGCATATTTACATTTATCTAGTGATTTAAAAGCAGATGGAAGTGCTGCACAGTGCTGAAATTTTAAGCTGTTCATATTTTAAGCTGTTGCAATTATCACTCTGTGTATGTGTGTATATATACACACACACATTACTGATGGTAGTGAAACCAAGGGTAAAGAAGAAGTAGTTTTCTTCCTTTTCTGAGGTCTTTTAATGGCATTTCCTCTTTTATTTCTGCTCTCTAGGTGAGGGAGCCACTGCCCACTTGGAATCTGGTGGTTTTATTCGAAGTGAACCAGGGGTTCCTCACCCTGACATTCAGTTCCACTTTCTCCCTTCTCAGGTGATTGATCATGGCCGGGTTGCTTCCACAATGGAAGCTTACCAGGTGAGTTGCTGAAGAACATATTGCAGTAATTTTCTATAGCAATTAGCAAGGAAGCTTATGCTTTGCTGTAATATTGATAGTTTGGCCATATACAGAAAAAAGCCACCTTTGTTCATTGTAAGACAACAGAGCTGCCTTAACCACCTACATTAGGAAAATACATGAGTTTGTTATCTGATACTGCTACCAAAATGATGTTCTTTTGGTCCCTGGGAAAGCAGGCACACACTGAACTACTGTTTAAGTATCTGCACTACT
Source organism: Melanerpes formicivorus (assembly GCF_026170545.1). Lineage (NCBI taxonomy): Eukaryota > Metazoa > Chordata > Aves > Piciformes > Picidae > Melanerpes > Melanerpes formicivorus. The sequence goes on from NW_027142390.1 coordinate 1,867,819, forward strand.
GAAGTGCCACAATGCTATTGATTAGGACACCATCGTGCCAGATGCTGTGCAAAACTAAACTAAGGTGTCTCTTGTTCCACTGCAGTTTAGACAGAGGTTTAAGCAAGAATGTATGAGGCTGCTAATTTATTCACTGGCACAAATCCGAGCCTCCTTTTGGACTGCAATCTCAAACCAAAAGTCTCTGGTACTGCTGAGGAACAGTCACTGCCTGTACATATCTCTTCTTGCTAATAGAATTTATTTAAGTGATGATACTGATTTGTTCTGCTTGCTGATTTGATTATGAGAATGCTCTGATACTGCTAAATTGGAATGGTTCTATTTTAAACTGAAAGAGCATCTGTGAGCTAGTAAGACAGGGAGATTCTTTTCTTCTCATGGGATATCATATTTGCAAGAAATTGATATAAAATAGAAAAAATCCAGGGCATTTTCCATTATCTCCCCTACCTGTAACATTTAGATTTGCTTGATCTGCAAAGACTGTCCAAATTGGAAAAAAAAAAACAAGCAAGCAAGCAAGCAAAAAAATTATACTGAATCTGGAAATATGTCTGGGGGGATTGTATCAGGAGTGTGGGTGTTGCAGGTCCACGTGGGACCCATGAGGAGCACAAGTGTGGGCTGGCTAAAGCTGAAGAGCATGGATCCAAATGACCATCCTATCATTGAGCCTAACTACATGTCAACAGGTAAATGCAGCCTCTCCTTGCTCTGCTGTCAACTCATTTCTTCCCAGTTTCAGTAGCAGGCTTTCATATCTACTCCACACCAGTTCCAAAGTGCTGGTTGGTTCATTGTTAGTTATTCCTCATTTATAGAAGTCAGTTAGGATCAGAAGAAGCCATTACGCAAACACTGTATAAACCAAAAAGAACTCCCTGTTAGTGTTTGCTGCATCACACTGCCAATTTCATCCCCTCCTCTGCTTGTGAAGGAATGGCTCTCATTTCCTTTGGGCAGAGACTAGTGTGCTTGGCTAGGCAGGGAATATAGTGAAATAGTAATTCTTCAGAGCTCACCTATGGGACTTTTGGGACTGGGCTACATAACAGATCAACTCTTGCTCCCAGCTTGGTGTTATCAGAAAATTTACTGATGATGGACTCAATGCCCTCATCCAGATCATCAGTTAAGATGTTAAAGAGCACAGGGCCCAGCACTGATCCTTGGGGCACACCACTAGTGACTGGCTGCCAGCTGGCTGTGGCACCATTCACCATCACTCTCTGGGCTCAGCCTCCAGCCAGTTCCTAACCCATCGCAGTGTGCTCCCATCCAAGCCATGGGCTGACAGCTTGGCCAGGAGTTTGCTATGGGGGACGGTGTCAAAGGCCTTGCTGAGGTCCAGGTAAACTACATCCACAGGCCTCCCCACATCCACCAGACAGTCACCTGATCATAGAAGGAGATCAGGTTGGTCAGGCAGGTCCTGCCCTTCCTAAATCCATGCTGGCTGGGCCTGATCCCTTGGCCATCCTGTAAGTGCTGTGTGATTGCACTCAAGATGACCTGTTCCATGACCTTGCCTGGCACTGAGGTCGCTTAGCCTGGAGAGGAGGAGACTCAGGGGTGACCTTATTGCTCTCTACAACTACCTGAAGGGAGGTTGTAGACAGGTGGATGTTGGTCTCTTCTCCCAGGCAGCCAGCACCAGAATAAGAGGACATAGTCTCAGGCTGTGCCAGGGGAGGTTTAGGTTGGATGTTAGGAAGAAATTCTATATAGAGAGAGTGATTGCCCATTGGAATGGGCTGCCTGGGGAGGTGGTGGAGTCACCATCATTGGAGGTGTTCAGGAAGAGACTTGATGGGGTGCTTGGTGCCATGGATTAGTTGTTTAGGTGGGTTGGATTGGTTGATGGGTTGGACATGATGATCTTGAAGGTCTCTTCCAACCTGGTCTTCTACTATTATTATTGTTATGTGACAGTTTTGTTCACAGTGAATGTAAACACCTGCTTTATCATGGCTTCCAGCATTAAGTGAGAGAATCTCCTTCCAGCCTTTCTTTGGTGCTGTTTTCTCCTGTTATGCACTCTCTATCTGTTAGTAAATGGAGGGTGTACTTACAGTTTTCTTGTGCTCTCTCCATACAGAAAGAGATATCTGGGAGTTCCGCCAGTGCATCAAGCTGACCAGAGAGATCTTTGCTCAGAAGGCTTTTGAAAATTTCCGTGGGCCTGAAATTCAGCCAGGAAACCATGTCCAGTCTGACAGAGAAATAGATGCTTTCGTAAGGCAGAAGGCTGATAGCGCTTATCATCCGTCCTGCACCTGTAAAATGGGTCAGCCTTCCGACAGCACGGCTGTAGTTGATCCTGAAACAAAAGTAATTGGCGTTGAAAACTTGAGAGTGGTAGATGCTTCAATAATGCCCAGTGTTGTCACTGGAAATTTGAATGCCCCAACTATTATGATAGCAGAGAAAGCTGCAGATATAATTAAGGGCCTCCCATCTCTGGAGGAGAAAAATGTTCCTGTATATAAGCCCAAGACCTTAGAAACACAAAGATAAACAAATGTTCTCATTCTTTTACATCTTTCATCAGTATCTTGTACAGGATATGTTAACCAAGTTAATACCATGCAAAACATAGAATACAGAGAATACATAGAATAAACCAGGTTGGAAGAGACCTTCAAGATCATTGTGTCCAACCCATCAACCAATCCAACCCACCTAAACAACTAACCCATGGCACCAAGCACCCCACCAAGTCTCCTCCTGAACACCTGCAATGATGGTGACTCCACCACCTCCCCAGGCAGCCCATTCCAATGGGCAATCACTCTCTCTGTATAGAACTTCTTCCTAACATCCAACCTAAACCTCCTCTGGCACAGCCTGAGACTGTGTCCTCTTGTTCTGGTACTGGTTGCCTGGGAGAAGAGACCAACATCCACCTGTCTACAACCTCCCTTCAGGTAGTTGTAGAGAGCAATAAGGTCACCCCTGAGTCTCCTCCTTCAAAGTTACTAAGCTTAGCTCTAACTTGATGATTTGAGAAAGGTATTTCCCAGCAAAGATTCTGGTCACTATCACTGAAAGTTTATGTCAACAAAACACAGCTAGGCTACTCAAAATAACTGCATAAAGCCAGATATAAACACCTGGAGGTGTTTAAGCCCAGGCTGGACGAGGCTCTGGCCAGGCTGATCTAGTGTGGGGTGTCCCTGCCCATGGCAGGGGGGTTGGAACTAGATGATCCTTGTGGTCCCTTCCAACCCTGACTGATACTCTGATACTATGATCTGCATAAAGACAAACAAAAACTCTGGAGACAGAAGATGATAGCAGTGAACTCTGCTCCAAAAGTAGCCTTTCTATGCATGTGATACATTATACTGGAATGAGGAGAATAATAATATTTTAAGTCCCAGGAAATGGATTAGCTGTGCTAAGACAACTCATTTGATGCCGCTGTGTGTCTGAGGGAAGCATAAACTGTGTTATGAGCTGTGTATGCTGTACCTTTCTGTGACAGTTTTTACTCAGCACCTGTGCTTTTGGAACTTGCATTTAAAGGCATTCAGTAGGTATCTTAATGTCAAGTACAGACTATTAGGATGGTTAGAGTAACAGATGCAGGTGAGAGCACAGCCCTGTGGAGCTGAGAGGGGAAGCACTGTGGAAAAACGGAGCACTGGAGTTCCTGAATGCGCAGATGTTCAACCTGGGTTTCCACTCCACTCATGCAACATGGGAATTGTAATTATGCAACTGCAGCAGACTAATTAGCCACTGAGTAACACAACTTACTACTGAACAGCCACAGAACTACCCTCTGCCATGATGAGGCCAAGGTGAGGGAGCTGGGGCTCTCCAGCCTGGAGCAGGCTCCAGGGTAACCTAAGAGTGTCCTCCCAGTGCCTGATGAGTGCCTGTGAGAAGGCTGCAGAGGTACAGTGATGAGGGACAACGGTCTGAGATTAGATTTACACAGGATAGGAGGAGGAAATCCTTTACCCTGAAAGCGGTGGAACACTGGGACAGGTTATCCAGGGAGGTAGCTGAGGCACCATCCCTGGACATATTCAAGGCTCTGAGCAACCTCATCTGATGGAGGATGCCCCTGCTCACTGCGGGGCAGTTGGACTAGATGACCTCTGGAGGTCCCTCGCAACCCAAACCATTCCACAGTTCTACGGCAAGACGAAATGGCCTCAAATTACACTACGGGAGGTTCTGACAGGACAGTGGCTACCGCCCAGCCCCGCAGGCGGTGAGGGGAAAAGGGGAGGGTGCTGGGGAAGCAGCAAGGAGCAGAGGGAGGCTCCGTTCCCGCCCTGCCCGCGTGCCCAGGCGGCTTGGTGACAGGCAGCCTGCACCGCCAGCCCCGCGCCGGGGCGCGCAGGGCTCTCCCCAGGCTTACATCGCCAACGAGTGGCCAGAGCTCGTTAGTCACCTCCAGGGGGGCGAGGCTGAGCCTCCTCCCCTCCAGCAGCCGCAGCATGTCGGCGAGCACGGGCAGGGCTGCATCGCTGCTGGAGCTGTCGTCCTCCTGACAGGATGTTCGAGGCCAGGGGAGGGCAGCAGGGGGCCTGGACAGCTGAGAGCAGCCCTGGAAGGTCAGCAAGGCCTCAGGCAGCAGCTCCCAGCCGTGCAGCGCAGGCGCGGGTTGCTCTCGGCGCGGGTTGCTCTCAATGCCGGTCTTGCGCTGTGACTCTGACCAGCTCCTGCAGCACCTTCTCCCTGGGCTGGGGCTGGGAGAGCACCACGTTCCACGCAGCACAGGCAGCCCTGAGGGACACAGGGCTCTGTCAGCACGGACGCCGTGCAGGGTGGCCAGGCCCAAGTCCCTCAGGCTGGTCTCGGGGCCCCGCTGCCAGTGTGAGAGAAGCCCCAGAGGCTGCTGAGGCCCACACCTGCTGCTGCTTTGGGAGCAGTGCAGGAGAGTGGCCACCACCACTCTGGGCTCTTGGTCCACCAGCACCAGCAGGGCTCTGGCCAGGCTCTCGAGGGCTGGCGGTGCCGTGATGGAAGGCAGCTTTCTGCAGATGGCACTCACAGTGTCCCTCACCCGGAGGGGAGACACGGGTGGGAGGGGAGATGCCAGCAGGGGGAGCATGGCTGCTCCCACAGCTCCCACTGGGAGCTGCCTCTGTTGCCACTGCAGTATGCAGGCGTGAGCCGGTGTCAGTGCTGGCCAGGAGCAGAGCTGGGCAAGGAATGGCCCCCTGGGGAAGCAGCCATGCCACCCATGGGCTACTCACCATTCCTGGCAGGAAGGCAGAGTCCACCACAAGGCTGCTGACCGTGTGGGCAGCCATGCTGACATCGTAGCCGCTTGTGGGCTCCATGGCCGCCATGGCCATGGGGATGATCTCTGCCTGCTTGGAGGGCTGGAGGCATCCTGTGAACATCTGTGGGATGAAGGAGAGAGGAATTGTCACCTACAGCCTGTCTCACAGAGTCTCTCAGCTGTGCAGTGAGAGGGAGAGCAGAGCCTTGCTGTGCTGGGGAGGAGACCGATGGCAGGGCTCAGGGTCCTGAGGGAAAGAGGAGCTCGCTGGGGGCCTTTGCCTAGCCCCTTGCTGAGGAGCAGCGAGAGCCCTGTCCAGCCCCACACCTCAGGTGTCCCTTCAGCCACCCTGACACCCTGGCCAGGAGCTGTGGGCACTGCTTACCGAGAAGAGTCTCCTGGCACGTTTCTCCTTTAAGACCATCCAAGGCTGCTTCTGTGAGCCCACCTGAGGCTGCAGCTGCCCACAGTTATCCATCCACTCCAACTCACCTGGGAAGCAGCAGAAGTGGGCTGCTCAGAAAGGGAGTGCAGAGTGGGAGGTGCAGTCTGAGACTGTCGGACAGAAAAGTCACTGGCAAAGTAAGAGCAGCCAGACAGGTCTGGGGAGCAGACAGCCAGGGAGGGCCCAGGACTGCTGTGGGCAGGGGCGAGGGGCAATGGCTGCTCAGGCTGCACCAGGCTTTCTCCCTCTCTCCAGGGAGAGTGAGCCCTGGCTGCAATGTCTGGGGTGACCCAGCTTGACACAGCTTCTCTTACTTCTCTGCTGCAGGACAAAGGTGTGCAGTTGATAGAGAGCTTCTGCAGCCTCACAGGAGGTCTCCTTGTCCTTTCAGGCGCAGGTGAGCTGCCCCATCAGGTTCCCCTGCAGAATCAAACCGATGGATCTTGGGGCACTGGTGTCTGATGATTTTTCTCTGAGCAAAACAGGGGCAGATCTGGGGGAAGAGAGACAGGATGGGCAGAAGTGGAGCCTGGGCAGAAGGGAAGTCCCAGCTAGTCCCAGAGCAGGTCAGGACTGCCAGAGCCAGGCTCCTGCCTGTACCTGGGGCAGTCCTGCTCTGCCGCCCTGCCATGCCCTGGGAGAGAGCATGAGCAGGGCACAGGCAGGGGAAAGACCTCAGCCTGCTGCTGCCAGGGTGCCCAACTTTCCTGGTATGTCCTGGATCTCAGAGGCACAGGGATAGGGCACTGGGGATGCCCAGACCAGGAGCTCAGTACTTCCAGCCCTGAGGAGGTGGTGATGAAGTTGAGCAGCCTAGTGATCTGTGCCATGGCTCTCTTCTGCACCTCTGGCAGCTGGGAACAGGTGTAGGGCAGCAGGACCCGGGAAGAGAAAAGCTTCTGGTATGCCAAGAAGGTGACATGGCACATAATGGCATGACCAGACTTGCTGAGGGGCAGTGGCTGGCATGGGGCTTGTGTCCTTGCTCTTCATAGCAACTGGCTACAGCAGGCAGGTCATCACATCCTGCTCCTGCTGCTGCCTCTGTTGCCTTCCAGATCCCTTCAAAATATGTCTCTCTGCCCCTCACCAAAAGGACCCCAAGATTTATGGGGTGACTACCTCCCTTAGTTGAGGGCTCTGGGATATGGCCTGTGGCTCCCTGCCCCCAGCCTTGTACCAAGGGCTACTGGGAGGGGGGGACCCACACCATTCAAGCCAATGGTCACTACCTGTGGGGACCCTGTCCCAAGGCCTGACCTTCAAGATATTCTGCAGCTCCATGATGCCAAGGGTGCCAGCGCTGCAGACCAGTGCCTCCAACATGCTGTCCATCGCAGACAGGGTCTGCAAGGGGTAAAAAGTCTTGAGGACAGCCCTGGAAGGCTGTGGGGGTCAGCCGTGGCTCCGTGGTGTCCAGAAAGGGGCCTTGGGGCAGAGGAGGTCCCCATGTTCCCCCCATGGCACACCTTGGAGTAGAGGAACGCTACTGAGCCCTGGCTGTGCTGTGGAGGCAGCCAGAAGACGCTCTTGAAGCAGGCTTGCAGGATGCTGTACTTGTCCTGCTGAAGCAGCCTGGCCCTACTGCAGGGACAGAGAGATGCTCTTCAGACTTGGCAAGGAGGGGGCAGACCCTGGGTATGAAACCTGGGTGTGCTGTGAGGGCCACCTGGAACTGGGGGGAGGACAGGCTGGGGCCTGGGGCACGTACCTCATGTGAATACATGTGGCACAGAATACATCCAGGCTGGGGAGACTCCACAACCCGCCCTGGGCAGCCTGTTCCAGTATTCCATCACCCTCACAGTGAAAAACTTTTCCTCATGTTCACATGGAACTTCCTATGCCTCACCTTCCACCCATTGCCCCTTGTCCTGTCATTTGGCATCACTGCACAGAGCCTAACTCCATCCCCTTGGCACTCACCCTTCACATACTTATAGACACGAATGAGATCACCTCTCAGTCTCCTCTCCAAGCTAAAGAGCCCCAGCTCCCTCAGTCTCTTCTTGTAAGGAAGATGTTCCACTCCCTTAATCACCTTTGTGGCTCTGCACTGGGCTCTATAAAATAAATGATAAAATAATTATTGTAACATGATAATTTCTATAAAAGAAACAAGGAATCATTTTAAGGACTGATAAAAGCATTTCTGTAGTTTTTATTTCCCCCCAAAAAATGAGAGTTGAAAGGATGAGTTCCTGCAGAGAGAACACAAGCAGAGCTTTGTACAGTATTAGAATATCTAGGCTCTATTCATGTCAAAAAAAGAGGCACCCTTCAAGTATCAACATATTTTATATATGCACTATAAAAGACTCAGCAATGTTTCATTCTTTGCTGATGTTTTCTGTCATTATATACAGAGCTGAACCAATCTGGAGCCTCATAAAACATGCCTTCATTTTTGAGATAAAGTCTAGTTTTCCCTGTATCAGTAACTGCCATTGGCAGTATTGTAAGGCTGCCAACTACCAGGTAATTGTGCATATATAGATTCCCCCCCACCCCACATAGGCTTTTGTAATCAAATTGAACAAATATTCTGTGCAGCCACACACATCTCATTCCTGGAATCATTAACTACAGAGAACATGGTTTGTAACTAGCTTGGCTTCATTAAACTGGTAAGGAGTGTTCTCCCATAACCCAGCACGGCTGCCCCAGAGAGCTCCTCTCCAGACTGCTGAGAGCTAAGGACTAGCAAGGGAACACAGGGAAGTCAGCATACTGTTTTCTGTCCCCTTGGAGAAATGATTAACTGAAAAAACAAAGAAACAACTGCTGAATGTGATGTGCTGGCAAAAGTTCATGCAGTTAAGTAATCTGCTTGGGGATTTTTCCATCTCCCCCCCCCCAATTGTTTTTAAGAGTGAAAAAAAGTTCAGCCTCACTTTGCCTTCCAGGCAGTTTTCAGTAGGAGGAACTTGAAAAATTACTCATTGTTATTTCACAGCGATACCAGATTCAGAAAGCTCCATTTTGGTCTCAGAGTTCCTTTCTGTAAGCTGGGGAAGTGTAACAAAGTGACTGCTTCAGAGTAACCTATCTTGAGTGCTTGCTGGCAGACAGTGTGAAAGATCTGTTGTGACGGTTTAGGAGATTTTACTCAGACTTTCCCAATTGTTTCCATAGATCTGTATCTAGGGGAGAAATAATCCCCTACACAGTAGGGGAGGAACAGTACCCTTGTTCATATGAATACTCTAATCACTTCATTTCTTTCTGGTTAACAGCAATTATTCATAAAACACTTGCACACGACGACAGGTGCTCCAGAGGGCTGCAGCACCTCTCCTGTGAGGACAGACTGAGGGAGTTGGGGCTGTTCAGTCTGGAGAAGAGAAGGCTCCCAGGTGACCTCATTGTGGCCTTCCAGTATCTGAAGGGGGCTACAGGAGGGCTGGGGAGGGACTGCTCAGGATCTCAGGCAGTGATAGGACTAGGGGGAATGGAATGAAGCGGGAGGTGGGGAGATTCAGGCTGGAGGTGAGGAGGAAGTTCTTCCCCATGAGAGTGGTGAAGCCCTGGAATGGGTTGTCCAGGGAGGTGGTTGGGGCCCTGTCCCTGGAGGTGTTTAAGCCCAGGCTGGATGAAGCTCTGGCCAGCCTGACCTATTGTGGGGTGTCCCTGCCCATGGCAGGGGGGTTGGAACTGGCTGATCCTTGTGGTCCCTTCCAACCCTGACTGATACTATGATAGTGTAGACTGACGACTGTACTCCACACATTCCCTCCCACTCTTTAAACAGTGCAAACAGACTTTAACTTTTGGAGCTTCTTGCTGAAAAAAATATTAATAAAAGGAGTCCCAAGTATAGTAAAATTATTACACAGTTTTATTTTGAAGAACATTTTGCATTTGTTTTAATACAAAATGATGTAGGTCAAGAAATCATTTACAAACCTTTTAAGTTTTTATCCTGGCATTTGAAATAAGAATGAGTTCAGAGGAAGTCTTTAAGCTACTCATAGGAAACTGTCATTATGTACAAAATGTTTATTGACATGATTTAAACATCACATTTGTAAAAATGTGAATTGGATTGCTTTCTAGCATATGAACTACAGGTAAAACCTGATAAGATAACTTGTTAGAACAAGTCAGTGTTACCCAGTGCTAACAAAATAGACAGTAGCTTTCAATGCTTTGTAATTTTCCTCCAAGGTCATTTCAGCCTCAAAGTCGTTTCAGGGTTTTACTGCATTGTGAACAAATATCTCAGCCCTCTCGTCTGCATAAAAATAAATCTTTGAAACAGTAGTACACACAAACCAACAGAAAGGTAGAGGCAAGAAAATAGTGTACTTCTTACACTGAGGTTTTTGGTTCTGTGAGGAATCATTTTATCATATTTCTGTTCTTTCCAAGCACAGCAGTTCTGAAGGAAACCAATCTCATTTACCTGTGAAACATTTCCTGCCCAACAAGCTTCTTGCTCCAAGTGGGGTATTGCAGGTAATATACTTTGTCAACTCTAATTGCCTTGTGACTAGTAATACCCTGGCATGAACTTGCCAAATTGTTAACACTTGCAATATTGATTTTTAGCATGGGAGTGATAAAAAAAAATTAAAATTAGATCTTACCTTTCAATCAAAAAATTCAAACCAACATTGCAGTATCCCAGGATCACAGGATCACCAAGGTTGGAAGAGACCTCGAGGATCATCGAGTCCAACCTGTCGCCACAGACCTCATGACTAGACCATGGCACCAAGTGCCACATCCAGCCCCCTCTTGAACACCTCCAGAGATGGTGACTCCACCACCTCCCTGGGCAGCACATTCCAATGACCAATGACTCTCTTGGTGAACAACTTTCTCCTCACCACGAGCCTAAACTTCCCCTGGCACAGCTTGAGACTGTGTCCCCTTGTTCTGGTGCTGGTTGCCTGGGAGAAGGGACCAACCCCTTCCTGGCTACAACCACCTTTCAGGTAGTTGTAAAGGGCAATGAGGTCACCCCTGAGCCTCCTCTTCTCCAGGCTAAACAATCCCAGCTCCCTCAGCCTCTCCTCACAGGGCTGTGCTCAAGGCCTCTCCCCAGCCTTGTTGCCCTTCTCTGGACACGTTCAAGTGTCTCAATGTCCTTCTTAAACTGAGGGGCCCAGAACTGGACACAGTACTCAAGGTGCAGCCTAACCAGTGCAGAGTACAGGGGCACAATGACCTCCCTGCTCCTGCTGGCCACACTATTCCTAATGCAGGCCAGGATGCCAACATCTTTTATCTTTCCAAGTGTAAGCCTGTAAATAGCCAGCTGTGCATCCCATTTGAAGAGAGATTAATTTAACTCAATTACTTGAAAAAAAAAGAAAGAAAAGCAAATAATCTGTTGTCAAGTTCAACCTCGACACTTTCTCCCCAAAAGAGATTTACACTGAGAGGTGGCTCTATTTAAATATTTATGCTATAGATCTATATATTCCAAGTAAAAATACTTCTATCTAGAATCCTGTGGAGACTTACAATAATTAGGGTCCATAAATATTGCTGCAGTTCAATTACGGTACAATAATTACAAAATATAGAACATCTCTTTACAAATACAAATCATTGTATATTACAAGTCATTTACAGTCATTTCTACTATATAATTTTTAGCAAACTATCTTATCTAATTCTACTATAACCTGGTTGCAAGTGCATTTAGTAAGAATGCAATTATTCCAGTATGATTTGCCCTTAATGTGATAGTCATAAAACAGACCATCTGAATGATATTTTCCTATGTAAACTGCCGTTACATATGAGAGATTACTCTTTATATAACTTCTTTTTGCCAATGACCTCTAACAGGTAGAGCGTGACAAACTGTACTTCAGAAGAGCATAAAGAAAAGAAACCAGGAGGCAAGTTTGAAATCATCAGAATGGATATGCAACAGGTAACTGATATGCTTTTGAGTGCTGAGGTAATGACATTGTAGGTTGTCATCACTCTTCTCATGTTGCTCTTTCCCACACAATTTTGTGCCAGATGTATACAGAGATTTTCACTGACAAATTCCTGCTCTACCATGAAAGACAGCAGCACAAGATTGAAAGACAGGCAGCGTATTACACCTCAGATTCTCACTCTGGCCCTCAAAAACCTGATTGTCACAATCTGCCTAGTTTCAAAATAACCTTATGCCTACAGAAGAATGTGGGAAGGTTCTGTGGGAGGAGACTTGATGTACTGCAGCTCTGACCACATTTCGGCAACATGGAGATAATTTATTAGTTATGGCTTCCTTGAGGTGTGACATCGCTTGTACAAAACTTGATTGGTTATTCACTCCAGCTAGTGCCTATCATCTTTAAACTATGAGGCACTTTTTCTGTTATTGGAATCGTTTTTCCTTGCTAAATACTATAAACTTGTAATGCATATCATTTCATCAGCTAAGTCTTCTTCATAATGTCCCGTTTCTGGTTCTTCATCACTGTAGCCAGGACCAAAATCTTGAAGTTCATAATCTTGTCTGCTTAAAATGGGAAACATATCCCCATTGGTCCCATTGCTGATATTTCCATTGAGAAGATTACTTGCTGCACTTTCCATCTCATCAATAGTCATGTCACATGCATCAGCAATCTCATGTTTCGTAGCTGAAACAAATTTAGGGTCCTTTGCATACCTTCCTAGGCCTTCAGATATAAGTACCTGGCAGATGGAAAGGAGAGAATGAGCTATACAGTGGAATTACAGAAGAACAGACAGGTCATAACAACTTTTCTCATTTGTGGAAAACACTAGAAACCCAATGCTGGATCACTACAGCAACCCACAGTGTGTAAGAGAGTGATCAAATGGCTCCAAAGCACACCATATCAGTTATGTGAAAAGGGAACTGATGATGCAATACACTGACTTTTCTCTTTACAGATTAGGGTGTAGTCTGATAAACATCAACCATCAGACTGATACACTCAAGACATATATAAATACAGAGAGAGTTAATATATCTTAGGTGGTGGAATTGGAACAATTGCCTGAAATATAGAATTTTGGATACATTCTTGGGACTTTATGCAAAAGAAAGAGGCAGAAGTCTCGTTTGCAACTAAAATTAACAACATGAATTCATTAGCTCATAGCAATGGAGAAGTGATAGAAGGCAGCAAGGACAGTAACTGATTCAGAAATGCTGTGCACTCTTTATCTTGCAATATTTTTTAATATAAGAGAGAATTCTTAACACTCTAGTGGCACCTGCAGATCAATCCTTGCAGCTGTTATTCACCCCTCTGCATTTAGTGCACTAATTCAGAGAGTCTGTGATCTTTTATTCACATGACTGCAACAACAGTGACGTAGTTCTATAGAAACCACAGAAGACCAATACATTCATCATCTCTTCCCTATCAGCCATTGTGGAAGGAAAGTGATCCTCATCTAGAAAACTTGTATTTCAGATCTCTCTGAAATCTCTCCAGTTCTGACACACTGATGTAAAGATTTAGTAGAAATCATTTATGACATGAGAACTACGAGTAAGTTCCCCTGTCTTCACCTAAACCCAAGTTTGTGCTTTGAAACTGAAACCAGCCCATTGTCAGAGAAAATGACCTACATTGCACACTTTATGAAGTTAACACAATGGAGACAGCCAGCTCTTGGCTACTTTAGAGGTTTCTGTAACACTTACCGCTTCAACCAAGCTGTCTGCACTCCTCTGTTTGTCACTGTGTTTATGCCTAAAGTCATTAGGGACTGTTAAATTGGCTGGTGTAAATGTTCGGTAGGAGATATCAGGGTCGTCTGTGTACCAAGAGCTCCTATGCAAGGAAGGCAGGCTGCCATTCATATGCTCTGTGGAGTCAGCCCTATCAACCTGGATTAGAGGTGTGTAGTACGGACTACGGTCCCTGTTGGGAGGGGTTGCAGGTGGGGTGGCCCAGGAACGCGTTGAACGGCTCGGTGAATGTTTATGAGCTTTGCTGGAATCCAGACCTGCAACAGCCATGACCTGGGAAGGCAAAGAATTTTAGCAGTTAGTGACTTCAAATACTCAGTCATACTCACTTCAAACCAATGGTTCAGGCAGCAGCTAGGCAAAGTTAGCAGTGCTTTTCCCAACGTTTAATAGTCATATAAAGGAGGAAAGGGACTGAAATTGGTTAACTGACAAGATAAATTGGTATTTATTTTTTTTCTGTTTTTAGTCAGATCACAAAATCCTGATATTAGCATTAAAGAAGGAAAACAATTGCTTATACAATATATGAATGCAAGAAAGCAAAGTGTACAAACAGTCCTTCTGTCCTGCAGGGACAGGACAGGAAGCTGTCAGTGTTTTTTTTTTCCAAGCCTTTTGGATGGTGTCTCTAGGCAGTGGAAACTGCCATCTTCTCGGGGCCAAATAGAGCTGGGCACTGACCCTCAGAAGTTGTGTGTTGTCTTTGCAATTTCCCACAAACAGAACTGAGAAACTGCACAAACAGAGTAATAGACAGTTGTCATATTACACAGTCCTGGTCAAAATTCCTTAGGGCATCCTCACTCTTTGTGAACACTTAAAGAGCCATAAGGGGCAAACTGCTCATTGTCAGTGTTTTGTAGATTATGGTTGAGAACCCCCATGTCTAGCAACTACGTCTACACTTGGCCTAGAAGCTGTGCACAGTCAAACTACATACTCCATCAATGCTGCCTGAAACAACACTGAAAGTCACAAGTACAGCAGAGAAGCTGGAAAGCTGTGATTCCTTCTCAGTGAAATAAGACTTTGTGGTTACCTGCTGCTGCATTAAGTGAAGCGGTAAAGCAGTGCGGTGGTGGAAGTTGGGAGAGAGTGGTATGTCATCTTGACTGCTTTGCCGGCGGAGGCATTCGAAGTTAAAGGAAGATCGTCTGTGTGCTGCAGGGAAACCACGAGTCATTAGGGAAATTAAGCTTTTTTCCTCAAAGTCTATTATTTTCAGAACTTCAGTGTGAGTCAACCATCACACAAATAAGGAGACATCCCCCAATAAGAAATGCTCTGTGTTAACAGAAGCAAGCAGCTGTTTAAAAGATAAAGGATAGATTCATCACACGAGCAAATGCAGCCCTAGGTAGAAGCCACACCATCAGCCTCAACATGACAGTATCTGAAGTAGCTGTGTCACAAAACCACCTTGTGCTATGCAACAGGCTGCTTCAGACACTTCAGTTTTGATGTAAAGTGCTGCCAACAGTTACAGAGTTTCTTCTTTCTTCCCCATGATCTTAAACTTCATTCTAATGAGCCAGACTTCCCAAAGGAAATCTCAAATTCCCAGTTCCTGGGAAGCACTAAGAAAACATCGTGTCAGGGGACTCGTGATGTCAGTGCCTGGTATTTATTCTGTTACTTATGACAACAATATGCCATAGTCTCTGCTGTTATGTAAACTGTGATTATTCATGTAAATGCTAGAGAGAAAAAAGTAGAAATCTAAACTGGATCTAGAAATTTGGCTGATGTGGAAATGTTTCAGCTAGTCTTGGTCAAAGCTTGCAGAACAATGGGGAGCAGCTCATGGCTGCCATTCCTCTGTGTTAGCTTCAGTGTGAAAATAGCTTGGACACTGAACAGCAGCTGGAATCCAGACACATCCTCACAGCTGTGATCATCATAGTGGGGAAACTGGAAAGAGCCTGACTGTGTGCAGCAATAACACAAAGTTGTGCCCTCTTGGAATTTACTGAAATAACTCTTGGTATCTATTTCCCACACCAATAACTCTATAGTAAATCCAAATGCAGGAACGTAAGGCTTAGCTCCCAGTCCTAACAAGTGCTAAATGTCCCAATACCAAAATGAATAAAAAGCAAGCCAGAAAGTCCCCTCATCCACAACAAGACACTTCTTTGCACATGTTATTCCCCAGGACAGATTGAAAGAACATCTTACACATTTTCCAGTACACTTCTGGAAATTGCTCAAATCTAGTGGTGATGAGTTTGGTATAAAAACCTCTAGAAAGCTAGACACAGAGCTGAATGTGCTAACTCAGCCAGGGCTGTGTGTTACATTAACCTGGGCTGAATCCCGAAGCTCTTTAGTGCAATGTTGCAGGATCCCTTTTGTTTATTTGATTTTTTCTTTCTCTATAGGAGAGCATCATGGCCTCCTCTCAGGCCAGACAGCCCACACACAAATAGTAACAAAATCTGCTAAGATCCCGAGCTGCTAAAATTCCTCAACTTTGTTCTTGCTCATTAAATGAACTGTTAGGACAGCAGGCCTGGCTGCACTTTTGAGACATTATAGTGGTGTAAGTTGGACAACTTCTTACATTACCTTTACGTAACATAGGTCTGAAGCAGGTCTTATCTCCTGCATTTATCTAGCCTCTGGCAAGTGAGATAAAATGTGTAACCTTCCTCTAAGGAAATGTCTGTTTAATACTGGCATCAAAACTTTACCAGAAAAACTCAATGAATCCCAAAGGCTGCAGCCACAGGAAACCTTCAGCCCTCCCCTTGCAGCACCTTTATTGGAAGACCTCAGGGAATTTTTGTAAGAAGCTTGTTCTCCCTGCAATGTATGGAATGGATATACAAAGCATCCCTCTATTTCTCTGGCCTAAAATTCCTCTGCTATCTGAAAAGCTTGTAGAGCGATGTACAGGAGTCTCCTTTAACAACCTCCCTTTTGTTTGATGTCTTCTCCTTCAGCTGTAGGAAGAGAGCTAGGAGCTTCCTATACATTTCACTATCATTCATCTGAGTTATTTACTCTCGAACAGTGCAAGACTCAAATTTCCATCTGCTCCCCTAAGGTCAGAAAAGCCAAACAGCAGTGTTACTAGTCTTGTCCCAAAGAGCTGAGTGCCAAAAGTGAGGATCCAGCACCGATGGTATTGCAGAAGAATGTTTCTTTTATTAACATATTAATCATTTATTAAAATATTTTGCTGCTTCCCTTTACTACAGCTTTAAACAGACTGAGACTGTACTCCCACTAGTGATCCCACTAGATTTGTTTCTGAAACACTTATTTTTCAAATCCATACCTGCATTTTTTAGTGTGTCTGAGAGGAAAGGACTAAAACCTATTTTCCTATCCACGGGGTCCTCACAGTCACACTTGCAAAGACAAAAGGGCTGTGGCTCTGACTGCTAGCACTATCAGAATGAAAGACAGCTCTGAGACAGCTCTGGTTCTGCTAGAAAGCAAATCCACTGCAGAGCAGACAAAATGTGGAGACTCTTCCAGAAACAATCTACTGTCTTGTCTTGATTGCACTGGTTAGATGGCACCACCCAACGATGTGTAACAGACCTGGCTGTGCCGACCACACTATGTGCAAGAGTATTCTTTGAGACACTGTGGGGTTGCATGGAACTGAGTGGTGTTTCTTGTGCGCCAAGAAAAAGCCACAGGAAGGTTTATTTTGCACTTCACAACCCCAAGAGCTTCCTCTCTGTAAAGTATCAGAGGTCAAAGACCAAAATCCAAGAGTTTTGAGTTTGTGCCTAGTTTCACCAGAGGATTAGCACTGCTAATCTCTGCAGTATGGGAAATCAGAAGATAAGAAGCAGGAGAGCTTTCAGAAATGCAGATAAAGCAATATTGTGTTTGAGATAAGGAGAAACCAAGGGAATGACCTGATAAGGAGAAAGAAAAACACCCACCACATGAAAAAGAAGCACTCAAAAAAACCTCCCCACACTAATTCAAAACATCAATAAAAGTTTTCCTCCCTCTGAAGAAATGCAGATCACTAAGCATTGTTCCTGTGACGGCAAAATGGATTAGCAGTGTGAATCTGAAATACCAAGCTTAGCTCAGGAGAACACTTTTATTTTTCACAGGGACTTGAGACATTGCAAAAGTAAGGAAAAAACCCCACACCACAACAGAAGCACCATTAAGCTGGCTTGATATTCTCTTTTCTCTGAAAATTATCCTGCTTCAGCCTGTAGTGTTTACTAAAACAGTGCGAGGTAAACATGTAAATGGAACTCATTTCACTGTCATTAAGCAGCACGTCTGTCATGAGACAGGGCAAGTGCCAGCAGGTGAATCACTTACAAGACAATGGAACTGACTCATGGCAATGCTGCACATCTGTAGGTGTGAATAAAGGGCACAGGGACTGAAACCCCCGATTGAAGTTTCAAAGCAAAATACTGCAGCATTCTACTTTGCCCTTTCTTAACTTATCAAATCAAGTTGCAGCAGGCAACTAAATTTGCTATTTCTACATTATTGGATGAGTGAGGCAAGAGATGTTAGAACTCATAAGCTAGGACTCATAGATTGATTCTCTGGAATAGGCAGGTAGAGATTACTGCCATGCACAATAATCCATGGGCAACAGGAATCAAGAAATGTCTCGTTTGAAGTCCAAATTCAACATAAGCCTTTTTAAACTGGAACATGTCTGAATGCATTTGAATAATTCTGGATTTGCAAACAAGTTGTTGTTGTTGTACTTACGTGTTGGTGTCGGAGGTAGAAGCCGTCTCCTGGGAGATCTTTTTGTATCATAACAGAGTTGTGAATCATCTTCCTCAAAAAACCCATGTGGGTGATGGTAACCTTTTGGTCTCTCAAAATCTGAGTCATGGCAGTGATATCTACAGTGATAGTCATGCGTGTGCCTGCAGTTAAAATACAGAACATGTTCTTTCAGTTGGCTTCTGTGAACGGAGCGATTCGATTTCTTCCAGATCTTCAAACCTGCTGTTTCTCCAGAAGGACAAGCAAGCACTATGTTCCATCATTACATGACTCCATCTTTTAAATCCACTCCCTGTATGGAAACTGATTTTGAGGTAGTAAGCATACACTTCTGTACCAGTATAGTGACAGAGGAAGTTCTCAGGTGTGTTTTTTATCAAATGGTATTTTCTATGAAAATAATAATCATCATCATCATCAAACTGCTTGGAAGAGACCTTCAAGATCATCGTGTCCAACCCATCAACCAATCCAACCTACCTAAACAACTAACCCATGGCACCAAGCACCCCATCAAGTCTCCTCCTGAACACCTCCAATGATGGTGACTCCACCACCTCCCCGGGCAGCCCATTCCAATGGGCAATCACTCTCTCTGTGTAGAACTTCTTCCTAACATCCAACCTAAACCTCCCCTGGTGCAGCCTGAGACTGTGTCCTCTTGTTCTGGTACTGGCTGCCTGGCAGAAGAGACCAACCTCTGCCTGTCTACAACTTCCCTTCAGGAAGATATAGAGAGCAATAAGGTCACCCCTGAGTCTCCTCTTCTCCAGGCTAAGCAACCCCAGCTCCCTCAGTCTCTCCTTATAGGGCTTGTGTTCAAATCCCTTACCAAATTGTTCTTACCCATACAGATTAAAATGTAAGACCTCAGTTGTACCTTGCTTTAAACAAACAAAGAAGCATCAAAACCCAACTCCATTCTACTGCCACACTCTCTTGTGAACCCTGCATAATGCATGGAGCACAGACACCCACAGAATGAAATTAAGCCTTTTACATGGACACTTGTCTTGGCAAACATAAAATCCTGGAAGTATGTTTTCTGACTGGAATTATTGTATCAAGAAATTAGTGACCTGAGAATTCTGTAAAATCCAGCTTTCAGGCAAACAAGAAGATGCAAATTAGGATGTCAATCTTGCTAGAATTTAGATAGCTGATTAGTCTTTGAGATAGGTACTGAACTTCCCATGGAGTCAGCACAGGCCGAACACAAAAGATCTTTGGTACACACATTATTCCTATTCACCTTTTTACTTACTGGCAGTTGTGAAGTGCTAAATTCATTAGGTGGTTTTCGGTGTGTCTGCTTACTGAAGCCTTTATGGATACACACCTAATTGAAAGACTTTTCCCAGTTTAGCAATTATCCTCACCTGCTTCCTGACAACATACTGTCTTCCTCATAATACTCATCTCCACTAAAATATTCCTGCTCTGCCAAGTACCGCTCATCATTGCAATAATCTCGATCATCGCGTTCTTCACGGCAAATGGTAGGTCGACGCCCGTCACCAGAGTCAGATCTGTGAGTGGCAAAGAAATACATTTTAAAAGTATCTGTTGTCTATTTTATTTGCAGTTCTTTTAATGTGCTTCCAAGAAAGAAAAAAGAGCATTAAAAACCTCTCCTGTTGTCAGAATCTGGTGTCACAGTAAACTGCATAGCACTACAGTTGGGAACACCACTTCTAAAAGACAACCTCCCTTTCTCTCCATCTTCATTAAAACGAGTAACAGGAGGATGCTAAGTTGCACACATTGAAGACATTTTTACAAAACATAAATTCAGAGTACTCTGAAGACAACCACCTCTCTTAAATGTCCAAGGTTTGCCAAATGGCTAAAATATTAAGGAGCACTTACTGAGGTCTTCCAGAAAATTCAGAAGCAGATGCACAAAGGTAGACATTAAAAACCATCAATGAATGTGCATTTAGCAGTGCTCTTTGGATAACACAACATACCCTGCTTTTAGAAGATGTCTTAGAAGATATTCAGAGGTGAGACCAGGAAAGATTCTGGGTCCCTTATAAATAGAACTGCAAAACTGGCTCAAGCCAGTATTTTTTCCCATACACTGCAAGTCAATTTGAAGGGCTACCATTAGGGACGATCTGTTGTCTGTTGAAAACTGCATAAACCTGCCCAGACTTTTCAAAGGGCTTGGATAGTTTTGAACTTTACCAGTTTAGCCTTTGAGAAGAGGCAGTGGAAAATTTCACCCCACCACTGAAGTTCCTCAGAGTGTGCACTGTCACACAGCTAATTCTGAAAACTGTAAGGCTTTAAACAAAAAAGGACAAGGGAAAAAAGGGAAAAGGAACTACTTTGCCCTCTTCCATTATGTCAGAACAGTATCAACTCACCGAATATATGTCTCATAGTAGCGGGTTCTATCCAGGTAAGCCATGAAAACAAGGAGAAAGGTATTTTAAAATCAAGTAACTTAGAGCAATTTGTTGGTGATTACAGTGTCCATCCTGTAACTAATAATGTCCCTCTAAGAAAACTACTTTCAAACCTTATTGAAGTTGTATGTGTATCACATACATCAGAGCTGTATTTTAAACATGTTTCATACATCAGAAGGCAAAGAGATGAAGTTAAATACACAAATTAGTTTCATGGAACATAGGTTTTCTTATAGTGTATTTAACAGACACAAATGCATTCAAAACCAAATATATATTTGTAAGTTTACCTCCTACTGCTTGGCCTTCTGTGCTTCTCATGATCAGTCCTGGAGTAGGAATGGTAACCATTTTCGGATCTATGCTCACGGTTTCCAAAATTTGTGTGTCTCCCATGAACTTTGGACACGTTGGCATTATTGAGATTGGCATTGGTTGAGTTTGGAACTTGCTTTCCTATTGAGTTGTGATGATGATGGTTGTGGTACAGAGAATTTCCTGCCTGAGAATACATAGTTTTCTCAGTATCACTTGCAGATGGAATTGAAGGCCGCTGAACATGTAAGGGACGGTGTGTGGTGTTGATCTGTTGAAATGAATCTCGTCTGTCACTACTAATATGGTTTATGTGGTTGCCAAATAGGGCACCATTCCTCTGTTTTAGGGGAAGAGAAAGAAAAAATTATATTAGATACCTTAACAACATCTTTTTGACAGTGATAACTTACTTTTCTCTCCTACATGCAAACAAAAGTAGCAACTCAATCTGTGATTTTTCTTTCTAACTTTATAATGCTTCGGACAGAATCTCCTGAAGTGACAGAGATGTGATTGTGATACTGACAGTATTTGTATTTCAGAGTCAAATCAACATTAAGCTGTGATCATAATTCTTTTTCCATAATGTGACATCTAGCTTTCTCCACATTTCATTGCACAGGAGAAACCTAGATTCCCATAATGAACATGCAACAACTTCCTCAGAAAGGGATGTGTCTGCTTAATTGTTTGAGAACACTTTGGTGGAATTCTCTCCTGTTCTCAGAGTATCAGTTTGCAACAGGCGTCACTCAGACAGGATGGAGTGCCATGCAACAGCTTGCAAGCATATCTCAAGTAGGTAACATGAAGCTTCAGTGCTTCCGTTCTTTTTCCTGCAGAGGTACAAGAAAGAGTAGTAACTCTTCATCAGCCCTGAGAGTGTAATGGATGGTGAAAGAGAGAATGAGGTGCTAAATTATGACTATGACATGCAGCTCTCTTTTACATCTGACCCAGATTATGTAGCCTCCCTGTCTAGCCAGGTGTGGGTCTTGGATGACAGCAGTCTGTCTTGAAGCTCAGTCTAGGGAAGACAGGAGGTAACGGTGGTTGGCAGAGAAATGCATCTTTTGATGGTAGCTGCAGCACTGTCTCCAGTGCCACATCTGTTTTGTTTTGGTTTGGTTTGATTTTCAAAGAGAAATATCAAGTGAGGGAGCTTCTGACATAATTACTGCAGAAACATACTTTGACATCTGCCTCTCTGAAATGCTTGTGAACAATTCAGTTTTCTGGCTGGCTGACAAGTGGTTTGCAGATCCTGGTTATGACACCAACTTTACATATTCATTAGTAGACAATCTCTATAGATTAAAAGAGGAAAACTCATCTTTTTTTCCTAACTGATTCTTATTGATCTCCCTTCACAGGAAACTGGAAATTACATTTAGATTTAGCTGGCTTCTGTGTGATTCCAGGCATTTGTTTTAAAACACACAGCTCTGCCTGCAGTGGTTCAGCTGCACAGAATTTCATTCTCTTCTTCCTACCGACCACTGCAGAAGCTAAGACACTTGCAGTTTAAACCCTGGCACTAATAAAATTTCAGATAGCGAGGTTCATACCTTTTCTTAGGATTTGCTTAAGAAAAAAATAAGAATCTAGAGAGAGGATTAGGGGCAGGAGAATCATCCTGCAGGAACTGCTTGCTAAATTTATGGTGGGTTGCAAGTGTCCTGCTAATACCATTTTTCTAGATATAGACAAAATATACTCATTTATTAAATATTTATATTGTGCTGAATTGAGGGAGGAGGGAGATTGTTACATCATTATTATTATTCTGGGATAAGGTTATTCTTTCATCTCATATTAGATGATAAAACATTTCACGTAGCTGTGTTCTGACATTACTTTATAAACATCTTCCTCTTCCTCTGGATTGTTTTCCTCTGGTTCATCATCTTGCAAGTCACAGGATATAGCTCGGCGTATTTCAGGGCCAATATCATGAAGTGTCCTTAGTCCTGCCTAAATCAATGACAATATCATAATACATTAGGAAAGCAAATTCTTCTCTGTTCTTTAATTACAGGTGTGACAATTTCTTTTAAAGGACAGTTAACAAGTTTTTGTATCCTGGCATCCATAGAGGGAGGATGCATCCTATTATGTGTCTTTAGTGTTAGCAGGAAAAAACTTATAGTCCAGCACACCCCAGTTGAGGAGATGGTGACTGAGAGACCACTGATATTTATAGAACCCTATGGAAATAAAATTAGTCTTCTAATAAAATTAAGCAATCAGCAAGAGCTATAATAAAATGCATTTCAATGAGATGTACAGTTAATGTTACAAACATGTTTGCAGCCTGTGTCCACAAAGGAAACACAAGGAGATCTTTGCTATAGCAGCAGCAGTTTTCGCAGAGCTCAGATGGAAAAGAAAGCAGTGAAATAATTCCAGCCCATCTGCACTGCACTGTGATATGCAGATATTTGGTTTAAAGCTGTAGTTTAGGACAAAAAAGTGTAACTACAGTAGCATTGACCTCAGTGTACATTGGTTCATATTCCTCTCAAGGCTGCTACCACAAGCAAGGGATAATGCTGAAACTCTCAAGGACAGACCTGCACATTGAAGAGAAAACACATCATACAAAAGCACTCAGTTCTTGGCTCTTGAGTATAGGACTTCAAAACCAAGAGATTTTTCTCTGGCAGCCATGGTCAAAAGCAAAAATGCAATCTTGTTCTTCCCAACTCTCTCTCTTTCTTTTTTCTCATCTGAGCTACAGAGGAAGAGAAATCACAGCTAAATCCTCTTTATTTTCCCCCAAATGGCATGACCAGCAGACACTAAGGATTGATATAAAAGAATATTCATAACACTTCATTTGGTTGGTAAAGATTGCTGGAAGGGTCACCTTGTGTCTTTTATGATAGATTCTTAATTCCTGAAGACCTCCTCATGTCTAGAGAGAATTCTCGCTTTTCAATACAAGGAAGCCTCCAGATTATTTCCTGGTTTTGGAAGACTAAATCACATAATTTTGAGAAGAAAGGAGCCAGTTTTGCCATCATATATACATCCAGCATCCATCTCACCTCACTGGACTGGAAGCCTGCCTGGCTCACAAGGCTGTTAAATCAGCCAGATGATTGACATCCTCAATCAGATGTCTTAGCAACCCCAGAATATTGCAGAACACAAAATCATTCAGTTCCGTTCACCTCTGACTTTCCCAAAGTGTGTTACTGTTTGCTGTCCACAAATGTTTTTGCCTAATGTTTCTCTAACTTAAAACAATAGAATTTTTTCTCTCTTCTTCCTTCTTACATGGGTGTTAGTCTTTATGTGCACTGACCCTGTGTCATTTAGCAAACTTGACATTCACCAAAGACACTGGCAAACCAGATGGCCTGTAACGGAACAGATAAACCATGCAAGTGAGATGTTTAGGCACCAGTTCTGTCGGGGTACCATTGATCAATACTGCACCACGTTCACGCTCTTGTGCGAGAGGACATCTGCTGCTCCTACTCAGGTTTTTCTAGTTTGTTAGTGCTTCTTTGAAGTAGAGGAAGAAGAGAGATTAATGCCAGTGTTTGATTGTCTCTCATTCTGTTGCAAAGATTTCACTAGAAGTTTGCAAACCAAAGTTATTTCTTAAGGCACTTTATCGCCAACACTGAGATTTGTATGCCCTCTCCTTGCTTAACTGTGTTTTTTGTCTAGAGATGAAAAGGATGAGCTGCATCAGTCCAGTGGTTACTTAGCAAACCAGTGACACACAGTGCACTGAACAACATAATTACATAATAAACCCAAGCCCATCTTTAAATAGGCTTTCCCATCAACGCACAAGATGGCTTCAAATGAACATGATAATTCTGTGCAGCTGGATTTTATGAGGCATAATAGCACCTGCAATGTATTCAAGATGGCACAAGGCACTAATACACCAGTGCTGTCCTAAATAGCACCTCAAGAGACAATTAATTATGTCTCCCTCTCTGACAGCACCAAGATGACACCCATGTGTTTCCAAATACAGAAACAATAGAACCAAGCCCCTCAGCAAGAAAGAAAATGTCATATGACTAATAACTGTATTTCTGAATTGGTTGTTCAGAGAGAAAAGCTTAAAGGTGCTTGAAAAGCCCCTCATTCCAAAACATCAAAACATTTAGAAGTTAAATGTTGAAGCATGAAACAGTTAAATATTTTTAAAAGACTACTTGTAACAAATGCTATATAGACTTTCTATCCATTGCCACATCTATAATATGCCCAAAACAGTAACATCCCTTAGCTATATATCCTACATTAAGACATTTGTGTATAATGCAAGACTTCAGAGTCATGGTGTACAGAAAAACACTCAAGTGCTTAGCAATATTGGAACTACAGTAAAGATAATTTTCCCTATGTCTAAACTCAGCCCACATCCATTTTGAGATATGCTGCTATCTACACAGATGCTGTTTAAGCTTAGTTTAAGAAGTGCAAGCACAATACCCTTATTTAAATAGTAAGAATCACTATCACCTACACTGGTTCCAGTCAAGTAAAACACACAACGCTCCCCCCTTTTTGAGGCACCTTATAGTTACACTAAGAAATGGAAAAGGCTTGTAAGCTTTGCTTCACAATTTTACATAACTCTTCTAAAATCTAAGGGTATTGCTATGTAAACCTACTAGATCTGAGATAAAGCAGAAGCATGAATTCTAAATACTTAGGTCTTCGGAGCTTCAAAATACTGAAAGCCTGCAACTCTAAAAAGGTTCACATAATACATTCCATATGTAGATAACAAATCTGGTTTTGCTACTTGCTTATTTTCTAACAAAGAAAACCAAAAAGAACAAAATCCCTCAAAGCTGCACTGACACTAACACAAACATAAACTGAGGTAAGCATGAACAGAATACAATGCAAGAACTACTAAAACAATAAGCATGCATGCAGAAAAACAGCTGAATAGACCTACGCTATAGCAGTGAACATAAGAGACATAGTAGGCAAGTCTTGATTCCCCCGGGTTACTCATCTTCACAGAGCTCATCTTCTAATGCTGAAGCTGAGTGCACTGCTCTACAACTACACAGCAGTTCTGTGTTTTCAGTCAAACCCAGGCTTCCTTCAAGCTAAGCTTTGCTGTGAACACAACATGAACATGGGAGCCCAATTAAATGGAACTTGAGCAACGTATTAACCCCCTCAGCTGACGACTGCTAGCAGGCTTCTTGCTTTCTTTTACTTTACTGCAGGGCTGATATTACTTACAAAATTTGCAAAGAAAAAAAGCATAATTAGTGTAATCTGAAACATGTTCCCCAAATCAAGTTTAGCTCAATGAATTTGTGATTTTTTTTGCACTTATGAGGTGAAGGGAAATATGCTTTAACTTTCAGTTAAAGTATTAGCAAAGCAATAATGAAGTATTAACAAAGAGGGCTGCATGTAAATAAATGTGAAATACAGATGCAAACATTATATAGTTTACAACAATTATTTTTCCCTAGGACAAATAGTGTAGAATTAATTCATTCATTCTAAGTGCTAGATGAAAGTAATTAACTTGTTCATGCTTCACTTAACATTTATTTTACTAGCAATGTGACTGCTGTTTGGCTCAATACAAATTTCCATCACCACAAAAGACATCTCCTAAACTACTGCTGCAAATATAATTTTGTTCTGATTTTACCCAGAAAACCCAAAAAACCCAAGCCAAACCAACACCAAACAACAAGAAAGCCCAGCCTCAGGTCCCAGCAAAATATCATTGAAACCATGAGGAATAAAGGAAGGCAGGGAAGAACAATCTAAGAGAACCGTTACATTCCTAAGAAAGAGGGAAGATGGTGACATTCCTTAATTTCATGCCTCAACAGCTGTCATGAGAATTGAAACACAGGAGTGGGTTTTGTCACAAGGAACTTCTCCTTCAATGTGGATGTTCTCTCCTTGTAGCCAGGAAGAGTGACATGGCCAACTACAGGAATCAGCAGGACTATAAAGCAGTAATTCACCTCTTGCTTCATTCAACTGTTAGGAACAGATTGTAAAGCTTAATAGCATGCTGTTTATCCCTTTCTTGCTGGAGAAAGGAGATAAGGAAGGCCAGGCTAGATAATGCAGCATGTGCAGGGTTTATGAGATCCTTAGGAAGCATGTTTTTAATTAACTAATTCTGCAGGTAATCCCAACTGTCCCAAGAGAAAGTTACAGATGTCAGCAAAAGTACAAGTGCATTTATTGCTCATATAGCTTTTGACAAAAACTGGAAGAGGTGACACTGCTTTTCATCTGCAACATAACAACTAGTCTGCAATGGGGTGAGATGGTGACAAGAAGCTGAAAATACAGTTGGCCATGTTCATTACAAATAGAATCAAGTGGCTGGAAAGCCTTTTCTTACCATAGCCTTTCCTCATTCGATGTTTTAAGTAAACAGTTCCTAGATCAGGAAGGTTGTGAATGAAACAGCTTGAAAAACTAAAGACAGACTTAGCTCAGCTTCTTTTGCTCTCATCCTTTCTCTCAGTCTAGAAAGTGGAAGCTGCTTGCAGTGGTATCATCACAACTACTAAACACTGTGAAATATTTTCTAGTTTATAGGAAAAACCTGAAGAAAAGCTGCAGTTGAAGTCACATCCCTGCCCTGGTAACAGGAAGTTTCTAATCTCAAAAAGAAAGTTTTCATAACCATGAAAAGATAAGGTGCTACAGATGACAATCAAAAGAAAGGCCTCACTTAGCCCGGCAGATTTCAGTGACAGAAACTCAGGTCTAACAAAGGATACTTTTTCTCCTCCAAAGAGGGAGGAAGGCTCCTAATTCACACACCTTAGTTTCAGTGATCAGTTGACATGGATACATATATAAACAGTAAATTCATTTGGATGAACTGGGTAAAATAACACAAAAATCCACCATGACTGCTCTGGGAAATTCTTTCAGAGCTTACAATTCCAAGTGTGGCGTATGCTGACGTAAGAGTCACCACAAGAGACTGCATGAGAGACAGAGTGATACTGCATGTTTCTGCTGCTCTCAGCGCAGTGTATACCAGAGAGCTCTGCAATCATTAGTTTACTTAGAGTATTTGAGAATGGATTGAAAAATAGCTACTATTAGCTCTCAAAAAAAAATGAAGCAAGCCTTTTACAGATCACTCAACAAAACTTCTGTAGCTGAAAAGTAAGTTTGATGGTATTTCCATAAATTATTTTAAGAACAGAGGTTTTGGAAAACATGAGAAGTTTTCTCAGCATTTCAGCTTTGGACAAAGCAAGTCTGGAATGAAGAGGCTGAAAAGGCAGAAATAGCAGATTTTTGTACATTTTAAGGCCAAAAGGATCCTCTCTGATAATTTATATTAAAAATAAGTGCCATGCCTGACATCCCATAACCCTTGGTTGATTCCTACCAGAGACTCGTGGTCTTTTTTTTGTTCAGTTGTTTTGAGCTGAAAAATCTTTGTCTAAAGACTGAGGAAGAGCCAATTCTTTCCAGTTTCACCTTGCCCTCCATCTCTGTTATTGAACAGGATGCACAATTTGGTAACAGAGCACACTCGCACTTGCAAACTCAGTGTTTGTTTCTATACTTTCATGTGTGCAACTACAAAAACAGAAGTGGAAAACCACAATACCATAACTTAAAACTAACTCTGAGTTCCTTATGGCTCAAATGTTTCTGATAGGAAGAAGTCTGCAAATTCCTACCTAAAAATCTCATCTCTTTCACTTCCCTCTCAGCTGTTTCAGATCTCTTTACCTCTTCTGTTCCCCCAGAATTTTCTCTTCTCACATGATCTACAAATACAGTTCACACTGTCCTGGCAAGCCATGTGCTCACACATCAATAGCAAGAAGTATGATTAATTTTTCTCTCCTGTTTATCTCCTATGGTAAAAGGAATGCCTACGGTACAAGGAACAGAATGTGTCAGAGCTGCCAGCAGAGACACTCTTAGGAAAATAGGAATAAAACAAATTGCCCACTTAAGACAGCAAAGATCTGCTAGGTCAAAGTACAAAACAGCAGGAATGTTAACAAAGAAACAGTATTTGAGTCAGGTTAGCACATCACTCCCTTTTTAGAAAGGATTTTTCACAACATACTCCTAAGTTTTGGCATCAGAAGCACTAAACATCTTTATAGTTTGTAGGGATATATTCAGCATTGACTGAAATTCAGAAAGCCCCAATCCAATAAAAGCAGTGCAGTGTAAGATGTCTGGAATTATTTGAGGACAGTCTTCCATTTGCCTGTTTCAAAGTTCATAACAGAATAGAGTATCTCAGAAGTTTTCAGAATATACTCTTTAGATGACATATGCTCTATGGACTGCTTGCTGCAGGCCCAGTGAGAGACAGATGGCCAAATCAATTGTCCTGGTTTCCATTTGAGAGCTTGATATAAGAGACAGAAGTGTATGATGTTAATGCAGTAAGCTAACATTACCTTCCTACAAAAGAAGTTAACGAATCTAAAGTTGAAATTTCCAAACATTAAAAAGTAGTGATGGGAAGGTGTTGCACCAGTGATCAGGAGTAGAAAATAAAAAGAACAATGCAAGTTAAGATGAAAAATAAAACTGCTTTACTATGAGGTAATGCATTATTAGGAAGTGATCAGGGAACTGGCTTACAGCATTGTGGAAACATGAGAAATTAAACAGTTAAAGAATGGAAATGACAGCTCAGAAATTCAGTGATTTGGCTGTACATCAGCAGCTTCAGACTGTGGCATTATCAACTGGACTTGCCAGGAAATTTATAACCACTGCTACTGTTTTGAGTAATCCACAGAGAACAACTTTTTGTACTTACCTCGTTAAAGACAGACTAGCAGGATTATGCTTTATTTTCTGACGAGTAAGGGCCCAAAGTGTCCCAGATAAATAAAATCCTTGCAGCACTGCACAATCATCAATATTCATCTACCTGCTATTTCAAGTGAGCTCACAAAATGGTTAGTTAAAAATGTAAAAACAAAATCACCTGCAGAGCAATCGTGGTATTCTTCGCAGGATATTTCCCCACCAGTCCTTGCTCTTTGCGTTTCTTGAATTTCCTAAAGTAGTCCTGTATCAGGAAGGTGGCATAGAACTTCCCCACGGTTACCTCATCATCTAAACAAACAGACCAGACAGATCTCTCCCAAGTCAGCACATTTATTAAGAGCCTGTACACTCATACCTGATTTGGAGGGCAAAATGTGATGGGTGCAACAGGTACTACGCTTCCAGCAATGAAACCTGTAACTATCTCAAAAGCAATGTTTTAGCAAGCAGCTTTGGCTCATTCTGTTATGTGAGGTCATCCTTAATATAAAGAAAATACAAAATGCAAGTCTAATGTACTTGCAAGTAGATTTGTATAAGTTTCTAACCAAAACCATAAACAAGTTTATATGTATAGATGCTGAGAGATTTGGTTTAGGTACTTAGAATAAGTGGATTAAAATGTAAGCTACTATATCTTACATATATGTATGTTCATAAAAGTGACTCTATAAAAACAAAAAAAAAAGGGGGGGGGGGAACCCCAACCAACCACACACCTTACACAAACAAAAATCTCCCTCAAACCACCTCTCCTCTTCTCTCACTGCTGAACCAAGTGTGCTCAGTCAGCATATCAATACAGCATTGTTCTGATCACAAGGCTGTGAACATTTACAGCCTGCTTTGCCATGTAAATATTTCCCTGGTGTCATGCCCTTGGTGTAATACCTGAGCACCTTCCAGTTTGCATTTTGTGGCACAGATGCTCACATTGGGCTGTATCTTCTGCTATGTTACTGTCACCCAGTAAGACAGATTCTAGACTGAGGAAATCCCTCAGAGGATACAATTTCGTACGCTGTCTAGGAGGCTTTTGAAATGAAGATGTGATCTTTAGCCACTTTCTGGATAGGTGATAATAAGGTGAACATGAAACCACTTGGTGCTTTCCCACACTACTGTATTGTATCAGCTCAGCAATGCTGACAGAAATGAAAGCATCTTCCATCAGTTAATTTAGCACAATTCATGAGATACACAAATCACAAGAGCAGTAAAATCTGCTATTTTTATAGAGTCACTATTGTGAACAGAAGCCAAATGTCAAAGGCTTCAGAGGTCAAAGGCAGGTGTCTTATGGGAGTATTGAAATCACCTCTTTCATAGCATGTTAAGAACCTATGTGCCTGCTTTGTGAGTCCCATTGAACCAGTCAGCTGTCCAAGTTTGATCTCTTGATGAGTAATGCTTGCCAGAAAACTACAAATAGTTTTCAATTCAAAAACATTGCTTTTGTTTTCACATACTTTTTGTTTGTTTCCCCCGGAATTATCTGGCATAAAGTTTGCTCTTTCTCTTTCTGCTGTGTTGCCTATCTCCATTTTTTTCAGTATCATCAGATCACTACTTGCAACACAGTTGCAAGCTGACTATGTCATACCCAAAGGAGGGCTGGTGTGGTTTAGGCCTCAAAGCTCTCTCCATTGTTAAGGCCCACATCCTGATGGGCAGTAAATTCCCATCGTTCCAGCTGCCCTGGATGGAACAGACAGGTGCTTAACACAGCTGAAGATCTCGGTTACTCTGCATTGTAAGTTGTGACTCGAGTAACTCAACATGGAAAATCTAACATGCCCAGACACATTTTAACACAACTTTGTCAGAAAGCATGGATTTACTTTTATTTTACTTCATGTTTTAACTCTCTAATGGAGCTTTAGGATAGACTTAAGTTTAATTTTAACTTTTGTTTTGTGGATTATTTTTTGTTTACATATGAACACATTCTGTTAAGCAAGCTTTTTGCCTAATTGATTTTCATGCATCCATTAAGATTTGATTGAAAGAGTCTCCTTGTGTCCTTGCTTTATCAGTAATTATACATCCCAATGTATCTCACTAGTGATAGCAGTTCTAATTTTTAATCTGTAATGACATAGTATCATAGTATCAGTCAGGGTTGGAAGGGACCACAAGGATCATCTAGTTCCAACCCCCCTGCCATGGGCAGGGACACCCCACAATAGGTCAGGCTGGCCAGAGCCTCATCCAGCCTGGGCTTAAACATCTCCAGGGACGAGGCCTCAACCACCTCCCTGGACAACCCATTCCAGGGCTTCACCACTCTCATGGGGAAGAACTTCCTCCTCACCTCCAGCCTGAATCTCCCCACCTCCAGCTTCATTCCATTCCCCCTAGTCCTATCACTGCCTGAGATCCTGAGCAGTCCCTCCCCAGCCCTCCTGTAGGCTCCCTTCAGATACTGGAAGGCCACAATGAGGTCACCTGGGAGCCTTCTCTTCTCCAGACTGAACAGCCCCAACTCCCTCAGTCTGTCCTCATAGGAGAGATGCTCCAGCCCTCTGCTCATCCTCATGTTCTGCTAATGTTAATGTCACTAAGTTTCTTCTGTTTGTGATTTGCTTTCACAAATACAAAGGATGCAGAAATCTGATCCATGTACAATGCTCTTTAGACTAATTTTTACCTCTCTGACAAATTTATCTAAAAATGACTCTTTTACCATTCCTCCTCTGAGGGAGGCTGTATGCATGTGGTAAAGTACAACAGGCTTTAACTTCAGTAAAAATGCACAATGGATGTATTCTCTCAGCATTCTATTAGTCTTTACATTTATGAAAGCATAAATAATTATAATAATTGCTTTAAAACATCTTGGTTGGGAGATCAGTCTGTTGCAGGAAATGTCTTAGCATATTAAAGAGCCTGCTCTGCCAAATACTGACATCTCATCACAGGTCTGAGTCTGTCCAATTCCCACTGAGAATTAGCAGGAACTCCATAGCTTAAAGTCCACCAGTCCATAGATTCAGCAGTAAAAAGTTTTTCACTTGACTACATGAATCTGATTTATAACCTTTTTGGAAACATTTGGCTTTGATGTTCATCTGTAATCTCCCTTGGCTGCTCTTCAGGAGACTAACGGTGTTTTGTATTAGGAAGAGACCTCTTACAAAGAATCTAACCTAAACTTGCCTCCCTTAGTCTACCTGAATCCAGTGGTCTGTGACATAGTCTTGGTCACAGAATTACAGAATGTTAGGGGTTAGAAAGAGTTAGTCCAACCCCCCTGCCAAAGCAGGATCACCTATACCACCTATATCACCTATCCTGTGTGATCACACAGGAATGCATCCAGGCACCTCTTGAATATCTCCAGGGAGGGAGACTCCACACCCACCCTGGGCAGCCCGTTTCAAACCCATCAGACAGGCCTTTTCCCATCCTTGCTAGTATTTCAAGTATTTGAACAGAACTTTTAAAGTGATACAGCAAATAGCTCCTAGAAAGAGCAAGCACACAGAAGTGACAGATTTGCTATAACATATACTACTACGGGTTGCACTTAGAGCATGTCTCAAGTCAAGCTATGACACTGCACAACTACTGACTGTACCTGAGGTGACTATACCTGCAAAGACTCAGTATGCAGAAAAGAAGGGCCCTTACTGATTGCCTTGGACATGCACCAACTTTTTATAAGCATATTAGATGGATGCATGACTAGTTTGCCAAATTGTGCATGCCAAAGTCTGGATGGACAAACAAGATGTGTACGTACTTCACAGGCACAGTCAGTTGTACTGCAAACGTGCACACAAGAAGTGAAGCCTGGCCAAGGGGGCCATCCTTGACTTTGTTTTTTGAGTAACACACATATAGCCAGGTATGGACAGGTACAAGGAGGCAGCTAAGCATAACTGATCACAGAATAGACAAATCTATAGTTACAATTAGTGGCAGCAAAAGGAATTACTTCAGCAGGAAGCTTTTGGAATAGGGCAGAATGTATTAGGCAAGATTAAATGAGCTAGCAGGTAGAGATTAGAGAGTTTAGAGGATACTACTGAATCTTTAGTGTCTTGTCTGTATTTCTCATGGTGCCCAGTCTTCAAAGAATATGAACTCAGTCATTTGACTGACATTCTGTGCTTTTGCAAAGCAGTTTCATTTTTCTGTACTGAAAATGTGCTGTTAACTATTAACAGTTTAATTAAGCTGTTGTAGTGAATTATTTAACCCGTACCAGTAATTACCTAACTGTTCATCTCTAGTCCATCTACTTGTAATCCCAGAACAAAAATATGCTAAACTGATTATTTTCATGGCTTGCTCTGCAAATTGTTGTTCTGTTTGTGCTCTGGAGGCATGGTCAGGAGCACATGAGGGATCGAGCAGTCAGGAATACCAACAAAAGTAATACTGAAGGAAAATATTATCAACTAGACCACTCAATACTCTGAAGTGCAAGTGATTTTCATGTATTGAATTTGGATGCTATGTTTGTTTGTACTGAAGAGAATGTTCCATCTCCTAGCTGACTGCTATTATCAGCTGTCACTGGTGGTATTGTCATATACAATTTCCTGTTGAACACTGAACATGAACAGACACTAATTTCTATTGCATACTTAGCTACTTTACACTTCTAAGGCATATGAATGTACAATAGCTATGTTCCTCTTTTTCTAGGTGGGTTAAAGTATTTTCAGTTCTCAGGTGAGTCACAGCCAGGCCCACAGAGAAACAAACCCAAACTGAGATAAAAATCGCAGGACTTCCCAACATATTCTTATCTGTACTGGGTTGAAGAAGCCACACAGTTTCCTATCAATGAAGCAGTGATGTAGGTTCTTAGCCTTCTAGCTACACTGAAGAGCTACATTTGCAGAATAAATATCAGCAATGAATTTTAGTACAGCTGAAAATAAATAGCTTATATTCAGCAATGAAATGAAGCTGAAGTTAACAGTGAATTACTATGTAAGATTAGTTCTAGGAATGTAATCTTCACCGATTGTCAGATTGGTTTAGGCAGGCACAGCTCGCTATTCTGAAGCATACATCTCTATTTTCAGTTAAAAAAGGTAGGGGAATCAAGTTGGCAAGAGGCAACACTAATTCCATGCCACCACCCTAAAACAGAATTGCTTCAGAATATTCGGAAAGACTCATAGTTGAAAGGAACAGAGGCTGCAGAAAAAGCTCAAGCACATAGTTACAACAATAACAAAGCAGTTCATCTATGCCATGCAAGCACTTAGGTGTAAGGCTAAAAACAACAGAGTAGAGCACAAAAAGTTGTTTTAAATGTGCAGTATCCATTCCCCTTTGGGTAGTCAAGTTTGCTGAATTTTTGCCTTCCTCCCCACTGTAATTTGGGAGTCACCACACTGACAGCAAGTGGCTCCCACCAGAGACAAAACTACCGCTGCTTCCTGGGTCATGCTGAACAGCAATGCAGCCAGCAGGCTCCTCCTCCCCCAGGGACTAAGAGTGTCACCTTCAGAAAGGCAGCAGCCTCCACCAGCATCGGGCCTGGGATCTTGAGTCTGCTTCCAAACCCGAGTCTGAGCAGTCTTGAAAGCTGCCATAACACTGGAGAAGTACAATGAGCTACAAGAAATACTAGATGATTACAATGCATCTAGGGACTGGATGTCTAAATACATATCCTGGGTGTGGACAACAGTGCACCAGATCCTGCACCTTTAAAACTTGAAAAAGCACATATAATTCAGTCACCTAAACCTATACTACAGCATATTAGTAAGAATGTATATATTGAAAAAGGATAAATATATATATTAGAATATATATATATTTAAAGAGAGAGATAAGAAATACCTGCCATGACATTTCACAGCACGTAGGAATTGCCATACGTGCCTTGTGGTTCTTGCAAACATAATGGTGCCATTCAAATGTTGATGCTTTACATGGCCCATATTCAGATCTCAGTCATACTAGCATAAACCTGAACCATTTCCATTGTCTCTTGACTGTGGAACTGCTCTGGTTTAAGCTAGTTTAACTGAGGCAATTCAGTCTCTTATTTTGTACAAAATGGGGTATTTTTATCAATGCCTTGAAATCAAACTAAGTTTCGTTTATTTTGCTGACTTACTTGAAATCAAGCCTAAATTTAGGTATAAGAAGATATTATTTGTTTCCAGTAAGAAAATAAGCATAGCATTTTCCCCTGTCTTTGATCTAAGGAAGTTTTACCTATCAGCCCTATATGTGTTATGATGTAGAATAGAATAGAATTAACCAGGTTGGAAAAGACCTTCGGGATCATCAAGTCCAACCCATGTAATTATCTCTCTATTTATTTTGTTACTATTGTTTGTGATCCTTCTATGACATCATAATTGCAAAAGTTAGCAAGTTTACTTCTTTGGCTCCTAACAATCTAGAAAGCCCAAAGTGCACAGAGAACAGCATATTGCAAAGCTCATCTGACTGACCGCCAGCTGGAGGAACAACTTGGTCAAGTAATTTCATGCTCGTTTTCTTCCATATTTTCTTTATAACTGCTCGAAGTTCCTCATTTGCTTGTTCCAGGTTACCTAGGGCAATGAAATAGAAAAACAGAGCATGGCAATTACACTTCAGCCAACTGCAAAGAATGATGATTTGCATATTAATTAGCTGTAGACAAACAAAGACAGCAATACAGGTGACTTGCAGCAATCCTATCTGCTACAAGGAGTAGCAGATAATAATACTACAATAACTTAAAGAGAAGAGAGGGCCTAAGACAGTGATCTCCTCAGCCTTTCAAGTCAGTCTCCGGAGTACGACAGAGGTTAACATTAATTTACAGAGCTTGGCTCTTCTCTGTCACTGCTTAATAACTTCCACCTAAATTGTGCAGAAAGTGATGACTTGCTCTTTACAAGCCAGTTCTTTCTTGATCCAAAGCTGTGCCTTCATTTGTTTAATGACAGTAATTAGTCAGTTCAGGCAGCTGACTTCTGGGCAGTATGTCATCTCTTGCAGTGCTCACCTAAGCTACAGCAGTGCCTGAGGGAACTCACTCTAATTAAAGTTTGTTATTGGCAGTGGAACTCAAATTCTGCTGAGAATGGCAGAAGACATAGAACAGAAAGCAGAAAAAGATGATAAAAATTACAAGAGAAAGCAAAATTCTTTGAATCATACTACTATTTTTAACCCCCTTTCCCTTTCTGATGCACGTTGCAGAAATCCATTCAACCCAGTCAGAACTGGCCTCGAGGCTTTCAAGCATATAAAGGTTGCAAGAGCACCAGTGCGGGACACAAGCCACCACGTTAAAGTGAGGAAGGAGAGGGGAACTCTTTCACTCCTGGCACTACAACTCCTATTATGTGTATGGTTTTATCTGACCAGACAAAAGCATAGTAATTCCTGAGGTTTCTCTGGTTCTGGCCTTATTGTCCCCTTCCTCTTCTAGCAAATAATTCCTAGCAACTGTGAATACAACCCATGAACCAATGCCAAACTGAAACCAGTGACACTAAAGCAGCCTTACTCATGGCCAACAAAATGAACAAACTGTAATTTAGTCATTTTACCCTCTGACAAGTGTAGTAAAGGCTTAACAGTTCAGAAACTTACCTTCTGTTTTTATCTTTAGAGCAGTCCTGACCAAAGCAAACAAAGTAGCGTTGAACATGACAGTTCCATCACTGTTCAATGGCATATTCATTGCTACCAACCTCTGTAAGTGAGAAAGGAAAACAAATTTTGATGTGGCTGTGTTTGGAAAACAACTTCTTTAATGTTTATTTCTGTCAAGCTATGTATTCAAGATATCATTTTCCATGAGAGGCATAAAAATTATGTAAGTCTTCCCAAAAAGTTGATTCTTCCATCCCAGCTGCATGTGACAGCCACCTAACATCACTTCTCCCTGATATTAATTACATGCATGCTTACACAAAAGCTAGAACTCTCCAGCAGGGTGAAAGGGGCTTTCCTCTTTGGATTAGTCCATCTCTGCATTGCAGTGTTCATCTTTCAGAGCAGTATCACTGACCCTGTCTGTCAGAAGGACATTATTTAATCTGTCGAAATATGTTCCTAATGTCTGACTTAGATTTTCTTCTGTTCTAGTTTAAAAGCATTACTCAGCAGGATAAGTTATCTTTATGTATAGACACAGGTTTGGTTTACGTATGCCTTGTGGCACTCCATTTGAAGCCAGTGTTTTATACATCCACTCACCTGTTTCTGAAACAGATATGAAAGAAATCCAAGTGACAGTGCTGCTGTGAATCCTTTAATTAAATGACATGACCTTATTCCTAGTGAAATAGCTAAATCTGTCATATCCATAGCTCTGAAGTCCTCAAAAAGTGTAATTATTATTCAGCTCCTTTGTGTTGCTTTTCAACTTTTATACTGAAATGCAATTAATCTTCATCTAAGTTACACATCATGCCTGACAAATTAAACATAGCTGTATATTCTCTTTAACTTTCAGTCTTCTCACTCACTGCTCCATATTACACTGCACACACATATTCACTTGAGCTTGGTATTCATCTTCCAGTCCCCGCCCTTCGAGTTTATTTGTTTTGAATGCAGCAAACCTCATAAATGCAACTGCAAAAGTGCTGTATCAAAACTTGTCAATTCAGGTAAGCTGCCACCCTCTTCTGCCCAGGACTGAACAGAAATAAAACATGTCACTGGGTTGAAACTGCCTTATGCATGGCACTGGGTGACCAAAACTGCTGGGATGAGTTCATATACCTTGCAGTAACAGACCAGTAATAGATGTACAGTCTGACCACTTTCCTTTGGGTGCTTTGTGAAGAAGGTTACTTTAGTGGTAATTACTCAGAGTACACTCAAAGAAATTACACTAATTTTGCTGGGTTAAGTTTGGGGGGAAAAAAAAGGAGAACTTGAGAGTGAAGGAGACCTTGTGAACAGACTGAACTATTGTGCACACGTGCTGCATATGGAGCAGAACTGAATGAATGAATTGTGAGGAAAGCCTAGAAAGGAAACAGGGTCAAACCTACCTTGCAGGCCACTCGGTGAGGGCATAATTTGCCAAAACCAAGTGGTGGCTGAATGCGTCTCAGCAATGTAACCACATCAAGATGCTTTATCCTTCCCCTAGAACAAACACACCTCAGTTACCAAACACACACCTGTTCCCAAGGAAGATACTCTGCTCTGCTTTTATTGGTTTTGCCACACCAATCTTATCAGAGAAATGATCTAACTTACTTCGCTTCAGGGTCGTATTCGGACCATATCCTTTTGAACTCATCCAAATGATGGGGACCCAAAATAGACCAGTCACGTGTCAAATAATCAAAGTTATCCATAATGACAGCCACAAACAAGTTTATGATCTAAAAAAAGCCATTAAGAAAAAATTTTCCTTTAATTAATTTGAGTTTTTTAAAGCATTAAATAAACAGAAAACATTTATAGGCTATTAACAGGATCCAGTGTCATGACAGCGAGACTTCTGCATGTTCAGAACAGCAGCAGAGTGTGTGTGTGTTTACATTAGTTCACAGAATTCTGTTCAACCACTCTCCTTTTGCAAGAGGAACAGTACTGTGAATAGAATAAGCCAACCACCTTAGACCAGGCACCTGCAGTAAGGAAAAAACACTTTCCACAGGTTATTTTTGAGCCAATAATCCATTATGTCATGGATTAGGAAGTGAGATTGTTGTTCATATCTCTTGAGCTACACTTTGAGCACATTTGTAAAGAGACAAATCCAAATTCTCCTAAATTTAAATAACTCAAATATCATCACTAGCAAGTCAAACCAAATAGAAGAAATAACTGATGAAAAGGCTGTTAACTTTCAAAGGTGCAACCAATCACTCTTTTAGACATGTAGTCAGAGGAAAATCTTGCACAAGACATTGGACTCGATGATCTTTGAGGTTCCTTCCAACCTTAGCAATACTGAATACATCTAAAATCACAAGATGGTTTGGATAGGACCTTTAAAGGTCATCTAGTCCAACACCCCTGCAACAGGACAGGGTATCTTCAACTAGATCAGGTTGGTGTTCAGCCTGACCTTGAATATTTTCATGGATGGAGCTTCTACCACCCCTGTGCCAGCGTTTCATCACCCTGATTTTAAAAGCCAGTGGAAGACACAATATTTGGGACTGTGTGTAGAACAATACAACCTTGCAAAAATATTTTCACGTGGGATTTTCAATCTCTCCCTGAAATCATTACTCTTTTAGTTCAGAAGAAAGTGATAATGTCAAAGATTACTAGCACAAGCCAGACTCACCAAAAATGCACAAAGCATGTAAAAACTGATAAAATAAATGATGGCAAAATTGCTTCCACACGTGTACTCTTCCCCTGGATTATAATCAGATTCTGGATCGCAGCGCTTTCCAGGCAAACATGCCAGCATGATTTCCTGCCAGGCTTCTCCAGTTGCACACCTTTGTATGGTCACAAAGATAAATTAGACACTGTTTGATCAAAATGGATTGGAAGTGCACTCATTTATTAAGGTCTGACAAAATGGTTGGAGCTGTACAAGTACAAATGTGAAGACAGATTGTGAACCTTTCAGAGCAGGAAGGAAGTGAAAAAAATACAGAGCATGTTTCAGAAAAGACAGGCACAGATCTGACATGACTGAGATTTTGTAAAGCTCACACACAGAATTTTGAACCCAACCAATTTGCAACACAGTGCAGTGGAGCTGTGTGGGGTAGGGGTGTTGTGTATGAAAACCTGCCATAAAAGTTGAAAGTATCCGTGAAAGATGAACTGCCTTTTCCCTTCATGGCGGAGGGAATGCTTATCTCTAGTTCCTGCCCTTACATTGTGTTCCAGAGTTGGGTAATACCTGCACACAGACCCATGATTTCAAATATTTCAAAGACAATTAGAATTTTTGGGGCTGTGTTCTTTACCCAGTATCAAAGGCGAAAGCCTTAACAATCATAATTTGATATGGTCTCATGGGTGACCCCCCCTTGGACTCAGATAAAGAATGGCCTGCCAGTTTTGCCAGCAGGCTAGTAACAATGCACAGGAGTGCAAAGCAGAGCTGCAGGATCACAGACAATAGAGGTTGTCATCTTTAGAGCCATCCCTGTTCTATGTCATTCTCTCTCCTTGTCCCACAACAGTCTGCAGCACTCCTCACAAAGGTTTACCCTCTTCTTCAACTCTCTAGTGGTGGAGATTCCATGCTCCCCCTACAGCAAGATTCAGCTACCTTTGCCATCAGAAGGTTTTGCCTACCTCTTCTCAGGTATTTTCCTTCTGCAAGTCATACTCTTCACTTTTTGTCATCTCTTCAGCAAATGTTCAGAACAATTTATTTCTTTATCTTTGCCACAGCCATTCATGTTTTTCTAAACTGCCATGCCAGGTGTGCTTCTAAAGGTTACAGTGAGGGGACAGTCTTCTTCAGCTTTCCCAACACCTACCTATGTTTGGGCTCCACCTGAACACAATTACTCCACAAATAAGGTGCTTCACAGGGGCCACAATGAGTTTAGGTTTGTATCACCTGATTAGAGCCCTGCTGGCCAACAGACAGTCTGCATACAGCCACAGAGAGTATGTTCTTGTTATGTTAAACTGCTTCTCAATTGCAAACACATGATGAACAAATCCACAGAACCAAAGCTACAGACATTTGTCACAGATCAGTGACATGGTGTGCACTAAGGAAGATATAAGCTTTACTCACCTGAAGAGAAGCAGCACAGCTTGGGGGAAAGTTTGAAAATTGTTGTTTCTGTTTATTTGATTGTTGTCCCTCATGGCCACTTTTCCAAACACCTACAATAAAACAGGGCTTTGAGTTTAATCCTAGTGACCTCTACTGTCAGAAGATGTAGGCCTCCTTGCAATTAAAACTTGCTTCAGCATGTACCAAAACCAGATTCACAAATATCCTTTCTTTGCTCTCTTTAGATGTTTATTGATAATTATGTAAATGAAGTAATTTTATCACATGCACAAGATAATCCTTCATCATTCATTTTGTCATTAATAAACCATTACTAATGGATATTTCTGCTTTCAGGTGAGAAAATATTTGGGTTTACCTGGCACATAGAATTCTGTATTAATATTAAAGGTCTACTGTGCTAAATACTGCACATACTATGAAATAACTGCTTCCTGAAAACCTCAAGTCTAAATAGAGAAAAACAGATGCAGAAGTAGAAGCCAAAGCACAGACAGTCTGAGCATCTCAGCCAGAGACAGAAATGAGGTCACTTCTTCAAAATTAAATTGCAATGCACTGGCCACAGGACCAGTCTTTGTCCCAAACACAATACAATTGTATATCATTACAACACAGTGAAAGCTGTTACTTCATTCAGTGAGATTGAAAGCACTGTGCTCTGCATACATTCTGCTGGACTGTAGGGACATTAGGTTGGTTTTGGATAAACAATGAAGAGAAAGAATCAGGAAACAAAATGAGTCTCCACAGCCTATTTCTTCTCATTCCATTCCCTTAGTGTTGATTCAAAGAACATCACAAATTTTGAAGAAGGCAGCCCAAATTTCCTCACAGGGCTGTGCTCCAAACCCCTCCCCAGCTTTGTTGCCCTTCCCTGGACACCTTCCAGCAACTCAACATCTTTCCTAAACTGAGGGGCCCAGAACTGGGCA
The DNA here is from genome assembly GCF_026170545.1 of Melanerpes formicivorus. Taxonomy (NCBI): domain Eukaryota; kingdom Metazoa; phylum Chordata; class Aves; order Piciformes; family Picidae; genus Melanerpes; species Melanerpes formicivorus. The sequence continues at coordinate 1,910,082 of NW_027142390.1, forward strand.
CAGGACTCAAGGTGTGGCCTAAGCAGTGCAGTGTACAGGGGGAGAATGACCTCCCTGCTCAGGCTGGCCACACTGCTCCTGATACAGACCAGGATGCCATTGCATCCTGACAGCACCACTATCAAAGGAATGCACCTTAGCAAGCAAGTCTCAGGGTAGCAAACACTGTCATTCTGTATAATGATAAAAGAATTCTCCAGTTACCTGCATTCCAATGACAGCATAGATGAAGAACAGCATGGCTATCAGAAGGGCGACATAAGGCAGAGCCTAGGAATGGGACAGGTGCATTGTCCTTTAATGATTTCAGACCAGCATTTCAATTTCTATTCATGAAAATATTTTATCTGTACAACAAAGGCTTTTCTGAGATTTTTCTTCCTATTGATGTACTTAACATGTTATTACTTGTCACTTTCAACATTCTGCCTCATACACTGAACACAAACTTCATTATAGTTTAAATGATTTCTGCCAGTAATCCAGGGGGAGGAATCATCTTTAGCAGACTTGATGTTATTGCCATTACAGATTCTAACAACACAAAAGCACTTCCTTCTACACAGCTATAGAGTTCCATTAATGTCACATTCATCCACTTTCAGCAGCAAGGATGCAAATTTCTGGCTGTTACACTTACAAAATCATTTTTATCTTACAAAGAAAAGAGATTAAATTCTGGTTCTATATTCATCTAATAAAATGTGTGAGTCAAAACTGTCTGGCTTAAATACATCAGATATTTTTTAATTGAGTACTGTAAAATCTCACAGTAATAAATGACAAAGAACGACCTTAGGGCTCACTGAAGTAACTGGTGACACTTATTTTGTCAGTGATATGCAAATATGTGTAAGTGTGTCATTACTGAGAAAGAGAACTTCAAAGTAAATGTGTTTTGCACTCTACAAGGTACTGCTCCCTAACATTTGGTGTATCAGTGGTTGTAATTATAAAGCAAGTGGAAATGAATTTTGCTAACCTGAAATGACTTAATGAACGTCCACAGTAAAGTTCTGATTCCTTCTCCTCTGCTAAGCAGCTTCACCAACCTCATCACCCGGAACAGACGGAAAAAAGTGATGGAGATCCTAGCGCTGTCTTCAGAGTTCTGAAGAGCATCACGAAGAAGTCAAACCAAATACAAACTCAAACATGCAACACTTCAGAAAAACAACACCAAATGCAAAGGTGGAAGAGGTAAGATTGGAAAATGTATCTCGAGAGCGTTCTCACCTTGCTAAGCATGATATGGAAGGAAAAGTTACATGCTGAAAACACAGGACCTGTAGAAATGCGTCACACATCACATGCATTTCCAAGTTTTCTGGTTTGTTAATAAGGATCATATTGGGTTTGTTTGTAGTGGACTTCAATAGGACACTGACAATGAATGCAAACCACTGCATAACACCTTTGTAGTAAGACAGTTATGAAAAATACAGAAAAAAATCGGTGGAGAATAGACATGGTAAAAAGAAACTCAGAGGTAAAACCATTGGGGCCAGTTTACTAGTCTTACCCCAGACTCATCAGTTGTGACTGTTTCAGTTGGCTTTGGCTTTAAAAAATTAAGAACATTAAATATTAAAATCAAATAAGTTGACTAAAAAAAATCAAATAATCAGATTAACCATGAACAGCAAGAAGGACATTTTCCATTTCTACATGTAAAGAAACGGCTTTCAACTCAATGTACTTTCTGAACAAAACATTAGTATCTTCATTAAAACCTTCCCTTTAGTATTTCAGGCTGGCTGACTGAAAACATTGCTGGCTGACTCATACTGAAGTCTGCTATTTTAAAGAGTCAAAGAAAATGCTCCTGTAAACCAAACACAATGAGGCATTGACTTCCACAGGCTGCATGAAACTGTAGCAGTGAGTCTAAGTAAAGCTCAAGAATAAGCTTTGGGGACACCAGAATCTAACCATATTCAAATAATTGTGTTTTATATCACATCCTGAGCTCCTTTAAAGTAATTCACTTGAGTTAATTCAGTGGTGAACACTGGATTTTGCAGTGCTGAACATGAACAGTTTTCCACTCTGCCAAAGTAACAGACAAACGTTTTTGGCACAGTAACACAAAGGCTAACACTCAGAGGTGCAAATGAGAAGGCAACACTTGTACACTCTGAATGCCTACAAAGTACTCATATACCTGAGCTGATGAAACAAGATCAGGCATGGAAAACGGGCTTCAGGATCTGATTGATCCTTTGGAACATAGCTGTACAACTCTTGGGAGCTACAGGGAGGAGAGAGGCACATGCCAGCTGCTTGGTCACAGAGCCAAACCATATCTCCTATGAATAAGAAACTTCTCTCTTTATGCTGTTTTTGTCTGTCTGTCCTTGAAGAAACTATCTTGATAGCCTAAATGGTCAGACACTTAGCAAACCAGCTAGTAAAGCTTAAAGGACCAGCGTGTACACTGACAGACTGACAACAGCTTCTTCCAAAATTGAGCAGAAGCATCTTAAAAAACATTCATAAGATGAGAACAATTAGATTTGAGAAATTAGAGTGTGGATGTTGAATCCAAGTGATGGCTTTAACTCTCTTGCCTAAAACAGTCTCCACTTAAAGGGGCACCTTTCAATAATGATTGTCACGCACAGAGGCAATAGCCAGAACCATGATGCATGGTGCTGCTCGCAGTACATTGTGGATGCACCAGATCCACTCTCAGTGCCGTGGTTCACTGAGTACAATCTCAGTGTTGCTGTTACCAGAGATAAAATTTAGGAAAAAGGAAAGGAAAAGAGAGGAGCTGATTCTCCTGGGGATACTGGCAGTGTATTATACAAACACTATGGCAAACCCCCAAGAACAGGCAGTGCTTTGTTAAAGGCAGATATTAGCTATATCTATTAAAATGTTCATTGCTGTGTCTTTTCACTTTAATGCAAAAGATCTAAATGTATCATGAGGGGAAAATGAGGTAAAAATAACTGTTCACCTGCATGCAATCTGTGTATGTGTACACTACTGCCCTGTCAGGATACCAGCATTTTCTGAAAACCAAAGAGTGTTACAGCTGTTTAAGGGATTATTACTAAACTGATGCATTCCTATGAACCAGAACCCAGATCTCACTAGACCTGAGTAAGCAGAGTATTTGTAAACTCAGCTGTAACATCTGAGCTTAGTAAGGCTAAGTTATATAATAAAATGCACAAAAAAGATGCTGCCAATGAAGGAGAGTTGCCACATTACAAGTTCTCTACATATTTTAACAATCTGAAATAAACTCATCAAATTACAGAGTAGGGATAAAAAATTATAATCACAAGCATGATAAATGGAAAGTAACACAAACCACAGGAAGTATCCTGCAGAGATGTCTACCTACATCAACCACAAAGCTACACTAGTGCACGCAGACCAACACTGCTAGTAACTTTTTGGTACAGAAGAAAGTTCCTTTTGATCAGAACCTTTTAAAGAAAGAGTTCCATGATACCTTCTGCAGGTGAAGCCCCAGGTTTCAGATTAAACTCTGGTGACTGACTCATGCTGACCTTAATATTGTCGTCATCAGTGAGCAAATCACTGAACTAGCATTCAGTGTTTTATCTCATCAAACAATAAAATGAAGTATTTGACAGATACAGAACAGATTAAACTGCACAGTTATCACAAACTGATGCTAAAAAAAAAGGAAGTAAAATACTGGTGTTTGCATTGGGGAGGTTTTCCTCCTGCTAACTTTCACAGGAAAAGGATTTGAGCCCAAACAAGCTAGGAATCTAATAAGGATAATCATATCTGATAGGATATGTAAGAACAGAAAAAGGATACTTCAGTCCTACAGATCTTTATTTAATTGCTTTCCAAAAGAAAGAATAATGAGGAGCATGCATTATGACTTGCTTATGAAAAAACCCCTCATAAAAGGAAAAATCAGTAAACAAACCTTTTTCTACATAAAATTATCTTAATAATTACTTCATTCTCACTCTTGAAGAGGCAGCCAGAGACCAGATTACCAAATTAGCTTTCAAACAATGAGTGCAAAATCCTTCACCTCTTTTTTAATGTCTGAAGTGCACTGAATGTTTGTGTTTACCCTGCACTGTGTAATTCATTATCAATCTCTCCTCAGCTTCTGTGGACAATGGAGTCCTAACTGCCTGGGTGTGGTGGCTGACCTGCTGCTGCTGGGAAGTGTTAGGATGTCACATGCAAGAGATTACAAATTATGGACACCGGAGAGAGTATGCCAGGACTGAAAAAGGAAAATATCCTGTTCACACAAAGTGAGTTCTACAACATCACCAAGATGTAGATAGATGCTAGAGACAAACAGTGAAATTAAACTCCTGAAGCTGACAAAATTCAAACCCTGCCCTCAGTGTCCAAGCCTTCTGGGTACTGACATTTTAAAGTGAGTGCATCATAATTTTTTTACCCTCTCTAGCATTGCCCTCTGATAACACAGTAACTTGATTTAGATTATATACCATTTTTATATAATACCAATTCTAATGAGCCTCACACAGCAACAGACAACAAATGAAACGTTTTTCATACTTCTTTATAAAAGGAATGCTGATCTAAGAGACAAAACTAACACTTAGGTATGTCCTTCCAGCAGGGAGTAATGCTAAGCTCTAGGAAACTAAGGTAAAGCTAACACCATTTTCAGCAACAACAACAGACAGACTGACAGTAACAGAGGATGTCTGCATCCTACAGATAACACAACATAGGCTATCAAACATACCATCTGATTTGCAGCTTCATGACTTGACACATGTCACATGTGGCACACTATGTATATGTAGGTAAGGTATGAGAGTAGACTCAACACAGGGAGGAGGTAGAGCAGAGAGTGTCTCTTTGGATGATGGTTGTTGACAGGAATGAAATTAGACTAATTCCTGTGAGCAGGAAATTTACTTACAACCTTCTGTTTCCCCTGACCTTCAGCCAATACTACTTGTGTCCCAACTGCTTGGGCACTGGCTTGTCATTATCACTTCTTTTTTTGTCCCAAATGGGACTATGGGATTCTTGAGACAACAGATGGGCTTCTGGGAGCACTGCTAGAAGTCTGATAATTGTCACAGCTAGAATAAATGAACAGCTTCTGCTTTCACTGCTTGGATATCAGATGTGTTGCGATAAGGTAAATGAGGACAGAGACTGGCTTCATAATTCTATCTTTTATATCAGCCTTGTGCCAGCTTCTGAGAGTCTAGTACAGCAAAGCACTTCAACACTACATCATTTTAAAGCCAATCCTTAAAGACATTGGATAGGCAGGAACACAGGGTTTTTCTTTTTTCTCAATCAGAGTTCAACTCAGCAGCTTTCTTCCCCAAATAAACCAAACTCTTCAAAAAGCACTAACCAATAATAAGCCAAAATCTGTAACCCACCAATTAAAATGTTTGCAACCTGTGACCTACTTCAGTCAAATACTTATTGTTGCTGGTGAAAAATCAGCATGTTCCCTAAATAGCAACTCCTCATTACACTCCACTTCTCATGGGGCATCAAAACTTCAGAATCAACTTCCTAACTGAAAACAGCAACAGTGTTAAAACTAAGAATAATGTGAAACAGACTGCCTCATGCATTGGAGGCAAACTCATTCTGTGTTTAGGAAAAAATAACCACAGTGAGAACCAGTGGGTATTCCCACACAGGGCTGGCCAAATGCTTCTGGTTTTGACAGATTGTGCCAAAGAGTATGAGCAGGTCCAAAGAACTGAACACGTGATGACGAGAAAGTCATTACAAATACAGAAGGAATTATCTGAATGACAAAGATGGGTACTGGCAGTAACGTGGACAGGAAAGCACTCAGGTTGCCAAAAGACCTTATGAAATGTGTATGTGCCTGTATGCAGGTATGTGTATACACACACAATTGCTTCAGAGAGTAATTAATGGGATTCAAATGTGCTAACAAGTAATTTCCTCCATGGCATTCCTTGTTCAACGTGAACCAAATGCCCCATGGATATAATTTATATCATCTTTTTCCTTGTACAAGCTGTATTTCAAAACAAGTTCATAACTAACATCTTGCTGGCAATAAGGGATTACTATTTTAACTAATAAATATTCAGTTGTGCACTAAAGTAACTAAAATATTGACACTTTCTTGAAAGCAGCTCCAAGAGGTACTTTTATTTCCCAATTGAATGCTGCAACACAGTGTAGGTTTCCCGTTGCAGTATGACTTCATACTGGTGAGAGCAAAGCCAGATGAGAAGGTATTTGCAAAAGTCTACAAAATTCATTGAGAGTATTCAAAAATATCAATTGCTAGCAAGAAAATCTAAGTTCTGACATATGATAGTGATGCATAAAGTGGGTTTCAAACTGAACTGCAGCCCTTTTGTTCAACAGTGGAATCCAGAATCTCTTACACGAGGTGGATGTGAGGTTTTTAACCCACTCCTCTGCACAAGCAACATCAGCTGTCCCTCCAGTTAACTGGGTGAGTAGCTATGCAAAAACAAGCACTAGTCCTCTCAGTACACATTCCACTAGCATTCCAGCAAAGAAAGCCATGTGCCACTGTTCACAAGTCAACATTATGCACTGCTTGGTGCTGGAATGCAAATAACGGGGCTCCTTTTTGCCAAACAGCAAGATAGGCACTTGGGGGTCTGTGAGAGGCTTTTGTGATGTACGACCCTGCTGCTATCCACTGGTAGTTGCTACAGTAGTGTAAGCACTGAAAAAGTCTCAGGTGTGTACAGTGGTGATTGAAGACCAACAGGTTTTCCTGTTGGGCTCAGGAGGGAGATATCCATGCTGTTTCTTTAAGCACTGTTTCAGTGAAGAATTTGACTTTTACTTAACTTCAGGCATAAAATCAATCCCATAGGGACTGTATTAAATATCTGCACGAGAGGCAAGTGAATTGTTCATTATTTTCTCCACATTTTGGCAGCAGACAAATAATAAAAGAAACTTAAATAAAATATGTGAATTAAAACCTTTGTAATTGTCACTGTAACAATGTGAACATGCCTCTAACTCATCCAGTGCTGGTCATCCAAATGGTTTCTGAGCTGACAAATACATGGGCAGGCCAGACTGATACTTGTTTATTATTTCCATTTAAGAATTTACTAAGTTTTTTCCAATTTATCTCTCACTGTCTTAAGTTTTGGAAGTCTGTCTCCCAGGATGGACTGACTACATCTTGTGTCACTACTCTGCTGCTTTGAATGGAAAAGGAACCATTTTTATGACCACACAAGATGTGTGTCACGTGAAACAAGGTTATAAAACCCCAAATGATATAGGTTTTAGTGGTGTTTCTATTTTATTTGTATTATTATTATTGCTATACCATCTATTATGCATTTACTTATATATACTTGCCTCTAAACACTTCTAAAAATAAAAGGAACATGAAAACAGATTAGCTTCATAAAAGAAGAACTGGTTGAAGGAAGGGATATTAAATGACAGAATACATTAAAAAAGCCCCAGTCACAGAAGAAAGGGATTGTCATAAGCTATGCTGCTCTGAGGTGGTTCATTCCTGGAGCCTGTTACTGAGCCAGTCCTTGAGAATGACAAGGCAGGTAAATTGCTGAACACATTAAACACTTACTTCCACAGGCATCAAAAATATCAAATGCACAGTAATTTCCTGGATTGCATATCAATAGGAGGTTTCTGGATCAGGAGAATCAGCCTCAGGGCACCATATACATTATTATGAAACATTAAAAAAAAATAACAAAGGGAACATCAAACCAAAGAGATGATATTTAATTTCCATAATTTAACACTGAAACCAAGGTGATATCTAACTAGAAAGCCCAGCTTACTCTCTTGGAAGAAATGGGTCAGATAAACCATGTTATATACTAGAACTCGCTGGCCTTTGGAATTGGTCTAAGTGCACACAGCTTGGCCATCAGAATGATCCTGAGCTGTTTCCACAATCTGAGGCAATTATTTAAGCAATCCAGTAAGAATGTTTAGTTCATCCCCACTACATTATTTTAGGTATTCACAGTTTGTCAAGTCTCTTACATGGAGTCAATTCAGATGGCTGTACTTGTGCAGCTCCAACTGAAACCATCTGAGCTTGCATCAGTGGCAGCAAATGACACTGTTTCAGATCACCCCTCACATAAGGCTGAGCTTCCTCAGCCTAAGTTTCCATAGCAAAAGTTTTCAAGGTGCCATTTCAGTTGTGCTTGAAATCCCACTGAAACCCAAACCTCGTTAGTATCTCAGCAAAGCTGTAGATATCTCAGGATCAGTGTCAGCTACAAAAGTACAGGTCAAATGGCACAAGTCAGAATGCCAAACAAAAAAGAATTGAGAAAAATCTTTTAAAATACTGAATTTTTATTCTAGAAATTTACACAAAACTAATGAGGGAAGAATAATTCAACAGAATCAAAACAACAGATTTTTATTATCTCTATTCAGTGTTTTGTGTTGAAAATGGGAAATCAAGCCCAGAAATGTATTGAAAATGTACTACATTAAAGACTTGCACAAACAAAGCACAAATGAGAGTGGGAAAGACCAGAAGCAGACAACACTTAGTACACAAGTATCTGCTGTGCAGTATTCCAAGACACCAGAGATGAGCCTTTATTCTCTAGTGATTATAGCATGAAAAACTAAGACATTCCCCTGCTGGCTCTTGACTGTGGTGGGTAGTTTTCCTGAAGATCACTACTTGATCTCCAGAATCTTTTCAAGACAACTGTGTGAATTACTAAGGTGAAAGTATTCCTCACAGCTGAAAGATCTGGAGTGATCAGTTACAAGTAATGCTATCAAATTAACCTGCCCCATACAGTGTTAAATAAGAGGCATCTTTTATGGTCACAGAAATCCCTTTCAGCTCCTTTCCAGTCTCTTCACAATCAAATGCATCTTGAGTTTATTAGGGGATGCTGTTCTACATGAATGGGCTCTTTGCACTTTTCAGATGTTACCATCACCTAGGCCAGTACTGCCATGAATGGCAACAATGGGTAAATTGTAAATGCTTAAGCTGAAAATCTAAATTCAAACTTTTCTAGAGGAAAAAAAAAAAAGCCCCCAAAACCCCACACCACCAAACAGCAAACCAAGCCCCCAGACAAGTTAGAGGCTGTTTTGGAGTATCTGTTCCATGGACTGTAATTGCACTTTGAGAAATGTCTCAGTTGGCAGTGCAGTTCTGGACTGGTGACCCTCCCATCTGCTCAGGGTACTTAAGCTCACAGATAGAAAGATCCATTACCCTTTGAGTAAAATCAGTCTGAACTCTAAGGGTCAGGCTAAGGTCCTTATGCTCCCACATCATCACATCGCTCATCCATTGTTCTCTCCAGTAAAGCAGCCAGTTGTGAGAGTCTCAAAGTTTAACATGAAATTGGGAAGGAACTTTAAGGTGAGTCAGCCTTAACATTTTTTCACAGCATCACCAAATGTCAGGGGTTGGAAGGGACCTCTGGGGATCACCTAGTCCCTAGTGTTTACTCTTTGAATGGCAGTGTAGAATCTGCTGCTTTGCAAAGGGAAGTATTTAATGAATGATAATAAACTGTGTATGCTTGCAAAATTCTGCCACCTGAAATAAATAAATATGGAAATAGTAAAAGAATACATGTTTTCTATACTTGGTTGCAATTAATTGAGAAGAGGTATTATTATGCTTACCAAACAGACCAGAACAAAAAAGGATTAAAGACTATGTACATCACTGTCTCTCAACAGCACCTACAGGCACTAACTGCTGCTGTCTCTGCCGGGGCCAATATGCTCTTTGAGGACTCCTATATGGGCACAGTATAAGAAGTATTTCCTTTGGCAGTAGCCTTACACTCTCATTTCTGCCCTACCATGGCCCACACTTTTGCCAGTGTGTTGTGCTCAGCACCTTGTTCAGCCAAGCTGTGAAATCCACCAACTCTAGTGGAAGCACAGCTCACATAGCTCTGAGGGTGAGAAGGGCTGTGGACAAAGGCTGCTTAAGCTCACAGAGATATTGAAAGAAGTTCTCAAGCCGTGGTCTCAATCCAGACCAGCCTGACAAATCCAAGCACCTGCTAGGTGGTCTGCTGATCTAAGCAACACATATTTCTCAGACTGAGAATTTTGCATTTTCTTACCCCCCCCCCATCCCAAAATGCCTGGAACAGATCCACTTTTCCAACTACAACTACTATTCCTGGGCAACTTCATCACCATGTATTCACAGCTCCAAAATCAAGGTACTGTCTGAAGGGAGGAAAGGCTATTGTTTCTGCTACTGACAGGGGGACTGTGATGCACAAGAGCCAGTTCCTAACATGAACCAATTCAGACAATACAATTTAATAGGCATTTTCTCTGAAAAACTGTTCCAGTTAAATGAGAAGGATGCTGCAACTTCACTATTCACCACTGGAAAGTATTTACACAAATTTGGAAGCATTTTGAAATATGACTCCTATTAAACATCCCTACTGAAAAGGGAGCATTTGCTGAAGTAATACAATCTACTGGGGAAAGAAAAAAGAAATCTATGTCTAGCAAGTAGGTTACTAAATTTCATTGAAAAGGGATCTCATTAGCCAGCTCCTACACTGCAGCAGGAAAACATGCAAGTTAAACATCTTCAAAGAATACCCAGCAACTATTGCTATCTACAGCTCTCTCCAATTAGTCAGTTCTTCAGTACAGGGAAAATGTTTGAATGCTGGGAATCTCTTTTGTCATGGGTATTTCTGGATACCTGTTTGTCGTTCTGAGAATTAAGATCTTCAGCAGCTGGAATATGCTAACTGTGCCTACGTAGTCTGTGCACCCCCTGAGCATTTTCCATGGCTGTGTTTGATCTAAGTCTCACTTCTTTCAGTTTCTCCTCTTGGAGGTCTCAAGAAGCATTAAGAAGGAAGAGTACTTTGCTCTGAAATGTTGACTAATGCCACAAAGGAACATGTAAGTACGGGAAGCACCTGCATATCTGCTACAGAATTGGTATGTATTATGTAATCTTTCATTTATCATATTGGTGATACAGCTCTCCTTGCTACTAGTGAGATAGAAAACAGATGAACATTAGTATTTCACTATTTTTTTTCTGGGAAAGGGCCCATTCTGTTGACAAATCTGTATGCACAATAGTCATCAGTCAAAACTCTAGTGAAAAAATTGAGTTCTCCCAAGTATTTTAAGAGGAGTTTGGATTTCAAAACATTTACTGCAGGATGGGAAAAGAAAAAAGAATAGGAAAAAATAAACATTGCATTTTTCAAGGTGTGGACAGTCTGAGTTCCTCTGTGTACCCTTCTTCACCTGCATGATGAGATATGAATATTAACATGACTCTGCAAGCCAAGCCACCTGCAGTAAAGAGATCATTTTTTGTCAAAATAAGCCACTGAAACAACTTAGAGAATCCTGAATCACCTTGGTGAAGCCACCTATGAAAATCACTGGGCTTCAAGTAAAGTAGCAACAGAGGCTTAACTCCTTTTCTACATGTAAAACCTGTTCAGTATTTTCTGTACATACATAGAAGAACATCATTCTCATTGCCTCACTATGCTGTTTCATGTGCAACTCTACAGGTAGAGAGATTTATAACAGCAGCTTTTACAAACAATTGCATCAATGTTTTGATCTTTGATCCCTGGACAAAACATTCTTTTCTAAAAAGGGATTTTGAGGGAAAAAGTTTACATTTTCTGTATTTCTTGATGACAGCAATTACTTTTTAGGGCATGAACAGTTGCTACTTACATTAACTTCTGTTATAGCAATATCAACGACGCTACCAACAACAATTAAGGCATCAAAAGTGTTCCATGCATCAGTGAAATAGTGCTGTTAGGACAAGCATTCAGCAGAAAGAGAGCAAGAGAGAAACACAAACAGAAAAAGAGAAGAAAAGGACAGTGTTATAACACAGAAACACTCTAGGCTTCTCTGATGTACCACTATACAATCTAATCTTTCCCTCTCGTAGCTAAAAAAGATTGGTAGAAAAAAAAGGCTATTTATTTCCCATATCAACATAATTGGCCTAGGACTGGTCTGTACTTAAACTTTAGAAACATCAGATCAAAATCTGTGACTTGTCCAGATGATGGAAATAGTGGGGAGACAGAGAAAGAGAAGTAGGGACTGGGGAAAGTAAGCTGGGGTATACTCACATCAGCTTCACTGAGAACGACGTCTACTATGCTGCCAATAACGATGAGGGAGTCAAACGTATTCCAGGCATCACTAAAATAGCCCTGAACAGAGCAGGCAGGGTGCAAACGTTTGTGATTACACATGAAATGTCAAATATTTGCATACTTCTGTTTAGTTTTGCATAAACAGAAATTAGTTAAACAAAACCTGTGGTCTAATGAGAAAACAAAACAAAACAAACAATATTGCCTACTGAAGGAAAAGCAACATAAATGTGCATGTGTGTGTATATATATACTGTATATATATACATGTACAGACACACACACAGACAGACACACGCAGTACACATGCATAACACACCACTGTGTAAGCACAATGTTGGCAAGCAAGCCATCCTCCAAAACTGGGTGTGGATCTCTATCAAGACTGAAAAATCCAAACTTCTATACCCTGACAAGCATGGCAAAATCCCTTCAGTAATATTTCTACAAGGTCAAGCCAACTGAAACCTTCTTAACATGAATGACTTTATGATAGTTCTGCCTAAGTGGTTGGTAAAAACATTCAAAGGCTCAAAGCTCATCACTGGTTAATTATGCACAATTATTGATGTGGAACTGGGCATAAATTTAAGAGAACTGACTTAAGCTGCTATTCAGGAACTAGGTTTAATACAGGAACTCACACTACATTTGCATTCAGGGCCTGATTCTGTAACCATTAAGGTCAGTGCTAGGAACCTTAGCAACTTGAGCAATTCCTTAATGCCTTTAAGGCAGCTAGACCAATAACTGAAAAATCATCTTCATTAGTTACTTTGTCATCCTTCTGACATTTTATGGCTTTAAAAGTATGTGCATGTGTAAATCTGTCTGTATGTTACTGGCACGCTGCTGCAAATGGTTGTAAAGTGCTGTCATGCACTTTAACCTGGCATCAAAATTGCATGTTTGAGCAAAAATGCATTTCAGAAGAAACCCTGAGGTAGGTTCCAGAATCAGTCTGTCACTGGGAACAAATGAAGATGTATTACTCTGCTGCAGGCACTCCAAGGAGACAGGATTCTGTGTATTTTTGGCACTATGCCAGTTTTCTGTAGTTATCACAGAAATCCAGAAATGCAAACATTGCCTTTTTTCTCCTTCAGTATATTCATTTATCAGCCAACCCTAGGTAAAGAATGTGCATTGCACGACAAAGGCTGAAATGTGTGTTTGGTACATGCACATTCTGCTCTCCTGGTAATTAACTGTAAAATCATAGTTTGTCTGACACTAGTAGAGCTCTGAAAAGCAGATTTAGCAAAAGGTTTGAAATGACAAGTGTGCTAATCTAACCTTGGATCTATTCACACTTACTACTACACTGTTTATTAGAAGGTAATGTTTTAGCCCAATAGTTTGAGATGTTAAAGTGTTATTGACAAAGAAATGCAAAATCAGCTACAATATCTCAAGATTTCCAACTGTTAGAATTTCACAGTTTAAAGGTTACACCTAGTATTTGGGGGCAAAAGAAAATTTATTTGACGTGAAAACTTGCTCTTGAAGTCTCCAAGAGAGCTGCTGCAGAAGACAGCAGTTCTACAGAGCATCCCAGGAATTCTGAGCAGCCAGGAAGCTTCATTGTGCTTCTAATGCTACTCTTTTTTAGCTCTTTTGCAACACAAGTTGGTGTTTAATAATTCCCTGATTTAAGTAAGGGGCTGCAAGAAGAAAACAGATGGCAGTATGATTATCACTGCAGCCTTTTGTGCCACATACATTGGTTCTTTCTTCAGTTCATGTCCTGGGGAAAAAGCCAGTGTTCATGGATTTGGCCTCCTGAACAAACACATCTATTTCTGAGAGCCATAACCCCCATTGCTCCTTCCTTACACATCCTGCTCCAGAAGAACAAGCCATTCTCAAGGTTTCTACTAAACATCAAGCTGAGCCAGGATATCAATGATACTGAAATCTGTAATTCCAAAGAGGTTAGCAGCTGCTAAGTAACAAAGGGGAACTACTCTCAGTGCTCTTCCTAAAATTCATATTCCTTATTTGTCTTATTTAAAAGAAGTATCACTCCTGATTTTAATATATATATATATAATACTGGCAAACAGCAAACAGATAACCAGTCCTAAGATGTGCTATCCCTCTTCCTCTACAACAACAGGAATCAAAAAGGGCCTCCAAATACAGACAAATTTCAGCTATGGAAAAAGTTACTCTACTAAGGCAGACTCTACGGGACTGAAATAACAAATTCACATTTGGATTCAACACAGCTAGAACACTTTACACATTCATTTACTTTATGAAACCTTTTCCATCAGTATAGACAAATATTGTTCAAAGTAATATGTGAAGCAAAAGCATACAAAGAAACCAAACAAAACAAAACAAAACTACGAGAAAATAAAGATGGCTTTGGAAAAGGGAGGAATGGACAAGTCACAGCAAATAAACATCATGCAAATAAGTTGTTTTCACCACTGCAATGACCCAAGATCAATTCACTTACTAGCCATCTTTCCTTTTTTCTTACAAAAATCTGATGTAAAACGACATGGAAAATTATCACAAGTTTAAGTAACAGCTAAGCTATCAGGAAGCTGAAGATCCATTATGTGTTGATGTATTGTTTTAGATTTCAGAGCTGTGTTTTGTTTGGTACTCTACTAAACCAGGCTGAGTAACAGACTTTGGCAAATGTGAAGAACAATGTCTGCCCTTGTAACTTGCATTATGAAAGATTTGTTCACTGAGAAAGGCTGAAGGGTAAAAATCACAGATCCTGGGGAGTAGGTAGGCATAGAGAATTAACACCAAAAAAAATGTTGCTATAACTCTACCACATAAATATTTTAGTCCTTTTAGAACTGAGTTGAAAAGTCTAGGGCCTCATTCTGTAAAGCACTGTATGTTCCAACTTCCCAGTCAAGAAGTGCACCAGACACTCAGAATCACCTTTATTATCTATCATTTATCCAAGTTTTATGTATTTCAGACTTGGAAGACAGTCTGCAGTACCTTGGTTTTAAACAACACAGGATCATAGTAAGTGTATCAATAATTTATCGTAGTCTAGAGATTTTCATGACCAGTGACACCAAAAGATCACAGTTTTCACCTATTAAGGGGACACTGTCAAGCAGATGAGAGAAAGACTAATGGTTTTATCTACTGTTATTTTCATAGAGTAATGGAGTTTTTATGTGATGCTTTTCTAATCTCTGAAACAATATATTATTTTAATGCACAGAATGAATAAATAAAACTACCCATTCTGCCAGGCTAGATAAAGAAACCCACCAGTGACAGAGGAATGAATCAGTCTTTCCTCATGGACCCTCAGCAAAACATTAAGCTGGGTTTCAGATTGCTCCTATGTTATTAAATCTTAATGAGTTAAAGCAATTCATTGTTGTTTTAGGCATGCATCTAGTTTAAATTTCTGGTTACTGAAAGACATTCACATTCTGCTTGAGACTGCTAGCAATCATCGGTGAGCTAGGCAGTATTGGTTGGCAATGTGCTCTGTTAGAGAGTATCTGACATTTGCAAAAACTGAAGTCTTCAAAGAGTACCAGGAATAACCTTAAGGAGATTTA
Organism: Melanerpes formicivorus; assembly: GCF_026170545.1. Classification (NCBI taxonomy): domain Eukaryota; kingdom Metazoa; phylum Chordata; class Aves; order Piciformes; family Picidae; genus Melanerpes; species Melanerpes formicivorus. The sequence continues at coordinate 1,925,797 of NW_027142390.1, forward strand.
ACTCCTTTCCCTTCCTGCTGATCCGTCTGTGCCAAATGGGCTCTCGACTTTGCCTTGCTAATTAACAAGTTTAAGGTGTTCTGCATCTACAGCAGAACAAAATTCAGGAAATGAGGCCCTTGCCCTGACAGTCTCTGCCCTTCAAACTCTCAGGGCTTGGACCCAGGGATCTCTCACAGAGAGACCTTGAAGTTAACACCTTTCATTCGGATAGAAAGCGTGTTGCAGATTTAAAACTTCAGTTGTACAGTGTCTTAGAGAGCAGTATTAAGACATTGCATTTGATAATGAGTAGAAGTCCATAAAACAAATGGAGCACTGTGTTTGATACACTTATGATCAGACCACTGTATTTTGATTCAGCTGCTATTTCTGACTACAGTCACAAGTGCATGGAGAACCATACAAGCATTCACAATCTTCTTTCAAAGAGCAGATGATAAAATGCAGCAAAATCTTCTGAAATTTCAGTGTGAAACAAGAATAGAGAACAGGAAATACAAATCAGGAAACACAATCAGCATACTCATGACACTGTGGTCCACACATCTGAGCTATCTCCTCTGCGGCCTCACACTGCTTTCTTTTTGAAGTTAAATTCTTAGCATTTAAATAAGAAAGGTGACACAAAAATACATAGAAGTTCGTTAGAAATGTACAATGGACTGGACAGTGCAGAGCAAGACTACAGGAGAGTGGGCAAGCAGTCACCCAGAACTCCACACTTCACATCTCAACACCAGACCTCAAGTGATGTACGATTTGTTCACTTCTGCAGGCAAATACAAGCTAGCTTTAAATCAAGCAGCTCAGGCTGCACAGCCAAGCTTATGGCTCAGTGCAAGCTGAGTCACTAGTTCTGAAAAGCTGAAAGTAGTTCTGCACCTGCTCCACGATGAACTCTGGGCAGCCATGGCTAGGTTGCTGTGAGCATGAGAGCTGGCTTGTCTAAAGCAGGAATGAGATTGCCCACACAGCCTAGAGTCATCCAGTTCACTACTTAACACCAAGAAAGGGCACAGTTCACAACCAATTACAGATGCAGATATTCTGATTACTTTAAAGGAAGGGCAATGGAAAATGAAAAATGCCAGCCCTAGGTGGGGAAATCAGGAAACTGCAAATGGTAGGGCTGGCTTTTTCCAAATCCCACGTGCAGAGAATGAGCACATTTTACTTCTCCACAGAGACATAAGCCCAGAATAAACATTGATTTCATCGGACTAAACCCCAAATTTAGTTCAGCCTGTCATTATGAACATTTGCACCGTCATGGATGCAATATGAGAACGGAACAAAAAGGCTGCATTAACTGTCACAGTTTGGTTTTCATCTTTTTTTTCCCAATAAGTAATTATCATTGTCAGTTTCTCTTGCACCTCTGTCTTTGAAAATGTGCCTGGATCAGTCACTTTGACAGTGTCCCTTTAAGGCAAGGAATCAACTACTCGCTGTGAGGCTCTCCACCAAGTATTGTGCAACAGAAAGTATAAACACTATTGAATACACAAATGATTTATGTGTGTGTTTGTAGCACTTGGCTATATTCAGACAGTAAAGAAGTCTGCATGTTTTGATAGCAAATCTAATATGATGTGGAGGTACTGGAGAGTAACTTAGTGCAAAGTCACGAATGAAGGACATGAGCTGGAGAAGTGATAATTCTTGCAATAGGAAATCTGATTGAGAAAAGGGCATTTTCATGATCTCAAAATACTCCAGATCTCATAAATCACCTTACAGTATTTTTTTTCCAGGTATCTGCATTTCATTCCCAGACATATTGTAAAGCTAACATTTTGGTTAGGATTTCACTGACGCATAAGTATGCAAAGTGGAGGTTTTGTTCTTTGGATAATACATAGCTAGTGTGAAACTTACGTTATGCTTAACTCCTGTGGTGATGACCTAATTAAATCTTATCTTAAACTTACCTTGGGTTTGAATGCAATCAGTTTCAAAACCATTTCAACAGTGAACACTCCTGTGAAAACCATATTCATAATGTCCATGGCATCATTGAAGAGCTTAGACTGTCCATAGTGCTGTGAATGGAAAACACAAGCCTTTTAAACCAAAGATTTTAGAACACTAAGGGGAAGTAAGGCAGCCTAAGACAAAGCTGACAGGAAAGTATTTTCTGGCAGTATATATGATGCTCACTATTTATATAGTCTTATATAAATACAAGACTAGTTGAATGCCTTTGGTCAAAAATGGAATCCTTTAAATCTACTATTAGTTTAGGCACTGAGTAGAACACAACTGTCATTTCTCTGCAGCCTAAGGGAATATTGAGAGCAATGGTTTTGAAAGGAAAACTGTTCCACCTCAATCCAGGAGCTTTAGACAACTGCAGTTTCCTAAGTTTTATATGCTAGGATTTAAAATTACATAACCTTGTGTCACGCCTGCTTAGAAAGCTTGCAGTAAGTTAGTCACAGAAAAACAGACATCGTGCAGAACTATTTTTAAGAGGATATAGTGTTTGCAAGTTTACTGAAAGAAGTAGCATGGTTTTGTACACTGAATTTGAACCATTCCTTTTCTTACTGAAATCTAGGATATTAAAGAAAATGACTACTTGGAAAAGTAGATGGGAGAACTGCATGCACAATATCCACCCTCCTGCCATGGACAGGGACTTCATAGAATGCTATGGATTGGAAGCAACCTTAAAATCAGAGTATCATCAGTCAGGGTTGGAAGGGACCACAAGGATCATCTAGCTCCAACCCCCCTGCCATGGGCAGGGACACCCCACACTAGATCAGGCTGCCCACAGCCTCATCCAGCCTGGGCTTACTGTCCAATCAAATATGGACTACTACATAGACAACATGAACACAGAGCAAGTACAGTATTTCACAGAAAGGTGAAATAATGCTTAAAGGTACTGCATAAAAAATGACATTAGATAAAAGAATCTAAGGGATTGAGAGAAATGTCTTCTAACAAAATTAGACTTTCCTGATTTTCTTGCATCTGGATAACCTTGGGACTACACACACACAAATTAAATTACACTGCAAGTACAAAATAAAGCTCAAAGAGTTTCATTAGGTCAGGAAGATCTTTGCCAACATCAAGCTGGTTTAAATGCCTTTACTTCAGAGAACTGATGAACAGACTAGACTATGTCACAGAAGAGTACTTGGATGGGAGGGGTCACTTCTGCAAATGTCTTTTCATAACAACCCCCCCAATGCCAAAATGAAAGGCATGCTGTCACCCATATTCCTCTGCAATTTATGCCAACAGCTTCAAAGAGCTTCTGGTTTTCCTACCTGCATAGCCAAGCAAAGCGTGTTCAGCATGATGAGGACAAACATGATGTACTCAAATCCTGTAGAATTCACCACATACCAGAACTTGTACTGGTAAGGATTCTTGGGAATGTACCTGCGAAGAGGACGTGCCTTCAAGGCGTATTCCACACACTGACGCTGCAAAGGCAAACAGACCACAGCTGTCAGGCTACACCTCAAAACTAATCAACTGGTAATACAATGAGCAAGTGTCAATTGTTAGGCATGTCTTTAAAACAGGCAGTCTCACAGTCTTGAGACGAAGGCATTTCTTTTTAAATGGAGGCTTTTATTAAGCTTCACTATTTATGAGGTAGGGTCATTTAAGTGATACTAAAGTAATGAAGTAGCTTACCAACTCACACTCAGTTACTTGCCACTGTATCTAATCATATACACAGCCACACAGGGAAAAAAATATCAAACAATGCTCATGGAAATGTCTGAAGAGATTCCCCTTTATACAGTGTAGCAGTAAAACATAGACTATGTGTGCATGTATATAGTATAACTGTTCCTTCCTCTGTAAGTCATGCTTTGTCTATAGTCAATTCTCAGCCATCAGTGTAAGTGCATCACATAAAATCCCAGAGTCAGCAAAATAAATCCTGAGGAAGTATTATTCCCAATAGTTTGGTTAAATTGCCCAGCAAGATCACGTCACATACACAGGAACATGTGGATTTGTCTCCTGCCTGAAATCTTTGTGCAGGCTGGGCCTTGCACTTGTCTTTTGAAGCATGCTTACACAAATCTGACTGCCAGGGCACAAAATGCAGAACTAATTCTGGCTAAAATGTCATGCTTAACTTTGTCTAAAGGAAGTGTGCTACAGCTGGACAAGAGTAGCTCAAAACTCACGACTAGTGACTGAGGAGTTTCACAGCCAAATGGTTCAACGGTAACATGGGACAGATTTCTTACATTTGAGTCTGACTCTCCCCTGTGAATTTCAGATAAATGAAACATTTTGAACACTTTCACACTATTCAGAACACAAAATTCCTCTGCCTACAGAAAAGCTGGGAAGGGCTTAATTCTCCTTAATGTGATACCAACAAGTGAGACACTAGGAAGTTAACAATCTTAATGTTAACACCTTCCACAACAAAAAGACTGACATGTTTGGCTTACAGAAGAAAACAAAGTGACCTGAACACCAGCTGCTGGTATTTACTAGCTCAGGCTTTTTACTAACGTGTTTGGTGCCCTCTTCTGACCCAAAGCAGAAAGGAAGTTCATCATGCACAAATATAAAAGGCTACTTTCAAAAGGGAAGAGCTCATTGTTTAACCTGATTTTTGTCCAGCTCACAGTTCTTATACTCTTGTTCTCCCTGTTCTTGGAACGTAACAATCACGAAACCAACAAATATGTTCATCATAAAGAAAGCAATGATGATGATATAGATGATGAAAAAAATGGAGATCTCCACTCTGTAGTTGTATACAGGTCCTACATTCTCCCCATTGGAATCAATGGCTTTGTACAGCAGCCTGAAAAACAAACAGAAAAGAAAAGGGGCAGACTAAGAGGACAGGTTTCAGGAATGGTCTGCTCTGTCACGTCAGCTTTTTCTAGTTCCTGATAGGGCTTATAATAATACTGAAAACCAGAAAATTATACCACACAATGTTAGTTTATTTCCCCCCAAAGAATCATGTTAATGATTACAGCAGTTTGTTGATTGTTTCCCTCCCCTCCTCGCCACCACCCCCAATCACATAGAGCTATTCTCCAAGACTCTTCCTCATTTAGGGAAGTAACAAGTGGCAGTTTGCTCCTCCTGGGTTTCTCTGTGCCATACACTATTCCCTGATTTTTTCAGTAGAAGTTTTACACAAAGGCCTGAAATTTTCATACTAGTATTATTTCAAGTGCACTGACAGATAAGCATTTAAAAGGAGTACTTCTGTTAGAGCTAAAAAGCTCATTACAGCAACAGCAGCTGAAAAATTCGGAATCAAGCAATTGATAAGAAGTTTGCCATTTACAGATAGAGGTTGAGTGAGGAAATGAATGAAAAGCCCACAGATTCCGAAGGACAGTAAGGGGTTTGTTATCCTTACTCCATGAGCAAGTTTTGACACCATCCCTGGAGGCTGTTTTGCTGCCCCAAAAGCCTGGTAGATGCTAAGAGAACTGTTCTAAACACTGAAAACATGAAGGGTTCACTCACGCAGGCCAGCCTTCAAAAGTGGATACTGTAAACAGGGCCATCATAGCAGACAGGACATTATCAAAGTTGAAATCGCTGTTTTGCCAGACCCTCTCTTTGACCATTGGATTATCAACATCTCCATCTTTATAAACAATGTATATCCCTCTGTGGGAAAGAAACAGTCATTAGTGACATAATGAATTAGCCTCAGTGTTACCCAGTGCTCTATTCAAAAGATTTTATTTCACTCCCTCCATAAACTTGGCTTATTCCCTTGCTAACCTGTGATTTTGGCAGATTTAAGGTGACAATTCCAACTGACATCAGCCTAAATGTCCTGACACATGCCTCACCATACCTGACACAGTTTAAATTACTCAGAATACAATGTCACTTTCTTAGATCAAAGATGTTCTCACCGGCATTCCTCTGGATTCTGCTTGGCCTCATCAGTGCACCTGTAGAATTTTCCCTACACACAAAACAAAAAGAAATGCCAGAATGCAGCATATGCAAATGAAAAGCCTTTAGACTATGATTGGTTCAGGATGGGACCAACCCAGTCTCAGCAGCAAGGCACCAAAAGCTCGACTCAGCTTTGCTTTCTGAGGCTGTCTGCTTACCTTGAAGAGCTGCACTCCGATACAAGCGAACATGAACTGCAGCAGGGTTGTAACGATCATGATATTACCAATGGTTCTAATGGCCACAAAGACACACTGAACAACATGCTGGAAAGGAGAAAAAACCATACACATTTTAATACAATTTGTTGTTCAGCATCACAGAATACACACTGTAGAAGTCTACTTTATCTCAGGTAATTTTAAAATGACTATTGCTATGCTGTTGGTATTGTATCTACTACCACAACTAAGCTGCTTCTCCAAATTCATCTTTAAGTCAGTTGACACAGACCCACCAGCATCAACTGACTGAAAATGACATCAGCACTGTGGAAAACCAATTATTATACTGCTCTGACATGTTGGTTTCACAGCAAGTATTACAGTCCAAACCTGCTCGTCGTGGCACTGCTGTTCTTCCACAGGAGCAGAACCCATCCTAGTATGGTAAGAATCAGGAATTGGTTTATGTCTGGCCCTGTGAACTACTCTAAGCAATTTTTCTTGCACAGGACTAAAGAATCAGGCCAACAGAAGAGTAATTTAAAAAATAAACATAGTCACCTTAAGTCCTTTTGCTCTATTTATTGCCCTTAGAGGCCTCAAGACTCTTAGAACTCTGAGGATCTTCACAACTGAGATAGCACTTGATCTAGGGGGGAAAAGAAGAAACTCCGTTACTCTTAAGGAAACTTATTTTATTACTAAGAGTAATAACGTTCTTGCAACTTCCTTTTACATGAAGGTTCCAGAAAGGTTCAGGATGCATATACAAGAATTTTTAAAGTACTTATTTTATGGATCCTTTGAGACAATTTTCTAATGCTGCTAACCTTAGAAATACCCTAAGAATGATTTTGATTCCTGGATTAACTTGGGAATTAGCAGATGGAGATTAAAAGATCTCAACTGAATCTCATCCTATTTAAGTAGAACTGCATTTTGAGGAAACAATAGCAGCCAGCCTTTCAAAGAACATATTGTGAAACTGAAAGCTTGTGTAGCAGGTATTCTAGCATAGGCAGATTACAAAGAGGGAAGCAGTGGACTGACACCCAAGCCTTGCTCTTTTCTAATATACCAAGGCTTTGATGGATGATTTTAAATGAGGCACAACTGCTCAGTCAATCAACACGCACCTTTGGACTACTTTAACGTGTAGCCTCATCCAAACCACAACAAAAATCTCTTCACTTCCCTAATTAATTGTCCTGATTATGATACAACTCCTTTCCCCTTCAAACTGCTAAGTTGTATGTCTCAGCAGTACAATGCTGAAAAGAGCAAGCTCACAGAAGAAGATGGTAGATATGGCAATAGCAGGAAAGAGGGCACGTAAACCTCCCGAGGCTCCAGGAATTATGTGCTACGCAACACCATGTCACACTGCTCCTCCTTGTTCTCTTGGGAACAGACAGAAGTAATAATTTGTTTCCAACCTGCATTAGCAAATGAGTATCTTTTGCCAGACCCAACCCTGAATACTGATACTGCACACCCACACACCATGGGGGAAACCAAAGGAGGTGAAACTGATTTCAGTATAAAATCCCAAAGCAAAAATAAATCATTCACATTGTAAGTACAGTACTTACTGAATACCAAATGATACCAGGGAAACACCCACAACCAGCAGATCCAGCAAATTGAAGTAATTCCTGCAGAAGGACCCTTTATGGAGGAATGCTCCAAATGCTGTCATCTAAAAATAGAATTGTCACACATTCAGTCTGTATTTCAATGCATTCCGATTCACATTTAGGCTGTTTACAAGACACTTGCCTGGAGTGTGAATGCATACAGGATTATCTCACTTTGTAAAAGGAGCTGAGATTCAGAACAGTCACACTATGTGCATTCATTTTTTTGTCTGAATTGTCATCGTTCTGCTCAGGCAATGCCTGCTCATTGTTTCTGATGTCAACAAACGTTGTATTTTGTGTAAGAGCTGATTTAGGCTGAGGTGATTGAACTGAACTGATTTGGCCTTTGTTAGAAGAATATCTACAAGAACTACGAAGTTTCCATCCTAACTGAACTGTAAGGTCCAGGCTTACAGCACAACCAGCACAAGGCTGTCACAAGGCAGCGTTAGATGGCTGTTTGCCTTCAGCTCACAGGAGACATGATGTGATCCTGTGTGGGTATCTCTGCATAACCTGGAAAAGGCCACTGACTGTTTTGTATTATGTGCAGAGAAGGGTCCCCAGGTTCTGCTGCTCTACATGGAACATCAAACATTACTTTCCCTATCATAGACATCTTCATTTTCTGCTTCCTGTGCCTCAATTAAGATGACTGAAACACACAAAGGGTATCTTGTGAAGGTACCTGCAAGCATCATTTGCAGGTTTCCTTAGGAGGCAATGACAGAGTCTCTATTAATTAGGGCTGCAGACAGAATCTGGGCAAATGTTCTCAGGTATCACCAAGCTGAATTTGCCTCCTAAGTATATGGATCAGGCTATTACCATAACTGAAAGTAAGCATCATGTAAAAATGCACAGAGCAATCCAGCCAAGCCATTAGAAGCACTGAATCTGCACTTAGTAGTCTTTATTGGGTTTTTCAATATTGATAGATTAGGACTGAAGCACTGAACCCAAAACCATGGAATTAAAATAAATACTTGTGATAAACACCTAGGAGTTCAGGCCCATGGATTCCAATTTCTACAGCCTTAAGGTCCACTTAAAAAGATCTGAGTACCCTCAGGTACTAGTTTTCCACAGGTAAGAAGAAAACTCAGTGCCAGTCAGAGAACATCTAGTACTGACTGGGCATTTTAAACTCATTACTTCCTACTCTGTTCCTTCTTTTCCCTCACAGCAGACTATCATTTCCTTCAAGACTGTTCCATAATGTAGAACAGAGCTCCTGTCAATGGGTGTCTCAGTTTATTGCATCACTATTTACAGGCATTCTGCATGAAAATGCATCAGTGAAAGCTACATACCTGCAAAGGAAGACTACAAAACACACATTCTTCTCTGGAAGCCCTTCTCTCCTTATTTTCATGTAAAACTTTGTTGTAATCAAAACACTAAGTGTTCCTCAAAACTAGAAGAATAAATAGCCTAAAGCTTTCAAATATGCCATGATATGAGAGATACAATATAGCTGTATAATAAAATTTCCCCTTTCATCTGTACAGAGTATGGCTAAACTCATTAAAATCAGACTAAAATAATCCTGACTATCAAATTTGCATCTCTCTGCAAATACTCACTTACACTGTAGTACTTTATCAGCAGCACACACAATCTGAGGTAAAGACTCTCACAATGGTAAAGAATAATTCACCTAAAAATGCAGGTGAAGATTGCATCTCCCCATCTTTACATGTGACTCATATTTCAATCATTACAAATATCCCTGCAGATGCATTTGACTACAACTCCACAGTGAATCATTCTGTTCTTTGCATAGATCAAGACCAAAGCAGAGCCTTGAGCTGATCTGAGGTGGCAAGTGTTGTCAAAAAGCCTTCAGCAGAGCAGCTGCTGCAGGACACTGAGCTGAGTGCCTGGGGCACCCCACCAGAGATGCTCCTTTTCTCCTGCCTGTACTTCTGTAACCAGAGAGGACCAGTTTAAAAGGTGAGGGATTAGCACAGCTAGGGGAGGGTTAAAAGCACAAGACCCTAACCTGACCTCTGTTTTCACATCTCTGAAGTACCACAAAAAGGATGGTAAACCAGATTTCAGCCCATGTAGGGATTACATAAGAGAATTCTTCAGTGCTTTAAACTGCTCTTGGCGGTTTTGATATTCACATCCACATATCAACACCATAGAATGTGGAAATCTTCATGTCTGCAAAGCAGTGACTAAGAGCCCAGGGAGGCTCCTCACATGCTGAGAGTTATTCTGGTTTATAGGGTTTTTTTAATTTGTTGAGTTCCTTCACTGCAGCTGACCATTTCTTGTTATCCTCAGTTCAGTTTCATGTACTTTCTGCCTGGAAATTAAGGAATTACATTGCTTCTGTAGGTTCAGTCTTGAATTTACTCCCTGCAGAACACACACAGCTTCTGTACAACTTAAGATACTGTGGAAAGCACAATGCAAAACCCAGCACAGAAGACATGAAGAACTCCAGCCATAAGCGAGCAAAGCCAGTGTCTGAGACGTGTTAGCAAAGCAGGCACTGTATACATACAGCTGTCATCTTCTGGCTGTCCATTACATTTTGTATGTATCTATAAAAGAGAATAAATTCTACCATAGCAGTGCACTGCACAGCAGAGTTTCCTGGAGAAACATTTTTGGCTAGATGGGGCTTCTTGTTTCTTTGCAATATCATACAATGATAGATTTCAGAAGCTCAAGTTCTAGACCTTCCTACAATCCTTGAACAATTGAGTAGTTCAGTGTCAAAACCTCTTGCAGTTAGTAGGAACGTTGCTTTTCTTAACAGATTGAGTTATGTCTCTTTGTGCCATGGTTTGTAATTCCTCTGTCTCCTACAGAAGCACATTTGGGACTGCAGGAGCACTACAAGCTGCTGCTCAGAACACATGGAAGTTTACCGACTCTCTTCTGCCACAGATATGGAGGTAACATTTTGTATGGCTTCTCAGATTCAGAGCTGGGCACCAGTTTGATCTACTGCTACAGTTCTCAAGTGCTTCATTCTCTCCTTTAGTCTGGCCTGTCTCTAGCAGTGAGAAACTGCTACAAACATTGTATGAGGAATCAACTCTATAGCAAGCTCCTCATTGCTGAAAATGAGCGGGGCAGGGAGGGGGGGAGGGAGAAAAAAGGGATAAACAAAAGTCTGGGAGAACATTTGCAAGCATAAAAGTAGTCCTATTACTGACAGTACAGCTCATCTTGTAAACAGCCCAAATAGTGCAACAATTAGTATCAATCAAACCACACTGTAAAGAGTATGCACAGCAGTATGAGCAGAAGCTGGGAGAAGAGATTTTTGTTAAGCATTTTTCTCAACTGGGAATGCAAAGTTTATGTACAGATTCTCAGTGTACCAGAAATTTAAGAGTATAGGTCAGGGTTACTCAACCAAAAACTCTTGGTGAATATGCACAAGAAGAAGCTTTTAGGAATAATGTGCAAACATTGGAGAATAGAGTTCACAAATTCCCACAAAGATTTTCATTTCATTGCTCAGTGCTTTTGTGCGTGTGAATCTAATGCTCAGTTGATGGTTTCTCTGCCAGTGCAAGCCTCATACATTTACAATCTGAGTAACCCCAACAGATAAATCAGTACACAAACCATACATTAAAAAGCCAATTTCTGATTCATGCATGGGTAATACATTTAAGCAAGCATATTTATGCCTTTCTTCTATTTAAATGTATGCCCAAGATAAATGCAAAGTGCCTTAGTATGTAGATAGATAAATGCAAGGTATCTTGCAAGTCCTATTGCAAGAAAATAGTTATCTACTATTTTAGCTCTGTGAATATAGTTCAGCAGAAGAAATGAGAAATTACATGCTGCCTCCTTAGAAGACTGATTATCTCTTTTGGAAATGCCAGAGCAAGGAGAAGGAAAAGCTCATGCGCAGCGAATTATTTTTCCCTTTTCTGACAACTCTAAGTTTAAAAAGGGTAAAAAAAAAAATAATGAATTATTAAATTGATGTAATGATAAAAACTGAGCTTCTTCATGCACTCAATGATAAAAAAATAACCAATCAAAACTATGAGGAACTATCAAATGAAAAAAAATATCCTCTGGTTTAAAAAGAGTTTAGCTTTGATCGTGTAGAGAAAAGGCGAAGAACACTTCAAGTGCCTTTTCTTGGCAGATGACACACAAGGAAAATCCTTTTAAACAAACTTCCTTTAAAAACCTGTTACCTTCAAAATGATCTCAAATGTAAACATACTAGTGAAGACATAATCTGCATACCCTAGGATCTGGAAGGTAAACAAAAAGTTACAAACATTATTGCTAAAGCTGCTTTTGAGTTAACAAGGATCAATTAACAATGCATTACCTTTAACAGGATTTCAACAGTAAAGATGGCTGTGAAAGCATAGTCAAAGTAACCAAGTATCTGCAAGGTATAATACGTGCCACAGTAAGACATTAATCTATTAAGGTATCTTTACAATTTAGACCACATGCACAACAACACCTGAATTAATCTAGAGGAGGCAGATGGGGAATTCAGACAAATTCATTTACAATTTCAACCAGTGTCCAACCATTTTTATCAACTGAATGTATTAGATATCACTGTGCTTAGGTATTAGATTTCACCCCTAAAGAGTTAACAGGGCCCCATAAGGAACACTTTCTTTCCATTCAGACTTTGCTCTACCAGCTTTCACAGGTACTTTCTTCAGGCCTCTAGCAGAAATACAGAACCATACACAAAGAACAAATACTTACTACTGCTAAGCCTGGTTTTTAACCAAAGTATTGTATCACCAAATGAAACTTCAATGGATGCACATCATTCTATGTTCTGCTACATTATACTGTTCCTGTGCAGACTCAGAGTTACACAAAGCAAATAAATAAGTAATCTATAATCTAAAATCAGCACTACAGCTCTTTTTTTTTTATCTCAGACTTGGAAAACTGAGCAGTGATTTATGTGTAGGAAACTGAAAAGAATCTGCAACAGTTGTACAGTGACAGGCAACCTTTTAAAAGATCATGGATGTCACATGGACCTCACTGCTGTTGCTGGGACACTTGCCATACGTGACTGTACAACCAAAATGTCACCCTCCCAGGGTGGCCATATCCCCAGCACCTCAGTTAGCAATCAATGTGCATTGCAGCAGGGCACTAGTCTAAAGGATCCTGCAACCCAGCTAGCAAACAGCTGTGCACAGAAACATGTTGCCAGCCCTTCAGCAACGGAAAAAATGGGAAGGAGAAATCAAACAGAGAGAACAAAGTATTCCTATTAGATCGTATCAAAGGAAATAATGGTTGTCCCCATGTTCAGTTGGAGATCACATCCTTCTGGTCCCTGCTGTGGCTGAAAAAATAGGCAAATGTCAAAGCTATTCAACAAAGATTAACCAGTGAGGAATTCATTCTAGAGTTAAATATTCCAAATCTGTAAACTTTCATCCTCACTCTGAGCTGGCTGCAGCACACGAGCGCTCAGGTGAACTCACGCAAGCACGTGCAGGCCTGGGGCACTGGTGAATATTTACACGAGAACAGCGTCGTCTCAAAATGCCTCACACATGTTACCTATGTCTCAATCACCACCACTCTCCAGTTACATTTGTCTTGTACTCCTCTAGTTGTTGTTATTATTATTAGTTACAAAAACAATTATTCAGCCCTTCAAGTCGTTTCTACAGGAACAATTTCAGTATTTCCCACCAGGTCTCTTTTTCTTATCCATTAATGTGATTTATTCATGAGATTAGACTTGTCCAGTTTTATAGATGTGGGGAGCACACAGCTCTACTGAATAGTGCATGAGGAGTGTCTTGTTCTATGACCTCTTTTCACCTTTGAAGAAAAAGTTTTATCTTTCTGAGTTTTGCTAATGCCACTGAAAAAACGTTCAGAGAATGTCCACAGCCAAAGTAGTACTTTCAGAGGCTGCACCGACCCTAGGAAGAAACAGAGGAACACAACTACTGACCTTGTAGGCCCATCTTTCCTGTAAGAGGTGGAAGAATTTCTCTAACTCTCATCTAAGACAGGAAGGGCCTGGAAGCTCTGTCAAATATCCTAAGTCCCACAGACTATTCCTAAGTCGCATGATGTCTGCAGTTTCATATCTACTCTAGAGCACGCACAGCTCACACAAAAAAAGGAGAGGCTTGCTTCACCACTAATACAAGTGCAACAAGTGTGAGACAAACATTAGTGGCCACAAGATTCATTGTGCATATGAGTCTTCTACTACACTAAGAACTTCAAATGGAAGATTGAGGAATTTGGCTCAGGAGATGCACAGATGTTTACTCACCACATACACTACCCTTCTATTGAATGGAAGCATTTCTGAGTTCAACATTCTAATAACTCTTCTGTTTCTAAAAGTATATATATTAAAAAATCCATGCAAAACTCTGCAGTTTTGACATCTGTCCATAGTATCATTCAGGGTTGGAAGGGACCACAAGGATCATCTAGTTCCAACCCCCCTGCCATGGGCAGGGACACCCCACACTAGATCAGGCTGGCCAGAGCCTCAGCCAGCCTGGTCTTAAACACCTCCAGGGACGGGGCCTCAACCACCTCCCTGGACAACCCATCCCAGGGCTTCACCACTCTCATGGTGAAGAACCTCCTCCTCACATCTAGCCTGAAGAAAGGGCATTTGAATTCACATCAAGGCACGTTCTGATCCTGGCCTTATGTGTGACTTTAGAAAAAAAGCAACACTTGTTTCATTTCTGGTATGGCCAGTCAGGAAGCCAAAGACCTTCAAGGCTTAGAGTGGTGGTACTCAAACTCATTAGTAGCCACAGATACTTATTTGAAAGAAGAAGTATTACCCTTACAAATCTGTACCCTCAACAGCACAGTGATACTCTGAGTTCCCCAAGACTGTATACCAGAGCCAACAAAGGAGAAGAGGTCACAGTCTGTACCAAGCACACTGTAAACAGTAATAAGTCTAAATGACATTTTTAAATCAGTGTCAAAGGCAGAGGTGCCAGGAGTGACTCAGGAAAGGTTCATCAAGTACACCAGCTGAAAATCATGAAAAGAGTATTAAAACCATAAAGATTATGCTCAGCTTTCACATTTTTCATTCTGTTCTATTTATAGCCAAAGATAAAACCCATAATGTACACAAGAAGTGGTTGGAATACCTACGAGTTCCTTGTCTCTGAAGATTTATGGGGGGGTTTTTAAGAGGGAAAAAAAAAAAGTGTAATATAAATATAAATCCATGAAAATACAAATGAAAAAGTAAAAGGAAGATTTCTTAACTTGCAAATCAAAAAGCAGGCACTGGTCCCAGGTGATTGTGATCCTGGGAGGATGCAATTCTCCTCAGACATAAAAATGGAGGGCTTACATTATTTCGAAAGGAGTGGCTGCGAATTGGATCTTCTGCTGCCAGGGAAACACTGCTCAGCATGATGAAGATGAGAATCAGATTGGTAAAGATGTGGTGATTGATGAGTCTGTGGCATCCCACTCGAATTCTAAAGAAGAGATATAAAAATATAGCATGTGTGCAAATAGCAATCAGCAGATGGCTAATACATGGTGTTTTCTATTACTCTGCCAACAGTGACAGAAGAGTGCAACTATCAGCAGCTAACAGCTGTGCAAATCACAGAATCACAGACTTCTTTTTGGTTGGAAGAGTCCTCCAAGATCGTCAAGTCCAACCTTTAACCCAACACCACCACGGCCACTAAACCATGTCCCCAGATGCCATGGCCACACGTTTCTTGAACACCTCCAGGGATGGTGATTCCACCACCTCCCCAGGCAGCCTGTTTCAATGTCTGACCACTCTTGCAGCAAACAAATTGTTTCCAATCCCCAACCTAACACTCCCCTGACATGATTTCAGGCCATTTCTTTTCATTCTGTCACCTGACACTAGAGAGAAGAGCCCAACCTCACTCCAACCTTTCCTCAGGGAGCTGTAAAGAGCAATGAGGTCTCCCCTTAGCCTCCTCTTCTCCAGGCTAAACACCCCCAGGTCCCTCACCTGCTCCTCACCGTGACTCCCCAACACTCCAAACACAGTAAGTATAAAATCCTGTGTGACTGGCTTCTCATTTGCATGAGCCATGACAAATTAATGACAGCAATAATAAAAAATACTGAAGCTATTGCTCTAACTTTTAAAAATGCAAATAAATCCCAAATCCAATCCACCTGGAGCCAAGATGCACTTATCAAAGGAATCTGAGACAGGATTGCCAAGCTCCTGCTGATTTTCCATGGGACTACAGGTTCCAGTGCACGTACCACTGGGCACATAGAGAGGCCAATGGTCAGAGGACCAACGCTAGATAGTGAATCACTTCAGATCCCCAGTTTGGTTTGTTTCTTGTTAAAGTTGTCAAAAATACTCATTTGGTGAGATGTGATCAGAGCTGCCTGCCATCCTTACAGAATGTTGGGACAAGCAGGTGCTGAAGGTTACACAGCTACCGAGTTTCAGGCACACAGCATGAAGTGGAACTGTACATATGCTTAGGCACTGAGCCCATGGTCATTACAAATGCTACTGAGCACCGTGGTTGAGTAGGTCTCGGATTAAATTGGCCAAAAAGCAGGATCCAGTTTGTAACTGACTAATGCTGAAGACTGAGCAGTGAAAGATCCCAACTGCCCTCAAGATGCAACTATTACTGTTCTTGATTTAGTCAAATAACTCATCTTCATCTTCAATGTGTGCTTTAGTCTGAGAAAATGCTGTTACCCTAAGAGGAAAAAAACATGAAGAAAAATATATATCCTTTCTACTTCTTCTTGTCTTTTTTTTTCCTCTCTCTTTTTCTCTTCTCCTTCCTCACTTGTATTGTTCCACAAAGGCTACCAGGAAGCCTGTCTAATGTAGAAATGCTCAGCTCTTATGTCACAGCTTTTATTTCCAGTGACTAACATATTAAATAGCTAATTTATATTAACCAGTGCTGTTCAGACACATGCAGGCTTGACAGACTGTATGGACAAAACATTCTCTTCAATAGTATACAGTAAGTTAAGCTACAGTTCAAATTATTTTGTTCTACCAAGTCATTCAGAAAAGTGTTAGGAGGGAAGCTAGCCTCTCTCCTGCTGGAAGTACTGAATGGTCTATTCCTACTCTCACTGGAGAGAGGGCTGCTCCCTCACTGCTACATCTTGTTGGACTAAAGCAGTGTTTTTCAAAGCTTTCCTTACGGGTTGGTGCTGCTGAAGATGAAGAAGGCACTCCCTTCAGGGATCGGTGTGATCTTCTCCTTCATGTTTAGCTCCGATATTCTACGGGGACGTGGGCCTGCTGGTACCTCTGGCTCATCCTCCTCATCTTCTTCCTCTTCACCTACTTTAAATTAAATACTTTCTTTAATTACAAGTTACAAAGCATTGAGATGTTGCTCACAATAATATAAAAATGTGGCTTGTACTAGAACATATATGGCTCAGAGAAAATACTTCCACATAGCACAGCTTTAAAACTCCATGAATCGATGTATGAAGACTCGTAGAGTTGTTACAAGCCAATACACACATTGACATGCACGTATGGGTGTGTGCTGAAGTGTCCTGAGTGGCTCTGACTAGCCTCATGTGGGGACATCCTGGCCCATGGGCTCTGAAGCCCCACTCATGCCCAGCCCCTGACCATCAGACCATGCTTGCATGGTGCTGTAGCAGGGCTGAGCCTGGTGCATGGGCTGAGCACTGCCAGCTCAAAAGCTAGGATGGATTTCTGTAACAGGCATCCAGGCAATCAGACAGACTGGTTTTCAGATGAGTGTGCTCACTGAACAGAAGTAAGACAAAATTGAGTGAACATTATCAGCTCTAAAATGTCCCTTATTTGCCAAACATTTCAGGAAAGTTAAGATTTTGCTCTCACATCCAGACAGCATTACCAAAGCAGTCTTCAGGCTCACACTATTAACTCTCATATGCCATTTGTACTGTCTGGGAAGCTGCAGGAAAAGATAATACTTTGCAGCTTACAAGTCCATTTGTTCACTGATATCAGAGCACAAATCCAGCAGCTTCAAAGGAATTGATTACATATTCAGCAAGAGCAAACTTATGATATTTTGGCAAACAAGCTTAAATGTGTTTGTCTTCTGGCTGGTATTCAACTACCTGGTACATCACAGGGTGGGTAGGGATCTTTATCCTCATCTTCTTCTCCATATTCAGCAATTGTTACCTACAGGAATGAAAGAGATGCACAAGAGAAAAAATAAATTTAAATATAGATTGGAGTATAAAGTTCAACAGAAAGTAAATCAAATAAGCCTCTGATGGCAGGGAAAAGATCTTTATGCTTAGCTTGAGTTTTCTGAAACAGAGTAACTGAGAGCAGAGCTGACAGTGCAATACACATTTGAAAATATTATTCTCCTATAGTACCTACTTCCTCCTGGCTGCATGAGTCACAAGAATATAACCAATAGACTTTGGGGGGAAAACAAACCAAACCAAACCCCAACCCCCCCAAAACCTAAAAGTTTATCATTCACTAATCTTTGTCATTCAGTTTTTCTGCTATTAACTACTTCATGCTCTAAAAGCTTCTCTTGTCAGGATACCCTGAAACCAAAGCAACTTTTTGGATTAGGAGATTCCTTGAGGATGCAAAGCATCAGAACTAAGTTTCCATGGCCTGGAAAAGAATGTAGGAATGATGGGTTCACAAAGGAAATTGTACAACACATAGCAGCCTTGAGAAGCATCCCATATCAGAATTAGTGAAACTGCTTCTTAGAAGAGAGTCTATTTTCAGAATAAACACCTTACTATCCTTGGGCTTTTTTGGATCACCTTCTGACTTCTCACTTTTTTTATTTTCCAGGCTCTCTTTCCTACAAAACAATACAACAACAGTTACAAAGCACATCATGAAAAGGCAGAAGATTTTAAGTTGAACTATCCCAGTCTATGTACCACAAACCAGACTGTAAAATACTCAAAACCATTTGCATAACTGCAGGTGTCCAGAGCAGTAAAACCCATTGCATCTGAATGCAACGATCCATGTAAAAGATTATCAGTTTGAATATAATTCCAGAAGCTAATCTCTAAAACATTCAATGCATGACCACTACTCCTTTCTGAAGGGATAAACCGTGCCCTAGGACTCATACAAACAACTGTGGCTGGAGAGCAGCCAGGCAGAGAGGGACCTGGGGGTACTGGTCGATGGTAGGCTGAACATGAGCCTGCAGTGTGCCCAGGCAGCCAAGAGGGCCAATGGCATCCTGGCCTGCATCAGGAACAGTGTGGCCAGCAGGAGCAGGGAGGTCATTCTGCCCCTGTACACTGCACTGGTTAGGCCACACCTCGAGTCCTGTGTCCAGTTCTGGGCCCCTCAGTTTAGGAAGGAGGTTGACTTGTTGGAACGAGTCCAGAGAAGGGCAACAAAGTTGGTGAGGGGCTTGGAACACAGCCCTGTGAGGAAAGACTGAGGGAGCTGGGGTTGCTCAGCCTGGAGAAGAGGAGACTCAGGGGTGACCTTATCACTCTCTACAACTACCTGAAGGGAGGTTGTAGACAGGCGGATGTTGGTCTCTTCTCCCAGGCACCCAGTACCAGAACAAGAGGACACAGTCTCAGGCTGTGCCAGGGGAGGTTCAGGTTGGATGTTAGGAAGAAGTTCTATATAGAGAGAGTGATTGCCCATTGGAATGGGCTGCCTGGGGAGGTGGTGGAGTCGCTGTCATTGAAGGTGTTCAGGAGGAGACTTGATGGGGTGCTTGGTGCCATGGGTTAGCTGTTTGGGTGGGTTGGATTGGTTGATGGGTTGGACACGATCTTGAAGGTCTCTTCCAACCTGGTTTGGTTTATTCTAGTAAAGGTTTATTCTATTCTAACTTGCATTGACTTCAATAGGCCTGCACTGCTTTCAAAGGAAGGTTTTCTTCTTGTCTATATAAGGCTTAGAGAACTGACTCCATGGGAAGCTGGGCGATGGCGATGACAGATACATTCTTGTTCTAATTGTGCAATGAATCCTACTGTATTTAAATTATTAGTTGTCTTATCATTATGTCCTTAATTCACCCTATTCTCCTCATTACTGTCTAGCTTCTATCTAAACATCATACTAATAGGACCTTACTATAATGCCTAGGTAAATGCTTTCATTTTTTTCATGAGTCACATTTTTTAAATGGCAAAGACATTTACACAAAGAAAATCCTTACGAAATAACTCAGTACCCTCTTCCTTCCCCCTCCTGCTTATTCACCATGCCCATGCTATTTTACCTCACATTCTTTTTCCTCTCCTTTTCTTCAGCTTCTTCTTTCTGAGCTGTATTTAGACTCTCAGCATCTGCCAAGTTATCCACAGCAATGGCCAAGAAGACATTTAGCAAGATATCTATTTCAAATCATTTTAAGGACTTCATGCCTTACTGTACTTGTCTGGCTTGTTATCAGCATAAACACTGACAATGTGACAGATACAAAACACATGTTCCCAACCTACAGCAGGGAGAGTTGAGATGCTTGAGTGTAGTGCAATTACGACTCATTTAATGGCCTAGATTAATACTGGGTGAAAAATGAGATCCATTAGGGTCACCGGTTTGAAGTGGTACAATAGAAGCATTTCAAACATGAAACATTGTCTGTTAGAAGTGAAGGCAGGTCAGGCATTTAAAAAAATCATCATTTTTATAACACACTATCTCCTGTATCAACAGCAATTTATAGAAGCTTCTGAGCTCGGTCCATATCAGTTAAGCACAAACACTGACGCAAGCACTGCAGAATGGCTTTGCTCCTTTATCACCTCTTGACCTTTTAAAATCTTCTGAGAATGACATTAGCTTCTGGTGCTGCATGGGGCCAAGGAAGTATTTCCACTGAAGGGAGGGAAGGGGAATGCTTCAGACTTAATCCTAACTGACTCAACATTTCTCCTTGCAGATCTTCTCCCATCTGGTCCCTGCACCATCACTGGCTCCACGGGCTGCATGTGTCAGAGTTCACAGGGCTATACCAAGCTTTGAAAGGATGAAAGGCAAATTACTGCCATAAAGATCAGATGACATCCATGCATTTTCAGAGGGAGAAATGTGAAGGAGTGACAAGCAGGTAGAATAGGGATGTCTTCCCCCTGAAAAGGGAATTGAAAATTCACTGGTTTCTGCCATTACAGTGGGTGGAGATGGAGCTGGAGATCACTGAGGTCTCATTCATTAGGGAACAGGTGTAAAAAATCTATTTAAAGGACTTAGCACATGCAGAAAGCACTCACACAGCCACTGTGATTTACTCTCTCAGCAAGAAATTCTGTATATGTGCCCTGACACACAACCCTACTTAGAGATCTTTCCATTGAGTGCAAAGGATACAGTTACCACAGATGAAGAGGATAATAAAATATATACAGACTATCATGCCTGATGATGATGGACCACCATATGCCATTATGCCATCATACATAACAGCATTCCAGTCTTCACCTGTTAGAATCTGAGAAGGAGATGTATTATTAGTAACTCAACAACAAAGAGATGAGATACACAATCAAGCCAACCTTCTGCATACATAGAGCAAGCCCACAATCTTTTCATGCATTGTCCATTTAAATAAGCATCTCCTGAAAGCTCAGGCTTAACTCTACCAGCTTTCATTTTATGCTACACATTTCCATCACTGAACTTCAAATGCAAAAAGAATAACAATGAAGCCTATGATTTTATTGATTTCAATTTTACTATGCTTCACAATGTCTCTTAAAAGACATCCCTGCTTATTTTTACATTACAGTAAGTGACATGACCGATATGCCAACATGAACTCTTAGAATGCTTCTCAGGTTTTAATACTTGGGAATAGCTGAACTTTTATATAGGTAATAAAACAAAATTCAACTATTTTATTAAAATAAAACTAACATTCCACTTTTCTCTAGCCATGTATCTGATGGACACAGGAGATTTAATTTCGTGAAGTAAAATGACAGCTGTGTTGCATAGAGAGATCAAATAAGACATGAGACAAATGGTGTAAATGGTGCAGAGTTACTAGAGTACTAAAACTAATGAGAAGGATGCTACTTAAAAGTAAACTGAGTAAACAGTATTTGTGACTTCATTTTCAGGCAACATGATCATTTGAACAGTTTTGCTGATCATCAAAGGTAAAATGTCTCGTACGGGATGAAAGGAAGTTACCTGGAATACAGTTAAAAGAGCTTGTGGAAAATTATCGAAGGTGCTCCGTTTGGTTTGAGTTTCATCAAAATTAAATTTGCCTCCAAACAGCTGCATTCCAAGCAACGAGAAGATTATGATGAAGAGGAAAAGCAGAAGCAACAGTGAAGCAATGGACTTCATTGAGTTTAACAAGGATGCTACCAAGTTGCTCAGGGATGCCCAGTGCCTATAAATTAAAATGCGTGTGTTAACACACACCAAAAAAAAAACCCCAAACAAAACAGTAAAAGAGCAGTGCAGGATGAGGTATTACAAAAAATAATTGCTGATCACCCTTCTGCTATCCCTGAAGGGAGCAGCAGCAGCAGTTAACCTTACCTTGTTACTTTAAAAATACGCAGGAGACGAACACAGCGAAACACTGAAATTCCAAGGGGCGACATAATTTCCAACTCCACCAAAATGGTCTCAACAATGCCACCACAAACAACGAAGCAATCAAAGCGGTTAAAAAGAGAAACAAAATAAGCCTGTAGGCCCAAGCTGTACATCTTTACTAACATTTCACAGGTGAATAAAGCCAGAAGAACTTTATTTGCGATATCTGCAACAAAAGAGTAAAAAGAAAGAAAGGAAGGAAGGAAGAAAAAGAAATGCCTGAATTATCTCACAGTTTTCATCTCTGTTTTAACATGTTAGTACTATAATTTCTAATACTAGCTCACAGCCTTCTGCTCACAAAGGAAGCACTGGGTTTCCACGTTGGACTGTATTGGATGCCTAAGTGGCAAAAGTTACACGAGGACGTAAAGCTTCCTGCTGCCTATAAGCTACTTATCTTCCCAATCTGTTGTGCAGTTCAGGGCTACTCAGCTCACAGCTTGAGTCCACACTACAGCTTAAGCAATAGAGCCCACAGCATGTTCTGCTGTGCCAGTTTCTATTTCCTTTCTCAGCTTTCAAGCATGATTTAACAATAGAAGTACAGGCATTTACAATTTAGCATTGTCAGCTTTTTGCTAGTATGGCATGAAGCTGTGCCACAGTTGTGGAAGTCAGACACATTCAGCCATTTCTTGCATCTCTCCCTTTAGCTGGGCTGCATATCCTTCGGGAAAGCAAACAAGCAAATGGCAAAGAATAAAAGTTGCCACTGACAGAATGTAAGTATCCATAGTCAAAACAGGATAAAGAATTTTTGATTGTACCTTGGATCTGGGTCAGCCAGTCAGGTTGATTATAGTGCTCTGAGGAGATAGTTAATGTGTTCAGAAAGACCAAGACAATAACAAGCCAATAAAATGTGACAGATTTTACTGCAGCTCTACATTTCCTTCGATTAAATCGATTCCAGCGACGCCAGCGTCGACTGAAAGTTCAAAGACAAACAGATTGATTATTATAAAGAAACCAATATATCTGGAGTTAAGGAGAGCTCATTCTCTTGCAGAAAACATTGTGCAAGGATGTATGTGTGAGCAGGTGTATTCTTATAAACACGCACACAATGCTTCAGGAAGTTGTGTAAATTATTCCCAGGTGCAGAGCAGAGGTTTTTTATTCCTCTTTTAGGGTTTCTTAGAGATTTTAAAATGTAAACAACAACTTCTGGAGACTCTTAATTGCCTGAGAAATAATTATATTAAGCTACATTAAAATCTTACTGAGCAGTAAGACAGAACAACCTTCCCAAGCTCCACACACTTGTGGATTCACAAGTGAAGGTATTATCTTAGCTTTGGACTTATATAACTGGATTCAATTTCATTGCATCACTTCTGGGAATTTTAGTAAACCACTTGGTCTCCCTTGGTTGAATTCCCATTTGTGAAACAGGAAGAAAATCTCTTCCTATGACCCAGCAATATAAGGATTAGGAAGCACTTAATACACAGAAGCATATAGAATTCACACACCCAGAACTACCGCTGCGGATGTGGATAATAAACTTCAGGAAATGACAACTGCTTCATCCAAAATTCAAGGGACAGAGCAGGCACAGATGGAAGACTCCAATGGAAGCCTGACATACCCTTAAAATAGCAAAGAACTGAGAGGAGTCTGCATGTATAAGCTTCTTCCTCTATAGGTTCACTATCAAGCTAGTCTAGCATAAATCTGTTGGAATGGAAAGGGATGGAAAGAAGTAGTCTGCTCCCCTTCTGCCTTCTCTTTTCCTTCTTGCCAGAACTGACCCTAATGAAGTGAGCCAGCCTTAAGAACTGACTGGTTGGAACCAATTTCTTTTTTCCTAGGCTGATTTAGCTGGTCAGTTGTCTGATCCAATTCGTTGTGTGGCCACATCACAGAAAGAGCAGGAAAGAGTGGCTGAGACAGGGAAAGGGCACTGCAGCCCTTTTGGCAGTACCAAAACATCAGACTATGGCTTTTGAAAGTTGTCACAAATAACTAGGTGAATTTTTTTAATGCTTTTAGCATCTGAATTAGCAGGTATTGTATTTACTATGTATAAAATCAGAAATGCTTTAAAACTGCCTCAGAAAACAGAACCATTATGCAATAATAGCACTATAAAAATAACTGAGCTTGGCACTGCATTCAAGTTCACCAAGTTTTCCTTCTGCACCTTAAATTTGTACTTGTAATGGAAATTAATACTGGTTTCAGATATCAGTAAAAAGATGCTGCAAGGCTTTGCAGTATTCCAACCATATAAAGGTAAAATACCCTCTTCTGACCTAAATCAACATAGTATTCAAGAACACTCTTATCTTGCCAGCTCTCTGCTGAACAGCTCTATGCCCATGGCCATCATCAGGATGGCTTCACTTCCTGGGTAGGTAAAACAGACTTTTTCACATTTACAGAACATCCTATTGAAGTCAGCAAGACAAGAATAATATTGTTTGGGTAGGAAACAAAAGCTGTTCCAAAGTGTGTAACTCATCACTCTCAGTCTTTTTACTCTCCTCCAAAAGGTCTGTGGAACCAGTGACAAACAGTATAGCTAAGTGGTGCAGGCACGGAAATGCTACCAAAGGGTTGTGAGTGCACTAGCACTCACATATAGAACTGTATAGCTACAATAGCATCAGCATACAAGCATAAGTAAAAATCTTACAGAAACTAAGCAAAAACTTTAACATGCTATTAGGAGTAATTTTGTAACTTCATTAGAGTGGCATAAGGAAAGAAATCAACATGAAGTAGCAAACTGAAGTAGATGGCCTATTGTGCCAGGAAAATCCGTGGCTACATAAAGTAGGAAAACAAATCCCCTTATATTCACTGGACTGTTTTCTGGGTTTTAGTAACTGCCCCTCCCAGATTTAGCTAAACAGCATAATCTTTTTCTGCAAGAATGAAAAGTATCCTTTTATTTTGAAGGGGAATTCTATTCTCATCAATTTGCAATGAGATGGTATTGCTTTCATGGAATTATCAAGCATTTGTTACACAATATAGCAGTTGAGTAAATATGAAAGTCACACAGGACACTTCTAGGTGACACAGTTTGTTCCAACAAGCTGCATTATTCATTGCTTTTGTTCTCATTAAATAATTTATCATTTTTTCACCATAACTATTTATCATTATTCTTACAAATGCGTTCCATTCACTCAGCTATTAATGTTCAGGTGCTCCTTTGGGTGCCAGTCTGAAATTTGAACCCACAGAGGAAATCCAGCCTTGCATTAAGTCTGAATAAACGGTGTCAGTCAGGCAGGCAGAATTGTGAAGTTCAGTTTGTTCACTTGCTATTCACGTGTGTTTGTGTAGTGCTACTAGACTCATCACACAAAGGCAGAAACATTCCTGCTCAGATTGTATCAGTAGCCTTTTGTTGTAACACGGTATTTTTCTAAACTGGACTTTCTGCCTAGAATCACAGGCGAAATCTCTGCTACCTGTGGAACTGTTGTGTTTCATATTCACCAGTGAGCTCACAAAGAAGTAAATATTAATGTCAGGATGGACTATTCCACTATTGTGGGTGCTAACATCTGTGTAGAGAACACTGGACTTCACTACTTTTATTTATAAAATATGGGACAGAAGAGCTGCACCAGAGAGCTCACTCATGAGAAAATAGAAGCCTCTGAGATTCTTTTTCCATTCCTCATTTTTTGCAGTTACTCAGTTCAGAGCACAGTATCAGCTTTTTAGGATGCCTTGCAGGTTAATGCAATCAGGTAATCATACTGACAAATGAGGGATCTTCACAGAGGACAATGTGCACAAATCTTTTCAACTGGCAGATCCCCATCTTCCTCTAATCATAGCTCTGTTGCTTCCATGTGAGGAGGAAAAGCAGTTGTAGTATTAAAACATTTCAAATTCCACCTGGAAGATTACAAATATGCAGCATGCATCATACTTATCCATGTAGATCCTAGCATTATGTGTGATTAACATCTACCTTCACTTGTTAAACTGGCAAATAAAAGAGTGTTGTATCTTGCTAGGATGTAATTCCCTTGACCAAGTACCCATCTGACTTTAGAAACTAATGATTCCAATGCCAAACACCTAAATTACACTCGTGAGGCATCAGGGAAACATATTTTGCAAATATGACCTGTTAGGTATCCAGAAGTACTGCAACAAGAACCAGGAGTCTGCAGATCCTTACAGAGCTAGAAGAGCAGAGAGCCTCTGTTCTTAGTTGCACTGCAAAGCCAGCAGCTCTTCAAAGTTGTCCTTCTCTCTGCTAACAGATGCTCTCAGCTGTTTTTAAGGAGCTAGGAAAAGCTGCAAGCCACATCTCTTTGGAAGACAATGGCACAACTAGAATGTTGGGCTCTGCTAATTCAAACCTACTCCTCTCACAGATTAATTAAGTTAAAGCATTTCACAGAATCACAGAATGCCAGGATGGCAGGGACCCCAAGGACCATCTGGTCCAACCATTTCTCCAAGGCTACAACAGAAAACATGGAAGTTGAAGGGGGAACTCCCATTATAAGACCTCAAGCACCTGCAGATCCCTGTAGCACTTCCAAATGAGAGATACCAACATCTCATTGCTCATTGCCACAACCTTTGTGAACACATGCAGCAATGCATGCATGAATGAACTTATGTGGCACCTGTGCTTTTTAATGCACCAAGAACAGATTCTGATCCAAGAGCTTAGGCAAAACATATTTAGGAGGGTGGCAGAATCTAGAGAGCTGGAGATACTTTGGTGACGTTCTGGCTTGCAAGTGCATTTTCTTTCAAACATTGATTGTAGAGATGAATAGCATTGACTGCTTCTTAGTCACTGCCTGGGCTATTAAAACCATCAAGTTTGGGTAGAAATCTTCCTCTCAAAGATGATATAGCACCTTTCATTTAGCAGAGCTTCTGGAGTTCTCCTTTTCCTTAAAATATGATTAATGGGCAAGGTTCAGAAGGCAGGCTTGGCTTTGCTTTCTCTGTAATTGTTCTGTGAGTCACCGTCAGAAAAACAGACCAAACAGGGGGTGTAGTATAATGGAAGTCTGTTGTGGTGTCTGGTATTTGAAGTTTCATGGAGCCACTTCATAGGCAAATTTTTCCTTTAAAACTAGCACGAGTAGCAATAAATAATATGTTATAAGGTTGATGGAAGACAATCTCATCATTTAAAATAATCAGACTTGTTTGGCCTTCTCAGCTAATGAAAAACTGAAATGGTTCCACTTTCTCTACTGTTACAGTCACTGGAAATAATGGCAAGAGAAATGACAGACTATTAGCACACTGAAATGCTTCTCTCTGTTGGGCTGAAAGTATTGCTATCTCTTAAGTCTTCATAATTCTCATGAAGAGTTAAGCTCAAAGGTCCACATAGACATAGCTGGTCCATTCAGCTGGGGTAGCTAAGGTCAGTGTCTCTAGCAGAAGTCATAGAAGAAATGATAATAGACACAAAGTTAGTTTTGTATTCATTACCATCCTAAATGGCCAGATCTCCACTGGCCTCAGTCTTCAGCAGAGTGAGGGGCTGCTGTCACCAGTTTGCTGGCTGAAATGGATGACAAATTAAAGCTTGATCATAGCATCACACGTAGAAAAGCATAAGGTAACTATTGCCTTGCGAGCTCTTCTTCAGAAACAGAACGGAGACTATTCAGAAGGAACAGGAGTCCACTCCAGCTCCTTGTAACTGGCCAATGCTGGTAGGTCATTTGAGCTAGTAAGACTAGTAGAAGACACCTGAGTATGCTATTCCTCTTCGTTGTTGCAAGAAGGATATATTGCTGTTACAAATTAATTACTTGTCATACATCCAACATTGAAATCAGTTTTACTAGGGTTAAAACACTGGAATGATCCCAGATGTTGCCAAACCTTAATTAATCTTCTCTGGAGGTCCCTTACAACCACTAGCACTCTATGATTCTGTGATTGTTCTTCTTCCACTGACAATGTTATGAGAAAAATATTTATTCTGTGGGTTATCTGCAGCTCTAGGATTGTCTTTGCCCTTTACAAAGTCCACTACTTGCTTACTTGCCTTAAATCACACAGATTATGTTTTTCTTTTTTACTGTTTCTTCATAAACAGAAAGAGGTTTCCCTTCTGTCTTTGTAATTACCCTAATTACTAAATTTACATTGCATAAAACTAGAAAATAAAATCCCAATGAAGGAAGCTGCACTGGCACATACTGGCACATACAGTGTCTGCAATATTAACTCTTAATTTTTATTACAATGCTTTCTTTCTGCAGTCATACTTGAAAAACAGAAGTTCATTTCCCCAAATGCTCCGAGTAAGTGATGAGAGCGCCACAAACATCCACAAAGCAAATTAGGAAGATTGATGGCAGGGAGGTTGGAACTAGATGAGGTGCCTTGAGCTCCCTTCCAACCCTGACAATTCTATGATTCCCAAAAGCATACATGGAGAGTTTGCTTCTGTACTCGCTGGTAACGGTCAGGAAGAACTTCCACACACATGTCAAGTACAGTAAATAAGCAACATTACATGAGATCATCATGAGGTGTAAATTGTCACAAGGGATAAAGAAATAATGAAGATAAGAAAATACTGACCTGAACTTGGATTTCGAGATGGTTTGACTAGAAAAGGAAAACACATTTTAGTAAGGGTGTGTGTGGGGGGGAAATAAATTAATTCTCTTTAGATTTTATTTTAATCAATAGATTAGAAATACTTCTGAGAAACCTTGAAATCTTAACAAAATCCATCATGAATGCTGAGTTGCTGTTGTCTCATTTATTTTCTGAAATACCATTCCATACCAATACCAGCAGGTCGAGGGAGGTGATCCTCCCCCCTCTGCTCAGCTCTGGTGAGACCCCACCTGGAGTACTGCCTCCAGTCTGGGGCCCCTATTACAGGAGGGATCTGGAGGTGCTGGAACGTGTCCAGAGAAGGGCCACGAGGATGAGCAGAGGGCTGGAGCTCCTCTCCTGTAAGGACAGACTGAAGGAGTTGGGGCTGTTCAGTCTGCAGAAGAGAAGGCTCCCAGGTGACCTCATTGTGGCCTTCCAGGATCTGCAGGGGGCTACAGGAGGGTTGGGGAGGGACTGCTCAGGATCTCAGGTAGTGATAGGACTAGGGGGAATGGAATGAAGCTGGAGGTGGGGAGATTCAGGCTGGAGGGGAGGAGGAAGTTCTTCCCCATGAGAGTGGTGAAGCCCTGGAATGGGTTGTCCAGGGAGGTGGTTGGGGCCCTGTCCCTGGAGGATGTTTAAGCCCAGGCTGGATGAGGCTCTGGCCAGGCTGATCTAGTGTGGGGTGTCCCTGCCCATGGCAGGGGGATTGGAACTAGATGATCCTTGTGGTCCCTTCCAACCCTGACTGATACTATGATAGTATGATTCCTAAAACTATATAAGTTTTCTAAATGAAAGCTAGGAAATCTCCTTTAAACCTAAGTCAGAAGTCATGAAAAATCTGAGCAAATCCCCAGTGAGCAGCACAGGTTACAGAAATACTCCCATACATTCACTTATTGCCTTTAAAAAAGTGTATTCTCTAGATCATGCACAAGTCAACTGAAAGCATTTATTTGTTACATGCCACAGAGGATTTCTGTCATTTTCTCCTTATTTTGGACAGTATCTCTAGTTTAGAATAGCTTTCAGGAAAACAACTGGAAGGTTAGTCAAATGGTTTTAGAGCTTCTCCACTTGAGAATTTTGGGAGTGCTTTAGTGCTGTAATAATGGGTCTAACATTAAACTACTGAAAGGCAAAAAAGCCCCATGTGCCACACAAAGATTGACTATTTGAAAGCAGTTTTGGCTAAATAAACAACAGGGAATGAATGATTCTTTTAAAACTTGAGATTATGAGGGTACTTGAAAACAGTCCACGTACTCACCATAAACTCCCACAGCATGCTGGGCTCTCTCCTTCTCCACTCACATTCTCGGTGTTCACTGACTCAGTTTCACTGGTGGGCATGCTTGCTGTTAGGAGACAGAAATTGCCTTAGAGTGAAAGCCAAGCAAAGAATTACACAGAATGTGAAGTCCTGTTCTACTGCAAGAACGCCACCATTTGTGGCAGGTCTAACGAGAGCTTGGAATGTTGAAGGAATAGCAGACGAAGTTAAACACTCCATCAGACCTCCTAACAAAAGAAAGCACATGCAATTCCAGAGTGTATTGTAGCTCTTTTTTGTTTCTCTTCACTAATTCAACACAACTGTTAGAAATGCACTACAGAATACAACAGAGGAGCTTGTAACCAAAAGCACACTACCCCTAGTAAAGAAATGAACCTGAGCTGGATTTTGTGACTTTGCAGTAGTGTTCTGTTAACACCCTGCAGGTGCTTACCAGTTGAAGTGCTGTTAACAGTCTTGCTAATCCCATGATCAAAATTCTTCTGAAAATAGGAACTACCACATTGGTCATACTGACTACTTTATGCTTTTACTTCCATTGGGAATCATCAAGGCAAGATGCTAGAGAGTAAAAATTGTACCTGCAAATATGGTATGAGCAGGCAGGAAGGAGCGCTGGGAATGGCAGAAGCGGTGCTATAAAGGATGATGAGAATTGCTGCTAATAAAAATGGGATTACTACATTTTGTTACACAGGGAATTACTGTACTGAACTGTCAGCAATTGTAACTAACAGGGTTTTGAGACACAACTCATTTTCAGATTGGTCATCATCATTTATCTACAACTGAAACATAGAGGGAGGATAAGACCTGTCAAAAGGTGTTAGCAAATTATGACAGCCAAAGTTCTCAGTACTTCCTAGGGGAGAACATTACTTGCAAAGCAAGCATGACAGGAAAACCCCTGCAACAAGCAAAGTGTAAATTCAATGTTGCTGGTTTATACAGTAGAAAAATCATATTAAATAGCAGAAAATGAGAGATGAAAGACACACTGAAATTCCTGTAGAACAGCAAGAACTGAAGAAAACTAGAGTGTCTTAAATGTGTTCTGGGGCATACCTTCTGCTGTTTTGATGGCTTGCTTGCTTGCTTTGTTTGCTTTGCTGGGGAGGACTTAAGCCTATGTCTGTGGACTGAGAGAACTGAAGGTGGAATGCCTATTTCTGTGAGGGATGTTTCACTATTTTAGCAGCCTAAAAGAGGTTTAAAGTAGGCTTAATTGCAAACATCTTAATGTAAGTGAGACACAAGAATCATTGCCTGCAGTTTCTTATTTGTCTACAGATCAGGTACAAAATGAGAACTGTTAGTTTCTGTTAACACAGCCTCTATATTGCCTCAACACTGACACAGAGATACACAGAAATGGCAAATGGTAGTTTGTTTTCCACGCCCATCAAGCCCATCCAAACGGAGAGACCACCAGGTTTATGCAGGATAGATGCTCAGCTACTGTTTGCAACAGCTGAGAATCTGTCCCCACAAATGTAAGTCACTATTACAGGAAATGTTAAACACAGAGTTGGCATAACAAAGGAAAATGTCCATGCATGTTTGAACAAACAAGACACTTCAGGCAGTAAGCACAGCAAAATCTTCTTTCACAAGGTTCTTTGGTTTTGATCAAGCTTTTAAAATATGGCTTTGTCTGTGAAAAATTCCTGGTTAGCACCTGCAAGTGCCACAGCTCTAGGATCACACTTCCCTTTACAAATCAGCTTGTAAAAATTAATGCTGTTAGTCTTCTGTGAACTTCACAGCTTGCAGTCACAGTTCAAAAGGAATTTCATTCAAAAGCAAAGCAAACAATCTTTTCAAAGGGTTTAAGAACAAAAAATAATTACAACACCGTTTCAGAAACAGCCTTAGATCTTGAGAACCAGCAGGCTTTATCTTAAAATTCCAGGGTCTTTCAGTTCAGCAAAGAACTGAAACTGTTGTCTTGTTCTGAGTGAGTCGCATGCTGTTAGGAAATACAGCATTATAGCCACCTAATGATGAGTGCAGAAGTCTTGTTTCACACTCTACTATCAAGGGCTGCTGTGAAAGCACAGCTGGGCCCATTTTGCAAGTATCACATCTGTGCAATGTGTCTCAGACTTGTGTTTCAAATTCATCAAACCCTCCCTTATCTAAAAGCAGTACCTAGAATGCAGTTCCTCACAAATTGTTCGTGTCAGTTCTACTAATCATTAGTAACAGCCAGAATGTTATTCTCCATTTCAGACATGCCTGTTGCTTTGGCTCTGCTAGTGACTTGCAGGTGCTATTTTGCAAAAATGGGAGAGGAAAAAAGAACCATAGACTGTTCAGTTTACATCAGAAATTCAGCTGTCATTATCCTGTAATTTATATGCCAAAAGAAATACTTGACAGAAGTACTGAGAAAAGCACCATGTGGAAGCCTAGCTCCAGCATCGCTAGCAAGTCATTAAATCTTTAGCCAGAAGGAAACAGCAACAGCACTGCATGACCACATCCACTCTTCTTGCTAATGCAAGCAACCTGCCAAGTCTTCAAAAGACTCCATTTCATGACCACAGCTTTTGAAGGGCAGTGGTCATGGGGCAAACTACAGCACCCAGAATGAACTTTTGAAAGACTGTCTGGTCTCAGTAAGGCCAGCTTTGAGATCCTCAAACTGATACCCTGCCCTTATTGCACTGCTATTTCTCTAGAAAGATTATCCAGATTTCTAGATAGTGTCATCACTCTTCAAGTATGATAACTGGTTTCAAATGAAGGAATGCTTGCATTAGGCAATAAAAACAACCCATAGAGCATGCAGGATAATACTTCCCTGAGTCTATGGAAAATAGGTCAAACATATCAACTACATTTTATTGCTGCAGATAAGAAAATAGATTGCTTTTCTCATGTTATAATGTTTATTATTTACTCAAAACAGTTTTCAGCTTTTGAAGCAGGGATTTCAAATTCCACTCCAGGACACAACTAATGAATAGTTAAGAACAAGTCAGTGACCATCAGCATTGATAAGTCCTAGCCAGCTGGAGTTGGAAGAAATATATTCCATAATCTTGAGATATGACAATTTACCATTGCTGTAGAACTCAGGGACAGGCTAAATTGCACCCTGAATCATTGAATTGTGGTGGCAAGTATTACTGGAAATGTTTTCCTCTGAAGTTAATCTGGTTCAGCGTCAGCTATGCATTTTTGATCCATAGGCTGATCTCATTTCTACACTGATGCACCTTGGGTGGCTTTCTGGTTACATGTGCCAAAGGAAAACAGCTGCTGACGTGGAATGATCTCTACATCAAGTCAGGTAATCAGTAATAGCTCCTGAAGAGACTCTTACAGTTATGAAGCAAAGGTACTCTACTGGCAAAACTTGAGATCAGCGTCGCAAAATGGCCATCTTCTGATAGGAACATCCAACCAATCCCACGAGCTACAAAAGTCTCCTAAATTCTTTCTTAAATCAGCACATGGATTTTCTGAATGCTTTACACCAAATCTTTGAGGTAGTCAAACAGGAGAGAGGAAAAAAGAAAAAAAAAATCCCCAAAGGGGCAACATTACTGCAAACTCATCTCAAACTTGCTTCAGTCTTCTGTGTGTTCAGAATATGTACCAGAAAGAAGTGGGATTATCGACTCTGACTGCAAAGCTTCACACAGTACATTTAGTTTAAGGAGGGGTTGCCTGAAAGATTATTCTACATGATACCATAGTGAGCTATCTGTTTTCATAGTGTAGATTTAATGTTGATGCTACCAGCCATCACTCTTACAGGCTCACTCTTTTTATAGGCAGTCCATGGAAACTCTGTGTAAGGTTGAATGGTTGCATAGCAGTGGAGGGATAGTGAAATGATCACTCATTGCAGATGCACCACTGAACCAACCACTTCCAGTTTGAAGGACAATGCTATAAATCCTACAAATGCTTTATACTCTCCACCAGTGTAGGGCTTTTAATAGAAATAGAGGAAGGGGTAATACAAATAAATATATTCAGGGTGGGATTTCTGATTCAGTAATAGTCTAAGTCTGAGCTACTCAGATCAGCATGATAGCCTCAACAAATACAAAAGAAAAAGAAATAGACTTAGGCCACCAATTCATGATCTGGAATAATCCTACTCATACAAGGCATACCTGCCTTGAGAGAGGGAGAGGAGACTCGAGTCAGCGCACACACGCTTGAGAACGTTTTTGACCAGCAAGGTCCCAGTTATTAGTAGTGAGACAGGATTTGCATCTGGTAGATGACAGCAAGTTTTCAGCCTGTTCTATGCTGCCTCATGGCTGAAATCAGAACCTACACTTGCTGGTTTAAAAGCTATACTGAAACACATAACCAAAGTAACCAAAGCAGACACTGACTTTTAGACATTTTTATGGAATAATTATCCCAGGCTGAAAAGCCATGTGAGCTACTAGGAAACAGAGGTAACGCTTCCACAAGTCATGTCATGCATTTGTAGCAAAGGAGCCCATCAGCTCCTAGCACTTCCTGACTGCATTCTGCATCTTTTGAAGTAACAGGATCAGATTTGTCAGTCTCAGCCTGAGCCACGATAGCGATTCTTAGAGCAGCAAGGATGGTTGCTCCAATCACTCTGTTGTAGGTAGGATTAAAATTTTACCTCCTAATTACTACAATTTTGATTATGTTAAATCAACACATTTGCCAATATTAAAAATGTGTGCATTTAAAACCAGTTACATTCTAAAATGTCTCTATCTCCATTGTGGGTGGGAAAGAAACTCAAAAAACCCAAACCAAAACAAAACCAACACTACAAACTATAGGGGAAAGGGAAAAAAATCAGTAATAAGAGGAGACATAGTGAAGGTTTGTTATGTTTTGTTAGATGTTACATTAAAAGCTTCATTAATAAATAGCAAGTGTTACCATACTGGTCTAAGCTCACACTATGCTCAATTATAAAGTTTGCAAAACACTTTGATTATTTCTTCACATCTGAATTCAAAATACACTCCTCATCCAGATCACCTCATTCTGAAAAAGAAAACCTGTGCTTCAAAACAAGAGCAGTTACAGGCAAAGACACTTCAGTGGAAAGCTACTAGGATTAAAGACTACGTTTTGGAAGGTAGAGTGCTGCTGCAGCAGCAGTCTATGTCAAACATGCACTCAAACCAGCAGAACTGCATGCACCAGGGTCTGCATGCTCAAGATGTATCCACCTTCATTACAGAAAGTGCATACAATGTGTGCTTTCAAAGGCTAACACGTCAAATGCAGTATCGGCACAAGAGAAACTTCAACTGCAAATCAGAACACGTTTTACCATGTTTATTGGAAGAACGGCCAAAGCAACTAAGTCTGCTTTTCTTCTTTTCTTCCATTAAGTCAGCCAATGTAAGCCCTTGGTGTTAAGCACAAGTAATCCCAGCATTTACACAGTAGGTGGCAGCCGTTGCAACGCAAAAAATAAAGATGTGTCCATACATACAACACAGGCAACGTTAGGCAAAACACATTGCAATTACCAGCAGGATATAGCCTGAGCTAAATGCCTCACCTCTCATCTTTGCATTTTGAGCTAAATTCATCTCACCTCCCTCCTCTCTGCATCTTGAGTTAAATTCACAAGGCTTTTAAGGCAATGAAAGTTTTTACCATTGACTGCAGGGGAAGCAGCTACAGGTTTGTACCACAGACTTAAGACTTTTACAAAAGGCATATTTACAATTCTAGTATTTTAAAGAGATTCCTTTAAACAGTCTTGAATATCCACCCACTACCAGCAGAGGTGTAAGAATACAAGGGGTCATATGTAAATAGCTTGATGTAATGATTCCTCTGGTTAGACATTGTAACGTGCTGAGGAACCCAGACTACATTTTTAAGGATTATGTAAGAAATTATTAATCCCTGATTTAACTGCCTTTGAAATCTGTACCTTTTCCTGCCATACAGAAAACAGATCTTCTGTATCCTAAACCCAGAGCTCTTCCACATCACCTAAGACCATTATGGTGATCTTCTATCACCATAAATCAGTAGCAATCTTGACCATTCAGAGATTTAGGTATTCAAAGTAGGGGCACAGCTGCCTAGAAGCCTGCAAATACCTATTCTGCCTATTTTGGGACCCAGTCCTACCTTATGCTTGAAAGACCATTCTAGAAACACATCACCAGTATACTTGGACTCAATTTATTTCCTAAAATGACTACTCAGAACTATTAACATAGCTAAATGTCACCTGACTCCCAAACAGACAGTTCATTATGATAGCTATGCTCCTAACCCCAAACTTTCCCATGGGAATACCTGGATACATAGTTTGTGCTATCTCTCATCATACCTCTCCATGTAACATGATACAGAGCAGAACATGCCTTGAATGCAAGGAGGTGGAGCAATTCAGCAGCCCTTCCTCTGTTACACCCTGGTGCAGCTGCTCTTAAATTCCACCCCACATATTTAAGCACATGTGCACAAACCCAGAGGCATGCTAGGAGACTGCTGACTCAACAGAAATTTCCACCCAAAATACACATATACACCTCTGAAATTAAATTATTAGGATTTGTTTAAAAGTTCTTTAAATTACTTTCCTTCTCCTATTTTTGCTCTGCAATTCTCCTCCAATTTAGCTTACCCTAAATTGAAGTTTAAGTTAACAGTTCAGAGCCAAAAGCTCTCTCAAACTCAGCAACCATGCAAAGACATACTTTTGATTTATGAAAGACCTATATGATCGAGAAGCTGCTCAAGGAATGCTGGAGCACATGGTCCTTTTGCTTCATGTTAATGAACCTCTAGTTTGAATGGGATGCAAGAAGTTCCTGGGCTTTTACCTGCAGACTTGCAAACCAAGTCCATCAGCACCATAGCACGACTGCCAAAGACCATGCAAATTCAGCATCCCCTACAATTCTGCCTGGCTACAAAGTGCATTTATCGCACAAAATGTGCAACATATTACTTCTTAGTCTCAGGAATTTACACTGATACTCAAACCCGCAGCTTATGCCATTTCATCCACGCAACACCAGCAATAATCTGGTGAGTGAATTCTTTGGCTTTTTGTTCTGCTCTAGATAAAAACCTCTCTCTGTGCTACAGATTTCCATATAGACAGAAATCAGTCCTTTCTGGGTGATGATGACATCAACATCTGCCCACAAGTTGCCTTCCAGCTTCTAATAAAATCCTAATTTCTTTCCAATCAGCCACACAGCTCTGTACCCAGCTTTCATTGCTAACTAAAAAGCTAATAAAATTCTGAACCTCCCAATTTTTCAAAAACCTTAACTGTGTGCAATGCAGAGGTAAGTTTACAGATACCTCAATATCAAACCACACACTTGTCACTATTTTGCTATTGCTAAAATGTACTGTAAGTTTAAAAGCACAGTGAACAATAAATTAGCAGCACTACAAGAACAGTATTTTTTCAACACAGAACATAATATTCTGAGTTGCCTTTGACAAACCACTTTCAGATGCATTTTCTTATATATACTCCATGGTATCTAAGTGAACAAATACCATGACACCAGACTACTGCATGAAGAGCATGTTGCTATTTAACATTAGGATAGATTGCAATCTGGGCCTTAATCTTATGTTTAGTATCAAACCATAAACCACGTCCTGAATCCATGCTCTCATTCATTGATTCATTGCTCTCATTAACTGATACTATGTAAATATTGCTAAGGGACTAAAATAACCTCTACCTCAAAATATTGAAATGTTGCTGTAATTCAAAATTTCTGACAGGGAATTTGATTATAACTTTTGTGGTTGCTGCAGTACCATGAAACCAACTTGTTCCTTCACATTGGGACTCGGAGAGCTACGCAAACATGAATTACATTTCCTCTAATACACTATATGCTACTGCCAGGTAAATGCATTGTAAGTGATGGTTATATTTCCTAGTGTTGAACAAAAATCCCAGATCTCAGTTATTTCAAACTCAGTTAATACATCTGGTAAAAAAAGGCCTAGAGTTTTCTTGAATATCAGGAAGATTCAGAATATCATTTCCTCCTTACTTTAAAACTCAAAAAACAAGGCCTCACTATTAGCACAAAGTTTGTTGGTTGGTTGGTTTTTTACTGTAGTTTTTGAACTTTTTATATTATTCTTATTGCTATTGCACACACAAAAAGGCGAGCACACACTCTTCTTGACTAAGGTATTACGATCACAGTGGCACATCGTTTGTACACTTTTAGTGGAACAAAAATAGAGCAAAGGTTTTAAGTCTCAGTAGTGACTGAGTACAGACAATGATTTGTCTGCAGACAGCTCAGACCAAAATTGTGTGGTAAGATTCTGAATGATCTTTCATCACCAAGGATCAGTATATTAGGGACGTGATTATTCTGCTAAGAAACACCTTTGCAAAGGGGAAGTCAGACAGCAGCATCGGGCTGCATTCACCCCAGTGGGACATTCTTAAGAGCATTCAAACTGTCCCATGTGGAAATACCAGAGTAAAGAACACGTACTGTTCCGCTTGCCTTCCTCATCAACCTCTTCATCGTTCTCAGGGTCAATGTCTTCTGCCTGTGTAATCCAGTCTAAATATCCCTTCAGATCTTCTTCAAGTTGCTGTTTCTCACGTAGCTTCTGAAAGTCTCCTCGGGCCTTGGCTTTTTCTCTTTCCTTGGAAAATTCTCTATCAAATTCAGACAAAGCAGAGAAAGAAAAGAAAAAGAAAAACAAAACACAACACTGATTGTCAAACTCCCAGGCACTGTCCTTCAAGTCTTGACATTGCAGAATAATATACTGACATAGAAAACAAACTGAATAAACCACACCAAAGACTGGAGCACTTCTTTGAAAACAAGACAGCGGCACAAAGAAGTCATGGCAAGTCCCTGTAACTTTACATCAAAACTTGCAGAGCTTTTATAATTGCACTGAAAATTAAGTAGTGTATTCTTGATTCTTCTCATATGGGAAGAGCACCACCAATCCTATTTAGTCCTGTGCTTGTCTGCACCAATTTAAAACTCAGCTATGAAAAGAAATTGACTTACAGTACTGAAGTCATTTCAGAGACCTGAGCATCAGTTTCATTGAAAAGGAAACTCTGACAGCTAGTTCTAAAATTCTTCCTCTTCCAGCCACCATTTACTGGACATGTCCAAAACTACCTATTTCAGGATATGGGTCATAACATTCCACTAATAAGCTCTCTCTTAACCACCTCATACACCTGCACCATTTGAGATCAGGATGTTTTGCCCTTTTGCTCCCTATAACAGAATCTAGAAACCCTGCTCTCACAGATGAGAACTGCTGTCTTTCATAGAAACTGAATCCCCTCTCTTACATCTCCAGTCTCAAGAAAATGCACTTCACTGTCTGGTTTAGTTCATCATCTGGATCAATTGCTAAACCATCACAGAATAATAATTAAGTTACGCTCTTTGTGCATGCCTACTGAGGGAGGCCTCTTCCAACATGAACTACCCCGTGTATCTACAATTCCCTCAATGACTCAAGACAATGATCCAGCAATTCTTGCACATCTCCTACACTGACATTATTACAGCCTTTGGTGTGATGCACAGTGCTAAACACCTAAGTGCCCTCACTAGAAGGATCAAGCATTGTCCAATTTATCTGAGTACCCACACTGCATGATTAGGAGTAGGCAAGCATCCTTTTTGTTATATTCTAACGCTGTACCCATTTAATGTTTGAAACTAAGTTTGTGCTAACTAACCTATTAATCTCACAATGGGGATTAAATTAAACCTTAAAAAAAAATGCCTGGATTAATTTCCTTTACTATGAATTTGCATCCACTTCATTAATTGTGAACTTTCAGTTGAAGATACCCTCATCAAAACACTGCCACAGGGAAATTTATCACAGCACTCAATAATATCCTTTTTCAAGTGGAAAGAAATAAGAAAATTAGCATAGATTTGCAAAATATTTTAACAAGGTGAACAGAATTAGGAGTAGGATGCTGGCCTGCTAATAAAATATAGCAGAGTAACAGAAAGCTTCGCCATTTTTCAATGGAATATTGCATTT
The DNA here is from genome assembly GCF_026170545.1 of Melanerpes formicivorus. NCBI lineage: Eukaryota > Metazoa > Chordata > Aves > Piciformes > Picidae > Melanerpes > Melanerpes formicivorus. The sequence continues at coordinate 1,965,997 of NW_027142390.1, forward strand.
TGGTGACAGACACTACTTATTTGGAATTGCAGACAGTCTCTGCAGGGTCTGTTTGGGGTTATTTTTATCACTTCATTCGCAGTGTTCAAACACATCATCTATTCATTGAATTTCTGTACTGACATTGCTAAATAGGAAAGTTAAGTTCTTTAAGTGCAACCATACAGAATTGGGGTTGGCTGCCTTGTTTGTTTGGTTCTGGTTTTATGTTGGTGTGCTGTGCTTTGTGGGTTTTGTGAGGGTTTTCTCTGTTTGTTTCTGTTTCTTTTTTGGTTTTGTTTTTTTTTTGGTGGAGGTTACAGAGTGAAAGGTAAAAGCTAAAAAGCTTTCTCCTGCAAAATCAGAGAGGCAGACATTACACATTTTACAGCTGAGGACTTAATTAAACAAAGATTCTATTTGGCATGTGGAGACCATTCTGTTCCATCTGATGGCACTGTAATGAACCTGAAGAATGCCAGTGCTTGCTATGCATTTGCTACCCTTCACCTAGCATCCAAGGACAAGGTTCTACAAAAGGTCATCCCTTAACAAAAATGCTCGTGAAAGAGATCAACAGATCTCTCCAGGGGATGATTTCTTTAAAAAAGGAACAAAACAAAAACCCCAAATCAAGACAAAAAGACACCAAACAAAAATCAGATGCCACAAGCCTACAAAAGATTGTTTGGGTTATGGGGTGCTGGGTTTAAACTTAGAGAAAGATACCACTCTTTCCATGTGATTAAGGCAACACACTCATGACACTCATTCCTCAAGCAGTATCTTTGGCAAAAAGAACTGCTGTGATATAATATGAACGAGAAGTAAGAAACCTTTACTAAGTATTCCGGGTTTGGTCAGGTAAGTCCTTCTGGATCCTTAAGTTTTTTGTTAAGGTGAAGGATGTGTGATGGATGTAAACTAAACTAAACTGAAAGCTGCTGTTATTACGTGAATCATAGAATCAGCCAGGGTTGGAAGGGACCACAAGGATCAGCTAGTTCCAACCCCCCTGCCATGGGCAGGGACACCCCACACTAGATCAGCCTGGCCAGAGCCTCGTCCAGCCTGGGCTTAAACATCCTCCAGGGATGGGGCCTCAACCACCTCCCTGGACAACCCATTCCAGGGCTTCACCACTCTCATGGTGAAGAACTTCCTCCTCCCCTCCAGCCTGAATCTCCCCACCTCCAGCTTCATTCCATTCCCCCTAGTCCTAGCACTACCTGAGATCCTGAGCAGTCCCTCCCCAGCCTTCTTGTAGGCCCCCTTCAGATCCTGGAAGGCCACAATGAGGTCACCTCAGAGCCTTCTCTTCTGCAGACTGAACAGCCCCAACTCCCTCAGTCTGTCCTTACAGGAGAGGTGCTCCAGCCCTCTGCTCATCCTTGTAAAAGAAAATGTTTAAAAGCTAAATCGCTGGTGAAAGCTGATGCTTCTAACAGCACCTTTCTCATGACTGAAACAACTCTTAACTTGGATTTTCCATTAAAATGGTGTACACAGAGAATGAAACCCATCTTTCTGTACACACAGCTAACTGACCTGGCTCTTTAATACAGCACTGAAGTCAGACACTGTCTTGTTAAATGCTGTTGCAATTTATCACTGGGGAGAGAAGCAAGGGTGTTTTATTTCCATAATACTTAAAATTTTAGTTTGCTTTTTTAAATATGAGTCTTTGTAAGGAAGTGTAACTCTCAAAAAGACTACCATTTCATTAAGAGAGGGAGAAATCTGCCTCTATGGTGCTTTTTTTTTTTTCCTATCACAGTCACACTAAAGTGACATCCTTCAGGCCACATATATATATATAATATACATTCCTTTACTGAAATGCCATGAATGGAATATGAAGTGTTTCCCATCAGGAAAACAAAAGCATTTTTCCCCAAAATCAAGAAGTTATTTGAGAAGGGTGATGGAGTGAGATGAGGGAGCGATGCTGGCTCTTTAAAATTTCCAACAAAGACATTTAGACAAGACTCTTGAATACATAGAAAAAGACATATAGACATATCACCACTGGCTGATCTCCTGGAAGCAGGAACAGGAGAGCTGCTCATGCGCATTCATGGCTATAGAGTGCAGGATGAGTCCAGGGCAGAAAGAAAAAGCTTTAGGCTATGCAGTCAGCAGAGGGACTGACACAGTTAGACTACTGGCCTTAACCAGCTTTCCTGATTGCCATCAACCTAGTAACTCAGTTTGGACGCCTATGAAGTTGACAGACTTAAGTAGCAGCACACTAATTGCGCAAAGTGGATTAAAGCTCTGTCAATATTTGGTTTCACAAAGGCCTGTGCTAAGAGCTAACTTCAGAATACAGATCTCATTCTGGTCTGATAAAATTATCTCAATCTGGCATGTAAAGGTGTATGTGGGGTGAGGGCGTGGAGCGGTGTTACTCATTGACTAACCTGACAAAAATTGTACTCAGAGGGAGGTTGTGGCCATGCTAGCATTCATAAGGGTCTCTCCAATAAAATGGCTGAAGACTGATTTAAATCACAAGCTGCAAGCTGAAAAATACTGAGGAGTTACTCCAATTTAGCACTGGCATAGGTGAAATGAAAATCAGGTCTATTGCCTGTAACACTATGATTTAAAAATAATCCAAGCTATTTTCATAAAGCATAGGGCTCAATGAACATGGTTTTGCCCTAATTTCAAGTAGAAAAAGCCAAGCTCACCAGTGTTTCGTATTTTAAAGAATAATATGCTTCAAATTTAAGACTTTAGGCTAGCAAGGCTAGAAAGTGCTTTCTGTAAATCTCTTCTTCTGAAGACTCTTAGAAAGCAGAGCTATATATAACTTCTGTATCAGTACCTTGTATAATTACCTGTTTGCCTTCACAAATATATTTTCTGAAGGACAGATTATTGCTACCTAAATGGAGGCAATTAGCTTTTGATTTCCCTGGAAATACAAACAAATTGGATGTCCAAGCCCCAGCCAGCCTAATTTTGATCTAGTTAAACATGACTAAAAATTACAGCATATGACAATATCCCATAAACTGAGTAAAGCTCCAAGTTGCAATCTTAGTGTAAAAACTTGGTCAGTTGCACCTGCATCTGAAAGAAGTCATCACCTGTGAAGTAAAGCATTATGTGGAGGCTCACCTACACAGTCCAGCTTATTTTTATTGCTAACTAAACTGCTACACAAAATGCAATTTCTATCACCCAAAAATTCCTTGTCTCCTTGCAGAAGGATGACCTCAGTTCTCTGTTTAGGCACAACAGACTCATCAACAGCAGTAGCTGTTGAGGCAGAAGCATATCAAATGCAGGTTTTGGTTCATGCTTCAATAGTCCAGGGCAATCATTTTCATGCCAAGTTTTTCTTTCTTCAGCAGAGTGAAATAACTCCTGCTGGCACTCATCAGCTAGGAATGGCTTGATGCGAGAGGGTGGAGGTGGCAGCAGGGAGTACCTACTGGGACTCAATTACATCTTTCTGGTTTTTACACCTTAATTTGAGGCAGGGTCATATTGACCAAAAATCCCAAGAAGACAGTTTGCTTAGCTATGACTATGTGGTATACTCCCCCTTCTCTTCGTAATTCACGGACAGGTTAAGTAAGGAGTCATGTATGCTTGCCTCCTATCGGCTGCAAGCCCTTCCATGTCAACAGCTCCACACTTCCCATAAGGGGGCTTGTGCAAAAGCCTGAGTGTTGCTGTGTCTTCTGTGCATCACTAGGCACTGATGACAGGAAACAAGCAGTTGCCTTCCACATCTAAGCATATGCCAAGACACCAATTCTTCATCGGATATATGACTGCCCTTTTGAGTCACTGAAAACACAGTGAGAAAAAATTCATCTCCTGCAGTAAGGAACTTACTGCACATGGGGTCTGGTATGTGGAAAGTGTTATGCTAATGCTATATGTGGAACTGTCACCCAGACATACTTGACTCTCATTTATTTGCAGAGAACAGTCATGTAACAACAAAAATGTACTCACAGGAGTACAGTGTTTGTCACCAGGCTCACAGAGGAGGTTTCGCACAGTGGTAACCATACCAACCAACAAATCAGCAGCATCAAATCAGAGAACTGAAATTGTTTCAACTGTACAAATAAGCATGGACAACAGCTCACAGCTGGGTGTAAAGTGCAACAGATGTAGAGAGACATAAAGAAAAGGTTAAGTAACCTCAGATTGCTCGGTAGTACAGATTTGTACACATCATTGTCACTCTTTAGAAATAATATCAACTCGTAGGCTGCAAACTGTAGGATTATTTCTGCAGCACAAAATATTCTAGCAGGGATTTTCCTTGAGCAAGGAGCATCAGGTTCTTGATAAGGAAATGCAAACTGGTATTCCCTCCATACAGTTATTTCTATACAGTTTGTTAGCCATTGACAAGACGTATACTCAACAGCTCCAGCACAACCTCTGTTCAACAGAGGGCCTATGTGACATCACTGTGCCAGGGCACACATGGGTGGAATGGGATCTTCTGCACTAAGAATGAGACAGGGAACAACTCGACAGAGCAACAAAACAGATCTAATGGTTCAGGCTGTCATTATATCTGCAGAGTAAGATGTGCTCACACACTGGATTTCTTAGAGGAAGAACTGCCAGTACTGAGTGTAGGACCACAGCTCAGTGTGCATTCACCCCACCACTGTGATACACACTGTCAACACAGTTTTGAAACTGATGAGTTTGTTACCTGCCGAGAGCCTGTTAGCAAGCACTGATCAGGACTAATCCCTAATAAGCCTGAAGGACTGAAATAAAGTCAGTTCCTTTCAAGCTCTTACTCAAGAATACTGAACTACTTTCATTGATTTTATTGGTCTCTGTCTTAAGCAGTTGGTCAGAGTTACTGCTGTATACAGCTGCCAGTACTTGTTGATTATTTAATGATTGATCAATCCAGGAGAGTATTTCCTTGTTTTGTACCTATTTGTGGTTGAGTTTTATTTTGAACAGTCATACAGCAAACAAAAAACTTGCTTTGGGTCACAAGCAGCTTAGGTCATGCTGAGACCTAGAGCTGAAGTCCTGCTCCTCTTTTTTGAGTGTATACTCTGTTTGTTTATGTGAGGGTGTTAAATTTTTATCCACAGGATTTGTTTGGTTGTTTTGTTGGCTTTTTTTTTTACTAAGCCTTCCCTCTACTGTGAAAAGGAACACTGTCAAAACCAGTTCATTTCCCTTTTGCTGAAGGACTACAGATGACAGCTGACTGCCATTTCTATTTGGTTCATCATTATTCAAATGTCTTTTTCTATGATTTTTTTCTCTATATACCGTAGACAACAGTTCTTAGGTATATAAGCTTATCTGCACTAACATATTTTATGTGACATTAAGTGACAGATACTGCCATGAGATTATCATAGATGGGGCACATAACCTTATCTTTTAGGCTCATTATGTACATACACTGCAAATAATACTGTGGGAAAGAAATTGGAAAAAATTATTCTCTTAGTCACCTGCAAGCCTTGCATGTAGGAGGACATGAGGACACGTCAAAGCTTATGTTTCGGTGTCCTTAAGAAAGGCAATACATTCAACTTACAAAGATTTATTAAAGTGTGTTTGAAAGGTCTTATTTGTTCCCATGGCTACCCAAAGAAATCCTAATGCCTTGAGCAGAAATGCCGTCAGTGGAAACCATGCCCTAATGATAAGGACTATCTTCAGGAATAGATTATCATGCATCATTAAAACCCAAGCTTCTTGATAAATAAGTAACAAAGTTGTACAATGTATGATTTTCTTTACTCGTAGTAGTTTAATGCATGCTTAATTACTGGCTCATTTGTTTTAACTTCCAATGCACTTTCAAAGGTAAAAGAGTGGATGAGTATCTTCCCTTTTTTAAGGTTTAGCATCTCTCTTCCCTTCTTTAGTGTTCAGCATCATTTGTTCACTTTCCAATTTAACTGTCTAACCTCACCTCACTGTCTCTTCCATTGCCCAGTCATGATCTACTCTGCTCTTTTATCTCGGAGTATTTGGAGGAGGCCTGTCCTCGGCTCCCGCTTTCTGTGCCTAGATTTTCATGAATTCAGAGACCATCGGTCCAGTTTCTGCCTGTCACAGCGTGTGTGGAACCAGAGCTACAGGTAAAAACAAACTCTTGAAGCAGGCTGTCACCTTCCACAGAGCTAAATTGCTGGGTAGCTCCTCAGTGGCAATTTCTGTGCCATTCCATCAGGCATGAAATTGCCCCAAAGCCTCATTGCCTAATCCTAGCCAGAGACATTTTTACGAAGGCAATTAAAATTGTCGTGATCACCCTGTGACTACCAGGTTGTAAATCAGTATTCAGAGACACACACAGCTTTAAGTCTGCAATCACAGAATCATAAAATCTCTGAGTGGTTTGGGTTAGGGGGGACCTTAAACACTATCTAGTTACAGCCCCCTCACCATGGGCAGGGACAATCCACCAGCCCACATTGCTCAAGGCCTCATCCAACCTGGCCTCGAACACCTCCACAGAGGCGGCAATGAGGAGGACCTCCCTGGGCAACCTGTTCCAGTGTCTCAGCACCCTCACTGTAAAGAAAATCTCTCCTATATCCAGTCTAAATCTCCCCTCCACAAGCTTCAATCCATTCCCTCTCGTACTACCTCTGCAAGCCCTTGAAAAAAGTTCCTTTCTAGCTTTCACGTAGGCCCCCTGTCAGCCCTGGAAGGCCACTAGAAGGTTTCTCCAGGCTGAACAGCCCCAACTCTGGCAACCTGCCTGCACAGGGGAGGTACTCCAGCACTGACCATCTTGGCCCTCCACTGGACCTGCTCCAGCAGTTCAATGTCCTTATGCTGGGGGGCACCAGAACTGGATGCAGTACTCCAGGTGGGGTCTCACAAGAGCAGAGCAGAGAAGAAGAATCACCTCCCTCGTACTGCTGGTTGCACTACTTTTAATGCAGGACAGGACACAGGTGGTACAAGTCATTGCTGGAGCTGGAAACATTTCTGGTGGCCTTGTTAAGCTGTTTTTGTAATTTCTGAGGTCAAACCAAAGCCTGAGCTGAATCTGAAGCCACTTCTAAAACCTGACCTGGAGTCTTTCCCTAGAATGTCTTATCCTGTAGACTCCTGCAAACTGAAATAGTTTTTCAACTGAAAATTCACTTTGAAAACAGTGTGAATAATAATATTAGCATCTAATGCAGAGTGAAAAAGAGAGTATTCTGCAAAAGCTGAATTACCTCAAGCCTATAAATTCTCTCCAGCCTTGTTATTAAGGGGAATATTTAGGGAAAAAAAAAAATCTCCACAAGTCATCTTCCATGCAGCCATCAAAATATTTACCACATGCAGATTACACACACACACATCATCATTTTACACATCTGCTATTAAACACATGAACTCTATTTTCAAAAATGTCTCCTTCAGCAGGCAAAACTGACAAGGATCATCAGGAAACACTCACCTTCAGAAACAGCTAGATGTAAAACAAAAGATCTCCCAAATCATCATTCTCATCCATTTACACAGCATCTAAATACATCAAACATGCAGTGCACAAGAAGCATTACAGAAATACAGGGAGGCAGATGGTGACAGAGTAACAAAGGAGTGCAAGGACATGAATGAGTATTTGAAAACTGCAAACAGATCAAACCAGCAGACAGATTTCAATATACACAGCATAACTTGGCATTACAAGGAACACTTTCATACAGAAAAGGTGTGTTAGGCATTCAGATTCCAAAATCTGTATGCAAAGCCATGCTTTTCGAGTAAGTTGGCATCGTTTTGGCATTCTTGAAGTTTGATAGATTTAGTGAAATTTTTCTTTGTAGCTTCATGATAAATCCAGTTTCATGCTACCATTTGAAGATCATAAAACCTACAGGCTAGTCACTCAAATTAAAAACCATTGCATCTGTTACAGATCTAATGCCTTGCTCAGAAGGCATAGGCATACCTAATTTTTACCCCTAAGATCTAGACAGGTAGGTCTAAAAAGAAAATAGGATAAATATTTATTACTGATATACTCATGGTATTTCGTGATCAAAATAAATCAATGTTAACACTATTCCACACTGACCACTGTCAGAGTTTCATAGAAGTATGGCAGGGCATTTTCTTCACTTATTTACCACACAGTAGTTTGGTACAATAGCTATCTTACTTCTGTTCCCAATCATTGATGATATTTATATATCACATCTCAGCTCATGAGTGTAATTTTCTTCAGCATAGAAAACAAAAAAAACCACCAAAAACAACTAAAAATGGAGTGTTAAGAAGGCTCTCATGTATTTAGGGCAAGCAATTCATCAAGCACTCTGAAGTCACACTGTAGTTAGGTGACACTATAGCAGAAAATAAATTTAGGAATTAATGACTTTATGAATTTAAGGGGAGGTCACATCAGGCTTGACACTGCCATTTCTGTTCAGTGCAAATCAAAGGCAAGCCAGCAAGGGTTCTGAAGAGCATTAGAGCTCTGTGGATCAACTCAGCAGCAATTTGCTGTCCATAGAAGAGAACCCAAGGACAAGAGGACACTTCTTCCCCTTAGAGCAACTACGGAACTCCATATTCTGCCAAATATCACACTGTTGTGACCTTTATAAAGTATTTTAAATATATTAAATGAAATGTAAAGCTTAGCTGTGAGAGTCTCTCTAAATTTCCTAGGCCTCAGTAGAAAACATGAGTATGTGCATCAACATACCAAATCTGGCACTGCTCACCAGACAACTCATTTTTAAAAACATGACAATCTGAAACCAGCAACAACTTGAGTCATGCAAGGCAAAGAGGAATATTTAGTAAACTGTTACCACAGGACACCTTCTCACAACAGGGAGAAAACTAATGGCTGCTCATGACCTTCTTAAAGGCCAGGGAAAGGAGCTGTGAAAACCTAATCCTCTACCCACTTCAGTGGGAAGTTAGCAACATTAGGTAACAGTATCAAGAGAAAAAATAAATGAGCCCACAGCTACCCTCATTTATCTGTCCTTATCTTGCTTATTTTGTTTATCTAGCGGGCCTGGGACATGAAATCCAGGCCCTTACTTTTGCAAGAATTTAGACATTTGTCCCTGAAGAAAACAAAGCAAATACAACTGTACAAATCAGGAAGAGATTCAATCTGAAAATCAGCAGTGTGTTGTAGCACTACCTCTTTGCTTTTAACCTGCTTTGTACAGTGATTCTGAAAGTTAAGGTAAAATTAGGCCTTCACTAGTGTCCAGTGTGTGACAGTAATCTATCACAGATAAATGACTTGCAGTTTTAAAACACACTTTTTAAAACCACTCATTGGCTATAGGAAAAAAAGTAAAGATAGAAACAAAAGCTGTTGTAGCATAGATATCATACCAGCAACTGGACATTTTTTTCAGTTGCCTGAATTTCAGGTGTATAATGAAATATTATAACTCTTTGGAAGTCGAAGGTACCACATGGGAATACCACAGTTAGAGCTGCATACACAATCAGCAATCTGATGACACAATCAGCTATGGTGTCAGGCTGCTTCCTATGCAAGAGGAATTTTTCTGTTGGCTTACAAAGATAGCACAGCTTGCCTAAGACATACAACAAACAATATTGCTCTGGCAAACAAAAAGCTAATGCAAATAATTATGGTAAGTTTCTTTTTTGTACATGCTAGCAGGACCTTTCATGGGAAAAGGTCTCTTGAAGGTCTCTTCCAACCTGGTTTGGTTTATTCTAAATAAAAATATTTTCTGATCAATAAATAAAGTGGAGTTTTTCCAAGCTCAAGTGTGTTAGAAACCAGAAAATGCCAAAGGAAGTGGAGTTGTAACCTCAGTAAGGAGGCTTTGTAAGAAGAAAACCTTGCAAACTATTGCCATAAACTACAGTTTAAAACCACACTATACAGCTACAACTGACACAGTTTAAAACCACATTATACAGCTACAACTGACACGACTTCAGCTTTTGCCTAGTGTTTAGAGTATACAAACAACCAAAAAGCTGTATATGAAAGTATATGAAATAGATATTTGACTATTGATAAATATGGAGAATCACAAAATGCTTTTTGGTTGGAAAAGACCACTAAGATCTTCAAGTCCAACCACTGACCTAACACCATCATGGTCATTAAATCACATCCCAAAGGTATCAGCTTGCTGGTGCAGGTTGTCATGGCAGAACATAGCTCTAAAATACAGGAAGCATTAAACACCTTGTTTTAAGGTATGCTAGTCATATTCTTTCTGTAAGACAAATATTGAAGCACAGATTAAAAATAATTTGCAATTACTTTTTTTTGGAAAGAAATATAACTTCCAAGCAATTCATGGGTATTTGAACAAAAGGCAAAGTTGGGCTTTCAGAAAAGGAGACCTGTCTATAACTATAGGAGAGAGCATTTGTGCAGGTGCACTACCCATCGCTGCTTGCAGAACAATTCTTCCTAATGGAATATTATAAAACAAGGAGATTAGTAACTCACTTAACGAGTACCTTTAGCAAGCATGGTGAAGGTGATGTCAGACAGATACAGGCACCAGAATCACACAGTTCAGTCAAAAGAGCAAACACTGGTAGGATGACATAAGAATCTCAAGTGCATGCAAAAAAGCCATCACTGAGAAGCTTGAGTAAATGCAGAGGCCATCTTACAAGTAGCAGTAGCATACACAATGTTAACTCAGCTGCTTACCCACTAAGTACACCAAGAACCAGGTTAAGTACGAAAAATGAGCCAAGGATGATAAGACTAACAAAATAGATCCATGGCCATTCACATCCTATTGCATCATTTACCTGTAAAATGTAAGGAAATAAGTTATGATTCAGTAATTCATTAAACAGCAGAGTCCCTTTTGCAGCTGCCAGATCACGTAGGTTTCAACATTCAAAAGTTTATGGCTTATTCATTTCTTTAGAAAAAAGTAAAGAAATCAATGAACATTTAATTACTTACCCAATTTATGTTGTAGATACAATGCTTTAGAATACAAATTTAAATACTATTTAAGTAAGGGCAGGAGAATTAGTAGTCCTTTTAATGACTTTGCCACAAGCGTGGACATGAATAATATATACTGGTACATCTTAGCTCTGACTTGGGTATCTGGATGTTATTCCTATTTCAGCTACGGAAAACTGTTTCTGTTGTAATCATAGAAGGAAGAAATAGAGGCTTATTAAAGGATGTCATGTTAACTGAAGTCTCACCTGTTTAAGATAACCTGTGTGTTCATGGCAACTGAATTCAGGACTCTGCCTTCATGATGAAAAAGGTGTATGCTTACCCGCTCAATACACCAAGAACAAGATTTAGTACGAAAAATGACCCAAAGATGACGAGACTGACAAAATACACCCATGGCAATTCAAATCCCATAGCATCATTCATCTGCAAGAAATAAGATGATCTTATAGAGTAGATCACTACAGTAATAGCAATGAAGAGTCAGAGAAAAAAAGAGCTGAACCATTCAGATGAGACAGCATTCTATGCATTCCTTCAGTACTCAAAGAATAACACAAGAAAGAAGGCATTGGCCACATTCACTTTGCATTTCCAACGTATAGAGCAAAATAATGAGTGAACCTGCTATTCAGATCAAAAATGTTATCAAGCATAAATGGAGAACTGCAAGAGTTCTGTTCTTTAATACCTAGAACATGAACTAAATTTCAGAGCTCACTAATTAAAATGCTTATAAAGTATATTGAAGTATTAGGACTTTTAGTTCATGTGTATCACAGTGATGTGAATGACCCTTTGAGAAAAGAAACATAAATATGTGTCTCAACAGTACAAGTAATATTTTTTTCTGTAACATTGCCATTGCAATATTTTTTTCCTGAAATACTACAGTTAGATGCAGTCAGACACTTCACAAAGTCATTCTCCCTTTTTAATTGTAAAAACATGAACACGATTTGAGGAAAATGAAAAACCAAAATCAAATTTAGAAACATAGCAGCAACACTTCTGAACAAAGACTGCATCAAGATCAAGGTTAAATGAAGCTTTAAAAGTTGATACTGGGTTGTTTGCATTTTTTGTTTTAAGTAAAGTTGAAGTCATTTGGCTTTAAATATATTCTTTGTAGACTTACACAAGCTTTTCTATAAAGACCTTTTCTACTGTCTGTTCTTAGCAAGCTCATCATACCCATCAGAAGATGGAGTCAAGAAATACACCTGTGAAAATCTAAGATGGCCTGCTCAGATAAAAAACCAGATCTTTTCAAACAGAGGAAAATTGGGTTTGTGTGTAGCATTTTGGTACTAAAAGACACTTGGGTAAATGACAAAATTAATTCTGACTTGGAATTTTTTGCAAATCCATCTTGTGGGAGAGGATTTTGATTATGCTGACAAGTTTGCATTAGATTCGCAAGATGAAAATTCAGCAGACAGTAAAACTGGAATGAATGTTCAAGATGGGATCTGGTATCACAGAAGAATCTTTGGGCAAACTTTCATTCTCTCCTCTGTATAGCATTGTCTTTCTGGTACCTGAAATTTGTGATTAGGCTTTAAGCTCAAGTCAAGTCAGACTCCTTCCCTTAACAGCTCAGTTGGAACAGACACATTAAACATGGGAACAAATATTGTTGAACTGTACACCTTATTTTTTCCCCCTCTATCCCTTCAAAATATATCAAACTCAGTTTCTGCAAGGTGGCCCTGTGGATGGTTAGATATAAGCACACGCACTAAGTCTTTGCAGGTTAAGGCCCATAGGCACTTTGCTTCAGTGGTGACCTGTAATGATCCCACTCTATACTACTGAAAGTGAGCAAACTTCCTAAGTAACCCAAAGTTGTTTTACACAACTTCATACATCCTTTAGAATAATCTCTCTATGTATAATCTTTTTAAATGCTTTAATAATTGAACAGAGGTACTGAAAGTAACTTAAAATTATGTGGACCTGTTGGGACAAAAGGAAACTGCAAAATGTATGATTTGGATTGTTTCCCTTTTGATTTCAATAAATGACATAAACTGTATCATGACATTGCCACTATACAGATCAAAATATACTTACTCTCCTGTTCAATACTTTTAGCAATACCTAGCGTGTCAGATGTCTCAGCTAAGGAAAACAGCCACAGTGGTTTCTGTTTTATCATCCATGCCCATTCCCTCAGAGCAAGTCCCCTGCGTTTGTTAAGTGTTAGCAATGAATGAAGAGGCTCAGGCATTTAATAAAAGACCTTATTGCCCAGACTGGATTTCTGCTTCATCCCAGTGTACATTGCCCTTTGTGTCTTCTTTTAGTTGTAGACATCTGGCCTTAAGGTTTAGGCATAACATTTATTCCAATTTTTAATATGCATATTCATAATTAATTTATTACTTTTGAATTCAGTTTACTTCATATAAATGATTCACATGCTATAGGAAAAGTGGTTTTCTAACAACAGCTAGTAAGAGCAAACATTTTTATTACATTTCAAATTCATTAGAATGCATTTTGCCTCGTACTGAACTATACCATTAGCAAACACCTGTTTGCAGGTCTTCAGAATTGAGAGTGAAGGCATCTGATGCTCATGCCAACATTTCCCTCCCAGCAATCTTTTTGAAGAACCTAGAATACTTATAGTTCCCATTTTATATTTCCCATTTTACTTTGAGAAAAAAGAGCTCTGAGAATCACTGCAGTCCAACTTGATACACTTTTTGCTCACAAACAACATATTCTAGAAGCCAGGCATTGTGCTAACTTAGTAAGCAAGGACTGAAGCTGACATTTCCATGCTCTGCCATGAATGTTCTATTAGCGTAGACACCTGTGATTTGCATTTCCTTCTCATTTATGCAGTAAGCCAAATCACTAAAAGCTTCTTTACTTTGAGGGCAGCAGAGTACCAAACAGGCTGCCCAGAGAGGTTGTGGGGTCTCATTCCCTAGAGACTTTCAAAGCTCATCTGTACACATTCCTGTGTGGTGCCCTAGGTGATCCTACTTTGGTACAGGGGTTGGACCAGGTATCTCCAGAGGTCCCTTCCGACCCCTACCACTCTGTGATTCTATCCAGGACTAATGCCCTGTAATTGGAAACTGCAGCTAACCAATGCTTTGGTTCAGGCTAACTCAAAAGCATTCCTGACTCAGGGACCTTTAATCTAGTGGAATACTTGGGCACTAGTCTAAGATTGAGTTCCTAAAAGGAACAATCTGAAACTGAATCTACTCAAGAATCTTACCACTTAATTCCAGAAACAATTAAGCTGTATTGGAGCAATGCTTTTTAATTGCTATTAATGAATATTTCTGATTGCATTAGCACCAGAGCTGAAAGTATAAAATCAAATCCTCTCCTTATGGAGAACTTTGCTGTTCATTTCGTACAAGTCAAGTGGCATTTTCCTTAACTTTCAATTAAAGAAAGATTAAAGGAATCAATTTGCCTTCTGATTAAAAATTGAGGTAGATCTTGGTTAATATACAAGCACAGGAAAATCTCCATCCTCAAAAACAAGGCATTTTCAGTTGAAAGGATTAATGCCAATTTCTCACCCAAAGTGCAGAATACGAAGTTATGAAGACAAATTCCAGATGCATTGGAAGATGCAATAAAAGCCCCCAAAATATGCTAAAGTAACACCAAGATAGGAGATAGCACATGTCAAATCCTCAGCCAATAGTCTTGCATATCTCCCAGCCAGTGTGGCTCAGGGATGTACTATAGCAGAGGAGGTGTCATATTTAATGGCTCTCAATAGAATTGCCTCATCTCTGAGTCCATTAAGCTTTTATCATCCACAACACCTACAGCAAAAACACCCCGACCCTCTCGCCCTTCTTCATGCCCTTTTCCAGATTTAGTCTTGTTGTTTGGATTTCAGTTCTAAGTCATTTGTCCATCATGTCAACTAGAGGGCAGATGAATGGTAGAATGGATGATATGAAGGACAAAGTACTTTTCATATCACTTAATTCTGTTTCCCCATAATAGTAGATGTGTACTACTCAGGTGTTTAAAAACATCTTCCACAGATGTCACTTTTGGCTACACTGCCATTTTCACTCCTTTCATACAGATGTGAAATTAGCTTTGTATGCTTAAACAGCTTTGAAAAGAATTTTGAACTGAATCCTGAAGCTCTTCCTATTCCTTTTGCAAGTCACACAGTAACTAACAATTCAAAAGTCCTTGTACCTCACTGTGTATTTGGCTCTATGTAGTGACATGCATATGCTTGTGAGTATACATCTGCAAAGTCTTGAAGAATTGTCTTGAGCTAATAGGAAAAACTTGGTACAGCCTGAAACTGCCTCTTCCAGCATTTGGAGTGAATTAGCTGTGCTGTAGATGGAGTCAGCTATCGCTACAATGCAGTGTAGATGATCAGAGACCAAGACTCAGAAGTGAAACAGGGAGAAAGCCAAATTTACAACAGACATAACCATTAATATTACACAGCAACAGATGGCAAACTCCAATCTGAAACATCAAGCACAAATCATTACAACTTCTGCCTGTCTGTGGTATCTGTGAGTCAAATCCCCACATGCAACTGCACACAGGTCAAGGTTTTACTTTTCTGTACAGCTGGCAGGGTTTTGCAGAAAAAACCCTGTTGCAAGGTCTCTGTATGTTTTGTTAATCAAGTCCTTACTGGGGATGAAGTAATGCAGCAACACCTCTAATTCTGCATTAGTATCATGCTGATGCATGAACCTGTTTTCAACTCTTTTCCACAATGTTTCAAACTTGCTTAATTTCTTATGTTTCTCAGCTACCTATAATCCACCTGACCATCTTAAAAACAATCAAGACTGACAAACAGCCTTGAGAGATGCCCTCTCATTCAGACATTAGTATTTTGTGAAATGGGACCAACCCTACATGCTTCCAAGTGTACAATGTAGGTTCACAAAATCTCAGATCACAGATTATTTATTCTAGTTTAGAAGGTTCTGCTCTGGGATATTCTTATCTAAAGTGGGGTTAACTTAAGGCTGACTGAAATCATGCTTTGTTTCAAGCATAGCAGCCTGCAGGATGGTTTATAAAAGCATGCAATTTTATGTTCAATCTTATCTGGGTTTGGGAGTTAAAGCACAGATTTCCCTGACGTTCTTCTGGCTGGCCAGACACACCTTTTTATTTTCTCCCCCCCACTGCTGACACAGAACCAGCAGAGAGATGCACCAGTGGGATGTGAACTCAGAGACCACTGCTTTGTTAAGCAATTCAGCTCAGCAATAGCTGGGCAAAAAAATACCACAATTCTGTGGCTCTGCCACTGAGGCAGGCCTAAAGAGAAATTACCACTTGAAGAAGTGAAAAATTAAGTATTTAGAAAGCTTCACCTCAAAATTTGGCCCCCACTTTCTGTAGGTAAACCATGCTGCATACAGGTCGCATACAATTGACCTTTTCAACTTGAATCTCAACTTGCAAGACACTGCTTTGATTTTATTAATCTGATTTGATCTATCTGAACAGACCTCAATTTCTAACTTCTGTTATTTTTAACCACTGCCAGCTAATAAAGTACATCATTTAGACATAAAGCATTTCATCTTCAAAAGCTGACTGCTTGCATTTTTCTTAATATTAGATATGTTTGGATGCAAGTCTTGACTTTTTTCATTCAAACACTTTATTTTGCATCTAATGCTACTTTACCTAACTATTGTTGGTGACGTTTCATTAATTATTTTACTGTCTTTAACTGGGAGAGAATCAAAAACTGCTCCAAGTAAAGCTTAGATGCTGAATGTGACTGCTATGCAGTTATTTTCTGGTGTTTTGATTTGGTTTGTGTTTTGGTTGCTATCTCAGGTTGAATCTGGAGAGCAGATGGACATACCATAACGAAATTAAGATTAGTGCTTCTACAGAATAACAACCCAAAGATTTTCTGTTGGATTCTGGAAGAACTCTAACAGGTTTAACAAAATCTATACTCCATGTAAAACAAAACAGAAGTGTTCAGCTCCTTTGATGGTTGCAACAGTTAGGATTAACAATTTCTTAGTGATTTTACCTATTGATCTGTACTATTCCAGTTCTGGGCCCCTCAGGTTAGGAAGGAGGTTGACTTGCTGGAGTGAGTACAGAGAAGGGCAACAAAGTTGGTGAGGGACTTGGAACACAGCCCTGTGAGGAGAGGCTGAGGGAGCTGGGGCTGCCTAGCATGGAGAAGAGGAGGCTCAGGGGAGACCTTATTGCTCTCTACAACTACCTGAAGGGAGGTTGTAGAGAGGGAGAGGTTGGTCTCTACTCCCAGGCAACCAGCACCAGAACAAGAGGACACAGTCTCAAGCTGCGCCAGGGGAGGTTTAGGCTGGAAGTTAGGAAGAAGTTCTACACAGAGAGAGTGATTGCCCATTGGAATGGGCTGCCTGGGGAGGTGGTGGAGTCACCATTATTGGAGGTGTTTAGAAGGAGACTTGATAGGGTGCTTGGTTGCATGGTTTAGTTGATGAGGTGGTGTTGGATGATAGGCTGGACACGATGATCTCAAAGGTCTCTTCCAACCTGGTTTATTCTATTCTATTCAAACTAATTTCACGTAAGAAATTTATAAAACTCATGTATTGATTTGGTTTGTTAAATCTAAGGGCTCAAAAATCTATTTAAATGAGTTAACTCCTGTGATGAACAGTGTGTTTAGCTTTAAACTGTTTAGCTGCGCTGTAATAAAATGAACACAGCAATTGCATCCACTTTAGTGATATGCACCAAATACTTTGTTCTTTTCATATTTGCTATGCCACCTATATATGCACCATACTGCTTGGGATAATACCTAGATGTATTTAATGGTTCCCATATGCTGGATACAAAGAAAAATTATGCCAGCATAACAGCATTTGGTACTATTTGGACTGATGTTGTAAAATTGTTACCTTAGTTTATGCAGAAAGAAGAGGAAGAAAAAACCCAACAATGCTCAAGGCAGATCTGAATTTATCTACTGAGGTGTTATCCTGGGACAGTCTGGGAACTAGGATAGTTTTAAAGTTTTAGTTGCTTCTTGTGGCAAAGCATTTAGAAGAAACTCTAGCTATTACAGTACCACACAGTATCACCAAGGTTGGAAGAGACCTCGAGGATCATAGAGTCCAACCTGTCACCACAGACCCATGACTAGACCATGGCACCAAGTGCCACATCCAATCTCTTCTTGAACGCCTCAAGGGATGGTGACTCCACCACCTCCATGGGCAGCCCATTCCAATGATGAATGACTCTCTTAGTGAAGAACTTTTTCCTCACCTCGAGCCTAAACCTCCCCGGCACAGCTTGAGACTGTGTCCCCTTGTTCTGGTGCTGCTTGCCTGGGAGAAGAGACCTAGTGGAGTTCTTAGCACTACCTAAAGTCTAGTCTACTTCTAATCCCATTTCTCTCCATTTTATCTAAACTTTCTGGAGAGAAATAGTGTGTTCTTTTGAGTGTTTGCAGTGATCTATGACAAGAAATTAGTTCCATGCTCTGACTGCAGTACAGGTCAGCAGTCAGCAAAGACTGAGACGCTAGATATCTTGTCAGAATAAATTAAGTTCACTTCATGGGAAAGATATTTTCCTATGAGGTAATTTCAAATCCTCCTCAGGTGGGATCTTTGGGTTTAAAATTATCACTTGTGAAAAAAAAAATGTATGATCATCCCTTCTGATGCTATTTCGAACTTTTAACAGGTATATTCCTTGGCTTGGTAGCTCTGTTTGCATGTCTGAATTTCATCATTCCCTTGTCTCTCTTTCTTGTGGTTCTAATTTACTGGCCATTTAAGTCTTGTCTCATTGCAATCTAAAATTGGTTGATTTGAAGCTTCTTGTTAGAGAACATTCAAAAAAGTAGTTAGTCCAAATCACCACCTAAAAGGCAGGGAGGTTAAGCCAAATTTCAACATGGAACTGGATTCAAGTAATTAACACAAATTCAAACACTCCTGCCTGCAATCCCTGGCTCTTCAGTATGATTTACACAATATGTTAATACTGTTACCCCAAATTTCTATCACTCCTTCTGCAGCTGCATATCATGTGTTAAATTTCTGGCTATGTAGTCATCAAAGGCTGGGAGCAGTGTGCATCCAGCACATCAATGCCTTTGGGGATGAGCTGACTTGTTTCACTGAAGAGTCTCCCTTAAATGACCTGTGAGTGGTGCTGAGTGATGCTCGAAGAACAGCATTAAGCTATCCTTAGTAGATAAAGGCAGAAAAATATTTCCTGAGATTTTCAAGGGTTATGTCATCAATCTGTGACATTGTTTACTGAGAAAAGAAAGGGAGAAAAGTTGTCAAGCATTACAATACATAGAATACACCAGGTTGGAAGAGACCTTTGAGATCATCGCGTCCAACCCATCAACCAATCCAACCCACCCAAACAGCTAACCCATGGCACCAAGCACCCCATCAAGTCTCCTCCTGAACACCTCCAGTGATGGTGACTCCACCACCTCCCCAGGCAGCCCATTCCAATGGGCAATCACTCTCTCTGTGTAGAACTTCTTCCTAACATCCAACCTAAACCTCCCCTGGTGCAGCCTGAGACTGTGTCCTCTTGTTCTGGTGCTGGTTGCCTGGGAGAAGAGACCAACATCCACTTGTCTACAACCTCCCTTCAGGGAGTTTTAGAGAGCAATAAGGTCACCCCTGAGTCTCCTCCTCTCCAGGCTAAGCAACCCCAGCTCCCTCAGTCTCTCCTCATAGGGCTTGTGTTCCAAACTCCTCACCAACTTTGTTGCCCTTCTCTGGACTCGTTCCAGCAAGTCAACCTCCTTCCTAACCTGAGGGGCTCAGAACTGGACACATTCTGTGACTTCTCTCAGACTGTAAGCTGAAATTCATTGCTGACAAGTACTGTTTGGTTACCGCAACACACCTTCAACTTCTGCAGCTGTAATAGGATCAATATGACTTAAATCACCTGACATAGTTGTTTGCTGTTGGTTTATTAAGGCACTCACTCTGAAGTTCTGCAGTGTTATTGCTTACTTGTCCCTTAGTCACATTTTTTGAAAGAGATTCCTGCTCAGCACTCTGACGACTACTTCAAACACACTTTGCAACTTTGTTTAGGGAAGAATAATGTATTTGTGCCTGAGCCAAGGAGTTTGCTTGTGAGATGTATTTACAAAATATTTGCTTCCATTTAGGATAAAAAAACTTTGGCAGCACATCAGCAGGTTTCAAGTGCTTAAATCCCCTTATGATATTCCTGTGTAGGCTGTCCTTTAAAATGTATGAACTGGGAGAGATCTAAAAAGTGACAGGATGAGCAGACTGTCTGAGGTTTCAGTATCTGATGACATTCTCAAAAGACAACAGCTTGCCTTGCTTTCCTATTGTAATTATTTTCTTTTCTACATCCAGGTTTATGTGGGAGTTATAATTATTTCTGCAAATTTTTGTCCAGGTAGAAAACAAACATGTAGTGAGCTTCAACCTTTACAGTTTACACACAACAAAGACTTCCTGTACTGTTGGAAACTTGCAAAGGAAGGCACAGCTCTTTGTGCCTGGTTATGGAAATGCATTTAAAGAAGTATTGACACAGTCTTTTCCTATCTTGGTATGTTACTTCCAGTAACATTAATGCATTGACTGTGTAGACACTTGCATATTATACAAGCAGAGGGGAAGTGCTGCTCTAAGCAGCCTGCGGTACAGAAATGTGATGTCTTTTTCTTTGTCAGATGTGTTAAGATGCTTCAAGGAGAATTTCTTTCTAAACCAAAAAACAGACTTCTAAGTGCACCCTTCTTTTTGTTAGAGAAGCAGAGGAATTATGCTGTACTTCTGTTCTGATAACATATGTTACCATCAAACAGTAGCAGCCAACATGGGTTTAAGAAGCTGCTATCCTTTTTCTTAACCCTTATGCAAGTTTTAGATGTTTTAGATTGATGAGACATTTTAAGTGATAAATTTTGTGTTTTAAATATGAACCTTTGAGGGAGTATCTTGTTAACCTACATGTATAAATAGGCAAAACCATATAAGATATCAATGTACCATTATTCAGCAATTACAGCTTGAGTGCTTCAATCTTAGAAATGCCCAGATTCATCTGAACAGTGCTAGAGCACTAGGTAGGTATGAGAGAGCTGAAGAGCTCTTTATATTTGAGCTAGTAATGCACTATCTGTGCATAAAACTGACAGTAAAATTCAGTAGCCACTAGCACAGCTGCTTCATTAAATCAACTGTGTGGGCAATCCCTCACATAAAGTAGTTTGTTTTACAGAGTCCCTGACCATTTCTCATTCAGTTTACAATACTGTCAGTGTTGTTTATTCAAGTGTAGGAACTCAAGAGAACTTCACAACAAGGAAATTATCCTTTATATTCTATGACTATTTTCATAGGAAAATTGGGGATTTTACTGGCAAGTACTACTGGACATTGTGTGTGTTCCTATGGAATAAGTGAAACAGCTAAAATAAAGCCATTTATAAATACATCTTTGCCATTAATAGACTATAAACTTAGATGTTTGAAAGAGATGGTAACAAATCTAGAGTCAGATATGCAAATGCAGACTCAGAGTTTGTAGTTCTTGCATGCTTGCTAGCATAAACTGAAAATGAGGCAATGAATACTATGCTCTCAGCTTTAGAATGTGAGCCAGAGCATTAAAGACTTGGGCATACAGAAGCTCATGATTTGCCAATAACATGAACTGCACTGAGGTCCAAAACTAATAGGATAAGCTTTCAGTTAGGGCTAGAGAGCAAACAGAAAGGACTGTGACTGGAAATAATCACAATCCTGATATGAAAGAAAAAGATGTATCAATGTGTAGGCACAATTTGGGTACACACATGCTGCACTGGCTGTTGAAAACAAGGACACGACACCTTAACCTCTACAGTTAAGCCCAGCATTTGGCACTAGAGAGTCACATTTTTGTGGATAAAACATGATCCATGCTACCCAGTGCATTACATGTAAATCAAAGAAAGCAAAGTAGGCAGATGAAGACACTAGGAAATAATAGGATGTATGGGATTCAGATGCAAACTGGTGAGCAGCAGGATGTCCATGTGAGTCACCAGGATCTGAAGAGTGCCTAGCAGTAGCAGGAGCAAGCCCTCCATCTATAGTAGACATGCATGAGAAATCATTACTGATGCTTGGAGAATTTTTAAGCCAAGTTTACTGTTGTTAACCAGGTGATAACGAGCTGTGCTAGTGAGTATTATTGGAAGCTGTCATTTTCAGCTGTCACTCTCACTAACAGAACACCACATAACGTGCTGCAGAATACTGCACCTACTTCACCCACTCAGATTACACCTGCTAGCAAGATAAGCACCCATAGGTAATTTTATGTTCACACAGTGACCAAGTAGAAATCAGAATTTTGTGTAGTTTATATTTGTGTGTTTAGTTTTAGTTGTTTTGTGTAAAACTCATTCAGTCTGTGTATCATCAACAGATTTCTAAGTAAAAAGCAATACATAAAACCCATGAATCTCCAGCTAAAAAGGTTTCCTTAGGTTCTTTGCACACTTTTATTGCAATTCAGTATACCCCTAATGTTTTCATAATTGGAATTTAACACAAATCTCTTCCAGTTTTTAGCTCACAATAGCTAAATCTACCTTCCCCTTAATCCTGGGGCAAAATGAAAACAAACTGCCATTCCTGACGTCCTCAACAAGTAATTTCAGCTAGAGGATGGGCAATCTGCTGGCCTACAGAGAGGAAGAAATCAGATCTGTAGTTGTATAAATGTCAGTCATGACAGATTCCAAAGCCACTTGAATATCTGAGTTTGATTATATCTCACTAGGTCAATAAATATTTGCTTCTCTAACAATCCCAGAATAATTTGTAATAAAATGAAAGCTGACATCTGTGCACCTACCAATATCTTCTATACTGGGAACATGTTATAGAAAAGTAGAGTGTCATGTGTGCAGCTTTGCACTGTTTATTTGGTTACATTTCTGTTATCCTTTGCATTTTGTCTGACCATGACAATATTCACCACTACATTTTAATGGCTTTCAATTTTGTGCTGTTAATGGAGACTCGGTAAAGATTTCCTAGGATGTATCAGAACTATCAGGTACTGAAATGGGGGCATCCTGCTGCCTGAAAAGGTGTTACATGTGTATGTTCTCCTAATGGCTGCAAAGACTTAGTGCAGGTGTGGTGGTACCGGTGTTGGGCAGGGCAATGTTTAAGTGACCCTATTCCTTTAAATCTGTATGTTCTTTTTCTTCCAATTAGTAAAATCAAGACCAATTCAATTTCCCAGCCTCTGTCCAGCTGTCTATGTTGTAATATTGAGGAGGTTCCATGATGTTAAAGTAGCATTTAAAGGTGGGGGCTTACACTGTTAGGGTTTGGTGCTTTTTGCTGCTTCTGTATAGACAATGTTAGGCTCACAGCTCTTATGATTTGTTGTTTCTGAAGGGTTAACAAACTGTTTGCAGTCCCCATTCTTTGTTTTCATTTAGGTTAATATTGTGACTTTATTTTTATTTTATTTTTTTAGAAATACTGCAAAAAGAGAGCTCTAAAGCTTCAGTCAGGAAAGGCATACTTTAAAACTGTAGGCTGGCACAAAAACATGCTAGTCCAAAGGATATAAATGTAGTATTACATTTATCCAAACAGAATAGGCAAAAGCTCCCTCAAATAAGCAATGAATAAATTTGTTTCTAAAATGTCTTTTTAGCCTGAGGAGTCCAGTAAGATGCTCTGACTGGAGAAAGTACGCAGCTGAGCTCATCTGCTGCAAACGCCACCAAGATTCTCTGCTGACAGTACTCTGAACCAGCTTATTTCTTACTTGAACATCGAAGCTTCTTTAAATGCAAACAAAGGTCAGTGATTTCTGAACTTACCCAGTATAACACATCAGTCCATCCTTCCATGGTTATGCACTGGAACACAGTCAACATTGCAAATGCAAAATTATCGAAGTTGGTTATGCCTCCATTTGGTCCAACCCATCCGCCCTTACATTCAGTGCCATTCATGACACACTGACGCCCGTTCCCTGAGAATGCACAAGGTGCTGGATCTTCTTCAACTAGTATATCTGCAAATTGACCAAAACACATCAGAGCTTTTACTTCCTCAGTTTTTGTGAGTTAACTATTCACATGAAAAAGTATCAGTCCTGTTGGAAAGTGAATCCAGGTATCAAGCAGAGCAATTCTGAGAAAAGCAACTCCTGGGAGCTTTGGAGGTTTTTGTGTCTCTTGCATCTGGGCCTTACTACCTGATAGGTTAATCAATACTGACTGTATGAAAGATCCCAAGTAATTAAGCAGCGGAAAGAAGCATATAATAAAGCAATGTAACTTTGGGATCTCCTCAGGCTATTTTCTTCTCTTTGTTGCTGTTCCTTAACTTCATACCACTTCATACTAACACATGGACCACCAAAAAACTCAGGTCTAGACTAATTCCTACATATAGTCTGCTCCGTTACTTAGCTGACAGAAACATCCCTTTAGCCATCAGACAGCTCATTTATCTTGCTTTACTCTTTCAAAACTCTCACATAAGAAACACTTTCATCATTTCCCCTGGATGGAGGAACACTATTTCCTTTCTCTGTTCATTTCAGAACTGCATTTCTTACCATACTGCCATAATCTCAAAGGAGAGACACTGCCAGATTGTGAACTCAGGTAAGTATATCTTCCCTGGAACAGGGCTGGCTAGCTTTTCAGTAATCAGAGATGAGAAAGACTACTGAGTTGTGGATAGCCATTCTTACTCTTTTCACTATTCACATTGCACTTACACATTTCAGAAATCAAAACCTAATGGCATCATGTTGCAGTTCCAACCTGGCTTGCATTTTTGTTGCTGGTTGGGTTTTTCTTTTAATTTAACGTACCTTTCCTAAGATTAAGAGCCACTGGGAAAACTGGGGCTAGAGCAGTGTTAGTGCTTTAGCCCCTGTTCCATTTCAATCTGAAATCCCAGACTCAAAAGCAAACAGAATTAATGTCTTATTTCAGTCAAGTTTCATGACTTACCTGAATCAATTAGAAAACAAGATTTGTGCATTTTTCCAATAAAAAGTTCCAATCCTATAATAGCATAGATTATGATTACAAACAATACCAAAAGGGCAATATGGAGGAGGGGGACCATGGCTTTTATAATGGAGTTCAAGACAACTTGTAAACCTAAAAGGAGAAAAAGAAGATACAAAACATGAACCAGACCTCTATCTCACCACCCTAGCAGTTCTTCTATTATTACACATTATTAGAAATTAATGATAGAGGCATGCAGAGAAAATCACTTTAAAAACCTCTACTGCCTAGAGCCACAAAATGGTCCTGAATCCTAAAATGCTTCAAAAGAATTGAAAATGTAATGTCAAATGGTTTCCTCTGTTAATAAAGGTTATGTCACAGAAATCAATGCTTGTGAAGTGTCACAAGAACTTATGGATTTTTAGAAAGAAAGGGCATGCAGTCAGTGTGTGGCTGGAGGTCATTTTATATGACCTTTAAAAAGTTTTGCCCCGTGACTGAAACTCTCTGGCAAGTCCTGAGAAAAATGTACACTCAGCCAATTGCAAAACTTTATTTTCGGTCTAGAGAGAGAAACAGAGAAGTATTAATGGGGAAAACATCTTTTTGACTCTGACCAAAGTTATTTTTCATTATTTATTCCTCATCACTTTCAGAGCAGCTTCATTTTTCTTTTCTTAATGGAATACTTAGCCAAATTTTGGGTTTACTGAAAGACAAATTCCAGACTAATAAAGCTGCCACAGTACCAATGAGAACAAAATGAGCCTCATTTTCATTTTAGTAGACCTCTGGTTCTGACATTTCATAAAACTGCTTCTTCCATAACTGAATTTCTTTTGCTACATACATCCATCATCATGAGCATTTCCATGTGACAGACAGCATTAGGATTATTCTTTCAAACGTCTTGGAAAGAGCTGAATTGTAATCCATGAACCTCTTATTCCACCCAAATAGCTTCAGTAATTAATAACATATTACAAGCTAACAGGAGAGATCATCAGAAAATTCAATTGCTTTCCTTAAATAATATTGTTCTACTTTCTACATTTCCTAATTTATCTGTTAGCTCTACTGGGCTAAACAGAAGGCATTCATGTGCATTGGAGGGGGCAGGAAACACAGAATGTGTAATGTGCTTTGGCATACACTAACCAACATATCAGCTATTTTAG
The DNA here is from genome assembly GCF_026170545.1 of Melanerpes formicivorus. Taxonomy (NCBI): domain Eukaryota; kingdom Metazoa; phylum Chordata; class Aves; order Piciformes; family Picidae; genus Melanerpes; species Melanerpes formicivorus. Next base: position 1,992,104 of record NW_027142390.1, read on the forward strand.
GGCCACCTACACTTTCAGATCTGCAGGGTTTGGGAATTAAAAAAATAAAGTCTGAATTTTCTTTTCTGGCATACTTGCATTTTAGGATGCAATTTACTTTCATAAAAGCCTTCTGAAAAGGAAGTGTATTCCCCTGTCTAGTTATTGAACTGTGTAAGAGGATCATACACTGAATAAATTCATAACCCTTTGCTGAGCTCCAAAGCGGGTATCATTCATCTTGAAACTCACTTTATACACACAGCCAGATAACAAAATAGTCAACTTTATATTATCTCATTTCTGTTAATGTTCTGGAACAAGGAATTTAAATCAGATCAGTTATCAGATTCATTCCAATGGAATTAAATAGAAAAGAGCTTACTGGGCACTCCTGATACAAGCCGGAGAGGTCGCAATACACGAAAGGCTCTTAGGGCTTTGACATCAAAGCCACCAGGTTTGCCACCCGAGTGGCTGCCACCTTCTGCTTCTTTGGTTAATTGTTCCAATATTACACTAAATAATCTAGAAAATGAGGTGAAATGGGTAAGGTCATCACCATCCATTTACCACGCAATCAAAGATATTAGGAAATTACATGAAATGCAGATAACTTTGAAAAGCTGTTCAGCTGTCAGAATGAGAGGTGTATTTACACATTAAATCATGACAGGAAGAGTTATGAAGTGCAAGAGTTTCTAATCCCTCCAGAGAGCAATGATCACACAGTATCCAATAAATTAGCATTCTGCCTGTATACACAATCTGCTATTTTTAAATAAGTGAAGCTACTTTGCCACTTCTTCCTTCAAGCATTTTGGCTGTAAGGTTTGAAGAATTAGCCTTCTCTCTAGAACATGACACAGAGAATCACTAGAAACCATCTGCTTTAATTTTGCTAGAATATATGAAGTCCAAGTGACATTGCAGTTCAATATTCTAAATACAGTCAGCAAAAACGGAATATATTAAATATCCAACATTTAATAAAGATTAATTTCTTACACATCACTGAGGGCAAAAATATTCCCAGATGACTTTATGACATTGTATTCCTTCTCTGCAGAAATGAGCTAGTCATTCATTAGGACAGTTTGGAAGAGAAGCTTTATTTTTCTTTCCTACTTCTAGCAGTAATTCAGAAGTTTTCACAGCTCTGTCAGGCTGGACAGTTGCTAGAAAAATTATGTAGTATGTAATAGGTTGCCCATACTAAAATATTGAAGATGCTGTTCTCCCCCAATAAACAACTGACATGTATCAGTCAATACCCTTCTCTGCTCTGCTTCATTCTCCTCCATCCACAAAGACTCCAGACCTTAGAATGAACACCAGCAATCTACTACATACTGCTATAACCACAGAAATCCAGGCATTTAATATTCCAGGTCCTGATTCAGACCTGTAATTTAATAGCAACATAATTCTAAGAAAATGAGCCACCTCCATGGTTTCAGAGTGACTATTCATGCTCTAAAGGCAGATATGATTAAACAGACTTCTGAATCGAGTCCATAATTAAGAGAAGCTGCTTTCAGCCTGTCAGCTCACACATCATTCAGAAAATTAAAGGGCTACAAGTACAAGTAGGTGCTACAAAAGCTTCCTCTACCAGGACCTTAATTCTTTCACAAAAATCAATGGTAATTAAGTGGCATAGCATGCAGGCAAATAGTAGACTGCTCTGAAAGTAATTCATACCCTGACTGGCTTCAGAGAGAGGCAACAAAGACAAAAGAAAACATCACATTCACAGCTATGTCTACATCTCTGTCATTTTATATCTAACCTACACAGCCATTAAGACATAAAACTATTGATCTCCTTCATTAAAATTGACATTTGTTTTCCTGTACAGTTTACCAAAGTTTAAATGTCAAAATTGATGTTGTGGAGGAAAAAGTCTCAATACACGCTTCCCTTTTGCTAGGAGTGATTTATGCCTTTGGACTGCTACAAGTTCCTGCTGAGAAAGCACATGAGGCTAATTTAATCTAACACATTCAATATAGAACATCATGGCAGCACCTACAAAGCTGTTAAAACACCTAATGAAATTTCACAACGAAACCAGGCAAATAGAATCAGGTCCAGAAGTGACTCCATATTCACCTTGGATTATATATGAAAAATCAATTTTTCACTGGGCTTTAAAGTATTAATTAAATAAATGGGCTTATGCCTGCTTACTTGCTGGGGTGGGCTGTGTTTGTCTCAAAGAAAATGAAAAACAAAAACATTGCTCCAAGTTTTGTCAGCACCTAACATTTTAAGGAAGGCCCACTTTCTCTTCCTGGTAGAGTGATGATCACCTACACAGTAGTTTATATTCCAGAACTTTCGCGTTTGAGCTAAGTTTTACATCTTAGTGTAGTATTTCAGGTATTTGATGGGATGTACTCCTTTTTCTCCCTATTTTCCATGGATTCAGTTTGTGCATCTGACCTAACTAAATTTAGCCTCCAATACTGAGTGTTTTATGAGTTAATGGAAAATTTTTTATCATGTATTTAGGACACAGCCAAAGATAGAGGTCATGTTAATTAGACTGCTCCAGGGTTATTGTAACTTCCTGGTCGCTTGACAAAATGGAAGAGGTCTTACTCAAGTGACTGCCTGGCAAGAGAATAGAACTGGTATGTGTGATAGACTCCACACCTGCCCACCAAGTTTCCCCTTCAGGCACAGAGGCCAATCTGTTGAGAATGACCTGACCTGATGAAGGATCTATTTATACGCAGATTTTAGTCCTGCACCAAAAGGGCCCAAATGCCAAGCAACCAAACACAATCTTCCCAGTAACATTTAGTGACTCAGAGTCAAATAGTTATGAATCAGGCACTCATACATTCAATTTGATCATGTTTTACTACAAATTACCTGACTTTGCTTTCCTTTTTCCCCCTTAATGCAATGATATGAGTTAAGAGCAGTATAGAAACTGACTTTTTGGTCTTTCCAATAACAGGCAACCCTTGATAGAGTTTGAACTTAAAAATTGAACTGGACTTGCACACTGTATACCAAGGTGCTCTTTGTAAGCCAATCACAACATACAAAGTCATATATGGATTATGTTCTCCATGTTCTATACAACCAGTACTTTCAGTAAGCACAATTTACAGCACTGGAAATCTCCTTTATTTCAACATAATCTCCACACTATTTAAGGAATTGGAGAATATGGGCCGCAAGATTAACTCCCTATATAGCTGAAGGTAGCATCTTCCAATGAACTATCATTGACATGAAGTTGCTGCCAGAAAACATCATTTATCCTAAGTAGGTGCATAAAGTACATGCAGGGTCATAGAATAGAATCATAGAATCAATAAGGTAGGAAAAGACCTCAAAGATCATCAAGTCCAACCTGTCACCCAAGACCTCATGACTACTGAACCATGGCACCAAGTGCCACGTCCAATCCCCTCTTGAACACCTCCAGGGCTGGGGAGGACTCCACCATCTCCCTGGGCAGCACATTCCAATGGCTAACGACTCCCTCTGTGAAGAACTTTCTCCTCACCTCGAGCCTAAACCTCCCCTGGCACAGCTTGAGACTGTGTCCTCTTCTTCCGGTGCTGGTTGCCTGGGAGAAGAGACCAACCTCTGCCTGTCTACAACCTCCCTTCAGGTAGTTGTAGAGAGCAATAAGGTCTCCCCTGAGCCTCCTCTTCTCCAGGCGAAACAACCCCAGCTCCTTCAGCCTCTCCATTCACCACCACTCTCTGGGCTCGGCCCTCCAGCCAGTTCCTAACCCAGCACAGAGTGCTCCTGTCCAAGCCATGGGCCGACAGCTTCGCCAGGAGTTTGCTGTGGGGAGCGGTGTCAAAGGCCTTGCTGAAGTCCAGATAGACTACATCCACAGCCTTTCCCACACCCACCAGGCTGCTCCACTCTCTTCTATAACCTGCACACAGCCAAAGCAGTCCCTCCTCTGAGGAGCAGAACAAACTCTCCAGGGTTTCCTGGTACAGCAAGGCACACAGGGCAAAAGGGAGTTTTTAGCATACGTTCTCACCCAGGCAGGTCAAACATATCTGGACCCTGATGTGCAGTATCCCAAAGGAAAGCCCAATTTTTCTCCAATTTTGGGAAGGTCCAAGGAATTACTCTGTGAACTCTGTCTCCCCTGACTACTCTCCACCTCAAAACACAAAGGCACTCCCAGAAGTCTTTGTAGAACAGGTGAAATACACATAGCTGCAGTAATAGAATAAATTAATAGATAATGTACAGATCTAAGATCAACATTTATCATATGGAAGACATCAGGAGCTCACCTTGGAAGAATCAGATGGCAAACATTCTGCAAGACAACAGTGAAGAAAAATTTTTGGCACTACTCAAAATTCCCTGGGAACTTTTACTGTAAAGTTGGATGTGCAACACATCCTGCAGCCACAGGTACTGCTGAACACTTCTAGAACTTACTTTGGGTTTTTTAAGTCATACCAGTTCTTTTAAGGAACAGAAACCAAACACACAGTGTTACTCATAGCCAAACAGACCTGGATCTGTACAGCAGGCTTTCGAACTTTGTGTAATGAAGGATAAGTTACTTACCCTACTACTACTATTACAAAATCCAATAAATTCCATCCGTTTCTAACGTATGCATTGGGGTGTAATAATAATCCATATGCTATAATCTTCAAAAATGTTTCAACTGTAAAAATTATCAGGAAGGCATATTCTACTTTTTCCTGTAAAAGACAAAAAAAACAAAGTACAATGAGACCACATAATACAACAGCTCTTCCGCTAGTTAGAGCTTGCAGTAAGTGGCAAGCTTTGTTGATCAGGACTATGGAGATGCAACACTTCACAGCAGTTTACGTTACAGACTAATTGCACAGCACTTAATGATAGCTCTACTGACAAGGTTATAATTACCTAATTGCATGAGATTTTCCTGTTTTCACATTCTGTCAAAGAAAAAGGTTTTGGTTTTGCAAACATGGAAGTATACCGTACCTTCACTTAAGCAACTGGTCCCATTAAGGCCAATGGGATTCTTTGCATTCATTACAACAGAAAATGCTGTAAGAACAGGGCCCTGAAGATATCCTTAAAAGGTATGCAGTGTTGTACTTGCTTTTACTATGCATTATAACAACTCTTCTTTAACTGGATCCACAGGGTTCTACCTAATATGGGAGTCTGAGGCAGTATTATCCCATATGAAGGAGATTCAAAAAGTGATAAGGCATCTAACAGAGTCTTCATTGAATTTTACAGTGCTGCAACTTCATCTTGACATGGTGAAACCCTGGAATGGGTTGTCCAGGGAGGTGGTCGAGGCCCCGTCCCTGGGGGTGTTTAAGACCAGGCTGGATGAGGCTCTGGCCAGCCTGATCTAGTGTGGGGTGTCCCTGCCCATGGCAGGGGGGTTGGAACTAAATGATCCTTGTGGTCCCTTCCAACCCTGAATGATACTATGATACTATGTTCACATTGACTTACTCTTTCTCCCACACCATCAGGACTACTTTCAATCACTCTAATATGCTTGAAGACATTTAAAATCAGTATATCATCACCTTATATTATAGAAGCTCCAACTTATGTGTAGGAAAGCAGAAAGTATCTACGGAAGGTTTCAGGAGAAGAAAGAACAACAGGCCACTGATACTGGACTTATGGTTGGTTTTTTTTTAATGCTTTTATTAAACATCACTAGTGTCTTCACTTTACCAAAATTCTCACTTGAACCAAAGCTGTACATTGAGTCTCGTCTCTTAGCTGGTTGGCTAACAGCTTCTGTGCCTGCTTCTTTCTACAGTAACAGCATATTACATCTGGATAAGTTGTGAAAGTCAGTGACATGAAAACAAATCCATTCACACACTCATCCTTTTTACCTTTGGAAATTACAGTTTCACCACTTTGTGTAAAACTTTGCTCAGTTATTGGTTAATATGCAAACATTACAGCCAAGAATACAAGACAGAATGATTCATTTTTTTTAACCTGAGCACATGACATTGCTCACTGAGCACACCAATGCTAATTACATGGGTTGTAACTGCTCAGTGAGGATTACAATCCTCTACTGTCACATACTCAAACACAGTACAGGCATTACACCTGAAACTACCTATCTGCTATTTGTTACACAGCTTGTCATTATCACATACAAACAAAACCCAAGCCTTAACCATCTGCAATTTAAACAAAGATGTCTACATTCTCATGTGCAAAGACTTTAATTTGTGAAGCCATATTTCTGTGGAGGCCACTGAGAGCTTGTTATAAAATGTGATATATCCATTTTTAAATCTGACACTGGTGACTGAATAAATGTAGAGACTTATCAAAAAACTACATAGTCCACTCCAGATCTTCATCTCCAACAAGTAGCATCCTGGGATCACTATGAGAGTTAAGGCTTTCTCCTTGTGCAAAGCAAGAATTCCTGGATCTCATCAGCTGCTCAGCTCAGTCCTGTGCTCCCATCTTTGCCCTCTGCTTTGAGTACACTTCATAAACACTGCAGAGCTTCACCCAAGACAGGTTCTCCCCAGCTGTATTATATTTAGTGTGAAATCTTCCAGCCTACTGGAACTGATGGACATTCTTCTTCCCCTCATACTTCCAAGAGTCCTTTCAAAATTGTTCCTGTCACTTAGCTGTTAATTTAGCATGAATAGACTGGAACAATTACGGCATAAAAAGAGTAGAGTGGCCTCACAGAAGAAATGTGAATGATTTGTGCACCACAAGCCATCAGATTTCTTTGGCTAGAGAGCACCACAGAGATTACAATAATATAAATTATCAACATTCCTGAGAAACATACTGCAGAAATGCTTAAATTCAAGCAAATCCTACCACAAACACATTTCACAATAACAGCTATTTCTGTCTCCCTACACATAACTAAGTCTGCAGCTTGACTACACAAAGATAAACAAGGTAAGACAGCATGAGGAAGACAAAAATATTATGGTTGGCAATTTGCTATGGACAAAATATATACTGAAATTATAGTAGTAAAAGAGAAGGCAAGACAAAAGACATTGGAGATTTCATATATGCCAAACAGCTTCTTTATATAGAGGACACAAGATTGGATGGGATCTTCTGGGACAAGATGACATCTTGGGTTATTACATCCAGTGTCCTATTACTAGTTCTAGTCCCAGTATAACATGCTTAGTGGCCATTTTAACGTGACAGTTCAAATCAAACAACTCTTCCTTATCACTTACCACACATCTTTAAAAATAATGGTCTTTTTCCTGACAATTTTACTTCATTTTTATGTTAACATGACTGCTTATTTCCTAAAGAGTACTGCAAACATTCTTTTTAGACAATATGGGATGTGGTGTGCTTGAGGTCAGCATGTGTCACTTAGCCAATGGACCACAAGATAGATTGACAGTTGAACCAACAGAAGCCACGTAAATCCCAGCGTTGAAAACGCAAGGCTCTGCACCTCATGTTAAATACACCCACGCCAGTGAGAGGTGGAAAGGACTTGGAAGTTATTGTGGACACCAAATTCAATATGTGCTCGTTGTAAATCAGAAAAAAAATCCATATTGGGCTGTACTATAAACAGCCTGGTGAGCAGATAGAGGGAAATTACTATCCACCTCTACTCAGAACTGTGAGGCTGCAACACTACGGGAGTTTTGCACCTCAATTCAGAAAGTGTTGAGAAGTGTAGACTCCAGTGAAGGAAAGATTCCTCTGCAGCATGGAAGATCTTCTCTATCAAAAAGGATTCTAAGAGAAGGTCTACAAGTAGACTATAACTACTTGAAGAGGAGTTTAAAAGAATACAAAGCCAAACATGAAGTAGCAGCACATGGTAAAATAAAAGGAAACAGCCACAGGCTGCAGGTTTGGAGGCTCAAAAGGATGTCATAAGCAGCTTCATTACCAGAACATAGTGTGAAATGGGAACACACAACTTCAAAGGAGGGAGTTTTGAAGATGCAGCTAGGCAAAGGTACAGCTGACCTTACCTAGTGATGGTGACAGTCCTGCTAGGAAACCTTCAGAGGTCTCTCCCAGTTAAGAGTTCTGCAATCTCAGTTTCTCTGATCCAATTCTGATAATTCTCACACAATTGAGGGCATGCAGAACTACACACATCCACTAGGTACTCAACATGTAGAAGCCCTGCATTCTACATAACATAAGACACTGAGGGAGTTTTTCTTCTTTTCTGTAGAGGAATGGAAACGTTTCCTTCCACCCTCATTTCCTGTTGTAAAACATATTTATGCCTGGCTCCACAATCTGCCCCTAGAAACACACATTCATAGTACATACAAGACAGAATCAGGGATGATGCTATTAACAGAGTCAATGACAAAGAGAAAGATGCTTTGTAACAACAGCCACTGAGCAATGCAAGAGCCCCAATTTCTTGAAAACCCGGAGAGAAAAGGATCATAGTTCTACACATCTACAACCAAAGAGGCCTATTATTTTCCAGGGTTCCATTCTTCCTCTCTACCTTCTTTCCTTCCCTTCTTTTTCTTTCATGCTCTTACACGTTCTATTTTTTCCTAAGTCATAACTTGTGTCTTCCACAGAGGCCAGATGAATAATTTGGCCCAGCAGTTAACAATATTAAAAGTACAGGCTGTACTTTCTTTACAGACTGTTTGTTTTGTTTTGTTTTCAAATAAGTAGGCAGCCAGCAGATGTTCTAACATGAACTGAAAATTTAACAACCTGTTCACCCTCAGGAAGGTACTGCCAGTCCCTTCTCACTTCCACAGCTTCTTCCCAGTCGCTGTGGACATCAATTTTTGCCTCTGCAGTTGAGACACATCGGTAGGCCACATGTCACCTAGCACATCCAGAGCTTAGGCAAACATTGCTCAAGAGCAAATAAAGCTTAATCCATCATAGCATTTTCAGTATTATTGAAAGAGCTGCAGAGGTAGAATATGTGAAAACTAAACCTAATGCAGTACAAGACAATTAAAAACTACCAACTGAAGTCTGCAGTTCTAACAGTCTATGACATACATTATCTGCTTTCTTGTCTCTATACTGGAGACAACTATTCCTGCACATCTTATCTTTGTTCAAATTAGTTGAGACCTTTAAGTGGATATTTCACTAAGAATGAAAGAAGGAACACTAAGAAAGATGACAAATAAAACCTAAGGAAATACATAAAACTGACTGCCTGAAACTCAAAATCTATTCTAAAAGGAGCAGTACAATTTTGACTCTACGAAAGTGCCCAGATCCAACTGGAAATGGCACATAATTTCCAATACCTATCACTGCAATCACAAAAGTAGCAAAGAAAAAATTGACAGCCATAAAGCTAAACAAGAAATGAAGAATGAATGTATGTCTGTGTTAATAAGGATCTAATTCCACGGCTGCATAGATTAACAGTCGCTTGTTCACTGACTTGCAGAGCTAGGTCATCTCTCTCCACAGGCAGCTGATTCCTGCAAAGCTGTCTAACACTTCTGCTAATGTTGTTCAAAATCCCCAAGTCTCAGCAACCTTTTTTTTCTGAATATGTGATGCAACAACAGAACAGGAAAGATACACTGCCCTTCTGCCAGAGACCAACGAGCTCCACTTGTATATTGACCATGGGGAGAAAACAGAGGCCACCCTTATCTACTGAGTTTCAGTGAAGCCATTAGAACTTCATTTTTCTCAGGGGAAAAAAAAAGAATCATTTACTTTCTTATTTTATGTAGATCAGCTTAGTAGAAACCCTGTTGCTCAGGAAGAATCTTTTTTGATTTTCCATCCTAGCCAGATGGTGTACATTAGTCATCATTTATTATCTTCACATTTTCAAAATCTCTGAAAGAAATATGCAAAGCTACTGCTGCGTGTGTAATGTGATGCACCACAACCCCACATTTAACTTAAGATCTCTCACAAATTAATTGTTTCAAACTGAAAAGTTATTAATTTGCAAAACTTTCATCTCTTATGCTGCTGCAATTAAGTCCTCTCATATAAATTTCTACTTCCTGGGCAACAGAGATCAGAAATATTTCTTAACTGAGGAAATATTTTTGCATCCTGAGTAAGGTACGTGCAAGGTATCAGAGCAAAAACTGCTTAGCAGATAAAATGTTTCCATTTAAGTGAAGCACCCAAACTGATCAACTTCCTACAGTTTAGGCATACACAAAACCACACACTTTTACATTCCTCATTTAAGGACTAATAACCAATCATGTGCTATCAAATATGATGTGTGACTGATGCCTTGACACCACACAAAGCCATTTATCCCTTTGACAAATGACTATTCTTCCAACTCTGCCACTGGGAATACACATGATTTTTAAGACAGAGAAGTAATCACATTTTGAATTTCAAAACATTAATTTTTCAGTTCATAAACTTGCATTGCCCTGAAAATAATTTGTGAGCCTGCACCACAGTAAAGAAAATGAAATTAAGCCTACTGACTCATGTGATTGGAAAACGCTGTAGTAGCTTCCCAATACAAAAAATGAAATACATATGAAATCCATATACCTGGAAAAAAGAAAACAGCACTAAAGCTTTACTTTGTTTCTGCTTTTGAAGCTGATGAAATCATTTGCTTGATTAGACATGAACATTATTATCCCTTTAGACATGATTATCCCTTTATTAGAATAATTCCTCATTCAAATATTCAGTGATAACTATTAGGTTAACCATGTTCTGGTTTAAGAGTTTGTGATCAATCTAATACAATTATGTTGACTCTTCCTGATCAGTCTCGATTCATCTGAGGGGATACAACTATTGCTGTCGACTATGTCAGATGTCTGCATTAGTGCTCTGGCAAGTGCAGCTTTGCTTTTTGACAGAGAAGCTCTGCAGCAAGGTTAGCAGATTATAACTATATACCCACAACTACATTAATTCAATGCTGACATGGACCTGCAGACATTCTTTCTGTACTTCAAGTGCACATGGTATTCCATATGCACAGGACCATTTAATGTTTCACCAGCAATGTCCCTTGGCCTTAATTGCATCCAGGACACCTTCATCCCTCTCTCTTGGGCTACAAAGACTGGGACAGACCTCAGAATTCCTGAGGGCTAGGATTCCAGTGTGGAAAAGGAGACAGCTTGTGTACACACTGTATTTTTGAGAACCATTTAACTGATCATATGGATCCAGCTTTTGGTGACTAAATTACTTCTATGTTTCTGGTTGAGTAGTAGCATTCCTCCTTAAATAGTAACTGCTAAAGAATTCTATCAAAAAGGCACCCCATGACACCCCTTTAGGAAGGTATGGACCAAGAGCTGAGTAGCTTTTTCCACAAATCAGATGAGATTAGGGAAAAAAGTACTGGTGTGGCTCCGTGACTTTCATATGCTAAATTACCCTATGATTTATACATTGAGAAGCCTACTCTGGGAAACTTTGAGACTCCATTTCTGTGGTGGGAGTCCAAGCACGTTCTGGAATTTACAAAATTAACTACTATGAAGAGTGTAAGAAATGTAGCTTTCGTTGTGAAAATCTGGAATAAATAAATCAGAGATGAATACATTAGCTCACATACAGAATCCAGGGCAACTCTGGGCAGGAATTTGGCATTAGGCCCAGAAACATCTCCAGTCTTCTGAGGCTCTTTATAGGACATCATCGTACTACTGCAGATCTAGAAGCTTTGTCAGTTAGCACTGGTACATCTGATAGGAAGGATGATGCTTAAGTCATTACCAAGTGCAAACTCCATATCCAGGAGCAGAACTAAGTAGGTGCAACATAAATATTCTTAAAAGAGTTTTATATAAAACTGAAAGGGATTTCACATTCCTACTACCACTGCCAAGCAACATATCTGACTTGCAGAATTTTCACTGTTTCCAAAGCGAACACAAAAAAACTTTTCATTTGAGCTATGAATTCACAATCACTTAGTGTAACCCCAATTAGCAACAGTTCCACCCACCAGATCTCAAGTAGGCATTTATGCTTGCAAGAAAAGAATGTGCAATAGGATCTCAAACACTGAGCACAAGAGAACAGAACCTATGTGCAAGCTATATGCCAGTGTAATTAAGTGTAGTTCATATTAAGCACATAGAAGTTTCTTACAGTCCCTTCCTTATTTATGTAGCCTGAAGTAGCAGTTGAGTAACTTTTATGACTGAAATACTGTTCCAACCTTCTAAGAATCAGTTTCCATGACCACAGTTGAGTCTTCTGTAGCAAGATGGGCTACAGAATTAAAGCATTACTTAAAAAAACCAACCAACCAACCAAAAACAAAACACTAAAAGAAACACCAGCAAAACAACAAAGGTTGTGCACAACAATATATTCATAAGTGCTCTGTCACTGTTTCAAGCTGACTTCCATTGTCACTGTAAGCGAGTTCAAGTGTAACACCACCTGCTTTTTCTCTACCTGTAAAACTGCTCCTCAGATGATGCAAAATGCCACAGTCTCTGTGACTTTCTCTGAGAGAGAGCCCCTAAAGCATACTTACAAATTGTGGCTTTGAAAGTAATTACATGAAATGTGAGTCCTTAATTCCATTTGGAAAAATTGGGCTTTTTCCTCTAGAGAACTAGAGAGTCTACTACTTCCACTTAGGCAGAACAGTGCTACTATTTTATCAGCCACAAAGCACTCAAAGTTTTTTCACCTGCACAGAATTTCAAAAACATGGTTTACTGAGGATGCTGATGTGTAGTCAGCCACGTTTTTCCAGCTTTCATTATCACAGAATGGTAGGGGCTGGAAGGCACCACTGGAGATCATGAAGCCAAACCTGCCTGCCAAAGCAGGCTGACCTAGGGCACACATCCTGTACTTCAATACTTGTGACACAGAAACATCAATTATCAGGAATTCCCCAAAAGTTAATTTCATCTCTTGTGCACTCCATGTAAATGTGCTCACCAATTCATATCAGATATTTCTATGCTTTAATTTTTATGTATACAACAGAACTTGACAATTCTACTAAGGACCCTCAGCCTACCTCCCTCACATGGACAGTCTACCCAGATGTTCACATTTTGTTGAGGAGAGAGGAAGCGTTGTTAGGTGGCACATAAAGCCAAACACTCACATTCCATGTATTACAAGTAACACCTGTCAGGCACCATTAGCACATTTAAACAAGGACTTAAAAACACAAATGGCAGAAAAGAAATCAAATGGCACTGCTAGGAAACCTTCAGAGGTCTCTCCCAGTTAAGAGTTCTGCAATTTCTGTTTTTCTGATCCAATTCTGATAATTCTCACACAATTGAGGGCAAGCAGAACTACAGACATCCACTAGGTACTCAACATGTAGAAGCCCTGCATTCTACATGACATAGGACACTGGGGGAGTTTTCCTTCTTTTCTGTAGAGGAATGGAAATGTTTCCTTCCACCCTCATTTCCTGTTTTAAAACATATTTATGCCTGGCTCCAGAATCTGCCACTAGAAACACACATTCATAGTACATACAAGAAACAATCAGGGATGATGCTATTAACAGAGTCAATGACACAAGAGAAAGATGCTTTGTAACAACAGCCACTGAGCAATGCAAGAGCCCCAATTTCTTGAAAACATAAAGCCAAACACTCACGTTCTATGTATTACAAGTAACACCAGTCAGGCATCATTAACACATTTAAACAAGGACTTAAAAACACAAATGGCAGAAAAGAAATCAAATGGCACTGGGTGTGAAGCTTCTCTTCAGGTTAATGTCATGAAACACTGTCAGTTCTTCAAAATACGTAAAATTACTTGATAGCACACATCACCTCCAGAAGCAGGAGAATGCTCACCTAAGGTGAGCATCCTAAGGTATTAACTCATTCCACTTTGGCCACACGGGCAGGATATAAGGACTGTCCACAACATGCCTTTTTAAGTAGACCGATTCTGAGTCATCTATGTTATCTCCAAGGCACTAAACCTACTGCTTGCAACAATGGGGATACTGAGGTTAGCCCCTAAATCATCTTTGCTGAAGGAACAATGGAAAAAGAAGAATCTTCCTCATTTTTAGGGATGTCACTACCTAAGTAAGCACACTTCACAAGCTAAACAGCTGAATTTAAAATGCTACTAGACTGTTTCAGGGATTTGAAGAAAGAGCTAAAATGTTATGCTTACTAAAACTTAAAATTGAATCTTAACAACAAAAATACAAGCCTTTGGACCTCAATGGCCTAGAGTTTGTCGCCACAGGGACCTAAGTTTACAGTGTATATTGGTTTTTAAAATAGCTATTCAAACATTTACAAGTATTTTCCCAATCCACTACTACAACATCTAATGGCCAGTTAAAATAATGGAAACACTAAGACTTCAAAATTAGTCCTTAACATAGCATGAAGACTAAAAGGAATTCACCCTACACAGTCCCAATCCAGAATAATTTTGAAACAAGCAGGCACTATTCATTTTGTTCTCCTTTGCTGACAATTTTACACTCAGTTTTCTTGGGCAATTCCACAACACCAACCCCATGAGTTTGAAAAGGTGGTCTTCATCTTTGCAGAAAAGGCCAAGACCCTGCAAAGCAAAGTCCTCCAAGGGCTTTAATCAGAACTATGTCTCCTGCTTAGTGTTGTTTCTAACGTATGCTTTGCCAAAGGCCTTGTTTTACTCTTATTTCAATGGAATACTTAGCACAGCGTGAAATAGATGACATCTCCTCTGTAGCAAAAGTGAAAGGTTGACTTTTGCCCTCGGCATCTTTTATTTTCTATGAAAGCTTAGAGGTAGAAACTGAAGCATAATAATTGAGCCTTGAAGGGAAAAGTAGTGACATTATAACAACCACTTCTGTCAAGTGATAAATATCCTGTGTTGCAATATATTTAATTTGTACAAATAAATTGACAGTGTTAATAAACAGTAAAGAGAGTAATACCGTACCAAAGGGGACATGCTGGTAGCCACTAAACCTCAGTTAGCATTATCCCAAGTAAAGGTGCAGGTTACTATAGGGCAAAAAAAATTGGATAATTCATATTTTTCAACTAAATAAAACCCAGCACTTACATATATTATACATGGCATAGTTAAAAAGGTGGTTTTCATATTCTCCAGTGCTCAAGGCATAAGCCTCAAAGTGCCAGTGGAAATAACAAATGATGTAATAGAAGTGTGTAAAACCTGAGGCAATAATACGTCGCAGGCAGAATCCAATGGCTTGGCTCAGCTGACACACACATTTGCACTCAAAAGTTTTGCCTTTTTTTCCTTTGGTTAAAGCTATCAAAGCAGCAGTCTCCTAGTGAGGTGTGTCAGAACCAATGTAGCTGAATGTAGTTCACTGTAATTGAAAGTAATTCAAGCTGTCACATTTACTGTAATGAGAGGTCACATCTCGAGGGCCATAAATGCTGTTCACATTAATCGTAACTGACACCTACCTCCTCCTTCAGGGAGATTCAGCCATACTACATGGCTTAGCTCACATCCCTTTTTAAGCATCTGAACTTCTTCATGTTTGGGGGTTTATTTGTTGTTTTGGGGTCTTCTTTAAACGGGAAATAGGCAAAAATAGCAGCCACAAATTCTGCCTTGTATATTGTGACAGAGTCATCTCACAGGGAAGTATATAACAATGGCAGTCACACTGATCTCCCCAGATCCTACAGATTATTAACATTTATGACCTAAAATCTGCCTATTCCAGAAGCAGAACCAGTCCTTAAATTCTTTACACACATATAGGCCACATTTCAAAGCAGTAATGAAGAATGCAACACGATACATAACAACCAACTGGTCTGCATGCATTTGTTTTGCACTAGTACTTAAATATTTTATGATTTAGGAACCATAAGGTCACACAAAAAACAAAGTCTTTATTCTGGAACGTTAAAAATCTGTACTAGCCATAGCAGGGAGTGAACCTTTATTCTCAAGATGATCATCTATTTTAAACCTGACATTTCAGCTATGGTAGCATTTCCTTTGTCAAACATTAGCTAGTCATTTTGGTTTTTCACAGCATATCAGACTGAACTTTTGGGGTTTTTTGCCTTGACAGAGCTACACACGTGAAGGAGGCTCCTCAAAGCCCTGAGTGCATGTGCTCTCCACCTATAATTAACACAGCTTACAGAAAATGACAAACTTTTAATTTGCATGCTTAGTTTACCCTGGAAATGTACTTAAAATATGAAAGATGTCAAAGAAGAAGTGGCATACGAGAAACACACTGGAGAGAGTATGTGACTCTCGACCTTAATTTCTTATTTTTGGGGGTTTGCTTTGTTTTCCAAAGGATATTTATGCAAAGGCAACATCACAGAACGTTAGGGGCTGGAAGGGACCTCGAGAGAGCATTTAGTCCAAACCCCCCTGCCAGAGCAGGATCACCTATACCAGGTCTCACAGGAACTCATCCAGGCAGATCTTGGATATCACCAGAAAGGGAGACTGAACAACCCCCCTGGGCAGCCTGTTCCAGTGTTCTCTCACCCTCACAGTGAAATAATTCTTCCTCCTGTTTCCATGGAGCCTCCTATGCCTCAGCTTCCCCCCATTGTCCTTGTCCTGTCATTGGGCATCGCCGAGAAGAGCCTGGCTCCATCCTCTTGGCACTCAACCTTTACGTATTTATAAACATTAATAAGGTCACCTCTCAGTCTCCTTTACTCCCTTACTCCTTTACATTTTGTTTATTCACAGCAGCAAATGATATTACTTAAGACACAAAGGTTCACTTACGACTCTCAGAACTGAGTACTACACCATCAAAGAAAATCAAAACCAGGAACAAAGACAACTCTACAATAGATTACAATTATTTGTTTTAAGGCAGGTTAGGCTTAAAGATGAAATTATTTAAAATGGAACACAGCCTCACATGAAAACCTGTTGCTTAATTCCCCTCTAGCATAAAATCAGTACTAAGATCACTGATACCATGTTTCTTCCTTGACTAATCTTCGCTATTGTTCCATTTCCAGCATCACTCAAACCTTTTCAGAAATCACTCTAGGTTTTGCTTCAAAACAGGCATGCCCTTCCCATTTAATATTCCCAAACTATTTCATCATAGTTGTCCTATGCCAGTATCTATGATACTCTGGACTGTTTTTGTTGTACCAAACATTCAACCAACCAGAATGAAAACAGGACACATTTACTGCATCCTACTGGCATCAGTTTCTTTCTCTCCATTAAACATTTTGGCACTTCTGACCAAGTGCCTCACCTCATCTATTCCTAATTTCACAGGTTATCACTGAGCTATTCTTCATTTCCAATGTACTACCTCTTAGGAAAGTAGCTCAAACATCATAGTGAAATTAGATATTTAAAAATTAAGTATTCTCATTGCCATTAATCCCTCATCATTACAAGAACTCTAATTAAACATCTATCTGCCTAAAGAGCTACTTTTGTCTCACAAATACCACCTACCATAAAAATATAAGCCAGAAAGTAAAAATACATTGATGTACCAAAAGGTACACTACTGTTCAGTCCTACGAGAGTCTGGCTGTTTGAAGCAGCTGAGCTACTTGTCCAAGGATTCCCAGTGCATTTCAGTAATCCATTGGTCATTGATTTCCAAGTGTTTGGTGAAAAGAAGCAGCAGCACCAATGCACTGTTCTGAACAAACTGGCTGGCTCATCAGATACTCTAAAGCTTTTACACAATAATTTGGGGAAAAAAAATAATTTTTATATATCTATGCAGTCTGGCACTTTATTAGGTTTGGGAGTAGATCAAGTGACAGGTTATTAATAGGTCAGTAAATTCAGATTTGCATCTTTTCCCTATTTTATTTCTTGATTCTTTGCTGCACTCTTTTCCAGCAAAGTAGACAACATTTGGATAAGTGAAAGACCCAGTCCTGCAAAAATTAATGTCCTGTTCACTCCTCCTGGAGTCTGTTCCCATGTCTCACTCCACTGGTGTTTAGAAAGCTCTTCTAATCTCTAATGTAACCTTACTCACAGCTAGCTGATACCCCTGTTCTTGCTCCAACACTACCCTTTGGCTGAAGCAGCTTTTCTCTCCCCCTTATGTTCTTCCAGTGAGATTCTCTCTCATTCTAGCTGAAAAATGTCATGGTGTTACAGTTCCCCCTTACGAAATAAGTTTTCTTTATGCAGTTATCCTATTAGCCTTCCTCTGCACCTATTTACTTGAATTGATCCAAAAGAAGATGATAAATTCACCCTCTGTCAGAAAGCAATTTCCACAGCGTGACAAAGTATGCACATAAATCTGTTATGTAATTCAGCAAGATGCATTTCGGCACATGTCTCTCTTTCAGCAGATCTCTCTCTCCCCCCTATCTTCAGATGTTTAGGTTAGGGTCAAAAATGTCACCACGAACTCCACCAAGGAGTCAACACTATTTTTTCCCATCGCAGTTAATCAAGATTTCTTACACTAGTTTTCCCAGTGCCCCAGGTTCCCATTTCAGCAAGGCACCATGACTATCCATCCTTTCCACAGCAACACACAGATTTTTGTAACATTTCACATATGGGGAGTCCTTTGTGGGGGGATCCTGAAAATGTATCTCCATTTTCTTAAATAGAAAAAATGCTATTCTGGCTTGTTTGCATAAATTTGTCTTTTTTCACGTTGCATAAGCCTTGATGATGCCTGCACTGCTGTGTCTTTAGCATGGCTATACAGTTCAACATGCTTTCTTAAGTCAAAAGGAGCAGGACTGAACAGAGAATTTGGAAAGCATCCAGTAATACTTTGTTGTAGTAATGTTTTCTTTGGATGAAGGATGTTGGACCAATGCAAAGCCTTTTTACTGTTCTTGCAAAATATGGTTAGATTAGGTCTGCAGGCTATATGCTTGTCATTTAGATTCAGTGACAGCAGTAAGAAGGGCAAGGAAGTTAGCCAGGCAATCCCACACTCAGTAAAAAAATAGTTCCTATCAAAAGGAAGAATTCTTTTTATCCATTTGCAGCCTTCCAGACGTGTGGTTATCAGGGACTATGCTCTGTAGCTGTTGATTTCCATATGTTTTCTATAGTATATACTGCCACAGTCACTCCTAAGTGATTCTGCTTTTGGCAGGTGGGGCTGGGCTTGATCTCTGTAGGTGTCTTCCAACCTCTAACATTCTGTGATTCACAGTGTTATCACTTGTTCCTTGCCTGTTTCTCCAATGATTGTGTCCTTAGTATTCACTCACTTTCCCAAAAGATAACAAAACCATTACAGGCAGTACCATTCTGATACTACTTAGCCAAGCTGAAGGAAAATAACTTGAAAATTAGACTCCAGATTATTGCAATGCTTATCCTAACAGCCAAGCATTCTGAAGTACTGATGTTTCATGCCTCAGTTAGGTTTTGGTGCACAGCATAATAAAAGGCAGTAGAGCTATGTTATCAAATAAGATTAAATTGCAGGGCATATTTTAATTTCTGAGAAATTTTTCATGGAGATGTCATCCATTCTCCTCTCCAGAAAAGCACAAAAGGTCTAAAGAAAAGGCCAAGATTACTCAGTTTAGCTGCTGGCTGATCCAGGGGATTTTACAGAGCAGAACCTCCAGCTGCTGGCTGTGTAGAACGCTGCCTCCTCGGAGGACCTGTGACACTGCACATCAGGTGAACCCTGAAGTCAGTCAGCAAAATATGGCTACAGTGACAGGTCAATGACATTCCTTTGATAATCTGAAGACAGAAACAGATATCAAGCTTCTTTACCTCCTAAGCTTCCCTCCACCTCTAAGTTTCAAATTCCACAAACATCCAGTGCAAAATATGTTTGCAAAAGAAAGAAAAAACCAATCCCCCACATTTGCTAATATTGATTGCATCTTTCTGTCTCTCCCATCACTACATTTCCTCTAAGCTAGAGGAAAATAGTTTGCTTTCAACCTTGTGTGTTATTACTATAGATTGCCTCTCACAGAAGACATTTTACTTCTAAACTCCTGCAAAATTTTGATCATATTTGTTCAATTACATTAACTGCATCATAAGTAGTTAATGCACACATCCTGTAAACTTGATTGCATCAAGGACAGATGCATGGAGATGTAGTTATCCTTTTAATATATCTATTGTACCTACAGTGCTAAGAGCAAAGTGACAGACAGACAGACTAGTGTCAACTGAATCTGAGTACTAATAGCCTTAAAGTTGTAGCTGGAAGATAGCAGCTCAGGTTAGTAACCTGCAATCTGTAAAAAGAAATCACTGACACTACAGCCAAAGCTAGTGAGCTTTCAATTTATTCCATGCATTCTGTAATTACACCTCTGACTGTAGCATATACCAGCTAGACTTAGTACTTTGACACCACCATAAAACCTAGTATTGTCTGGCTAATAAATCAGTCAGACAAATTACAGTATTCTGCCTGTCCAGGGTCTCTTCCAGCAGCATATGCAGAAGTCAGCATACACTCTCCCTCTGCCACTAGCATGTGTGGCAGTGATGAAACCAGGCACTACTAACTGAAACCAGGAATCTGGCCCAACACCACTCTGCTGGAGTTCAGGCAGCTGAAAGACTGCTAAGGACAATTTTACATACCTCTAACTTTCTTTAATATTGATTGATAGTTTAGATAAATATACTAATTATAGTCTGTAAGGTACAGCCTATATATTACACACTATTTATATACACACAGACTGTATATTTTAATATAGTCTGTATATATGGAATACCTAAACTATTGATACAGCAGAGAATGGAAAGTGCAACACTTCAGGTGTTGTAATTCAAGTGACTCTTTGTAGTAGAATTGTTCCAAGATGTCAGAAAGTGAGATTTCAGATGAACCCCCTGAGTTTGGGCTTATTCCCAAGTACACCTAAAGCACAGCACAAGGATAAAGTATTCTTCTGCCCTTCAAAAACAAAGTAGGTCAGCATGACCTGGTCACACTTCCTGACATGCTTACGCTGGCCAAGTATTGCAGACTGTAAGGGGGAAAATTTAAATATACATCCAGCAGAAGCTTTTCCATAAGTTTGCTATACTGTTACATATAGAGCCAGAGGCAGCAAGCAGAGGTGAGAAACAAAACGTGAATTCACAGCTTTTAACTGTTTATCAGGAGGAGACTTGACAGGGTGCTTGGTTGCATGGTTTAGTTGGTTGGGTGACAGGTTGGACACAATGATCTTGAACGTCTCTTCCAACCTGGTTTATTTTATTCTATATTTAAATTACCTCTGCCTCAATCCTAATCTAGAGATCATCTTCATCCCACACCAATAGAATGCAGAAGCAATTTTATTTTTAAAAGAAACATTAATTTTCTTCATGTTTGCTTCTTACTATATTGAATATCTTTGCTCTTCAAAAGCAAAACTCCAAGATGCCACCTCACAGGACACACAACCTTACATATGCTGTTAATATGAAAAGTACATCATTGACACACTTTTCATGAAGATTTGCATTAAGGTTTGTTTTCCAGCAGGAAAAATGAGATAAAGGCAAAAAAATAGCAGAAAATCTTCTGTGTTTCTAGGATGAAAACAATACAGAAAGTTCATATAAGAAAAGATTAACAGAGGACTGAAACTTTAAAACATAGCTGAAGAGTAGGTTATAACAGGATGTAAATTCTTTCACCTTTAAATAATGTATTTAAAAATCAGTTCAGATGTATCTGTTAAAAACAGATCCTTTGAATGTTCTTCTGTAGCCTACAGTATAACCAAAGTCATGGCAAATCCTACCATCTATCTCCAAGTAACATAGAGGTGGACAATCTGTTCTTGCAAAACCAGCAAACACACTAACATCCTCTAACGTGATCCTTGACTGAACTGTGGATGATAGCATTAGTAAGATTTACTAACCAGAACAGACCATCACCACATTTAGCGATTTGATTTAGCTGTACAAAGGCTCAGCTTGTCACAACTTGAAGTCAATATTCAGTACAAGACTCAGTCATACTCTCTAATGTAAAAGAAGGTTCATACATACACTTGCAGAATAAAATAACTGTGTAAGAACAGAAATGGTTTCCAATTTTCTGTTCCACCAAGTGCCAAAACAGAAGAATACAAGGAAAGAGGTTAATCTTTTCAGTGTGCTGCAGGAAATCTGCCCTGAGTTACAAATTGTATGGCAATGATCTTGAAATCCTTGCATAGCACCTACTTGGAAAACAACAGTAGATCATTTTTTTGAAGTTTAGGTCAAGTTCCTCAGAATCCTTTCTAATATCTGTCTTCCATCACTTGCCTGACCAGACCAAGTTTGAAATAGATAACAGTACCTACAGTACTTGAGGCTCACAATGAAGCATCTGACAACGTTCATGGAGACAGTCTGGATAGTGTCTTTTTGTAGATAAAGAAGTTCAGTTTGTTGCAAGCAATAAATTGACTTTCCCTAAAGAATTCAGATGGTTAGATACCAATTTGATGAATGCTGTACCAGCCTTATGTGGAAGGTGCAAGCAAGCAGTTGTTGTACTCACCAGTTATGAAAGAAATCAGATTCTTTTAACATTTAATTTGCAAGAGGATATTTATTAAAGTGACATCACACCTACACATGACAAATATTCTACTGGGCTAGTATGCTTGCATGCTCAATTTACCAGAAAGTGCATCAAAAGCAATCATGAAGTCATGGCCAGCCAGTAAAAATGTATTTCAATACTCTGCATTCCTGAACTGCACAACAACCTTCTTAATGTTCTGTACAATGGATGGCAAAAAAATCCAAACAAAGCCAAACAAAAAAAAACCCACCACTGTTGAACTGGTATCCTTTTCCCTCAAAAATGTCCTCATTTCCTGACTACCTTAAAGTGTTGCAAGTTCCTAAATATTGTACACCCTGCAGTTAGTTCCTGTCTAGTTTTTACAGTACTTGGAGTCACTTGACAACTGGACATAATATTTGTACTTCTAGTGCTGAAAGCAGCCATGGTAAGGTACTTTTAAATCAAACTGCCAAAACCAGTATCAATTCCAAATGAAAACCCAGTAGCCTACATCACTTAAACACACAAAGAAAACAAAACACAGAAATGTTCTTTAAAATACTATGTCTCACAGAATTGTTTTGATGATAGTATTGGAGGATACTTTCACAAACACCTCACATCATTTCATGCAACACTCAGACAGCCACAGTTGGAATGTCTGATTGCACAAGTCCCAGTGCTCTGCTAAAGCATGCTCTTCCCTCGAAATTCTGCTCAGAGAATTTAAAACTAAGACAAGTCTGGAGAGTGATGTTGCAAATTTGAAGCCTAACCATATCAGTTCACCCAGTAGTAAAACTCCGGATTCACGTCGGACATGGCCCGCGATCATCTATCTCATCAATTACTTATGGGGTGTAAGATGGAGTCTATAGAAGCTTTTTACAGATACAGTAAGCCATATGATCCCTAAAACAGAAAAGACCCAGCAGGCCAAAGAGACAATACCCACACTGCATGACACACCCATGAGAAGCTTATCTACTGAAACAAATATTTAGCCAACTTCAAACAGCTACATGAATTGACAGAAGTTCCAAATGCTTCATCATGTGCATATGGCATCTCTTGCTTAGTACTTTCAGCCTCTAGACCAGACTGTATTTTACTGGAATTTCATAGTTCATTATGTATTAGTTCTGCATGCAATGAAGCACCTGTGGATTTACATCCAGCCTGCTGCAGGGAAAGAAAAGACAAACTATTTTTCCAGAAGCAGTAGAGGATTAAGCCAAGAGGTTGTCTCTTTATCCTGTCACTGTTTTCAAAGGCAATGCCATTTCAGCTAATGGGGAACAACTACAAGGCACATGTTGATCCAGTTCATTAAAACACAAACAACTCTTAAAAAAAGATATGGGTAGGAGCCATTGTAACACAAATTCATTCACCAATCTGTCTCACAACATGGAGTTACACCAGCACAATCAGAGCAGCAGAGAAATGCACTGGAGGATGATGGCAATGCTCAAGCAAGCATTTAGAAAGATAAAAAGTCCACATGAAAAAAACAAACAAAATTAGACAGCCAACCATAACTGTAGACATATCTAAGCATGCAAATTGTTGAAGTAGTATCACAGAATCACAAAACGTTAAGAGGTTGGAAGGGACCTCCAGCAATCAAGTCCAACCCCCCCTGAGAAAGCAGGATCACCTAGGGTAGTCCACACAGGAATGCATCCAGGCAGGTTTTGGAAGTCTCTTGAAAAGGAGACTCCACAACCCCACATCAGGCAGCCTCTTCCAGTCTCTGGCATCCTCACTGTAAAGAAGTTTCTCCTCATGTTGAGGTGAAACCTTCTATATTCAAGTTTGTGTTCATTGTTCATTGTGTTCATAGGGAGGAAGAACCTCCCTACACCTGCTAGACATGCTTTTCTTCATGCCCCCCAAGATACAATTTGCCCTCTTGGCCACAAGGGCACATTACTGTCAAGAACTGGCTCCTTCAGCACAAGGAGAGAAGAAGAAAGTAAAGTAAGCTTGACACCAGATATCACCTTACAAGAATTTAAAGATGAGCTCACAGAAGTTACCAGTAACAGTGATAAAGCTACAAAACTAGTCACAAATCATTGTTATTTGATGTCTCATACAACAGAAGCTTAGACTGGTTATGCCTCGGGCCAGCCTGAAACAATGACTACTACAACAACCCAGGAAAATGTGGTGTTGGTTTGGTTGTTTGGTTTTGTTTAGGGGGGGGGTGGGGGTTGTTGGAGCTTTTTGTTTGTTTGTTTGGGAAGAGAGGGGGGGTTTGTTGTTTTTAATCAGACTTGACTTTACAGCTACAAAAAAAACACAAGAGAATGATTCAGCTCAGTGAATAAAAGCTTCTCCCTTCCTTCGGGCCAAAAAGCAGTGACCTTCAATCAACCTACAGGAACTAAATTAATCTATGAGGAAAGAAGTATCCTTTAGTAAGTTTAGTAAATCCATTTTGCCCTCAAAGCATACCTCTGACCTTCTCTGCCCTTTCTTGTAAACTTGTCAGAAGAAAACCACAACACATGAAACTCTGTTCAAGTACTGAAAGTGAACAGCCAAGCATTGTGTCTTTCACTAGAGAGCCGGGAGAGGTGGGTCAAACACCCTAGCAGGTCTCCAAGCAAAAACCTTGTGTACAATTCCAAACCCAAAATTTCCTCCTTCCCTCTCTGAACAAGATGCCAGTCTAAGAGCATCCCATCTGGGTTTTCAGAAAGGCCAGCTGTGGAGCATCTGCTATCTACTATAACCACTGTCAAACTGCTATTCATGCCACTTATTCAAGTTTTTTACCTTACAACTCACAGCTTGTGCAGTTGCAGCTTGCAGCATTAAGACATTTAGGATCACTGTATGAGAGGTTTAGGGTTTCAATGGAAAAAAAAATAAAAATGAGCTAATACAGTGCAGATGTTTCATGTCCAGAGCTCTTTCAGCCCTATCATATGTAGGCATTGATAAAAATTGATAAATTGTCCATAGATCATAGTATCATAGTATCAGTCAGGGTTGGAAGGGACCACAAGGATCATCTAGTTCCAACCCCCCTGCCATGGGCAGGGACACCCCACACTAGATCAGCCTGGCCAGAGCCTCATCCAGCCTGCTCTTAAACACCTCCAGGGACGAGGCCTCGACCACCTCCCTGGACAACCCATTCCAGGGCTTCACCACTCTCATGGGGAAGAACCTCCTCCTCACCTCCAGCCTGAATCTTCCCACCTCCAGCTTCATTCCATTCCCCCTAGTCCTATCACTCCCTGAAATCCTGAGAAGTCCTTTCCCAGCCTTCTTGTAGGCCCCCTTCAGATCCTGGAAGGTCACAATGAGGTCACCTCGGAGCCTTCTCTTCTCCAGACTGAACAGCCCCAACTCCTTCAGTCTGTCCTCACAGCAGAGCAGCTCCAGCCCTCTGCTCATCCTCATGGCCCTTCTCTGGACACCTTCCAGCGCCTCCACATCCCTCTTGTAACAGGGGCTCCAGAACTGGAGGCAGTACTCCAGGTGGGGTCTCCCCAGAGCTGAGCAGAGGGGGAGGATCACCTCCCTTGACCTGCTGGCCACACTTCTCCTGATGCAGCCCAGGTTCTGATTGGCTTTGCAGGCTGCAAGTGCACACTGAGAGCTCATGTTGAGCTTGTTGTCCACCAGCACGCCCAAGTCTCTCTCCTCGGGGCTGCCTTCCAGCCAGTCCCTGCCCAGCCTGGATTTGTGCCTGGGATTGCCTCGACCCAGATGCAGGACCCTGCACTTGCTCTTACTGAACTTTAGATAACTCTGAAAATTAACACCAACACACAACCACTTATCTAAAACACACACACACACACACACCCCCCACAGAATTAATTACAAGATCAGCAAAGAATTGCACATTAGAGGCAGGAGTGATGCAAATAAAGTTCAAAAGGATACAAATAGCTCTAGCTACAGTAGCAAGGGAAAAAAAAAGTCTGATTAGCAAAACAAAATTTAATGAACTACCACAGTTAACGATAGTCACAACTAAGGCAGCCTACACAAAAGTAAGTTGGGAAAAGCTGAGCGAGTCTACCATAATTTCACAGACAGTAATTTGCACTAGGCGAAGTCATGGGAACGGATTGGATTAGCACCAATTGCATAGCAATGAAAGGCAGGAGTTCTCAAAGGAAGAAAGAGACATGCAAATTATTGTCAGAGATAATGATTTCCTTTCGGGCTGCAGAGATTATCCCAGTTTGTTTCACTAACTGAAGCGGGAGAGAATTATCAACACTTCTAATACTCTGGGTTCGATAGAGGAAAGTGAGGAGCAGTTGTCAGGAAGCCTTTGATGTTTAAAACGTGACAGCAAATATTTTCACAGCTCAGTTGGAAAGCAAAAAATTAGGTAAAAGATTTTTGACCCTAATATTTTTTTTATTTTTCTTTCAGATTGCCTTTCCTTCCCTCCACCCAATCCTTCAAGTACTCCTCCAGGTTCTTGTTGCTCCTACAGGTACACCCATAGCTTACCGAGGTACCTGTTCAATCTCAGGGGACACAGTCTCAAGCTGTGCCAGGGGAAGTTTAGGCTAGAGGTGAGGAGAAAGTTCTTTACTGAGAGCGTCATTAGTCATTGGAATGTGCTGCCTGGGGAGGTGGTGGAGTCCCCATCCCTGGAGGTGTTCAAGAGGAGATTGGATGTGGCACTTGGTGCCATGGTCTAGTCCTGAGGTCTGTGGTGACAGGTTGGACTTGCTGATCCTCGAGGTCTCTTCCAACCTTGGTGATACTGTGATCTCCTAATCGTGTTTCTAGCACACTGAGAAACAACTTGCAGCTTGGTTATACACTAATGACTTTTGGGGGTGTGTTTTAATGTGGGAAGAACTGCATTAAAAATTTCACTAGATTCATGCTAAGGAGACTGGGAAAAAGAAATATAGGAATGCAAGGCCAAATTAGTTTTGACTGTTCATACTAATATGTCAATATTTATGTTGAATGGCCTGAAGAAACTACCACTTATTTAGTTCAATAGTTCATCTCTGGTAACATAAATAATGTGAGCTACTGGTTTGGTTAGTGAATTAAATGTTATTCTTCTTTACCACAGTTTAATGAAGTTCTCCTAGATATGTATCTATATATCTATACATCTCTCTATATATATATATTTATTTATTAAATTCTCTTAATGTTTTCAGTAAAATAGATGGCTACCTATCAAGGATCCAAACCCACAAATTCCAAATTCTATCTAAATGGATTTCATTCATTCATATCTCCACATCATCCAAATGTTAAGTTCCTAATATTGTTTCTTCTCACCAGAGGAACAGCCAAGCAGAAGTAACCAGAAAGATCTGCTCACATCCATAATGAGAATACCTTCCTGATAGCTTGGTGTCATGAAAAAAAGCCCCAAACCAACAAAAACCCAAGTGTCTCTGGAGACTTTGCCCAATAGTGAAGTCCACATAAAAATACAGAAATTAACTGTCCCCATCAATTATTTGTATCATTGTTTGAAAACTGGTTGCCTTAAAAACAGCAGGCTAAGAGAGCCCCCTCAGGAAAAGCACAGTACATGTACATCACCTTCTACTCCCAGAACCCTCTATTCTCATGCATAATGATTCTTAATTCCTTCCTTACAGCTATGGAATAACTTTCTAACTAGAATTCTGGCAGGACTTCAGAAGGTCATCAGCCTCAAACTATTTCTTGTTGACTACAGACGTGTAGCTCAAAGAAAAGTAACACATTCTCCACTGTGATCACAGCCCCTTCTAAGGAAATGATTGAGAACATCATGGAATCCTAAAATATTTACCAAGGATGTATTTTAGAAGCTGCTGCTGACAACTTTACTATTCCTGTGAATGTGTTTTACAGCACGACTTTCTCCCAGTTTTGAAATATTACTGCCTTATTTGGGAACAGTGAGACCAAACTCTTGCACAGGAGCAAAGCTCATAAATTGTACAGAGCGGAACGTAGGTAAATTCTGCATATTCCTTCATTACCTGTTACGACCTTTAATTTACAGCATGATGACAGACTAAGACAAAGTGAGAGCTTCAAGGTCCTGAAGAGTACCAGCACAAGGTAGTTCAATGCCAAACTGAGAATAAGCACCTGAAAGTTTGTGCTTTCAGATGAACAACAGTGCAGAGAAATGCACCCTTGCTAGTCCAGTGGAAGCAATGAACCTTTTAAGCCAGTTCCATCCCTGCATTGTTAGATTTTTCACCTTCTAATGTGGTTTTATACAGGAACTTGAACAGGTTGCCTCTCACAGTTAGGCATATATGTATATGAATTAACCCTCAAAACTAACCTGCTCAAGGACTGGCAGCAGCCATATCAAGTACAGAAGATGAGCATGTTCCTGAACCCAGACAATGATTTAACATGTCTTGGAATTTTATTTCTTATGTCCAACTCGAGGCCCCGTCCCTGGGGATGTTTAAGACCAGGCTGGATGAGGCTCTGTCCAGCCTGATCTAGTGTGGGGTGTCCCTGCCCATGGCAGGGGGGTTGGAACTAGATGATCCTTGTGGTCCCTTCCAACCCTGAATGAAACTATGAAACTCCTACATCCTTGTTCACATGCAGTAATAATGTGGCCTAGAAAATCCTAACCTCACAGAAGCCAGTCATAAAAAACATGCTATTTAATCTACACCTCAGAACACCTCCAGAGCTGGGGACTTATTCTTTCCCCTGTCAACATCCTGGGGTCCATTTCCTTTCAGTACTATGTAAGAATATAAATATTTACTAAAAATAGTTCAGCATGAGGATGAGTCACAACATCATGTCCTTAGAGGCTAATTAAAAGTAAAGTCATTCTGATTAAGTGTTACAATAACCATCCAATAATCAAAACAAATAGAATTACACCTTGAGTAAGTACTATTTAATGCAAGAACAGCTGAATCATCCTCCAAGTTTCAAAAAGGTCCCACTGAGTGCACAGCTAATTTCACTGCTTATAATGGGTTACACATCATAACAAAGTTTAAGATATTACCTCTTGCTCTTGGAAACAAGTTTCAGTGTGTGTGGGACATGAACTTAATGAAATTTTGCTGAAGAACCCACTCATCACCAGTCAGTTGCTATATATAATGAACTGAAAAAAACCTGGCCAAAGTAGGCACTGCTCCACGTGCTAAGCAGACCCAGCACAGGCTGCTTTGGTGGGGAATTTTCTTTGACCTTGGCTTACACAAGCCCACAGGACAGAGCGCCTGGTATTTTTCATGCAAGGTTAGTGAATACACATGTAAGCAGAATGATTCCATATCACAAACCACTCCAGTTAATACCACATGCCCCCTGAAGAGTTAGAAGATGCCTATTGCAGGCAAAGAGTGACTGAAACTGGACACTTCCTTTAAAGGATCAACTTTTCTTTTTGTTGTTGTTGTCAGATTAACCTGAATGATAAGATTAGACAATAATTTCTGGGAACCATGAGGGCAGATACAGAGTAATATTAAACAGATGGCTCAGCCTTTTGCTCCTCCACAAGCCTGAAAGGCAAACTTTTTTTTTCCTCTCCCTTTTATTTTTTTCCCCAAATAACTCAGTGCAACAAATCTGATCTTTAGCAACAACATTTCTATTTCTAGATGAATTTTCACAAGAATGTGAAGTGTGAAGTGTCTTGATTTCAGACACTTAAAATCAGCCATCACTATTGGGGGGGGGGGGGGCTAACAAACACACACAAGAGTAATTCTTTGCAGGATCATTGCTCAGTGTTAGTGAACAAAATGGTGACACCTCACCATGCTCCTACAGAAAGCCATCACTTGAGTATTCTGCATTAGGACTTCCTAACGAGTCTGCATAACCAAGCCGTAACGGAGCGTCCAACAGACCAGGATGCTCCTCTAGCACATAAGGAGCATGAAAGTCTCCCCCAGATTCCCAAGAGGGAATCAAACTGTGCATTCCTCTCAATACACATAATTGAATTGCTTTTTGAAAGAAAAAATAATTTTTTTTTCAACTCAAGGAACACTTCCCAGTTTGGAAGGCAACAGAAACACACTGAACATGTACCTGGGGCCCCACTACACGAGTGTTTTCTTGGACATTTTCTAGTATTCACAATGCTTCAAACAAAAACAGTAAGCAAAAGAAAAATAAAAGGAAAAGAAAACTTGTGGAAAAATTCCAAAAGTAGTAAATAATTTGTTTTTTAAAGTGATAAAAGCTTGCTCACCATAGAAGCCTTCCTACAAAGGACTGTGTAAATTGCCAAAATCAAACAGAGCCTGTCAAGAGCCAACTATAGAATAGAATAAACCAGGTTGGAAGAGACCTTCAAGATCATTGTGTCCAAACTATCATCCAACACCACCTAATCAACTAACCCCTGCAACCAAGCACCCTGTCAAGTCTCCTCCTGAACACCTCCAATGATGGCGATTCCACCACCTCCCTGGGCAGCCCATTCCAATGGGCAATCACTCTCTCTGTGTAAAACTTCCTCCTGACCTCCAGCCTGAACCTCCCCTGGCGCAGCCTGAGACTGTGTCCTCTTGTTCTGGTGCTGGCTGCCTGGGAGAAGAGACCAACCTCTGCCTGTCTGCAACCTCCCTTCAGGTAGTTGTAGACAGCAATAAAGTCACCCCTGAGTCTCCTCTTCTCCAGGCTAAGCAACCCCAGCTCCCTCAGCCTCTCCTCATAGGGCTGTGTTCCAAGCCCCTCACCAACTTTGTTGCCCTTCTCTGGACACGCTCCAGCAAGTCAACCTCCTTCCTAAACTGAGGGGCCCAGAACTGGACACAGTACTCGAGGTGTGGCCTAACCAGTGCAGTGTACAGGGGCAGAATGACCTCCCTGCTCCTGCTGGCCACACTGTTCTTGATGCAGGCCAGGATGCCATTGGCCCTCCTGGCCAATGGCAGGAGGGCCAATGGCCCTATGGCCCTATGCTGTTGTGAGCTCTCTATGATAACCAATTGATGTTCTTTCTCCAGTTCTTTTTTTTTTTTTGTTAATTATTTTTGTCAGAAAAGTTTTCAGCAACCCCAACTGCAATGAAGGTTCAGAACAAACAGGAGAAAAATAGCAGGTTGTACAATTGGGTAGTTATTGTAAAGTTGTGAGGTATGTGCTCATTAGCTTCAAAGAAGCTGTGATTTACTATAGTAAACTCCGCCCCACTAGGAGTATTTCAAAGAAAACTAGTTGAATTTCAATCTCCTGCCAATGTGTACTCAAAAACTGTGCTTTTGTACTTAGGTACATTGGAATAAGTATTCTGATACTTAATTCCTCTGGAAGCTAATGTATTAAATAAAAGCAGTTCTAATAATTCTAAGTATTTGATATTCTATATGGATGTAATTTACAGTATGGGTCATAAAAGAAGTCATGATAAAACCTGGGACAATGTTCTTTTACCAGCTGAACCTGACACATAATGTAGATAGGACAGTTAGTATTTAAGCTTCTCCTGTAGCAAGAATAGTCATACTCTTGGCTTTAGTTGGGTTTATGGAGGGGAAAGGGGAAGGGGGGGAAAAAAGGGGCAAAGATACAGTACTAAATTGCCAATCCAGCCACAGAATTTTGTTGGTCCAGCAGTGATTCCCTCACTGCTGCCTGCAAAATGAAGTCTTGAGCAGCTAAGTGACATTAAACGAATATGCGTGAGCACTGAAGTTACAAATAAGGTTTTTCCTTGCAAAAAATCTCAATCTGATGAACAAAATGCTTGAGAGAATATTACATGGATGTTACTGTTTTCTAACCATTTCTCCTCTGAACTCAAATATATAGAGTAACAGCAGATAAAACCCAGCTATTGACTGTAACTTAAGAGGGAATAAACATAAACTTGCAGTTGCAGGTGCATCGTATCATTACTAAATTGGGAAGGATTCTATTAAAATCTATGTCTACCTCGCAGTTAAGTATAGACCATATGTTTACCCTTTCCATAGAATTCCTCTTGACTTCAAAAAGTTTAGTGTTTGTAGACTGTTTGTCTACAGTC
Organism: Melanerpes formicivorus; assembly: GCF_026170545.1. Lineage (NCBI taxonomy): Eukaryota > Metazoa > Chordata > Aves > Piciformes > Picidae > Melanerpes > Melanerpes formicivorus. Next base: position 2,024,461 of record NW_027142390.1, read on the forward strand.
CAAACATTTTATACAAACAGAAAAGTAGCTTTCAGTAACTTAGGGTGAGTAAGCAGATCAGTTCAAAGATTTTTACTCTTCTAGGCTGGACAGAAAATATGAGCAGTATGACTTTACATGACAAAAGTAACTCTGCTGCTACAAAACAGAATTTGTTGTCTGTTTTTCACAAAGATTATTTAGAGTTCTTGAGCATGTTACTAAATGTAATATTGCTTCAAGAGCAAAGAGTCATCTCCAACGAAGTAACATTTAGAAATTGCATCTAAAGCAACTCCTAGATTAGTACATTCACACAGGGACTTTTCTTTATATGGAGCTCTGATTACAAGATTGCAGCAAAGCTAACGAGTTCCCAGGGCATGTGATTTTGGAATTCATTGTCTTTTACACCTCCACAAGGAAAACTTCTACAGAATAGCTACTGAAGGGTAAATGCAAAGTAACTGAGAGCAAAATACATTTAATGTATCATTGATTTGCCGTATCAGCAGATAAAACAACTTCAGTGATAAATCAAAGAGACTTCTTTCAAAGAAATACTTAGATCCTGCAATTTTAAGGTATCCCTGTTAAAGCACACAGAAACACTAGGCCACAAGTATCATAGTATCAGTCAGGGTTGGAAGGGACCACAAGGATCATCTAGTTCCAACACCCCTGCCATGGGCAGGGACACCCCACACTAGCTCAGCCTGGCCAGAGCCTCGTCCAGCCTGGGCTTAAACACCTCCAGGGACAGGGCCTTGACCACCTTCCTGGACAACCCATTCCAGGGTTTCACCACCCTCATGGTGAAGAACTTCCTCCTCACATCCAGCCTGAATCTCCCCAACTCCAGCTTCATTCCATTCCCCCTAGTCCTATCACTACCTGAGATCCTGAGAAGTGTTTCAAATGCATATAAAACAAACAAAACAAATGCCATGCCGTAACAAGAAACACACACAAACATTCTTCCAGGTGTTTCGTCCTCCTGCCAGGTTAACTACTATTTGTTGCTTTCATTGCAGAAACTTAAGTAATGCCTTAGGGTCCTATATCGAATTATTGCTTCTGTTTAAGATAGAAAAATGTTTTCTTTCTTAACTATGTCCTTGGAACAGAATTCAGAAATTAATACAGCCAACACTCACACTATATTCTTCCAATACATGTTAGAATCCAATTCACAATATTACATCATTTAAGTCACTGCAAAAGGAGTGACAATTTCAAGCATTTTAGTGACCTGCACAATTAGCATCTTTCCCAGAAAGGTCTTAAGTGTTGACCTGTGCTACTGTATTTTTATTGACAAAACTCATGGTGGTTTTCCTGCAAAATCAGGTCTTTGCCAACAAGCCAGATCAGTTTGGCTTTCTGTGGAAAATATTCTTTCAATTGACACTGGTCAGTGATTAAACCAGGATTATATAATTAAGCTCCTGGTAACTGACTTGCAAAACCATCCACACACCAAAAAATAGCAGTAAAAATAGTACATGCCATTGAGAGCAATTTAGAGTGCTGCAACAGCTGCTGACTTTGAACTGCTCAAGTGTCCCATAGAAATGCTTTTGTGATGTGTAGAAATGTCACTTTTTAGTCACAGGAGAAGTTGGGGGGGGGTTGGTTTTAGTTTTGTTTGTTCATTTGTTTTCTTAAATCAAACGTTTTGGATCCCTATATCAGAATTTGAACAGTAGCATTTAAGCAGTGAGCAGACAGACCTATCCAGGATCAGAAAACAAAGAGACGTAGCTGTTGTTGGATGTTACACGTTTGTAAACCTGGTAATTTCTACAAGCCTCTGTAAGCACACGCTCCTCAGAGCATCTCTGCCCATCACCACCCCCAAAACTGTTTCTGATAAAGGAGTTTTGGAAATTCGCCTGTTGCCGAATAATTTACACAGCTTCCTCAAAACCACCTCTTCAGAAGGACATCTCAGCAGCTGAGCAGCTTTGCAACTAAAAATATTAAAAGATTAATTACTCTTATGATTGCAATCTATGCTCATACACTAACTGTAGCTCTCTAAACACAGCCAGTGGCAGGTCACAGGCTCTGCAAGCAATGTCCTGGGTCTCAGGGGAAGCCCTCTCAGACTCTGTCAGAACTTAACCACGTGATGCTTTCTTTTCACTTGGTTTAGCTGTAACAGCAATTCCAACTGCCACAGAGCCATGCCTGATTGGCTTTACTTCTGCTTATTTTCATATAGCATAACCTTAGTTGTATAAAGACAGGCAGGACAAGTGTTTAGTTTATGCAGAATGAAACATCTATGATTAGTGTGAAGGAATACAGGCCTGGTATGATGGTAGAGGCCTTTAAAAGTGGAAGGACAGGCTGGAAGGTAGAGATGTGTGGGCATGAGATGAAGGAGGGCAAGCACAGGCTGACAGTGGTGGATACAAACAATTCATCTGTGATGTGTTGAAGCCATGCACACTTGAGAGTGGGGCTAACCACCTCAGGGGAAACAGAGAATAAACAAGTACATAGCTTGTGTAAGATCTGACGTAAGTCACAGACCACTGAAGAAAGAGTAAGACGTGAAAGTAAAAGCAAACATAAAAATAATCCCTAAGTACATGAAAATGCACTCCCAGAATGAGAAAGAAAACACCACACAGACCCCAAGTCACACATGCAACAACACAGAAGCTTTAGCTCTGCTGTCATAGGAAAGACCTGCCCCTGCATTCTGCCAGTAGCAGAAGTTTCAGGAATATAAGCACAAAGGCAGGTGCCCTAAAGCCAGGCTTCCATGCTATATCAGTACCTGTGCTTCAAATGTAATGAAACATTTACCTAGCACAGAACAGGAAAAGTAATCAATAAGATCCAATTACACAGTATATTTAAAAGATCCCTGGTAACACATTCCAGCGTTGAATACTTCACTTACACATCTAAGCAAGTCTAAAACTACAGCATGAACACACTCCTCCATTCTCTTGGCACTGCAGCAGCAACCAGCAAAATCAACTGCTCTCAGATCAGCTTGCAAGACCACACATATATGTCATTTTGGTTTCAGAGGGGCTGTACTTTACTTGCTAATGAAGGGCACTCACAGTAAGTGAATGGAAAAAAAACCCCACCACACCCACCCCAACTCTGTGTTTAAGATGCACTACTGACCAGAGAGTCAGGACTGACCTGGAGCTCCTTTTGATGACCAAAGCCATTCTTACAAAAATGGTACTGCTACTGTACAGAACGAACATCTGACAGGATGCAGATTATTACACAGTAATTTAAAGGTCATATGTGCCTCCTGTAATTATGAATTAGCATTTTAATTAAAAATAAAGATCTTGTCCTATTTTTTTCCCTAAACCTATTTAATTAAACACCCCAGGACTATGAAGAAGCTCTTCTGGTTTACTACTGAATTACTTCAAAAAAAGACTAGTGAAATTTCATGAGGGGGCACTTCAGTTTCTGCTGTTTTTTCATACTTGATACTGGTCACTTATTGCTAGCAGTGCTTTTACGGTTACAGAATCTCCCTTTAGGTTCCTTTCCCTCTAGAAGGACCAGCAAAACGTGCCTGGGGAAGTACATTTTTACTGTATGATTTGCTATGGCCAAAGCCTTGCTGCATCAGCAGAACAGCACTAAGATGACACAGTAAGAGCAGCCTCTCAGCACGTGCTTTCTCTGCTGCATCCACTGACAACAGCAAATGCGTTTCTATCACCTACACAGTACCTGTTTCCTACACATCACTAGCTCTCTATGATACTAAGCACTCAGAATCACTTCTCAGCAGTACCCAGCTCTGTCAGCTTTGGTCTGATACAACCTTTCTGAGCACAACTACCTGTTGCCAAGACTCAGGTTTCAAAAGAAAAGACTTTTATACTGCTGATTAAAGAAGTTGAATTCATCTGAAGAGTGCCTGACAACATCGTTTATATTTCATAATCAGATCAAAACACTAATAGCTTCTCACACCCCTGAGAACATTGTAAAATCAATGTGCAAATACATGTAAGGAAACTACAAACAGTGCTGGGTTTTACAATCAGACATATCAATGATGGGGGTGGAGGCAAACGTACCTCACAAAACACGTCACAAACAGAAGAGCTTTATCCTGCTGTGTGCTAAGTATACAGTAGATCACAATACCATTACTGACCTCAACCTCTGACAATGTCAACAGAGAGCAGATGCTCTATTACTGGCAAAGCACGCTGTTCCTCAAGATAATGGCAGCTTGACACAACATGCTTTAAATTATACCCACACTTCCACATGCAAGTATGTAGACTGTTACAGGCATTAGTCACCTCACCTCACAAAATAGGGAAAGAGAGAAGCTGTTCCTAAATGAAAACTGTGCCCATTTAATAATGCACAAACAAAAAAAATAATTGAACTCCCAAGAGCAGAGGAGCTCATTTCATTGCATGTATGCATCACAAGATAATTTCTGATTACAGGAGAAATTAAATGCAATCACCTATTTGCATTGGTACTTAGAAAAAAAAAACCCAATTTGTTTTTCCCCTTCAGATACTATGTGGGATTTTTTTCACCCCCCCTCAAAGTCAGGACAAAAAACAGATATCATTCTAGAGCTGCAGAATTAGTCAACATCAGTATAACTAAAAGAAGAACTTGGCAACATGTCTCTTCATGCCTTGTATAGCATTAAAGGTACCATCTGTGCACTTAAATTGATAATAATGTCTCATTCCCAAATGTTACATGCTCATGTATTAAAGCTTCTACACTGCATATGCACTGAAGCATAAGAAAAAGGCATTCATTCTGAATTACCTGAGCTAGTACCATTAACATTTTTGCCATGTGCTAATATAAGTACCATTTATCCACAAAACAGAAGTGGTCCGCAGAGGGCAAAAGCAAAACACACAAAAACCCCTAGGCTTCCATTGCCAGGATTTCAGTTCTTTTCCTTCACTTATGCTCAAATTGCATCCCTCCACAAATGAAGAAAGCCTCACAGCATTCAAATGCTGCTGTGTATTTACCGAAAAAGACAACACTAGACTGCAATCCACCATAGGCAGCTTCATACAAGCGCTTCTGCCTGGTTTAGTCCAATCGTTGCTGTTGTGTAATAATCTCTGCCACCTCCTCTACTTCCAATAAAAGGAGAGAGATTCTGGTTGCAGGATCCCTCACAGAGGGGAGTCTTTGTCAAATAGAGATTACGTGTCGCACTTGAAAATGAAACTGTGGGCGCACATCTTCTGGATCCAGCTGCAGAGCAAAAAGGAGAACCCCATTCATCCTATTCTTAGCTGCTCATCACTGCTTAGTTTGGGGAAAAAGGGAGGCTTATTGTTTAAACTGTTTTAGTTAACTGATTTTGAATCATTAGGGTAGGGAATAACCACAGCAACAGTTCAGCTGGTAGATACAAGACAGTGGTTTCTACCAGCAAAGGAGACATCAGCCTGAATTCTGATACACTAGTATTTTTATAACTACTCATAATACCTTTTATATGCATAATTGAGCTTGGCTTCAAATCTGAACATCAATCAACACAGTACAGAACAGTTGCTAAATCCTGTGCACATGAGTTTATATATTTATACCATTTTTCCCCAATATATTCTATCTTTCAAGCTAAAGGTCATACCAAACTTTAAAAGGGCTTGGATTTAATTAAAAAAGTATAAGGACTTAAGGGGGGGAACTAAGGCTTTTCATAAGACATCTTCTGAATATGCAACCATAAATGCTTTATATAATCTTTGTATCTATAATATTCATGATGCAAATAAGTCCTATCTAACCTTTTCAACAATTCTGAATGTTCTGGAAGTGCTTAGAATTTTCCAAATGTTAGTAGTTTTCTTCTCTCTCTCTTTCTATTTCCCTCCTTACTCCCCAGCCTCACAAAAACCACAGAATCCAGATAAGGTCATTTAGCTTGCAAGAATCAGAACTGGAAGCCCAGAACTGAATGCCTAGACTACTACTAAGCAAAACCCTTTACACTTTTAGTTTCTCATTACTTCATTTTATCAAACAATTTATCTAGAAAGCTAAATTTCAGTGCAAAGAACTTATACTTTATGTCATTATTTACCCTTCAATCCATACATGACTTCACAGAAACAATCAACATGCAAAAAGATCAGATTTGTATCACCTCAACACACCATAAGCAAACTCCTACTCTCCTTCCACCCTGAAAAGTAGCTTGGTACAAATGTAAACAAATCTATGCCACTGAAAATAATTTTGATCTTGCTTTCCTGGTAAGTACCTAAACCCTTCATTCCAGCAGGTATTCCAGCAGGTGTTCCAGCAGGTAAAAAAGGAATAAAGCTAGCATCCAAGACTACAAAACATCATTTGTCTATATAATTCTTACTAAAAAGAGCAGGTTCTGTTAAACCCCTCATTTCTGCTCAGGTAGCTAGGACTTTGAAGAATGCTTTGTTGGTAACATGTGCTCATCACGTACTAATAAAATAAAGGAAGTCAAGATATAAACTTCTGATGTTCAGCAGCACTATATACCATCATAGAAAGATTCCCTGTGTCAGCTTTTAGATACCAACAGTTATATATGCAGAAAACCAATACAACTATGAATCTCTTCTGACTGAATTCCAGAGTCATCCCTATGTGGAAACTTTAATGGTACAGAATGTCCATTCACTCTCCTGAAGGGTAACCAGCTCCTGGCCATTAGAGTAACTAACTTCACATCAACAACTGAAGTCAGATGACTTATTGCACAGCCATCATAAACAAATAGATCAAATGCAATATTTATACATAACTCCCATGCTGGCACATATGGACCTTTGAAATTAAACTACAATGGTTTAAAATGCCAATAGCACCAAAGACTGAGTTTAGACAAGTGGAAAGTGTTTCTATGCATATATATTAGAAATAAATCAGTTTGTGACTGAAAAAAATTGAATCAACCCAGCTCTCAATTTTTAAGGAAACCACCTTTTGCTGTACCAAAGTAGCAAAGTCTACCTAACAACATAGCTGCTTCCCACTACCTACCATTTTCTTGGTTAATACCAAAATGCAATCAATACTAAGGCCTCCCCTGTGGCTTTCAACAATACTCATTTCTAAATACTTTCTCATTTCAACAGCATGATAAACTGGGACACTGCCCAGGACCTGAGCAAAATACTCAGATTTATTACATGTTTCTAAACAAATGCTAAACACCAGCAATTATCACCAAATATGCTGCCACAGATTTAGATAGAGCATGAAAATTGTCTGAAGTAATACATTTGGTTTACTCTGAATTCAGTTCTAAAGAACTGTGTCAGCCTCAACTTTAGTGTAGCTCCCAATTTATTATTCACTTACAGGCTTCCATATTGGTTCTGCATGGAGATCTAATGTGGATCCTTTTTAACTCTATTAAATATCTTAGAGAATCTGTATGTTTGATTCCCTGGCTGTAAAGGTAGAAAAAGGAACCTAGAGTTCTGATGCTGGTCCTTCTTAAACCCAACTGTAAACTGTCAGAAGCATTAATCAGCCTCTAAAGTCACATAAGTGGGCTCCCATTCTTATATCTTTGTTTTGTTAGCAAGTGAGATGATAAATTCGGTCAAACAGTCATTGCTAGCTTCACCTTATGAGAGGAGCACTATAATTAGCATAAATAACACCAATCAGAAAGAAAAGCAAGTATCAGACAATCCACCAAGTGTCAGGTAGCTAGGAAATGGTGGTGACCCTTATCATGATTTTCCTTTCAGCATAAAGTAAACTAAGGATATATTAAATGTCTTCTAATTGCACAGTGGTAGAAGGCATATTTTTCTTCACACGTGCTCTACACAGCTCAAGCGGTCACACTACAGAGTTCATGGGCAAGAAGAACAACTCCATAAAGCCAGTCCAATACCCACCACCTAAGACACTACAATATCAATTCAAAGAACAAAAGAAAAACAGGAGTGGAAAGAGAAAGGGAGAGAACAAGAAAAACAGGGAAATGAGAAGACAAACTGAAGATTCATAAACAAGGAATTAGATAAAAGAAAAATCTCAGAGGTAAACTTCAGCATTTGTTCATTTAATCCCTTTTAAATGAAGCTCAGTGTTAAATGAGCAAAGTGTGCAACTTACATTGCCAAGTGACTAATTTTTAATTATTTAACATCTTCAGACATATTGGGATATTTTAAATTATACTTCTAACAGTTACTGACATAAATACACTCATTGAAATCAATAGGACAAGCCAGCTAAATGCCTGTATGTTCATGACCCAGCCTCTTGTTCAATCAGCAATAAACTCTCCCGCATAGCAGGGTGGAAAGCTAGCAGAGAGCATATACTCAAGCAACTCAGAAGAATTTGTTAAGATTTCGACTTATAGAATTCAAGTGCATTGCCCAAATCTCATCATGAATAAGAAGTACACTGACAACTTAATAATAATAATAAACCAGGTTGGAAGAGACCTTCAAGATCATCGTGTCCAACCCATCAACCAATCCAACCCACCCAAACAGCTAACCCATGGCACCAAGCACCCCATCAAGTCTCCTCCTGAACACCTCCAACGATGGCGACTCTATCACCTCCCGAGGCAGCCCACTCCAATGGGCAATCACTCTGTCTGTGTAGAACTTCTTCCTAACATCCAGCCTAAACCTCCCCTGGCGCAGCCTGAGACTGTGTCCTCTTGTTCTGGTGCTGGCTGCCTGGGAGAAGAGACCATCATCCGCCTGTCTACAACCTCCCTTCAGGTAGTTACAGAGAGCAATAAGGTCACCCCTGAGTCTCCTCTTCTCTTGCAGAGGAACTTAGGAAAAATCTAAGCAGATAGTATGAATCAAGTCTGGGATTGTCAGAGTTTGACTTCAGACATACCAAAGACTTGTTTCAATAAACAAACAAAAAAAGGTGCTGCAACAAAGAAAGTTCACCAGACCCAGGTGATTATAATATCCAAAACTTCTCTGTATGTTTTCTATTCTTGGAATGCTTCAGGGTTCCACTCCACTCACCCCCCCACCCCGAAATGAAGCCTGTAGCTTCCTTCTATATGCAATGTTTATTGGAAGCAAAAGAAAATAGCTAAGTGGGGGAGGGGAAGTGTGAGACTATGATTTTTGTTAAATCATAAACAGTTCTAAGTAAAACAGGAACTGAGGACCACAGCTCACATGCTTGTAAATTCACATTACATGAGAGTTTGACACCTGATATTTAAAGCACTACATGACCTTGAAATCCCCCAACAATGCCAAAAGCATATTCAACAATATAACAAGAAAGCCACAACACCTCAATTCTTGCAGCACTCTGAATAAAAGACAGATAAAATGATACAACATTCCTGTTCATTGTGTCTGCTCCCAAAGTATCCACCTTCCAATAGACTGCCATCCCCCACTCCTCCCTAATTGCAGGTTCAAGTAGCAAAAAACACTGAAAAACTTGTAGGTCATTGACACTTCAACTGTAAAAAGATGATAGATCACATTCTTATCACAGCTGCATATCTGAAATCAACCTTCAAATTGAGGACTATACTGCTAAGACATAAGTATCTCAGATAGGCATTTGCATTTGCTAGTGACCTTTTTAATCCTCAATTATGCAAATAAATTTCAGATTAAAGACTGAAATGCCACAGCACTTGCTTCATGATCTTCCACTCATGAGCTCCCCTTTGCAAACTGCTAAACCTTGTGTTAAATGAAACGTATTATTGCCTTAATCCTCTATACACAGTCACTGTTTAAAACAGATAATTATCATTTCAGCACATCACAGTACTTTTTTTCCCCCCCCTAAAAATATTCCATAAAGCAAGTTCTGCAATACCAGTGTTGATTAAATGTGATACTATCAATCTCATTCTAGAAAAAGATCCCCCCTCAAAAAAAGAGCTACACAGAAGTATCTTAACTCGGCATTGATCGTAGCATTTAATTGGTTTTGACCCTGCAGACAGTCTGGAGAAGAGAAGGCTCCGAGGTGATCTCATTGTGGCCTTCCAGTATCTGAAGGGGGCCTACAAGGAAGGCGGGGGAGGGACTGCTCAGGATCTCAGGTAGTGATAGGACTAGGGGGAATGCAATGAAGCTGGAGGTGGGGAGATTCAGGCTGGAGGTGAGGAGGAGGTTCTTCACTATGAGAGTGGTGAAGCCCTGGAATGGGTTGTCCAGGGAGGCGGTTGAGGCCCCATCCCTGGAGATGTTTAAGCCCAGGCTGGACAAGGCTCTGGCCAGGCTGATGTAGTGTGGGGTGTCCCTGCCCATGGCAGGGGGGTTGGAACTAGCTGATCCTTGTGGTCCCTTCCAACCCTGACTGATACTACGATACTATGACATCTGGTTATAGGAACTTGACATTTCTTTACCAACTATCCAGAAAATCTTTCTCTTGGCCAAAGCTTTGACACAAATTAACATTTTTAATCTGTCAAAGTGTTCTGGTGACAAATAAAAACCCCCAAACCCACTTGTAGACTATAATTTCATGTTCACTGCATTCTTTCTGCGTATGACCCTGATACTAATTCCATGCAAAGTATCCAGTAAAGACTGATATTTCTTTCCCCATCCATCAGCCAAACAAGGGTGGATACATGCACAGAGTTCAAGTTGCAAATTTGTGGTGTAAGATGCTGTTTTCAAGGGATGCTGATGAGAGAGAAAAAGATGTTCTGATAGCTGAGAATAATGCTGCAAAGTTGCAGGTTATTCCCCTAGAGGTAGTCAGCAGATTCATAATAGACACCAAAAGTCTTCCACATTTTCATGGAAGGGTAGACAACAAAGCAGTCATTTTCCCCAGCCTTCTCTCTAATGATTTTTTGAGTATTTATCAGCAATGAAAGTAACCCAGAACATGCTTCCCCCAGCTGTTGTCTACATCTGAAGATAAAAATTGTTTCAATTACAGCTGACTATTGAGCCAAATGAATCGACACTTCTCACTAGTACAAGAAGTGTGCCAGCCTTCAGCACAGAATAACTTCATACTTCTTTTAAAATGGCAAGTTGTACTCCACAAGAATTACAGCAACTTCTAAAGGTGCCCTGCCTGCATTTTGAGGGATGACAGGATAAAACAACCCATAGAACATAAATGTGGAAGCACTATACAACACATTCATTTATAAAGTCTGGGAGATGACTTATGTGCTGCACAATGCATTTCACCGTTTTCCCGTAACTCCACAGTCTCTGGTGAAGATAACACCAGTACAGCAGTACATCCTGCTGCATATCTCATGTGGGTCATTTTGCAAAGTTTTTACTGTTTTCAGGAACTACATCTTCACTGTAGTCTGCCAGCACAAATGTAGCATGACGGTGACTAGTTTCCCTCAGGCCCCACTTAGCACCTGAGCCCAACTTACCCCTGCATCATGAGGACACAGTGCTGATAGAGAACATGCTATCAGGTTTCTACTTCCTCATCCCACTCTGAGTGCATGTCTATGGCCAGTGTAGGACAATAGGAATTACCACTGGCTCCCATGTGCCCTATGGGCAGGTCAGCCTAGGAGCTTTCCTAGATAGAAACCCAAGAGGGTTTGAAGCAAAGGCAACTGAACTCTGCAAGCATCCATCATGGAAATTGTTTTAACTTGTGGCATACTGACATTCAGTCACCAGAGTCCTGGATGCTCAAAGTGTGGGGACATCCAACACACCCAGCTTGCTCATTGATTCCTGTCTAGCCTCCTAAAAGATGCAAATACACAGAGGCACAAAGCTCCCCTGAGAAATAATCATCAAGACACCTCACTGACTCTGCTGACCCCAGACAAGCAATGTAGTTGCTTGAGACGGCTCCTTACATAGCGATCTGTACCACTTTGAGACAAAAGCTTTTGAAACTTATCAGTGATCCAAAAGCATCTTAATGGAGAAAGGAAGTTTTGTAACATAGTTTTATCATTACTGTACTGCCTACATACTGCTACATACTTCAGTTCAGCAGTAGCTGCTGAAGAGAGGAGTTCTCAAAGAAGTAGGACAACCTCCAAACCAGAATTGGTTTATTTTACCAGTAGGTGTACCAGCCCCACCCCCCCCCCCCCAAAAAAATATTTAGGGCCATGAGTGATCATTTTGACTAGTCTACTTACATTAAAACATTCCACATATCAGCTGCTCTGTTTCCTCAGACAGAGGAATCATTCTTGGCTGATATGGTATCACATGTATATTTTTAGACGCTCATAGTATGTATGTATATTTATGTGCACACACACACACACATATATACAGATCTGCCACTGAAATGTCAGCTTCAACAATAACAATCTCCAGAATTAAAATGGCAGACTTCAAAGCAGTAGTTCTGAAGATCTTATCCACTGAGGACTTTCTACACAGTACATTAAATTACATACCAGTGACCACAAAAGAGGAACAACTTATTTTATCTGCAAACAAGCAGAGACACTCCTGGCAAATCAGGAATTTAGAACTAGTAGGAATTTTGCTTTAATATTGAAGGGATTTTTTCGCACTTCTTTACATGGCTTCTTTTTTCACTTTTACGCAGCATTAAGACTCCCTTCCCCTAAATTACAACATTACATTGCTACATAAAAGGCAAACATTTATTTTATTCCAGAGAATCCCCAGTTTGTTTTATGGTAGTTAGAAGTCAGAGAAACTTTCATAATATAGGCAATCTTTAAATGTGTTTCAATGATGAAACAATGGACAGAGGGGGAAGAATGGGAGAAAAAGATGTAGGCATAATTTTGTTGGGTAAAAACAGTAAGTATCCAGACATGAAGGCTGTAAACCAACTGTTAAACAGAATCCCATAGTTTTAGCTTTTGAAGTCTGGAAGACTTTGAAGTTAACTTTACAGACAAGGCATGTTCTCTGAGATGACTGTGTCCCTTGCTTGTTGTTAATCTTCTCTGCTTTACTGTAGCTACCTTTCTCAGTAAGATTATTAATAATAGATTCTGCATAATGAAGCAATCTGAGGAGAAATAAATATGGAGACCATACCTCCTTAATGCCTATCTTAATGATGGCCAGGACAGATGAAGGGTAACACCAACTTCTGGACAAGCTAGGGAAACAAAAGTTTGAATGGAATGATAGGAATTCATTAAGAGGGCAATGCATCTTGGCCTGTAAGCCAAGTCAAGGACTTGATAATGAATGTTTCTCCACAGAATCTTTCCCATTCCTCCTTCCTGAACAGTCTCTACCAGCAAGTTTAGCAGCCTAGTCACAAAAAGGCTGTCCAAACAGGACCTCAAATCTCTTCCAATTAATAATTAGGAAGGTTCTATTTATTTGGGTCTCATAGAGAAAACCTACGTCAATCTCACTGGAAAGCAACAAAGTGATGAAACTGCCATCATCACTGACTGGAAAAACAACAGGTTCATGAATCAGGGTTGGAGTATTAACCCCGTCAGGTCTTCACTACTTCTACAAAGATTCTTAACTATAGGAAGCACAAAGGGAGGATGGATTTCTAAGCAAAACAGAAACACACAGAGATTGGCACAACTTAATTATAATTAACTTCTTTTTTTCTCCTTTTTAACTGCAATGTCAAATTTTCTCCTAGATACTGCCACACTGACTGTTGGATTAACTAATTCACTATTCATCAGGTAATGAAGATAAGCAAGCAGTCTGAAAACTAAACAGTTGATTTTCCTTTAACAGCTGCTGCCTACTGTTGACCAACTTCAGCCCAACCCTGTTTTCCACTTTCTACTTCAGCTGGGATTACCAGCTTCTTTTGTTGTCTTTTAGGACTGAGAATATGCTTTTGGTTTATTGTATACATATGCTAATTTGCTAATCTGGCAATAGAAAACAGCTTTTAAGACAGCTACACAATGACCAGTAGCCTAAAATACCAAATTAGACTTAAATCTCATTACGAGAAAATAGAGCAAGAAAGAATTGTTACATCATAGCCACAACACATTTCAACTCACAAATGTTTCACTGTTTTGCAGCTTACTGTTGACTTCTTTACCAAAAACACCAAAACCAAACCCCAAACACACCAGAGAATATATTTCTATCTACAAACAAGAAAGATAGGAAGATATTGCATAATCCTACAACATTTTAATGAGAAATACTGCAAGCATATTATACTCAGGAACAGTATTCTAAGCCATCGTTATATGCAGGTACAGGTAATGCGGTGTCATCAGCAACAATGTGCAGAAACTATATTTATATACCTGGAGATAATCTGGTTTACTTAAAGTCATTACTAGAATTTGTTCTGGCTCTACCTTCTACCACTAAAATTATTCACAATTCCTACAGCAAAATGAGACAATTAAAATGAGAAACTTGTGACAGCACTGATGACACAGCCCTGAATGTTGTACTAAGCTACACATGAATATTCTCTTTATTTGTGGTATAGCAGAAGCAGACATTTTTTACTCTCCCCACCACAGTGCACAAGGAATACTGCTACAATTCAGAAGCTCAGGAATACAGAAATTCAGACATCAGGGTGGTTGCTGCAGTATGTAAAAAGCAACTCAAATTGTGAGAGCGGCTGGGGGGTGGTGATGGAAATCAGACACAGAGTTATCAATCTGGCTGGGGGATTCCATTTGACTCCTGATAAAGAAAATAGTTCAGCTACTTTTGAATTTTAAAGTTTATGCTTGCCAAAATAAGCACTAGAATAAAACAGAATTCAATTCCATTCTAATGCTTATTTTGGCAAGCATCTAATACATTAGATTAGCAACAAAAGACAAGACACAAATACATTAGATTAACAACCAAAGAGAAGATAATGTTAGATGCCAGTTTTTAAAAGCATCTTCTTTATTTTATAAAAGAAATATTTTTCTTCCTCCATAAATAGTATCTCTTCCTGAATAAGTAGTACCTATTGCACACTAAATGAGACCAAAAAGCCTTCAAAGGCAAGAAAAACAAAACCAGAGTACTCCAGTAACCCAAAACACTATGTCAGAATCAATCGGATACAATATTGAATTATGACGCGCTATACATGGCAGCATCTCAGATCATCTTTCCAAGGAATCCAAGTGTCATTATGTCATGAAAAGCTCTGGTTCAAAACATTATCTCTGAAGAATAGCTCTGCAGCAGCAATCACTGCATTCTCACAGGTGCAGAATGAAAAAGGAAAAATATCTACTCAGTGACATAAAAGGATTAAGCAGCTTGTTAAACGAGTTAAAAGAGTAACAAAACTGCAGGTGAGTGGGAGACTGCTCCATAATGGAATGGTTTTTAGGGGGGGAGATGGTAGAAAAAATTGTCTCAGGTGAAAAATCTTCAGAAAAATTGAGAATGATTAATAAGAAAACACAATGACCAGAGGACATCCTCTCTATGCTTTCAAAGAAAGTAAGGCAGAGAACTAGTGAATTACTAACTATGGTGTGTAGTCCCTCATTTAAAACCATTAAACACAATCTCTGGCTCAGAAAGTTCTTGAGGTGAGGACTGCTAGGTCCAGGACTGTGCATTCATTTTGTTCCCTAGCCATTCCCTATTGGCCAGCACTGGAGCCAGGACTGGGGGTCGATGCTGTAACCCAGTACAGCTGTTCTAATCTGCTGTTCCTATATTAAGGAAAATCTTGCTAAAGCAGACTTGGTTTTAGCATGAGCAAGTTAATTTTTGGAGCACACCCAAACCAAAAGAAAAATCTTGACATTTTACTTCCAACAAATTGCAGTGCTTAAACTGATAAAAATAACCTTTTAGTCCTTTCTGGAGACATGATTGCTTCTCAGAGTTGCATAAAAACAATGCATGCAGACTAGAAATCTACAGCTCAGAACAAACACACCGTTTTAGTTTAGGCTGATATACACACACACAACTGTAAAATGAAAACAAAACTGAGTGCTTTGATTCTGCCCTTTGGAAGATCTGTGTCTGTCCAAGCTGAAAAGGTCTCCAACCACTATGCACAATTAGGACAGCAGAATAGAGGCCAGATTTAGCCCTCCAAACAGAATTGCTAAGCATGTCTCTGATTTTTTTTTTTTCCCCTCCCTTCCCAGCAATGAAGGTCACTGCCAACCACCTTTTACTGCTTGTTACTGCTTATACAAAATCACACAGAAAAATATCCCACATTTTAGCTTAAATCATGCACAGCATGCTTGAATAGATACAGCAACATATTATCAAGTAGTCATTGCATGTATTAGTGGAAAATATGGCAGCATTCAACTGTTACTGAAGTTGAGGGTAACTACTCACCAACTTCGACATGCTGGGAAGTATTACTACTCCAAACACTAAAATCTCACTATTTATTAAAAAAAGAATAAAAAATATCACCATGAGAAGAACAACTGCAGCAGGAAAAGACAGAGAATGAAATCTACGGAAGCCAGATGTATCGGTAGAATGAATATCCATGCAATGTATGACTCAACTTACAAATTAGGGACCCCATTCTCATAAATGTTTATCAAGCTAACAGTTACTAGCAGTAAATTCATGATTTTATAGAAACTTAATCCACCCTGATTTTTTTCCCCCAACGATTTTGCTGTAACATGTACTTTTTCTGCAGCTTTTCAAAGGAGTGAATTCTTCGGTCTTCCAGGGAGCACAGCCCTCAGTATTTAGCCTTTAGCCTAGAAGCAATGAAGTATCCCTAACATATTTATTACTCAAATGGCAAACAAAGAAATGTAGATTTCCTCTGATTTGAGACCAGGTACAGTAGTTGAATGACAAAAAGCCAGTTATTTAGAAAGGCAAATCTTATGTACAATATCCAAACTCTAAACTCGACTTGAAGTACAAGCCCCCGAGACTTTATACCCTACTCGGAGTTATAATAATTCAAACATTTAATTAATTCCAGCCTGAAAGCTGAGAACTTCTCTCCTCTGTGGGGGTTATGTATTTTTCATGTGATGGTAAGATCACAGCAGTTTATCACTCATTAGCTAAGTCCTTATATTGGAAGTGTCCTAGCTTAACACATCTTAACTGCCAGTAAAATCTATTAGTTTCACACATGCACAACCCTCGAAGAGGTGGCACGTGACAACTCTTTCTGCAGCTGGGGTCGTCTAGGAGCATCACCCAGCCATTTCTAATCAAGTCAGTACAGTAAGAAACACAAAGGCAAATTAATGTTTCATTTAAGGATAAACAGTAATTTTAAAATAAACATTTCAGCCTCAGTTTTCTCCTCTAGAGAGAATGATAATGTTCTTTAATGTTTTGATACACTTCACAGAATTTCATGCTTCACCCACAAGCCATAGCTAGAACTCACTTCTAGTGAAGCATCTACCACCATTACCTCTGCTGAGCTGTCAGATACACTGCAGAAAAGGCTTGTGTCTTCAAGTAATGCAGCTTCATCTGTAACATGCACCTAAGAACAGAACCTTTGACTTCTTCAAAACAGTTATGTCTCAAAACAGAATAGGCCCTTCTTACTTCCTGCTCTAAGCCAAGGTAAATGCTTGTATTAAACCATTTTTCATTTTTTATACACAAATACTCCACCAGAATCTGAAAAGAATTCCTAGAGTGACTTTCAAACTCAAGGATTTCACTTCAAGGATTTTCTTTCATACCAGTAGGACTTCAGCACTGCTTCTTACTCAGGACTAGAGTAACAGCAAGTAAAGTGGGGAAGTGTTCGCAATTTTGCAAGCCTTCCCTAAAAAACTCGAGCAAAGCTTTGTAGGGCATGTCCTGAAGTGCCCCTGCATATAGTAAACCCATGGCCTTTAAACTTGTGGCATTTTTTTTCCTCATGATTACTTCCCCAAAGCTTTAGAGGAGGAAGGATGGGAAAGTTTGTGCTGTTACACCCAAAGATTTTCCTCTCTTGTCTTCACCTAGTGAGAAGGGGTTAGAAACTGACAGTGCAGAAACAGTTGATGTTTCACCGTCCCGTGGTGAGAGCTGACCCTGTGTTGGAGTGTCTGGCACACTGAATCCCACTTGTCACTTGAGGAAACGCCTCCTCCAGACAAATCTGAGCCCATGTAGCTGCCTCTTGCCCAGGAAACTGAAGTATCTCTGTTCTCAGTGACCTCTCTAATGGTTCCAAAGAAAGCAGGCATCAGCACTACATAATTACAGACTATGAGTGTGCAGACAACAGCTATGAAGAAACACTCAAATTATGAGAGTTCTTTGATAGTCAATCATGCTTCCTATCAGTTCATATCCTTCAGGATTTATTTTACAGAAGGACAGAGGAGCTTCCACTACTTGCCAAGATTAGAAGTACATTATTATGGTGGAAATACTACCTTGGAGTCTCCACTACCAGCTTTCTTCTCAACATGAAGAATGAGAAAAAGTGAGGAAAAAAGGAATGAATAAGCAACTAAGTGAAAAATAGCCTGAGTACTTGGACCACTAGCACCCTAATTGTCCATCACATGTGCCAAGAACTTATTTTGAGATTATTGGCTAATAATAGGATACACAGGAGGAGATCTTAAACAAGCTCTCTGAAATGTCACACTGGAAACAAGAGTCTAATTTCAAGATTTAAATACTGGGTTTGTGGTTTTACACTTTTCCTTCCACATTCAGCAGAAGTGTGGTTTCCACATCTGATGGAAAAGTTTTATGGCCTCTTGCAGGAACTAAACCCTCTTTACATGTCTTGTACTTCCTAGCAGGCACATGGGCACATAGGTTTGATTTTTCTTTTCCCTGACTTAGAAACAATTGACTAGGTTGGAAGAATTAGAATTAACTAGTTTGGAAGAGACCTTTGAGATCATTGAGTCCAACCTATCACCCAACACTATCTAACCAACTAACCATGGCACCAAGCACCCCATCCAGCCTCTTCCTAAACACCTCCAGTGTCTACACCGTACTTAATGCCCTGTTCTTCCTAAGTCACATTTCTTCATTTCAAACAATTACCATCACAAAACAAAAACACCAAAAAATACCAACCCACCCCTCTCATTCACCAAACTATTTGCTTAGTTCTCAAACTAAAGTCCTTACAAGATTCCTGGAGTTTTCCCTAAGAGAGGTAGACACTACATCAGCCCTCGCACTCATCGAGTACAAGCAATAGTAACGTTCTGCACCTGAGCTTTCATACATACATTGAGTTATATTTAAAACAGTTTGGGGGCTAAGAACTATGTCATATTTAGACCAAAATTAATACTGCTGTAGAGGTTTCCAAAAATACTCTTGTCATCCATGTGTCACACATTCATGCTAAAAAACACCTTTGGTGGTACCATCCCCACCGGCCGGACAGTTCACATGAGCACATTTGCAGACACTCGAACTATCACACTTCCTTTTGCTCTGTGCAATTTCTACTGAGTGGGATCTTACCTGCCCTGGTTTCACTCAGGGATCACCTGTTCAAGGAAGTCACTGCACTTGGCAGCCAAACAAACCTTGAGGGGTGCTTGTGCTACCAGTGTAACAAATAGAAGCTTCCCATTAGCATTTTCAGATACACATGGAACACCGTATGGAAGCTCACTGTATCTTCTGAGACATCTAACATTAACTCCCCCAAATTTCCTTTCCTACTGCTGTTTACCTAAATGTCACTGCTTTTGCTGCATCACTATGGGAACAGTGGCTCTTCCTTCTGTTCCTGCATTGCCACTACCAATCACTTTTTCTCCACCAAAATTTGCTGCCAAAACATTCTACGTTCTCAAGCTTCAAATATAGCCTCTGACAACAAAATTCACCAGAAACTGCTCTCCAGAAAGCCAAAACATTTCCAAATAAAGACCAAAAAAAAATAATAAAAAAAGAAACTGTTAAGAGAATTCCTTAGATCTCATTCTAGTGTTCCTATGAACTGTATTCACTATAAATGAATGCTTCACAGCCTCAAACTTACTTTTCCTTTTGATATCCTTTTAGAACAGAAAACTATTTCATAGGTTGGAAATTAAAATACTAAGAAGGTAAATAACTTGTCCAAGAACACACAAGAAAGGCAAACCTGGGGGGGAGATCAATGCTCATTCCTTAAGTGTTCAGCTAGCATCTCACCTACCTTCTCTTACTGTTTTTGCTATGGCATAAAACCATTTTGTTTCTTTGACCCACATTATTCAGTGCTCCTTTTACATAAGGCAAGCAGTTCTCTAAGCATGAAAATTAATAAAGCCTCATCCCCACAGCCTGGTATTGGTTGATGAGTTTTGGTATGACATGTGGGCTCCTGCTGCAACATGCCTGTGGGGAAAAGAGAGAACATAAAGTTTCTCTCTCCTTCTCAAAAAAAAACAAGTAAAAATAACTTTGAAATCTTTGTTCCTGCTGCATTTGGTTGAAATCAGAGGCTCTCAGAAGTTACAGAGCTACATCACAACTTGTGGCCTATGCATTTTTCATCAACAGCGATGAATGCTCTCAGTCATGCAGTGCATAGGACAAACATAAATGTGAGAATCAGTTGACAATCTTCTGCTACAGGAGACAAAGTCCTCCAAAAAAAAGTCACAAAACTAACCTATGCTGACAGACTAGGTCTGTGCATGCCCACTCTACCTCTGTTCAATCTGCATTAACTACGGGTGTTAAGCTTGCAAAGCCTCCAGCCAGTTTCAGAGTTCAGGATAAGGTCTTCTTATGGTATTAAAAATACAGAGGGCATACACTTCTGTTCTTAAGATGGACTTACACCAAGACATCCATGACCATGCAAACATAAAACTGCCACTAAGGTAGCCAGTAAAATTAAACTGAAGTCCTATTGCAGTGAATTTCAGGTAAGTATCCCATTTAAGACAAAATGTGAAAATGCTTAAGTACCATCTACTTGATGCTACAATGGAGAGAAACTTCCTGCCCCACGCTATGCCATGAGAATTACAGCAGCTCAGGCACCTCAACAGCAGGCAGAGCTAGCTGCCTTCCACCACGAACACAAGCTAGTCACAGACTTTGCACCCGGAAGGATTCATCACTCAGAGTACAAACTGTAGTAAGCATCATTTAATACCTTGAGAACTCTAGGCACAGTTGGGTTAAGCACTGTTCCTTCTGAGCAGAGAACTTTTGTCTGGTTTTCTGAATTCAGTGATGTTAAGAGACTGAGAGCTTACTTTAAGATCCATATCATTTGCTAAGTTGCTCTCTTTCAGCCTTTTCCTGTGCTATAACAAGAAATTAATTACTGAACAATAAAAGCAACCTGAAACCAGAGCTAGAAAGTCACCTTGGGATGAAGATGAGCCTATAATTACTTAAATATCATTTCATGATTTCTGCTACACACCACTGGTATAGGTTTTAAAGGATTCTGGATGAGTATTTGAAAAAAGAAAAAAAATGTGATGACCTCATGACAAACCCATCAGAGAGAAAGCACTAACAAAATGTCTGAGAGATAAAATACAGCTTTGAGGTATTTGCTACTCAGTACCTTGGAAGAATTGCTTTTTTTCTGATTAGCTGAGTGGCATAAGATGCAATCTTGCTGGAGGCAGCTGCAGCCACCATCAGTCAACCCAGAAAAGTGTAATTATCAAATTACTGAACCTGATTAACGAACATTCCTCATGTTTATGTTCTTTGACTGGAAAGCCCTTTCCAGTCTTTATGCCACACATACCTCACTGGCCCTATATGCTGCTTTGTGCTACTGGACCTTTTGCAGAATAGTACTGAAATGTGACCTGGTTGTCCAGAACAAGATATTTAACCTGTCAAGTGTGATGAAATTCAACATACCACCTGGGCTTTGTATCATACGAAAAGAGGACATTGAAACAATTGACCAAATGAATCTGTGGGCTGAAGGACTTTTCTCAATTAAAATAAATCAAACAGTAGTTTCTTAGAAAATACACAATAAACTCAAAGATTAAATTCCAATCTGCAGTAAGTTCTTTGTCTAGCATCATCAGGGCAACAAAGTTGGTGAGGGGTTTGGAGCACAAGCACTACAAGGAGAGGCTGAGGGAGCTGGGGCTGCTTAGCCTGGAGGAGGCCCAGGGGACACCTTATTGCTGTCTACAACTGCCTGAAGGGAGGTTGTAGCCAGGTAGGGGCTGGTCTCTTCTCCCAGGCACCCAGCACCAGAACAAGAAGACACAGTCTCAAGCTGCACCAGGGGAGGTTTAGATGTTAGGAAGAAATTCTTCACAGAGAGAGTGATTGGCCATTGGAATGGGCTGCCCGGGGAGGTGGTGGAGTCACCATCACTGGAGGTGTTCAGGAGGAGACTTGATGGGGTGCTTGGTGCCATGGTTTAGTTGATCAGATGGTGTTGGATGATAGGTTGGACACAATGATCTTGAAAGTCTCTTCCAACCTGATCTATTCTATCCTATTCTATTCTGCTAAGCTGACCAACACTGATCACAGTCAGCAGTAAGTGGTTTACCACAGTAGCAAAGAGCAAGATTCATGTCCTTAATAAAGACATTATCAAAAGGAGTAATTCTACAACATTTCAAACTTGCAAGCAGCTCTCTGCCACACAAATAGTGACCACTGTGAGAAACATCATATAATGGCAACTGAGTTACACACTGTTCAAACCTTTAGCCATGCAGCTCAACTGAAGATGTGCTGGCATCATACTTTTTAATAGTAAATAATCAATCTGCTCATCATTTCAGTGGTGTGTATCAGTATCCATCACTACAGTGATTTTAGAGTAATACTGCCTACTAAACATTAAAAACAATTAAAAAGCCACATCCTGGTCAGTTGTGTCCATTTCATTGAAAGCATTATTTGCACAGTTCAGTTTTGATCATAAATCTCAAATCTTTAAAGTTTGCTTCAAATGCTGCAGTCAGGCACTTCTGTTTCTGAACAGAATCACGCTGGTTAATCAAGGCATTCTCCAAGAAGAATGGACCTCCAAGAGCACTTTTCTTCATACAAATTACTGTGGAGATACACAAACAAGAGCCACTGCTAATAGGTGAGATTTAGACAAGCAGGAGCTAAGCACATGCTCTCAATCTCTGAAGGGGGGATGATATTCTATTTGCAGTTCACTCAATGGAAACTTCATTGCAGAGAATTACACAATAACTGAAAACCTCCTAACATTGAAAAGCAAGCCTGCCATAATTAACATTCTCCCACTCTCACTATATATTCATTTAACCTTTCTTCATGACCCTGTCCTTCCAGATGGCCCAGCAAGAGAAAGGTTTTGGTGCATGACAGAATAAACAAATCTGACCTCTTGCAGAATTAATGGTCATGTCACACATTCAATGAACACCACTGAAAAACACTGAAAGCTCAACAGATAAGAAAAATTTTATCTGATCTTTTGAGGTGTCCAGGGAGCAGCCTTGGAAAAGCACCCAGAACTGCTCAGCAAGCCTTAACCACCACTTTCAAAAGCCATGGAACACAACTCAGTGGTATTGCAAAACACAGCACTCACATACATAGGCCATATAAAAAAAACCCACCCCAAACTAAACCCCCACAGGTCTCAGTGTATAACTCTGATATTAAGTATCTTTTCTAAAGACAGCAAGCATCCATATTCTGCATAACCTGGAGTCTTACAAGAGGTTTTACAAAGCAGAGCTAAGTAATATTTATGGCAATGTGCTTTTGGTGTGGCACTGATAGATGGCAACATGCAAGGATTCTCAATTCTAAGTGTTCATTTTTGGAGTAAAATCTTCAAAAGCAATCTTCAGGGTTTCCTTTGGCATAACAGCTATTGTCAAGTAATAAACCTGTAGATAAGTGTTTTGTTACATATATATGCTCAGTATTGCAGTCAATTACTAATTCACATGGTTTACATACAGTTTTATGAAGGTTTGCTCATGGAGCCTGCACTTTGGTCACAACAACCCCAAGCAATGGTACAGGCTTGGGGAAGAGTGGCTGGAAAGCAGCCTATTGAAAAAAGGATCTGGGGGTGCTGGTGGACAGCTGGCTGAACATGAGCCAGCAGTCTGCCCAGGAAGGCCAACAGCATCCTGGCTTGTATCAAAAACAGTGCATGCAGCAGGAGGAGGGAAGTGATGGTGCCCCTGTACTCAGCCCTGATGAGCCGCAGCTTGCGTACTGTGCTCAGCTCTGGGCGCCACAGTATACGAAAGACATTGAGGTTCTGGAGCACATCCAGAAAGGAGCAACAAGGCTGGTGAGGGGTTTGGAGGCCATGTGGTACAAGGAGTAGCTGAGGGAGCTGGGGTTGTTCAGACTGAAGAGGAGAAGGCTGAGTGAGTATCTTACTGCTCTCTACTACTACCTGAAAGGAGGTGGTAGTGAGGCCAGTGCTGGTCTCTTCTCCCAAGTAACTAGCAATAGAACAAGAGGAAAAGATCAACTAAATTGTGCCAGGGAGGTTTAGATCAGGCATTAGGAAAAACTTTGCAGCGTGGTGAGGCATTGGCACGGGCTGCCCAGGGAGGTGGTAGAGTCACCACCCCTGAAGGTGTTCAAAAAGCTGTAGATGTGGTACTTCAGGATATGGTTGAGTGGTCATGCTAGTTTGATTACTGTTTGAGACGACCTCCTTGAGCTCTTTCCCAGCCTTAGTGGTTGTATAACTCTACAGCTTTTTCCACAGCATTTAAAAATTAACTTTTTGTACAAAGTATTGTAATAGAGCAGCTGTACAAACCTGCAACTCAGCTTAGATTTGAATTACAACGATTTTTATGCTGAATATAGATATTTCCCATCAACCATTCAATTGCTACAGTAACTGATAAGATTATTCTGTGTATTTAGAAGCACTTGGATTTATATCTATTGTGACCAGTCTATAAAGTTTTGTACCTTCATCAAACAGGGAGTAAGGGAAAAGAAAGGCAGGGAATCACTGCTCCTCATAGCACAATTAAACTAAGGGGAAGAAAGCATTCTAGCACTCCAGCACTATCCTGTTTCTGAGACTGACTTCAGGCTATAACAGAAAAAAGATCTCTTTCTGGTGTGTACTGTATCTCCCTAGGCAGTTTGCCAGCAATGCACTAACAGCAAATCATTTTAAGGAGACACAAGCCCTTAGTAGGAATTCCCCATAGGAACAAGATTGCAACTTTGAACGTGGAAAAAACATTTCCTTTCAAATGGCAATGATTAAGTACAACTTCTTGTAAGGCCTGGTGGATTGGATAACTGAGAAGTTCTCTTGCATTCAAAAAATACAAAAATACTCTCTTGTTAATTCTAATTTTGTTTTTCCATTTTTTGTTCAGTGTCCTTAACTGAAACTTGTAAAACTAAGCTGTGGGCATTCCCATACCCTTGCACTCCCAACACCCAGTTTTACCTGTACTGAAGTAAATAGATCCTAAGCTGTACTGAAGCACACAAAAGAAAATAACTAACAAGGACTAGTTTATTATTCCCAAATCCCTACAAACCCAAGTGCCCTCTCTACTAATTGGAAATTACCAATGGTTTTGGTCATATCTTTCTCTTAGTAATGTCCCTCTTCCTAAGGGGGGAGCATGAAATACAATTTCTGCCTCATCCACTGGTAGAGGTGGACTTGATCCATGCAATTACCTTTGCCAAGAACATCCAAGAGCTATTTCATACTACAGGTCCAGTGCAGAGCAGACAGAATAGGCCTAGAAACTGGCTGCAGGACAAAGTGAGTATAAAACACCACCAGCTTGGGATGTGCATCTATTCTACAGAGCTGTGTATTACAACACAAAGGAAAATGCATGAACTAAATGCATTTCCAAAGGCATGAACTGCAGTGCATAATAATCAGACACTGCACTGTGACCCACCACATGCATACTGCTGGAAATTTTGGGCTGCCAGTAATATAAAAATAAATAAATAAATGTAAAGACAGGGCTAAGCACAACAGTACCAATTTTTTAATAAAGCCCTTGCAGAAATGTCCTCTATTAAGGAATTCTTGCAGTTGCATAAAGGTTCCTTACTGATGCACACTGTCTCACCTGATATCCATCAAGCAGCTCTACTATTCATTTTCAGAAGAAGCCAACTTGCTCCACTAGTTAAATAGTTACTTCATGTTTTCCTTTAATGAGGAAGTAGATCTCAGTGTAATCAATTAATATCAAAAACAGCAGAAAAAAATTACCAAACAATCCCTCAAAGCATTTACATATGCATACAAATACAAAAACTGATCAGAGAACTCAAGCCTCTTCATTGTTAGCTTCTGTGAACAGAAAAAGGACAGCTCCTAATATTTGGGGTTACTTTCAGATTTAAACTGCTGACCTTCTCTCAGGCCCTCCCAATTACACACACACAGTACTATCAATACATTTCACTGAATTGACTCAATCACAGAATGGCCTAGGTTGGAAGGGACCTCCGTGATCATCTACTCCATGGGCAGAGGCACCTCTCACCTAAGCTCGGTTGCCCAAGGCCTCATCCAATCTGGCCTTAAACACCACCAGGGAGGAGGCATCCACACACAAACACCCTAGACAAACTATTCCAGAGTCTCACCACCCTCATATTGAGGAGCAACTTCTTAACATCTAGTTTAAACCTACTCTCCCTCAGCTTAAAACCATTCCCCCTAGTCCTGTTGCTAGAAACCCTTACAGAAAGTCCCTCTCTAGTTTTAGGTACTGGAAGGCAGCTGTAAGGTCCCCCCAGGTTCTTCTCCAGGCTGAGCAACCCCAGCTTCCTCAGCCTATCCTCATAGCAGAAGTGCTCTGCAACATAAAATCCCTGTGCCATACCAGTTACAATTAAATCCAATATTTTTTAATCACTTTCAAATTAAGCTTTATAACATTTCCCCTTAGAAAGAATTAATCTTTGGTACCAGTTCTTAGGTGCCTGACTGCATACACACAAAACACTGTAATGTTTCCCTCATGTTTTCCCATGTGCAAATTCAAGTATTTTCAGTAGAGTCCAAATTGCCTTGCATCTTTCCTAAGAAGTATGCTTGGGTGACTTTATGACAGCTAAGAGAAACATTAGAGAAAGCATTAGCTGGGAAGCCAAGGTAGAAAATGATCAGACACACAGTATCAAAAAATTATTCAGAATGGACCTGTCCTAAGTGAAGGGAAAGACCCAGGCCCCAAAGACTGAGGTAGTAAACACAGCAAAGACAGCAGATGTATGTACAAAGCTTTCTGAAATACATCACAGAACATTTCACCATTAAGCAAATATCCTTACAATCATTTACTACACGACATTAAAATTAGTAACATTCTACACCAATGTTTTCAGGTAAGCTACACAGAGAGGACAACTGAGTGCAAGGTAAAAACCAACAACCTTGTCAATGGATGGATTAATTAGTCATGTAGCTTTAGAACTGAATGAGTCATAGGGTTGCTAATGAGATAAGGAAGCCTGACACCTCTAAGTCAAGAGTTCAGCCGGTTCTTAGAGTACTCTCCTGCTGTGCCCTAGATTGAAGGCACAACTAACAGTTCAGGGACAACACTGGCCTTCCTGTGGCTGAAAGATCCACCTAAAGCTGCTTAGAGAGGAAATCTTTTCCTGAAAGATAGGACACAAACATTATCTTTCTGTAAGAGTGTCCTCTACTATGGCTCTCCCAGTCCCAGCTGCCTGAGAGAAAGAAGAGAAGGTGCCCAGGACCATCACCCAGCCTGCTCTGTAATCACAGGCTGGAAAGACCTCCTTTTAAGGCTGGAAAGACCTTCTTTTAAGGCAGAACCTTCCTCTCAGAGAGGGCTCTCCACTGAAAATGGTCATCAGAAACAAGGTGGAAGAATCCTGCTCTCAGTGGCACAGTTTAGTTATCCTTTGTTTTCAGCCCTTCATGCATTAGGCTCAAGCCCTTTATTCACATGACTTTGCACTTGCCATCTTGCTGTAATTTATGCACATAAATACCCTAAAATACACAGGCTGTCAACTTCCTCAAGCAGCAGACTGCCATCAGTGTCTAGTCACAAGCGGCGCAGTACACCCAAAGCCAACTCAAGTTTTTACAGACTCTGCATGGGCAGGTGCCTTCCTACTGGTCACACCTACTTGGGGGGGAGGGGGGGGGGGGATAAAATTAATAACAAAACCTGTCTTGATCATGTCCAGAATCGAGACTTGTATTCTGCCAGTCTGCCTGAGCATTGAGAAGTAAGAAGCCCAGTGCTAGTCAGACCTAATGGGAAAGTCAGGAGCAGGCAAAGCACAGGAGAACAGAAGATGGTACAGCAGGATGATACAAGCACTGAAGTGGGAGAGTGAGACAGAGCAAAGTATGCTGCAGAAGAGGACAAACAGGAGAGTAAACACAGAAGGAAGCCAGATGATACAGACAATAGATAAGAAGAAAGAAAGAAAGAAGTGGGAAGTTAACGAAGAGATGAAGGGAAATGACATACTACAGATGGAGGGTTGGCGGGGGGCAGGGAGAAAAGACAGAAACAAGGGAAAGATATATTCAGGAAACCTGTCCTGCCAGAAACTGCTTCTTATCAAGCTCAGACAAGAAGCCCTGCCAAAAGAAGAGCTGAAATAAGCATGGAGAGTTAGGATCACCTGAAACTTCTTAAGACAGATAAAAGAAAGTGCATTGAAATATGAATTAGTGATTTTATGAAGATTTCAGCCTAGAGTACACTGCCCCTGTTCTGCTGTAAGAGAAAAATAACTGTTCTGGTTCAATAATAATTTCACACACATTTACCTGCAGAAGAACTGGGCCCACTTATTAAAGGAACTGATTAGAGGCTAATTATTAAGTAGAATTCAGGATCAAGCTCAGTAACTGTTTTTCCACTTCATTAGTCCGTATTACACTCTATACAGTATAGAGAAGATCCCTTCCTCTGGCCTCTCCTGGCACACACTAAAGACACATAAAGGTGTGCAAGAAGATAGCTGCAGTACACCCTCCACTCTCAGAATGGCAAAAAGGCAAAGCAAAAATCTAAGATTGTCTACCAAGATGAAAATAGAAATGATAATGGCAAGGTCTCCTACCCTAAAACATCAATGATTACCTCCTGCTTAACTTAGTCACTAATATCATGAAGAAACTTTTTCTTGCTTCCCTAAGTTATTATAGGTATCCTGTGTGCCACAGCACATTGCTGTCTGTCACAAACACTGCAATAATAACAACTTGCATGTCAGCAAAGATGAGGGACCAACACAGAGACACCCAAGTGTCCCATCCTTACACTTAGCTTGCAGTGGCAATGTTCTATAAACACAGGTGTGGAACCTTCTCACAGACATCCAGAGATATTTAGGACTGAAAACTGACTCCTGTTCAAGAATAACAGACACTGAAGATATTCTATATTTAAAAATAAAACCTAAATATGCATACATTTCATTAACTACTTCTCTCAAGACCCCATTTACCTGTTTCTTATGATCTGTTATATTTAGGGTTAATTTGTGCTAACATTTCTTTTGCTGTTACTCCTGCAACAAAGAATGGACTTTGTGTGAACTAGACACCACATGCTGAAACATTCATGAGAAAGTAAGAACAGGGCTCACTCGGGGCTCAACCAGCAGTTAGGTGGTTGACATATGGTCAGTGTTTCACTGGCTCAGTCAAAGACAGACGCAGAAATTTTATCTCAGGTTACTCTCAGTAGTCTTAAAATTCCATCATACAGAAGCTGTTTTCTAGCATCCCATCACAGTATCGCTAAGGTTGGAAGAGATCTCGAGGATCACAGAGAGGAATGAATAGCACACACCCCCTTGGATTGAGGCTGCCATTGCAGACTTCCTGAAGTCATACAGAATGAACTCTCCAACTGCTCAAATTCTCATACACACAAGCAGTCTTCTCCCTAGCAAGAGCAAAGCTGGAAAAGTTGCCATTTCTAGCTCTCACTTACCAACCTTCCACCGGTTTTTTTTTTGCCCTCTGGTGCCACAACTTCCTCTACCCATGGCTGATTACAAATTATGTATGTTATGTATTCACCAAAAAAAAACCCAACCAACCCAAACCTCACATGCATAAATACTTAACTCTTCTGCTTACAAACAAAACTTTAAAGAAAAACCAATGAGCCAGTTCAGCCTGGTACACTTCATATACATTGTAAGGGGGGTGTTTGAGACCATTACAATGGATAAGCATCCTTCACATATATATGTGTGTATATGTATATATATATATATATATATATATATATATATATATATATATGAAATATGTGCCATTTATTTTGGCTTAGACAAACCTGGCAACATTAAAAAAAACCAAACCAACACAACATACCAGGGATTAAAATGTCCATTTCTTCCTAAATCCTAGCACACTGTGGAATTAGGTCAAAAATACCCAGACGTTAGTCTACCCAAACCAATGCTGAAAACGTTTCTTTCGAAACGATTAGCCTCTGACACAAGTAACTGCTTTACCCTTTTCATCTAAAGCTTTATGAAATTAGTTATTAGCGGATCTCCTGGTGGACTGACAGCTATGGAGATTTGTGCCCTGAATTTCTCAGGGGAATCAAAAAAAAAAAGCAAGCAAGGGGGGGTTGGGGGAAAAAAGGATAAAGGCTGCTGGCTGGCTAGATGCACAGCTGCATAAATCATTCTTTACATTGACCTGAATTATTCTGCCTAGCCCCAGCATTTTGTTGTTGCTTGCATTTGCTTAATCTTGATAAACAAAAAGAAATCTATATAAAATGGGTCACATGGCACAGCATCACTTTTAGGAAAACAAACAAGCTTTTACACTACAAATTACACAAATATGCTCACAAATGGCAGACTTCATGTCAACCTCCATTTTCCAGGTAAATAAATCCAAAGTTTTAAGCTTATTGGTATCCAGTTCTTTATTTTGTGAACAAGCCTCACATCCCCCTCCCCCCCCCCCCAAAGTCACACAGAGATCGAGTGCACAGACCCTCTGAACTCCACTGTTCCAAGGTGGTGTTTCACATAAACAATTAAATTATTGCAATGTAATTCATTATTGCCCTTGAGTGCAACAGTTTTTGTAAGTGAACAGGGGATTAAAACAATTAGTTCTCATTGTTGTTTTCAGGCACCATGCCAGTATACTACTTGCAATGGAAGAAATACATCTCTACACATGACTTAACTGCAGTGTCATTCCTTTTCTGGGATCACTTACACCAGCAGTGACTGCTTTAAAATTCCCATTGATGTTCCTACCATTTGAAAATATATTCATGTAAAAATTCTCACCATACTCTCCTTGAAAACTGAAGTATCTAATCAAATACACAGTTAAATAATGCCACTCAAAATTGAAAACAGACTAGACAAGTAGGCTGAAAAAGCCACTATAAAACTTCAGGACTGAACCAAGTGTCAGAAACACAGTAACAGCTAGTAAATATATTTAATCAACATTAGGTGATGGGAGCTAAAACTTAAGGTTTTGTACCACACAAATAGAAATATACATGCAGCATACATGCTGAAAAATCTGATTTTAAACACATAAGGAAGCACACATTAAACACTGAAAAAACAGCAAAGTATTTCATATGCATCTTAAAGCATCACTGTACACCAATTGCATTTTACTAAATTATCCATAGGTAATACAGTCTGAAATACAAGCAGCTAACCACAACCAAGTTCCCAGCACAGCAAACTCACAAAATAAACACTCAGGAGGACTTACCAAATTGTGATTAGTTGAATTAGAATCATCTTCTGGGAATGGGATGTAAACAGCTAAGGCCACACAATTGGCAAAAATAGACAGTAGTATAAATATGTCAAATGGTCTGGAAAATCTTGTTAAGGAATTCATGAACACTTTTAAGACTACTTGTCCTTTCAGCATCAACACTTGTGGAGTCTTACTTTTAAGGTACTTTTCTGAATGAGAACTATGACAGACATTCTATCCCCATTAACTATACCACTAGACTGTATTATTTTTCATCACAATGATCTCTCAACATTCTCTGGAAAACTATTACTCTGGCTGCCACGGAGTACTTTATGTTAAATTCCAGAGATGGATAGAATTAGACACTCTTCAATCAATTTGTAGGTCATCATGGTGGGTAAGGAATCCTATCTGATCTGTTCTGTCCTCATATCTCATGTAAGCCTCAAATGTTAATACAAATGTGTTTGTCCAACAAAGGAAAATCATTTGGGCTCTAATTTGCAGTAGGATATGAGAAAGACTCCCAGCAAATCACAACTGTTCCCCTGTATGAGAGTTAGAAAGCTGTGCAACAGACAGGAAAATTCTGAGCCCCCCTTTCTGTCCCTGAGCTAGATTCCTGAACAATTTTGTTCTGGCCAGGACAATGAAAGTTTAGGTGAGCAGACTGGGGAATGAAGTTATTTTCCTGGCTTGGTAGCCACACACTATACCTGACAACAGCATGAATTCAAGATGCATATTTTATGCCATATCTGGATGACAGCAGCTGAAACCTAGAGATATCCTTTGTCTTCCAGAAAGAAAAACACATCTTCAAATTAATGCCTATGAAGCCCCCTTTCCCTCCCCCATTAGTTTATAATTAATTTGCCTTTCCTCCAAAATATTTCCTTTTCTTCTAACTACAGAGCTACCCAGATGACCCTACTCCTGGAAGCTTGTAAAGGGAGTATTGTGAACTCCAGCTATAATTCTTGACATCCTTTACTCAATTCAATGAACAACTTCCTAGTGCATGTCTATAGCAGTACCATAAAAGAATGAGGGAAGAGTACTGCATATACTCAAAGGCATATTTTTGTTAGTTTAAAATGCTTTTCCTGAAAACAACCAAACAAGTCCTACAAAGCCCATGTGCCCTTTAAGATCTGTTAAATTTTGTTTGTTGTCTTACAAAAAGTTTGTTACTCAAGGGGTGAGCTTATATTCACAAAGCCTATCAATATCAACAGCTGCCATGGTGTGTACAAAACAGAAGTGGCAACATGAACCTTGACATGCAGCATGTTCCAGACTGAAATGAACAAAGCATACCAATGCAAGACTGACAACCTTGCTTTATGAGGTAGTGCTACTGGGACACATTCAGCCCTGAGTATTCCACTTTAGATCCATAGTAATTTCATTTAACTGACCTTAGCCAAGGAGAGACCAATTTACTGAAATTATTTGGACTTCTACCAGTTTAAATGAAAGCAGAATCTTTAATTTGCAATTGAATTATGTTCAAAGAATGGAACAAACCAAGCCCCATAAATGAGTAACAGTGCCTACTGCCAGGTTGGCTGTTATATTTAACAAAGTGAGTTTTACTTCAGTAATCTGCTCTCTTGAGCAGCTGTTTCCTGTTACAGAGATGTTGCCATGGCTAATAGGCAAACATTTTCCTCCTCATACCTCAACAAAAATGTTTTCTATTTCAAATCATTTCTTGGGAATTAAATATACCAAATCAGCACGCTATCAGTTCTGTCAGGAATCCACGTACTTCCACATCACAAGCGCTGCGCTGAAGATAAAGCAATCCTTCCCAGCATCCCAGTCATGACTACAGAGCAGCATCTGTGATCTCCTATCTACAGATGTACATGCTTCCAAATACGTTTGGTGGTAGACATACCTTGTGAAAGTTCAGGAGATTAACATATTTCGGACACTTGTATGTACTTAGAGCAAGCCCTTGGCTTAGTTAAAAATCTTTCCTACTTCTAGTACTCAGAAAAAGAATCTTTTTAAAAAGATTTCTACATCTGACTCATTTGCCCTGATGGTAATACATCAAATTGCAGCACGGAAGGCATAGGTTTGACATTTTAGGTCATCTCCCAGTCGAGTGCTAGGTGCATCTCTGTCCATTCAAACTTATTTAGAAGGGCAGCAAATGCAATATAGGTATTTGCTGCAATATAAGGTGATTTTATAACTCCATGAAGTTCTGAACATTTCCCCCCCACCTCCTCCAAGAAAAAGAGAAAGAGCTGTGAGCTCCCCTCTGACTTTAAGACAGCTACTGAGGTAAAATTACATTATTCATCATTATGATACAGCAATTTAAGCAAAATTAACTACCATCAACATTAATGACCATTACCTACAGGTGCAAGTGAACTAATGTGTTAGCTCCAGTGCTGTAAGAGATGCTGTAAAACAACCCCCTCAAAGTAATCAGAAAAGGCAAGGAACAGGTTGTAACAAATGAAACTGTGTGAAAGGATACTTCCATTCTACTAGACTAATGCAGGCTCTTCGTATTGGGTTGTTGAGAGATAAACAGAAAAGGGCACGGGGTGGCCGACTATTAGATGTATTACCCTGTTTTTTGCTCTTGGCATATTGCTGGCGTTTTCTTTGGGACAGAGATCCTACAGGCTGGGCTGTGGTAGTACTCATATTTTGGGCAGCCTTTGCTTGTCTAGCAGCATCGATTGCAGCTTGCCAAGATAGAACAGTTTGCTTGGATGGTGCTGAACTGTTTGACTGAATAGCTGGTCCGTCACCAGGGAGAGGGATTCTGGTGCTACTTGCATAGTTCACCTCTGTGGGACAGAAAGAAACAAAAAAAAAAAGGACTTGTTTACAAATTATTAATGTTTTTACACTAAAATGCATCACTATTTTTAACCAAAAGATTACTTTGAGACCTCTCAGCAGTGTGATGCTGCCGTTGTATATAAAACAGAACACAAGTGTATGCAGATATGCCAATGCCTGAACAACCACAGAAAATGTTCAGGAGTCATCACTGTAACTTCAAATTTAGTGCAAGCATCCATACACAAACTCTTCACATTTGATCCTGCTTACTGCATTCCTTCCTACCTGGATACCAGCTTTCTTGTCATCATGTGCATCCATGAAAACATAGCTACTCCTTAAGATCAACTTTGCAGTAGCACTGCATTTACTATTTTCTCACTTTTCTCCTCATTTGGGGAAAAAATAAGTAGTTGTTCAAATTTTTTATGCACCATTCAATTAAGTACAACCCACAATGGGGCAGGAAGAGAAGGGAAGTCCTGTAAACACCTTAAATCTTGCCCTGGTCTGCATTCTGAAAGAACAAGTGGATGCCTCCCACAAGTGAAAAACATCCATTATCGTCTGCTGGCAAAGAGGCTGATAAACCACTGGCAGTTTGAACGCTAAGAATCACAACCCTGAAACCACTGTAGAGGGATGGGCTTTGAATTTGTTTTTTCACCAGGATCTACAAAACAAGCTACATCTTCCAAATAACACTGAAGTCTCCTTTATCCAAATGACAGCTGAGAAGCCAACCACCACCTCCTCGCAAGGATCCTTCCTCGCGAGCTCTCTGACTAGAGCAACAGACTCTACTCCTACATGCACCTGTAGGAAGGAGAGACTCCTAAGTGCAATTCAAAACTTGAAGATGCCTGGGTGGGGAGAAAAACATGGAGGAACGGCACCAAATACGTTCTGGGAATTAGGGCTGGCGAGGCAGGATGACTGTGAAATGGATCTAGCCAGGCAGGGGAGGAAAATAGCTCCCCAGCCATCGCTGCTCGTCAAGCAGCAGAGCCTCAAAAAGCACACCCCTCCTCTTCCAGACGCGGGGAACAGACCCGGAGGAAGACGCGAGAGCCGCGAACATGCGTGGATGCGGACGCGGACGCGGACGCGGACGAGCCCGGCCTCCGCGTCCCGCCGCCCCGCGCCACTGCTGCCCGCCCCGGGGGCGAGGGGCCGCGGGAGCACTAAGATGGCTCCCAGGATGGCGGCGGGGGCACTGAGGGGGTCACACCGCGGCCCGCGCGCCTTGCCCACGGGGGCGGCCGGGCCGGCGCGGGGACCCGGCAGCAGCGCTGCGAGCGCTGGCCAGCGGCGAGCGGGCGGCGCATCAACAGCTGTGTGACACGGGGGATACAGCCGACACGGGGGACACAGCCGCCTTGGGGGCGGGCTGGCACAGGGGCAAAGGTGGGGATCGTTTCTGCAACACCTCGCTAGAGCATCCTCGCTTACCACCCTCCCCCCCCCCCCCCCCCCCCGCTTTTTTTTCCCTCTAGATGAAAAAAAGCAATGGCACAGCCATCTCCCCCGCCTTCCGCCTGCCCTTTGGGATGCCACGAAACGCGAAATAAACCACCCACCCATTCATCTGTCTATCCATCGTCTTTTTAAATCGATAGTTGAAAGGAAAACAAAGCCTGGGTGCCTGCGTTCCCCCAGGGGAGCCCCTGCCCCCCGACACAGGCGCAATCACAAACTTGCTGCTAATTGACAAGAGAGGAATCGTTTAAAAACAACAGTGGGGGACGTGGCAGCGCCGGAGCCCGCCGGTGGAGGGGATTAACACCAACCGCCCGGGCTCTCGCCCCGTGCTCCCGACAGGGGCTGGGCACATCGCTCCCACCGCGCTGTCCTCACCCCCGCTGCCCACCCGCCCCTGCGCGCCAAAGCCCCTAGGGCATCGCATCTCTGGACAGGTTATCCACAATCACACAAATAAGAGAGGAACGCAGACCGAGCTGTGTCCTCCTGTGCGGCCAGCTAATATTAATGGCCTCAGGTCAAGCGACAGACACGCACACGCCGCCGGCAGCACCTCATCTTGCCTTCAACTCATTCCCTGTCCTTCCCTGTCCCTCCTCGAACCCAATCGCTCATACCTTCCCCATCCCAAACCTCTCCCATCCTCAACCCTCTCCTTAATCCCCCCCAATCCCCGACTCCCAAATCCCTCATAAATCCTCCCCCGCCCCCTTCCCTCCCTACAGCTCCGGGCACACCGCTGCCCTTGGTGGTTGCTCCGGCTCTTACCTTCGGGGTGCTGCTCCGGCTGCTGTTGCTGGTGCATTGTTGCCACTTTCTCCAGTGTGAGAGAAAAATGGGGGGGAAAAGAAAAAAAAAACCAAAAACCAAAAAAAGGGCAGAGAGGGCCCCCCCACCCCGAGCCAGGTGTGCGCTGCCCGCTGCGCTCCCCGCTACCCGACCCCCATGGTAGTGACTAGCGACGTGCGAGGGGCTGCTCCTCCGCCTCCTCCGGCTGCTGCTGCTGCTTCGCCGCTGCCAAATCCTTCAGAGTTTGGGCCAACATGACACTCACATCCGGGTGACACGGGATCTCTCCATCCCTAGCAACCCGGCTGCCGCCGCCACCGCCTGCTCCTCAGTCCCCCTCCTGCTGCCGCTGCCTGCTCCTGGATCCCCCTCCTCCTGCCGCTGCCTGCTCCTCCTCAGTCCCCCTCCTGCTGCTGCTGCCGCCTGCTCCTCGGTCTTCCTCCTCCCGTCGCTGCTCGCCGCCGCCACAGGGTTAACTCCCTCGCTGCTGCTACCGCCACCTGCTGCTGCCGCGCTCCCGCGGCCGGGCCGGGCGGGGGCGCGGAGCCGCTCTCTAATCGCCTGGAGCTCCCGCAGCCGCGAATAGAGCTGCCGCTGCCGCTGCCGCCGCCTTAACCCCTTCGCGGACGCGCAGCAGCTCCTGCCGGCCGGACTCCTGCTCCGCACGCCAGCTTCCCTGCCGCTGAGCCCTCCCTCGGGCACCACTGCTCCACAGCTGTGTCCTTTTCCTGCACACAGTCAGCTGATATTAGTAGCCTTGGGCTCGGCCCCGCCGCCAGCCGTCCTGCTCTGGGGCCACGCAGCGTCCCGCGGACTCCCGCCCGCCATGAGCCTTTTCCCTTCCCATCCGACTCGGCAGGTACTGGTCGGAGTAACGCTCGGGACACCACCGAGACCTGGGCGGCTTTAACAGACACACTCACTCCGGCCACTGCGTCCCTCGCCATTGACAAGC
The DNA here is from genome assembly GCF_026170545.1 of Melanerpes formicivorus. Classification (NCBI taxonomy): domain Eukaryota; kingdom Metazoa; phylum Chordata; class Aves; order Piciformes; family Picidae; genus Melanerpes; species Melanerpes formicivorus. Next base: position 2,062,013 of record NW_027142390.1, read on the forward strand.
CACGTCCCACCTTCCCCGTCCCACGCCACTCCCCGGCTTTGCGTCTCACCACGCGGGGCCCACGCTCAGCTTCTGCCTTCACCTCCCGGGAAAGCCAAATCGATTAATCCAGCCCTGAGCGCTCCTCTTTCCAAGTCAACCTGTTGGAACGCTACCATCCCGACTCCAGGCTACCTCTGAGATTGTCAGAGTTAATCCAAATAATTTCAGTAAATTTGACCATGGCGGGGAGGAAAAACAAACAAACGAATACACACCACCCCAAAAAACAAATGTTGTTACCTTTCACACTGCAGAACCCTAAAACGTTCATTTAGGTTCTGGTTTTGTTTCATTGGTCTTTAAATCGCTTCAGCAGTCCTGTGCAAGACACACATGGCTGGAGGGGCTGTCAGGTGTGCTGCAGAGGGGGGATACTCAGCACAGCTGTCTCCAGTTACTGCAAGGTGGCAGTTCAATCACTACAGAAAGTAATTAATGCAATAGAAGATAGAATATAGACATACACATTCAAGACAGAATTGATGCTTCAAGATTCGTTTTCTCTGCAGTGAGTGCCTTTCAATATATTTAAGAGTATTTCAGGATACTCTTTTGAACAAGACATGATCAAACCTGATGGGTTTGAACCTAGCTTTGACAAAAGTGGTACTTTGTTAAGAAAACATTTCAGAAAAGCTATTTCTACTAGCCTTTGCCTCTAATACTTCCTTACTCAAGTCCTTGTCTGCTGTTCTAGCCATCCTTCAGCCACAACCCTCTCTATCCAATTACTAGTAAAAAGCAGCTACATGCAGTAGTTAGAAGAGGAGCAATAAAATCTTAACACTGCCAATAATCTCTGGGGACCTGGTGAAGAATGTTCATCCTCTAGCTTTGTAAGCTCTCTGTTAGATGGAGCCTATCCCTTTTCCTGTTACCTTTGTGACTGAATGGATAAAAATAAAAACTAGCACTAAGGCTGGTTTATAGATAAGTCCTTTGAAGAGAGAAAACGCCAGTGCCACCTCCTAACTTCAGCTCCTGCACTTCCTTTTTCGTAGGCTTCCAACCCGATGATTGCAGTCCTGAGTCAATCTGGTTTGGTTTAATCGGGAAGGTACCACTGCCACTTGACAGGTTTCTCTCATTACAGCACATGTTTTTTTCCAAATTAAGACTGTCTACTACATACTGAGGCACTTGCCTTAAATGTCCATGAAAGTCACTAGAGCTTCTTTTCTCAACAGTCAGATATTTAGGTGTCAAAAATGTTTGGTACATATTCAAAAGTGTCTAAATCCAGACTAGTTGCCTAACAACCACTGCAGGCAGTGGAAATAGGGACCTAAGACACTCAGCAGGAGTAACTGATTAGCCTGCTTAGGCACTTTGCAAATTTCAACTTAGGTATCTAAATCATGGTTTTTAAATGAGTCTTAGGAGGTTGAGCACAGAGGCACTATTGAGTGATTCATAATAAATAAGGCCTGGATCTAACATAAACAAAAAGCATCGCATAGAAAAGGGCTGCTTCCCTTGCCAATGTTTGAATGAAATTCCTGCACTATGGTCTGCCTCACATCTATTTTCCAATCATCAGCCCTTACAACAGTCCATGGCAGCATGGACTGGAAGCTACAAACTTCATAAGCCTCCCAATAAATCTGTGAAACAGAATAAAATTCTCACTGTTGGTCCAAGCCTGTAAGTACGTATTTCTGCAAATTTCATCAGCTAACTGGCTCTTTATTGCCAGAGCCAGTTGTCTGCCATATTTCCAAAGTCAAATTATAGTGAAAACATAAATGTAAATCCATTCATAAAGTTTTGAGAAAGTATTCAAGAACACTGATGCTATTTAGACAAAAGTGCTAATTACCATACCCATCAGTCCTCTCTTTCTTCTAGAAAGGAGTCAAATTATTTCACCAGGATTCACTTCTATTCCTCTTTTATATCCCTTTGATATTAATTTGCTCATTCCTGGATGAAATGGCCAGCATTGTATGGATGTGTTAGAATATGTACCATAATAAGTGATAACATTGGAATGGAAACAACCACTATTCAGAGGAAAAAGTAAAAGAAGTATCATACACTCTGCTGCACCATATTCAGTGTGTTTCCTTTATACACTAAAGGATGGTAGAGCAGGGAAAAAAACACATTTATTATTATTATAATAAATTTATTGCAGCCTTGCAACTAAATTACTATCATTTCCCCCTGAATAACATTTATTACTTGTCAGGGATTTATGCTCTATAAGAGAGAGGCAGCCATAGAAGCAGCCTCTTGTGGACCTCACAGGAGCAGAACCCCATTAAGAAGTTAGGAGCATTGTGCAGGAGGATAAACCTACTTAACCAAAACTTCAGCCACCATCAACTTGTGGAGCAGTGCACAGCACTACTGTGCAGCTGTTCGCTGGAGGGGGAAAACACAAAGCCAATTGCAATGCATGTGGGAGGAACTTATGTAACAAATACATCATTTTATAACAAATGGGAAGCAACACAACTAGCCTAGTCCTTAACAGGGCAGGGATTCACTCATGCAGGTTAATCCATTATTAATTCTAATAGTCCAGCTGAAGTTATTAGTATGCTAATATATACTAAACGATTACTACCCTTATGCATGGGAGGAATATATTAATAAAAGATGGCTATGTTGCAAAAAAGGACTTGCAGGATTCGTTCTCTTCCATGTTACAGATTTCTTTTTTTATTGTGCATATATTTTCAGGTGCACCCTCTTCTTTTTACCTATTTTCATTCTTCTTGTTTCAAGTCTGGTAGAGCTTCCTTCTGAGTATGAAGATGTTTGCCTTTTCATCTAAAAAGTGACCACGCTGAAATGTAAATATATCTGTATATTGTTTATGTCAGATCAGTGAATATCATCTTTCTGATGTCAGTACGAGGAATGGTGAGCCTCCAAAGAACTTAAAATAGCACTTTGTTGTTATGAATGCAGTTTATATGGACAGCTATAAAAAGTAGATACTTCTGAAAGCCCATTAACTGGGATCTCAAAAATAGATAAAAATGTGCATAACTGGATTTAAAAATACCATAATCCACTACAGAATAAAGATGATGAGAGGGAGGCTTAATTATCCACGTTACTGACCTTAGCCGTGCTCAAGGTCTATTAGGTAAAAAAACTTCCAAGAGGATATAATGCTAAATTTTTGTTTGCCCTCTGCAAGAGTAGTCTCTTCTGGCTTTGCACAATGTGTTTGTTGTTAGTTTGGGTGAGCAAAGTATCCTATTACTAAGCAGAATTTTTATTTTATCCTCTCCTATTTAGCATTTGGTAAAAACATTCAATATATAAGAAAACTACCCTGGAAATCATTTGCATATAAGCTCACCAAAAATACAAACTTCTGAAAGCTAAATGAAAATGAAGTGAGTAACAACACTTCAATCTAGCTGGAGAGCTAGCAGTACATTTCGTGAGCAAAATCGCATTGTGGAAACTTGTACAGAAACAGGGAGGGAGAGAGGGAGTGGGGGAGGAAGAAGGAGGGAGAGAAGGAAGGAAGGAAGGCAGGCAGGCAGCAGGGTGCACAGGCAATGCTCTTTTCATGTGTTTGGCTGAGCTACAGCTTCAAGTGTGCCTCAGACTGCCTGTGGATTAAAGAAATGGGTGCTGGTCTCCAGCAATGCTTACTGACTCAACAAAGGCAGACCTTCGTATAATGGTACCCAGGTGACAGGGGACAACTGCAAACCTGGGTTTGATACGTCTCTCTTGATATGTCTCTGAAATGATGTTTTTCATTATCTCCATATGCAAGTGTAAACAGTGTAATCTGCTCTCAACATACTGAAAATCTGTTGAATTTTAAATCTAGTTGGATTTTTCCAAAACCAATTACTAAGAATGTAATGAAATGTGTTTTCCTGACTAATTATATTCTTTGGCTTTCTGTGGCTTCGATTAGGATGGTATTACTCAGCAACACAGTTGATACTCTTCCAGCAGCTCTTCACTATTTTCACCATTTACCATGTCTTTTCACTGACATGCTTTGATAATTGGACTGAAAACACAGATACTTAGAGGTTACTGGATATTCTATTGTTGTTTTTTTTTAATCTCAGAGCTTTATTTCCTAGTTGTCTTCTTTTTCATCTTCTCCCTGTTCCCCTCCATTTGCAATCATGGATTGCTTTCACATTTTCTCCAGTGATCCCTTGTTGTTAATAAATATTTTCGACCCTGTGTGTTATCTACCTTCCTACATGCCTAAGCCAGTCATAGTCATTTGAGGCTCAAGGGAATTTGCTTTGGTGGGCACCGGACTGACTTCCTAGCCAGAAATTATTTCCAAGTATATCACTGTGCTAGCAAGGTGAACTGAAGTGGTGACAGGAGCACTGCGTCACCTTAAATGTAGAGTATCCACATTTAGGATAGAAAATATTCTAACTGTTGACTGAAGGAACACATTTCAGACTGTCATTTAAGTAGATTCAAAATTTTCTCTTGAAGAGTTTCATCTCTATTTTTAGTGCTCAGTAGAATGATGATTTCACAGATGGGCAACATAGCCAGCTACCAAAAAAATTCCACTACACATAATTGTGCTTGAAAATGTCACAGTAAAATGGATGGATGACTCACAGTATCAGCACATGTGCCTCATGCAAACAAATAACTTTTATAAATACAAGCCACACTCCGGCTTCTGCAGGATATTCTGAGGGTGGCTTGTGATGGAGCTTCAAAACCCCGCACCGGAGGCTGGAAAACTACTAAACCTGCTCAGATTTTAGACAGAAGCAAACACGTTTGTGTGTGGGCTCTCCCACAGCGACTGCAGGAGACAACAGCCAGGCAGCAGCAGCCCTTGGCAGCTGCGGTGGGAGGCAGTTGGAGAGGGGGTGGCTGGGTCCAACAGCGTCAAGTGGGAATTCCAGCCCTGGGAGCTTCTCCCACCACACCTCATGGAAGCCACTCAAAGCACTGCCCAAGCACTGCTCAGAGTGGAGCCCAGCCCAAATGAAAATATGCTTTGGGCAAGAGTCCTTGCACTTCCTATGAACCCCTTTGATTTCCCCTGTAAGAGTGCACAGGTATCCTTTCAAATATAAATTTATCAAACCCCATAAAACCAACTTTTTCTGCTGTGGTATCTGGAAGTGGGTTTGCCAGAACAAGTAAAATTCATTAGTTCTGTATTAAATATGAAGAAAATGACACATAAAGAGGTGAAGGAATAAGTAAAAATTGCTGTGTTTTAAGATAATGGAGTACAGAATGAAATCAAATTCTCAGGGTTACCTGTCTCCACTCATTACTAAACACCATGCATTACCTGGGGTTCAAAAAATGTTTCTTTCTTTCCAGGTACTGCAAAACATGAATTCAGCAAATTTCTCTGCAGAATCTTTCCCAAACAGATTTTTTTATGTTACTCTGAGAGGTTCCTTGTCAGAAGCAGCTCTTGAAGACAACTACAGATGCACTGTTGAGCACACCAAGGTCAAGGAACGTCCTACTTCATTCTGGGGCTGTATCATGACACAGTTTCACATGATCCATTCTTCCTTTGACAGGAATACAGCGTGCAGTGTGCGATACAACCTACACTTACAGCACCAAACCAACAGTAAATATTTATATTTCTCTCTTCATCCAGATAATTCATTTACATGTTCAGCAATGGATATGACATAAAATGTATTCCAAACTCATTTTCTTGGAAGGCAAATTTCCGCTGCAGCAAAGGCATGCAGAATGTGCCCGTACCTGTTTCACATGTAGGGATGGCAGTAAGCACAATCTTTAGAGTAATCAGGAGCTAACAATAACTGTAAAAAGAAAGTTTTCTATCTGTGCTAAGTGGTGTCTACTGGAGAAAATGCAATCATGTCTCTTTGTTGGTATTGGCACCCCACACTGAAACAGGAACCACAGATAATGAGAAAATCACAGGCCTGTAGAACGAGGGAGGAATCACAGTAACTACATTAGAGAATGGGGAAAAAACATAAAATGCTACTGAAGTAAAACATGAGCCTAGACTTCCAGATCTGAAGCAACCTTTTAAGGGCTTTTTTCTTCAAAATTTGACATTTTTGCATGTAGATTGGATGAGTTGCATTACTCAGAGAAGTAAAGGGTTACAGTTTTCAGATAATATGGCAACCAGTTTTAAAATGCCTCACTGGGTAGAACAGAGACCGTCACCTATTAACATGGACATCCCACATATACATTCAATCTTTGTTTTCATGGGTACCTAAACACATCTATAAGCTGCATGTAGTTCAAAAATTCCTTTCCCTGTTTCTCTGAAGGATATCAAGACTGCTACCCTAGCAAAATATTTTCTTCCTGGCTTTATGGTGGCATTCAACGAATCACATAACCATGTTAGGTCAAACCTCTGACAACTGTGCTTTCACAGGAGTTCAACAAGTTTTAAAGGACAAGAGCATAAATCAGGAAGCAAAGGAAATATCTTTTCATATCATAAGATTTCACAGTGTAGCTCTTGACACCACAAAGACCAGCTTAATAGACTAGGGAAACAAATCCCTATAGAAAACCATTGAGGGATCATGCTAGCAGTAGACAAGGCAACAGAGGAGCTTTCAGTCAGCAATAGAGAAGCTGCAAGTAATAAAATTCCTTTAGCATACAATGAACTCTCCCTGTTGATGTTTTTCAGCTACCACGTGCAGTTATCCAAAGGTGTTGGTGGGGTGTGGTTTGTTACATAGACAGTTGGGGGATTTATGATTTTTTTCATCACAAACACCACTGTCCAGGCACACCAAATGAGGACGTGCTACTGTGTTTAATTTGATGGAAATATTCCAGTTTTGCATCATGCTAATATTTCTAAGGCAACTAAAAAATTCTGTCACACTTCTGTGCTTTTCTGTGTGCCCTTGAAACTAATTGAATCTCACCAAGTGCAGCCAAATCTCAGTATTTTATAATCACCTGCCTCACACAGTTTGTTTGCTGATGCAGCTCACTTACAGCTTTGAACTTCTATGTAAAGCTCCTTTCAATGACCATGGAACTGGCATCTCAAAGGAGGGTGCCATTTCCCAAGGACTTACCCCATTACAGATATCTACTTGAGCTAGCTGACGAACCTGTCAACATATTCTGCAATTTCAAACACAATAAGCTCTGCTATGCATTCAAAATAAAATCTAGTATCAGGTGGATTGTGTCTTGGGGCTTTTCCAGTCTGCTATTGTAAAGCAATTCTCCGAGCATTTCTTTATGTAGGAGCACTGGACACTAATATCTTCAGTCATTTAATATGCAGGATGCAGTTTGGTTTGTTTGGGGGTTTGGTTTTGGTTTTGGTTTTTCCCCTCCCTAGGGTCTTTATTTCCTGTCACATAAAAGGATTACTCCTGAAAATGACTCTCACTAGGCGCGGCAAGATTTTTATCCGTTTCTGCATCCTGAAAGGTTTGCATCATCAAATAAGAAACTAGAGATTATGGCTATGAAAATATGTGAATAAAAGCAAAGAGACAGATGCCAAAGCCATAAAAATTACTAAGACATAATCTGTGTTTGCTGTTCCATATAAACACACAGTTTAAACAAAACCACCACCAACAAACAGCTAACAACACAGAGTACAATCTCAAAATGCATTTTCAGCTTCTAGCCAATTCTGTACGTTAGGTTGGGGGTTTTTGTTTTGTTCTCTACAAAGACCAGTGATTGAGCTTATTTGTGGGCATGTTTTAATCTTCCAAATATACAGGTTGCTGCCTTTTGTCTTGTACTGAATCTGGAAAATTGTAAACAAACCAAATGCTGAATTTCACTGAGAAGTTCAATTTAGATTAGGTTGATTTAGGTTTAAGGGCACTGCTTGGCTGTGGCACATTTTGACCTACTTTGTGTACTACACAGAGGGTAAAACAACACTTGATGAGGGAGAAATGATTTTTAGTATGCCTCTCTAGTGCTAATATAGCTAATATAGATACCTAGCAGTATAAAATACATTTGAGTGCCCTATGCATACAAAATCCTGTCCTAGAGGGACACAAGATGGGTATGTTACATCTGTACCTTGTATATCACATCTGCACCTTGTATGTCACACAGTTTCTCACAATTTCCAGCACAATTTCAAGTTGTAAACAAATTTGAATGAGAGAAACACACTTAGTTAAAAAATTCTAGCAAAGCTTTGTCTCAATCATGACTATTTTTGATGTTTTCATGTCTCAGAGGAATCTCATTACTGCTTTAGCCCTCAGTACATGGTGTTCTTGATGGAAATACAAATGGTGGTGACCTTTGCCAAGGAGATTCCTGGCTAATGATTCGATTTCTTAGCATCCTGCAGTCAGGCATATACTTGAAGAGGCTCCAAGGTAAATTAATGCATGTCAGATACTGGAGTAGCCCCTCGATGTAGCCCTGGATTGACATAATGTAAAGACATCTGTGAAGTCCCTCTTTGTACCAGTGCCATCTCTCCTCGGATCAATTCTATTTGGAGAACAAATTATATCTGAATGTTTTCTTTCAGAGTGGAAAGGAGAAAAAAGAGCTCAAATATTTCATGCAGTTTTGACAACAGGAAAAAACAATAGTGTAGATCTTTTATTTGAGTGTCTGACACAAGAGAAGAAGGCTAGTGCTGACCTTCCTGCTGCCCAGGTTCTTGCAGACTAGATCTCAGGAAGGTAGTGAGGTACACACAACCTGCCTATGCCCACACATGAACACTCGGCTCTAGCTAGGGAGCAGCTTATTACAATGAGATATTGAAGTATTTCTCATTGATGGCCATGAGGCATGGTGCCAAGATGCCTGGGAGGTACAGCTTCAGAACTATGGAGAGAGTATATGTAAAAAGAACTTCAAAAACAGGTTGTTTTGAATCCTTTTTTTTTTTGGTGTTTTTTTTAGACTAATAAGCTGTTGAAATACTTGGGGCATCAGGCTACACAAAAATAGAAAGGAATGATTCTTCAGTAGGCTGGAGTTTTGTCAAATAGTCTACACTCTAAACCCACATGAAATAGTCTTTTTCTTCATCCTTCAACTAATTCTGTTTTCAGATACGATATTTCAATGTTATAACTTCATCAGAAACACTGCTCACATTCTACTCAGAGAGGAGGGTTTGGAGTTAGAATAAAAACCTTTATTAGAATAAACCAAACCAGGTTGGAAGAGACCTTCAAGATCATCGTGTCCAACCCATCAACCAATCCAACCCACCCAAACAGCTAACCCATGGCACCAAGCACCCCATCAAGTCTCCTCCTGAACACCTTCAATGACAGCGACTCCACCACCTCCCTGGGCAGCCCATTCCAATGGGCAATCACTCTCTCTGTGTAGAACTTCTTCCTAACATCCAACCTGAACCTCCCCTGGCGCAGCCTGAGACTGTGTCCTCTTGTTCTGGTACTGGGTACCTGGGAGAAGAGACCATCATCTGCCTGTCTACAACCTCCCTTCAGGTAGTTGTAGAGAGTGATAAGGTCACCCCTGAGTCTCCTCTTCTCCAGGCTGAGCAACCCCAGCTCCCTCAGCCTCTCCTCACAGGGCTTGTGTTCCAAACCCCTCACCAACTTTGTTGCCCTTCTCTGGACATGCTCCAGCAAGTCAACCTCCTTCCTAAACTGAGGGGCTCAGAACTGGACACAGGACTCAAGGTGCAGCCTAACCAGTGCAGTGTACAGGGGCAGAATGACCTCCCTGCTCCTGCTGGCCACACTGTTCCTGATGCAGGCCAGGATGCCATTGGCCCTCTTGGCTGCCTAGGCACACTGCAGGCTCATGTTCAGCCTACCATCGACCAGTACCCCCAGGTCCCTCTCTGCCTGGCTGTTCTCCAGCCACTCTGACCCCAGCCTGTAGCACTGCATGGGGTTGTTGTGGAGTATGTGTAGAGACTGCAGATTTGATCTTGGTGGTGACATGCAGGTGCCCTCTGTAAAACCAGGCATGCATAGTGCCTGTGCTGCTATACTCTACAGAAAGACTTCTTTTGGCTTCCTAGAAATTCAGCACATTATCTGACTGTCGTGGGTATGCCCTCAGGAATGAGCGGCAGATGTATCAATGAAAGTACAAGTTTATTTACATAGATATACAAACTCTGTAATGGGGAATTTACAGTCACCCTTCACAGGTATCGATATTCCGTTAGTGGAACTATCTTTACAGAATGTTATGTATGGGCACTTAAATCAAAATGATTCACAGAACTTATAATCGAAACTGAGTCAGAGAGTGGCGGGGGAGGGGGTGGTCAGTGACCGGCAACCCTCCACCCGGAGCAACTTAAATGCTACCCTAACTGAAGCTTTAGAAAGAAGGGCTTGGCTTACTCACAAGCTGAGAACTTCGTGAAGTCTTCCCTTCATAATGTTCACAGTCCAGAGCACGTGGCACGGATGTGCCGTGATAAGGAGACAGGCAATGGCGCCGGCCGCGTGGCCGCACCGCCTGGCTCTGCTGTTCTCTCCCAGGACACAAAGGTTCCTCGCTCGGAGGGGGGCAGTGGCAGGTCAGCAACGCTGGTTCGCACGGGCTACCAGGTTTTCTCCTACGATGGATCACGCAGCGGTTGATCCCACAGAGCGCTGTCCATGGCACCGCACGCAGCTGGGTGACGGTGGCAAAGGACCACGAGGCCTCCCGAAGCACTGGCTGGCACGCACGCACAGGCCCCAACACCGAGCTGGGGGGGGAGGTTCATTTACCAAACGACCCCTCTTTACCATTTGCCCCAGTGAATACTGGCCCAATAAGCATCTGTTGCTAACGCAAAGCTTAACCAATGAACTGACACCTACCAAATATGGCCTAAGTATATGCTATACCCAGGGAGACAAACACATAGCCTGCCTCTTGCTCTACAGGGGTGAGACCGCGCCCAGGGAGGCTGTTCACCTGGACTCAGTGGCGCCAGGAGCCCCCCCCGCCACCTCCAGAAAGGAGGGGGAACAAAGGAGGGTTAACACACAGAGAAATATATCCTACACAAATGTTTGGGACACAATCCTGGCCATAAGCATCCTTCACTACACTGACAAATGTAGTAACTCAAGTTTACTTCTTACCTCTGCCTAAGTATACTACTGGCATACAGATTTACATTTGGCAGACAAAATCTGTATCTATTCAGTCCCCACCTGTTGCATCACCAAGCACCAACTTCTCTGCTGTTCAAATGAGCCAGCAATGCTGCAGTGGCCTAGGGGCAAAGGCTGACTCAGAACCACTGAAGCTAAACATCAATGTTTCCCCTAAATAGGCAGACACTTCAATATCATTGACTTCCATGAGATCTGCTGTTTCTTTCAATCCAGCCACATCCAGTGCTAAATAATGAACAAAACAGGAGTTGGGGCAAGGGATGGAGGTCAAGGGATTTCGAGAGCATGAGCAAGATTGGCTATTCTAGACATAAAAGAAGGATAAGACTGATGTGGATGACTAAGAATATCAGAGGAGCTCTTGAGGAAAAATAGAGGGCATATGACATATATAAGAACATGAAATCTGAAAAGGATTAAGAGAATTATGAACTGAACCTGAAAGGCTGCAAAAAAACCCCAAAAGCCACCCAACAAAACAAACAGCAGCACTGTTTCAGGCTGCCAGAATTGACAAAGTGAGAAGATCACCCAGAAAGGGAAGAAAAAGAAAATAAGAATCTCAAAATATTGAAGTGATGTAAAGATCAACAAGGAATTAGCTACTGAACTGTGAACAAAAGCTGTGCCTGAGAGGATTTAACTAAACAAAATAAACCTGGAAATGTACACTTCTATTCAATACCCATGCAGTAAAATGAAATGCCAGAAAAGAGAAGACGTCTTCTAGAGAAGAATACTGGAAGAATAAGATTTTAAGAGCAATAAAATAAGTTCTAACCTTTGTATCATCTAGAATAAACAACAATACAGAGAAGCTGTGAAGCTAGATTATTTGGGACAAAGGGACAAGAAAGAGAATTTCAAACAGAGACTCCTTAACAGTGATCTTGCAGAAAGGTCTCAAGATGACCTCAAAAATAAGTGAACATTTCTCCAGCCTTCAAAAACAAAATCTGAAGCACCTAGGACAAAGTGGCCAAAGTGGTCCTACCCACATTAAAGCATGAGACTGGTAACTGTGTGTAGCATTAGGAAGAGATGAAAAAAAATACATAACAATCCACAATGAATTAGAATAGAATAGAATTAACCAGGTTGGAAAAGACCTTTGAGACCATCAAGTCCAACCTATAATCCAACACTAATCAAATAAACCATGCAACCAATCACCCCATCAAGTCTCCTCCTGAACACCTCCAATGATGGTGACTCCACCACCTCCCCGGGCAGCCCATTCCAATGGGCAATCACTCTTTCTGTATAGAACTTCTTTCTAACCTCCAGCCTAAACCTCCCCTGGTGCAGCCTGAGACTGTGTCCTCTTGTTCTGGTGCTGGCTACCTGGGAGAAGAGACCAACCTCTCCCTGTCTACAACCTCCCTTCAGGTAGTTGTAGCAAGCAATAAGGTCACCCCTGAGTCTCCTCCTCTCCAGGCTAAGCAACCCCAGCTCCCTCAATCTCTCCTCACAGGGCTTGTGCTCCAAATCCCCCACAAGCTTTGTTGCCCTTCTCTGGACATTTTTCAGCATCTGAACATTTTCTAACCTGAGGGGCCCAGAACTGGACAAAGGACTCAAGGTGTGGCCTAACCAGTGCTGAGTCCAGGGGCACAATGACCTCCCTGCTCCTGCTGGCCACACTGTTCCTGATGCAGGCCAGGATGCCATTGGCCCTCTTGGCCACCTGGGCACACTGCTGGCTCATGCTCAGCCTACTACCAACCAGCACCCCCAGGTCCCTCTCTGCCTGGCTGCTCTCCAGCCACTCTGACCCCAGCCTGTAACACTGCCTGGGGTTGTTGTGGTCAATGTGTAGAACCTGGCACTTGGATGTGTTCAATCTCATGCTGTTGGACTCTGCCCATCTGTCCAGCCTGTCAAGGTCCCTCTGCAGAGCTCTCCTACCCTCTGAACAGATCAACTCCTGCCCCCAGCTTGGTGTCATCTGCAAACTTACTGACGATGGACCCAGGGCCCTCATCCAGATCATTGACAAAGACATTAAAGAGCACAGGGCCCAGCACTGATCCCTGGGGCACACCACTACTGACTGTCTGGCAGCTGGATGTGGCACCGTTCACCACCACCCTCTGGGCATGGCCCTCCAGCCAGTTCCTGACCCAGTGCAGAGTGCTGCTGCCCAAGCCAATGGGACATTCTTTGCAAATGTAGTATGTTTCCAGTTTCCTTTTCCATTACTTCATAGTGGAGTCAACCTGACACTAAGGTCCACAACCTCCTCTCAGTTTCTGTCCTTGTGTTTTCACAGATACTTAGGCAGAACCAGGGAGAGTGGCAGAATCCACATGCACAACCTCAGGGAAACTCTAAGACTGATCCTATTAAAATGTGGTGGCAGATTGAACATAATGGGCCTCCCAGGATCAGCAATGAGCCCTTTTTCAGCACCATAGAATAATCCCAGATTGAAAAGACGTTCACACCACCTTGTATTCCATCAGTTCTTTGTATAGAAGGTCAGCAGGCTCATCCCGCATCAAATCACTGGCCCTAGATTTAACAGCATGAAGCTGGGGACCCACTGACCCTCTTAGAATCATAAGATACTGTTAGACAAAATTAAAGAACATAATACTGTGTTGTAACTCAAAGTTAATTTAATTAAAAACCTTTTTGTATCAATTAATTTAGTCAGTCACAGAACAAGAAAGAAGCTATTGCCTTCTTGGCTTCTCTGCACCCGGGTATGCAGTAACACTGTTTACTTTCTTTGATTAATTAACATGTTTTCTGCTTTGAAGAGGTTATTGAACTGAAATCTGAAGCCTAAGAACTGCCAGAATAGGCTGCAAAACACATTTTATCTAACTATTCTCTTCAACAAAGTCAGAATGCTTCTGCCCAGATTTTGCACACTCCATAAGCTCACCACGAAGCAAGCTGCATTGTGGTTTTTTCACCTTTCAGTCATGGCATGGTGCTTAATTTAAATGTCTGTGGATATGAGTCTAAACTACTTGCTTCCCCTAACAGCTTTCACTATCTTGTGTTTCAGTCTGTACTGAAACTACTATGGATGCTCTATTTGATGACATTACACTAAAGAGATTCATGCCAAGGCTCTTTGGCCACCACCATGATTGCTGATGTCAGCATGGCTTTAAGAACAAGGCTAGTTAGCTAATTGCTTTCCAGAGGTAACACAGAACTTGGAGCCAAGTATTTTGCTGGAGCAAGCAGGCAAAATGCCATTGAAGACATCTATTCCATCAGGCCAAAATTCACCCTTGAAATGACAGCCAGCACAAAGGTTTATGTATGTGCTTATGAAACCAAACAATAAGGCTTCAGTAGGCTTGCATCCCATGTAAGTACAATGCTAATAATCTGTATCAGACTGATACATAATTACAATCAATCTGATGATTTGTGGGCCCCCCAAAGCAGTATATTAATTTTATCAGCATCAGGAAACTGTGCAATTAGGATAAAATCATGGAACTACTGAAACCAGAGGGAACTCTGTTGCTAATATTAATAGTTTTGGATTTAACCTTCTGCTGCATAAACTCTTCCAGCACTGTGATTAAATGGAAGAAACCTCAGTGATGTTAGATAGCAAGCCAGTGACAATGCGGTGTACAAGCAGGCAGAATTCATATCCATGCTTTTAATAGCCTTATATATATCAAAGGACTCATTTCCTAAGATTTGTCATCATAGATTCTACACACTATAAATCACAGCTAAAACTACTTGTAAATAAAATGAGCCATGGCAAAAATTATTTTCTGAAGAGATGAAAATAGTACATTTTAATATCAAATAAATTTTCATGGAAAATGAGGAGGGAAAAGTTAAATACCTCTTTTAAAGACTAAAACTGTGGAAAAAAAGATGTATAATACTCCACAAGCCCTATGAGGAGAGGCTGAGGGAGCTGGGGTTGCTTAGCCTGGAGAAGAGGCGGCTCAGGGGAGACCTTATTGCTCTCTACAACTACCTGAAGGGAGGTTGTAGACAGGAAGGGGCTGGTCTCTTCTCCCAGGCAACCAGCACCAGAACATGACAACACAGTCTCAAGCTGCACCAGGGGAGGTTTAGGCTGGAGGTTAGGAAGAAATTCTTCATAGAGAGGGTGATTGCCCATTGGAATGGGCTGCCCAGGGAGGTGGTGGAGTCACCATCATTGGAGGTGTTCAGGAGGAGACTTGATGGGGTGCTTGGCTGCATAGTTTAGTTGATTAGGTGGTGTTGGATGATGGGTTGGACACAATGATCTTGAAGGTCTCTTCCAACCTGGTCTATTCTATCCTATCCTATCCTATCCTATCCTATCCTATCCTATCCTATCCTATCCTATCCTATCCTATCCTATCCTATCCTATCCTATCCTATCCTATCCTATCCTATCCTGTTCTATTCTACTGTTGAAATAACTTATAACAATTTGGAGACATTAAAATGAGCAACTGAAGTGAAATAGATATATGTAGAAGCAAAATTGTAAAGCTAAACCAACAAACCTTCTGGAAAGTACATCGTATTGAACAGTGTAATACTTCTTCATGCAAAACCAGCCTTCAAATCACGGTGTTTGGGCAATGAAGTTGCAGCCAGGAGAAACATTTGAGCTTAGTTTTAATCATCTACTATTTAACACAGGATGTAAAGTATTAAAGTAGTAAATCTCTGGAAATCTACAGAGAAACCTAAGGGACTGTCTTCATCCCATTTGAGAAGTTTCATAAGCAATTTCTTCCCTGTTTTCTTTTGCAGAATGTTAGTAGCATAACGACTTTGCTCATTGCCCATGACAACAAGGGCACTTTGAGCACTACTAAAACTAACATTTGATTTTCTGTGTCTATAGCAAAGAAAGAATGAATGGGGCCACTCCAGAAGAGCTCTCAAATGTCTTTTAGCTCTTTTAGATATAAAAATGCAATGCAGTGCTCTGTTGAACCAGAATGTTCTCCTGAAGGGCATACACACTGAATTCATAAACAACCTATGATGCTTTTAAGTTCTGAAGATTAATTTTCTCCTGTGAATTACTTAATAACTAGCAAGGTGGTCCTTCTCTGTTTAATTTGGTAGCATTTGACCTCTAGATAAACTATCATAAATCTTTAATTAGGAATATAATCTATCATCCCAACTTGTGCAGAAATTCCAGCACTGCAAAGTCATTATATGATCACTGACCACTGAATGGAACACTTCAAGGGAATAATTCCAATTCTTGTTCTGGCAAAGCCTGCTCTTAAACCAAAGATAGCATATTTTTAGCTGTCCTCCATTAGAATAGAATAGAATAGAATAGAATAGAATAGAATAGAATAGAATAGAATAGAATAGAATAGAATAGAATAGAATAGAATAGAATAGAATAGAATAGAATAGAATGACTAGACCAGGTTGGAAGAGACCTTCAAGATCATTGTGTCCAACCTATCATCCAACACCACCTAATCAACTAACCCATGCAACCAAGCACCCTGTCAAGTCTCCTCCTGAACACCTCCAGTGATGGCGATTCCACCACCTCCCTGGGCAGCCCATTCCAATGGGCAATCACTCTCTCTGTGTAAAACTTCCTCCTGACCTCCAGCCTGAACCTCCCCTGGCGCAGCCTAAGACTGTGTCCTCTTGTTCTGGTGCTGGCTGCCTGGGAGAAAAGACCAACCTCTGCCTGTCTACAACCCCCCTTCAGGGAGTTGGAGACAGCAATAAGGTCACCCCTGAGTCTCCTCTTCTCCAGGCTAAGCAACCCCAGCTCCCTCAGTCTCTCCTCACAGGGCTGTGTTCCAAGCCCCTCACCAACTTTGTTGCCCTTCTCTGGACACGCTCCAGCAAGTCAACCTCCTTCCTAAACTGAGGGGCCCAGAACTGGACACAGGACTCGAGGTGCGGCCTAACCAGTGTAGTGTACAGGGGCAGAATGACCTCCCTGCTCCTGCTGGCCACACTGTTCTTGATGCAGGCCAGGATGCCATTGGCCCTCCTGGCCGCCTAGGCACACCGCAGGCTCATGTTCAGCCTACCATCAACCAGCATCCCCAGGTCCCTCTCTGCCTGGCTGCTCTCCAGCCACACTTGCTATGGGGTGGGGGGTTTAGAGATAAAGCTTCACTATTTAGAGAAGATTTATTATCTCACCAACATATACATGATGTGAAGAGTACAGTGTCACTTATTCCTTTCAAAATTTCCAAGGACAATTTCCTAACTTGGAAGGACAATTCAAGAGTAAAATTCAGCTTGACATGAAAAGGAAAAAAAAAAAGAAAGAAAAAAAAGGGAGGAAAAAAAAAAAGCAAAGCTAAATCATGCCAAATTTAACCAGATTAAATGGAAGGACCGAGGTCTGTCCTCTTAACAGCAATCCCAGGCAAAACAATAGAAAAGCCAGCACTGGATTTTTTAAGTAACAAAAAAATGAAGGTAATGTAATTCGTGCAAGCTGGCAGAGGACAATGGGAAATAAATCTTTCAGACCACCTTGCCTTTTTTTTTCCCCCTTTTTCTTTTATTTTTGAGATTAAGAAATGGTTTGATAAAATAACTTCTTTAATGCGTCATACGTAGAGTCCTCTGTGGTATTTTCCCTGTCCTTTCGATTGCTAGAACAGGATGATAACAGCAGGGTGGTACACAGCACCACACAGCACCATGTTGCTGCTGTATCTTACAAGGCAGGTGTATACTGTGGGCCTGCAAAGCACTTTGTGTCACTGAAAATCTTCAGAGCTGGGTATTTTTCTAAAAGCTCAGCTCTTTTACAGTTGTGTTAGGCTGGACATGATACAATAATTCAGTCATGAAAATCACATAGATCAAAATAGACAGTCAAAATGGTCTCGGACAGTTTTAAATCTGCAGTTCTTTAAAGCTGGGAATTAACCCAAAATTTCAGGGTTTAAATCCTCCATCAGGTATTAATTAACTGATTATGTGCATTTGACAGTACTGAGTGTAAAGGACAATGAGGGAAGAGAAGAATCCAGACTATTGGCCATCCAAATCTCAATAGGAAAATGCCTCCCAGCTCACAGACAAATGAACTTTCCTTAGCAGTGAAATGGTTTCACACATGTTAAATAACTGTCTCTCCTTCCTGCCTCTCAACTCCTTTCTAGTCATTGTGGCTCTTTATTAAGTCATTCTTCAAACTGCATTCACAACAGCAGGTACAATTTGCACCTCAGTGTATGTGTGCGTGATTTTGATTCTCGGTCATCACAAGAAAATGATTTCTTCCATTTGGTTCTCTGAACATTGCTTCATGTCCATAAAAAGAAGGCTTCATTAAAGAAACTAAATGTGCTTGCTTAGTACAGTCCTTAGTAGGTTTCACCCCTACTCAGAGTTTGTGCAGAAATTTAGGATGAGTTCACTGACACCAGTGAAGCGAGTTGCAGAACTGGCCATTTTCTTTTACCTTCATGCCGAACTGGGTTAAGAACTGAGTTTATAATCCCAGTAGACATTTAACTTCAGGCTCACCCTCTACATCTGTCTGAAATGGAAATACAATGTGCAAAGTTGTGCAGCAGTCAGAAGAATTCTTTTTCTTAACTGCATTAGAGGAATGTCTCAGAAGTCTCCCTGAGACATTTTTGTGAGCCCAGCTGATGAAATTATTGCCTGATCTGAATAAAGCTATTGTTCATAATCAATAAAATGCTAGACTCCTCATGAATTTTATTGACAGGCTGAAAGAGTTGGGGCTGTTCAGCCTGGAGCAGAGAAAGCTCCAGGGAAACCTTATTCCACCTTTCCAGTACTTAAAGGGGACTCAATGTAGAAAGATGGGAACAGTCTCTTTTTGCAGGGCCTGTTGTGACAGGACAAGAGGTGATGGGTTTGAGCTAAAGGAGCATAGATTTACATTAGATACAAGGAAGATATTTTTTACAATGAGGGTGGTGAAACACTGAAACAAGTTGTCCGGAGAGGTAGTAGATGCCCCAGCCCTGGAAACATTCAAGGCCAGCTTGGAAGGGGCTCTGAGTAACCTTATCTGGTTAAAGATGTCCCTGCTTACTGTGGGAGGCTTGGACTACATGAGCTTTAAAGGTCCCCTCCAACTGAAACCTGTGATTCCATGAATTGTGTCTTTCAGGAGACTGACTTTCACTTCAGCAGCAGTGCCCACAACCCGTCGTCACAAACAACAATATTGCAAGGTCCACTCTGTGTAAGAAATAAATGTATAAAATAATCTCTTTTTTGTCTTTGGCTACTGTGGAATATATTTGCATGTTCACTCATTGACACACAGTAGTAAAGCAAAGGTTCATAAAGAAATGAAACAGATATTTGCCCACAGATCTTTGGAATCTGGCTAGATGCAGAGCTTGAATGGTGGTGTCAAAAGACGCTTTCCTTCTTAAAGCTCAAGAGCATAAGAGTGATTTGATAGCTGAACCTCATGGTCTGCGAGATTTTTGGTTGGCATACTACAAAGTGGGTGTGAAAGGTATAACCAGAGTTTAAGCTTTTACATTTCCTCAAACACAAAGCATGAACACTTCTATATTGGGGTACAGCACCATTAGGAAAGTTGTGTGGGTTTGTTCCTTTAAACTTGAGCCACAAATTACATATCATTTGTGTAAATTCAAACTCTCTTGCACACTGCATACAGTGCATAGGGCATCAGTGGCTCTGATAGCTGTAAAAGCAGACAAGGTAAACAAATAATTTATTAAATCACCTATAAATACAGAAACCAAGAGGGATTATAAATGAGAAGATAAATAGTTGTGTGTATTTGCTAAATTAAATGTTCTCAACAATAGGAATCCTTTTTCTGTCCTTCTGCACCAAACAATATGGGGGAAAGGGCAGGACAGCTGTTCCTTGGAAGAAATACTTCTAAAAGGAAGGATCCCAGATCTTCACTGGAGGGACAGAAGAGTCTCAAACTCTTTAGGAAGAGGAAAATAAGAGTTCCAATGGTGGTTGTCCCAGTTTCCACCTATGCCACTAGAATAAACTCTTCCACAAGCACATCTTTCTTGCTTCTCTCCTCTGCTCCTAGTTTGTGTATTAGCAGAGTGGTTTTGTAGGCTGTAAGTATCACAGAACAATTTGTGCCAGTGAGGAAATGGAAGTGGGCTGACCAACAAGATCTCTCCCTCACTGAAGTTTGTATTTTTGTGCTCTCTCTAGTCATGATGAGAGAGCATTATAATATATGAATGGCTAGGTCACAAGGGAATTAATGTACCACAGCAATGAAGCATGATATGCAGATCAGAGAGGGAGGAAGAATGTGGAGCTCAGCATATCACTTATTTCTCATATAAATTGATGCTCAGCTTAGAGAGGAAAACCATACTAATGATGCAGCTGATGTCTTGTTAGAAAACATCTGAACTGTGACCAATTTTTCTTTACAGGATTTTTTTTGTTCTGTATAAAAATGAGATGCTTAGTCATTTGGAAAATAAAGACTAAATCAGTGATGTAATTTCATTCAATGATGGAATTTCAAAGAGAGGGTGTTCTTCCTTTATTCTAAAAGAAAATCTTTTAACAAGTCTATTGAACCAGCCCATTAATAAGCCTCTTTCCCATCAGCATCAAAAGAGAAGTGAGAGCACAGTGCCTAGAGGATAAACAAGGATATAAGCCCTTTTCTTACCATTTTAAAATTCAAAGTTTCCATGTCTCTGCACAAGGCTGCATGAGTATGTCCATGCACAAATAAGTGACAAGCAACAAATGTCCTTGACAATTTTTAGCCTCTTGCTGTTCTCAAATGAAGGGCAAATATAGAAGAAAATGTAATGTGTCAGACATCAACACACTTTTTTCTCCCTGCAAGATACATGCTACTTCTCCACAGGGAAATTCACAGGAAAGTAATGCTCAGAATAGAATGCAGACATGCTGATCACAGTAATGATGATGTAATACATATGTTTTAGTGGGGAAGCAGGAAACAAGCTCAACTGGTTGGGACAAGTTTTAGCAGCCTTTAGTCAAAGTTGGGGAGTGAGCCCCAAGGCAGGGAGACAGCTAAGGGGACTGTTGTCTCCCACGAGCCTCTGCCATAGTCCCTCTCAAAATGAAATTCTATTTTCCTATGAGCATCCAGTGAAAAGGAGGCTGCCAGAAAAAGGTCACTGGGCAGAGATGGCTGAGAGCACACCCACATACCTGTCTGTCTCGGCAAGGCATTTCTTTCTGTAGCTGTCTGACTGAATCACATATACAGTGTCAATATCAACCATTAAGGGTCTACATGTTGCTATATATATCAGAATGTCCTAGTGTCAAATACTGCCTCTGTGTTCAAGGCAGAAAAAACTCTGTGGCTTCTTGGGCAGAGTATATATATTTGGTTTTGTAAAGCTTTCCTCTTGACTTGACATAGTGGACTTCCCATAAGCTCTTTGGGAAAGTGGTACAAAGGACAAAAAGTATAGAATTTATTATGCTTATGTTGGTGCTTGGGGAAGTTTTCTCAAAGTTTACTAGACAACAAATCAGTACTTTTTTATACTTCAGCTCACATCTGTGTCTCAAAGAACAACCACCATGAAATCAGAATAAGACCTTAACTCTCAGGTCTTATTAATCACTGCAGCAGAACATGCAAGAAGATATGTCTCCTGTACCTATATTGCCAGTCCAGGAGCTACTGAGATCATCATGTATCTGTTTTGGAGGCACTGTAGAACTGCATTTTCTGCCAAGGTTTCTTTATGAACTCTTTACATCACACTGTGAAAAAAGAGACAAGAAAAGCATTCACACACAAAAAAAAACACATCTAGCTTTTATTACCACTGTCACCCAGCTCAGCAGGCTCCTAACCCACAAACCTTTGGACTCCTCTAAATATATCTAAACACTTTACAAAGATCAATGGATTAATCATCTAGTTCTCCTTTTAAATATAAATCAAAGCATTGCATTTTATGTTGAGATAAGATGACACATGAAGAGATAAAACAAGTTTTGTTGCAGTTACAGGTCTGGGGTAGGAAGAAAACCCCAAAGTCCTTACTTTGCTTCATCTGCTCTGGAGTACAATGATTGTAAAGCAAAAGAAAGCAAGCAGGTTAGTTGGATCTTTTCTCATAAATTTTCTTATGCTCATATGCTTTATGACCCAAATAAAGTTG
The DNA here is from genome assembly GCF_026170545.1 of Melanerpes formicivorus. NCBI lineage: Eukaryota > Metazoa > Chordata > Aves > Piciformes > Picidae > Melanerpes > Melanerpes formicivorus. Next base: position 2,084,229 of record NW_027142390.1, read on the forward strand.
TCAGTAAAGATTCCAGAAATACAGAAGAGTGTTCTAGCTGAAGAGTCAGGCATAATCAAGAGAAGGCTGTTATCAGCTGTGTTGCAATTCTGACTCTCAGAAGCTTCTTCAGATTTTTTACCTTCTTTAATCAAACTGATTCAGAGAACCATGGTATCACCCCCACTCTACTGTTCTCACTCTTATTAGCATTGTCCCGCAAAAGACAACGAATAACTGGTGATAGAGATCAGCTCAAGAAACCTACACCAGCTGTATAATAGTGTGTCTGCATGTCTTCTTTAGCTAGTGGAGGAGAAAGAGAGAGACAATAATCTGAAGAGTTTGTATTGTTTCTTATGGAAAGCAGCTTGTAGCAGAGTTTTCCCTGGGAAGCCACACCTATGCAATACAGTCCCAGGAACTCTGCAAATCATAGCCTAGAGAACCTGAGTAGTGTGTGCAAGGCCTGAGATGCAACGCTGTCACACGTGAAAAGCAGAAAAGAAAATGAGAGCAAAGGCAAGTGTGATGCACAGTAATGAGCTAACCTGCTGCTGATACAACACTTGAAGGGGCTTCCTTTAATAATGCTACCTTTAGGGAGGTCTAAGCACCCACTGATCCAGTAGTTTAGTCAGTTAAAGGACAATTATTTCACTACTAATCTTGATTCTAATAGGCTAGATTCATAGAACAGTATCAGCTGAAAGCTTGGCTCACCTGGTCCAATCCCCTGCACACATCAGCACCAACTTAGAGCAGGTTGTGCATGGCCTTGCCCAGTCTAGTCATCTCCATGTCCCAAGATGAAGGTTTCATTTCCTCAATGAGGAAATGAGGCTGAGCTTCATGAGGCTCATGTCATTGGATGTCTGCAGGCTGTTCACACCCATCTGCACATACATCTTGTATCTTTTTTAGTGTATGCATACTGTAGTTAGTGTTTTTCAAATTACCAATGTTTATCTCAGCCACCATGAGAAGAAAGATGGTGAAGCTAAAGGGATTATTAGCATTACCTTGTCACATGGCTCAGCAAGACCCACACAACCACCCACACAGTTATTACATGCAACTGGAATGAGGCAGATACTGTCCAAAGGCAATTCTCAGAGCCAAATCCCTGTCTAGTGCAAAACGGCAGGGCATATTCAAGATGAAAGTACTTCTGTCATTTTAGAAAACCTAGGGATCTACTCCAAAAGGCTTCTTGAAAGTAAGTTTCTGCTTTCACTGAAATCAGTGGGAAGCTTCACAAGATCATGAATTCCTTCCCTGCAATGTCAGGTAGATGCTCCCTGTGAGTGGACACTTCAGTACAGATTCATACCTAGTCCATGCATTATTTATGCTGTGGTAATACCAGAAATGTTTTGGACAGCATCCATGCACACAAGAATGCAGACATCCTGCTTCAAATGACTTATGGTCTAAAATATTAATGCCTACATCACCCACTAACACTTCTGCACTGTGAGCTTTACTTTCTCTTTCTTAAGGCTTCACTCTTTCCCTCTCCAATACAAAATGTCCTGTTTCTTCTGCCTCGGAGGACACTGACCTTACCTCAGCCAGAGGTATATAAAATAAAATGTCATTTGAGTGACTGGAAAAGTTGATGGCAGTGCTGGAATGGCAATGCAGTATCAAACATCTTGCTAAGTGTTTCTCCTCCTCAAACCTTAAACTTTTTCCACACCTCTAAAATAAAAAAGTAAACCCCCAGAGAGGAATCCTTCCACTCCACTGAACATCTCACTTAACTGCACAGCTTCTAAGCCATAAACCATTTGAATAACCCCACTGCTCAACCCAGGATAAAAGAAGAAAATAGCATTAAAGATTTAAAGTAAAGAACACAGCAAACTCTCAAATGATAGCTGCACCATTCACGTCACTACAGCTAAGGGTTTGTCAGCACTTTCATTATAATGTTCGTTTCTCTGCTGTCACTCCAGGCTAAAATTTGGCAGAGCATAAAACTTAAAGCACAGACAGACACAATAAGAGCACAGTGAGAAGGAAAGCAAAGGCTTCAAGGACAGCATCCTGGATACCTTCACGTCAGGAACAAACAGTATCTTACAAAGCATGATGCAATAAGTTAAGCTAAGAGAGCTATCCCTCCTCTCATTTAAGATGGTGTGATAGAGAGGGAATGGCAAGGAAAGCTCAGTGAGAAATATTGTTATGAAACTACTATGACTGGCTTAAAAGATGCAGGTGGCTACATATTAATACAATACTTCAAGTTAAATTTATGCTACAGTACAATGGAAATAAATAAGCTAGAAAGAAGAGACAGAGCACACACAGATCTTACATCTGAACAGCTGATACCAGACTTCACTTAGGGAATGTGTAAAATATGTCTGCTTGGACTGGTTTAGGGAGTGGAAAGTGCCAGTAATATAAGAGATTTGTCTCGAGCATTGTAGAGTACATTTCCCCCTCCTTTCAGAGTTGAGACTACTGCTCCAACAGATGTTCAAATGTAAGAAGAAAGCAGGACTGAGTCTAGCATCGAAATATCTCTTATACTCCAACAGTAAGCATGAATTAGTACTACCACTGAAAGAAATCTCCCTTGCCCTTCTCCCTCAGGTCCTTTGTCAGACTTAATCATATGGATGCAGAGTGACCTGGAGAAAAGAACTGAGTTAGACTAAAACTAAGCTGTGATGATGGGTCAGTTTTAGCTCAGACAAAGCCCTGAGCAGCCTCGTCTAAGATCAGTACTGATCCCTGCTTTGAGAAGGAGGCTGAACTGTGTAACTTCTCGAGGTCTCTTCCAACCTGTGAGATCTCCATTCCTATGGATTAGCTCATAGGCAAGGTCAGAGAGGTTTAGGGCCTGCAGTAACAGAGAGCCAGCTATTGATAGATTAAAGCATCAGTATCACTTATCATTTTTTATATCCATTTGCAGCCTTCCAGACGTGTGGTTATCAGGGACTATGCTCTGTAGCTGCTGATTTCCATATGTTTTCTATAGTATATACTGGCACATGTCACTCCTAAGTGATTCTGCTTTTGGCAGGTGGGGCTGGACTTGATCTCTGTAGGTGTCTTCCAACCTCTAACATTCTGTGATTCACAGTGTTATCACTTGTTCCTTGCCTGTTTCTCCAATGATTGTGTCCTTAGTATTCACTCACTTTCCCAAAAGATAACAAAACCATTACAGGCAGTACCATTCTGATACTACTTAGCCAAGCTGAAGGAAAATAACTTGAAAATTAGACTACAGATTATTGCAATGCTTATCCTAACAGCCAAGCATTCTGAAGTACTGATGTTTCATGCCTCAGTTAGGTTTTGGTGCACAGCATAATAAAAGGCAGTTGAGCTATGTTATCAAATAAGATTAAATTGCAGGGCATATTTTAATTTCTGAGAAATTTTTCATGGAGATGTCATCCATTCTCCTCTCCAGAAAAGCACAAAAGGTCTAAAGAAAAGGCCAAGATTACTCAGTTTAGCTGCTGGCTGATCCAGGGGATTTTACAGAGCAGAACCTCCAGCTGCTGGCTGTGTAGAACGCTGCCTCCTCGGAGGACCTGTGACACTGCACATCAGGTGAACCCTGAAGTCAGTCAGCAAAATATGGCTACAGTGACAGGTCAATGACATTCCTTTGATATGCTGAAGGTTTTTAACAAGTTTGCTTACTTTCATAGAAAATGCTAAGAGCAACAGAGATGCAGTTACTGTTACCCAGAAAGTGGCCTGGATGGGATATTCACTCTCCAGCTTTGTCTGTAGGTGCTGTGGGACATAGCACAAAGCCGTTAGTTTTGTTTCAGCATCAGTGAAGATGCTTCTTATCTTTAAAAAGCACTTAGCAGTGACCTGTACTATCTTTGCAGCATATGAGTGCTATTACTATCTCAGTAAAGTTTTATGGTTTAAAGAATTCCGGTAAGTCCAGAGAAGTGTCTAGTTCCCATGTTCAGAACTAGTTGTAATAAATACTTTAAGATAACAATTATACAGGTCACCTAATCCCACTGAATTTTTTAGGGTAGTGCTTTCGTTGACTTCATAATTGAGTGCAGGCTTGGGCTGTGATAGTCCTTCAGCAGCTCTTGAAGAAGGGCATCTGCACATCCTTCATAATATATGTTCCAGTGCTGAGGAAAGTCTAGAGCATCATTCTTAAAGCAGTGCCACTGCTGAACATAGGAAAATTATATTGTGCTCCTCATATGAGATCTCTGGTGGTTGTAAGAAACAGGGAGTTGAAGGCAATATTAAACACATGCCCACACAACATGAGTTTAACTTGGTAGCAAAGGAATTATTTTCATTGTAGTAATTAACACTGTTGTTGTTCTTGCTTCTGACCATACAGAGCCCTGATTCAAAGCCACGTGTTTCCAGTCCTCTGCTTCCAGGCCTCCTCTGCAAAGCCTAGCACAGCCCTTCTGCGTCACTGACACCCCACAAAACACCTGAGACAAGGGTTTTAAGTGGGTTTAAACTGCTTGGGGCAAGGACCTTAGACTCTGCACTGACTCTTTATATGAGGTAAAAGCTATACAAGGATTGAGCTTCTAAAGAGAAACAAAAAGACAAAACAGTTTGAAAGTCTTCCAGACAGCATTCAGATGGATGGCCACATTTATCCACTCACTAGCCATGAGAAGCAAAGACAGTGGATTAAAAAAAATATTCATACCCACAGTAACCTGGAAATAGCTGCAATATAAAACACAAAGGATAACTTCTCTCCTACAAGTTAAAGATCACTGGAGCTCAGCAACATTCCTGCATTCAGTTAGACCTTGGGCAGCTGAATTTTACTAAGTACAGAAAGGAAAGAGTGATAGTCTTAAACACCAGAGTATGTTAACATGGGGAGAGGATGTATCAGGTGGAAAGTAAATTATAAGCTCTTCAAGTGCAGGTATTGAAACATCAAGCTATGAAAAGCACTGCAGGGGTCTGTAGTAACAATCCCAATATTACAGTCTAAAGCTCTTACAGAAATGTTTACATAGCCGGATCTAAGGACCTAAGCCAATGCTCACGGACTCCAGTTAGACTAACAATCTAACAATCTTGGTGCAACTTCCCTTTTTTCTTTAAATAATCCCTTAGAACTGTAAAAAAATGGTTCTGTGCTGTGCATTTGGAGACCAAGGGCTTTCCACTGATACAAATCTGGGGAAAGGTATTATTCTCTGAAATTATTGCTGTCTCTGAAGGTTAATTAACATTGATTTGGTTTAGTTTTAAGGTGAAAAGAAACACAATTTCTTTTAATATTCATTCCCTTCGATTTTACACAGTTTGTTACACACTTCTTGTGTGCTGCCTATTTACCTCATCTGCCAGTTCACCCATTTCATAGTTTCATAGTTTCATTTAGGGTTGGAAGGGACCACAAGGATCATCTAGTTCCAACCCCCCTGCCATGGGCAGGGACACCCCACACTAGATCAGGCTGGCCAGAGCCTCATCCAGCCTGCTCTTAAACACCCTCAGGGACGGGGCCTCGACCACCTCCCTGGACAACCCATTCCAGGGTTTCACCACTCTCATGGTGAAGAACCTCCTCCTCACCTCCAGCCTGAATCTCCCCACCTCCAGCTTCATTCCATTCCCCCTAGTCCTATCACTACCTGAGATCTTGAGAAGTCCTTCCCCAGCCTTCCTGTAGGCTCCCTTCAGATACTGGAAGGCCACAATTAGGTCACCTCGGAGCCTTTTAATAGTCTTGACTGCAAGAGGCAGTGCACTGGTTTGTGTAATAAGGACAGGAATCCTGCTTTAAGGAGCTCTGTGGCAAAAATGTTTCAGATAGGGTAACAAATTGTCTATTCTTTGGGAAATGCAGGCATAGCTTCCTTCCAAGTAGATAAAAAGCACTGAAACCCCAAAACGTTTAGTGAAATGTGGGATGCATTATCTTTTAATTTGGGAACATCAACCAGGCCCTGTCGAAATATTTCTACAGTGGTATTGAAATACTATAATCTGTCTGCCTCAAAGTTTGAACAGGAAAAGAAGATCCAAATGAAAAATGGAAATGTTGAAATAAATAATGTAATTTTATATCTAAAATGCTTTGGATATTTTCCATCTCAAGTTCCTCTTCCATATTCATAGAAGCAATTTTGAATTAAGCATTTTCCAAGAGGAAAAATTCTTTTTTTTCTGCAGCTTATTGAGATTTTTGTATTTTATCAGCTTGCAAATAAACAGTACAATTAAAAAGAACTACTTGAAGCTGTCTTGGCTTTCAGGAACATGTCTGCACTTGCACACATTTTATAACCTGTCTGTGATCCATATTCATGAAGAAAGGAAAAAAAAGACACCAGAAATAGCTGCTATGAATTTAATGCCTACACCAAATTCAGAGAGTCTGAAGTTTCGAGATGTTTAAAAGCTAAAGCACTGGGTATTTTCCCAGGCCAACATTTTATTTTAACAGAAAAAGGAAGTCATAGTATCACAGTATCAGTCAGGGTTGGAAGGGACCACAAGGATCATCTAGTTCCAACCCCCCTGCCATGGGCAGGGACACCCCACACTAGATCAGGCTGGCCAGAGCCTCATCCAGCCTGCTCTTAAACACCTCCAGGGACGAGGCCTCAACCACCTCCCTGGACAACCCATTCCAGGGCTTCACCACTCTCATGGGGAAGAACTTCCTCCTCCCCTCCAGCCTGAATCTCCCCACCTCCAGCTTCATTCCATTCCCCCTAGTCCTATCACTACCTGAGATCCTGAGCAGTCCCTCCCCAGCCCTCCTGTAGGCCCCCTTCAGATCCTGGAAGGCCACAATGAGGTCACCTGGGAGCCTTCTCTTCTCCAGACTGAACAGCCCCAACTCCCTCAGTCTGTCCTCATAGCAGAGCAGCTCCAGCCCTCTGCTCATCCTCATGGCCCTTCTCTGGACACCTTCCAGCATGTCCACATCCCTCTTGTAATAGGGGCTCCAGAACTGGAGGCAGTACTCCAGAATTACACTACCACTCTTGAAAAGGTATGGAAGAATAGTTGGTTTTTTACAAGGCTCTTCCTCATGAGTGGCTAAAGACACCAACAAGTTGTTTTTATTCCAAACGTAGCTTCCACATCACCTTTGTTTCCATAGGTAGTTTCAAAGCCTGAAATGACCTACCAGCCAGTCAGAAATTATTCAGTATCTGTTACCATACTATTCCCCAAAATCCAAAGCCCAGATTTTTTATTAGGATTCTGAGTGTATAGAAGACATCCAAGTGTTAAGTTTGAAGAAGATCCAGTACACTCTGCAAGTGCCTCTGCCTGGGCAAATGGTTATGTGGGAACTACTACATGGTTGTAGATTCAGAACAGAGCAGGAGGGGGGTTGATAGAAGCAAGGCCATGGAGGACATTCTTCTATAGTTCTGTCAGGTGGGAACTCTCACACTGAAAGGCTTTATTAGCACCAAAATTTGTATTATGGAAAGCCTGATAGATACAGGGATATACAACAGCAGTGGAATGACCTCATGCTGGATGCTTTATCCACTTCATTCCTGTCCAAACCCACTTGTGGCAAGAGGAAAAGAAGCCATTTTCATGCAGAATGCAGGAATAGACAGGCCCACTACAATTGTTCCTACAGAGGGACTGACAGAGCAGGGGAAGTGCCTCTAACTCGAGGTGAAATACAAGTACTTGTCCACAAATGCTTGAGTCAGAAGAGAGTTTTTTCATAACAGTTTTGCAATTGTTTTCCCAAGAGACAGTTGTATTAATTACTTCCTAACAGCCATTAGGTTTTTAGATATAAGATCCAAGAAGTAGATAGGAATTACAGTGAAAAACCAGCCCCCAGAACAATCCATTGCTAGCATACACTTGGAGAAGGTTAAAGGCAGTTTAATCTCTGCCATCAGGGTGGAGATTGTGCAGTTGTAAACCCTCTCACGTCCAACTCTCTAGCACATCCTAAACCAACACCATCTTAAGGCTGATCCCTCAGCTGTGGAAACAGGCTAGTTTAAAGGCACCTTTGATCCCCTGCCACATAGAAAGAACTTCTTGGGGAAAAAAAAAATGGGGCAGGACTTTGAAGATAATCAATTCACTGGAGGAAAAAAAGCCTCTGAGGCTTTGGCAGGTCCTTCTCATACATATGGAGTGTCTGTGCAACACAAAATGTGAGTGAGATCAGTCAGCAAGTCATTATTAATGCATAATGGGAAATACAAAGGGAAAGTCAAAGCCTGAGTGCAATGGACAATGACAGCTCCGATGAATTTTTTCTCTCACCAGTTATAGGTGTGCTTTCTAGAATATCAGAAATCAAACTGAGTTACTGAGCCTGCAATGCAAGATGCAAGTGTTATGTGACATCAAATGTTAGGAATCCATGGAGTTGCTTCTCTCAAAGTAATGACCTTTGTGTTTGTTGCTGAAACACTTGAAAGTGTGCATCCAGACAGTGTAAACAAGCCAGGGTGAAATAAATCTTCAGCTGGCTTTGCGAAAATCAAATTCAGCAGCTCCAGTCAGCGAGATGTAAGTGCTACAATAGAAACCTCTAACTGCAAGCCTCTAGATCTTCATAAAGAGCAAACTGGCACCATCATCTGAGTGTTTTCTGAATTCAGTGTAATCCTTTACCTTATTCCACTTCACCATTTAATTTAAGAACAAACAAACAACCCTCCCCAACCAAATAACAACAACAACAACAATCCAAATAATACCCCACCCCCCCTAAAAAAAACCCACCATTCTAAATAGCCTTTGGTAACATTTCCATAAGGGGAGACTTTTTTCCAAATGAAAAATGAATAATCATTGCTTTAAAGCATCTTCATTAATTCCTTCTACCCTGAAACCCAACTGCTCCTTCGAATACATTTCTTTTAATGAAGTACCAGGAAGTCCTGCTTTACCTACTCAGACTACTTTAATCGTGCTGTTCATATGAAAAATGTTCTGAAAGGACTGAAGATCAAGCCCACTAAATCCCAAAGGTGACCTGGTTTGTGTTGTTCAGACCCATTATTTCTGATCAGGAGCTAAGCCAAAGCCCCAGTTTCATTACATTTGCCTGTCTACATACTACTTTGCAAAAAAACAAAGGGCTCTCTTCAAATTCATTGTCTGTAGCATATTAAATTATTCAGTATATTGTGATATGAAGTTAATCCATGTTTTCCCCACAGAAAGGCTGCAACAGATGAACTACAGTGCTGAGCAGAATAATGTTTTAACAGACTGAGGGAGCTGGGGTTGCTTAGCCTGGAGAGGAGGAGACTCAGGGGTGACCTTATCACTCTCTACAACTACCTGAAGGGAGGTTGTAGACTGGCAGAGGTTGGTCTCTTCTCCCAGGCAGCCAGCACCAGAACAAGAGGACACAATCTCAGGCTGCACCAGGGGAGGTTTAGGTTGGATGTTAGGAAGAAGTTCTATACAGAGAGAGTGACTGCCCATTGGAATGGGCTGCCTGGGGAGGTGGTGGAGTCACCATCATTGGAGGTGTTCAGGAGGAGATTTGATGGGGTGTTTGGTGCCATGGGTTAGTTGTTTAGGTGGGTTGGATTGGTTGATGGGTTAGACACGATGATCTTGAAGGTCTCTTCCAACCTGGTTTATTGTTTTATTTATTTATTTATTTTTAAAATGTTATTTATTATTATTATTATTGTTCTTGTTGTTCTTGTTGTTGTTGTTTTGCAGGAGCCATGTATTGGAAAGAAGTCCCTGAAAAACTGAAGTGTGCTTCCTTCCCAGTTAGCATAAGCCAGCACTAAAACTGACTGTTGGTATTACTCATGAAGTAATACCTTGGGAATACCTGTATATACCCTTTGTATACTAAGATATCTTAGACATTCTGCAAGAATTGGTTCTAAAAGAACAGTGTTAGACCTACCACTGAATCTACTTACCTTCCATTTTCACAATTTCTACAGTAGTATATTTTATATATATAAACAGCAAATCATCTGGTAAGGCATTAGAGTAACAGAGAGCATGTGCTTTATTCAAATTGCTGAGAAGAATGACTATGGTACATAGCCTCTCTTTTCAAAATAACAGCTGTCTCTACCCTGCAGGAAACAGAAGAATAGAACTTGGCCTTTTGGACTCCAGGGGGGTTCAGCAAAAGAGATAAAGAGCTGGCAAATTTCAAAGCACTGCCTTAATACCTACCTGCCTGCACTCACCAGCAGATTTTTTTGTTGATGAAACAACAACAAAAATTATTACTAGGGAGAGGTGGTGGAAGGCAAGCGTGGTGGTGTGACTTGAACTGACAAAAGGAGATGCTGATTCCAGACCATATGTTCTAAATTCTCCCCCAGAAACTGAAAGAACAGTCACCGAGTCCATCTGCTCCCCACACCACAGAATAAAGCCTCCTTTGCTCACAGCACTTGCTGTAGCACATGTATGTGATTTAAATTCACCTTCCTGTAATTATCTTAGTACATTCCCCAGGAAGCTTGTCTTATCCACTTGACAGCTACCAAGTGATCTGGGCAGATCCCAGCACTCTTGCAGAGCCAGTGGCATGTTAATGGACAGCCACACCACAGAAGATGTGACAGGGGAGCTGAGCAGAAGATTTATCTTCCCTACATTTCCCAAGCCACTACAAAAGTATCAGCACTTAGTGGAGCTGAATCTCCCTATCTAAGCAGCCTTGCTTAGACTATGACAGTGATTGCAGTTTGAAATGTTATGCTGCATTCCCAAGCAGGCCAAGAATGCTTTAATTGTGGAGGAAAAGGATAGTCAATAACTCCTCTGAAATTATGCCACATCCTCACTTGAGGAACAATGAGATCTGACCCACTGAGCAATGTGAAAAGAGAAAGGTGTGACAGAAAGGTTCCTCAGCAAATGAAAAGACATGCCCTGTATCTCCTTACACCCCTTTTTGCTATTAAATATATCAAGTAATTAGTGCTTTATTATAAGATACTACTGAAGCTGCCTGAATAGTCTTGCAGTTATTTAATAAATTGCACAGCAAATGAGCGAATTTTAGCCAGGCATCCACTGGTGAGGAGACTGCTAATTAACTGAGACCCAGGCAGGCCGCAATTATCCTTCTCCTCCCAGACAAAAAGAATATCTCAATTACAAATATGTGTCCAGAATGAATTAAGAGCTCTGAAACGTACCTCTCTTCCAGTACAGAGTGATTTGCAGTGGCACAGCAATCAACCCAAAGATCTCAAATCATTTGAACTAAATAGAAAACAAGATAAAATAAAGACTCTGTACTTTGTGAAGGGAGTGAACTGGCTTCAGAAACAAGTTTCCAGCTGGGACCAGATTGCAAATGCCTTTATTCACTCTGCAGGAGTAGTTATTCACATGAACAGTCCCTATAAAGCCAGAGAAATAAACTCATGTGAGCATGTAGTCTTGACTGCAAACATGAGGCTTGCCATCTGACCTTCAAAACCAACAGAATTTTATGGTGCTTTTACTGCAAATACTACAGGGATGATGGGGGTTGCTTTTGTTTTCCTTAAATATGATTGTGTTGTCATTTCATACATAATGTCTTAGGAGGAAATTAACTGGTTTAATTTTTAATTTATGGAGAGCTTTTCATTCTGATACCTTTGCTCAAATAAGCCTATTTACAGGTTGATGTCTCGGCAACAGATTTCTAGCAACCAGGGTGCTGGGATTTATTAGGCTTCCACTTGGTTTGCTTTCTGGAATGTCCAACAATAAAGCAGACTTCCCGTGGCCACTTGGAGCTGAAGCCTTGCTGACAGGCACCCATCCACCTGTATGTAGGCCAGGGGCCATCCTAACAGATAAGTGTGAGCAAAAAGGTGACCAAGTAACTACCCATGTTGAGTAGGAATCAAGGACTCCTGAAGGACTGTCCAAACATCTCTGCAACCTCAGTTTAGTGACTCATATGAGAAAAGATGCATTTAGAATTGAGCAACATTGAGCTGCTCCGATACAAGACTAATGCTGGAAAATAAATGTCAGAAGTTCATCTAGTCACCTAAGGGGAACATTTAAAAAGCTTCAATAAGACTTAAGTGCCCAGCTGCAATAAGCAGTAAAAGCTAATATGTGAAACCAGAATCCAAGCCTAGGACAAGAAGTGATTTGGCACTCAAAGCCCAGCAATTGGGCTAAATACCAAAGGTCAAGAGCCAGAGTCAGAAACCAAGATATATGCCAAAGGTCAGGACTGAAATAGGTCCTGGATGCAATCTGATGGTCACAAAATGAACATTTTCAAATGACCACACACTGCAGCTACTGACTACTCAGAGAATAAATTTAGATGCTCCCTTAAATAGCACTGATGTTACCACCACTGATGTTACCACCAGTGAGCATTCACAGGAGTGGCTATAGCCAACATGACTTTTGACATGTTGAAAGGGTCAGCAGTCCTTAACAGCCCACCACTGAGGTCAGATCCAGAGTAAGTCTAGTAGCAGCTTCCCCTGATCAGAAAGATGAGTAAAGCCTCTAATTGCCACACATATGCTTGCAAAGTTTCCCATTGGAAAATTATGTTACGGAGATTTGCAAAGTTCCTCTTCCATAAGCTCAGTGGAAGTGAAAAGAAGGCAATTTCAGCTGAAATATCAGAAAAGCCTGGGTCCCAAAGAGACTGCAGAAGCTGTTTCCTTTATTACCATTTTTCTGGTTATAACAGAAGTACAGACAAGCCCTGCTGCTGGGCCAGGCCTTTGACTGCATACAAATAAGCAAGATACTCTCTTTTGATAATTTTACAGAGTAAACACTTTCTAGTATTAGATTAGTTTTAAATGAGACATAGGTAACAAAAGTATCAAAAATAATCTTTTCATGTATACAATAAAATAATAAATTCTTCTTGATGCCCCATTATATGCCTCATTAGCATGTCCTCTGGAGAACACTTTATGGCTTTGGGAGCCTTTCAAGAACCACTACAATATTGCTTAGTTAATTGGAAACTACGCTTACAAGACATCTTAAATAATCATCTCAGTGAATAGTTTGCAAATAGCCTGTACACCAGAATACATTCTTGCAAACATTAATAATTCAGTTCTGACTAGAGACACAAATGAAAAATCAACTCAAAGAGATAGACCATAAACAATTTGTTTCTATTGCACTCTGATTTTTTGCCAAGGATATAAAGAACTAATGGGGATTGGAGTAAGTTTAATAAGCCTTTCTGTCTGCTCTGTTGACATGGTAGCAATAAACAAAATACATTTGTATAGTTACCTTTATTACACTTTCACTTATTTTCTTTCGTGAAGTGTTTGACAAAATGCCCTTATACTGTCAGCCATGATGCTGGTGAAGTCAATGTTTCAATTACTGGCCTTCACTTGCAGTGGATTTTACTCAGTGGGCCTCTTGTTGTTTAGAAACAAATAGCTACTCCCCTTCAAGGGTTTCAGCAGATGCCCTAGAGTCACTAAGCCATGAAGAGCACTTGGCAGAAGTGTGACCATTGCACCAACACCATGAAGTAGGTTAGGGCCTGAAAAAGGACTATCTGAAGCTGAATAAATGTAAACTCCCTGATATTACACAGCAATATTTTGGGGATTTTCTAAAGGAGAAAAAATAAATAGATTGTAAGGCCTTTAAATTAAGTATTCTCCACAACTGGTAGTAAGCCAACAACACTGGCTAGCTCTCATGCCATGCAAACTCATGAATCACTGAAGGGATCAGGCTCAGAAATTTACACAGCCTACTTGACCAGCTCCCCATTACAGGTGGAATTTATGATAGGGCCCAAAATAACCATGAAAAATAATAGAAGTGAACTATAATGGGAAGAGCTGACAAAAGATAGGTACCCATGCTATTACCAAAGTCAGTCCCCTTTCGAAGCCACCTTTGCTTGCTAAGACCTTCCACCAGCCTTGGCTCCCCTGTATGGACACTCTTGCTACTGAGAGCTAAAGCAAAGGGCAGGAGGGTCAGCCTCCCTAACCCCTTGGCTGGTCCCACACTCTCTCCATGCACTGCAGGTATACCAACAGCTCTCCTTTCATATTCAGTTTACGTCCTAGACTTAACCACTCATGAATCACGCAGGTGACAAATCTATCATGAAAATGGAGCTGAGCAGACTTTTTCTTCATTAAAAAAAAAAAGGCAAAAATACTGCATGCAGTTTTATCCCAGATTGAGAATGTTTTAGAAAGGTAATTGTTTGTTCTGGGTTTTGGGAATTGGTTTATGAATTATGTTCCATTACCATAAATAGTGATATCTGGTCATTTCTGCAGGTCTGGTTCATCATGTAAGTGCCAGGCCTTCTGAAAACACCCCATCACTATCTAACCAATGTCAGGTGCACACACAGGGATAGAGGAAAGGCCAATATGGCAAGTCTGATCTACCCATCACGGGTTTCTATACCAGCTCTCATCAGCCACAGATTGCACTGACAGGTAGAGGAGGAGCTGCGCAGCTACACAGGAACCAGGTTTAGACCTCCAAGACTGCAGAACTCGGCTGAACTGGCAGATGGGAAGGAAAAAATGAGAGAAGATGTGGTCCTTCTGCTGCTTCTGCTTATGTGCTGTGTTTGCAATGCAGCTTTCAAAGTGTTAGATTTAATTGTTTTTCAAAATCATGTAACTTACACAGACTCAGAAGAAGAAGTCATTTTTAAAATGAGAAACAGAAATCATATTGGCTATGAGAGTTTTGAAAGAACCTGTGAGAGCCTGTCAAGAAGACAAGTACTCCAGAGGTGTTTAAATATTATTTGTGATTATTACAGCCTCTTGGAGAGATGCTCATAAACCCTTCGATCCTTCCCTGACAAAATGCATCACCCCTACACAAGCTCCTTGGATTCATCATCTAAGCAGACTTATTCCACGTGTAAAAGTTATTTTATCATGAAATACCACGGGGGGAAATGGAGGACAAGTGCTGAATGAATGCAGTGGATGGTATCAGCACACAGCATATTAGTGCTCTTCCCTTTGAGAACAAGCCAAAATAAATAATCTAATTTGTAGATGAATCACTAAAGTCATATTCAGTTTCAAAATGAAAAGTCAGTAAACCTGCACACATAATTCTGTAGAAGATGGTTTATGAGTCGACATTTTGCTTCTGCACATAACTGCACACAATCCATTTCAAATTAATTGTTACTTCCTTTGTTCTTAAATAATTCACCACAATCAGATCATTTACTTTCTAACACTACAGACAAGGGACATGAGGTCCAAAAATTAAAGGCTGCAATTGCACTTCCATTACAGACCTCAAGCCCACCTGAACTACAGCAGTTTCTTATGCTGAGCTCTGTGCTAGTTTGGTTGCAAATTTCCACAGCATTGCATGTTGATGCCTTCCCCTTGAAACACCATTCCTATGCCATGCCATGCACATCTTAACCACAGGGCTCCCCAGAGGATCCTCAGCAGACAGCTTTATGGCTCTCTTCTGAGTGACTACAGCAAAGAAATTCTCCATCCACCAGAACTTAATTGGTGAAAAGAAGCCAAGTAAAAGGTTAGGCTCCCATCCAGTTTATTTACTCAATCATGATGTGCTTCCCTTTTCATCAGCATAGTGACTCCTAGTAGCCTGCCTGCCTTACTGCTTGGAGGAAGGCCACTGAATCCCAGACTGGGTTGGTCTGCATCATATTTTCAGTTCAAAGCAGAAACATGATCTGGATTCTTGACTGCAACAGTTAGGGGCAGAGTTTAGCACACAGAACACATTAGATCCCAATTATTATGCCACTGAATATTCTTGGACATGACACATCCTGGAAGAAGCTGACAAAGCAAAGAGCAAGAGGTACACGTGCTTACACTATGAATTAACTGGTGCTGTGCCTTAAGTCTCTGTCAACATGTGAATCGCCCAGTTTGCAGCCCAGCCCCAGTGGGCAGACAAGCACCCAGAGACGTTTGTACGTGGCAGCAAGGGGCCTGAGGAAACCCACCCTGCTAGCATTCCTGAACCTGCTCCTTTGTCAGCATTAGGATGACATCAGCCAAGGCAGATGCTGCACTCACCTTCAAACAAGGTCTTGTGATACTTCAGCAGTCCGCTAGCTCTTCCTTGGAGAAGTGAAATACAGTCATAATGCCTACTGTTTGTATTACTCCTCAAAACAGTATTTCAGTGAAATTTTTAGTGATGAGCAAATACATTGTACTTATTTTGTATCTGGGAAAAGAAAGGTACAGAGAGCTGAGGTGGTTTAATAGCTGACAAAATGAATGCAGCTTTACCAATTCCCATTCCTCCACCACCGAACCAAAGAAGCAGAAAAAGCAGCCAAGAGAATGGGGCTATTTTACATTATATTCATTCCCAGTCGTGTCTGAAAAGGTCTAGAAGCTATTTACTCTCAGAATTGTGTTGCATCTCTATTAGTATTTCACCACATCAAGAAAAGCCTATTGAAAAATACACATTTGGTCATTAAAAATTTATCCAACCTATTTCAAAGACGATTGCTCCGATATGTGCATACTTTGCAGAAGGATCAGCTAAAAGTATTAAAAAAGGAACTCTGATTTGCTATGTTACAGCAAGGCTTTGGGGATAAGGAAGCATATAAGCCTGCATTTTAACATATATATGTGATAGTCTCAATATTTAAAGGGCTAGATACCTAAAGATATCAGAAGCGGCTCAGTAACCTTAAAGGATGAAAAGGGATGTTTACAAGAAAACAAAAACACAAGCACACAACAATGCCATAAAACTGACACCCTGTATTAAAGTAGATGAAAAGTTCAAATTGTTCAAGTTAAAACCCAACATAGCTCTACTAAAGCATCTTCTCAAGGTATTTACTGTGATGCACAATTATTCCTGATGTATTTCTGAATTCCATACAGAGCAGAACCTGGCTAATCTAATTGACATTGTTTCATCAGTGCATCCCATAATCTGTACAAGAAGTCTTAGTAGAATAGGCTACTCTGCCTAGTGATAGAAACTGCATTTCTTTTCCTTAATGGTACTATATCAGTACAAAAAGAAGCTAAGGAATAGAGAATCCCTAATGATGCACCTTTGCTACTGCCACATTTTGTCCAACTGCTAATTTGCCACAGTGGAGATTTGCAACACAGTTAATTTTCAGTGATGACATCAGTACAGTTCTAATATATTAAGCAGCAGGCCTTGTATCTATTGTTGGATAAAATCTGACAAAGCTGGCTACAGAAGTATGTTCAAACCCCTCTATGTTACATTAAGTATGGAAATCAACAGTCAGGCTGTACCTAGAGAAGCTGCCATCACTGGCAGGCTGGTATTCAAAAGCAAGTTGTATTGAAAATTTTAGTCAAATTTAGTCAAACACCAATGCATTAGTGAATATTGATGCAACACAGAGTCCCAAGAATAACATTTTCTCTCCAGTTCTGATAAACTTCTCTTTTACTCTTTTTCAATGATGGATTATAGCTAAGGGTGAACATAATTTCTGAGCCCAATGTCTGTGTTCTAGGTTTAAAAAGTTCATTTTTTTCTGTCTAATTTCACTACCTACCTTCATCAGAGAAGAGCTGCAATATTTTGATGTAAATTCCAGCAATTTACATGTTACGAGCCATCAGGCAGTGTGTCCCTAGTAAAAATTGCCACCCTTCCACAATCCCCTGTGAAATGGCAAACCAGGTTAGAAAGATAGAAGAGATTGGATTACCTGTCTGTGCCAGATCATTGTTTCTAGGAGATAATCCATAAATGATTAATCCTTCTAATGTTATTGAGCAATGTAAGGAGGGCTGCCTGTGACCTATTTCAACCTCTTGCACTGTTGTTGTGGGAGCAGCTTTACTGGATGCATTGAGTATTTTCATTCTTTTGAGTATATTGAATTGTAACTGCAATTTAATTGCTTTTCTTTATGCAGTTTGTTTTAGCATCTTTTAGAAGGACCATCATTGTTAGTAATACTCATGTCCAAAATGACAGTGAACACACAGCTAAATTGATAATGTTTTTGTACTTAATTGATTTACATTATTTCAGTAATTCACTGTTGGTTTTTTTAATGCTTCCTGCTTCACATTTTCTGAAGCATTTTGCCAGTTGTACAAGGAGAAAAAAAGAAAAAGAGAGAGAGAGAGAAAAGTAATCCAATCCTGTTACAGAATCATGACTGCAATGATTACATGACAAAATGAGACCAAATCATTTATAGTTAAATTCAGGTTTCAGTGTTGCAATACCTGAGAAACTCATATACTCAACAAAGTAGTTATGAACTCTCTCTATTTGTTATACAGCACAGAAACAGGGGGGTGGGGGGGGGAAACACACCTACAGCTGTGTAAGTCAGCACTGCCAGAACTATTTTCCCATACCTTGTCACTTCAACATGATGACCCTGCAAAACCAGAGTCACTTTTCATGCTATTCTATTCTATGGGATTTAATTGTTTAGATTACCACTGCAGAAAGAGAATACTGCCAGTTGGAAGACCTACAAAAGAGCAGAATAATTGCCACAAACTGTACACAAATATGGTGTGAAGTGCTGTTGAGGAGCATGTGAGGCCATTTCTGCGTCAATCCTCACCTGAGATTTTTACAAACTCCATTTACAAAGAGATGGGTCATAAAGCTGGGTCATAAAGCATGATACTGTGAAAGCTCTAACTGCAGCAGTTTTCAGTTATCCTTTACCAGCTTGGAGAATCACCACACGAAGAACTGTTTGTATAGCAAGGTATATTAAGAAGACTGAGTATCAGGAACTGCGAGTCTCCCCAGTAGCAAAGACCAACTGTGCATTCACAGTAGAGCGAAGACACAGCTGTAGTAAACACTTTAATACATAACAAGCTAATAAAAATGCTCAAGTAAAAATGCTTCTGTGAAATAATATTTCTCAAAAAAATTGGCAACCCCTGCAAAACTCTATCATCCCCTCTGCCCTTACTTTAACCACTTGAAAAGAACAGAGAAATGTGTGTCTCATAACAAAAAGGACAGGCTGTAAAGGCCTGCAGCCCTGCTCAGGGAAGAGGAGGCTCAGGGGTGACCTCATTGCCCTCTACAACTACCTGAAGGGTGGTTGTAGCCAGGAAGGGGTTGGCCTCTTCTCCCAGGCAACCAGCACCAGAACAAGAGGACACAGTCTCAAGCTGCGCCAGGGGAGGTTTAGACTTGAGGTGAGGAGGAAGTTCTTCACCGAGCGAGTAATTTGTCATTGGAACGGGTTGCCCAGGGAGGTGGTTGAGTCATCGACCCTGGAGGTGTTCAAGGGGAGATTGGACGTGGCACTTAGTGCCATGGTCTAGTCATGGGGTCTGTGTTGATAGGTTGGACTCGATGATCCTCGAGGTCCTTTCCAACCTAAGTGATACTGTGATACTGTGATACTGTGAAATTCTTTACTGGGGAACTTATCATCAGGTCGTTTCACCCCAGCTAGGCCTAAGCCCAAATAAACAGCCCAAAGAGCTACAGCCATTACCACTGGAATGTAAGGTATAGATAACAACGGAACTACTAAACAACAGCCCAAGAAGTGGCTACTATTAGAATTCAAGAAAGAATACCTGTAAGCAAAACCATACAAATTGTGTCATTTGCAAAATGGCTTGTGAAGCCAGGAACTTCTGACACTTGCAGAAAACAGCAAAGATAGAATATGAGCTCTATGAGTCTCTTGGGTTTGCTGGGCTCCACTGGACCCCAATTCACTTTTTACTAATAACAGAAAGTGCACTGACTGGGAATGCTTACTGCACTTTTCTGTCATCTTAACAGCAGCAACATATTCTTTCCTGATGATATGCAGCTAACAAGGGAAAAACAAAGGGACTGAAGATTGAAGGAGGCTTTTTCTGTATGAAGTCAGAAAGGAGTGACTTTGGAAACAGGAAGGTAAAATCTGCTGTATAAAAAACATGGGCCAGAAGAAGCTGTGTAACTTAACTGCAAATAGCAATGGAGGAACCCAGCCATACTATCACAAGCATCTCAAGCTGTAAAAGAGGGTCTTGATTATTTCACCTACCTTAATATTAACGTATATCAAATAGCTAATAGTACTTAGGGTAACTAATCATCATATCCTGTCCTATAAAACCTCATCTGAATAAGCAAAATATAGAACATAATGTGCTCATCACTTGTTGAAACACAAATGGAATCTGTCCCGCTCAGAGAAAACATCAAAAGGGCATTACATACATCACTCCACCTCTGCCTGGTTCAGTGCAAGAATCAGGAACAGAGTGTGATTGACACATGAGCGTTTCCCAAGCAGTAACTGCTGCACAGTTTCAAGGAGGACAGAGAAAAGCCTGAATGGATACAACCAATATTTCAGTTTACACTGAGGTCACAGGAGTCTAAGTATACTATATACTTTGGCGTACTTCAAGGTGGAGGAAGCAGATGGCAGGCCATATGACTCCTTTCTGATATAAAATATTTTATTCCAAGGCAACAACACTGAAGAAGGGCAAGGAGAATAAATTCACTAAAATGCAGAACTGGAATCAGCAGATGGAGGAGAAGAATCCATAACCAGAAACCACCGCTTCTCTTTCTTTATCGATGCTCCTCGTGTTTCACTTTTAATTCAAGATGAAGCCAAGGAGTTTTCACAGTTGAGAAGATCTCACATAGCAGAAGGCCGTCCCTTGCCAAGAGGATTTTTACTTTGAAAGACACCTTCCTTTTACAGTTATCTTGCAGAAAGGAGCCATTGGATGCCATTTAAAACCAGCTCTCTAAAAAGTTTCTGTCATTTCCTTTCTGTTTCATTTGAGCCCCTAGAATGTTGATTGTCTCTATAATATAAAGATTTTATCCAAACTTTTTCATACTGTCTTTTCCTAATATAGAATGTCACAGAATAATAAGTGCACATTCTACACCCAGGTATTTTTGACCTAGTAACTGTCATTGTTTGCCCCTGATGGAAAGAGTTTTGTGTGTTACACTAACAGAACCAGTGAAACCCCCGATTTTGTGGATTAGATTGGGTCTTCCGATGGTAAAACCACTGGAAGGGGATGGAAGATTTATGGAGGCCTAAGACATTCTGTATGCTTGGGGGGTTTTAATTATATTTTTATTAGCATTTATTGTTATTTTATTTTTACTGATGCTTAGGTCTTGGGATTCAGGGGTGAGGTACTGAGGTGAAGTACACAGGAGTGTTGTCTTCAGATTATAGTATTTTTGTCCGAAGGAATTACTTTGCCTTTATATTTGAACTGTTTGATATCAAACCAGGTAAATTAATTTTTTCTCTCCATAAACTTTACTTTTAAAATTTTAAAAATATTACACTGGAACTTGTTATTCCCACTGCTTGTCAGAAAGGCTTTTCATGGAATCACCCAACTGCTGGATCTACGCTTACAGCTTGTATATTAAATCTCTGCCACTGTGGGAGAGGATTATACTGTAAAGCTGCATAAAACCAGAAGTATGGCCACCTGCAATGGAGAATATGTCCTGTGGTAATACAGACCTTAGTGGAAATTCTTTACATGCTCAGTACAGTCAGAATCTTGCCACAAATGTGGTTTTGTTTAGAAATGTACCATCTATTTCCTTTTGAATCTTAGTGGTCTTGTCTTGGAATTTGCTCATGCCTTGGTCCTAATAAATATTCTATACTTCTTAAAATCCACTCTTGAATTTTTTACAAAGAAGGAAGGGAAGGAAGGGAAGGAAGGGAAGGAAGGGAAGGAAGGGAAGGAAGGGAAGGAAGGGAAGGAAGGGAAGGAAGGGAAGGAAGGGAAGGAAGGGAAGGAAGGGAAGGAAGGGAAGGAAGGGAAGGAAGGGAAGGAAGGGAAGGAAGGGAAGGAAGGGAAGGAAGGGAAGGAAGGGAAGGAAGGGAAGGAAGGGAAGGAAAAAAAAAGCAGGAAAGAAAGCAAGAAAGAAAGCAAGAAAGCAAGCAAGAAAGAAAGAAAGGTGAAGATTAGTGCACTGCACAGTACCTCGTTCTTGTTCCAGAAAACAAGTATGTACCACATAGAACAGTTGATATATTTACTGCATCTGAGAAAAATAAAGTATTTAATTCTAAATTTCTTTAAAACTATTGAAAATCCGACATCCCACTGCAGACTGTTAAATATTCAGGTACCAAATAATGATGAATACATGAACGAACAACATCACCTCCTAAGTACTGGAATTCCTCCAGCCTGTTACCCTGTTATCTCACTCTGTATGCCAGTCTGCGGTAAACTCAGAAGCCTTTGTATTACTGTCAGGAAATAAATATATACATATATATTTTAAACGACCTCTTACAGTGTAAGCAATACACAGATCTTTGGCTTGATCTCTTCCATTCAAACAGAAGCTATTTTTCTTCTCTTCATACGACATGCTCAAGCGGATGAAGAACTGGGGAGTGGGGCTGGTTAGCATGGCGATAGGATCCCTTCTTCAACAAAGGGCCAAAAGTCCTTTCCTTACAGCATTGTGCGAGCCGAGCCCGAGTATCATGCCTGATAAACCTCCTGGATGGAGCTACAGCTGGCTGAAACTCAGGGGGGCGGCAGGGGAGTGACATCTCTGCTCGGCAGAGTATGGTGATGGTAGGTGTCTGCCGACACTTGGCCGCACGGGAGCGTGGAGGCCATGGCTCATCTATGCCAGCTCCGACGGGGGCTTGGCCAAACCTTGCAGCTGGTGGTGGCACAGCCACCGCAGCCGCCCATCGCCCGCTCCGCCGGCACCCGCAGCACCGGGGGACACGCCGCAGCCTGCCAACTACGCATCAGGTCGAATCCCACGAAGCTGGTTTTCCGCCCCTCCGCTGCCCTGTGGCTCACAACCTTGTGCCACAAGGCCACCAATCCCTCCACGGCGGCGGCGTGTGAACGGCAAACCCCAGCCTTGGGTCACGCGTGGCACCAGGGACTAGGGACTGCGTCGGGCACAGCCGGTGCCCAAACCCCACGGCCCAGCAAGGCGTCGGGCACAGGAGCTGCGAGGCCAGGGCAGGGAGCTGTGGTTTCCGAGGTGGCTGGAAAAGTCTCGCTGCTCCAAGCTGGCGGGGCCGGCTGCCGCCTGGGCGCAGCCCTGGCGGGGCCCTAACTGCGGCACGGAACGGCAGGCGCGGCGCTCGGCGTTCCGGCCGGCGGCAGGGACGGGTGCGCCGGTGACACCGCACGGCTGCTTCTTGCCCTCCCCCGCGAGTGGCTGCCGGGAGCCAAGATGGAGTCGGTGAGCAGAGCGGGGCAGGAGATCAGCTTGGCGGCTCTGAAGCAGCATGACCCATATATCACCAGCATCGCCGACGTGACCGGCCAGGTAGCGCTCTACAGCTTCAGCCCGAAGGCCAACGAGTGGGTAAGTCCAGGGGAGGCGGCCTGGTGCTGCCCACGCCGCGCTCCGCTGGCCCGTGCCCTCGCCAGAGAAGCCGCCTGGCTCGGCGCCGCCGCACGGGGCCCTGGCGAGGGCTGCTCCCCGCCGAGGGGAGGTTTGGGGTTTCGGTGCCATCTCCCCTTGGAGGTGACGTCCTCGGCAGGGCGCTGGTGCCGGAGGGAAGGGAAACCTATGCTGGGGCATGAGCAGGCACAGCGTCATTCGCCTGCTCGGGGTGGCGGTGCCCGAAAGAAGCTGGGGGGGCCCAGATTTCTTTTGCTGGGTTGTCTACTTTTATTTATTTATATATACACCCCCACACACCCCCTAAATTGTAATCGGTTGTTACTTGTGCGTCTTGAACCAAGGCGTAATTCAGGAGGAGTGGGGTTTGAGAAATGTTAGTGTTCGTCATTGCATTAAAATGTAGGGGATTTTCTTGGCTACCAGTTTTAATACAAAACTGGAAGAATTCAAATATGCCGAACTTCAGATTGCCGAAAGCAGCGCTGGAGCTGCACACAGCTCTCTCTGCTTGCATGGTAAAGTTCGCTCTGAACACCGAACAGAAACAGAGCCACGGTTCATAGTTGCATTGGTTTGGTTTTGGCTATGCTGGCATTGCTGTCCTGTAAGGCACTTACTGTGAGACATTCTGTCAGGTATGTGCAGACTGAGGGACTGTAGTACGTGTTTAAGGAATTGTGAGAAAGCCTCTCAGGCTTAGAAAGGTTGTGAAATATTGTATGTCACATCATCAGAGTGGTATACAGAGTTGTTTATGTTTGGGTTTTTTTTTTTCATCTTTCTAAGAAAAAAAAGAAGAAAAGAGGTAGTTTCTGAAAGTAAGAGACATGTTTAGACCTATGGTGTCAAGCCTCATGGAAAGACAAGGGTATTGCAAATCTCTGGAATTAAAATGCTGTGCAAAAGCTACATAGCTGTGTGAACAGGCACATCTCTTAAATACAACTTCTGTCTTTTGTAGGAGAAAACTGACATAGAAGGGACCTTATTTGTGTACAAAAGGTAAGGCTTGTTTGGGTTTGGTTTTCTGGGGAGGGTGGAGGGACGTGTATCTTGCTTCCTGAAGAAGCAGACCTCCAGTGGCATCATAGCCATCACATCAACTCATAGTTACATATTTGTCCAGCTGTTAATGTTTGTGTATTCACTTGAAAAGAATAAACTCTGCACATAAGTAAATAACTCTGTCAAAAGCACCTAATAGTACTGCTGAAAAGTCATTAAAGGTGATAAACATTGCATATGTACCCACATGAAACCTAGTTTATCAAGCTTGTTTCCTTAATCCAGTAGCATTGGTTAAATGTTGAGTCTTCCATTGTCTCCTAAAATACAGAGAAGTTTATTATGAAAACAATCCTGATGACTTATTAAATAATCTGCCCTAACTTACTGTTAAAAAATGGCAGAAGTCTTTGTAAATGACAAAGCTGCCCCAAAAACTGAAGATCTGCTAGTGTATGGTTTTTGGAGTTACTTGATTTCCTCATCAATACTGTGCAAAGAAATTTGCAGCTGTATGGAACAGGGGAAAGAGGTTGTGGGGAGAACCAGCACAGAACACCCATCATGGACTTACTTTTTAAATTACAGACAAGTAACAAAATCTAGCAATGAAATAACACTGTGCTGAATCCAGTAAATATCAATAATGGATCTTGAAATAGACTCTCAAAGACCAGGTCATTAAAATATTCTATCCTAGCACTGTCAAGAGATACTAGTAACCAGTTCTTTGCTTTAGCTTCTGTCTTGGAAATACTTAGTATAGGAAAGACAAGTGAACTAAACCCCAAAAAACAAAGCAAAAAGCTTCCAGGCAACTTGTGATGGTAAGGGTTGTTTGTGCCCTTCTTAGAAGCTGGCAAGAGATTCTGTAGGTGATAATTGGTAAAGATGGCCACGTTGTTGCAAGAATATTAATACCCAGGAGCTGGTTAGAGCTCAGTTTTACTCTGCCTTCATCACATTGCTTACAGGGACAGTTGAGTATGCTGACATGACATTCATGCAGCAAGACTAAACAGGTCTGAAACTATCTTGAATTTCCAGTGCTTGCTTGCTTGATGTTTCCTTCTCCCACCTGGTATCTAACAAAAATCTGGAGAATAGAAGTTTCAGAATTGTGTTCCTCTGTGAAGCACAATTTGATATATTCTTTGAGCTTTCAGGGTTAAGTCTTTATTTTAAGAGAGTCCCTTTAGGAAGAAATTACTGCTTAGGATTCCCCTCTAAATGTATTTCATGTTGTTTAAGCTTACAGCCTTTTTAACTGCCATAGCTGCCTCCAGTAAGGTAAATGTTGCTCTCTAAGTGCTTTGATTTTATTTATGTTTATTTCTCCTCTAGTGCAGGATTCTAAAATGCCTCAAAAACTATCATAGGTGAAATGTTGAATGCATTTGTATTTTAATCCTGCATCTGCCCTAGGGTTTTTTAATAGATTATTTTTTGAGGCATATCTTTGATTCAGCAGATCAGGAATACAGAACTGTAATTTTAATCCTGATGCCAGTTGGAGACAAGTGGAATACTACATTGAAATTAGTTGGCATGCCAAGGAATGGAATAACTGTGGGAGCTTCACCTAATAAAGCAATGGAGATTTGAAGATTGATTCATAACCATTTCAGAAAATCATGTACCTTGATCAAGATACTAATCCTTGTCTTTGTTTTAATTGCAACAATAGGTCAGCTTCGCCTTACCATGGTTTTACGATAGTGAATCGACTGAACATGCACAACCTGGTTGAACCAGTAAACAAAGATTTAGAGTTCCAGCTCCATGAACCTTTTCTTCTCTACAGAAATGCTAGCTGTGAGTATTCTTTCTTTAATCCATATAAACTTCTGATTACTATGAGGTGTGTGTAATGTAATGGGACAGGTTCCAATGAAGTATCCAGTGATCTAGCACTGTTTACAGTGTTGGATTTACTTAAATCCTCAATAAAAAGAGGATATACTAAGAAAGAAGAATATTGCTATATTCTTTTTAATTAATGGCCTGATAGGTTTAATCTAAACCTATACACAGTGCTATAGCATCAATAAAAACTGTGGAAGAATAATGAAGATTGATAGATTTTGAAAGTATTTAACACCAAGAATAGGTGAGCTTCAGAGTCCCAGTGCACTGTGTTCCAATGACACAATAGAAGTCCTGTGTTACTCCAAGAGCTCAAAGTGTAAGTTATGTAGCCCTTAGAGGAAGAGGGAGTATATGTGTACATGAAATTTACATTGGGTTAAGGAGATAATAAAAGGCATCATACAGAGCAGAGGGTCTTCGTGATACAAAGGTGGTATTTCACACCCTCTTCTCTAAGTGAAGGTCTTTAAACTAGTTTGGGGATGTCTACTGACAGGCTGTCTTTACTGAATTACTTGGAGAACTTGTGCTATCTGGATATAGTAATTCTTCAACTCCATGTCTTCTTCCTATCAGAATGTCCCCTTGAATTACAAATAGGAACCCTGCTTTGGCTATATTTTGGTGTACCTAAAAGAGCAGTCAAATGCTAATCCTTTCCTGTTTCCCCCTTGGAAAGCCTCTAGGATCTCTAGGCAGTAGGATAGACTCTACTATGGTGACAAAGAGCAGATGAAAGGAGGTGGTCTCCACTGTTTTAAGTGTTAGCACTCCTCCTTCTGTAAGTCTTATCAAGAGGGAAGAGTCAAAACTTGTCAGTAAGTTGAGAAGTCTAGGAAGTTAGGGAAGTAAATGACTCGTTTAGAAGGAAGAGAAGCTGTAGATGGTGGTGAGGATAGAATGGCTGGTGATATGGCAGTAGAGGAAAGACGTAATGGTGAAGTCAGTGACATGAGGAAAGCAGGAGGTTGATTCATTTGTTTGTTGGAACTGCTGATATTATCAGGAAGCAGGAACTGCTGTGGAACTACTGTGGCATGTGCTAGTGGGAGTGGCTAAGGATCACTTAAAGTAAGAAATCAAAAAGGTAGGCTGTGTGTGAGTTCTTTAGAAATCCCTAAAGCTAATTATATGCCTTTCTGTCATTGATGAAAGCTCTCCTTTTCCTGTGGGACATTATTGTGTAAGATCTGTGGGAGGTTCATGGGAGTTAGGATAGAGATGACATAGAAAAGAATGTGAAGGAAATTCTTACAGAGGTGAACAGGGAAAATATTATAGACTGGATGTGGGAACTAACTGCGTTCTGAAGTGATGTGAAGGTGCTTTTGTTTTGTGGGGTGGTTTTTCTCTTATCTTTCTAGTTGTAATTTTGGCCAGATCAGAGGATTCTTGTGGAAGTTCTTTTAATGTGGAATGTTGTCCACGTCTCAGCTACCTTCTGTCATGGATATCTTTGGTTTTGTGGCACTAATTCAAACAGGAGTTTTAAGCCAGTGGTTAGTGTAATGTGTACCTCTACGAGCTTAGTATGGCGTATCCCTAAGGAATTAATGTGAAGCTCTTCTGAGATCCTTAAATTACTGGAAGAGGATAGGTTGTGCAAGGGAAAACTACCTCATTTTACAGAGTGCTGGTAATAGCTTTCTTGTATAGTGTGGGGTTTTTGGTGGTTTGGGGGTTTTTCTGTTTGTTTTTTTCTTGGTGGGTTTTGTGTGGTTTTTTGTTTGTGTGTGTACCCTGATTGAGGACATCCACTGTGATCACTAGAAACTCTTAAGTTGTCCTGCTAAGACTGATGAACTTTTGAACTGGTGGTTCTATTTCCTTACCTTAAAGATGAGGAATAGTTCAAACTAACTGATTAAAACCTAAATTGATGTCTATTAATACTGCTGTTTGGCAGAGACAAACATATTCTGTGCCTGTATATTTGCATTGTAACAGGATCCATGTCAAATCATGGTTTACCCTTCCCCCAACAAGGTGTTGTAGTAGTAGTAGAACACGATCAAAGCAAAGTTATGCTGCCACATATTCAGGGAAGGTTTCATGTCAGCAGTCTTTACAACTGAAAATGGCCTTACTGTTTTAGAAACAGTATTTGGTCTTGACTTAAAAAGATAACAAGGGCAAAGTCTGTCATGTATACCAGATCAGACTCCTGGCAGTCTGATGGCATGAGAGATGTTCTATCAAGTGACATCCTCCAGTCTATGCAGAGCTGCTAAGAAGTTCTACGAGTAACTTTGCAAGCAGTATGTAAACATTGTTTGTGCTTGGCTGGAGGCTGTAAGGGAGCTTTACCTCTCAAGCTAGATCATAGCATTTTGGTGAGTTATACCATTCTGTTATTATTTGACTTGTTCAAGTACTTGGTTTTAATATACAGTGGAATTTGTTTGCTGTATATCAGAACTTTACTTTTAAGCTGTAGACATGAGATCCTTTATAGATTTTGCTCAAAGGCTTTTTCATAGTCCCAGAATAAGACTAGGTAATTGCTCCCTTATGGGGAAAGGAGACTTGACTTATCTTTCATAGTTGATGGGGAGTTTCTCCCTGTTTGTTCAGGGTGGGATCTGCAGGAGTATTTCATGGCTGTTCTGGAAGGAGGACAGAGAAGTGATACAGTGCCTTTCTTATGTCTACCTTTTGTTGTGTTCACTGAACGAAATAGAAGACATTTGAGTCAATTAGTTATTTGTTATTCTAGAGATGCTTGTTCCTCCAGAAAATAATCCTATTAAATGTTTTAGCTGTTAATGGGGATATCATTCCCAGCTCCAGAAGTTTGTTTTTCCCTCCGAATCATTTTGTCTACATGATATAGTTCAAGCTCCAAAAGAGTACCTCAGCATTTTGAGAAAGGGTATGTTTAAAAGTTGTATAATGCTGCCTGGAAACTTACACCATTATTCATGAGGCATCAGATCCTAAAGTAAAAATGACAGGGGATGTGACTGATGATAAGCTGTGCAACGTTATACCAGTGACAGTGGTACATAGAACAAAAAGGTATTCTACTTTTTGTTGAGAACTAAAGAAAGCAAGTGTCTCCAAATAGGAACAAATCAAGGCATTACCAAAATAAAATTGTTTGACTGAATGTCACATTTTTAAATTTGGAACTCCTCTTAAAAGGTCGAATTGTTCACATTATGCTTCATACTTAATGTGCTATTTAGTGTTTAATCTGGAATATGTATGCAAGGTTCATTTGATCTATGTCTTGCTTTCCCTCTGTATGTATGCATATTCTTAAGAGTATTCAGAGTATTTGTTTATGAAGCTCTGAATCTGACTTTTTAAAAGGATTTTCAGCTTTCTTCCTCTTATCTGTAATTTATGAAAAATATTTTAGACTAGGTGTAAAAAAATGAATGCAGTTCTGGCAATAACAGCAATAATAGTCCAGTCTGAAAGATGAGTACTGTCAGTCTGCAACAGGAGACTTTGGAGCTGATAGTTTCCTTAACAGAGGAAAAATTAGTCAAAGTTTTAAACAATGGCTGTCTTACCTCTGAAAGTCTTCCAGAAGGAGTCTTCTTTCTCATTTATAACTTTCCCTCTGTATTGGTGATGTCGGTCATGATTAAAAGGCTTTTTAATCCAAGCTAGTTCACTTGGGAGGTCAGGCAGATTGATTTCCATTGTGCTGAAAAGAGAGATGCTAAGCATGAAACTCGGGGACTGAAATGAATGGTCCTTGTTTGTTGTGGGGGGTTTTGTTGAGATTTTTTTTTTCTTGCTTGCTTGCTTCTTAATTGTGTCCAAGAGTAAGAGTCAGTAATTTCATCTTTACGTGGAGAACTCAGTTACCAAGTGCTGTCTTCTGGGTTTGTTGTATTAGCATTACGTAAACAAACTTGAATTCAGCACAGCAAAAGCAAAATGAGTTGCATTATTTCAAACAGCTTTTAAAATTCTTTGAAAGAGCTTCTGGCTGGTTTCAAACAGGGCATCTTTTAGTAGCAAGGAAAGTCCTTGTTACCAGCTTTGCTCCCGGCTGGCAGTGCACTAAGTATATAACATATCTCTGATTGCTGAAGCTAAATGGCTCCAGCAAGCGTATTAACCCAGTGGTTTAGTCTGAGATAAGAAAGGAGCCTGTTCTTGATACCTTTGTAGCAGAAGCAGCAATGTGAGCTGGGGGGAGGGGAGGAACCATCAAAAGCTGTTAAGATGTTCTAAAAATATGTTCCTTGACCTGAAAGATGCCACTTTAACTGGAAGGGGGGTTCCATGCTGGTTCAGTGTTGGAAAGCAGTAGTCCTTCTTGCTGCACACCATACTTTAACAGCCTGACGAAGTATGGCGTTAGATACTCACAACAATAAGGAAGGGAGGGATGTTTTTATTAATTCTAATGATACATAAATCTATGTGGCAGGCTAGTATTTAAATTGAGGAGGAGATGCATAGTGAATGAGGAGTGTCAGTGAAAAAGGTATTAGAACAGTTTGAGGAGAGTTGGCATTTCATCTAAACCTTAATACTGAAAAATAAGAGCTTTGAGAGATTGCTTTATGTGCTTTTTCTTAAGGTGTATTTGAATTGTAAAGTGATTCATATGCCATATGCACACGATGCACGTATGTGCTTTTCTTCATGGGAGTAATACTGGGTTAAGTTGGGTTTTGTGATTACCTTGTAGCATGGGTTTCAAAACTCTGTTCAGAGAGAGTTTGAAAGGTCAGTGTCCTCCACTTGCAGTTGTTCTGCTTCATTGTATAGCAACATCTAAATTTGCACTGTAAAATGAAACTTTTCTCTCTTCTGTCATCTCTTCTCACTACTTAAGGTAACTTTTGAACAGGTTTACTTTTTGAATGAGATGACGCAGAAATGGCTGACGCGCTTGAGGCTTAAGACTGTGTCTGGAATCTCTGAAACTGGCAGTACTGCTGACTCCCATGTACACTTCTGGCATGGCAGTCTCTGGCTACAGTCTCATGAACATTTTGACAGTTTGCCTTAGTGTGCTGCCCAGCATTCAGTGTCGAAAAAGCTGAATGAAAAGGGTTGAACTAGATGGAGAAATGAGAAATGAGTCACATCATTTAGTGATGACTTCTGGATGAAACTCTTATAAGAGCTGAAGTAGAATGATGTACTATAGAACTATTAGAACTATAAACATTCAGCTAATGTTTATACTGGGTGTAGTAGAAAGATCACAGGCTTGAACTGGGAAGTACCAACTCTGTTTTTATTAAAGGGTTTTCATAGCTGAAGTTGCATGCATTTAAGAAATATCAAATACAGTAATGTAGTTGGGACACACACCTACACTTGTGGGGCAGGGGAGCTGAACTGGTAGGATGAGTCCTCTCTTGAAGCGAAAGGTGAACATTCTAGCCTATTGGACCATGTGTAAGTTAATGCCCAAGTTTACTTGTTCATAATCTGCTTTACATCTTCGTAATACTGGTAGTATTTTGAAGTGACTCCCTGTGATTGCTTGCCAGTAGTACAAAGTGGAATAAAGCCCGATGCACTGTACAGCAAACTGAGATTTGAATCTACTTCTGGTCATCTTGTGTAGACCCATTTCTGGCAGAATTGTGTGTGACTTTAATCATTTGTTGCATTAAGATGTATTATGAGTTTCATATCTTCATTTCTTCAGCAAGTATGCTTTTGAAGGAGGGTTTTTTTCTGTTGGCAGTTTGATAATGAATTCAGGGAAGCGAAGGAGCTTTTCTTCAGTGCTACAATATTCTACATGACTGAAGTAGCTCAAACTGGAAACTTACCGGTTTCTAGGCAGCAGAAAATCCAATTGTATTTAGTATATATCTCATAAAGATTTGGCACATGTATGAAATGCTTTTTTAAATTGGCTTGTGTCTTTTATAAGAAGAAGGTTCTTTAAATTATTCTTTCTTGATTTCATTTCTGTTACTTCTGTAGCTTCTAAAGAAACTAAACACCCAAATAAACATAGATGGGTTTTAATTAAAGAAACCCCAAAAATGGCAGAGGAGAGCTTCACTTGCTCTGAAAAGACTGTTAGAGAAATGAGGTACAGGCTTGGCGTCTTGACGGTCCGAGGTGAACGCAGGATAACTGGAAGGCCTAGGAGAAGGGTTTGGGAAATAATTGCCCTCTTTGCCATGGCTTGACATACTTTTGAGTAGGCTTTGGTTGAGATTGCTTTTTTGAGGTGGGAAAAATGGTGGTGGGGGGGGAGGGAAAGATTTTACTTTGAAGTAAAAATCTGTATCTCGCTGCAAAAGGTTATATATTTTTGTGTGGGTTTTTTTTGTTTTTGTTCTGTTTGGGTTTTTTAACATTCCTTTGCTTTCAGCCCTCTTTTTGTAATCACTTCATCATTTCATTAAAACATTGGCATGAACTGAATTGTAAAGATGAGTTTTAAAAGGCTAGAAGTGTCTTTTCTTGAATTATTTTATTGGTAACATACATATATAAAGTGTTCATTTGCCTTCAGTCTACTTGCATACTATGCAAATATAATAGGTGAACCAAGAATTAAAATAACCTGCTTAAAGGGTTGGGTTAAATACAATTCTGAAAAGAGTTGTTCAGATGTGTGGTGTTGGTACAACTGTAGGGGACAGTGAGGAGAGGAGTAGATGTGTGGGTAAAAATGGCCGCTTTGAAGTGGGGCTGATGAAGAAATAGTACTTGGCACTACTGATAAAGATTCTCCCTCTGATGGAGTATCTTTTAGCTCAGTGATAAAGCTTTCTGCCAGGTTTCAGTGGAATTTTAGTTATTCTGAAAGCTGGGATGGGGTTTAGTATCTTGTGAAGCCAGAACCCTTTTGCTCTCATTGCTTTGTCTTTGATACCTTCAGTTAAGGCTTAGTATGAATCTGTCTAGTTGTAGGCTGCTCCATGAACGCCATAGTATGATTGGAGCTTTGGTACTGCCACCTTCCAGAGCCTCTGACTGAACTCTTAATACTGGAATTCAACCTTTAATTTTTTTGCTGAGCTTCAGAAATTGACAGATTTTAAAATTAGGAATAGTAAAGTCAGTGATGCAAAACATTACACCTTGCAACTGTAGCGGGAAGGTATCTGTTAGTTAAAACTTCATTTTCCTACCACTTTTATTTGCAAACAGTATAAACATTTGGAAGTTCTTGCATTGAATCAGACTGAAGTTGTAGCTGTGTTTGCACACGTGCAATTTCTGAGTGCTTTATAAATAGCAGTCTGTTGTACAGAGACTATTTGAATAGAAAGTGATGATAATTCATCCATTGCAGATCTAATGGACTGTGGGGGGTTTGTTGAGTTGTTGATGTTCATTGTTTTTCCTGTTGATTTGATGTCTTTTTTTATAACTATTGCCTTACACTTGCTTTTTCTTTTCCCCCTTGTTTTCAAGTGTCAATTTACAGTATATGGTTTTATGACAAGAATGACTGTCACCGAATAGCAAAACTCATGGCTAAGTAAGTATTGTGCTCTTATTACTCTATTTTATGCAGTCCAGAAAAAAATAAACTAATATACTGAGCATGCTTTGACTTTTTTCCTCTCCTCTTAAATAGAAAAATACACTATTCCTCTGGTACCAGTTTTTGAAGTAATCAGAGCTTTTCTTTCCAAAACCCCAAACCTACAGCATTAACATTTTTCCCCAGCCGTGTTGGACTTCTTGCTGTTACTTGGTTTGTGTAAACGTAAGGGATTAACTGAAATAGAAGGATTAATGGAAAACAGTTGTGTGACACTGACTCTCAGAAACTGCTTCCAAAACAAATAACAAAATACCTGTTCCCTCACCTCTTTACAAACAGAGCATCAAAAGGCCTTTCCTCGTAATGCACCTTTTAATTTAAAGCCATGAATAATGTTGAAGTGGGAGACAGAGCTGAATCTTTCAGACTCTACTGTGTTGTTACTCTGTCATGCATAGCTACACTGCAGATCTAAGTCTCATACAGCAAAACTCGAGTTCATTTGGTATTAAACTAGTCTAGTCACTCCAGCACCAATCACAAGCTATAGATACTTCAGGGATCTTTAAAAGTGTAGTCATGTAACAGACCAGCCTTGCCATGACAAGGCACTCCATGAAGTTTTTTGCTGCATTCTGTAATATTCTGGAAATAACTGTAGCCCAGGAGGCTCCTTCAAAGACAGTCTGGGAACAGTATAAGCTTTGTTGTCTTCTCCTTTGTAAACTGCCATGGTCTGCCTTTTCTTGGATCCCTGATGTCCATGTTGCAGCTCTATTAAAACACAGGCAGAAGTGCCAAAGTTGGTGTTACTGCTTCACCCCATTTATGGTGCAGAGACTCAGTCTCTTGTGATTGTAGCATCTCAGCATCCTAGAATGTTTCTGAGAATATAAAGTATTTTGTAAGGTCAAGAAACTAAGATATATTTTTGAAATGTTGGCATTTTTTTATCATGTGGATTGGTTGTGGGTTAAAAGTATCTGAAACCAAAATGAGAGTTAATGCATCAGGCAGATTTTGGGGGACATATATCGAGCTTTGTTACTTCAAACTTATGCACGTGAATCCAGAGAAATCAAATGTGTACATAAAAAGATTTATTGATTGGATTTTGACAGAATACAGACAGTTACATTTTGCTGACCTGGCTAGGACCTCACTTTAGTATGATTTTTAATCTTTGGTGCCACTAACTTGGTCAAAAAAAGTATAAGTGATCTTAGTATTGCCAGTAGTAAGTCTTTTGTTATCTGAGTGCTTTTTTCTGTCAAGTCTTTCTTCATTTTTAGATATTGCAATGTCCAAATATTTCTGGTTCCTTTGTGTATAGGTTTGGGGGTTCCAAAAGTATTGGCAGAAGCCATTTCTATACTGAGAAAGTTATTTAGTGCAAATGTATTTGCTTGTATTTGTTGAAAAAGCATTGTAGAATGAAATCACACTTCCCATGGTACCACATGCCTTACAGCTTCTGAGAATCGAAGGAGTCATATTAGTGAAAGTGAAGGCATTCTAGATGCATACTGCTGTAGGATGGAAAAGCTGTGCTTCTGAGGTGGCTGTTATAACCTTGATGAGAAGCAGAGTGATGCAGTTTTGTTGATTATAGTTTTGTTTCCACAAACATCAAGCTTTTTTTCCCCTCTAAATGGGTAGAAGGCAGTCTGAAGGAAAGTAACAATCCTGATACTTCTCTCTGGCTCTCTATACCAAAGAGGCTACAACTGCAGGAATTATTTCATCCTGGGATGAAAGATGTTTTTAAGAAAATACTTAATATATATATGCAAAATATTGATATTCTCTAACTAAAAAATAAAAGATTCTTAGAGAAGGAAAGTTTCATTTCAGGGTGTGATAGCAACATTTTGAAATCAGTATTTACATTGTCTTTCAAGAGTATTAACTTTGTTCTGCAATTTTTTGTGTCTGGAAACTTGGATTTACAATCTTTAGGTGCTGGATTTTGCTTTACCACTGATAGGAAAAAGTACTGCCTTTATAGTACCTCAGTGCTTCAAAAACATAACCATAAAAGGTTCCAAGGAGATTTGCATTCTCATTCCTGCTGTTTGACTTGACCTTATTGTGCCAGACTGAATTAGCAAGACTGCAGGTCATCTACTTATGTATTGGTGGCTTATCTTTCAAAAGAAAAGTAAATTAGTGTTTGTAGGCTTTGTAATCACAGGCTTCACTTCTCACCTTCTTTCTCTCTTGTTTTCCCCCCTGCCTTTCCACTCTCCCCCTTTTGCAAGGTTGTGCCAGGTACATTTTCAATGCTATAACTGCAGATCATCTTAAACAGTCACAGCAGCTAGTGTATCCCTGAAGGAATGTGTGCCTCTTGCACTGATATAATGGAAAGGAACAGCAGGCCTTGCTTAAAAAAGATTTAATCCTGGATTGCCTACAGAGCATGTTCATGTACAGATCTGCATCAGTTTACCTTTTTTTCCCAGCAGAGTATTTAGTTTGCAGAATATTTTTTTAAATTTTATTTTTAATTCTAGAATTTTCTGAAGCAAAAAGCTTAAGTTTGGGTCCTCAAACTTAACACCAGGAGGAATTAATTTCGGTCAAGCTAAAATGCTTTTGTGTAAGTGAGCTTTCTAGAAGACAGAAACTAAGGGGTTTCAAATGGCTTTTGAAACTATGGCACTCTGACATGTAAATGTGTAGGGGTTTCGTTTTTAGGCTAATTTATAGATTTGCTTTACTCTGTTGCTTGTTGACTGGTTCACCAGGAAGACCTAAACTGGCTTCTGAGATACAGGCAGCAAACTAGCAGTGGGAGAGTCTCCCAGAGAATTCTGCAGGTTTACTCTTTCATGTTTACCCCATTGCCACCTGCAGAATGTAGCCTGTACAAGGCAGAAGATGGAGGAAGAGCTGTTAGACAGTTACTTACATGATAAAATAATTTGAGTTTTTAAAGGAAAAAGATAGAAGCTTTAAAACTCTAATGAACACTTCATCATGGACAGTAGAAAACTACTGTTAACTGGTTTTGAGAAATCTGTGTGAAACACTTCTCTGAAATAGCTGTGCTCCTTGAAGATACCTTGCTGTGAGACCAGTTAGTACTAGTGTAGTGGGAAGATGTTATATTGAAACCTTCTGGACCAACTAGTTCAAGAGCAGAAGACCTTTATACTAAAGCCTTAGATTCACCTGTCAGGCAGCAGAAGTATGACTCCCAACAGTCCAGAATTTTTCTTTGAACCTATTTATTTTTGCTGATACAGTTATGCTGACACTTAAAGTCTCAGCAAAGTATTTGGGTTCTTTTTACTTTGCCCTTTCTCATTCCTAGCTCTGGAGCTGAGTTTAGATAGGTCCTAAGTCAGGACTGTATGACCATGTGGGGTGCTAGAACAAATTGTTCTCTCAGGGTGTCACCATAGAAACAGTTGTACAGTATTGAGCTGCCTCATCCAAATGAGCACATGCTGCAGTTCTTAGAAATTGTCAGAGTGTAGATTGGCCTCCCTCTTCTGAGCTAGGTTTGCAGGTGAATGCTTGCTTACAGAGAAAGCTTTACTAATGAGAGGCTGGTTCAGTAAGCAGCTGGGATGATTAAAACTTTTCAAAGTAATTTTGAAAGCAGCATTGACTTATTAAACAGCCAAATCTAACCTTTCTTCACATAAACACCACTCATCTCTAACAAAGGTGCTTGGCTGCTAGGAAACTAGGAAGAAACTACCAGCTGTTTGTTTTTTTCCTCAGAAATGGCATATGAATATCTACTTACTCTGCAGTCTATAAAGTCTAGAGTTTGTCCTGAATCCTAACTGACCCAAAGAAACTGGAGGCTAGAATGATTGATACTTTCTGTGATTGTTATGATGGCACCTCTTGGCTCCCCCATCAGCCATTGGATCCACAGCATGAGAGTTCTCAAGTGACATGCCAGCTCCAGAGCTCTGCCCTGTTTACAGTGCTGGGGTTTTTTCTTAACGTATTTGATTAATGCAGGCTTAAAAAAGAAGGGATTACAGGCTGGGGTGTGTTTATTTCAAGAGGATAAGCTTTAGCGCATTGCCCAGCCATGTATATCTTGTGAACTGCATATGGATTAGGAGTACATGCTGCCCTTGCTTTTATTAATGAAACATACCAAGTACACCTCATCTTCTTGCATATCCTAACTGCCTTTTAAACTGAAGTCTTTTTGATACTGAAGCAAGTAGGGATGGAGTAGAAGTCATGAATGAACTGTGGGTACCAAAGGCCAGAGGAAAAGATGTGCTGTAGGTCTGCAGGTATTTAGAATGACCACAGAGCAGCTACAGGTGGACATGGTTTGCCCTTTTGTCCACTGCTTTAAGTGGGGGAATAAGGGGTGACTTGCCCTAAGTCTTCTTGAAGACTGACTTCAGAGACATCTTGTGTGAGCCAGCTCTCTTTTTTTTTTTCCCCCCACTCTCTGTGTTTTGTTGTAGATAAGGCTCACCTTATCATAAATCACCTTACCATAAATTAGAACTGTTTCATATTTGCTTTTGTTGAATAGCATGGCTAAATACAGAAAAAAATGTGTTAGGAAGTAAAGAATAACAAATGTATATTACAGTCTGTGATATAATACATGTGTTCACTGTATAACACATACTTGAATGCCCACATATTTTATTGCAAAAATGTCTAAATATGACAAGTCTTACAGGAGTTTTGTTTACTGTAGGGAGTCTTTGTGAAAGACAGAGCAATGCCCTGTGTATCAGAGCTAAACTGTACAGACCACTTGACAGTTTAACTTGTATAAACCTTGTAGCAAATGAGAATTTGTGTATCTTTGGTCAGCTCTGTGTTAGATTTTATTCTTGCAGAACAAAACATGCTAGTATGCCAGCAGTAAACTTGACTCTTTTTGCAAGATTTTAACTCTATATAAAATGTTAAAGTACTGTTTTTTTCCTTTCCAGAGTGGTAGAACAAGAAGCTCAGAGATCGCAGCAAGTTTCCCAGGACAGAAAAAGTCCCAGCAGAACCAATGGCTGCAACGAAAGCAGGCCCATTGACATCCTGGAAATGCTTAGTAAAGCCAAGGATGAATATGAACGAGTAAGAAAACATCTTTTTTGCTTCTTGGGAGCAAATAAAAACACTTTTTTCACTTCTGAGTAAGGGTCTTAGGACATCATGTAGAGTCTACTGAAACAGCATACACTATGATTTGTGAGAGAAAAATGAGACTAAATTGTCCTGTTCAATGTTACTCTAAACCCAAGATGGCAAGGCAGTGCAGACCCATAATGTAATGGGTCTGTATATTCTTAGTTTTGAATTGCCACTTACAGGGTGGGGGGGTAAAATTTGGAAACATACCTGGAGATGCAGACACAACAAAATATTTTTCTGAAATAGGTGTATGGGCTACATAATCTCAGTGTTTATCTACTGTCTTGTTTTGTGGGAGTGTTTCCAAAGGAAATGTGAACTAATAGGCATAGGTAACCCTGCAAAACATGCCCATAAACATGTTTGGCTTTGTGATCTTGAAATTCCATTATTGTAAATGTATTCCACTTTGGTTTTTCAGTTCTTTTCCTTTGTGCTGAAATTCTCTGCAGGATGTCTGCTACAATTTATGACATAATCGAGAGCATTCATTGAGCTCTACAATAATTGACCTGTTGACTAATATAATGGAAGCCCAGAAAATTTGTGAACTGTGCAGTGACTTGGAGAGAAGGGGCGGGGGGGAGGGGGGGATTTTCATGTTGCATTAATTAATAAGTTTTACTTCTATAATTACCTTAGATGGCAACTGTTTGCCTATTTTTTTTCATTATTTTTCTCTTTTAAGATTGATCTAGAAACTAGTTTTTAACACATCAGCTGTGCTTTGTTTAAAGAGCAGGCATTTTCTGCTGTTGTTTCAGTAGCCTTGTTTTCAGAGTGATGTCTTGTGCCCTCTTTCAGGTATACTATGTTAGGAAACAGTCTCAGATTTCAGGCAAAAGAGGTTGAATACTGGTTGTGTGGTCCAACTTCAAATGTAGCTTGATAGACCCATTTTACAGTTTCTGCTGCTGTTAGAAAATTGTTGTTGGGAATAGCAAATCAAAATTGTACCCAACAGCATCTGCCTCTTCTTAGTTTTGTGGTGTTAGAGAAGAGGGAGTCAGTCCACCTGTAGTCTCTATGAAACATTTTTAGCAGCTGTTCTGAAGCATCCTGGATGAAGCTCTGTAGACAAAATACTGCTAAACAGGCAGTTTCCTTTTTGTGTGTGTGAACTGTAAACTGAATCTGTTGAACATAATCCCATAGACTGCTATAATTGTAGTGGTGTAGAAGTTGCCAGGTAAACAGAACTGAGCAACGTTGGTTGTGTTTCAAGCAAACGTCTTTGGAGAACGTTACGTTGGCAATAGTACTCTGGCCTGTTAATTCTGGAACTCTGGTAGCCCAGGTGTGTCCATCTTAACAGGATTAAATAACTTGTTTTGAAGATGGCATCTCGAGAGACAGAGATCTTTGCTGTCTTAATTTTTCTTTTTATATTACTTATGGCAGTCAGTAATTATGCATGAATTTGTGTTTAGGAGCAGAAAGTACTTATCTGCCTGGTACATTCCAGATGGATCATACAGTAATCCTTGTGTGCAGCCCACATGAGATTGGCAGAGTGTCAGCATGAGAAGGGGGCAGAGAGAGTGAAAAAGAGATTTTTTTGAAGGTCTGAGTGATTTAATCTAGGATTCCAAATCAACTTAATCCTTCAAGTACTTGCTACATCAAGTGCGTATGTGAAAATGAATGAATTCTGAGATTATTTTTTTTTAATGAAGTGAATGGATGCTTTTTATAGTGTGGTGTTTTGTGCTGTGTTTCAGTGTGAGCATGGAAACGTACTGCACCTCATCCTCCACTGACAAAAAACTGTTCTTTGTCTGGCTTTTTGCAATCAGCAGGCATCCAGCATTTAAGGCACAAAGTTTTGACCCTCAAGTTAGTGGCTAAAAGTTGGAAAGATGAGAGAAGTTGTTTCTTTCCTGTCTCCCTAAACTGCAATATATATTGGTTTTGTATTTATTGCTTTCAACTGGAATTTGAAAACAAAAGAATAATAGAGATCAGATTGGGGGTGGGGGGTGGTTAACTTTTCACCAAAAAAAATCAACTCTCATTTTGCTGTGGCAGGTCACCACAGCAATTGTGTTGTGCTAATGTGCAGCTATGTCATGTGTATAAGGTGTAGTTTTCCAGTTGAAAGGTAGATTGTTGTAGAGTTGGGAGTTTTTCACTGGTCATTTTAACTGTAATACAATGCCTGTTTTCACTTCTGTGAACATTCTCTCTGTTATAATGCAGCTCTCCTCTTCATTTTCTGCCTTGTCCACAGAGAAACAAATTAACACCTCTGAAAATACTTAAATATGGTTAATTAAATCTGGTGGAAGTAAGTCAGTGAAAAGCTGTCTTGCCAGCCACTTAAAATTATTTCTGACAGGGTATTTATTCTAAGTCATTTCGAGTTGTGGTTCTTGATTTAATGAAGTAAAAGTATAGCAAACTTCCTCATTAGCTAACATAGATAAAGGATATGAAGAGCCTGTCCTTTTTATTATTATGTTCTTAATGAAAAAAGTATGAAGCCAGGATCTGGGAGTTTGTTTTG
Organism: Melanerpes formicivorus; assembly: GCF_026170545.1. Classification (NCBI taxonomy): domain Eukaryota; kingdom Metazoa; phylum Chordata; class Aves; order Piciformes; family Picidae; genus Melanerpes; species Melanerpes formicivorus. The sequence continues at coordinate 2,125,487 of NW_027142390.1, forward strand.
TTGAGGGTTTCTGTTGTTGTAGCTGTTCTTTGATTGTTTGTTTGCACTGGGTTTTTTGTTGTTGATGTTTCCCATTTAAATAGAGCAAAAGCTTTATGAATACATGCCAGATGGTGGATGTCTTGATGTGATTTTTATTTCCTAACACTTGTGAATTCCACAGTGTCTTACAAAAATCGATACTCTGTATTTCAGTCTGAAGTGCCATGTGAACAACATGGTAGTAGTGCTTAAGCATAAACTTAAAACTCATGTGTTTGTGTTAAGGAGGTTTGGTTTATTTTTGTGTTGTGTTTTTTAGAACCAGGTCAGTGATTTAAGTCTTACATCAAGTTCTGGAATGCAACAAAATGCAAACCCTCCAAAGCCAGAAAGCACGGAGCCTTCAGAACAAAAACCTTCATTACAAGTGCAAGAGCAGGTATGTTTCATCCAAACCTAAGTAAGATACTGGGGGGTTTTAAATAACTTGGGTTTGGTGCCAGATTTATTTTTTTTCTAAGAATACCTGCAGTGTTGTCATCTGAGTGTATTACCACTGTGAATAAACCACAGAGTATGAAGAGTTCTGGGATCCTAAGTTCTGTGTTTTGCCTTAACCTTTAGAGATACGAGGCTGTGTTCACGCTACTGTGAATATCCAAGGCTAACTTGGACTCTGGAAGAAGCCTGTGGTAAAGTGCTGTTGACTTGCAGAGCCAGCAAGCAAGAAAAAAAGTTACTTTGCCACATTATTGGACCGAATATGGTATCAGTCAGTTGTACACTGTGTTGCAGCTTCTCACACATGAACTTCTGGTCTCCTGTTGAATACATTTACATATACATCTGTGCGGCCTTCAGTAGTTACAGTCCTGCTAACTTAAATCAAGAGTGCCTTGCTAGACAAGAAATGGAAGACTGTAGCAGTCCTGTACAGCTCTTCAGGCATGGCAGCACAGCTGAAAATGCCTCTCCCACACGTCCATAGCTTGCACTCAAACTCAGCTTGTATGTTTGGTAATGGTATCAGTCAGCTTGGCTGATTCCTTCATATGTGGACTGTGGAAAAAGTGTATGAGGTTTTCTGTTGGTTTGCTTCAGGGGGTTTTGTTTTGTTGGGGGTAAGGGAGTAGTGGTTTGGGATTTTTTTTGCCTGTGTTAAGAACGTTTTGGCAGTATATCCATTCCTTTGCAGGAAGGGAAACACTGTTTTTAAAAAAATAAATAAATAAAAAATCAGTGTTAGGGGTTGCTGAAATTGTGGTATGCTAGCATTGAGATTTTACCTGAAAGGTTAGGCAAGTGTTAGACTGGATCAGCATGTATCCAAATACCTACAAATTCTGCAGCCTAGTGTTACTCCTATAATTTAATTATAAAGCACTCAAGAGAAAATAACCTCTGCTGGATGTAAATGTCTCTGAACATGGCACACTTACTTTGAAAGACTTCATCTGTCACTACAGAGGCTGGAATAGGTAGCAGTAGTTCAGTCTCTGGCCCCATTTCTAAAAAGCATTTCTACACAAGGCAGCTGTAGCTTCATACAAGACTTATTAGAGATAAATTTAGGGGAAAAAAAAACCAACAACAAACTGCAATAACTAAATTCCCTGCAGCACCCAAGGAATTGGGGCCTGCTCACAGTGCCACCCAGTGGGCATAGGTAACTAGTGTTTCTCCTCCACACACATCCCACTGAGGTAAGCTGCAAGGCTCCTGGCCTTGCCGTAGCTTACTGTTGCTTCTGGTGCAATAAACCATCGTGTCTGAAAAATGAAATGCCCAATGAAAATGTCTGCAACCTTGCACGTGGTACTTGTAAACAAAATAGTAGTAGTAGAAGTCATGCTTTCAGGTTATGGTTTGGGCAGCAGGAATTTCTTAAGGATGGGATAGTAACAGTTAATGAGTAAAAATGAGAGGTGGGGAGTCCTTAGGGATTATTAGCTATCATTGCCCTGCAACCCTCTCTGCAGTACCTCTGCTTTTGGATCAGTACAAGTGACAGCCTAACTTTTGGCAGCCAGCTCTACTCGCAGCAAGCCTGGTCTCAATACCTGGCAGCAGCATTGCCTGAGGCTTTGTTTTAGAAGAAGGTAGTTTCTTCTTGGTCACTCCATGTGGACTGTACAGTTGAAGTGCCCCACCTGACAGCACTTGGAGTTGCAGAGAAGTCAACTACCTAGTGAAGATAAAATTCTAACAAATTGTTCTTTAGTAGTAATTAAAGGGAAACAGTCAATGTATGGAACAGGTGACATGGCATACTTTTAATTCTGTTGAGCTATTTAAAAACTGGAGAGATACTGAGAGGGGGAAAAAAAGGGGTAACATAAGTGTCAATAAGCGTGTAAAGCTAGTTAACTGGGTGCAAATATATCACAAATGTGCTTATTCTTAATGGTGCTTTTACTAAGGTGGGCAACTGGAAGACTACTTGAAAATCATTCCATTTCAACTGTAAAAGTACATTTGTCACCTAATCATGCAAATTGGTGATCGGCAAAACTGAACCAGAATGCTGAAATTCGACTTCCTAGTGCCAGCTCTGACATCTAATTCATGTTTCAATATATCCAAAATGATTTCTGCAGAAATCCTGTCAGCAGCATTTCTGTTCTAGCAAGTAAAGCAATCATGTTGCCTTTGTGGAGCCCCTGCTAGTAAGGGTCTTGATAACACACTGAGTTGATGATATGATCAAAATATACTTCAGTGAGAGACGGGATAGAACAAAGATATGTTTTATATTTAAGGCTGGAAATGAACTTTATGTGTGAGACTGTTTCCACATAAGAGGCTAGTCTGACTTGGATCAGAGTGTTGCAGAGATACCTGTGTATTACTTGAAGATTGTGATGTATTACAATGTAATAAAGGAAAGCTTGTCAGTTTATCATTCTGAAGTGGAAAAAAGCCGAGTTTGAAATGAGATGCAAGAGTAATTTTTCTCTTTAATAGAATCTTTAGAGTTGAAGGACAGGTCTCCAGAACAGTAAGATCAGTGGAGAAAAGTAAGAACAACATTCTGGGAAGAATTTCTCACATAATGAACAAGGTTTATAAACAACAGAACATCTCAGCTGCAAAAGGAAAGTGTGCCTGACTTTAACACCATTGTCAGTAGGGGACAGAACTCAATGTGTTTCCAAGAGGATTTTGGGGCTTTTTTTTTTTTTAAGCTACTTGCATTACCATAACTTCACTACTCTTATCTGTGCTAGTAAAATTAGAGCTAGAACAGCAATGTCACAGTACAGTAGTTGTCATTGTAAAACAGCATCTTTGTTTAGACACTCCATCCAGATACACTGGAATTACGCTGCAGGCCATTCAGTCTTCTGAACAGAATGTTGCATTTTAGTGCAGCTGTTTTACATAACTTCTGGTCCTGTGCAACCTTCTTTCATCTTATCTTTTTTATTTTTTTAAATGGAAGAGAGAAAGAAACAACAGACAGGAAAATTTTGAGATTAAGGGTGCTAATAGCTGTTTCTCTTCTCTCAAGCAAAACACATTTTTAAATATCTTGTGCGAAATATGAAGAAAACACTATCCTTAAAATCACTTTTCCAACAGTGTCAGTGCTGTAGACTAGATGTATGTTTTTGGGAGAGCCTAAAAGAGACATTTTTCAAGGAGATACATATACATATGCTCAGGTTGATACAGATGCTTCTGTCTATTGCAACATCTTTTGCATTGTTTGTGAAAAGGGAGAGAAGAAGTGTCTAGGCATGTGTTGCTGGATCACTTGTGTGCTGCCCTCGGGTTTCTCCATGCCTTTCCCATTTTTTAGGCCATTTAATTACTTCCAATCTGTAGATTCTATGTGGATTTTGTTCAACATGTATGTTGTTCCCCACCAGCACCCTCCCAAAGTGCCTTCTGTAGTTAGGGCTGATTGGCAAGGCAGATGGCATCTCAATGACAGAATCCATATCCTTCACCCTTCTTAACTACTAGCACACAGTTCGTCCATAAAAGGCTGTAGAGGAGAAGCCTACACAGACAGAATATTCCTTGTACATTAAACTGATTTCAAAATTCCTGTAAATACAGCACACTTGATGTCCAAACTATATTTTGAATGCATTTGGCCTAGTTGTCTTTCATTGTTTTCTTGAAATTGTAATAGATGGTATGAGATGCACAGTGACATCCTTTCTAAACTGAAAATGAAAACTTCCTTTTCTTCTAGCCATTCCTGTCAAGGCAGAAGCATCTGACTTTGGAGGAACTCTTTGGAACCTCTGTACCAAAGGAACAGCCTACAGCTCCGTATCCCAATCCTGAGAGACTGGAGAAGTTGCAGATGGACACCTCTGCCAGAGAGCAGCACAGTTTGCTTTTGCCTTTTTCCTTTGACCAGTCAACAGTAATGCAGCAATCCCTAGGGAAGTCTGAAAGTCCCAGCGTTAAAAGCAGTGCCAATCCTTTGACTCGTCAGGAATGTCTAACACCTATGCTAATACCTCCAGCATCAGTCACCCAGCCTGATATCAAAAATGTTTCAAGCTATTCGGTTCGTTTAAGCCCTGTTCTTAATTCAGCCTCAGCAGTGGAAGCTGGCTCTGTTCAGATGCTTCCTGGCCTAAAACAAAACAACAGTATAATGCAAGTTATGCAGCAAGCTGCCAAGCAGATATCCCCACTAGTGAATCAGCCGCCATCTGAAGTGAACCACGCTCCACAAAACCTAATGGCTGGTCAAAGCCAGCTTATAGCACCCTTGACACCAACAAACACAGGAACTGTCTCAAATACATCCCATACAAGTGTTGATCTTCTTCAGAAACTCAGGTTGACCCCACAGCATGACCAAATGCAACAGCAGTCTCTCACTAAGACTTCCTTAACACCAAACATCTCTGCCTCGATTGGCCAACTTGCAACACCAGAAAGCTTCAAAGAATCTCACAGTAAGCCATCAGCCTTGAACAGCAAGATAATCTCTCCCCTTCAGGTATTCTGTGGGTTTTTATATCCATGAAGCTTTAGACTGTTTTTAAGACTACATGTATCTTGTTTTGGAAAATGTGCTGGTTTATATTAGCCTTTTTGAAATAATTAAGGACTTCACTGTGTGCTATTGATTGAATTGCTAACTTAGACATCCAATTCCATTAGTTTTATATCAGTAGCATCTGCTATCAGTGGCAGACCTGTCTGTAGAGGAGGTTTTTCAAGCTGTTGCTGTTACGGGATGATTAAGTCACAAAGAATTCATCTGTACTTGTATCAGAAAAATACTGTTAAGAACTGATGGTCTGAGATGGGACAGAAGGTTACAGACAGATCAGTGTTAGGAGAGTTGATGCAGTGGAAGTCTAGTCTGAACCTTCTTTGAAGGTACAAAATTGACAGTTTTTCATTTCTGGTTATTTTGCTTCAGATGTTTTGTACTCCTTAATTTTGACCCCCATTTGCTGGGGATATCTCTGAGCTATGTTAGGATATTGTTCACTATTCAGTAAAATGGATTATGAACTGATTTGTCTCATTGACCACCTTGGTTTGTTTTATCCCAGTATCTCTTACCCTTAAACTTTATTTTTTGGAGGAGAATCTACTGTCTTTTCCTTAATATAAGCCAAAGCAGTAAATTTGTTTGGAGAGACTGGGTGAAAATGTCACTGCTAGTTTAAAGTTAATGCATGTGGCTTTGTGTTATAAAGTAATTTCCATCAGTTAGTGTTGCTCTACTGTATAATTGGCTACCTCAGTAGTAAAGACACTGAGTTTGAGTTACTGGATTCTTTTGTTTGCCAAAGGGAGTAAATTCCTACAGTTCTCACCTCTGAGGTTATCCAAGCACTTCTCTTAATTTCGTTATGTTCTTAGATTATATTACTAGTTTAGTTACGTTTATGCAGACTAAGCCAGGGCTGTATCTTGGGTACTGTGATAATGCAAGAATAGAGAACACCAAACAACCCTTCTTACAGCTACATCTGCATTAATTTTCTAATGTCACTGGGTTTTAGCAAGATCTTTGGTAGCCCTGTATGGCTCAGCTACTACTCTTTGCTATGAATAAGGCAATGATTTACTCACAGGAGAGCTCATCAAAAAGAACTCCTCAGCCTGTAATTTGTCCTAACCATTATTTTTAAATACCCTATGTTTTTTAAGTATTGCTTTTCTGTCCTCAGAAGAGTTATCCTTGTCTTAATGTGCAAGAAATGGGTGTGTACTTACTGTGCTGTCTTTCCAATTACCTTATTTCTCATTTGCTGTTCCTGAACACTTTCAAGGAGGCTATCTGCTGTATGCTAGGATTATTTTAATATCAGTCAGCTTTTGGAGGCATTTAGACTGACGCATTTGTGAAGGCAGGAGGAGGTCCAAGTACAGCACTGAGCAGTTTTAGCAATCTAGTATTGAAAAAGTGCACATTGTGAGCAGTGCTTTTCTATTGTGTGCTACTAAACCTCAGTACAGATTTGACCGAGGATCGTGACATCTGAGTATATAGAAAAGCTGGCTGGGTTTATCCTTGACTGCCTTTATTCAACGTCTGCTCAATAGCCTTGGGAATTAGCTCTTCATATGCCAGTCTTACACTCAGCATGTCCACTGTGTTTACACATTTCCTTTAGACAGAATTCTCTGTAGCCCAAATTACACTCTCAAACTAGCAAAAGACTTCCTGACTCTTGCATAATTGGACATAAAAAATTTGATCTTGTGCTTGTTACCACTTCATAAAGCTATTTTTATTTTCATCATTATGGACTATCAATTCCCTGAGTGGGTTTTTTTTATTGCAGTTAAGTACTGTCTGTTGCAGAGAGCTGCTTCTTGCTCTGTGTTGCCAAGAGGTACTCCAAATGGCTGCAACAAGCCCTTCTTGTTCTGTGTTGCCAAGAGTGCTCCAAATGGCTGTCACAAGCCTTTCAAAGAATGCTATAGAATTTACTAAAGTACCTTCTCTACATGGCTCTTACTCTGTTTTCTAATGTTTTATAATACTTGAATTTTATTATATTATAGTCTTGAAATCTCACTAAAGAAATATCTGAGGGCTGATTGTAAAGGTGTAAAATACTTGTGAAGTTCTAGCAGGATATGCTGTATTCAGCTCTTTTGGTTTTGGGGGGGGGGGCTTTTTGGTTGGCTGGTTAGGGTTGTTTTTTTTTTGTTGGTGTGGGTTTTGTTTGTTATGGGTGTTTTGGTTGGGTTTTGGGGGCTGGTTGGGTTGTTTTTTTGTTTGATTTTGGGGTTTTGTTTTGTGGAGGTGATTAGATGAAACTCTTAGGAAAAAACTCTGAATTTAGCCTTCCTGGCAGCTTAACCAAACTGATTACAAGGTACTGAACTCTTCACCTTGTAGCATTTGGGTTGCTTCCAGTTTCAGTGTTGTAATGTTTATATTTTTTATTGCAGTTGTAGTGCTCTTTCCTTAGAAGTGCTTTGTTACAGCTTTACAGGTTTGCTGTAATGATGAAAGCATAAAACAGAAATCCAAATCTTTCCTCTTTTTCTACTTTCCCATTGATGATATCAGTTCTACAGAACTAACTGACATACATCTGAAATCTGTTGACGTTTGTATTTTTCTGCTTGCATAGAAACAGAGAATGGAGCTGTGGATGCTAACTTGTGAATTACACTTTCTCTTTACCTTAGACTGTACAACAAAACAAAGACTCCGAAGTATTTTCACAGCCGAAGACTCTGTCTAAAGCAAGTCAAGTAAGTGAAGCTCTGCTAGTTGATGGTGGTTGTTTTAAAAGAAGGGGAGGGTATAAAACTGCTAAGCCATCTGTATCTCAAATAGACATGGCCCAATAACCATATTGTAAGTGCTGTTACAAAACAGAAGAAAGCTGTGCCGAGCAAGAGGGAGTTTCTGTGACTGCTATGAGGGAGTAATCTCTCTCTCTCTTTTTTTTTTTTTTCTTCCCTTTTTATTTGTGGACAGTGCCTCTTACTGTTGATGCTAATGCAGAAATGAGAATACATTTTTGGATCTGCAATCTTCCATTGAATTTGCACCATCTGAACTGCTTACAGGCAATACTAACACTGCAGGAGAGTCTATTAGCCAGCCTTAAGCACTGCACAGGCATAAGGTGCAACCCTTGCCTTACTGTCTCTTCCCATTTTTCTGAGATACCTTGTGTTTTATGGAAAAGATACCAAGTGAAACACCAGAGGAAGAAAGCTGTAATAAGCATTTGTTACTGCAGAATTTACTGATAGCAAGTTTTAGTGATCTAAATGCAGATTTAACATTATTGGAAGTGCCTCTGAGATCAGATCAATGTCAATATAAAATTTCAGGTCACAGTTAAATAACTGGTAATATTCAAGTCCTCAAGAATTGCTTCTAATTACCTTTTCAGGACCACACCTGTGATTTAATTCTACTTTTCCTTTACCTACCCTCTCTTTTTTCAAATCTGTTAAATTGCCTCATTCTTGCCCAACTTGCACAACAAAAACCAGTTCTTAGTAGCATGCCCAGATCTGATTGTGAGAGCAGTAAAATTGGTCCTGCTGTTTTAGCTATTGGCCTGCTACAAGACAGGTTATACAGTCTGTTATTGATGTAGTTAATAGTTGCCTAAATAAAAGCATTTAACATGGCTATATTGTTAACATTAAGAAACCTGTGCATGTTCTGTGGTAAACGGCATTTATTGCTTTAAAGGTGTTTGTCTTCAGCTGAAGTCTCACACTTCAAGTCTTTGCAGTTTTGACTATGACAAAATGGGTTTGCTAGTTCTGCTGTTGTTGACATTACATACACATTAGCTTGAGATGGCTTTGCAGCGTTTTTTCTTCTGAGTATTTTTGATTATCCAAGGGAAATTCTATTGCTGATGTATCAAATGCCTTTACATATCACATTTAGTCTAGCTTCCATTGAGTGAGATTGGCTTGTTTCTTCTCTTTCTAAAAGCCCAAGCAAGATGTGGGTTATCATAATGAGTAATAATTGCAGTTATTGGGAGATGTCAAGATTTCTCAAAGCTGATGTCTAGTCACATCCATTTTATGCAAATATATTCCTATACATTTGCAGTTTGTTTAAAAGGAAAAGTGGTAAAAAGCCAGTGTGTGAATTTCTGTAACGAAATGGACATATTCCTATGAAAGAGCAAGGTGGGGAGATGGTCCTCAAAATATTCCTGTCCCTTCTCCTCACAAAGGAAAATATACTTAAAATTTCAGTGTACTCTAATGCTTTTCTTACAGTTTCAGTCATTTTAAATATTTATTGAAGACCATAGAAGCAGGGGAACAGGAAGTAGGATCAGCCTTTCTGTAAACTCCTAAGGAAAATAATCATTTGCAAAACAATTGCAGGCTCCTTTGATCACCTGGGTGAAAAGCTCATCTTTGGTTCCATTTGTTATGTTCCAAAGATTCTGGAAGGTAGCAACCACATGAGGAAGGAGTCTGCACACGAAAACTGAAGGCTCTTCCCTTCTTCAGCTTTTAAAATAAGAATTGCTATTGATAGTAATCTTCATAGGTAGATATTTCTTCATTACGAATGGCTATTCTTTAACACCTAACTGAAAAATAATGGCTACAGTTTTCTTTTTTATGCTCATTTCTCCAGCCATTATGACAGCATTCATCTTTACTGGACATGATGCTTACTGATCTTTCTGATTTTGATTTGCAGGTTGCACCTCCACAGTTTGTTACAGCGACGACTACAGTAACGTCTTCGGTCCTCTTGTCTCCTAGTGTTTTTCAGCAATCAGCTACAAAAGCCACTGAAGTGGAGAATAAAGCCAGTTCTTCTTCACCTCTAACACTTGGAACAACAGAAGTTCAGACTATACCTCCTACTATTCTCAGTAGGTCTCAGCTTCAGGAAGCACTGATACATCTAATAAAGGTACTGTCTTTACAAAGCTTGCTTCCTGAGGGATGGGTTCCAAGAAGTTGGAAGGGGTAGATGACTCTGCATATAGTGTGGCACAGCTTGGTCTTTTTGGTTGTGAGATGGAGGACTTTGAAAGAGCTGTGCATTGGATTTGTTCTTTCACATCCATGTGAATTTGTGGACAAGTGAGGAAAAGGCTACAGTAGTAGAAACCCTGTTACGGGGATGGGGGTTTGGTTTTTGTCATATTACGTATTCCTGCTTTTCTAAGGAAAGCTTTCCTATTCACAGTTCCCTAGAACTGCTCCTAATCTTTAACTGAAGTATGCATCTTTGAAATGGAAATTGCAAAGTTCTGCTATTTCAAGGAACTAAAAATTGCAGTTGAATTGACTGTGATGTAGGGAGTAGCCATGCACTGTCATCAGTTTGACTTCTAATGTCATGGTGAAGTTGCCATGAATGACAAGCTCTTTTCTTTAACTCAGGTTTCTCTTGCCCCCTCCACGCTGATGATAGAACTTACACTCGAAATGCAAGTCTAAAAACAACAAACAGTATCTTCCCAGCAATAAAGTTGTTAGGAACAAAAAGGGCCATTACTGCATCCCATTAGTAACTAGGTTGCCTGATTTATGTTGTTCCCTTTTGAATAACTTCTTTTGTGTATTGTTGTATACGGTTTTTCCCTATGAAAACTGAAACTAGATTAACTTTTCTTGCAACTAGCAGTAGTCTTGGTCTCATTAGAGACATAGAACACTGATTTTTCACCCAGCAATCTGAAGAACATCATGGTGGTGACTTGAAATATGACTGATTGAAATATGTCTGCAGTTTTCTCTTTAGATAGATGGATAGCTGAGTAAGACCACAGCAGGCATAGCTGCAGCATGGAAGTATTTGCACAGGATACCAAATTTGCTTTGCAGATCTTGTGAAAACAATATTACATCTTCAAACTAGCTGATAAGATACTAGTTTTGTAAGCTTGTCATTTGAAGGAATTGGACTCAAGAAATATGTCTAACTATTGTCTATAACTTAAAAGAATTCACTTCTCAGTTATGATTTGACATGAGAATTCTTGTGTAACACACTGCTGTCTCTTTCAAGCTGCTTTGAGAGAAAAAAAATTACTTCTTACACTCATGCAGACTTGATTTGGGAGCCTGTACACAGAATGGATTCTCTGTCTAAGACTAAATTTTGGCCCCTGAGGGGAGTGGAAGTATGTGGCCATGGTTGACTAAATGACCTCTGTTTCCTTGAGCATCCGGTGTTCTTGGTGACCTCTTTAGCTGCCTTAGTAGCTCCATGATTCAGTCTGTATGTTGCCAAAGAAGCATTGCCTTTTGTGTGACTACGCTGCTATTTCACTGAACTCCTGGATAATAGCACTGTAAGGAATCCTTGTGCACAACTTCAATGACAGTATACCTTTTTTGCATCTTTTTACTAATGTTTCTGATGTGTGTTTTTTCCTGCAGAACGATTCCCGTTTTCTCAGCACTATTCATGAGGTCTACTTGCAAGTCCTAACCAAGAACGTGGATAACGTTAAACTATAATCGAAGCTAAACCTACTTCAGATCTATCCATTTTAGAAGCAATTGCGCCTCCTCTATAAAACTAATATTTTTGTAAAAGAATATTTAGTTTTCAACGTCTTGAATTTCAACCTGTTAGGAAAGACTATTCCTTAAATACTTAGGAAAGTAATGTTCTCAGACGTGATCTAGGTTTTCACTGTGATCATCACCAGCAAACCTTTGTTTTTACTGGGAGGGAACTTAAGTTGCATTTGAGCTCTCTCATTAGCATTAAGTGAATGTGCAAATGTTTGCTCTGGCTTTCATTCCAAGCTGTATTTACTGTTCAAGGATTTACAGACTCAATATTATTTAAACCAGCAAATACATAGTACAGTACACTACACCATGCCAGAACAAAATTCAGTTGTGGGAACCTAGTTCCAGTTTGAAAGACTGAGGGAAAAGGAGATCTCAATATCTTGTACTTAAGGTGACAGGTGTGGGGAAGGAACAGATCTGGAACCCAGACCTTTGGAGCTAAATCTATAATGAAAGGTTTAAAAGTGTGATTTACTCAATACATTGACAGTCTCTAGCTAATGCATGTGAGTTCATCTTTTAAATATTCCATTAATCTTACTTGCTTCTGTGTCACCACCATTGAAAAGGTATCCAAGTAATGCCATTTTCTCTAAAGAGGCAACATTTGAAATATGCAAAATCCTCAGTGATTGTATCTTTTATTTTTTCCTTTTTTTTTGTTTTTAAAGCAACAGAGTTGCATGTTGAAGTTCTCTTGTTTAAAATTTATAGTTAGGAGACCACTACTGCAAGACGATCCTCTTCCTGTCCAGCAGTGTTTGATATAGTTTAAACACTTTGTTACCCTTGTAGCTTACTGATGGACCATGTCATAGTTGGCGTTCATTCCTCAGTTGCCTTGGAACTGCAGTGTTGGAAACTATGCAGATGGGGAACAAATGTGTGCTTTTCTTCTGGTGCCCTTTTCATAGTTTGAAGTTTAGTTAAAATGTTATCACTTCTTAAATGTGATTTAGTAATTCACTATTAACTAATGTGAATTTAACTGGATACTTTCCCGTTTGAAATCAGAAAATTTCTAACTATAGTTTCTTATGCTGCTGTGTTGGTTTACCCATGGCTTGTATTTATTTCTTAAAGGCATGCAAAGGTAATTAATAAGACTTCAGGTCCCAACTTTCTCCAGCAATAGTAGTTTTAAGGGATGCTTTTCCAGTAGAAAAGCTTTTGTTCGTTGAGTAAAAAGATAATCTGTAGTGAGTTACGATGCACTGCTGCTTTCTTTTCCCTCAAGCACTATTGAAATAGAAAAAAAAATCTGTTTGGCTCCTTACAACATATATGTATGTGTGTATATATATATATTCTAAGGATTAGTTGATGTTGAGGTAGTCAAGTTGCATAGTCATTTCATTGGAAACTAGTAACTGAGCTTTAACTGTGACTTGTTCACAAACTGGTATGTTTTAATTACAAAAGATATTTACATTTTTATGTATTTGATCTATTTTAGTTTTTTTTTCATAGCTTTTTTAGTGGAAAATATATTTTGTTTAGCACTACCTGCCTTCTGAAAAGCTCTTCTCAGCCCTTGAATCCAGATTTCCCAGTTAAAATAGATAGTATTTTGTTAGAAAAATGTGCATGATTCAGGGAAAGATGCTAACGTTGTGCACATTCATCAAGAAATACATTGGCTTTAATGGTAGCATTTGAATTCAGCAATATAAACTCAGCCTTGTTCAGGAAGATAGGAGCTTCCTGCATAAACTCTAGAGCTATAATTCTGTGTATGCACGTAAACAATGAGACTCAAATTAGATCCAAGGTCTAAACTGATCTGTTTTGTTGGGTTTTAGTAAAAGGTGCGCAAAAAGGGACAAACCAATGAGCAGTTCCTCTGAACAAAAATGGATAACCAGAACCAAATAGAGTTGCTTTTTATCTGGATTTAGCAAAAATGAAGTCTATAATCTCTTCTTATGGACAGCTTCCAGTTTCTTCAAAGGAAGATTTGATAAAAGTTTCCAAGAGCAGAAGTATAGGAAGCTGATAGTGCAGATTGGTACAGTTTGCTAAATACAGTCATATCCAAAGATCTATAGAAACCATAGGAAGGAGTTGTTTTGAATTCTTTAGTTATATACAGCTGACAAAATACTGTTTAGAGTAGCAATGCTTTTCTTAGAGCTTGACTCTACTTTGAATATCCTTAACATGTTTCCAGCCGCCCAGTAACTGCCACAAGTAGTTGGCAGACCCTTACTTTTCTTTTTCTAGTGTACTAGTAAGCAATACATAATTGGTTTCCTTTCCCCTTCCCAACTTTCAAAATGAATGGGAAGAGAAACAAAGTTGAAGTCAGAGTTACTAGGCAGGCATTTCTACCACAAGCAAACCTGTTCGTCTTAGAACAAATGTGCAGGTGTTCAGCCTCTCTGTGTAGCCAAGAGACACTGGAACCAACCTAGATGTCATCCAGCACACCACAGAAATCTATGACAAGTGCCAGGATAGTGAGTTTAACAGAAAAACCTCTTCAATGAAAAGTTGCATTGTAAAACACAAGCTCAATGACAGTGTGAAATTTGAATTAGTTTTGCTAAACGTGGCCTGTGTTATTTAGCAACTTTTTTCCTAATTATTTCAACTTTCTGTATCCATTTTAAATTAGCAGCTTGTTGAAGTGCTTGATTCGTGTTATCCGCATGTAGGGATAACTAGTGTGTAGCAAGTTACTGTGGGTCATCAGAGCAAGTGAACTGTGACCTTTTTCAAGTGATTTAAGTAAAAAATACTGGCTCCATGAGATTTTACCTGTTAGCTATGAGTCTCAGTTCAGACTATACTCTCCAAATTAATTGTATTATTGAAGTACGTGTGTTGTGGCTAGCATTGATTCGCATTAGAAAACAAACCAAACAAAAGAACAAACCAAACTCAAAGCTAATCAAAGACGGTTCAAACCTACAGCTGCTTGTTCAGGAAAATCAAAATTCTCAGTTTTGTAGTCACACTTTATCTGCTGTTATTAAATAATACAAGGTTTATATGAAAGGTGCCTAACAGCTATTAACTTAGAAGCAGTATATCTTTCCAAATGAAACCAGACTTCAGAATGATTGAATAAAGTTAAACTTGAGTGATTCATCTTAATTTCATATAAAATGTTTAATTCTGTATATAAATACTCAATATATTTAAACCCTTGCCAGATATATCTCATTTTTGCTTGCATTTCTAATTGCTTCATTTCAGTACGTTTCTGACACCACATGTAGAACGCTGATACCATTTCTGAAATATTACTGAAAACAAATTTTAATGTGGGGCTTCTTGTTCCTAAACAAATTGGCCACATTTTGCCAGGTATTTGGGTTGCTTTGTACAGCATATCTTAACAGGAGGAATGTGTGCAATATGTATCACCTCAGTTTTGTCTGGCAACGTTACAAAAATGTTAAGATGCAATATCTTCCTTTCACTTCAAGTAGGAAAAGTTGCAGTATCTCTAATTTGGCAGTGTATTTATTCCTATCTATTCAGTGTATGGGCATATGGTTAGTTAAGGGGGGTTTTTTAATGTACATTATGTGCTTTTAGGAATTTTTGAGTTTTATCATTTCTGTAGATGCAGCAGTTGTATCCCTTTTTGCATGTTCTTTCAAAATGAAGGCCATGGAGAAGGGGGGCTTCAGGAAAAGATTTCTGGAAACCGGAATGAGAACAATTGTAAGTCAGCAAATGTAGATACTGCATCATTAACGTTTTTGTTATGGTATGGATTTTATAGCACCTATGTTTGTTTGCAGTTATTAAGTTATTGCATAAATGTTTAAGAATGAGCATTTTTTCATCCAAAATTTTGTATGTTTGCAAATATATTTTTGTAATAAAACTTCAAAACATGTTTCAGCACCTCCTAAAATCTTCCATTGTTTCCTTTTGTTTACAAAGCTCTACTAGTAGTTGCAAGTAGTTGCTTGGTTGCATAGTTTAGTTGGTTGGGTGGTGTTGGATGATAGGTTGGACATGATGATCTTGAAGGTCTCTTCCAACCTGGTTTGTTGTATTCTATTCATGCAAGTTCAGATTTTATTTAGTGTTATTTTCAAGAGGAAAAGATTTGTCACTTTTTTTTCCTCCATACTGGGAGGCAAATCTCCTTACTTCATGCTGGTGGATAAAACAAATTGTTTGTTCACTGAAAAAAAGTGCAGCGTGCCTGCTTGAAGGACAATTGTAACAGCTTCTGGCTCTGCTCTATATTGCTGTAAGTAGGCTGCCATTTTTCATTTCATAAACAGACCAGTTTGCTTTCACATTAAGAAATGCTGCTGCAAGTTCTTTTTGAAGAGCACCCGCAATAAAAGAAGAGGGAAAGGACCAGTGAATAGAAGATTCCTGACAAGTGACCAAAGGAAAGAATAGCAAAAGAGTATGTGAAACAGAATATTGCAGAGACAAGTATGACATGTGAAGGTATTTCCTGAAGCACGGATGGATTCAAGTTACCGTTTTGTTTCTATACTGCTTTAATTCATCTTCAGGTATTGCCAGAGTTCAAATGAGGCTTGCCTGTAAGAATCCAGAGTACTTTAGGGTGTGTTCAAAACCAGACTTGTTAGGTGTGATTTCCCTGCTCTAATTCCAGAGGTAGCAATACATAATTTGCCAGATCTGCTATGGGGATTTTTAACTTCCATGGCAACACCTTATTTTTTAGTCTTTGCTTGATGGCTTTACGTTACAGCTTAAAATCTGCTACGTAGAACTAGGCTGCTAATAGCTAATAGTTGTCCTTTATCTTTCATTTCAAATAGACATTTACAATTTTCTACCATAATCCATTCCTTAAAACTCAAGAAGTTCTGTTTTGCAAAATCAATCTTGGGGAAATAAAACTACATAAGGATAAGCTTTCTTTATATGCTTGCTGAAATGAAAGCACTTGCCTTTAGGCCTTACTTGAAGACAGAGGTATGTGATGTGAATGCATAAATTGTGTTCCTTTTGTCCTCATAAATAAGTCAAGAACCTGTAGGAGTATTTACAGACCAACAAGCTCCCAGCCTGTCTCAGGTATGCAAAATGGTCGTAATTTAAAGAGCATATGGCTTGCACATCCTGCTTTACTTTTTGTGGTTCATTAGAGGGATGGGAAAGGCTTGACAGGTTATCCGTCAGACTTGTTCCTGTAGACTTGAGGTTTATGGATAATGTTAAGTGTCTTCTCTGGTTTACTTTTTAAGCATCAAATGAATTAGCTTCTGTTCTCTGAGGATGCTGTTCCCTCATGTAACAAAACTTACCACAAGAACTGAGATCTAAGGGTGCAAATGAAGCCTATGGGATCCGGTTTATGTACAGAGTGTGTTGAGGTTTACAGCACACCCTGCTCCTGGTGTTACCTTCAAGTTGGAAGAGGCAGAGCATTCATTATAAGGAGAGATCTTAGGGAAATCATGCCACAACAGAAGCCTGTACAGAAAGCCCAAGTTAGACAGCCTCTTGGTTGCAAGCACATGCAGTACTTCTAATAAGGGGTTGAAAATAAGCATAAATCAATATCCTGCAGATATGAGGATAGCTGTCTGAAGGAAACTTAGGCAAAAACTATGTATGAAAGTAATGTAGATTGCATTCCATGTAGTTACTGAGCCTGGACCTGTGATGTAGCTCTATCTGTAGCTCCATTTTAGATTTAGAAAAAGACAGCCAGCTCTTACTATTACACCTATACCTGTTTCCCATGCAGTACTTGCCATTGTTTCTTGCAAATCCTGATATGTTGCACAGAAATCGGAGATTTTTTTTTTCAATGTTATTTAGCTGCTAATTAATTTAATTACTGAAGACCAGCTGAACAATCTGTTCCAGTGTAACTGAAGTCACTGAATTTTTGCACATGTGGAAGGATGTGCTGGTGACGCATAATGGTCTGCATAATTAGAGAATGCTTTGGCATAAATCCAGCTCATCCATTCTTGAACAGTTCCCTTGAAGGACTTCAACTGCAGCTGCCCTTTCAAAGGGCAAGAAATAGTCAAAGCATGTGTTGTGGAGGAAGAGCCGAAGAAAATGTCTCTGTTTCTTTATTTTCGTGTACATTGCAACACATACAAGTCCTGCTTTTATTGAGGCATTACAGCTGTATCTCCTACCTTTCTAAATTTACACAACCTGTGAAAGCATTGCTTTTGGAGAGATTCCTCTCTTTATTCTTTTATCAAATTATTTCAATAGAGGTACTCAAGAGTCTAAACTGACTAATAACTTCCCACCTTGTTTGAAAAATAAGTGTTACTAAATCTGGATTATTAAGAATCAAACAGAGAAGGCAAATGTGATGAAGTGACTGTGGAACATTTATGTATTTAGTTTTTTCAAGTACAGAGAGGCACATGCCTCAGAATCCTCCCTCAGTGTTTTGCATTTATGTTAGGAGGTAATACAAGGAAATTGCAACAGATGAAAATTCCGTTTGTTCATTTACCATCATTTTAATTTTGACAATTGTGTAACCCAAATACCTTCAAGTTTTGGTGTTCTACCATTACAGATTTAAACACTGTAATATATTCTATTCAAAAATACTTCCCTAGACCTCATCAAACAGCAGAGCAATTCCCAAAACTAGTCACAGTGAATTCCTTTTAACTGTGTGGGACAGGCAATGATTTATCTCTGATAGGCTACGTGTGACACAGAGGTTAAAAAGCCTTAGTATAAAACTTACCTTAAGTCATTTGGCCTATTAGGTTTAATCTGAACATTTTTCATGTACCATAAAATTGCCATATTTTGAAAACTTTGCAAAATGTAGCTTGTTTTCCAGTCCTTTTTTACTAAATGACACTTTATTTAGAGGCAATATTAAATTTACTATGAATCTTAAACATTTTCATCCAACATTTGTCTGCCTGTAGCTCAAAAATGGTCCATTCTGTTACAAAGCTTTCCATAAACATTTTTTATATGGTAGATTACATTCACAGTTGCATCTGAAGAGAAGGTTAGAGCTGAGTTTAAGTGTTAATATATTATGCATGTATGTATCTTGTAACCTGTTCTGTAGACTTCAAAGGTGATTTTGGTTTCCCTGTCTGGGTATTTCTAGGTCGGGCATGGCATGAGAACCTTGCATTTTCCAGATGCTGGTTATAGCTGTTTGTAGCCTGTGCAGCAGAGACAACTACTGTTCTGTGGAAACTAAAGGATGGTTAAAGTGTTTTTCCTGCTCCAGTGAGAACTGCAAAGCTGATCATTATTTCACAGCCTGTTGAATATTCTTTTCACAGGGTGTCTACTTGAGTTTGCACTTGTGCTTAACTAAAACCACTTGCCAGCTATGCCAAAAGAACAGACTTTGAGTAAGATGTGACAATGTGGACTCATCTCTGGAAAAGTTGCAGCACCAGGTTTGTTCTGAGAATGTGCTGCATTCCTATACACCAGACTACGATGGCTGGAATTCCACTGCATAACTTGTCTTTTTTAAGGTACTCTGCAAATGAAATGAAACCTGTACACTGCACTAGTTCAGGACTAGCAAAGTTGTAATCCATGCCAACAGGGACTGGCAGATCAGCTGGAATCCATACAGTGCTCAACTGCAATTGCGCAGCCCACTGGTCTCCTCTCATGCCTCCCCTCATTTTCTGTATTCACTGTTGTTTGGATTTTGTAGGTGATGAGGTACCTAATCACCCAGTGTTCTTACTAGACTGTGACTTTGGAATTTCTTTTGAAATTAGGTTTTTTAAGACAAAATTGGGCATGTAGACCCGTGGTAGATAAATGGCCTGAATTTCAGCAGCACTCAGTGCATGCAGCTCCCACTCTGGTAAACAGGGTTGCATGTGCTTAGGTCAGCAATGCATTTTTGCAGTATCTCAGCAAATGACAGCCATAGCTCAGCTTCTGCACCTCTGCAGCACATACTGCCCTGACTGTGAAATGTGTGGAGGGGGATGGAAAAATCCAGTTGTCTTGTGTATGTATTTAAGAAGCTGTCTAGTCTGGTAGTTAATCACATCTTCTTAGCTTTGGCATTATGTATATACTGAAGCAAGACTCTTTGTCCATAACATTTGCATCCTTGTTTTAATCATGTTGTATGTGGTTTCAGGGGCAAATACCAAGAATGTTGAAGAAATGTTGACTTGTACAGTGTATAGCGTGACTTTAGCTATTGCTTTACAGTCCATCACACTTGGTCAACGTTGCAGAAATAACATGCTGCTTCAGTAGATCAAAGTGGAGGCACTGACACAAGGTGGAATTTCATCCTCTGTATGCCTGAGCTGCTGTTTGAAGAGCACAGTATCATAAATAAGCACTCAGTGATGCAGCATAAGGATTCAGGGAAAGGAGGGTAACCCGAGTTATCCTGCCTAACCTCACTCAACAGACAGGAAGTTGTTTGCATCACTGAGATGCTGGTTGAGCCAGATGTCAACATGTGTCTGAAGGACAGTGCTTAAACAGCAGGAGTGATAGAAAAATTGCTGTTCACTTCCCCAGCACAGCCAGTATTTTAACAGCTGCTTTTAATCAGTAAACATGGAGGAGCTAATCAATACTGCTGTGCTAGTTGCATGGTTCTGTGGCTTTGCCTATATAAGCAGGTAGGAGATTCCAGGATAGCAGGTCTGTAGAATATGAGACATTGCTGAAGATGCAACTATACTATACATGGTTTTGAACTGGTCCAGGCTATCTCCTGTCTTTCCTGTTGGACTGAGTACTCATTAACGGCTGGGGTGTACTGGCTGCTTTCTCAGACTGAATCTTCTGTTTCATCTTTATTTGAAAGGAATGCAGTTCAAGAGCTCTGAGACTGCTCTGCAGGGCAAGCCTAATGACAGTAAGCAGGGGTGAACAGGACTTTGATTCAGGACAGTAGTTCTGACTGAAACTACTTTTGACTTGCCTTCTGACCTTGTGGCTGCAGACAGACTCAAGTGAGAGTCAATTTGTGAGAAGTAGTTGAAAGCATGCAAGGAAGGACAAGGGAAAGAAGGGAAAGTTGTGTAACTTACTCAGAGAGGTTGGTAAACTTCACTCTACAAGATTACACTGATTTCAGGTCTATTTGAGGCTGTGGCACAGCTAGATAGCTAGCAAGATATTTGCTGCTATATAGCATATATACATGGGTTACTTAAGGATCATTTTGGGGGACCTTAATGGTTAAATTTACTGTTAGTTCTCCAACAGTTAAGGTATTTATAGTTGAAAATCCGAAGAGCCCTCTATCAGTAGTTCTCCTGTAGATGTTACTTGTAACTCTTGAGATCTTTCATAATCCCCTCCTGATCATATTCCTTTGGGCATCATAACTCCAGGTGAACAAAAGAAGTCCATGTATTGTTGAACCAAATTGGATTTCAACAGGAAGATTGTGGTGAAACTAGCAAGTGCCAGTTAGAGCAACTAAGCTTTGTGTAGTGCTCTCTAAAATGAACTCTGCACTTTGCTGCCATCAAGTTCAGCTGTTTGGCTCCTTTTTTCCCTTCATCTTCCTGGCATGTAGCCTATTTCCTGTCTAACCTTTCTTCTGAAGTTTTGGGTTTGTTTAATTATTATTGAAATTATTTTTTTAAAAAAGATTGCTGGAACAGTTTAAGAAGCTTGAGAATGGTGTCTGCTTTTATTTCTCCTAATAAATGTGTTAGCATATGAAAAGAAAGTTTAAATCTTACCGTGCTAAGTTTCATGTGTTACTTTTTCGCTGCAATTTGCCACGTGAGCCTGGATACTCTGTAAATACGGCTGTCTTCAGAGTCCTAAAGACAGAAGCGCAGGGGGTTTATGTCAATGGTACACATCACACTGTCTTAATGAAATGAGATGATAATGGACCAGTAGATCTAACAGTTGACATTTAAAATCATATAACACATCTTCCAGCACAACATTTCATGAGCAAGATGTGAAATATTTGTTAAGTTTTTGTGTTTGGGTATTTTGTTTGCTTGTTTTCAGATCGCCTTGCAGTGCTGCTCGAGCTTTCTACAAATGTGAAGTATTTAGTTTGCCTCCTTAAGTCTGTAGTTATAGTATCGTAGTGTTCAGCATTGCTAGAGAAAATCTTTTTCCTGATTAGGGCTGGTGAATTACCTCTGTTATCCAAATAAAAGTCTGTATTTGTTGCATTTCTACAATACACATGTAGAAATGTAACCTTTTCATGGAAAGGGAGCCACTGAAGATAATTCTGTTCGTATTTCTCCTGACGGTGTAGAGAAACAAGGTTACTGCTAAGAGGCACTGGGTAACGTGAAATTCTTTTACAGACAAGACCAGGCTTGAGGTGGAAATTGAAACAGATTTATCGAGCAAGGTTGAACGATGGAAAAACCTGAGCTTGAGCCCTTCCCTCCAAGCCTGGCGGTGCTACTCCCAGGCTCAGGGCCGCTCCCACTTACCGCGCGGGGCCGTGAACGGCTGTCGCTCGCCACTTGCTCAGGGGCGAGGAGGGAAATGGCGCCAACGGCGGCTGCGCGCGGCCACGAGCGGGCGCCCGGAGCCGCCTCCTACCGCCGGCAGGGGGAGCCGGCGGCGTGCGCGGCTCCGCCCCGCCGCTCCTGCGGGCGGCGTGCGCACGGCTGGCCCCGCGCGGCGGGAGGCGGGGCGGCTGCCTGCCCGCCTGCTGGCTCCTCTCTCTCCGCCCCCGCGGCACCGCACGGCCCTGCTGAGGTGCGCTGCCCACAGCCCTCGCGGAGTGCCACCGTCCCTGCCCAGCCCCAGCTGCCACCGCTGCCCGAGCCCCTCTGCCGCCGCGGCCCTGCTGCTTCGCCCACATGGAGGATTATCACAAGCCCGACCAGCAGACCCTGCAGGCTCTGAAGGACACGGCCAACCGGCTCCGTATCAGCTCCATCAAGGCCACGACCGCAGCCGGCTCCGGGTGAGTGAGGCAGGCGAGGTGTGCTGCGGCCTCATGCCAGTCCGGCCGTGCGCCCGCGGTTAGGAGGCGCCCACCGCTCCTGCAAGATGCGCTCCCGCATCCCGGGGCGTGCCTCCGACCAGCGGCGAGGCCAGGGCAGGGTGGCGCTGGGAGCGGCTGCACTGGACTCGGTCTGCCCGTTACCAGCTGCCTGGGGGCACGCCGGTGTCTTCTGAGGGCAGAGCTGCTCCCTCGTTAGTATTTCTCCCCGCTGGGCAGAACGCCGCCTGCGCGGGGATGCTGGCGGCCCGTTCGTTACTCCCGCGAGAGCGCTGAGGCGGCCCCGGGGCGGGACGGGAGATGCGCGGGAATTGGGATGGGATGTGCAGGACGTGCCCAAGCGCGGGCTGGGGTGGGGGAGTTGGGTGGTACCGCGAGGGTCGCAGCCGTGTCCCTAGAGCTCTCACGTTCCGACACTCGCCGGTATGTCAGGGGCTTTGCGGGGATCGGCTCGGTATGGAGGTACCGCATCTAGAAATGGCGGCCGCGGGCGAGGTGTGAGGCTGCCTCGGGCAAAGGCCGCCCGGCCCGGCCCAGCCGCGGGGCAGCAGCTGCCCTGCCGCGGGGCCGCGTCGGTCGCCAGAGCCGGCGGCTGTTGCGACAGTCGAGAGAGGCTGGGAATGCTAAGTTGATGCAGGACTGAAAACCAAAGAATTTGTGCCTGAGGCACAAGCGGTTTCTTTTTCATTTCGTGCCCGTCAGTTGGAACTAATTCTGCACAGAATTTCAAGTGAGCCCAAGTGGGATTATCTGTGAAATGCCCGCGGTCTCAAATGGGCAGTTTATTCAGGCCTCTGGACAGGATTTAGTGTAGGCTCTGATGTGTGCAGATTCCAGCGTTATCCTTCCTTTGATCGTGCCTTACCTATGGAAAAAAAAATAAAAATGTCTACAAACAATTCTCTTTTACTCATGTAAAATTAAAGCCATTTTCTTCTGCCTGAACAACACAGTTGAGTGTTTCCATATAGAGTGCTGGTCTTTTTTCTTCTTTTTTTTTATTTTTTTCTCCATGTATCCCATTTTGTTGCAATTTCCTCCTTTGGATGGCTTTGAGGCACAGTGTGTGTGTGCTTAAAACAAACAACAAGAAGCAGAAAAACCAACCCAAAAAACCATGAAGGAGTTCTTTGAATGCTGAGGTTTGTCTGGAGAAAGGTGCTGTCTAAAATACTTTAAAACTGCTTTGAATTGCCTTACACTGTCCACCCTGTGTCTGGCATGGGCTGCCTCATGTGACTCTTTCTCAAAGCATACAGAAACTGAACTTTACTCATTCATTTTGCATGCAGCAAGGGGAAATGCTGCTTTGATTCTTGCTGTAAAATGGAGTATGGGGACACGGGGAGCCTCTAGGCTTGTCAAAGGTGTGGGTTTTCACAACACTGAAGCTTTTTTGGTCCAGCCTGGAGTGAAAAGTACAGGATACTCAAAAACTGCTCTTTTAATTCTTAGTTTATTCGAAAGCTACAACGTACAGGCAGTGTTACACAAGCCTGTGTGAAAACTGTAGGCAAGAAATATTGTTACAAATCTACTCAGTTGCCCTTGGGCTACAGTCTTGAGCTTCCAGTGTGTATTTTAAGCATGCCATAGAGATGTATATCAGTTGTCTTTTACCTGCAGTTAAAATTATTTTCCTGTTGTATCTGATGTGTTTTTAAAGAATAAGAATCTTGCTACAACCTTTGCTTCACTTCTACGGTCTATGAAGTTCAGTGGTAAAACTGTTTTCCCCATACTGATAAAAAGCCAGTAAACGCAGTTTTATTGAAACATTTTATGCTACAATACTGAGTACATCTTACACAAAGGTATTTTATTAACCACTCTAGCTCATTCTAGCACTAGAGCTGTGTGGAGTCTGGAATTATTACACAAGCAGGTAATGAGCAGATTATGAAAGATTAGCTCTGGAGGGGAAGATTCTGTTGACGAGCGATGTATTTTCTGGATTGATAAGATTTGGTTGCCAACATGATGGTATAGCTATGTGCCTAAATGAAAAAGACATTCAAAGACTGTTGAGATACTGGGCAAATCATGTGCATTTTTAAACCAGCTATACATCATGCATGTTCTTTCCAGAATCTCAGGGGGGCAGTGAATTTTGCTTATGTTGCTGGCGTACACAAAAAATGGAGGAAGGGGTTGGAGTGCAAGTTAAATAGAAGTTTAGAGTTAATAAAGAAATTATTGGGCTTGCATTGACGTTAAGGAAAATTGCATTTGTTAAAGGTGTAGTGTGTAAAACTGAAGGAAATACTTGCAGTAAAAGCACTTCAAACAAAACAGGACCTGCCTACTTCTTTCAAGGAAGTAACTTCTGTAGATTGTGGCATATGTTGCAACAAAAGTGCTTGCAGGGTGGATCTAACACAGCAGTTCTTGCAGTCTTTACTTGTCTAACTTTTGTTAGAGAAAGTAACAGCCCTTGTCTGGACAAGAGCTAAAAGATCAGGTAGTATGATGGTGATGCTCAAACATGTCACTTTGAGTGCTTTGCCAGGTGTATTGTAAAAATTCAGTGAACTAGAAAAAAAGTGTTGTGCTTAAAATATGGGGAAAGATTTTTGATTGAGTTAGCTGCAAAGATTGAACATGCTTGCTTTTGGGCGTGGGACAGGTTTTCCTTTTAGATAAGTAGTGCAGACATTTTAATCAGAAACGGTAGTCTCCCATAGCTAATGATAATTTTCTGCAGTTTTGAAACACTGTCTAGCTTCCTAGAATTAGATGCTTAAATTCTTAAAAGTGGAAGTTGCAATAGTTTCTTAAGAGGCAGATAAGTTTCATAATGGGGTGTAATCACTTGTTGCAGAATATCTTCTCCTTTTTTTGGCTTTTGTCTTTCACTCTGTTCCATTTTGACATTCCACCACCATTCATTTTCAGTTGAAATGTGTAGGAAGAACTAATACAAATTGATGCAGAGTATTAAAAAAACCTCTACAAAGCTACAGGGGAATAATTGGAGTACTTTATTTTACTTTTTGTGTGTCTGGATCCAGGATTGCAGTGTTCTGATGTACTTTGGTTTGGTTTCCTCCTAAAAGGCTGTATTTCAAAGCTAAGGCAGTTCAGAAGAAGTTATCTGGCAGAGAAGCATGTTCATCAGGTCACCACCGCAAAGTTCTTGGTTGTTCATCTGATTATCAGGAATAGATGGGAGGGTTTGCATGAGAGTAGTGCAGATGGTTTGCTGTGATTTTTTTTCTCCTCTTGTACAAGTAGCCCAAATACACATTCATAGTATCATAGTATCATTCAGGGTTGGCAGGGACCACAAGGATCCTCTAGTTCCAACCCCCCTCCCATGGGCAGGGACACCCCACACTAGATCAGCCTGGCCAGAGAGAGCCTCGTCCAGCCTGGGCTTAAACACCTCCAGGGACGGGGACTCGACCACCTCCCTGGACAACCCATTCCAGGGCTTCACCACTCTCATGGTGAAGAACCTCCTCCTCACCTCCAGCCTGAATCTCCCCACCTCCAGCTTCATTCCATTCCCCCTAGTCCTATCACTACCTGAGATCCTGAGAAGTCCTTCCCCAGCCTTCCTGTAGGCCCCCTTCAGATACTGGAAGGCCACATTGCTAGGCTTAGCAAGAGATTCTTCTAATGGAACTTAGTAGGAAAGTGTGACCTGAGAGAAGAGCAGCAGATGTGGTTAAGAGGGCTGCATTTGAAGAAAGCTGTGTAGTCGGGTTTAGATTTTATGGTATGCAATATGTAGTGAAATTTGTGGTCATTTCTGTTAATAGGAAGCAATTTGATTAACCTGTAGTTCTAATGAGATTTTATTTTCACCCATTTTCAAGTAATTTATAATTTTTTTCTACTTCTTTTTATTTCCACACATTGCCATTTTAGGTTGTTTAAAACTTTTTTTACCAAGACCAGGAGTTCATAGAAGTATGGTTAAGTATAAAGTCAATAAAATTAAAGGAATGAAAGCTTTAAACAAGCATGTAAGGCTTATTGATTAACTCCAATACATAAATATTTACTAATATATTTGAACTATGGTTTAAAGCTAATTCTTTTGGTTCCCTGTGTGTGAGTACTAAGGGATGGGCACTAACCAGAATTTCTATTTTGCTAGTGTTTTGCATGTGTTTGTTCTCTTATTACAGCATTGTTGGGGATGTTGGGAGGGAAAGTTTGTTACTACAGGAAGAAACAATTCTGATTAAAGTTCTAGTGAAAGTGTTGTCTAATCCTAACATGCATGGTAAATGTACATGTGGGAAACAAAATGTGACACTTTCATAGTAAGCTTATCCAGTTTTATAAGTAAGGTCAAGTATTTTAAGAGTAAGATGTTAAAAGATGAAGAGAACATGAAATGGGACTGCAAGTTCTTTTCAAAGCTGATGCAGAATGCTGCAGCCATACCCTCCTTACTATTCATCATTCACTTTCCTGTACTTCAGTGGCAACCTGGCGTCAAGAATGACTGTTTATGCAAGTGAAATATGAAAAATG
Organism: Melanerpes formicivorus; assembly: GCF_026170545.1. NCBI lineage: Eukaryota > Metazoa > Chordata > Aves > Piciformes > Picidae > Melanerpes > Melanerpes formicivorus. The sequence continues at coordinate 2,152,341 of NW_027142390.1, forward strand.
CTATTTTCCACACTCCACAGAGGTTTTTAAAGAGCCTCCTTACCCCTTTCATGCTTTATCACAAGGGCAAAGCCAGTGTTGATACACTCAAGTGGTCAAGTAATGCCATCCCTTCAAAGTGCCTACAGTGATCATTATTTAAATTACAGTAATGTAGATTTATTAATAAAAGTAGTTGTGTGGCCTTCTATTACACTTCAAATGCAATAGACTTTGTCTTGGAATAACTCAGTATTTGCCACTAGGAAATAACACTTTTCTAGGCACTTCTTGATACAGTGTGACATAGTTCCTCCTGAAATGGAACTGTATTTCTTAATGCCCTCTTTAGAAATCTGAGGCCTAGTTCTGTCAGCTCATATGTGGTAAAGTAAAATAATACCTGTGTTACACAGGTCTAGATCTTCTAGAACATTCTGCAAAAGCTAATTGCTCATCACTAGTCCCTGCCTGTGCAACAGAACTTGAACAAGTTATAATGCCACACTTTTTAATTCCTTCACTCAGTGAATGGCTAAAGTACTGTGGAAACCTGTCTTTGTTTCCTCTGCATCAGTGTCAGATAAATCAGTAGGGTATGATTTCAGGCACAGGGTCAAACTACTTCCTGTGCTTCACAGTCACTGATTAGAGTGGTGTTCCTTGGCATGAAGAAGAACAGAGAGGTCTGAAAGATCCTTGAAGTGTCACCAGGGTCTATTTTTTAACATGTGCTTCAACTAGATAAGAAGGCTCCCATTGTCTCAAAGTACAACTAATTGGAATTGGGCTAGTGATAAAATGGGATGGGTTATCAAAATCACTTAAGACTGTATTTTAAAGCTGAGGAGTAGGACACTGGTAAGGTGATGTTTTAAAGATGTGGTCCTGAGCAAACAATAATGAGAAGTGGTAATCTTGGGTCTGTCTTGACTTGTAGCCACCCTACATCATGTTGCAGTGCAGCAGAGATTATGTCTGTGCTGTTTTTCCATACCATGAGGTACAAAGTGCAAGATCCCAGAAACGCCAGCAACGACCGGTTCGTTCTTTCAAAGGTAAAATAATAGCTATTACACTATCCTGTTGCAGTCTGCTAGTAAAGAACTGTCTGTATATTAAATTAACTTGTCTTCTGTGATTCTTTCATTTCTTAACTTATGCTTACTTATGCTTGCATCTACATAGAACTGTGTTGGATGTATTGGAGAGCTTGGACTTAGTCTATTTTATAGAGACAAATGAAAACTTGATAAATCTTCACTGTGTTAAGTCATTCTAATGTTAAATAATGAAATGTTACATTGCCTATAGATCTGAGAAATATTAACATCTGGTTTATTTTGGCATAACCATTTTTTTCACAAGTCAGTCACAGTTGGCTTTTGTGCTCTACTTGTTAAATGCAGCCATGCTGCTATGCCTGCGGTCACGTCACAATGTGCACCAATTACTGCCAGCTTTTCAGGGAGCATTATATGAAATAGTTATGGGAGGTTAGTGAGTAGTTTGCCTTCCTACTGTGCCAGCGGTATTATTAAAGTCAGTGCTACTTCTGAATCCACAATGGTTCAAGAGCCATGTAAAACTACAGTCTGGACTGGCCATTAGTTTTTCCACCCCCTCTCGCATTGTGTCCTTGCAAATCACAGGGACATTTTGATTATGTCACATAAAGGCTATTGAGAGGCCTTCAGAAAGCATAACAATGTAAAAAATAGCAGATTAAGTGTTTCAGTGAGAGAGGTTCCATGTTTGAGTAAGAGTTCTTCACATGGTAGCTTACAACAGTGCTGCTTAGCTGATGGTCTACACCCTTGCATTGGATACAATCGCTGTTGTCACTTCTGGTTGCAATTCGGAAATAAGTAACAGGATGAAAAGCAAGTAGCTAATGCTGGGGTAGTAAAGCAAGAAGAGCTGCTTCTTCATGTTTGCTTTACCTCTCTCTAATTAATAAGGGTTTCTGCCTAAAGCTGCTAAATGGCTTCAAACCCCTGCATGCATTTTGACTCCTAATTACTCCATGGGTGGAAGATGCTTGCTACTTTGTCGTTGCCCAGTTGGATCTGGCTGCAAGAATCTAAGAGTATAAAGCTTAAAATTTTGCCTGTTGCCACTGCATCTTGCCTTGAATACAAATGTTTTCAAGAAGTCCTAATGGGATAACATAGGTGCTCATCCATCTGCTTACTGGTTTAGTGAACAATGGTCAGTTCTTGAAACAGACCTAAGCAAACTGAATCCAAGATTTTCATTTGGATACCAAAACTACTTTTGGGAATTAAACCTGCATAATGGAGAGAGAGATCATCTTACTCTTCCAAGTTGAGTTTCTCAAGGTCATCCTAAATAGCCCTTGAGAGTACAGAGTACTTCATTCTTTCTTCCTTAATTGTAGTCAGCTAGCTGGGGTGCTCCATGCAGGGGCATGGGGGACTTGGAAACACACATCAATGTGAATGTTGCAATGTAAAAGTGAATTTGGTGTTTTCTTAGTAGACATAAGAACCTGATTCCAGAGTTTGTCAGCTTTGTAGAATTTTGCCTTCATCCTAGGACACTGTGAAACTTGTACTTCACTTAAAATTTGCCTTCCTCTCTAGGGTCATGCAGCACCGATTTTATATTCTGTTTGGGCAGAGGCTGGCTTTCTACAAGAAGCAGAGTTACTGAACTTGAGGAAAATTGATTCTGTCTTAGAAGGACACCCAGTACCAGTGAGTGCTTATGATCTTTGATATAAGATGGTGTTTTCTGTGTAAAAAGGAGTACATGTATTTTGCAGCAGTTCTTGGTTGCCAGATCCAGGGTAGGAAGGATACAGACTTATAAGAAGGACGATGACATTTACAGCTTCACAACTGAATCAGTGTCTGTATATGAGCATATAAAAATTACCTTTATTGTTGTATTAAAGTTCCCTTACACTCCTCTGTGCCAATATTTTCCATTTATAAAAGGTTTATATAAAGTTCCAGCATAGCTTTTCTCATCTGTTAGGAAGCTTTGAGGTATTTCAGGAGTTTATATCCAATTTGGTCACCTCGTTGGTCTTTCCATTCTCAATCAGTTGTTTCAGTTGATTAGCATTTTTACAGAAAATCACCAGTTCTTAGCTGTTGCCATTTAAGGGATAGCTGAGAAATTCTTGGGCCACAGGGTAATATTACCTCTTGGAGAGCCTATTTGGCTTGCAGTACTGGTATTCAAGGTATATGCACTGTAGGGAAAGAAAGGGAACAGGGTGAGATTTGGAGAGACTTGCACTATATTGTTATGCCTGAGAAGCTGAATTTTGATGTCTCTTGCATCATCTTCCAGCACTGGAATTTAGTTCCTCTGTTTCTTAACTGCAAAATAATTTTTGTCTTTTTATTTTCAGAGACAAGCATTCACTGATGTGGCCACTGGATCCCTTGGTCAGGGTCTTGGTGCTGCCTGTGGCATGGCATACACTGGCAAATTCTTTGACAGAGCCAGGTAATTCCATCTTCGTATTTCATAATTGTAGGCATTCAATAGAAATATTTTGTGAAATGCTATTCTTACCTCAATCAATTAAAAGCAAACAAACCCTCCTTTATTTTATCCTTCATTCTCAAATCTTATTTCAAATTCAGGTTTTAAATGATAGAGTAGTATAGCCTGATAATTACAAAGCCTTTGCCAATGAAACTACCAAGGATTTACAGATTAGCAAGAATTAGTGCCCTTGTGTGTTCCTTTTGTAACCTGACAGCACAGCAAGGGGATGTCCCTGCACAGAGATGGTAGTAAATTGTTGGAGCAGCCTCTAACTTCCAGAGAGAGTAATTGCCAGCCATTTTGAGATCAGCATTGTGTCTCTTTTGAAGGAAGATCCAAAGTAGAGAGACCCTCTGTTCGTAGTCACGTGACAAGTAAAGGAGAACATATATTTAGATAAGAAATTATTATGGTTGAAAATAGCACTATTGAATCATAAAGTAGGTCTTCAAAATGTTATCAGAAAGGCACTCGACTCCATAGAGACAAAAATGACTGCTTCTGCCATTTGTTTTGTGCATCAGAAAAGTAGATATCTAAAGGCAAATCTGTATGAGAAGGAAAATAGCCTGATGTGGTTGATGTATTTTTTGTGACAGTTCTAGTACATTCAAGCAGAGGCTGCCCAGTTAGTGTGTCCTACACTTCACTAGCTTGAAATCATTTCTGTGAAAGATGACTTGCTGATTTTAATTGAGTTTAACAGATGCTACGTGTGGAAAAAATCTAACCAGTGCTTACATGACAGAAGAAAAAGGTGGTCCTGCATGCAGTATGGGAGCAGCTTATATTACAGCTTAATGTCTAGCAAAAACAAATCACTAACAGCCACCTTGATTATTTTATGTTTAAATTACATGTTTGAAAGCTAATTTACTATTATTTTTTAATCTTTTTAGGTACTGAAAGCTGACAAAGTTTTGTCATCCCCAAAAAAGAGTGTGATAAGAAAAGAAAAATACAACAGCTGAATTCTGTAGAGATGAGGCAGTACTCTGCTAAATGAGTTTTACCTGAATAAAAAGCTGCAGTTGCAGTGTTTATAGAAATAGCCTAAAAAGTCAGGTCACGCTGCTTATCTTTTTCCCAGAGTCCAAATTTGGTTATGCAACATGATTTAATCTGTAGCTGAGTTCATCCCCAATTTGTAGCTTCCTGAAATTAAATTAGTGGTTGTCCTTCCAGACAGTATATGGCAGGAATGAGGAAGCAGGCAGTGTCCATTCATCCATTGTTAGTGATCTTGCTGAGTCACAGTGACAGTGTCTAATGGGCCTGTTCATTCAAGCCTTTGCCATAGGAGGCTTAAGACCTGATTTTTTTTGTTCTGAGACTAAGGTCTGGAAAGGAGCACAGTATTTCTTACCTGATTTTTTTCATATCTAACAGCTCAGAAGTATCTCTAATTTAATTTGTCTAAGGTCACATAAGTTTATGTGAGGTAAACACATTGAGCAATGTGAGTTTGGCCTAGAAAAAGCATGGAGTACTCACTATGAATTCTTGGAAGGGTTTTGCTTTTGATTTAATTGTGTTTACACATCAAACTTGATTGTTTTACAAATTTGCTTCTTCTAGCTATCGAGTGTATTGTCTGCTTGGAGATGGAGAGTTGTCTGAAGGCTCTGTTTGGGAGGCAATGGCCTTTGCAGGGTTTTACAAGCTTGATAATCTCGTTGTTATATTTGATGTTAACCGTCTTGGACAAAGTGACCCTGCTCCTCTGCAGCATCACGTTGAAATTTACCAGAGACGCTGTGAAGCCTTCGGGTATGTGATTGGGAAAAGTTCAGTGTACTCTGCTGCTTGAAACTGTAGGATTTCTTTTCTTTTCAGCATTTTTCAAAGGAGCTTTCAGCTCTGAAGGATGCCATTGCCAAAAGAGATGGTCTTTCATAATGCCTGATACGGGCACAGCAGGAACAATAGAAGTGGCAGGATTTTTTGTTCAGAGTAAAAGCCCTGCTTACTCAGATATGTTTGCTACAGGATCTTAAAGCAGTCTTATTGTGCTAGATAGAGCTTTTGTTTGACCACTTGTACTGTCAGAGCAAGTAGATCAGAAAAAAAGAGCATGTAAACCATTACTGGTAACAATGCTTTGTGTATTGGCTTTCATGTAGTTTTGAAATGTTTATTTGTGTGCAAAACACTGTGAGATCCAGTAGCAGCCATGTAACTCACAACTGAGCATGTTTCTTTTGTTAACTCTCATTGACAGTTTTTCATTTAATTTTTAGGTGTTTGATTTGCTCTTCTGATGAAAAATGGTTATTACCTATGAAGACGTGTAGGATACCTGAGTTATCTGTGGGCTGTGAATTTTGCTAGTAGCTGTTAATTGTTGTGTGACTCACTTTGAGTTAAAAATGGAGCTATGATATTTTGTGATATTAGGTGAATGCTTGTTCATGTCTCTGGCATACTTTGTGTCTCCTAAAAAACAATTCATTGGAATGAAGTCAGTATTTGTTATCATTATTGCTAACTACCGAAGTGTGACGTGCTAAACCCCTTTATGAACAGTTGATCTGTTTGTGTTTCTAGCTGGCATGCTATCATTGTTGATGGACACAGTGTGGAGGAACTTTGCAAAGCCTTTGGCCAGGCCAAACATCAGCCAACAGCCATCATTGCAAAGACTTTTAAGGGCAAAGGCATATCAGGTAATAAAACAGCTCTTGGTTTGCATAGAGCTGAGTATATCAGATGTACATAGTGCTGCAATGAAGGTGCAGTTCTTAAGAGGAGTTTAATGTTTCATACGTTAGGAAAAGGTTGGGATCCTATCAACTTTTTGACTACCACACAAGCTGAAAACTCAGAATGTAACCCAGTTTGTGTTTTGCTTTGTTGCTTTTTCTTATGGAGGACATTAGATTGAAGTTTCATTGGAGGCAGGTAAAGATGTGTGGCACCCAGTTTTTACAACCAGATGTACTTCCATGTTGACTGGGCTTTTATCAATCCCTGCTTGCAGAGTAGGATTTCCTCTACTGTCAGGTGTGTTTAAGTTGTTCTAGTCCTTTCTGGTCTGGAAGATGGCTGGGGGCAGGGAACAACATTGGGCTGTATGACTAGGTCTCGAAAAATTTCCATAGCAAAAGAGGGTGACATGCTTTGGTTGCTCTTGAACCCTAGGCTCACAGAAACTACTCTGAGAAGGGAGTACCTTCGTCACAGAAGCTCCCTGTGTTGCAGATAACTGGGTCTACTTGTTAGCAGCCAGGCAGTATAAATGTGTAGAAAAGGAGAGATGCTGCTTTTGCAGTTGTGACCAAGCTGTGAGAGATGCAGTACATAAACTATCTGGTCATGCTATAGGTTGTGTTACATCATCTGATGCAATTTGTTGAGATACAGTAGTCCATAGAATTTATTTCATAGATTAGCAGCTGTTTGAATTTTGGAGTTCATGGTACCTCTGAGGTCCTTTTGTAGTTTTCACATGATGTGAAATTTGCCTTGGTGTTACTGTCTGTTGGACAGATACATATCCACACATCTGAGCTACAGCATACAAAAGTCTTTCAGACTCCTTATACTTCTCAACAATGTTAGAGATAAGAAAATCATTTTGATTCTTGCAAGTGAGATGTGTGCTAGCTACTGGGAATTTCACCCATAGAATGGGGTAAATACATATTCATTGTGTCAGGGTTGCCATGATTCTGTTCAGCTTCATCTTTTAGCAGCTTCTTAGCAGTATTTTTAGCAGCTATAGCTTTTAGCAGTGAATTTTATCTCTCTGACCAGATAAATATTAATAATAGCAGTGAATATCTTCATTCCTTTTCATTGAGCAAGCAAGTAAAATTCATTGTTCTTCATGACTTACTCAATGAAAAGCAGTATATCAGCCAGAAGGTAATTTTGCTGTTAGTGCCAGGTGCACAAAGGTAAATCATCAGAAGCTATTAATGCTTATTAAAGCTGTAAAATGTCAGATCTTGTTTGGGCTAGACAGCTTGGTAACTGCAGTTTGAAACCTTAGCTGAGTTTGTTTGTCTAGACCTAACTGCTGAAATTTCATGTTAACTGTTCACACTGATTTACTTTTTATTGCTTGCCACACTTATAGACCAGATCTTTTAAGTGCCAGTTTAAAAACTATTTCAGTGGAAGACACTGGAATTTCATCACTAGTTTGGAATATATGGAGTTTGAGTATGAGTTTCTCTCATGTATATGTCTGTCTTAATGCCAGTGAATATTGTCATTGTTTACAGTGGGAATAATAAGGAAGCTCTTCATTGGAAGACTACACTAGACTTATCATACTCTACTGCCCTTTTATCTGGGTAAAATCTGCAGCTAAAAAATGACAGTTTTTATATTTTTCTTGTAATGTCATTTCAAATGCACAGGTGTTGAAGATAAGGAAAGCTGGCATGGAAAGCCCCTGCCAAAAAACATGGCAGAGCAAGTCATTCAGGAAATAGATGACAAAATCCAAAATAAGAAGAAGCTCTCCCCAGCCCTCCCGGAAGAAGATGCACCCATAGTAAATATTAGAAACATTAAGATGCCGTCTCCACCAACTTACAAAGTGGGAGAAAAGGTACACCCTTCCTTTTTCACTCTTTGTCATATCTCTGAATTGTGCAGCTCTTTAATGGGTAGCATGAGGTTTTGTTATCACTTGCAACAATTTCAAGTACCAAAATCTCTCCTGTTTTGAGTATCCTGATAAACACCTACCTCTGTGGTGTGATACATAGACACTGAACTCACTGGCTATTGAAAGGATCTACTAAAATGGAAAGACTGAAATCACTCTTGTACATTTTGTAATCATTGTCAATTATGCAAACTATTTTATGTGTATTTAAAATTAAAGTAATGCCCTGAGGTTCAGTGAATTTCCAGGACTGGAAACCAAGGTTTTCAAAATTTCCTAGCTAAATTGATAGGGAGTTGCTGATTTCATCTCAGATGTGTATCCTGATGTTTCACTGTACTTTTGGGTTTGGTTTACTCTTCTGTGTGTCACCATTCTCATACTGACTGTAGCTATTGCTGACATTTCAAATAGCTTGGGTTGGGTTGGGTTTGGTTTGGTCTTTTTCAATTGTACGTGCACTCCCAGAATATGGAAAAGAACCTTCTAGAACATCAAGTTCTAACAGTGCTACTATAATTGTCTTTTCCTAGTGGGCTACCCGCAAAGCTTATGGTGTTGCACTTGCAAAACTGGGCCATGCTAACGACCGAGTGATCGCTTTGGATGGAGACACAAAGAACTCGACCTTCTCGGAGCTATTTAAGAAAGAGCACCCCAGTCGCTACATTGAGTGCTACATTGCTGAGCAGAACATGGTAACTGGTCTCTTGGCTTTATGAAGTACTGGTATTACACAGCAGGATCTGAGAGCATTCAGTCTCTCTTCAGAGGGAGAGCAGTTTAATAGTTGCTTTTAATATGTGTCTTCATGGATATTTAACTTACACACTTAGGGGAAAACCAGGCTGTGGCAAAAGCTTACAAATACAGCACAACAGGAGTACCTCTAATCATTCTTTCTTGATTCGTCCTCTCTTTTTTCCTCCTTGTGGTCATACTGCTTGCATTTCAGCAGCGTGTAAACAACTGTAATACTTTCCACTGTGTGATTTGAAGTGATTTAACTCTGAAAAGACTTTTTAGGGCTTTTTTTTTCCTTCACAAGAAAGGGAAAGTGACAATGTGACAGCGAGTTCAACACTAGACAGGGGTATTAAGATAAGGGCAGGGAAACAGTTAATAAATTTACCTTGATGACATTTGTATGGAAAGGACTCAAATTATTTGATAGCTCGTGTGTTTGAGTCTTTGGTTGCCACATGTATGGGTTCACCAAAGCAAATCAATAAAAGACATTCAGGCAGAAATTTGTTGTTGTCTTTAGTGATTTATAACCAAAGAACCCATGGGCTGCCTCCTGCAAATTTTATGCTAGGTCAGTTCATGAGCTTAATTTAGGCATTTTGGATTTGCATCAACTTAGGAGAAATTTCCCACAAAGAGCAGACCGGTTCTCTGTAAAAAAAGATGTATGGCATAACTATAGCAATAAACAAACTGAAAGAATTTGCTCTAATGTCTGTCTTGCTGAAGACTTGGTTCTAATTTCTGCCTTGTCTGGTATATACTAGTCCAAATAACAGGTGAATCTCCTCCCACTTAGTAATGACAATTTTTATCTGCTGGAGGTAGTAAAGCCATGTCCTTTGGACTGAAAGTATAAGCCTTTGATCCACAAAAACTCAGAGGAGTAAAGTCTTAATATTCTGTGAATAAGTGCTTGGAGCAGTTAAAGGAAAGAATGTGCCAGTAAGGCCCAAAACCAGCAGCTAGCAGTTGAGACAAGGAGCAGAAGTGTTGCATCAGTAAATGGGGAACTCACTGTTCTTGTTCCAATCTCGCTCTTTTCAGGTGAGTGTTGCAGTTGGTTGTGCCACTCGTGACCGAACTGTTGCTTTTGCCAGCACCTTTGCTACCTTCTTCACACGGGCCTTTGACCAGATCCGTATGGCTGCCATCTCCGAGAGTAACATCAACCTCTGCGGATCACACTGCGGTGTTTCTATTGGTGAGGCCAGCCGTGGCTTATTTATCAGCACTTCCCGGCCGTTCAGTGATAAGTGTCTAGCAGACAAACTCCTGGTGCTTTGTGGAGTCAATGAGCTGTGGTGGTTTAACCATGCCACCTTGTATAGGAAGAGGTCATGTTTGCAGTTCACTTTTAGCAGACATGTATTTAGAAAGAATGCAAAGATGTCAAGCCTTCATCAGCTCATCTGCTTTTTTTTATCAGCTTTGCCTAATGAAAATAGAACTTCTCCAGATAAACTCTTCTAATCTACAAGTATAGAGTGATACAAAGGGATGGGATTGAAAGCAGGGAGCCTTTCTATCTTTACAGTTTGTCCTCTGTGGTGTGAATAGCCGTAGGCTTACTGTACCTTTGTTTCCCAGCCCCTAAAATGAGAGACTAAAGATACTTATTTTTGCACAGGTGCTCTTGTCCACCAGGCTCAAATGCACTTTACAAGGGATAAATATGGTTATTTCACTATGCCTTTGAAAACCACAATTTGAAATAATCACTTCAACTTATCACAGTATTGCTTACTACTGGAATGATAAATGTGTTGATTAAAAAAATCTCAAAGTACTTATGAAGCAACAATCCATCAAGCTGTCATTCTCAATACTGAGTTACAGAACAGTTTGTGTTCCAAGGGACATTTACAGGTCACTAGTCCAAACCCCCTGCAATGAGCTGCAATAAGGTGTCTCCAGAGCCTTCTCTTCAGTCTGAACAACTCCAACTCTCAGCCGTTCCTCATAGGAGGGATACCTCACTCCTCTGATTGTTTTTGCGGCCCTCTTCTGGAGGTGCTCCAACATGTCCTTTTGTTGCCTCATTCTTGCTTATAAGCCTGTGGCAATGCTTCAGAGAAAGCTCTTCATACTCTGTCTTTTTCATGATGTAAAGGGCAATGGCTCTACCCCTCCTTTCTCACCTGTCCCTTCTTGAACAGTCTGTAGTCATTGAGAGCTGCACTCCAGTCACAGGATTTGTCCCACCAAGTTTCAGTAATGGCTAGCAGGGTGTAGCTTTCTAGCAGGACAGTGGGTTCTGGCTCGTCCTGTTTGTTGGCCATGCTGTGTGCAGTGGTGTAAAGGCTCTTCAGGCTGGCTGTCACCTTCTTAGAGGAACACCCTTTAATTGCTTTGAGCTAGTTCATGGATGTTTCTCTGTTGGCTCCTATTACTCCCTCCAATAAGATTTCAAGTGTGCTGCAGCATAGCAGCAGACTGAGTACACTCACTAGCAGTGACTTCTGGTCTTTGCTTCCCATCATAACTGTTTGGTGTGTGTCAGATCAGATTGATTTTGGTTTGAGGGAGGAAGCAAGTTTAGTTTTTTTTAATGAAATGTGTGAACTTCACCCATGAAAACAGGAACAGACTTGCAGAACAAGGGAAAAAAATGCTTGAAAACCTGCTAGGTATTTATAGGGGAGAAGAAAGCAAAGGAGAACTAACAGGAGCAGTAAATTAAGGTTCTCAGCATACATGTTTTTCAGCTGATATAATTGTTTTGGCTAGCAGTGTGGCTTGCAGGGGGGTTCAAAGCAAAATAGTTTGACCTGTAATGCTGGTAAAGATTTAAAGATACTTCATAAATGTGTGTATTCTCACGCAGAAACTGGAGATTAACTTGAAGCAGTATAGAGTGTGCTTTAGTAGTGCAGACTGTAGGTACAGTATATCAGATTATGGCTTGTGTATGTCATTAAGGGAGGGATTCTATTACAAGCCTCTTTTTAAAATCAGGCCTTCCCCTCATCATAGTCTCGTTCAATCCAGTGTAAATCTTTCAGCAAGCAGCAAAGAGTGTTGGTGCAAAAGCCAATTATCTTTAGTCTTTGCTCATTCAAGATAAAACTCCTTTGAGTTACCTGAATTGTCTCCTAGAACTACACTTCCAAGTTTCAAATTTCAGCACTTGAAATGTTCTGCTGGGAGCTGTGATTGTGAAATGCATAAAGTCATTTGAGTTACAAATCTGGTTGAAGCCTCAACTCTGATTTTCAAAACCAAATTTGAACACAAGGCTTTGCAGCCAAGCTGTGAAAGAGAGTAATTCAGAGAAATCCTCTAGCAGTGAGAAAATTCAATTTTAAATGCAAGGGTATGAATCAAGTATACTTGCTATTAGAACTTTGGGCATGCATGACATTCAGAATCCTAACTAGATCTGTGGTGAAAGTTGAGGTTCTGTGTGTGCAGTTCTAGGTAGACCTGGGCTTCTGTTGCATTGAAATTTGGACCCATTACATTTATGACAAATGACTTATCATGGTGACCTGCTGAACTTGTATGAAGTTCAGGCCTAAAGCAATATCTGCTGATGGACCAAAATTCTAATGAGACATTAAATATGTTTTCAGAGTTGTAAGAGAATCATGGAAAATCTGTATTTTCCAGACTGAACGTGTAGGGAATGAAATGGGAGTGTACACGTATCAAAACCAGACATACCTGTTCTTTACACAGCCAGTTTTGTGTTCTAAATACTCCATGTGAAGCACTCACATTTCTGTTTTTCTTAAGCTGTAGATGTAGGTTTTGCAGATGTTATTGGCAATTATTCTCTTTTGGTCTGCATTACTCTAAAACCATGTAAATCAGGTGCACTTGTCAGCTCAGTGCTGGTCTAGTACTAGTGTGACCTGTGAATGCTGGCATAATTTGCACCAGCTGAAGCAGGACAAACCTGAGCACTCTCTATCTTGGGTAAGGTTCTGATTCAGGTACCCATTAATTTTGCTCTTCAGAATTTCACTTACTTTCTTCTACATCTACATGGTGTGGGTGCATTTTAGGAAAGGAAAATACCCACTGAGATCCCACTTACCAGTCAGAGTGTGTACAGATTTAGAAACTGTGATGCTGAGATCTTTTTTCATGTCATAACTGAAAGCCAAGCCGCTCTCTTTCTCTGGTTTGTGCTTACTTTATTACTAATGTATAGTATCAGAGTTCAATGATTGATTTCTTTAACATGTTTAAAGTTCTTCAGAGTTTTGTGCTGCTCTTATGAAAATACTCTGCTCCTTCCTCGTGAGCTCGTCCTTCTTGAGTAACAGGTAGTGGATGCATGTGGGAAGGCTTGCTGCCCTGCTCCGCTCTGCAGGCTATGACATGACTGGATTCAGAACTCTTTGCATGGTTGGTTTGGAACAGTGCCATTCCCAAAGCACCATTACATAAAAGGCACTGGGGGCAGGGGGATGTTGTGGTGATTGTTTCTCTGACTGTGGAAAATCATGGCATCCAGCACGTGTTCTGGCTAACAATTCTTTTCCGCAGATCTGCCATAAGGCTCTTGAGGCTTTGAATTACCAGCACGGGGACTGTGTTGCTCTTGAAAGGCCTTTATATACTATTGAAAAAGACATACCCTTCATTTAATCTTGAAGTGAGCCAAAGAATTTGAAAGTAGTAGTAGCAAGCACACTCTCCATTTCTAGTGGAACACATGCAATTCTCCTTTCACATTCCCAGCAGTTTCAATCTGTAGGAATACTGTTGATGAGTACAAATGTAGCCTGTGCAGCCTCAGTACATGTAAATCTGAAACAGCTCAGATGTCTTGTGACCCTCATCCAGTAGCAGTACCCTTCCTACTGTGGTTATCTTCCTTTTGTGGTGTTTTATTGTTATACTTTATTTCCTATTTTTTCTTTGTAACCCTAGTTCTCTTTCTTTTTAGTCTCTTTCTATCCTTATTTACTGTTTAGATGATTCCGAGTTTAAGGAGAAGATGATTCTTTTCTCAAGCAGGTAGACTTGCATGTCCTGTGTGTGCCTGATTTTATACCTTCTTTTTTTTTTTTGTCTGGTTTACATTGAACTTCACTGCTCTATTGAGTGGCATAAATGTGCACTTACTGTTTTGTAACCCTGGTTTAATTCTTTTAGGTGAGGATGGGCCATCTCAGATGGGACTGGAGGATCTGTGCATGTTCCGTGCTATTCCCAATGCCACTGTGTTTTACCCTAGCGATGCTGTAGCCACCGAAAAAGCAGTGGAACTAGCTGCCAACACCAAGGTTTGCATCACACTACTTTTGAACCTGAGAATATATATTTTTTTTAGCTTCTTTTGTTGCTTCTGGCATGTTTCTTACATCTCTCTACCCACATAAATTCTGTCGAAGGCTCCAGCGTGGCAGTGGAATGCATGGAAGGGTTGCAGACATTCTGTCTTGGCTAGTACTGAATGAAGAGTCAGGAATGCTGTGAGCCAGAGATCTAAATGGTTACACAATGACTGCAGTCATAACTAGCTCAGAAATAAGGACAAGTGTAACACCATTGTGGTCTTCAGCAAACTTACAGAAAGTACACTCCTCATATGAGATCTCTGGTGTCACTGTTGTAGCTGGATATGGAAAGATACATTTATCTTGAGAATTGCCCTGGACATGGAGGCTGAGTCCAGTAGGTGCAGTTAAATTGGACTGTGGCTGAAGACAGCTAAGACTTCTCATGTGGCTGTGACAGTTTCTGATCTCTTACCTTCAGCTAATTTGACACAGTTATGGTCAAACATCATTAGTAACGTTGGGTTGGATTATTTCCTTTGGTGGCCATAGGAATTTACCTTGAGGAAGGAGTAAATAATCTGAAAAAAAATCAGTCTTTCTGGTACAGAAGTAGTAATTTGGTGTGCAACACATGAGTGATTTGTGGAAAAAAGATTGGGGTGGGGGCAGGAGAGGAAAGGAATGTAACACAGGGATCTTACAATTGGCGGGTTGAGAACAGAGAAAAGTTGACACAGTAGAACCAGAAACAACAGAAAGGAGTGAAAACCAAGCAAATAGAAAAAGCTTTGCTGTATTTTTTTCCTAGGGTTTACAAACTAGAAAATTCCTGGGTTTGTAACTTATAACATGTTTGCTTCAAACCCCAGGGCATTTGTTTCATAAGAACCAGTCGTCCTGAAAACCCTGTCATCTACAACAACAATGAGGACTTCCATGTGGGACAGGCAAAGGTAAATATTGCCCAGATAAAGAGAATCAGAAAAAACACCCAAAGTTTCTCCTGTTAAAGCTCTTCTCCCTGTAAAGCATTCCAACACTAGAGATTAGATATTTTCAATGAAATCTCCAGAAGTGTTAGAAATATCAGGACATGGAAATATTTTCTTGCAGGTGGTTCTAAAGAGTAAGGATGACCATGTGACTGTGATTGGAGCAGGAGTCACTCTGCATGAGGCTCTGGCTGCAGCAGAGCAGCTGAGAAAAGGTAATAAGAGTATAAGGGTTGTTTTCTTTTCCTTTTTTTATCATTTAACACTTCAAAGAAATCAGTACCACCCAGCCTACTTCACCTTTTGTACTAGCAAACATTAAAGTGTTACAGAGGGCTAGTCACCTGTTAAGCTGATGAAGTGCAACACAGTACATGTCTGCCAACCTTGCCTAGTTGAGTAGGTTTTAGTTAGCTTAGCCATGTTAGTAGCCATGAAAATTGCCAAAGTGATCAGTGTCCTTAGAACTGCCAATCTGTCTGAAAGTGCTCATCCAGCAGAATCACAGAGGGAGTGTGTAAGGAGTCTGGGTGGGCCAGGGTACCAGCACAATAGAGCTGGGCTGGGCCCAGTGAACAAAACATACTCTGTCAGCAGAGCCGCATCAGCTGTGTGTGCTCACACTATGCTGTTGAGAGGCAGTGCCTCTGTGTTCACTGCTAACTTACTGCTTTTGAATGAGTGTATCAGCTTTGAACTAGCATGGGAAGCAATACTTCTATGGTGGTGCTCAAATGCAAGGCACTGACATCTCACTGAAAAGATAAAATTCCTTCAATGCAATAAGAGAAAAGAGGCCATCAAAAATCCATCTGTGAGTCAGTAGCCAACACCCAGGAAGAGATTACAAATAGTAAGAGATAATACAATTAATGCTGCCTGCAGCTTATGGGTAGCTTTGTATGCTGTATCTAGGTGAATGGATATTTTGTCATGACCTTGAGCCAGCAGACTTCTTTGGCTTTTTGGAGCTCTTGTTATTTTTCTCCATTTACCATGCTTGGCAATGCTATGCTAATCTTGAAGTGTGAAAACCCAGCTGTGGAGAGGTAATCCCTTAGGGCAGAGGAAATGTCTGAGTATATTGGGCACTAAAAAGCCTTCAGTCACTCAGCATAACTTCACTCAACATAACATAGGGTTTCTTTAAGTCTGTTAAGAGTTGCCTGTGTTCAGCTAGCCAAGATCAAACAAAACTCATGTCATTTGCTGTTATCTATGAACAGTCACCATTTGTGTAGAGCTCTCCTGCCTTACCATGACAGGACAAATTCTGCTTTTGATGCCAGCCTTAAGGGTGCCGTGATCAGGGCTGGGGCAGTGCAAACACTTCAAACAGGCATAACTGATAGGTGGGCATCCTGCAATGAAGAAATCAGAATGCCTACAGATAAAGAAGCAGGAGCAAATGGTGTTTGGTTTGACATTAAAGTTAAAGGCAAAACAAAGAAGAATAAATAAGGAAGAAATCTGTGATTAACAGTCTGAATAAGAATATCCTGGTGTCTGCATTTTGTTGTCACCTGTGGGAAGGCCAGTTGGATTGCTGTTATGCTGACAGGTGCTCCTGGTGACCTCAAATCCCTTATCCAAAGTTATTCTGCCTCAAGAGTTTTGTCTGTGGAATGTGTGGGTATTGCTAGTTGTCGTTCACAAGGTGCATGAAGAAACAATAGGGGGAAAAATTAGGGTTGGTTGGGCTCTGTGGTAGATGGTTTTCATAATGGCTCTAAAAGATGGCAGGGGCTGCCTCTACCACTTGTACTGCCTTGTATGCTGCAAATCATTTCATTCCACTTCTGCAGAAAAAATCTTCATCCGTGTGATTGATCCCTTCACTATAAAGCCCCTGGATAAGAAGACAATACTGGACAGCGCCAGAGCAACCAAGGGCAGAATCATCACCGTTGAGGATCATTACCATGAAGGTGAGCTGGGTCTAGGAGCTCACAGCCCATGCAGTGGTTTCCCAGGGCTGGGAATTTCACAGCTTCTAGCGACCTGATTGAAATATGGGAGCTGATAGTGTTCAGTGAAAGCAAAACAGAGGTTTTAGCCTTTTGCACTGCTATAAGGTGACACTGAGGGTTAAAAGTCTCGCAAGATATAATGCATTAATTGGGGCTGCCCTTTTAATTAACTCTTCTGTGCCCCTCTATGCTTGGTCCAGGTGAAGTCCTGATTTGCTTGTGCCCAGTGAAATTGTAAATGCCTGCTGTGGTGCCATGATTTTGCACAGAATGTTCTCAGAATGGCTTTTCAGCAACTGTTCTGCAGCTTGTGAAATTGTGAGAGCAATGGCCTCATTGCTCTGCAGGTTTCTTAAGCTTGATTCCGGGGTGCTTGAAATTGGATGGTTTGGGCAGTGTCCACAGCCACTCTGAGATAAAGTCCTCTCTCTTTTCCACTACTATAAAGAGCAGAGCCTGTGAGGAGCCAGGGCACTTTGCATCCTTTTTATTTTTGTCCTTCATTTCACATGTTTACAGATTCTGAGTATTCTTGAACTAGGGTATAAAATGCATGATGCGTATGAGAAGGAACTTCTAAGATCATTCCCAAGTGAATCTTAAGATCAAATGCTTCTGGAGAGGAGCAGAGTAGTTGCTATTAGACTTCTCCATCTTCTGTTCTAGAATTTTATTTAGAATCATAGAATTGTTTAGGTTGGAAATGACCTTTAAGGTCATCTAGTCAAACCATTAACCCAGCACTGCCAGATCCTCCACTAAACCATGTCCCTAAGTGCCTTGTCTACACATTATGTGAACACCTCCAGGGATGGTGACTCAACTACTTCCCCAGGCAGCCTGTTCCAATGCTTGAGAAACCTTTCAGTGAAGAAATTTTTCCCAGTATCCAACCTAAACCTCCCCTGGTGCAGTTTGAGATCATTTACTCTCATCCTATCACATCTTACTTGGGAGGAGAGACTGACTCCCACCTCACTACAACCTTCTTTCAGGTAGTTGTAGATAGTGATAAAGGTCTCCTTTCAGCCTTCTTCTCTCCAGCCTAAACCCTAGTTCTCTGAGCTGCCACTCACAATGCCTGTTCTCCAGACCCTTCACCAGGTTCATTGCTCTTCTCTGGCCCCACTCCAACACCTCAGTGTTTTTCTAGTAGTGAGGGGCCCAAAACCAAGCGGAGTATTTGAGGTGTGGCCTCACCAATGCCAAGTACAGGGGCACAGTCACTTCCCCAGTCCTGCTTGTCACACTATTCCTGATCTAGGCCAGGTTGCTGTTGGTCTTCTGGGCCACCTGGGCACATGCTGGCTCATATTCAGCTGCCTATCAGTCAACACCCACAGGTCTTTCCCTACTAGGTAGCCTTTCAGCTACTGTTCCCCAAGCCTGGAGTACTGCATGAGATTGTTGTGGCCCAGGTGCAGAACTTGGCACTTGGCCTTGATGAACCTCATAGAACTGGCCTGAGCACATCAGTCCAGCCTCTCCAGGTCTCTTCCTACCCTCAAGCAGATCAATATCCTGTCCAGCTTCTTGTCTAGGAATGCACTCAATCCTCTCATCCAGATCATTAAACAGAAGTGGCCCACATTCTGAGCCCTGGAGAACACCAGTTGTGCCTGGCTGCCAGCTGGAGTTAACTCCATAACCTGCTGCTGCTTGCTCTCTGACATGTCTTGTTTGCACAGGCAAGCTCCTGAAAACCTGTGCAAACGTGTCCTGTGAAGATGAGCCCATGTGCAAACAGAGAGCATCTGTTGGAAGTTGCAAGGGTCATGCTTTATCCCCAACCAGCAAGCAAGCACCATGCAGCCACTCCTCCCTGTGGCCTGCTGGGATGGGGAGGAGAATCAGAACCAAGTCAAATCCATGAGCTAAGAGCAGTTTAAAAACTGAAATAAAAATCAAATATAATAGTAGTTAATCTGATGAAAAGGAAGAGAGCAAAGAGTGAAATGAAACCCAAGAAAAGACAAGTGATGCATAATGCAATTGCATATCACATGCTGACCAATGCTCAGCCAGTCCCCAAGCTGGGTCCCCCAGTCTGTCCCTCCTGGCCAACTTCCCTAGCTTATATACTAGGCACAACGACCCTATATAGTATGGGATATATCTTTGGCCAGCTAGGGTCAGCTCTCTTGGCTGTACCCCCTCTCAGCTTGTGCTGCTCTAACCTTCTTGCTTACAGGACATGAGAAACTGAGAATTTCTTGACTTAGTATAAACACTGCCTAGCAATAATTGAAAACATCAGTGTTTTATCAGCATTATTCTTATCCTAAATCCAAAGCTCAGCACTGTGCCAGACCTGTACCAAATCACCTCTTTGTTGGCAACATGGACAGTGGCATTGAGTGTACCATCAGCAAGTGTAGTGCAGCTGACATGCTGGAGAGAAGGGGTGCCAGAGGTGGGCACAAGCCAACCTCATGAGGTTCAACAAGTCCACATGTAAGGTCCTGCATCTGGGTTGGGGCAATCCCAAGCACTGATATAGGCTAGGCAGGGACTGGCTTGAGAGCAGCCCTGCAGAAAAGGACTTGGGGGTGCTAGTGGATGAGAAGCTCAACATGAGCCACCAGTGTGCACTTGCAGCCCAGAAAGCAAATCACATCCTGGGCTGCATCAAGAGAAGCATAGCCAGCAGGCTGAGGGAGGTGATTCTCCCCCTCTACTCCGCTCTGGTGAGACCCCACCTGGAGTACTGCCTCCAGTTCTGGAGCCCCTGTTACAAGAGGGATCTGGAGGTGCTGGAAGGTGTCCAGAGAAGGGCCACGAGGATGAGCAGAGGGCTGGAGCACCTCTCCTATGAGGGCAGACTGAGGGATTTGGGGCCGTTCAGTCTAGAGAAGAGGAGGCTCCAAGGAGACCTAATTGTGGCCTTCCACTATCTGAAGGGGGCCTACAAGAAAGCTGGGGAAGGACTTTTTAGGCTGTCAAGTAGGGATAGGACTAGGGGGAATAGAAAAAATATAGAAATGGGTAGATTCAGATTGGATGTCAGGAGGAAGTTCTTCACCATGAGGGTGGTGAGACACTGGAACAGGTTGCCCAGGGAGGTGGTAGAAGCCCCATCCCTTGAGGTTTTTTAAGGCCGTGCTGGATGTGGCTCTGGGCAACCTGGTCTAGTGTGAAGTGTCCCTGCCCATGGCAGGGGGTTGGAACTGGATGATCCTTGAGGTCCCTTCCAACCCTGACAATTTTATGATTCTATGAGCATGTGATTTGCACTGGCACAGCTTTCTCTGCATGATGCACTCAAGGAAGGTCAAGTGTACACACAGCAATCCTTGAATGGATTGTGAGCCCACTCCTACCAGCTGCATCTGTGGAGATACCCCTGGCTGGAGGCTGTTTGATTAAATCACACCATGCCTGAAGCATTCCTGGACACATCTGAACTGAAGTGTAGCCCCAAGGTGCCTTTACTGCCAGGTCTCATAGCCCATGCTCTTGACAGTAGCTCTGTGCTTTCTTCCTCCCCAGTACTGCTGCTTCCAGTGTCTCTGCTGCTGCTACGCAGTTGCATCCTCTGTCCCCCTGATGGTGATTCAGGCTGAGCTGAGCTCCAAGCAAAGGTTGTGACTGTATTACATAACTCAGAGAGGTGCCTGGCGGCGAGCGCAGGCACTGGGAAAAGATGGAGCTCTGAGTGCTGCTGAGGCTGGTGGGAATTAAGACTTTCAGCACATTAATCACACTTGTAAATACTCCTCAGTCTAAATACATTTTTTAACCTGGCACTCAGTGATTGATGGTGAAGAGGTAGAGGCTTCCTGACAATTCTGTACCCTTTAGAGGAGTATGATTCCTACTGCCAGTTTGTAAGTACCTCGGAAATATCAGGCTGGTTGTCCTCAGAAAGCCTTTGAAATGAGGAATGTTTTCATTCCACAAATGGGCAGCTCAGACATTGTTGTGACTGGTGTTTCTGGTAACCACATGAACGGAGGACTGAAGTTGCCCAGACCTTTGGATCAGATACACCTGCAGCCTCAGTGTCGCCTGTTGAAGCGTACACGTGTGTCATGTTTGACGTTCTTTCCACAGGGGGCATTGGAGAAGCAGTGTGCGCTGCAGTAGTGGGTGAGCCTGGTGTCACAGTCAGTCGCTTGGCTGTGTCTCATGTACCACGCAGTGGGAAGCCAGCTGAGCTCCTGAAGATGTTTGGCATTGATAAAGATGCCATTGTGCAAGCTGTTAAAGTGGCAGTGTCCAAATCAAGAAACGCGGAGTAGCCTGAAGCATCTCACGCTGGGTTCCAGAGCGGCAGTGTTCATGGAAGTACTGTAAGTTGAAGGCAGGCAAAGGTGCTTTGTGTAGAGAGTTCTAATAAAAATACCAGCTTAAAAAAAACCTTCTGGGGTTTAATCTCTTTTTTTACTCTGGGTGTTTGTGCATTGGGGTAACATATGAATGTTTGCAGCTAATGAAGAGCCTTCAAGTTATTTAGCAGCTTGTGGGCGGCAGCCTTTTGCCTCTCTGCTGTGCGGCAGGAGCATTTTCTGCTCTGCCACTAACCATCCCTGCATGGGAGTGATGGGGTGCTCCCTGAAGGGCTGAGTGGGCTGTGTTTCAGATGCTGGATATTGCCACCCAGAGTGAGTTGAGTAACTTCTGTTTGGTCCAACTTACTGCTGTCTTGAAGCAAGTTCTTTCCTTGCTGCTAGAAGAGTTCGGTAGCCTCTCACTGGACAGAAGTGTTAGGCTTTGGATAGTGAAACCAGGAATGTGCACTGCAGGAGAGTGGTGGCTGGTGCCTTTGCTTCAGTTCCTCTGCTGCATTGCCCCCAGCTGTTTAAAACCAAAGACAAGAAGGAAGTACTCCCTGTGCTGGATTATGCTGAAGTGGAAGGAAATATACCTGCTGATCCTGGGGGACCCAAAGGGGAAAGTGAAGGCCCAGCAGAGCTATGGGAATTTGATGGCAAACCATGGGCTCAGGAGGGAGCTGCAGGACTTGGAGGATGGTAGCTCAGGCAGCACAAGCTCATTTACAGAGGTTGAAACTCTTCATAGGAACTTGGTTTTTTGAGTGCTTAGCCAGCACTGCATCAAGGGTGATGCGTGAGAGCAGAACAAGAGCATTGCTGTTGGGCAAGAGACAGGACTGTTCGAAGCGCTGAGATGAACTCAAGATCTGAAAGAACAGCAAGAATTTCCCAGAAAGGCTACAGGTGGATGTGTAAGTTGCTTTTTTGTTTTTCTCTCTAGCACTGACTTGTGAGCTGCTCTAATCTGGATGAGCTCTTCATCTTGTAGGATGGGCTCCCCTGGGTGAATTTTCAAATGTTTAGCTTATTTTACCCTTAAGCAGCCTGTTTAAAATCTAATTCATTTTGTTGACTGCAGAGTACCAAACCTGAAAGCATATTTGGTGCTGAAATGTTTCTCCTCCTGAGTATCCCACAAGTTACCTTTCAGAAAGATGCCTTAACAGCATAGGAAACTAATCTCTCTTACACCTCTTGTTTCTCTGTGGGGTTTTGTGCAGTGGGGTGACATGAGGCTATCTCTACAAAGACAGGTAAATGAGAATGTAGCTATTACAAAATAACTTCTATTCATCATTATTGCTCAATTTAATCTCTGCCATGCTGGGCTGTCTTTGTACAGGCCTGCCTACAATCACTGCTATTTCTGGATCTGCAATGGGAACTGCAACATGCAAGAACAGTCAGCACCAGTGCTTAAAATTTAAATTCAAGTGCAACTAAAAAGTAAGTGGTTTCAGTTTCTGAGCAAGACTTGAAATGGCTTCTCTAAAATTCTGGGATCTCTTAACTAGTGGTATTTAGATTACATTCCCTTTCTTTTGCCTTGATGCCTTCATCTTATGGGTAGGAAGACCATTCATTTTAATTAACAATTTAAAGGTATCCCCTTTCTCTTTTTTTGCAGTGTCTCTGTGCATTAGCCCTACCTAAGCCATGTGTAGTGTCCCTGTACAATGAAAGTCAGAATTGCTCTTTATTTTACTCAAAGAAATAAAAATGCTGGGGGATGACTCAAATCAAGCACTTTATTTTTTCCCCTCAGAAGAGATGAAATTTGCTGCTGTTAGTAATCTCATTACTGCACCATTATGTCACTGCACATAAAGTCTCACCCAGCTTTCACTGGGTGCAATCGTTATACACCCACTATATTGAGTTCTGCCACAATCAATTAATCTGCTTCAGTGCTGCTGCACTGTTGGGGCTCAGCTGTGTAAGCAAGTAGCTGCTGTTTGCCTGGTTTGCAGCATCACAAGGGGTGATGAGGAGGTGGCTCTGTGGTTGCCAAGATTCCTACTGAAATATCCAGAGCCTAATCCAGAACCCACAGAGGATAACATTGGTCAGTCTGTTGATTTTGGTACGCCAGAGGCAGACTAACATGGGTGCAGGGGAGAGGAATGGAGAATGGAATTGTCTTGTGAGTTCTGCTAAGCCCTGAATCACTTCAGAAGAAAGAAGGGAACCCTGCAACACACTTTTAGCTCCTTTTTTGAGGAAAGGGAGTAGTGTCTTGCTCTTGTTTAACATCTCAATATTGTGCAGTAGCCATTATGGTTTTATCATTTCAGTTCTTTTAATACTAGAAATTAAGGCAGCAGTGTTTTGCAGAACTCTCAGTTCCTCCTCCTAGGCAGCTTTCCTCAGACCTGCACAACAGAGAAAGAGAAGACTGTGAGGTCTACTGTGTTCAACTCACCCTGTATCTTTGCAGCCCCTCAGCATTCTTCCCATTTTGTGTTCACAAACAGATAAACACAGGCCTGGAGCCTGTTTGAAGCCTAGCTGAATTTTGAATTCTTATTTAGACATTGCTGGGAAACAGCTCCTACCCCATAAGGGGAGAGTTTTTAAAGTGTGCAAGTGCTCATGGAAAATGCCAACAATAATCAATAATTCATTCTCAAACCCAAGCAGCTGTCATTAACTGCAGCAAAATAATTGCTGTTCAGTATTAGGACTGGAAATTGTGATTTACAGAAGGTGGTCTTAAGCCTTAACCAAAAGGAAGTACCCAGGAAGGTGTAGGGAAGGTGGATGTAGTCTAGGGAAGGTGACTGTTACCTGCTGGCCTGAATTTGTCAATCAGAGGAACGAAGCTGTCAACCACGCTCCGGATTCGATACACTAGTTGTGAAAACAAAGGTTTTTTCCCAAGATGAGCCAGACAGACAGCAACATGAAACATAAAACCAGAAACTGCAAAACCCAAACACTTGACACTTGCAACATGAAAGAACCCAGAGCTTGCTGTTTAAACAAGCACCTTTGCAGTATCATCAATAACAAAGTAGTGACAAAGCTGATTGCCGTGAGAACCATCCACGAACTGCCATAAATATTAGCACAGGATTACAAAGGACACTTCTGTGCTCAGCTGGGAAGCCATGACTTGTTGCAGCCTTCCCACAGCATCCCTAGGGATTGCCAAGAGTGGTCATTTTTTCAACACTGTTTTCAGTAGCTGCTGCCATCCAGGTTGTGCTGAGCATCTGTCCTTGGGGTGCTCAGCTGCCTCAGTCCTGGGGGATGAACAGCAGCCTGAGTGCACAGCACCTTGTAGAGTGTGTCTGGGAAGATGCCTGGCTGCTAAAATTATTCGTTGTCATGGCAACTCAGCATTCAGCCATTGCTGCAGGAAGAGGTGACTCAGGGTCTTGTGATCACTGAAAATGAAAAATGACTCAACCCCTCCCTCCAGTGTCACTAAGGCACATTTGTCTCCAGCCACACTGGGTAATTGTGACTGAGATGTTGTGGGGCTGTTATGTGATGATTTATGGCATCATAGACTTGTGCAGTGTAATGACTGTGACCTTATAGCCTCAGTGTGGATGCAGAGCTGCCTGCCATGGACAGACTTACCTAGACCAAAGTATATCCCAGTGGTTTCCAGAGAAGCAAAGGTGACTAAACCAATTCCAAGGGAAATAGTCCAATCTAGGGCAAGAAAAGAGAAGTTTGGCTTTGTTTATTTTTCTAGTGTGCAACAACTCACCCTCCTGTTAAAGTCTTGCCTTACCTTGGTAGTAATAATAGCAAATTAGTAAAGCTCCAATTGCAAAGCAGAGAATGACAAAATGGAAGAACTCATCTGAAACAGAGGGGGAAAAAGGTCACAACTGCACGTGAATCAAGTCTATTCCCATGAGATGCCTCATACACTAGACTCAGCTGCAGAACATACAGCCACAGTTGTTAGGAGAAGCCTTGATGCACTTCAACAAAGGAGTCATGTCAGGGGAGTGGGGGGGGGGGGGTGAAATGGCTTTTTTTTGAACCAAAGACCTTCACAGCCTTGAGGTTCAAGGGAGCTGACATCAGCTGAATTAAAATCACGACCTGAAACAATTACCATCCTTCCGGATGCCCATCCACCGCACTGCCCACTGCTGGACCTGGGGGATTGTCTTCTCATATGCTACAAGAAAAAAAAAGAGATGTCTTCTATTGCTGTGGAACTCTGAAATTAAAGTGTTTAAAGTTTTTTTCCCTCTTTGTATCTGAAATCAACTCTCAGAGCACAATAAATGCCAAGCTCTTTGTTCAAAGGAGAGATCTGTGAGCCTTTCAGAAAGGTCAAATTAGCAATTTTAAAATGGCCTCAGAAAGAGCAGGGGTTTGTTTGGGTTTGTTTTAAAGCCTGATCAGATGGTTGCAATCACAATACAGAATTGTTTTAAAGCACTCTGCATCTTCTCTATCTAGTCTAAGACAAACAATAGGCTCAGAATTGCAGTGGGGGAGTAAAGCAGTAGTATAAGGGAGCTACGGTTTGATTCTTGGGTGCTTTGCACCATCACAGTTATGCTAACATCACCATGAGTGAGCACCATCAATCTATGTGAGCCTGATGGGGAAGTGTTTCTGCACCTCCCACACAAAGAGCCAAGGCTGACAATCAGTCTCTTATCGTTGGTTATCCTAATACACAGACACAACATAAGAACAAGGCATTGTTAGAGCTTTAAACCAAGAGCATTTTGCTGCATGCCAGTTGTGAGCAGAGTTGCCAAATTCCATTCTTTCTCTGACTGTATTGTCAGAAAGAGTTGAATGTTTCACCAGATTCCTAATGACCTCTTCAAACCAGGTTTTTTCTCTTTCCACTTGTCAGGGGTGTGAGAAAGATAGTTGGCAGTCTGCTGAACATAAGCCTTTGGGAATTGATTCATCACAAGTTTTAGGTGCTGTATTTGGGCTCTGCATCCAGGCAACCACTGCCTGGCAGTGAATTTAATTTCCTCTGAAGACATAACAGGAAAGTACTGGGAATGTTCTCCACATCAGATGCAGACTTTTGCTACTATGCTTTCTGAACTGTGAAGCAACTAAACATTGCCATTAAATTCTGTTCTGAGTCAGGTGATAGTAGTATAATAATGTTGGATGTTTGTGCATTCTGGATTGATCAAGTGCTGGTTTGGGGACAAACTCAGTTATTTGATTATTAATGGTAACATAACACTGCACTACTCTGATTCACAGATGTTCCTCTGCAGTGGTATGAATAATCTATAGATGGAGTTTACCCAAACATCAGTTCATACCTGTTGTGTATTACTCTGCCTCCCAGATGCAGTAGGCCTGCTGTAACTGTGTGTCATGCAATAACCTGCACGGTGTTTCTTCTATTAAAGCACTGCAGTGCATTTTAACAACTGTTCTCAAACTTTTTGATTAGGACAGATCAAGGTATCAAGCAGCTGGTACAGCCATCATCACTACAGAAAACTCAGTCCTGAAGGACAGCATCCATAAGAAAAACTTCTGTATGTACTCACCCTCTGCAGCTGAGTCTTCTCTGCTGGTAATCTCTGAAAAGCAACACCATTTTGTTATTTCTGATGGTGAAAATACAGCTCTATTGTTTCTCCTATTACCAGCACTAGCAAGGACTGCAAGTATTCACCCAGTATAGACAAAACAGTACTTGCAAGTGCCAGGAAGTAAAAAAGGCCCAAGAAGAGATGACAATAAAATGAACTCTTCACAGTGGTCCCAGGTCCTCTGAAATAGCTGGGCAATGGGAGATCAGTGGAGCTGTGTTAACTGAAGCTGGGCCCCAGGCAGAGCTGGGATCACAAGTGCTGCATGTATGTATAATCTGAGCCTGTCCAGTGCAGCAGGCATGCTGTCCTGCACTACCTAAGTATTTTCAGTGTCTCAGTCCGGTGCAACAAAGGCCATGGTGAGAGGTAGAGAGGCCAAATGCCAGCTGGAGAAGCACCGTGATCCTCTTTCTGCCCCTGGCAATTTGGGGAGAAGATTGTATTGCAATGTGTTCCTCTACCCTGGTATTTTGTGTTTGGTTAGGTAACTCAAAAACCTCTCCTAGGGATTATGTTGCAATTTATATCTTCTTCCCAACTCTGTCCTCATCTGAAACAGCCCCAGTTGCATCAACCCTTCCCCACTTCACAGAAGAACAGGGGTTTAGCAGGTGTCCTCTCAAAAAAGGCCAGGCTCTCAGGCTCTCAAACTGATGAATGTGGCATTGGCCTGGAGTGGGAAAGAAGTGATCAGTTATGCAATCAAGCCCTTGCAAATTTCCTGCTGTGTGGATTTTACATCTGTTCCAATGATGCTCAGCAGCACCTGATAAAAGGAAATTTGCCTTT
Source organism: Melanerpes formicivorus (assembly GCF_026170545.1). Taxonomy (NCBI): domain Eukaryota; kingdom Metazoa; phylum Chordata; class Aves; order Piciformes; family Picidae; genus Melanerpes; species Melanerpes formicivorus. The sequence goes on from NW_027142390.1 coordinate 2,180,036, forward strand.
AGCCTGATATCTGTTCAGAACATCACCCACAGAAACCAGGCCCCAGCTCCCTCCCAGACTTGCACCCCTGCTCAGCAGGAGATAGAGGGCAGCAGGGAGTGCTGAGACCAGCCCAGCTTCCTTGGGAAAGGTTGCCCAAAAGCATTGCTGGGTTTTCCCCTAAAAAGGATGAGCTGACCCTGTGAGAACCTGGCAGGCCTACCAAAAAAGGCGTCAGTCTGCTGGAATGCCACGACCTTCCATCAGCCTGCCACTGGCAAGCTTGCAACATGTCTGCACCATCCCCAGGCCCAACACCAGGTTAGCTGGAAACCAATGCTTTTGCAGCCAGGGGGTGTTTTTTAATCTACAAGCATGCCAGAAAGAAGAATGTGCAGTCACAGCCTTCCTTTCAGCAGGATGAGGTTATCTGGGAGCACTTACCTGAGTCTCTGTAGGGAACAACCTCTGCTGGCATGCCTAAAACGTTACAGAAAGTTCATGTCAGTTAACATCCATAGTGAGAGTGCCCAGCTGCTGCCAGTGCCAGCCTGTGTAACTCAGCTGGAATTAGTGTAGCTGTGTGAAAGTGACAGGGTAGGTTTGAACTCATTAGAGAGGGCAGCTCTGCTGTGGGCTGCGCAGTTCGAAAGTGAGAAACGTGAATGGATTATTAACTTCCTTATTCCACCTCTCTCAATATCTGGAGTCAGATAGAATCAGACTCCTCTGAGACAAATTAGCTCTCCTGATGCCAGTCTGAATGAGCTGCTCTTGCACCTGGGCTGAGATCAATTTAAGATGTTAATTGCATGATTAAAGCCTTAACTTTTTACATCCCTAGATCTATACCATAAGCCGATAGCCATTTCTGTGTGTTGACACAGCACGTTTGCCTCACCTGCATGGTACTTATTCTCCATTTTCCCTTTGGAAGCAAAGGAAAAGTCTTCAGATGGTGTGGTCCTCACTGGTGATCTGAATGCAGGCCTAGTAAGCAGTGGCTGTGAGAGATATTTTCCAAACTCTCAAAACTGCAGCATTTCAGCCTCAACAGTGCAGACTCAAGCAGCAAGACTTCTCCAGCAACGGTGGAGCTTGCTGTTTACCTGCTTCAGCTCTATGCACAAGGCATGGCTGACTATTACTTGGGCTTCACCTTATAAGAAGTGCTTTTCCCACAGCCACATTCCAAGGGATCATTTTCCTATGTCTCTACATGTTAATATACCTTTGTTCCAAAATCAAACCAATGAATACCAGAAATGACTCTTCTTTTTCTTTATACTGGTTGTCTCTAGTGAAAATCAATACTGTTGTCACTTTGTCTTACCTCTAAGTAATTTGCTTTCAGTCTTGTGTCTTCCTAAATCTTCCCCATCACTGTCTGGATAGAGAAAGTGGTTTTCCATCAGATGAAAGAAAAAAGTGCCAGCAGTATCAGAAACAACAGCACTGTAGTTGTTTGATTGTAATATAGTAATAGCAGTGGGATATGTAGGTAAAAACCAAGGCCTTGACATGCAAGGATCAATACCAACTATTTTTGCCTCACAGTTCTTTTCAAAGCTGACTGAATAGGAGGAAAAAGATCAAAATGTGAAGCTGAAGTAATTTGTATAAAGGGATGCTGTGAGAAAGCTCTTGTTTAAACAGAGGCAGCAGCAGCACTCCAAATGCAACTCATTTGATCTTAACCAGCTTGTGGCTTTCTGTAATGGAATCAGCCAGTATCAGCATTATCACTGCCATGTCGCCTGTCACTTAGTCTCATTTTCCATCAATGAAATGGCTCAGTGGCAACCAAAGTGACTTTTGATACACTCTTGATGTTTGCTAACTGGAAAAGAAGTGCCAGGCGTGCTCTAGCACTGCCAGCTACTGCTGCACACTGACTCTTCTTCTCCTGCTACAGCACAGGCTTCACTGAGGATCACTGAAGTTGTGACCTTTTATTTAGGAAGAAATCTTACAGCAGATTTCCACACTTCTGAAACCTCCAACTTCGACATGAGCAGGAGACAGCTGCTGTTGTGCTGGTGCTGAATCTGGAGGGTGCTGATTGCTTTCTGTGTTCTCTCTTTCATACACTTTGTTACTTTATTTCAGAGTTCTGCAGATTCACTATTGAATGGCTGCAAGTCTCCTGTGTGAATCTTGTCTGGACATGCAATCAAACTAAATTATGCATCAGGGAAAAAAATAAATCCTTGCTACCTTGCGTATCTTCATCCATGGACTCATGGGATGAGGTTTCAGCCTCCTCTTCCCCTTCTGAAAGTGTGAGGTTTCTTTCCATTCTCTTCAGGAATTTCAGTTTTTCATCTGTATTAAAATATAGAGGAAAATACTAGAAACAGCTATTTACACCACACTGGTTAGGCTGCACCCCGAGTACTGTGTTCAGTTCTGGGCCCCTCAGTTTAGGAAGGAGGTTGACTTGCTGGAACGAGTCCAGCGGAGGGCAACAAAGCTGGGGAGGGGTTTGGAGCACAAGCCCTGTGAGGAGAGACTGAGGGAGCTGGGGTTGCTTAGCCTGGGGAAGAGGAGGCTCAGGTGAGACCTTATTGCTCTCTACAACTACCTGAAGGAAGGTTGTAGACAGGCAGAGGTTGGTCTCTTCTCCCAGGCAAGCAGCACCGGAACAAGAGGACACTGTCTCAAGTTGTGCCAGGAGAGGTTTAGAGTGGATATTAGGAAGAAATTCTTCATAGATAGAGTGATTGCCCATTGGAATGGGCTGCCTGGGGAGGTGGTGGAGTCACCGTTACTGGAGGTGTTCAGGAGGAGACTTGATAGGGTGCTTGGTTGCATGGTTTAGTTGATTAGTGGTGTTGGATGATAGGTTGGACTCGATCTTGAAGGTCTCTTCCAACCTGGTTTATTTTATTCTATTTACATTTTCTCTCTTTTACAATGACAGATTTCACAATGCTTCATTAGGATGGTCTGGCAGGGAATCAGACCCTTAGTCTTATTTCAGTGCTGGTTTTTTTGCACACAAGTAGTGTAAAGCATTACAAATGACAGCCTCATACACTTTACTGTTTAGATGTTTGTAAATGGTCATGATCGATGCCTGAGGATTCATATTCTGGCTTTTGATTTACCCATAATGCTACCCCTGTGAAAATTCCCACTTCCTGAAGCAACAGAGCTGGAGCTGGAAGGTGTTTTAGCCAAGTAAGAGTGGCTCACCGTTCCTGGGCTACTTCTCCCTTCGCCCCTGACTTCTGCCGGCTGCTTCCCTGCGTTTATGCCGCGGCGCTAGCGCCCTCTGGTGGCACAAGAGCAGATTTCTTCCAGCCTCACTGGGGAAGGGAAATCCGGCTGTCGAGTCCTAGGCCTGGCTTGTGTGGCTGGAGTTGCAAGTGACTCTTAACAGCTTCAAATTCAGCTCTGTGCTGGGGGCCACCAGATCCATGCCTCTCACTGTTATTAGCTGCGATATTTGAACATATGCAGCTAGATACAAGTTCCCCTTGCTGCTGCTCGCTGTGCAGGAGCAGGAAGGGGTCCCTGCTGTGACAACCTTTCCTACGCTGACAGATAACCAAAGCTGGGGTGCTTTCTGGGTTGGAAGGTCTCTCCCTTTCATGAACATCAAGGCAGAAACAGGCACAGGATCTCTGGGAGGGTCTCCAGTTAAATTCAGGGTCATCTTAAGTGAGTGCTGCTCTGTGATCTATTAAAAATAATTAATGACTCTATGGGCCCTGTGGAACTGCAGTTAGTGTCTTACTGCACAACCATGCAAATGAGAAGTGCAGTGAAGTCCATTTGTATCTTACTGCCAGGTTCAGCACCCGAAGTGGCATTCTCCATCCACTCCTTTCAGTTACTACTACACATGCTGCTGGGGTCATTTGCAAATTTCTTTCCACTATGAGAGCTCAGAGAGATCTGGGCTGGCTGGATAACAGTCATTTAAAACAGTGTCCTGAGTCTTACCAGTCCAGACAGACAGGACAAACGGGCACCACTAACTCAGAGATACCTCTTCGGCATCACAACCCGGGACCTTTCCTCCCTATGCACACAAGTTCTTTTCCCCAGAAGAGGCCAAGTCAGATTAAGTGAAATAATTGTCTTTGGCTCCCATCATCACTGTACAGACCTGACTTTTCTAAGCAACATTTCTACACATTTCAGTTGTTCACTACAAATCACCTCCAAGCGTCTGTCAGCAAGTCCCGCTGGCACTGCAGTGGTTGTAACCAGTCAGCTGCTGAGCAGCCAGGTAGAACTCACCCTTTCCCTTGGAGCTGGGCAGCTGCCTATAGCCAGCCGGGTAGGTTGTATTCAGCAAGAGGTAGAGAATAGCCATTGCCCTGACTCCTTTCTTCTCTACAGCTTTCAGACAGGCTGCACAGCCTCCAGGAGGAACACTGCAGCTGTTGAGGAGCTGAAAGAAAGGTAAGTAAATTGCAAATAGTCTTCCCTGTAAAAACATACTCTGCTACACAAATAAATATATTTAATCTCAGGGGAACATCATCCCCTCAGAGTCTGTACAAAGCCAGTGATTTTTGCACATGGAGAACAATGAAGTAAAACACAGCCACCTGAGTCTCATTTATCTACTGCCCTTTGGCATGATTTAGGTATCTTTTAACATACCAAATAACTGGGCTGCATCTTCTCTTTCCCTCAGGTATATCAGAGAAGCATAGAAGTGTCTGTATAACAATGTCTTTCAAAGGATAGCTGTTTCTATAGTAACTTACACTGCTCCTTTCTTCAGGACTCAGGATAGGTGGCTCAGTGGTGGCTAAACTTTTTACAAGGGATTCCCAGAAGGACTGGTTCATTTTCTCATCGTTCTCCAAGTAACTGGCATCAGCAGTAAAAGCCCTCTGGAAAATGTCTGAGACAAAAAAAAACAGCAGCAGAGGTGGGTTGCGTGGTAGTGTTCCTGTGGTGCTCAGTGTAGGTGTGGTGACCAACATCAAGACTAACATGCTGCCCAACATCAGCACTTTAGTGTGTAAGAGAGTAGTGCTGTATTGTATAAAGCAGCTGTGTCTGCCAGAAACCAGTGCAATGTCAGTGACCTTATTGCCCTCTACAAATACCTGAAGGGAGGTTGTAGACAGGCAGGTGTTGGTCTCTTCTCCCAGGCAGCCAGTACCAGAACAAGAGGACACAGTCTCAGGCTGCACCAGGGGAGGTTTAGGTTGGATGTTAGGAGGAAGTTCTATACAGAGAGAGTGATTGCCCATTGGGATGGGCTGCCATGGGTTAGTTGTTTAGGTGGGTTGGATTGGTTGATGGGTTGGACACTATGATCTTGAAGGTCTCTTCCAACCTGGTTTATTCTATTCTATTTAGTCTGTAACATGCCACTGGTGTCCTTGTGGTGCCACTCTCTCAGCTGGAGAAACAAGGGAAGTATTCCCAGCTATTTAACGGGTGCTAATTCTGACCATGCTATTTTACAGACAAAGGACTTGATGCCAAGGTACTGAGATACCTTATTAGGCACTTAATACACAGCAGTAAAATCTTCATGTATCTGAATTCCCACAAGCACGTGGACAAGGCCTGATAAGAGGCTTGTGGAAGAGCTGGGAACTTACTACTGGTCTCCTACAAGCAAGGAGACAGATGAAGCATGTTTTCAGAGGAAACAAGTTTCACTGACTCATGACCATTCCAGCATACACTCTCAAGCAGTGTGAATGAGACAAAGCTTTGGTCTGTGTCTGTGATCCTTACCTTGCTGTTCTTCAGTAAGATCTGGGAATAGGACATTCAAGTTCTCCATGGTGGTGCCTGTTCAAAAGGAAAGAAAAAGCATACTTGGAAACATCTCAGTCTGACTTTCTCTGGTTTTCAGGCTTATGCTTGACTCTGTGCAAACATGGCACTTCAGTTTTGAAATCAATTCTCTGTTGCAATGGGAGTTTCACATCATGATTCATTTACCCTCACAGGACCCATACTCACCTCCTCTGAGCAAGTCCCGCTGGGCTGGCCTTTGCTTATTAAGAAAGAACAAAAGTCTGATCAGCATGAGTAAAATGAAAAGAAGTCCTACTTGACCATTCACATTGTTGGGTTTTACAGCTGCCGAGGTGTGTAATTAATTCTTTACCAGAGCTGTGAGTAACTTAACAGGTCACCTGCCATTCACAAAACAGCACAATTATTCCTCACCTCTGACATCCTTATACTTAAAATATACCAGGTGGGGAGAACAGGTGAAATAGATTCAGAAGATCTGGAATTCTTGTCTCACAGAAGACTGACACCTCACTGTCTGCCCTTCCCAACTTGTCATGACAAGGAAATTTCCACTAACTTCATGTTTCTAAGTTAAAACCTTTTCAGTGTTGAGCCCAGATTCCTTACTAGACTTTGCCAGGGAAACAAAACAGCCTGACATGCCCAGAATCCGATGCTTCATTTTGTTCTGCTAAATTCCCCCCAGAAATGTTGCTGTGAGGCTGGTTTGTTCTGACCATGCATACTCTGTGGTGATTGTGGTTCTGAACAGCTGCCTTCTCCTGCTGTGATCCAAGCATTCTCCACTGGCTGCATCTCCCCTCATGCAGCATTTCAGCTCAAACACTGTTGTGTGAGAGATGCAAAAGATTTTTGGGGAGCCTGAGGTACAGGTTCCACTCTGCAGAGTGGAATAGGAAAACAGTTTATACACCCACACTTCTTACAACCTGACTTATGGGTCCATTCAACAACATATTTCCAATCTAGCAGTTGGAAAACTGAGTATTTCCTTTACATTTTCCAGATGGAAAACTTTCTTTTCCTACTGGCACTTTCAGTTCTCTAGAGACCATCATATCAGTCAGAAAATTTTCCAATACAAAACCCACAACAGAGCCAGTTGATATCTTCAGAAGGATGGTAGAACACACAAGCAGAACCATCTTCATTCTCACAACTCTGAAGTGTGTCAGTTCTTAAGGAAATCAGACACAGACTCCAAAGTACCTGCAAAACCCATCCCTCTTGTGGAACCAGGGTCAAGGTCCCTTGGTTTTAGTATGTTGGTCATTCTGGGGACTTAGTTTGAAACTCTTAGCCATTGGTTTGCATTTTGCTTCTGGGAAGGTCACATTATCTCTTTAAACCCTATTTAAACCCAGAAAACTGCTTACCCACCTCCTAGATGCATTGTGAGAAAAAGGTAGTTTAATACCATAAGAACACTTTGAAATGATTCCTGATGATGAGTTCTTGCACATCTGTCCTCTGCCTGGGCAAAGAGCAGCTGATGTTGAAATACAGGAACCCAGCACACCACACCCTGGATAAACTTGTTCTCAGCCACACAACAAAGAATATAATTTCTGTGCAGTTATGGATCTCAAGCTGTGGTTTTCAGCCTTTTTTCAGCATCTTCCTTGCCTTCCTATTTACTCAGCTTAAACCTTGCAGGATTGTTTGCTGTTGTAAGTTAAATTCTTTAGGCCTCTTTGTGGCACAGTTGAAATACTTGGCCTATAGGAACAAAATTACTTGAAATATAACTATTTCTTCTGGCACTGATTAATTCCATTTCAAACAAACATTTGCAGATTTCACTGTTGAGTGAAATTCAGGAGGTTTCACTTTGGGGCTCCTGATATGTAGTAAAGGCCACTTTCACTGGCACAATCAAGGCATGCTGCTCTTCCTGTGACAAGAACTTGTCACAGTAGCTGCCTTGTGCCAGCTCTGTGCCATGGCAAAGACAGAGCAAGCAGGTAGGCAGCAGTGCATCTCCCACCACACTTAAAGGAAGAACAATACTGAAGGCAGACACTGTCCACCTCTTTTGCTGTCAGACTTGTTTATTCTAACATTGTTCAGGTGCTGGCCCAAGTGACCATATTGCTGAGCTCTACTTATGTATCTCACTAAGATAAGATCTGGGTGCCACAGGAGACATCTAGGAGCAGCCAGCATCCTCTCCTGTCTGCATTTCTGTGCCTCCAGCACAGTTGAGCACAGTCAGCCGCACAAAGCTTTACATAACTAAGGAAGTTTGGTACCTAATTTCTGCGTGGACAATTAAATCCCCTGTGGCTCTTCCGGAAAGAAAATCAGATCTAAACAAAGGATAAGTATAGGCATTTAATTATTGTCTATTTTAAAAGTGATTTAGTTGATTATACCTCACAATCAGGGTAGGGTGACGATATACTGGCTTCAACAGGGCCATGAGCTCACTGAGGAATGACATGAACAGCAGACCTCATCTTGCTTTCCCCACAGTAAATCAGAGCATAATTAAAGTGAGGTCTTTTTAGCATGTTACAATAAAATTTTTGTGCAGTCAGACTTCCAGTTGTTTAGAAAGTGAGGCTGCTGAAAGCTGCTGAAATGTATCTGGGTGAGACTGTTCAGTGAGATATTAAAAAATGTAATTAAAGTAACATAAGCTTGGTTTAACTTCAAGACAAAACACAGGCGAACCTGAACTTCTTCCTTTGGAACTTTTACTGTTCATTTTACTGCTAAATTTTGTTTTAAGTCACTCCCTGCCCTTCCTTCAGACCAAACCAAACAAGATTCATAAAACACACCTGCAAGGCTTAAGCTGGTCCTAGCAGCTTGTTCCACAGGAAGAAGTCCTGGAGGGCTATGGCCAAAACTGGTAGCTTCTTCCAGTGAGACAACAAAAACCTGAGTCACACCAGCTCAGTTTGAAACCATTCCTACTCTGATTTCCTCAGGCAATGCCACCAGTGCTATCTGTCTGCTTGCTTTCCTGTTGTCAAATATAGTTGAAATAGAATAAACCAGGTTGGAAGAGACCTTCAAGATCATTGCGTCCAACCTATCATCCAACACCACCCAACCAACAGGTTAGAAATGCAACAGAGGAGTAGCAAAACTCCAAGACTTTCCACTTTTTATAGTGTCCTTGAACAGAGGCATGTGGAGAGATCTAGTGAGTGTGTGTTGCTGTGAGAAGAGCAGCTCCCCAGGCTCGTTGTCACCATCCCTTTGTGGGTAAGCAGGGAGCAGGTGCAGCTCATCCACCCCTGGCCACTGGCGCTTCCTTGCTCTCCGCTCTCGCAGCAAGCCCGGACGCGGCGGCCGTGCTGCTGCCAGCCCTACGCCTGCAAGCCTGCTGTTTTCCAGGGAACGCAGTGGCAGTGCTCCCACGCTCATTTACACACACCAGCTGAAATTACCTGCTTTGTGTTTCTCTTTATGTGCTGCGTGCTCCTCTCTGTGGTTGCTGGAAAGCTCTGAAGGGAAGACAGTGAGCTCATCAGAAACCAGAGCTCACATTTGTAGTCTGAGTAAAGGTAAGGCAAACAAACCTTCCACTGTGTATAAAGTATAGGGCTTGCCACGAGGATTTTGTGGAGAAAAGGAAAAAAAAGGGAAGCTCAGTCAAGATGCAGAGGTTACAGGGAAGTCCTGTGACCTGCCACCACAGCCAGACCCCTTAATACGGTGTCACAGCACCTTGTGGAGGAACAAGCCACCACCCATGTACCAAGAGCTGCAACACAACCCCAAAACACCCTCAGTCTTGACCACAAGAAGCTCCCAAAGTCCTCCCCAGCACTCACCTGCAGGGCTGTGCGGTGGTTTGGGATCCTGGGGCAGGGCATGTGTGGTGCTGGCCACAGCTCCCGACGGTGGGTGAGTGGGTGGGAAGGCGTCGGGGCTGGGGCCTCACGTGGCCTCTTCTGACTCACAGCAAGAGCGGCACTGGCTCCCTGTCGTCCTCTGTGGTTGTGCTCCAGGCATGGTGGGAGGAACTGGGTATTTTCCATATCCCCGAGCTCTAGAGAAGGTGGCTGAGGGCCAGTTCCCCACAGTGTGGGGGACAGGAGCTGTGTGGCCCCCAGTCTGCCTCAGGCACCAATGAGCCTCAGTGGCCCAGATGAGCCAGAACCCCCAACCCCTGCCAGTGGCAGCACCAGGGCAGCCTCTGTTGGGGCTGGGGGCCCAGCCTGGATGTTTGAGTTAGGAGGAAGTGTTTGGGGGTGCCAGGATCCTTCTCTGAGGGGAAAGGCTCTAGATTCCCATAAAGGCAATCAGGGACCTCATGATGGCAGTTTGAGGGCCCAGGCACAATGCCCTCTTGCACCAAACATCTCTGGGCTCAGAAGGAAGACACAGAGGGAATGCCCCTGCAAGGAGCAAGGGGATGGGGGGGCTTTACTACCACAGCAATGGGACATCGCCAGTGGGGGTCAGGTCCAACCTTCTCCCTCCCCCACCCCCCCTTGTCCTTGAGGCAGGTCCACTGCCCATATCCCTGTGCCCCATGGCTGCAGTGTTCTCTGGATAGCAGCTGGGAAGGAAACATGCCCTCCATCCATACACCAGCTGCACTGCAGTGCCTGCATTTTCACTTTGGTGTTTCCCACTGCAGCTGCCCCAGGGTAGCTAATTAAGCCCTTCTTGGGCCAGTCTCTCACCTCTGGCTCCAGGTACTCTCACATCAGGAAGCACTCCAGTTCCTGTGGCCTTGCTGCTTCTAGGTCCACTCAGAGGTAACTCCAACCATCCTGCTGCTGGACTGAACCACAGTTCTGGGTTTGGCCTCATTTCAGTAGGATTTGTTACAGGCTGTTGTAAGAGTTCCTTTTTCTCAGCAAGCATTGGCTCCATCCAAGCACAAAGCTTAACGTGCGAAGAGGATAGCTGGTGTCTTGGGAGACTACTGAGACATTTCAAGAGCATTGTGTCTATTGATTGTATGAGGTGTGGCCACCTTAAGTCATTTGGCAAATTAAGCTAACAGTTTCACTTTGGTGCAGTTGCTTTCTGAGGAGAGGGCTGCAGAGGAGTTTGTGTACCCTCCCTCTGCTCCCTTCTTCAGCTACTGGTGCTTCTGAAGTGATCAGGCCACAGAGAAATTTATACTGCCTGTAGCAGGTGTGCCTTGGTTTCTTCCTTCACAGTTGTTTTGGGTTGAGTTTTATTTCTTGGGGTTGGTTGGGTTTTAAGCAGGCTGTTTCACCAGCTTTCCACAAGTGCCCGTGCAAGTGCCTTGTCTCACCTGCCCTGATGTAGTTAAGCCCATGGAGCACTTAAAACAGATAATGCTCTGCCTCTGCTTCTGCTGGGAGAACATTATCTAATAATTAGAATGCTTCATCATGTACACGTGCTTATGTTGCCCTTAGCTGGGAACCCTCCTCTGAGAGAGGAAAATGGTGATTTAGTCTTTGTATGCTGGGGAAATTGCTGCCAGGAAAGACTGAGAGACATGAGACACATGCTGAGTAGCTCTTGTGCTTGACACTAATTGGGTACAGTGTGTATGTGTGCAGATTTGTCACCTGGGCAAGTAGCACCAGAAATGTAGAAATACTCCTAGGTGTGTAGGAGGGGCCTGGCCATGGTATACTCAGAGCAGTAATTGTTCACTTCGTCATCACATGTCTGACAGGTTAAAACACTCCCAGGACACCCCTTGCCCTACCCTGACTTGTATCCAAAGGTTGGTTAAATTAGTTCCTTCTGTTGGTAACTTAGTTGTTACTTTTCTCTTTGAATAAAGCCATATCCCAGCAGAGGCTGAGAAGCAGACTCACTGAGGGAGGGCGACGCTGCGTCTCAGCTGCATTCCGCAGGCTACAGCTAGTGCAGGTGGCTTTCTGTTCTTAACTCCAAGCACTTGTGAGAGAGGGAAGAAAAGCAACAAGTGGCAGAACTCTCCAGGCTGCCACTGGACTAGTAACACCCTGATGAGAAAGCTGAGAGGATGTCTGAGCTGGAGCCATGGACGTTTCTGCAGAGTCACAGGGGAATGGCTCAGCCTGCACCTGGCACCTTCTGCAGTATTTTGCACAGCTAATTCATTATATGAATATTTCAAGCCCAGTAACATTTTTGCTCAAGCCTGTTTAATTAAGAATTAGTCCAAATTTTATGATTTGTTTTTAAAAATGTAAACAGGACTTTCTTGTTCTGCACAGACCTCTTCTCTTGTCTCCTAACCCCCACCAGGAACCAAGCAGGGCACCATGCTCACCCCTACTTCTGCTTTCTGTTATCGCCCCTTTAAACTTTTACTTCTGGCCAAAATTACACTTTCTTCAAATCCATTAGAAACTTTGGAATGTGATGTGTTGTAGAGAGGAGAATGAGGTGCTATTGCTATGTTTTGTTATTTGCATTAATAAAGTCTCTGGTTTCCAATGATTACTGGGCCCGTGGCAATAGAGGCTGAAGATGCACAAAATGGAATTAGAGGCTGTTGCAGACCCTCCTGACAGACTCCAGAGAAATGTTGTTTCCCCTTCTTTCCAGGGATACTATTGCTAATAGCAGGCTGCCTTGCACACTCTTGAGTCTCACAGGTTTGGTTTGGGTTTTTTGTCTGGGTATTATGGAGGCATTAAGCAGCTATCCTTGTACATTTGCTGACAGGCTGAGTCTGTACAGACCTTGACACAGAGCATCAGATCTTGCTACAGCAGGGCTGTAACTGTTGTGGAGCAGCTCCCAAGCCACCAGCAGCTGTGTTACAGCACAGCCTGCATTGCTTGGCACAGGCACACAGACACAGTCCTTAATACTCTGTGCCTCTTAGAAGGTTGCTGTAGCTGCTCCTGCAAATGCAGACCCCAGTTTGGCAAAGGCAAACGCTCCAATTTTCTGCTACCTTCCAGCAGGAATTCCTCCCCAGCATCAAGTGATCAGCATTTCAAAAACCACTTTCTTGTGAGACCAGAATCTAGAGAAAAAAGCCATCAGTGCCTCACACTGATGAACTCCCAGAAGCTCCTTCAGTGCATGCTGAAGCATTTGTGTGCAGGAAAGGCTGCCATCGTGTGGCCTCATCCCCAGCCAGGGGACAGGGTGCAGGAGGCCCGTTCTTGGAGCCTTGCTCCCACCCTGCCCTCCATACCTCTCCAAAGGGTGTTTTTTCAGTTTTACTTGGCCCTGCTGACATTCAGTTCCACAGGACTGGGGTACACAGCCTGCCTCCTGGGGCGCAGCAGGGTCTGTGGCTGCTGTGATAAAATGAGCTCTGCATGGTGAGAATGGAACAGAAGTGAAGGCCAGTTCAGGCTTGTCGGTGAAGACGGCGAGGGAAGACCTGCAGCAATCAATATGATTGATAAGCAAGCTCCAACTTTATTGTTCAAATGCAGAGCTTATATAGCATCTCAGCTAAATATGCACAGATGTCATTATTCCATTGGCTATTAGCCCAGGGTTACATTATAATATCCAGCTTACTTTTGTGGTTAGATCTACCTGCAGTTTCACAAGCTCCTCTCTAACCAGTTCTTTGTTTCACATACACTTTGTTTCACATGCTATTATCTTGTAACACAGCTGCAAGCACAGCCACAAGACTATGGTGACCTTGCTGCATATCAGCTAGCTGTGAGCAGTAAACAAGAATGGAGTACGGCCTACACACTTTGTTCAAACAGTTGCTCCACAGAACCATGTCCCTAAGATTCAAGCCATTCCTCAACAAGACTACTGCCCTGCAAAGCAAAAATGTCATTTCATAGCTCAAACTTCTTATTTGAAACATGCCAAGGTTCTGCACAGCAGCACAGCAGCTTAAATGGCAAGTGTCTCTTACAGGCTGGAGATGCAAAGGTGGAAGCACTAACCTGAATGTCACAGCACCTCCAGTGTCACAAACCCCAGGCAACTGAGGCAGTTGTTACCAGACTGGAATTTATGCTTCCTTTGTACTCAAAGCATTTGTCTGAAATGCAAACCCAGTGTGGTTTGGAAAGGAGGGAAAGTGGACCCAGGTCTGGCACGTTCCCCTGTGAGCCCTTTCTTTCCCTGACCAGTCTCTAAAACAAAGCCTTTGTTTTTGAGCCTGGGGGTTGGTTGGGTTTCTGGCTTAAGAGATGGGGTAAGATTTGTACGTGACAGGAAAGGAGTAACTGTTGTAGCAAAGCAGATTCATAGACTGGTTAATCTGTTTTGCCTAACAGTCTGTTAATTAACTGCTGTTCAAAGGCATACACAGCACTCAAAGACAGCCAAGGTGCAATCCTTATTCCCACAGAGACACACAGTGATCCACACCTGAAGAGTTTCTCCTGCTAAAGGCTGGGTGGTACTAGGGTGGGCTGGGCAGAGGAGAGCTGGGCTCTTCCAGTTCGGTTCCTGCAGTCACCACTAAATAGAGAGCTACTGAAGAGAACTGTGTGGGGAGAACACTTTCCAAATCCTAACCAGAAACAGGCCAGTTTCTGTTCAGCTTCACCTGCAGTTGTCACATTCCTACTGGTAAATGTGAAGAATGTGTGTTTCATCACATCTACAGTCACATCACCAGTGCAGTTCCTTTGTTGCTAAATACAGAAGTATTTGACCTGCTCCCAAATGGCTGTGAAGGAACAAAGGGACAGCTTGGAGTGCTGAAGACCTGAGAAAGGGGCTAGAGCGATGGGGAGCAGTGAACTGCACCCAGCTGCTGATCTGGCTCGGCTCACAAATCCTGCTGCAAGCACAGAGGATCAGCCTGAGGTCTGAGGGCACTCTCCCACCCACCAACCTGACCAGCTTTCCAATAGCAACCTGCAACAAACGGGGATCAAAATCACCTCTCTTTATCCCCTCAGTTCTACAGGGTCCCTTCCCACCTCCATAGTTCTGGTCTTGCCTAGGGCTGGGAGTGCCTCATGGAAGCAGGAAGCACAGGAAGCTTGAGGGGCCATACCCTGCTCCAGCTGATCCTCCCTGCCACACATCCAACTCTATTCAGCAGGACTCTCAGTTTGGGCTATCCATTGTTTCCCCAAGATCTTATTCACAACCTTTTGCTTCAGGATGTACCCAACAAGAATCCTGCCCAAAAAAGAGAGCTGTCAGCTGCTGGCTTTGTGTGTCTGTGCCCTAAAGTGAAAATGCAGAAGATTGTGTCAGACTGCAAAGGAAAGAGAGGGATGATGAGGGCCAAGGAAAGTTGACAGTGTGTGCACCCAAAAGGGTAGGGTTTGGCCAAGTTTCTGCTGGGGTGTGTGCAGGGAAGGGGTTGGAGGGGATGAGATGACAAAAAGCTGACCCACAACAGCACCCCCACCATGAGTAAAACAGAGAATTAACACCAAGAAAAAGGCTTGCCTACAGTGAGGGCCAGTTGAGAGGACACTTTCCACACAACCTCCTAGTGCTCAAATTCCATCATGTGTGTTCAGGGTCCTGCTGTTGCAGACCACCCTAGGAATGGTGGGGTCCACCAACTAGTGCTGCTTCTATCTATGGCATCCATGTCTCTTTTTCCATGAGGAGATGCACGTGCAGCCAGGAGGAGAATAAATTGTGCTGGTTAGTCCCAGCAGAGGAAAAAGGCAGAAGCAGTTGATAGCACAAGGGTTAATGGTTTTAAACTAGAGGGGAGGTTCAGACTAGATGTAAGCTGATAAGACACCAACCCAGGCTGCCCACAGATGTGATAGATGTCCTGCCCCTGGAGACATTCCAGGTCAAGTTGGACAGGGCTCTGAACAACCTGCTCAAGTTGAAGATGTCCCTGCTGGCTGTGAGAAGGTTGGACTAGGTGACCCTTCCACCCCAAAGCAGTCTAATCAGAGACTGTAACATTTCCAGTTGTGGAAGGGTTATCTATAGCTTGCCACGATTGTGCTGGCACATATCCAACACACGCGGGGCTGGCCCCATCCCCAGGAAGCTGAGGGATCAACAACACAAAGACCAACCCAGCTGTACACAGCACTGCTGCAAGCTCTTCTTATCACCTCCAGGAGCATGGCCAGTCCCATCCAGCTGTTAAAGTGCACTTCTTTTTCCTGCAGAGCACTTGAATGTGCTGCAAGGAAGCTAGGGAATTATAGCATTATATCCCTGGGGGACAGAGTCCCCCATTGCACGTGATGGAAGGACAAACTGGCCCAGAAATGGCAGAGAGCTGGATAGTAGATGGACCTTGCATTGTGCTGAGCTTGATCTAAAGGGAAGGAGAGAATCAGTCTGAGAAGCTGAAGTGCCTCTCTTGGGGTGGTTTGGATTCACATCAAGGAGGGGCGTCAAGAGGAGGGTGCTGTCCCTGAGCAGGGCCAGCATAGTGGTAGCAACAGCTCCCATCAACAAGCTGGTGACAAAGCTGCCTGTAGCACTGTTCCCAGGCTCCATTCACGAGAGGGGCTGCGTACATCAGCCTGACTTCCATCCAGGGGAGCAGCATGGACCTGCAGCACACTTAGAAGAGAGGTCATAGCCTATGCCTGGGCTTAAAGGGAGCCTCCAGCCAATTAGCAGCAGGTGGGGACTCACCTGAGGTCAGCTGGTGCCCCCCATGGCCCTGACAACCTCGCCGGCCCTGGTGTGATCTTAGATAGCCCCCTTGTGTCCTTATTGCTGGGGCTTAGAAGGGCTGAGCAGCTCTCTGGGCATAGAGCAGTCAGACAGCAAAGTGCCTTTCCTCCAAAGTCCTGTTGGGGTGTGCCTGCTCCAGCACACTGATTTGGCTCAGGGGTGCACTTCTGAAACTGATCTCCTGACTTTCCCCACTTTACTGCACTTTGGATTGTGTCCCAAGCTCAGGCTTGGGAGAGCATCAAGTGGATTCCTTTCAGATGAAACCAACTGAATGTGCTCCAGGAATGCACCTCGCACTCCCCAGGCACTGATGGGCGTTCAGGCTACAGCATCAGTTCATGTAGAGTGAAAAAACCCTTGCAAATGTATAGTACATGCAAGGGGTCATTGGATGTGTGGGTCTGCTCCTGCTGTGCTTGTGCACAGCTGTCAGAGTCCAAACCTTCTGAAGTTTCCCCTTCCATAACATTTCTCCCAAGTTGCTCATGGATTGGAGTTTGTCTTTTGAAACCTCCTCACTAGGCAGCAGAAGGACAGTGCCTGTGTGCCTCCAGTCCCCACGCACTTCACTGCCTTTCGCTCCCCCAGGCCCCAAGAACAAAAAGCAGAGATGTGCTTGATGGGCTGCTTCGCTGTCCCACCCCCATTAGGTGTGCCTTGAGCTGCAGGCATGGAATATTCTGAGGAAATACTTTCTGCTGTCCCTGGGGGTGTTTGAAACACACAGAGAATTGGTGCTGAGCGGCATGGTTTAGCACCAGACTCGGTGGAGCTAGAGAATGCTTGAACTCGATGATCTTAAAGGTCATTTCAAACCCAAATGATTCTATGACTCCGTGAAAAAGTGGAATGCTGCCTCACGACCTCATGGGGCCAAGTGACTCCAGGAGCCGCTAGATGGCGACTGCTGCTCGTGGATCCCCGCAGCAGCGGGACGGGGTTTCACCAGCAGCGTGGGCTAGTTCCTAAAGCCTGGGCTGGTTTGATGAATGAAGGGCTGCCCCCCGGCTGCCATCCTCCCCCCGGCTCCTCCCTGCTGCCTCCAGCCCCCAGGTGCCGCGGATTTGTTGAGGACAAGGCGCTGGAGGCTGCTGGGCTGGCAGCGGCTGGTCGCGGCTGAGATCCTGCAGGCTCCTCCAGGCTCCTCGGCTGGTGAGTAGCTGAGCTGGGTTTAGCGGTGGCTGAGCTGGGTTTAGCGGTGGCTGAGCTGGGTTTAATTGTGACTGAGCTGGGTTTAGTTGTGGCTGAGCCGGGTTTGGCGGTGGTTGAGCTGGGCAGCCCGGGCTGGGCTCGGCTGCCTCGGTTCTCTCCTCTGGGGTGGCATTCCCAAGGGGAGCAGCTGAGCCCGGGGAAGCTGAGCCGGGGCTCACCCTGATGTAAACTTGTCTGTTTTTACGATCTGCTTCACTGGGTTTGATATTGGTGTGCAGAGTGATTCGTCTTTTCCCGGCTCCTACAGAGAGAGCAGAGCTTATTCTGCCGTGGCACACAACACAAAGTTTGTGGTGATAATCTTAGATAGATGCACAGAATTTGTATCCAGGAGGTTTTATTGCTGTGGAAAAGCTCTCTGTCTCCAGAGAGGGTTTTTTTCTGAGGCTTCTTGACCCTGACCCAAAGCTCTGCTTTGCTGCTAAGGTTTAGCAGCCCAAAAGCCCACACTGGGCAGATTTTTCACTAAACTCTCAGCCCATGCTGGGCTTCCATGGCTCAAAGACAGCTTTGTAGGATTTTGTATCATTTACCACCAAGCAGTTGTGACAACCTTGGTCCAAGAAGAAAAACTCATCCTGCCTGGTCTGGGGGGAATTGTTCCCAGCTCATGCTGCATGAAATCTGTCAGGGGAGGCTCAGCCTCCCTCTGCAAAGCCTCAGCTCTCAGAAACCCTGGGACAAATGATATATCAGGAAAGGAAACAGAGCCTGAGAAAAGCCGGGTGCTCTCCAAAGGAGTCCTTTAACTAATGACCCTTCTGCTTGGAAGCATTGCAGAGCCTGGGGATGGATGGATGGGAGCTGGGAGCCCCACATGCCTCCAGTGTCCTGGAAGCTATGGGTGGATGTTTGGGTGAGATGGGATTGTGAGATTTGGGGTGAGGGCAGGAGGAAGGAGACTGAATCTTTCTTTCTGTCATCTAGAAACAAATATTGAAGCACTTGATGAACTTAATTTAAGACAAACCCAATTATTTCTCCTATCCTTGAAAGAAGAGCACCTCTGGCAGGAATTACAGCTCTTGAAAATGTGGGGCAATCCTACAGGGCAACAGGGCCAAGGGATGCACTCTGCTGGGGATCATCCACGGGTATCTCACGGGCAGGGTGGAGCTGGGCCTGGGCGAGGAGCTCTGAGTCCTGGGCTGGTGCCACAGTTGTGTTTTGTTAAGCTGTTTATTGCCCAGAAAGAACCTACTCTGTTAATCCAGCTGCTGAGCACTGCCACAAAATTGCTGCTGAACTGGAAAGCCACAGTTTTCCATGAGCTCCCTGCTTGGGGGAGGAGAGGAAAGTGCTCTGGGAGCTTTGCTCCCAGATCTGCGGCTCTCCTGCACACATGCCGGCCACGCGACCCATGCACAAGCTACGGGGAGCTTTCTCTGTGCCAAGTGGAGTGTGTCCCAGCTTTCTGCTGGCCAAACCTCCTACAGCCCTCAAAGGGAGGGGGTTTGGCAGCCCCAGTGGGTCACTGATTTGACATGATGGGTTGCTGTAACGTATAGATCCCTCCTGCTAAGTTAACGAATGGAGCATGGCAGAGACACAAGCACCCTCATGATTTATGAGCTGGGGATGGGGAAGTCAATTGGAAAGCGAAGGCAGAGATATCAGCTCCATAAGAAATATGGGAAGAATTCATCCCTAATCTAATCTCACCAAATTCCACAAGGATGCAAGACAGAGATCATTTGCTGCAGTTCCTTGTGCCGAGATTTAAACAGGAAGCCCCTGAGGATGTTAGTTGCTCTCCCAGATACCAATGTGCTTGTGTGTGGAGGCCACAGAGCCATGCCATGCTCCTGGACATTTGGGCTGGCTGGACAAGAGGTGATGCCAGGCTGCAGGGCTGCCAAGCAGTGCTCAGCTCAAGCAGGAGCCAAGGCCAGGGTCCTCAGCAGGACCCACTGCTAACCATGCTCTTTGCCAAGTCCTTGAGCCAGTGGGGCTGGCACATGTTACCACCAGTGAGGATTTCTGGCTGCCTCGCTCTCTGCTGTGCTCCAGTGACACCCTCTCAGGAGCTGTTTACAGTAAGGATAAAGATTTATTGTAAACCTTGGCTCCTGGGCTCTCTGAGCTGCCTCTTCCTCCAAGTTTGGTCTATCCCTGCTCCAGCTGGGATTACAGTGAGAGGCAGTTCCAGGAGCAGGGGGTAATGAGGTCTTTGAAGTCACTCACTTGTGCAGTGGCAAACCTGGTGTGGAGAGCAGACAGAGAGATCAGTCATTCCTAGGTGCCAGCAAGGCCAGGGTAACTGGTGAATGGGAGGACATACCCAGCCTCACCTGCCCTCTTTGAGCAGCCCTCCTCTGGGCAGAAGTCTATTCTGGGGAGATCTGCTCCACCCTGCTTGGGGTGACACCCTGCTGAGGAGAACAGGCTGCAGCAGGAGAGGGGACCTGTTTGGGATTGAGTCCCAGCTTTGGTCCTCTCCGTTCCCTGTGAGCCACTCATTACCTCCCCACCTACTTCTCACCTCTGCCCTGCTCACAGGAGGCTGCTGTACCTTCTCCAAATCTTTTTGTCTGGACAACTGAAGCACAGGGTGGCAAAATGGCCAATGGAAGGTTGCAGAGCTGGGCTCCCTAATGATGGCATTATCTCAAATCCCAGCCATAAAACCCCAGCATCTGCTTGTAGCCAGATGCCAAGGAATGACAGTGATTTTGTGGTGCCCAGGAGGAAGCACTTCCTATTCCTGGCAGAGATAAGCCTTTATTATCCCCTGATGTGGGCACTAGAGGATATTTTGACTCTTCCGTCTCCCTGCTGAGTGACCCCATGTGCTCCTTGTTCCACCCTGGCTCCTCCATACCTACAGCCATGCTCTGTGTGTGCTCTGGGCCAGTGCAGCCAGCTTCACCAGTGGGATGGCAACATTTGGAGAGCAATTGTGGCCAGCATCAGCCCCAGCTGACCTGGGAGCCTGCCCAGGATGTGGTTTCCCTAGAACAATGCAGTCCACAAGCACTCGGCTGTGCAGGGTCATTGTTCTGCTCCCCCACGCTGGCAAGCTGCCACTTATTGTGTGCAGGAACTGTTCTGCCTCTCCCACCAACGAGATCAGGTTTATTTCCCCGTTTTCCAGGAGATCACTGATGTCACCTAATTTGGCCTGAGCACTTTGTAGTGTTGTGGAAAACAGACAGGCTTTTACTTTCAATCTGCCTATTGTCCACCCAGGGAAGAATCAATCTTCCCCCCCCCCCAGCGTGAGCCCCCACACAGGTGAGTGGTGGCAGCTCTGTCACCATCCCCTGAAGCTACAGGCTCACTTGTGCAGGGGCAGTGGTAAAGCCAGGCTTAGCAAGGAGCTGATGGAGAATGAAAAAGATGTTTGGAAGAAGATATGATGCTTGAAGTCAATCCTTGCTCTGCTATGGTTCTGCTTTGGCTGTGGGCAGATCACTTAGCCCACTGTGCCTTGTCTGCCACTGGACTGAGAGCCATGGTGGCCTTTCACAGTTGGATGCTGTGCAGATGAGTACATGAAGATGCTGAGCACCTCACTTATGAGGAGGGGCTGAGAGACCTGGAGCTGTTTAGCCTGGAGTGGAGCAGATTAAGAGAGGATCTTCTCAATGCTAATCTATAGCTATGGGGTGGGGGGGGAGGAAGATGGGGCCAGCCTCTTTTCAGTGGTGCCCAGTGATAGGACAAGGGACAACAGGCACAAACTGGAACAAAGGAGGTTCTATGTGAACACAAAGGAAAACTTCTTTGCTGTGAGGGTGCTGGAGCCCTGGAGGAGGCTGCCCAGAGAGGTTGTGGAGTCTCCCTCTCCAGAGAGATTCCAAATCTGCCTGGAGATTGTGATCCTGGGCAACCTGCTGTGGTGACCCTGCTTTAGCTGGGGTGGTTGGACCATCCTGTAATTCTGTGACTGAGAGGCTTTCATGTGAAATAGGGGCTGGACAGAAAGGATGTGTCCTGGGAGCAGGGCCTGTGTGGTGGTGGCTGCTGTGCTTGCTGGCTGGAGACCCTGGTGTAGGGAGTTGTACTGTGAGGAGGTGACCATCTGCTGGGCTGGGTGATCTCTGCTTTGTCCAGCCAGGTAAGTGACTGCAGCAAGGCAAGCTCTCTGCTTAGAGCACACTGCTGCTGCTACAAGTCACCCTGAGTGCCCCCTCACAAAAGCTACAGCAGCCAGTGGTACTGACCTGCCCCAACCCCTGACAGATGTGCCTTCATCTTCAGCTCAGCCCGGGGCTGACCTTGTGTCTCCTGGGGAAGAAAGAATGAGCAGCCAGCTGGGGTGAGCAGCCTGGCGTCCATACGTAGCGTCTCTGCTCGTTACTGATCCTTGGGAATACCCTGCACAGAGGCTGCTGCTGGGCCAGCTCCCGCAGTCCTTGCTCCGGACACCTCCCTTTGCCACAGCAGAGCTGCCGGGGTGGGGACCGCGAGGTGGCTCAGCCCCTCGGGAGTGCACAGCCGGGCAGCGCCTCGGCCGCTGGCTCTGGCATCCCGCGGCCAGGGCAAAGGGCAGCCTGCTGAGGGGGCTGCCGGAGCGTGGTGCTCTGCAGGGGTCCGAGCTATGCGAGCTCAGCCCCAGGCCAAGCTGTAATTGCCAGGAGCCCAGCCAAGAGGCTCCGAGAAGCAGATAATAGTGCAGGCACCTCCGTCCTCATTAAAATACTTTCCCCGGCAAAGCCCCCGCGCCTGCCCAGCCTGTTCCAATTAGCCGGAGAGCAGAGAGCGGGGCTCCCGGTGATGAAAAGAAAACACTGCCCAGCTTCCGAGTGTCGGGGGAGGCGGGTGGCTGCGGCTGGGACAGAGAGAGGCCCTGGGAGCCCAGCCGGCAGCCGTGTGGCTGGCTGGCGATGCTGAGGCAGAGGACCTGGGTCGCTGGGCAGGGGGCAGGTGCTGCACAGCCCCTGCCCCAGCTCCTGCCCCAGCTCCTGCCTCAAATGGCCTTGTGGTTCTTGCTGGGGAAATGCAGACAAGCCAGCAGCTTCCAGAGAGGTGCTGAGCATCCCTGAGCTGGTGGTGAAGGGTCTAGAGCAATGTCTTGTGAGAAGTGGCTGAGGGAACTGAGGTTGTTCAGCCTGGGGACCAGGAGGCTGAGACCTTCTCATTCTCTCAAAGGAGGTTGGATCCAGGTGTGGGCTGGTCTCTTCTCCCAAGTAACAAGCAGTAGGACAAGAGGAAATAGCCTCAAATTGTGCCAGGGGAGGTTTAGGTTGGATATCAGGGAAAATCTCTTCACTGAAAGGGCTGTCAAGCCCTGGAACAGACTGCCAACAGATGTGGAGTCACCATCCTTGGAGGTAGTTGAAAGATGTGTGATGTGGTGCTAAGGGACATGGGTCAGTGGTGAGTTAGCAGTGCTGAGTTAACAGTTGGATTCAATGATCTTAAAGATCTTTTCCAACCTAAAGGATTCAGCAATTCTATAAAAACCCTTGGTGTCAGTCAGCCTCTCTCCACAGCAGAGGCTTTTCAGACAGCCTGGGGCAAGGAGCAGCAGCAAACCTGACCCTGGCTACAGTCCCTGCTGACTCCTGGCCCTGGAGCCCCTGCCAGGTTTTAGTACGTGCATGATTCACCCAGACCCAGGCTGGAAAGTCTGAAGCCCAGAAAACAGCTCCTGCTCAGGGCAGAGCTCCCTGAGCCTCCCTAGGGCTGTGTGGAATGTCAGGCCATGTGGTGGACAGGTGACAAGGGTGGGTTTCAGCCGTCGGGTGACATCGTGGTATAAATGGCTCTGAGGAATGCGGCACTGGCTCTGGGGATGCCAGAGGCTTTGGGGAGCTGTCCTGGCAGGGCAGTGGGCAGTGCAGAGCTGCCTCACTACCTTATTTGGGTACTTTTGCTCTAAAACAAGGTCAGAGGGTGGTAAGCACCTTCCTAAACCTGAGAGAATTTTGGGCTTTTCAATTGCATGAGGAGGAAGCTGGGGGCTTCACCACGCCAAGTCGATCCAGGGTTTAACACAGATGGACTTTAATACTCTGAGCTGGTTCTGGCTGGGCTAACATGAGCTGTACAGCTACTGCCCAGCATGAGACACAACTATTCCACATCTGTCCCACCTCCCTGACCCTCCTTTGTGTCTGGGAGGAGCCCAGCCTTCTTCCTCTCAATTTGCCTCTGTCCCACTGCCAGTTGGCATCTTGATGTGGTTTGCCCCTTCTGGGAGCCATGGCTTGGGCAGCATCCCCCAACCTGAGCTGGGGCTTGATGGCAGGCCTTAACACTGCTCTGTGGGGTACATGCAGCAGAACAGTGAGAGCAGAGGTGGGGCAGTGTGGTGCTAGTATGGCAAGAAGGAAGCTGGGGGGTGCTCTGAGTCCCAGGTGTCCCTGGCCTGCTGAAGCCATCCACGAGCTGTATTTGCCCAGGCTCAGTGGTGGTGGCACTGGAATCTGCTGGTACCCTGAAGGCATTTTAGGTGAGAGGAGATTCAAAAGGTGCAACTGTGCTGTGTCTCCATCCAGCTTTCTCTGCACATTCATTAGGCTTACAACCTCTCTGGTGCTGGATGCCTTTGGGGTGACTCAGCAGCAGGAGCAGTGGGCATTACTCAACTGGCACTATCTGGCTTGAGCAGCACATTCAAGAACACCAAAAAGCCCTGAGGGACCTGCTGCCTGAAAGCACAGGCCTGTCCAATCCATCACCATGCCCACCACGGCTCACATCACCATGCAGTGAGACAAGCCCCTCTGCTGGGCCACGCTCCCAGCCCAACCCCTAGAGCCAAGCCAGAGCAAGCTTCACATCTCTCTCTCAGTAGCCATGGAAAGGTAGATACTGAGACAGCAGCAGCCTGAGAAAGGGATTAGCAGGATGTTAAATGAAACCAGCTCCTTATCCCTTCATAAACAGTTTATTAACATCCTAGCCTGCATTGGGCTTGGTAATTCTCCATTTCAAAGGATGAAGACCCAGCCAGAGTGTGCCTTAGGCTTCAGGGAGCAAACACTGTTAGAAGAGATGCTGGATTCCTTCCAAACATAAAAGTTTACCCCCAACAAAGATCTGGAGCTGAGCCTGGCTGCCACCTACCAAGGTCCCCAGCAGCAAGGAACCTTCTGTCTACAGAGAAGGGCAGAGGCAGGTGGGCTCTGCTGGACCCAGGGCAGTGCTGATGGGGATTCACAGCCCAGGATGGACACCGCCTTGTCTGTGGAACAGGCTGGGGGGAAAAAACAGCTGCAGAGCTGAAGGTCTGTGTGTGTGTTTGTGTGTGTGTGTCTGTGTGTGTGTGTTGGCACAGCTGGCATGTGCTAAATGTGACACCCCAGGCCTGAGGGACCAGGAATGTTTGTACATCAGCACATGTGAGATGTGAAAAAGAGGACAAAGCACTCCCTCCCCCACCTCCAGTATCACCTATCAGCAAAGAACCCGCCGCGCCTGGCAGGGGTGATGTGCCAGAGGCAGTGCCAGCAGCAGCTGGGATCATTCCTCCTCACTCAGGGTGCCTGGTACACTTCAGCAGCAATGGGTGGCAGAGAAGAGGGATCTGGGGTTAATTGTGATCGTGGGCTTTAATCTCTGGAGGTGGGAGCGTAGGAAGCTGTCTGGAGATGTCCTGGCTGGCAGAGAGCCTGCTGGCCAGCCTGGCTGGGTGATGGCAGGGAACATGGGCAAGGCTTGAGCAGCCTCAGCCCCACTCTGCTAGTGAACAATTCTTCCTTTCAAACTCCCTGAAGTCTGCTCCCCTCTCCATCTCCAGGGCTCTGTGTGTGACCTGTGTTACTGAGGGACTCACTGAAACCCTGCCCTTCCTGCCATTTTGCAGGGCACACGTGGTGCCCTGGTGCCACCCGAGCTCTGGCCCTGGCTTTTGAGGTCCCAATTTGTGTCATGCTGCAAGAGCGTCCCCCTCCCACAAACGGCTCAGCACCACAGGCTTTCCCTGCCTCTTGGTCCTGCGTTGGCCAGGCAGCTCTGGGGGAAGGCAGGGGGGAGCTGAGGGCTGGCTGTGTCCTCCTGCTGGAGAAGGACGACAGCTGCCTCTCCTTGCAGCTGCCGGGGCATCCATCATCCTGCGGAGCTGGAGAGGAGCAGCGAAAGCCCGGGGCTGAGCAGGGAGGGATTCTGTGTCGGTGAGGGCAAGAAAGGGGACAGGCAGCACTTTGGAAAGAGGGACAGTCGGGGGCAGGGGAGCAGACAGATGTGCACGACCACCAGCTCCGGCTGTGCGCGATCCCTGTACACGTGGCCCTGTGACTGCATGGCACAGAGCATGCAGCGGCTGCCCCAGCCACCTGCAGATGTGGGGGCAGGAATGGGCACCCAGGCTGAGCCGTGGGAAGGAGCAGGAGAGGAGGGCATCCCCTGGTGGCAGGGCAGGGGTGTTCTGTCTACTGGACCTCCTGGCATGGCTTTGCCCATCAGTCTTGGTGAGGGTGAGAATTCTTTGTCCCCAGAGTGGCCAAGTGGTACCTGCCCTCCCGGGCAGAGCAAAGACCACCCACACCCAGGGCTTCTGTGTGGGGAGGCAGAAGGGTTTCAAGAGCATGGGGCTTGCGTCTGGGAGCCAGGGCTTGGCTGCTGGGAAGCCTTGGGCAGCACCAGACCCATGGAGGAGTCTCAGGAGCTTTGGGTAGCACCAGCCTCCTGGAGGGGGTCTCATCTCCCTAAATCTCTCTTCTCTCTCACCCGAACTCTGGCACAGTGTTTTCATGCACCCCCAGGAAGGTCACTGTAGCTGAATGCTGACATGGGGTGCAGCCACTTTTCTCCCCATCCCACCTCCTCTCTTTGAGGTCCCCCAGCTGCAAGGACCAGTGTTTCACCCCTGCCTACAGCCTGGCCAGCCCCGTGATGTAACTGACCAAGGCACTAGGCTGCAAATGGTGTGTGAGGATTAGCTGGGACACAATCCAGCCTGTGAAGGCACTGGGGCACGTGTTGGGCTTTGCTGGGCAGGGTGGCAGTGCAGGGAGCTACTCTTAGTGCCGCAGGGCCTCTGGAGAGCTCAAGTTCCGCAGCTCTTCCCTCTCGGGAGGTGATGCATAGCCAGATAAATCCACAGCCAGGGCCCTTCCCCCTCGGAAACTGAGGCTGTTCCATGCTGGTCATGGCATCAAACAGGCGCTGCCAGCAGGAAATCAGTGCTTTCATGGATAGCCACTACCCTCCCATCCCCTGTGTCTCGGACAGGAGGGGTTTGTCTTCTCCCTGTGCTGCTCTGTCGCCAGCCAGGGGCTGTGTTTTCAAAGCAAAAACCCAGCACCATGCTGTGAAGTGTGACTGTACAGGACAGCCTACAGCCCTACACCCGCTGGGCTGCCGCAGGTCACCAGCGGAA
Organism: Melanerpes formicivorus; assembly: GCF_026170545.1. Classification (NCBI taxonomy): domain Eukaryota; kingdom Metazoa; phylum Chordata; class Aves; order Piciformes; family Picidae; genus Melanerpes; species Melanerpes formicivorus. The sequence continues at coordinate 2,206,743 of NW_027142390.1, forward strand.
GGGCAGGGTCAGGAGAGCACAGGGTGACCACTGCAACCAGGGCATTGCTGGACTGCTGGCACACAGTGTCAGTGTCATGGTGTGCCACGGTGTCACCACCTGTGCCACCTACACCAAGGCACTCCTAGTGACTGCCAGGCCCCTAAAGCAGGGCTTCCACCACCCACATCCCACCCTAGACCCCACGGTGCCTGGAGGATGGAATCTTCACCCCTGGACAGCCCTTTGCTCAGCAGCCTGCCCTCATCAGGCACTTCCCTCTCCAAACTGAGATAGAAATAGCTGCAGCTCGGGACAGTTGATTATTTCAAGCTGTCGGGAGTGTTTAATTTAAGCCTGGATTCATCATCCCCAGCTTGTTTCCATCCACCAGGCACCCTGCTCCCCCTTGCAGTGTAAACTCTGCTGCTGCTGAGCTCTTCACCTCCAGGCAGATCTGGGCAGAGGTTTACAGGCAGGGGACGTGACCCTGCCACGTGTTTCCCCAGTGCGTCCCTGCTCTGACTGGCACAGCGAGGGCTGCCCCACACCAGGGGCTGTGGGCACAGCCAGACTGGGAGCTGCTGCTGGGATCCTGGCAGTGTGTCGGGAGTCAGGCCGAGTCCCCCACCGCTGCCTGCCCACCATGAGGGGGAACCATCGAAGTCTTGGTAAAAGAATGTGATAGAGGGCAAACTATTCTTACTGGGAGGTTCCTCCAACAGTTTAACTTTTCCTTGTCTACTTTGAGCCCCTCACCTTTTGTGAACCTGCACCCAGCTCCTCCTGTGTGTGGCTGTAACTCCTGTCACCATCAAACCTGCCTTTTGCACCCCAGGGCAAGGAGACCAAGTGCTGGTATAATATGTATAGGGATGGGAGTGTGTACACCTGCCCTGCTGCCCTGGCCCCTGCCACAGGCATGTGGAGCATCCCCATGGCCATGCATGAACGTGTCCCTAAGGCAGGAGCTGTGCCCTGCCTGCCATCCAGAGAATCCCAGCCCACTGTGGCATCCTCCTGATCCCTGGGTCATGAGAAGTTCCTCCCAGGGGTGGCTTACCCCAAACCTAAGCCTAGCACAGGCCCTGCTCCATTTATAGAAAGCTGCAATTAGAGGCCAGCGTTTTCCTGAGTCTCTCAGCAACAAAATGCACATTGGCACAGAAAATAACACACCCCCTGCCCCTTGTCTGATCCCTGGGATAGCAGTGCTTGCTCACAGCATGGCCACAGGTCAGCAGGACAGGTCTGGAGAACTCCAAACCACACAGCTGAGCATAGGGAAGAGCTGAAATTGCTGGCACACCACTGGCACAGGAAAGCCACTCTGCAACTCTGCCTGCTGTGAGGGGAACAAAGGCAGCACTGGCTATTAGCTGGTCCCCAGCTTGGCTGGTGGATTCCAGCCTGGGACCTCTGCTCTCTGTGAGCAGTAGGTCATGCAATGGGGACTTCAAATAGCTAACCCCATGGGTTTTGTGGGTTTTTCCCTAGGCAGTGGCTGACCTGCTGAAAAGTCTGCTCAGGAAAGGAGTAGATGGGTGAAAGGGTCAAACACAGGGCTACCAGGATGATGAAGGGGCTGGAGCACTGCCCTATGAAACCTGGGGCTTTTTAGTCTGGAGAAGAGAAGACTGAGAGGGGATTTAATAAATGTTTATAAATATCTGAGACCTGGGGGCCAAGAGGGAGGGGTCAGGCTCTGCTCAGTTCCACTCTGTGATACGACTAGGGGTGATGGATGTGAGCTACAGCACAGGAGGTTCCACCTCACCATGAGGAGGAACTTCTGTACTGTGAGGGTCATAGAGCACTGGAACAGGCTGCCCAGAGAGGTTGTGGAGTCTCCTTCTCTGGAGACTTTCAAGACCCATCTGGATGTGTTCCTGTGTGACCTGTGCTAGATTCTGTGGCCCTGCTCTGGCAGGGGCTTGGACTCGATGATCTCTGGAGGTCCCTTCCAAACCCTAATGTCCTGTGAGAAAACAGCCCCAGATTGAAGAAGACAGAAAATGGCATAGCTGCTACCCTGAGGTCACATCCAGGTCCCAGGATGGTACCTGGGGTGAGTGAAGGCTCTGGAGTACAGCAGGTTGTGCAGGCCAGGGCAAGAGCAAGGCAGCAGCCAGGGCACAGAACAGGCTGAAAAGCAGCTTTGCCGAGGGGCTGCTCCCCAGCCCAGCCACCAACTACTGAGAGGAGAGAAACTCCAAATCCACAAGTGTGAAGCTTCCTCCCAAAGCAGAGCTGAGTGCTCTTTCTTGAGGAAGGCAGAGCCCAAGGCAGCTGGGAAGACTTGACTATCCCATCCTTTTGACAGCCCTTCACCAGATGCCAGAAACCACTGGCCAGGAATGTGTCCAAAAGCTCATTTCAGATCTCTCAGCCATGGGACTGGAAGAATTTAATCTGCAGCAAGAGGGAGGGGGAGTTAGTCAGAGCTGCCACTTAGGGATCACAACATTTATAAGCAGGGAAAAGCTTCTCAGTTGCCTGAAGGAATTGCTAAGGACTCTCAGAGCAGCCCTACTCCCCATGGGAGGGTTGGGAGCCAGCAAACAAGGCTGTGAAACCCTGTAGGGCTTGGAGGGAATGTAAATGTGAGAGCGCTTGCAGCATCCTGCAGCCAAGGGATGCTGGTGGCCTCGGGGAGCTCTGTAGTAATAAGGCAATTTGCAGAGCTAATGGCCAGAAGGATGTGTAGTGTGAACACCCAGCCACAGCTGAAGGGGGTCACAGAAGTGGCATTTATGGCCAGTGCTCCAAAACATTCATTCCCTCTTGACTAAGAGGGACAAGATCTAACCCTAGAATGAGATGAGTATTAGGGATTCCTCACCAGGATCTGGACAAGCACTGGGGTCTGAGCAGGTATTCAGCAGAGGATACCAAATCCCTGAGACCCTGATGAAGGGTGTACTACTTCCTAAGCACTCCTCACCTCTTCCTTCACATCAGTCACTGCCAGAATGTTCAAATCCAAGTGTTTCCTGAGCACCATGTGCTGTGGGCACACCAGCACTACACCACATTTGCCCCCTGGGCAGGCTGTAATAGCTGCTCTTCTGAAGTCCCTGGACATGAAATACACTGGAGCTTCTGGGGGGCAGCCAGCTCCCAGAGGTGGAGGGTGCAGTGTCACAGCAGGGATCAGCACGGTTCATGGCAATGGAGATATTGGATGGGGCTTTGAACAACCCAATCTAATGGAAGGTGGGCAAACCTCCTTCATGGCAAGGGATTTGGGACTAGAGGATCTTGAAGATCTCATCTGACCCAAACCTTGTTATAATTCCATGACTCTGTTCAGACATCCTCCTTACCCTACCAGAACCACCACTGACTGCTCAGGCTGTAAGGACAGCCCAGCCAGCAAGACAACCACAGCCTTGGGCTCCCAATTCTCTCCCAGCCCAGCCAGTTTGAGCTGCATGAGCTCCACAAGCTCAAGAGAAGCTCTGTCTCCCTCCAAGACCACACTCCTCAGGGATGGGTGGGCCCAGGATCCCTGGCAGTTTGCAGGTGCTCTGCCCAGATAACCGTGGGTGAGGTGCTTGCGATGGGTGCTGCAGTGTCCCAGGCTGTGCCTTGCCAGCCTAGCATGCCAAGCTCACTGGGATGTGACCTTCCCTTGCAGCAGCCTGCCCAGCAGCCCTGGCTCATTTTGCAGTGCTGGGGGTGTGCAAGGGGCTGGCCTTTTACTCTTGGAGTCTTCTCTGCACCAAGCAGCTGTTCTAAAGTCTTCTAGAGGACGAGCTGTCACTTGCTATCTCTTGAGCCCCCTCCCCAGCTGTGGGCCCAGGGGTCCCGACGCACACATAGACCACCACAGTGCAGCCCTCCCCATTTCTGCTTGCAGCTGGCAGTGGAGGTGAGAACTCATCGCTGGACCATGGTACTGTGAGGCTGAGCTGTCCCTTCTCCACTACTAAGTGACAGGATGCCCCTTGCTGCACTTCTCTTCTGCCTCCTTCTCCAGCAGCCAGGCAGCGGCAAGGCATGGAAGCAGCATGCCCCTCGCCTTCGTCTCGCCTACAAAGGTAAGGGTGGATTTCTCTGGGATCTGCACCTTGCTTGGGAGGGTTAGGAGAGGGTCCTACAGACAGGGAGTGAAGGGGTGGCCAGGGCTCCAGGGAGGCAAGCAGTAGGCCTGGAGCTGTGGCTGCAATATCTCCATGTGTTTGGTTCTGGGGATGGTTCACAAAGGCAGCTCCAGGCATGGCTCCTGAGGGTGCTGCATTGATACTGCTGGCACAAGGAAAAGGGCTGAGCAGGGAACACCCTGCCTTGTCCTGTGCAACACTTGGACCAGAAGGGTTGTCTCCTTCTGCTCAGACTCATTCTGGGCATCCTGCAGTGTGTCTGGGGCTGGAACTGACTTGGTCAGTCCCAGGTTAACACCCTGTCTTCATGCTGACAGTACAATGCCAGGCAGTGCTGCTGGCCCCTTCCCCTGTCTCACATCAACAGATCATTTCCCTTTCACCCTGCATCTGTTTTGTCTGTTTAGTTAGGATTTCTTCAGTTTGCTCTTCTTGTGCCTGATGCAAAGTGGGACCTGCTCTTGGTGAGCTGAAGATGCACCAAGAGCAGACTGACAGGTAGCACAGGACACAGCCCAGCAGAGAAGAGCAAAAAGGCAGCTTCCAGGGAAAGGGTCTGCAGAGGAATGACCTGAACAGTTAGAGCAGTTAGAGCAGAGCCCTGTTTGGCTGGCAGCTGGTCACCCTGTCATGGCCCTGCAGCACGGACATGGCCAATTTATCTGCTTTCAGCTTCTGCTGTGTGAAGCTGAGCAAGCTGCTTTGAAGGAAGGGCAGCTCAGAACATCCCCAGTGCTGCTCTGGCCACTCTGGCCAACTGGGCAGGGCTCAGCCAGCTCTCCTCCACAGTGGTGATGTAGCAGCACAGCTCCCCATGGGCATCACGCTCTGGGGCCATCCTCTTGGTCTGTTCCACCACTCTGGGCAGCTTCTCTGTAGGTGGGGATAGCTAGCAAGGTGAAAGATGCCCCCAGCTTGTGGCTAGAGAGGGCTGGACCTCTCAGGAGTGCGAGATATCCCTGTGGGAAGATGGCCTCACTAAGAGCCCAGCTCAGAAAGACTCTGAAGGGTCTGCCTTTCCGTGGAGCCCGAGTAGGCAGAGCAGGGCTGTTGGGGCAGCAGGAACACAGAGGGACTGCTGACTTCAAAGACCTACAGTGTGCTGGGGCCAGGCATGCCAAAAGCCCTCAAGCCTTGGGCAGAGGCAGAAAAGGAAGCTCCCAGCATCAGGAGGGCTCAAGGACGACGTGAACAATGGCAGGGGATGTGACTCATGGACAGCACGGGCCAGGTTCAAGGACACAATGCCTTGAGAAGTTTAGGTTTAAAAACCCCTAGGAAAAAGAAATAAATAAATAAAAGGAGGCCTTTGAGAGTCCATCCTTGGGACCAGCCCCGCCCTCACATCCCAGCAGGGGGGCGGCAGGCAGGGCCTCGATGGGGCCGGGGGCAGGAGATGCAAGCAGGCTTGGAGGAGGAAATGACAGCACCGAAGGCTGGGAGAGCAAAGGAAGGATGGGGCAGGGGGCACAGGGCCAGGAACAACAGCAGCGGCTCCCAGCCAGGTTTGTGATGGCACGGCGGCGGCGGCGGCTCTGCCAGAGGCGGCTCTGCCAGAGGCAGCCTGCGGGTGAGCTGGGTCAGGCCAGGTCAGCCTCATGCTGCCTTCTGATGCCACGGAGCGCTGCAGCTGTGCAGTAAAACCACGGCAGCCTCCCAGCTCCCTGCTCTATGAGACCCCAGGGTAGCACACTTAGGGGTTGGCAAATGGGTCTCCTGCCAGCCTTTGATCAGCAGCCAGCCCAGCTGGGCGGGACCTGGAAACCATCACCGTGCAGCATGTGCTCGGTAGGCCAGGAGGCTGGTGCGTCTCTGGCTATCGGCACCAAAACCTGCGCTGGCACGTCCCTTATCAGCCAAATGCAGCGGGGGGCTGGAGTATGCCTGAGCACCAAGCTTGCCCTGGACTTCAGGGATCTCCTCCGTGGTGTGCTCTGCTGGGGGAAGGGGAGAGGACAGCCCTCTGCACAGCCGGGCTGTGACCCCAGGAAGCCCAGGGTCACCCTGCACTGAGGATGCCTCAGCTAAGAGGCAGGGGGAGGTGATGGATGGGACAAGGTGGTTGCAGTGGTCCCGACAATGAAGACAAACACCGTGGCCTTGGGAGATAATGAGCACAAAGGAGAGGATGTTTCCCGGGGCTCACCCAGCATTTTAGCCATCCTGCAGCTGCTGCAGGCACTGCATGGTTCCCTGCCTCCACGGCCAGGGTTTGGATCCAATGCCATGTGCACACAGCTGGACTGGGAGGAGAAGAGGCTGACTTGTGAGTGGCAGCTTCCTGCCCACAGGGTATGGGTCTGCAGCATTCAATGTCCCCTTGGTGAGGGAGTGAACTGTGCCACCGAGTCAGGCTTGGACCCTCATTGCCATTAACCCTGCCAGAGGTCTCATGGTGCAAGTGAGGGCAATGACTCCTTCCTGGGTCTTCCTACATGCAGCCACAGCCCCAGGGAAGGATTCTCCATCATCCTGCCTGATCTTGTCCTCAAGTGCAGGGCCAGGGCAGGTCAGAGGATGACCAACAAGTGATATTCCTTGGAACTAGCCTTGTCTCCACTCTGCTTAATTACACCCATGTACTTACTGGATGAACTCTGGACCTTCTGTGCTGCCCCAGCTCAATTCCCCAGTGTCCTGCCTGATGTGTCCCACCGCAGGGGGACACTGCCCCAGGCAGGTCCCAGGAGCACTAGCAGATACAGGAAGGGGGGGGGGGGGTGATGCACAGCAGCCCACTGCAGACTCCTCAGTGATAATGGCTTGCAGGCAGGGACAGGAATTCAGCTGTTAATCCCATTCAGACGGTGGGAAATGGCCTGGAAATCTGCTCCCTCCTATCCAGGGCATCCAGATGAGAGCCCTTGGGCACTGAAGGGTAAGAGGGCTCAATTGGGGCTGTGGACAAGTGCTGTGGGAGCAGGAGGAGGCCAGGATCTCCCTGACACAGCTGGAAGCTGCTTCTGGCAGAGGAGGATTTGCATCCCACAGTAGCTGGAGCTCCCGTGGAGCTCTGACCCAGGAGGAAGGGGAGAAGGAAGTGATAGGTGGGAGCAAGCATGGCATGGATCTGGGCAGGGGCCCTGGCTGCTGCCTGTGGCCCAGCAGGGCTTTCCCCTGCCGGGATGAGCGACGTCAGTGCCGTTTCCAGCTTGCAGGCACTGGCCCTGCTTCCCCTCTGCCCTGGAAATGGGGTGGAAGGAAGAGAGACACAACCTCCTGTGTCTGTGGGTCCTCTTTGATGGGAGCCATGCCCCTGCCCACGTACACCCCACCTGCACCCGCGGCTGCACGTCTACCACCGGCTGCCTCTGACTGCTTCCTTCCCTCGGTTCCTGACGCACTGCTTCAATCCACACTGTCTGGGGCAATTTCTCAGCTTGGATCTTGCAGATCACCTCAAGTTTCCAGCTGCACTCCACCTCCCTCCAGTCCCCATCTCCCCTTCCCACAGCCCTATTTCTTTGTCTTTCCCTCCACAGCATCAAAGCCAGGAGCAGCTGTGACAGCGCAGCCAGGCTTCACCCTGTCCCTAGCTAGATCCCACCACTGTGGAAGAGGAAAGCAGTGTTGTTTGATTTCTGGAAGCTCTAGGGCTTGCCTTGGTGCTGGTCTCCCCTGCCTTGATCCCTGGGCAGGCTCTGGCTGGGATGGCAGCTGCTGTGATCCTGTGTCCCACAGGATGCTCACCCCAGCAGCCAGCCTCAAAACCTGGCGCCGCACGTCAAGAACAGATGCAGGCCCCTGGGATGCTGTTTCAGGAGTGGTTAAGCAGAACACAAGAGCTTAATTGTCCTCCTTGCACACTCACATGGCTGCAACTGTGCTGGAGGGGCCATGCTAGCCACCACCAGGCATCTGTGCAGGAGCAGTTCCCGCCAGAAGAGCAGAGCCTTTCCTGCTGCCCTGGCTCCACTCCCCATGGAGCATGCTGGGTCCATGGCACACTTTCCTCCTTGGCAAGGTAGCCCTTCTCTCCAGCAGTGCCAAAGTGGTGATCTTACAGTCCTTTTCTTGAGCCAGTCTAATGCTGTGTTTAGGCTGTTTCAGGATGTAGCAAGAGCTCTGAGCAACTGGATCTGCTTGAAGATGTCCCTGTGCATTGCAGCGGGGGTGGACTGGGTGACTCTCAAAGGTCCCCTCCAACCCACACCAGTCTATGACTCTGTGAAATATGGGATGGTGGCTGCAGGGTCAGCTGGCACCCGGGACATAGCTAAGGACTTCTCTTCCAAGCTCCTCAGGCCAGGGACAGGCCATTCCTCTGTGTCTCTGCACCCATCCTGTGCATGGAGTGAAGCCCAACACTTCACAGACCAAAAGGCTCAGAGGCTGGCAGAGAGGAGTCCAGCCTGGGCTGTCGCAGCTGTGTCTCCATACAGTCTCTCCTTGGAGGGATGCTTTGCCTCAGCAGATAGACTGAATCTTTTTTATAGACACACTCCTTGATCTGAAGCCCAGGGAAATCCTGTTGGGAGTTACAGCAAGCAAGTCTCTTCAGTCCTCGGCCCCTTCCCCATGCTTTTGGGGTATAGACTCTTTGGGGCACTAGGGGTGGTGGTTTGCTACTAAGGCAGTAGCAGGAAATTTGAGTTCCCATGGGGCAGGGGTGGGTGGCCAGAGGTGTCCCAGAGAGGGGGAGCATGGGGTCTCTGGTTGCTTGTTGTGTTGCTCATGGATGGCTTTCTCTTTCTCCCATCTTGTGCTCCTCAGATCTGCTGAAATCCAACAGCTCTCACCTGCTGCTTGCCTCAGGGGACAGGATGGATTTCCAGGCTGTCTTGGTCGATGAAGACAGAGCCTGGCTGATGGTGGGAGCAAAAAACCATGTCTTCCTGCTCCATTTGGACCATCCCAGCAGAGAGCCTGAGAAGGTCAGTGCTGGGAGGAGGGTGTGAGCATGACCCTGGCCAGGCTGGTCTCTTCCTCCCTGGGAGCCGCTCCTTGTTCCAGTGCCGGGGCGTGGAGGTGGTTGTGCTCGAGCTGGGCTCTGACACCACTAGGGACACATTCACACCAGGATGTCTCAATCAGTGGGGTCAACCCATCCCTGGCCCTGTTGAGCCCTGCTGGGACAGGCTGACGCCAGGGAGGGACGGGGCAGCTGGGCCGGGAGACCTGGGTGGACCCCAGGCCTGGGTGGAAGGGTAGTGCCCAGAGTCCTGCTATCACACCTAGCCCCTGCTGCTGCTGCAAGAGCTGCAACAGCCCCAGCAGTGAGTCCACTAATGTCATCCCAAGACATCCTGCTGGCAGGGTGCGCAGCTGGAGCCCAACAAAGGGAAGGCCATTAAAGCACTGCAGCCTGGGTTCCCACGGCCAGCATCCAGGAGAGCCTGCCCAGGGCGTGCCCTGGCCCACCCAGGCTCTGTCCCCACGCCAGGTTTGCTCTCAACCTACTTGGCAGGCTGCCTCCTGAACTTGGCCAGACCCTGGGGAATCAAGGGGGTATCAGACCCATTGCAGAGCAACCCCATGTCCCCATCATATGCCTGAGGCTGGCAGTGCCTTCTGGCCAAGCCCTGCTCCCACCAGTGCCTGTAGGAGCCAGCGGACCCAGGGGGGTGAATGAAAGCAGGGGCTGCATGGGAGGGGTCTGTGTGTTGCAGATTTTCTGGCCAGCCTCCAGGGAGCAGGTGGAGCACTGCCAGCTGGCAGGGAAGAATGTGGAGGTAAGCAGGGCTGGCAGCCCCTGGTAGCCTTTCAGGATTTGCTGTGGGGATTCAACACTCACAGCATCCCAAAAGGAAGCCTTGGAGTCTGCCTGAGATCAGGGTGCTGAGCCAGACAGAGTTAAGCTCAGCTTACTGTCTGCCAGGGGAGGATCTGTCTGGGCTCCCACATCCCAACCACACATACCATGGGGCTGGGTGTGAGTGCTCAGACCTGGGCTCAGCTCACTAACAGACATCTCCCCTTGAGCAGACAGAGTGTGCCAACTTCGTTCGCCTCCTCCAGCCCTTCAACAGGAGCCATGTGTTTGCCTGTGGGACTGGCTCCTACCAGCCTGTCTGTGCCTTCATCCAGCTGGGAGCCAGAAGCAAGGTAAGGGACACCCTGTCCAGCCACATCCCATGGAATCACAGAATAGCTTGAGCTGGAAGAGACCTTAACGATCATCTAGTTCCAACTGCCATAGATAGGGACACCTCCCACTAGGCCAAGTAGCACAGAGCCTCACCCATCCTGGTCTTACACATTTCCAAAGACAAGGTGTCCCCTCCCATTCCAGTGTCTCACCACTCTTGTAGTAAAGTACCCAATGGCCCCATTGCAGAAGGTGGCAAGAGACCCCCAATGCCACGGAGATGGGACTGGGTCCTGGAAGCTCCCTCAATGGACCCACTCAGTGCAGAATTTAGCACACCAGCCTCTGTCTCCACATGCCCAGCTGGTTTCCAGCCTCGTGCTAGGCTGACATCTCCCCTTTGGCCCTGGCAGGGTCCCGGGGCTTCCCACATGCAGTTGGTGACCCACTCCTTGGAATCAGGGCGAGGACGGTGCCCATACAGCCCCCATGAACCCTTCACAGGACTCCTTCTTGGTAAGAGGGAGCTGGGAGCACAGGAGGTGCTGGAAGGTGGGAGTGCTGGGAATGGTCTGTGCTGGGAGGCACTGGCAGTGGTGCCTTCTGCATGTGGCTGTGGTCCTGTGCTGGTGCCTGAGCAGGTGGGAATGAGAAGAGCCACCCCACAGAGCCTGGCTGTGCCCCAGCTCACCCCTTGTGGTTCCTATTCAGAATGGTGAGTGCAGGATGAGATGGAGTGGAACATACACGGGTTATGTGCTGTCACCAGCCTGCCCAGCTCCTAGCAGCAGTGTGAAAGGGCTGGGGGAACTGAGAGCCTGAAACCATACCAGGTCATGTGTCTGGAGAAGGCTCTCAGGCAGGCTGTACCACCTCCACTCTCCTTGAGCCTTCAATGACACAAGGGCATCCTGCCAGTGTGCCTCATCCACTGCACCCCATATCATCCACCCTCCCTCTGCCCCTGCAGGTGGGGAGCTCTATTCGGGCACCTCCAGTGACTTCATGGGCAGCAGTGCTGCCTTCTTCCGGACCTGGGTCCACGGGGCTGAGCAGAGCTACATCCGGACGGAGCAGAACCAGGACCACTGGCTACATGGTAGGAGCTGGGGGACCCATGGGGCCTGGGGGTCTCCTATCTGCTGGAGAGAGGCTGTGGCCAGCACTGGAGCCAGGGCTCGGTGGTCTGTCCCCCTTCTCTCTGGTGAGAAGCACTGCTTGGGGCCTCTGGTGGGCCCCATGCTCCAGCATGCACTCCAGAGCCTGAGCACCAGGAATGGGGCTCTGCCTTCTGGGCTGCAGGGTCTCTGTGTACCCTCAACATCTAACACTGCTCCCAGGGACTTCCAGGGGCAGTAGAGTGGAAGCAGATCAGGGCACAGGGCCACACTGTGCTGCTCCTTCCCCCTGCAGAGCCCGCGTTCGTCGGCGCCTATGCCATCCCTGACACCTACAACCCCCACGACGACAAGGTCTACATCTTCTTTCGTGAGACAGCCATGGAAGCTGGGCAGTGGGAGAGGCGGCACATCCACGCCAGGGTGGCCCGGGTCTGCAAGGTCAGTCACCACAGGCCTGCATGCTGTGGCCAGCTGTCCCACCAGGTGGGCTTTCATCCTTCCTGGGTCACAGGGCACCCCAAGCAGGGGTCAGCAAAAGGCACGGGGGTGTCACCACACACCCACCGCAGAGCAGAGGGCTTAGGACTGGGGGTGTCCTTCTGTGGGGATGGAAGAGCATGGGAAGGCTTGGACAGGCTGGCCTGAGCCTGGCTCTTGGTGCCTGGCAGAACGATGTTGGAGGGAAGCACAGCCTCATCAACCGCTGGAGCACGTTCCTCAAGGCCCGCCTGGTGTGCTCCATCCCGGGGCCCCAGGGCACCGAGACTCACTTCGACCAGCTTGGTGAGTGCACAGCCAGCTGTGCAGCCAGGAGCAATACTGTTCCACCACAGCTGCTCCTGCCAGTACATCCCAGGCAGGTGGGCATGGCATCGAGGATGCCCACCTGCATCTCCTGGGCTCCTCACCTCCACCTCTCTTTTGCAGAGGATGTTTTCCTCCTGCGCACCCGGGACCCCCAGAATCCCCTCGTCTTTGGTCTCTTCACGGTTTCCAGGTGAGAAAGGGCTCTGGCTTGTCCCTGCTTGGGGCAGTCCAGCCCCCGCCCCTCGTAGTGCTGCTCCAAAGTGGGGACAAGGGCAGGAGCAGCACCCGGCTGGCAGGAGAAGGGCCAGCAGCCGTTCCAGTGCTTCCCCTGCCGCTGGTTCGCCAGTCCGCCTGACAAAACCCCGGGGTCGGCATCGGTCCCCGGACTGGGCTGGCCGTGCCAAAGGGACTCCTGTCACCCTCCGGTGCTGCGCATGACTACGGGGCTGGCAGGGGCCGGTGTGTGCTCAGGGCTGTGAGCATGCAGAGCCCTGGTCCCCGCGGAGCGCAGGGACACTGATAGCTCTGTGCCCTCCCCACAGCGGTGTCTTCAGCGGCTCTGCGGTCTGCGTCTACTCCATGGCTGCTGTGAGAGCTGCCTTCAGTGGCCCTTTTGCACACAAGGAAGGGTTCGACTACCGCTGGGGGGAATACAAAGGCCGCGTCCCCTATCCCCGCCCCGGCACGGTGAGGGGATGGAGAGCACCGGGGGGAGGGAGCAGGATGGGCTGACCTGGCCCTAACGCAGCTCCCCGCCCCACGTTACCATGCAGTGTCCCAGCGAGACGTACGACCCGCTCCTGCAGTCCACCAAGGACTTCCCCGATGAGGTGATCAGCTTCATGCGCACCCACCAGCTGATGTGGGAGCCGGTATACCCGCAGGGCCGCCGGCCCGTCCTGGTGAGGGTCAATGTACCCTACCGGCTGCGGCGGCTGCTGGTTCACCGGCTGGAGATGGAGAGCCGGCACTACGACGTGCTGTTCCTCGGCACAGGTGCGTGGGAACTCACCCCAGTGCTGGGAATGCTGCCGCCACGGGGCAGCTTGCGTGGCACAGTGGTCCTGGCAGCTCCAGTGTTGCCCAGCCCTGGCAGCTCCTTCTTCTGCTATGTTCACAGATGAAGGTAAAGTCCTGAAGGTGGGGCTGGCCGGCGGGGTGAGCCGTGGCACCGAGGTGATCAGCCTGGAAGAGATCAGTGTCACCAAGGTATGGGAGGCCAGGGCTGGACTATGGCAGCTGGACCATGCTGCCTGCCCTTGCCCCATGGTATCCTCCCTGCCAGTTCCTGTGGCAAGTCTCTGGCCTCTATCAGTGAGGTCACTGCCCTCAGTGTGAGTGGCTTCCACCTGCCCTGACTGGCTTGAGATGCTGTTAGCATGGAGGGAAGCTGGGGGACTGGAGCCAAGCCATCTCCCAGCTCCCAATCCATTCCCTTTTTGGGGATGAGGGTGGCACACTGAGCCCTAACTAAAATGGGAGGCTTGAGACCAGGTTTGAAACCACAGGTGTCAGGCAGGGCTGTCCACACTGACCAGGGCCAGCCCAGGGTGCTTGCATGGAGCTGGATGGAGCTGGGAACAGAGACCTGGGGCAGGGCCCTGGCACCCTGCCACCCTTGGGTGGCACCCCTCCCCACTGGCAGGCTGGGGCAGCCAGAAGAGGCGGACACAGCTGCAGCATCCTCTCCTTCCCCTCCAGGTGCCTTCTCCCATCCTGGACATGAAGTTATCACTGAAGCGGGTGAGTCCTCACTTCTGCTTCTTCCTGGAGCAGCCAAAGGACAGGGCACAGAGGACAGCTGCCCCCAGCCCCTCTGCCTGAGTCCCTCAGCCCCAAGGCTTGCACATGTAGGGAATGGGCACCTGCCAGGGCAGTCTGGGAGGTGGCAAGCTCTGCTCCCCAATCCCCACATCTCCCAGTACCCCATCCCAGCACAGGGCACATTCTTTAGTTAGCCCTGGTTTCCAGCCATGGGCACTGAGTGCCACCTTCCTGCTTGCCCGAGCAGCAGGAGCTGTTTGTGAGCAGCACCCATGGACTGCTCCAGCTCTCCCTGTACCGCTGCGAGCTCTACGGCCAGACCTGCACTGACTGCTGCCTAGCCAGGGACCCATACTGCACCTGGGACAGCAAGACCTGCACCCCTCACCTGCTCACTGAGAAGAGGTGAGTGCCCAGCCTGATGACCCCCCACAGCCAAAGGCAGGACCCCAGCCATGGAGCTTTATCCATCAGCTCAGATCCCTGCTGCCACCCTACCTGCTTGGCCCCTTGCTTTCCCCTTCTCCCTGCATGCTGTGCTATGCTGTGGAGGGGTCTCTCAGCCTGAGGCAGATGCCACCACACAGCCCTGTCTGCTCTCCCACAGACGTGCTCGCTGCCAGGATGTGCTGAAGTCTGATGCGCTCAGTCAGTGCCAGGACACCACAGAGGGTGAGTGCCAGCCCCAGCCCCTCCAAGGAGCCAGTTCTGCCCAGGGCCTGGCAATGCCAAGGAACGTGGGCAGCATAGCACTGGGAAACCAGTGCCCACCGGCTGCACCAGCACCATCCACCACAGACACTGTGCTGTCCCCCGCATGCTGGATGCTCCACACTGCACTCCTTCCCTGCCTAACACACAGCTTCCACCAAGGTACTCACCCCTTCCCCTGTCTCATCCCCCACTCCAGGAAGCACTGCCATGGAGAAGCTAGTTTTTGGGATGGAGAAGAACTCAACCTTCCTGGAGTGCCTGGCACGCTCCCCACAAACAACTGTGCGGTGGCTGGCACGGCGTGGCGAGGAGAGAGGCCTGAGTGAGGTATGGGCAGCAGGGAGGCGGGGCTGAGGTTCAAGGGTGGCTTGGTCCCCAGGAACCTATCCATGGTGCTCTTTTTTACCACAGATCAGGAACAACGGCCACTTCTCGGTGCTGGAGCAAGGGCTCCTGATCCGCCAGCTGTCGAGGGAGGACGCGGGTACCTACGAGTGCCAGGCAGTGGAACGTTCTTTATCCCGGCCCCTCACCCAATACAGTCTCCGTGTCATCAGGCACGAGGCCATGGAAGTGCCATCTTACAGACAGAGCAAGGGAACTGAGCTAGGAGCAACCCACCAGAGCCCTCGGCCCTGGATTGACCTGCACCCGGGCTACAAGGGCTTCCCACGGGTCCTGGGGGCACCGGCCACCAGCCTGGATGTCTACTGCAATGCCCTGCGGCTCCAGGAAAGGCAGCGGCAGAAAGCCTGGCACCAGAAGTGGCAGCACTCATCCCCAGACAGCAAGAACAGCCGGGTGCGGAGGCACCCCCAGCCCCTGTGAGGGGGCAGAGCGAGCAGGGGCCCCAATCTCTCTGGGGCCCTTCTCTCATGCAGGCATCAGCTCTGAGACGCCTCTCAGCTTCCCATCTCGCTGTTACTACCTCAAACCCTGCCAGTCTCTGCTGCCTCTCTGTGCCCCCTAGGGCATACTGGGGCCAGGGCACACAGCCCATGCTGGCTCTCTAAGACTCAAAGCTCTTGACACCCTGCAGAATATTTATTCTCCTTGTTTTCCCCTGGCCCTCAGTGACAATTGTTATCAGCAGCACCAAATAAGCTCAGAGGAGAAGGGGAACAGCCAGCTCTCACAAATGATTCTGACGCCCAGCACCATCCAGCCCAGTCATGGACATCCTTACAGGCAGCCTCCCTCCCAGCTGGAGGCTGCAGCCCTGGCAGCATGGTGTCCCAGCTGGGTAGAATAGAATAGAATTAACCAGGTTGGAAAAGACCTTTGAGATCATCAAGTCCAACCTCTCACCCAACACCATCTAATCAACTAAACCATGCAACCAAGCACCCATCCAGTCTCTTCTTAAACACCTCCAGTGATGGTGACTCCATTACCTCCCTGGGCAGCACATTCCAATGGCAAATCACTCTTTCTATGAAGAACTTCTTCCTAACATCCAGCCTAAGCCTCCCCTGGCACAGCTTGAGACTGTGTCCTCTTGTTCTGGTGCTGGGTGCCTGGGAGAAGAGACCAACCCCCATCTGGCTACAACCTCCCTTCAGGGAGTTAGAGAGAGCAAGAAGGTCTCCCCTGAGCCTCCTCTTCTCCAGGCTGAGCACCCACAGCTCCCTCAGCCTCTCCTCACAGGGCTGTGCTCCAGACCCCTCCCCAGCTTTGTTGCCCTTCTCTGGACACCTTCCAGCATCTCAGCATCTTTCCTAAACTGAGGGGCCCAGAACTGGACACAGGACTCGAGGTGTGGCCTAACCAGTGCTGAGTCCAGGGGCACAATGACTTCCCTGCTCCTGCTGGCCACACTGTTCCTGATGCAGGCCAGGATGCCATTTGCCTTCTTGGCCACCTGGGCACACTGCTGGCTCATGCTCAGCCTACTATCAACCAGCACCCCCAGGTCCCTCTCTGCCTGGCTGCTCTCAGCCACTCTGACCCCAGCCTGTAACACTGCCTGGGATTGTTGTGGCCAATGTGCAGAACCCAGCACTTGGATGTGTTCAATCTCATGCTGTTGGACTCTGCCCATCTGTCCAGCCTGTCAAGGTCCCTTTGCAGAGCTCTCCTACCCTCTGAACAGATCAACTTCTGCCCCCAGCTTGGTGTCCTCTGCAAATTTACTGATGATGGACTCAATGCCCTTGTCCAGATCATTGATAAAGATATTAAAGCACATGGGGCCCAGCATTGATCCCTGGGGGACACCACTAGTGACTGGCTGCCAGCTGGCTGTGGTACCCACAGAGGCCAAACACTATTGGAGGCAGCAGGGCACGGGCACCTGATGAGCCTGGGTTCTGACCAGGGGGCACTTGGGGTTTGCAAAGGTGCCTGTGGCCAGCTCATCTCCGATCCTCTTCAAACCACAAGCGCTTTCCAACCTCCTGGCATTTACTTTTACACGCACCAAACCCATGCAAACCACAACAAATAAGGGAGCAGCAGCAGGCAGTTATACCAACTTACAATTTATTATTATTATTATTTTTTTTTAAAAAAATGACATGAAACACAAGTAAAAATAAATACATCATATAAACAACAAATTGTTCAGAGTCTCTGCTCTGGGAGATCAGGCGAGCACGTCCCGTTCGACAGAGAGAAGAGGGAAGCACAAGATCATGCGTGGGGCCAACTGACCAACCCACCCTGCTAGCAACACTCCTCTTTTCCAACCACAAAAAAGACAGGCCACAAACTAAGGTGGTAGTTAAAAAAGCAAAGAAACACAAATAAAATAATAATAATAAAAAAAAGCCAACAAAAAACCCAACCAACAACAACAAAAACAAAAAGCCCCGACCCAAACAACCCCAAACCAACAGAAAAAAACCCCAATGAGACTCAGTGATGGATTCCTTCAGGCTCCCGTGGATCTGCCCAGGACTCCAGCTCCAAGCCAGGTGCCACCAAGGTGGGAGGCACAGAGCAGCTGCAGGCAGGGGGCGGTGGTCCAGGAGGTGGCAGAGGTTGCTCTCCCTCACTGGCACCATTGTCCCTTCAAAGGGAGCGCTTGCTCTGAGATCAAGGAGCCATCATCTGTCATCTAGCTGGACTACTTTCCCCTTTTAACCTCTGCCCCCCCCCCCCCCATCCCAGTCCTTCCAAGTCTGAATTAACAAAATTCAACCCAGAGTGGCAAGAAAACACCAGCTGTGAAGACTTCTGCTGTTCTTGTCCCTCCTGGCTTGGAAGCCACCCACAAACCAACAGCAGTTCTCCTGGATTCAGCAGTTTGCTGACATCATTAAGCCAAAACACACACACTGCTAGTGAAGCCTCCATGGAAACCCCATCCTCTGCTTGATGGAGTATTTGCTTTCTGTGAGTACCTGCACCCACCCCATCAACGTTCCAAGCATGCTGGGGGGCCATGTGCCCATGATCCTGCCCAACACAGGCCAGACTGGACTGTGATGCCCCCCAAATCCACAGCCCCCCATGATGCCCAAGAGCTGCACCAACAAGGAGGCAACAAGGCCACCAAGACCGGGGCACACATCAGCCATAGTCCCATCCCATACCCATGACACTACATCCTGCAGTGGTACCCATCCTTCACCCCACTGTCCCCATGTGTGGAAACCTCTCATGGAAGGGAAGGTCTGGGGACTGGGTGCCAAGGTGCAGGGTAGCTGGCCACCCTCTATGGCTCTGCCCCAGCCTCAGAGCTTTGCTCAGAAATCTTCCTTAGTGCCCAAAAACCTTAGTGAAGGGCCCTTCACTGCTGTCCCCAGTGTCACCCACAGCCCCACCAACTGGCAGCTGCTTCCCTCTGGTCATTTGGAGACAGAAATTCAGCAGCAAAAGGCAAACGTAACCCGTGCAGGGAAAGCCCCAGTTTGAGGCTTGGGGGAAGGGAGACAGGACTCTGCAGCAGAACCATGTGCTGAAGAGAAGTCTGGTGAGGGCAGATGAAGGGGAGAGGGAGTCCCACAGCAAGTGGAGTTTTAGGGCTCGGGTCCTCCAACTTGGAAAGCCCCCCTATATAACCAGCATGCTCTCACAGCTTCTGTGGGGTGAAGGAAACCCTTCCCACAGCTCCTAGGACACAGGCAGAGGCCTTCAGGCAGCTTAGAGCAGCCCCAGTTGCTGCCAGTCCCCGTGGTAGCCCTGTGGGTCAGGGTGTCACAGCTATGTCTGCAAACCCCTCTCAGCCCCCTCTGATAGGGCCCAGGGGGCCTATTCCCTTGTTAAACAGGTGTTCAGGGCTGGCATGTGGGGCAGAGGTGTCACCACACCCCACCATGCTGAGGGAGGGTGACTGGGGCTCTGCTCAGGTGCTTGCTGAGCAGGGGCACCATGCTGCAGCTGCCCAGGGTTGTGGATATTGGCAGCCTCACAACTGGTCACATCCCTGGGCAGACACATCATGGGAGGGTGGTGAGCAGTCATGGCCATGGCCATACTGGAGCCAGGAAAGCCCTCACTCCTCACCCTGCTGCCAGGAGGTTAACATCCAGCCCATGGCACAGAGCATGTGCCCTGCAGCAGGTAAGTGCCAAACAGGGCTTGAGCTGTGCTGGGGAACCTCAGGAGGACATCAGATAGCAGTATGGGGATGTGCCAGGGCATGCTCAGGAAGCCCTGGGTGCTCTCCTAGAGAGGCAAGGAGCAGAGAAAATGGTGTGCAGTCAGGTACTGCCTCCAGAGCCAACCAGTGCCAACTGCCCCCAGCCAAATTTTCATGTCTTGTTCCAGCACAGAGCCACAGAAAAGCCTCAGGAGTGTCCCTTGGATGAACCCCACTACCCTGACTGCCACCATCGGCAAGGACAGGGGCTGGGGCAGGGCTCTGGCGAAGGTCTGCTCATGCTTCGGCCTCCCCACCACACCCACAGGTCGCAACACTTCCTACTCTTGACAAGGAAAGCCCTTGCCTAGGTCCATTCCCCAAATCCAGCAGAAAACTGATAGCCTCACAGGGATGCAACGGGCAAGCTGGTCATACAATCAGTGTCACAGGGTTGTGCATGAGGTGGACACACAGAGCACAGGAGGGCATGACTCACAGATGCAGCACTGTCAAGTCTTTGGAGAAACTTGCATGAACACCATCAGTTAATTTGCTTTGTTACTTTTGTGGGGGGGTTTGATTTTTATTTCCATGGTGCATCCAAAGACAAGTTGTCCAGCAGTTTGCTCAGAACCCCTCGGTTTTCAACTCCTAGGATATGTTAAAGAAGAAAGCACTATTTTAATGTTTGTTTTCTTTAAAAAAATAATAATTAAAATAATTTGCATAGCTAAACTGTTGATCTAAGGCTTCTATGCATGGTGTGGTTATGTTTGACAGACAATGTCCATTGAACAGAGAAAGACACTAGGAAAGCCCCACCACAGCTTTTATTGGGTTTGTAACACACGCGTGCACACACAACCCTCTCTCTTGCAAAGGGAGGTCCCTATCTCCCAGCACCCCTTTGATGGAGGACATTGGGAGACCCTGACCTTTCCTACACCTGGTTGGCCCCAGCAAACACCAGTGACTACAGCTTCCATGCCCCTACAAGCTACCACTGCTCCAAAGTCCCAGCCATGCTCTAAGGACACCCCAAACTGGCAAGCACACAGCCTGCCTGGTGACACCCAGATGTGACACAGAGGTAACCTGGATTTCAAGTCTCCATCCTAACACGTTCACACTCAGTCACACAGCCCAAGCCCAGCCATACTTGGGTGGCCTGGCCTCCCCTTAGAGCCCTGGCACCGAGGTGAGCAGCCAGCATGTCACTGCCAGGGCCAGCGCCAGCTTCTGTGCGTGTGGCAGAGGCAGGGCTGTGCCAACAGCTGCTCCCTGTGTGGGAAAAGGTGCTTCCCAACTCTGCATGCCTCACAGGCCTCCTCCTCCTCACGGGAAATGAGCACAGGAGGCAGCCACATGCACTCCTCCACCTGCCTCAGCATTACAAGAGGACTCCATCCTCCCTCTGGCTGCTGTGGAGCACCAGGAGCAGCTCCTCCCTGCTGTGGCATGATTGCCCGATGGGGCACACCCAGCCAACACGATGCAGGTCAGTCAGAGGCAACCTCTGCAACTGGCCTTGCTTCTAAGCTATGCTCGGTCGATTGGCTGCTTCTCCCCACACAACCAAAGAAGCATGCATTGCATGACAGAGGCTAGCATTTTATTTCTTTAACATGGAAATTAATTTAAGAGTAGAAAGAAAGGGTCTCCCAAACAATAAATATTATGCTTTCATGAAATAAATTAACGTAGAGATTCTCTGCAGGGGGAAATCGCTCCAGTCACAGATTCAACAGCAACCAGCACTGGGCCCAGCGTCAACTTCCAATCTTCTTCACTGCCTGGTTCTGTTCAGAAGCAGCAGCAAGCCCACCTACCCCTGGATCTGGTGGGCCATGGCAAGGAGATGTGGCCTTCACACAGCCTGGCAGGGCTGTGGAGCCAGAGAAGTCACCAGGACTCCCCCGCAATAACCATCAGGATCTCTGGGATCGCTTCACTCATCTGGTACGCAGAGCCACGGCCACAGGACTGACCTATCACCTTGGATAGGACCCTCCAGTGGAGCCCGAGGGAGGACAGGACCCTCCAGAAGGGCCTGAGGAAGCCCCCTGCCAGAGCCCTGCCCTCCTTGCTGCAACAGAAACCTGCCTGAGCCACTCGCACTAGCTCCCCGTGGATTTGAGGCGGATGATGAATTCTTTGTGGGGTGTTTGCTTTCATTATTTTTTCTTTTGTCACATCAATCCCCCCCGCCCTGCCCCAACATACACGACACAGAAGCCCCTCCCCCACCCCCCCCCGGTAAAAATGTTACTCCCCAACCTCTCCTGGAGTTGCCCCACCCTGGCCCACACCTCCCGGGGTGAGAAGTTCACAGATAAGGCAGTTCATGTGAGAGGGACCTCGGCCCTGCCAGCAGTCAAGCCTCCAGGCCTGAGAAGGACAGTGACTCGCAACACCAAGCCTCCCCCTTCCACACGAGACAGAGAACAGAGACAGACAGACAGAGGGTGGGAGGGAGGCACTCTTATGGTTTGCATGGCTGCTTCGCTCCTCCCCTGGCCCTCACGGGTCCGCTTTACCCCCCTCCCATCCCCCAGCCCCTAATACAGGTCAGAACCTCGACAGCTAAAAAACAACAAAACAAACCGAGAAGAACAAAACCACCCCCACACCACACCCCTTGCATCCTTCTCCACCTACTGACGAGACCCAGAGGGGAAATCCTGACTCCCAAAAAATAGGTCCTGCAACTGTTGCCTCCTCACGGAGTTGGGACCGAGCAAGAGCTGGCCTTTTATTTCCCTGTGACCTCTATAACATCGTCGTCTTTGTCCTCATCATTAGAGCTGCATCCCACCTCTGGGACCTCCTGGGGTTCAAACTGAGGCACCTGGGACCGAAGGAGGCCCCCAGACGGGTAGCCCGAGTGAGGGGACATGTAGCCAGGGTAGGCAGACGCCATGCTCCTGGGAAGGCTGCTAGGCAAGACGGGGGCTGGGAAAGGAGCAAACATCCTGGGCTCGGGCAGGAGTGACTGCGTGAAGGGAAGCGAGTAATTGGGCAGCACCCCCGTCAGAGAAGGGTTTATCATGAAGGAGGGGACGCTGGCGGTGGCTGAGGTAGCAGCAGAAGAGCTGGCGGTGCCGGCTGTCAGCAGAGGGTCAGTAGTCACAGGGAACACCAGATGAGGGTCTGGGAGTAAATTGGGCAGCTGGTAGTAAGAGGAGCCAGTGCCCACGTACAAGGAGTTTCCCGGTTGGGAGGCTAACGGATGGGTTAGGTTGTGGTTTAAAGAGACAGGAGGCATGGCGAACCCACCAGAGACGGGGTACCCGTGTTCGTAGGGCTGCAGGGACGACGGCAGCTGGCGCTTCTTCTGCTGCCTGCGGGCCTGCTCCTCCGGAGCCGATGGCGAGGTCGACTTGCGCTTGTTGCCCCGTAAGTCCAACACCGAGTGGGCGTCGGCGTGCTGGCTGGTGGCTGGCAGGGCTGAAGACAGGGCGGGAGCCACGCAGTGAACCCCCGCACGCTGCTCGGCTCCCCGGGCCGCCGGGCCGGGCGCGTTGTCTGTGCGGGCAGGGTGGCCTTGAGCCGCGATGGTGCTGGGAGAGCTGTGCCGGGACTCCCGGGCGGCTGCTGCCTCCGCGTACTGCTGCAGCTCGCTGATGATCTCGGGGCTGTCAGGGGATATGGGCCGAGTGAGCTCCTCTGTGCTGGGGAGCTGCGGCGATGAGGCACTGTGTCTGCCGTTGCTCGTGGACTCCAGTGAAGCGCTCTGGGAGCCTGGGAACAAGGGAGATGGCGCGGGTGAGAAAGACAACCTTTGGAGAAAAACATCTGGGACCAAGGGACAACTGTGGGAAGGTGGGGATGCTGTGGGGTCAGCCCTGAACACAGGCGTGGTGGAGGGTGTCCACTGCTCCACACGCCCAGGGAGGAAAGCACAAGCCCTTCGCAGCGCTCACCAGCTCCTACCTGAGGCGGCTGTCCGTCGGTCTTCGCTGCCCTTTGGCTTCCCAGTGGTCCGGATAGCAAAAATCCGCCCGTCACTGGTCCGGATGTATGTCCCTGGAACAGAGGCACAGCAACTTCACTCATGGTTTCCAGTCTTAGCTCAGGGCCCTGGGTCTGTGAGGCTGTCCAGGTAGAACCAGGACAAGGGTGCTGCATCAGGTCAGCCTACAGATCATCCAAGAGATCAGCAGGGGGCTTCTGCCCCCTTCCTCATGCCTCAATTTCACCTTTGCAGCTTTTCTGGGTTGGAGCTCATCCTCTCCCAATGTGCTGCTGGTGGGAAACATGAAACTTCATGCTTTGAACTACATTTGTTCTGGGAGCACCAGGTGGTGTTCTGGCTGCTCCAGTACATGCCATGAGTATTGTGAGAATGAGACACCCAGCCACAAAGTTCAAAACTCCTTTCAGAGACAGGAGCAGCTACTGCTGCCATAGTCCTGAAGCATCAGCCACAACAGCATGCCCAAAGCACGGGCTGCCACAAGGCCACTGCAAAGTCCAGATCTCCTCCTTCTGTTGTTTCTCTTCTTCTCAAGGGCCTGCTTCATGCTTTTGCATTTCTTTCTTTGATAATTAGCATTGGCTAGGATCCTATCTCCATGAGTCCTACACCAAGACAGAGAGACTTACCTTTTGTCCCTCGGATGACGTGGATGCTCTCACCAGCACTGATTCTTGCCTGGACATCAGTGGATGTGTTTGTACCCGGAATGACAATATCTGGATGTGAAGGAGGAAACAGAGCAGCATGGGTGAAATTACATGCCAGCCACAGTCAGGAGCAGGAAGGTGCACTATCCAACCCCTCTGCATGCATGCAGATGTCTCTCCTAGTTGCTGTGCTAGAAGCAAGCCCTGGGTTTATTTCCAAGTCTCATAGGAAGCAGCAGAGGCTCCAAGAAAGCAAAAGACAAGCTGCTCTGGCACAGTACCTCCCATACCCCAAGGACAACCAGCAACATTATTGTCAGCCCTCTCACAGGGAGTCTACTCCTAACAACCTGCCAGGTGCATGTCCCATGCACATCTCCAGGTTCAGGGGAACCACTCAAATGCAGAGAGGAAGTATCTGTAGCTCTGATGCCTGTCTGCCCACAGCCCATGTGGGCATCAGCAACCCACCCTGCTCCTTAGTACACCATGGTAATCACAGTGCAGCTCATTGTGAACATCAGCAGCTCACCTGTGGTGGTGACAATCTTCTGCACAAAGACACCAGCTCGTTGTAGATAGTTGATGGGGAAGTTCACAGCAGGATTGGAACTTGAGGTTGATCCTGCACTGCCCATGGGCACATGTCGGGGCATCATAGGAATGGGAGTGGATTGAACTGGGCGGACACTTGCCACCGGCTTGTCCTCACCCTTGAGGGCTGGTCGCCTAGTGAGAGAGGAGGGAGGAAAATGCAGTGCTCCCAGTGACAAGGCTAAGGTGTCCTCTGCTCCTTCTCTCATATCTACATGAAGGGAAAAGGGGGAAGAGGCAGGTACCCACCAGTTCCTCTGGCTAAAGGCAGGGATGCTGGTCAGGCTCTGGTCGCTGGCTGGGTAATACTGTGCGTAGGACGGCCGGGTGTAGGGGACGGATGCTCGTTTTTCTTCCTCGTAGCTCTTCTTGGCTGCTTTCTTCTCTGCCTTGGTCAGCTTGTGCTCCTTCCGGTCGATCAGCAGTGACTCATGCTGAAAAGGCTCCTGCAACCCCACAGCGCCGAGGCTTTAACACCAACACACCACAAGAGGGAACCAACATGCCCCAAATGGCAGCCACCCTGTCCCTGCATCAGCGCTGACTCCATCGCAGACTGGAGTAGGGAAGAGGGGATTTGGGAGGCAGAGCTGGATGTAACCAAGGCTCTGCTTGAAGAGTGACACCCGACTCTGAGCCCACTCTGCAGTACTACCCTACCAGTGAAACTCTTCACAATACAGGCAAGTGCTGGCTGTTGCAGCTTTGTTTTAAAGCCACCCCAGTAAGAGAGCTGCCAGAAAGCTGGGAAATGCCACCACTACCTTCCTGCCCAGAACCAAGTTAAGAAAGTGGTGCCCTACAACCTGTCCCCAAAGCTATGTGGCACAGAGGTGGCTCTAAATGCATAGAAGACATTGCAGGGAAGAGCAGGGCTCTTAGGGTCCTCTCTAGAGGATTTTTTTACCTATTGTCACTAGCACACAGATGTGCTCCTCTTGCCCCATCACACAGCCAGACTCCTCCAGACTTCCTCCTGCCTGTGCCAGCAAGAAGCAGGTTGGTCTTACCTTGGTGATGAGGTGAGGATACTTGAGACAGGCTAATTGTAGAACAGACTCCTTCATCTTGCTTGGACTGAGAGAGAGCTGAGCAGGGTCGGATTCCTCTTCCACAAAATGCAGCAGGTTCTCCACCTCCCGTCGGGTGAAGTTCAGCACTGGGTTCAGATCATCCACCACCCGATCTGGAAAAGAGAGGAAACAGAGTGAGCAGAGAAGGCAGGAAGTGATTATAGCTGCCTGCTGCCCTGCCTGCACTCCTGCTCTAATAGAGATCCCTCCTTGCAATCTGCAAAGCCTTTTGTAAATGTCAGGGCAGAGAGAAAAATCATCAGCCACATTCAGAGATGAGCCTGTTTGACTAAGTCAGGCTGACAAATGCCTTGTGCTCCAGACTGCACAACAATGCAGTGCAGGTCACTGAGCTCTTGGCATGCAGGAATATGAATCTAATTATGGATGGTGCCCTCTCTCTCATTGCAAGGCTGAGAACATACAAGCCCTGGGACAGGACTGCAGCCACATCAGCACCTGCTCTCCAACATAACCAGGTGCTGGAATTCACAGAACTCCATTGAGCTGAAAGCTCAGAAAAGCAGCCACAGTTCTTTCCTTACAAGAGCCTGAAAGTTTTCCTTGGATGTTCCCTCCTGCACACAGGGCAAATCAGAGCATATGGAGAAAACATCTCCATCTCCATCTCCTGGGAGCCAGGCCAGCTCTCAGGGGATTCCACCTCAAGTACAAGGCAGTATACTGCACCCATCATGCTGAGCTGCTGCCTCTGGAGTTGAGTTTCAAGAGAAGGGAGGACACAGGCAGCAGAACTCTCTTTGGGTCACCACAACCCCCAGCTGCATGCTTTACAACAGCAGCTTAACAGCTAGCATGAGCCAGCACAGAATATGCTTTTGGCATAAGGGTAGAACTGAAATGAATTCATTATTCTTGGCTAGCAAGCAAGCACTATCAGACAGAGGCATCCATGTGTATTTTAATTTTGTTATTTTCCCTCTCTTGCTGATGGAGAAAGCTATTTAGTAAGCAATTCTATTCTATTCTATAATGCCTAGTTTAAAACAAGTAATGCACAAGCACAGAGGTAAACAGGATGACCACTCCCAAGCCTCCTGTCTGGTGCAGCAGACAGGAGAGTAGCAGGGAAGATAAGTAGCACTGCAGTGCTCTGATACCACCACCCTCCTGCAGGATGCTCACTCTACAAACCCTCCTGCTCTGCCACAAGTTTCTCATAGGATCTTGTGTCACTGCCAACTCATAAACCCTAAACATAGCCCTGGGGTAGTATCTCTGTCATCTCTCAGGCTGTCTGGTTTTCAACCCTAGAAAAGAAGTTATGAAAACCACAGAGAGAAACAGGACCTAAAGGAACTAAAAGGAGTGATAGCTGAGAGGGGAGTGCTGTGTGCATCCACGCTTACCTGACATGCTCTGCTTGGAGATCTGACGGTCATAGATCTTCTTCTCGAGGGTGTAATCAGACACCAGTCTGTAGATGTGGCACGGCTTCTTCTGCCCGTAGCGGTACACTCGGCACACGGCCTGGGCGTCGTGGCATGGGTTCCAAGAAGCATCAAACACCACCACTCTGTTTGCTCCAATGAGGTTGACACCCAGACACCCAGCACTGCACATTAAAGGCAAATTTCAAATTGCTGCCTTGGCCAGCTGTCAAAGCTTCTAGACAGGGAGAACCCCATCCCACCCAAGAGTCCCTGCATTGTCTATGGAAAGTTCCCTCCAGTCATACAGGCAACTTCAAACCCATGGCTTCCAAGACTGTTATGCTGTTGTAGAGGAATAAGGCTAAAATCCTGCACCCCTAGGGAATTCAGAAGCAGATGGCACTATATCTTAAGAGCATGTTACCAAGGAAGTTAAGAACTGAAATCCCACATGCACACAGCGCATCAGTCTGAGTCCTCCACTGTGCCTTTCTGCTCCAGGCAACCTACCGTGTGGACAAAAGGAAGAGCCAAACAGAAGTGTTGCTGGGGTCATTGAACTGGTTAATCAGTCTTTCCCTTTCTGAGGCAGAGGTGCTGCCATCCAGCCCTGAGAAGGAAATTAAGGACACATTTAAAAGCTCTGTATGTTTGTGGGAATCCTATCAGAACAAAACCACTTCCCAAACACTGAGCTTGGGCACTGTTCCAAACCAATTCTAATCTTCCTCAAGTTGTGCACTCCAGGACCTCATCTGGACCACTCCATGTTTCTAATTGCCCAGCCAGACAGGTGCAATGCAGCCAGCTAAGCTGGGATTTGTTCAGTTGAAAGATGAGGCAAAACATTAGTCAAGCTTGGCAAGGTCAGGACTGGGAGTGCTACAACACACCTAAGCCCACTAAGGCTCTGTATTAGGCAAGACAGTGGGGAAGAGCATCAAGCACAAAGGTTTCAAGCATGCTGGAGGCTCAAGGAAGCAAGAGAAAGAAGAATTGTGAAAGCCTTTGTCAAAACCCATAGACTGGATCTGAGCACAAAGAGTACTAGTCTAAAGGAGTGTACAGGTGTGTCATGTCTCTGTTCCTAGCCAGCAGCTTGCTTCTGGCAGCCCTGCAAGTTTCAGGAACACCATATCCACCGTTTCTCTCAGTCCTGGCCTGTAAAGTAGCCACACAAAGCAACAACCCACACCAGAACAAGATTTAAAGCTGGGAAAGAGTGAAGGAGAAATTTACAGCCCTGAGCTAGTGAATGCATGCCACAGTGATTCTGGTTTGGGAAGCAACATTCAGAAAATAGCCAGAGGGGAAGGAAAAGCTATCTTTTACAACTTAAAAAAGCATTAGTGTGTGAGATGTTAAAGAATGCCCAACATTGTCCAAGCCAGTTGTCAAAAAGAGGATTTTAAAATCATCAGTTCAAAGCTATCAAGCTGTCCTCCCAAGCAACTAAAGTAAGAGCAATCTGAAAGAGAATTCGTCAGAAGAATGCTTCAGAAGAACAGCTTCACACCCAGGGACAACCGCAGGGAGATGGTGAGAGACTTCTAGCAGTAAGTCTGTCAGAGAGGATCAAACAATGTCACAGCAGAAGACAGGAGGATTGGCTGCACTCACTGTAATAGTTGATGTTTCGGACCCAGTTGTGACCTCCTCCATCTGAGCACGGCGTACTTGGCATCGGTCTCTCTGCCAAAAACTCTTCAATGACAGACAACGTGGACAAGCTCTGGCTGCAAAACCAAGATCTCTGTTCAGGAGAAAGCCCCCACAGCAGCAAAAGTGGAGTACCAACAACTCTTCCCAAACCATGACAGCACTGAGAGTTGTCAAACCATGTTAGTGACAGCACACCTCTCACTAGCAAACTCCATAGTGCAAAAGTGCAAAATCCATGGAGGAAACCCAGGCCCCAACACAACAAAAGGGGCAAGCGGAGCTGCCCACCCCACTCATCCTGTGGGGCAATTTCCTAGCACGTAGTGACTGCAGGATCAGCAGTTGACACTTTGCTTACCTGAAGACCAAGATCTTGTCTCCAAGCTTCACACTTTCCTCTATTAGGTGGAACAGTAACACCATCTTGGGTGAGTTCTCCAAGACTCCTGTCTGGTAATTACACAAGATGTCTTTGGCCTGCCAAGAAACAGGAGACTGTTACAGGTGGAGCTGCTGTTTAGTTCAACAATCCTCTCTCAAGGTGAGGGAAGGAAGTTATTGCAGAGAGGTCATATACATCCAGCTACGTTGAGGTGCCACCTCTCATTCCAGAAGCTCCAAATGACAAACTTCTTGGAATATGGATGAAGGAACAACCCCTTAATCTCTCATGATTCTGTACATTGAGACCCCTTCTCCAGCCCAATACATTTACCTTATCCAGCTTAAGCTTCACCCTAGTGCTTTTATTTTTAGAATAAAAAAGTCCACAGCCTTTTCTGTCAGATGCAAACAATGATAAAAAAGAGTGCTGCATGAACTCCTCCATACTCACTAGAGTCCCCAAACCCCTACCCAGCACCATGTGGACATGCTCATCAAGGTGCTCTGTGGTGGAGAGAAAAAGAAGAAAATCCCCAACTCTTAACACGAAGAGGTACAGCCTTTCAGAGTCACTACCTAGTTGTGTTTACCATAACTCTCCCAATGAAGAGTTTTCCTGCAGTGGAACTCACCCACTCATACGTAACAACCTGATTTGCTCTCTCTTGAAAGGGGTTGAAGCCAACACTCTGGAGGAACTTGCTGTTAGTAGCTTCTCCAACTGGTGATGCCAATGCATTGCTCTCTGTTTTGACTTTAATTCCCTGAGGCTGGCAGCGGGAATTAGTACTTGCTGTGCCAAGGTCATCCACATCCAAATCCTGCTCATTTGCCAGATTCTCCTTTTGCAGAGCTTCATACAATACGTCTGGATGGTTCCAGATCTGAAAGGGGAAGAAAAGGAAGTGGTTAGACCTGCACTGGCCTACTGCTAGCAAATGTGGACCGAAAGTCCCCACAGCCATTCAAAGCAGAGAACTAACACTTCAATCACCTGCTCACATGGCACAGCAGAGAAAAGCAGTCTGACTGCATTAAGGTGATGAAAACAGAAAACATGACTCTGACATGACACAAGGAATAAACCATGTTAACCAAGGTTCTCCTGACTTTAAACTGCCCAATCCCTTCCTTGAGAACAAAACAGAGACCACTGTGCACCCCACACAGTACAAAGTCAGAGGAGGCTGCCTCTTTGCCTTGCAGCAGGTAAACAGTTACAGTACCAGCTCAGTAGTGATTCAGATGATGAGGCAGGTTTCCTACACAAATCTGAAAAAGGCATTTAACAACCCTGCACCCCAGTTCTGGAAGTGAAGGTAACAATCCTGACGGGCCATTGCAGGGCACTTTGGAGAGAGACGTGCCTGGCTAGCCACACTTTCACCTCCTGTTTTGACTCATATTCCTGCCTTTCCCTTACACAGTAGAATATTCCTTTGCATCTCCTGCCAAGACCTACCTTACAACAGACACAGAAAGCTTTGAGTGGGTTGAGTCCCAGCCAGCCACTGTTGCCTGCATCTCGGAAGCGGTTCATAAACTCAGTATAAAGGGCCCGCTGGATCTTGGAGAGCCGCACCAGGATGACGTGCTCTTCTTTAGATGGGAGCTGAACCTTCAGCACATTGTAGCCTCGCCTGTGGAGGAGAGAAAGAGTGACTGATAAACAGAGGGAAAGGAATTTCCCAATCTGGTTTCTCTGTGACTTCTCGCCCACCTGGCTGCAAGGAGAAAGACCTCCAGTTGCATGCTCCTCTAGCGCATGACATTTCTGAGATACTCTCCCTGAGGCCAAACACCAACTGAAAGCACAACTACAGAGACCTCAGAAGTTCTTCACAGAAAGAATGATTGGCCATTAGAATGGGCTGCCTGGTGGTGGAGTCACCATCACTGAAGGTGTTTAGGAAGAGACTTGATGGGGTGCTTGGTTGCATGGTTTAGTTGATTAGATGGTGTTGGATGATAGGTTGGACTTGATGATCTCAAAGGTCTCTTCCAATCTGGTAATTCTATTCTATTCTATTCAATAAGCAGCTCATTTGAGATGAAGCATTTGTTTGCATGGGATAGAGGGTTAAGAATGGCTCCCGGACTCACCGCTGCACAAAGCCTTCCAGCAGGCTATGGAGGACGTGGCTGCGGTACCTCATGAGGCGCACGTCCTGCGGGGTGCTGTCGATACACTGCCCGTTCAGGATAGGGCGCTCAAACATGTTGCTGAACTCCTGCCGCGAGCCAAGAAAGTCAGGTCGGACGAAGTCCACCATGCACCAGTACTCAATGAGGTTGTTCTGGAGCGGGTAGCCGGTCAGTACCACCCGCCGGCGGGAGCGGATGTTCTTCAGGGCCTGCGAGGTGCTGGCATGGCAGTTCTTTATCCGGTGCCCCTCATCACAGATAACCACATCCGGGCCAGGGCGAGACAGAGCTTTCTCAATCCCTGAGGACAAGCAACATTAAGAGTTAGAGATGAGTCAGACAAAGTTCTGGGTTTATATGGTAACCAAATTCATAAAAGAAAAAGAGAGGTAGTTCTGAGAGATACACAACAAAAAGCAGCATTCATGGGTATCAACAGAACAAGACTGATTCAGGAAATAAAACGTGGCTAGACACTAGCTCTGAATTTGCATGACATGGTAATGACCAGATAAGGCTGTCCCTCGATTTCTGCTCAATGACCTGCACTGCACCAAGCTGAGCGTCTTCTATCAGATCAGACTGGCAAATCTCACACAGGCAGATCACCAAATTCAATGTACTGATTTCCACGCTTAACTTGCAGCTAGAGCAGGAAATGAAAGACTCAACCAAACCTCAATAACCTTTTGTCTCCAAAGACACAATCCTGCCCAGCAAAGTCTGATCATGGCAGAGATGCTAAAAACAAGTTAAAGGTTGCTTCCCTGTGCTGCCACAGTTGACAGCCAGGCAGCCAACAGGATCACTCTCTCTTGAGGACTGGCCTCCCACCTTTCAGAAGCTCCTGCTGACGGTCTTCCTCATCCAAGTCAATAATGACAGGGCCAGCTTGTTTCTTTGTTTTCTTTTTCCTACCAGTGGCAAAAGACTTCTTCAGTGAGAGGAGACGGTACATCTCATATCCCATCAGCAGCACACCACCTTCTGTCACCCAGTCATTCACCACCTTTGCACGTGCAGCTGCTGTCCTGCAAAACAAACAAGTAAAACAAATAAAGCTTTCTCTGCAGTTTCAGTGTGAACCACTGGATTGGAGTCTGCTGA
This sequence comes from Melanerpes formicivorus, assembly GCF_026170545.1. Classification (NCBI taxonomy): domain Eukaryota; kingdom Metazoa; phylum Chordata; class Aves; order Piciformes; family Picidae; genus Melanerpes; species Melanerpes formicivorus. Next base: position 2,238,775 of record NW_027142390.1, read on the forward strand.
GAAAGAAGCTGTGCTCAATTAATTAAAGCACTTTCTCACATCAAACCAGAGAAACACAAGGAATTTTCTTTAGGAGACAATCTGGTACAGACGAAAGGAAAAAAGCCTTTTATGTGCCACAGGTAGCAAAGTTGAGAATGAGAAATCCTTACAGGAAATGAGGTGTAGAAGTTTATCATGTACAAAAGCATATCAAACTTGAGAGCATCCCTTTTGAAGAGCTGTTGAAAAGACTGCTTCTGCAAATTCTCTTTCAGAGCACACAGTTAATGTACATGGTTGTAGTTGTCTAGTTCTTTACCCCTTTTCATTGTCTCTTCCAATGATGGTGTCCCTCAGTTATTCTTTCTCTGATAGCCCATGCAAAATTGGTGCAGATCAAGACACTCTGCTTGCTCAGTTCTCCCATCCAATAGTAAATATGTGGATGGAATAGCATCAGCAAATTCAGAGTATATTCCACCCAGGAGGTGAAGACCTCAACAGATAAATGCGTGAACATAGCTGATGATCTGTTCTCTAGGATCACTACACGGTCATGATCCACGCAAGAAAAATGACCTACAAAGAAGCAGAGATCCACAAGCCAATACAGTCCAAGGCTGTAACTGCAATCACTGATTTCTCCTTTTGGGACAAGGAGGTTTTGTGCAAGTTGCCTGAAACCCTTAGGGGACCACATAATTCAAAGAAAGTCACAGTGTTGAGCAGAGGGATCCCTGAATGTCTGAGAACAATCACACACATTTAAAAGAAAAGAAACGTGGTTCAGTGGCCACATGCCTCAGGAATCCCAGGACTCTGACAGGACTAGCAAGGTACCACCAGAAACAAACCACAGAGCTTCTGTTCCTCTCTGCAGAAGCAGATCTGTCTCTGGAACTGGGCTCCTGATCTCAGCATACAGGGAAGAACAGAACATGGTGCATCAGCAATGTGATAAGGAATAAGATATAGACAAGATATAACGATCGGGTGAAAAAGACACAGGTACCAGAATCCTCACTCCACACGGCATCCACAACAAATGCAGAGTGGAAAAGGAGGCAAAATTAGCAGACAGTCTGCAACAGCAGCTCTGAGAACAGCTCCATACCATGCAGGCCAAATGGTGTAAAAGAATTTTACTGGCACCTACTTGTGTTCATCATTCAGGATGTGGACTTTGAAAGTGCGGGGCTGGATCTCTTTGGAGTTATAATCAGCAGGAAGGTTTTCAGGTGCTGGGAGCCACATGTTGAATTCTGCTAGCCAGTTTTGAAGCGTATTCACCTGAAAAAGTTAGCCATGAAAGGATTAAAAACCCAATTGAGTCACTCAGGATTTTAAAAGCAAAAATGAGAATAGGGCATGACAGCTGTGCTCAGACAGAAGGAGCAAAATACAGCATCCAAACTCAGGGATACAAGGAATGAAAAAGGGAGAAGAGCAGCAAGGGTATGATAGAGCAAGCAGTGGAAGGAAGGCCCTCAGCCAACCCTTCACATTACTTACAGGTACAATGGCAAGAACAGTCTTTGCCTCCGTGTGCCGGAAAAGTACATCCAAGAAAGAGATGACCTGGATGGTCTTGCCCAGGCCCATGCTATGTGCTAAAATACACCCAAACCCACTGCTGGTTTTAAATCTCTCCAAGGACTCTACCAAGTTGTCATACAGGAATCGGATCCCACCAATCTGCAGAGAAAAGTAGAAGAGGTATCAGAATAGTGGGAGAAAAACCCCAAAGTATGTATTTACAGAGTAGCAAGCACACTAGGATTACATAAACCATGAGAATGTGAGGAAGTTTCAAGCTCTCTACAGTACTTCTATCTAGGGAAGGCTCAGAAAGTATTTTTAGATACTCATAAAACCTCCTAAGAACGTAACAGTAAATCAAAATTCATTTGTAGCCAGAGGATGTGAAATGGGGTTGATTAGCTTGTCTGGAAACATAATTTCAGTTTGTTTATAATGTTATTTTTAAAATGATTCTATATATAAAAAGGTCTGATGATAACAATAGCCCTGGTTATACATAGCCCTGGCCTTCCTTTAATTTGTCCTTATCATTTGGCTGTCCATGACAGCCATTAACACAACCAGACTGATCGCAGAGCTCACCAAAGTTCTGCTGAGATTACAAGGCAAGCTTGCCTGAATTCCTTGCATTTTCAAGGCTAATGAAGCCTACCTGATGAGGTTTTACTGCATGTGCAAGCTGGGGAGCCAGGAAAATGTCCTCCTCGTTTGGTGGATGATTTATGTTGACAATGACTTGCCCCAGAGCATCTGACTGATTTAAGGCATCATTCACATGAGAGCCACTGCTCTCTTCACTGCCATCCTCCTCCCCTTCGTTGCCAGAGTCACTGCTGTCCACAATTTGGAGGGCATCATCCTCTCCTGAACTCAGCTCAATCACTTCTGTGAAGTAAGCAAAAGAGGAGAGAGCAAGGGCAAAGGTTAACTTGACATCAGGGTTTATCATACATGGGGAGAAAAAAAAAATCTTATCAGGAAAATAAGGCTACCACCTTTTGCAATTCCACAATGATCTAATGACCTGTCCTGAACAAGTAGGCACAACACAGGTACATACCAGGTCCCTCACACCAGCACACGAGTCTCCCCATGCTGCAGAGAACATTAATGTGGGCTGATCCCAAACAGAACACAAGACAGTTTCCAGAAGTGTTTTACATTCTCATCCACATGTCCTCTTAATTCCCAAACCCAGACATCCATTTTATCTGTGGGTACAAAGTCGAAGGACCACCAAGGAAAGTACTCTACTGGAGTGTCATACTGGAGTCATGTTAGATCCCTTTGGAACAATAGACATAAAACCTACTTTCAGCTGCAGATCTGAATACTTAGATGCTCCTTTTATACCCAGCAGATGATGTCACATCTCAAGTAAGCATTCTTCAGCACAGCACTAAGCAAAATTAAGTGTACTTAAAAAGCAGCAATAAATACAAGTTTGCAAAGTGCCATCTCACAAATGTCAGTTCAGGACTTGAAGGCCAGGACTGGATATATATTTGGAAATCAAAAGGCCTAGAAAAAGCTGAAGAGATTCACCACTGGAGCATCTTGACTAGATGAAAACAGGAGATTTGTGAGTAAATAAACAATATATTATGAGAAGACCAGGATGAGGCAATTGGTCACTTACCATCCTTTATACTATTTTTGCCTTTTGCATCATCTTCACTGCCACTGCTGGTACTATCCAAGCAGATGACTTCCTCAGCCAGGACCTGAGGGGGGAGCTGGGTAGCCTCTGCTGTTCTGAAAACCACCTCCTCTACAAACATAAATGACAAACAATAAGTAATTCATAATTATGGAGAAAGAGACAAAACTGTTCAGAAACCAGGCAGTATTTCCTTCCACTTTTGCTCCAGTAACTTAGCCCTGGAATTTTCCATAACAGACTCTCACTGTCTACAATACTGCTATGACTCAGCTTCCTGGGTCACAATCTTCTCTTTTCCCAATATTCTAAAACAATAGCCCATTGCTGATGGCACCCTCTCTATTGCATGCCCTGGCTGGGGCACACTGGCCATGCAACACGCTCAAGTCCCCTCTATTTAGGGAAGGAGTTTTGAAGCAAAAGCTGGTTTTCATTGAGCAGAGAAAGTACCAGCTGCTGAAGGGATGATAACTACCCTTTGTTAGTAGGGGCACTGTAATAATTACATCCCGCACATCATTAACAACTGTTGCTGTTCAAGAGCATTTGTTTGTATGTTCAAGCATTCCCATGTGGGGAGAGAGGCAAGCCGACAGGGCCAGATGAGCACCACTGCCATGACTCAGCAAGCAACAGCCTTCTTCTGGGGCTGCAACCTACTCTGCAACAGTCAGAAGTAGCTCTTACTCCTTCTCACCCCATAATGCTTGCACTTAAGGGAGAAGATACATTTTCTTACAAGCCAAAGTCAGCTCAGGAGTCCTGACAGCTTCCAGCTGCACTTCTCTGCCCTTTACAGCAGCCTGAGAGGTTGTGCTATGTACTAGATCACTGAAATGATCCGGGCTAGAAGTCAGTGCAAGATGATACGTTCACTAACAGAGAAGGGTGATGCTTAACCACTTACACTACCTCCCTATTTCACTGCTTGCTGTAACATGCAAGAAGGGACATCATGAGCCTATGTGTACCCAACATAACATCATAGCATCACAGAATCATTTTGGTTGGAAAAGACCTTTAAGATCAAGTCCAAGCACTAACCTAACACTACCAAGTCTGCTGCTAAACCATGTCTACACATTTTTGAAATCCCTCCAGGGATGATGTTTTAACCACCATTGTGAGCAGCTCTTTCCAGGGCTTTACAACCCTCTCAGTGATGAAATTTTTCCTAATATTCAGCCTAAACCTCTCCTGACATAAACTAAGGTAATTTTTTCTTGTCCCATCGCTTGCTACTTAGGAAAAGAGACTGACCCCCACCTTGCTACAATCTCTTTTTAGGGTGCTATAGAGAGTAAGATCTCCTCTCAGCCTCCTTTTCTCCAGATGAAACAACTCCAGTTCTCTCAGCTGCTACTCGTAGGACTTGTGTTCCAGACACTTCACCTGCTTCGTTGCCCTTCTCTGGACCCACACCAGCACCTCATTGTCTCTCTTGTAAGGAGGGCCCCAAAACTGAACTCAGTATTCAAGGTGCAATCTCACCAGTGTGGAGTACAGTGGGACAATCACCTCTCTAGTCCTGATGGCCACACTGTTGCTAATATGGGGGTGGTGATCTACAGCTGGCTGAATATGAGCCAGCAGAGTGCTTGGGTGGCCAGGAAGGCAAACAACATCCTGGTCTGTAACAGTCCCATCTAATCTGATCCAGAATGTTTCCAGGGGTGGAGCATCTACCACCTCTCTGGGCAACCTGGGCCAGTGTTTCACCACCCTGTGTTAAAAATGTTCTCTCTATACCTACACTGAATCTCCCCTCTATTTTAAAGCCATTACCCTTTGTCCTATCATGGACAAGCATGGCACTACCTTCTTCATTCAGCTTCTACCCTTAAAAATCTTGCTTCAGGATTTTAATCCCACTGCTTACCAGGAAGAAGCTCCAGGGGCACAGTAGGTATGGTGGCTGGGTAGTCCTTCCGCTGCTGTTCTAGCCGCTTCCTCCTCTCCAACTCTTCCTGCTGGGCTGCTTTTGTCACGGCTTCCAGTTGGTCCTCACGCAACAGCTTTCTGAACACAGGAGCAAACGTGGTTTGGTTCAGTTTCTTACCAAAAATATGAATGGCTCTACAGCTGGCTCAAAAGGTGACTGAGAAGCTCCAGGCAGTCTGACAGCTACACAGGAACACCACTGCCAAGAGGTACAGACAAATTCTGCAGCTATTTCACAACAGTGCTTCCCAACTACAGGTAACGCTCAAGGGAAAGACAAAGGTTTAGCAGAAGCAGAATAATGAAAGGAGGAGAAAAGTGAGTCAATAAGTGCTTAAATTGGGTTATCACAGACTAGCTCCTCTATCTAAAAGGATGGGGTTTATTGCTATGCAGTTTGTAAACAGAAAATGCACAAAGTCAGGTAAAGAAGATAAATGGGAAGAAAAGGCATCATTTCCCCAACAGGAAGTCACTACTCTGATTCTCTTCTGACACAGTATTTTCAGGAACATCTAGGACCTTTAAGAATTGTTTCAGAGGATGCTCTCAAAGCACCTTACAGTTACAGGTAACTCTTAATGCTTCCAAAAGCTGTTCTCATCCCTTCAGTTTCACACATGCAGCCCTGGAAATGAAGCTCTTTAACCAGAGGAGAGGTGCAGCACAAACAGTGGCAAAACCCAGCTCCTTCAAACTAGCTTTTACATCCACTCAGCCCCACACTGCGGTGACATCTCCTCCATCCTAACGAAGCCTCAGTTTCCAAAGCACTGCTCATTCCTTCTGTTTTAAGAATTGCACAAGCTTAAATATGAACCAAAGGCCACCAGCACATCATATACAAGGCAAAAGAGCTATCTCCTTCCACAGGAGTTGGTGCTCTGTTACAACACCTCTGAGCATTCTAGAACCCCTCGAATAAAATTCCATTGTGAATCACCAACTCATAATCTGTCCCCAAGCATATGTGGTGACTTACAGAATCAAACATCACTGCTTTACAAAAGCAGTGAAATTGATCTCCAAGTCACCCCTCAGAGCATCAGCATTCCTGCCAACAAGCACCCAGGACAGTAGAGGAAAGGACCATATTTTCACAGTATCACCCAGGTTTTTAGGCTGTTTGCAATAGGATCCTCACCAGCAGATATCTGACACTGGGTACTTACTTAATGGTGGCACTGGTTTTTCAATCACATGTCTTAAAAGCCAGCAGAAAATACACAACTTTTGCAATCTATTCCATAACCAAATATTCACTCTTCTGAAATACCAAACAAGTCTGCACCCACATGCAGCACTCCAGTCTGAGATCACAATACTCCCACTGGTGAAATCCTCAAGTTTTGGAAAAGAAAAGCCATCTGGTTTGCCAGCAATGGCAAAATGTAGCTCAGAAGTCCAGAGATTCCATTTTTACCCAAAGGGCTACGTAGCTTTCTGTCCTGCTGCTGCTTACCTTATGTTCCTCCGCATGTGAGACGGTTTCTGGGCTCTCTTCTTTTTGGTGTCCTCAGAGGCCAGGCTCTTGTGCTGGTTCTGCAAGAGTCGCTCTGCCCGCTCACTCTGAGATGAGGTAGTTGAAGTAGAGCGCTGCCATTCTCCATCCTCTGCGTGTTCAACATGGTCACTGCTGAACACAGCTTCCTGGGGTTGGTCTGCAAAGACGAAGAGGTAATGACGTGAAAACAACCGTGCCAGGCTGGCAGCTGGCTTTGCCATGAGCATTCATCAGGATTTGAGCTGAGAGGGAACCAACATTCCCTACTGCCACTCATTTGCAAGCATGTTTCTCTGAAGGTCAGAATTGGGGTCCTAGCCAACCGCTGCTCAAAGGGAGTTAAAAAGTTTTACAACGAAGAGTCTGTTCCCAGTGAGAGCCAAGACTAACATCACTCACCACAGCCCAGAAGTGTCCTGACAAGAACACAAGGCAAAATTATTTCAGTCCATGAGGAGCACTTGCTGCCCCTGAAGGCCTGTTTTCCCCCAGGGGCCTGGTGAGCTCTAACACGAGGAACTCAAATCTCTTTTCCTTTCACAGCACTGAAGCGGGGTAGAAATTACCATTTATAAGAACCTGTGTAACCATCTTCCAAGTTAACAGACCACACCATGCAAGAGGTTATCTGGTTCAAACCCTGGGTCATGGCTTAGCTCAGTGGTTTTATCACCAGGCTCTCCTCATGATTTAAACAGTAATTCCTGGCAGGCTCTTCCAAAAACAAAAAGCAGGTGGCAACACACTTTGCACACTGCAAATCACACGCTTTCCCCCTGCATTCTCCTATTTTCAGACTTCCATTAGTGGCTGATTTCAGTCCTAAAGCACTATGTGAAATGACACCTTGTTCTATGTGACGTTTTGCTTTTCAACAGGCTGCCAGTGGCCAAGCTAATGCTTGCAGAGCACAGAAAGGAAATGTTTCCTTTCAAAAGCTTCCCTTGAAGTAAACTGTTTCTGACAAGCCTTGTAATAGCTTCTTTGAAGCTTCTTGTCCCCTTGTGTCAGGCAAAGAGATACCCTCCTAATCAGCTTTCTCGCTTCTACTGTGTATCTGAGTTCATGACTGAGCTGAACTGACACTCAGAACTTTGAAGGGAAGAAGACATCAGTGCAGAAGAATGTGGCAGACGAAGTAATAGAAAACTAACAAGCATCACATTGTGACTCTGGGATCTGGAGACAAAGCACATTCCCTTTCTCAAAGAGCTGGAAGCTTAAATGAAGGATGCTTCAGCACAGCATGTGCAATCAGCACCAGAACAAGAGGACACAGTCTCAAGCTGCACCAGGGGAAGTTTAGGCTTGAGATGAGGAGAAAGTTCTTCACAGAGAGTCGTTAGCCATTGGAATGGGAGGTGGTGGAGTCACCATCCCTGGAGGTGTTCAAGAGGGGATTGAACGTGGTACTTGGTGCCGTGGTTTAGTAGTCATGAGGTGTTGGGTGACAAGTTGGACTTGATGATCTTTGAGGTCTTTCCAACCTTATTGATTCTACAAACAGGCACCTCTACAGCTTCCATGTTGATCTGCCTATTAAAGTTAACTTTACTACCAGTACCACTTCTTAGAATCAGGAAAACAAAAAACAGTTTTACACCTTGGTCAAAAGCACCAACTTTGCAAGCTTCCTCTCCAGACATCTCACTAGACCTGGGATGCTCCAGCATTTGCTCAAAGTCTATGTCAGAATCAACTTAGGACTTCACAGCTCATCCACTGACTAGTATCAACAGAACAGCTCAAACATTTTTGTGAGCATCAGTCCCTGCAAGTCCTACATATACTGGAAAAACAAGTGTCTACAGCTTGTGGGATGAAACAGATCTCACAATGAGTGCAAGAAAGAACTACATTGCATGTGAAGATAAAGGCAAAGACCAGGACCACAGCCAAGGTCTTGGCGCCCCATCCTCCCCACCATGCCTCCTTAAACCTGCAAGCTCAGACGCTGCACATCACACTCACTTGCAGACAGAGAACTGTGCCCAGGCTTCCCAGACAACAGCTCTGCTGTTAGAGCCAGAGAGACACATTTTAGACACAGTACCTGCAATTCTTCAGCACTGTTTCCTTCCCCCCACCCCTCTCAACTCCTGGTTATATAACTAGATCAAAAGATTGGATGAAATAGGGCAAAGGGAAGCAGGGAGGCTGCACATGTGATCACATGCTCTAGGATGAGTCATTAAAGCAGTGACTATCCCACAGACAAACACTGCCATGGTTACACTGCTGCCATCTCACCCTGGGCCCAGGGGACCTTGACAAGACATCAGACAGCACAAAGTCATGCTTGCTTTGGAAGAGGGAACACTCCTCTACCCACATCCCAGCAATTAACCGCATGACCTCCTGCAGCAGTGACTCTGTCACCCACACCATGCCGGGAAGGGATGTCTTCAGAATGCAGGCGATGCTAGCACAGTCCAAAGGCTCAGCAGCCCAAAGCCCATTACATGTCTCCTCTGTATGTTTTCATGTTTGCTGTGCAATCCCTACATAGACTCAGTCCACCTCTGCATTTTACCTTTTCTCTCCTTTCAATCATACATAACACAAGCTTAGGTGAAGCCCACAGGCAGCTCAATCAGTGAGGTTTATAGAAATCCTGTTTCTCATCTGATCAGGAGCCCCAAACACAAAATCTGATGATAAATTTGGTCCTGCACTGAGTACAGGCCCTCATCTGCCACAGCCTTGTCTTCTCAGGCTGGTGTTTGTCCTGCCAGTACAAGTTCTGAGGTGAGGAACACATTCTGTGCCTCAGCCCACGTTCCTGACACATATGCATCTAGACACCAGATCTCCTCCACACTAGTGACAGTACCAAACATCACACTGACTCAGCTGCAGTGGGATTCAGAGGACAACCAGCTTCCTGAGGCTGGTGCCATCCCTGCCACTACAATGAATATAGCTGCTTTCACAAAGCTTAGCTAACACAATGATAAAATCACAAGTCAAACCATGCAACAGCTCCCACCACACCTGTGACATGAGCTGGCAGTTGCCACCAGGAATTGTCACTGTTTTGTACTAAACTGGTTGTGTACTCAGCCTAAATCTTCACACATGGAAAGCAAGGCTCCTCACCACAGCCACGTGGCTGTGCTCCAGCCTGGTGAGCCACACAACTGGGACCCACACTGGGACAGAAACAATAAACACACACAAAACACCTATTCTGTACAATAACAGGTTTGGTCTTTGGGTTGGAGAGAGTGTGGGAACAGCCTCACAGAACAGGTCCCATCAAGTAACCAATGGAATAATTCCTGCCCCAAATTTGCCAAGCCTACATCTACAGCAGAAGTGCAATTATGGTTTTGTAACAGGAGCTCAACACACTGCTCCAGCATGGCTAAGCAAGTAGCTTTGTACACAACACAGAGATTCATCAGCCATGGTTGCATGTTGACAACTGCCTGATGGGGCTGAAGCTCTCAGTGCGCTCTAGGAAGACCTGGGCATTTATCTAGGTTGCCTCACCGAGAAGACCACTGTCACCAGCCCATGGGCAACAACCCAGCACAGCCTTACATGGGGAGAATACCCACATATGCCCAAGCACAGCTGGGCAAAACAGCAGGCCCAAATCTGCTCAGCAGAAGATAGTCCTTGGTCAGTTGTGAACACCAACAAGGACGTAAACCCATCCCATGCTTACACACTCTGTGCATTGAGATCCAGCTGGAACACCAGCTGCTGGGTTCACACCAGCTATGATGCATGTTGTGCACTGTGCTCACCAGATCTACAAAGAGAGTTTCCTGAGAGTAGTGGCATCAGTGCAGACAGGAGCTTGGCAAGGAGCTGCTCCTTCACGTGGGTTGCAGCTCTCCATTTGAGAGGTTCCCAAGCACTTCCCACTGGTCCTCACTTAAGCACTGCTGCACACACCCGGGCACTCTGCCTTGCAATGGACCCTGAACAGCAAGAGGGACATGACTGTCCTTTCTTTTGAGGTTTGAAAGGTACCTGTGCTATCAAAACCCCATAGATCTGTTTATAGCACAGCTCTGGTTTGTGCTGCAGACCAGGAGTTCCCTGTTTTCTTTGCTCAATAAGCAGCGGCAACCACCACCCCCAGCTGTACATACAAGCAGGGGAAGGCATCTGGCTTCTCGCCCCACACTTGTGTGTTACCATTTGGAAGGCTCTGTAAGGAGAAGAGTCGTGACTGTTCTGTGTAACTGCTTCAGATGCTTCCTGCATTGTGTGACTGCCAGAGCTGCCCCTAAACACTGCACAAACTGTGACTCATAATGCATAACACCGCAGAAGATGTGTCCCACAGTCTGGAACTTCCTATTGCACCTAAGCTTATAAAACACATCTCATCACCTTTTTCTGGCCAAGTACTCTCAAACTTCCCTTAAAACAGCATGGGATACAGCATGGAGAATATCCTCTAGCATCTCCAGCAGTGAATTGCTCTCAACACACCCAGCCTTCCCTGCCAGGGTAACTGCATTGACTCTGGGGAAGCCACACCACCGAAAACCAGACACGTGGCTATTTCTAAAATCATTTCTCTACCAAACAGCACTATTTTGATGAGTGTTTGTTTGGCCATTATTTCCTACCCTAAGGCCAGGGATGTGCATGCATGGTGAGGAAGGCAGCTGCATGCAGAGCAGCAAGGAGTTAATACTTGCTTTGGGAGCTCTCTTTTGTCCTGCACAAAGAGCAGTTAAATATTACTGCAGGAGTTCCGGGAACTTCCAGGCACTTTGTGGGAAATAGCCCGTCAGTGACTAGCTAGTACTAGCTAGTACTACTGCAGCCGGTACTGAGCTGTCAAAGCAAGAATGGGAGGAGCACTGAGGGGTGGCACAAGAAAGACTAATTGCACAGCTCCAGCTGCAACACTCACAGTCGCTGACACACTGAACTACAACTGTGCCAAAGGCTAGAGAAGTGACTGCAGAGCAAGCCTGACTGCAAAGGCACTGACAGGCTGGAAGACGTTCTCTGGGTTTATGCAATGTTCTCCCAGTGCACTGGGCATTGGAAATGGGTGTAGGTGATGCCAGAGTTCAGCTGTACTTGGCACCTGGAGAACAGCACTTCTGCAGCACAGCAATCATCTCAAAGGCTGGCAAGAGCCAGAGTGCTTTGGCTCATCCTGCATCCCGCTGTGGAATCTAAATTAAATACTTTCAGAATATCCTTCCTCTGTATGCAACTGGTGCAGCTGTTGCATGGGTGCTGTGCAGGAAAGGAGAGGCTTCTGCATAGAGCAGAGGCAGCTTTACAGAAACACTTCAGCACCCCAAGGCTGGAGGCAGGAACTTTCTTGTGAAACCCCTTAAGGATGGTGTAGGCAAAAGCAAGAGGGAAGATCAGACTTCCTTCCTCTTGGTCCTACCTGCTGCAGCATCCAGGGGAGACACAAAGCCCCCTCCTGGGTCTTGACACAATTCAACCCCCAGGTCCTTCCTCCCGAAGCACTAGGAAAGACACTCTGCAGCAGGCACGGAGAGGGGATGGAGCCCACCTGGGGGCTCGGAGCCTCGGCTACCAGTGGCAGCTGCTCCCAGGGCAGCGAATGAGCAACGAGGCTTTATACTCCGCAGAAAACAATCAGGCTCATTGTTGGACGTCAGGACGCCCCTCCCAGCCACAACTGCTTAACAAAGCCCTAATTATGTAAGCATTATATAAGCCGGCACACCTACCCCCCCCGCGCCACGGCAACCGCCTGGCCGCGCTAGCCGCCAGCACGGCGGGACCCGGCGAGCCGGGCGCCTCTCGGCCCCCTCCAGCTGCGAGCAGCCGCCCACTCCTAACGACACCGGGGCTGGCGTCGAGCTGGGATCGACTTTTGTCTTATACCGATGATTTCTTGTATGCATGGGGTAGTCCTGAGCTTGTCTGGGTGCTGCTGTGGATGTCCTCTCCTGGCCAGGGCCATGGCTGTGCGGGGTTCCCAGGCCAGGTGTGCTGCGCTTTGGCCAAGAGGGCAGCCACCCCAGCTGCCTTGGGCAGCAGGACCTACAGCCCCCAGCCGCTGACTGCAGGCTGTCCGCACTCCAGTAAAACGCAGCCCACTGATCAGAGAGAAGATTTCCACCACTGCCCTCAGCCCAGCTCTGCAGCTGGCTGCACTGGTTGGCATCCTTCTGGGCCGTGGTACTGTGAGACATGCAAACATATCTTTTGAGCTGAACCTGCCCAGCCTCAGAATTTGCCTGATCCCAGGAAAGTCTTCCCTTGCCTGTCAAACGGCACGTACCTTGGCTCTAACATCTTCATTCCCGTTGCCAATTTATCTAGGAGTTAACCACCCCTCAGGTCTGTTGCTTATACTTGTCATTGTAACCACAGAGACCGTCAGATTGGTGTAACAAATAGTGCTGCTTGAAGTCTGAGGAACACATTTTTAATTGCTCTAGGCATCTGTCCTGTGATCAGTTGCTGTGGGTTCAAGACCCCTATGTGGAGTCTGTAGAATGCTGGTGAGGGACAGCAGGCTGCCTCCAGCCCAGGAAGGGAGGAGAGAGGGCAGGGACATGAAATGAACTCTGAAGAAAACTCCACCAGCACAAGCTCTGTGGGACACTGCAGGGGGAGTGAGGTAGATCAGAAACACATACAAGCCAAACTTATTTCCAGGCTCCTTCTTGGGCAGGAAGTAAGCCCCAGGTGATGGAAAACTTTGAAAAGATGAATTAAGGCAGCACTGCCCTTCTCTTTTTCTGTCAGAGGTCTTTCAGTGTATCAGTTACTGATGAGGCTATGCTGCAGAATAAGGCTACTTTTGTGGCCTGAAGGAATCCTTCAGGAACAAAAGGCAGCAGAATTGAAGGGCAGGAGCAAGGGAAATACCACCCAAAAAAAAAAAACCCAAAGGGAAAGGAAGCAGCCAAGAAGGGCTGAGAGGCAAACCGGAACATCAAACGGCCAACTTTGGTGACAGACAGCAATATATCTTCTAACTCTGGGATTATGCAAGCAGAACCAGGCCCCAAATACCCAAGAGCTCTTGTTCTGGCCAGGCCTCAACGCTGCAGCCGCTGAGACCCGAGTTACATAAACACCAAAGAGCACTTATATAACCCTTGTATGGCACCGGCTTGCAGCCACCGGCACCCCAGCACCCTGTGCCACCACAGCACCGCAGGTAGATGTTCTGGCCAGCTCCATGCCAGTGCAGCTGTGACCATCCACTTGGAGACCTTGCACCCATCATCTGCAGGACCTCACACCCAACCCTGCATAAGCCTCTGAAATGAGACCCAGACAGGGTGTCCACCAGGTTGTCCTTCTCGTAGGCACCACATAGGAAAGGTTGATGGTTACTCCAAAGCACTGGGTAATCTCATGTCTGTTTTCACCTCTGATATGCTCAAAGAAGGATTGTGAAATTTGAAATCAAACTTTTTCATAGCACTTGGAGATCGCAAGAACAAGGAGAGATGCAGAACACTGCCACCTGGCATCCCTCCTCTAGATATATAACCAAAATTACTGTACCAAATAAAAGTCCTCAAACATAAAATGTAAATGGCCTCCTCCTCACAAGCCTTCTCCCATCTCAGGATTAGTCAAGATGGGGAAACAAAGCCATGGAAAGTCCCTGTTCAGGTACTGAATGAGGCAGGGATGGGTTACATTTGTCCTTTAGCTGGGGGTGTGCAAGAGCAAGTGAGTTACATAAAACTACTGCACTGGAGTCAGGAAGTGTTTCAGGCTGAGTGCTGGGAAGTTTTCAACAAGCTGCAGGCAGGAGGGAACTGAAACCTCCCCTTTCTGGTTATCCCAGTTAACTAGTAACTCAGAATATAGTTTTGCTAGCCAGATTACAACAATTGCCATAGGGATCTAAACCACAAGTAACTGGATTTAACTACCAGACCTTAATTATTTTCACAACAGTTCAGAACTTTAAAAACAAATAATCTGCTCTACTCTGTTAAAGGGGGGGGGAAATACTGATTTAGCTAACAAAGACTAATTTCTCCTCCCAACTTCAGAAAACAGATGCATATGGGGGCTTTGACACCGTGTTCCCAGCACAGTGAATCCAGCTGGCTGCTATCATGACTCTTCCAGGGATAAATTTCAGGGACTAAGAAAAGAGGACGAGTAGGGGAACAAGCATTCTGCATTATGCAATGATTACATAAGCATTAGTTTACACACTAGGTAGCTGGGAGTTGTGGTATTAGCTTTATACCAGGACACCCTCAGAGCAATAAGAAATAATAAAGAAGGGATTATTGCTGCCATACACTTCCAAGGCCAGTGAAATGGCAAACAAAATGGGCATAAGCCAAACCTTAATCTCTGCCTCAAGCCTTTAACATAGCTTCATTCAGGACCTGTTACCACAGAGGGGGGAGAAGAGAGCTCGTAATTCAAGAGAGTGGGATGAGAAATAATCCCAGAGTAAAGCTCCATCAGTATCTGAGTGCTCCTCTGCTTTTGCTCACAATGGTTTTTGAAATCTCATGAGATTTCAAAATTCTACTACCTGCCATCTGGACTCCAGTTCAGTGGCAAAGGAGTTCACAAGCATGACACAATCCTCACAATAACCTTCTGCCCGTTTTGCAGAGCAGGAAACTAAGGCGAAAAGATCAGGTAGACATCAGTGCTGAGCAACCCCCAAGCTGTTGACTCCTTGTCCTATCATCTGACCACCAGGCTCTCTCTCTTCTTCTCAAATATAATTTCCTACTTGGAAGAAGAAAACATAGTTGTGGATGTTTTTTTTAGAACTGTAACAAAGCACAGAATTTAGGCTGCATTCCCTTTTTCTGCTTCAGTCTCTGAAGCAATTTCAGAGGAATTTTTAAGGACTCTGTTTAATGAGTGAGGCATCACTTGGGAGAAAAATGCAAATTGTTGAGCTTGAGCCTGTGTGCCACTGCATTCCACTGGCACTTCTCCCATCAAATGCAGCCAGAAAAGTGACCAAGGGCACAGGAGAAAGCTAACAAGACCAGGATGAAACACCATCACTCAAAGAACAATATGTTCCTAGTTTTCCTTTTCAAAATATTAGCTCTGCTTTGTGTGCTGCTAAAGGAGTTTGAGAAAGGGCTGCAAAGTTGCTTATGGTAATCAGACTCACACAAACTGAAGCCATGACGTCATATAAGGACACCTGCACCCAAAAATACCTAACACCCCAAAAGCTAAGCACATTACAGCCTGGAAAGCACTGGTTCCTTCATAAGGCTGCTAAAATTACAACTACCTCTGTGGTCAAAAAAGAAGTTTACATGTATATGGGGAGGAGACAGGGGTCATATATAAGGGACACTTTCCTTGCAGAGCAGTAGGGGGATAGGTAGCATACTGCAAAAAAACCTTGATTCACTGGCTGGTGGGTGCTAACATAAAACAATTAAAACCCTCTCTAACTTTCCAGAGACATTTATAACAGAAAAACAGATGGCACAGCACTGCATGTACAAGTGCTTGCTAGTTTGAAGACACGGTGTGCAAGCACCTGGAGTGAGAAAAAGCCACAGAAGCCAGAGAAGACTAGAAACACTGACCAGCGGCTGAGGCAGAAAAGCAATGCACTTTGTGCAGTTTCATCATCATCTCTGGAGACAGGGTGACCATGGAGAAACGGGATAGAGACCCTCCTAGTATAAACATGTTAGAGTATAAACATGTTAGACCAGTTACAAATGTTTCCTCAAGCAAAGAAAAAATTCCCACTGGTAGAGCAGCCTGATAAACCTTGCCCCAGACTTTATAACTTAGTGAGCAATGCTGTACAAGGAGGAACTCATCTGCACTCTTGTTCTCTTACATTTCCACAAGTGACCCCGAAATACCTTTCCTGCCCAAACTTTTTTGAAGACCTCTGATCTTGTATTCTTTATCTGTGACCTACAGTCTCATTTCCAAAAGCATCTTCCCCTCCCCTTTCTTCTCTTTTTATACCTATTATCTAGACTGAGTTACATAAGGCACTTGTATCACCCAGATTCCTCATTTATCCAGATTCATTTTGTGTCATAATTCCTAGCTCTTCACAGTTTGCACTCTCCCAGAATTAGCTTCTTTGTTCTGCCACCACAACTAGCAAACTATGAAAGCAAGAAAACATGGATTTTTTCCCCCCCTCTAGAATCCACTCCTTCCACTAGTGGACAACAAATACTGCCCAGCTTATTTCTATAAAAAACTCTCATGAAGAGCACACTGCACTGGACTTCTATCATAAACCAGGAACCCAGAGCTGGAACTCCTGGGCACCATTTTTGGACAGCCAAAGTTGAGAGTTTTGGAGGTATTTGCCATGTGAACAAGGTGGAAGAAGCTTAGCATCCCCAAGGACCGGACCTGACCTCAAAGTAACAACTTAAATCACAAATTTATAAAGTTCTTCAAATCTGAACAATGTTTTTTCTCCAACACACAAACATCCTCCCACAAGCAAGCAAACTAAGCAGCAGCCATCCCAAAACTACAAACTTGTGTTAGGGTTCCACCAGCATCTTCCATTTGATGGGGGGGACTGGAAAGAACCAAGTAGCTCCTAGCCTATTAGGCACTAATGAGGGGATCTGGAGCAAGCACCAACAGCTCTGCCTGGTGCACTGACTGCTGCCTGGTCAGCAAGTCACCAAATATTTCACTGGCAAAAACAGCTCTCAAAACTCTTATCAAGCAGGATGTTGGGGGAAAGTATACACAGAGAGTTGAAGAGTGTGGGGGAGAGGACACTGGATCTAAAATCATACTGATATTAACAGCTGCCTCCTCTCTTGATAAAAGTTAATTTTGCAGCATTACTACAGCAGCAGAAACAGTAACAGCCAGACCCAGAATGTCACATCACCAAAGTCTTCAGAATTAAAAGCACAAAGAAATAAAGAGCTTCCTTCTCATATCTCTTGCATCGAACCAACGAGATCTGTGAGACTTTGAAGTGTTAACCATTTCCATACCAGCTAGGTACAGGTAGCAAAGTAAAACCTGAGCCCCTGAGTCTTGGTTCAGGATGCACTTGGCTAGCCACTGTGCCTCCTGCACAGGGGAGGGAGAACAAGTGGTCAGTAACAGGAAAGCAAGATGGAACAGAAAACCAGGGGGAGAAAAAGAAAAGAAAAAATAAAACAAAAAGTCAAATCAAACCAACCAACCAAAAATCCCAAACACCAAAAAAAAAAAAACCCCAAACCATAAAAACCAACCTGTGTCCTACCTGTAAACTGCTGAGACTCATCCAAGAGTAACATGTTGCTCAGTGCACTGAGGCAAGACCTCTGCCTGAGACCCTGCCCCAGCACTTGTTCAGTGTGGCTGCACACTCTCAGCCCTTCTGCTATTCTTGTCTCAGGGTCTTCAGGACAAAAGTTTCCAGTCACTCCCGACAACTCCTTATCTCAGCCCAGCGAGCAGTAAACCCACTCTCACTGGCTGTTCAGCTCGCAGGCGGGAAATGCCTCCTGATAAAGCAGTCCAGGGTACAGGCAGGGAAACCTGCACTTAGGGTTTCTGAAAATAACTTTGGTAACTAGCTCCTAGCGCTCGAGTCCACCCCGCCGTGTGACGGGAATCAGTACGCACATACCCACCCTGCGCCCGGCCGAGACGGACCAGGGTCACAGTTATATAACTAGTTAAATATGCCTCGTGTGCAGCCTAAATAAAAACGGTCACTATCTCCTCCCCTGCTCCCAGAGTCAAACAACACAGCCCTGCCCGCGCTGGCTGCTGCTCCGCTGGGGACCGATGGCTTGGAGCTGCGCTGCCCGGCTGGTGTGGCTCCGGTACCTGTTCCCGATCAGCGGCAGCAGCCTCGGTCACGCCCGGCAAGAGAGTTTGAGAAGGGGGAAGCGGCGCGGGGAGGCTGAGTGGGTGTGTACGGGGAGGTCTCTCCTCTCCCTCTGCTCTCAGCGGCGGAGCTGCCCGCGCTTTAGCTCAGATCGGATCCCATTCACTCAGCCCGTGATCCAGTTCAACTAGTGGCAGAGACCAAGACTGAGAATAAAATAAAAATCCTTACATAACCACTCCGGCTCCGGCGGGGCCCCGCGCAAGGGGAATCCCAACAGACAACAGGACGCTCGGAGCCGGGGACACACGGGCCCCTAACCCCGCTTCCACAGCACAAAAGGCAACGGGGGAAACTGAGATGCAAAAGGGAGTGCTGCTTTCCTGGCTTTGTAAAACATCTTGGGATCTATGATTTTATGTACCATTTGCACGATGCTTCCTAACTTCCAAGAAACCTGGACAACTGAGGCTGAAGCCTGAGCAATCCGATGCTGGTAACTTGTTTGCGCAATAGCAGGTGAAAGAGCATCCTGTTCCCTGGTTAAATCAGCAGCTCCTACAGCACAGGTAGTCTGCAGAAGGCTCTCAGTGCAGCAAAGGGACTATGAATGAGATTTCCCAGTTTTCAGGAAACAACCTGTCAGAATTTGTGGAGAGCAGGATTATTCCAAACAAGCCTTCCTCCCCTGCACCAGAAGGACAGGTATAGGAGAGAATAACTAAGTACAGGAGAGAATAACTACTCTAAAGCTGTGGCTGAACCCTTGAGAGCTAACCATCATGCCTAAGCTTCAGAGCTACAACACAGACCTTTTGCACACAGCCAATGCCAGGAGCAAAAAGCAAACCTGGGCTGACAGACACACTGAAACAACTGGCAAGTGAGAGATGGGAAAACCAGGGTGGGCACAAGAAGCCCATAACAGGCTGAGTCTGAATGGCCCTGGCACCGGTCTGCAGGACTCCAGGATAATGAGCCATGCTTATAACAGTAAAGGTGTGCAAACACAGCCAGGGCAGAGCCTGGTCACCCTCTGTGTGACTCCAGCCATTTTTATTAGACCTTTCATTTGAGAGAGTTAGGGCTCAGTGAATGCTTGCTGCTATCACTGCTTCAAGGGACACTGCAAATATGAAACAAACCCAAGGTGCTATTTTCATAGAGTCATATAATTTTTACTAAAGAAAATATGAGCTGTATTAAAAGGAAGATGCTTGGTAAGAAGACAGCCTTTGCCCTCTGCCACAGATTCACACAGCCTGGCTGCTACACAAGAATATACAGTGTTTATCAAGGGGGAAAAGAGGGACAAATATATTAAGAAAAGTACATAGCCAAGGATCTTGCAGCAGGCCTTATAAGGACTTTGTAGGGTTGGAATAAATAACCAAACATGACCTCAGCATCTGACCTAACAGATTTATGAAACTTGGAAGCAGGATTTAAAGACAAGCATTTGTGTAAATACAACTGGGTATTTTCCAAGCCATGTTTTATATGCTAGTCAAGCATGAGGAAGTTCAGTACACTGCAGGAAATGGGTTCTCTATACCTGTCCTGCACACAGCACTAAAAGGGAAAATTTCTTCTCCACCTTAGTGGGCAAAATGGAAAGGTTTTTTTCTGTCTTTTCTACTTAACAGCCTACTTGTGAGGCCACCACTGTCAGCCATGGCAAATATCACACAGCCAAGAATTAGATTGGCCAAAAACAGTCACTCTATGAAATGACCTCCTCATTGAAGGGCATCTTGTTATAGATAAAACCATTTACTGAATAGCTTTTCTGTGAGGCTAGCCTTGCCAGTAAGGAAGAATGTTCTCCCTCTACTATGGGGTCTGAAATCTTACCTCACCTAGCTCATGCTCAATCCACAAGCTCTTTGTAATTGTACAACTGTGTTGTACATCAGAAAAGGCTCCTCCAGAACTGGCTGTCACATGAGAGGTTCCCTTGCAAACAACACAGGAGATTCCTCTGTTACAAAGAAGACCATCACTATAAATCTTGTATTTTCACAGTTTTTATTTTTATGTTGAAGAAAATGTGAAAAAGCCATTTTCAACATCTGCAGCACAAACCATTGTTATTAAAATAAAAAATGGGTATTGCATGAAAAAAACTTTCATCCAAGGGATGGGCCCAGACACTTCTGGAAGTTCAGTGTCACGGTGTTCTGTAAAGCCTAAGCAGGAAATTAAAAGAAGAAATAAAGCAAATAACTGTGATGTGATGCTTTAGAATCTGAAGAATACTTCTAATCTGATTAAAACAGTTCCACCTCCTTCCAAACTTGTTGCTGCTTCTTGCCTAAAACCATCATGCTCGTGTAACATGCACATTTTATTTAAGCAGTCATTAAAAGCAGCACAATACCAGCTAAATTAAGGAAAAAAAAATAAAACAAGGACCCTTTGCATAGTTTAAACTCAACTGCAAACAGGAGAAGGATTTCACCTAGCACACCTGAAAATAAAAGGGTTGCTGCCTAAAATGTAAAGCAGAGGATTTTCATTTTGGCTTCATCACACTCATCAGGCGACCTTGGCAAAATCTCTTTGCCACTCCTTACCTGTCCAAGAGGGAAAATACCACATCACCAATTTGCTAATTGGTTTCTTTGTGATTTCATCATGGTTTTAGAAGTTGCAGATGATGGAGTGTGATATCTATTAGCAATGACTAGGTGTGGTACAAATCTGACTATTGAAGATCTGCACAGGGATACAGATACCAAACATGACTGAGAAGTGTGACTGTCCTTCCTTAGAGATCCTGTGGCTGCTTTGTGAAAAGAGACAAGCAAAATTTTGGCCAGTAAAGCACAACCCTCACATCCTGCAGATGAGAAAAGCAGGAAGAAACAAGGTACTTCCCCTCCTCCGTGGAAGACTTGGAGCAATTCTTCTTTCAGCTAGTAACTGCTCACTCACTGCCCCTGCTCCCCATGTATTCACACTTGGGACAGCTTTAAGAAAAGTGAGCGTGTAGACACAGGTAAAAAACCCTGGAACAAGTTCATAGCCACAAATACAGAAAATGCAGAGCCACAGACCTGGGCTGCTCTTCAACAGCACGGAAGGATTGCTATTTCGTAACCCATCATACCCAATCGATCACAGGGAAGGAGGAAGAAAAGAGGGCGGGGGGGAAAGTGCAGCTAGTTCTGATACATCATTTCACAGGTCCCTGTGCCCAATCGGCAGGTCTGAGGGAAGCAGAGCTCTGGCGTCATCACCTCCTTTTAAAGAAGTAAAGCAAGTCATTACTCCAGGTTACATAACACTGAGACTACGCCAGACTTTGCCACTCTCTCAAAAAAGGAAGCTGCTGTCAGAGAGCCTGGGAGGGGGGCAGAGGAGTCACAAACGTTTTCATTTGGAGCTTCCCCCTGCATAGAATACACTGAGGAGACTGGGAAAGAGTTCACACTTTGGGACAGAGCAGACAGAGGGAGAAAGCCTCAGTGACTGACCTGCCACATCGTAAGTCTGCAGTTCCCTCTGAAGGGAGCTGAGGGGACAGCACTGTCAGGATCTCATCCTTTCGCCCTACAGCATCCTCAAGCCACAGCTCACCCTACTGAGAATAACCTAGTTCACAGGGTTAGTTAAAATGCTGGAAGTAGATAATAAAACACACCCCACACCCCTGAACCCCAGGCACCACTCCTCCCATTCTCCTCTCCATCCCTCTTCTCCTATTCTCCCCAGAATTATAGGCAAACAACCTGTGGACAAGGGGCTTACACCTACCTGCCTCAACACAAACAAAATGCCCAGCAAGGCAATCTGCAGCTGTGGGTTCGGCAGAAAGAAGCTAACAAAGCGTTGCAGTACTGACTGTTCCCAGCCAAGTACTCAAGGTCTGCACAGGCATTAGCAGCTCCCATACAATGTGCAGACACTTGCTAGCTGGGCAGGTCCAAACCCCTCAGACTGCACAGAGAAGCACCACTTGTTCTGCAAGACAGGCTGCATGACAGGGAAACCTGCCATAATTAAAATGGGTAAAATACTCAGCCTTCTGCAACAAAGTTCCCAGAGTCAACAGTGAGACATCTACCTAACTGACAGGCAAACCTTCCCTGCAACTTCTATGTAACCTTTCTGTATCACTCAATAACAAGGATTGCTAAAACTCCAAATGCTAGTGCCCTGTCTCTTCTCACCTGCAATGCTAGCTACCTCTGTTGTGTTTTATTCAGTTGGATTGTGGAAGCATAGCAGACAGACTGCTCCTAGCTTTCTGGGTCTCAGGAAACCAATACAAGTCTCCAATGTAATGTTTGTGGAAGCAGAGAGTATGTGCTTATTAACAGACGCAAAGCAGCTTTGGAGATGTTCTTATCCTTTTCAGGAAGTGAGAAAACAATGAAAACTCCTCAACTTCTTAGTTTCAGCAACTCACCTGAGAAGTGCATCCAAACTCTGCAGTTAGATCCACATTTGCTGACTTACCCACAACCAGCTGATTTAATCTTGATCCCCACAGCCCACATCCATATGATAAAGGATATTTGACCACTCTAATCCATACCACTCATTTCTAAGGTAATGCACTTCCCCATGATAATTGGATAAAGTTTAAATGCATGGCAATATGTAGGGTATTAGTTCACAACTGAATTCTTCCACATGCAGCAACTACTTTTGTACCTCTATTACACCACACATATCTTCTTTGCCTGCAATTATTGGCTGGGAACACAGTCTACAAAAAGTCACTGCAGGCATTAAAATGTACCTGATTGTTTAAGAACAGTGAGGTGCATAGTGGTACATGGAAGCTCAGGTTTGGCTGCCCAGGCTCATAAAGATCAGAGCCACTGCAGAGGCAACAAACTCTCGAGGAGAAGCTTGCTTCCCTCAGGAAATGCCCATCTAGCTTCCTTACAAACAGTACTGACAGACTCAGGATGAAGCTGCACCCAGCCACAAGTAACCCCAGTAGAGGAATCAAGAAAGTCCATCAGGAAGGGAAAAAACTGTAAAGATGTCGGTCACCACTCTTCCCTTCCATCACCAAACAGCAACCTGCAGATTAAATTACAGGTTTATTATTTACTGGCACTCACCACTGGCATTTGTACACACAGAACACAGCAGAGATTAAAAGAATCCTCATGATAGTCTTCAGTGCTTTTCTAAATTTAGGGAAGTCCTGACTTTTGTTTCTTTCCACACCTTTTTCTCCAACCCATCCACTTTCAAACAACTAAAAGAGCCACCTCCTCACTCCAAGATCACTTTGAGAGGCTTGCACCTTTCCTTAGCCCCTGTGGCCAGCCTCCAGCTAAACAGCTAGGACAAGAGATCAAAGCAGATGTATCATCACTTGTCTGAGAAGCAAGAAGCAACTGAGTCCACTGTGCCCATGACTGCAGCACATAGAAGTATTTCACTAGAGGGTTCTTGAGAGGGCAGCTACAGTCTCTGTGTCTGCCTCAACCTTGGGATGCCCATCTACTCTCCATGACTCCTAAAAAGCCAGCTGTGAAGAGCTGAGAGATTCAAAAAATAAGCATGTATTTGCTCCTCCTCTTCTTAAGGAATGCATTTCACTTGCTAATTGATAGGGAGGACAACTCAAACCCAGTGTTTCCTAAGAGAAAATGGTGCATAGTCTGGTCAAAAGTAGAAGGCAAAGTGATTTCAGGTTGCTGGGACCAATCTCCATTTAACAATAAAAGAAGGCCCATCCAATTCCAGTTAAAAGTGCAGGTAAATTACTTTTTAACAGCAACTCCCCTTCTTTTTCTTCTGCCCTTTTTCCACCCCTTTCTCTCCAACAACATGGGTCTTTCTAAATCTGGATATAAAATGATATTGAAATAGGCTGTCATTTACCAGGGTATTCTTCAGGAGACTATCTCCACATTCTTCCTCTGCCTCTCAGTTTCATACAGATGAATATACTATATGCAAGAGTTACTTTAGATGAAAAGCACAAACTCATGTGTATGAGCAGGAGGAGCCTATTAAATGAGCAGCTTTTATAACAAAGACTTTTCTCTTTTCCCCTGCAAGGACAGGAATTTGCTCTATTCCCAACCCCACACATCCAGCTGTGGACTCCCCCATACACACACACCACAGTTCTGTTTTGTTTCAGTGCCCTGCTGGGGAGAATAAAAGATGGAACAACTTTGGGGTGGGAAGCACATGGTTAACTCAGCCTCCCAGAAAGAGCAGCAGCCCCCTGCACCTTGAGGGTGCATTTGAGTATCACTCAAAAAAGTATTAACCTGCACTTCCACACCACTTTAAAAACAGATGTCCAAAAATCATTTCAGCTTTAATAACTCCAGGTGCTAATGAACTTTCTAGCCAGTGTGGTGTTCACTGATAATTTTCCTCATGAAAGGAATTATCCAGGCAGCTAGAAATCGATTTCACTTTCATTGTAATTGCACCCCTTGCTGCATGCACCATGATGATGACCCACAAGGAGCCACAGAGGAACATCATGTTAAACAAAATCCATTCTTGATAAAGTTCCATGCCAACATTTTTTTCCCCTCAACCACCAAGTGAAAATTGTATACAGAGCTGACCCAGCACTACCCCTGCAAATAAACAGCTTTTCCTCCAGCAAGAGCTCAAGGAAAGCAAAGATCTTTTCAAACCTGAGCTGAGACTGGCTGTCCTCTGAAGTCCAATACTTGTCTTAGTATCTTGGGAAACTCAAAAATGTTTTGAGGAGCTCTGCTAAGAAGTTGCAGCATGAAACAGCCCAGGCACTTGCAATTCTGTACCACCAACACAAGCATGCTCTGTATTCAATCCTCTTTAAGGGTCCATATGCCCATAGAAACCCCACAAAATGCAGGTTTGTTTTGGTTTTGTCGTTGGTTTTTTTGCTCCAGCACTTTGTCAGGAAGAAGGAACAGTATGAGTCTGAGGTGGGAGGAGAGAGCACAGATTGCATCCATCTTCTGTTCTCCATTAGTCAAACAGAAGTGCCATGGAGCTGGCACACCCCCAGCCCTGTTGAAATAAAGAGGGGATGGGAATGCAGAAAACAGGCAAAGTGGACAGCACAGGGTGGAAGACAAGGCCAGCTGCATGGAGGCTGTCATATCACAATAGCAGCACCTAATATACTCCTATTTGGTGTTCCCTGGTATATGTGTACCTTAAGAATTGCAGTACTGCTATGGTACTGGAAAACTGTCCACTTTGGTATCCCAGCAGTACTGACTTCAATTTCTGCCTGCTGCATCACACACCCTGTAATGCAAACACAACCAGTAGCCTCTGAGAAGTGTCTGAATGCCTGTGCTCATTAAGGCATCCTTCAGAGAACTGAAACAACCATCTCTGCACTTTTATCCCTGTGTTATGCTTTAAAAAGTGTTTAACCCATATACTCAGAAATAAGAAAACAAGCCACTTGCCATCACTATATATTTATGAGTAAGAGAGAATGAATTCCAGAGACTTCAATCAGAATAATCCAAAGACATTCAGAAAGTGGAAAAGCAGAGCACTACAGTGGGAGTCATTCAAACACTTAACAGTTTTCCTTGGGAAAGCTCTGAGGTATGAATCCTCTCTGCATTTGAAGTGATCTGTAAAATCCATATTGGAGGTTTGTTTGCTCTTTGCTCAAATCAGCTTTTATTCCTATGGAGTTCTACACAGCCCTGAGCAACTCTTGGGATCAGAGAAAAAGTGCAGGGCTTGAAACAGCCCTTTATCTCTACAGTCATCAGTACATCACATTTCTAGGGAAAGGGATTTAGGGAGTTAACAAAAAAAGTTCTTAGCAGTCACACGCTGATTATCACAAATCAAACATGACAAAACAAGTGCTGCTACCCACAAGTGATGAGAAAAGAGATACAGGAGGCAGGGATGACAAGGCTGGAAAAGCAGTAGAAGCCTCTGGCTAGAGCTGCAGGGTGCTTCTAGGATGGGTGTACAGTCTGGCTGCCACTGGGAAGGGGTTAGAAGCATCAGGGTAGGTAAGTCCATGGGCTCTGGAGTTCTCCAGTTCTGGAGCCCCTATTACAAGAGGGATCTGGAGGTGCTGGAAGGTGTCCAGAGAAGGGCCACAAGGATGAGCAGAGGGCTGGAGCACCTCTCCTACGAAGACAGACTGAAGGAGTTGGGGCTGTTCAGTCTGGAGAAGAGAAGGCTCCCAGGTGACCTCATTGTGACCTTCCAGTATCTGAAGGGGGCCTACAGGAAGGCTGGGGAGGGACTTCTCAGGATCTCAGGTAGTGATAGGACTAGGGGGAATGGAATGAATCTGGAGGTGGGGAGATTCAGGCTGGAGGTGAGGAGGAAGTTCTTCCCCATGAGAGTGGTGAAGCCCTGGAATGGGTTGTCCAGGGAGGTGGTTGAGGCCCCATCCCTGGAGGTGTTTAAGAGCAGGCTGGATGAGGCTCTGGCCAGCCTGATCTAGTGTGGGATGTCCCTGCCAATGGCAGGGGGGTTGGAACTAGATGATCCTTGTGGTCCCTTCCAACCCTGACTGATTCTATGAAGTCCCAGAAGAAGTGCTGTAGAAAAAATGGCTAGGGCCATTTTTTGTGAGAGCTCCAACACATGATTCTAAGGCTCATTAACTGACCACCACTGAAGAAATGCACAAAGGATGTAAGCTGTGTGGTTATTAACTCTCACTTGTTCAGAAATATTCAGAAAAACGAGCTGTTTGAACTCTTTTTCTTCCCTGAGGGCAGGGGGATAAGGTTTAAGAACTGTTTTCATCAAGATTGAAAGTTTATAACCTAGAAGTCCAAACTAATGCACACTATAGACCACCTATGAGACAGCCTATACTAAATGTAAACAAAACTGAGTAGAAATGAGTAAAACTGCACCAAAACTGAAGACAGCACAGTTAGTTACCAGCATGTAAAAGGATCCTCAAGCAAATCCTGCAACTGAAAGCACCACAGGTACTGATTCCCCACACAACATACAGGAAAAAGACAAAACCAGCTTAAATGTGGGAAACTCGAGGGACTGCTAAGTCTCAGGCTCCACTCTCCACCATCAGCAGGTGTGGGTAACACTACCCTAACCCTGGAAGGTTCTGAAGTAACTTGAGTCACCAGCACAACATGAAAAACCTACATTCCTATAACAAAGCCACTGTGTCCAGGTCTGGGCTCCGCAGTTTAGGAAGGAGGTTGGCTTGCTGGAACGTGATGAGGGGTTTGGAACACAAGCCCTATGAGGACAGACTGAGAGAGCTGGGGTTGCTTAGCCTGGAGAAGAGGAGGCTCAGGGGAGACCTTCTTGCTCTCTCTAACTCCCTGAAGGGAGGTTGTAGACAGGGGGGGTTAGTCTCTTCTCCCAGGCAAGCAGCACCAGAACAAGAGGACACAGTCTCAAGCTGCGCCAGGGGAGGTTTAGGCTGGAGGTTAGGAAGAAGTTCTACACAGAGAGAGTGATTGCCCATTGGAATGGGCTGCCCAGGGAGGTGGTGGAGTCACCATCATTGGAGGTGTTCAGGAGGAGACTTGATGGGGTGCTTGGTGCCATGGGCTAGTTGTTTAGGTGGTGTTGGATGATAGGTTGGACACGATGATCTTGAAGGTCTCTTCCAACCTGGTTTATTCTATTCTATTCTATTCTGCAAGCAGGCAGTACAAATGTTCTGTTCTATAATTGTTACAATTGCTATTATTGAAAACAAGTAATCAGTTCCAGTTTGGAGAAAACATACATGCAGCCTTCCAAGGAATTAACTGTGAAAGACTAATAATATTCTAAATCCTGTAGCGCTAGAAATATGGAAGAGCACACGCGCGAAAGATATCCCCCAGGACTCCAAACAAAACATCTACAAAACAACCCAGTGCCAGGAGAGAAGGAGAACAGCCCAGCTGGGAACAGGGAGAAGAAAGTCTCAGCAGAAATTATTGCAATTAAGCTCTTAAAAAGCTTCATAACATAAACATTGGACTACTTCCTTTCTTCTTGGGGAAAAAAGTAAGCGTCTGTTCCTAAGCTGATTTTTACGCAGGAGGGTCATTCACAGAGGCAGGACTATAAACATCAGATGGGTGAAATAAAATGATCCTCTTAATTTGGAATTCAGCTATGTTTCATTGGCCAAATAGCAGGAGACTGGCTTTGTACTAGACCTAAGGTAATGGAGATGTTGAATGACATTTCTGAGGCACTAAGTAGCCGCAAAGAAGTATCAGGAAAACAGAGTGGACACCTCCACAGAAAACAGTAATTACACAGCTAAGCACACAGAAAGCATCCTGGTATTCTGGCAGACAGAATTAAAGCTGAAACAATCTGAAATGGAGGGACCTTGACAGGCTGGAGAGGTGGGCACAAGCCAACCTCATGAGGTTCAACAAGAGCAAGTGCAGGGTCCTGCAGCTGGGTGGAGGCAATCCCAGGCACAATCCAGGCTGGGCAGGGACTGGCTGGAAAGCAGCCCTGAGGAGAGAGACTTGGGGGTGCTGGTGGAGGAGAAGCTCACCAGGAGCAATCAGTGTGCACTTGCAGCCCAGAAAGCCAATCAGATCCTGGGCTGCATCAGGAGAAGTGTGGCCAGCAGGGCAAGGGAGGTGATTCTCCCCTTCTACTCAGCTCTGGTGAGACCCCCACCTGGAGTACTGCCTCCAGTTCTGGAGCCCCTATTACAAGAGGGATCTGGACGTGCTGAAAGGTGCCCAGAGAAGGGCCAGGAGGATGAGCAGAGGGCTGGAGCACCTCTCCTGTGAGGACAGACTGAAGGAGTTGGGGCTGTTCAGTCTGGAGAAGAGAAGGCTCCCAGGTGACCTCACTGTGGCCTTCCAGTATCTGAAGGGGGCCTACAAGAAGGCTGGGGAAGGACTTCTCAGGATCTCAGGTAGTGATAGGACTAGGGGGAATGGAATGAAGCTGGAGGTGGGGAGATTCAGGCTGGAGGTGAGGAGGAGGCTCCTCACCGTGAGAGTGGTGAAGCCCTGGAATGGGTTGTCCAGGGAGGTGGTTGAGGCCCCATCCCTGGAGGTGTTTAAGACCAGGCTGGATGAGGCTCTGGCCAGCCTGATCTAGTGTGGGGTGTCCCTGCCCATGGCAGGGGGGTTGGAACTAGATGACTCTTGTGGTCCCTTCCCACCCTGACTGATACTATGATACTATGAAATCGCAGAGGCAACTTAGCTTTGCTCAGATTGTGTAAGAGAAGAGGTTTTCCTCTACCTAGTGAACAACTCTAAAAACATTTTATGTTATATGTAAGTTGCCTTTGTACTCCTTCTCATCATCTCCTACATTTGTTCAAATTTATTGTTAATTAGTTGCTAAAGAAACATAAAGCATAAACCTGGTTCTAGTGTTTTAAGATGAAAATAAACAGCTTCCATTAACGATTAGTGATGTTCTGATACACCTACACTCAGCTGGTTTGTTTTGGAATGAATAACCCTGACAAACAAGTACAAGTATTCAGCCACAAGAGTAGAGATGTAGATGATAAACACACAGGCTTGTGATCAAATAGCCATGAGGAATGACCCACTTGGACACAACATACAGCCACTCCTCTCCATTAGGGAAAGTTTGTCTACAACATCACACTGTGGATTGCTCCACTGGGTGCAGGTTCCCATGAACAAAGTGACAAGGTCACCACCGGTCTCCTTCAGAGAATGCAATCTCTGACCCTCTAACTCTATCTCCTGGGAATTCCCTTGTTTGTTAGCTCAACTAACACTTCCATTTCTGCTATCCTCTCATCAGAAAAAGCCATCACATGAATAAAACCATTTCTGTCAACGTCTTCATAGTATCAGTCAGGGTTGGAAGGGACCACAAGGGTCATCTAGTTCCAACCCCCCTGCCATGGGCAGGGACACCCCACACTAGGTCAGGCTGGCCAGAGCCTCATCCAGCCTGGGCTTAAACACCTCCAGGGATGGGGCCCCAAGCACCTCCCTGGACAACCCATTCCAGGGCTTCACCACTCTCACGGTGAAGAACTTCCTCCTCACCTCCAGCCTGAATCTCCCCACCTCCAGCTTCATTCCATTCCCCCTAGTCCTATCACTACCTGAGATCCTGAGCAGTCCCTCCCCAGCCTTCTTGTAGGCCCCCTTCAGATACTGGAAGGCCACAGTGAGGTCACCTGGGAGCCTTCTCTTCTCCAGACTGAACAGCCCCAACTCCTTCAGTCTGTCCTCATAGGAGAGGTGCTCCAGCCCTCTGCTCATCCTCTTATATGCTCTTATAAGCATTTAAAATCAAAACAGCATCTTCAAGTAGCACCTGGCTGAATGAAAACAAAAACCAACCCAACCAACACCTGAGGACAACAATGTACTTTGAGACCAAAAATGCTTTAGTAACTAGAAGAGAGAAATACCTGTCTTTAACACATTCTACCCTAAAGAAGACTATTATCAGTAGGTTTAAGCAGGTGCCTTCAAAAATCTGCAAACCCTTTGAAACTATTAAAAATTAGAATTTTAAAGGAAGCAAACAGAGCATCTCCTTAGGCTCAGGCTGTAGTTTTATGACACAAGGAGTTTGGTGGCAAATACAGCACAGGAAATTCCCACCTGAGCCAGGCACTCCTGCATGCCCTAGAACATCAGCCCCTCTGCTGAACCAACAAATACATGTCTAGGATCATGCCATGAACCAGAACAGTTACCTAAACTTGGTTAAATGCAAGCTGCACAGCACTGGTCCACTAACTGAGGAGGAGGGTGGGGCAGTTGCAACTAGGTGAGCATAGAAGGTGACCACTTAACTTAGTCACCTTTCATATGGTAAACCAAACCAAGAGAATCCCAACCTGTATGCTGCCAGAAAAGAACATTACAACAACAATTGTCCACAGTACCCATTACATTGTTTACCTATGGGCAAGGCAGTGATGTAAACAGATGTAATTTGACCAGATCCTTTGAATAATACAAGTATTTGTGAACTGATTTATCTATTTCTTTGTGTAGTTGCTCCTCCAGAATCTGTAGCTATTTTAACATTTCTATCCTCACAATACATACCTGTGGCTTGTTTTCATGATGGAAATTTTTTTGTTGGCCAGGAGTCCAAATTTAACCTACATTAAATGCCTGCTTGAACTGAACACCCACATCAGCACTTCTCCCTGCCAGGCACTGGACAAATCCTAACCCCTGTGATATCCACCCAAAAGGTGTAATTCACCAGAACTAGTGATGCCAGTTTTGCCTGACAAATGCATGCACAGATTCACAGTCCCATTCACTTACCACTCTCATCAAGTAGGTCCTCCTCGTCATCCCCATCATTATCCTCCTCCATCGCCTCCTCCTCATCTTCCTCCTCCTCCTCTTCCATATCCTCCTGCTCCAAGTCCGGGTCCAGGTCCGGATCACTCCCTGAGATTGACTCGTCTGACATGATTCCCAGTGGTGCTCCTTGTGCATTACCTGCTCATGTTCTCCCGTGAGGCAGCCCTACAGAAAAGCAAAGAGGTACATAATGAGCCCAGTAAATTCCAACCTGAGAGCCTCAAGGCTCAAAGCCATAGCAGGATTACTGCATAGGAACCCACAAATCAGCCATCAGTCTTCTAAATAAGAGTTATGCCAGCATGTGCAGAAAATGGATGTCACAGGCAATGGATCATAGCAACACAGGCCCAGCATTGTGGAGTCAGTATCAGAACCAATACATTACCTAACCACCTATTTCTTGGTATCCTTGACACGTATACAGCAGAAGGTTCCTTGTTTCAGTGTCTCATTACACAAAGATGGAAAAATAAATAAATTATGTGCACAGCTTCAGAACACTGCCATCCAAACATGAAGCACAGACAAAGATCCAGTCTCAGAATCCCACATGGATACCTGTTACCCTGCTGTATGCAGACCCTGGGTCACAGACAGAAACCTCTCTCCTAACTTAGCTGTACCTGCTGTGAAGGTCACCCAGCTGCTCATCACAGCCCGCCTGAAGTCTCTGATCCAACAAATAGAGCAGAGAGGTTGTTACCTTAACAAGGATATGGGCAGAAGACAACAAAGGTCGTATGTCCCTCTGTAGAGCTGGGTAAGAACAAAAGCAAACACAAAGGAAGGCAGGAACAGAGAGTATTTGCATTTCCTTTCTCTGAAGGACAAGAACTGGAGCTGGCTGTGTGGAACTCCTCTGTCACACTGCTCCAGTGCATCACACTAGAAATCATGATATGGAACAATAGTACTGCCCAACAAAAGGGAGGGCCAGGGCAATCACGCAGGCACAAGTTTCTCTGTTCAGGTAATGCATTGTCACTTCTGGACAGTGATGGGTACTCCTATACCCAAAGAATTAGCATAAAGCAGCTGATAAGGTGGATTAAAAGAAACACAACCAAGAGATGAAAATAACAAACTCATTTTGACCTCGACAAATACAAAGCAAAGTGTGCTTTCTGTGTTCAGAAATCAAGCCTCAGAAGAGCTCCTACCCACACATTCCTCAGAAAGCTCTAAAGACAGACAAGGGAAACATTTTCCTTGTCACTCATTTTTCACTGCCCCCTACTTAACACCACATTTCCAGAGTAAACTATAAAATGTTTGAGAAATAATCAGCCAGTCTGGAGAAAAAAAAAGAAAAGAAAAAGAAACCTCTGTAGTAGATCTGCACGTAAGGCAGCACTCCTATCTACAAACACATCAGGACAGAAAGAAATCATTTTCAGTTATGCTTCACCAGTAACTAGTTGAGGAACCTGAAGGTTAAGGACACAACTCAACACTCCTGTAGCAGGGCTGAAAATCTAACTGTCAAGTGTGCTGAATTATTCCAGCTGAAGTCATCAGTTCCTGCTTTGCCTCTCTCAGCTCCTCAATAACATTGAAGAGTGTCTGGAAGAAAACAAACACAAGGCAAGCCCAGGCTTTGCAGAGACTGGTACTGGAATAGGAAGACTTTCATCACTAGGTCCTAGGCAGAGACAATTGAAGTCCCTCTGCTATTACATGGGTCACACAGGATAAGTTGGCTTTAGTCAGGCTCATGGCAGAAAAGGCCCAAATCTAAATTAGTTCAGGTGGAACTGCGCCAGTTTACACAAGCCAGAGAGATTCATTCAGCTTCTGTGGCAGGCAGGTACCCAGCCCTGCTGCTGCCAGCCTGCTGCAATACGGTGACCCTCAGGCACTACAAGGTCCAGGTCTGCTTACTTTCCAAGGCTGGTGACTTCAGCCAAGGACTGAAGACACAAAGCAATCCTTTATCAGAAGTATTTCCTGACGAATGTTCTGCTAAAGCCTATGAGTATTTCAAAACAGAGCTTTATTTTTAGTTTTAAACAGCAGCAATGCTCCTCTGCAGCTGATATTCAGCCCTAAGGAATACAAGCACTGTTTTAGTCTTTACAGGTTGTTCTCAAACCTCTAACTGCAAAAGCTGTTTGTGCTGCCTTATGCTTCAGGTGGAGACAACACTACTTCAGCAGTGTTACCTTTGTGGGCCTCTGCTGGCCACCTGGGATTTCAAGGGCACTGATTTATTCCCATGGTGTGAATGCAATCTGCTGGGAACCATATCATCAGAGGTATATTTAGAGAAGTTCCCCATTCTACTATCCCAGCAAACAAAGCACCAACCAAGGAAAAGAAGAAACCAACCAACCAAATCAAAACAAACAAGCACACACACAAAGAGAAAACCCAAACCAAAACCACAGGCACACAAATAAAGTCCCATTCCCCCCCCCCCCAAAAAAAAAAAGCCCTGTATTTTTTTCAAGGTAAATATCTAAACACTACCAAAATGGCAGGAGCTAATTCTCATCTGTGAACAGGAAAAGCAGAAGTGCTGTAATGCCACTAAACACTGCAGGCCAGAGAATGACACATGATACAGTTTCTCCCATCAGAATCCTGCTGTGTGTCATCTCTCCTTTCAGCACTTGTCGCAGAACCTTAGGAAAAAAAAAGCAGCCAAACCACAAAACACCTTCTGAAAATTGTTTGAAGGAAAGGCTCTGGGTCCTTGCATTTCTATAAATAAAATGAAACCCAGTGAAGAGCAGCCATCTCCAGAAGGTACAGAAGTACAAAAAGGGCTCTAAGCTAAGCTTTACTTCTGTTTAGTAGGAAGTAGATGTTCTTTATGAGCTAGCTCTTGACACCCGCTCAGCAGCCCCAGCCACATACAGGAGAGCTAAACAGAAGCTTTCACAAAGACTTAATTAAATCCCACAGAAGCTGCCTGAAACAAAGATGGTTAATTCCTCTCTGCCTATTGTCCTGCTGCTGTCTTCCTCCCTCCCGTCCTCCTCCTCGGCTCTGGCAGCCGTTCCCCCTTGCGTAAGCGCGGGTCTCAGGAGGGCTCCCACCTTGCTTGGTGGCACCGGGAGCAGGCAGCAGGGACGCGGCAGGACAGGCAGGTGGGCATTACCCAGCCGCGAGACTGCCCTCGTTTCTCACACCGATCTGACCCAGTTCGGAGCCTTTCACCAAGGGGAATTACACAACAGGGCCAGATTGGAGCTGTCGCTACTGTTTCATGGCTGAGTTACTCCAACCTGCCCCATCTCTTGCCTTTGCACACACCACGTTTGGGCACTGCGGGAAGGACACTCTGCGACAGTCAACCAGATTTCCTTCAACCAATCGAAGCTGCTGTTCAGCTGGACTGCTCGGCTGTCCCACCTGAGACCAACCCACCAGCCTCCTGCCCTGCTGCAACATGGGGAGCTACATCCTGAGGTGGGCTACCAGGTCCTGATAACCTGGTAACCCAACCCTTCTGCACCAGCCTACAACGGAAAGCACAGCACAGTGCCCAGCTCAATATATGGCAAGGCTGCTGAGAAATTGGGGTATTGGGTGAAAACACTCTGAAAGATTCCTCTTGCTTACTGAGGGAGGAGAAAAGGACTGTCATGTTTATCCTACCTGGGAAGGCAAACCCTGCAATCAACTGCACATCCAAGACAGCCTCTCTCATGTATTAATGTCCTGTCTTTCAACAAAGATTAAAATAGTTCTGAAGTTTTGGGGGCTTTGCTGTTTTCAGGTAAAACGTTTCAGATAGAATGTAAATACTGTGTGTGGTGATGACTGCCTCCTCCTCAGCCTGCACAGAAGGCTCAGCTCTGGACCAGGAAAGTTCAAGGGCTTCCAAATTTGAACACAATCCCACTGTCTTTGTGGCTTGCTTTCACTTTTCAAAGGTTTAAAATCATCATTTCCTCTTATGTGTGAACCTGAGAGAAAAATATGAAAGCAACCTTTTTCCCTTCTACATGACTGTTTTTCACCACAGGGTCACACATGCCATGACCCAAACTGTTAAGCAAAACAGCAAACATCATGGGATGTGGTGACTTTGTCCATCTCTGTATATCACTGCTTTCACCAGAGGACTACACTGCTGATGAAAATCAGCACTATAAACACTAATATTTAATTAACCATTACAAATACATACAAGTAAAAAAGAAGGATGCAGGACAGAGCAGACTGGAGTCCTTCCCCACCTCAGCAAGGAGGAGCAGGATTCTCCTTTACAACCAGGAAGCCACAGCAGCTCCTTGCCTGCTACGACACAAGTGATTTAGGCACAGGACACAACAGGACACACTCGTTTCTGAGTACACACCCATGCCATACAAATCCTTCCAGAAAGGGCAGGTTTAACACTAATGCTACTACAGTGCTGAACAGTAAAGAGGATTCCATCCCCAACCTCCAGCCAAGCCCAATATCTAGGACTCATCAAGATTTGTACCTTAAAGCCTGTTTTGTAACCAAGACTTCACAGTGGTCATGCTGGTGGATCAAGCATACTGGCAAAACAGGAGAGGATGTGCTAGTTAATAAACCCAGGTATTTCCAAGTCAGTGCTGCACAATGCTTTTCAGTTCCTGCCATGCAGTCATGTTTTATGGCAATAATAATAATTTCATTTAGCTTTTCTACTTGTCTTTTTTATTGGCAGCACAATGGTGGGTTAGGGCTGTAAACTCAGCTCACACACAAATACTTCAAACTGGTTATGCACACAGGCCTGGCCATTTAGGCTGGCTGCCTCCAATAAAGAAGCCACAGAGTTGAGACCTCCAGTGTCTAGGGCGTCCAGCCCAGTGGGTGGACACAGGCAATAGTGTATTTGTACCCATAAATCCTGCACCCGTAGAAATCTGGCTGCAAAGTTATTGTCTCTCTCTTTCTTCCCTCTCTGCTCCCATTGCCTTACCTGGTATCAGTGGGGGACTAGCCCAGGGCTCTTTGGCCCTTTTTTCCCCCCGCATAGTTTTGGCCTGTTTAGGCCTAATGCCAGGGTAAAAGCAGGGGACAGTTCAAGCCTGGCCAGCCTGAAAACAGCCTAGTGATGGGGGGGAGGGGGGAAGAAAGAGCCCTGGGGTTTTTGGTGAAGCCCAGGTGGGGAGAAGGGGAGTGTTTGGTTTGGTTTTTTGTCTGCTGTAAAGGAACTTGTGTGTTATGATTAGACTGTTGAATTCTTTGAGCTTCATATGCTTTGCTATGCTCACCACTCTGCTTTGTAGTTTTTGTAGTGTATGAATTGCTTTTCCATTTAAACTTTCCATGACTATCCAATCCATTTGTGTGAATGCTATTATTTTGCCCCTTTTGGAGCAAGAGAGCAATCTGTCCTGCTCTAAACTAGGATAGAAGGTAACTGCTGGCTCCTTGGGAGAATCTAATCTTTTTCTTTCTGGATTGCTGCTAGCAGAGTTCTGGTACCTTATAGGGAGCCATCAGCAGCTAATGGAAAATTATTACAAATCACAGAGATGGATCACTAAAGAAGTCATAAGCTTAAGCTTCTCTGCATGACAAAACCATCTAGCAGCAGTTTGCCAGTCACAACTTGCAATGATATTGCCAAATAACAACAGATATTTTTCTGTTCAATTTAAAAATCTGGTGAGAAATCAAGCTGAGAGCAGTGGGTTTGGACAGCTGAGTTGTTACAAACATTAGAACATCTCTAATTTACCTTCGTGTAGCGTATTATAACATCTCTGTCTTGCATTACCATGTTAAAAAAAAATAAAAAGGAAAGGGGAATCACTTAAAGGAATAAATATTCTCTCCAAAATGAGCCAACAGTGTTACTGCCCAGTACTAGCCCAGCAAATCCCTTATACATTTTTACCAAAGCCAACTGAAAAATCAACACAAACTTCTTTCCCCAAGTGATGCCCCTGCCAAATTCCATTTAAAGCCATCCTTAATTGGTTACTTCATGATTTAAATCCCTTCATCCTTTGCAGTCTGAGACTCATACAGTTTTTCAGCTGTGACTCATGGATAACTGGTAGTCACACACTGCTAGCTGGGAAGGAAGAAAACAATTCTTCTCCCTTGTTTCCTCTTCTTCAAATCACAGCGAAACCAAGGTATTGATCTCTTCCCTAAGCAATGTGTTTACTAAAGAAATCTTAAACTGAAGAAAGAGAAAAAAACCTGAGAGCAGACTGTAAAATCATAAACTGGAAAGATCTACTTGCCCTGAACCACCCTTCTGAGGAAGCCAAGTGTGCTTCTCCCCACCCCAGGCAAACACAGCCACCCCACATCCACTCTTCGCCCACTTTTGATGAAAGTATTAAGAAGCCCACTGTGATTTGTGGGGAGCAGGAACCAAGAGAAAAAAAAGTGTTTTAGAGAATACTTCCATGTATCAGTTTTTGGAGAGTGGCAGGACCTGTTCTTTTATTCTCTCACAGTTAAAAACCTCCTTCCTAAGAGGCACCACAATGCTAAAACCAGCCTGAAACTAGTTGTTCCCTGACAACAAAAATAACAAAAGCCTGCTTCAAGAAGTGGTGGGAGAAAGCACAAAAACCACCACCCTAAAACCAACCCATAAAATAAGAAAAAGGAGAGCTAATCCTTCCCCTCTGCTGACATGACAGTGCTGAAGTGGAGAATGTGACAATGAACATTACATAAGGCCCGGCTCCCGCTGTGATCCCAAACAAAGAGCCAGCTCGAGTCAATGGCAGCATCAGCGGATCATTACACAACCTGGGCCGGTGGCAGCACACACACCGGCGTCATCCATCAGCCACCACCGGAGCCTCCAGCCACAGGCTCTTTCTCCCCTGCCCTGCAGGAGCGGTGCAGGTACACCCCACTGCTGATAGCATAAGTGTTTTGTAACCTTTACAGATAAAAATAAATGCTCTTCAGAAGATGTCAGCACTCACTTCCACACAGACTTCATGAGGCACTGACAAGCTCTTTACCTCTGGACAGAGCCAGCAGAAACGGAAGTGTGAACACAGCTATTTGCCTAACTAATGTTCTAAAAGCAATTCATAGATTCATAGAATGGGTTGGGTTGGAAGGCACCTTAAAGGTCATCTAGTTCCAACCCCCTGCCATGGGCAGGGACACCTTCCAATAGGTCAGATTGCTCAAGGCCTCATCCAGTCTGGCCTTGAACACCTCCAGGGAGGGGGCATCCATGACCTCCCTGGACAAACTGTTCCATTGTCTCACCACCCTGGCTGTAAATTTATTCCTAATATCCAGTCTAAATCTGCCCTCCTCAAGTTTCAATACAGTCCCCACATCCCTATCACTACAATTCCTTGTAAAAAGTCTCTCCCCAGATTACTTGGAGGTCCCTTTCAAGTACTGGAAGACTTTTATAAGGAGCCTTATCTAATCCAGGCTGAGCAGCTCCAACTCCCTCAGCCTGTCCCCACAGGGGAGATTCTCCAGCCCTCTGATCACCTTCATGGCCTCCTCTGGACACACTCCAGCAGTTTGATGTCCCTGTTAGGCTGGAGGTCCCAGAACTGGACACAGTGCTCCAGGTGGGGTCTCACAAGAGCGGAGGAGCAGAAACCCCTTCCTCATCCTGTTGGTCACGCTCCTTTTGATGCGGCAAAGGATGCAGTTGCCTTCTGGGCTACAGGCAACCACTGCTGGCTCATGTTGAGTTTTTTGTCAGCTGATACCCTGAAGTCTTTCTCCTCAAGACTGCTCTCGAGCCACTCCTTGCCCAGCCTATATTATTTACTCATATTAAAGTAGAAATTGACTTCCTATACATCAGCTCTTTCCTTTGAAATACTGGAAACTTCCTCACCAGTGAACCATCTCTCAGAGAGTGGTTTGGTCTGCACTGCATAAAAGTTTAGGCTACCTGGGGTAAGAAGCATGGGACTGTTATTTTTCCTTCAAGTAATTGCTGATATTCATCTGAATTAACACCAAGACAAATGAACAGGAATTGTGTCTCTTACTTGACAGAATCTCCATTTATGTTTTTAGCTCTAGCACTTCTATACAAGTGGCACTTGCATTCCCTGCTAAAGAAAATGTTGAGAAAAGGAAACTTTTCTTCCCTGATCACAGTTTCTGCTTTCAAAACAGGATTTCAACATAAAAGCCACTTTCAAGCATGCTCTTATAGGTGCTATGGCAAAACCAGTAAGTACCTGCAATGGGAGTAAAATCCTGAGGAAAGATTTTGAGTAATAGGAAAGGCAGAATATGTCAGGATTCCAAATTATATCAATGCACTTCATACAGCAGATTAATTTGGGGCAAATTTGGCTGCCCTGCATTACCAATAACCATTCTCAAATTCCAAAAGATAGATTTTAAAAGTCAGGTTGTGGGAGAGTTTTGCCAAGCCTTCTCTGTGTCAGTACCCAAAGTGTGTCAAGACGTGAGCCAATTCCCACAAGCGAGGAAGATCCAGATAACGGAAAGATCCCTCTAGGAATTTTAGCTCTTGTTATACATAGGTGCCAGAGCAGAAGTTATGTAATAAATTAGGAATAAATTACATAAACAGGAGTGAAAAGACAAAGAGCTAATCTCCACTCAAGTAATGACCAGTCATTGTTACTTTGTGAAGACAAGCTATAGTCTCGGTCAATGAGACACATTATGGCTTACCTCCTTCACAAGGATCCCACAGAAATAGGCTGGTATAGCTCACAAACAATGTTTTCATCTTCCAGATGAGGAAAATTGGATGCTTTCCCAATGCTGAAAGGCCTAGTTGATCTATCCTCTTTTCTCTGCATCGCCCCATTCACACACTCCTCTTTCTGTGCCTCCCAGAGAAGCAGATTTCATTTGGGGGGAATGATTCACTGCCTTTGCCTGTGCCTGTGTTCAGGAAACAAGCTTTCCCACCAGCAGCAGTCCAGGGCAACCCACCATCCCTGTGAGACACATGCCAGTCACACTGCACATTGTCATCAACAGATCACAAAGTAAACACAGCTTCACTCTTCCTTTGGCCATGTATCTGCATTTTACTACAAAGATCTACAGAGGTCTGGGAGCTTGTTTTCAGTGCCTCATCTTCCTTCCTCTTCAGAACTGCACTTACAGCCTGGGAGTTTGGTTTATGTAGTTTTTAGAAAAAGGAAGAATTCAATATGGTTTTGCTCCTCTTTATTCCCTACTCCACCTCCTGCAATGAGAATTACATGAGCAACAAGAAAGCATTACTTATGCCACCTACAGTTTGCCAAAGAAACTTGAACACAAGTGGGAAAAAAAAAAAAAGAAAGAACAAAACCAAAAAAAATCCTGAAGTAGGAGGAAATGGAAATAAACAGTTTGGGGCTTGCATGAGATGAAGATGACAATTAGCATATGTTAGATCCAAGTTGCTCCAGTCTGTCAAGCAGTCAGACATTAAATTAATTTTTATTGGATTCCACTGTAGATTAAAAATCCATTAAAGGATTAAAACCTGTCAGAAACGTGGGTTCCTTCCAAAGCCATTCCCTCCAACAGAACATCCTGCTTCCACAGTGCTGAAAAAACTGACATTAAGTGGCCACTTAGAAAGGTCACTTTTCTGCTGCTTTTGGGAACAAAGTCACCAAAATCTGTGTCTTTCCCTCTAAACAGGCCAAAATAAAGCACTGCCACTGATCCTTTTCTATCCTGCATAAATACATTTGGCTTGACAGCACTTAAGACTGATGTTATAGGCAGCTGACATGGGAAGCAACTGGGTGAAGTAGCCTCCTGTGCCTCTGTCCTTAATAACGGAAGCACCACTTGGGTTGGATTTTGCTGTTTCAGAACCTCCCACTGACTTGGCCAGGCCTGCAAGGGAAAAGAACACAGCTTCCTACCTCTCACAATACCAGAGAGACTACCCAACAGACTGTTCAGGGGACTGGTTGCATGAGCACACAAACCCCCGCCCCATTTAGAGCAAAAAGTATTATTTCACCAAAGAAACAGAGTTCTGAGTCTCACATTGTATGTTTAGCTTATAGAATTGTGAGTTTATGACTGCATACTTGAGCTTACTTTCTGAAGAGCTTTAAAAGCAGCACAGTATCAGTTTG
This sequence comes from Melanerpes formicivorus, assembly GCF_026170545.1. Taxonomy (NCBI): domain Eukaryota; kingdom Metazoa; phylum Chordata; class Aves; order Piciformes; family Picidae; genus Melanerpes; species Melanerpes formicivorus. The sequence continues at coordinate 2,280,431 of NW_027142390.1, forward strand.
GGTAAGGACATACACAAATATTCACAGGAAGACAATATATCCTGTGGGTCACCACACCCTTGTGGTACACATAGCTAACTGCCAGTCCCAGCACAGGTTAAACAGGACACCAATTGGCATTACAAAGGACACAAGCATATCCAGTGCTAAGACAGGATGGTGCAATTGAAAAGGGACACAGTAGAAGTTATTACGAAACACTGTATGGTGAGTAAGCACCACAACAGTCATCTACAGAAGTAGCTGCTGGCTAGTAGAGACAACTCTCTTAGACTAAAAATGTCACTATCTCCCAAATGTATCATTCACTTAAAGGAAATGCTTTCATAAATGCTAGGAACATCTTTTGTCTTGCTTGTACTTCCTGAGGAGAAAATGCTGTACAGAAATCCATGCCCAGGCAGAATACAATTGTTAGGCTTCCAAGATTCAGAAACAGAATGATAAAGAGCATTCAGCTGTGATCTTCAAAAAAACCCATAACCTTTTGGGTATTCTTACTCTCAAAGTTAAGCATGAGTTTCAGTCAATGGCTTTCCCCAAGTGACCACTTCTATCAAAGCTCATTTACCGTTGCAAATGCTGCTTGACTGGCAGCTGTACCCAGCCAGCAAGTACAGAAGGAACTGCAGGCAAGGCAGTTCTACTGTCCTGGTGACGCCTTACCATCCCAAGTGAAGGGGACCATATGTTAGAAGAAGTGAACAACCCCACACTTAGCTGCTGATCTCTCCCAAAATAAAATAGGAATGGAATTTCTTGCCCCCTCTCTATTTATCCTCCCTTTCTCTTAAATTACTAGAAGGATTATTGAATTATTCATCTTGACTCAAAGTTGCCAAGTCATTTTACTGAAACTACCTATTAGTCTAACTGTAGAAATTCTTCATCTGAATACAGAATTTTGAGTAGCATCTACAACTTTTTTGGTGGGAGCTCTGGGGTATCCTTAATAGCATTCTTTAAGAGAGAGGGCCAGCCATGTGACACTTTTAGAGCAGACTTACTGGCAATGCTGTAAAAATCTCACTCAATTTCATTCATATTCTCTCTCTCTGTTAGGAATGAAGGAGGCAAGTGATAAAGACTTTTTAGTGGATGCACTTCTTATCACAGCAAAGTATATCTATATTCACAAAACAGGTCCCACCACACTGGCCGCAAACAACTCTGTAAACCATTCTGTTAAAATAAGCATTTCACTGACCAGAAGTATTGATTTAGTTGAAATATCAGACATCCTCTCTTGCTTTTCACAAGCTCTAAGCTAAGTACAGGAGGAAGAAAAAGGCACCTCTAAACAATTTCTTTTTAAAGACAGTGTCAGAAAAAAAAACCACATTCCCTTACAGAGTCTGCATGACTAAGCACATCACCCATTTCCTCAGCGTTCTCTGCTTGTTATCTGGGCCTTATTTTTCTCAAGCAGTTAAGTATTGTCATTACAGAATAAACAAACTCAGATCACATAATAAAAACCTCAGCTACTCACATTCCTTGGAGAACAGGATATGAAGTTAGAGGGGATAGAAACTTCAAAACATTGGCAAAACACAGTTAAGAGCTTCCCCCCCCAGGAAATCCCAGCTTCCCCCAGAAATTCTCCCCCACAGATAACAGGATCACATCCCAGAACTGAGGGGAAAACGGGGAAGGAATCTCTTTGGAACAACAGATTTCCCCCAAATATCTCAAAAGCAGCTAGCTGCTTCAACCCCAAATTTTCTCTATTCCATACAATAGTCATCTCACCATCCAGTTTTCAAGGCAATTTCTCGACCCTGTTTAGAGTTTGGAGTGCATTTCATACACTGAGTGCTGAAAGGCACCGATTTCTTAAGGCTCATCTTTTGGTCAGTTCCCTCAATTTGATGACACCTATGGACAAGAAGCTTAAAACCCAACTGCTGACATCACTCCTACAGCTTCCTGATTTAAGAAATTCTTTGTTCATGCTCTCTCCCACACTCCAACATCCCCTGCAAGAACAATCTGACTTTCCTTATTTTCCTCTGCCCAGAAAGTCCTATGAGGTGGCTGAGGTGCACTCCATAACCCTGACGCTGTTTTTAGTGAGGCATATTCAGTCCTGCACTGCTTTTGGAAAGGAGAAGCCACAATCAGCTGCCTTTCCACACAAGTGTTAAATAACAATGCTGCAGAAGAAATGTAAACCCCTGGGCAGTTACAGCACCTGAAGAATGTTGGGATTTTTCACCTCTGTCAGTGAGCGATGCAAATAACAAACGCGAAGACTAAATAAAGGAGAATGATAAACAGAAAATGGCAACCAAAACCTGATGCTAATGCCATCAATTAGAGAGGCAGTGACATGCCCTGACATTGACAGACCATGTTCAGATTTCACAGGCACCAGAAGGGTAATAAACATTTGGCCTTGATTAAATTACCCATTTTCCCCTCTTGCTGCTTGCAGCCTCCCAGCCCCCAGACGCCATCTCTGCAGCAGCTGCTCCTTCCCACTAGCACCCCACTCCCACGTTGTGCCAGCACAACTGTCTGCATGGCTGGACACCAAAACAACCTGGAAGCAAAATTCAGTTCCCAAATATAATTTACTACAAAGCTGCACAAACAGCTGTGCAGGCACTAAGGGGAAACAAGCAGAGGGTGGGAGCAAGCAACCCTGGGTATTGCCTGACCAAGATGGCATCACTGCCCCCAGGACCACGGTCTAGGCAGCCAGAATGCTGCTCAAGGAGAGGGCACAGACAGTGTTTTGATTTCAGATGGTCCTTGTGACAAAGCTTCCTTACCTTCACTATGAACACCAAAGGAGGCTGCATGAATCTGAGCTGAGACATGAAGAGAGTTCTCATGCTGAATCCTCTCATCCTTCTGTAAATAATCATGGCATCACTCTGTGGTTTGTGTGGAGAGGTCTCTCTTTCTGAAGCCCATTTTATTGGGGCTTTTTTTTTTAATTGAAAAATCAATGCAATTGCCACTCAAAGGGCAAAAGTACCATAAACTACAGCATGCACTTAAGACACCCTTGATTTGCACATCTCTCTCCCCATAGCAAACGTTTTTAAACTAAAAGCAAAATATTGATAGACCTCCTGATGCAAGTCCTTAACATCTAGCACACTTAATGATAGCCTCTACAGGTCCTCACAATTATATGTGAGAACTGGCACTAAAAGAGCAAAGAAAGGATAAGGCTCTATTCTGGGGAGCAGGAAAATAAACTGCCCTGACCCAGCAAAAGTAGCAACTAGCACTGGCAGTAATTTCTCCAGGTCAGGGCAGGTTGTCTCCTAAATGCAATCATGCAGGACTGGTGAAAGGCACACGTCTGGGTGGTGACAAAGGGAAGCAATGCAATCTGCACCCTGACCAGGAATGGCTAATTCCATAGAATGGTTTGGGTTGGAAGGGAACTTTAGAGGTCATCTAGTCCATCAAGCAGGGACATCTGCAGCTAGAGAGGGTTGCTCATAGCCCCATGTCATCTCACCACTGATGTCTCCAGAAATGAGGAATCTATCACTTCTCTGGGCAACCTGAGCCAGTGTTTCCCCACCACAACTGTAAAAAGAAGTCTTCTTTCTCTCTAGTCTAAATCTGCCTCTTTTAGTTTAAAGCCATCACCCCTTGTCCCATCAAAACAGACCCTGCTAACAAGTCTGTCCCCATCCTTCCTGCAGGCCTCTTTAAGTACAGAAAGGCCACAATAAGGTCTCTTTGAAGCCTTCTTTTTCCCAGGCTGAGCAACTCCAACTCTCTCAGACTTTTTTTTATAAGAGAGGGGTTCCAGCCCCCTGATCATTTTTGTGGCCCTCTTCTGGACCTTCTCCAATAGCTTTATGTCCCAGTGTCGAGGGCTCCAGAGCTGGACACAGTACTCTGGATGAGGCGTCACCAGAGCAGAGAGCACACTGTTGACACACATGCAGCTTTTCATCCACCAGTACCCTCAAGTCATCCTCTCAAGCACATCATCCCCCAGCCTGTATTGATACTGAAGACTGCATTGATCCAGTTGCAGGACTTTGCACTTGGCCTTGTTGAACCTTACACAGCCACCTCTGTTCTGCTCCCTTCTCCCCAAGGGCCCTTTTTCAAGGGATCCTATGGACTAATGCCTTCAAGAACTAAAAGTTTGTTAAGGGTCCTGCCTTTATGCCTTGCCTGACCCACATCCCTGACTGTGACCTCCACCAGTATGTGATCACTGCAGGCCAGGCTGCTTCCAGTTAGTCACCAGTTAGCTCGCTTGTATTGGTGTCCAGTACTGGCAGGACTGTCTATTACTTGCCTACAGTTCACCATGCTATTTTCCCAGCAGATGTTGGGGTGGTTGAAGACCCCCAGCACAATGAGACCCTGTGAGTACACCACCTCCTAAAGCTGAAGTAAGAAGGCTTCATCAGTAGGCTACCCTTGATCATGTGGCCTGTAGCAGAAACAAAGGTTGCATTTGTTGCCTTGGTCTCAAATTCTTACCCATAAGATTTCAACCTGCTCACAGGAGGATGAATTCCTTGATGAAGAGGGCAATACCTTTGCCCCTCCTTCATCACCTGTTCCTTCTGAACAGCCTGTAGCCATCAATAGCCATACTCCAGTCAAGGAATTCTTCCCAAGTTTCAGTCATGGCAATCAGGTTGTAGCTTTCTAGCAGCATGGAAGCTTCCTGCTCCTTCTGTTTAATGACCATAGCCTGTGTTGCTGTAGAAGCACTTCAGCTGGGCTGTCAACAGTATCACCTTCTCAGAGGAACAGTCTTTGAGGCATTTCATCAATGCTTCCCTGTTGGTTCCTATTACCTCAGGAGCCCCTGGTTCATCATTGTAACAGTACAAGTTACTGCAGTGTCCCCAGTGTTGAAGCAACAGGACAAAGGCCCTTGCTAGCACCCTGCCCCACTAACCCTGGCTGTCATCTCACAGCTTGTCACAGGCAAGTCTGACATTACTTCCCTTCAAGTCTAGTTTAAAGCACTGTCAATGAGTCCTGCAAGCTCCTGAACAAAGACCCCCTTTCCCCCTTTGACAAAGGTGAATCTCTTTAACCCTATATGAAGAACAATTTGCTTTCACTATGATGCCCTTGCCTAGAGATCAAGGGCTAATTTTTAGTACCCAATTAAAAAGACAATTGCTTCCCTCAGCCTTCCACAATTCTTCCCCCATCCCCAAAATCAACCAAACTCCTGGACAATTAACTCTATTCCCCCTCAGTCTTCCCTGCCATAAATAAAGGAGCAAGGTACAGTTAGCTAATATTCCCAGGGAGCAACAGCACGGCAATGATGGGATTTCACAGAGCCAAAAACTCTTTGTTTCCCCTTTTCCCCCATCCTTTTTTACTGTGCCTTTTTTATTTTCTCAGACAGTAAACACAAATCAAAAAGCCACCCATGAAGAAAGCAAAACCTAGAAGCTGTATGAGTTTAAAAAGCTCATCAAAGGGTAGGCTTGAGTTGCTCCTGGCTAGCATATAACAAATACAACACAACTAACCTAAAAACTGAAGGCAGTAACAAATGAAGGCAAGATAGCAACAGTTATCTTTATTCAAGGAAAAGGCATGATAAATTTCAACTTCCAAACCCATTTTCTGCAAGGTAAAGGAGAGGATTTTTTTAATTAAGTTTAAAAAAAGAATAATAATAATTCAGGTCTCAGTTTAAAAGGAAGATTTATTATTTCTGGAAAGCCAGAAAGAAAGTTTGTATTCAAAGTTTGGATGGGGTTTGGGGTGGGGTTTCTGTTGTTGGTTGGGTTTTTAATCAGTTTGGAGGGTTTGTTCCCAGGAAATTATGAAAACACATCAGCTGAATTGCAGCTTCTTCATTTTCATCTCTCACTTTATTCCAGTACTTGTGGTGTGATCTTTCCACAACAACTGCAGTTAAACAAGGCCTGAAAAACTAGAGAGCTCCATTAAAAAGTGCATGACAGTGTATTTTAAGGAAAACTTACACTGCTACTTTCAGAACCATTCTAGTTCACAATAATTACCTTTAGGGGGAGGGGAAGTAAAAAAGAGAAAGAAGCCTTGAGTTTAAGCTTTGTGTCGTCCCAAATCTTGTCTGCTGTGGAGGCTGACAGCCCTCCAGAATGACACAACATCTCAAAAATGTTGCCTAGACTAGGAGTATAACTCATCATGCTGCCTTCTGCTTGGCAATCACCAAAATCTCAGAGCCACACAAGAAGCTGTAGTAACTGTCCAATGCCTGCATTGAGGCATTAGACCCCAGGCCAGACACAGGACTCCACCAGTCCTTCAGTAATGCAACTGCCTACAAGAGCCATAGGAAAGGAGAAGGAACACACAAATGAAGGACTTTGTAACTTGAAATACTTCTAGAGCAGAAGCAACTGTAAACTTAAGCCAGAAGATCACTTTTTAGTCATTGTAAGCCTGCAAGTAAAGAAACTGCTCACTTATAACCACTTCTCTCTCCCTTCATTGCCTTCTTTTTGTCAGCAAAATGGGTCAGACAAGATAACAGTAAGGACCTCCAGGGGTACAAGAAGAGAAAGACATTCCCTACAAAAGGCAAGGAAATTCAAAGAATGAAATTCTTCCTTCCACAGAAGGATTTTATCTCTGTTTTCCTACACAGGACAGCCCAAGAGCGCAAAGAAAACACAAAGACGTTCCTTGTCTTAATGAAATCATAATATATGCAATAGAGGGCGGGGGTAGCACTTGGCTGGAAAAAGCTCTGAGGAAGTGACTTCCTCCAGCAGCACAATCTCTTTGAGACAAGAATGTCATTTACTACAGCACATGCCCTTTCCCAAAACCAGAGCACCAAACACACTATGTCTGCTGCTTGCTGGAAACATCTGCACAAGCACTGCCCAGTGTAGGCACCCATTGCCTACTGATGTCAAGGGAGCAATCTGCTGCAAGCAAAGGATCCAGCTCCTGCAGGCTGTACTTTCCATGGCCCTTCCTCTGTTCACATGACTGGCATACACTTGTACTATGATAGGGGAAAAGATCAAGATGCCTGGAAAGGTGCCTACCAGAAGCAAGCTGTTGTCACAACTGGACTAATTCCTACCACAATCCCAGAAGGGTTTAGGAAAACATCTCAAACCAGCTGTCCTGATGGTCCACAGGCATTCATCTCCATACTGGCCAAGGTAGGAGGAGACTCACAGCTCTTTTTTTTCCCCTCTCTACATTCTTCACCTTCAGCAGAAAGACCACAACAGAAACAGTAAGTAATAGACAGCCCTGCCAGTACTGGACGCCAATACAAGTGAGCTAACTGGTGACTAACTGGAAGCAGCCTGGCCTGCAGTGATCACATACTGGTGGAGGTCACAGTCAGGGATGTGGGTCAGGCAAGGCATAAAGGCAGGACCCTGAATTTTTGGAAAACAAACTTTTAGTTCTTGAAGGCATTGGTCCATAGGATCCCTTGAGAAAGGGCCCTTGGGGGGGGGGGGGGGGGTGGCTGTGTACAGGAAATACATCAGTTTCATACTGGCAGAGAAACACAAGAGTGTATTCACACTCACAACTCCCTTTGCCACCATGAGCACAGGCAATGTCCTTCCCCAGGGAAAAAGTCTTTTTCACAGAATGTAATGACTTCACCCCCAAAACTGACAATTTCACTTAAGTGCATGGTTCCTATAAGCACATTTATTCCCTTGACAGCAAATGTATACTTAACAGATTTAAAGGAATGCTATAAATTAACAACTATCATAAATCAGAGCATTTGACTAACTCCAGTTTGGGCAAGCAGGCAGCCCTAGTCTGAACATGACTGGGCGAGATCTGTTTGGCATGTGTGAATACTCCTGTACTTGGGGGGGGGTGGCATCTACACTCATACATTCACACCTACATGTACAAATACTCCTCATGCATATCTTTCAAATGATATTTCATCCTGACTTGATGACTTCAAAAGATGGAGACATCCTAATTTCCCCTAATAGTTACAAGTACTTTCTTAATGCCTTCAGTGGTTAATAGCATTCATTGTTAACAACCTGTGCCTTTTTCCTAATTTGAAGTTAGAAGTTTAACTGCCAAGCACTGGCTCCTATGATATCTTTTTCCACTGACTTCAAAAGCCTGTTGGTACACAGCCTATTTGCCCAAAGAAAATTGAGACACTTTTAAATACCTCCTGATATGCTAAACCAAATGAGCACTTGAAGAAAAGAGTTTTATGAGTGACTTCTTCACCCCAGCAACACTGAACATCTTTGTTGCTTGTCTCTCTTAAAAAACACTAACATTAAGGCTGATCAAAATATTCCCCAGTACCTCTCTGTCCCCACTCAGCATTTCCTGTTATTATGCACACACATTAGTATTTACAAAGTAATTAGCTTACTTTAGTAGCCCCCATGTTTACAGTGTTACTCTGAGGACTCTTGTATTGCCATACATCTGCTCTGCTCCTCCCCTCCTTTCCAAGCTCACTGGTTTCTGGAAGCACAATCCTTCATTCTACACCTACAGCCTTCAGTCTTGCCTACAACACATACAACTCTGTGCTCCAGCTCTATAAAAACATATTTGGCCATATTAGACCCAGTTACCCAAGCAGTTCAGAGGACACTGTACAGCTGCTATTCCTTCTTCATGCTTCACCACTCAGCACAACCTTTACATAATCCACATATTTTATCAGCTCTAATTTCATGTTTTCTTCCAGGCCACTGATAAAAATACTACTATGAAGCCCTGCACCTACTATAAATCCCTGGAAAACCCTCCATTCATTTTCTGCTTCCCACTTCTACTATTTTTAACCTGGGTTTTGACTCACTGACCATACATGAAACCACATCTGTTGAACAAGATTCACTTTTCAACAAGCACCCTCAGTGGCCATCATTAGAGGAGGTCTGGGAACACAATCACCACACAAATCCTATACCTAAGTATATGGTTGATACAAGAGCTTTAATTACAGCTTTTTTGATCTTCCAGAGCACTGGCACTCACCAGCCATGTAACAACTTCTTTACTTCACTGAGTTTGAATAAATCCTCCTAGCAGCCCTTCACAATCAATTCCTTTTTGAGTAGCATCAGATTTTCCATGTTAGCAAGCTGCGTGAGCACCCCTACCCCACAGTCCCTTTCCAGGTTTTTTGGGGTGGATAGATTTTGTTTGGTTTGAGGTTTACTTGGTTGGTGGTTGTTGCCCTTTGAGGGCAACACACAGCTAGAGTGATCCACATGAAACTGATACACTGCAACAAACTATTTATCCTGGATTCAGCAGCTCCAAATACAATAACCCACACTTAAGTGATACTGACACCCAGGGTATCACTGAGTTTCTCAGACTGGAGAAATTACCACATCTCTAAAACATTATCTCCGTATTTCTGATGGGCTAGAAAAGCTTTATTCTCAAGCAAAAAGAAAGGTAACAATTTTCACTGCTAAGGGAAGAATGTCAAGATCATGTCACCTGCACCCCATTTCAACAACTATAGTGTGCTTGCCCTACAAACTCTTTGTACCTTTGTATTGGCCCAGACACAAACAGATTCTGTGGTTTCTGTTGATCAGTGCTGCTCACATACAGCTCCCACTCTTTGTTAATTAGATCTAGCTAGCTTTCCAGAGAGAACGCTAAAGGTATCTGCCTGTAATCTGCCACATCACTACATAACCTCTTTAAATTGCTTTCATAAGTTTAGTGCCTCTCTTAATGCTCTCTTGTTGTGTAAACTGTGTTGTTCTGCATGCTAGGCCCCAATCACAGTCCTCATATTCAGCACACATTTTGATGTATTTGTAACCTAAGAAAGCATGGGGGTGCACTGAGCTCTCCCAGCTTTGAGTTTTGTACTTATCTGCCAGCAAAAGTCCACCAGCACAGAGCCAAACACAGTGGCTGAAGAAAGCTTCTCTTAATGTGCTTAAGCCTTGGTTAACAATTTCAATTAAAGCAGCAGGTAGTTTTTTTGTACTAATGTACTACACCTACTAACACTTCCACCAGTACATATGTGCACATGTAGAGGAAGAGGAGGACAGAGTCACATCAAGTCATAAGAGCAAGAAGCTGGTTCATCTATCTCAGCAACTCTCCTTCTCAAAAAGGTGTTCCAGAAGCTAATGGTAACTGCACTTGGCAGCTCACAAAGCTCTCCTAGGATTCAGGACAGTAGTAGAGGGCACTGGTTGTAAGGCTTGAACACTGTACTTAGTGTTTATACTACAAACCACATTGATAGCATCTAACACATTTCAGCTTTGGTTTGAAGCAACTGGTGAAATGTCTTCCTCTTAAGAATTTCTATTTCTTAAGATTTCTAAGATCTTAAGATTTTTCAAGGCTATCTTCAGTCATGAAGTTATTCAGCACTCTTCTTTCTTGAGCACAGAATCAATACTTCCTCCAGAGAGGTGTGTACCAGCCTTTAAGTCTTTTCTAATGTTTCAATAATCAGCTCTTGCTAATACTCAGGTAGTTTCATTCCTCTTTTCCCTGTTTCTGCATCCAAAGTTGTAGACACACCTGCAGAATAGCAGCTTTAGGACAAGTTAACAGGCTACCACAGAGAACTTCAAGCCGCTGCTCCTACTTGTGCATTACAGACCATGCTGAAAATGCTGTTATTAAATTTAGTGGGATGTAATACTTCCTCTCCCACACTTGAACTAAGCTCTAGTCACCTTCAAAATGCCTCAAGATTTCTAGAGGTGTCAGGCTGACCCCAAGTCCACATCACCACTGAGCAAAAACAAGATTTAAGTCATCACAGCTGCTCTGAGATTACAATAGCACTGAATCAGTCTCGCCTGCAGGACCACACTGACGTTCTACTATTCCACTTCAAACATAAAACCAAGTCAAAGCTCTGTCTGACCTTCAAGAGCTTCTAAAAGCCTATTCTTCTATACTTTGAGGCACAATTAAAAGCAACAACTCTTAAGGTAAGTTTTATATCTGCATGGCTGAAAGCAACAGATATTTTTCCATCCCAACTTGTTTCAGATACACTCATTTTGTCAGCAAATATGTGCAATCAGTACCTGCTGGGTACCACATACAAAATATTGATCAGCAACTTTCTTCATATTAAAGTCAGCAGCTAGCTAATGTAAGAGAACAATGACTTAGAAAAGACAACCAACAAAACCCCATCACCACCTTCTCAGAAGTCCAACCAGCTTCTAAAGGTGTCTGTGCAACAATTTTCCCCTCATGGCTACCTGTAAGCCCACCTTCTTCCTCCTCACAGTGTGTAATGACACTGGACTGCCCCTTTCTCAAACAGTAAATGGTGTTTCTTTATTATCTCCTTCATCTTTAAAACTCTATTTCTTAATAAGCATAAAACCCTAGAAACCAAACTTAAGGTTTCTAAAAGCTATCAAGAAATTAAAATTTCATTGTTCCAAATTGCCATCTGCCATTCTCCAAGTGCAAATCTAAATATTGATGTCTGCTTCTTCTGTGTCAGTGCCAGTACTTAATAAACCCTGATTTGGGGGAGCAGGGGGAACCACAGCTCTTTATACATCCTTTTATTTTTATACAGCTAAGAGTGTTGTTTAAACACAACAAATTCCTGGCATGCAATGAGCATACAAAACAAACCCAGGTGTAACTGACTCAACATACTTGACAATCAGGAAAATATCATGTAGAAATTATTTTGTGTAAACAGAAGTCTCAGAATTCTTCCTGTAGCAAGCACCTAGGAATACCAAATGGTGCTGAACCTCTGCAGGAACCAAGGCCTCCAGAACTAACTTTAAAGTAAGAAACTTGGGCAGCAGAAAAGATGTATCCTGCAGGGAATTATCTCCCAAAAACTTCTATGGACCTGAAGGAAACAAATTCAAGAAATCACATGAACATAATTGCACTGCAGCTAACTGCATTCTTACAAACACTGCACCAAAGTGTTTCATGTAACTCACACCTCTAAACAAGTGTATTTGAGGACACACTTCCTACCTTATCACATGCTGGATTTGAAGCTGATCAAATGGGATTCAACAAAATCCTAATGGAAAAGGTTCACTCCACTACCACTCCCTTCCTCACCTAGTAACTTGACACATCTCAAAGAGGGATTTAAAGCAATGACATTTGGAGAAACAAAGTGAAGGTGACTCAACAGGCAGACCTGAGAGCTGGGAGGCACAACCAGTCAGGATGTGTGTGACAGCAGAGAAGTTAGGAAAAACCAAGCAGCCAAAAAGTACCACTAGCAACAACTGGAATGTGTGGGAAGGGATGGAAGAACTACTGTTTAGTGCTGCAGAAGGTGTAACTTGATGCAAGCGTGTATGTATACACATGCATTTATGCACACACATATCAACGAGGCTCTTTCAGAGATGCATGACAGAAGCAAGAGAGAGAAGGGCTGGGTGTGTGTATCAAACACACACATGCACACACATGCACATCTACACACAAACACATACATGGTGGAAAGAAGGTTAAACATGAGTCAGCAGTGCGCCCTGCCAGTGATGCAAGCTAAGAGCACACCGGCCTGCGCCAGCAGCAGCAGCACGGCCTGCCTGATCATAGGAAGTGGTCACTTCCTTTCATGGGCTACTTTTCAGACACACCTGGAACACCATGTGCAGTTTTGGACATCTTCAGTACACAAAAGACATGGAAACCAGAGTGAGTTTCATGGAGGGCTATTGAGATGCTGTGTAAAGAAAGGCTGTCAGAGATGGGGAGAAGAAAAGGCTTTGGGGAGCTGACAGCAGATCTCCCATACCTGCACAGAGATTATCAAGAAGATGGAAGGCTGGGCACAGGCTCTGCACAGAGGTATGAGGCACAAGGACACGAGACAAACTGCAACAGAGGAGGTTGTGACTTAACATAGAAGTTTTTCCCTGCAAGAACAGTCAAGCACTGGAACAAGGACCCAGAGACTGATCAAACTTTGTCTTTGGAGGGTTTAAAACCTGAATGAACAAAGCAGGTCTTTGAGCAGCAGGTTGGACCAGACACCTCGTGAGGCCCTTTCCTACTTGAATTATTCTGTGACATCAACATGGATCCCAGAGTATAGTATAACTCCTGTTACAATTGTCTATGCCAAATTTTATACCTTTCAAATCTCCACTAAACTGCAACCACTGCTGAGGAGATGAAAATAAGTTATTTGGTTCTCCCTCTCAAAAGAGCAGATGATGTTCCCATCCAGATCTGCAATACTTTTAAGCATCAAAATTGGCATTTCAAGGTATTTAGAGGTGCAGGAATTAACCAGTCACCCAAGTGGACTACAAGAGGAACACAGTGGCTAAACATTGTGCTCTTTGGGGCAAGGAGAAGGTGTCATTTGGTCTGAGACACTCTCAAGCTGGAAAACATCACAGATGCACAACAGCTATTCCTTAAAGCAGCAACTGCATTTTTCTCGGAAGCATGACATTCATCACCTACCGTTAATGAACAGCCCCTATATTCTGATGCTGATAAGGTCTCAGGATAAGAAGCTACGTTGTTTGCTCTGTATATTCAGGATGTATAGCTTCACACCTGGGAAAAGAAGCCTCACTTAGCAAACCAAGGCCATGTCAGAGCTCCCATCAGAAGCACCTGCAGTGCTCTAAGCAGGATGGTTTGGTTTTGTCCCTCTGCTGGGTTCTACTGCCCCTAGAGCAGAACCACCAAAACAAAGGCTGATGATTCTGAATTAGTTGAGTTTGCACTGAAACAGAGTGCTCAGAATGTCTGCTGCTCTAAGAATGGGAGGGGAGTTAGCACCTTCAGCCAGGCAGCAGGAACTTCTTAAACCAATACAGAAGTTTCTGCAGCGATTCCTTATAGGCTAAGTAACTATTGACTAAGCATGCTTCTGGGATAACCATACAAAGAATACCCAACGTTAAGAAAGTTAAGGCAGGCAAATGTGATCATTAGCATCTTATTAGCATTAAAAAGGAAAAATAGAGCCCCATTATATGCTTTTATAGAGCTGGGGGGGTTCATATACAAATTCCCCACCTGCATATACATTAAAGTCATGTTCTGAGAAGTTTTCAAAGCACTGGCTTTGTACAAATCGATGATGGGGCAGGAGGGGAAATCAATTGAGGTTACCAACGTCCCTCAAATGTGAGCCCTGAAATGTCTAGTCACCAACCTAACCATCAGCAAAAGTAACCCATAAACTGCTCCATGGAAGGAGCAAAGTAAAAAGTGGTGAGACCAGAGGAAGAACCAAGAGGCAACAGCTCCGCACACGGAGCTTTCCCCTTCCAAAGCTCACCAACCTCTCTCAGGCAGACACTAAATTAATACTTTGCATGTCTGTTTACCAGTCCCAGGGATCACTGCTGTTCAGTCACAGCGGGAGCGTGACAACCACTGTACCCTGGCACAGCCGGGCTCAGCCAGGCCCCTCCAGCTCAGTTTCCCCTTCCAGGACGGGCTGGCACCCCGAGGCGCCACGGCACCCCACGGGAATAAGGTGCAGCCAAGGCTGCCTCCTGCCCACTCCCCCCCACCCAACCCCTCCAACCCCACCCCCGTAAATCAGAACCTCGCTTAGGCCTCGCAACGCGCCGTGCTCCGACCCAAACTCGGCGGGATATTGAGCGAGCCGAGCCGCGCTGCCCTGCCGGTCCCGAAGCCCAGGTTCAGCGGTCCCTCATTAGCCGGCGGGGCACGAAGGGAGGGCACAAGCTCAGCCCGAGCCGCGGTCCCAGGCACAGCCAGGGGCCTGGCCCGGCAGCCGCACAGCCCCCGGCTCCCTCGCCCCACCGCGCCAGCACCGAGACCCGCCCCACCCCCCACCCGGCCCGGCGGCAATGCCAGGCGGCAATGCCCGGCAGCTCCCCAGAGCCGGGGTTGCTGCCCCACCGCCCTCCCACGCCCGGGCCCAGCGGCCATAGCATAGCCCCGGCCCCCTCAGATCGGGTGGTCGTTTGTCCTCCGCCACTACTCCGCCCCCTCGGGCCCAGCAGCCGTTCCCCCGCCAGCCCTCACTCCTACCCTGGCGATCCGTTCGCCCATCACTACAGCCCCTACACACCCCGAGGCGGGCGGCCGTAGCCCCACGCCGCTGCCCACACACCCCCGGCGGGGCGGGGCAGGGCGGGCGACCGCGGGCCTCTGCCGGCGCGCCCCTTCCCGGCACGCTCCCATTGTGGCGCCGACAGCGCTCCCTCAGCCGCCCCGCTGAGCTCTCACCTCGGCGGGGGGCGGGGGGCACTGCGGACCGCGACAGCCACCGGGAGCTGGCGGCCACCCGCCCGCCTCCGTCCCGGCCTCGGCGCTCAGCCGCCGCTCGGGGGCCGCATCACCCAGCGTCCGGCCCCCCCCCCCCAACCCCCCGCCGGAGCAGCCGCAGGATCCCCCGGGCAGCAACAGGCGCCTTCGCCGCAAAGGTTCCGCAGGGCGGAGAAAGGTTCCTCCTCGCCCCACAAGGCGGGAAGGCGGCGGCAGGCGCGCGGCGCGGCGGGAAGCGGGCGGCCCGGGGGACTCCGCTCCCCTCGGAGGCCGTCAGGACCCCCTTGCCGCGGGCCGGGGCTGCTCCGCGCCGGCGGGGCGCGCCGAGACGGAGTCCCGCGGGCCTCACCCGCCGCTCGGGCAGGCCGGGGAGCGGGGCCGGCCATCCCGGCCGCACACCTAGGGTCTTGAGCAGGTATGGGCGGGAGCGCGGGGTACGGGGCCTGTCCGGCCGGCCCGCTCGCTGCAGGATAGCAAAGGTTGAGGGGCAGCAGGGACTCTCTCCTCCACCCTCCCTCCAAGGGACAATGCAGAGCTTAGCTCTGGGCCTCATCCTATCAAGTCCTAAGCCCCTCCGTCTACGAAATGCTCTCAGCCTCCAAGCGCCTGCTCCAGCACTGGTGTTCTCCCCAGGAGAGGACTCTCCTCACACCCAGTCTGATACAAGACTCGTTGATTGCAGCCCCTGTTCCTCGTTCTCCTGCTCGAAACCCGGCGTTGCCACCTCCACACAGGTGCTGAACAAATACCACTGAGTCCACCCAAATCCTTCTTCACCTCAACCCATCCACTTCCCTCAGCTTGTTGTGCCTCTCAGCCTCAGAATCAATCAATCAGTGTCACAATGGTAGAGGCTGGAAGGCCCCTGCTAAAGCAGGGTAACCCAGAGCAGTGTACCCAGGACTGTAACCAGGCAGACTTGAAATCTCTACAGAGGAGACTCCAACCACTTCTGGATAGCCTGTTCCAGGGCTCCAGCACCCTCAAAGTGAATATTTTTTTTTCTTAAGTTTAAGTAAAGTCTCCTGCCTTGCAGTTTGTGCCTATTGTGCCTTGTCCCATCACTGGGCACTACTGAAGAGAATCTGACTCCATCCTCTTGCCCTCCACTTTGTAGATACTGATAATCATTGAGAAGGTTCCCTCAGTCTGCTCTTTTCCAAGCTAAAGAGCTTTAAGTCTCTCAGCCTTTCCTTGTAAGAAAGAAGCTGCAGTCCCCTCAGCACCTTTGTGGCTCTCCATTGGGCTCCAGTATACTCCACAGGACTTGCCCACTTCACCTTTTGCACATATCATGAGGGCCAAAGCCACACACAGCATTTGATATGTGATCTAATGAGTGCTCAGTAAAAGGGGAGCTCATCACTCATCTCCACCAGCTGGCTGTAGCCCCACAGACAGACACAGCCCAGTACGTCAATAGCCATCCTCACTGCCAGGACACACCACTGACACTGCACAGAGCGTGCTGCTCCTCCTGTACAACAACAGAGGCCTGGGGTTCCCTTCTGCTAAAGTGAAGAAAAAGACTACAACCAGCAGAGAAAATACCTGTCTGGCTCCCCAGGCTACCTCAAATATCCAGAGCATGAAAAATAAGTGGGAGACTGGTATCTGACTCTGAATATGTAGTGACAGCCTGACCATCATTGGTGTATCTCAAACCCTTCAGAGGTCTCCTGGACTTCCAGGAAGCCAGAGCTGATCCACCACAGAGCCATCTCTGGGTTTGCTTCAGGGAACTTCACAAAGCCTTGAGGTATCACAGAAAGCTTTTATCCTCCTCTCCACTTAGACACATCCAAATCTGCCATGGGACCTTCTTCTACTAAACCTGATGTGAAATGCCAGGTTTTTCTTCCTTGCCCTAGTCTGTCACAAAGAGGAGACATTCAGAGAGAAGGATGACATCAAAGGCCTCAGAGGCAGAGTGGAAGAAGTGCAAGTTAAAGCAGGCAGAAGAGTCCCCAGAGAGTAAGTCAGGAGTTTTATTCCATATTACAACATTAAAAACATCACACTTCAGGTATTTGCTCCACAACAACACTGACAACCACAGTCCAGCTAAGGATATCTGCTTCAAGGTCATACCCACAAGCACTTCAGCGGCCAGCACCTTCTATGTATATCTGTGAAGTTAACTAAGGTACCTAAAACAGACCTAGGAGAATATTCTTGGCTTCTACAGATGTACAACCACTATCTTTCAAAGTCAATGAACATTTGTGATCAGACATCCATCCTGTCTAGTGGATGCATTGGGCTTGGTTTGTCCCTCTACAGTGTTTGGCTGCTTCACATAGCTCCCCATCATTCATGCTTTCTCAGCAGGTAGCTCAGTGAAGCCTCAGGACACCCACATTCACCACACTGAAGCAGAGGCCACCAGGAAATCACACTATTACCACCACTCAGTTCAAGCAGCAAGCATGACTATGTACCATTGAAGCTGGAGTTACACCAGAACTGGGATAGGGTAGGAAGCTAAGGTATTATTCCTCAAAAACCCCATAACTATCCTCAAGTCCCATCACAAGTGGCAGCTCTGGCTCCTTAAACAGGTACCATCAGCGTGGAAGGTTAGGTTGAGGAAGCAACCCTCCAAGGGCAGGCAAATATAGAAAGTCTGAAACTGTCCAGGTGGGATCAGTGCTTCCCACCCAGCCCAAGTGGAACAACCATCCACATAATCTTTCAAGTGCCTTCACAGCCTGTCAAACATACATCAACACCTGCTATGCAGATGACAAATTGCCTGTTTCCTCAGGCCAGTCACTGGTTGCTCACCACAGTGGTGTGCCCTCTGTCCTTTCCTCATGTCCTTTGCCTAAAGTGACTACTACTGGGCACCTGCAGCAGGTTTTAATCTGAGCTGGGCAGCCACCCAAGCACAGGGAAATTCCCTGAGCTGGGTGTTGGGAAACACCAAAGCAAAGGGATGTGGAATACTCCTCCTTTGCCACACTCCTGCTCTAGCCTGCAGCAGTTATGCCAGTCTCAGAGTTGACATGGAATTCTTGGCTCTTGCAAACCCAGCCCGTGCACAGGTCCAAGGCAAGACCTATAAGATCCACAGAGCATTTGATTTGGACCAGGTGTTCTCATGGACACAGCTGGACACTAGCACACAGGGAACTTCAGTACATGAGAGCTGCAGCAGATCATTTCCCACCAGGATCCCAGGCTTCTTCCAGCACCCCACTGCACCAAATCTCCTTTAGGTGTCCCTGCACATCCAAAGAATGTCAGAACCTCATCTCTAGGGATGAACAGGGATCAATACCCTATGACTAGATATCAAGAGAGCAAAGCAGATGTTATCTTAACACAGGAAAGACCATCAGATTTCAAAGCAACAGCTTCAACTTCTCTCTCCTTAAATGCCCATATCATTTACAGTCTGAATTGGGTTCTTGGGCAGTATCAGTTACATGGATTAGGAGCTGTAGAGGACATTAGTATAATTCCTCTTCCTGAGGTTTTCATATCTTAATGGACAGGAAGCACTGATGGTGGGTCTCCAGCCCCTGAAGCTCTGACCAGAATTTCCCCAAAGCTCCCCATCTTTCCTTTGTGCTTTTTTTCTGTCCTAGAATCACTCTCAATTAACAGTACAAAAATAGAACCGATGTCACCCATCCCTCCTGAGCTGCACATGCATTATTCATCAGCATGCCCTAATTGATTCTCTCATAACCATGAGCACTTCTGCATTTGGCTACATCATTCTTGTCCAGCAGAGCACAATTTATGGAGTTTTATGCTACTTGGAAAAGGCACTTTCACAGTGCTACCTTTCACAACTTTTCTGATCAGAGGTTCAGGTTAGATCCCAATATACAGAGCCATTGGTCCTCACTTTTGTGTCCAGACAAAAGCAATCACTAAGTAACTCCACTGCACTGATGCTCAGTGTCCTGACTGGGAGGTCAGTATTGCTCTAGATACTCTGGGCCCTCTTCCTACAACAGGGTCTTTAAAAGAGGTGAAGGAGAGGATTTGGGAAGGTCTCT
The DNA here is from genome assembly GCF_026170545.1 of Melanerpes formicivorus. Taxonomy (NCBI): domain Eukaryota; kingdom Metazoa; phylum Chordata; class Aves; order Piciformes; family Picidae; genus Melanerpes; species Melanerpes formicivorus. The sequence continues at coordinate 2,299,636 of NW_027142390.1, forward strand.
GCACCTTTAAACAAGTGTCTTGAAATGTGTAATCCACAAAACACATAGGAAATTGAAATGTCTTTTGCAATGCAAATTCATGAAAGTTCTAGAAGCACCTGCTAAACCTACTCACCCTGCCACAGAGGACCAGGCTCTCTAAAGGCTGTCTCTAGAGTAGGATTAAAGTATCCTATCAGGAAGGTAACTCAACTTTGTTTTCAGTGTTCTGACCTCTGGATTCTTCTATCCTAAGCTCTGTCCGGGAGTTCTGGAAACTGAAAGCCTGTAATGGGATGGCTGGAAGAAGAAATGATTATTGAGGTGCAGTCCACAATCAGAGGAGCAGGTCTGAATTTCACTCTACAACCCAAGCAGCTGGGAGTTGGCATATAATGCCTCATTCAAAGTAATTAGTAAATCACAAGCCTCATCGCTGGCACAAGTGTATTGAGTTTGAAGGGACCACAAGTGCAGCAAAGGTTTCTCAAGTGTTCCAGTGACAGCATTACAACTGCTACAGCAATTCCTATTGCTGATGAACATGTCCTTTCTTAGGCCCTTCTCTTTCAAGCATGGGATCTGATTTGTGTTACCCTATCTGACAGAGAGTAGGTGTGGCCATCAGTATGCTATGGTGGCATTACAACATGTGCTTCCTGGAGACACTGCCTGGTCAGCAATGCGCTTCCATGTTCTGCGTCGCACCGCCATTCACCTGCTTAATCACAGCTGTGTTGCCTCCTTTCCAATATACCTTTACTTACCACAGATTTCCCTCATTTCTTCATTTGGTGCTTGCTCTGGATGCTGTTCACCATTCCCTTTGCTGCATGGTCCCACTGTGGAAGAAAGATGCACTCCAGGCAGTCCCTTACTCAAAGGAGTGATGGAAAACCTGCAGGCCAAGCATCCTGAGAGGAGGACTGCAGAAGGAAGGAGAGTGAAAACTCAGAAAGAGAAATTCACTCTAACACCACACTTACTGTAACAGGAAGCTTTGTGACGAAGGTTCTGGCCAGGGAGTTACCTGGGGCCCTCATTTCAGAGGAGCCTGTTAAATTTATTGTGGTTTGGCTTCATGGGTGTTTAATCAGTCTCATGATAACCAGCCTCCATGAGCTTGAATTTCACCTTCACCTCCAGTCTGCAGCCTTCTCCTTCACCCACTAGAAGGGGCTAAGAACCAGACACTGGAGAACAGAAACAAGTTTCATCAGGAGCGAGTTAAAAGCAACCCTTACTCCATGAAACACCTTGAACACTTCCTCCTCTGCACTAGCCCAATCCAGGAGACTGAGTGTCATTGCAGAGGAAGGTTTCTCTGCTGGACAGCTGGCTTTTCTTTTGCTTTCTTAACCCTGTGGTGAGCAGCTTTGGGAAGGATTAGGGCACTGAAGGGCTGTAATGCCATTGCATAACTTAGCACAGCACTGCTCACAGGAAGCACTCCTCAGCCTTCAATACTCCATTGTCAAGCGCTGGGTGATAGAGTTGGGAGCAGCCACCAGGAGAAGGCAGCAGGAAGGTAAGACAAGGCACCACCTCTTCTAGAGGAAGGTGGAAGGGTTTACAATTTTGGGTCAGGAAAGGAAATAGCAAAGGTATGACAATATGCAGAGTAACAGGAAAAAGTGAGAGCAAGATCAGGTATTTCTCCTCACAGAGGAGGCAGGGCTATGTTTAAATAAACAAAAGTAACTAGTTTAGGGAGTAATCAAGGCAACAACTCACTAGGAAAGGTCACACTCCTGACAGTCCCCACAGCAGGGTACCTGGCTACAACAGGGCTCACCCCAGTAAACCACCAAGTACAAAGATTGTGAGACCAGCAGTGAAGCCCACATAAATGTGCAGTGCCCAGACCTCCTGTAGCAGGGGACAAAATATGACCTGCATTTCCACCACATGTGAGTGCCTCACTGAACTACCTGTAAAGCCCGTTAACAAACCCACAGGAAGGCCTAAAACATTTGGAAGTTCAATAGTTTTCATCTCAGTCAGAACCACATGGCATGTGGAGGCACTCAGAAGTAAGCAGGCAAAATATAGTTTCCCAATAAAGCTTTACCAGTTTCATATTTGCTACCCAGCCTGAGAAACCAGACATCTTCACTCTCCCTTCTAGGTTCAGCTTACCCCTTTTAAGCCCTGCTTCCAAGCCAGTTAGTTGCAGCATGATGAGCACAGCCACCTCTACTCCACCCCCAAAATGCATTGACTCTTTCCTGCCTAGCACAGACTTTCTTATCCCAGGACATTCCACTCACCTGGGACAAGAGGAGAACATATGGTAAAAAAATTATGTCCTCCCCCTCCTTATGGAAAAATAAACCCAGCAGCTACTCATGACTGCTCTGCTTCCATTTGCGCTTTGGAAACTACAAGGACAAGGCCCCAAGGGGTCTTTCCAGCAGACACCTCAAGAGCTTCACTGGTCTTTACTGGAGGCAGAACACACTTCTCTGCCACTCCAAATTGAGAAAGGCAATGTCCTTCTGCTAAGAGAGAAGCTGGGCCACAGAGCTGGGGGAGGCTAGTACATGCTTTGTTTTTTCCTGCAGCCAGCTCTACCTTTCTGTCATTAGCTGTGGGGCAGAGAAGATGACATGATCTGTTGACCAAGATCTGTAGATTTCTACCACCACCACTGCTCTACCAAGCCCTCCTCTCCAAGGTGACAGTAAGCTTTCTTTTGAGGAATTAACTTTGACAACACTACATACAAGGGGATTTCCCCTGTGTGATAACACTGTCCCTAGGCTGAGCTGCAGATGTCAGGATTGTGCTGGGCTTTAGTGGTGCTGCCAGACCACACCTGGTGTTTCTGCCCACACTCTCCTGCCTACTGGCACAAGGACTCTGTTTAAACTCAGCCCTGGGCTCTCAGTGTTAGGTTATGTCTGATTCTGGTTGGTATTGCTGAGTATGGTCTTGTGTCTTAGATTTCCTTTGTGTGGGGGATGAAATTTCCCCTCCAACATTAACTTTGCCAGACCAGCCCAACTGGAAGCAAATGAAAGCTGTTTAGAATTGTTTAGAATGATCTTTATCTTCCTTCTTACCCCCAGCAGTGATTTATTTTCATTTTTACTACTTTCTGTTCAAGAGCTGAAAAAAATTTTAAAGGCATAGCCTAAAACTATCACACTGCCTTACCACTGTCAGCTTGCCTCATGATCTGGGTTCTTGGTTGATGGTGTCTGCTGTTCCTCAGCCTACTTGGCTCACCTGACTGGCATGAGCACTGATTAGTGAGACCTCTGTTCTCTTGGTCCTGAAGTCCTCTTGGCTCCTACTCTCTTGTTCCTTTAAAAACAGCATGTCTTTGTAACTAACAGAGAAGTAAGAGACTACTCAGTTCCTACTCTTTTCCCTGGGATCGGAGCTGTTTGCCTCTAGCTCAGGTTGTCTGTTGATGAATGCTGGGGCTATGACTATGAGCTGTGTATAAGTAGCACAGTTATAGACCAGCCAGAAACAGCATGACTGCAGCATGGTATGAATAACAGCAGCAGATTCAACTCCCCCCATGGCACAGGGATTTTCAGTTTTGCTCATTTCACAACTGCACATTGTTTATCCTGAAATTATCTTTATACATGAGGATGGCAAAGGAAGGAGTTTGTTTTGGAAGAGGGGAAGGATGTGTGCAATTAAATAACTAATAATCAGAGACTTTGTAGTTTGCAGCAGATGTATAACAGGTAGAAGGACTAGGGATGGATTATCAAGGCTTGGGAGGAGATTTCAGTGCACTTTTAGTATTAATGGTGGTAAGACCTGCATTTGCTTCTTCCTTTTGTAGACTCATCCAAGGTTTGCTATCAATTTGCAACCATAAACCAAGATTGCTAGTTGTTCTCTTTGCTCTTCAGCATGCTTTCCACTCTCATTGTTCTTCATATGGGAGCTAATATTTCCTTCACTAGAACACTTGTAATCACTGTACATTATTAAAGCAGCCTGTGTGTAGGGGTTAGTGTTAATTTCACTGTATTAGAAGCAATGCTGCTTTTTGAGTATTGTAGTTTTGAAGCATGCACTATCTGAGACTCCCTGGTCATACACATGACTGCTTGTTCAGGCAGTGAAATGTCACTGTCACAAGGAGCCGCTCCTTTCCTGGCACTCCACTCGTATCCATGGTTGCATCTCACCTGGAGTTCTGCAGCCATTGCCCACTGTCTGCCCTGCAAAGCTTGTTGTATTAGGGGAGTTTCCTCAACACTGTGTATTGCAATTATCATTTTAATGTTTTAAGATCCATGCAACTTGAATGCAAATCATAGCATCTCCTGATTTATGCCTACATTTTCTTTGTTGCTACTCTGATATCCTCCCATGCCTTATTACCAGTAGATATTAGTCACATTTCTTGTGATGCCAAAACATTGTTCTCAAACATTGGAGAGTTGAAGATGAACATAATCATACTAATGGCAGAAACTGATGTGCTTGAAATCCACAACTTATTATGCTCTACTGTCCCAGCATCTCCTGCCTTTGGGAAGGGATCTTCACAGCAGTTATTTCTGCTTCCTCACTCTGTGGGAATCCACTGGTATAATTCAGTGCTCTCTGTGGTCTCTGTGCTCCTGCAGTGGGTGGTGGCTGAATTTTGGAATAGTTTAATATTGTAGTCTGCTTTTCCTCCACAACAGGTGACTTCTGAAAACCAGCCCTTAAACAACGAGCGTTTAAACTACATTAAAGAGCATTTCTCCCTTTCATTGACTCCTCTGGCTTTACAATTGTTTCTGAGGTTCAGGAGCTTAAGGCATTACCCATTTCAAAAGCACATTTTCATTCCTGCAAGGCTCTCAGTCTCTGGAGCATGATTTAACAAAAGACTTTTGATGGTGGATGAATTTAAGTAGGGAAATTATGGAACTATAGGTATGAAGGAGGTAATCTTGGGGCTGCCTGTGTGCATAAAATGTCTTGATGCATAAACCAGGAAGCAACTTGACCGTGTCATTTCTTCACCTGCATGGCTAGAGCCTGGTCAGGTGAGTTACCTTCCTTGCTCAAATGCAGCATGACCTGCCCAGCCAGGACATTGGTAGGAAGGAGGACAAAGCAGTTGAGGCTGGGCAATTATTTTTGGAAGCTTGCTGTTGACAGATCACAATAGCAGTTAAGTTGGAAGAGGCTGGGGAACTGTACAGTACTCCCTTTCAGGAACTACCAGGGAGTTGTGAAATAGCAAATGGTTGCCTTTTAAGAGTCTAGGGACTGGTTTGTGTTTAGTATGTGGAAGAACTGGACTTGGATCCTTCTAAGGAAGCAGCCTCAACATCTCCCCTCATCACCTTGTGAAATCACCTAGTGCTAGATCCATGTAGATGTCCAAATGTGCCCTTTCTGATGTGCAGCTGTGCTGTGCTACTTCCTTACCCACCTCTCTGCACCTTCCATATCTCTACAAGACTGGTGAGAACAAAAGCGGAGAGTAAATTAAGCCACGCAGTTTGTATTACTGTCTGCAGCCTGGTCTAGACCACACAAAGGATGTTTGTGAACAGGATTAATTTGCTGAAGTTAATTGGCACCAGAAGAGGGAAGGTATTAGTAACAGTTTTATTTTCAGTTTATTTCCAAGCATCCAAAATAGCTATACAAAAAAAGGCAAATTAATCAGCAAAGCATCCACGCTGCAGCCAAGCCACACACACCCGTAGTGGGGGATTGTTACAGATGGCTGAGCCTGGAAACACAGCATAGCAACCAGAATAATGTGAAGTATTAGGGGGAAATTAAAGATTAAAAAAACACAAGAGACAGAAGGAGCCAAAGAATGACTGGAGCTGGAGCTGCAGAGGGTTAGAGATCAGCCAAGGAATAGGAATGAAGTTCACCCAGACAAGTTTGCATATATCTGCCAAGAGCTTCCATGGACACAGCAACCCTGGTGTGCTTTGACATGGGGCAGAGGGTTGCAGGTGGAGGTGACTCCACTGGTTGATCCTTTGCCCAGCCACTTGCTTTACAGTGAAAAGCAATGGACAGAGGTTTTTCCACTGAGGCAGACACCCGAAAGACCACCAAGCAGAGGAGGTGTTTCTGAAGACGAGTGCCATGTTCTCAGTTCTGCTGGGAGATGTGCTGCAGGCAGGGGCTCTGGCTCAATTTCAGAGTGCTTTGATGTTATCAGGAGATCTGTACACTTTTCAGGGCTTTACAGGAGAAATGCAGAGCTCTTTAATTCTTTTCAGCTGGAGAATATGTTCCATAGCACACAAACTTGTTTTTCTTAGTCATCTTTCATTTTCTTAGTCATATGCACCCAGTCCACACCCTGAGTTTAAAATTGCTTGCAGGCTGGGCACACAGCTGAGCAGAAATGGATTGCTCCCAGCTGGTGCCCGCTTGGGAAGGAGACTGCTAAATTCCTGAGAGGTTTGGGACACAAGTGCTCCCAGCAGTTCCCCACCATCCAGTGATCAGAGTTGGGATGAGGAGCCCTGAGCAGATCTTGCAGACCTGGATGTTGTGATTGTGGCAAAAGCACAGGGTGAAATCAAAATGTCCTCCAGAAAACAGCTCAGGGATGAGAATGCAGCATCTGACATTTGCATGGAGAAGAGGGGAGCCTCAGCCCTCCTTCTAGCAAACTCCTCAGCAAATCCCTCCTAGGGACTATTCCTAACTGAGCAATTACCAACATCAGGTACTGTTTGCTGAGGAAGGGAGATACAAGCTGTGGAGTATGATAGTGCCTGGAGGATGACACATTCTCCTATATGCACAGGGTAAGGGGCACAGCACCACTGACTACAAAATCTATGTTATCAAAGTCTTGGTAAAGGTTCAGTTAGGCAGGACCAAGTGAAGAAAGCAGAATTTGGAACAGGAGCAAAACCTTTTATTGAAAAGTGTAGAGTCTCTGTGGCCAGGTTCAGCAGGCCAAATGGTTTTGTGTAAGGTAACCTGGCTGTAAGGTAACTTCCTCCTCTCCCATTTTATGAGGGTTTTGGGAGCGTGATGGCGATCAACTCCAGGCAAGGAGGGAACAAGTTCAGAAGAGCTGGAGCTGTGAGACCTCAGCATTTTCATTTTGTCTGCAGAAGGGAGATCCAGGGAGCTGCATGGTTAGATCTGGAGATACTGCTCTGAAACAAACACTAAATATTCATCTCCTGCATGGTGGGTAACCACAGCTGGTTTGTAAAACTTCCCACAGAAGGCAATGTTGTTCCTTGCAGCTTTCCCTTGGGGACTCATCTTCCAGGAGATTCTCCCATCACTCACAGGCAGCTTTCTGTAGCCCAGGAGAATACAAAAGTAGTTAACAGGAACTGGTGGGAAAAGGTTGTGTATCACAAAGAGCTCATCAGGCAGGTAGCACGGCCTGATGCACTTGTCTGCTCCAAACCTGACGGGGAACGATCCCAGCCAGCATGCCGGAAGAGACTGGGATGGGGATGATTCAAAATGTCTACTGTGAAGTTTTGCTTTATTATCTTAGTCACTACCGTCCCACACATTTCAAGGAGACCAGCATCTCGCTCCCACAACCCCAACACAAGCCCAGCCACAATGCAGAATGCTGTATGGAAAATAGCATCCTAGTCTCAGCAAGTGGCTAAACATGCCTCCCTCTGCCTTCCTGGCTCAAAGATTTCTGTCTGTACTGCTAAAATCTCTAAACAGTCTGTAAAAGCCATAAACATCTCTCATCACTTACTCACATCTTTTTAAACTTCTCCTTGGGATAAAGCATTGTTTCCTTCCCAGGCTTCTCTGAAGATTACTGCTCAGAGACTACATTAAATGTAATTTTGTGTTACTAGAAGCATACAAACATTAAACTGAACACAAAACATAGGCTGTCAAATAAGGTAATACAAGCAAAATTCTGCTCAGTCCTATCCAGTCATACTGGTGATTTAGTATGTCCAGTAGCTCAGAAGGATATTTTTTATTTGAAGAAGACTTGAAATTGAAAGAATCAAGAGAAAAACTCTTAAGGAAATGATATATTCACTTGTCAGGGGGGGATGCCAAAATTATCCCTCCAAAATGCTCTTATTTCATATTGAGTTGTATTTATCACAATTTAGCAATTCTGTTACAGCAGGTAGACACACACACCCCTAAGAGATAGGAATTAGGCCTGGAGTAATGTAGCCCTTTTTAGATTACATCATTTGGCAGCTTTGAGGGTTGCCATGCAAATACGACCTGTACTACAGTTGCAAGTCAAGTTACAAGGCTCTCAATGATACACACTTACAGGTACACACTCAGTACTTTTATAGTCTGTTGTTCCTTTGTGTCCAGAAGAGGTAAAAATGTGTCTTTCTCAGGAAATACTTCCCTTGCAGAGCAAGGCAGGGAATATGCTGGGCTCTCAGCTTGAATGGTAACACAGAGCTTTGTGTCACCCACTTATTATCATTAATGGTCATTCCTGGACATGCAAACTGCTCCTAAGTCCAGCTCCAGAAGCAGAGAAGACATTCAGATGATTTTCTGGTTATCATTTAGCAATTCTGAGTTTAGCATATGGATGAGGATCTGTCTCCCCACACTTATCTGCATCCCAGAAGGAATAGACTGCTATATAATATATCTTGCACTCCTATAAATGCAACTAAATGTTCACAAACAGAGCTCCTTGGAGAGCAAAGCCCATGAGTCTCTGCAGCTGCACTGTGTCCTGGGAGGCAGTGGGATTTTTCTCTTTCGTGGGTTGGCACCAGATTTAATCCTTTAAAATTTGTCTCTTTCCCCTTTCCCTTCTTGCCTATCACCAGGTGCTTCTGTTTCATCTACGCAAAGATATTTATGAACCTTCATCCTTGCTAGATTTGCTCCCCACTGACTAGGGCTGTGAAGCACATGGAAGAAAGAAGAGACACATGAGGTGGTGAGTGGAAAAGGGAGGGTAAAAGCCCTTCAGCCAGTGCTGCTGAGCTCAGCAGTAGAACCTGCACTTTGTGAAGTCATCCTTGACAAGCAGGGTCTGCATCTGCACCATTAACATCAAGCATCAAGGCCTTCCTCATGTCCAAGGTGCGTGGGCTTGGTGATACACAGTTTTTCAGTAAGACATCTTGAAATGTGCCTTTCCTGTAGTGTTCCTGGGGCTGCAGGGACCACTGGGGGTTGGGGCAGCACAAAGTGAGGAGTTGCCAGGGCAAGTAATTGCTTTTGGATGAACTGTTTCCATGAACTGTTTCATGGCAGAGGAAGACTTCAGGGCAAGTGTCTTCGGTAAATCCCAACACAAGCTTCTGCAGCCTGTCTCTCTTCTCAGCTCTGTATTACCTCACTTCAGATGATGATTTTTCCTGTGACAAAAGCTGTCAAATACTTTACACTGCTAGGGCAGCTTCAGAGCTTTTTCCTAGGTGTGGTTGAATGTAAGTGATCTGTGTTCAGACTTCACAGTGGTCCAGGTCCAGATGTCTCACTAGTGACTGCAGTGGTACCATGCAGACGTGGCTGCTCAGAGCTGGTATCTGCAGAGCTTTGAGAGCTGTAGCCACCACCTCTGCCAAATTACACATTTGGATTACCAGCTGGAGGTAACAACATCACACTGTTGTTACTAAGACCCTTGATGAAATCCATCAGTGATAAAACAGTTAGTGAACCCCAAATGAACATGTTTGTACATATCTACAGTGCCTGTAATCACTATAGGCCATCTTCCTCAATTTGCTTGTTCTATCCCCATACACCAAAACTGTCACACACAGATACTTGGCCAAATTAAATCCTATAGAGAGAAGTCATGAGGAGAATAGATATATAACCTGTGTTTAAGGCCTGATCTCCTTAAAGAAAAAGAAATCCCTCTCTCCTCTCAAAAAGGATAGCTGCCTCAAACCCATACTTTCTCCTGGTTTGTTTAGTCTTTGTCTTTTAAAGCTGCTGTTGTTACAAGTAATCCCTAAGATCTTTGTTGCTGCAAAACATTGGGAGGAATTTGTTTATATTCCCCATGTGTGTCTTTCAGGCGTTTCACAGCATGCTGTGCATAATCTTGACTTGCTTCCCCCTCTATGAAGAGGGTTTTTTGCTGGTTGAGTGGCTGTTTTCTATAGTAACAAAACAGATGAAAAAGGAAAGCCCTTGTACAGCCATGAAAACTAGCAAGTCTGAAATGAACTTTTAACTCACTCCCACCTACAGAAATAACTTCAGTCAGAAAATGATGTCTCATTGCCATAATGTCACTCTGCTTCTTTGCTATCCCTTACCTTTTCCATACTCTCCCAGTGTACATGGCTCATTTGTGCACTTCCACTCTCCCAAAGGCTTGTTCCATGTTGCTGGATCATGGCTGCATCCTTCCTGGGTAATACACAGCCCATAAAGGATGCATCAATACCTCCAGTTCACAGTGATTTGGGAGAGAGGAGAGGTGGAGCTGCCAGACACCTGTGAGAATCTGAGCATAAAGCTCTGAGAGAGGTTCTGCCCAGTGCCATTACCATGGTGTGGTCAGGATTTAGGTGTCATGATACTGGAAAACAAGAGGTTTACACCAGTGCATGACCCTCTGCTTCACACAACAACAGACACTTTGTATTATTTAACTTGCTTGTTGATGTTTAGCTTGTGAACACAGATGTGCTGACATTCAGATGCTCAGCTAGGCGGTTATGTATTCTTGGCATCAGACTCAGTGTCTGAATGGAGAGTTTTGGCACTAGCCTGTTTAGAAGCAAGCTATTTGCCTGCTCATGTTCTCATTAGTATCTGAGCTGATGAACTACATTCTTCTGCATTTCTCTGTTCTTTGATATAGATCTGGCTTCTCTCTTCAGTCTGGGCTAAATTCTCTGCTGAATCATTGCTCAATGGGAGCTGGCTTGTGAGGCTGTGTCTGCACTGCTGAATTCATGCAAACACTTGGAGAGCCTGAGGTGCATTCTCTGCCTGATAGCAAGTCCTGCGAACCCTATGACTATCCAGAAGAGTTAGCATAGTTGGCCATGATACAGTCCTTGATGCTTTCAAGACTGAATTGCTTCTACTCATCTACAGTGGTCAAACAATGCACAATGGTAGCTGAGCCTCTGCCAAAATGCACATCTCTCCTTAGCCCCTCCTTATAAATACCTCAGCTGGTTTTAGCTTGTGTTGTGTTAGCTCCAGTCTAGAGAACAACCTGCCCCAGAAATGATGCTGTCACTCTCCTATTACTATTTCTCTCCCCACAAATAACCACGCTTGAACTTGTTTTGCAGTAGGCAATGTGAAGCTACTGCCAGAGTTCCTTACTCCATCTCTGCCTGGGAAGCAGAGAAGTTTTGTCGGCTGCAAGAAACTTCTCTTTTCACTTTGCTTGGTCTTTTCTGCTCTCTCCACACACACGAGCAGGCTTAGTTCACAGAAGAGGTTGTAACTGCATTCCCTGGGGTAACTGCTGTGCTTTGCTTCTTTGAGCTCTGTTATGAGTGGATCTCCCCAACCCTGCCCTCTGTCACTCAGAAACAGCAAAGGAGCACTGGCAGAATTTGATTGAATGAACAAATCTTCTCTACACTTTTCTTTACACATTTTATTTCTCCACCTAGTTGACTGGTTTTGCTCCAGGTATATGCACAGAAATGGCCCTTTCTAAGCACATCAGCGTCGGGTGATGATAATTTGTGCTTTAGGCTATTTTGCTTGTTTTCCTCTGCTCCCAAGAGGGTGCTGTCTGGTGTGACGATCCTGGTATGCCACCTAGTGATTGGAGTATTCCCTTGTCACAGGGCCACATTTATCTAGTTCCTGGCTGGCAGGTAACCCGTGGCAATGCCTGCAGCTCTTCTGCTCAGCCTGTTCAGGCTGCACTGTTTCTCCCTGCTTACTCCCAGTTTCTGTGTTTTTTCTCCCACCTTGCTACTGTAGTACCTGCCTTCTCTGAGATGTAGGTTTGCAGGTCACCCATGGTGACAATCCAACCAATCAAGCAGTATTTTTGCACAGTGTAGGAAAATTTAGTATTAGATACAGGACAAACAACTGCTGTTGGGGAGTCCAGACAGTGTTCAAAGCCTCTGTGGCATAAGGGATGTCATTGCAAACGTTAGATGCCACAGTACTGCATCACACCTCATAAAACAACTTCTGAACTGTTTGGGCAGATGGAGGCTGGAAGAGAGATAGATGGTACCAAGGCCTTCCTGGGAGAGCTTTGTGCCCCAGACACCCACAGGCACTGCAGGAGACCATCAGGGTGGGATGGGAATAAAGGACTGCACAGAGAAGTGCATCACAGCCATACCAGTGCACAGGCAGACTGACCTCCACTGCCCTCCTAGAAAATGTCCTCCCAAGTGCAGCTCCCCAGATGTCTGACCTCCTGCCTGATTTCTGCAGTCCCCTGGGGCATGGGAGTTATACAAAAATACCCTTCAGTTTACAAGCATCTTAGCAGGGCAGGTTCAGACCCTTTGAAAGGTTCAGGTCCTGGCATTGTATCCTTCCCTAGATGTCAGGGGATGCAGCTGGGTGCTGGGTGCTATTGCCACAGCAGCATGATAAACATAAGTGCTGAGAAGAGGCTGAACTCAGTTACTGGACTTCCTACTCACCTGCTATGAGTCATGCAGCCACATTATGCTGCAGAGGTTGATAGCTGCTAAGTCAGTAACTACTCTACAACAGAAACTCAACTGCAAGTAGAAACATGGTGATGAGCAAACTGACTCACACAAGCAGATGGGGCAGTTAATACAAGGTGAGGTTTAGGAAGTCAATAAACTTTATCAGGGTAGATAAGTGTTGGAAGGGGAGGGAAGCTATTACTCTCCAGAAAGCTTTAAGGGTCCTTCCTCTTCTTCCAGGACAGCCATTGCAACGAGTCTGAATGCTGCAAGCTTCTTGGTCACAAAGCTTTTTCTCATTCTGAGAGCAAAGGTCTGTTCAAGAGGGAAGGTGAAGCTGCTGTCTGAATGCTGGATCAGGGGTTTGCCAGCAGCTGTGAGTGGATGAGGCATCCCAACCACATGCCTCCACTCTTAGCTGTACTCAAGGAAGCACAGCTTGTGTCTTCCTGGATTTTCTTACCAGTGCCATTCCTCCTCTGATTCCATAATTAATTGTTCTTATGTCTAGGAGCTTATTAGAGCCCAGCAAATGAGTTTGTTCTCTCCTGACAAACTGCTGATCTTATGCAGCATTGCAAGGTGATCTGGGATATGACAGCAATGGGGAGAACTGAGCATTTTGTTCAAAGGAGCTCAAACTTTGATTCAGCCTTAAGTCATTGTTACTGTCAGCTGACCATCCTATATGAGTATGTTGTCTTTCTGGCTGGGGACACCATGGAGGCGAACATGCAGAGATAACCTTCCCCTCCTTGCATATCACAGGTCTCTCTCTCTCCCAGCCACAAGATCCCACAGAGCAAGAGGTGCAAGCTTACTGCTGTTCTCTTGTTTTTATTGCTCTGCAATCCACACAGATGTCTTGTGGGGTTTTGTTTGTTTGTTTGTGTTTTTCCCCCCCTTCAATTACACTGCTAAAGCAAAACGTTGTTGTGAGGGTGAGGCTCACTCACTATATCCAGTGTTCAGGGGGATTCCTGCTGCAGGATTCTCACTGCTGCAGTCATTATCCTGTAGTTAATCAAGACTTCACAGTCAAATATTCTAAGTGTGGTAGCAGAAACTGTACCTGGGACAGGGATTGCAGTGTAAGAAAGGGGGTTACTAGGGACACTGAAGGCAGCAAGCATCTCAGCTGGGAACAGTGCCAGTGCTTATAAAGCCTTCCCAAGAGGAGGAGGATGCTCTTTTCTCTTATTTACTGTTTTTTTTTTTCACCCTTATTCATTCCTTTAAGAGAATAACTTCTGCTAGTGCCTGGACAATGACTAGAGTACTGCAGAGCAAGCTGAGGTTTTGTTGCTTTTAAAGAAAAGTCAAATTAAAGGGGAGTTCATACTGTCTTGGTCCTGCCAAGTGAGCCAGCAGGACTCTCACCTGCCCTGTGGGAAAAAGGACATTAGACCTTCCCAAATACCTCCTGAGGCCTGGAAATGCAGGAGGTGGAGGTCTGGGCACTTCAGGCAGCTTGCATAGGAAGCTGTGGCAGAGCTGCCAGGTGTTAGCTGCAAGCTGTCCTATTCCAACAACATACCAGGGTCTTGCAATGTAGCAGTAGCCTCCAAACCTCCTTACCTGCTCACATGGGCCTGAGGCCTGAACCTCCCTTTCTCTGAGAAGTGATCCTATCTCTAGTGCACACAGATGTGGCAGGAACTGGAAACCTTAATTTTGCCTTATCCCTTGGAACTTAAGTGATGAGATGGGAGTGTGACCTCTGCAGCCTCCTCCTGAGCAGCCCTGAGGCTTCTCTTGGGGCTGCTAGGTGCCTTGCAGGGGGAGAAGGTGCCTCTGTGGCTGTGCTGCTCTTCCCTAGAGAATAATGCTGAAGGAGGTCTGTTAGCTTTGATCATCCAACCAGCCATGAGGGTATGGGTGAGAAGTGTACCCTTCCTCCCTCTCAGAAATGCTAACCTTGCTGAAACTGCATAGATCCTCTCCATGGGTATCTTAATACTGCAGAACAACATCTTATTACCACTGTAAAAGCACACAGTGCTGCCTGAAGAGCTGGGCCCCTCCCACCAGGCAGCCAACAGACAAGGAGAAATATCCCTGAGGAATGGAAGATTTTGCATGCAGAAAGCAAACAGGAATGGGGCTACAAAATGCTGAGTGTTTCTCTACATGCAGACTCTCCTTCATTGCTTCTCCTGGAGGATTTTAGGGTGGGGATGTGAGAAGAGGATCTTGTGCTAGAGGCCCAGGAGAGACTGAGAATTTCTTCAGGCCAGTCACAGCTTTTTGCTGTTGGGCATGACCCAGAGCACAATTTCAGCACTGCTGTGGGGTTTGACATCTACTGCCAGAAACAGTCACGGTTTAATTGGAAGGAATAGTGATGATGATCTTGTCTTGCAGCTAAAATGAGGAGAAACCATACCTGAAGAAGCAAAGGCAGGCGTACTCCTCAGCTCAGCTCTTCTTCAGGTTGCCCTCTGACTGAGCCATCTCACTGTCTACCTAGAGGTAAAGTTGAGCAGGTGCACAATGCACAAGTGAACACTGAAGTGAGAAAGGAAGAAAAAGCCCTAGCTAGTGACGGTCCTTGCCATGCCCATTGGGGCTGGAGGAAGGGATGGCGGTGTGCCCATCGTTACGGTGCTATCAGAGCACACACACGGGTATCAGGGGCGGCAGCTGCTGCTCTGTAACCCCTCAATGCCAGCCTTGAGAAAGCAGAGTAAACAGCCTCGCCTTTCTCCCAGGCAAACGCCCCTTCGCCCACGGCCGTCCGCAGCCGCGGTGAGCTGGGCTGGAGTGGGCTGAGGGTGGGCTGAGGGTGCGCAGTGGCGGCGCTTCGCGGCACCTACAACGCCCAGCGTCCTCCGCGGCGCCTTTTGTCGTCGAGCGCATGCGCAGAGGGCCAGCCTCGCGCGAACTCCATTTCCCGGGAGGCCTCGCGCAAGGCCCTCGAGACCGCCTCCTTCCCTTCTCCCTCTGCCGCTCGCGCTGCTGCCTCGCGTGCAGTGACGCGGCCCCTAGCGTGGTGACGCGCAAAGTGTGTGCCCGCCATAGCAATCGCGGCCGCCGCGGGGTGTGCGGGGCCGAGCGCAGGGGCCGGGGGCAGCGGCGGCGACCCAGCGGGGCAGCATTGGGCAGGTATGAGGCGCTGGACAGGGGTGGGGGCCGCGCCGTGCTGTCGCCGCGCTTCCCTCTGAGCCGGGCCGGTTGGCGGCCGCGGCCTCCACGCCGGGCAGGGTGGAGGGTATCTCCTCAGGCCCGAGGGAGCCACCGGCGGGCAGCGGGTTGGGCTGCGCGCCCTCCCCCCCACGCTGGGGAGCGCCTTCGGAAGCGCCACGGGGGTTGGGGGTGGTGGGCGGTGAGGGCCTGGCGGGTCTCTGTGTCTCGCCTCTCCTCCTCTCGTTCCCCCTCGGCCTGTCAGGCTGCCGGCGGGGGGGCGGGCCTGCACCGCGCCGGCCCCGCCCGCCTCGGTCCGCACCGGCCGGCCAGCCCGCCCCCTCCTCCGGGGCTTTTTCTCTTGCTCCGGGGCTTGCGGAGTGCCGCTCGGCCGGGCCTGCTCGGGAGGGGAAGCTGGGCTTTCTGGCTGGGGGGACGGTCGCCACCTGTACTAACCTTTAAACCTTCATCTGGAACGGGCAGTGCCGGCGGCCGGGGCCCGGCGAACGCTCTGTTCCAATAAGGCTCGCCACTACGAGCGCCGGCACGCTGGGAGCGTGTTGCCGGTTTAGACCCTGAGGAGATGTTAGAGCTATCATTAACTGCAGCTTTCCTGGCTAGAGCCGGCCCCGGTGCTCCTCCGGGGAGGAGGGGCCCTCTTGTTGCGCTTCCCAGCCATGTAAAGAGAAATTCGCATTGAGGCCGGGCGTTGTGTTCTTACCTTCCTTTGTAGGTAGCAGAACTTTGTTCCTGTTTTTTATGCTTGTCCTGATATGTCAGTACGTAGTTCCAGGTTTGTTTCATAAAATCAGAGAATCCGGGAAATGTTAGTGTTTTTTTTTCGTGCCACAGAAATAGTCTAACTGTGAAAAGTTGGTGAATTTTCGAAGGAAGGAATATGTTCTGTAGTAACAGTCAAATTGGAGTTCTGTTAGAGGTTAAAAGGGGAAGTTGAACAAACGAGAACTTCCCTCAGAGCTTCACTCCCGTTTGATACCAAAACACAAGTTTGTTCTCTGTAGATCGTGAAGGTTTTGCTGGCTGGTGGCATACTTCCACAAGTGAGCTTCAGTGTTAACAGTTCCTTATGCTTCAGCATTAACTTTGGCATGGTCATTTCAGACTGAGCAGGCTTAGGCAGATAGCTGTCTGGTATCTCATCCATCAAAAAAATAACTGTGATGAGAGGGAGGTTGTTTGTTTGTTTGTTTTTTAACATAGAAATCTTGGCGTTAAAACATACTGTGGAAGGACTTAGAGATTGCACAGCTTGCTGTGGGTACTCCTGGATTGCAATCCATGAGTTCCTGATTTTCCCTTACTGTGTTACGTTACTTCTCATCTACATTGTCTCCTCAGCCATCCTTAGAGTCACATTTAGGAACAATGTTAAACTTGATGAAGGTAGGTCCGACCGTAGTTACAAAGTTTGGATTGCTTCTCAATATGTGGATGTGCAAATCCTCTTGTAATTTTTTTTTTTCACATCTGAATTGCAATTTTTTCTATGAAGTTGATTACAATGGATTATTATTTTTTTCCCCCCCCGGATATGATTTTT
This sequence comes from Melanerpes formicivorus, assembly GCF_026170545.1. Taxonomy (NCBI): domain Eukaryota; kingdom Metazoa; phylum Chordata; class Aves; order Piciformes; family Picidae; genus Melanerpes; species Melanerpes formicivorus. The sequence goes on from NW_027142390.1 coordinate 2,316,853, forward strand.
GTTGTTGTGATGTGGCTCTTCAATTTTCTGTTTGAATTGCCGAGGTGTGGATGTTGCCCTTGTTTCCCAGGTAGCCAAATTGGTGGTTGTCAGATTTTCTGAACAGATTTATTTTCACCTGAGAGATCTCACGCTTTAAAATGTGTATCTGTTGGAGTCAGTGTGCTTGGAACCTCATGATGCTTTTCACAAACACAGCTACCTGTAATAGTTCTGCAGTTGGTGTGACATTCAGTGGGGTGAAACGGAGCCGCTTGAACCTTGCGTGCACTTACTGAGCGCTTCAGTTGGAGCTCAGGGGGACTTGTATTTCTTCATTGTTCAGAAATGTCTGACTCAGGTGACTCAAGCATTAAGGGGCCTGAGATTTCAAAAATGTGAGTCCCTCTAGGCATTGGTGTCTGAATGCTGCTTCGGGTTTCTCTTTTCTGTGAGATGTGTATGACTAGCTCACAAAATCTTTGCCATGCTCCCTCTTCTGCTGGTTGCTGGAGTGCAGTTTGAGATTGAATTTGTTCACCAGCTTGTCCAAGGCAATAGTGAGAGGCCTTCCTCTTCAGCAGGTAGGGTGTGTTTCTGACAGGGACATTTCAGACCATACCATTGATGACCTTGTCCTTTTGCCAGACTCTTCACTTTGATTTAATATGGAATTCTTGGGGGGAAAAAAAAGGGAGCATAGTAGGAATTGCTTTGAGTTTTGTATTTAAGAAGTAATTCACCTGCTATAGTAGTCCATCCTTATGTATTTTACTGCGAGCATGCATTAATATGAGAACTGTGGAAGTTGGTGCTTTCTAAGGTTTTTCTTGTTGCTGCTCTTTGCAATACCATCTAGAATAGTCAGATTCATTTGAGGATAAACCTTTGAAAGAAATGAAATGGCTTGGCAAGACCATGTATTGCTGTGTACCTGTAGAAGGGATGGCATTCTTATGTTTTAACTTCATTTCAGGAAAGTCATTGTGTGTTGGCACCAGTTGCTTAGACTCATAATGTGCTTTAAGTGAGGTGTCCCAGAGGGCAACATGAGCAGTTCCTGTGGGCTTTCTGACTGGATCTTTGTTGACCTGTTGCAAGTATTGCTTGACCTTTCTTATTTTGTAGCTGGAATAATTAAGGATTGTTGGGGGAAGCCTGTACAGCTCTTCTACCAGCTATGGGTACTCAAGGTGCTTTGTTCTGTGTTCCTTGGGTATCAAATGAAGGTGGAAATGCCTGACATGGTTGGATGCACATACTGTTACAGCACTTGTGTTCTGGGGCTGGGAGTAGGTTTGTCTGAATGTTTATCGGTGGTATTTAAAAGCACAGAAGTGCTGCTGGCAAGTGTCTTCAGTTAATGAAAAAGGGAATGGAGCTTTATGAGCTGGGAATGGTTTTCCCTTTCAAAGGCTTGAGAGTTGTGTGTACAATCTCATTATGTTTTTCTGCCTGCTTTTAGGTAGTGTTTTTGCCAGAGCGATTTATGCATTTGCATGAAATTTCCCAGTCTAATTCTGTGATGAATGAATAATGAATGCTCCAGATAAAATCATAATTACTTGTCATTTAGAAAACAGCATCTTTCTTTATGCTTAGGTAGGGTTTTTTGTTAGCATATCCTCTACTTCATATAGTACTTACCAAAATGGTGTTCTTCAGACTGGATGTCTTGTAGTCACAGGTTTATTTTTCTGTAGGTTTTGGGTGATGATTTTTTGTGCAGTTTCTGGCAGTTTCATCTTCAGCCAAGTGATCTTCACTTTTTGTCTCCCTATTTGACTAACCAGTCACAGCAGATTAAATTCAGAAGCAGCCAGGAGACAGGAGGTAGAGCTGTAGGGTTGCTCATCCATTCCCTGGGTGAGAAGAGGTTCTAAACTAAGTGGAGGTTAAACATGGCAGTGCTTGTCAGAATTAACTTGGGCCATAAAGGCTTATGTAATCTATGCTGACCTATGGCCCTTTATAGCCTGTCATTTGACTGACTGCTGAATATGTGTTTTGGGAGGTGACGTGTGTGTTGTCTTAAACATATGTGCATTTAGCATTGGTTTGGAAAGTTCTTTCTCTCGGTCAGTTATGGCAAGTAGCTATTTAATCTTGTGCCAGATAGGTACTGGATGTGTTGTGGCCAGTGTCATGCTGGAAATTCTTCTGCATTTTTGGATGTGAACAAAATGTCTTTTGTTTTGATTTCTAATGCCCCCTTGCCCCAAATACAAGATCAATTTATAAATGATGATTGGGTGTTCCTCCCTGCAGAAGTTACAGCTGTACTCAGCCATCACAGCAGTGTTTGGAGACAGATTTTGTTCTTGTTTGTTCTGTTCATTTTAGTAGATGTTAATCAGATGGACAGAAATGGACACCTGGAAATTTAGAGGCTTAAACAATCTAGAGTGATAGTCCCTTGTTAAGGTACCATTTAATGAAAGGAACTAAGTACTGTAAAGGGTTCTCACTTTTAAAGATGTGAGGACAAACCTTCTGTCAGGTGCTGTCTTGCGAGTAAAGGCTGATAAACCTGAAGTAATTGCTCCAGTGCTCAAGCCCTTCTGTGATCATTCTTCCTTCTTACCAGAGCCACCCTGTTCTTGGAAACCCTGAGCAAGTCCTGATGTGATGACCTGCTCTGTTTCCCAACTACCATTGTCTTGGTGCTCTTTCTGCTGCCCATAGCTGCTCAGTGCCACTGCCTTCTGCCTCCTTGGCTAATACGATTCTTGGCACTTAGAGTTCTGTCTGGAGGGTGTTAAACTGGAATGATGACACTGATCGTAATCTTGCTGCTCTGGCTTTCTTGTTACTTGACTAAATCCCTGAGCAACAGCAAAGGACTAACTCTGATCTGCTCATGGAGTTGAGGTAGAGTTTTAAAAGGCTTCAATACCAACTGCAGCTGTGGTTAGGTGTGCATAGTTCCCGTCATGGTAAGGGCTGTCGGGCACCAGTCAAGACTTGTGTGCAGAGTGTGCACATGTACTTCATTCTTCAGGCAAAGGACCAAAAAGAAACTTCCAGCTTTGAAAGTGAATTTCTGCCCTGTTGTGTTACTTAATCATCTCTTTCTCGCTCCTTGTTGCTTTTTACTTGCCTCTTCCAAATGACTCATCATCTTTGATTTGAATTATTTCAATCCAGTAAAACTTTTCTGTTTTTTTTTCTTGTTCTTTCTGCCTTAGGCTAAGCCATGACTTCAGGATCTGGGCATGTGGACTCCAAGGCTGAACTCACTGCTTTGCTTGAGCAATGGGAGAAAGAACATGGCAGTGGGCAAGACATGGTCCCTATTCTCACCCGGTAAGGTCTATTAAATAAATTCCTGAATCTAAATCTCCAAAGCTAATTGACAGAAGATTTTCACATATCTTTGCTTGAGGTTTTTATGTGCCTGATTACCTGTTGGTAATTAATTTTTCTAGGGCTGGAAGTTGAAGTGTGGTATTTAAATCCATAAAATTTTTGGTAAGAAATTTGCAGTGCAAAGGCTGTCTTTAAAACATGAATCTAATTCTCTGAAATGATAGAAGTCAGGAGAGTCATGAAATAGTTGAAATAACTTTGGTATCTTCACCTGAAGCTTGTAAAAGATTGGTCAAGGTTGAAAGCTGAGAGAATGTTGTTTCATCAGTGATATTGTGGGGTTTGTGATTGTGGTAACAGGCCTTTCTTGGGTAGAGTGGCTATTACTCTTACTTCAATGGATTCAGAGAAATTTCACCCAGTTCCCCTTCATGCTTGGTGTACACAGAGGGACTTACCACACTTCTGCATTGAAAGTATTCTGGGGTTCTGTTTGGCTCAGACAAGTCAGTGGACAGATTCTAAGCTGACACTGGGTGGAAGTAACAGGAATCTAGTGGAACTTCTTTGCACAGCTCTCTACCTCACCTAGTGGGCACGACTTTTTTCCTGCCCTCACTACACTTTAAAAACAGCAACACAGAGGAGACAGATGAGCAGCAGAAAGTCAATCCTTAAAACACTTGAAAATGAGTAGGTCTCTTGTATCATGAAACATGTCTTGGTGTATCTGTGTATTGTCTGATTTGCATCTTGAAGGGAACACGTGCTACTTCGAGGCTTTTACTTGCAGGCATGAACAGCAGAAATTTACTCTATTCTAAGAAATGTAAAACCATTTGAATTAAACATGTTTTTTCCCGTGTTTATAGCAGTCTGCTATAAACTCCTTGCTCCTTCTCAGCTCCTTGAGTTGCCTATGTTATTTATGCCCAGACAAGTCTGATAACTCTCTTTTGGTTCTCCAAAGCTTCTAAGCAGCAGGCAGAGTAGTTATGGGTGGTAAAAGCTTGGGTATTTTGGCTTTAGTGCAGATAATACAGATTTATTCAAGGCAGATAGCAAGGGGATCTGCTAGCTCTGGCAGAAGTTGGATTTACGGTGCTTCAGGTGGCAATGAAAGCCATACACCTTTTTGGAGCAAAGGGTTTTAAATGCAGCATAGGTTTAAAGGGATTTGCTGGAAGAGATGCTAGGAATCCTCACAACTGGAGCTTGTGTTAGCTGATGTCCTGAGGCAGGGTAATGCCCTTGCATATTGTTTTAGTGTTAAGGCAGAGGAAGCTGTGGTCATGCTTGTTGGTGAGTGATGTTTTTCTGCTTCCTTCCAGCTTCTAAGATAAACGGGCAAAAGCTTCCCTGTGTGGATGAGGGTCTGTTAAAAGGCACCGTACTTGAGAGGGCAGTAGTGAGCATTTCAGCAGTAAGAGGACAAAAGCAACAGTGTGCTTATAGGACACAACTGAACTGTAACTTGCAGTTGAGCTAGTTTTCTGGATTTACAGACTCTTGAATTGAAGAAGTTGCTTGGAAAGCATGTCAGCAGGCAACAGATGCTTAATGTGTATGGTTTTCTACAGTATTGTAAATTGCAATGACCCTGCAAGATCACTGGTTCATAGTCTGATACAAGTCATGTTCAACCACTGGCAAATCCTGGGAGTCAAATCCTTCACTCCATTCCAAGAGTCCAAGTTCCATAAAGGGGATAAACCAGCAGTTTAACCTCATCTCCACAAACCAAGCATCTGGTCTGAGATCTGAGAGAACTTCATGCTATTGCAGTCTATTTTAGAGGCTTGTGTTGGTCATTAATGCCAAATGATGGACTAGAGCAGTATTAGGATGGCTTTATTTTGTGCCATCTAGATCACTGGGTGTCTTGCAGAGCTGACATACTTTTATGTTTACCACTGACCCTTCCATCCCCATCCCCAAGGTAAGCTCAATTTGTGGCAAGGAAAAGTGAAGAACTGACTAACTTTCCAAAGTGATTGTACAGAGATGAAAAAGAATTGGTCAGAAGTAAGGCAAAAGAAGCCCTACCCCTTAGTCAAACCTAAAAGTGGCTAGAGAACCAATATAGTGCTAAGTGAATGAAGGGAATCTTGAAAGCTGAATAAAAGTTCAGTAGTTTTGTGAACTGGTTTTGTTGTTAAAGCCTTGTGTACCACGTGTTATGAAGCAGGAATGAGCTTTGTTAGTAATTTGACTCTCCTCTTGCTTCAATTGAGGATCGAAGCTGTTGGTCTGGGTAGATTCATTCAAGGCACCTCACAAGCCACCTTTGTAAGTGTCAGTTAAAAGAAGGGTGTTGTAAGCAAGCTGGAGTTTTCTTTTTCTTTTTGAAAGTCAGTTTTAAAGAGGCAGTGCTTTTTCATTTTGGTTAAACAGTTGTGTCTAATTGTGTCAGAAAACTCCATAATTGGTGATTCACATGCCTGTTTAATCTAGGCTGTGATAATGTTGTCATCTGTGAAACCACTCAGCAGCTTCAGCTGGCACGCTGTTTGGCTGCCTCCCTGAGCAGGATGGACTGATGAGAATGTTACACTTGCTTTCCATGCTGCTTGTCTGGCCTTTCTGGCACCTACTCAGAATGCTGATTGCCACCTAAAAAGACCTGACAAGTCTAGGGTGCAGCTACTCAACTCTCATTTGTCCCAGTTGTCTGTCATCTGGCACCCCTCAAGCTATTAGTTCCCATGGAAAAAAAAACCACCAAAAAACCAAGGAGCTGGCAGTGGAGCACTGAAATAACTTCATTTTGCCAGAAATTCATGAGAGCTCAAGCTGTGCCACCTGTTAGCAAGGGACATGATTTGCATCTCTTCACATTCAGGCTTACTGAAAGTAAATACTAGAACCCCACAGGATAAACAGTTTGCTGAAAGATAATTGCCAGATCAGAGACACACAGGGAAGTTCTCTGCTCATTCCTGATGAACTAATTTGCTGTACCTACAGTCTGGGCAGGCTTCGTAACTTCATCCTCTGTCATCCTGCCAAGTCAGCGTAGCTCTTGGGCAGGTCTGAGTATGTTTTTGCTCCTGGGAGCACAGCATATTTTCTGGACACTAACAGGAGTGTAAGCCAGTGACATTCTAAAAAGGAAATCCCCTGCAAAAGACAAATATTTTCCCGGGGATTACTATAGGCTTCCAGCAGTTTTCCCTCCCCTGTAATAAACTCTGCCTAGATCACTACCCTGAGGTATTAAGACCTTGTTTAAAATGTCATAATGCCCATAGGTGCTGCACTCCACTCTAGACCTCAGCAGAGATGAGGGGATCAGGTTTTATACTGAGGGAATAAGATTTAATTTGCTAATGTTTTTTGAAGAGTTCTCTTTATCCCCTCTCAACCTGCATATATTTCCGCTGTAAGACTTCATGGAGAAGGACAGTGTATGACTATGGAATGTTTTTATTGCTTGACTGTGAGATAATCTCCCTCTTTTTGACTTTGTTTAAATAAAAATAATAATTCATTCCCTCACTGCTTGTTCTAAATGAATTAGAACATAGGATTTCTTGTCTTTGCTGAGGCTGCTTCTCAGTTTAGGGGAAGGCAGAGCTTCAAAGCAAGCTTCATTTTTTTTCTCTGGTATGGAGGAGCATTTAATGTATTTTGAAGGCCTATGATTAAGGAGCTGGCTGAGGTTTTACCTTGTCTTAGCCATTTTGGTAACTGACACATGCAAAGTTGAGCTTTGATGAAGCTGAATAGAGATTACACAACACTTTATTAAATACTTAAGTAGAGTGTTATTAAAATGTAATGTGTAAAAAACAATGTGTAGGCAGTTTGAGAGCTGCCCCTGCATACCCAGGGGCAGAGGAAAGAGGACTAGGTCACCTCTTTAAGACTTAACTGTGCTGTGAAAGAAAGAACATGTGATGGTAAGAAGTACTACTCAAACCCTTTATTTGCTCTGCTTCTCTAACTATGTGTTGTAGGACATTATCAGGACTTTAATATGAGTTAATAAAAGGTGTTGGTCCCTCCAGAGTGTCACACTTGTGCATCTTGCTAGGATATTGATAAGAGTTCAGGGTGGTTTGGAGTGCAGTGCAGGGGAAGAGAGATTACAGACAAGTTTTTCTCACCCCTCTACTGTGAACAGCCCGGAATGCTCTGGTGGCACTGCTTATGTATCAAAGGGAAGTTGGTGAGCTGTTTTGTAGTACTTTGACAGACAGGCTGTTGTGAGGAGCTGTGCACTAGAATACTGAATGTGAGCTCTGCTCATTTGCTATTGTTCCTTCTGCAGAATGTCTGAGCTGATTGAGAAAGAGACTGAAGAGTACCGCAAGGGAGATCCAGACCCCTTTGATGACCGACACCCAGGTAAGATGTCCTGAATGGCTGGCAGCACCAGCTCTTTTACAACAGATACCTGGTAATTCATGTGTAAGAGTAAGCAGTTTTTAGCCTGAATGTGCCCACTGCTGATCATAGTTTGACACTGCTTGTGCAATGGGCAATTGTTCTCTGGAACCCTGGTATCTGGCAGTTTTGACTTTTGCTGCAAGATTTAGAGGCCCTAAGTAAAGTTTTGGGAGAAGTTGTTTCAGAGGCTGATTCATGAGATAAGGATGTGATCATGTTAAGTTGCAGTTAATGTCAGGTAAGTAGGTGTTAGATGGACAGAGAAGACAGTCTGTCCCAGATTATCTTGAATTTGCTGGTGAGGAAGTGCAGTGCTTTAGTTACATACAGCCACTGATGGTGTTTTTGTTACCCTTAGAGTATTTACTTGGTTTTATTTTGGAGTTGACACATTTCTAAGTCAATGGAACAATTTGCCTGTCATCTGTCTGGAAAACTGACAATCCAATACTGTTGGCTCACTGAAACATGCTGTGCTTTGCCTAGTCAGCGTTTTAGGGAAGTAATACCTACTAGCAAGATGTTAACTTGGTGAATAATTCCTATCATTTCTTTGTGGTTTCCCTTCTGAGAAGGATCCTGCTATTTGAAGACAGCAGTATCCCTCAGTAGTCAGGATTAATCTTGCTGTCCTGAGGCAGGTGGATAAGCCTTGTCCTGTTTCTGCTGCAGGTCGAGCAGACCCAGAGTGCATGCTTGGGCACTTGCTGAGGATACTTTTCAAGAATGATGATTTCATGAACGCGGTAGGTTTGCTCTGAGAGCTCTCTGTGAGCTCCTGACACCACCTTATGGGTTTTGTTTACACTGTGCTGGTTGACCTTAATACTTACTTTATTGGTCTGGGAACTCTCTCTTCCATTGTGGTGTGGTTGTTTTTGTTTTTATAAATGGGTTTTGAGGCAACTCATTTGCCACTGTGAAAGTGACTCAAGGAAAGGGGAGTTCATGAGCTGCTCAGGAGTGCTGGGATGGGTAGTAACAATTCAGTTAGTTCTTTTTGAAGTCTATTAATTTCTTTAAAGAAAATATAGGTATTCTAATACAAATTTAAAAGCATAATTAACTTCCTTAGGAGACATTAACACCACTAACTCCAATGCCTTGTCTCTGAATACTTGGAGACGCTGGGCTGCCTGTAGGAGCAGAGGAGTATGGCAGCTCTAAGAGGCTCAGTCAGAGAATTAGGAGGCAAGAGTCTGGCTTTCCTCTTGCTTTGCTGTACTCAAGCATGAATTGATAGCTACAATTTTTGTTGCTTTCATATCCCTGCAGGCACCCGTGTTGGTACACATTGCTATAAGGATTCTGACAGATTGCCTGAATGAATGTAGCTTTCTGCCTTAAACTGCAAACAGATGCCATGAAAAATCTGCAATTTTTTATGTTGGGTTTTTAAAAAACTCTTACTTTGTCCTGTTTGCTGCACTTTCACTTTTGCTGAACTGCAATTTTTTAAGCTTTTTTCCTTTTTTTACAAATCAGTTCAAGACAGCAGACCAAAGGGGAATTCTGTTTCTCTGAGAAATAATTTCAACTTCTCAGACACCAAAGGGGGCAGGTTAGCCATCTTGAGGTCCAGGACTTACATACTAACTGTTTTACTGCTGTGGGAGTTGCAAGGCTTTCACTGCACTGGTTTTAGTAAGAGTTGAATTTCAAACCAATTCTGTTCCTCATCTTCTCTAGCTAGTGAATGCTTATGTGATGACCAGCAGAGAACCTCCATTGAACACTGCTGCCTGCAGGCTACTTCTGGATATCATGCCTGGACTGGAAACGGCTGTTGTCTTTCAGGAAAAGGTATCATCTGTACTAAGGCTTAGCTTCTAAGCTTGTTGTGTTCTGTGCTCCCAACAGGTTCTTCCCATAGGAGAAACCACTAAAAAGCCATATTGAAATCCTGTCTCTGGGAGACAGTCCATTCAATCCTACTAATGGCTTGGGGCTTTTTGATTTTGGTTTGTTCAGCTGATCAAATCTTGGTTATTTTGCAGCTTTTAAGGTATTAACAGGACTGATTCAAACAAAGGACCTGAAACTCCCTGTAATGTTTTTGGGAAATGCTGTAACTGGAATTGGTATTTTCTAGGCCAGTGAATGGAGCAGGCTTTATAGACTGTGAAGACTTGCTTTAGGAGTCTTGCCCAGTAATCCCCAGCTACAGCAGGGCAATAGCTTTATCAGAGTTAAGTGATAAGCAAGTCATTCTTTAAGCAGTCTAAAATCCACGTGCTTTGTGTGGATTATCTGGAACCGTGATGGACAGCTGAATCAGTTTTGTTTGTTTACATCAGTTTGTATGTTTACAAGTGAAGGAATGCACAGGGAGGAGAAAGTTGACTTCATTCCTCAGCCACAGCTTCCTCATCTGTAAAAATTAATGAAGTGTTTTTCTGAAGTTAGGTAGTGCTTTATATAAAAGTTCTAAGTTAGTTTCTTTACTATGGGAAATACGGATATGAACTGTAAAGCATGATGAAAGGAAAGAATAATGTTCTCCCTTTGTGAGGGACTGAATTTGTTTTGGGGTCTTGGTGATCTGTCCAAAGGCTAAAGCTGCGAGTCTTTGATCCAAAAAGATGAAAAGCAAACCAATAGCTCCCTGTTTGTGGAGGATATAGCCTTTTTTGGAGACTAAATCTCTCTGTAAACTGAAATTAAACTTTTAAGTTTTCTGCTTAAGGACTTCCTTACTTTTTGAGTGAGAAGATACTGAGCTCTCTTCTGGCTCTTTGGGTGCCCGTGTGTGGGGAGGCAGGTCACAAACCCATGGGGAGCAGGGGCTGCACTGGCCATACATGAGCCCTCTGCAGACCAAGCAGAGCAACTTTTATTGTAATGACCTAAGAACATTTAAATCATAATGCACTTTCCTTTAAATACATAACAAGCAACTCTTTAAAAATCTGTAAGCTGGGAGTTCTTCCTGAAGTGTATCTATCTTCATTAATACTTTTAACTGATATCTTATTGTACTGCACCTATGATTCAGGTGATGTGCAAGATTCCTGCTGAGACAATAGTGTGGCAAGGGATGAGGTTTTGAAATGCAGTCGTGAAGAAAGAAAATGAGTCTTGCATTCTGAACTCTTGTCTTCTTAATTGTTGTAATTATTAATTAACACTTATTCAGCCTTGTTAAGGAAGGCTGCTTGCCAGGCTGTTTTCAAACATTTCTTGGGTTTGTTACTATTAAAATATTAACCATATTTAAGATTGAGGTTTTCATATGTACAAATTGGTATTCTGGCATACATTTGACTCTTCTCCAAACATCATGGAGTTCTGACTATGCTGAAGGTTGTTTTGTTGGGTGGTGAGTAATCATGAGTGTAAAGAGTTCTTCTGACACTAGGTAGCTTGCTTATTTAAGTGACTTTCCCAATATAGCCCATGTAAGCTTGTAGGGAGATGTAAGAAGGTTGTCCAAGTTTTGTTCTGCTTGGTGTAAGTTCAAGGTAGCTTCTTTGAAACCTGCTAAATTTCTGGGGGTTTGTGTTAGTGAAACTACCAGGAGCTTTGGGCTTGTTTGTTTCTACTCATCAATTTATACCTGCAGTGTTTTGTTAATTTCTAAGCAGTAGGCTGACTGGCCACTTCAGATGATGTTTGTGGGTGTGTCAATCCTGATTCCAGATATTTAATGCTTGGGAGCAGTTTTATGCAGCTTAAAATGTTGGATTTATTTCTTCTTTTGGTAGGGAGAATTGTTACCAATAGATGCTTTCACTGGGACCGAGAAGTTCAAACTGAAAGATAACTGCTGGAATTGTTTTCTTGTTTTCCCATTCTAGGAAGGTATAGTTGAAAATCTCTTTAAGTGGGCACGAGAGGCTGATCAGCCCCTGAGGACATATGCAACGGGACTCTTAGGAGGAGCTATGGAAAACCAAGATATTGCTGCAAATTACAGGGACGAGAACTCACAATTGGTAATGATCTCTCGGTCACTTTGTCTTTGTAGAGGGCAGATACTTTTACTTTTTTTTTTTCCCTTTTTAATTTGTGAGGAGCTCCTATTCATCAGTTAATTTATAGGTCTTAGAGTGGTTGTAATAATACCTGTAAGAGTCAGTAGCTTGTGTTTTCCATCCTTTCATTGAATCAATAAGGTTGAAAAAGACCTCAGAGATCATCAAGTCCAACTTATCACTCAACATCTCATGACTGACTAAACCATGGCTTTCAAGTGCCATGTCCAATCTTTTAGACCACCTCTAGGGATGGTGACTCCACTATCTCCCTGGGCCAATGGCCAATAACTCTTTCTGTGAAGAACTTTGTCCTCACCTTGAGCCTAAACCTGTCTACAACCTCCTTTCAGGTAGTTGTAGAGAGCAATAAGGTCTCCCCTGAGCCTCCTCTTCTCCAGGCTAAACAACCCCAGCTCCCTCAGCCTCTTCTCATAGCCTTTCCTGACTGTGTGTTGAGGCTGGGGCATGCAGCCTGGTTATTCTGCTATACCACTTGTTTCAAAAGTGCTAGTGGAAGCCTAAGAAGTCAAAGCAGCAACTTTTTAATAGGTCTCTCATTCATAGCTTCCTTCAGGAAAAAAATATTCAGAAGCTATCTCTCTCTAACTATTGCATGTTATGATTTATGCACTGGGAAAGGTTTTACAAATGAAATTTAAATCAATATGGGGACAACTTAGTATGAAATTGCATTCCCTTCTATTCTAAGGCTTTTGCCAGTTTGGGGTTAGTTCCTTATGATCTTTATCAGCAATTGCAATGACTTTTGGGAGGAGGTAGGAGAGGCAAATGTGTTTCTTGGGATGGTATACTGTGCATTGAAGCATGAGTCAATTGTATTTCTTGCACAGGTAAAGCCTTTCAGTTTTGAAGTGAGATCTTGGGTTTTGTGGAGCTGCAGTTTGTCAAAGCTGCTGTTTTGAAAAGGAATGTTGCATTTATTTTAGGCCAGACAGAGGTGGTGGGAACATGTTACAAGCTGATAGGCTTTTCTGTTGGCACTGCTGCTGTTCATCTGCTCTTAATGTCTTTCAAGACACCTCATGCAGGAGATGAGGTGCTGGTGGTTTAGAATGAAAGTAGCTGTAGCAAGAAGCATTGCAGCTTTCTTACTCAGTTTGAAATAGTTTCTCTGGGCAAATGTAGGATGCTTGACACTTCATGCTGTGGGTTTGGTTGTATAAGAACAAAAACAACTACTGATGTGAGCTGCATGATCAAAGTGAGAAGGGTGTTCTCATGCATGCTTCTCTTCTGAAACAGGTGGCTTTGGTGCTTCGACGGCTACGAGAGTTGCAGGTCACTGAAATGACTACGAAACAAGAAAGCAAGCGCCCCAGCCCTCGGAAAGTGCCATCAGATCCCCTGCTGCCTCTGGATGAAGAGGCTGTGGATATGGATTATGGGGAGATGGCAGTAGATGGAGAGCAAGAAGAAGTTTCTGGAGATATGGAGATCTCCTTTAATCTTGGTTCAAGTCACAAGACCAGTAGCAGAGTAAACTCTGCTACAAAGCTAGATGATGGGGGACTGAGAAAAGGCAAAGCAGGGAAGCAGCATGACAGAGATGGCTTCCGGAAGGCCAAGCAAAAGCTGGGCTTCTCCGCCTCAGAACAAGAGCGTGTGTCTGTTGAACTGTCCAACAGCAGCTGGTCAGAAATGTCCCCGTGGGTGATTGGCACTAATTACACACTTTACCCTTTGACTCCCGCCATAGAGCAGAGACTTATTCTTCAGTACCTGACTCCCCTAGGGGAGTACCAAGAGGTGAGCATATCACGGTGGGAGGAAGCACTCGCTACTTGAATTCTCCTGACAAAACTATGAGTGGCATCAGGGGGAACAATGTGCAGAACTCTTACATTGCTTCCTGATGTTTCCTGGTATGATAAAGATCAGAAACCTTTCCTGAGTTGTTGATGGCTTTCAGATTGATGAAGTCATTAGTTTGAGTATTACTTGGTAGATAATACTCAAACCTGAGCCTAACAGGTGTGTGGTCTAGTAGTTGGAGCATGGCACTAGGAATTCTTTTTGTGGTTTGTGTTAAATTTGGTGATTGTTTACATGACACAGGGCGAGTCACTTTGTTTGAAATACAGACCTTTCTCCTGCTTCCTCTAGGGGATGTGATGGACTTCCATGATTTGAAGTCTGAAGAATAATGAACTTTTAAGCTCTTGAGTGAAGTGGTTTGTGTAACCTCTGCAGTAGTTCTGATGAGAAATGTCAGTGCCCATGTTGTGGAGATGCTTTTGAGAGCTGTTGTTGCTTATAAGGGCAAAGCAGTTGGGCAGCATCACATTTATCAAAGTGCTTCCTTCTCTTTTTTTTTTCCACCATAAACCTCAAATTAGCATAGATCTGTAGGCCACCTTTATCTCTGTCTAATCTTATTTGAGGTGGTTTAACTTAGTTTGAAGTAGAACAAAGCAACAGAGCTTTGCTTTGTGATATACTTGGTGTGTGTGTGCACACGTGTGCCTTGCTTCTTTGCGAGCCAAAGAAACCCTAATGCCCTGCATGCTGACTGGATCACTTCATATGGCAGCACTATGAGGACATAAAAATAGGAATTAATGCTATAAAGCTGCTACACAAAGAGTTATGCAAAGGGTTTTGGTTTGTTGCCCTGCTCTCCTGTTTTTTCTGTTCAGTTGTTGGGTAGTTGTCTTTGCACAGATGGAAGGTGGAACCTATCGCCGGGGTGGTATCTGTGTGGACTTGCCACAGCCGCACTTGAAGGAGAGTCTTAAGATTTCCATGTGGCAGCTGTCATGCACCTTGCTGCAGTCAGCAGATGTATTACAAGAGGTCTGTTAACCTTTATTGCTTCCTATGGATGGAGCTTGTTACCACTGACCTCTCATAACAGGTATCTGCTAATAGGGGAAAACTGGGGATTTGAGAGAGTAAAAACCAAAATGGACTTTGCATTTCCCATGAAACATCAGCCTGTCTCCCGTTTTTATTTCTCTCAGCTACTACCCATCTTTATGCAGCTGGGATCCAGGGAGCTGATGATGTACTACATTGATCTGAAGCGAACCAATGATGTATTGCTCACTTTTGAAGCCCTTAAGGTAAATTACTTTCATAATGCTTAAAATGTACCATCAATATTGTAAAAGCGTTGGATATGTTTGCTGCATGTGTCAAAGGCAAATGCTCACCTTCTTTAGACCTGTGTATCTTGTAGCATTTCCTGGGGTTGGAATTTGCTTTCACTCAACCTGAACGCATTATAGTTTTGTTTTTATAACTCTCAAGTATTTGAAATTAAAAGGAGTGGTTTGAGGGGACACAAAGATCGTAATTTCACCTCCAATCTACCTATCTGAAGATAAAAGTTGCTTTTCCTGTTAAATGGTTGTGTTGCTGCTACCCTTAGATGGCATTCCTGAGTTGTTCCTCTGCCTGTTATCTCGAGGGACAACTGTGAGGGATAAGAAGCGTAGGCATCTTATTCCCAGAGGTCCCAGTATGAGACCTCTGAGCTTAATGTTTGAAATACAGTAGTTCTGTGTGAGTAGTCTTTCAGGTTACCTCCCCAAGGTACCAAATCACACAAGATAACCTTGCTCAAGCTAAACCTGTAGTGCAGCAGTGCAAGTTGTATTTTTTTCTGTGTTCTTTCCCTCTTTCACTGTAACTTCTCCGCCTCTGATCCTCCAGTGTCATCTTTCTCTGTTTCATTGTCATTTGCCTGAGAATTAATTTCCAAGGAGCAGTGTTCCTACAAAAGGTGTAGGTTACTTCAGCTGAGGAGGGAGTGGGTTTTACAATGGTTCTACTGTTTCCTCCTAAGGTGTTGGTAATACAGAAGAGTGGTGTGTGGTAAACTGCAGACTTCCATTTTTAACAGTGGTCTTTAAACTTGATTTGGTAAAATTCTTCTTGCCAGCAATGTGGCACATGGAAAGGCTGAACTCAAATTCAATTATTTCTTAGTGGTAATAGAAAGTGAGTTAGTATGAAAAGACCAGGAGGACTTAAGGTGGCCTATTGGCTAATTTCTGAGTTGCCCTGCTTTCATTATTTCTTTTGCAAAATGTGTATACCAAAGGGATAGTGCCTTTTTGGGGGGGAATTGATGACAGTTTGAAAGGTTCCAGGCTAACCTTCTTTTATCTTTCCTCAGCATTTGGCATCATTGCTGCTGCACAACAAGTTTGCGACAGAGTTCGTTGCTCATGGTGGAGTGCAAAAGCTGCTGGAGATTCCTCGTCCTTCCATGGCAGCAACAGGGGTCTCCATGTGCTTATATTACTTGTCTTACAATCAAGATGCCATGGAGAGGGTAAGAGACTTTCTTCTGTGGCAATTGCAGTGATTCCCAGAATTTCTTAGTGTTTCTATCAGTGTTCAAACAGTGAGTAAACATCTCCTATGCTAAAAAGCAGATCTATGTGGGAGACTTGCATGTGTGCAGGGGCAATGGAAGTACTTAAATAATGTGTTCCAGTGTTTTGTTCCAAGGGTCTGGATCTCAGTCCCTGGGGAATTAACCAGAGGACCTCTCTTGTTGGTTTTGTCTCAATACTTTCATCACCTTCTTCATCCTACTACTCCCTCTTGCTCTTTCCCCAAAATGGAAAAAGTCCTCCAGTCTCATTTGTCTTTCCATTCCCATCTGTTCCAATGGACTCCCATACCTAATAGTACTTTTTCCATGCCTGGTCCCAGAGTGGATAGCTTCACTCATGCACAGTGCCTCAGTCAGAGTCCAGAGAGCAGCAGAGCTTCAGTGGTGGTGTTAGAGTGCAGTACAGGACCGATGGAGGTCTGGTTTGCATTGCTGAGAACATCAAATTAAAGCACTCTAAGGGTTCTCCGTGCCCTGAGCTCATAAATGTTAAAATGGCTGATAATGAAGGTAAAGTTCCTCACCTCCTATTTTGACATATTAAACAAAGGAAAATCCTAAAAGAAACCCTCATTAGTGTTCTTCCAGCAAGCATCCCTTCAGCCAGCCTGATCTGGCAGCCTACCTCAGCTTCAGGTACATTGAACAGTGATTGTATTTCCTTTATTTTTTGTACTGGCAGCAGCATGTGTGTCCAGAGCCAGGTCTGCAAACTGATCCACTTTATTCTGAAGTTGCTACCATGCCAAGAAATACAAACAATGAACTTTCAGCTTGCAAGCATTAGCACTGGCATATGGGAGCATCCTGTGCTAAGATTCATTCAGAACAACTGCAGAGCTGTAGCCTTAAGCCTTCCAGCTTTTCTCTGATGCCTTTTGATTCCTGGCCTGTCCCTGGCATTGTCCAGTATTTATTTTAGTTTTTCTTCAGTGGGAAATGGAAGCAATTAAACTAGTAACTGTACATTGCTGTTTATTCTTTCCTAGTGCTTGATGCTCTTTGGATGTATGTTGTGATGTAATGTGCTTTACACTCCTGAGCACCTAGAGGCTGGAGTGGTAGTGGTTGTTGAAGGCCATAGCTCTGTGGGTTCTGCTGGCATTTGTGTTCTGCAGGTATTTGTATGAGCAACTTCAAAACCCTTTGGGTAGTCATGGTTGATCAAGGGCTGCCTGTGCTCTGTGTTACATCTCGCTTGTGAGGACAAGAAAGGTGCAATGGGAGTAATTTTCCTTCCACTTCTTTACACCTGCTATGCCAGAAAGGTGAACCCTGGCTGTATGTGACCTGCTTTGGTGTTTCTCTGAACTTTGTCATGAGAATTTATTCATGAGGAAACTCCCTCTGCCTGCTTTCCCCCTGCCCCAGCCCCCCTGGTTCCACTTGCTGGTGGTTGGTTATTCAAAAGGAGAGTCAAGAGCTAGCTATGGCAGGGAGCTGCATGATGTTTTCTGCTTGACCATGACTTCAGGCCATGCTGTAAAACCATGCAGCTGTTTTGTAGTGAAAATGTCTCATCTGTCAGATGTTATCCCCAATATCTACACATACCAGGTAGAGCAGGCTTCTGTGGTACCTTTATCTCTTGTGTTTGGATTTCAGAGTAAGCCAGTCACTTAGTCCATGCCAAGCCTCAGGTCTTGAGGTGGAAGCAAGGCTGGAGCTGCTAGCATTTTGTTGTATGAGTATGTCCAGCAGCAACAGAGAAGAGATGAAAAAATCAGCTAACTTGGCATATAGCAGCTGGTGCCAGTGCTTCAGCTCACTGTGCTGGTCCTCTTGGTGCTGACCTTGGCAGAGGGCTCAGAGTTCCTGATTGTTAGAAACTAACAAAGGTATGCAGCAGTGCAGTTCTGAGCATGTGGTCTGCATGTCTGAGAAAACAAAAAGACCAGCTCAGTTGTCTTCTTTCTAGAGGAAGTCAAGCTTTAGATTTGCGTTTGATGATCCTTGCAGTTACCCTAGAATCCAGGGCTGCCAGTGTTTGCTAGAATTGCAACAGAGTGTGTAATACTGTTACATTGAGAGGATTTCCCCACCCCACCACCCCCTGGGAACTTTCTTCTCTGCCTCTAGCAGAGCATCATTTGGGTAGCTTGAAGTGATATGGAGGAGGACTCTCTGGAATTACACTATATTCAGACCGCTATAGTATCATAGTATCAGTAGTTACTGTGTTTAGCTCTGGACCAGTTAGCAATGGACCAATTGCTAGTTTGTTTGTGCCACATCATAGCCTTTATTTGTCTCAGTAGCTTTCTTTTACTAATCTCAAATGAGGCTTTTTATTTCATGTCTCAGATATCCCAAGTCAGGCTGGGGGTAACTGATATTTGTCCTCTGTCTGTTTGCTCCTTGGAGAACCTTCTCAAGAATGGTGTGCCTTTTTTTTTTTTCTTTCTTTCTAGGTGTGTATGCACCCTCATAATGTGCTTTCAGATGTAGTAAACTACACCTTATGGCTAATGGAGTGCTCCCATGCCTCGGGCTGCTGTCATGCTACCATGTTCTTCTCCATTTGCTTCTCCTTCCGTGCTGTCCTGGAGCTCTTTGACAGGCATGATGGCCTTCGACGTCTGGTTAACCTGGTAAGGCTTCTAGTTTGGTGCAGTGAAAGGGCTTTAGTGGCAGGTTTTGCATCCTTTACAGTGCAACTGTAAAGAGTTCTGCTTGGTTTTGCTTGGGTTGTTTTCTTCCTCAGTTTCCAGGAGATAGAGTTGGGTGGGTGAGTTTTCTAAGCATCATCTGTGTGGATGATAGTTATTGTTATTATTACTAAGAGCTTTGAGAGCTTTTTGGTGCAACTCCTGGGTGAAGTAGTGCTGGCTTAGTGGTAGTTCACATGTTTCTCACCATTCCACATACATGTGTGGTACTGTCCTGCACCCTTTGGGATGCAGGTAAAGCCAGCTTTGTTCCAGCAGAGGTACAGCTGTGCTCTGTGGAAACGTTATGAGCACAGGTTACACTGTTTGCCTACAAAAGCTGGTAGGTCTGCGTGGTATTGGTGTGCAGCCCTGATAGCTTGGGTTGTATCTAACTGGGGGGACTGCAGAGTGTAATCAGCCTTTATGTTGTATAATACAACACCTAACAGTATCAGCACAACACTGCCTCCAGATCTACACTGGTGTAGCTTCTGAATTTCTTTTCTCCATAGATAGTGAAGGGGGGAAATGGTTCTTTTTTTTCTTACTATTTATCCATGCACATAGTCATTTCTGTTCAGACAGCTTTTGTCAGCTCTCAGATCATGCCTGTACTGCATAGCAAAGTGAGTTTGTTTGGCTGGAGCATATGTGCAGCTGAGAATGGTAGGTGGGATTTTTGTTATTCCTGAAGAGTGAACTGATGGAACTTATTTTTTTCATCCAACCTCTGTCTGAAGATAAGCACTCTAGAGATCTTAAACCTGGAAGACCAAGGAGCCCTCTTGAGTGATGATGAGATCTTTGCCAGCCGCCAGACTGGGAAGCACACCTGCATGGCCTTGCGTAGGTACTTTGAGGCTCACCTTGCTATCAAGCTTGAACAGGTGAAGCAGTCTCTGCAGCGTACCGAAGGTGGCATTCTGGTCCATCCACAACCCCCCTACAAGGTGAGTAGCATGTTGCAAGCTTTTATCGTGGCTGTTCCATTTAGCAAGTGAATCCAAGCTGCAGGAATATGTGTTTGTCCTTTAGAGACAGTGGAGTGACTAGGGGGTGTGCAATTTATAGGGATGGAGATGTGGTTCCCCATGTACTTTTTTCCTGCCTCGTGGAGTGATGCTGTAATAGGAAAATACAGAAGAGGCTTTAAGGTTCCTGCTCATCTTCTGTGGTTCCTCTTCCATCTCCCAAAAACTTAACTTAAAGGCAGGTCATTCTTTATATTTGTGGGGGTTTTCTATGCTTTTAGTCTCACAAAAGATAATATCTTTATATGTAGAAAAGTGCATAATGTTGAGAAACTTCAAAAGAAGTTTGATTTGATAGTGTCTTTTGGACACATAGGCTCTACTGTGTCCAGTTCTGGGTCCCTCAGTTTAGGAAGGATGTTGACTTGCTGGAACCTGTCCAGAGGAGGGCAACAAGGTTGTTGAGGGACTTGGAACACAAGCCCTCTGAGGAGAGGCTGAGGGAGCTGGGGTTGCTTAGCCTAGAGAGGAGGAGGCTCAGGGGAGGTTGTGGACAGGCAAAGGTTGGTCTCTTCTCCCAGGCAACCAGCACCAGAACAAGAGGACACAGTCTCAAGCTGTGCCAGGGGAGATTTAGGCTGGAGGTTAGGAAGAAATTCTACACAGAGAGAGTGAGTGCCCATTGGAATGTGCTGCCCGGGGAGGTGGTGGAGTCACCATCACTGGAGGTGTTCAGGAGGAGACTTGATGGGGTGATTGGTTGCATGGTTTAGTTGATTAGGTGGTGTTGGAGGATAGGTTGGACACAATGATCTCGAAGGTCTCTTCCAACCTGGTTTATTCTTTAGGGATAACCTGAGTGAGTCTTGTGTTGGTTGTGATGTTTTTTTCCTATTTTCTCTTTGCAAAGTGATTTATTTTTTGGAAGAAACTGGATTTTAGGGCTGTTTGTTTTGAGGGAGCACCTTTACCTGTGCTTTTTGGTTTAATTTATGGTGGTTTTCTAGAAGGGCTGAAGTAAAAAACCACAATGGTGCTTCTTGCTTCTGCCCAAATCACTTATTTTAAATAACTGAAGAAAGGTGTAGAAGCCTACTGCCTAGTGTAATTAAAAAAAAATTCTTATGAATTTCCTTATTAGTGTGTTTTATAGACAGAACTTGGAATTTGTAGTTGAATATGTTTTTGTGTCCTTTTTTAATATTTTAGTGCAGATTTATTTTGAGTGATGGTTTAGTAACTGCTAGTTCAGTAGCTTAAAAGCAGAGTAGAATTTTCCTGTAACTTTTCATAGTATCATAGTATCAATCAGGGTTGGAAGGGACCACAAGGATCATCTAGTTCCAACCCCCCTGCCATGGGCAGGGACACCCCACACTAGATCAGCCTGGCCAGAGCCTCATCCAGCCTGGGCTTAAACACCTCCAGAGACGGGGCCTCAACCACCTCCCTGGACAACCCATTCCAGGGCTTCACCACTCTCATGGTGAAGAACCTCCTCCTCACATCCAGCCTGGCCTAAGCTTTCTAGGACTTCAAAGAAATGTCAAGGGTATTATTCTTAAGCTTCTTATTGTATATTATAGTGAAAACTCTCTTATAATTGGGGAATAAAACATCAAGTAAATACTTCATCTGCGAGAGACAGTGGTGGTCTGCTCTTTGTGGATGCAGTTTGCAGTTAAATCTCAGCAGTGGGGGACTTGGCTGTGCAAGTTTGTAACCTTGCTTGCTGTCATGTTTCCAATGTGCTTCCCTGCAGGCCTGTTCGTATACTCACGAGCAGATTGTAGAGATGATGGAGTTCCTGATTGAGTATGGTCCAGCACAGCTCTATTGGGAGCCAGCAGAGGTTTTTCTCAAACTGTCTTGTGTCCAACTCATGCTTCAGCTCATTTCAATAGCATGCAACTGGAAGACATACTATGCAAGGTGAGTTCTTTGCTGTTGCACTGCATTTTAGTGCAGTAAATTGCAGCTTCTGGGCAGGGTGTTGCATTCCTGATGGCATTTAAAACAGGCACATACTGGTTAGTGCTGCTAGGGCTGGTGCTATACCTGCACAGTGCTTATGCAAGCTTACATAGTGGACAGCAGGACTGAAATGTTGAGGTAGGTAGAGGGGTGTCATGAGGCATTCTGGCTCTTCAAATATCTCAGGTCTTTAATTTCTGAGAAGTCAGTGTTGTACTAGAGCTTAATCACAATTCTATGCCAATTTCTGTCTCAGAATTTGTTTACATTTTTGTTAGAGAAATGCTAGAAAACTGTCAAAGTAGGGGGTGAAATCAGGACATAGCTTAATCCTCAAGAGAGGTGGAATATCTGTTTGGAAGTAGCTAGTTCAGCTGACTTGAGAGGACACTGTGTATCACTTGGTTGATATTTGAAGTTTACTGAGCAGATAAAACTGTGAAGGAGTCCTGTGAATGTGCAACAAGCCAGCATCTGAGAGAGACAAAAGGCTGAAGATTGCTACTGTTCATTGCTCAGGTTTCTGCCACTAGATGATAAACCACCAGCAGCTAAACTCACCATTTTGGTAGAGGGGCTCACCGTGTAATGCCACTTCCAACTTTCTCCCTTGTCTTGGCTTCAGACAAGCTTGTGAGGGCACCATGATATTCTGTTATCTTTCTGTGGCACTTCTTCCCCCCATTTCCCTACTCTGCACCATCCCTACTGTTACAAAAGAAAGGGAACTGCCACCAGGCTCTGGTAGGATACTGTTAGGATCCTATCCCCAGCTCAGAAGGAGGATGGATGCAAAGTTCCAGCCTCTGTTTAGCCTAACGACCATCTGCTCCCTAGAGTGAAGCTGTAGTCTTCTCTAGAGATATGTTCACAGGTGAGTTGTCTGCTAGTGGTGTTCTTGTCACCAGGACTCCCCCCTCCTTGTTTCTGCTGCCTGCAGGAGCTCCTTGCTTGGTTTAACTTGAAAGCCTTTGAAATCTGTTTTGCTTCTGCAATCCCTTCCCTCCCTCCCTCTCAGGTTGCACTCTGTCCTTCTGTTTCATACTCTCTACAGCTGTTTCCTAATTGCTACCTGGGTTAACTCCTGCCTTTCCATGCAGGCTTCCCTCCTCTTCTTTTCCCACCTCTTGCTTAACATCTCTTTTCACCTTCCACACACCTGTGTCTCTCTTAACTGATGCCTAACTTGATGTCTTTTCCCCCTATCATAGTTGTCTTGTTTACTGTTAAACATTTTCCCTTCACTTCAGAAAAGCTTTCTTCCTAGTTGACCAGTGACAGAGTATTTTAGAGTTACTTAGTTTCCCAGCTAAGATGTAGAGTTAGATTAGATTTAGAAGCTTAACTTCAAATCTTTTTGTGGGTAAGTCTTAACATTCTTATTGTTATAAATACAGAGTGACAGTGCTTTTAGGATGCCGTGGACAGTGTGGGATTAATGTTGACAGACTGCAGGCAATGTGGCCTCATGTGGAAGCCAGCCCTTCAAGAGTGGAACATTCTAAAATCAAAAGATGCCATCAAATCCATGAGATGTGACTGATTTAGTCCTGCTTGTTGGAATAGATTGAATGCTATTTTGTGTTATTGAAACAACTCTGTCTGTACACCTCTAAGAAAGTCTTCTGTCGTGATCTTCCAGGAACGACACAGTACGATATGCTTTGGATGTGCTAGCCATCCTGACTGTGGTTCCTAAAATCCAGTTGCAACTGGCAGAACCTGTGGATGTGTTAGATGAAGCTGGATCTACTGTTTCCACTGTGGGTAAGATGAATATCATAGCATCATAAAATGGTTTGGGTTGGAAGGGACCTGTTGGCTTAGGCATTTACTGTTGCCTTCTGCTACATGATTTTTAGCTGGTTATTTCTCACCTGCAGTGAGTCAAGGGTTAAAATAATGTGTGTGTTTGGAGCTACTGTCAAGGATGCAAATAAAGGGAGAGCAGTGGTTAAAACTGTCATGATTAGCGCTGCGGTTGGATTACAGATTGGCAGGTGTGGTCTTTGATTTGTACTAGTTTTCAAAAGCTCATTAAATACAGGTGGAGGCAAATCTGCTTTTCTAATGGGACTATTAAGTTCCCTCAGGTTCCCAGAAATTTGTGTCTCCTGGGAATATGACATTTGAGAATATGGGAGAGGGACAATTACTGCTGCTTCAGTTATGCTCCAACTGGCTACCTGCAGGTTCAGTATGCAAATGATTGAAATGTACCTGGGTCAGATCTGATGCTTATGCCTTAACTAGAGCCTGACTTTTTTTGTTAAGAAAAGAAAAATAGAAGATGGGCAGATACAGGCAAAAGACAATTTCTTTTGCACAAAACCTTTCTTTAGACAAAGTGCCAATTATTTCTTCTTAAGGGAAGGTTTTGATCTTCTGAAGCAAACCTGAAACTAGTAAGAGCTGTCTTGGGAGAAGAAACACAAACCTAGTTTCCTTTGGGAAAGCTTTTGGAAGCTGTTTTTCTCCCTTCATACATGGTCTCCTTCCTCTCTCTGTTTCCATTTTGTTAGTATTTATCCAAGAGAGTTGTTTTCTGCAGAGTGTCCAGAGGCACACCTGTGCATCTTTCTCATTGTCAGGTATCTCAGGTTTTGTGTTCCTGGGACACGGCTAATCACTTTCTCTGAAAGGCCTTTGTCTTGCTGCTCTACTTCATCATTAATAAGCAGAATCAGTGTAGGAAACTGTTTTTCCAAGAAGGTAGAAGATTACATCTTAAACTAGTTGGCAGAATGTTAGGAATCCTCAGAATGAAGAGCATTACCTATTTTCTTCACATCTGTGGAAGACACTTACTTGTGTGATGAACTGTGCAAGATATGTTGTAGGGTACTGAAGAAACTATTCCTTTCCCTCTCTAGGTATTAGTATCATTCTTGGAGTTGCTGAGGGTGAATTTTTCATCCATGATGCTGAGATTCAGAAGTCAGCCCTTCAGATCATCATCAATTGTGTATGTGGCCCAGATAATCGGATCTCCAGTATTGGCAAGTTCATCTCTGGAACTCCTCGGCGAAAGCTTCCCCAGGCCCCCAAGAGCAGTGAGCATACGTTAGCTAAGATGTGGAACGTGGTACAGGCCAACAATGGCATCAAAGTGCTGCTGTCGTTGCTGTCTATCAAGATGCCGATCACAGATGCCGACCAGATTCGAGCGTTAGCCTGCAAAGCCTTGGTGGGGCTGTCACGCAGCAGTACTGTCCGGCAGATCATCAGCAAGCTCCCTCTCTTCAGCAGCTGTCAGATCCAGCAGCTGATGAAGGAGCCAGTGCTCCAGGACAAGCGCAGCGAGCACATGAAGTTCTGCAAGTACGCAGCTGAGCTGATAGAGCGCGTCTCGGGGAAGCCGCTGCTGATCGGCACGGACGTCTCTCTGGCTCGCCTGCAGAAAGCAGATGTGGTGGCCCAGTCAAGGATCACATTTCCTGAGAAGGAGCTGCTGCTCCTGATTCGGAACCACCTCATCTCTAAGGGCCTAGGAGAAACTGCGTCTGTCCTTACTAAAGAGGCTGACCTACCCATGACTGCAGCATCTCACTCATCTGCCTTCACCCCTGTTGCTGCTGCTGCTGCCTCTCCCGTGACCTTGCCTCGTACTCCTCGCATAGCTAACGGCATCTCAGCCCGTTTGACTAACCACACGTCTGTAGGTTCCACTGCCACCTCTGTCCATGCTCAGGCAAGGCCATCTGCATCCCAAGGTCCACTTGCCCTTCCAGGCCCTTCATATGCCAGCAGCTCTCCTCCGATTGGCAGGATTAGTTTTGTCAGGGAGAGGCCGTCTTCCTGCAACGTCAGAAAAATGAGAGTGTTGCGACAAAAATCGGACCATGGCGCCTACAGCCAGAGCCCAGCTATCAAAAAGCAGCTGGACAGGCACCTTCCTTCCCCACCCACGCTGGACAGTATAATCACAGAGTACCTTAGGGAGCAGCATGCCCGCTGCAAGAACCCTGTTGCCACCTGTCCCCCTTTCTCTCTCTTCACACCCCACCAGTGTCCTGAGCCAAAACAGAGGCGCCAGGCGCCAACTAACTTTACCTCACGGCTGACCCGCAGGGCAGCCTTTCCGAAGTACGGAGGGGTGGATGGTGGCTGCTTTGATAGACACCTTATATTTAGCAGGTAAGGAAGAAAACTGTTTTTTTCTGACCCCTCTCAGGATGTACCCTTTGCCAGAAAGCCTTGCCTGGATTCAGACTGTGCAGTCCCACAGTGGAGTATCCTTGGAGATGAAAGTGCTTTAATTCAAAAGTGATGAGTGGGAGAGCCTTTAAAGGCATTTTTAGAAGGCATTCTGTTTCTCTTGTCCTTAGTACTGACCTGTAGAAACTAAATCACACTTGATTTTCAGTATTATGTTCATTCATTGGTAACTAATGGACAGCGCTCTCTTCTCCTTTGGAAGATAAGTATGTAATGCCGGTTTTGCATGAGAGCATAGCGTGGCCTTGAAGATCATTTGCTGATAGATGGAGGACAGCAGAATCCACATTTTGCTCTTGGAGTATTGTGAATTCAACCACAAGTTGCTAGCCTTTTTATGTGGTCTTTGCTGAAGTTAAATGGGATGATGCCATAAAGGTTATAAAAATAGAGATAACACCTAGATGGAAGGATCTTCACGGTGAAAACAGTGTCAGCATGGAAACTGGGGACAGGTGGTTATTTGGCTGATGTGCCATGCCTTCTGTTGAGTGTTTAGAAGTTTGCTAGCTGTCTGGCTAGCTGTCTGTACTTACCCAGGTGACAGCATTACAGGTTTGCCATTAATCCAGCGTTGAAGGTGAATTTCCAGGTGCTTCAACTTAATGGTGTATTTTGCAGAAGTACTTCATAGGGCAAAACAAACCCTGAAATGTTGCACAGTGGTAACACACTTGAGTG
This sequence comes from Melanerpes formicivorus, assembly GCF_026170545.1. Lineage (NCBI taxonomy): Eukaryota > Metazoa > Chordata > Aves > Piciformes > Picidae > Melanerpes > Melanerpes formicivorus. The sequence continues at coordinate 2,343,371 of NW_027142390.1, forward strand.
CTACTATTACAATTGACACTTAGCTTGGCCTAGATGTGAGCTTTAACTTGTACCTTCATGATTTTTAAGGCCTGGATGTAATATCACCACAGCATTTCACTTTTGCTTTTCTCTCTTTTGGGTGACTCTTGTATTTTTACCTCCTCTAGGTTCCGTCCAATTTCTGTGTTCAGGGAAGCAAATGAGGATGAGAGTGGCTTTACTTGTTGTGCATTTTCTGCAAGAGAACGATTCTTGATGCTGGGTACTTGCACAGGGCAGTTGAAACTCTATAATGTGTTCAGTGGACAGGAAGAGGCCAGTTACAACTGCCATAACTCTGCCATCACGCACCTTGAGCCATCCAGGGTGAGTAATTGAAGACCTATTCAGAGTTCTATTTTAGGCCCATCTGAGTATCCACATCTAAAATGCACCTACTGGCTGCCCTGCAATGCCTGTCACTAAAGTACTTGTAATAATTACATAGTCCCACTCTGTGAGTTCTGCAATTATGTTTCTCATCCCAAGATGATAGAGAAGATGTACAGTGGCTGTGTGCCTTCATATGTAATGAATATGTGTGTCTGGATGTGAAAACATGCTTAAACTGACTCTTTATTTAAGGTAGATGTGAGATAAGATAGCAGAGTTTATATAACCTCCCTTTGTTGGAGAAAGGAATCTTGGGGCTAATTCTAAGAAGAAATAAAAGGTAACTGATTTCTAAGCTGAAAGAACTCCACTCAAAGGGCATCAAAATTTAGGCATGGATTATCCTGATTTTATCTGCTATTACTGACCCATTGTTATCTGTAATGTTTTTCTTTGTCTGCCAAGGGCTCTTTATATTGTACATAGTTAGGTACTTAGACATTATCCTCATGGGAGTAGTTGAATGAGCACCATATCTGCTACAGTTCCTAGATTAATCTTGAAAGTATAAGTTGAAGTATAGAGGTAGAATGATAACCTCTGGTTTTGCTGGTGTTTTTCTTTTCTCCCTCTGCACTCCCATCTGGAAATACAGGATGGATCTTTATTGCTGACATCTGCTACGTGGAGCCAACCTCTATCTGCATTGTGGGGCATGAAGTCTGTCTTTGATATGAAGTAGGTATACTCTGATCCAGTTGTGGGTTTTGTTGTATTTAGAAGAACTATTCAGTATAGGCAGAAGCCCTAACAACAAACTATGAAAGAATGCCCCCTCTCTGGAGGTGTTCAAGGTCAGGTTGGATGAGGCCTCAAGCAACCTGGTCTAGTGGAGGGTGTGCTTGCCTGTGGACGGATGGTTGGAACTAGATGGTCTTTAAGGTCCCTTCCAACCCAAACCATTCATAGATTTGTATCTATGAAATATGCTTGTATTTTTATTCTCATATTTGTAAATTATCTTGACAGTCTTCCTGTAGCCAGTTGCAGGAATTTACTCATGTGATGATTTGCATGGTGAAATTTTTAGCTTGGGATGCAAACTATTTCAAACCTGGATAAACCTATTTGAAATTAATTTAACTGCTTGCAGTTGTTTTCCCATTAAAAAAACAACCAACCAAACACCAAAAACAAATGGGTGGAAGGCTCTTAATTTTTAAAAGGTTTGTCTGTTGTCTACCTTAGTTGTAAGCAGCAGTTTTGATGTGACTTGTTTTAGGCCAGCTAGAGAACACAATTCAGATAAAAAGTGTAATGTGCCTCAGGCCTGCATGTGTGTCTGAATGCTCATGATGCTGTTCATTGCTCCTTACTCTCAGCAGTGTTGTTTGCAACAGACCCTGCTGATGACAAATCTATGAATTTGCTGCTTGTGTGTGGTGTGGGGTGGGGTTTTTTCAGTTTTTCCCCCTGGTCTGCTGTAAAAGCTATGGCTATGTTGCATCCTCTTCTGCAAGTGCCAGTGGAGCATTTCAAGACTGTAGCATGCAATGGGCATCGGTGAAGGAAAGGCTTTTTCTACAGTTTAAATTTCTCCTGCATTGTTGAACCCTTGGCTGGTGGTGTTGGAATGGTGTTTGGTTCACCTGGGTGGTTGGAACCTGCAGTTCCTTGACTTCTTTACTGCATCTGTCTACAGGCATTCCTTCCTTGATGACCACTATGTGGAGTTCAGCAAGCACTCTCAGGACAGGGTCATTGGTACAAAAGGAGACATTGCCCATGTAAGTACCCATAAAGGTCTTTGTTGTGAAGCTGTGGCCACAGCATAATTCTTCATATGATAGATACCAGCAGAGCTGGGTGCTATGATGCTCTGTGTAACTGGCAAGCTAAGAGGCTTTAAAGGAAGACTTTTTGAAAGTGTCAAGCTTAATCATTCCAAGTCAACTGAAGCACAGTGCATAGCCTGTCATTAATATTCTGGGCAATTGTAGAGCTTACTTTGTGTTGTTCATTTGAGAGAGATCATGCAGGGCTTGCTTGTTTTCCTTCCTCCCATGCCTGGAAATTTCCTCCTTTACCTTATTTTTCAGTAAGAATAAAAAAAGTTCCCCTGTAAACAGTAGCTCAGTCAGCAGTTGTGGGAAGTGGCCTATTCAAAGTGTCCTCCTCTTGTGCTCTTAAATTTGCAGCATTCTTTTGACTAATGTAACTTTACCAATGTATTTTCAGAGAACGTTGTTGTAGTGCTCTGTGTGAATACCTGCAAACTTGACAGACTCAGGTGTCAGAGTGCTTCTGCTGCTTCTCAGTGCTAATCTCTGTGCTGTCTAGTTTGAAAGAGTTTTTGCATAAAAATTGTCATGAGACATGACTTAGTCAAATTATTTATGGGTTTACTTATGGCTTTGGTTTGTTTAAGCAAACTATCCGTCCCTGCCTGGTTTTTCATTTGGATTTATCTGGAAGTCAGATCAGTTTGTGTATTGTGTTTGTCTGGTAAAAAGATTTGTTTTCCAATTCTAGAGAATTTTTCCCTCTCTGTAAATCTGAACAAGAGCTGGGATCCAAGGGTTGTTACAAACAAATTTATCCAAGATGATGGTCATAAACCATTCACACTAGTTAAAGCCCCTTTTATCTCCTAATGGTTTGCTGGGACAAAGCTCAGAAAGTTGTCTTTCCCTGTAAATGCCAAGAATTTTAACTCATTTTCTGTAGCTTCTGGCTGCTTTTCCCCTTGCTTTTTGCTTTGGAGACTTTATGTTTGTAAATACCATCTGCTATGAAAGCATTTCTGTTTCTAAAACAGTTTCTGGCTAAGTGGTACCTTGTGACAGCAGCTTCACAGCCTGCTTTTCATAATGGGGTTGGTTTCTTTGAAGCTTATCCTCCTTGTATTGAAATACATCAGTGAACCTGCAGTAGGCTAAGTACATGTGGTGAGACTTGGTTCCAGCTGTGAAAAAGAGGCCTAGTGGGAAGGGTTATCTTTGAAATGCTCTCACTTGAAATGGGAAAGCACAATGGGAAAGGATGTGTTTCTGGAAATAATCTAGAAGGGGGAACAAGGGATGATTTTAGGCACAGGTGTATTACAAATGGTGACTAATCTTTCTTTTTCTTTTTAATCTAAAAGATCTATGATATTCAGACTGGCAACAAGCTGTTGACTCTGTTTAACCCAGATGTTGCCAACAACTACAAGAAGAATTGTGCTACCTTTAACCCCACTGACGACCTTGTCCTAAATGATGGTGTCCTCTGGGATGTCAGATCGGCACAAGCCATCCACAAGTTTGACAAATTCAACATGACCATCAGTGGTGTTTTCCACCCCAATGGGCTGGAGGTCATAGTCAACACAGAGATTGTATCCTTTGCCCTCTGTGGTAACTGATGTGCTGGAGCCTAAAGAATACATGTTGATAGACAGGTAGCTGTTTGTAGAAGTTGTATGAATGCCCATGACAACCAGTGCTACTGGCTGTACATGGCAACAAGTTGTTGTTTGTGAATCAAGTGGACAGGGACTGTCACACAGCTAACTAGTTCAAATCTGGATTCTGCCTCTGTTAGAGCTTAGAGGAAATACTTAACACAGAGATAGAGAGAGATTTTCTTTCCTAGTATACTCTGTGGCACCTCTGCTCTCTACCTATCCCTTACCAAGATCAGCCTTGAAGCTACTGCAGTAACCTTTCTTGACTAGGAATGACATTTCGGGTAAGAGCTTTTTCCTTTTGGACACATGGAAGGGATTGTGGTGCTTGACAGGCTCCACTTTTGTCATATTTGCAAGAGAAGCAATGAGGTTTCTTAAACACAATTAATCAGCTTTGTTTGCCTCTGTACTGAAAAGGGAATAGGAACTTCCAGTAGTTTGTTGTTCCTTAGCCTGTATTTTTCCAGTGGGACCTCCGAACCTTCCATTTGTTACACACAGTACCTGCACTGGATCAGTGTCGTGTGGTCTTCAACTATACTGGCACAGTCATGTATGGAGGTAGGACTTCTCAGTCATATTTTCTCAGTTGCCTTTGGTTTGAGACAAGTAGGTGCTTGTTCAGTGAAATTGGAAGCTTCAGTGAGTCTATCTAACTCCAGGTCTTGCTGGCATGCATCAACTGGAATTTTTTCAAGCTGTTTATGCTACTGTATTGCTGACAAAGACAGCTTTCTCTAACATCAGCAATATGACAACTCCTTTGTGAGATTAAAAATCAACCTATTGAGAAAGACAGTGTATGTAACATTTTCTGATGATGCTTGAGAAAATAATTTTGTCCTGTGTATTAAGTTTCAGTGATCTGCAGTATTAATAAAGGCAGCTCTGGATGGGGAGATATTAAATGGGTTTTGCCAGGTGATTAAATAAAGAAAATTCATGTCAGAATCTGATTTGATCTTAAGTTTGTTGATGATAGTGAAGAATGGAAAGTGGACTTGTGGAATAATCTTTCCTTGTATCAGCTATGTTGCAGGCAGATGATGAAGATGACCTACTGGGGAAGAGAATGATAAGTCCCTTTGGCTCTTCTTTCAGGACATTTAATGCAACTGATTATAAACCTATAGGTAAGAGAGGGGCAAATAGCTCAGTATGGAGGTTTGAAGGTGTTTTTAAAAGTTCTGTTTAGTAAAATTGATTTCCTCCTCTCCTTTGCATCCATGACAAAAGAAATTCTGCTATGACCTGTTTGAAGCATGAGTTTGGGTTTAACGCTGAAATGGGTTCAAGTATCATAGGTATCCTGCTCAGTGTGTAATTGCTTTCAGGAGTTCTGGCTTTGTTCTCCTTTCCTCTTTCCAAGTAGGGCATAATCTGAAGGTAGTAGGTCATTTGGGCAAGATGTCATTGGTCCCTTTTCAGTAAGGGCTTTGTTGTTGTTGTTTCATTGTAGTTCTGTTTTCCTTTTCCCAGCAGCATTACCCCATGCTGGTAGTTCAAAAAGCTGTCAGTTTGGCCTTCAGCTTGCAAAACTCCTGGAGCTAAGCTAATTGCTGCTACAGAGATAAACAAATGTGGCTTTTGCTATTTAAAGGAGACATGGCTCACAACTCAGTTGCCACCTATCCTGGAAGGTTATCTGTTGTTTATTGCATTTAGAGAAGGCAATAAATGTATTATCAAGGGAGAGAGCACTCTGAAGAGCAGGTTAAGAACTTACCTGGTGAATTTTTATTAGAGTCTCCAGTATTTCTATTCTTTATTACAGGCTGAGTTATTTACAGATGTTCATTACACTTTTATTTCAGCTGTTGTTTCTTGTCCTAACATTTTATCTGCCTTTAGCCATACATTGTTAGATCTTTTCTTTTAAGCAAGCATTAAGTACTAGGCAGCTAACCACGGGGTTGGTTTTGTGCTCTTTTCCAGCTACCATAGATGTGAAGCGGAATATCTTTGACTTGTGCACAGACAGCAAGGACTGCTATCTGGCTGTCATTGAGGTAAAGGAGCTAGGAAGAAACTGATCTCTCTGGCTGTGCTTTGAGTGTGATACTTTTTTTTGTTTCTTTCTAAAACCTTCAGAAGTGATGACCCTGGGGTTCCTGCTGTTCACTTCATGTCCCAGGCAGTGGTGGTGTTGTTTATGATGGTGAAGATGCTGTTAGTTTCTTGTTGGCCATCCACAGCAGTCTGGATTTCTTTAATTTTTTTTACTGCCTCTGACTCCTTAAGCTTCCAAACACATTTGCCTCTCTTCAAACACTTTGAACTTTAAAATGCACAGAACATTTCCTTCTTGTGAGCATAGAGAGAAATGCATTTTTCCCTATTTATAGCAATAATTTGCTACTAAAATTTGCACTGTATTGAATAACTGGGGAAAGCAATCTTCCTGGGGCTTCCCATGGAGCTTTTCTCTGAATCTCTTTTACTGTTCCTTTTTCACTTATCTTCCTAGCAATGTCCCAGAAGCTGAGGATTTGAAGCTAAACTTTACTGAGTAAAACTTCTGGTTTGTAAAGGGTGAAGTAAAATTAAACTGAGTCCAGCTCTGCCTAATAATTTGTCAGTACTCGATTTCTTGAACCTGACTATGTGCTTATAGTGACTAAATTAAAACCCTGTTGGCTTAGTGCTCTGTGCACCACTGATCCTTACAGACCAAAAAACACAAGACAAGAATTTGTAGTAGGACAAGCTTCATGGTTAGCTGCTGAGGTTGGAATTGTCAAGGTCGTGAGGCCAGGATAAGACAATTTTATTTTATAAGAGGAATTGGAAACATTAGTTCTGAGCACGAGGCAGCAGTGGTTGCTGGGGTGTCAGACAGCTGTCTTCTGGAACTTTTGCTATATGTGAGAACTTTGGCATTCTCTCAAGGCCTGTGGTTCAATGATAAGGTAGGGAGTCAGATGTGAAAGGAAGTGGTGTGTGGTTAGGTGAGAACTAACAAGAAGCGTGTGAGGGATCCAGTCAAGGTTTTGTTGAATCTAAGCAGTAATCTACTGTTAAGTCTGCTGTAACTTGGGGATGTCAGAAGCAGAAAATAGATATTTACATCACTCCTGGGCTGGCCCATGATACCAAAAAAAGACTCTTTTCTTGTGCTAATTGTACTGCAGCTAATTACCTGAAGGGAGGGGTTTTGGTAATGTTTCTGTGCTCAGGATGAAGTATTGCACTGAATGTGGATGTTGAGCTTAATTCCTGGGGCTAATGGCTGTGTGGGCATCTCTTCTGCAGAATCAAGGGAGCATGGATACCATGAACATGGACACAGTTTGCAGACTGTATGAAGTGGGCAGGCAACGTTTGGCAGAAGATGAAGAGGATGAAGAAGATGATCAGGTGAGGAGTGTAGCAGATGGTCAAGAGCAGCAGTTGTGACCTGGATGTTCAAGAGCAGCAGTTAATCATGTATGTGAGAGGCCAGAGGTGTTCATTTACTACCCATGAAATACAGATGCCTCATTTGGTCTCACCTCATGTAAGAAAGATCACTTTACTGTCAGTGTAAACTAAGACTATTGGTGCAGAACCTGTGTGAACGGTAACTGTGTGCTGGAAACCCCCATGGTCATTTGTGGCTTATTTATTAATTACCCTAGGTGTTTCTTGTTCAGAAACTTTGCTGATTTCTTCTGCTTAGTATTTAAAAACTATTTGGCATCCAACAGAGACAGCAGTGTTTGAAATATTCCATTTTTCAATTCCCAGCCTCTGGGCAGAACCCATCACCAGTTTCTGAATGAGACACAACTTGTGACTGAGGCAGTGAGACTGCACAGTACTTCTACACAGCAAATTGTTTTAAGAATTTTAAAGAAGTCTGTGGGTTTGCATTGGGATTTGTTGGTTTTCTTTCTCAGATAACCCATCTGATCTCTGGCAGCTTGACAAAATTGCTGAGAGCTGCAGTAAGCGCTCCTCAGGGTGCAGTTGGTAGAATACACAGTAGCACGCAGTACTTGTTGAAGTACAAGGAGAGTTAAAGATAAATTGATAGCTTTTTGGGTGCTAGGTGTGTTGTTTTGAACAGGCAAACACCTTATGTTTCAATTCCCTAAAGATTTGAAATGTGTTTACCTGCTCTTTGGTGTCTGCATTCTAGTATGCTGTATGTTTGTATCTCCTATGAGATAAACTGCCTTCACCTTTCTACTCAAAACACCAGAAGGTAGTATTTCTTTTATTTATTTTAGACTATGTGTCTGAATCTTGTTTCTAGGTTAAAACTTTCTAGTTCAAAAGTCTGGATAGCAGATCTCAGGACAGAGTAGTTTTCTTTGCAGTTAGTTGTTGATTACTTCATTGCCACTGTAATTTTGAAGTTAAAGCAGGAGCTATTTTGTGTCCCAAGTATGCTGTTAGCACAGTCTGCTCATGGACAATACCCACTCTCACCACTGACAGTGAGCAAAAAAAACACCCAGGAAACAAACGACACAATCTGTTATGGTTAGTCTGAATCTCTGAACCACTACTGCAATCCCCCCTTCCTAGGTGGGACAAGGAGGAGGATCTGTGAGGCAGATAAGATAGCAGAAAACCCTTGAGAGTCAAGGGGGAAAAAAAAGCCAACACAACAAATTTAATGAAATGATTTAAACAAAAAGGCAAATTAAACTACTGGTGTATGGCAGGCAGGGCAGCAGGCAAATCACAACTGCACCCCATGACTGAAGCAAGGCAAAAGGGCAGCACCTCTGCCTGGAAGCAGGGAAGAAGCTCCAAAAGCCTGGAACAGGAACCTTTACAGAAGAGTCGAATAACTCATTAACACTGCGTCCTCTCCGCCCTCCTTTCTCCCTTCCCCTGGCTTGCTCCACTGCAGGGGGTGGGGTAGTCACTCCTCTCCTGGTGAGACCAGCCAGCTTCAACCAATACAGCTGCCCTGTCCTCTCAACGTGCTACAAGGTTGCACTTGAAGTCTTGGTATTCTTATGAAATCTTTGGTTGCTGTCTCTATCCCAAGATCAGACGGATCCAGTTTAGGAACTTTTAGGATGAGTGAAGAGTAGCATTCCTTGGGAAGCAATGAGGTGGGGAGAACTTGCTGTTCCTTCACAGCGTTTCTATTTTCTAGCCGTGCAGCGCTTGCCTCAGGCAGGAGTTCCTATTCTTGTCTCTGCTAACACTGATTTTATTCACATTCAGTGAATTTTAGTAACCTTATCCACATTTTCTTTAGAAAATCTCAAAAGACAGCTGGTAGGAGAAATTGATTTTGCATTGTGCAATGATTAACAAGCAGCTAGGAAGACATTGCTTTGCGATGTCGCTGGGAAGTGTTGACTCAAGCGGAGATCTGTGTTTGTGTAAGAGGACACAGTCTGAATGCTGTTGTTGCCAGGCTGTAACTCCGGGCACCAAGCAGAGATAAGGCATCTGTCATCTATCAAATGTGACTGGGGACACTTCCTGTCTTAAGAATGGAGGTGGCCCCAGGCAGAATTTAAGTATGCTGAAAGCTTTCCTGTAAAGCCTGTGGAGTATTCAAACAAAGCTCCTCTGGGATTGATTAGCAAGCTAAGAGTGACTAGTTGATACTGTATATTTGCTGCCTTAACTGGTCTTTGTTTCTGGGGGACATAGATGTTTGCTAGACAGTACCTTCTAGGGATTGTTACAGTCTTTACATTTTACTATTTTTAGTAAGAGACATTTGGTTTCAATAGGAACAACACATAGAATCATAGAATCAACCAGGTTGGAATATGTTAGCCAGACCCTTCTCACAGGGAAGTTTGCTGCCTCCTGGGAGTTCAAGTTAGAGATGTTACCAGAAGGCTGCCTGGTCTGGTGCAGCCTTCTGGCTACTATCCCTTAATAGTTATGCAGTTAGGGAATGATGATGTTGCAGCCAGAACTCCCAGGGCTATAAAAAAATACTTCAAGGCCCTGGAAGATCTAGTTGAGGGGCCAGGGGCACAAATAATTTTTTCATCAATACCCTTAGTTGCAGGAAGGAATACCAGAAGGAGCAGGTCAGCAGCCATAGTCAACAAGTGGCTTAGAGGCTGGTGCAGTCAAAAGAATTTTGGGGTTTTCGATCTTGGAGAACTTTCTACTGCAGCAGGTCAGCTGGCAACAGATGGAGTACATCTGTCCCAGAGGAGGGGAAAGATCAGAGTGTAGGAGAATGGCCTGTCCCTCAAAGGGAAAAAGATTCTGGGGAGGGAATTGGCAGGTCTCATTGATAGGGTTTTAAACTAGATTCAAAGGGGGAAGGGGCTGAAACCAGTCCCCCAGGCAGGAGTCTGGGGGCAATAAGCTGGAGCCAGGGGTGAAACCAGCAGCCCAGCTGCAGTGCATGTACACTGATGCACGAAACATGGGCAACAAACGAGGAGCTGGAAGCCTTGCGGCAGCAGGAAAGTTATGATGTAGTTGCCATCACAGAGACGTGGTGGGACGACTCACATGACTGGAGCACTGCAGTTGATGGCTACAGGCTCTTCAGGAGAGACAGGCAAGGAAGAAGGGGTGGAGGGGTGGCCCTGTACATCAGGGGGGCACTAGATGCCATTGAGCTGGAGATCAGGGACAATCGGGTTGAGTGCTTGTGGGTGAGAATTAGAGGGGAAAACCAGCAGGGCAGACACCCTGGTTGGAGTCTGTTATAGACCACCCAACCAGGAGGAAGATGTTGATGAAGCGTTCTATAGGCAGCTTAAGGCTGTCTCCAGATTGCCTGACCTTGTTCTCATGGGCGACTTCAACCTGCCTGACATCTGCTGGGATCTCAACAAGCAGAGAGGAGGCAGTCTAGGAGGTTCTTAGAGTGCATGGAGGACAGCTTCTTATCCCAGGTGCTGCATGAGCCTACCAGGGGCAAGGCTCTGCTTGACCTCCTCTTCACCACTAGGGAAGGGCTGGTGGGGATGTGGTGGTCAGAGGGTGTTTGGGGGCCAGTGACCACGAGATAATTGAATTTTCAGTACTCAGTCAAGCTAAGAGGGGCAGCAAGAAGACCTCCACTCTGGACTGCCAGAGGGCAGACTTCAGGTTGCTCAAGGAACCAACTCAGAAGGTTCCTTGGGAAATAGCACTTAAAAACAAAGGGCTCCAGGAGAGCTGGTGAACTGGACTTTTCTGTATGTGTGTGTGTATATATCTGCTCACACACATGTAGGTGTTTACTTCTGTTACTGAGGCTTTGAAAGTTCATTTCAAAACTTGCAAACTTGTTGAGGCTTCTCACAGATACTCTGAAACACTTTCTTGCTAACAGAAGATGCTTCCTGACCTTTTTCATGAAAGTGGTGTGGGGGTAAATCCGTGAATCAGCATTAGTATGCTACCCCTTTGGTCAAAAGTTTTAGAGCAGATAGGGATCTGTTTAGCCCCTGACTTCATGCTCATATATATATATATATTTGTGTATGGTCTCCATGGGTCCACTCCTACAGTTCTCTGCCTGTACAGGAAGCAAGAAGTACTCAAATAGAAACATCTCTGAGGGGCAAGGCTTGCTTGGAAGTCATGTGATGCAGAATAAAAGCACTTTTAAAACTGTGCTTGAGACAGCTTAAGGACTGTGGAGAAAAATACCTGTCTGACTTTTTGACTTTGAACTTCAATGCCTCAGTTTTGATAAATGTCAGCTGACAGCTCTGCAACAGATTTTTGAAAAGCAGAAGAGTCCCTCAAACAAACCAAGCCAGGGTACTTGGCCTAGGGACATTTCAAATCCTTCTCTCACTAAAGCAAAGCAGCAGAACTATTGTGATACTCCCCTTTCCTCCAAGCAAGCCTTGTACAATTGACTGATCTATTACCCAAATCACCCTGAAATGAAATGATCAGGCTGACTTAGCTGGCTTGTGCCTGGTCCTGCTGCAGTAAATGCTTATGGTTTTGTGGGAAATACTTGATACTAGCAGTCCTGTAGCAGGTTGCTATGCTGGCCTCTCATATGAAGTCTCTGGACATCTGCCTTTTTCTAGTCACAGCCAGTAAGCTGGAGTTGTCAGCCTTGTTAAACAGAACCAGTGCTAAATGGGTATTGATACTGTGGTTGGTGCTTACTACAGTAACTAAGGGAAAGTGAAGCTGTAGCACAAGTAGCAAGAGCTGGCTTATGAGCTTTATTTTGTTGGGTGTTTTACTCCAAAAATACCAATCTGTCTGCCTTGAACCTTCAGGAGTTTTGTGTATTATTGCACTGCTGGGGGAATATCTAAACAGGTCTATCAGTGTCTGACAGGCTCACTGACAAGTATCTACAAACCTCTGTTCAGTCTGTGGGGAAATAGGCAGAGTTTCCTATTCTTCACTCCTGCAGCAAGCTCCTCTGCTTCTTCCTTCTGATACACTCCTTCAGGGTCAGACTTAACACATCCAAGTGCCAGGTTCTGCACATTGGCCACAACAACCCTATGTAGTGCTACAGGCTGGGGTCAGAGTGGCTGGAGAGCAGCCAGGCAGAGAGGGACCTGGGGGTGCAGGTCGATGGTAGGCTGAGCATGAGCCTGCAGTGTGCCCAGGTGGCCAAGAGGGCCAATGGCATCCTGGCCTGCATCAGGAACAGTGTGGCCAGCAGGAGCAGGGAGGTCATTCTGCCCCTGTACACTGCACTGGTTAGGCCACACCTTGAGTCCTGTGTCCAGTTCTGGGCCCCTCAGTTTAGGAGGGATGTTGACTTGCTGGAAGGTGTCCAGAGAAGGGCAACAAAGTTGGTGAGGGCCTTGGAACACAAGCCCTATGAGAGGAGAGGGAGCTGGGGTTGCTTAGCCTGCAGAAGAAGAGACTCAGGGGTGACCTTATTGCGCTCTACAACTACCCGAGGGGAGGTTGTAGACAGGCAGAGGTTGGTCTCTTCTCCCAGGCAACCAGCACCAGAACAAGAGGACACAGTCTCAAGCTGTGCCAGGGGAGGTTCAGGTTTGAGGTTAGGAAGAAAGTCTACACAGAGAGAGTGATTGCCCTTTGGAATGTGCTGCCCAGGGAGGTGGTGGAGTCACCATCGCTGGAGGTGTTCAGGAGGAGACTTGACAGGGTGCTTGGTGCCATGGGTTAGTTCATTAGATGGTGTTGGATGATAGGTTGGAGGTGATGATCTCGAAGGTCTCTTCCAACCTGGTTTGTTCTATTCTATTAGCAGAAGTAAGACAGGTATCTGAGCTAGTGGAACAGATGCTGGATCATCTTTTGCTTGGTAGCTTGCTTAATTCTTATGTATTTCCCTTTCCTGGCTAACTAGTATCCATCCCTTGTTTCACTCAGTAATCTACTCTCTTCTGTAATGAGGCAGAGCAGGAATTTCAGAGGAAATGGTGCAAAGGAAAGCTGATGTGCTGATCTAGCCTAGCAATGGCACAGAGCAGGTACAATGGGATAGAAAAGCAGACTTAGAAATGTATTATGAAAGCTAAACTCAAGGGATCTGGCTGATCACAGACTAGACTCAAAACTGTAAACCTGAAGTCTAGATGATACGAGCTGCTGATTGGGTAAAGGATTTCCAGTCTGTGTGTTTTTACCTCTCTCTTTCAGTTGATCCTTCCATATTAGTTCCTTAAGGCCTCTTTTTCTCTCTGTGGTACATGTGGATGATGTTGCACTTGTGAGGCTGAAGTAGACTTCTTGGTAATTGTCATGTTCAGAGGGATCTATGGCTTCAGCAGCAGATTGCTTCACCTAGCTGTCCCTGTCCTATAAAGTGTGTTCTACTTCTGTTGTCAGAGCTGAAGAATTGTTAATTACCCTGCAGTGCCTTTGGGCTATGGGAGTGGTGATGGTTGCTGTGTAATTTGTCTTCTTGCATTGGTTAGAAAGTTTTAGGTGACAGGAAGTGAAAGCTTTAGAGATGAGGCAATAAGTACTTGAAGACAATCACTGTTGTCACATGTGCTTTTGCCAGGTTGGGGAATGGTTTTCCTCCACTTCTGTGTGGTCTTTGTGATCCCAGTTCCCCCTTTTAGTTCAGGACTTTCCCCCTCTCTGCCTGCAGCAGCAGTGCCACTGTACTTCCATTGCTGTTGTCTGATACAGGTTTCTTTTCAGGCAGATAGTCACTTGCTGGGGAAAAACCCTGGGGAGAAACCCCACAAACATTAATCCATATTGGCATATGTATTTGAGAGCCATCAGGCCATGGTGGTGCTCTGTCACTACAAGCTGTCACCAGGGACCCTTAGCTTTTCAAGAGCTGTTCCTGTAACATTTGAAGATAGGATTTGTTCTGAAAGCATGCTGGAGATGAAATGATATGCAGGGTGATGGCTGGGAGCAAGTATTTTCAGACAGGTGTCTCAGCTGATAGTAATATATCTTTGTTTATTGAACACCTTAATGGAAATCTTTGAACTTAGTTGCAGCCAGGGAGGCTGAATAAAGTGTGGTTTCCATCAAACACCTTTCACATAACAGCCACAGCTTTGGAACAGGCATTCTCCAAAACAGATGTTTTTAAAAACAGAAAGTTTCCCCAGTACTCCTTACCATGCTTTGGGGCTGTACCAAATCACTCTGACTGCTGTAGCCCATTCTGATGGTTCAGAGTTTGGTTTCACTGGGTGTCAGTTAATGCAGAGGAAATGCTTGGAAAGGTGAAATTGAAGCATCAGAAGGGTAGACCTCGTATTGTGGGGTAAACCAACCTCAGCAGGGATAAAAGCGCATTCTGCCTCTTCAGTGACAGAAATCAGAGGCTGATTCCTTTGTCTTACCTAAAACATCTTTCTAGAATTCCCAGAGTAGTTGAGCTCCAAGAAAATAAAAGTTGCCTTAGGTGTGATGAGAAATGTCAGTTAGAAACTTGAGTGAGAAAAGCTTCAAATTCTCATCCACAGAGGGAGAGTTCTCTTACCTGCCAAAGTTTGACTTGCACACACCTCAAAGGGGACAGTGAAAAATGAAAACCTTTCATAGGCAACCCCAGAGTACTGGTCAAGAGAGTCCCAGCTGAACATGCCCATCCAACAGAGGCCACTTACTTTAAAGTTTTCATCTGTGTCATGGATGCTTTTTCATTCCTCACAGGCAAGTAGTGGTTGCTAGGCAAGCTAAACCTACTACACAGACTAAAAGAATAACTGCTTTTCTATTCTTTCACTCCATGTTTTGCCCCTGTGACATACTGTATGTTGTGTGCTGTTTCCTGTGTTAAATCTGCACATACCTACAGCTGTATAAAAGCCTATGGCAAGATTCTTTGCTTGTTACCTAGAGTAACTTATGCACATTTCTAGGCTTCTAAGTTACTGGCTCTGTGACCTTACTAATGGCTATGAAGAAGTAGAAATTCTAACACTGAAGTGGCTAAGAGATAAAAAGTAGGTGCAGACTTGTAGTGTTGAAGGAGTACTCACAATGACCTCATAGAAAGTGAGTTTGGCTTTGCTCACTTAAGGGAAGGATAGAGACTAGGGGATCTAGCATGTAAAGTGCCTTACATGCTTGACCCTCTAGAAGGACTGTTGGCTATATTTAAGCTTTTTCTACTGCCCATTGTTCAGGGATTGTTAAGAAGTGGGGGAAGGGAAACTTTTAAGTAACTGAAAAGCAGATATTGTCCCATGGTCATACCTGAGAATTGCATAGCAAAGGATCAGAAAGGAACAATATGCTACACAGATGCTTTGGAAGCAGAGAGAACAAACCTCAGAAGATATTACCAAGGTTATTGTGGGTGGAGAAAGATAAATCACTAAAACAAGGAGAAACTTACTCCTCTGGAGTGGAACATTCTTCAGGCAACTTGTATTTGAATAACTACCATGTGTTCATTTTTTAAATGAAAGCTAAGCCCCTTCCTGTGCTCAAATCACTGAAAATTAGTTTGCTTTTCACTGGGAGAAACTTGAGGGAAGAGGGTGAAAGAGAGGGATAAGTAAACTGGTGGGTGGTTTCTTGCAAAAGTCAAATTGACCAAAATAATGAGACTCAGGGAGACAATTTCTTTACCAAGAAAAAAAACAACAATCTGCCTAGAGAAAATAAACATTTTATAGAAGCAGTTTAAATATAAGCTGAAAGACTTGAGCACGTGGGAAAAGCTTCCCTGACTTCTGGTTAACTGCTTGGTAGGTAGAGAAAAAGCAGCCTCCTAGGTGAAAATAAGAATAGTTGAGTTATGCCATATAACATGATTCAAACTGAGAGGTGCAATAGAGATTGTGTTTCCAGAGGAAGGGAGTGTTGCTGGAAAGCATCTGCAGGTGAGAGGTGTTGACTTAGAAGTGATGCTAGGAGGTGAGAATGGGGCTGGAGAAGGAGTAGCTGTGAGATGGTGACAGCTGAACAGTTCATAGATCAGTAACAGAGGAAGGTGGGCAGAGAGCTACTGATGTAAATACTTGTTTTGGACTGTGGA
The DNA here is from genome assembly GCF_026170545.1 of Melanerpes formicivorus. Taxonomy (NCBI): domain Eukaryota; kingdom Metazoa; phylum Chordata; class Aves; order Piciformes; family Picidae; genus Melanerpes; species Melanerpes formicivorus. Next base: position 2,359,504 of record NW_027142390.1, read on the forward strand.
TCAGCTCCCATTAAACTGCCCTATTCTTGGCATCTGTCAAGGTAAAGCTCCTTTAAGTTAACCCTATATTTGAGTATCTACAAGCAATTGATATACCTGAATCACTGTATTACCAAAATGGTGCAAGTGTGACATCCTTAGTTCAAAAGCTGGACTCTGTCAAGTCCCTCTGAGTGCAGCTTACTGTTTTAAAGGGAGCATTCTTTTTTTTCTTCTTTTTGTGTTTTTACCTCCATCATAGCCTCAGGTTGGGACTGTTGGTAATCTTAGCTGAACTGCATAGGTTGACCTGCAGGGGTTTGTCTGGCTGTATGGTAATAACAGTGCACCTAGCTCGAGATTAGGCATGTGGAAATACCAGGCACTGAGTCAGATAGTGCTGATAGTGGGGTAAAATGCTTTACAGAGGGAAGGTTATGAGCTGATCAGTTTGTGAGTCTGTACTAGTACCTTCATGCCTTCTGTAAAGGTAACTGGCAACTGTGATGTGTCTTCTGTTGGAGAGGGAAGAGAATATTCTCTGGGGAAGCAGAGGGGTAATGTAAGGACTCCACAAACAGTTCAAGTCCTTACCTAAGCAGCTTTTACAGAGAGCCACCCAAATAAAAGCATATCTTTAGGCATCTAAAGGAGTTAGTGATGACTTGAAACCTCTTTGATATTGGAGTGTGCTGGTCTGTGGGTTCTGTGGATCATTTTACTGTGGTGAAGATAAGCCCAGGTAGATGCTTGTTTTCCATAGCTGCTGTGCATGCTGGTTCTTTTTTCTAGCAGCATCTGTCATTGTGTGGAGCTCTTGGGAACTACCGATGAGAAGGCAGGAGCTTGCTTTTGCAGGCTTTTCCTTCACAAATCCAGATATGGTCTGCAGTAACTCTTTGCTTATCTTCTCATGGAATGCTGCACAAGGATTTTTTCCACTGCTCATACACAGTATGCTCACATGAGTTGTTGAGGGAGGCATGTCATTTTTGTCTGTATATGGAGCCTTTATGGGAGACAGCTGTGGTATCTGATGAGGATACAGACTGGCTATAACTTGCATATGACAGTGTTAAGTGTGAGGAAATAGCATAGAATCATCTGATTGGAAAAGACCTTAAGATTGTGGAGTCCAACCTATCACAGAGTGTTTCTCAGCTGTATGTCCCAGAGCTTAGTTCTGGGTGCAAAAGCTCAGTGTGCTTTCCTAAGAGAGGTCTCACCACACACACACACAGCCCTGTGTTTCTGGGCTGAGTATTGCAGCGTTGTGCTTGGAGATTGTTCAGAAGCTAACGCAGAGTTAATTTGCCTGTTCCTGAGCAGAAGGACCACATTTGTGTTCTTTAGAACAGGGCAAGGTACATGTTTTTCACTGCTGAGGATGACTCTTCTGGGCCTGCATTGTGCCACTCAGCTCAGTAAGGATGTGCGCCTGTCGCTTTGTCGCAGCGCACACGTGACTTCCTGTTGCGTGGTTTGCACACTGTATTCTGGCTTCCTAAGGACAGCTATCATTGAGATCTCCTCTTACTGTCCTTAGCTGGTTTTTATGAGAGTGTCTCCTGACTTTAATTGTTGCTCTTTGTGGTTGGTTTTTTTTCTTCACTGCTTGGTATAATCCTTCAAGGTTAATTTGCAGCTAGCCATGCAGCCTTCCTGTGTAATCTTGTCAGCCACAAGAAGTCTTCAGCTTGCTACAACTATCTTTAATTTCTACCTCTATTTCAAGGATGATTGCTGTGCATGCTTTGCCTTAAGCTTGAATGAAAATGTTTCAATATTTCAGTTTCCACTAGATATATTAGATGTGAACCATAATCAAATTCAGTAGTTTTGACATTTCCTGTTAAGTCACCGTGGGCTAGTTCTAGTTATTTAGCAAAACAAATGCTGTCAGAAGTTCCACAGACATGGAAACAAAGAGAGGACCAAAATCACTTTGTAATCCTTTGCTTTTTATCTACACCGACGGTACACTGTGTTTTTGTTCCCCATGCCTACAGTTGTGGCTTGATTTCCAGACACTGAAAAACTTGCCTTCATTTTTCCAAGTTTTAAAAATATTCTTCTCCTTTCCAGCTTCAGAGCTGTTTGGAGACTGAAAAAGGAAAATAAACTCTCCTGCCTTTTTGGTTTTTCATCGGGTTTTCAGTTCTGACTAGAGTAATAAAGACATTGATCTCTCTGCAGATAGTGCATAGAACAAGAGTAAAAGGTATTGAGGCAAGAGCTTTTATACTCAATTCAGTATATCTGATGGAAAACTGTACTCAGTATGGCACTGCAGTGTGAAACTGTGAACTTGCAAGGAGGAGATTTCCTTTCCCAGTGTATACAACTCAAAAAAGCAACATTCATTTAGTTGAGGACTCATTGCCTCACAGTAAAGTTTGCAATTGCCTGAAGTAAGCATAGGCCTTAGCACAGGGTGGTTCAGTTTTATACTTCATATAAACTCTTTCAGAAAGAAAACTGTGTGTAGCCAGCCAATATTTTTATACTGGAGTCTCCATTTAAATATCACAGCACTTCTGCTTAGTAGAGGAGACTTGGCTGCCTTTTGCAAGTGAAGAGACGTAAAGTTTGCTCAAGCTTTTTGGCATGCCTTGTTTCTTTTGCCCGCGACAGATGTTAGAGCTGTGTGGCTGTGGTGGATTTGTTTTTATAGTATTGACTGAAGAAAATGCAGGCTGGGGAGGTGACAGTGAGGTCTTTTTCCTTTGTCCTTTCAGATCTGAAAGTGAAGCAGGTTCAACAGCACAGTGTGATTGTGGTGAGCTTGAAGACCAAACTAGCCCTTGAAGCCAGTTGTTAGATATCTAATCTTAACTGCTTGGTAACTTTGCAAATTGTTTCCCACACTGAAACAAAGGGGCAGTTAAGACTGACTTCAGAGCTGCTTTCCTGCCACATGGAGAGCATTCTGTTAGAGGAAAGGGGTGTGACTCTGAGGAGATGTGCAGGTATATTGAATCCTTCATTTGAATCTTGGAGACTTCCTGGAGTTTGCCTCATGATGATACCTCTTGGCCTCTCACTTGTCTGGAAGAAGGACAGCATTGCAAGAGCTGCTTCTCACTCAGATTTGTCTGCTAGATATGGATTTCTGGGTTTGCTCTCTACAATGAGGAATTCAGTTGCTTTACTGAATGCACATTCTCATTTGATGAAAGGGAGGTCTTGATCCACAGGTAAATGCCAAAGATGAGCTGCTTGAAACAGATTGGTCATCTGAAGCAGAGTGATTCAGGGATTGGTTTATGCTAACAGTATCTTTCACTACATTTTACACCTCATTATATTAGGAGTGACTGAGAGATTGAACATGAAATGCTGCATGCTATTTGGTGTAAAAGAGAGGATTTGGTCCAGTTGAAACTAAAGCAGCTTGTACAAGGCTACCAACAAAGCCATGGATTAACAGGTTTTACTGCACATCCTTCTTGAAAGGTGTGGAGAGAAGGTGTTTATGTGGGTGATGGGAAAGCGTCTGTAGTGTGAGATGTCTGGCTGTGGAGAGAAGGGAAAATTGTAGGTATGTTTTCTTCAATTATTCTTACTCCATTTTACATTTTTTTAATGGATTATTTTTGCTGTCTTTATAGGAGGAAGAAGAACAAGAGGAAGAAGACGATGATGAAGATGATGATGATACAGATGACCTTGATGAACTAGATACAGACCAGCTGTTGGAGGCTGAGATGGAGGAGGATGAGAACAATGAGAATGCTGGTGAGGATGGAGAAAATGACTTTTCTCCCTCCGATGATGAGGAGCTTGCCAACCTCCTGGAAGAGGGAGATGAGGGTGAAGATGAGGATTCTGATGCTGATGAGGAAGTTGAGCTGATTCTTGGAGATAGTAAGTGTGTGCCCAGTTTGGTGACCACAGGTGACTTTGTCCTGCAAAATAATATCTAAGTCTTCCCTGAGATGATTTAGTTGACTTTCCCCCCTCACTGGTATGAAAGGCACAAGTGGTAGTACTTGATCATCTGTGGCCTCTCAAATCTGTCAATAAAAGTAGCTCTTACCTGAGAGAACTACTCTGAGGTGTAGAAAGTACCTCCTTTCTCCAAGTGCTCCCAGGTGCATGTGTGAGAACTTGGCAGGCCAAGAAACACCATGTGAAGAAGCCTTGTCTGATGCTTGCCTGTCTTGCCCTCCAAGGGGACACTGCTTGAACTGCTACCTCTCCTGTCTGCTCTGCCTTATTTGTACCTGTAAGGACAGAGAAGCATTTTTTTGGTCCTTGGTGCTGTTCTTTCTATTTTGTCATTGCTTAAAACCAACATGGCATTTCTGACTCTGGTGGTGAGAGAAAGCTCAGTTCTCCCCCACACACAAAGAAACCATGGCTAACTCAGTCAGAGGGATAAGCTATATTTACAAGCAGGATGAGATGCAGTGAATACATACACAATATACAGTAGTTACAATAGATACAGAAATATACAGCAAAGAACATGACACAGAAAACCTTTCCCTCCTCCTGCGAGGAGGGGTCCCCACAATCCTCCCTTTTTTACCAAAAAGAGTTAGAAAGAGAAAAGCTAATTATTAAGGAGGAAATTAGCTCAAAGCATATGCAAGAATTAGTTTCTTCTTTGGTTAGCTCAGTTAGTTCAAGGTCAACTCTGTCCAGCACAGAGGTAAGACAGCTTCTTAAAGGCACAGCCTAAAACAGTCACACTGACTTCACTTCTCTTCTTCAAATTCTTCTGAAGCTAACATAACTTTGGGGATAAAATTTCAATTGTTCTTTTTGTGGCATTCCATAGCAGCAGGGATTTGAAAAGTTGAAGTGTGTGTGTGTGTATATGAAAGAGAAGGTGAGTAGGATAGCATTGGACACCAGATTCTTTTGCCTTGCTTGCAGCACAATTTTTGAGTATGCATGGCCAAGCCACTTAGTACTTCTCAATTTCCAGGCAGTAAAATGGAGATAATGAAATTCCCTGAAGTTAAGAGGTTGGTAAGAATGAGTAATGACAGTGTGCAAGGTGAGTCCTGCAGTGATAGGAGATTAATGTGAGAGCTGAGGTGGGAATTCAATCTTCTCTGCTGAGGCACTGGAGGATTAAGCATGCCCAGCCTCCATTTTGGCAGTGATGTGGCTGGCAGACTCATTCAGATCCCTCTTTTCTGTTGGAGTGCAGCTCAGTTGTCTCTCTGGATGTGGCTGCAGCAGGTTGCCACAGTTATTCTGTGTGGTCAGGCTGCTGTTCTCTTGGAGGCAGCAGATACACAGTACAGGGCCATACAGGGCATTTACATAGCTCATGTTCACTACCAGCATATTGCAGTGCATTGTTTTGGGATTGCAGACAGCTTCTGTCTGTCCCAGCAGCTGACAAGACCTTGCCACAACTCCATTTCTGTTTCTTCAGGGGGTGCAGGGCCAGAAGCTGTTAAGAGAGCTCCCTGAGTAATGTCATGTGAATTGTGCAAGGGGCAGTGTGGAGGGAAGTTCAGGCCATTTCAGCAGCTGTTCTTGTGACAAAAGCAGGTGCTACCTGACAGTTGTCTGAAGTGTGTTCTGCAGAGCACTGTGTATGAAATGGTCACATCTGTACTCTGTGCGTGGACAGAGCCTCTTGATCAGACCTTTGATCTGCAGCCAGCCCAGCCGATGGCTGTTAGGTTGCTTAGCAGCATCTCTGGAAAATTAAAGCAGAGTGCTGCTCTGCCAGGCTGATGTATGCATGGTCCTTGCACAGGGCTTGATGAGTGGGGGTTCTGTGGAGGCTTCTATGTGACTTCACCTAGCTTGCTTTTGTTTCTTGCCCAGCAAGAGCAATTAAAATGTCCCTCTCCCTCGCTTGTGCTGTGTTCCAGAATTAAAAGTTGTGAGGGCACTGGTGCTGTTGCACAGTACAGGTCTGAAGCACAGAGCTGTATTTAGAGTGCTTCCTGCTGCAGACCCTTGCTGTATTTTGGTTGAAGCTCCATAAAAATGTGCTTCAAAATGATTCAAACAACAGTTATTAAAGTAGGGTAGTGAGTAGCTTTGGTTCCTCGTGCTCCAGGAAAGGTTTGGTTTCCTTTTCAGGAACGGAGCACCTTTTAAAGTATAAATTTGTCTTCTTCCTTTGTCACTACCTTGGGGAGGGTAGATCTGTTTGTCTTGTCCAAAGCAGGTCATGCATTGTGCAGATCTTGCACAAGGTTGCTCCTGAGCCAGTGGAGTCTCCTTTTTCTGAAATGTGTACACAATGGAGGGTGGAAAGGAGAAAGGGAATTCTCACCAGCACCACAGCTGACTATGGTTTCCTCTTCTCTTCTGGCAACTTCCAGACAGGTCTTTAAGCTTCTGCCAAGCATCTGAACTGCAGTCAGGTTTACTTACAGACATGGAGCTCAAAATTGTGGTGGTCCAGAGAATGAGGAGATCCCTTTTCAGAGCTTTCTTTTGGTGTCTCAAAAAACCTGAACAACCAAACCCAACAACTTTTTCAGCTTCTCTTCTTCCCCAGAACTTCTGGATTGTGCTTCTTTCTTCCTAAGTGTAGCTGCTGCAGCACTGGGTGGTCTCTTCCAACTCTCTTTCCGTGGATGTAGTTGTTCTGGGAGCACTGATACCCTGAGACCCTTCTGCTTAGGCTCAGTATGATGGGTGGTGAGACTGGAGCATCCCTTGCTGATCACAGCACAAGGGCAGCTGGCTGATCTTCAGGGAGGAGGGTTGGGCGAAAGGGTTTGTGTCTTCCACTGCTTGCCTGTGATTTCTCTTTTTTCCTTAAGGATAGCATCTGAGAAGGGGTGAACCTTCCAGGTGGTCTTGCTTACCTTAACAGGCATTTTAGAGGTCCAGTGTAACTGAGATGGCTAAGAGGAAATCTTGGTGTCTTTTTCTTTCTTTCCTTTTTTAATCTATTTTTAACACCTAGTTATCTGCAGCATCCAATGAATTCACATAAGAAAAAGAGCCAAGGACACTTCTAAGGTAAGGCAGGAGACCTCCTGCTGCCAGAGCTGCTACCACATCCCTCTTGCACAGCTGAGGGAGGAGAGATCTGTTTTAAGATAAAAAAGTGTGTGTGTGAGACTGCTACTGCTGGCAAAGCCTTTCATGTCTTCATTCTGTACCACAGTGAAGAAAGCCAGGAAAAGCACAATTTTCAGGTCACCTTTAGTGACTGCCAGTTAGCTAAATTCATTACAGAAACCTCTGGGTTGCTGGAGGAAGGTTCTAGTTGGGAATGTATGGATTGGTTTCCCCTCAGTGGAGGGATCTTCTGTTGCGCTGTGCAGAGGGGAGTGACAGGCCAAGAAGAACCTAGGACTGAGAAGGTCTTGAGTCCAGCTGCATAATGAATTAGCCCCATGCACATTATACAGAGACCATGGTTTCACCACATCACCTTGGTGGAACTGTCAAGATTGCTTTCAAATAGCAGCTGTGAGGAATGACTGGCACATCTGTCCAGCCCCCAGCATGAAGAGCATTGAACTCAGACATGCACAGTAAGCTGTGCAGGCAGCTCATGTGCAGGTAACTTACTACTGGTGTCCTTTTCCCAACTTGTCAGGGGGGAAAAACCTGCCAGCTAATAGAAACTGCACTTGCTAAAGCTGGTGTCCTCTGGACCCTCTGTTTCAACCAGGGAAAGCAAGCTCTGGTGCAGATTTGCTAACTGCTTTCAATTGATGTGAAATGCACTAATGGTGCTGCCTGCCTCTGTCACTGCTGGGGAGCTGCCGGTCTCGAGCAGGTGGTGGCCATCTCTGGTAGCTATGAACGCCTTGCCTCGCTTGGCAGCCCTGAGAGCTGTGTTCTTCCGCAAACCAAACATAACCTGCCTGTTTCCTTTTCAGCTGACAGCTCGGATAACTCTGACTTGGAGGATGACATAATCCTGTCCCTGAATGAGTGAGGAGCGTCTGCCAGGTGGGGTGTTGGCAGGAGGAGACGCTGCCTTCCCGGCGGAAGACTGGAGACCAAATGGGAAACCAATTCTGAGCACCCCAACCGCTTGTCTCCTGGGAAGACTTGAGGAGCTCCAGCCTGCTCGCCGTGATGGTTTGAGTCAGTTTGAGGCTGGGGGTTAAGTCTAAGGATCTACAATAAAGAGACCTTGGGGTTAGGCCTCTTTTCTCTCTGCCTTTTTGTTGTTTGGTTTTTTTTTCTCCTTTTTTTTTTTTCTTTCTTTTTTTTTTCTTTCTTTCTTTTTTTTTTTGTTTTTTAATTAAATTTTAGGCTGAGACAACTCTCCAAGAAAACTTCTGAAGATATTTCACAATATATTTTCTTTGTATAAAGTTCTTTCCTAAAGAACAGAAATAGTTTTATATAAAAGAGAAAAAAAAAAAACAAACAAAGAAATAAACAAAAAAAAAAAAGAGGAAAAAAAATGAAGAGGGGGAAAAAAAAAACCCAACCAAAAACAACCAACCACCGACCACCAACTGGTGTCCTAGTCGAGAGGGGATGAAACTTTGTATTCCTGTAGTACCTTGTTACCATGGGGGTAGGGTCTGGGGAGAAGGATTGTTTGGGATGAAAAGAGGAGGCATTTTTATGCAGCTATGAAGTGGTTGTTTCTAATGTTGTGGAGGAGTGAGAGTATTTTTAGTTTAAATATGATTTTATTTTTAAAAGATGAAAAGCACCAGGGGTGAGCACCTGCCGGTGCACCAGGGTGTTTCAGATGCTTCTGTCCTCCAGGAAAGAGCCCTGGGGGTGTTTGGTAACTGCACACTGTTTAAAGGCTGTTGGAAGCAAGAGATTCTTGCTGTGGTCCCAGCCAGAGTGGGTGGCTGAAATACTGGCTTGGCCTAGCCAGAGCCTGGTATCCCTCAAGACGTGGAGAACTGGGATTGAAGTTTGAGCCCTCTTCCTCCCCTCTGCCCTTTGTGGTTCAAGTTTTTATTTCTTTTCCCCCCCATTGCCCTGTGTGGAAACTGCAAATGGAAGGCCTTTTTCTTTAATGTAAAGTGTATTTATTAAAAAATGAAATACAACTCCTGGCTCTGTTTGGCTGTGAATTGTAACCGTGCATTCCTCTGCCACCCGTGCAGCAGCAGTGCTCTGTGTGCCAGTGGCCTGGCTGCAATGAGGAAGGGTAAAGTAAACCAGGGGAGATTTCTGAGTGCAGGCTCCACCCACTGCTCCCGTCCATGGGAACTCCCAGGGCTGCAGGACAGACTTTGCATGGTGCCTGAGGCTTCTAACCTGCTCTGGTGGTTTGCCTGGCAGCCTCGAATTCTTGGCAGGGTTGTGGGCAGTGTGGCACCGCACTTTCACCCCATGGTGTGGGAGCTGGAAGGTGATGGTGCTGCTGCAGGTTGTGACTGTAAAGATGCCCCAGCACAGCCACTCGGTGGTTCGGTGCCTCGCCGCTGGCTGCGCAGGCAGGAGCGGCCTCGCCCCCACCTGAGCTGTGGCGTTACACAGGCTGCCTTGTGGCTGCACCGGTGGAAAGGAAATGAGGAGCTTCTGTGTGTACACGACCAGAGGCCCTGCCCATGGAAGGGGATGAGAAGATTGGCAGATGAGTGTTTGACTTCGCCGTACTGCACGTGCCTGCACAGCTCAGGTCTGAGTCAGAGCTGGTAGGTAAGTGCTCATTGCTTGCTTGGACAAGGCCACTAAACGTGCTGTTTATTCCCAGGTATTCAGATAACACCCACTCAAACTTTTTACCCTTCCTCTGTTTTGGCCACTTTCAGGGTAGGGTTTGAGGCAGAACAGGGAGCTGGAGGCTTCTCACTCCTTGGCACTAGAAGTTTCAACCAGGATCTGTTCACTTCAGCTAAGGCTCAAGATTTCACTGCTTGAAGAGGAAGGATTTTATTTTTAACCAAGAGAAGGAATACCTCGTTTTGGTTTTCTTTTTTATTCCCCCCCCCTCCAGCACTGCATCTCCTTAATGCACTTACCCAGGGCTGCTTGTTAATAATTAAAAAGAGAGGTTCTACTGCAACTTATAATGGATAATTGTACCCTGCAGAGTCGATGAAGATGAACGAGTTGTGATTACTACAGCAATTAAGAGCAGCAATTGGAGCAGCATCCTGATTAAAGGAGGGGGTTGAAAATGGGATGTGCTATCCAGCAACTATGGAAGCCAGTCTCTGCCTTACCAAAAACCATCTTATGCAACTTTACCTTAGAAAATGTGCTGCTCAGGAGACAAAAAAAACAAAGCATGTACTTGGTTGTTATTAACGGAGGGAGATGCTGGGCCAGATGTCCCTGTGTTGTTCTGGCATTACACCACAGCTATAATGGGCTGCATCTGTTGCTGCTTTGGGCCTGCCTTCTCAGAGAAATTTACCAAATAGCAGTGTGAGAAGAACCAGAACATCCAGGATGGAGCTCCTGTTCATAAATTTGACTTGAAACTGAGCCACTGTAAGTACATGTACCACCCCTCTCCTCCATACCTATCCAGACTTCATTGAGTAGAAGCTCAGGGAGCATGCTGGGGCCCTACCCTGTGGCCAAGGAGGCAGGGCTGATTGCTGCAGCCTGCAGCTCACCCACCACTGCCTGCTTGAATAGGTGGCTCTCAGAGCAGAGCTGCTGAAGTTACTTAGGCACTTGTGGGGAGGCTGCTTGCCCCCATGTCCCCTCTTTGTTCTTGTGGGACATCATTTGAAGGTGCTGGGGAGTAGGGTGAATGACAGGCTGAGTGCAAAATGAGGAATCAGAATTGAGGGCTGGCAGGGATTTTTGTTGTAGTCAGGCTGCAATTCTACAGCTGGCTGAGATGGGGGAAATCTTGGTGGTTGGAAAATCACCTCTTCCCCTGCCATCATGATTTAATAACTTTAAAAGCATTGTGTTTGGAAAAAGCCCTGTAATCCCCCTGAGTACACACAGCAGGTTGCTGATGGGATGCCATACAGCCTGTCTTCTATGCAGGCACGGCAGACCTTGGCTTAAGGGGTGGGAGGGGCATTTAAATGTCCTGCCGGCTAAGACACCTACTCTGCAACCAAAGGGAGCCTTTGTAGGAAGGATGCTGTGTGTCCTCCAGCCCTTGTATCAGCATGGGCCTCTTCCCTCTGACTGGACTGAGAGTAAACTGCTCAGGTCATTTGGTACACTGCAGCTCCATGGAGGCCAGGCTGTGTAACCATCCCTGTGGTGTGCTGGGGCACAAACAAATGTCATACAGGCCAGGGCTAGGAGAGGAGGGTAGAAACCTCAGGGCTGGTCAGCAGCTGAACCTGCACGTTAGCTAAGGATGGTGATTAAGGTATGACCAGCTCAGCAATGGCCATCTGCACTTGCTGAGCACCTGGGCACTGCCTCAGGCTAGTGCTCTTGGACACATGTCTGTGGTAGTAAAGATGGCCAACAACTGATGTCAGAAAGAGGCTTTGTAAGAGTGAACAGTTACTTGAATAGGTGTTTAAATAAACAGTAACAGAGCAGTTCAGTCTAACCCTCCATCTCACACCCTGGTCCCACTGATTTTCAGCTAACCCTCCAAGAGACAGAGGCCATTACCCTATTGCAATTACCTTACTGCCACTGTTGTATTGGGCTGAATGACACACACCACCCACCCCCAAACACCACCCTCCCTCCCCAGCACTGTTACACTGCCTCCCACATCACCAAATGTCTTAGGTGGCCCAGGAAGGGCTATGGTGTTCCTCCTTCTCTGCCACACATTTTCCCCCTGAACTGCATCCCATCCTGATTTAAGGCCAGGTCATGCAAGCTGTAAAACACAGGTGCAGCACGATCTTGCTGTAACTTTCTCCCCTTTCTTGGAACCAGGCTTGATGCCTGTATGAGGAAATGGGATGGCAGACAAGCTCCATGAGGGGGACCTTCCACCTGAGCAGTCTGTCTGGTCCACCAATGCCTAGGGCTCACTTGTGTGCTGGAGAGCTGGGAAGGCTCAGGTCATCAGCTTAGAAGGCCCATGCAGCTTCTCTCTCAGGGGTTTTTCCCTTCAGCTCTCCAATTTCTCCTTTACATCTGTTAATTTGTTTGTAGGAGGGAGACTTCTCAGTCCCCTGTTCATGCACACATGCTCACAACTGTCAGCCATGTCACTGGCAACAGAAATCCCATCATCAACAATCTTTTCCGACTCAAAGCATGATGTTTGTCTTCTACAAGCCCTTTACATTAATATTTACTTGGCTCAAATGGAACCAAGGAGACAGAAATTTCTGGTGATCCCCTGGATTTGTCATCAGTGGCAGCTCTTACCAATTATAGGAGGGGACTGGACGTGGCACTTGGTGCCATGGTTTAGTAGTCATGAGGTCTTGGGTGGCAGGTTGGACTTGATGATCTCTGAGGTCTTTTCCAACCTTGCTGATTCTATGGTTCTCTATTTTTCTGATTCCTCACACTCACCCACCACAGTGCACTCACATCACACACAGAGCCACTCCACAGCAGTAGGAGCTGTAGCTCCCTGCCAGCCAGAAGCCAGCCAGGCATTCGTTACCAGCAGGCACTGTGCCTCAGACTGAAGGGGCAGCTCCCACATGCAGGATACTCTGACAAAAAGCTCTAGTCGCTTTATGACTCTGGCCATAAGGGGCATTTAATAGCACTTGGTTTCAGATAACACTTAACGGTTACAATTGTTGACATTTTGGCACTGTCTACATTACAACAGCAGTGGGGACTGGGTCACAAGGTTAGAAGTCAGCGTCGCTGTAACCGTGTAAAACCAGAGGCAGTGCAGCTACCCTATGCCATGCAGCCATGGTGCCGTGGAGGGTAGTTCTGTGCTGCCCAGTGCAACCCAGCGTGGTGAGGCCAGAGATGCAGCTCAGCTGCTGGGAGTAATGGCAGTGCTCCTCTGCTCCCACAGCCGGCTTGGCATTCCCAGAGCCCTGCCACTGCTCCCAGCAGACGAGCCAGCTCTCCTCTCTCTGAACCGTGCCCTCATGGCCTTGGAGCTGTACTCGGGCCCTTACGGACAGAATTACATTTTCTGGGGTACAGAAGATGCATCATCAAGTGAAATACTAACCCCCTCACTACCTCATTAGAGTTACTTTTAATATAATCACAGTATTAAATGTTAAAAAAAAACCCCCAACAACAAACCAACCAACCCATACTCGTTGGTATCAATGCATTAAGCAACTGCTGATACATCATCAGCTGATGATGTTCCCCACTGTGAAATGGCAGGGTTAAAAAAGAAAAGAAAATGGGATCATTTGACTGAGTTATGCTCCCTGCTATTTAGGTTTTGAGACCAACCATTCCTGAGAGCAGAGTTTTACAAGGGCCTTTGGCAGCCATCAGCAAGCGAGTCTGCTGGGTCACGGAGACTGGGGCGAGACTCTGGTTCTCTCAGGACTTTGTTCACTTGCTTACCACTAAAACAACAACACAACCCCTGGAAAAAAATTAAAGAAGCTTCACCATTCTGTGTTTTTAAACCCTCCCCATACAATTTTCTGTCAGCCTCCCACAATCTACAGGCATCGTTTTCAAAACTAAAGTTATCCCCAAACGGAGCGGTGTGGATTGCTCACCTCAAATCTGAGCTAGTCCCCACATCCTGAACGCTGCTGGGAAACCAGAAGTGCAGCTGGCCTGGCTGCTCTCCTGAACCACTGTCCCCCACCACAGACAGAAAAGGTGATGGATCCAATCCCATCTTACATTTCAAATTTCGATCTCTGGGGTTTCCTGTAGTCACAGACAGGTTATTTGGAGTGAACTAACACATTTTTTTTTCAGACCACCAGACAAGGTTTCTCTTTTTCCCCTCCCCCTCTCCCCCCTTCTTCTTCTTCTTCTTTTTTTTTTGTCCCCTGTAAATTTTTGTTTTGTTTTGTAAGCCTACAACTAAGTTTCCATTCTAGGAAAAGAAAAAAAAACCCAAGTTTGCAGTTTTATTTTTCAGTAAAGGATTTCAGATAGTGCAACATGATTGACTACACAAACTGGCACCAAACCCCTTGTGCCCTTTCCTTGCTTGTCTACATCTAATGCAGGCCCAAGGGGGTCTCCCCTTCAGTTACTTTCACTTTCCTCCTGCCTTTTTTTCCCCCACCCCTTTATGAAAAGCAGGAATGTCAATCTTCATTGTTGTATCACCCAAGAACTGCTGACTGAGACACAGATCAGATGCTCTCAAACCTCACAGAACTGACTGCAGAGCTGCCTCCCTTGTAGCAAACTTTGCACCATCTACTAATTTTCTTTTGGTTGCACTTCCATCCTGATTCTTTTTTGTTCCCTTGCTAGCTGGTGTCCTGGGATGCTTCTGCTCTCAAATAGAGAATCAACAGGAATGCATCCAGACTCAAATTTATGAAACAAAAAGCAAACAGGACCTTATAGGAGGAAAAAAAAAAGGATAAAAAAAAAAAAAAGGATAAAGAATCAACCTTTCAACCTTCCAGTCCCTCATCCAGCACCAAGAACCCTCCCTTGCCCTCCCACCCTGCAGGACAGGTATGAAGAGATGGGGGAGGTGCGGGAGGCTGGGGGCTGAGAAACTGAAATGGGTTGGGGCCATCACCTTCCAGCTCCTGGCAGCACAGGGAACCAGCCCTTCCTGGACCACAAAAACTAGGATACTGCACGAGTTTAGAAATCCATCAGTGAACAAGGCTTTACTGACAACTTTTCAAACAGTTAAAAAATAAAAATACAGAACAACAGCGGACAGTGTCACATATTAAAAACGAATAAAATGGGCTCTATTTAAATGGTAGTAAAATTAATTAGAAACTAACAATCTTACCACTTTGACTGAGGTGTTTTGAGCCTCCACCAAAATGATCGTCCTTAAAAACAACTGGGGTGTGTGACACACAAAGAAAACATGGAATCTGAAAAGACAGTGTGGGCTAGGCAGTGTCTTTGACTATAACTATCACCATATGTTCTTCTTCTAACTTCCCCAATGTCCTTAGTGCTGACTGGAGGTACTGCTGAGAGAATTCACAAGGAGGGAAAGCGTAAAGCATGCCTGTGCTGTCTCTGCCCTTCGCCCCTCCCACGGGCAGGCTGATAACCCCAGCAGCCTGCTTCTGTTTCAAGTAGGAGACCAGATTCCTGAGAAGCCGTCGCTGCAGGCCAGGCTCTACAACAGGGAAGGTCCCCTCAGCCCCCGCCGGGGTGGACTGGGTTGCCAGGAGCACAGCGTAGCCGTTGGGGCTGCCTTGTTTGATTCGGCGAGTCACTTCATCCAGCTTAGGCTGGTCGAGCCGAAGTCTCTGAGCGATTTTGAGCTGCGTTAACTTCCCGCCAGACGAATGGTCTTTAAGGAGCCCGTTGATGACACCCAGATCGCCCTCCAGGATGTGCATAGAGGTGGGGAAGCAGCTGTTTTTAAGCACAAGAAGCCCATTCCAAGCAAGCTGCAGTGTCTGAGCGTATTCTGATAAATTCTTTAGCTTTTTGGTCTCAGATTTTGGCTCCTCGTGAGTTTTTGATTCCGATTCACCAGTTCGATGATTGCGTTCGCTGTCCCTTTTTTTGGGCTGGGGAGCATCAGATGCCTCACGGTGTGGTTTCTCCTCAGTCGCATGACGATTGTTCTGAAGGGAGTTACTCTGCTCTTTCTCAGCTCCAGATTCTGTAGTGTGATTCTCCTTGCGAGCCCTGTCTGGGCTGCGGTCTAAAGCTGGCCCACTGGCCTTTGTCCTGCTTCTGTCCTCGTAAGGTGAGTGAGTAGTCCTCCCGCGGTCACTGGAAAGGCTCCGGCGTTTCCGCCTCTCTTCCCATGGTTTGGGCACACCACGATCGCTGTCGCTGCCCCAGCGCTCTCCGCTCCGGCTACGCACCGATCGGCTGTAGCTCTCCAAGTTGTTTCGGCGCTCGGCATTCTTGGCAGGGCTGGCCCACTCTGCCTCTGCAAAGCTCCTGTCCCTGTCCGAGTACAGGAGGTGTGGAGGAGTCCTGTCTCGCACCCTCAAGTCTTGCTCTAGGCTTCTGTGTCTGCTGTACCCATCAGCTAGCAGTTCATAGTGCATGGGGAGCGGCGCAGGCTGGTACTGCTGCGGGTATCTCGTCTCTTCTGCTTTGGCAAAATCTACTCGAAGTCTCCTCTCTGGTCCGCCCAGAGGAAAGCCCCTCATCTGCGCGCAGGCAGCCTGGGCAGCATCCAAGCTTTCGTACTGGATGTAAGCGAAGCTGTCTCCTTTCACGTAGTCAATAGTCCTGATGCTGCCGAAGCGGTCGAATTCCCTTGCCAGGGCGGCCAAGGAAGTGCTCGGACCGAGACCTCCCACCCAGAGCCTGGTAGTCGGGTTGGCCTTCCCGTAGCCAATTTTGATAGGGTTCCTGCCAACAACGCGGCCTGACATGGCGACCTTGGCCCGATGTGCCATGTCCAAGTTTTGGAACTTGAGGAAGGCGTAAGCGCCGCCTTGGCCACGGGCAGGGCGCTTGATCACCACTTCTTCAATGATGCCGTACTTCTCAAAGGCACGTCTCAGCTCCACCTCCGAGACGTTGTGGTCCAGGTTGCCGATGAAGAGGTTGCGGGTCGCTCTCTGATCGTCCTCGGGCATCAGGTCTTCCTCAGCCACGATGGGGTAGCTGTAAGGGCGGCCACGCTCGTCGTACAGCCCATAGTAATCCAGGGCCCTCTCCCGCTCCCGGGAGAGCCCTATGGCGGCCGCTTCCAAGGCGAAGGCGGCAGCTGCAGCGTGAGCGTGCCTGGGCCGCGGCTCCCGCAGCAAAGGGCTGGTGACAGGAGAGAGCGATCTCTGCTTGTACTGGTAGGTGCTGTGGATGGGCGGCAGGTAGCCCAGGGGCTCCGGGGAGGGCGCCGGCGGGGGCGTGCGGCTCCTCCGGCCTCCGCGCAGATACACCGGCTCCACCTTGAGGGGCCGGTCGTAGAGGAGCAGCTGTCGAGCTCGAGCATGCCGGCGGGCGTCGCGGGCGTCCCCCGGGTGTCGGAAGTTGACGTAGGCAACGCGGCCGAGCTCGGGCGTGTGGGAGAGTTTGACACTGATGTCCCCGGCGCCCCCCCCCGCGAAGCGCTGGAAGAGGCGGAACAGGCCGTCCTCCAGCAGCTGATCGGGCAGGGCCGCGCTCAGCCCGCTCACCAACAGCGTCTTGTACTCACAAGAGCCGGGCGGCTCCCCGGCCAGGCCCGCCGAGCCCCCGAGCGGCGCCAGGAGCAACGAGGGCGCGGCGCCCGGCGGTGGCCCAGCCAAGAGCAGCGAGGGGGCCACCACAGCGCCCGGCAGGGCCTTGGCCTTGGGCACGCCGAGGGCCCGGGAGGACGAGGAGGAGGAAGAAGAAGAAGAGGGGGCGGCCTGGCTGCCGCCGCGGACGCCCGAGGCCGAGCCGCTCCCCGCCGGGCGGTGGTTGGAATCGCCGCCACCGCCGCCGCCTCCGGCGCGCTCATCGCCTCGATGGCTGCGGGAACTGGAGCCGCCTCCGCCGCTGCTGCTGCCGCTGCTGGTGGTGCCGCCGCCTCCTCCGCTACCGCCGCCGCCGCCGGGCGTGGACTTGTCCCGGCTGCTGCGGGAGGCGCCCGAGCTCCGGTGCGGGCCGCGCCGGCTGCTGCTCTCGCGTTCGCGTTCGCGGGGCCTCTTGGCGGCGGCAGCGCGACCTCCCCCAGCCCCGGGTGGGCTGGAATCCCGTTCGCTGCCCCGCTTCATGGCGCCAGGGCCCGCGGCTCAGGAGACGCCTCCGGCGGCCGCCGCCATCTTGGACAAAAGGCAGCGAAGGCGGCTCCGGCCGCCGCGCCGCGCGGGCTCTGCGTCATCGCCCTGCGTCCCGCCGCCGGGACGGACGGCCGCCACGTGACGAGAGGAGACCAATCGCGGGGGGCAGATGGTGGCGCGCTCCCGGCAGAGCCCCACCCCCTCCCTGCTGAGCCGAGGCGGCGCGCGCGGGGCCATTCCCGCCGGAGAGGCGCGCGGAGCGGGGGCGTTCCGCAATAACGTCACACGTCACGTGTCCTCCCGGTACACACCGTGGTACTTTAATGAGCGTCCCGTACAGCGCGCGCCGCCGCCGGGGCCGCGCATTGCGCCCTCCCGAGGCCCGGGTCGACCCCAGCCCAGCCGCGCCGCCGCCCCTCACAGGTCCGCCCGGGCGCCGGCAGCCCGCGGCGCGTACTTGGGCATCAGTTCGTGGATCCGGCGGATGAAGTCGGATTTCTCGGCGCAGCCCTTGCACGCTTCGCCCCAGTCGTCCAGGATCCGCCGCAGCTCCTTGACGCGCAGCTTGCGCAGGTCGGCGGTGCTCAGGTCGATCTGCTTGTCTGCGGGGAGAGCAGAGCGGCGCTCAGCGGGGGGGATACGGGCCACCTCCGCCCCGGGGAGGGGGCCACCCTCCGCCCCCGGGGGGCCGGTGCGTTCGTATGCGGAGAGACGGCGAGGATGAGCCCGGCAGTGAGGGGTCCGACGGCTGCTGGTGCTGCAGAACGCCTTGCAGGAGGCGAGGGAGCCAAAATGCAAGAGAGGGAGAAAGGCGCCAGGCTCCCGGGGGTGTAGGTTAGGCTTTTAGACAGCTTTTTAACGCTAAAAGTCGTTGTTAGAAGGCTGAAAGGTTGGTTGCAGCTTAGATTGTAGGAATTCCACAACAGCCCTGAAAGCCCCTTTATTATATGAGCAGCAATACTTAATTCTCTGGTCCACTGGATAAATAAAAGGCATCAGAGTGATTTCAGAGGGAAGATAGCACGTGACAACACCACAAAGCTTTTTAGGAAGCAACAGGACATTAGTACGAGAAACGAGAAGTAGAGACCCAGAAGGGCAGAGACAGAGGGAAGCAGACTGAAGGAGGCATTTCCAAGACTGTTCTTCATCTTCTCAGGATGAATATGCCATCTAGGAATGCGGGAGTTCAAGGAAGGTGGTAAGAAACAGCATGCTGAATGCTTGGAGCAAGAGAGAAGTGTTGGTCAACTGGCAAACTGAAGAGCAACAAGGACTACAGAGCTCAGCTAAAGGCTTGAACCCTGTGTGCTGGAGACATCACTCCAGGGTGTAGGACACATTTGGCTGCTCCCAGGACAAGCCCCACTGCACACTTTCCTAAATACAGTATGCCAGATAGTGATATGGGCATGGTGATACTGATATGCCTGGGATTGACTTACTCTAAGGCAGATCAGTAGCTCTGCAGGAACTTGGAAGGCTTACTAGCTGACAATCTTACCTGAGAATCTCCATAGAACTCTCTAGGATGTTCATGGACCGCAGCCCAGGTTGTGCAAACTAATTAGGCTGGTGATCTTGCTACAGACCTTGGGACTGAGTGGTTTTAGGGCACTGGTTTAACCCAAATGATCTATACCCCAGGAGTGCATGAGTATTTCCCCTTACGCTGGCCACTCACCGTATTTTAGTTCACAGATCTGACTGTCTTTCTTCTTTAGTTTCTCACAGATCTTTTCCACAGGGATGTGATGACTCATGGGCTTTGATACCTCATTAATGATTTTGGTAGCTGCATCACTTGTGGCCCCAATGTAATAGCACTAGAGGGAAGAAAAGAATACTGTGGTGATACATGGAAATAATGCTTCCAGAAGAGAGTTTTCCAACCATCATCTCTTCTGGATTGATTTTGCAGCTGAGTGTTTACTGTTACTGAACCTTTCCAAGTGACAGCTACAGGGGGCTGAGCTGTCTATCACACTGCTTTTAAAACTGTTGATGCTAGTTGTCTTGTTTCTCAGCTTTGAAAAATGAGTTGATTTAAGGATAAAGTCTTCTTCACTCAAGGAGAGAGACTTTCAGAAGTGTTCCCCCTCTGCATCTCTCATAGTACCCCTGTATGGCTCTCTGTTAAGAGAGTTGAGGGCCTTTTCCTTTGAGGATTTCCTTCTGGTTTTAGTTAGGGCAATTTAGTATTCCTTTGTTTAGTTTTCAGCTTAACAGCCAAAGGGCATAAACACAGTAACAGCTTATATAGCACCCCAAATACAGCTTAAGGGACAAGGAAGTCCTATAGCAAATAAAAGCTTTGTAATCCCCAGGGCTTCAGTAACAGGGAGAAACAAGATCAGCCAGTAAGATGTCTGTAGACAGATTCTTTGAGTTTTGGTTTTTTGTTTGGGGGCTTTTTTTAGGAGGTGAAGAGCTTGAACTCTTGAAGTACTCTTATAAAAAACAGAGGCCAGTTGTGGCCACGGAGCTAGGAAGACCAGCCCCTGGGAAGCCGTATCATGCAAACATGGAAGCAGTAGTTTCCCCATTTGCCAAGTGTTCTACAACTTGGTCCCTCCAGAAGCAAGTATCATTGACTTCTGCTACTTACCAGGCGGTTCTCTTTGCCTTTTGCTTCTTTGCAGGATTTCAAGAGCTCCTTTTCAATACTGGCAGGTGTGAATTCAACATCATTGTCCTTTAGACTCTGGTAGAACCTTCCCAGGAATGTGACACACACTGGAAGGGAAAATGGATGGAGTTATCTGCCACTGCAGTAATCTTGTGGCAGCTTTTAGAGGACACTTGTAGGTAAAGAGAATAAGGGGTTTGGAGAACAGAACTTCCAGAGCTGCATTAGCAGTTAATGACTTCACACATATTTCAGTCAGTCTTCCAGCAGCACACACGTGGCTCAACAACATGCCCTGGTGGTTTTGCTGGGTTTTTGACAGTCTGAGAAACCAGACCCAAGGAAGCATCCAGTGGCTTCTGCACACTGTCCTGAGTGAGCAGCAGGGTTCAGCTGAGAGGTACAACACAAAACGCTGCGCCTGCAAAGAAACGTACGCTTAATTTTCTGCCTTATCCTTGCTGCTTTGGGAAGCAACTTGTCAGACCACAAACTCCAAAACTAGTTTGGACTGAAACCCAGCTCTACACAATCCTGTTACTGACTCCACAGGTGCTGGTTTTAGTCATACAGCTGCCAGTGATTAGCAGGTTGGTTCAGTTCACAGGTGTATTATTTCCAAGAGGAAAGTATGTGATCACATACTATGTCCACTTGATGTGTTTCTCCTCTCTTCATTATTCCCACAAGCTTCAGAAGCAGGTTCAGATTCGAAAGAGGGAAGAGTCTTAAAGATAACAAAACTCCCACAAGTGTACCAGTAGTTGTGAGGCCAGATCCAAGTCCCTGCTGGTGGGAAGGGTATGTACTACTTAAGTCACTGTGCTTTCCCTTTGGCAGCAGTCGCTCCACATACTCTCCATCCTGGGCTCAGCATGCCTGTCTGTGGCTGGGAAGAGGACACACAGGTCCAGCTATTGCAGCATGCAAGGACTGTGCCACAGGGTGACTAAGGCAGGCACTGCAAGAGTCAGATTCCCTTCATGCTGCTGCTCACACAACTCGCTTGTGAACGCTGGCATTGCCTGGACCAAGAGCTCTGCAGCCCCACCAGTTCCTGCAGCAGGACCTGTGGATTCTCCCCACTTCCAGGTGAGAGACAAGTGCCTGCCTCTAGAGGAATGGCACAAATTATGTATTTTATGGTATTTTTCACCCCAGCAGAAGGCATTGGCAAATATTGCCATCATTAGCAACCTGTTTCAAGTCTGACACAAGCTGTAGCACAGGAGATGGGCAAATACAGAAAATGTAGCATGACCATCATGGAACCAACTAGAAATTTACTCTCAGTGTTTCAAAACTAGAATTATAAGATGGGCCATTTAGGACCACCCTTTACCTCACACCAGTCTGTTCCCAGTCACAGGCACACACTCATGTCCACTGTGTAGTGTTTGGAAGTGAAAACCTTTAGAAAGAATAAAGGTGCTGCAGGCATAAGTGACTTCAGTACCAGTGAGTACAGCATAGCAGGAACAAGTTTCCAGCCTAGTGCTGAGACAGCAGCTGAAAGTTTTGATTTACTTTGTTCTCTCCCCATCCTGCTGTCTTATTGTTTTCCTATGAAGAGGAGGAAGGAGTGAGCATTAGTACCACAAACTTCCAACCAGTTGCTGTAGCTGCACCTCAAGTTTTTGTTGTTTCACCCGAGGAATCTGTTCTGTCCCACTATGCAAGAGCAGTTTCATTTGCTGTGCAGTTCCACAGCTTCCACCCCAGAGTCTCTGGCATTTCAGTGGTGTGTAAAGCACCTAGTTTGATTTAGATCAGGCGAACACTGCTTTTGGCTTTGCACGTTAAAGAGGGGACACCCAATACTTCAGCGGTCGTGGACAAACCCGAGGTAAATGTAATACTGTGAGGAGTAAGGCTTGAGTCCAGGTGAGTGCGCTCGCTTCCTCCTGCTCCGATGCTCCGGCTCGGGAGGAGAGCGCTGGCCCGCTCACACACATCCAGCTGTGAGAAGAGACGACCCGGTCTCCCGGGTTTTTCTTTCCCATGGGAGTTCTGCGATACCGCTAACCCGGTGGAGAGGAGATTTGGCAACTCCTCAGCAGGGCTGCAGCATCTCCGGAAGGGCGGTCCCGGTCCCGGCCCCAGCCCCGGGGGAGAGGGTACCGCCGCCCACCCCGCCCCGCGCCCCCGGGGCTGGTGCTGCTGCCCCGCGGGGCCGCCAGCTATCCGAACCACTCAGCCGCCGCCAGGACACTGCTGCTTCCCAGCAGTGCTCCCGGCCCGGCGGCACTTGAGCAGACTTCGAAGACTTTTCTTGCTCTGGGTGGAACCGCTCCGGCCGGCCCGGCTCCAGCCGAGGCGGCGCACGGGTGTCATTGCCCTCTGTCGACGGGGTACGGGGCGTGGGGGTGCGACCGGAGCCCAGCCCCGAGGCCCACCCCGGTGCTGCTCCGCGTCCCAGCCCCTCACACGAACGGACGGGCTGGGCTGCGGAAGGCGGCGGTAAGGAGCGGCCTCACCACGCTCGCCGGGCCCGGGGCCCGCCCCCCCTCCGGCCCGGCCCCACTCACCCTCGCACTCCCCGTCGCGCAGGGCCCGGCTGCCGGCCGGCAGCAGGAGCAGGGCCAGCGCCGCCCAGAGCCCGTGGGCCGCCCGCATCCCGCTTCGCTCGGCAGCCCGCGCTTACTGCGCCCGCCGCACCGGCACCGGCACCGCCACCCCCGCGCCGGCTGCCCCCGTGTCACTGCCGCCCTATTGGTTCGCTCCCCTCCCGGCTTCCACGCTGCCCCCTCCCATTGGCCGCGTTGCGGCCTCCGCGGCAGAGCTGGCGGCCGC
Source organism: Melanerpes formicivorus (assembly GCF_026170545.1). Taxonomy (NCBI): domain Eukaryota; kingdom Metazoa; phylum Chordata; class Aves; order Piciformes; family Picidae; genus Melanerpes; species Melanerpes formicivorus. Next base: position 2,382,481 of record NW_027142390.1, read on the forward strand.
TGATTGGCAGAGGCGGCGGAACTTCGGCGCGTGGCGAGTTTCCCCACCTCCCTAGGCCGCCATTTTTGTTGAGGGAAAAAGTCCTCGTGCGTATCGTCGCGATTGCCGGCGGGCGCCATTTTGTAAACGGGCAGATTCTCACACCTGTGGCGGAGCTGTGTGGGGCGGCGCGGCGGGGAGGGATTGGTCTTTGTTGCGGTCATATTGACCCTGAGGCGGGGCCGAGCGGCAACCCGCAGGTTGCTGCTGCCCAGGGTGGGCCTCGGGAGCAAGCGGGACGCATGGAGTGTCCTTTATGTCTGCTGGCGATGTCAGGGGCCCTGTTCGGACAGGTGAGGCTGAGGGGACTGCCTAGGGTTGGCTGCCAGACGCCCCGGGGCAGCACGGCCTTTGGTGCTGTTGGGAGCTTGCCGGGATTCTGTTTTCCTGGGTTTTCGTGTGGGCTTAGAGCGTGTGTGGGGTGAGGGCGAGGGAGGAAGCTCGGCTGGGCAGAGGAGGAGCCGTCCCCTTGGGCGGCCATTGAGAGGGCTCTGCCTCCTGAGGGGAGCTGGAGGCGGCTGGGGCAGGGACAGCCTCCCCTCAGCCTTGCCCTCACTACCGCTCAATCCCTGTGCGGGCGGCTGGGCGGTATGCCTGAAGAGCCTCTGAGTTACGAGGGCCGAGTTCTTTGAGGCTCAGGGACGACTGAAGGCTGAGCCGTTGAAATAACGCCTGTGCATCCCCCCGCCCGGGCTCTTGGGTGGTCGCTTTTGCAGAGTCAGCGAAACTACTACAGATTTTGATTTTCGTTGTAATTCCTGCTTACTCTTCTGGTCACCTATAACCTTCTGTTCCCAAAGCCCTCACAGGCTGTGCTGGGAGCTACCTTGAATGATCACCGACCTTGTGAACTTATCACTTAAGAACCGTAGAATGGAAATAGTTGGAACAGACCTCTAAGGTCATCAGGTCCAAAAATCCCTTTGAAGTGTTAGGCTGCTTGAGAGTGCCTTGTCTTGTGGGGCTGTATGTTTAACTGTGTGTGTCCTGGGACATCAGTGCAGTAAAACAACATAGAAGCAAAGTCATGTAGCTCTCTGCTACAGCACAGCTTAGCTTGGTGGCTTCTCTTGGTACGGGAAGTCTTCATGAGGCAGCCTAGTTGTGCCTGCCCCAAGCAAAGCCGTGGTAGCAGCTGGGAGGAATTTTGTAGTGATTAAATCTGAATCTTCTTGCAGGTCATCAGCTGCAAATCATATGCCTGATGATGTGAGACAGGCAGGATGGGGAGAAGGGGCAGCCTTGTTCAAGCACAGTGGTAGCAGGTGAGTAGTAACTAGGATGCTGGCTTGGTGTGAATACAACACCTGTTGGTCAGATAGAGGAGGTGGCTTTTCACCTTTCTAGATCTTGTTATCTCTCAAAGTGTGTTTATTAAGATTGAAAATGATATTTTTGTTTTGTTTAAAAACAAGTCAGTCTATAATGGTTCCCAAAATTACTCCATATCAATATACTCTAGGAGGACTATTGACTTTTCTGAATTTGTGCTGATTGCTCACTAAAGTCTCTTAGTTGTGTAGAAAAAGAGTTAAACTGCCCTTATTTCTTACCAGGGCAGTGGCCAAAAGAGCTGCAAGAAGAGGTGGCTTGCTGATTAGCTGGGACTAGGAATTCAGAATTAGGAGAATTTAGGAGCTTTACAATAGAGAGGGCATTTACCTGTCAAGGGAGTTCAGTTATGAAACAGATCTTCAAATAAAGTAGGGGCTTTGTCAATTTTGACAGCACAGACTGTGACAGGACAGGGGTGGTTTTACTTGCTTTTGGACTGGGCTTTCAATATGGGATCCTCAGATGGCTCTAAGGAAGAACAAAGATTCATTTTTATATTTTCCCTTTTGTTTTATTTATGGCTAGAAAGGAAGGCAGCTAGAAAGGATTGCCTTCACTTCTGCTGCTTTTTTGACCCATGGTGAGGTTTCTGGGGTTCTCTTCATTCGCTGTCTCTGGAGCATTAGAGATTTGAAATCTGAATGTCTGAAATCTGGGTGATGGGCAGCTTGTGTTGATCCTGAGTGGCATTGGGACATTCTGTTACCAGTCTAAGTTAGATATAGAAAAAGGCAAGAACCTGTAAATAAAAAGGTTTCTTAATTTATCACTCTCAACAACTACCTGAAGGGAGGTTATAGACAGGCAGATGATGGTCTCTACTCCCAGGCAACCAGCACCAGAACAAGAGGACACAGTCTCAGGCTGCGCCAGGGGAGGTTTAGGTTGGATGTTAGGAAGAAGTTCTATACAGAGAGAGTAATTGCCCATTGGAATGGGCTGCCTGGGGAGGTGGTGGAGTCACCATCACTGGAGGTGTTCAGGAGGAGACTTGATGGGGTGCTTGGTGCCATGGCTTGGTTGTTTAGGTGGGTTGGATTGGTTGATGGGTTGGATGCCATGATCTTGAAGGTCTCTTCCAACCTGGTTTGGTTTATTCTAAGTTTATTCTAAATGTAGTCCTTGAGTTCCATATGTATATAGGCAGTAAGCAGAAGGCAGGCTGAGCCTCAGACACCTTTGTGCACAGGGTACTTTGAGTTGCCTCAGGATGCCACAGGTTCCTAGTGGCTATCTTCCCAATGGGGTTGGGCTGAGGAGATAGTTCTGGATACAAAAGTTGTTTGTTTGTACTGTTTAAACTCTCTTTAACAGTGAAACATGAGCTCCTTAACAACTAATGTTGGAGTTAGAACTCTATCTGCAGGAGAAAGTTTATCAGTAACTTGCTTCTTTGGAATAAAGAGGAATCTGACAGAGGGATGCAGTCTTCTTGTATGTGAGAACTTAAGGACAAAATGTGGGAGGAGTTTACATTATTACTAGGAAGATGCAAAGGGTGTAGGAGCTAGCAATGAGGGTTTCTATTCCTGTCATAAGTTGTTCAGTTAGACTGATGTGATAGACATGTAAGCTGTCTGTGGAGGAGGTCTAGGGAACAAATCTTATGAGAAACAGCTGAGAGAACTAGGGCTGTTGAGCCTGGAGAAAATGAGGTTTGTGGGGAGATCTTGTTGCTCACTACAGCTACCTGATACTTGGTCTGTTCAACCAAGTAACAAATGACAGAACCAGAAGAAATGGCTTTATGTTGAGCCAAGGGAAATTTAGACTGAATTTTAGGAAGAATTTCCTTGGTGAAAGGGTTAGCAGGCATGGGAACAACTTGCCCAGGACAATGGTGGAGTCCCCGTCCGTGGAGGTGTTTTAAGAGTTGAGTAGATGTAGTGCTTAGAGATATGGTTTAGTCAAGGACTTGTCAGTGTTAGGCTGATGAATGGAAACAGTGATCTTAAAGGTCTTTTCCAATCTGGGCAATTTTGTGATTCTGAGGTTGCTAAATGATACATCCATTACAGTTGCTGTACCCTACAGGGTACTGTGAGGGAAAGAGGTGGTTGTGTTTGTTCCTCATGCTCCTGGAAGTGTTTGGCTGCGGGTTTAGAATTAGAATAAACCAGGTTGGAAGAGACCTTCGAGATCACCACCTCCAACCTATCATCCAACACCATCTAATCAACTAACCCATGGCACCAAGCACCCTAGCAAGTCTCCTCCTGAACACCTCCAGGAATAGAATAGAACAGAATAGACCAGGTTGGAAGAGACCTTCAAGATCATCATGTCCAACCTATCAACTAATCCAGCCCACCTAAACAACTAAACCATGGCACCAAACACCCTATCAAGTCTCCTCCTGCACACCTCCAATGATGGTGACTCCACCACCTCCCTGGGCAGCCCGTTCCAATGGCCAATCACTCTCTCTGTGTAGAATTTCTTCCTAATCTCCAGCCTAAACCTCCCCTGGTGCAGCCTGAGACTGTGTCCTCTTGTTCTGGTGCTGGTGCCTGGGAGAAGAGACCAGCCCCAGCCTGTTTACAGCCTCCCTTCAGGGAGTTGTTGTATTAGCTAATACTAAAGAAGTGAGACACTGGGGATTAGGAGAGATACTGTGCCAGTGAATAACCACAGCTTTAGAGCTGAAGCATGTGGCTGAGTCATGAGTGCACCTCTGGTGACTTCTGGTCAGCTTTTTGCAAGCTTCAGGAACTAGTTGTGATGATACCACAGAACACTGTGATTATGGATAGGTAACCTGCTAGGAATTCAGTGTTGCATGTGATTGCATAGAATATAGAGCACAAGCACACTCTTCTCCAGGTTTTCCAGTGGAGGCTAGGCAGGCAATTGTATCTGAGAAAGGTGAGTGATCTTAAAAGTACCTAACTAGAACACTCCTTTTTCAATTTTGCATGTGGAAAAGGGTGATCAGAGAGAGAGGGAGCTATTGGAGAGCAGCAGAAATTGGATCCAGCATTTAAACAGTTTGCTTGTTTTTCCCAAAGCTGGGACTGAGGGTGTTTCTAACCAGGCAATTTCTGTAGCTGAAAATGTTCCCCATGGGGCAAAGGAAAAAAACCAAAAGGTGAAGCAGGTAGCTAATAGTACAAAGGGGAGATGTGAGCAGGGTAGGGGTAACAGGGGAGTTCAGGTATGATCAGCTCTTACATAGTGGTCTGATCAAGTCAGATTCATAGAATGGTTTGGGCTGGAAGGGTTGATGTAGTTCCAACCTCTGTGCCATCGTGAAGGACACCTTCCACTAGACCAGGTTGCTCAAAGCCCCATCCCACCTGACTTTGAACACTTGCAGGAAACAGAATCACTCACAGAATCACCAAGGTTGGAAGAGACCTCAAAGATCATCAAATCCAAGTCACCACAGACCTCATGACTAAACCATGGCACCAAGTGCCACATCCAGTCCTCTCTTGAACACCTCCAGGGATGGTGACTCCACCACCTCCCTGAGCAGGACATTCCAATGGTGAATGACTCTCTCAGTGAAGAACTTCCTCCTCACCATGAGCCTAAACCTCCCCTGGCACAGCTTGAGACTGTGTCCTCTTGGTCTCTTCTCCCAAGCAACCAGCACCAGAACAACTCCCTCCTGGCTACAACCACCCTTCAGGTAGTTGTAGACAGCAATAAGGTCTCCCCCAAGCCTCCTCTTCTCCAGGCATCTACAGCTTCTCTGGGTGACCTGTGCCAGTGCCTCACCACCCTTGCAATAAAAATTTTTAACTTAAATCTGATCTAATTCTCCCTCTCTTTCAGTTGGAAACCCATCACCCCTCATTAGGGGTGTAGTGATAGGACAGTTTCTCCCCCAGCCCAGTCTTTCTTACATGCCCCCTTTTAGGTCTGGAAGGCTGCTGTAAGGGCCCAGGCTGCTCCAGGCCAAACAATCAATCACTACAGGCTAGCAGGGCACTGGTGGCATGTTTAGAGCAAGCAGGAGAGTTCCTTTAGGTGAATCTGCAGGGATTAGCATTGTTGGAGGTTTTAAGTTATGTCAGTGGCAGAAGTGGTACATCCAAGGTGAGACTGCTGTATGGGCACTGTGGGCTCAGAATGCACGTCTGGATGAAAGGGGCTCAGCTCTGGTGTTTGCAAGGACGATGATCTGTTCTGTCAGGGTGGAGGTGAAACCAGGTTAGTTTGGTGGAAAGATGTCACGCAGTACTGTCCTCAGTATGCCACACAGTACCACTGTGAGTAAATGCCAAATAGAAGCTGATGTGTAATAGAACAACAATGCCACATTTGGTTTTAACTTATGTGGAATTAATTGTGAAGCCTGTGGAAAGGGAGCAGCAGTACATGAACCATCTCTTAATTGCAAAGAGAAGACCCCGAAGCTCAGTGTGGTGGTTTAGGCTGGGTGCTGGCCTGGATGCCACTGCACAGACCACACCTGGGAGGTCCCACAAGGGTCCAGCCCACTGGGTGGTCACAGCAAACCAGGTATTTCCCCCACAATTCTCTGCTCCCCTATAAAACATCCACACAGGGTCCCTACTTCCTCTTTTGTGTCCCCCCCCCCCTGCTGCTGCCTAGGTAAAATGGTGTGAGCTGCCTCCCTTGGGCCTGCCCAGGCCCAAGGCTGGGTTGGGGGGAAGAAAGAGCCGGGGTGGGGGGGTGGGTGTACCCCCAGGTGGGGATGGGCCATTCTTGGGTATGTTGGACTCTCTGATCTTTGAGGTCTCTTCCAACCTTAGTGATACTATGCTGTTTGGAATCTGTCATGGTGCTTGTGGTTCTCTGTAAAACTCTCATTGTTGGGTTTATTTGTTTGTTTTTCCATTTGAACTTCCCACCAGTTTTTGCAATCTGTTTGTCTGAGTCATTATTTTTGCCCGTGGTGGGAGAATTGGTCTCTTAAACCACGACACTCCGACCTCTGGGCAGTGGGCTGTGGAGAGAGTGTGTGTGTGTGTGTGTGTGTATGTCCTGCTGAAGAGTCTGTATCCCTCTGCCCATCATTTGTTAAGTGCAGTCTACAAATACAGGCCTGTTTTCATATGGAGGTATGGAGGGCTGAACCTTTACCACCTTGGTTATAGTTCTTTCTGGAGGTTTAATTTCTCTGCTCAGCTTTGTAATGAAATTCAGACTGAGTCACACAGCACTGTTGAAACTTTAATCTTATTTAGAGCAGAGGTATTTGGATGTCAACCTGATGAGTGTCAGCTTAAATAAAGTACTGGACCTGCACTGAAAAAATTTGTTCTGTTGGTTTTAACAGAAACTGGATTAAAAAAACCAAACTCATTTAAAGCTGAGGACTCAACACATCTTTTCATAGAGTCATAGCATGCCAGGTGGTGGAAGGGACCTCCAGAGATTTAGTCCAAGCCTGCCCTGTAAAGCAGGACCACTTAAGGCAGGTCATACAGGGATGCATCCTGGTGGGTTTTCAAGATATTTAGAGGAGGCTCTACACCCTCTCTGGGCAGCCTGTTGCAGTGCTCTGTCACCCTCACAGTAAAAATGTTTTTCCTTGTGTTGAGATGGAATTTCCCATGGTTGAGTTTAGGTCTATTGACCCTAGTAAAGCATGCCAAATGCAGTTTTTATTTACACATTTTTCAGGTGCCAGGAGAACACTTTAGCTAAGCCACAGTTCAGATGCTCTTTGAAATACCCTGTTCAGTTTCTCTTTTCTCGGTATGTAGTATGTAGGTAATGAAAACGGTGGTTTGGTGGTACATTGGTGCTACAGCCCCTGGCCAGCTTGTTACATGCACTACAGTTCACTGCTAAGTGGCTTCTGGGACAAGTTGCTTACGTGGTTTTTGCTGATTTGTTATGACAGGCTCGGACACCCTTTCTGTCTCCTGTACCTTGGCCTCATTTATTACCACTCATTGGATGTTACTTGCATGTAGAAGTCAGTGTAGCTCAATTTCAAAGTCCTGTGTTGCTACATGTCTCAATTACTCATATTTCCTACCCATTCTGCTACAAATATTGGTATTTAAATACTTAACATTGAGAAGCAGCTGCTGAGCTGTCTTGCCGTTGCCATAACAAAAGTGAAGTGTCTCTCATCTACTAACAGTGAGATCTCTGTTGGAGAACTGGTCACTGATGTTTCCAGGTATTGCCTCAAAACTGTGTCTCAGGCTGTTGCATGTCATGCCAACCTGCCTGGCTGACCTGGTGGCTGTGCCTGATGCTGGCTTTAAGTTGATAGTAAATAAACCAGTGTGCTGTCAGCTAAGAGAACGATGTAGAAGCTCTTCCCTCAGGACAAGGTCCTTGTCGTTGCCCTCCATTTTTCTCATTCACATGCAAGTGGGAATTGAGGGCTGCTCCCAAGTATCTTGTGAAAAGGCTTGGACCAGGCTGGAGGACAGCAATGACCATAGAGCTGCACTGTTTTAATATCAGGTATTAATCTTTAATTCCACATCACAGCAGTCGAGTGAATGGGTCAGGGAAAGGAACCCCAAACAAACAGCAGATATTTACATCTAAAATTCACACCACTTATTTGTTGGTTCTGGAAACATGCTATCACAATATATACAATGAAGTACCTTTAGGACACTTGTACAAATTTTCTTCCTTTTAAATTTGATTTCCATTATAGATAAGATAGCTGTTTTCATTTTATTTTAAACATGAATACACAAAAGAGAAGTGGTTAGAGGTTTTTGCCTTTTTTTTTTTAAATAAGCACAGAATGCCAGAGGTTAAAAACACATTTACAGGGCAGAATACCAGTCAGACATCACAATCTATACATTTTTTGCTCAATTTCCTGTACAAATACACAGCATTCAAATGGGGGTATTTACAAAGAAGCATGATCAGAGGAAATTTTAAATATCACATAATTTGTTTCCCAAAGGCTCTTGCTCTCTCCAGCCTCCCCAGTTTTGGCTGATTCTCCCACAGAAGGGATATGCAATATCCCTTACCTGAAAAAGGGGTAAGGTAGGCTAAAAATCCAGCAGAGGAGAAGACGGGAAGGAATCTTAGTTTTGCAGACAGTAATAAAACCAATCCAATCATTTAAAACAAAAATTGTAGGATTGAGATAAATAGTTTTAATTGCTTTTCTTCTACCACTGTAGCTCCTTCTCAGTTTTGTTTCAATGGGGCCAGCAGGTGCACTGACAATGGAGAGACTTGTAGCAGAATCCCACTGATTTTCTCAGGAATGCACATGCTCTTTTGTTACACAAAGAAAACCCAATGAAGGCAAGTACATGTTAAGTCTGAATTAGAGTTAAGTATAGACTGACAAGGTCCTGTTCAAAACCTCCTGTTGCTGTGGTTTATACAAGGAATCTTCAAATCCTACTGGGCAGGTGCAACAACTGCTGTTGCTTCCACCTGCTCCATGACTGATCTTGATGTTGGAGCTGTACTTGCTATAAGACACCTCACCTACAGAGAAGAATTAGTTCCAGCATTCACAAAGTCTTAATCATAGTCTTTCTGTCTTCTGCCCTCTTTAAGGCAAGCACTGAAAAGGGAGACAGAATACTTGGTAGATACCAGAACAGTAACAGAAATTAAATTCCAGAAAGGCTTTGGTAAATTTACTCTGCCATTCTCTGTGTGGACCTGCCATGAACTGGGTATTCGTATCCATCATCTGATCAATCTTCACACCCATACCAATACAGAGTATTGGTGTTGCCAGGCTCCCAAAATGGGCTCACTGCTGTTGTACAGTGTCTCAGACATTGTGCATTGTACTAGAGTAGGATGATACCTTTTCAGAGACTGAGCAGAACTCTAGTGGGCAGGCTTTACAGCTGACAGGGACTTAACCCCATGTTAGTTGCATTCTTGGTTTTGCAAAGTTTTACTTGTAAGACCTGCTGTTTCTTTACACTAAGGAAGCTAAGTCATTTACTACTTTTAATCTTCTGTCCAGAATAAAACCAAAAGAGGGGGCAGGGGTGATGGAACTGAGTACTTTGTTCTCTTAAAAGCTTCACTTGAGGAGTCTCAAGTCAGAATGGAGAATAGCACATGTGAAAATATTTCACTCACTTCTGAGGAATTACCTTGACTTACCTTTACCAAAATCATCATTTTGAGTTGAGTTTTCATACTTGTGTTCTATAGCAGAGATCCATCTTGGTTCATTGACATTTAGGACTGTCCTAGCATTGGATAACTTTCCTTCCTGCTAGAGATGAAGCATGAAACCCTATAGGCCAGGTTTTATTATCAATGTCTTAACTGTGAAAGATATAATGATTACAAGCAGCCTGTGTTAGTAACAAAGTAGAGGAAGCAAGAGAGACTTTGTTCCAGCCAAATAGGCCATTTAAGAAACAAATTCATAAACTAGTTTTGCATGGGCTAGAGCTTGAGAAAGAAACAAAACAAATCCTCTTAAAATCCCCTTCATACAATCACTGAGTCCAGAATTTGTACAGACAGACCATCTTTAGGATAGTTCAGAAGCAATGTACTCTGCCCAGTCTCTGTATTTAGAGGTAGTGCTAAAGGTGACCTGTAAAAATTAGGATGTCCTTTTTTGCTTCTTTATGCTGTTTGTAGCATGATAAACTGTGTGGTTAGGGCAAGAATTCACTATGAAAGGTGAGTGCTAGTTCTGTTTCTGTCACTAATTTATATGGAGGTAAGTCTCACTTGAATGTGCTTCACATTTTCCAGTGGTAAGGGGGGGGGGGGGGGGGGGGGGGGGGCGCTGTTCCCATCCCCTGGAGTGTGCTTTGCAGTCTGCAGGCAGAGAGGGTTCTAAAGAAGGCTAAAATATGTATGGGCATGGCAGGGGGAAGGAACTTGTTTATCTAAAAATGGTAAATATTTGATACTTTCTTCATTGAAATTTGTTGCAAATTCTGAAGAGAGGAATAAAGGGTGGTTTAGTGTTATTTCCAAGGAACAGATCTTGTCTCTCTACTGGTAACCACAGGGTTTTTTTCCTAGTTTCTCATGTACTGAACTAAGCAAATACTGATTAAAAGGCTTGTCTTGTGTTCACAGACTTGTACTGTCTTCACCCCTGCACTGTTCTCTTTCTTCCCCCTCTCCCCACCATGTCCTTCAGCCTTCTCTGGAGACTGTCAATAAAAAAAGACCTGGGGGTGGGGACAAGACTGTATTGCTGTCTGAGGAGAAAAGTAATCAACCTTCCAAGAGAGAAGCAGCAGCTCTCTTAAAGCTTCTTTATACATTCTAAAGGAGCAAAAGAGGAAACAAACATTTCTTCTTTACAGGTTGCCTTTAAGATCCCTGACTCTAGGGTATACACTATAAACTGGGCATTTCTTGAATTGTGGTGTTTTCTGTCTGCTGTGAGAGATGGAGACTCCCCCTGCACACCAGCTGCAGTGAGTGTTTGGGAGGGACTGAGGACGTTGACAGGGAATGAATCTCAGCTCCTGGGGGATGGAAAGTGGTGAGAATTGTGATGTTCAGCCCTGAGGCAAGGATTCTTGGATATGATGCATTTAAGCCACCTTTTCTCTACTGGCTGGGTCGTCAACCAGCTATAGCACGAGAAACTCAATTTGGTTGTTGATGTGTTTGTTCTTTTAAACTGGAATAGAAATGCTGGTGTCAACAGCCTGCCCAAAGCTGGGCATGGGAAAGGCCTACGATTAGGTTGTAGCTCCAATGGCTACTAACCCCTCTCATCCTGTAGCACAGATGAATAGCATATGATTCCAATGAGAAAGCAGCTTGGTTTAGCCAGTGAAAGCAAAATCTAAGAAATCAAACAGTACATAAAAAACAAAGGAGGCAGAGTGTGTTGGAAATGATACCTTGGAAACCAGTGCATCAGCACTGGTTAGATTGCCTCAGCACCTATGAACCAATGCAGGGAGATCACTGCACAGATATGTACAATCCTGCTCTCAAAAGAGCCAATTTCTTCTTAGAATTGCCATCTTTCCACTGCCTGCAGCTCATCTGCCTTCCAGCCTGACAGTTCATAGAATCCCTGATTTCAGCAATGAGCTTTCACTTCTGTACAACAAAGAAATATGTCCCTAGTGCAAGTGCTTCTACTCGTGTGCGTCTCAGAACAGGGAGGAAAGCAGTTTCAAAACCAACTTGCCGCATTCCCCCTTCTTCCCTCTCCACTTAAAACTGCATTTTTCAGCTTCTGCAAGTCTCTGTGGCTTGTGTGCCATACGATCTGCTTAAGAAACTGCAGAAGGAATAAACTGTCCACTGCACAGAAAGTTAAAAAACATAACAGAAAGGAGTAAAAAGAAATTAAAAAGGAAAGCAGCAACCTCCCATGCTGGCCCAGTTGCTTTCGTGGGCTCCAGACATACACTTGCGGCAGTAGAAAATCGGTTTGCTGTTCTCCGAGTCCTCACCTCTCTCCTCTGCACTCGGACCTGGAATGACGACGCAAGCCGCTTACCGGGAGCCGTCCCTACTGCTCGCTGATGCCATGCTCCCATGCTACCCTGGCCTGCTCCTCCTTCCCGCCGCTCACTGGTTGGGACACTTTACGATGCAATGGGCGGTGTTTGTCGTCATCCTCAATGATCATCCCCTCCTCGTTCTCCATGTTTGGCAGCCGAGAGTGGTAAGGTTTGGGGGGTAGAGCAGGAGGGTCCATGGTGTCCTGAGGAATGACTCCAGATGGAGCAGAGTGGCTTCGGCATGGCTGGGATTTGAGTGACTCCAGGACATCAGGCTCAGAGAGACTGTACCTGACAGGGAGGTAGGGTGTCTCTAGATCTTCATCAGTGTTCCAGGCCTGGCTGGGGACAGAATCCATGGTGTCTGTGCGAGGAGGTGGTTCAGAAGAATGTCCAAAATTGCTCTCACTCAAGGAAGAGACACCACTGCTTGCACTGCCAGATAAAGTGGAGTTGCTTCCATCTAGACCAGACTGCGGACTGGTGGGTGAGGCAGGGATAGGATGAAGAGGGGACTGTTGGGAGAACAGCAAAACCAGGTTAAGACTGACAAAGAAAGCAACACTGCACCTGGTGTGCTGTTCCACATTTCAGCTTTTGACAGCAGTGTTAACAGAGGTGCAGTTCTGTGTGTGTTCAAAATGTCAGTGATCTTTGGTTTATATGTGCACTCCCTGACTTGGGTGGAAGTACCTCATGCAGACAGAACAAGTGCATTTAACACCACCAGACCTGCTAAAGAAGCAGTAGCTGAGGTGATACTCCCAAGTGCCTGGAGTCACAGCATATGATGTGGAGGAAAGTGGAAGGGCCTACCATGCATCTAAGTTACTCCTATGTAATTCAGCTGTGGAAGAGTTTATGAGCTTTCAGTGGATTTTCTCATGCAACTTTACTAGCATGTTAAAAATCAGTATTTCTGTATTCAGTAGCTGCTTGGTGAGAGAGGAGGAGGGGGATTCCTTCAAGAGCCTATTCTTCTCCATCCCTCACTGCTCTCCTGCCCCTTCCTTTTTACCTTGCGCAACGTTCGTGCAGGCAGTGCTGGAGGAGCATCACTGAGCTGGTGATGGTAGGCATCGAAGTGCAGTGAGTAGTGTCCTGGAATGAGACAAGGATCAGAAATGCAGCCTTGTGCTGCCTCACTGCAGCAAAAGAGCTGGGCTTTTAGACCCTGTAATGCCAGGTAGCAGCTTCAGATGGTGGTAACTCCAATCCAACCTTGGGCTGCTTCCTTTCTGATAGGTAACTGCGGAGTGCATCTGTCACACACAAAATGCTAAAGAGAAGTTAAGTGCAGTCATAGATTTCCACCCACCCCTGTTATCAAGGAGCTCATGGCAAGGCAGCAGGCTCATAACAAATATCTGAAGCTTCATTTAATAGCTTTATAACCTTAGATTACTGAAGGGCTTCAACCCTCACACACCTAATTCTAGTTCCAAAATACACATGGATCCATATAAGGACTGCAAAAAACTTGGAAGACTTTGGAAAAAATTATAAAGTACTAATTGACAGCGTTGTCCAGTGCTAACCTAGCAGACCAGGAAAGACTTTGGGGTTCTGTTCCTGATTGTTTTTTTCCCAGGGGGTGAAAAAAGGCTGAAGTCAGCTTTCAGGTGGTTGAGACTTATCTGTGCATGACTGCAGGCACAATGCAGCAGGCCTACTGGGTATTTCCTTACCATGGGGGAGGCTTCGGGGAGGCACTGGTGGGACCAAGATGCTCCCAACGTGGGCAGACAGGAATGGCAGCGCCTCTCTGGTTCCGCTGTCTAGGCTCCAGCTACTGGGTGCTGCTGGCACAGCTGAAGGATTGAAACAGATTTAACTTGGGTAACAGGGCAGGTGTGGGGCCAGACGGACTGGCTTTCTGGTGTGCTCTTCATCAGTGAAGGGACATTCTAGGGACCTGGTGAACGGTGGGGTTGAAGGCATAAAAAGACATCATCTAGTCTACAGTGTTAAGCTTAGAGGTTGCTTTGTTAAGGAAGCAAGAGTTAGGCAATCACAGTGTTAGTCTGCCCATTCCCCTCCATGACCCTTTTCTAGCAAACTGGAAGAGCAGCAGAGCTCTGTGAGGTTTGATTTTTGCAAAGCAGGGAGTAAGGCATCTGGATCTCAGTTGTGAGCTGTTCTGCTTGGCTACCGCCAAGTGACATGGTGACAGCAGAAGGGAATGTGTGGCACAGCCTCCATGAAACATAGGAAGGTCTCTTGCTGCACTGCAGTGGCTAAGTCAAGAGAGGAGGGAAATTACACCTCAGTCTGTTACAAAAGCAATCGTGACTGTGAAGCTACAGATTTGATCAAGGATTTTGATCAGAAAATATGTAAAGACGCAGTTTAGACTCCTTGTATTACTGAGTCAGCAGAAGAGATCAAGTCTCTCAATCAGGAAGTACAGAGGAAAGCTTTCCTCATGTGACAGATACTCAGTACAATCTTCCTAAAAATAAAAGCTGCTTCTTTCAAACATGAGTGTCTTTCAAGATCTTGAGAATTCTGCAACCTCCAGCATGACTAAAATGCACCTTCCTTCCATTTAATCACACTGCAAGACCTGATTTATTCTGAGAAGGTAGACATGTAACAGTTATTTAAATACAAATAAGCAATTTCTTCAGAGTGGCAAAGAAAAGGAAATCAAACTAATTCAGTGAGCCTACCAAAGAAAAGCAAGATAAAACCAGCTTTTTCCATCTTTAGTTTGGAAAATGGAAGCCTGGAGAAATAAATACGAAGTTTGACATCTGAAGAGGATTTCTCCTTAATTAAAATGCCTGCAGCCATTGCTGGTGCTTTTTCTTTTCTAATGTGACTTTGAAAGATTTCTTTGGGCTTTTTTTCCCCTCCTTCATTCACAGGCTGCCCAAGACCTAAAATTCCCTGAAGTAAGAGAGATCACAAAGTGACAGCTTTGTAAGATAGAGCAAAGCCCATAAAAATAGGAAAACAAATGTTTTGGAAGAGAGACCCTTAAAGTGAGAAAGGCAAATGAAGAAGACACTAGGAATCTTGGCAGAGAACTGGTTCAAACCAAGGGCTGCATCTGAACACACTTAATGTGGCTTCAGGTGCATTTTCTGAGCACTCCTGTGCACATGCCAGAGTGCTCTGATTTGCACTACTGCAGTGGGTGGCAAAAAGCTAAACCAGAGGGACAAGATGCAGAACAATGCCAGCCATGCTAGTCTTCTGTAGTATACCAGTATCAAGTGGAAAGGACAGAACAAAACTGAATCTTCCTTGGCCTGTAAAATGATTGCTGTGCATTACTGAGATGCAGTAGAAGAACGTGAAGAGAAGAGCTTGCTACCTCACTGCATAATCTGCTTATCTTTTCTCATTCATGGCCTTTTGAGTATTTAGGAGTACTGGAAATCATCCTAAGGTCAGCTGATTTTGCAGAGTGGCTGCTGCCTGTTAAACCCAGCATTTTATCCAAAATGCTTCAGGGAGCTCTGTCCTAGCCCATCTCTCTCCATTATAGCAGTGTTCAGTGGCTCTGTGACCAAGTTTAATTAGCAGGGAAGCTGCATTTGAGCCATTCTGCTCTGGGCGACTGATGTCACCCTGCTGTCAATGAGAATTACCGAGCTGAGCTTCTGACTGGGCAAGGAAGGGGGTGGGTAAATTCACAGGGCATGACTGTTAACAAAAACTACGGCAGATGGCATTCTGACTTAAAAGAACCATGAGGGTCTAAAGGCTGCAAAAAATGCCTCTTAATTTTTTATGCCACCAGCATGGCTGAGGAGCTGGGATTCCTGTCATATCATCCCCTGAGGACAATTACTGAACATCATCTGTGTCTTTTGTGACTTCCTTAGGCCCTTGGAAGGGCTTCTGTCTTTGATCCTCCTTCTCTTTTGTGTCATATACTACATGCTTGTGTAGCATTACCCACAAATACAAATTCAAGTATTCTTCCTAGACAGGTCATAAATATTTATCTACTTTCCCTGTCCAGTGTAAAGATTTCACCACCTCTGTTGTATGTTCAGTTCAAACTCAAATGGCAAAGATGGAGCTCTTGCTCCTTCATCCTCTAGTCTTAACTTTGTTGATGACAGTAATGAATGATGACAAGTCATCATTCAGCCATTTATTCAGAACTGTACCTTGGCTTTAGGTTTCAATCTGGACTGCTCTGGAAGGCTGTCACATTGGTAAAGTGGTGGACTCTGATTTATTAGAAAGTCTAAAATAAACTAGGGATGTTTTCCCCCAAAAGATACAGTTTAGTTCAGGCACAGTTACTGAAACAAAACCACTGATCAAAGTCATGGAGTGTAACATGTAGGTCAGACCAGAGAGCTGTGATGGTCTTTTCCTGGCCCTAAAAATCTTCCAAGATACTGTTGCTTGCTCAGGGCAGCCTCCCTGTCTCAGATTTTGACTCATAAATGTTACCCTCTTCTGCTTTTTCAGAATTCTGCCTTTCAGATAATTTTTGAGCCCATCACTTTGTCCATGGCACCCCTCTTGCAAGCTCCTCTTTTTCTGTTACACCAAACAAACTCCCTCTTCTTTCATGTTTCTTTCTGTAGTGGCTCTGCTTGTTTTTCTCAAGACAAAGAGTTTGAAAAAAACATACATTCACAATAAATATAAAACTAGCTGAGAGAGGGAGCACAAGAAATGTTAGTATTTTGAACAAGAAATACACATTCATACAAGTAGCAAACCTCCTCCTTTTAAAATACAGTCCAAATCTGGCACTCTTATTCCAGGTAACTTCTCATTTACTGCTTTGGAAGTTTTGCTTGATAAAGGCTGCAGGATTTGTTTCAAGAACAAAATGCTCAACTCAAAAAACTCTCTGAAATAAAGAGGTTTGTGCAGCTCTGCCCTTCTGTAAATGATCAGAAATGGCTATAGGTTGGCAGAAGGCCCAGTTAATTAAACTGTTAATTAAAAATATGTGAGAGAATGCACTCTGCAAGGAAATGTAGAAGCCCATTTGTTACTTGCTGCAGTGTGACCAGAGTGGTTCAGAAAGCATGCATGCTGACTAGCAGAAGGGGTACCTTTCTCAGCCACAGACAGGTTGGGATCACTGCAAGGTTTGCATGGTCCAATCATTTGCTGGATCAAGGCGCGCTGGAAATTTGGAGGCTAAAGGAGAAGCAAGTTAGCAGAGAGAAGTGGGGAAGAAAATTAAAAAAAGGAAGTTAGGAGGCAGGTGGTGCAGAATCTTGGAACTTTCTTTTAAGCATGGAAAGTTTTTAACTAAAAAATCCATAGGAACCTAAGCCTGTCTGTACATCAGCAAGTACTGCAATACCAGTGGATCCCCAGAGTGTGGCAGTGCTAAGGACCACAATTTATGCTGCTTGTGATCTCTGGAGTAGTTAGCTCAGTCAATCTCTAGCCTGGTCTTTTGCCCATTATCAGCAAAAGTGCATCACGTGTCCTAATGGACCTTCCCTTTTGTTTTTGATTCATTTGAAAGAGTTGAGTTTGTGTGCTCTGAGACAGTTCTCCGATGTGAACTGAAGTAAGCAGGCATGATCAGGAGAGTTCCTTCAAAAGTGCATGCAGGGCCAGATTAAAATGCTTACATGTAAGCACACTGAATTTTTTTAAGTTGTCCAGGGAAAGCAGCAGATACATGAACAGACTGGCTGGAGACTGTATCAGTGTATTATTTCAGCCTCTCATGGTTTTTGATAGCTCCGGAAATCACCACAAAAAGCGATTTAGAATCAGCTTTGAGGCCAGACTGCAGGGTGGCTGTGCTTCTAGAAAACCGAGTATGTAAAACCGTATGACTCATAGGATAAAGCTGGGAAGTGAGAAGAGTCCATTTTCACAGGGCTTATCTGCAGTTTTAAAGGTCATTACAAACTCTTATCACTTGGCCTCCAAAGGGGGTGATTAAGATGAAAAGTACTGTATTGCCTCTGAAATGATCCTAAGTACATGCTTTTTCTTCCCAAAACTAAAAAGGGAAGCTTTTATGTGATCAGTAGTCAAAATAAAGTCACAGCAGTAAAGGAAATTAGATGTGCTACCTGTCCATTTTCCATGATAGCTGCGGGATACATGGCGCTGCTGGGTCGGTCCCGATGGGCTGGCAGCAGCATCATCATCTCCCGAGAGTGGCGGTACTTATCTGGTAGAGAGGGAGAGCCTGTAAACAAGTGAGAGCAATCACCTACACGTGACAAACAACAGACATGTCTCTGCAGGCCCAGGCACCTAGGCCCCCTCTACCATTTGTTCAGATGGATGGTCTTACAGGACTTCAGAAACATGGTGCCGAGCCCACTAAGCAGCTAACCGTTGGTGGGGTGCACAGCACAAGGATGAGTAAGAACGGGCTGCTTGTACACAATTAAGGACATACCACAGAAGCTGTATAAGGTGTATGCATACCTAGTTGTATGTTGCAAAGTGCTTCCTGCTAAAGTGAGCATCTGTGTGGAATGGGCTGCAGCTGTGCTGTGCAGTATCTAATTCTCCTTTGCCCCTTAATGTGCTGTAGAGTTACAGAAATGCCATCAAATTGTGCATTTTAGGACTGCATGTGGAAGAAGGGGCTAAAAGCTTGAGATACTCCATTCAGTTACTTGAGTTACTTCCATTCAGGAAGCTAGGGGAAGCTGCTTCATTCCTCAGTTCTGATAGTCTGAGGTGTCACCATTTAGCTGGTGATACCTTGGTGAGCTTCCTCTTTGTTATAGCAAAACACACCCCAGAAATCAAGAGAATTTTCTATAGGAGTGGGTGGCACTTTGCTTATGATGCCACAGGGTAATGTACACCCCTATGGAGTGTTGGGATGCTGAGCCATTGTATGACAACAGGGTATTTACCAATGCTTAGAGTTTCATAGTAGGAACATGTCTGACTTCACTATTGGTTATGCTTTGTAGCTTGACTATCAGTTATCATTTAAGATATTGGGGCATTTAATGTAATCAGCTTCCTGGCAGGTGGAATTATGTGGGACTCATGTCCTTCAAGATGAGTGCAACATAGCAATATGTCTTCTGATATGCAACAGCTGACAAAGGATTTACCAGAAGAATGGTTCTCATTAGGGACTCTCTCAAGTCTGATACTACCCATACACAGATCCCTTGGGATGCACAATATTAGGCAGGAATTGATGTTCAGAAGCTGCTGGAGTGAGCTTGAATTTGCACTGATTATTTCGTTGCGTCACAAACACGCACTTAACAGATGGCAGCACACAGCGCATCGCAGAGCCATGCCGGCTTGTGGGGAATACATGCCCCCTCTGGCAGACTGTCCACAACCACACACAGGACCTGAGCAGCACTCCAATGTATGAGCAAAGGCATTGGTGCTGGTTAGTGCAGCTTTTACCCCAGCAAAAGCAAACATGCAGTTTTGGGGACTGATACTCAGCAGACAGTGGAAGGAACAATGTGTCCAGCAGAATGCAGGATAAGGTCCTACAACTGCAACAATTCCATCAGGGGTGGCAGATCCCAGATTAAGCTGCGCCCCCACCCCGACATTAGCAGCTGCAGAGTATCTGCATTCTAGTTCCGAATTCATTTACTCCCCAGACACAAAACAGAAACATAATTAGACAACATTATTTGCTCTTATACACAACATCAGCTTGGAAAACAGAGTGTTAACGCTTTATGCTGAGTCTCTTTTACTCACACATCACAGATAGTCCTGTTTCTGCAGGACAAGTGTAAGGATGCTGAACTTTTTGGTGTGCCTAGAACTACATCACAGCACAACCTACTCTGTAAATAGTTCCCTTTTTATGTTGTCATTTTGTTCTTTTATGTTTAAGATGCAAACTACCTCTGTGTGTCATCAGTTTAGATGGGATTATGGTTCCTACCCACCTTGCACTGCATGACCTGTAAAATCCCACAGATGTGCTAAATATGATGGCAGAGCCTTACTTACAAAACAGCTCTGCAGTTTGGTACCCTACAATTTGTACATAACTATGTAGCTATAAAAGTTCTAGCAGATTATGCCAAGAATCCTGTTTGCAAATGAGACTAAGGGGGAGGGACTATAACTGAAGCTTTTATTAACGATCAGGACAGAGAGAGAGCACAATCACTATGGCTCCTTGCAGGGACTGGCAAAAATTAAAGCCAAACCAAGTCTTTAGAAGCTTCTAGAGCAGCTATTGGCCATATAAAATGCTGCAGCTTGTGTCAGGATTTATTCCTTTTAGCTTGTAGCAAGGTGCAATTGATGTGTGCAGCACTGGTGCACATATTTGGGATGAGAAAGGAAAGCCTGTGCTGAAGCCAGAGGTGGTTTTTCTTTTTTGTTATGAAAATGTGTCAAGTATTGGTTTTAACAAATTAAACTGAAAATTACTGTAGTTAAACCCCAAATTCAGTGGCTCATTTTCATTACTGTTAGGAAAACAGTTTACTCCTGCACCACATTGTAACTTCTTTTTGCGCTTTCAGTGGGAAGTTTTCACCCTAAGCATATGCGTTCTTGCAAAGTGCCAAATAAGACATCAGGCCTCATTTTCTACACCTTAAAAAGGGAGCTATGTTGAGGAAGGAGCAGGGATGCCTTCAGAGAAGAGTTCATCAAGTTTCAAGTTGAAGTTGCTTTTAGAGTGCATTGCAGGAGTCCTACCAGTATTTTAAATGAAATTACTGAAAAAAATCTTAACCCAACTGCTGGCTTTTTCTAAGGCCTTCTAACCCTACAGTTTCTGCTTAACAAACATCAGCTCACATTGTCATTTAACTCCAGTAAGGCTGGAACAGTGCCTCATGAGTCACCTCAAATGAAGCCAAACCAAACTGAGTTCCTTACTGATCCTCCATACCACACCAGTTTTGCTTTCTTGATAGGGAGGAAACTACACAAGGGTCAAGCCAGGTGAAAGTGGAAAGACACATATTTGGTAATCTGAAAAATCAAGTAGCTACTAATGTCTATTGTTAGCACCCATTGGAAAACACTTACTGTATTCCCATTACAATTCTATTTAATACTTTGGCTCTAACTAGTCTATATCACAACCTGTATGAGGTGTACTGCCTTAGTCTGCTGCTCAGTGATACAATCAAATCAATCTGTCTTGATGACTATCCTTTAAAAGAGATTTTTGAATGAATGGCTTTATTATTAAACAAGTCATATAATCTGCTCTGTTGCTGTTTTAAGCATCAATGAAAGGGTTAAATTTTTGGAAGTGGAGAATTGGAGCACAATTTAAATTCCTTCTGGGTCCTTAATACAAATGGCAATGGCTTCCTCTGGGCACTAATTCCCCTTAGGCCAGTGCTAGCAGCTGAGTTCCAGAAAGGACCCCGCAGTTAAACAGGGAAGGTGCTTATCTGGCTAGTGGGACACTGTTTTTTCATCTCTACATTAGCATTTGAATTAATGAGAGCAGCATTGAAACATCTGACCAGACCCTAGAAATCCTAGATCACCATGCTCAGGTGACAAAGAAGTTAAGTTGATAAATTTAGGTGGCCTGTACACAGTGAACTGTTGGCCTTTGTCTGCTTCCCATCTGAGAAGTGGTTAACTGCAGCATTGTGACTATTGTAGCTTTGTTGGCAGTCTCAGCAGAAAGGCCAAGGATTGGATGAGTCATGGTGACTGAACTATCCTCTCACCTCTAGAGGTGGTCCCTCCAGGACAGAGATGAGGCACATTGGTGGGGGCAGCGTGAGGAAGCTTGCACAACTGCCGCCCATGGTGTATCTGTTCTGTGGGTAAATAGAGGGCTTCAGCCTCCAGTGTTGTCAATCCAGCACCTTTCATCAGCACTAAATTAAAAAGAATATAAATAAATACAAAAAAAAAGAAAAAGAAAAAGGATAGAGGTGCACTGGCAGAGCTGCATATGGAATGTTTGTGAAGTACCTTTCTCCAGCCAGTGATACTGGTCTCATTCTCACAAGCATCAAATTCACCCAATTGAAAAACAAAACAAAAGGAAAAATCACCAAGAAGAAAAGCAAAGCTGTATTACCACAGTGGAACTTAAGCATAAGGGCTTTTCCTTGTTACAAACAACTCCATTCCAGACAGCAGTGCTGTGATAACCAGAACAGTGACCTGCACACTGTGAAACAGAGAGCCCCTGGGACTTTACTAGAAGTGAAATCCCATCATTACTGGGTAGCACGTGAATGCTGTGCTCACCTAACGTAAACGTGAGAAGAAATGCTGTACCATAGGCTAGCAAAACACGTTGCTAAGAGTGAAGGATAAAATACATACATACAGTCAGGTATTTTTCAAAATCATGACTTCTCTTACTCCTCACTTGTGGTCATTTACACTGTCTAGTTCTCATCTCTGGGAGGTGCTGTTGGCTCATCCATCAGCACCATACCAAAATCATGAATGCTCCAAAGGGTTTCTAAGCAACAGCAGAGAATAAAGAGGGAAGCCAGTGATGCTGTGAAGTCATCCAGCTCAGAAAGACTGTCACAGCCTGTCACTGAGAGCACTGGACTTTTAAAGTGGAAAATGGCCAGAAACACTATGAGCACCAAACCCCCTCACATCCTCCAGAAGATTCAGATCTCACATACCAGCTGAGGCACATCTGTTATGCCAATTTCACCTGGTTACTTCACTATTTTAATTGTCATTGTCTTCCTCCTAGCCCTTGGTAATTAGTGAACCTATCTGCCTTAATCTGAACATGTTCACTTCTCACCTTCCTCCTCCATCTGATCCTTCAACTAAATCACTTTGATGCATCTGTGTTGTAATGGCCAGTCAGATTTTACTGCAAGACTGAGCAAAAAAGCCCCAAGACTGCCAAGGAGAAAGGGCCCTTCTCTATTCTCTGTCCATAAGAGACATACAGTTCCCCTGTAAGGAAAAAAGGGGTAAGATTTAAATAGCAGCCTCTATCCTGGATATCTTCCTCAGATGCCTGTGAAAAGAGGTGTAGAAAATTATGAATCTGCAACTGAGACTAAAATGAGAGGACAAAAATCCTGGAATAGAAGTTACCAAAGTCAGTAGATTGCATGGAGCCATATGCTTCAGCTCTGAGGCTTGGAAAGAAAAGGATTAGCATTATCAAGTCCAGCTGCTGCAACAGCAAAGGCAGTATGAGTACCACTAGAGCCTATTTTGACATTTTTTCTTTCCTCAAGAATTTCCCAAGCAGGGAAGCCCTTTATAAACTCCCCTACTCCAAATTAGTTTCTTTCAAGCATTCCTGGCACACATAGGCTTTTGGATGCACACATCTCTGCTAGGCTGCCTCAGGTTGGGTTTTGTACCATAATTCCATTAAAGGTGTAAAATGAATTTTTTTGGCCTTTGTTTTCATGGTCTCTCTCTTAAGTACTATACTGAAGACTACTCTTGTTTCCCTCTAGATTGCCTGCCACGATTTTGTGGTGGAACAACGGTAATCCCTATGAAGTTCAACTGCCTGAAACCAGCCAGTATTTCTAATACTCTCCAAACACAGATGAAAAGAAATGATTAAATCCATTTCTGGAGAATGAAAAACATTTTTAAGAAACCATTTTTGAAGAGGCATTTACAGCTCCAGAAGAGAAACAGTGCATATTTCAGTGCAGTTGGTCTTTCTCCAGTATGTCAATGAGGTTGCCAAGTTTAGGGGGTACCTGCAGGTCCAGTTAACCTTTCATTTGGGCCCATCCATTCTTACCTCGAGCACTGGGAGGGGCAGAGTTAATCATCTGGGATGGTGCCGAGTGAGTAGAGCTCAGGCTTGAGGTGGAAGGGCTAGCCTGGGATGAGGATAAAACAGATATTGGTGACTGAGCCTTGGTACCTGGAGTCAGGGTAGACAAACTGCAACAACAGAGAAATCTCCAAGACAGAACTGAGTGGATCAGTGCATTAGGTATTTACCTGTCTCAGGTTACCCAGTGTGGCCTCAGGCTAGGAAATAGCTTCAGTGCAGGCCACTCTTAATTGGCAGTCAGGACTGCAGGACTCCTTTTACCCTCCCGCAAACCAAGAGCAATACCAACTGCATGTGTTGAACAGGTCAGGTAAATAACATGCTGACTAAACCCTCGCTTTCTGAAAGCAACAGTGTGATCGTGGGCAGAGTGTACACATACAGAAGATTTCTTCCCAAAGCAAACCTAGATGAACTACTCTGTCTCCTTTCCTGAACACTGTTTGGTTCTAGCTGGTCAGCTCTCTGAACAAACACAGAGCTGAAGGCAAGTGCCTAGGTGACATGCACTCCGAAGCACAGCCCTGCAGAGCACCTTCAGTGCTGCTTCCAGTGGCCACTGCAGGCTGTGTGTGGAGTTGTACCTGCATGTGGTACATGTCCTCAGCGGTCTCCCCCACAGAGCTGTCTGTCAGGATAACCAGGTTTCCTGTTTCACTGGAGGTGTGGGACGACAGAGAGGACGACGAGTGTCGGACTGAACCAAGCATGTTCAGTGGGCTGAAACAAAAACAAAGGCAGAGAACAAGGGCATAATTATTTTATGAACCTGTGTTGTAATTTGTGAAGCCTGACTTTTTTCTGAGCTAGTAAGTGCCTTCAGTTATCTACTGATTTAGATCACCTTTAAATGTCAAACACTCATGACAAATCAGCCTGCTGAAACAAACCCGTAAATGTAAATACGGAAGGAGCGACCATAAGGTTACATGTAAGACATCATAGTGAGTAGGATGTAGAATTTCAGAATCCAAAGCCAAGGCTAACATCACCCCACAATGCTGGACACACATTAGTTTTGCTTATAACAATGTTCTGGAAACACTCATTTTTAATGCTGAAGTACAAGGAGTGGGAGCAGCTTAAAAAAACATTCCAAAGTGTAGAGAAGGCTGTTTTCAGATAGCTTTGGAAGGCTGTGGGGAAGATTTGCCTTTGTTCGAGTTAGAGAAGGCTATGTTTAGTCTTTGACTCAGAAAAGAATGTAAACATCCTGTAACTGAAGGAGAAAAACTAGGCAGAATTTACTTGGATGGGTTAAAATACTGTTTTGTGATTTTAGCCTATTGTATGCCTTCATTACGCGCATGCTGTATAACGGAACAAACGTCTTTGCCTACTTGCATCTTGTCCTGGAAGCTCTGCTCGGGGTGATTTGAACATCTATATGACAGCACCAAAGGAAGCCAAGCAGGAGACACAGAGGTCAAAATACAGTTTTCCTTACTGCATCTGTTGGGCCTCAGTGTTGCCGTTGAAGGGAACTTTGTAGCTGGCAGCAAATGAATGCAGCCCAGCTGGTGTGCAGGCTACACCCTCATCTCCCTCATGAAATGAAATTTCTCTGTGTCACTCTGAATCACAATCACAAATGTGTGTTTTGTACCCTACAGAATCTCCCTAGATTCCTTAGAAGGCTTTACAAAGTGAGGAATTCTGAGGAAAACCCAGACACCAATTGTTAACTGCCAAGCCACTAAAGTAATATAAGATCTACCCAATTTTAACAGTAAAAAAAAGAAGTCACCAAGCTATGTAGACCCACCAAGAGAAACAAACAGAAGAGTTGTGTAACTCTAGTGGTACTCCTATCACTGTTTCTCCTGCTGGCATGGGTTTGTGCATTTTCAAGTAGGCAGTTTTGGCTGGGAACAAAGGCATTGTTTTGAACTGAAAATCCCTGTTTGTATCCTCAGCTCAGTCTTTACAGCTGGGGATTCAGTTTGAATAAGCATCCACATTTTCAGATGTTTCTGTGAAGGCTGAGCCATTTTTCTGGTGTTCTGATCACTCACACACACCCCCTCCCTTCTGGCAGCCTTTCCTACATTCAGGTTCTGATTTGATCAGAATTACAACAACGATCTGAACATTTCCTGCTCCTTAAAAATAGGTACATCTGGAGCGGGGTTCTAAGAGAACCAGTAACATTTTACTTTTATGGCAGTTGTTTGCATAACAGAAGAAGTTGGACCCTCCCAGTCAGACTGCATCTGGAGATCTGAGTGGCAGACTGCTTGCTGTAGAGGCAGCAATGCACAAATGATGGAGTAACAGCTGGAGGCGTTCAGCATTTGCTGCAAATTGGGATTCTCAACAGTTTTTACTCCAATCTTCGAATTTTAATAATTAGCATTGAATAAGGATGAAAGGCACTTCTGCCAAACACATCCTGCTGCTCTTGCAGTACTATTAACCACTTTTTAGATTCTTGAATTTTAATGCAACAGTGTGCAGAGATCCTGCTTGTTTTGGTAGAAAAATCCCCAGCGTACCTGTGTCGATGCATCAGCTTCATGCTCTCTGGGCTCATAGGTCCATGTGAAACCAGCACATTGCTGCGTGGTGTACTAGTGCCAGAACAGGCTGGACTCAGCTTATCCAAGCCAGGTAACTCCTGCAAAGGAAATGTACTTTAGCTAAGATTTTCTTCTCAGGAAAATCCTGATCTGTTTCCATGTTCTGTGTTATCCTCAGTTACCCTGCATCTTCACAGGGCAAATGGTTCAGTGCTTTACAACCCCTTTCTCTGTTTATTTCCAGGGACTTTTCCTAGCCACTCTTTCAGGAATTTGGGAAGAAAAACAGAGGCCTAGTGTGGCCCAAATTACAGCTACCTACATTTTTTCTAGGAAACAAATAAACAAAAAAACCCCAAATGAAACAAAACAAAACAAAGAAATGTGGACTTAAAACTATAGCTCTTGTGCAAACTCTCCAGGGAGGTAGTGAACTAAAACTGGCAACTGCAGCCTATCTACTTTGAAGTAGAACGGGCACATGTTAAAATGCTGGCGCTGGTAGCTGGTTTGGCTGTGGTAACGTTCAAGGTAGTGCCGAGGTATCCATAAAGATTTCACTGTACCAGGCAGAGAGGAATGCACTGCAGACTTCTGAGACCACCTGGCAAAGCAGTCTCAGGGAGAGTTGTCTTTGAGTAGTAAGATACAGCAGAGCACACATAGAAGGAAAAGTTTCATTCCTGGAGGATGCTTTTTGAACTTCTGGTATATAACAGATGATGTGAACCATCCTCTGGAGGCAATTGTGTTGACTAGATGAGAACTACAGACCCATAGTAGTGCAAGTCTTGATCACCAGCGTTGGATGCCTCGTGTAACCAACAGGAATTTCTGTCTGTATTAAAACACTTCTGGAGAGCCTAATCCATGTCATGCTACTCCAAATGATGGCAGTTCTTTCTCAGCACCTAACACTCCCTGTTAATCTTCCTGTTTTACATTCTTTCCTGCTATATAAGGCAGTAAACAAAAATTAAGCTTTACAATTTTGTGACACAACAAAGAACATAAAAGCACAAAGCCAGTTTAGATTAAAAGCTAAGTTACCGTGCTTCCTAGCACCTCTGTCTTGCACAGAAATCAAGGATTTTTTGATAACCTGACAATCCAGTAGGCTCAATCAATGCTGTATCAATACTGTCCTACCATGAACCTTACTGCAACTGACAGGAGTTTAATCATAACTCTGAGAATTCCAAGCGGGACGAGTGTCAGCTTACGTGGTACAGACTGGATCGCATCATCTGGAACTGGTCTATCAGTTTCTTATGCAAGGGACGCATTTCTGGGTGTACAAATTTCTCATGGACTGCCAGACCCACTCCTAAGACATGTACCTGTTAAAAAGAACACCTAAGATCACAAACCCCAATAATTTGTCTCTAAGAGAGTGAACAGAACCCTCTCCTGTGCTTCTGCCAATGTGCAAGAAAGTCTTGTAAAATATGCCACTGCTCATTCACCGACTGCTGATAATTAAGCAAGCCTTGGAGAGCTGGCAAGTTTCTATTACTTCAACAAGTACTTTTAAGTGTGAGACAAGTACATTCGTGTCATGTTGGATTACTTCTGTTAAGAGATAACTGTAAAAAATTACAAGATTGATTCTCTCTGCAGAGTGAAATGCATTAAGTCCTCACACAGATAATATATTGTGACAAATTCCTTCCGCCCAGTGTCGGGGAAGGGGTCAAAGTTGCCAACAGAGATGTCTAAAAGGAGCTTGTGCTAATTGTGCTGAGCAGTGGCAGTGTGGCATGCACACTCCTGCTGCTGCTCATTATTTAGTTTTAAAGGTCACTTCTTCAAAAGTCAAACATACAACATTAGTGACTGAATGACATGATATAAGCTTTCCAATGAAAGAAAACAGTAATGACAGCAAGGTTACGATGTATAAATTCCCCTCCATGATCCAAAGTCTGTGCAAACAATAACTAATTAATCTTCAAACACACTCTTGAGGACTGGAGGGAGATAAGCATTATCTTTGTTTTACAGATGGGAAATCTGTAATGCAGTGAAGTGCTTTGTTGAAGAAACAGTCCTGGTAGCTCTGTTCAGAGCTGGACACACTGTTTAATGGGGTGTACCTTGCCAAAGTTGCAGTTAAGAGGGATGTGGTTTTCTGGTTTCGCTCCCACCAAAGCATCCAGTTAGCTTTATCTACCAAGATATTTCATGGGGACACTAAGCAAAAATGCAACTGCAGGTAATATGAACAGGCATTAAGTTTTCCCATGTAGCTCTGCCCGTTTCATCTCAAGCCTCACTTGCCCTGTCTTTGATTATCTTTGAAATTTACTGGGAAGACACAATTCAGAATACCCAAAATAAATGCAGGCTTGCAACCTGGCACAACAGCTATTGGGTAATAAATGGTAACCACAAAATGAATGTCCTTTTAGCTGAGCTTCACCTAAGGTCAATGACTTGTTCACAAACTCCTTGGCCACCTCTGTGTTTTGTTTTAATGCATTTTAGTTCTCCTGCACCAAAATTCTGAGTGAATCAGCTGGACACGGTATGTTTTAGACTGCTTATGAACCCAGACACTGCAGCAATGTTCTTTTGCATCTGGAAAACAGTACCTGTTCCTGCATGAGTTCCTTGAGCTGTGTAATCTTCTCTGCATCTCCAGGGTGCTTTGTGATATAGTCTTTATCAAAAAAGGCCTGTAGGAAGAGAAAAGAAAAAAAGACTTCTGCTTACTGGAGGATGTTCATCATAACCTTGTGTCAAATGATTGGAGAAAGTCCAAAAAATCTTAGGAAAGCTAAATACATTGAGTTAACAGCAGCAGCTCATTTTTTTGCCTTTTTCCCCCCCCTTTTTTTTTCTGCTTTAGCGCTCTTGGATCCAGGTAAAGCCACAGAAAGGTTTTAGCAGCCTGGATGACTCTGCTCTATCATGATTCTGATCATGTTTCTCCATGTGATGGGGATAATCAATACCACTATAGGTCTTGTATTGTCCACTGCTCTGTATTGCATGTGGTCTCCTTCACATAACCACCTAGAGTTAAAGCCATTGAGTGTGTAAAGTGGTAACTAATGTAAAGCATGAAGAACATCCTCTTCATGGCTCTGTAGGGAAGACACACCCAACAGCCCTGGATTGCTACTGACATCTCTCAGTATTTCACCCTAGTCTTTTACCTTTTGCAAAGTGAAGTTCAAGAAACAGCTGCATGCTGTTACAGTGAGTCTGACATTTGGCTAGCAAAGATAATGGTTGAGTGGGGTGAATAGTGGCTGTTCCTGATTACAGGCCAAGTCAGTCTCAATTGCCATGAGTCTCACTGCCTCTACTGCAGAATGGATTTATCATGTAAGAAGGATAAAAAACTTGCTTCACTCTTCCACCTGCCAAATGAGGATTTCCCAGTAAGCCAAGTCAACCACACCTACTTCAGTGTGATATGCCAACCTCCACCTTTGGATCCTCCTGTTTATATGTGGCTATGTGAGCACTGATGCAGAATAACCAGGCAGGGGTTTCAACCTCGTATTCATACCATGAGCATGAAAGTATCTTATGAAGCCATGTTCTCTTTGAAACAGAACTAGAAATAAGATGGAAGAAAAGTGATAGTGAATTCAGAGCCTGGCTTACCTCCTGGTATCGTGCAATTCCCCCATTAACAGCTGCATCAATCACTCCATTCAGACACATGCTGAGAAGATTGATGTTGCCATGCATTTGTTTATGCTGGTACTGGCTTATCAGCGTTCTCAGCTCCTGGTTTTTGTTCTCAACCACTTGAATGGCATTTTCCAAAGGACTTACTTCAACCTCAAAGGCAATAAAACATGCTTTAATTCCATGGAAACTTCACTGAGATTTATTATCTTCTGTGTAATGAAATGATACTCTAGGATTGTTCAGTGATCTCTCTTAGTTTTTACTGCTTTGTAGAAAATTAGCTACATTAACAAACTTTACTGTTGAGAATGCTGTATTTCAGGTCACTCAGTTGTGATAACCCCTTTCTGTAGGCTGAAGACATGGCAACAATGCAATTATTCCGTCTTTTTGGTGCTGTCTCCTTTATATTCCCATGTTCCCTCACACAATTCCCCTGGTTACATTCAGCAATTATTTAGACTAGGTGGTGGAAAACGGACATACTCAATCACTAGTAAATGTCATTGTTTTAAACAGCAGTATTTCAGCCAAAGGTATTTTAAGTTGCCTATTCCATGCCCTCACTAACTCATCATTTCAAACCCCAATTACAGCAACTAGGAATGTTACCAGTTCTCTTCTCTCCACTTCAAACCAACGAGAGATCCCAGGCAAACTGTGAGTCAAGGTCAGAGTGGTACGTTCAATCCACAAGCTCTGTGAAGAGTAATTGAGGATGTGAAGTACACAGTGAATCACATTCACATTGTCTGTACTCCTACTATAGTTGCTAGGGTGGTAAAGTTCAGAAAAGAATATATTAACCTCCTGAGCATTAAGTTACTTTGTAGAATGTCACTCTGAAAGTCACTTCAACAACAAACCCACAATTCAGTATGCTCTAAAGCAACACATTCAGCATTTGTATTAATTGTTAAAGGTTGACAACAAATTCTGTCATGGGAACCAAGTAGACATTATGGACATGTATGGCAGCAAGAACAAAATTCCAGTCAAACACACACCAAAAAAAAGAAAAATAAACCCACCCTTGGTTCAAAAAGCATTTCCCTTGGCAGTGAAATAACTCACCTTCTAACTGGAGAGTGCTTTACTCAGGTCAGATGTGTAACCATTGGACCCAAAGGCTACTTGTTATTTCAGTTACTATAGTATCTCTGGCCATCAAATCAGGGTCACTTAAAAAGCTGTATCAGCATAAAGTAACAAGACAGTCTTTGCCTTGAAGAGATGAACATTTAAACACTGCTTATTCACTACTACTTCTACCTTGAATTCATTCTCCTTGTCCTTTGGGCCTTTGTGGAAGGGTCTGTCATAGCGGAACTTGCGGATGTTGTTGACTCGGTAAAAGCTCTTTATGCGGTCAGGGACACGATCCATCTGCAGCACGTCGATGTTGTCTGGGATGGGAGTCACTGCATAGATCTGTAAATCTGAATTGTGTGGTCAAAGAAAGCTACAGGACAACAAACAGGGAAGCTAGCTCTGCCATGTACAGAAACAGGGTGGTGAATTCAGAGGTATGCTCCTCTTTGTTTTCCAGCACTCTTCTTTTGCAAGTGGAATAAGAGGCTGCTAGACTACAGCTACCAGGAGAGTCTATAGAGTTGGAGCACTTCACGGGCAGAGTAACCAAAGAAAAGGATACCTGAGGATGCAGAGGGTATGTAGTAAGATATCCACAACACCTACAGCAGGCAAACTAACCATTTCCTATTAGTTTTAATTAGAGCTAGGTGCCTCATTTGTGCAGGAGCTTCAGTGGAGCTTGAAAGATTCAGGAAGCCAAATATCTCAAATTTCCCTTCAGTAAATGTCACCATAGATACTGGGAGCTTTGACTACAAATTGAAGTTGTCCTCATTTTACCTATTTACAGTCCTGTTTAACAAGTCTAACCTCAGCATTAGACAGGATCTCTGCACACACAACCAAACCAACTGTGGTGGGCTACGCCCATCCTGAAAACGGGGAGGGCTTGTGAGAGTTTTTTGCCCTCCCTGGAGGGTGTTTTTCCACCCTGGGAAACTGACTTGGTCTGTTCTGCTCCCCCTGCCTTGTCCAGCAGGGGTATAAAGGGAGGACATTGCAGCCATTGCTCTCTTCCTTATACTTCCTGGGGATGAAAGAGAGTTGCTGCTGGCTTGCTGCTCCCCTGCCACGTGGTCCTCCCTGCTGCTTCCACACTTTGCAAAGGACTGGTTCTGTAACTTGTATTTTTTTTTTCCTTTTCCCATCCATCCTTCTTCCTTACCCTTGTGAACCCTGCCTGTCATTGTTACATGAGTATATATACACACACACACTGTTTAAAGAAAATGCTTTGCCTCTCTACTTCCAAGCTGAACTCAAATGATTTCTTGGTGGATTTGCTCCTCTCCCTTTTTTTTCCTCTCTCTATTGGGGAAGGGGGGGAGGTGGGAAACAGGGGAGGGATTCTCAGCCTTGCCCCCATCTGAGCTTTTAAGTCCCAGTTAAGGCTCAAACCACCACACCAACCAAACCACACAAAGCCAACCTGTCTGACAGTGTCAGTGTTACACAGCAAAGAGAGCCAAGAGCACATATTGCAGAAGACAAGGGGGAAACTGCAACTCCCGAGGAGACTACACTTGGAGGCAGCATCCTTATGGTCCTGCACAATTGTTGATGATGTTGTCACACAAGCCAGACAGTGGTGGTGTGCTGACCAACAGCTCCTGAAGTCTCTGCAGACCCACTGAATGTTACATAATTGAGTCTTTCAATGTATACACCACCACATGAATCACAGTACAGATCAACAACAGCAAGAATGAGATTCAAAGCCTTAGGTATAAAAAGGTTCAGCAGTTTAAAAGAAACGGAGAATGAAAAACAAAACAACATTGCTGTGAAAAATAAACAGTGGAGAAGGACCCTTTGGAATGAATAGCTGTTCCCAACAAAATACTCTCCAAGAGAAGGTATTGGGAGTACTTTCAATGACTCAGACTATGCATTATGGCAGTGCTATTGGTCGAGGTTAAAACACGGATGTGACTAAGCACAGCTATTTCCCTTACACATCAAATATGAGTTGCATTACTCCCTGAGTAACAACTCATCATTCTCCCCAACAATACACAGCACAATGAACCAGTTAATGCCTGCTGGAGAAAGGTGTACAGATTTGTCCATACCCAGCTCCATGTAAGACACTTACGAAGTAAAATATCCAAGTGATGACATTTTCATTTTCACTATGCTCCTATTTGATGCTCTCCCACAGCTGTTCTCACCAGAGTTTGCCCTTTCACTGAAGGATACATTGGGCATCACACTGCAATATAGAATCATCTGGGTGGTTTGGATGCTGCATTGCAATGGCTTGTGGGAACTCGCTTAGCATCCTCTGCTGGAAGGCTTCCAGCCTCTCATAGTCGTGGCCCCGACATACATACTCTTTGTTCTGCAAGAAGGACAAAAATAAATTAGTCTCCTTCAAAGTAAGTTAAGTTCTATTGGCTTTTAACTGACTTTTAATTCTACTGCTTCAAAACCAAAGAGAAATGACAATGTCCATATGCTAATGTGAGAGTAAAATGTGCATTTAACACAGCTGATGGATTTTATTAAATACATTGTAAAGAACAAGGAAGGAATAAAGAAGTGATGAATAAGTAGCCTGTTCCACAGAAAGGTGCCTCTGATCCATACACACATAGCACTCAACCCTACTGTCTTGTCTTACTTGCTTTTTAGACAGCTGAAAAGGGACTGCTTTTTAATTGGACTACACTGAAACAGATGAACCAAAACCTAAGACTATGTCACCAGCTTGGCTGTTCTGCATTGGGAAAGCTGCTGGCAAATACAATTGACACTAGATGGGTAAAAGTCCTGAGTTTCACAGAACAGAGGCAGTTCTATGTTTATCAATTTATCAGTTATGTTTAGAGAGAATCTCTAATGAACTGTTCACAAAAAATATTGTTTAATCATTGCTGTACTGTCATAGCTATACAATCCACCTCTGATTGTGACCAACAGTACATCCTCAGGAACTCTCCTGTCTGCAGCAGAGCAGTATGGAAAAGCTTTACCAAGAATTCTCAGTGTCTGCTTAGCAAATTCCCCTTCAGCCTTAAAAGCACTTTGCTCTTGATGAACAAAATCTCTTTTGTGCCAGTAATGGAAAGCTTGTATTTAGATATGCCTCTGGAGGCAGTCAACTGCTTGTGCAGAGTTCTTGGGATGCTTTTCGAGCCATCTCAGATGTTGAGCAGTAAGATACAGGATTTCTGAAGTCCTATGCCATAAAGATTGTAGTCTTTGGTCTTACCCCTGTTACCAAAAACCCCAGCTGTGACTGGTGTGTCTGTCTTCTGATGCAGGAGCAATCAAAGTAGGCACAGTCTCTAATTCAGGTACTTTTAACTCTCATACACCTAACAATAACTGGAAGCACAGGGAGGATTTTCACTTTCATAAAAGTGAAAGACTCCCAGCAAACAAGATCAGTTCCCCCTTCTACAGCCTGCATTCAGAAGTTGTGGTATATGCACCAATATTTTGTTAATTGCTCCAGAAAAGGATTCTGGCCCACAAATTCTTTGATCTTGTCATGCAACCAAAGAGAAAGAAGCAAAACCCTATCATCAAACAGGGTCAAGGAGTGCAGTTATCTTTGGCTTTGCATTTCAGCTTTATGGAGCAGATCTCTTGTTCCAGCTGTGACATGTGTCACTTTGTATGCATCAGTCACAGCAACCAGTGAACTGGGAGGAAAACTGCATGATGAGCCTTGACAGTTCAGTCTGTAATGCCCAAACTTTGCAATTATTACATTTGGAGTGAGGCCATGTTTGAAGGTGAATCTCTTCATGATACTTACTGCATTCTCTATTTTAGCTTTGGATTGCAGCAATCCAGAAGAGTGTAAGCCTATAAATAAAGTTATTGTGATTCTAAAAATAATGCCCTGAAAACACCTCATAGCCAAATTTGATAGACTTTTCAGGCAGATGCCAACACAAGATCTCAAAATGTGGCTTGCCAGGCCTCATTTGAACTTCTGGTAGGTGGAAGACATGGACAGTTCTAATTTACTTAAGTAGGAAGGCCAGAAATAGATGCAGAATTCATAGAAACATGAACAATACCTTTTCTAGACAAAGGGCCCTCAAAACCAAAGATGCAGAAAGAAGTGGTTATCTTCTGTCTTAAGCTATACAGCAAAATGAGAAAAGGGTGTGGAGGTATTTGATTACTTTAAATCACTCCCATATCCATTTGAAAATGTTTAAATCCATGTAAATCTTTTCTCTCTAGAATAGCTGCTTCCAATCTCTTTACAGTATGATCCATGCTGATGTGATTGCTAATGGGCTTAGTCTGTGCTTTGCACTGTGTATGCTGTATGGATCATTAGAGAGAGAAAGGAGGAGGATGACTTTTAATGAGATTGCTACATTAGTAATCTGCTATCAGAAGTACTGCTACCAAATATAATGGCAGAATTAACAAGGATTATAATTATGTATGCTCATGTTCGCTCTTAACTCCAGCCAAGCATCCCTGGTGTTACACCATGCTGCAAAGAGGAAGTGCTGTGCACTGATGACTTGTGCAGGATCCCAGATAAACCACAGGATCCATCATGTGCTAATCTAGATTCACTGATGTTACTCCAAATGCAGGAACATTTATGTGCCATCACGACTCTGTTGTCATTCATTTTCTGAAACATCTGTGAGTTTTGTCTGGAGGTCTTCGTGGAAGGGTAGCTACTGCTTCATACTGCAGCACTTGTCATGTCCTCCAATTCCTGTGCAGGTGGGCTCCACACACTGATTCAGGCTGCTACAGAACAGCACCGTTCACCTTGGAATAACAAGAACCCACCCTATATCCACTGGTATTTTCAACCTTGATTAACTCCAGCTTCCCTTTACTTCCCCAATCCATGTTTCCATTAAAAGGCTGTAAATAAGCACCCATGTTTAAATACTAGTTAAACCTCAACAACTCATTAATCAGAAGGAAATTTAAGACTGCAGTTTTCAAAACAGTAGTTTGGCTTTTCGTAGGTTCTTACTGTGTAACTCAGGAGTGATGCCATCTCTTGTCAAACCAGTTCTTTAAAGGGAACACAAACTGCACCTCCAGTCCTTGAAAGCATGTTTCACATTAGCTTGTCCTGTCAAGCTGGATGGCAGATACCATCAATTTTCTGATAGTTCTTACAGCAGTTGTCAGATTATATTCCTTCCTTGCTCTGAACCAGCAACGAGACATTGTATGAACAAATACCCATTTAAAGTTTGGTTCCTTGTTAGGAAAAGAAGGTTATTCCACTTTTTCAATGGATTGCACATCCAGCTGATTCTGTATACACCAGCAGCTTGTCAGCTCCAAGTGAGGATGCGGGCTTTCTGCTGAAGAGAGGGCAAGTTTTTGCTTGTAGATAGGATGAGACAGTCATTGGTCTGGTTTTAGAATCCTTCTATCATGTGAGACTTTTTAAAGTGTGCTAATTTCAGATGATGAAAATTAGTTGAGTAATGACCCAACATTGCTGCAGTACAGTGTTTTGCTTAATATAGAGGCAATTTGTGCTGCATCTGCAGATTGTCAAAAATACACACGGCCGTGAGTCAAACTCCTGATCTGTGTTCCTAACAACATTCCCAATGGACTTCTATTTGTGCAGGTGTAAAAAACTGTAAGCTGAAAGGCAGACATCATATCTCTGTGACAAAAATATGAAGCCTTAGCTGCTGGCTCTGAGCCTGGCCCCTGTGTTGTGCTTTGTGTAAGTCTGGCTTACCCGCAGGAAGAAGGGGAACTTCCGGCCATAAAACCCAACTCTGAAAAACTCAGGTTCTAAGCGCTGCTGTTCCATGATGTTATCATAATAGGTAGCTTCCATTTTCTGTGGAGGAAAAGGAGAGCTGCCATCAGACCCTTAAAGATGCACTTAAAACAGGCATCTCCAGGCATTTTTTTCCTGAAAATACCCAAATCCTTGTAAAGATATAAATGGTTAATTGAACAGTCTGCACAGACTGAGGGAATCAC
The DNA here is from genome assembly GCF_026170545.1 of Melanerpes formicivorus. NCBI lineage: Eukaryota > Metazoa > Chordata > Aves > Piciformes > Picidae > Melanerpes > Melanerpes formicivorus. Next base: position 2,419,131 of record NW_027142390.1, read on the forward strand.
AGCAGACTACAGCATCAGCATACTCATTTTACATTTCTGCAGATGACATCTGCAAGTTTTTCTGTTGTATCTCATTTTAAATTCAACAGGCCGTGCATGTAATTTTCTTTGCAATGCAGAGTTAATGGCAAAGCTGAGATTAAGATCTGTTGCCTGGCTCACAGTGTCCTGTCCTCTCCTACAGCTCAAAATCTATAGCACTGTGTGGAAAACTGTATCACTTCAGTTGGGTTTGGCTTAATTGAGTTGAGGGGCATGGAAAAGGACAAAAGAAAATGAAATCTACAGCTCTGTGCACTAGTAGGTCTAACATGGGGGAAAAAAAACGGTGGAGGGGGGAGGTTTGGAAAAAAGTAAAAGGATTTCTCTCTAGTTCCAATTATTGTTATAATTGTATCAGGACCCCTTGCCAAACTGAATCTCACTGAAAGGCCCACAGGAATTTTGTTCTAGAAAAAAAGATGGCTTAAAGTATTGCATCAACTGGAGAAGGTCCCAAAGTCACTGCAGGAAGAATGAGCATGTTCAATGGCACAGAGAGAATCTCTAAGGGGAGGAGAAATTCAGGTCAGTTCAGGTCAGGACAGATTTAGGAAACTTGAACAGAAAACACACAGGTGAGTGCAAGGATGAGGTCAGTGGCTATACTGAGCAGCTGAGATGCTCTTCACCTGCCAGCAGAACTCCTTCAGGTAATAAAGAGGCAGCAATAACAGCTAGGTACTGATGGTTTAGGAAAGACTTAATGCACAACTTGACTAAGGCTTTAAGAAGTTTGTTTGCTCAGCATTCATGATCACTTTACTGACACAGTATTTTCTGTGCATACATTTTCACACTGCTCTGTTTGAGATGTCTACAGTGAACAAGTAGCAGCCAAGATGGTTACCCATGCTCTAAAGAGAACAGGTTCTTCAGAAGGGGAGTTCCTGAGACCTAGTTAGACAGGTATCCTCAGATGAGAATAAATTTGACTTTAAAAGTGAATTTAAACCACTGGGCATAAGAATACAGCCACATAGCATAAATCTTTCAATTAGGATACGTGCAGGGCACCCCAGGGGAGAAAGCAAATGAACTCTTTCCACATTCATAAAGCTTTTAAATAACAACCAGTACTTGGACTTTCTCTGATAAACATGATGCTGCAAATGTGCCCTGATTTCATCACGTGTTTGGTTTTACCAGAGCACCAGATTCTCCTGAATTAACAAGAATGCCACAAACATTTGCCTTCTCCAGTCTTTCCCTCTTGTTTCTCACATGTCAGCTGAGGCACAAGCTGTCCTTGGGTATTTTTGGAATGAAAACGAAGTAACAATGTATTAATTTTTTTAAAAAAGGAACAAAAAGGGTATTTTATGCAAAAATAGATATAAATATGCACAGCAAGGCCAGCTCCTCTGCCTGTGCTGTTTCCATATGCTCACGGGATTTACTGCTGAATTACTTCACTGAAGCTACAAAGTCATCAAAATGAATCAGTGGCAAAGGAGTCACTGTAAATGCAAGGAGCTGTACAGGGAATATGATTATTTTTTAAATTCAGAATGTTCTGAGAGGAGAGCAAAATTCCTTGGGGAATGACACAAGAGTGTGTGGAGAGGAACTGCTGCTACTTACCCGAATCCAGCTAAGGCTCTGGTAATCATAGAGACTCTCATACTGTAGGGCCAGTTCTCTGCACAGTGGGATTCCAAACTCCCAGCTCTGCGAAACCAAAGCAAATCACACTCACAGCAAACAATGTTATTGCCAACCCAGCTGAGAGGAATATGGAAACCCAATTTGGGGAATTCCTTTGGTACGAAGTGCCAGGGATTAGACATGAAAATAAAATGTGATGAAACGGTTTCCATTAAGTATCAGATTAATTCCTTCTTCAAGATGGTAACAGAGGCACTGAAATCACACACACACACACACTGCTCCTTTCTGACAGTTCACTCAGGAGGCTGGGAACTTACTTGGAAAAAGATTAAAAACCTAATCATTTTTCTTCTTCCTGGACACTCCTTCAGCATCCCCCACCACCAATATCTCATTTGCTTTCTGCACTAATGCTTCCTGCAGTAAAGAGTTATGGCTTAGCTCCCCAGCAAAGCGCTCCCTTCCCAGAGCTGCTGCTTCCTGCTGAATGTATGAACCTGGCAAGCAATGGGAAACACTCAAAGCATCGTCAGAACTGCTGTGCACTACTGCACTGAGTAAATATCCACATCCAGAACTGAAAACAAAACTCCTTTGTTCAACTTACAGTCAGTGTACATCAAATCTTTCCTAGCAAACCATATGAATCACCAGACTGAGTTTGGGCACACCAGCTTGGGAGAAAGACTCCCCTGTCACCTCCTTAGGTTTTGAGAGAACTCATTTTACACCCCTGAACTGAAATCTCCTTTCCCATCATCCTGTACCTGCACAGACTGGAAGCCTTTTCAGGGAATAAATGTTTCTTACCATATTCAGGTAAAGGATCTAGAACACCAAGGTTTGGGTTGAACCTTCATTGGATTAACTTCTGTGCATTACTGGGCTAGGTTACCCAGGAATGAAATTAATGCATGAGTTAGACTATAAAGTTTGAAGATATTAATAGCAATACTGTAAATTACTGGATCCAGTAATTCATTTTGCAAAATATTAGCACTTAATATGGAAATATTTTTTCTGGCTACATTTTATCTTCACTTTCAAAAGTCCCTCTTGACACTGTTTGGTAGCTCACAATGCTTCTCTTCATGCACACACATTAGTAGTGTTTGTTCTCTCATACTTAACACCAGCAAAGGTTTTTTTCCTCTCTGAATAGAATAGAATAAACCAGGTTGGAAGAGACCTTCAAGATCATCGTGTCCGTAGAAAAACCAGAACTTTTTATTAAAAGGAAGGACAATTTTAAGCACTAAAAAGGCAAAAATAATCATCCTACATCTCTTCAGCTTCAATCAATTATAAACACTTAAATAAAAACTTGCTAAACTTTAGCTGATTAGATCAACTTTAGTTCATTAGATGGTATTGGATGATAGGTTGGACTTGATGATCTCAAAGGTCTTTTCCAACCTGGTCTATTCTATTCTAAATGAAAGATTCTTTCAGAATCCATTTGGATAATCTGACAGTGTTAGCAGTTTAGGATGGTGGGAAGCCTGATAAATACAAGTATGTGCACCAGGAAATGAGCTGAAAGGCTGTTACTTCACTACTCAGGACATCACTTAAGTGAAGGTACACGTAACCAGAAAATCTATGTCCATATTTGTGCTCTGAGCTGCTGAAGTCCATGACACACAAACTGATACACTCAGCTGGGATCAACATCAACCAAAGTGTTTGTATCTGCAAACACAAACACCACTGCATTTTCTAATATGGCTTTTGTCACAAGGTGTGAGCAATTTCTCACCTCCAAATGGGATGCTGTGGCTAAAGTCTAGTAATTCTTTAACCTGCCTTTCAGATAGAAGCAGAAAGCAAGCTGGCTGTTTTCCCTTCAGGTGATGCTAGAGATGTAACCTTTGCATGCTCCTTGTCTGATGTGAATGAAATTAACATGTAACCACACCTCACTTCTCTTAATACCAGCTCTTCTACATGTACCCTGATTCTATTCCTGTCATCCTAACTCAGGTTTTCTCTCTCTGTTTCAGTTAGATTTCCACTGTGCCAGCTGAATATTCTGTAGATACAAGATGAGGGACAGAATTGAGCAAACATGACATACAGGTAACTTTACTTAGAGGTCTGCAGATACCTGAAAGGAAAACAATGAATAGATATCTGATTCACTGGGATCTTCACTTTTGAAATCTGTGACATTAATGATTACATCCTCACAGTGTGGAAATTGAATATGCAATTCCACGTGCTGTACAAGTGTCATTTCCCTCTAAAGCGTCGTTCTTCCTCCCTTCAAATAATTCCCTGATGTCTCCACTATGAATTTCCCTCATTACTGCTTTCTGTTTTGCTGACATCTGATCTGTTTCCATGTTCTGTATTATGTCCTTCACTTGAAAAAGATGTTCATGTGACATTTATAGCAGCTTTTTCCTGTGGCACCAGCAGCTCTCAGCTGAGCACACAACAAGGCACAGATAGAGACAATGAGAGTTTCTGGATGGCAGCCCTGATTTACTCACACCCCAGTGTGCAGATTTCTTTTGGAAACAATATTCACATGACGCTACATGAGAGAAATGAGTTCAAATATTGGGTCTGGAGCACATGATCTACAAATGAAGTACTTTGGGTAGCACTTGCCTAGCACTAAGGAGAATACCCACTGTGATGGGAGGTGGTCAGGACTTCAAATCAATAAAATCTAGCAGTGAACTGGATAGAAAAGGGTTGTCGAGTTTTCAAGCTATTGCTGTCCAGAAGCATGATCAGATTCAGACTGTTCCCTTCACAGTTCTCTTCAACTAGAAAACCTTCAGCCTTGAGTTTTAACAGACAAAATCATAAGTGTGAGTTAAAAAAATACTCTCTTCATTTAAAATTATGCACCTGCAGACACTGCTGATTGAACCCTAAACCAGCTCTCAGCAGAACAGGAACCAGTAGAGAGGAGCTCACAACTAGAGCAAAGGTTTATAAAAGGGCTTTGGAACACCTTGTTCCTTCCCACAGTAGCACAGGGCTGCTACTGGCAATAGTGAGAATGGAAGTTACTCCACTCTGCACCCCTCTGCAGCACCACAGGCCTATGCCACCACTCCTCTTCATCTGCTGGCATGCCCTGTACATCAGACTCAGAAGACAGTCTTCCCCTATTCCTGCACTGAGAACATTTTACCATTAACAAATGGGGATTTTTTTACAGCCTTTTCATGAGGTGTTGAGCCCTTACTTAGTGGAAAATGCCAGGGGAAGCATGAGAAGCTTAACTCCAGAAATGCAGTGTAAGGACACGGAACAAAAATTTCCACTCCTCAGGACTTGAGGAGGGACCACCTTAGAGTAGTACAGAAGGAAACTATCAGGCAGAAGTTGAAAGAAGCAAGTTTCTTCCATTCCCTGAGCTGCTCCCTGTTACACAGCAACAGAAAGAACACTGAAAAGCAACAAGAGGATTTGGCTTCTCTACATCCTTCCCTGCCACAGTCTGAGTGACACACACTGCTTAAGTGGATTATTTAGTAATTCAGCTACCATTTCTAATAAAGGAGGATTAAAACACAAAATCAAGAAACTCCAAAAACACCAGCAGGGAAAAAACCTCAAGAGGTTAACACTCTGTAATCTGTTAGGGGATTTATAGGAAAATGACATCCATCAGGTTTTTACTCCCCTCCAGTGCATGTATGGATTGCCTGGTTTTGTCAAAAACCCAGACTCACTTGCTTTGCACAGTCTCTACATCATCTCTGTCTAGTCAGACGATGCAGAACTGCAGTATTGGCACAAGTCAGTAATTTTATTTAAGTGCAGTCTGAAAAACACTGAGAATTTCTGAGACTGAAAAAGAGAGCCATGTGCAGTATTATTAGTAACCAATAATTCTAGGAAAAAAATATATACTAATTCCTTAATGAATCACTTCCTCATAAATACGCCATTTCCTCCTACACACAGGAATCTGACTTCATTTTGCAGGTCCTGCAGAGAAGGTCTCTGCCTTATGCAACTTTCTATTCTCGGGGCTAGGAAAGAGTTACCTGCACTGGCAACCCCAGTTGAACCAAATCACATTTGTATTTAATGGCCCTGTCACTGCCATCACAGGCACAACCAACCCCCGGGCACACGTATGGATGTTATCTTCCAGCAACAGAAGCTGCAGGGATTTTTCTAGAGAAGGGAAAAGTATGAAAATATTCTGACAGATGACATTGCTTTTAAGGTTTGCCTCTGAAATGTTCCCCAAATGCCATGACACAAGGGACTAGAACACCTACAGTGATTTAAAAACTCTCGTGTTTATGATAGGAAAGCCACCCGGAATATGTGAAATTGAAATGTATTGATTGGCTTCCTGTGCAGCCGATGGAACTGCACTTTAATTGAAAGCTTCTTTAAAATAACAGTGACACTGAAAGACTTAAGTCTTTTTTTTTAATAAAGGGCCTCCTGCAATGGATTGCCTGCCACTGATTTCTTTAGGTTAGAAACAGAACAAGTCCTGAAGTGAGTCATAACACAGCAGTTTGCAGGGACAACTATAAAACGCAGTCCTGCCCCCTGAAAGCTAAGGAACTGGCATTTGTAGAACTTTCTGTCGTATCAGGGTGATCCAGAGTTTGGTTTGAAGGTATAAAATGATTTGGTGTTTTTCCTCTAAGCCCACCTAAGCTAGTTCCAAATGTTGTGCCTACGGAAATAGCCATATCCCTTTTCTCATCTGTTTTGTCATCCAGAGGGCCGAGAAGCAATCTGTCGAGTTATAAAACCTTTTGACACAAATTTACTTGCAGACTACTGAACTGAGATGATAGGCTTGCAAGCCCTAAGGAAGTCAGGAAAAGGGAAGGAAGCTGCTGGAAGAGAGAAGAAGTTGGCATACCTTCCCTTTGTTGAAGTAATGGATAATCTTACGGCACAGACCTTCCTTACGTTGCCACTCTGACTGAGATGGATAATGCAGGAACTCTCTCAGAGGTCTGTCCTCCCACTGAAGCAACTCACAGTACAAAAGCAAAGTAAAAGCAGCCTCTGTTGGAAATGCAGTTATTGAACACTGAATCAATGACAAATAAAGACAGCCAAAACACTCAAAGGTCACTCGACCTGCTTCTCAAACAGCCTGGAATTTCTGATGTACAATTTGAGAAAACATTCTGCAGTCTTAAATGATCACATAAGGTTATTCAATTACTTAAAACAGCAGCACAAAGCTGTTTCCTGTGAAGCTGATTATTGGGTGGAAATCTGTCAACTTTCTACTTGGTTTGAATGCCCAGGCAAGTAGTCAGATAGGTAACTCGATTTGAGACCTGCAGCTGTAAGCAGAGCTTGGACAGCACAGAATTAGAGACTATGCACTTTCCCAGTGGCCCCTAAATGCTACAATGCAAGGAAATATGTCAAATGCTACTAAACTGCTTGATTCATTTTAATCTTCCTCCAATTTTGATTCTACTGGTGTGATCTTTTTTGAGCAGTGTTCCTCAATACATTGGTGTAAAATTTGGGGTGTGATGAAATAGTGGCCACAGGCATAGATTACTTCACTTGAGAGCATGGGCTGAACCTCCCTTTCTTATCTTCCCAGCTGCCACAACTGGTTCATACCATTTTTTCCAAAAGAATGAATCAAATGCTAGAGCACAACACTGGGAGAGCCAAAGGCTTTCCACAGGGTTTCGAGCAGCCCCCAGATGATGCCTTACTAACCTGTGTAGTTCTCAGCCTGTAGGTGCATGTCACACAGCTTGTGGATATAGCGGATGTACATCTCCTCCTTGTTGATCTCAGATTTATAGAAATTCTGTGGAATCAGAAAGAGGTGATGCTGAGACTTCAGTCAAGACAACCAGCAGCATCTATGTATGTATAAAGGCACTGAAAAGAGAATACATTACTGGTCTAAAAGAAAAGGCAATATTCTTTTCACATTCACACTGCTTTAGCCCAGTAATTTTATTGTGTCATGATTTCTTTTTTCAAAACTAAGGGAGTCAAAAGCTGCAAGGCAAGAGAGGTTGTAGAACTCTGCCACAGAGACACTCAAAACTCAGCCAGAAGAATCTGACCTGTTTGGCTCTGCTTTAAGCACAGCTGGACCAGAGACCTTCTAAGGGTTCTTACAGCTCCTGCCGTTCTGTCACCCCAGTGCTGAGATTCTGAAGCCACACAGCCTGACACAGATTCCTGTTCTGACCTTTCCTATCCCAGTTCCAACAACACTGCACAGCATCACAAAGAGATAAAAGAAACATCTTTACCATAAGGTTAACAGTGCAGCCAATTTTCTTGTTTTCTGTCTCATCTCCTTTCATACAGTCCCTAAGAAAGCAGAGCAATGTTGAAACATACATCTACAAAAGAAGTTCCAGTTTCCTTGGATCAAACAACAGTTAATGATATTCAGTTCTTCTATGAAAAATGTCTGTAATATGATTTAAACACTATGAGAATTGAGTGTGTCACATTTTACATGTCTGCACCTAAGCACAGGCAACGAAATGACATGAAATGACTGCTGCTCCATTTCCTACAGGAGTCTGAACAAAAACCAGGTAATGGCTTTTGCACATTCAGCTCTCCAGCACAGTGCTGACACACTGAAAGGCACAACCCGAGTCCTTCAGACTACATTACTAACATCTGCACAGGTAAGTTATACCATCAGGTTTATCTATAGTTTCTGGACCATTCTAGAAATGACATCTATTCAAACAGTACAAAAAGTTACAGGCTTCAGAAATTACTGATCTTGACTTGAGAAAGTCACATTCAGTTGTGAAAGAGAGACCAAATTTTTAAAGCAGTGACAGCAAACTGTCTGGAGACCTGCTGTGTCAGCTAGCTGGCAGCTGGACTCCAAGAGATGCCTGTGTATTCCAAGTGCTGATGCAGTTCCCTGTTCTATTCAGCTCTGAGAATGAAAAAAAAAATCTGCTGTGGATTAAAAATCAATGAAGACAGGTATCTGTTCCTCAATTAAGCATGAAAATGTCTGTGTATCTAAGTTGTATTGTTAGCAAAATTCATTTAAAAACAAACAAAAAAATCAGCTCCCTTTAAATGTGTCTCAGATATGTGGTCTTGCACGGCAGCTGTACAGCCACTGCTGCCAGGAAGCAAACAGGAGATTGGATCAAACTGGTAGGAATAAAAACCAGCAAACTAAAAAGCACAGAAAAGGATTTGGGATTGCAGAATACCCAAGCCTAGTCACAGGTCTTCACCTACAAGGAGCAGCAGCAGAAGAAAAAAAATATTTGAACTCCTGTTAGTAGGCTAAAGATAGAAATATCTGGGGCAGCTCTGCATGGTTTCAAGTTGTCTATCACTCCACAAAAAACTCTGTGTGTGTATGATGATGAAAAGTTTTCTGGCCCTGCATATCTCAATGAGGCATTCAGCAAGGCATCTGAGATCATTCTTGCATTTGGCATCTATGTTGCTGAATTATGTGAGATAGAAGGAAATACATCATTTAGCAACCTTGTTAAGCCTTAGTACAAACCTACATATTCAAACATTTCTTCATCTTTGCTGTTATTAGGAATGAGAATGCAGGAATGAGAACGAGGGCTCCAGGATTTTTGCTCAGAACCCTGCAGCAGTGAGCTAGGCTTGCTCACTTGCCATCAGCTTGAGAAACAAGAAAAATGTTCCCTCTAGAAAAGAGATTTGATACTGCATCTGCACAAACTGGTATGCTTTGAGTACATTAGCATTGTCAGATACCTATAGTCAAGCAGGCGCTCCATGAGACGGGTAACTGATGTGACAAAAGAGATCCCGGTCTCCCGCCATGTCTCCTGCTCAATCTTCTCCAACAGGCTGTTTGGAGATGGAAAGACAGCATGTGAGGCTTTCAGGGAAATGGCACAGTGGATGCACACAGCTGCAGTCAACTTGGTTTCTCCCTCATGAAACAAATCCATAGAATTACTATCTTACCTGGGATAAGGCCCAAAGAGCTGGGTTCTACTCCAGGCAGCATGAAGCAAAGACAAGGAAATTACAGAATTGTAAGGAGAAGGGAAAATGAGTAACAGGCTGCAGTCCCTGAATTCTTAACATTCTAGATCCCAAATGTCTTTAACTGGAGGAAACGACATGCCCAATATTCCTCTTGCCAGGGGAATAACGATAATTTTTAAAAGGTTTCCTTTCCTTTCTCCCTGAAATGGACTCATGTTATCTGTACATGCAAAGCACCACACTTCCCAAGGCTGAACACGCACAAATCAGAACTGAATACATTTCCATGCTTCCTAAGGATAAACATACAGGATGGGCAGGCTTGCCTATCCCGAAAATGAATGAATGCTCCATTATAAATTCAGAAATACAAGTACTGGGTCTAGCAAAACAAAGCTTTATACCTCAAACTGCCAGCATGCTACTGTCTGGAATGGAGAGCTAAAATTCTGCTAAGGATTGCCACGGCTTGCTGGAATATTAAAAGATTTAAGGTTAACTGCTCTGAGCTCTCAGAGTTCAAAATAAAGTCCTTTTGAAATAAACTAGGATCACCAGAAAAGAAATTTGGAGACAGAGCAGTAATCAATAACAACAAAGTGGAAAGTCAGATATAAAGTCATTGTTTTCCTTCTTATCCTTAGGAGCTACTGGATTTTTGGTGTGAAAGGGAATGGAAATACAGTGTCCTGATGGACTATGAAAGAAGCAACTTGCAACTCTTGAGCCAACCAAAACGTGAGCTTCAGAACATGTAAGAATCAAAAGAAAATGCTGAGGAAAATCTCTTTTGCTCTAACAAGGTCTGAGTTGCCAGCTAGGAGAAAGAATCCCAAGGCCAGGATTTCACTTATTGCTATTATTATTCTAAACAAAGGCACTGGCTCCTCCAGCAAATCAGTTTTTGATAGGAGGATGATTACTTATCTGTGCAGCCCTGTATTAGATTTCACAGAACTATGACACAGAAGAATTTACATTTTTATATTCTCCTCAGCCTCAGAGTGATGTATTTCTATTTCCGTGAGCCGTGTCGTGAATGCCTGCCAGAAAGCCCTGTCCTGCTTTCCCTGAAGATCAGCACTGCAGCAGCAGCTGCACAGATCTCTGCTCTGACTCTTTCAATGACCCTGCACAACACACTGAACAGAAACTGGCATAGCTTACAGCAGGCTGAAGAGCTCCCTGTAGTTCTCATCACCTTTTCCTTCAGACACCAGGCTGTCCAGCTTATCGATCAGCTCGGCTTCCACCTGGGTGAGAAAGCAATTAGCTGGTCATGTAGAAGACAAGCTCCAAACACTGGAAGACTCTGAAGACTGGAAGAATGTTTTATTTCTCGTGCCCTAGGGCTGCCCACTTCTGTGAGCAAGTGCTGGGTTTCTCTGTGGCTCAGGGGACATGCTTTTCTCATTTTTCAGTGAAATGAAAGGTCTAAAATTAAATTCTCCTTTTGCTTATCAGGGTCTCAATGAACATCCCAGGGGAGGTAATGCTGCTGCCCAGAGGAGTTTCTGAAGTTTATTCTATTATCAAATACATCACTCAGACACACTTTCTGTGAACCAGTACATCAGATACACTATATCCTGTACTTCAGCAGAACAGCCACACAGAGAAAGCAATTCGTGGTGTTATTGCCAGTGGTCTGCTGGGACGGTTCTGTTGTTAGGTAGCTGATTTCCAGTCAGCCAGGCATCATTACACAGGAAGATTGTTTGCTCATTAAAATCAGTTTTGTCAAGGCTCTCTATATGATGAATTTTCTTTTCACACTTTATATAACAGGCCACAACAGTGTTGAACAGGTATTAATTTCCACACACACCCCCAGCCTAATGTGTCCTGTTATCAAGTTTGATATCAGACATTCCCATAAAATTAATTCAAGTGCAGAAATCAATACCTCTCACATTATGCAAAACTATTAAATGTAGTCCTGAAAGGAGTAGTCTTTGTTGTCTTCATTAGTACTACACGAAGACAGAGGTTTCTAAAGGCTGAAGCTGTTTGTAGAAATAAGTCTTGTTGTTATTTAAAGACAAAGAGTTTGAGTTTCTCTCTGTTTTTCAGCTGCCAAATGGCAAAGACAATAAAAATGAGAAGGAAAAGCAAATCATCCAGTGACACACAAAAGGAGCTAGTGCTCTTGTTGCTGAAGTCATCCAAGGGAGACCTGAATCACTGCCTTATTACACAGCATCACTAAAAAACCTGCCTTGTGAAAACATGGGCTACTGAAGAAATCTAAATTGGGCTTCAACATTTTCAGAATTCCTCTCTTGTCTGAGAGCCAATTTAGTATTCAAAAAGTAAAGAGAAGCTCAAAAACTACCCTGTCTTTGCTTGTGATCGAGAGTCACTTGACAGAAACCAGTAATGCATCTGCCCAGCTGTGTGGTGTTGTACTGGGCACAAATAACTTCCTGGTTCCCTCAGCTAAATGTTATCAAGCCTAATCCATCTTGTGCTTCGGAACCATTTCTTTCGTTCTCACTAATACAGATGATTATTCCATGTCTAAGCTTAGAAAGTTACAATATATGCTTCATTAAACGGTGTGGAAATTTGCTCCACAGGTGAGGTAAGAAATAGTCTTGGGAGCTCAAGTTGAGTATAAAAATTAAATGAGGATTATGAAGAGTTCATCTTGATACACAAATGTAAACAAGTCCAGAAACGTGAAGATTAGTGTAGGTACTTGTATCTGTGAATGCTAGAGCAGGGGCTGTTCTATTGTTATGCTGAAACAAGCACAATGAGGACCATGATCAAATGCTACTGTAATAATAGCAGGAAAAACAGTAATAGTAATAATCAAGGTTGAAGATGGAGGAAAATACAAGCTTTCCCAAACAGCCTTTAGGAGGCCAGGTTATGGTCTGTTATTCTCCTGGAATGATAGATTAGACCTGGTATTTTAGTGTGTGCAGGTAATAAATAATCACATGAATTATGATCATTTAAATAGAAGTATTTGCTCCCTGAGAGCACAGATCTTCAGATACTTGTCCCCCACTATTGCCCTAAACACAACAAGGAAGCACTGTCATTTGAAGATCCAGTCCAAACTGATCCTTTAATACTCTGCATTGCATTAATGCATTGCATTAGGAATAGTGTGGCCAGCAGGAGCAGGGAGGTCATAGTGCCCCTGTACTCTGCTCTGGTTAGGCCGCACCTTGAGTACTGTGTCCAGTTCTGGGCTCCTCAGTTTAAGAAGGACATTGAGACACTTGAGCGTGTCCAGAGAAGGGCAACAAGGCTGGTGAGAGGCCTTGAACACAAGCCCTATGAGGAGAGGCTGAGGGAGCTGGGATTGTTTAGCCTGGAGAAGAGGAGGCTCAGGGGTGACCTTATTGCCCTCTACAACTACCTGAAGGGTGGTTGTAGCCAGGAGGGAGTTGGCCTCTTCTCCCAGGCAACCAGCACCAGAACAAGGGGACACAGTCTCAAGCTGCGCCAGGGGAGGTTCAGACTCGAGGTGAGGAGGAAGTTCTTCACCGAGCGAGTCATTCGGCATTGGAATGGGTTGCCCAGGGAGGTGGTTGAGTCATCGACCCTGGAGGCGTTCAAGGGGAGATTGGACGTGGCACTTGGTGCCATGGTCTAGTCATGGGGTCTGCGGTGTCAGGTTGGACTCGATGATCCTCGAGGTCCTTTCCAACCTAAGTGATACTGTGATACTGTGATACTGTGCATTCCAAGGCTCTTTTTTGCACTGGAAAATATAAGGAATTCTCTGACTGTGACTAGGCAACAAAAATGACAAAGACTCCCCTCTGGGTTTTGCACTCTGAGTTTGTCTCAGGTGGAAACCACAGACCTGTTGGTGGATGCAACCATTCCAGGAGAACTGCTACAGTTTGTTAAAAAGTGTACAGCTGCAGAGTCCATTTCAATGCATGGTAGAGTTATGTGATGATGCAGTAAGACCTTCTAGCTGGAACCTGAAGACAGAGAGGCAAAGACTACTGCTTTCACAAATGCTGCCTAAATCCTTCCATCTCCAGTTTTGGATCTTAATCTGACTCATTAAATGGTTGTCTGAGAGCCCAGCACTTAAAAAATCCTTTTGTTTTCCTCATGACCCATGTGATAGCACGTTGCTCCTTTGTTCATAAGAAACACAGCTTGCAGTAAAGTGCACTGCTTAAAGAATCTTGGGACTCCTGCAGTAGTTCTGCGAGTTATGCTTCAAATTGTCTATTTTTACATACTTATATGACAGCATCTTCTTCACAATCAGACACAATCAAGAGGTACAAAAGGCCTTGCCTCCAGCTGGACATTGCAGATGGAGCAAGAAAAGGGATACTGCAAATGCTTGGGAAGTGACTTCACCTGTTTGAAGTTGCCATTCTTCCTCTGCTCCCAGTCCATCATGTCATGGAAAATAGGGATCATGATATTCCGGACTTCAGGTTGTGGAACAAGAGTAACGCCAAGGAAGGGTCCAATCATTCCAGGAATAAAGTGAATCTTGTGTTCACCTGTACAACACAAAGCAACTGCAATTAAGTACAAGCCTTTAGTTGATTAGATAGTGTTGGATGATAGGTTGGACTTCATGATCTCAAAGGTCTCTTCCAACCTGGTTAATCCTATTCTATTCTATTCCTTCATTATCTGCCACTAGGAAAATAGGGAACCCCTGCAGCAACGACATGTGGAAAGTAGTAGGCATGAGCATTAGAAAAGCAAACACATTCTTTTCCTGAAAGGAGTAGAAAAGCAGTATTTGCTTTACATCACTACTTGCAAAGTCTCTAAGAGCATTTCTAATTTCACTGTGAAAGCCTTCAGCAAAAACTGTCAGTGCATTTTACTTGCAAAGGAATTCAAACTGTCAAAAATAACCAAAGTAAAACATACTAACTAGGGGGAAAAGAGGCCACAGATACTGCTGATTTGGGGGGGAAAAAAAGCTTCTGAATGGGTTGGTGAGAACAATATTCAATAGAGCGTATTTAGAACTGGACAAACTATATATAGAGCTCTTCAACCTCAGTGCTAGAGAAGTCTCAATTCAATAGCTGACCTTAACTTAGGACCAAATTGCATTGTTTCTCAGCACAGAAACCCAAGGCCCTTCACCAAGTTTCTTCTGTACCACAGTTACTGTGCAGAACAAATTTAAATGGCTGTCTTTGGAACAACATTCAGTGATAAATATCTGCATCTACACATCTAAAGTGAGCTTCTCACTTCTCAGCTGAATTTTTCTAGCATCATGTTCTGGTTATTTGATCTCTTACATTGGAGAGCCTTGTATTCTCCACACAAGATGCTTAGAAACTGATGAAGACTGGCTGTGTCATCTAAGTTTTTCAAGATGGGTCAGTCTTACTTAGTGTTTTATAAGAAGGCATTTTCTTAACTCCTTTATGTGCTCTGAACTCTCTCCAACTTGTCTTTGGGTTTTGTTTTTCTTCTTTTAGCTGTAGAAATCAGAATCAGGTGAACTACTCTAGAATCAAATGCACTTATGAGAAACCTGTGGCAGTGATATTGTCCCTCTTCTGTTCAAAATTTAGATGTTTTCCCAGAGATGACAGAATCTTTGACTCCTAGCATTTTACAGATGGTTCCCATTCAGCTCATTAAGAGCATGACACATTTGTAGCCTTCTGCTTTCTTCAACAGCATTCCTACAGCTAACATGTCCGTATCTGCCCTGCAGCCCTGTTATCAAGTTACCCCATCAGAGTTGTACCATTCCTTTACCCCATTTGATGATTTCTTCGTTCTCAGAACCTTCTATTATCTGTGATGTCTATCAGCAGGACTTTTTTTCCTCTAGAATACTACACACTTCCCTCATCCCAAATGTTTCCATGGGTATTGCTTTTTGGCCCCTGCTGGAAGCAGGGTACTGGCCTAGCTGGGCTTGCTCTGATGCTGTATAGGTTATCATTTGCCTCTCCTATCAATAAAATCCTGAATCACTTAAACCCAAGACTGCAGCAGTACACTTCCAGAAGCACAAGTCCCAGATGAAAAATATCCTTTTACCTTTTGAGACCCTTGGTGAGATATATTTTTCCCTACTTTGTAATGTGCTTACTTTATTACCAAAATACATAGGAACAGGTCAAAGGGGTTGCAGAAATTGCCTTTTTGCCACAAACATCACGTTATTGTGGACAGGGCTTCTGCAGGGTTGGGTTTTCTGGCTGTTTTCTTAATTCTTTTTTAAGTAGTAGCATAGGATTTGCTGTGCACACCTGGTACCTGAAGACACAAAAATGCAGCTTTACTGTATGTCAGTTCTGGGCTCTGTTACCAAACACACATAGCTGTGGTTTACTGGTGGACTGGGCAGTGTTAGGTTTCTGGTTGGACTCAATGCTCTTCAGTGTCTTTTCTAATCTAAATCGTTCTATGATTCTGTAATTTTGAACCACAGCTTTGGCTTTTGAATCACCTACAAAATGATAAAGCTGTGAAAATTTAGATTTTCTTTACACAGATCAGAGAGAAATCTGAAAGAAATTGTCTATCTCCACGGGAACCTGACTGCAGCACAGTTGAAGGGACTAGAAGAAGCTGATTTTATATTTGCAAATACATAAAAACCTGTCACTGATGTGTCAAAACAACCCAAACCTGCCACTGTCACATGTAAGAAGCAAGCATTCAAATTCATGGGAATGTATTAGTTCAGTAAAAAAGGATGATGAGACAGTGCAGGTGAGAGTTTTTGGTGGGGGAAGTGCCTCCTGGTTCTACAACTGTTAAGAGAATCTAAGTATTCTATGATGTTACAAAAAGTAATCAAAATGCAACAAAAACCTGGGGTTACTTTGGCTTTGGTTGTTAGGACAGAGAAGGAAGAGACATACCCAGGTTCTGCCACATGCTGAAGAGTTCATATGCCATCATCACTCTCATATCACCATATCTGAAAAAGAGGAGGTAGACAACTGCCTAATGGAGCAATAACTGGCAAGGCAGTGATATTAAAAACAACAACATCATCAAAGTCATATTTAAGCAAATGTAAGGACATCAAACAACTCAACTAATCACTGAACACTGTATTAGGAGATCTACTTATTTATTTCCCAATCATTTCCACATGCCAAGTTCCAAAAGAAATCACAGGCACTTGTGGTAGATAAGCAAGTCTCATCTGAACCCAACAGAACTTGTTCTTACTTATCCAGAATCTTCTTCCTCTTAGCTGGTGTGGCATTTTCTAGTTGGAGACTGGGCTGGTTTATAAACAAAACTGCCAGGCTGAAATAGGAGTTCCACACCTGAGACACAAGAATGAATTTTATAAACAATCTTAAGGAGTAAGTTTTAAACAAGCATGAGACAAACATTCCTTTCCACACAGTATTACCACTCCCTTTCGTAATCAAGAGGTAACCTAATCAGTATATATCTTAACTCTTGAGATACTGAACTGTTAAGGATACCAGTGGACTACTTAAAACCTAGCAGAAACTGAAATGAAGAACTCCAGGAAGGAAATGCCACTGGGTTTTCCTTTTAGCACTGCAAGTTCAAAAAGGAATAATCTTAATGACTTCAGCAAAGTTTTAAAGTGCTTTTTTCTACAAGCTAAACAGATTTTATTCCTTAACCCCCCCCAATATTACACTCTGTCTTGATTGAGAGCCCTATAATTTCCTAAAGAAAGGAGGCTTTTGCCATCATGTACACATCCTTATGTCTGGCAGCTTTTCCTCAGTAACACTAAACTCGTTGCCCTTTTCAACAACATCAGACACGGGGAAAACACTCTCTAAGATACCTGTGTTCCTCCAAGTTTTAAGTCAACAGCCAAAAAGAAGAGACCTCTGGGAGGGAAAGATCCTCTGTGTCCCAGCTTCAGGAAAATATTACCCAGGTTTACATTTTTACTACCCACGAATCTCTGAGACAGCATCCTTCACAAGCTCCACTGCTTGAGAAGATTCTCATTGCCTTCATGAGGGTCTCCATTTCCTCTACTTCCCCTCAATTCCACCACAGATTCAAATTCCTGTCTTAGCAGTTAGTCCATCTTCCTTCACAGATACTCTAATAAATGCTGCCAGTGCAATCAGGTAAAGCAGAGAGCAGCTCTTGCTCCTTTGTTACTGCTAGTTTATACAGGTGTCACAACAGTTTCTGCGTAGCAATTCTTACCTTAAAATCAAAGTCCGCTTCTGTGAAATTCTTATGCAGTGCAGAAGACAGGTACTGAACTGTTGTGACTATGATACTGCAGTCAAAAACAGAAACAGAAAACAAAAAGAGATCATTTGAATCTGGAGTATATATAATGCATGGCACTGGTCTGCGGTGCTGATTTCAGTGTCCGTGCGGAGATGGGCATTCTGCATGTCAGCACTGCTGGATTCACACAGAAGTCATTCTGTGCTTTAATAAACATTTTAATCTAAACATATGTTAATAAACATGAGGCAATAAAAGCATGTGATACAAATGTAAAGATTAATAAATAGAATGCAGATAACAACTGTATCAAAAGAAACAGCACGTCTGCGATCCATGCACAAGCAACACTTTGGCAGTAACACTGCTAAACATACCCATCAGGCTCCAACTAATGGCAAAATGATGCCAAAGGAAACTGGGTAACCTACAGCAGCTGAGATACTACTCTTACCTGTGGATTTGTCTTTTCTTGCAGAACTTCATTTAATCTTTGCACTTTAAGTACTGAAATCCACTTCTTTCCCTTCTCATTAGCACAGTGAATTTGCAGAGCGTAGCACTCCCCTGAGCGGTCAGCCTTTAGGAAACTTCCATGGTAATGTTGTTTTCTAATGGGAAACCCTCCAGCTGTCCTTCACTAGCAGTACTACAGCTAGTTTATCTGAACAAACTACTAAGTCATTCCAGTCACCTTGTGTTCACTGCACTGCTGCCATTCTAAACAGCATAGTACCTGCCCCATCAGGAACAAGAAAATCAGGTAAAATGAAGCAGTAAAATGGTGGATGAGAAATAACTGTATGCAATGTGCTTGGTGTCATTGCCAAAGTCTGCTCCTCCTTTTCTAAAGTAACTGAGGCCTGCTCCTAGGCAGGTTTAGGAGTGATGTTTATGGGAGAAGACAGACATTTAATGCAGGAATTTACTGAAAGAGGGAGCTGTGAGCCCTGGATTTAACACCACTTGGTGTCGGTCGCTGTTTCTTGCCCTGTGTTATGATAGCTGCTGTGCCACTCCTACCCCCAAAGGCAGCTACTTCAGCTTTGGCTGTAAATCTTTAACTCTGAAATCTGTGTCTGCTGGTGGGGTTTAAGGAACAGAATGAGCACAGAAGTCCTAAGTTCCAGAGTGTTAAAATAACTGGCAGAATGAGGATGAGCATTCCAGAATTCCTGTCTCGATCACCACGCCTAGCCTGATGGAGCAAACTACAACACAGGTTTTAACTGCTCAGCTGAGAAGAAAAAATTCCCAATACAGAATGTCAGCATTTTATACCTGCTTCTCTACTTACTTGCTGGTGAGCAACCTCATCACCATCCAGTCTCGAGGAAAGACACTCATTTTCATCAGGTTCCGAAACACACAGAAAATCTTCAGCAGGAACTCCTACCCACAGGGAAAAAAAACCAACAAAACAAACCATGAAAACTCCCAGCAACTGCAGACTAACCTATTCCTGGCTGTAAGACACTTGAGCTATCTGTGCTGCCCTTGAGCTCTGTGCTCCTAGGTGATTCACCTGAAAATGTGGGCACAACAGATCCTGGGATACAGCTCTCTTCATTTTGTGTGCTTCACCCATGTACTGAACAACCTGCAGCAGGCTTCTAAATCTTAACTTCTGTGGTGGGATGAAAATATTGCTTATGTGCATAATTGTGTTTGACTTCTCATGCTGTCATCCAGAGTCCCAGTGTCAATGTGTAGCTATTTTCAAAGGTACTGGAACCATAACCATACATTTATGCATTAATTTAAATTAATGTATCTGTCCAAATTCCTTTGCATTTCTGCTACAAATTTGTCAAAACCCCCACACCCCAGCCTGGTAAAACTCCTACACATGTTTTAAATATAGTAACAGATAAAGCCATTTCTGGCAATATGCAGCAGAAAGATCTCTGAAACACCTTCAACTGATTCTCTGCTCTCAAAGAAAACCCCAAACCTGAAGATGTTTTTGTTTTAAGACTACCTGCACCAGTGTGTCCATAAAGAGCAGCCAAGATAAAGCATGCCAAGCTGCTGGCCTTGCAAGCTGGGATTTTATTGTTTTGTTTCTCTGCACACAAAATCAAGATGGCACAGAAAGTGGCAGTGCAAGGTTGCTTGAAAAGTGTTCTCCCATTGTTTGGGGAGAGGAGAGGAATACCTTGGTGTAACTGAGCTACGAGTAAAGCATCAGAAGCTCCTTGACTTCTGACCTCATTTTGGCCTAGATGTAACAGTTCTAAGTGAATATAATGCCTTTCCTTTTCCTAATTGAAAGCACTGTATATAAAATCTTGTCTTTAGTAATGAAATGATTCTGCCTTTTAAGGAGATTGTTGTCAGAGATGCTCCTCTTCCCTACGGAGGCTGAGATAAAAGGTTATTTGCTGAAGTTCTGGGGTGTGCAGTTTCAGAAAATGTCAGTGGCAGAAAAGCTACCAGAGAGGTCTGCACCCCTCACCAACCCCTTCAGTTCATCAGGGGACATAATTTAATGTTCCCAAATTTGGGAAGCATGCAGCAAGTGTAGTAGTAAGGTACTGCTTGCCCAGGGAAGATTTTTGTCTGCTAGAGGCATGCACAACAATGCCTGAAGTTCTGTTTTGGCATAAAATGGACACCCTTCATAAATGAGTGCATGTTCACCTTAAGAGTAAAATGCTATAGGACAACTGACTTTACATTCACAGGATTAAACCCCCTGCTCCTCTGAGTAGGTTCTATATGGTACGATAACACTAGCCTTTTATGTCTGAAGACATCTATCTTGGGACTTCAATTGCTGTTCTGAGGATAATACAGTGCCCTGTGGTCTTCAAAGTTTTTGTAACACACAACACCCATTACAGAAGTAAAAGGAAGGTCCATGAACAGAGTGCCAGTGAGTAGGAATGATTAGCAGAGCGAGGAATGCTGGAGGGATTCCCCTCTGCTCTCCCATTCTGAGTGAACTCCCTACAAACATGATGTTCTGATGTACCTTTAGTTCATCCTTGCTTTGGAAGTTGTCCAGTAGGTGCTGGAAATGAGTGTCTGACATCTGACGAAGCAAAGATAAAAGGCAGGAGACATATTCTCCCTGTTGGCCAAATGAAAAACTATTTCATTCAGACAGTCTGACATACCAGAAATGTAAAAATCAACCTGGGGTAAGGTATAGAGGGAGGGGTCTGAAATGGCCCCAATGCCTATGAGAGGAAAGCTGACATGCAGAGATTAAAATAGGTCTTGAATTCCTGTCAGTAGGTAGGGATGCAGATCTTGGAGACTCCTGCCAGTTTTAAAGGTCTTTTAACCAATGTTGTAGTCTAACAATAATAATTTTAAATGATTAATACAGACATTAATGACTCACCCTCCAAGCATGCAATTTTTGACAATCACCTTTTTCAGTCATTTAATAAACTGTCTATCAAAGGTGTGACTGCAGCTCATGCAGACGTACCAGGAAGTTTTTAAACTAATGGGCTTTAATACTCCCAACTGTAAAGTGATGACAGCAAGACATCAGCTGGGGCTACAAAAGGTGCCTGGTACTTTGCAAATGCTGGGCTTGTTAGTGTTCACCAAGTTACATGCTGTCATGGCTATAGCACTAACAGTACTCCAGGAAGATGTCCTGAGTAGAGATTGAGTATGCCTACATGAGCTCCAATTACATTTCTGGCCTGCAAAGCAGATGCACCCTAACCAGTTACCACAGTATCCCAAAGTGCTTTCCAAAGATGAGCTCCCCCATTCTACATATCTGAAAGCAAAGCACAGAGAAGTTAAGCAATTTGTCCAAGATAACAAACAAGGCAGTGCCAAGAACAAAAGGACTACGGCTTCTGACTGCCAGTCCCTCACACAGGATTTTTTTCAGTGACAATGAGCAATCAATTTGGAAAATACAGAAACTGCTTTCTGATCAGATTCCACAACTGACTGTACTGTCAAACAGAACTTTGGGAACAATTACAAGGGGATTTTATACTTGGGACTCTCCCTTCCCCCTTAATTCTTTTTTTCCTAATTGGTTCAAGCATCTACCCAGAAGTTTTGAGACAGGTTGCTGCACTAAACTTTACAGGGCTTCATCAGGAACAAAGGTGTGCTCTTTTGTGTGAGGTGGCACGTGACAACTAACAGTAAGCCAACTGGTAGTAGTAAAAGGAAATTGAGAAGTTACTGGACATGTGCAAGCAAGTGGCTTTCTTGTTTTCTGTCAAAAAACCACATCTGAACACTACTCCATGTCTTGTTTTCACCAGGATTCTCCAATTTGCTACTTACTGTATTGAGCTAACATGGAAAGGTACCAGCTTATTCATGTGAGCAGTGTGCCTTAGTGTACATCTACCTCAACAATACCTCTGAGGTTTCAGCCTTTTGATAGAGAGTCTATAAAAAGCCATGTTTTGCACAACAGCTTAACATCAGACATTGTGCAAAAGCTGCATTAGGGACTCCGACAGGCAAAAAATAGACTAAAACAGGAAAGGGCAGCAAATGCAGAAATAAAGCTGAACAGCAAAATTCTATTCTATTTCATCTCTTCCACTGAGTGTCAAAGAAAACATTTTTTCCCTTAGGCTTATGCTGGCAGTCTGGACAAAGTGGTGGCTTTCCCCACTTCTCCCACCAAGCTCAACAGCTCACTTGACCTGCGTTGCATTTGCACAAAATCATCAGTAAATATGGACAGAAGCTTTCCAAGGTGTTGAGCAAGGACACTTGTCTGCTGAGCATTACAGCATTCTCAGCCTTAGGAATCAGAGCCTGATGCACAATGGCTCTTGGAGATACCTCTTTGAGGATGAAGCCCTGGCCAGCTACTCAGCTAGCACAGGCCTCAAGTTCTAAACAGCAACTCTCAATCACAGCTGCAAAGACAAGAAAGTAACTTGGAAAGCTACCAAAGCTTCCCGAGCTCCTCTGTTTCCTGCAGACCTCACTAGTGCAGAGAAAGGCATAGATTTGTGGCTTATTAAGGGAAAGAGACAAAGCCCTGGGTGTTCATGCAGCAGAGATGATAATGAGGTGCCAGTGGTGGTGAGGGACTGGACCAAAGGTTAGAGAAGCAAGAAATAGAAACTGATTGTTAGTTACTAACAGTGATTTCTGCTGTGCACTGCGGGCAACGCTGCCCTCTTACCGCCTCCTGAGACTGCGATTTACTCATGATTGTAAGCAGAGTTTGTAAAAGCACATCCAGGAGGCTCTCCACCATCATCTCAACCTCCTCCACGACATCTCCCTCCTATAGTAAGTGGTGAGCAAACAGACGGTTAGAAACTAGAGAGAACAGACTGGGCAAAGACAATTCACATGACAGCTGATAGCGAGCTCTGTGACAGCCGTTCAAAGCGCAGTCGCGTTCCTCACTGGTACCAGATACCGTTGTGATGCCAGTGTGTGTGCCCGGTACCTCCTCAGTCTGATGGAAACATTCAGGGTCACAGCCATAAAGGTAAATCTATAATCAAAGGTCTGCATACACTCTAGAACACAATGGGATCAAATTATGTTCAGGAACCTTTATTCCACAGCAGTATTATTTTAGCTGATTACCACAATGCCTTTCATCTCGTTCCTTTCAAACTAACCCATATCCTGCAACTGGAAATGCACATTGCTAGGAATCATATTTAGCATCATGAGTTTCCTCCTTTAGAGTCAGGGGCGGAAACTTCACCACCCTCTGTTTGTGAGCATTGCTTTAAATGATCAGGTTACCATTTGAGATCAGAGTACTATGATCATCAAAGCTGGGTGTTCAAACTCAGCAGCAGTTTGCAGCACTAAGTGTGATTTTATTGATTGGATAATTTTAGAGCATGCTCTTAATGTGAATCACAAAGTGCTAGTTAATGTCTCTTGCAGAACTAGAAGTCCTAGAGCTGTGCAGTGCTTTTAAACTCCACTGACACCTAACTTCTGGGCTTGGATGAAGAAAATTAAAGTGTCAAACCTGGTAAACGTATATGCTTTTTCCCCCTCCTAACAGCCAGAACACTGTAATCAGAATGCTCTGAGTCACACCCACAAAAGCAGACCCTCATTTCAGATGTTCTCCTGATGACAGGAAGTTAGCAGAATGTAATTTTTAAAAGGATTTTTACAAAACCTGCATTAAGCTATAAAATACCTCTCCTCAGTCTTCACTTCACTCCATCACTGAGGCAGTTGGAAAGAAAAAAGAATGAAAATCTAGCAGCAGATTACCAAAGAGCTGGTCTTGATTATGGAGAAGATACTACTGAGGATCCCAGAGCAGATGAGTAGCTCCTTCTGCTGTCGTAGGTGAAGGTGAATGTGGTGAAGAACGACAGGTAGCAGGATGCGCCGGGACTCTGAAGAAGGGAAACCAGATCACAGTTCTTCCAAAAGAAAATTCAATTCCAGCCACCCTCATCCACAGCCTCTTGGCATCTAAACTAACCTACTGCTACACAGCACCCCTGACTGGCTGGTGCAGCTTCTACTGTACAGATTGTAGGACACTGCACTACTAAGGACTGTAATGCATCAATAGCGCATCAGAAGTTCCTGATGCAGTGTACAAGCTGTTCTCAACAGTGACCCAGCTTGGAAACAACAGATGTGAACTGCTACTTTCTATTGGTGATTTCTTTTGTGCACACCCTTCCTCACTTTGCGTTTCTTTCCAGCTATATTGTCACAGCTAATAAAGCTTCTCCAATATATATCCCTCATGGAAACTGAGTAATTCTTCTCTTTCAGCTAGCTTACAAACTTGAATTTTATTAAAGAAGGGAGAGCAGGTAGCAGCTGCAGAAACCAGTAGCCAAAACAGGAGAAAGTGGCAAGAATTCAGCAGATGGACCAGTAGGAGAGACAGGACGAAAAGGCATCATCACCATATGGGAGGCAAGAAGAGAGAATGGATCTTCCTTTAATTGCAAGGCCTGAAGAGCTGGGAGGATGGGCAGGTGAAAGGTAACTTTGGAAACTTCCCCATTAACCTTCATTTCTTCTTGACAATGATACTGACAGCTAATGATGCTTTTAGCTGCTGCACAGCACCATGACATCTCACTACTGGGTCAAAAACCAGAAAGGGAAATGTTTGGCTCAAACATTATCATTAGATAAAATTGACTGCCTGTTTCACAGCCACCTCTGGGCTAATTACTCCTTCTCTCCACTCCTGCTTTTTGAGATGCATTTCAGGTTTTTAAAAAAAAGGAAAGTTTCTAAACATGATGCTGTGGTGCTGTCATTCTCACCTTGCAGTCAGTAATTTGAGTGCAGTAACTTGAGATCCTCCCCACAGGGAAGATAAGCCCAATGGTGCTTTTTATCTTCCACTATTACCTTTATAACTTCTTTCATTCAGACCTTTATGTATGATATAAACTCACAATCTTCAGCCCTTCTTCATCCAGCCTTTAGAAGCATTACTCATATGTTGAGACAAGGAAATGTAAGTTTGAATGTAAAGATTAAACATACTTTAAAGAATGTGGTGGGATTCTCACATTACTTTATCTCCCCGATGCTCTTTCTCAGACAAGCTGGAAAAGAGGTTCCCTTCCTAGCCATGACAACCATAGAAGAGCAATACAAAGTATCAACTCAGATTTGGCACTTCTAATAATTGATTTGTTCATGTACATATTTTTATCAATGTTTAGGGACCAGTTTATCCACAGTGGAGCTCTAAACATTTTCTGCCACAGAGAAACTCAGAAAGTACCTGCAGTGAATACATGCAACTGTGATGCTGACAAGAGAAATCATTACCACAATTATTGTCATCCAGCAATGAATTATTTGCAACAGAGTGACTGCAAAATAATGTGAGGTGTCCCCAGCCTTAGCAGCAAGACCTAGCTTCAGCCACCTTACCTGAGAAAGAGAAGAGACGGCTGTCAACAGTGCGCGCGATGGACTGCAGCTTGACGACATCCATGGACTGCCCGATGTGCACTGTGCTGGGCATGCTGCCCAGAGTGCCCCTCACAAACTCTGCAACTTCCTGCACAGTGAACATCTGCAGCAGCTCATCAAAGATAGCAGGGAAGGAGTTCAGCAGAGCAGCCTGAAAGGAGGAGAGGAGGAAACTGAGAATTCTGAATTCTGCAAGCGCAGCTAAATGCAGCAAACCAGAAACAAGAGCAGAACTGAATTAAGGGTCTGCAAAAGGCTCCTCAGCAGTGCACTATGGGCAGTGCAGCGGTTGGCAATACCTAAGGTTCAGAGTGAACAAACTGTAGTGTGTAGCATAGAAAAATCAATACTAGGCCTTGAGCACATACACACTGCAGAGCTTCCAAAGGCTGTATTTTAGGACAATGGAAAAGGGGCAAACCCCCAGCATCTGAGGTACCAGAGGAATATGAGTCCATTTTTGTTCATTTCTTTTCTTTCTACAAATATGAAATTTGCTTCTCGTTAAGAGAGCTCCATACAATTTTTTGTACTGAGCAGCTAGGTAAGGCAGCTAAACTCCTCAGCAAATATTTTGAAGTAAAGAACGTGCTGACAGACCCTTAACCACAGGGGTTATGTCATGTGACATTAGAATATCTCTGCAGCAGGGGGGAGGGGAATGTGATTTTGTGTGGAAGAAGCATCACATCATGCAAGTGAGTGTGCTCGTGATTCTTGCAGATACAGATATTTCCAGTAAGCTGGAGCTATCCTGGAAGGTGTTTTTTAAGGTGCAGAAATAGTATCACTACTACAACAAAAAATAATCCAACTCTTCATCCCCCACTTTTCCAACTTATTTTTTTCCTAGCAGTAGGGAATTCTATGTATAGCCCTATCCTCCAGCTCCACAGACTTGGTGTCACATCTAACAACTGCCACACACCTCTGATGCTTTTACATTCTTTTCCCCCCCTCTACATCCTAACTGAAGTCCATTACCTGTTTCCTCATTATTAACTACCTGAATTCCTGATGGTTGCTTTCCTGAACTGCCACACAGCCTGGTTTTGAGTCAGCTGCCTTACTCTCATGCACCCCATTCCACCTGACTCCACCCCACCACTTCTCTCCTCACTGTCTCCATTTCCCTGGTCTGAAGCTCTCTGCACAAACCCCATTCAGATGTACCAAATTTTGTTGCAGATCTCTGTTCACTTTGCTTTTCCAGAGTCTCACCACCTCTCAGTATTTTCTGTTCTGCAAGTTCTCCTTTTCCTCATGGATTTTGGTGTCGTTTTCCCATTGCATAGACATTTCTGTACCTCTCCCATACTGGCCCTAGCACTTGGCACATCTTTCCCAATCCCAGATAACGTATAGCTTCTCTCTTTGCCAAGGCTTTCCTCAAAGCATCTTTTCCTTCAAACACCAGTGATATCTTTGAGCTAAGTTATTTTTACAACTAACACCACAGAGCTCATTAAGTTATTCTGAATATAAATTTACCTCTTTCTTCTTCGTGCTTGTTATCTCTCTCAACATCTTGTCTTGTTACAATCAATTCAGATTACACAAAACCCCACATAGCCTCCTGGGTGTTGTCACCTATTTGTTGCTACATACATACAATGTACTAACAAAATAAACAAATATGAATCATTTAAATGGTACTCTTGGAAGGCTGTAACAGCCACAAATCCAGTCATCATCTTAACCTTTGGGATAATACAAGTGAAATTAAAACACAAGCCAAACAAATCCTTGCAAGGGTTGTCCTAAACTTATTTCTAACTATTGCTATAAAGCAGGAGATGTTCTGTGGTGATTTAGGATCTTCAGGAGCATTCCAAGGATATGCAAAGGATCTCTACAGGAAGATCTGGAGCTCTCTTGAGAAGCAGCTACATAATTTCATCGGTTCCTTGAAGGTTCCTTTTTTTGTACAACACCCTAAAATATGCTGGAACATTACTCATGTCAAACTAATTACCTGGAAGGAAGGACATAATCAGTTTTAATCTCATTGCTGGAAAGAACTATATTGAGACCTCTCTAATATCCTGGATGAGAGGGCAAGTGCAAAGCAAATGACGTTTGTTAGGGCCTCAAGCCTTTCTGTAGATACTTAACAGTTGCCCAGATTTCCAGAACTAGTACATAATCAACTTGGCTCTCCTAAATGATTCGATGCATAATGTTGTACCCGCCCTCAGTACCATCTCCGTGGCATGTGGATGTCAGAAGCTGTTCCATCAATAGCGAAATATTGCACTCATACTCATTCTATAGTACCAGCCACTTAAACATTGAATTCCAGTTTATATGCAGGAAAAGAGGGTTTGGGGTAGGGAAAAAGGATTAACTGGGAACATCCACGATGAAACACTTGTGCAGTGCTGAGGATCATTACTTACAGAATTAAATGATGGCCTTGAAGTACCGCCACATTTTTGTGGGGCACATGTCCCAGCTCCGCTCGCCTGCCCTCCAGGCTGAGAGGCCTATGGGGCAATTGGGATCAAGGGGCAACATAGTGGCAAGGGGGAAACAAAAAGCAAACTTTTCAAAGATTCAACAAAGACAGGCTTTGCAAATTACAGAAGTCCAAATTAAGAAATATCATAGCGAGAGAAAGGAGAAAAAAAACCCAAACCAAACCAACAAATAAACAAACAAAACACCAAAGAGAAAAGGGAAAATAACTACATCCTCCAATTTTCTCTCCCTCTGTATTTGTGAGCAACTGAAAAACAAACAAAGCACCCTAAACAGCCAGCACTCAGAAGATGCTCTTTCCACTCACTGTCATATGCCTGCAAAATTCTGTGCAGTGACTTCTCATGTTCCTGGCTCATCTTATCATACCCACTAATGGGTGATTAAATAAAAGATTAGAGCAGCTGTTCTCAAAATCTCTCAGAGCAGCTTCTTAAGAGATCACACTGCTGGCAGCTTCCCTAACCAGTGCAGTCACTCTGGTTGGTTGCAAGGATCACAGCGACTGCTTCTCCGGCAAACTGCAGGTGTTCAAAACATCTGTAAACAGTTAATTAGTGATTACAAATCACCTGCATAATGTCAGGAAGTTCTAGGTGATCCATTCTGACATTATCTGAGCTGAGGCACACACAACACATTTGACATTACTATTTAAGACTTCTAAACACAGAAGTGTATGATGTAGTACAGTGATCTTTGAAATATGAAACCAAGCAAAACAGCATCCTTACTCACTTGGAGTGGTATGTTAGGCCCACAGGAAGCCTTCATGAAGCCTTCTGGGACATATTCAAAACAACATGTTACTGTGAGTGTGGGTGTCACAGTATGCTTGTGGTCAGGCTCCACCTGATTCTGAGCATCATTTTAGAAGATGCTGAAATTCACTTTATCTGACTGGGAGTGCATCAATCGAGCCTCTCTACTGTGATGCTGCTATGACCCTAAGCACTGACTTGAGCTACCACAAATAAGGATTTAAACTTTCTTGAGGGAAACCATAGGACATGTGAGTAAGACAACCCCAAGACTTGAAAATACAGCCTACTTCTGTGCAGAACAAAAACCTGCATCCTCATGTGACCAGTCACTTTCCTCGAGAGTGCACAGTTCAGCTCACCTGTACCTGCAGCGTGGCACAAAGCTGCTGTCTAGTAACATCAGTTGGCTACAATTTTCAGCATCACCAGCTCTGTTAGAGGGGAACACTCCTCTAACCAGCAGTTAATCATCATGTGTCCAAACAGATGATGTGTGCAGGAAAGAGCTGTCTTTTGGTTTGCCAGTTAAAATGCAGAAAATAGCAAACCTGTGTGAAGATGAGAGTCTCAGAGCTCCTGCTGTCCAAGCTGAGCACAAATCTGATGGACTGGAAAAGCTCCTGGATGCTGGAGCGGAACTGTTCCTCCTCCATTCCACAAGTAGCTCTGGAGTAAAGGATCCGAGATTGGACAATGAACTTGAAAAGATATTCCAAGGCCTTAAGGTGCAGGAGAGGAAGGAGATTAAGACAGAGAAAAAGAGAGAAAGAAAAATAAAGGAGCTTTAAAGAGAACCAGGAAAGAGTTTAAGTGCATAACAACTAAATTCTTCAGCTTTAGAAAGGAGAAAGCAAACCAGGTTTTGTAAGTCATATAATTCAGTTAAGAAGAGCTACTCCTAGGCAAGTACCCATGCTTGGCCAGTCTTTGCCACTGGTATGTCCCACTAACAAAGGCAGTAGCCATTTAAATTACAGACAAATTAGTGTTACATAATTTGAGGGACAGCTTGGTGAAGGATCAGAGACTTGGCGTTTTCTCATGACTTGGCACAATGCCTCTAGGTGCCTGAAGAAGCTATTCTGCTGTTTTCATTCCATTTTTACTTCAATTCCTTAACTAATCTATATTAAGGACAGTGGACTGTTAGTGAAACAGAAGAAGGATTACCTGGAAAAAGGAGAGTCTATGTTACAATATGATGGAGCAGCAAGGCGCAGCTATATTTCTGGCAGCTACATGTGCAAACAGAAATCAATGCAGATGCAGAAAGCAAAGATGACAAGAGTGGCAGGTGAAGCCCTCTGGCAGCACACAGCAGCAGCACTGGAATGACTTTTTGCTTCCAGCTGTGGTAATTTAAAGTGTCTTTCTTTTACCATCACATGTGAAACTTTGAGAGCACCCAGCAGAGGGAGAATAACCTGCACAGGAGATGTCACTGAACGCTGTTACACAATGTGTGATAGATGGTGCAGTCCTGAAGGACTGCAAATTGCATCTTTTTGTAGTGGAATGACAATTTGCTCGACCACAGGTCTAGATTTAATCTGAATTTGCAACCTAACCATTTTTTAACTAAAAAGTTGTAAATGCCATTATTCAGAGCTCAGTTTTTTGGCAGCAGTGTGATGAAGAGAAATACATTATTGTCTGCAGCCTTTAACAAGCTTTCCAATCCATCACAGCCACTCTCAGAGCAATGCAGCATTCCACACAGCAACAAGGCCTTTTTGATCATTTAGTGTGCAAAACTGTCAATGGTAGAATGTACAAAATCCCAGTGACATTTAGACTTCACTCCTTCCTTTAGTGCTTAACATGATACACCATTAAAGCATGATGCACAGTTTGATGATATCCTCAAAATTCAGCACAGGAAACAAACAGGCCTGAAGCTTCAGCAGTCATGGTCTCTACAGAAACATTCCACTGTATCTGCTGGGAAATATTCTCGTTTCACTGCTAGGAAACTGGAAGTTAATTCAAATACACATTTTGCTCTCATCAGGTATTTTTGCACCCAGTAAGATGCCCCTCACAGAACCACCACAGTATCTGCATAAACATGCAATGTTATGTTGTGAGCTTTACACTGGCACAGTACATTATTTATACTCCTCCCAGTGAAGCTTCCTTACTCCAAAGCACGTAATCAGGAAATAACACTTTATACTTCTGGACAGTTTCCAGGCCAAGGTCAATTGGTTGACAAGAGTCAGCTCTTTAAGTTTGGCATCTCTGCTGCTGACACGACATACGGCAAGGCAAGTGCTCGTAGAAGCTGTTTTATAGCTTTGCTGTAGACAATCATAACTCTAACCTGAAAGCCCATAACTTTAATGTGAAGATTATGTTTTGCAATGAATCAGACATTTATGTAGGAAATGGTGTAATTCTGTGTGAAGTGAAATGGCAAGCCTTCAGAGACATTCCACAGCCTCAGCACTGGCATCCCAAACTGTTGCCTAGAATGACCCCACAAAGGCAGTCAAATGAAGAGCTCAGTGTGGCTGAGAGGGTAAAGACACAAACTAAGTCTTGTTATCACAGGTCAGCACTTGGACCAACTGACTAGTCACAAAATCACAGATTTGATGCACATATGTGCCCAAAGACCCAGAAGGGCACTGAAAGAAAAGTCAAGCTTCCTATTATATTTGACACAATAGAAGAAAATCAGTCTAAAATTAGAACAAGTTTCTTAAAATCACAGTTTGTATCCATGTGCACACAAGAGGTGAGCACACACCACTCACCTGTGAGCAGCAACTTAAGAGACTTCACCACATGAAAAACTTCAGTGGATAAATAGCATCATAACCTTACTGCCTCTCAACTGAACAGTCCTTAAGTTCTACCAGTGGTGCTCCAGGAGGGACAAGAAAAGGAGTAAGAAATGTGCCTATAGACAACAACTCTCACTCATAATGAGTAGCCCTCCTTTCCTCTCTGAGTGACTGTCCATGGGCATGTTTACTCTGTGAATACAGGAACAGCACATGTCAACTTGCAGAGATTACCTGGTGGCTGGTTGCAATGTCCCAAGAGAATTCAAGCCAGAAGACCACTATGGCAAAAGCAGCATCAGTTAGAAGCTTCTATAACACAGGTTAAATATTGGATAAATATCTGTGGCTATTCTGAAGCTCTAATGGATAAAGATACTCTTCAGAGACTGTAGTGTCACTTGAGCCTTCAGGGATTATGTTCAGACACCATTTGATGCTTTACTGCACCACATAAATGCAGTGGACAGTTCTGGGGACAGTACAGCAGCATATCTGGACTTAACTGCTGTAGAGATGAAGAGACTGATTAATGCAAACAAAAGGCAAACCACAACTGCTGTTCAGAGTACAGACTCATGAATCACCCATGAACAGAGAGCTGCTTTAAGAAAAAGCACAGATTAATTCCCTAACTCAAAAACCCAAGGATTACTTTAAGAAAGAATGTGGAATATGTAGAATGGGCAACCTTATGATAAATACAGTGTACGTAAAGAGGATTAGCTTTGAAGGTCTAAATCTCCTTCACTGTTCTAACCCAAGTGAATGAAAGCCATTTTCAGTAATCCCTGAGTGTCCACTTCACAATTCAGAAGCAGCTGTCAGATTTCTTCTGTCCATGTGTTTTCAGAGAACAGCATATCTGCCTCAAGTACCAGAAATATTTACTATGAAGGAATTTACTATTTACTATTACTAGGAAAAAGAAGTGCAAAGGCTCAAGTGAAGGTACCCAGTCAAATCTTGTGAGAGCAGATGAAAGACCTAGGGGAAAGCTTAAGGCATCAGGAACAAAAGGAACAAGTCCCACAGACAGAGTGACCATGGTGGAACAGTTGTAATTACATCAGCAACTTTCTGGTATTCTCAGAAAAAGTGAGACTGCAGAAAATGTAAATCACCAAATAGAGCAAATATTTCTGAATTAGGTAACTACTAAGTCCAGAGACAGACTGGCCTCAGAAGCAACAGACTGACAGTCTGTGTAAAACAAGCAATTTGGAGGAGTCCCCAGACTCAAAAGGCAGGCTGAGAATGAAATTTCAATCTCCCATTGACCATCTTAGTGGCTGGCATGGCTCAGAAAGCATGTTCAGGGTTAAGGAGAAGCCAACTGGGAAGACTAACCCTTTGCACATCACTGATCCACGTAAAGCCCCACAGCAATAGTATCCAGAACCCCAAAGTCTCTAACAATAAAGTCTGATACATGTTCTGTGTGATTCTGCCTCAGAGGAAGCAAAGATCTCGCTTTTTTTCAATAGGTTCCTCAATATAAGCAAAAATCACCTGTAGTTCTACTACTGGAAGGTAACTGAAGCTGAAAGGGTATCTCCTAGAAAAATTTCCTAGGTTTTGCCACAACCAGTAGTAAGTAAAAATGTGTGGAGCCAAACATGGACACTTACAGAGTCTCTGGGGAGGCAGAGGGAGCTGTGCCTGGATGCAGCTTCTGGGAAGCTTGTTATAAAGCATAATAAAGGATGATACTACTGTATTCTAGCAAGGGTAGAGGCTGTAGTTCCTCTGTGTTTCATAGATGTATTTGAGAATTAAGAGCTGTCTGGAGGGAGGGAAGTAATTCTACAAACAGTGTAGAACACTGCTTGCTAATGGCAAGAGTAGAATCCTGTGAGAGGTCTGCGAACTGCATAATCCATCATGAATTTACAAGGGCAGTCAAGAGCCAAGAGTGCAGAGATAACTCAAAACTTGCTTTAGTGTACTAAGTGTAATGGCTAACTCAGGGATAGGGTGGAGAGCTCCACCTCCAAACATCAGAAATAAAATCTGGAAACAAAGAAGGAAATCAATCACTGAATGGTAATGGAAGAAGATAAAGACTTCATTTGGGCCTTCAAGATACACCTGCAAAGTCAGCTGTCTGAGTAGGATGTGACACCAGTGTCAGTGGTACAGGATGCACTGTTAGGTCTGCAGAAACTCCAGTGGTAACTATAATTGCTGTGCTTGGAAAGGCTTGGGAACTAAGCAGAAAACAGCATGGAAACCCCCCTGAACCCCTTCTGGTATCCCAAAAGGAGAGGGGAAACTGCTCTGCTCTCCTTCCCCCCTGCCCCATAATTAGAAGAAAAGAGTTCAAAGCATTGTTAGCCTCCTTATCTGCAAAGCCGTGGCCGTAAGATTTTCCCAGCTGAGCAGAAACAGCCAGAGAAGAAAGAAAGGAATGAAGTGGAATGGTCTAGTAGTCATGAGGTATTGAGTGACAGGTTGGACTTGATGGTCTCTGAGGTCTTTTCCAACCTTATTGATTCTATGATTCTAAAGAGTGGTTTGAGAGGGAAGAAAACTTTCTACAAGTCATTCCAGGTAGAGATCTCTCATTTCTTAATTGTAATAATTTCTTTGTAATTAAAAAAAAAAAGAGATGGATGAAAACAGAAAGAATGCAAAAGTGGATAATTAGATAATTTCTTGGGAAGGACAGCTTTGCTCCACTTTTACTATTCCCTATGAACCTGTAGTTGAAAAGTAATACAAAGAAGTAGTTTCTAAGTATGTCAGTATCTAGCAAGACCTGAAGGGAGGTTGTAGACAGGCCAAGGTTGGTCTCTTCTCCCAGGCAGCCAGTACCAGAACAAGAGGACACAGTCTCAGGCTGCGCCAGGGGAGGGTTAGGCTGGATGTCAGGAAGAAGTTCTATACAGAGAGAGTGATTTGCCATTGGAATGGGCTGCCCGAGGAGGTGATAGAGTCGCCATCACTGGAGGTGTTCAGGAGGAGACTTGATGGGGTGCTTGGTACCATGGGTTAGTTTTTAGGTGGGTTGGATTGGTTGATGGGTTGGACACGATGATCTTGAAGGTCTCTTCCAACCTATTCCTATTCTATTATTCCATTATTCTATTCTAAACCCTGGAATAGTGCCCCTGTAATTATCAGGATATGATCTTAACAGATACAGGAAGGTGGTTGGTGGTGGTGATGCCAAACAACCTAAACGGAACAAGGATTCTCAAAACAAAAATTACTTCCTCAAGAATCTGACTAAATTAAGACTAAAGGAGGCAAAACAAAGGACAAAATAATCAAGGAAAGAAAGAAACAGCCATAGCAAAGTCTGAAATGCAGACGGAGACACAAGTGGAAATGTATTTACAAGGAACAATCTCTGAGCTTTCCCAAATGGCTCCCGCAAACTGAAGGAGCAGTTTATATATGTGTGTTCCAAGGTGCTTCACCTACTTGTGCTGACATGAAAAAGAGAAGAAGAAAGTGCTAATCTCAAAAGGACTTTTCTGCACAAGAGTGAATCTCCTCCTAAAATCGAAATTTTGGTGAAATCTTCCAAACCCCCAAATCCTGGTTAAGCAAGTGAGCTGTCAGGGCCGTTGTTGGCAGCTCCCCCAGCCCTTCTGTACTCACGGATGGAGCAGACACTTTCACTGAATACATACTCTCATAGCCTCCTGGATGTGGTCCTGGCGTACAAGCTCCGCTGAACGGTCCATGTACCACTTCAAACATCGGATCAGTTCTCTGGATACGACAAACACAACCTTCAGCACCCTTCTAAAACTAGTCAGGCAACAACACGTTGGTTTTAGGGAGCAATCTATCAGTCTCATTTCACTCCATTTCAGTGGTCAGCTACTAGCTGCTGAATTTACACAACATATACCCTTAAGTTTCAAAGCCAGAAAAGAATTTCTTCTTTGTAATTGACTTAGAGCATGGAGAACACAAAGAACACATCAAAAAGATGTTATTAAAGACACAGCTTTGATAAAGGCACGCAATAGAGTTGGAAGATCAAAACAGGTTTTGTTTTGTTTGTTTAATGAGAAATCCAGGCTGTCCTCTTAACTAATGAGTTTTTAGAAACTAAGGTCACAAAGAATATACAGGCATTTATTTTGCCTAAGTACACAAAACTATTTGGACCAGCTGAAAGAGCTGCATTAAAAACATGTTTTAGTTTAGACGTCAGACTCCCCAAAATCATTCCTTTTGTCTGTAAGAGGTGATAATTAACAGAAAGGAGAACACCTTTGTTCTCTGAACTTGATTATTCCATCCAGTGCTGCACAGTAGCTACAGTTTTCACCTGCCATTGACAGGATATGTTTTACATTTTGTTTTTAAGATGACACCAAAATGTGAATGGCTTAAAGCAATCAACCCCCAATTATAAGCTCTTTTTAATAGTTTACTGTTGCTAGAGTAAGCTCAAATAGACCAGAGAAATGGTCTAAAAGAAAGGAAAAACACCACCCTGAATGATCCTGTCACTGCCTTAAAAAACCTCAGAATATAGAAAAAAAATAATACCTATTTTATATATATTTGTATATCTATAAAATACAGAATATATATATTCTATATATAGAAAATAAGGCAGTGAAAATTAAGCTCTGATCTCCTGAAATGATACATTTACTGTAACCAAATAGAAGATCCTCTTGTTGGAATACCTGTCTGCTTTGCCAGAGGAAATCAGTTAGCTCTATAAGCTTTCACATATGTCTTACATCCCAACACCCTTCAGACGCAAAATGTATATGCCCTTGGTAGCTCATTAGCACAGACTGATAATGAGCTGCTGCCAATGACAGGATCTCTTAAGCTGAAACAAGGAATTAAGATTTGCCAGTTCAGAAAGGCAAGATAAATTCCAAAGTCTGCTCATTCTGAGACACAGGTGACCCTGGGCAGCTTTTCTCTATATAACTGTGCTGGGAAACTTTCATCTGAGCGGTTGTACTGTTGAAGACCACTCTGAACATGAAGGCTGTGATTCTGATGGTGACATCAAGAGACGTTAGCAAATGTTTGAGTGAAGTGATGGACAAACAAAACCTACTTGTAAGCCAGTGCTCCTGCAAAGTGCTTCTGAATGTACGTGTCCATCACAGGTCGAAAATGGAAATACTTGCTGTCACGCAGCAGATTGATGATGAATACCTGTGGGAGATGAAAGAGGTGAACACAGACCAAAGGAAATTGCCCACTGTTGCTAGGTTTCTGTAAACAAGTTGCAGAAGACAAGCAGCTTACCAACGACTGGAAGACCAGCAGACCATACTTTTCTGTGTTGTCATCCAGAACTACAAACAGCGTGTCGAGAATATCTTGTAAGAACTAAAATGACAAGGAAAAAACCCAAACCAGATCACATTTGGTTGTATTCAGAAGGTAATTCCCCCCTGCTTTTATCAGCTCATACATGTGGATCTCTCTGTGAAACACTTGCCAAGGACAAACTGCTTCAAGTTCATCCATAGGATGTGACAGATTTCCTTTGTGGGGTTTTTATTGTTTTTATTAAGGAGAATTTGTCTCTTCAGAGGGAATATTTCTAAACAAAAATGACAGCAAAACAAAAACTGAGGCATATGTACTCTGTGCCTGACTTGTAAATAGAGCTGAGTGTTCCTTTCACTGCAAACTGGCTGGAAGTGCTGCCTAACAACAGTAGCAAATCAACTTACTTTCCTTCTCCTATCATTAGAGCATACCAGATTCTGTTCACCATGAAGTTGCAGACTTGGAAGCACATTAACTGGTGCTCTGCATTATGTTTAATACTGAAAACTTCTGTTATGTGACAGAAAGTAAGAGCTTTTATAACAGGAATTAATTGGGTCAAGTTACACATGGCCAATTGTTTCTTTCATCTGTAGCACCGCAGCCTGCTGAATGCTGACAATTTGGTGATTTTCTTTACTGAAAGCACAGCCCTCAGAAAAGACGACTGAAGAAGGATGCTGGAGATCAAGTCAATTGCACATCCTCTCATGACTTCTTAATCTATTCTAATGAAATTTCTGACATGGAAAACAAGAAATAAATATAACAGTTTATGAAGCCTCTGAAAGGATGAGATTTATTTTTTCTCTGACTCACTGCATTCTGCTCTTTGTATTCCAATGCCAACTGGCTGCTGTTTTGAGGAGGGAATCAATTACTTCTCCCTGTGGGATAATTTAATCCATATTTTGGTGCTTTTTCTTTATAAAAAAAACAAAATAGAATACTTGCACTGCCCTGCAAATTCTTGAAGAGTCCAAGTAAAACTTGGGTTCTGTCCTCTTCTGTTGCTGTTATGAAGTTACCATGAAGATTAACGTTCAAATGAGTTAGCAAAGTAGCTTTATTACAAGCTACAAATTAAGTGGCAGGGTTTCTCTTCAGCTTCCTGTTTGGTTGTTTGCCATTACAAATTCTCTCCCTTTACTTCTTTACAGAAATAAATTCTAAGGAGAGTTCTCAGCACACCTAAAATTAGCAGAGGGAATATACCTGGAATGCACTTCTAAACTTTTTTGCTGGCATCAAATGCATTTTGGAATTCCTCTGACCTTAAACAGTTTGGGTCACAAAGGATTGGGTCACTGTAGAGCAACAGTGGCTACAAAATGTAAAAATAGTATCAGACAGGAGCTAGATTGCTGATAGATTAGACATAATACAGAGCAACTGGTGCTCTAGGCAGCAGCTCCTCTTCACCATGTCAGGACAGGACAGTGTTTCTGCAAGACTGTTTACTGGCTGCTGAGCCAAACTGAGCTTTCAGGTTTCACCTTTCCTTCTGCAAAATAGAAAAACAGATCAACTCCACTAGCTGTTTGTAAAGGCCAAGTTTTCCCAGTCAGCTCTGGTCTCTTCACTCTAGAAATAACCACCCACCATGCAATTTCACAGTATCCTATGAACAGCCAAGTCCACACTGAACATCACCAGCGGCTGTGTCTGCAGTGGCCAGCAGTATGGCTCAACAGATGCAGGCCTGCGGGGGGTAACCATTGGTGCTGAGGACCTGATACACAGCAGCACATGTGTGTGAGCTCTAGTTTGATCCCAAGGAGTGACTATCCATTCATTTTGGGCATGTATCTTCCTGTTCAGTTTCATGTCAAAAGGTCTGAACTCACTTGCTACACACAGATACATCCAAAGACTGTTGCTTCCCGCAGTACCTTAACAATTTCCTCGCCACTGACATGTCTCAGTCTTCCTAGAATGTCCATCACACGATCTGGGTAAGCTTTCCATTTCAGGAGGGCAAGCAAATCCACTGCAGAACAGTGAGACAAAGAGCTAGAATCCATAGGTAGAGGGAAGAACAGCAGCCCCAGACCCACCCAAGGTTATTACATGTTGCACTTCTGCTCTTTCTGCAGTTCACAGGAACAAATAAAATCAACAAAGGAAATGCAGAGTAAGTCCAATAGTACTAAGAGAGAAATTAATAGAGGAATGAAAAAGCACTATAAAAAGAGTAAAAACTGTATTTTCTCCTATGTGCCTTGACACTGCACTGTGGACAATCCACTTTTTTAATTCCCATGATTCAGGGGTGCTGCTACAGCAATTTATTTACTCACTCCCTTTAAAAGCTGAACGAAGCAAACTTCTGTGTAGAAGCATTAACACCAAAAGTTTTTCTCCCTTGGTCACTTGAAAAAATTACCTTTGCCTTAACGCATTGCCCTTCTCTTGCACTTAGAGTAAGATATGTGGGATTTCTCTGCCAGCTGTCAATATCCCTATTTCCTCAAAACCCCCCAAGTAACTGTTCATTTCAGTAGTGTTAGTTAAAAGGGAAAAAAAAAAGCATACATGTAATCAAATTGTAAGAAGGGAGTACTTGGGTCAAATGAGCAGAGCACAAGCATACCCTTTTTATCTATCTTGATCACAATCCCTCTTGCTTTGCGCAATTTTGAAGGATCAGCTACTTACCATTCTGGGTCAGTTTGGTAGAGGAGAGCTGTGTGGAGACTGAAAAGGTCTCTTTGGTGCTGCGCTGGAAAATGAGGCTGGAAGGGATGTTGGGGCAGCCGTTGTAGTCCTCCTTGCAGCAAGGCAGCCCCAGGTACAGCGCGTGATTGTTAAATGTGCTGTTCTCATCACACTGCAGGAACAGGACAAGAAAGAGAGATGTACCTCATCCATCCCATTCCACACACTCACACCCTGACAGCAAGGGCCTCACAGTATTCTGATTGATTGATCTTCTGGGTGCAAAAGATCACTTCTAAGAGAAAGCTGTGCTTATTGCCTTCAAGGCCTGTACCTACACAAAACAGACCCAGCTCTAGAAAATGTGGTTGCCTGAACAATGACTCTTTAGAACTTAACACCATCTTCCAACTGTACAACTTAGTGCTGCTGCCTGAAAACCATACTGAAGAAATTAACCAAGGTAAATCAGCAGGAAGATAAAACCCTGGACAAATCTCCAATCCTCCTGCTTCAGGGTTGGCCAGGCTGTAGCACTGAAACATGATGCATTTGAAGCACAACATCATTCCATCATACAAAGGTTTAGAGCAGTGCCATAAGCTAGTAAGACTGGTGAATGCTCAACACTACCATGCTTGAGCTCAAAATGGATAGGATTAACAGAAGCTACATCACCACTATCTGAAGGAGAAGGGTAGGCTGTACCTCAAGTAGAAGGCCGCACCCGTAACCCAGTCACGTAAGTTGGACTTCATAAGATTTTGAAACTACTGTTAATTTGTTCCTCAGATTCTTCCAATGAGGAGAAAAATAGATAATGTAATGATCATTACTTATTTAAACTGAAGTAGAGATGAGTAGCTAGGAAGTCTACAGAGAAGAATTGGTACCTTATAAACATAAAGCTCGTGGATGTCATCTGA
Organism: Melanerpes formicivorus; assembly: GCF_026170545.1. Lineage (NCBI taxonomy): Eukaryota > Metazoa > Chordata > Aves > Piciformes > Picidae > Melanerpes > Melanerpes formicivorus. The sequence goes on from NW_027142390.1 coordinate 2,459,685, forward strand.
CAAGGTAGTGCCATCGTCTCTCATCAGTGGAGTGAATGCAAAACCAAAGAGCTTCTTTTCTCCCTTGTCTTTAGCTGTAGCAAGAGGGAGAAATAAGGAATCAGACCTGTGCATGTTCTACCTCTCCATGTATTTCACAAGGTTATTCACTAACCTCTCTGTGTGCCTAACAAAAATTGGGCAGATTACATAAGAAAGAACACAGACTATACTAAGTCAAATTCTATGCAAATGATCCACAAGCCTCAAAACAAACAAACATGCAGAAGAGTTCAATATGAAATATAAACACAGCCAAAGAACAGCAGGGGAGAACATCTACAGAATGTTTTGCCCTGCACTGAACTGTTCACTGTGTTTTCAATAAATGAAGCAGCCAGCTAAGGAGCAGTGTGCCGTTTCTCCATCTGAGGTCAGTATCCCTTTCCTGCTTTCCACCCACCAACAGCCTCACCCAAGTACAAACTGACAATGGAAAGCCCTCAGCTCTTTTGCATGTCTCTTGGTTATACTTTGTACTCACTGGAGCAATGTCTGAACTCAAACCGGAGGTGAGAGCCACGGAACCTGTCTATAGGGATGGGCAACTTGATGATTTCCCCCCACCGAGGGCTGTTATTGTGGTAAAGGACAAAAGAGTGGTATGCACTCCTGCTTGGCTCTCCTGAGCCCAGGCTGATGCAGTCCTAGAACAAAAGAAAACACTTTCAGAGGAGAAGACATCACATCACTGTCGATGAGTCATTTTATTACATGGTGATAACCTTTATATAACTCCTATCTTTCCACAGACATAAAGGAAGAGTCAGAAGCAGAACTCAGGCACAATGAAATCTGAATTTTTTGAAGAGATCTTTAAATTGTGTTTTGGGGCAAAGCATGAGCTCTGAGATCTAGGATCCTGGATGAATTCCAGTATCTTAGGTTATTATTTAAGCTAAGTTTTCTATCAAGTACATAACAGACACAATAAACACTTAAGTCCAAATATATAAATATGAGTCAAAAATGTCCCCAAATAACCCAAGAGGATCATCACTTGCAGCATTAACTTTTCAAACTGTCATTGAATAAGACCTCTGCTTCACTTAGTTCAGAATTATACCTGAACTTTTCCAGCTTTTAAAAGTGTAGGTCTTTTGAAACTACAACCATCCAGCCTCACTGAGTACCCCAGAAAATTCTCATTGAGTTACTTCATTAGTGGTAAAAGCAGCGAATTTCTACTGAATAGTCATCACTTCAAAATATAGTGGGACTTCTGCTTCTAAACATAAAAAGCTCACAGACCTTGGCCAGTCTATGTATTATCATAGTATCAGTCAGGGTTGGAAGGGACCACAAGGATCATCTAGTTCCAACCCCACTGCCATGGGCAGGGACACCCCACACTAGAGCAGGCTGGCCAGAGCCTCATCCAGCCTGGGCTTAAAAACACAAATGAAAAAAGCCCATGAATTAGTATTCTTTAGGAAACACAGAAATCCTTAGTCAGAACATAAGCAAAGGAAGTTAGCAAAACCAATGAAGTCCTGAAACAGGGACAGTAAATGGTCCTTTGTAATGAAGCCATGCAGCAGGAAGCACGTTCTGTAATATAAGCACTAACTCATGTTCTAGATCCAGCACTTACAAAGTGATTCAAAGCATACAACCTCTTATAAAACCACACAGAAAAAAACCCATCAGCTTAGGGTTTCTTCATATTAAGCATCTCTACAGATAATGACTGCAGGAAGAAGCAGAAGCTGGGCAGAGCCAGAAGGACGCACACAATGTAAATCCTGATGTAAACCCACCCTACATGGAGTAGCATCGTGACAAGAAGAATTACCAGCCATTTCCCCAAGGCATCTTTAAATTCCAACCCAAAAAACACTTACAATGGTGATTTGATTTTTTCATCTCTAACCAAGGCACTATTATGTCAACTATTTTCCATGAACCAGAGCCAGCCAGTTTAGCCTGTGGTAATATTCTGGCTTTGAGACAGCCAATAATTTGTGAAGGAGCCCAAAAAGCAAAGTTCTGTGGAGTTTGGGATTCAATGCAAGAACAACCTCCCCGGACAGAGATTGATTGCAAAGGCTCTAGTCCAAACTGAGCAACTGCAGCAAACACCCACAAAACTCAGTCCTCTCAAGCAAGTCTTAGTAACCATGTGGTTTGTGCTACAACCCCAGCATAAAGGTTATTGTTTTAATGCAGCAACAATAATTAACTGATGCAGACATTGAGAGGTTGGAGTGAGAGCACTGGAAACCAGAATGCCTGCAATATCCCAGTCACATTTTGTAGTAAGAGTAACTTGTTGGGCTTCAACTCTGCAGTTCCCCAACTTCATTCTGCATTAGGCTCCTAGGACAAAGTAAAATAGTATTTGCATATCTTCTATAAATACAGTAAGAATTCACCTTCCCATGTGAACTTTTTTTCTGTTGCCTCAAAAAATCACCTGCCTTGTCAGACAAATGGTCAGTCTTTGCTGGTTCATGCTATCAACTTTAAATAAACAGAGAGGTGAAGTCTTTCCATCTGCTTATTAGCTTGGTTTCTATGGATTTATACTGCAATGTATAGCCTGAGGAGGGAGCATTCTTTAACCTTTAATTGTGAATTATGATCTGCAAAATACAAACATGAAACTTGTCTCCATTCACCCAGTTGCCATGAGACCCAAACATGGAGATGAATTGGAGGGCAGAGGCAAGTAAGGGAAGGTACACTAGAAAAAGTAACAGGCTATAACTTCACCATTTAAGGTATGCCTTGCAATTAAAAGATAGCCCTGCTACTGGAGCAGAAAGGAGAGTAAGTGAGGAATGCATCAAGGGTGTTTATTTTTTGGACTGCACTGAAAGACACTGACAACTGAGTAAGAAGATTTGGAAAAGCAAGTACTGGTTTTCACTTTGAACAGCACTGTATCCTGGCAATAACGTCACTGCTTTCGGTAGGACCACTTCTTGATCAAGATCTACTCAACAACAACAGGGATTTGAGGCAGAATGTTCTCATTAACTCTGTGTATGGGTCTGCTACAGCCTCCACAAAGGCATAATTCAGATTTGGATCATGCTGCTGGTCAGGAAAAGTTCAGAGATGTTATTCTAATATAAAATGAAAATCTGGTGGCAATTACTGTGTAACTAAGCACACACTTTCTCACTTGGCAGTCTCAGCTTTGGAAAGGCCACAGGTCAGGGCAGTGAAGGACATTTCACCCACGAACAGTAGTGCTCTGGGGTCAGCAACTGAACTTTCAGTGTTCTGCCCATGCTATTTTAAACTAGAAATGGAATTTTTTTATTAGCTTCTCTACTGTATCACCTAGAGAAAGTTATTAAAGTAGTATCATAATTAGGGAAAAGAAAAAGAAGAACTAGCTACACTTAAGTGTAAAAGCAACCTCCTGTCATGCAAGTGATCGCTCAGGGAGCCCACACAAAGCAAGCGCTGCAGCAAGCCCTACTCAACAGATACCTTAACATTTATATCAAGAAGTTACAAGGTTCCTCCTGTTGCAGACTTCAGTACATTCTGTAGGCTATGCTGAGGGACTGAAATCGAAGTGCTGGTCTAGCAGTCTCTTTATGGCTGCTTCATCTAGAAATGAAATATTCTGGGGTTTGGCTGAAACCAGCTCCCACCTAACGGAAAATGACAAGCTTAAGGTGCCCACCTCAGAGATGATATATGCAGACTGCTGCAGTGGAAAACAAACCATTTAGGATTTAAAACTGAATTCTTCATAAAAAGAAGTAACCCAGTATCCATTTAGAGGCCTACTAAAATAACCCATCCTAACAGACCTGGGTTAAGATTTAGACAAATGTGCACCTGGATGTCCCAAAACTCATTGCACAGGTGGGATGGTTAGAACAAGTAAGAGCTCCTCAATCTCAGAGGAAGCATGGGAAGATTTTCAGCACAAACTTACAAAATCTACATTCTGAACGTTGAGATGCACTGGAAATCTACAGTTGAAGGAGCTGAGTCTTCATAATTTTCAGGGAATTTCTATAGATGTAGAGCAGACACATTCAATTAATAAGGTCAATTATCCTCTGCTATGAGGACAGGCTGAGGGAGTTAGGGTTGTTCAGCCTAGAGAAGACTCCAGTAGGACCTTAGAGCTGCCTTCCAATACCTGAAGAGAACCTGCAGGAAGGCTGTAGAGGGACTTTTCATAAGGCTGTCCAGTGACAGGACGAGGGGGAATTGTTTGAAGTTGAGGGAGAGTAGGTTTAGACTGGAACTGAGGAAGAAGTTCTTCAGTACAAGGGTGGTGAGACACTGGAATAGGCTGCCCCAGGAGGTTGTGAATGCCTCCCCCCGGGGGTGTTCAAGGCCAAGTTGGATGAGGCCTTGAGCAGCCAAGTCTAGTTGAAAGGCATGCCTGCCCATGGCAAGGAGGTTGGAGTAGATGATCTCTAAAGTCTCTTCCAACCTGAGCCATTTTGTGACTCTCATTCTAATGGTCTTCAAGGATGACGAGGTTACCACTGAGTGGTAAGACAACCCTCTAAGCTAGAAGTAATTCCAGATGGCTGTCTCATTTGCTTTAACCTTGGTAGATTAATTTGCAGAACTTTTAAATCTTGCAGAAACTCTGGCAGGGACAGAGGAGACACATTCCACCTGCAAACTCAGTTCTAAGTAGCTGCTGCTACTCTTGTGTGCATATGATTATTGCTTCAAACTGTCATTTAGCCCTTTTGAACCATGCCTCTATATTCTGTTTTATATACTGTTTTGCTAGTTCTGTTCTGCAGTTAAGAGAGAATGCAAATGAAGCAGTTGGGAGGAGTTCAAATTAAAGGCAAGAAGAGTTCAACTTCTATTGTCCTTGATGGACTTTTTACTTAGTTTTCTATCATCACTTATTCATTTGAGTATTTCCTGTGTAGAAAAATTCTGCCTGTCTGTTTGAAATAAAATGGATCTGAGGCATCATGAAATGGCAGGAGCCAAAGATCTCCCTGACAGGAATGAAGAACCTGTTGCTTTGACTGCAACAACACAGAGAAGCAGTAACACAAACCCCAGTATATTGTATTTTAGATACATCATTTAAATGTAAAAATCTCTGTACAGTCTCTCCCTCATGACAAATGCTTACCTGAATTTCTTCTAATCATACTGATGACCTTTTACTCATCTATCTTTGTACCATGTCTGTTCCACTAACTCAGGTAAAGTCCTGAACTACTGTTAGAGCAGTAATAGGAGGCAAGAGTAAGAAAAAGCATCTGTGAGTGGCCATTTTAACCCAAATCACAGAAGTTAAGACTGGTAATGTCCAGAAATTGTATGGCTTTTATATTTGATCATTAGCTACAGTTACAGAACAGTTAGCTACTCTTACATGTGTTTTAGCATTTGACAATGCTGATACTGCAGTTTGGAAGGCAAAGGCCTATGCTGGTCTTTGGCAGAGCTGTGAAACAGAGTGATGACTGAAGATACATCACTCAACTGGAAAAGTACTTCTGATGCAATTAAACAAAAGGGTTGTGATCTCCCTCCAACACCTATGAGCACAAATCAGGTCCTACAAAGAATGGTAGAAACTTGGTGCCATGGTCTAGTCATGAGGTCTGTGGTGGCAGGTTGGACTCGATCTTTGAGGTCTCTTCCAACCTTTGTGATACTGTGAAACAAAGGAGGAGTTTTCCATTCAACAAAAAAACCCTGACCATGGCAATGAGTTTGGTAGACAAGAACTCTGTTGTTTAGATTCTTCTATGATAGTGGCTTCAAAGGCCATTTTCTTGCAGTGGAGGCAAACAAAAGGTTGAGGGGAAATTTAATGAATCCATTTTAAAGCAGCCACTTCTCCATTTCTGACAGATGTTTATGTCAAAATACTTTCTGTTTACCTCTCTACCCTCACCACCTCCCACCCCCCACAAAACTGACTTACATACATGCTTCTCTTCAACAATACTAAAGGCAAGAACAGAGGAAGAAAGAAACATCTATCATCACCATCCACAGCTGGAATGGAGCCATCCTAGGGTGAAAGCCAAGATCTTGGCAATAAGGCTACTCCAGTTTATTTTCCAGAACTACATACAGCACTGTAACTGCACCAACCCTGATTTAAAAGTCTTTCCTCATGTTGTCACATACATATAATTTAATTTTAGGTATTTGTCATACTCTTCAGTTCTGACTACAGTTGCTCTAAATTTTCTTTTCCCTACAGCCACTGACATCAGAGTTTGAAATTACCTAAGCTTTTCAGTCTCCTATGGAGACAGACTGTGAGAGTTGGGGCTCTTCACTCTGCAGAAGAGAAGGCTCTGAGGCAATTTTATTGTGGCCTTCCAGTATCTTAAGGGGGCCTACAAGAAAGCTGAAGAGCGACTTTTTAGGGTGTCAGGCAGTGATGGGACTAGGGGGGTGGTAGAAGCCCCATCCCTGGAGGTTTTTAAGGCTAGGCTGGATGTGGCTCTGAGAAACCTGATCTAGTGTGAGGTGTCCCTGCCCACATCAGAGGGTTGAAACTAGATGATGCCTGAGGTCCCTTCCAACCCCAACAATTCTACAATTCCTTGATTCTATGATTCTCCAAGTCTCCTCCTCCTATACAAGTGAAATGCTCCAAATTCAGATTTATAACTGACCACTTCCTTCACCATAACACACAGTTTAAAAACTGTTTGGGGAAGAAAAGAAACAGTGGAGAGCCAGTTTTATTCTAGCATTTTCCTTGCATCAGAGCCAACAGAACAAGAACATGTCCACAGAGCAAGCAGGTGGCACCTGAAGCTCACAGAAAAAAAACCCAACCACTTACCTTCAAGATTTCTCCATCTGCATAGAGCACATACATGGTGACTTCAATGTTCTTCTGCACACTCTTCCCACCTCTTTCAAAGTCTCCCTTTTCTAAGGTCAGGTATAAGTCGTTGCGTATGTCACCTACAGGAACAGAGCAGAGCCACACAGGGAAGGTCAACACGGAAGCCTCGGTGCCGGTGCGCAGTGCGCTGCGATGCCGCAAATCGTTTTCTGTGTTCTGCAAGACGATGGCTGATGCCCAAATCATTCCAAGCAGCAAGTTAATTGTTAATAAGGATGAACATTTTCATATCAGTGCATCAAATCAGACCATGGTTAGTAATGCCTGTATTAAATGTGAACTCAGAATCCATTCTTGCTTTTATTGTGTTAGCAGGGGAGGGGAAAAAAAAAAGTCTTTTACTACTTTGGCTGGCTGGCTGATTGCAAAGTACCAGGCTGTCCCTGACAACACATCATGGACACCAGGCCTCCCACTATACTTCAAGTAGAATAACTGTTTTTGTGATGGTCAACAGAAACTTATCTTCAGGTAGCTCTTCAAGTATTTTCTGTATTTTCAGGATTTCTTTCTATCAGAACAACAACATAAAAGCAGCCTCCCTGGAAACCTGATTGCAGCTCAGCTCAGATGGATTAAGAAGGAATTATATTTTGTGTCTGTGCTAGATTCCTGGCCAGCCTCTGCTATCCCTATGCATGAATAAAAGAGAGAGGGCCGTATGGAATCCTGCCAATTTCACACTGCCTCATTTTCAAGACCCTTCAGAGCACACTGTTATATTCAGAAATACAAATGCTAGTCTTTATCTCGGCATCTTCTTGTCCTAAATTTGACAGATTCTAGCTCACTTTAAAAAAAAAAATGTTTAAAGAACCTGATTTGGGCAATTCTCCTTTCACAGCTAACGCCATCCTTCCTAAAGCAGCACTAACAGCACAGCAGGTAGCGCCTGCTAATCTGTACAATTCAGTTACTGTCACTATCTCAGGGTGGCTCACTTATCACTTCTTTTTATTTACCTGCAGAAAAGCAAAGGTACTAAAGGGCAATATATAACAATACCGAAATTTAAACCCTTTCAAAGCCAAATATTCTGTTAAGGAGCCTCAGTAGATTAAATAATGAAGTAATGGAATGGTTCTCCAGCAAAGCAGAGGCTCCCTGAATGTCTGATTTCTTCCACTCCAGTACTCAGAGAAGCTGATGCAGTTAAATCTGTTTATTAATCAGAAGCACAATGAAAGAGGCAGCATTTTCTTTCAGGCAGTGAGGGATATCTTTCTGCATCTGTCAAAGAAGCACTCTCAATTCTTCTTGAAGGATGTAACCCTACAGAATTTGTTCCTTAATCTACTGTAGGGACAAACAATAGAAGCTTTCACTCCTGCTTTACTTTCATTTTTATTTCTGGAGATAAGTGCAACTTTTAAAGCATGGAAAATAGAGATCTGTAGCTGACATTCAGTGCTTTCTGCTATGAGCTCTCTGTGAATGGGAATCTGTATGCAAAACGTCCTCCTTTTTCCATCATCTCACTCTCACTGTGGATTCACACAGAGCTGACTGCTTGAAACACCTCACAGTTAGTGGTCTGAAAATGCTGTGGTTCATTAACAGGAAAGAGATGACAGCAAGAGGCTGGCAAAAGACTCACATATTTGATCTCTTTTTTTCTCATCAAAGAATAGTCATCAAATGCAACACTCTGTGGCCCACAACAACAGAGAAAGTAATTTTGCTGTTCAAAACGAAGCTAAGCTACCTGTATGTCGACTACAGGAACATCAGGAAATACAAAGCTCTTCACAAAAGACAATTTAAGTTGGGACTTTTGTTTTGAAAATCCTCCTTTGCCAACTCTGTCCTTTTTTCTTAGAACTCTGCACAAGGAGGAAACAAGTTTCAAATTCCATGCTGCAATTCTTAACAGAAATTAATTGTACTCTCTCTAATTAGCATTTTTGGAGCTTCCTATTTATGACCTCTTTTCTGGAAGACAGTCTGCCTACACCAAGTCCAATGTCAGACTGCAAAAGATTTTCCAGCCTAAATTGAAGGCATCTTTCAGTTATATATAGCATCTTATCTTCCATTAAGCTGAACAGGAGGGATATTACTGCACTAATTAAAAAAAAAAAAGATGCCTTTGGGGTGGGGGGTAGAGGAATCTAAAAACCAGTGGATGTGCATCAAAGTGAAGAAATAAAGAGGTTGGATAAAGCATTTTAGTGAAGCATAATGGAACATCTTCTCTTGTAAAAATACTGCCTGTTGACTCTCAAAATAATAGCAAAGGTTTCATACAGCAGAAGTATCCAGCAACAGCAAAAAGCCATTCCACTATGAGCTATGGAGTCCATCCTTGAAAATTTGGAGTTTAAACCACAAATTCAATCAATTGCTTCACTGAGAATAGCCTTACTACAACAAAGTACCTCCTTGCTCCAACATACTAGTCAAGTGCATCTCTTGCTGAGTCCTTCGGAGCTGTTTTTCTCCAGCTGCTACTAGTTTGAGGGGTTTGAGCTCACATGCACTAAAAGGCTGTACAGAAACTAAAGTTTGAACAGTGAGCAGTTAATAAATTTTTTGTCCCATGTATGCAAATTGCAAGGCTAAAGAAAACTCTGCAGACCACCACACAATGCATGAACAGAGAGCAGAGTGCAGCTTGCATGTGACAAAACAAGAAGTGTTATCAGTAGGATCAAGAACTGATGATTGCCAGCTCTAAAACAGAGTGACAGCTACACATCAAGTAAAAACTCTTGGCAGACAGAGCTTTTCCTACATTTAATTCCATCACAAAAAGGAAAAGAGATAAAGAACTTATTTAACAAACCAGACAATTAATGCCCTATACTTGGTAACAACTGCAGAAACGGTCCTGGCTTTGAAGCGACAGTGAGTCTTGCAGGTTGAGAGGAAAGCAGCATGCTGCACCAAGTGGAATCCCTTAGGCCTCACATCTTCACAAATAGAGCAGTGCAGATTATAAAACTGGGTTAGCTGTGCCCTCCTATAATTAGTGCAGGAATAAAAAAGGGCCAGAGGGCTAGTGGGCCAGAAGTATTTAGAGACTAAGACCTGCAGATGACATTTTAAGCTGATATCTTTGTTTTGAATGGCTGTCAAGGAAGAGCTAAAAAACCTAATGAGTCTTCAGAATGGCATTTGTTTTAAAGCTCACCTCCCTACAATTGTTTTCAATTTAAAACCAAACATAAACTGCTTTTTAGCATAGCATATGTGCAGCTCTAACAAATGCAGTTCCAAATTCTTTATGAAATGTCTTGAAAGAATATTTTTCACCACAATAAAAAATGAATTCTTTTCTGATGTGTTATGCAGCACTTCCTTTACCCTTCCTTCATCTTTATGGAGGCTTGGTTTTGTTTTGCTTGTTTGTTTTAACCTATTTACAAAGCTTTATGTCAAATGTACAACTGTTCAAATTATAAATCATAAATGGGAGCTTTGGGAAGGGCTTGCTTATACTGAAAACAATCCCTTTCTCATTATCACCTGGACTGATTTTAATGGTAATGGGGGAAAAAAAGAAGAGTGGTAGAAAAGGCTGTATGAGCCATACATCAACTTTGTGTTTACAATATCAAGCAATGTACTGGCACACTTCCTAATACTTATTTGTCATTTTTAAGACTTAATAACATTAAGTAGTCCAATGGCCAGTAATCATCTAGAATCTATTAGAATAAGTAGGAGATTTATCCTGATAAGATCTGTGTGTTTTCCACTAGAATACTAAGCAGTTACTTCAACTGGAATGTAGCAGCAATTTACAGAAACCATCTGCATTTAGAATCATAGAATCAATAAGGTTGGAAAAGACCTCAAAGATCATCAAGTCCAACCTGTCACTCAATACCTCATGACTACTAAACCATTCCACTTCATTCCTTCCTTTCTTCTCTGGCTGTTTCTGCTCAGCTGGGAGAATCTTACAGCCACTGATTTATTATGGGATCCTGAAAGATTTTGTACACTGAGGACAGGAACGGTCCCTGTTTTACACAGGTGAGCACTGTGTCAAATAAAGGTGACATAACTCACTGAAGTTCCTGCAGGATAAAGAAGCAAACAAAACTCTTTGCATCTTGATTCTAGAGAATTTCTTTTCTAAGAGGTCAGCTGTTCTGTGACTTTGTGAACTGTACAGGACACAACACATTCCTGTAAGCTAAGGAAAAGTGGCATGTCCCAACATTCAGGATGAGCAACTCTGGTTTCAAGTAACTTAGGGAAAAAAATACATTTATCCAGATGATCTTCAGTGGTTTCTGTTGGGGTTCTTTTGTTTGTTGTTGTTTTTTAACTGACAGTTTGGTCTTTTACAACAGTAGCAGCCAAGGACATAAAACCCAATCTGTCTACATGACTGTGCTTGTTAAATTGTTGAGACAGTCCTATTTACTTGGGGCCCAACACTGTGATAGCCTGTGTACTTCAGTCTCTAGCATCAGTGGGTTTAGCAGGTCTCTGAAAACACTGGCATTTTACAGAAGAGTGTCAATAACCCCCAGAGAATGAATGGGAAAGACAGACACTCAAAAAGTATCTTCCACAATGGCTTGTGAAGAAAAACCCCAAACCCACACATTTATGGCTTATATATAAATAACATCCCCACAACTACAGCAACCAGCAGCACCCCACTGACTTCTGTAAACTTTGAGGAGTTTAAACCCCTAAGGATCTGATTCAAAGACTCAGCCCAGCAAACAACTAAAATCTTTGAGACAAACTCTAAAATGCAGAGCACTTATATTCATGGATAGTGTTAGGGGCTTTGTCTGCATTTATTTTCACTCTTTACAACGCTGACTGCTCCTCTTTCTGTCCAAGGGTACTGTATTAAAGTGTACATTCCCTTGATGGGCAGCATTTCTATGCTTTGCAGCCATCTGCACAAGAGCAGGGTGCCAGCAACGATCACATCCTGATTTCAAACAGCATCCTACACCCTTTACCTTTCTCCAAATGAAAATCATGCAGCTACTCCTGAAGTGCAGTAATTTCAATGCAGAGAAAGTTAAGATAACAAGGCCCACAAGCAGCTTGATGACCATCACATCATTTTTTCAAAGCAAAGGGACAACAGGAAAAAGTGCCCTGTGTGGGAAGGGTCTCAAACACTCCTCGATCTTCTTTTTGAGCGGCTGTCACAGACATCCTCAATCACACCTCACACTGCACAATTTTCCCTTGTTCTACCAGAATAGAATAGAAGAATAGAGCAGCATAGAATAGAGCAGCATAGAATAGAGCAGCATAGAATAGAGCAGCATAGAATAGAGCAGCATAGAATAGAGCAGCATAGAATAGAGCAGCATAGAATAGAGCAGCATAGAATAGAGCAGCATAGAATAGAGCAGCATAGAATAGAGCAGCATAGAATAGAGCAGCATAGAATAGAGCAGCATAGAATAGAGCAGCATAGAATAGAGCAGAATAGAATAGAATAGAATAGAGCAGAATAGAATAGAATAGAGCAGAATAGAATAGAGCAGAATAGAGCAGACCAGACCAGGTTGGAAGAGGCCTTTGAGATCATCGAGTCCAACCTATCATCCAACATTATCTTATCAACTAAACCATGGCACCAAATGCCCCATCCAGTCTCTTCCTAAACACCTCCAGTGATGGTGACTCCACCACCTCCCTGGGCAGCCCATCCCAATGGCCAATCACTCTTTCTATGAAGAACTTCTTCCTAACATCCAGCCTAAACCTCCCCTGGTACAGGTTTAAGTGAGGTCACCCTTGGCACTGGTGTAAAACTGCTGTGTTGCCCACTGTGCTACTATTGCCTGTTAAAACTGAGAAGCCTGCTACACAGTCCCTGGGGATCACTGTAGGTCCATTTTAACAGCTCATTTCTCTGTCCCTTCTCTAGCCAGTCAGTAATTTTTTAAGATCTATGTGCCTGAAATAGTTAAATCATGCAACTGCTAACAGCACTGTGAGCAGTATTACAGCAGCAAGGGGAAACAGAACTTTCATCTACAACCTGTGTGGCAAATTACCTTTGTTCTTCTATAGAGAGAGTATTAGCAAGTTTAAGTCTGTTGCTGCAGCTTTTGGTGAACACAACTCTCTGTTGTTAGAAGGAAAAGGAAGAAACAATACTTACTGCATTCTTTGGTGTCCATTGTTTGACTTCTGTGTATACACAAGAATCTATACAATACTCTTCCAGAATTCAATTACTTCCCTGAAAGTTTCCTTTCACAGTAAGGACTTGATTTTTAATACTTTTTTTTTTTTCTTATCTCTTCCAACTTTTCATTTCCAGAAGTTTATTTATAAGCAACAATGTTTTTTATTCTCCTTGAAAATGCTTTCTGGGAACAATTATTACATAATGGTGTCTTTCGGTCTTATTGACCCTCTTGCCATGAACATTCTGGGAACAGCTGATGGATTTTGCCATGTCCACTTCTCAGCATATTTTTGCCATGACTTTGTGCTCACTGACAGAACAGATGCTGAGATGTTTCTCACCTCTGCTACTGATTCAATCTGTCAGAGCTACTAAATTGGTCTGAAAGTGTGGTACCAAGAGAGACTGAGAAGACAAAGCCTACATCTCTCTGTTACCAAAGTTGCCCTACGATGTCATGATTTGCTAGCTTTACCAATCCCCAACATTCCATTAAAGACATGAAAATGGGAAAAAGCAAGCAATAAGCAGACATTACAAAGAAAAGCAGAAACTTACACCCAACTATCTTCATCTCTGCATCAGAAAGAAAGGGAAGAGAATAAAGGGGAAGGAAAGGGAGAGAAGCCAGGAAATTAAGACAAGGAGAGAGAAAAAAGAGAAATAAACATCACTCACAAGTAGAAGATGAAGCATGCACTTTTCATCAGAGGATCAAAGCAAAAGACAGAATACTTATCAGCACATGGGGAAGGGAAGGGATGCACTTTGGGGAACTGATAAATGCCATGCCTATGCAACAGATTTCTGATCAGCAAGTTCTGTACACAAACAAAGTTGCAATCCAAAAGGCAAGTGGCACATGCCTCATTGCCTTTATCTCTGGAGGAAGGTAAAAATTGTCATGATCAGATGGACAGTCTTACACCCAGCAGCAATTCAGTAAAGAAAAAACACAAAACAAACACAAATGAACAAAACCCCACCACACCTCTTCATAGGGCTGGACTGACTGAATCCCTTCTGATTCAGACAAAACCAAACCAACCAACCAAAAAAAACAGGCATTAGAAGCCTTTATGATGCTTTCCTCAGATCACAACACAGTAGAAAATGAACATTTTGTCTTTAGAAATGAAGACAGGAGTGGTTATTCTGTAGGATATCGATCTTGTTCTGCACAACCATGCAGGATACAGCACCTGAAGACCAGTTTCAGCTTATTTGTTAATGATGACCAGGTACCACTTACGTTGCTGAGTGAGGGAAAAAGAGGGCTGGACACAGAAACAAGTGCTGCTCTTTAGCAAACAACATGGGATGGGGAAACTGTGTGATAAGACACAGCTACAGAACTGTGCTGGCTAAGATGTGTACAACTTTCCTATTAAAAAAAGACCTAGGTTAAAGCCTATGCCCAAGAAGATTAATTTGAAATGCTAGAGCTGTTTCCTTTTTAAACACAGATTTCTTGTTTCAGCAGAATGATCACTGTATACTGTAACAGCACTTCAGTAAGCTACTCATTAAAGAAACAGTAATTCAATCAGACTGCCTTGAAAAATCCACATCAACTTGCAAAGTGGAAGTCACAAACTTTCTGTGCTCTTTTGTGAAAGACAAAATCCTGTCTTTAATGAGAAACAAACAGTTCTGAAGCACAGCAAGGAGCAGGTGGTTTGACAAAGACAATCAAGGCAGCAGACATGGTTGAGAACTGCCACAGGGGGAGCGCTGCAAACATACACTGTGGAATTTGGGGTCAATTTACTAAACATCCAAGGTCTCTCTGCTGAACACCTCAAAGATCATCACAACTTAAGATTTGGCTGGTATCTTTTGCACTGACCAGAATTTTTGCTGCAGTTCTTCATCAGAGAAAGGAAGTTTGGAAATTTGAATTAGTTGCAATGAACAGGAATTTTTTTAAGTTTAGGGTAGTAGCACATCTTGAATACAACCTGCTAACCTGAGTGTCCAAGAGCTGGACTAAAGCATTGCCCAACAGAACAGAAGTGCAGGGAAGGCAGCCACTGTGCCAGCTTGCAGAAAATGAGAAAAAACAATTAAGGGGAACAGTAAGGCCATAAAGCACCTGAGGGACAGCTCTACAGATAGGAATTGAGGATAAAGCAATTCTTGCAAGAGATTCACTTCCACAGGTATGCAAATGTTATTTTTGATGTTGACTTTTCTACCTGTGCTCTAGCTATTCTACCTGACACCTCTAGCTGTGATCTCAATTGCAGCAGCAGCAATATTTAATCTTTTCTCTATCTGATTGCTTTGCATTAAGACAAACACTGCTATAAGGTCACCAAAGACTGGAGTTTGTAATTGGCACATCCTCTGCTGCTCTATTACTATTATGTTCCAATTAATTAGTAAATAAAACACAGCCTGCTCTAAATCCTTTTACTGTAGTCTCTAGCAATTCTCCCCACCTGCTTCCTGCTCTTATTGTGCTTTCTGAAGAGCCTTCATAATGAGGCTACAACAACTACTTTTGATACTGATGTGTCACTGCAGTCTTTCAAGTAATAAAATCTGATACTTTCCCCACGATGGTTTCATAAAATTTCCCATGTCTGCAAAGTCATAATGCACAGCAAGGAGGTAGCATTTCAAATGCTGTATGTGCAACGTTATTAGCAAGCTCACTACACTGTAAAAATCAAGACACTGCAATGCCAGGTTTTCTATCTATTGATTGCATGACCGGTTAGGTTCTGGCTTCCTCCCTGGATGAACTCTTGGCCATGCTGGGGCTAACCTTGACTCGTGCCAAAACAAGCAGCATCTCAAGCTGCTGCTTCAGAAGCAAGGAGCAAATGAAATACAGCTTGGCTTCAGCCAAGACAGATGTTGCACGGACTGGGTGCTCTGTAAAGCCAGCAGGAGAATCAGACCAGATTTGCAGCCTCGTGTACTTTCAACCACAACGAAAGGATCACAGTGACTCCAAACAAAAAAGGTGGCAAAGTGGAAACTCTTTTTCCAGGCTTTGTATTGTTGACAAGAAGTAACTCCACACAATTTAAGAAACATCTTTATGCTTACCATATGTGAGGCATACCCAATTAGTCAGGGAGGTGGGGGGAATATCAAAGCAGCACCTTCTGTATATGTGACTTCAGCATCTTCTAGTACTATAATAATCATTAACTAAAGTGTTTTAGCATGCCTCCCCGTATCTGGAATTAGCATTTACTAATAAGGCAACTCTTCTACTATTAATCTTCTTCAAGTCAAGCACCACTGGGATGGGTGCTTATCTAGGAGAGTATGAGAAAAATCTGACCAATATTTAGGATTTGAGCTGTTATGTTTACCTGGCATTATGACATCAGGGAACCCCAGCTTCCTGGTAACAGAAACACCTCTGTTAAAGATCATGGGGTTTTCCCTTCGAATCTGCTCCATGTCACCACGAAGAAGCTGAAGAGAGATTATAAGTCCTGGAAAAAACCAAAGAATTTTCTTCAGACCTAGGAATTAGATGCTTATATATACAAGGCATGCTGGTAAAATAATGCTTTTCTCCACAGTTAATTTAATCCAAATATATAAATACAGAGTTCTTTTCTCCTTTGGGGTAATGTGAAATGGAAGAAACAAGGCTGCTTTAAGGGACTGGTTAAGAGCATAACATTAAAATACACATTTTTTAAATCAGAATATTTAATATCAGAGAGATGTCACAAGTCACAGCGAAGTACTTAGCTCTCTTTCTATCCCTCACATACAGGTTACCACACACATGAGCAAAGACATCTCTATGTGAAACAGCACATCACACAGTGCTGTAGAACTTCTCTGGAGTGCCTTTCATCTTGCTTAATACCTTAAAAAAAAATAGAATCTCCAAGTGCATCTGTTCCCCTTGTTTAACTGCTTCACACAGGAATGTTGATTTTAATGACATTCCCTTCCACACCTCAACAGGTTTCACAAGTACCAGATGGTCAAGCTGACTTCAGCAACTAGCTTTTTCAACGTGACCCTTTGTGCAGTAGATTAGCAGAGTAGCTTGACTAGGAATAATTACATGGTTACTTGTCTTCTCTAGTTGCTTTCAATATATAGCAAGCTACACCCCTAAAATGACGGTAAGGTATTGGTGAAGACATGAAGTCAAGCATTATGATACTGGAAAATGCCAGGATTAAGCTCAGCCATGCAAGCTCATTCTCACCTGCTGAGCACTCATCATCAGCTTCACATATCAACATGAATTACATTCACATAGTAATTTTCCACAACCTTTACCTCATTCAATCAATGATAGTCATTAGTTTTTTTCTCTCCTCTCTGTTCACTCACTGGAATAACCCATATGAGGACAAACACCACCTTGTACACAGATTCTTGCATGAGTGCCATCTGAGGTTCTGCCATTTCCTGAGCTTAATATATGGGCTTTGTGAACAGTATTTAGCTGCATTTTGTTAGGTGACTAGGGGAATGAATCCAGCAATACATACCTCCCACCCACTGTTCTGTTCTTCCTTTGAAAGAATTTCCAAGCCTGTTGTTTGGCTTCAGTCAAATTTGGCAAATAAGTACATTATCAATAACATGCAGATTGTAGTTTTATAAATACTGGGAGCTGGGATGAAAAAAGGGAGCATAAAAGGAAGGAAAAGAGAGGCCAACCAGCCAGCCGGACAATCAGCAGCTATGTACTCAAAAGTTGCCAAAACATGGACTTGCAACTGCCCAGCTAAGGAAGCAGAAGAGAGCTGCAAAGCACTGCACAGGAAACAGAGCTTTATAACCATGGACAAAATTCAAACCCTTTAAATATCATCTATGAGAGCACACCTCTGTGTGTGCTACAGAGGGCTTAAGAGAACACAGGAGACAAGTTCGTTAGAAATCAGCTTTGAACATTTTTGCCAGTCACAGAAATATTGGCTTGGTTTAGATCCTCATTTGTTATTAAAGGGAAACAAATCAAAATCAATTAAAAAACTTCCACTGCAAAGAGCCAGAGTTCAGACTCCCCTGCACCCATCCTCCCCAGTGCTTCACAAACACCACCAAAATGAATCCATCAGCTACAAAAGTCAGTCACTGGAGGTAACAGAGTATGGAGTTTCCCAGTGTGCTATTACACACAGTACATACATGCTACTTTCCCACATATTCCACCCCAAAAAATTAATCATCTGCCTAGGCTCTTGCTCTCCCCTTGTTTCTTCAAACCTCCTCTCCAGTGCTCTTTTTCTACTCAGCCTATCCTTCAGTTTTACTTTTTTCCCCTATTCCTTGCAGCAGATCTGTAGGGCTATTTTACACAACACCTGGGAAGGTGAGGAGAGAAAGAGAGAGAGAGAGCTTTTCTTCAGGGTGAGGAGAAGGGGGAATAAAAAACCCAATCACACTTGTGATTTGAGTGTTTTCTCACTGTAAAGTTCTGACAGGTCCAAATAGTGTTAGTTGTGCTTAAACCACCTCAGCCTGCAACACTGCCCCTCCCAGCAAATCAATACCGCTGCATGTTTCACCCTCTTGTTCCCAAGGTGCACTAGGTCTTAATGAAACATTTGAAATAATTACTTTAAAAAGCCAAAGGCAAGAGTAAAGAGCTGCCTGCTTCCTTTCTGTTCTGCTCTTCAGAAGAGTTCATGCTTGGGGGATTAAAAAATAGCAGAAAGTTTTAGGCAGACACCTGGCACTGCGAATGCATGGCAACAGTCCAAGGCTGCAAAGCGGGAAACAACTCACCACAATACTTTAATGATAAGCAGTGGATGACCTTAACTGTAACAGGAAGGGGACTAGCTTTGCATATAATAGAATTCCAGATCTGAAAATGGTTTTGTTTTGCCTATTGTTGTGCTTGGTATCTTCTGTGGGACTGTGAGCTGCACAGGGCGCTGCAAGATCTCAATATGCAAACACGTGAAATTGAGGCAGCATCAGGTTTTGGCCATCTTTACACCAATGAATCAGGCACTCAGCAGTGAATGCAAAACAAGCTGTAACAAAGCAGAATTGTCTCCTATCAGCTGCTTCATTTGGAATGGAATAGTAATGACACCTCTGAATTAGCCAGCTACAGAAATCACTAAATGACGTTAACAAGATAGGACAAGATTTACTTGCTGTACTTTTCTGTAATTCACTAGGAAGTGAAAAATGAATCTGAAAGGTGACAAAAACTCCACTAAGACAGCTAATTCTCCTCAACTACTTAATGAAACATTTAATGTTGAAACTATGACAGAGAGTCTTCTTGGTAAGATGTAGGTATGAAAACACTGCTTATTTTCTGGACAGTCAGGCAAATATGCTAAGACAACTTTAACCTCTGGCTTTGCCTCTGTTGACATGGAAGCATGGTATTCTTCATGAGAGCAAGCCTCAAGTAGGTGTTACATCTGGAGTTTTCAAGGGAATGTGGATGGAAAGGCAGGCAGCATGGGGAGGGGGAAGGCAGGCAGCAGCGGGGGGAGGAAAGGCAGGCAGCACCGGAAGGTGGGGGGAGGAAAGGCAGGCAGCACCGTGGGGGGAGGGGAGGAAAGGCAGGCAGCACCGGAGGGTGGGGGGAGGAAAGGCAGGCAGCACCGTGGGGGGAGGGGAGCAAAGGCAGGCAGCACCGGAGGGTGGGGGGAGGAAAGGCAGGCAGCATGGGGGTGGGGGGAGTGGAGCAAAGGCAGGCAGCACCGGAGGGTGGGGGGAGGAAAGGCAGGCAGCATGGGGGTGGGGGGAGTGGAGTAAAGGCAGGCAGTTTTATTCAGGAAAATTCTGATGAATGGAATTTCAATTCTTCATTTCCTGCACAGCCAAGTCTGGTCACAATAACTTAAGTCAGTGTCACAAAAAAACTCCAAAAAACCCTCCTAAAGGGTTCTGTCAATGCTGATTCCTGCTCAGTTTTGACAGACTGAAAACTCTTACAGCAACTGTAACAGCCAACAAATGGAGATGCAGAGTAAGCTAGTACTACAGCAAGCCACTAGATGCCTGCTGCTGACCTCTCTTGAGAACACAAGACACAACCATGAGAAATTCAGCATGCTGAATCAGTGACATTGCCAGCTGTATCTGACAGGGACAGATAACAAGTGGTTTTACTTTCAGTTTCTGGTTAAATTGGCAGGCACAATACAGATTTTTCACCTGCAAACTGAACATACAGGAATTTCAGCTAAGCTTTTAACTACCACAAGCAAAATCTCACAACTCACTGAATGTCTCTGCAGTTTCCTACAGGAAACCTTCAGCTGTAGTGGACAAAAGATGTACAAGCAGACACTTACCATAGTTTGAGCTGGGGGCTGTGTATTTGGTGCTGGACTTGCGAATAATATTTTCATGGATCTGGCACCATTCGTTCTCGTTGTTACACCTGAAATCAAAGAACACTAATGCCAGTTAAAAGGTTCTGCTGAACCACCACAGGACAGAAAGCTCACTTTGCTGCAGAGAGAACACAAAAGGTTGTGGGGGTTTGATGTAGGAGAGAAATTCCACCCAACTTTTAAAAACAAAAGTGGAAGGACACCAAAATTCCCTAGTATCCTCTGAGTGGAACTTTTCACAACTGTTTATCCATCTACAGGTGATTACAGCAAAACATTTTAAAGTACTGTCATACTTCTGTTACATTACCACCAATGCATTTCCAGAAGAGAAATGACAATTACTTGCCAACAGATCTCTTCTATTTCCACTCAGTGGGAGGTAAAAAATAAACATCAGTTGTTAGTACCAGTTCCAATAATAGACAACCATTCAGTATATGGACTGGATAGAACAGAATAAACCAGGTTGGAAAAAGACCTTTGAGATCATTGAGTACAACCTATCAGCCAACACTGTCTAATCAGCTATACCATGGCACCCAGCACCCCACCCAGTCTCTTCCTAAACGCCTCCAGTCATGGTGACTCCACCACCTCCCTGAGCAGCACATTCCAATGGCCAATCTCTCTTTCTATGAAGAACTTCTTCCTAACATCCAGCCAAACCAAACTGAAACAAAGACTCTAAGCCTTCAGCTCCCAGCAAGACAGGAGCTTGGAAAGCTCAGTCACTTTGTAAAACTTCTCCCAAGCATATTAATGTTTGTCCCTTGTTTTATTTCTCCCTGGGAGTACCTAATATTGGCAGAATTAGAGTAAGATCGAAACCAGCTACTGTGAAGACAGTAGGGATTGTCTGTCTGCTGCATTACATAACTGAAGAACAGTGTGGCAAAAGGAATTAAGACTATCTACATCAAGTAGTAGCTGGTAATTTTCGACAGCTTCCCAGTCTTACAAACCCTTACAGCACCAGGAATAAGGAGATAACACACAAAGCCTGTTACGGCACACTTACTGACACTCTCCCCAAATGCTGATTACTTACTATAAAGGCCAAGGGAACAGAGACAACTTAGAATAAACCAAAGTACAGACAGTTAAAAACAAATGGAAAAAGGAGAAAAGCCATTAATAGTTACTGCCTCCCAGGGTGCTATCCAGAAGTATCCATTTAATTAAAATGCTGATCAGGTTGTATCCCTAGGTTATCTGGTGCACTTAGACTGAGATTACCTCACCTTAAATCTTGTTTTCAACATTTCTACATTGTCTGCAGTGGGCTTAGGCTGTTAGAGAGTACACCCTGTCTGTTGCTATTCCTTTCTTCATGGACCTGCTGTTCATAAACTTTGGACCTACTAATACTGCCTGTCTTCACAGCATTCTGTGGCAGTACAACCCAGATGATCAGAACCTGCTTTCTAAAGAAGTGCTTTCTTCCACCCTTTTTAGTGTCATCTTCTACCAATTTCATTGGTCATCCCGAATTCCATGCAAGTTCTGATTGTGTCCTTTATCAGTACTACTTTTCTCCTCTTTAAACTGAAGCTCCCCATGCTCTCAGTCTCTCTGATAATGAAATTATTCTACACTGTTAAATATTGTAGTTGCACTACTCTGTACCTTCTGCATCTACTATATCCTTTCTGGAAGGAGAGATCGTATATCCACATGGTACCTCAGAAGAGGTAAGCACAGAGCTGGCTCCTGGAACTGAACAGGCTGGCATATTGGCTCTCACCAAAACACTCTCAAACCCCAAACACAACAGAGCAAAGGCATTAACAGGCAGTACAAAACCTCTTTCAGCAACTGTGGTGTTCTGTAGCCAACATCCAGTTTAATTGTCAGGAAAAGCTAGTAACTAATTCTACTTTGTTTACTTCTCTTGCTGACATATTAAGTCATTTATCCCACTGCAAATAATATTCTCCTGTAAATAACTCTTCAGAGTGGCTGAGAGCAGCCAGGCAGAGAGGGACCTGGGGGGTACTGGTCAATGGTAGGCTGAACATGAGCCTGCAGTGTGTCCAGGCAGCCAAGAGGGCCAATGGCATCCTGGCCTGCGTCAAGAACAGTGTGGCCAGCAGGAGCAGGGAGGTCATTTTGGCCCTGTACACTGCACTGGTTAGGCCACACCTCAAGTACTGTGTCCAGTTCTGAGCCCCTCAGTTTAGGAAGGAGGTTGACTTGCTGGAACGAGTCCAGAGAAGGGCAACAAAGTTGGTGAGGGGCTTGGAACACAATCCCTATGAGGAGAGGCTGAGGGAGCTGCGGTTGCTTAGCCTGGAGAGGAGGAGACTCAGGGGTGACCTTATTGCTCTCTACAACTACCTGAAGGGAAGTTGTAGACAGGCAGAGGTTGGTCTCTTCTCCCAGGCAGCCAGCACCAGAACAAGAGGACAGAGTCTCAGGCTGTGCCAGGGGAGGTTTAGGCTGGATGTTAAGAAGTTCTATACAGAGAGAGTGATTTGCCATTGGAATGGGCTGCCTGGGGAGGTGGAGGAGTCACCCTCATTGGAGGTGTTCAGGAGGAGACTTGATGGGGTGCTTGGTGCCATGGGTTAGCTGTTTGGGTGGGTTGGATTGGTTGATGGGTTGGACACGATGATCTCGAAAGTCTCTTCCAACCTGGTCTATTCTGAAAACCTATAGGACAATTTCTGCATCATTTCCATCCTTGGAACTGAAACTACAAAAAATATTTAGCCTCTTAAATTTTTGGTTGCTGTACCACCCTCTGGAGTACAAAATAATATAGATTTCAGCTTCCAATGACTTATGCCTGCAAATTAACCTGTAACCAAGTCATCCCCAAATCACTGGGCTGTACAGCTACCAACAAAAGCTGCACTTTGCATTTCCCAAACACAAAGCAGAATATTCTCCCCTGTTTGAAATGCTGGCCTGACAAAGCTTGCTTGAGATGCATTTTACTGTGTTAACATTTCATTTGCCCAAAGACCAAATACATTACAAAATATATTTCTCGTGTAAGTAAGAATTTTTCCCTGAGTCATCCATCACCTTTTCAGGTTGGCTGGCTCTGCAGTACATTTAACATTTGGAATGTTTGCCATACTTCATCAGCCCCTGATGTCAAACAGATGAGGCCAGAAATGCAATGTACACTCTTGTCCAGCTGGGCAAATAGCAACAACTGGGTATCAAAAGGGAAAGGCATTCAGGCCACAAACCTCATTAGCAGGAAGGAATTCTAAGAGGTAGTACTGAAGAAGGAGGAAAATAAAGAGTTGAGAGAAAATAGGACTCAAAAAAATAAAAGGTCTGAAAAAGATAACATAAAAGAGAGATTTTCAGGGGAATAGAAGATTGGCACAAAGAGTAAAGTTCATTGAGCAAAAAAAACTAAAGATGAAGAGTCAGATGAAAATATGAAATCAAGTGATCTCAGGGAAAAAAAATGGATTGGGAATTTAATTTCCCCTCTTAGTTTTAAAATATTTTACATGTATATTATCAAAAAGAATTACAAAAGTAAACTTCCATGCTTTTACATAATGAGCTTATAACCAGAGCTGTGGTACTATATCCTCTTAGTAAGATTATGACATGACTGTGGGATTAGCAAGCAGGAAAATCTGGACTGTGAGAAAGGAGTACTTTTCAGACATAAATCTTTAAATAATAATGCAAGCTGAGAAAGACTGGGGAAGAAAATTGAATTTGTTTTTCTTTTCTAGCCATAAGCATTCTCTCCTGTGGATCCAGTAAGAATCTCCATTGAAACACCATGTATTTGTTTCAGCCTTTGTTAGGTTTTCAGTCTCTCAGATTTTTTCCGGCTTCTCTGCACAAAAAAGGCTTTTCTGGCTGGCTGCTGACTGCCTCATTTGTGGCAGCTTTAAGATTTAGCTTTACCCAGCTAGCAAACAAAAGGAAGGCTTTTTACTGCTCCTTTACAAACACAAACACACCTCCCCCCTTAATCTTTATGATGGTTTTGCATTGGCCTGAGGCATTCTAACAATAATCAAATGAGAGCAGCAGGTAAGAAAATCAGTTCAGTTCTTTTTAAGTGCTCACATACAATTTCAAACTTAAAACACAAATCTGTCACTTCACTTTTAGTCTACAAAGCAAGAGAAGGCAGGTTAGCTAAATGGATGTGCAAAGAGAAGATGTAAGCAGATAAACCTGTGAGAATTTTCTGTCATGAAAGACCAACAGCTATTAAATTTGCAAAAGGGGGAAGCTGGTGCCCTTCAGACAGATCCATTTGCTCTTCTGAAGATCTCTGTTGGAGGTTTACGAAGAACACACTCCAAACAGCAGTAACTTAAAGATGCACAAGGCTTAAAACAACTCAGGAGAATAGAATAGAATAGGATAGGATAGAATAGAATAGAATAGAATAGAATAGGATAGAATAGAATAGGATAGGATAGGAATAGGATAAGGATAGAATGGAATGGAATGGAATAGAATAGAAATAAACCAGGTTGGAAGAGACCTTTGAGATTATCACATCCAACACATCATCCAACACCACCTAATCAACTAAACCATGGCACCAAGCACCCCATCAAGTCTCCTAAACACCTCCACTGATGGTGACTCCACCACCTCCCTGGGCAGCACATTCCAATGGCCAATCTCTCTGATGATGACAGTGATAAAAAACTGCAAGGCTCTGATTAGCAAGGTGAATTCTGTCACAAGCAGAACAGAAAGTAGCAAGAACCATGTGTGGATGTCAGAAACAAAGGCTGTAGGGAAGCAGACATGAAGAACAACAGCTGGTATAAGCCTTCTTAACCATTCAGACAGATCCAGCTGGTACTTTGGGTGGTGTGATGAGAATCCACCCTAACAGAGCTCAGATTAAGAGGAAGAAATGAGAAGCTCTCTATCCTGTGATGACTTTGATCATAGTACTTTGGATTGCACTAGCTGGCTGCATGATGTTGTTGCTACCATACAGAGAAGTCCAGTATTTCATAAGTTTTCTTTCTTTCCTATTTTTCAGGGACTAAAAAGCTGGAGATGCATTAAAGGGGTATCAAAAGAGAATTCTGATATTCAGAAAGTTCCATTGCTGCAGACATTCAATATGTTGCAGTTGCAATATATTAACACCAACAGGGACAATATTAGCATAAACATTACAACCAAAACCCACTGGTTTGAGATAAACTGAAACTCAGTGGTGACAAAATGCCAAGATTATCCAGATTCTATTGACAAAGAGGAAAGGCCATCTTCTTCCCTAGAACTCGGCATTTTTGCTGCACTTTTCCTAACTGTTGGCAAAAGAAAAAGCAAAGAGCTGAATCTGAGAGACTTTTGACTTACAGATTTCTAATGTATGAAGAGATACCCAAGAGTCTTTCAGTGTACAGTGAAAGACAGTTTTTCATTGGTAGTTTCCCTTGAATGTCACATTTTCTGCTGTTGAATGCACTTCTCAAAGAAAAAGAGTTCCATAACCTCCCCAAATTATCTGATTACTTGGAATAGTGGCTACAGACCACAAAGTAATGCCAGCTGTATCTCAGCCCATCTGCAGAGCAGATCTTGCCAGTATTTATCCTCACTGAGAAGAGATTTAAGCATTCCCTGAAGTCCCCAGATAGTTTGTCTGCAGTCTCTTTATGATGACTGTGAGACCATATTTCATAGTAAGAATTTGTTAGTTCAAAGGTCAAAATCACCAATAATTGAAGATAGACTCTTGGTCAAAACAACATTGCCTGGTTTAGAACTTTTGGTCACACACTATTGACTTCAGTTGTTTTCTACTTCTTTTGTTGGTCACCATGACTGACAGGGAATAGAAAATGGGACATGAGGAGCTTCTCCCTTTATCAGGTGAAATACAGCTAATTTCTTTGGGTTTGAGCTTAGCAGATTCTAAGTAAACCACAGAAATGGAAGTGCAGTGCTGCATGTCACATGTATTAGGGCAATATTCAATAATTTCTGAGGCATTACACATACCTGAAGCATCTGTGACAATTTTCATTAGTTTCTATGAGCTTCTAGAATAATAAAGGAATAAAACCCAGTGCCAACAGTGCTCATTTACTTTGTGAGGATTAAGCAGTAATGCAGTTTACAATACCTTGATATTTAATAACTTTTTTGTATGTGTTGGATGATGAGATACCGAAGTGTTCTGCCCTATTTCTTTTCCTTCCAGGAGTTACTCACGTGTAAACTTTGAGAACAAAATCCTTCTCTTCTTTTATCTCTGAGATTGACTGCAGTACATCCATGATGCTCAACACTGCACAGCCGTAGGGGCGGCGATAGTGTAAGTGAGGGGGTCCTTTTTTTGAGTCATTTAGCAACATGCGACCTAAAAATCAACACAGATTTCAAACATCAGAGATTCACATGCAGCCACTCTGGTTTTCTGTTCTACTGCCTCTCTGAGGATGCACAGATATCTTTCAACTACAGTTTGTAGTCTTTCCTGTACTTCTGTACTGGCTCTGGCCAAGATGGAGTTCATTTTCCCCATAGCAGCTCTCACACTGCTGGGCTTTGTACTGGTGCGTGGAATGGTGCTGGTAACACACCTGTGTGTTGGCTGCTGCTGAGCAGTGCTCCTACAGCATCAAGGCTGTCTCTTCAACATTTCCCCCACCTCACCCAGTAGGCTGGGAATGAGTCAGCAAGACCTTGGGAGGAAACATAGCTAGGACAGCTGACCCAAACTGACTAAAGTGAGATTGCAGACCACATGGCCACTACTCAGCAATGAAATATGGAATGGAATGGACCAGGTTGAAAACGACCTTTGAGATCATCGAGGGTAACCTATCATCCAACACTATCTAATCATGGCACCAAGCACCCCATCCAGTCTCTTCCTAAACACCTCCAGTGATGGTGATGCCACCACCTCCCTGGGTAGCCCATTCTAGGTAAGAGAAAGGAGGAGAGTGGGACATTTGTTATTAGGGCACTTGTCCTCCAGAGCATCTGCTATGTGCCCTACTTCCTGGAAAGGGGCTGGACATCACCTGAATATGAGAAGAGAATAAATCTTTTGTTTTCCTTTGCTTCCACATGTGGCTTTTGCTTTATTAAGCTCCCTTTATCTTGACTGTTGAGGGCTTTTCCTATCTTATTTTCTAGCCCACCTTGTCCTGCTAAAGAGGATTAATAGTGTAATTTGGGGGGTACCTGACATCCAATGTCAACCTACCACCACTTGTCACTCTTTCTTCTTACAATGTTTCAACTCCAGAGCTCCATTTCAACCTGCCTGACCCACTGAGATACTTTAATCAAAGCACATCACCTCACTGAGTTAAGAGAACGCTCAAGGGCAAAGTGAACATCGTCATGTCTGGCCATCTTTGATTTGCAGCTCCATGACACATCTGTGTGTCCAGCTGAGCTGACTCCAAATTATCTGTTGAATGAGCCAACAATACAGCTGGTACTCACCTCTCTGCATCCACACAGAGATTCACCTTCCATTATAGCTCAGTATTTACATGAACTTTCACTGCACACAATTGCTTTAAGGGACTGTATACACTGTGTGTCGTCACATTTGTCTTGGAGCACACAAAGGAGATTTCTGAGGCACAAAGCTGCTTGATGATTGTCAGTGATTCTGACCAGAAAAATCCCTAAGATAACCTAAGCCAATTTGTAACATTATATATGATAACTTGTCCAGCACTTCCTGCATCAAGGTTAAAAATCTGAGCCTCAACTAAAGCTTCATTTATTATCTCCAGCACTACAGAGTAATTACACCTTTTGGACACTATGGCATGATGAGTCAGGTAACGAAAACCCAATCTTTCTAACACATTTGTGACATAGAAGGCATCCTGTCATTCACAGGACAGCACAACAAAGCTGTGGCTTCACTGAGCTGTCTAAACCTGCTGTACTTCAGAAAAGGTATCTGTGGCTGGTGATGGATGTGAGGAGCAAATGGGATGGAAACAGGGTTGAATACCCTGCAAACACTATGTAGTCATTTTTCAGGTAACTGAAAACCTGAAAAAAATGAAAGGTGCAGTACTCAATTGTTTAGAATAACACAACTGAAGAGAGTGTTTGTTGTTCCTCCTCTATGTTATTAACATTTTAGGGTTAAATATTTGAAATACATTATATTCAACCTAGGGAAAATATTTACTTGCTAATTTCTTAGTGACAATACACACATTCATTAATTAGAACCATTCAACTCCCTCTCACTAGTAATATCTACTTTGACCAGAGCTTTTTTTCTGTTCAATACTTTCCATCTCAGAGAGATTTCTAGAAATTTAGTTCCCATACCAGATGTCATACAGCCACTCCACTTAAACACACTGCTGGGCTGAAAAATTCATCTAGCTGTCCAGGAACTACTTGAGCATTGCACTATACCATGTAAGACACCCTAAATTCACCTTTGAGCATAAACACTTTCCAGTCTTGCTAATGCAAATCTCAGAGAGAATAAATGAAGCTTGGCTTGGCCTGCAAGCAGTCAGAGAAACTCACTCTGTAAAGAGTGAGTAGTTGAGTGAATTAGCCAGGAAGGGCTTTCTTCCTTGGGTAGGGTTCAGGTGAAGGCACTACACACCCAGACCTCTCTTTTGCACAGCTCTGTACTATCAGCCAGCAGAATGTGGAAAGAGGCAAAGTGTAATCTGCTAAGTGTTGGGCTGCAAGCCTGACAGGCTTCCAGCAGGCAGGTACTGCTGCTGATGCTCCTTTCTGGCATCAGCAGGTAGAAAGAACACCTGACAGTTGTGACAGCTTCCCTGCTGTTACCTCTTGTAGCATAGCACTAAACTCCAGTGTGGGTTCTTGGAAGCACTGCAGACTCCTACAACACACCCCAGATCTTTATATACATCTAACAGCCTCTGACTGATGTGAATGGCCAGGTATGCTGATGTCCTGCCCCCTAAACTAGCTCTGTATCATCAGTAAAAAGACCTCATTTAAGATTTTGGAATGTTGAACAAAAAGCCTTTTTAGTTGCTCCCTCCTTCCCCAAAAGTGATGTTTAAGTGTTTGTTTCAGACTTAGAGAAAAATCCCTCTGTTAAACAGTCATCAGTTACACACATTTGTAACACTGCTGCATATGGTCTGAATATTAATCTCAGCAGATATGCATGGTCTATCACTGAGTTTTCTAACTGGTTAAATAATTATATTGTCAGTTAGTTAAAGCATGCAGTTAAAAAAAATACTGCAAACCCAATGCTAATTAAATATATTTCAGAGATTTCATCATACTGTACCTATTCGAATTACATGGGCAACTATGTACAAATCCCTCTTCATGTCCTTGCTGCTGAGATCCTGGAAGGTAAGGAAAAACACAGACATTTTTTAAGAGAACACACTGCAGCTCCAACATAAGTGCCTGCAAAACTCCCACGAGCAATAAGGGCTGCACAATATTGCTCTCATTTCCTTTAGCCCCTCCACCTTTAAATAAGAGCAAGCATTGTTATTCATAATGTACAGACAAGAAAAATAAAGTATAGAAGGATTGTATGTGCCTAGAATATTCTTCAAAGGAAAGGAAATGGAAGACACTAACTCCATTGACTAGCAGTGATGTATCAAAGTACTGGCAAACACTTAAAAATGTCCATTTAATCCTCAGTTTGAACACATTACTAGCCTCTGTTAAATGAGCATAAGAAATGTAAACTCCTGAGTTACTTCAGCTGCAACCCTTCCTGGCTTCCTTCACCCAGTTCCCTGACTGTAGCTCCCAAACCTGTCCCTAACTGAGTTCCTTCGCTTTTGCTTTATGTTTTTGGGCTTTGACTTCTCCTTCTGCAGTCTTAGTCTAAAAATAACACACCAGAATTTAGATAGAACTCCAAATGTGTTTTGACTGAGTCTCCATTTTATGAGTGGGGGTATGTGCAGTTTCTCACAGGCTAAGGTCTGAAG
The DNA here is from genome assembly GCF_026170545.1 of Melanerpes formicivorus. Classification (NCBI taxonomy): domain Eukaryota; kingdom Metazoa; phylum Chordata; class Aves; order Piciformes; family Picidae; genus Melanerpes; species Melanerpes formicivorus. Next base: position 2,489,901 of record NW_027142390.1, read on the forward strand.
AGGAAGAAAGGTAGAAGACTCAAAGAATTATAAGGGTCAATTTGTCTAAGTGCTTCTTGCTTTTAAGTCACACAGCAAATTTCTTTCCCGTGTGACTTGAGAAACCAAAATTCCTCAATTGAGGACACGATGGCAATGCACAGACACTGAACTTCAGATTATAGTGACATACAGCACAGTAAAATCTGGGCATAGTGACTGAGAACTAGGCATAAAGAGAATTTATTCCAAGGAGAAGTTTCAGGCCCTTTCAAACAGCATTATGTTGCTAAATTAGAGCAGGCAAGTAATAAATTCACGACTGCATCTTCTCACTCTGTTTAAGAGGAGCACTGTATTTGCCTGGGCAGCATATGCAGGGAGCTGCAAATATGCTGGTTGGTATGCTTACCATAGAGCAGATCGTGTCTCTCAGAAGCCAAAGAATTAAGCTATATAAATCTTCCTTAGCATCTTCTCTTGCAGTCTTATTTTGCTGCTGCACGAATATGGGAACATACTTTCTAGGCTTTCTTCATCACCTAACATACCAGTGCAGCATATGGTAGGCTTTATCCTGCATGTCTTGGAGAAACTAAACTACTACCACAAGAAGGGATTTTACATAGCTTGCATCTCAGTACTGTCTGACAATACATTCCAAAAGGTGGTGCTGGGGGAAATCTAAGAGTGCTCTAAACAGTAGTAGAGTTTAGAAAATATCTGTGATTTGGCAGGGGCAATTTTATTATACTCTCAGATTACCACTTCTCATTAGCAGCCATTTAGGGAATTATTTTTTCAAAGGGCAGCTGTCAAAACATCAGAAAATGGTAGGGCATGCACATATTGATGGGTTCACACTTCAGTTGCTTTTCATTTCCACAAAAAAAATATACTGTGTCACAGGCAAAAACCATGGGCCCAGATGGCCTCATATTTCATTTTGTACAGAAGAGGTTTTTCATCAGGCAAGAAAGTCTTACTATGACATAGCCCCCTCCCCCCCCTAAACACCCCCCACAACCAGCAAAACCACACAAACAAACAAACAATCAAAAACTGCAACCCCTGTGGGGAAGTCATAGAATCAGTAAGGTTGGAAAGGACCTGCAAGATCATCAAGTCCAACCTGTCACCCAAGACCCCATGACTACTAAACCATGACACCAGTGCCACATCCAATCCCCTCTTGAACACCTCCAGGGGTGGTGACTCCACCACCTCCCTGGAAGTCTTCAGGTAATCCATACTCATGACTTCAGACCCAGAAGAGGACACACTATGTTTATTATTTGCTTGACTGCAATTATAAACAAATTCATTTCCAGAAAGGCCTTCTTAGCACTGCCTCCACAGGGGGTTAATTTCCCACATCCTTCTGGTCTTCTTAACTGATATTGGTTAACAAAATAATGTCATAGGAATTCTAATTGCACGGCTCTTCAGAAAATCACCCCTAATTTTTTATTCCCTCCATAGTAAGTGTGGAAAAGAGTCACTCTATAATAATGCTTAGTTCCTTACAATGCTGATTTCTATAAAGGATTGTTAAAAATCAAATCAAATCAAACACCATGACCCCCAAAGTAGTCGAATCTGGCAGTGATCATTTATTTAAGCAGCTTTACTAATTTCAGTTGCCAACCTTGTAGGCCACAGAGAGTAAGGCAGTGAACAAAACCAGCATGACTAAGTGTGTAATGATGTTTTGATTCACCCACAGGAACCTTTTAAAAGCATGCATAGGCTGTTTGCTTGAGTGAGCTTTAATGCTTGGAGGAAGCAGCTTCTTTCCTCTGGTATGACATGACAGTAGATCTAAACCCAAAACCTAAGTAATGTTGATATCTTGCACAAGGAGACAGCTGAAGCCCCAGGAGCAAGAGAGGCAGCAGGAAAAGACAGGATTACCTTGAGTTATCTAAACTATGGGGCTTCTTGCCTCTAGGACAGATTAGAGTTTTAGAAAGATGGTGCAGGACTGGGGAGAGGACAATAAAAATCAATAAAGTCAAGACAAACATGAGAATTATAGAACTCTCTCTTTTTGGAAGTATGTCATAATTAAGGAATTATCATAACATAGAAGCATTGCAGCTGAGATGGTTATTCAAAAAGCTGTTATTTGTTGCTCCTTTTCTACAGACTTTGGAAAATTCACTGAATACACTGATGAAAAATATTGTTTCAGAAGTTTTTTGTACAGATAGAACTGGAACTGTGGTAACTGGGAAAATTATCTAGAGTACACACTCTACTAGAAAGAGTGACAGACACATGTGAGCATCTTGGAGAGCTGATGCTGTAGCAGCTTTGGTATTAGTTAAGTACCAAAGTACCTTGAGAGTGGTCTCTGGTCAGAAGGACAGGTGCTATAGAGACACATCAGCAACATTTGGGGCAGGCCTCTTCTGCACTAAGCTGGCCCACTCCTAACATGAAGCAGATCTCTTCCAGAACAATGTTATGCCCCTGGCCATAGCATACCATTATTCTTTTTGTATTCTTGAAAGCATGTAAAGACCACCACCACTCTCTGGGCTCAGCCCTCCAGCCAGTTCCTAACCCAATGCAGCATGCTCCCATCCAAGCCATGGGCTGACAGCTTGGCCAGCAGTTTGCTGTGGGGGACTGTGTCACAGGCCTTGCTGAGGTCCAGGTGGACTACATCCACAGCTTTCCCCACATCCACCAGGAGGGTGGCCTTGGTGTAGATGGGTAGTTTGGCAGTGAAAGTCTTTTCAAGAATGATGAATTTTAAAGACCAGAAAGTGCCAAAATCACTATGAACTGAATAATCCTTAGAGTAATTCTCAATCCTACACTCCATGTTTTTGCATGATTCAGACACCAGCACAGAAGCTTGCCCCCTGGACACCTTTATCTTAGAAGAGGAGGAAGCTTGGTTTGAGTTACCAACAGTGAAGTCATCAGTGCCAGCAGCAACACTAAGACACTTCTGCTGACATCTGACCAGCTGGTAGCACTTCAGCAGTGGTACTAAAACCAGAATTGCTACTGATGTCAGCACCAATACCATTCCTGGTTTTGGACTGACTTGCATCTTTTATGTCCAGGTGGAGGCAGAACTAAGCACCTTTAATCTGGCTTGGTATGCTCTGTTTCTTAAGACAAGAAATTCAGCTATCTTCCTAAAGGAGAAAAGAGAATGGTGCTGGGAACTGTGCCTATTTCAGTGTCCAGCTCTTCTTGACCTTGGAGGGTTTTGCTGCCAGAATTACAGCCTATACTCGAGCTCTCTTCCATCTTTTTGCTTCACTGGAGGTAAAAATACTTCTGTCAAAGAGCTTCTAGCATGTGCACTAACTAAAGGTGAGTCACGATGGAAGGTGTTTATCACACTTGGGATCTGAAATTCCTTGCAGTTATTCTGTGATGAGCTGTTAAGGTTCAGTGTCTCTAGATTTCCATACTCTGAGAAGTGACAGATAAAATCATGATCTAACACCTGATTTTGAGGCAATTTTTAACAGTATTTAGGACCAGTGCAGACCACATATTAAAGCCTGAGTGTTTTGAAACTACTATTTTGGCATAATCAAAACCATAAAACAAGGTGAAAGGTGACTCAGAAGAATTAAAAGGAAGTAAATCTTATCTGACTATTTCACTCCCAACTGAGGCATCATGTGGTAGGAGCCACAGATGGATGGATAGTATTAACCTGTCTTTGTGGCACAGATGGTTAAAGACTGCTGGTATGGCTGGTCATATCTGCTTTGTGTCACGACAGGGCAGCTATACAGACCTGCTGCATAAATTAAGGAAGTCACAGTGTTTCCTTACTGCAAGCAACCCTCTGTAGCTCAACTTGGCTGCTGCTTCTGCAGCACATCCTGTTCTTCCTGTTCCATCACACACACCATGCTGCTGACCTAGAAGGCTACTGCTGCACCATCTACCTGGGGCTGCTACATGGACCTTGAACGGGCCACGACAGAATTCAGTTTGGAGATATTTTCTGTTTGGCTGTGTGTGCAGGTGTGGTGGTGTATTTTGCTAACTGAGATGCTGAAAAACGTGCCTTGCTTTATGTTCAGGCCAATGCAGCCTGTACATGCAACGAAAATATTCAAAATGTCAAGCTGTAAGCAGGAACAAATACACTTTAAAAGATTTGCTTCAGAGTATTTACTTAGTCGTTAAATAATTTATAAGCACATCCATTTTCTTATACTAACATTTAGTTATAACCATAAGAACACTAGGAAACAGCTTCAGTTCTACTGCCTATATTCCAGAGGAAGAATTGGGTTCTTTCCCCTGAGTGTGACTACAGCTGCAATCATAGCACTGTAAGGGAAGAAGCAAGGAAACAGACACGTACCGTGAAAAGTGCACACATCCGATCTATCTTCTCTGGATTCCTGGGGCCTCCGTTCTTGTTTAACCTCACCATAAACCTCTCACTAGAAAGCAAGCAAGGTAAAAAAATTAAAGCAATAGTTTCATGTACATACTTCAACATAAAACCACAGGCAGATAGGTTTTATTTTTAAAAATGCAAGAGGCATTGTATTTTTCTTCCTAAGTCCCAAAGCACATGAAATAGTTATCACAGTATCGCCGAGGTTGCAAGAGACCTGGAGGATCATCGAGTCCAACCTGTCAACCTGTCAGTTCTGACTAACACTAGATAGAATTATGTGGACTAGCCTAGAAGACTTAATAGCAAGTATCCTGCATGTGAACATGCCATGCTGATGCATATTCATGATGCAGTAACGTTGAAATAATGTAAATACATGAAGCACAGAATTTGAACACATTAAAAGTACTTCAGGCAAAGGGTAAGGCACACTCGCTGAGGCATACACTGCCTTTGGTAAAACTGAGTTCATTAAAATCCACTCAAAGTTTAAAGCAGCAAGAATACCAATTAAGCAATCTCCTTCTACTTATAGAAGCAATAAACTAATTCAAATACATTAAGATTCAATCGATAGAACTGCTTATCAGTCACATCAAACACTCCTTTTACCAGCAAAAGCAGCACGTAGAGCCAGACTGCAAAGTAAATCATCTTCACTATGGATGGTAAGCCATGGACATTGATATTATTTCTTAAGACAGATAGAGAACTTATGTACAGAAATAAATTAGGTAAGAATGATTTATTCACTAGCTGTGCGACAACACAGCAGCTATTGACCAGCATTTTCTTCATGCAGGTTCACATAAACAAAGCAAAATCCATCATTAAATTTTCTAGTTACATTTCCATTTTTATCCTTTCAGTTTTATCCAGTATGACTGCATCAACTGCAGTAACCTTTATTTGCCTAAAACACATTTTCCAGCATATTATACACTGCTGGTCTGAACAATTTGTGAAGGCAGAGCACGTACTATTTCCCTTGGTAGCTTGCTCCAAAAGGCTATTCAGCCCTACTCTTAAAACACTTGGGTCCACAGCAGCTTGGAAATGACTGGTTTCGGTGCCTAGCCACTGCTTTTTGTCACTTTCTTAAAGAGCCCTTTAGAAAAGCTAATTTTTTACAGGGTAGTGCTATCAGTCACTGATTGTATTAGGCAATCGAACATCTCTCCAAACAAGTAAGCAGTTTAATGCTGTTTAAGAAATTCAAGAAGCGGTGCTGGAAGTGTTTTACAGAGCTTAACACAGTGCAGTTTTCCAGCGCCATTTCAGGAACAGGTCTATAAATGTAAGTTTGTAACAGTCTAGTACTGGTACCACCTACACCAAAAACACAAACACACACATACATGTATTTCACACATATGAAAACCAGTCCCCATTCATCCCAGCTGCAATTTATCACCTATTAGCCTCTTCACCCCAGCATGGTGCTGTGGGCTCACTTGAAGCAATGTGTCCTTTATAAACATGGAAATATCTTCAGAATTGCCACTTGTCACAATGCTCCCTAATTCTGTAAGCATGACTCATACATACATCTTGCTATACACCTTTGCATGTTTATTTGCCCAAGTCTGTCTTGCTAAGCAATGCAGATCATGCTCTCTGAAGTAAATCTCAGCAACCAATCTCCATGTAAACCACAATCTCCTTCAGCAGTAATTTTAACTAATTGCCAGCAGATGCTTCCAAGCTCAGATTGTTAGCATGCCCCAAAGACACACAGAAGAAACAGATACTTGGTAATTCTTTACCTACAGCTACTTTCTGAGGTGTCAATTAGTAAGTTAATGTTTGAGCAAACACTTTAATGATATGGCATAATCTAATCTTTTAGTAAGGTTTACACACACTATATGAAGTGCAGTATCACAACTTCAGTACATTACACTTACAGTAACAACTACAACAGTATTGCATCTTCACAGTAACCTCTATCTACCTAACACCAAAAAATCAAGTCAGAACTTTCAAATTAAGCCCTATTTTCAATAAAGCCACACAAGTTACATTCTTAACCTTTATCAGTAACTCAGTCTTGTGCCTATCAACTTGGTGTTAACTCATGAAGGCTGTGAAAACACCCAGCAACAAGCCATTCAAGCGGGACTGCCAAAGGAGTTGCTCCTCCCAATTTTTTTGCCTCAGTCTTTTGTTGCTCCTGCTGAAGGGCCACAGAAATAGGATCTTCAAAACTTCACAAGCAATTACACTGTGGCAATCTGGACCTTCACACAAGCTGAAACAAGAGGTAGTTAGCAGCAGTTACGGCTGCCAGCATTCTGCTCTCCCTACTCAGTCAACTTTGGAAGATGAGAAGGGAAGGCAGTTACAGTGGTGCCCACAGGTGAGCTATGGTTAATTGGAATAAACCAGAAGAGAACCAAGTTTATGCCATCAATTTCCAAACAGGAATAATTGGCATCATTAAAAATACACAATAATTTAAAGAGACAGCAGCTCACAGACATGCTATTTCCAAGCCACAGCAATAAACATCAATATTTCCAACGCCTTTGAAAACACTGCTTAAGGATACTTTAATTTTAATAAACCCATTTAATTTTAATTCTTAAATCCATTTTACAGTATGACCTTTCATTTAGGAAGATTAGGAGCTAACACACTTTTAATTCCCATTACAAGTATAATTTGTAAAACCTGTCTCCTTCAACAAAGTTTAATTCCTTAAAAAAAAAACCCAGACAAAACAAAATAATCTATCAACACCTTCAGAGCTATGAAAGGTCTTCATTAAACAAACATCAGTCCTCTTAAACAAAATTAACTAGAAAAAGTGATAATTAAATTGTTGTAGTTTATTTGTTAAATATTAATTTGCCAACACCCACTACTACTACACTGAGAAATAATTACTATGCCTTGGGCATATTAACTGTGTCCCATTTTTAAGGATAAAAGCGTAGCATAGATCCATACTACACAAACAAGCTATCTGAGAAGCTATTTTTCCACCTCTGCTGGGAATGTAGCCTGGCCACCAAACAGCAGCAGCACAGATGAACAGCCTAGGATCAGGAGGAAAGGAGACAACAAGCAGCCTGCCAGTTGAAGATTATGAGCAATATAAATCACATCTGCTGGGCAAAAGATATTTGACTGGTGAAGATGTTCATCCAAAATCCAAGTGTAAATCAAAGCTGGCTCACTCAGATTTGTTTGCAAATCCCTGCAAGTTATTAAACCCTATATAATAAGTACGTGGAATATCCTCACTTTCATGGCAGCTGTCAGATGAAGGCTGGTTCTCTTCATTGAGAAGCTGACTGACATTTTGAAGGGAAACCAAATGACTAGCAGAGCACCAAGCTCTGCTGCGAGATGAAGAAGTATTTACAGAAAGGGAAAGAGGGAAATTTGCAATGTACCACTGACTAAGATTTTCAAATTCTGGGATAAAAATACAGGGAATACAGATTACCACACAAATTAGAGAAGCAGAAGACACTGGTCCATAAGTAAATTGAATTAAGCTCAAAACAAGCAAATTGTAACAACAGCCCTCCCTATGAAAGGTCCATCCTTACCACACCAGTCTGTCTCCAACAATCTCCAGCAGTGGATCATTAAGCAAACAGTGGAAGAACAACAAAAGCTTACACTAAAGTGAAGCTCAAAAACTGCAGCAGTATCTTTGAGTTTAATAGTCCTGGATACAATGAACCCAGGGCAGTATTCAGACTGTCATGCTTAGACTCTCACAAGCTTTTTACAGTTGCTATTAGAGTGAACTTTACATTCATTTGTCTGTACTACAAAGATACATTTATGCAGGTAGTGTATAGCCTATGTAAAGCATTTAAGAATTAACCCTCATTACATTGAAGTTTGTCAAGAAGTAATGTTAAAACTCCTCTGTAACCACTATTCATCTCAATGTTAACACTACTTCTGTTTGAAATCACCAGTAAGTTCTGTATTTTTAAACCTTCCACCACAGGTTTTCTTTGAAAAATTAAGTCAGCACTAATGAGCATTTAATTTTCACAACCAAAGTCAAATGTAACACAGCACACCACAGACTCCTGTGCAGGACATCCCTCTGACAATGGCAGAGAAGGGACTGTCAAATTTTTGAGCAGAGAGAGTCTGTTTATAATTGGTTCATTACCAGAAGTTGTATTGCTCAGACTGCTCTCAAAATGTCCAAAGAGAGAGATTCTGGAGGCTCATTTAAAAGCCTCTTGCAAGGTTTTACCCCATTATCAGGCAGAAATGCTTTAAAATTTGCAATTCACCCTTTCTTGTTACAGCCATAGAAATCTGGTTGCTGTCCCCACAGTCCAGCGCTTTTCAAGAAATGAAGCAGAGCACAATCTTTTTCAGCTGCCTATTCATCAATTGTTCCCTTACTGCAGTATGACCTCAGTAAGAATCTTTACATTCCTTTAATTTCCAACACTCCATTGTGCCACTAAATAATCAAGGGGAATTTGAGGCAACCACAGCACCTGAGAACTGTGGCAGGTGAAGAGGCCTTCTGTCAGGAGACCTCCACTGACAGGACAAGAATGGAAAGACAGCAGTGCTGAGCAATCATAAAAGACTAAGCCACCTCAAGTTCTACCACATTTCCTCACAGATCATTTCACTTGAACTTGCAATTCTGTTCCTCATCTCTACAATCTCTCAATCTTTGACATTACTGTTTAAATTTCAGCAGTTTACAGAAACTAGTCCAAATATCTACTAAGGACTCACTAATGATTACAAGGTTGGTATACGCTAGAATGGAACATGAACCTTTTTTTACACTGCTGCTCTGTATTATGAACCAGTTAGCCTGATGGTCCCCATTTTACAACTGCAAATTTATTTCTGTGTCAAAGGAAACCTGGAGGAATAACCCAGTTTCCAATGATCTGAAGATCCACTGCCTTCAGCTATAATTATAGCTCCATTATTGGACAAAGGCTCACATTCAGAGTCAAGAAACTTAACAGAAATTCAGTCACTTCTTTGAAGGAGAGTTCAGTGTGTCTATTGATCAAGTTCATCTACTGCACACACACAATGTGCATGCATAGAATCTAGACAACATTAAAGACCAGTTTAAGAAGACAAAAATATCAAACCTGAGTAAACTTCATATGCAAGTAATTGCCCAAGTTTGTAAGCACTGGACTTTATAATTGAATATGGTCTAATTGCTTAAAGAAAGACACATGCTACTCTGTTAAAAACCCCTCAAATACATGACAAGAATTTAAACAGTTGGGAGGTAGAAATGCCCAAAAGGCCATGGAAATTCGGGATGGGGGCGACTGAATGTTTGATGTAATCTGACTGCTTGATCTAACTACTGTCAACAAAGCCCAAGAACTCATTTTCAGCTATCTGAAAGCACAGGACCAGTTTGCCCTTGCCGAGCAAGGGAGGTAAGAAATGCACCAAAACAGAAAACTTTTAAACATTTTTACCTTGCTGAGTTCAGACCCAAGATGTGCCACACCAGTAGCACTATCTTAAACAAAAGCTTATTTGTTCCTCTGCTCCTACATGCTATAAGCAATCTTCAATTACTCTAACGGCAAGACCTCCTCCTGTGCTAACTCACATCATGGTGAAGCCACCTCTTGTGCAGCAGTAAGTCAGGTTTCACAATCACTTGCATGATTAGTAATTGCTAAAGCTACTCAAATATAAGAAACATTGTTCTGATCAGCAAAGTCAAATAGCTTTTTGTTCTTTTTCTTGAAAAGAAGAAAAATGAAAGAAGAGCAGTGTCTCATTTCTTGGCTTCCTCTGACTGTCTGAAAAGCAGGACCATACTGAACTGGCATCTGCTTCTGCAAAAAGGAAGGAAGCAATAAATGGATTGGGACACTATATTTTCAGCATGAAGGGGCAAACAGGGACAAAATTTACTGTTGGGTGAGCAGGAGTGGCATTATGCCTGTGGGGAATTTCTATTATTGAGGTTTTTTGTTTGTGAGACTTTCCTTTTTTTTTTTAAAGTACATGCAAAGATGACTACAAAGGGCCTGGCAAAAAGCTTAGAACCATTTAGTGAGCTCCCTTGTAATTAGCTCATTGGTGAGTTTCATTGGCGTGGGGTTGCAAGGCAAAAATCCTGAGAAGGTATCAGTTTATGAGTGTGGGTACAGCATTAATAGGTACATAGTGCAAAGAACTGCAAGGAGTTGCAGGTCAGTTTTTGCTTGACTTGGAAATGTAGGATAAAGACAACAGATTAAAGAAAATATTCTTTCATGCTGTAGAGGGTATTTGTTTTCTGAAGCAGGGACAGAGACACATTTGGGCAACAATCCCCTTAAGCACAAACCTCACACCCTGTACCTTTCCTTTGCCTTATATAATGACTGAGGCAGCCATTTCTCCCAGAAATGAATGCCTCCTTCACCCTCTCCATTCCCATGTGCCACTAAAAGGTAAAAGGTGCAAATCCATTTCCTCATTTTCCTTATATTCCCCAATGCTTCTGATTTCCAGAGAACTGAAAAACCTCAATGTTTTTACCAATGCCTCTGCCCTTTCCCAAAAGCTGCATTTTACTGGGTTTGCAGCATCTAATATGTGACCAACCCCTCCTAAGAATACAGGTGATTTGTAAGACATATGTACCAGTGCCTAGTGAAAAGGGTCATGGGGTAGCAAAGGAGGTTATGTAACTTGCATTTTAGTCCTTCATCTCCGCCCCCCCCCCAGCATCATATAAATCCCTACTGCTACCTGAATACAAACTCAAAATTCAGGAACAGAAGTCTGAAAATGGCATCATGGCATCTAGCAGGAAGAAACCACATACAGAGATCTGCCTAGGCAGCAGAGCTCACCTCCTTTCATGATACTCAGTCCTACTGCTGAGACACACGGTATTGTTTAATTTCTCACCAAAGTATCTCGCCTAAGTGTCTCCTTTTAATGAATGCCAATACACCTGACAATAAGTCTAGAATAAAAGCTGAGTTGCCATAGGAATAGCATTAAGCATTTTAAGATAACTACAGTAAAAGCAGCATTTTTTTGGTCTCAGATAAATCTGAGAATAAACTCTGTGCAGTGCAAGCCCAGGTCATCCAGGATAGACCTCAGGATGAGCTAGTCACTCTCTATGCCAACAGAAACCTTGCCAACACTTGCTTTTGAAACACTGCAGTCTTGCTGTGCACACCACATTGTGGGCAGGTTCTTTCATCGACGTCATAAAGTGCTGCATACTTTGTACCACTGTGTGTCCAGGCTCTACAAGGACAATTTGCTGACCAGATGAATGGAATTATATTAGCAGCTACCAGTATACAACCACCACATTTTCTTATAGCTACAAAACAAAGTGCTTCTTTCAGAACATTAATAATTTGGCAGAGAAACACCATGAAAGAGATACCTGGGGTTTGGTGGTGGTGGGAGAAGCAGAGAAAACTGAGCTATGGTCTCTAAACCTAACAGTTTGGACAAGCTAATATTTGTATGAATTAACTTGGGGAAAACTGTTCTCTGGATCGGAGAGGATGTACCAGTCTACCAGTACAGTGCATCAGTGCTGCACCAGCACAGCAGAAGTTTCAAAGCCCTAGTGCAGCACCATTACCTGTTTTTTCTGGAAAGCAATTACTGCTCTCCAGTTGCCTGTGCAGCGCCACAGAAAACCCTGTCGGCACTGTCCTGGTTTTCCATTTGTGCTGCATCCTGCAATGTAGTTAGCAGCAGCAACATGAGGCTTCTCACATTTGCTTGCAAAACTTCACATAGGAGCAGGGAAAACACAAGATTTGATTTTCATTCCATTTGTCAAGCTCGTTAAAAGCTTTCTCGTGCTTGGCAACTGCGCAATGATTCCTATGCTCAGTGATCAAAATGGTCACTGCAAGACAGCACCGTATCCTGGTGACCTTGAGAACACCCTGTGGAAACTGTAAAATGGAAGCAAGTTTCACATCAGCACTTCTGAACTTTCATTTCAAGCAGATGGTCTCACATCCACAAAAAAAGCATGTGTGTAAGTGGACACTTGTCATAAACACTGGATTGAGCTTTCTTCTGAAAGATGCTTTAAACAATGAGAGAAAGGGTTTCTAATGAAGTACAACCGTTCATGACCCATGCATAATTATGATCAAACAGTAAATAATTTGGGCTTCTCCTAAGATCTGAAGTCCCTTGCAAGTACCACTGTGTGGAAAGATCACAAATACTTTTAAGAAAGTTTCCTAGTTTTGGAAAATAAGTCACAGTACCTGGAGGCATTGCCATCACACTTCAGAAGGCAGAACTCCTGAGATGATTAAGCAGTTAGTAGTCCATTTAGGAGTACCCTCTGTAAAAAGCTTTGCAGGTTTATTTTCTGTTAGTCATGTTTACCTTCTAGAATTGCTAGTTTTTGCTCATGTTCTTGGACAAAATCTAAGCACTTAGAGCTGCTGTAAAATTGACCTAATAACAATTCCCCGTTCTCCACAGAATGAGCCTTCAGTTTGCAGTTGAAGTCAAAGCAAATGTACAGAATGTTACCGTGTCTGTGAGGAACTCAATTCCTGTTTCTAATGCAAACCAACAGCGCATACTGGATCCCATGGCACAGCAGTGTTTGAGCAATCCATCCCCGATAGCAGCCACAGAAAGATCACCTCTGCTGAGCTTTCAGTTTGCATATTGTCTGAACAGTGATTCATGGACTATTTAAACCCTTCATTTTCAGGCAAGTGCTCATGCTGTCTGTTTCTCCCCTTTTCTTTTGTGGGAGAGGGAGGGGAGTTTGCTCATCAGCTGCCTCACCCAGCAGACCTGCAACACCCCCAGTTTCAGACACGAGTGAAGCAAAACGCACTGACTTGGTTTAGGGAGTATATTTTATAAAGACACCTTAGAAAAAAGAACACCAAATCTGTGAGGGACATGAATCTGGCTCTGAGGAAACAGCTCCAAGCAACACAGTTTGCTTCCCAGCAAATTCAGGCTTAAGGCTCATGAATTATTAAGTTGCCACACTGGCTAGAAGCCCTGGGGGAGGATTACAGAGCTTACAGTAAGACTGTTACTGCAAACACTGGGTTTCCATAGAAACTGAAAATAGTGAAAATAACTACCTGTCATTTCTCTCTACCACATTAAAGGAATAACAACCACAAGGTTAAAAACATTATTAAAGCCTGCAGGAGAAATATGGCTAAGCACCTATTACATTCTCCTTGGGTTCTCATGAGTCTGCCACACTTGAACATTTGACACTGTCATTAGGGGTTTTTTTGCTATTTATATCATGAAAGGTACGTATTTGTGTTCCAGAAAGGAATCCTCTCCATTAGCTAAAAAATGTTTCTATTTTCAAAAGAGGAGATTTTAGTCACAAAGTGTGATTCCTCAGTCCCTGCCAGTGGCCGTGATTGTAACTAATGAGAAGAAAGTCAGCACAACCCTGCCAGGCAGTAGGTGTGAAATGCTTTGACCATAGCCACAGGGAATAATTCTAATTTTGGATTACACATATTTTATAGAGTAAGTATTTTATCACCACCTCTAACCTGGGAGAGAAGCCAATAGTTCTGAGGGCTAATACAGCAGTCATCTCACTTACTTCTTGCTCTACAAACCCCAGATCTCTGTTACTTGGCTTTGCACATGACAGGCTCAATCAGAGACACAGAACTGAGTTTTGACAGTGAATTTTGCAACAGAAAGACCTCAAATATGAAGAGCAGGATCCATTCCACTGGGCCTTCCTACAGACAGAAAGTTACTTGTAATTGCTTTCTGAGCTATGTAGTTCACCTAAACATTTTAATGATGAGTATTTGCACCCTACCAGTTGACAGCACAATCTTTGCTACCTCTGTGTGTTCAAGATACATTTTGTTTGTTTTTTTCTCTCTTTGAATATCTGCAACTAATTGATTTCTTCCTGTCAAACAACTAAAAACCCTGAAATACCCCTGCAAAAAAATCTGTGCACCTGCTTACAGATATGTCATGTCTGATCCCCAGCCTGAACAATGTGGGTTTTCTGGGAAGGAGAGTGGTGATGAAGAGAGATTAACTGCTATAAAACCTCTTCAATAGCTTATTTCATAGGAAAGAATTAACATTCCAAATAACATCACAGTCATAATGGTACTTTACATCCCAAAATATATCACTTGCATCTCTACAGCAACCTTCATATATATACACCCAGATAATAACAGTTTGAGATACATAGTATTAAGAGAAAAGGGGATAAATAAGAAAACTAAGCAAACAGATTTGAGAGTGACACCTAGGGAAAGAAAGTCAGCTGAAGCCACTGGTAGAGAAAACAAAAAAGTCTTTCTCCTCTTTTGTCCTTTTTAAGAAAATCTAAACCCATGTGAAGTACTCTGTAGGCTCTAGGTGTCTCCAGCCATGAGCACACTTACATTTTCTAAAAGTTACACATTTCATTAGAAAGCCTCTTTGTCCCCTGCCTCACATGTGCAGCAGTCTTCAGACCTCCACATATTTTCCCTATTAGAGTGACCAGAACAAGAGCCACTGCTGTGGAGAGCAATATCCCTTAATGTGTGCTTACTGGATGAGGCTTTTAAGAAAGGTCATCTTGAGCAGGATCAAGAAGTGATAGCCTCCTTGTTCCTGTTGCTATGGATTATCTATTGCACAAAAGCCAAAACCAGACTTTCCTTAAAATACTAAGAGCACAAACTAGAGTAATAAGAGGAACTGATAGAAGATTAACTATCCCAGCAGACCGGCTTGCTCAGAAAGAGTACAAATTAGAAAGATGGGATTTTTTTCATGACTAAGCAGAAGAAAAACCTCATTAGTTAGTAAGCCTAATCCCTAGGAAAATTCTCTGAATATTAAAGAAATAATTCTGAATGATACACAGTTATTTTTTCCCCAGTAGACAAATCATTATAGACAGTGAATGACATAACTTTTCTATTTTAAAACAGCTATAAGAAGGCTGCTATTAAAACCAGAACAAATGGAAAAGTTTAGCATGTAATTGCACAATAAAAGGCAAATACAATTTTCTGCTTCCTAACATACCAACTGGCAACAGTGGAACATGGTAATATTTTAAAGCAATTAGCAGGGGATAAATAGACACACACTGCCACAGCACTCCCAAAGCTATTAGCTGAAGAGAGAAGCGATGTAGAAAAAAGGATCTTCAGGTCAGTTTCCTGCTCTGGGGGAGAATGCAGTCAGACCATTGTGACACACTTTTTAAAGTGGATCTTTCAACATTAGTAACTTAATTTCTTTTTCAACTATTCAGCTTCAACCATATTCATCTACCCAGTGATCCTGTCTTCATTCCTGACCTTATTAATGCCTATCTTCCTCTTTATTCTTCACCCCTCTGGATCTCTCCAAGCCTTTTGCCATTCCCAGTTGCTCAGCTTTCCTCTCCCCAAGCAAATTTCTGGAATGCATATGGTTTCTACAGCTCTGGTATGGAGAATGTGGAGCTGCTCTGTGCAGGTGTTTTCCCATTAAGCTTGCTAATCCTGCAGATCAGAGCTTCGAGGGGACTCAAATGCCTACTTGGAAAGAACTTGTGGTAAATTGGATATAATTTTTTCATTAGTTTGCTTAGTGTTTAAAATTAAAGTTCCAGATATTAACTGTCTGTGCTAGGAAGCGTTACAAGAGAATTGTTCCAAGGTGACATGTGTAAACACGATGTGATTTTAGCCATACTGTTCTTGCTAACATTTCTGAGCAGCTAGTAAACATCACTATTGGCAGCTTAGAAGTCAAGGAAATACAACCAGGTGATGATGAGAACTGCTGTCAATAAATACACAGCGAGAGGAAGGGCTCCTGTCAATTTGTCAAGGCTGCTGCCAGCAGCCTGGCATGGAAGTTTCCATCCTGATATCTCAATTAGGGAATACAGAGTCAGAAAAACTTCTTCTATAGAACAAGTGAAAGTCAACTGCCCTACAAACTCAGAATTTCTAAATCCAGTGTTACACAGTGGTGAATTTTATTCTACCCCAGCAAAGCAATCATGTTTTATTTTTATGGTCCCCTGCCACCAAGGGCAGTATTGTAACCTCTGCCAATCCAGTAACACCTACGGCAGGCTGTGGAAGCTTAGAGGCACTAAAACAGGGAAAGACTGTACAAGTGAGTAGCAGCTTGAGAAAACTCTTCTTTTTCTAACACATTCACACACTAGTCACACCAAAACCAATTTGGTTATGCAGTGGAATTTAGCCTGGTTACATGGCCAGGTAGACAGTACATTTAAAACAACAGTCATAGAATCAGTCAGGATTGGAAGGGACCACAAGGATCATCTAGTTCCAACCCCCCTGCCATGGGCAGGGACACCCCACACTAGAGCAGGTTGGCCAGAGCCTCATCCAGCCTGGGCTTAAAACACCTCCAGGGACGGGGCCTCAACCACCTCCCTGGACAACCCATTCCAGGGCTTCACCACTCTCATGGTGAAGAACTCCTCCTCACCTCCAGCCTGAATCTCCCCACCTCCAGCTTCATTCCATTCCCCCTAGTCCTACCACTCCCTGAGATCCTGAGAAGTCCCTCCCCAGCCTTCCTGTAGGCCCCCTTCAGATACTGGAAGGTCACAATTAGGTCACCTCAGAGCTTTCTTTTCTCCAGACTGGACAGCCCCAAGTCCCTCAGTCTGTCCTCACAGGAGAGGTGCTCCAGCCCTCTGATCATCCTCGTGGCCCTTCTCTGGACATGTTCCAGTCATGTTGTTCTCTATTTTTCACACCTATAATATTTTAAACTTTTATATATTTGTCTGTTCATTTTTATCAGTTAAAAGAATTTGGTTAGAAAGTATCTCATGATCACCCACATTTCTTCTCCAGTGAAAACCCATGCACAACTGCTGAGCAGCATTAACAAAACAGTGCCTCTTAAAATATTTGGATTCAGCCTTGGAAGAATGGCAGATGATTCTGTGTTAGAACAGCTAAATCCAAGTATCATGACATAGATAAACAGCATTTTTTTAGCCCATAATTATGTTTCCAAATCACATTTCTCTCCTGAGAGCTGTTTTGTCAATAGAGCTAAATTCTTAAGGCAGAAGATACAAGACTGACTGTACTACTCACATTCAAGCCAGCATCCACCCACAAACATTTTCATTGCCATGAAAAACATCTTTCCATATCACCTATTAGCAACAGCACTAAAAAGGAAGGTTGTGTTTTTCCCTCTCATTTTGCCTATTGCTTTTCAGTTTTAACACAAAAATAGATGTTTCAAAATCAGCTAATTACCAGCACTGCACTGAAAGCTGTCAGCTGGCTTGAAAAAAAAAAAAAAAAGCTTCTATATTTCTAGTATTTAAAAAAAAATGACTGTGGGTCTCCATTTTCTCACATTTCTGCACGTGTTTCACCTAACCATCTGCTGGATTACAGTTTTATACTTCGCTGAGAAGAATGTGAAAAGGCATCTCAAGCAAACACAATGAGACGCTTTATAATGGTCTAGATGTTAACCTTGGTAATGCTGCTATACAGTCTGAGGCAAGAGCCAAAAAAGCAAGAGAAAAAAGAATGAGGCAATGCTTTATGAACTTCAAAATGTTTCTTTTTCTTTCTAGAGGTCTATCTCTGTGATGCATCTAATAAATGTTGATTTGCATTAGAAAAAGCTATAAGCAGCTATAGATTAAGCACTGAAGGATAAAGCCTTGTTTCAGAGCAGACACGTGCTTCTATACCCTGTGCCTTATTGTCCTGGGCAAAGAGGAACAGCGTGAAATTTTGGATTCTAAGGTAGAATCTTTGTGGGGAAAATATTCTGCCAACACATTTTTTCCCTAACTGTAACTTCTAGTCAAGATCAACTTCCATCATGATGCTGCTAGGAAACTACTGGCCAATAAAACAGAGAAGGAAAGACTTCTACCCAACAGATCCATTTTAAGAGCAGGTGAGATCATCATCATTCAACCTTGCCTGCTATATAACACAGGCCACACACACTGGTCCTATAAACCCTTGGGTTGACTTGGTTGTTTTAAGGAGGGAAATGAAGGCACTGAAGGCAGATGTCTGGCTTATGATGCATTTTGTTATTGCTGGAGGGGGGTTTATTTGTTTATTTATTACTCCATACCTTCCGATTGGATTTTGTATGAGCATTTGCTATCTTTGCCCTTACATTACAGTGCAAATGATCTATACTTATAATGCCAATCAGGACATGAACCCACAATGTAACAGAATGAAGTATACTCCAGTAGCATACAGTATTTCAGTACAACATTGTGGACAGACATCTTGCATTACCGCAAGCATCTCTCAGGAGCAAATCATACCCCGCCCTCACATCTGAAAGTCTGAGCACACTATTTGCAGTCATGTCTGTATTTATCACATAAATAGTAAGACAAGAACATCATAGTAACACAGTATGTGCTCATTCTGTAAGGTTACATGTAATGTCATTTAGATAAAGTCCAAAGGCACAATTTAGTACAGAGTGAAAAAACCAAAGGTGTGAAATGCTGATCAGCCCAAGTTAATAACCACCCAAATTACTACTACATGTTACTGTGCCTTTCCAACATTCCCCTTTCACTGCAGTCCTTCACACTCCCACAAATTTGCTCCCAGGAATGATTTTAATTCCATACTCTTTTTTCCCCTCCCCCTCCTCTTTTTCTTTCCCCCTTAAAAAAGCCCCAGTGTTTCATTTCCCAAATCAATTTATTTGAAATTATAATCAGAGGAAGAGCTCCTACTAATTCCAGCTGGATGCTTCTTGTGTCTCTGACAACAAAGAGAAAGACCAGAAGGAGGGGGGAAAAAAAACCATTGAACAATGGGTGGCTGCAAAAGGAAATGAAATAAATGGTTCGAGAAGAAGAAAAAACAAAACAACCAACAACAAATAATCAGATTTTTTTTAAAAAGCAAGATAAATATGAGAGAACTGAGAGGCACTATGGCAATGAGACCCCTACAGAAAAAGTGCGGTATTTCTCATGCACACAGGAGAAGCAGCCACAGCTTTCAAGGCCACTAACTGCACAACATCTTTCCCCTCATTCTATCGTACTGTAGGAAGAATGGGTGATCACTACGCAGATTTACATACGCCCTTTGAACCCGATAATCACCTGGGAGGCCCAGAAACCCCCCATGCATTGAGAACCTGCAGAGTCCACTTGGGAAGTACTTAACCAGAGGGAATGGTTCTGCACTTGCAGACAAACTTCTATTCTCTGCTGAACTCTTTCCCCCACCTCCCAAGTGCCAGCACTCAAATTCCCAGAGAGCTGCCTAGGCACTACTCAGCTCTCCAACAAAATCACACAGAACACAAGATCTGCATGATTCCTGTGCACCCTCACATGAGGAGCACAAAGAAGTTCTTACCAGCACTAAACAACCACCTTCTTTCATTTTTATTTTCCATTTTCGTATCCTTTTATTCTTTTTCTTATCTTTCTCATATTTGGACAGGTCCCATATAAGACATTTCAATTTTATGACTAAAAGGAAGAAAAAAATCCAACAAATTTTTATTTGATAACATCATTCCAGTTGCATCTGTTTGGTTTTGCCTTCTCTAAAGCAGCAGGAAAAAAGCCATGGTATGTTTAGCAGCCAAAAATAATGAAATGGATCAGTGAAAATGAGTGCCTTTTGTAATGTTATTTGATTGGTTTTACTTAATAGAGTATCACACTTATTAGAACAAACTCAGCTTTGTTGCAGAGTGATACAGACAAGCTTCCAGTTCAGCCACAGACGCTGGAATCCAAACCCTTAATCTTCAGAAGAATTCTCACATATCAAACTAGATCACAACAAAGGCTTTGAAGACTTCCTGATGATTATTTCTGGATTCAGATCATCCTAAGGATTCATAACAGGAAGCAAATGTTCAGGAAAACTGACAAACCTAAACTTCTCTTTTTATGTATTAGGAGTTGGATGTAATACAGAATCCATAGTGACCTTTTGAGCGTAATTTACTCACCACCACCATACTGCATATGCCACTAACCTTTCCTCTGCCAGTGGAAGACATTTCTTTTCCTCCCAACTCCACTGTTTACAACAGCTTACCAGGATGAATGTTCTATTCCCCCTGCATATCCCACAAACAAAGTGCTAATGAACTAGACAGGCACCAAACATGCTACACTACTTTGAATTTTAAGTATCTGCCACACTTCTGAGCAAGGCAAGTTTGGATTCTGATCACTAACAATCATTTATGGATAAAATAAGATGCTCACTTAAAAAATATCTGCAGTAGTGAGAAAGGTTATAAAGATGTGGATCCACAGAATCACCATGAAGATCATACTAATTGATCTCCATGGCTTCATCAGCATCTCACTTAGCTTCTACCGTTCTTTCAATGAGATGGAATGTTAATTTTTGCTGGGAGAATCTTTGGTTAGGATAGTTGCTGCCTCCTCTTTCCTCTTCTCTGCTATCTCCCCAAGGGAAAATGACAGCATAAAAAGTAACAGTTTTTTTTCTATTGCATCCCATCTCTTTTTCATTTGGCTAACTTTTAGCTGAAGCAAGCTTTCTCACACTTCCTGGGGCACTACAAGATCATGTGGGGAAGCACATATTACTCTGCTTCACATCCTTCACAGTTCTTCAGGTAACATTTCCAGAGTACATTTTCATTAACTTCAAGCTTTTCCAGCTACAGAACTAGACTTTCTTTTTATTGTTTAGCATGTCTATACTACAGGCTTTTTAGCCACACAGTATATTTAATGTATCTCAGAATATAATTGCAGCAATCTCTTAACATAATGTGTTGGGAGCCCCACACAGAGAAATCCTACAAGAGCACAGAATAGAAGAGGAAGGAGTTCTAAACTAAGTAAAATTGACCTATCCATAGGTACTTTCTTAATTGGTTTTATGTGACTGACTCTCAGTTACCTACATGAATCAAGGAAAGAGAATGTAATGTTTTGAAAAATTGCTAAGGAGTTTCTTAGTTTCCAAAACCAAAGTAAAGACAACACCCTGATGACACTGCAAGAACAGTGACACAGGTTTTTTAATTAGACAGAATGGAATAATAAATGTGCATGATAAAAAGAGAGTTGCATAAGCAGGGAGGAGAAAATACAATGTGCAGTATGGTGCTCACTGAAGAGTATGTGATCTTGTAAGTGAAGAGCTAATAGTAAGGCTGGTGGCACAAGAACAGGAACTAAACTTTTGAGTGTGGTACAGTGCAAGCCAAAGAATGCACTTTCTTCATGCAGGTATGGAAAAGACAAAGTAAAATAAAGATGGAGCCCAGGGACACAAAGCCTTAAGCCTTTTCATTACTGTGCCACTGTCAATGTGCTGAGCTGCCAATCCTTACTGTAAATTCACATCTCAATATCTGTGGAGAAGCTGTGTCTATCTTTCTCTCCCTCTCTACATTCAACTCTAGCTGAGATTCTGCTTTTCCAATTTCATCTCTGCATGCCCAGGCAATTTCTTAGTCCTCTCAGGCAGCTAACCTGATGCATCTCCTTGACTATCTGCATGTCAGGGTGGACCATCCTTGTACTCCATAGAATGCAACACCAAGGTAACAGGACAGTAAGAAAAGACACTCAGCAGAAACAAGCACAGAAAACCTCAAGCAGTGCTGCATTCTGACTGAACAGACCAGCTGAAAGATCACAAGGCCTTCTTATAATGCTGTGTACTAAAGAGAGGAGATCACCAGCAAATGTATGCCTTCTGCAGATGCCATAGAGAAAATATGATCTCACAACAAAAGAATTCTTGAGCATATTGTATATGAGCAATGTACACATGCACTTCCTCTGTCAAAGCATCAGCACTACCATGGGTACCATGGCCAAATCTCCAGTCATGAGAGGGTCTTTACTGTAATAGGCATGGTACATACACAGTGAGTGAGTGAATGGAGGAATTACAACCAGAGATATGCAGGATATTTTCCATGCATAATAACAAACAGCCCCAGTTTTGCAAATTCAAACCCATCAGATTCTCTTTTTGTTCTATTCACTCTCCATAATTAACAATACATCTAGATGGTAAGGTACTTAAGTCCCAGTGGAGTAAAACAGGATACCTGGTAAAACAGTTTGAGAAACATCTATCCTGATTTAAGATACAGGCAAAATAAACCACCTTTGCATGTTTAAATGTAAACTTAACACAG
Source organism: Melanerpes formicivorus (assembly GCF_026170545.1). NCBI lineage: Eukaryota > Metazoa > Chordata > Aves > Piciformes > Picidae > Melanerpes > Melanerpes formicivorus. Next base: position 2,512,423 of record NW_027142390.1, read on the forward strand.
CAAAAATAGCAACTGAGATTTATGGCTCCTTTTTCATACTTAGTGGATTCTTCAAGCCTATTTTCAGGAAAAAAACTGCCATGCTTCTGAATGTGTAATTTTTGAAGTTATGGATCATTCTATACATGTATTAGCAAAAAATAGCTATTGTAAGAGTAGCTAAACCTCACTGCTTTACTCAGTTTAGCTTATCTCCTCTCTTTACCATATCAGGCTTAATGCTTTGCTTCTGCTGAGGCATGAGGCACATTCCCATGTAATAGCATAAAATTAGTTGACTCTGATGTGACTTGTGCCTGACAAAGCTATGTTGATTTAGCATCTTGTTAGCTTTTAAGTGCTAATAAATAGTTTATTTGTTCCAGAATTTTTTTCCAGTTGTCATCTGATTACAATTGACCTTCTTGGGGGAGACTGAGGCAAAACAGTCATTGAATACTCCAGCCACCTTTGTAACATCTGCTGAAGGCTTTGTGCTCCCTTTAACCTGTTCAGCTACTCACAGATTTTGCAAAAATAATTTAGGCTTCAAAAGTATTACAGAATTATGCTTTGCTTATCCTTGCTGGCTTTTGCTAATTGCATTTTTCCTTCAAGTTCCTGTCTCTTCCCATCCCTGTTTGTGCAATTTCATTTGTTACTCCTTGAAAAACTTGTCTTCTAGACTCCACTGTACCAAAGAACACATGATGCAGACTTGGTTGTTGCCATCTATTTTCTCTTTCCTTCTTGTTGAAACAATTTTCTCTTGTGCTTTTCAACAGTATTGCTAAGGAACTGATAACTCTCACGTTCATCTCCTCTGTATCAGTTTACCTATCTTTCTTTGATGTTTATTGACACCTGCCTGATGAAATTTGCCAGCTTTAGATTAATATTTGCCTTCTTTCCTTTTCTAGTTACTATGAACTCTATCACTTTATAATCATTTATCCCAAGGTACTTCTCACAATGGGACTGTACTTCCCTATCTACTGTTATCAAAGCTAGATTAACTTTCTCATTGTTGAGGTGTAAAAGCTTAGCAACAAAGACTGATGTCTTCATACATAAAAATATGGGGGGAATTTTGCAACAAACCCCACCAAACAATTTAAAACACACAAAGAAACTTTCATTCCTTTTGGTCTGAGCCATCACCTGAAGGTTGCTTCTGTTGTGGACTGGAAGAAGTTCTTGAGGCAAACATTCACTAGTCCAGTTCTATTTACTTAGGAATATTTCTTTTCATAATTCTGTTAGAGTAAAGCTGAAGTAACTTTGCCCTCTTTTCACCTCCAGCTACAGTACCTTGTTGTGTTCACAACCTGGGAATACATTTCAAAGTGTATTTCAGCTGCTGCTCCAGCCTTCTGATGGCTAACCCCTAGGTGGTACAGGCTACTGCAGCAGCTCTTGAAAACCAGTGGAACTTCCACTGATACCCTGACTGGGAAATAATTATTGAAACCAACAGGTTCAGTGAGGTTTGCACTCTACTATATGTCCAAACTACTAACACTGAAAGCCAGTCAACCCCCAGTGGGAACTGTTTGGGGAAGAAATTTATCAGCCTCTAAACCATTTCAGAAAAGTCAATTTGCCCTTTTCATTTGGAATGTAGCATGAAGAAGCTTTGCTTGCTTTTTCACCACTATTTCATGAGGCATACAGAAGATGAAAGAAATGTGGTCTTCTGAAGTAGATAAAACCCCCACCATTCTAAATTTGTGGCAGTGTGTTTGTTTTCTGTTGTTGAAGTTTCTTTTCTAAAACAGAGCTCAGCCTCATTACACATTTTGTCCCCACTCCTCTTTGGGAACTCAAAAGGTAAAAATGCTACTGTTTTCACTGCCACAGATTGCTAATGCATAAGGTGAGGAGTCAAGTAATAACAACTGTTTGCTCATGAAACATTATTATATATATTTAAATCTGCCAGAATCACTCTTTGTACCTTTTTACCATTGTAACTTTGCTGTTGTAAGCCTTTCTTAAGGCTTTCCCACTCAGTGTTTACATACTAGACAAACTGCAGCCCAAGATAATTAATCTCCTTCTCAAGCAATTTCTGAGGCCTTCCATAGCCATGGCAGCAGCCTGCAGCTTTCCTCCCTAAATGATGTAATGTTTCACTGCTTTGTGGTATGAACTAATTAACTGTGAGTGATATTCTTTTGATTTGCCATTTGTACTTTTTCCTCTTAAAAACTATTTTCTGTTAATTCTATCAATAGAGTAATTCTAGGCCTGTCCTCTTAACTACATGAGAACAAGCATTTCTTAAATAGTGGGGTGAAATTCTTGCCATGTTCTGCAACATGACCTTAAGTTGTCTAACTAAAAGGCACATATTTATAAGACACAGCAAGCCATTACAGCTTTCTACTAGGTATCATTCTTAGTGGGATGTATTCTGAAGAGCTACTAAACTGTTATCACTGTACATTAAATTTTTCTTGGATGAGCTTTAGTCACACAATAGTGTTCTTCCAAAGAGAGGCAAGAATATTCTGGGGCTCTTTGCTTAGTCTGGAACAAATCTATATCTAATCTGCTGAAGTAGTTAGTAGTTTTGACCCCAGGGTAGCAAATGTGGTCTGTGCCAACTGTCAGGACATGGCTTAATCAAAACTTCAAAAACCCTCACGAATATCCTGTACTTCAGATCAGACCAAGCTACCCTGACAAGACACAGCGCACATACTGCAATAATCTTCTACGTGTTCTGATGTTTTGAAGACATGCTTGTAAAGGAAACACAGAGCACATCTTGTATTTGCTAACATTAGTACCAATTACCTCCTAACGTACTGAGCAGCAGGGATGAATATGAATCCTTTAGCAAAGGAATGAGAACAAGCTATACTGTAACATGCTGGTAAGACAAGGAGTGGATGAGAGTTCAAAAGCCTCAATTCAGCACCCAAACACACAGCAGACCTCATTCAAAACAGCCATATGGTGTGGCCCTGCCATTAGCAGTACTTCTTAAATAACAGCCTAAGAAGGCAGCTACTAAACACTGAGATCTTCATTAATGTGTGGAGACCAAGCGAGAGAACTAAACAGAACTCAACCCCTTTGTGACTTTTATGCTTTGCTTCTATGTAAGCACTTAATATGGTACACAGCAATTACTATTGCTGACATTCTCATTAATGCACTGCAGGGCTGTTAACCTGTAGTTTCTCCTTTCATCTCTGTCACAAGTACAGCTGAAGGGTTTTTCTCCAATCTGATTGCTCTGTTCACAATTTCTTACTCCTAGGAAACTTTTCAGTTCTCAGTCCTACCTGATCTGCTTGCCTTCTCGGACGTCATACAAGGAGAAAAAGACATCTGTGTCTTCTCCAATTGTGTTGTAGGTGAAGCTCTTCAGACTGAGGAAGAAGTGATGAGGCACTGGCATACGGCAAGCTTCCCCGTGACGCTGGCGAATTGTATCCACCTGATCGGAAGCCATGAAAATGAGTTTTAGTTCTTCACAAATGAAAGACTTGATGTGTTTTGACTGAGATTCCACTCTCCTTCCTCCATCAAGTAAAAGATTAAGTATGTTCTACCTTAGAGTTTCATGCCAGACTAAGTTATCCTCCTCTACTTTTCCCATTTTTAATTTGAATATGGAAACCACAACAAGCAGGCAAATATGAGATGTGGTTTATGCATTTGAAGTCTATTTTTATCAAGTAAACCAAGCCAATCCTATTTGTCAAATAATGTCTTGATTCTGGTACTGAAAATTAGCTATAACAAGATGGTGATTCCTGACAATATCCATTTAAAGCAGATGGATTTCACAGTATTAAGTATAACATTTATTACACTATTTCCTTTCAGCAGCTGAAGTTCACTTACAGAGGTCATTTAGAACCAGGCATTAAAAGCTAATACACCCTGCAGGGTGTAACAAAAACAAATCTTAACGAGGCTCAGCCTTCTCTGAGATTTCTTTTTGTCATAAACAACGCTTAACATGAACAATCAATAAAGTCAAAGAGCAGAAAGATTTGCATTTTGACTCAGTGTATCAAGAACTGTTTACAACACTGAAAGCTGAGGTGGAGAAAGGAAAGTTTAATTAGAAGTAAAATTATGCTTTCGTTTGTACAGGTCTTTATAACCATTCTATACTGATCTTAATAAATAGGTGTCATATCCTAAGCTCAGTAGGCTAGTCTCCTTTACATAAACAGACTGATACTAACAAGGAAAATCCTAACATTATCAACCCAGACCTGTATTAGCTTAACAAAAAGAAAAAAAACAGTAAGAATTGAGCTCAAAATGAACTTTATTCTGGATTTTAAACTAAATCCAGGCAAATCCTCATCCTTTAAAGACAGGTAGCTGTGGAAGCAGAGTTCTCCTGGAAAGATCAGACCCAGATTTCATGATCAGGAAAGAATTACACTACTACAGAATGGTTATGTGAAACAGGAGCCTAGTAAGCCATGTGTTAAGAGTTGGAGAGAAAACTCACACAGAACAGCAGTTAAGAGATAAGGAAAAGATGCCCAAGTGGAAGTTGAAGGAGGACTGTAGCCAGTCATTTACCTGATCAATCTTCTGAGAAAGTGTTCTATGTGTAGGGACTTACCCAATCATCTCCACCATACCTTTACATATATAAAGACAACAAAAAATCTTACCCAGACAATGTTTACCTGTGATGTGCTCTGCTGGACGCTGTGTCTACTTGACAAATGCTGTGGAGACACAAAAGAGTTAAGTTTTAATCCTTTTTTGAAAGCAGGAAACATTCTGTGACATTGCATCTATGTAGCATTAGAATTCCAGTTTTAAAATGCAACTGTTCAAGACCATTACCAACTTTTGACAGCCTGTTTTCACAGTGTATCATCACTCACAACACCACTAGTTTTCCTACAGGCTTCTCTCAGTCAAGTCATTTCCTAGCCTAACTACTTGAATTTATAGGTGATATTTACCTCAGCCTGTAATGTAAATGGCTGTCATAAGCCAGACAGAATTTCCAACACTGTAGAAGCATCTTTTCTTCCTGAGAAGTCCATCACTCTATACTGTACAATGCATGTGTGCTCTTGCTAACTAGGAGACCTCACCACTAATCCTCATCGACCAGTATGCTGGCTATGCAAAGAAGCCTTTGTTAAAACGTAAGAGATCTAGAAACAGGGATGCAGTTGAGACTTTGTTTAAACTTTTTGCTCTGATCAGAAAACAAAATCCTTGATACATGGTTAAAGACTCATTTACATGTCCAGCAAAGGCATCACTACAAAGTCCTACATCTCCAAATGGAACTGAGAGGATGATCCTTTATGCCACAAGGAGATGGTATAATCAGAAAATGGACTGCAAGTCTCACTGAACCAATTTAATCTCCAAAGGCAGATTTAAATACTAATCTAAATTGAAAAGGTTTCAGAGGGCTTTAAAAGCATATGATTAATGATTCTGCCCTGCCTGTTCTACACACGTTCATCTTAACACTGGCATTTGAAACAGTAACACTGTCATGTTAATAAACCTTCTCTTCATTCACCCCATCTCTAGCTTTTTATTACATAGCCAACACCTTATTCTGACCAAACATACACAGCATAACCAGCACAACCTCCTGATGATCTCGTAGCTTCAAATGAGGTGACAGTCAAAGGCAGTTCACAAAATATATCCAGCGATACTTTTTCCAACCCATGCAGCTGTATTTTACATAAAAAGAGTTTTTATCACAAAAGGGGAGAGAAATTTTGTCATGAGACTAACTCGTGAAAATATTAAATGGCAGCTTTTGACACCTATTTATGGTCACAGTTATAAAAATGTCCTCTGTCACACTGTCAGTAGAAGAAGTAACGATCTCCAGCTCTACAGTTTGTCTAACTAATGCACTGTGCACTGTCTTCCGAAAGTGAAAACCCTCCGAGTTTAGGTGGCTGAGTTGCCTGTTTAATCTTTGTGCCACCTGTTAAGAAATTATAATTCCTCCTTCTAAAAAATAAAGTAAAAACAGTTTTATCTTCCCCCAGAAGAGAGAGTGGGCTGCTACTGTGGTGTAAACTTTAATAGGTAAGATCATCCACTTCAGCATATCTTTTGGTTGGGATGTGGCTGAAGGGATGGAAAGAAATACAGCCAGAAGCTCAGCTCATGCAAATGGACAAGGCTCAGATGTCAGCAGAGCCCTGCTGGTTTACAGCAAACAGTATCACAGAATCACCAAGGTTGGAAGAGACCTCAAAGATCATCAAGTCCAACCTGTCACCACAGACCTCATGACTAAACCATGGCACCAAGTGCCACATCCAGTCCCCTCTTGAACACCTCCAGGGATGGGGACTCCACCACCTGATGTTAGTGGTAATGGTTGGAAAGAATGGGTAAGGTTCTAGAACACTGGCAAAGGACAAGCATACTTGACATACACTGTTCAAAGTGTTTTCTGATGCTTAAACTGAATCCTTGTCACTGTAATCCAGGCCCACAGATTGTCTCATCCATCATTAGCCTAAAAATATTAATTTCTTCATCTTATGACTTCATTATAGCAGATGGGCAGAATCCAGCAGCACGAGATTGAACACATCCAAGTGCCGGGTTCTGCACATTGGCCACAACAACCCCAGGCAGTGCTACAGGCTGGGGTCAGAGTGGCTGAGAGCAGCCAGGCAGAGAGGGACCTGGGGGTGCTGGTTGATGGTAGGATGAACATGAGCCTGCAGTGTGCCCAGGTGGCCAAGAGGGCCAATGGCATCCTGGCCTGCATCAGGAACAGTGTGGCCAGCAGGAGCAGGGAGGTCATTCTGCCCCTGTACTCAGCACTGGTTAGGCCACACCTTGAGTCCTGTGTCCAGTTCTGGGCCCCTCAGTTTAGGAAGGAGGTTGACTTGCTGGAGTGTGTCCAGAGAAGGGCAACAAAGTTGGTGAGGGGCTTGGAACACAAGCCCTATGAGGAGAGGGTGAGGGAGCTGGGGCTGCTTAGCCTGGAGAAGAGGAGACTCAGGGGTGACCTTATTGCTATCTACAACTACCTGAAGGGTGGTTTTAGACAGACAGATGTTGGTCTCTTCTCCCAGGCAGCCAGCACCAGAACAAGAGGATACAGTCTCGGGCTGTGCCAGGGGAGGTTTAGGCTGGATGTTAGGAAGAAGTTCTACACAGAGAGTGACTGCCCATTGGAACAGGCTGCCTGGGGAGGTGGAGTCACCATCATTGAAGGTGTTTAGGAGGAGACTTGATGGGGTGCTTGGTGCCATGGTTTAATTGATTAGGTGGGTTGGACTCGATCTTGAAGGTCTCTTCCAACCTGGTCTGGTCTATTCTATTCTATAATACTTCAATCTTCTACAAAATCATGCAAGCTTGCAGCATCCAAACCTGTACTTCAGAAGCTACAACTGACTGCAGAAGTTTTTTTTTGAGCATGGGTTTTCTAATTAGCTTTGTGTTTACTTTATAGCAATTTCATCTAGAACTATCAACCTTAGGAGAATTTCAATTAAAAAAAAAACCAATTAAAATCTTTATGAAAATCTAAATATGGCATCAGCTGCTTCTCCTCTAGCCACTAGACTCATTTACGTTCTGGAAGTAAACTGAAACTTTTCAAAGTTTCTTATTCTGAGCAAGATCACTGTTACCTCCTTGTTGTAAATAGTTGGGATCTTTTTTTCCCTATTCCAGCATTTTTCACAGGGACAGAATGATTACCAGCTCTTCCTCTTCCACAACCCTCTTGGAGATGTAAAGTATGCTCGTCCTTTGCCAGTATTCTAGAACCTTACCCATTCTTTCTAATCCTTAGCACTAACGTGCCTGATACAGCTTCTCTGGATGTCCCAAATGAAATGCATAGCATAGCATAGCATAGCATTAACAGGTTGGAAAAGACCTTCGAGATCATCAAGTCCAACCTATCATCCAACACCATCTAATCAACTAAACCATGGCACCAAGCACATCATCAAGTCTCTTCTTAAACACTTCCACTTCCATGGTGACTCCACCACCTCCCTGGGCAGCCCATTCCAATGGCCAGTCATGCTTGCTTTATTAGAATAAACCAAACCAGGTTGGAAGAGACCTTCAAGATCATCGTATCCAACCCATCAACCAATCCAACCCACCCAAACAGCTAACCCATGGCACTAAGCACCCCATCAATTCTCCTTCTGAACACCTTCAATGCATATAGGTCTAAATCTGCTGGAACTCATTACCACTTGATGAGGTGTTCAGGTGTGACTCCTTTCACTTTTCCCCAGGTACTGTTAGTGATTTGGCAGTTTACCACCTTACCAGAGCTCGAGGGGGGGGCAAAAAAGGGACCTCTTTTTTCCCCTCATCAAACTTGCTTTATATGATCTCTTACCTACCAGTGTTAGTTTTCATTGTTGTTCATCCTTCTTTCTTCTCTAATGATGCTTGATAAGTGAAGCCTCAAGTCATTCTCAACCAAACCATTTTCTATCTTTATATTTCCAACCAACTTCCTGCTAGGGATTAGCACCAAATGTGCACAAATCTGTCCTCTGACAATCTGCTTTGTTAAACAAACAAACAAAAATCCCAAAGAGATTTCAAGAGCTTCCTGCACAGTTTGTGTCCAGTTGTTTTGCTTTTCTAGCAGAGCTCAGGCATCTGGAAATCTCCATTTTCAAGTTTTATAATTACTCATTCCTCTCAATCTCCTTTTTCCATCTGAATATAGAACAAGCAATCACAAGGTGATGGCAGCATTAACTTGAAACGTGCTTATTTATCAGGAACCCAGGTAAAACTCTCAGTATTTTTTCAGATAGTTGAAAGGAATAGCTAAGATCTAGCAGTACTGTAGTCACTAGTTGGGCTTTTCATGCACCTCTTGAACTCATTCTGAAGAAGCATACACAAATTGATAAGGAAGTTCTTCACCATGAGAGTGGTGAAGCCCTGGAATGGGTTGTCCAGGGAGGTGGTTGGGGTGCCATCCCTGGAGGTGTTTAAGCCCAGGCTGGACGAGGCTCTGGCCAGCCTGCTCTAGTGTGGGGTGTCCCTGCCCATGGCAGGGGGGTTGGAACTAGATGATCCTTATGGTCCCTTCCAACCCTGACTGATATACTATGATACCATGAAAAGCTTTAACCACCACATTGCTGCTTTTTGCAAATGCCTCTAGACATCTGTATCTCACAGTTTTCCTCACTAAGAAGAGCTGCCCAGGTGTTTCAGGCATTCTGCAGGACTTGTGTTGCTAAAAGACAACCTCAGTCTAGTGGCAGCTGCAGCACTGAGCTCTGTGGCAGAATTCTGGCAACGCATTTCAAAGGTAACATACAATTTTTGAAGTGTTCCACAGTATTAGTTAAAATGATGAACACTGTCATAAGCAAAGGGCAATTGGGTTTCATTCAGGGAGGAAGCAACAATTTCTGACAGATGCTGTGCATCCTGGAGATACCAGTATTGAGCTTGGAGAAAAAGGTGTACACAAAGCACAAGAGTTGTGATAAAGAAATGAATATAGTGGTCATAGAGTAGTCACAAAAATGAGAGCTAAACCACAATGCTCAGCTTTCAAAATTTACCAAGAAAGGAACTGCTAAGTTTAATGGCTCTGGATAAAATGCCTGAATTTGTTGTAGCAGATAAGGAAGTCTAATGTGTTACCTCATCCACTGTTCTGTTAATACAAGGCTGTTTTCTATGGTACATTTAGCATTCTACAGTCCTGCAAATATGAGAAAGTAAATTGGGCTCTCAGAACTACTCCCACAAGATTATTTTACAACATAAAACCTCATTGCTCATCTGAGAATCCATTAAGCATTTTGCTAGGAGTCAGGAATATTCTCTCCCTGGGTTTTTGTTAAATAATAAAACCCAAACCACACACAAAACACCTAAACCAGCAAAGCCTCACCAGTACCTCCCTCCTTCGATTTCTGCCACAGTTAAAAAAATAGCAGGTTTTCAGCTGTTTTGGTGCCTGAGATCCCCTTTTGACTGTGATCTAGATGTGATTAGACAGCACTGTCGTCTTGAATCCACAAACTGAAGCAACAGTGTAGTCTGAACTGACTAATGGTCACGTCCTGACACCAGCAGGGATCTGAGCAGCAAACTGTGCTGTGGACATTTTCTTCAGGACTCAGATGGGTGACATAATCAGACTACTCTGACAATTAAGCATGAGCTATTTGCTATACTACAAGTAGTCAGAGTTACAAAATGTTCAGAAAGAAAACAGTAATAAAGCAATCCTGTAAGCAATTTATCTTGCACTCTGAGTCATTACTGACTGGATTTTGTATGTTTTCTATACTGTACATGAAGGAAAACTGCAGCAACAGCACCAAACCCCTCAGAATTCTGCTAACTGGAAACAAAAAATGAGTACTATAGAGTATTTCTTTCCATGAAATCCACTGTCACATGCTGCAAATCATACAAAACAGAAGAGCACACAGCCTGCTTACTGAGCATGACTTTGAGTACATCAAGACCCCCCACCTAGACACAGACCTACTGCTCCCTCATCTCAGACAGCTGAAAGTCAAAACCATTTTAAAATAGGATATTAAAAGTTTACTAGAAGTGAGTGGAATAGTAACAATAATTATGCAGAACACCTACTATTTTCCTTGAAATATAGTAAGCTAAGGAGTTGTGTTGAAGTAACAGCTGTGGAGTGGTTTTGCTTTGGCTTGGTGTTTTTATTTGTTTGTTCTAATTTAAACAAAGTAGCATCTCAGGGAAGATGTTAATCTACTTTCCACTGAACATTACATGCTGTGCCTCCCTTTACAGTTACATCATGATATAAAATGAAGTTAACTGTATTGCCTAGCTCTACTAACAAAAGCCAAGCCTCTTCCAGTTTCCATGCCATGTTGCTTTGCAAATGGAAATTCAAATGTACATAAGCATGTCACTTCTCAAAGAAAGTTGATGCATTCTTACTAACCTCAGGGCACTGGCAACACTGACTGTTCTGATGGTTAGAGTGCAAATGAAAGAGACATTCAGCTTATGACATTATTCTAATCAAGAGGAATAGGTAAGAGTAAAGAAAAGAAATGCTTTCCCTTCTTTCCCTCCCAAAGTGAAAGCTCTGAGGAATCTCCCATGGATTTCTTACCATTTTATAAAGATCTGAAACACTGATCTGATCTGAATCCACAACCTCAAAATCCTTCCGAGGAACTAAATCCAGGCCCAAATGTCTGCAAAAGAGAAGGAAGGGACAGTGGTCAGTGCAATACATTAGTCTTCACTGTTATTTACTACACATGATCAAGAGCAAGGACACAAGAAATACTAAACTACTTCAGCCTTTTGGAAATTGTAATCATTAAACAGATAATCTTTATAATTGAATTAAAATACCAAGAGAAAAATCCACTATGAACCTGTTGCTTTTTATTCCCTGACTTCAGCAGAGTTATAGCAATTAATGCTTGTTGAAGCTTTTGGCCAATATGCTAGTGCAGTACCCAGGGCAAGTTAATTTCATGTGATAGGCAAACAGTCAGTACTCTGGGGCTTCTGCTGTAGTATTGGAGTAGGTTTCTTCACTACATAATTAAAAAGTTCTATTAGTAACCCTGCTCAAATGTGCCAATAGAAACCATGCCTTGGGAAGCTGCTGTCAAATTCCTGGTGTTTCCTCCACCCTTATGCCTGTCTGGACACAGTATTTTTAATAAAAAGCAGTAACTGCAACATCAGCACGAGTTTTTAGCTGTATTTGTCACATAAAAAAACCTTTTCATTACTCTGAATTAAAATAAAATCTTGGCTCAAATCAAATACATGAACTGTTTCTTTTAAGAAGTGCACCAGTGCAAAGATGATGACTAGTTAAGAAATTCTGTACTGAAGAAGGCAGTTCAGGTCACAGTAGAGTCATAGACAGAATAAGGCATTTTGCATCCAGACAAATAAATGAACAGTAACTAACAATTAATTAATAATGAGAGGCTGCAGAGCAAGACAACAAAAAGGTGTCAAACCCCAAAGTCTGCTCTGTAGATCTTCAGTCCTGAGGAATTCAGAGTTCAAATCACTGTAACAGAAAGCTTTTCTAAACACATACATTCAGACTAAAATTAAGGAGACATAAATGAATTTTCCTTCTTTCACCTCATGTAACTTTGGTAATTAATTTACAGACACTTTATATTGGGATTCTTAATAGTCTTAAAGAAAAAGATTCAGAAGAGGTGCCCTTCCAAACCACCTTTGCCCTCTTTCTGTTGCTAACTATAAAAGAAAAGCAAATGCCAATTTAGTTTTGTAATCAGAGCACAAAACATTCTGCACATGGCAAATGAAAAATTTCATTTGAAAAAGCCTCTGCAGTACTGCAGAATAATTGTATGGTGCAGTAAACAGAAGCCTCCAGGCAACACAGTGTCTCTTTCCAAGCAATTAATTTCAAACAACGGCAAGGAAGCAGCAGTGGCTTGTAGGAAGCCCAGCTAGCTTTGCTGATCACTGTACTTAATCATTTCTCTTAACTTCCCCAACTCCATAATTCTTTTTGAAACTTTATTTGGGTTTCCCTTCCATAATGGTATATCCTTAAACCACCCTATCTCAGAAACAGTGTGGTGGGTTAATGCCCATTCTGAGAACAGGGTGGAGGGCTTGTGAGTGCTTTATACTCCATGCAGGGCGTTTTCCCCCTGGCAAACTGAGTCTGTTCAACTCCCCCCTCCCTGCCCAGCTAGGGCATAAAAGGGAAGGCATTGGAGTCATTAGCTCCTTTTGGCTCCTGCCTCTCCTGGATGAGAGCTACTGTGGCTGCCTTCCTGCTCTTCTGCCACGTGGTCGGGCCTGATCCTTTCCCCTGCTGCCTTCACGCCTCTTCAGAGAGAGACAGACTGGTTTTGTATTCTTTTCCTTTGTTCCCCTCCCATCCATCCTTGTTCCTTGCCCTTGTGAACCTTACCTGTTATTGTTATATATACGTGTGTATATATTGTTTAAAGAAAACTCTTTACCTCTCTACTTCCAAGCCGACTCCAAATTATTGCTTGGTGGATTTGCTCCTTTCCTTATTTTTTCCCCCTCTCTGTTGGGAGGGAGGAGAGGAGGAGCAGGGGAGAGATTCTAAGCCTTGCCCCCAATCTGAGCTCTTAAATCCCAGTTAAGGCTTAAACCACCACACATAGCTCAGCCCTGGTCTGCTTGCTGGCAAACAACCATTAGGCAGAACTATAATTGCAATGGCAATTAACAAAAATATTGTACTGATAAACTGCAGTTTCTTAGTTCTTTGCCAAAATCAATTATACTCTCAATGGATAAAAGGAACAATTTGCCCTCTTCAATGCAGCTTTTGTTCTAAATACCATCTTCTAAACTTCAAGGCTAAATTGTGCAAGTGATGGTAGGGCACCTTCTGTACACTTTGTTTTGCTTAAACCTCTCAAACACAAGTCATCTATGGCCCAAGACCAGTATCTGAAAACTACAGCTGCAAAGATGATAATTATTGTGTCTATTTACCAAATGAAGTATATCCATATCAAAAGGCCCAAGGGAATCCTTACCTGTAAGCTGCCATTTGAGCCTACTTAAAATAGTCCAAAAATGTGAAGGAAAAAAAAATGGTAATGTGTAAAACCAGAACTATGCAGAGTCCACTTCAAAGCTCTTAAAACATACTAATGCTCATCATACCCACTGATAATGTTTCTGAATCTGAGTAAATCACATCCAAATTACCCTGCCATTTACATGTGCACTCACTCCTGTTACGGTTTAACCCCCTAAAGTATATTCATAAAGGCTTTTAAGTGCCTTACAGTTCCAATGCACTTCCAAAGCACTACTAAGGTTTTAGAGACCAAAAAAAAAACCAAACCCAAAAACCTGTCCAGGCTAATTCTAGTCTGATTTTCTTCTATTCTCATCATTAGAACCCCCTAGAGAACCAAGGTCAAACAGTGGTTGGACTCATTACTCAATACATGACAAAGGTATTATCTTCTACCTAATAATATGTTCAACACCACTGCAGTAGCATCCCTGTGAAACTTCCCTGACATCCTATTTTTAGTCAGATCCCTTAACGCTACAGATTCCCAGCCCAGCAGATTCTCATTCTCTGATCCTGCACAATAGGTGTTTGGGGTTTTTTGTTTTACTACTAACATGCTGTCATTTATTGTGCAGGTGGAGTTCAGGTTTATGCATCTTATTTGTATCAATTATTTTCTTTTGCCCACGAAGGACTGACAACATAATGCTTGAAATGGCAATGGGAGTCAGCGGCCCACTTTCACACTCTATTATCAAACACTGTGGGAATATAAGAGGCCCAGCTGCCAATCAGCATCTCTCCAAAACTTAGCATGCATAAAAATTAGATAACATGCTGGTTTGTTTATTTGACAGTTTCTCTCTCCACAACACTTTCTTTTACAAGCAAATGCATGTGCTTATTTTATTCAGCTTTAACATTCAACTGCCTTGCGGAAATCTTTCCCAAGTATACCTACAGAATATCCCCAAGCCTCAATTACCTCTTGATAGCACATGTCTGGAATAAATCCAGCTGACTTTTAGATATGCCTCCTCTATACAAGGCTTCAGGATTTTTCATTCTTTAGATAATATTTATTTGTTACATTTTTTTTTACATCCACCACCAAATCTCCAGATGCATTTCTGTCAGGTAATTTGAAGACAAGCTGACAGACAGCAATACTAGCATTTTTGACACTGCAAGGGATCAACACTCAACTAACTCCACTCCAGGTTAACTGGGCTTCTAGAGCTTGGTTTTAAGAGCAATTTCAAAGAATGATTCTAATTTCTAACGTTTCCATTTCTTTGTAGTACAAATGTTACACCATTTGGAATTCATAAACACCACAAGTTGCAGCAACTCTTCCTACAAGAATTTTGCAGAAATATCTCACTTAACTAAGCAAAATGTCCTTAAGACACACCACCAGTCTTGAAGAAACTGGGAGAACTCATCCCATTTCCAGTGTGCAAGACCTCATCCCATTTGCTCCAAGTGTGCACTTTACCCTGACTCCTTATAAGCTTTAACTTTGCAGCCCCCCATTTTCCTTCCCTCACTACATCAATCCCTCATTTAATATAATTCCTATTTCTGTTACACAAATGCATCTATCAAAGGTGGTGAAGGGAAATGGTCCTGACAGCAATATAAATCCATGGAAAATGAAAGAGTTGAAAAACATTGTTGTGAGAATTAGACTGTGGCAATACAGCTCGATACTTTTCTTTGACAGAATTAAGTTATTTTGCATACAAAACTGCAGGAGTACCTAAGCAGAAAAGTATTTCTTAAAACAAGGATGATGAGATGAAATAAGTATCCTTAATAAGGAATTGGTAAAGGGAAGGGCACAAAATACTGCAGTGCATGGAAGTATCAGACTGCAGAAGGAGAGGCTATTCAGGTTTTCCTCAAACACTGCCACCCAAAGGAGTTCGTACAGTTTCAATCCCTATTCAATCATTACTACAAGTATATTCAGCAGAGGGAGAAAAAATACTGTGCAGACAGAGATGGCAACTCCTCTTTCTGCAGCCTTTTAAAAGCCATCTCATTATAGTTGTTTAAATTGTTTGTTCCTTGTCACCTTTGTGACAACTACTGTAACAGAAGTTCAATACCCAAATTCATTTCCAGATATGTACATTGTTTCCTCCTGTGTGCCTGTAATACTTGTCTCCAAATGCATTTGACCAACTTTAAGCTAACTGTTGGAACACTATCAGGAAGTAATTACTACTCCTGTTATGTCAAGAAAAACATGACAAGAAGTCAAAAAATAATCTTCTAAAGACATGAGCACTCAAATATAGGACTTTTGAGTTTACTTCCCTGGATCACACCCCTCCCTCTACAGTGTTATGGATGTTAGTAGTTAGCATGTTACAAGGTTTTAACACTGCAGCTGCCACTGGCTTTCCAACTGCAATTCTGAGGTAAAAGAACGACCATGACTTTAAAGCAGTGTTTCAGTTCATTTGTATGGCAGTGTGAAAGATTTCTACTATTCCTCCCCTTGTGTTTCCTTATAAATATTCATTTTGAACTTTTGGCTGTTTGTGGATTTATCCATGCAGCATTTTTGGCAAATACTTGGAAGATATCTTTCAATGTAATAACCTTTGACTGAGAAGTGACATAAGCATACAAACTCCTTTATGGCTTTTATCTTTTCAGAATCTCCAAGTATAGATGGCTCCCCCTCCTCTACCCTGTTCCTGTGCATGAACATAAAGTATCCATCTTACATTTACAGGGAAAGGAGTGTCTTCTCTTGGTATACAAGGAAAGTGATTGAGCTCAGAAATTTGGATGCTTTCTGACAGGTACTGCTTGACAGGCATTAATCTGAAAGAATCCATCCTGAAGCTCACTTAAGATGAGGATTTCTTCAAAGTAATTTAACTTAAAAATCAAAGGTCATCCTCCTTTCTGGTAATGAGGAATGCACATACTGCTGCTATGTTTTGCACTGAAGCAAAGCAGGGGATTCACATTTCAAACAGAAGCTCTGTAAGGCAGACTCCTTCAACTGTTTTGAGGCAAAACAGTTTTTGGTAGTAAAAATGATCCATTCAGATTTCCCATTCTGAGCAGTAGTCAAAGTTGAAAAACTTACCCATTTATTTAAAAAAACAAATCTCAAAATAAGTTTCAGTTTGACTTGCAATGTGATTAAAAATGAGATTCAGGACTGCAGATTTCACTTTGTAACATGATTTAAGATGATGAACCACAGACTTCAGTTTCAAACGTTTGTTTCCTGCTCTACAACATTTCCTTATTATTTACAGCCACTGGACACTTCCAATAGTATTTCAGACTGCAGCAGAAAAGTGCTCATGTGTGAGTTTTCAGCAGCACCAAAACACACAGAAGAGTACTCAAAACTGGAAGCCTAAAACCACCAAGATGCTCATCTGAAGGTAGAAAAACTCTGCTCTTTTGAGCAACTAAGAGGACACAGTCTCCAGCTGCACCAGGGGAGGTTCAGACTGGATGTTAGGAAGAAATTCTTCAGAGAGTGACTGCCCATTGGCATGGGCTGCATGGGGAGGTGGTGGAGTCACCATCATTGGAGGTGTCTAGAAGCAGACTTGATAGGGTGCTTGGCTGTATGATTTAGTTGATTAGGTGGTGTTGGGTGATGGGTTGGACTCTATGATCTTGAAGGTCTCTTCCAACCTGGTTTATTCTATTCTATTCTAATATATACACACACACAGAGCAGCAATACCAGTTACTGTATGAATAGAAAACCAAACTGTGGCTAACTGAAAGAAGTAACACACATAATACAAAGGATGCATCCAGGATCATGTTTTGTACTGGGGAGAAAGAATGTGCAAGCAATGCAAAATTGAATTGCTACAATAAGTGGAAATGATTGTTGCATTTTAAGAATGACTAGCAGCAATACAAAAGGCTAGCAGTAATAACTGTAGAATAAACTATATTCCCACTTTTTTAATAGCAAAGTTTATTAATGTTTAGACTAAGTATTCAAAAAAAAAAGAAAGGTTCACTTAGTTCTGAAAAGAGTCTAAATTACTTAACTACATATCCAAAGAGTGTGTCTGCCCCCTGACTCCTACCAACTCCTGTGAGAACACAGGGATGACTGCCAGAAGCACTGCCAGTATATTTAAAGGAAACTGACACCAGTTTAACCAACTGAAAGAAATCCATTAGAGGAGACACAAAGTGTCAATTGCATGTTTGCACCCTTCCCAAATAATACAATGCATGAATGATTAAGGTCAGGATACAAGCAGCTTTACACTAAAGAAGCACACATGCTGCATCTTAGATGTCCAAGTTCACGTTTCCTGAAAGCTACCTGGTCATGGAATGTTTCCTATGAGATTGTACTAAGTGCAGACTAGCACAAATTGCATGCATTTAAGCTCCTTAGTTAACATTAATGCATGCTAATAACATTTCTTATTTACTTGCAAATCTCAAGCAGGACAGAGTAAGCAATGAACCTTACAATGTTATTTGAAACAGGGCAGTATTATGTGAATATGTATATGAAAGTCATGGCCAGCAGGAGTGGCATGATAAAACTCAGAGAAGGGAGATGCAAGAATGTAACAGAATTATCCCAAAAACTTTATGGAAAGGAGTGATTGTTGCAAGAAGACCTCCTGCCAAGAGTTAGGGCTGGGCTGGCCTCTGAGTGACTGACAGATGCTCTCTATAAACTCCCAGATGTCTGCCTTTAAATCCCACACAGTGTAGAGGTTTAATGAAGTACCTTTTCAATCATGTATGTTTTTATTCAGTTCCTTTATTGATACCCTCTTCCATTTCAGCATGTATCTCTGACACCTTCCCTCTTTCTCTAAGGAGGTCAGTAACTGCTCTTATGTAGTAAAAACCATAAAAATACTAATATCTTAAACAAGCATCCTGAGCAGATGAACTTAATCATGAGCACAGGGAAATTTACAGATTTCACTGGTGCTTCCCCGCAGTTGTCATGCATCAGATCTGCACTGTAGTTTCAGAGTACTTCATCTTTAATTATTGGACATTTAAAAGAAAGATTTAAAAAACTGTAATAAGAAGAAATGTCTCTGCAGCCACCTCATCAAGTAACTTCTTTTTACCAGTTCTGCATGGCTGTCTACTCACATCCTTTTCTGTTACAGCATTTCTGCAGCTTCCTGTTGCTAATTTCATCCACACACTCTTTGAGCAAAAGCATCTAGGCAGAATGTTCAAAAATGGTCTCTTGGTTCCCATTTACTCTACTGGGAATGAAAATATCTGTAACTGCACACTGCAGAACAATGACTTGATGCAATCTTAATGGCTTATGTCCTTCAGAGCTTTCTTCCAACAAGAGAGAAATAAAATATAGTATGGGAGCCAACTAAATCTTCATCAACATATTCAAGTACATCTCTCAGAGGGAGTAGGTGACTATGGAACAGAGTTAGAACAAAAGTCTGGTAGTGACAAATACCTGCCTTCTAAGACAACCTTGCTTCAGCAGGGGAGGTGGACTAGACTATTTTCGTAAGGTCCCTTCCAATCAGCACCATGCTGGGATTCTGCAACTTTCTCTCTTAGCTGCAACTTACAGAATTTCTCCCTCCTTCTCATGTGTCAACTAGCACTAATCCTGCTCCTAGTTGAAAAGTAGTCACTATGTCCCCGAGGAAGGTGGTATTTCCTTTGAAAAGGTCATGTGTGTGTCATGTAAAACTTACCTGTCTGATACACTCTCACCTCAGAACAAAGCCCATTCTGGGGAAGGGCTACTTTTTGTCTAATGGCAGTTTATTACAATTTCAACTTCTATCTGAATTGAAGTCATCTTTAGCTCTAAAGCAAACTCTCCACAAATTCAACATGAAGTGGCCAAGGAGAATCTAAACTTCTGAGAAATATCATTACATTAAAAAAAACCCCAAATCTAAATATCACAGCTTCAGCTCCTATGTCACTGTGGATAAATGAGCACCTCAACTTAATGTACCTATCATTAAAATACTTCTTCAGTTGGAAAAATGTGGGTACAGTGATCTAATCCTTTCCAAAGTGCAGACAGCCAGAGAAAAAGCCAACTAACAAGGAAACAGCTCATTTTAAAGTAGTAGAACTATGCAACAGAAGTTGTACTTGATTTCCAAAGCATGGAATGTTCTACCTGCATACAAATACTACTGGAAGGAAAAAGTTGTTCTGTTGGGTTGAGATTTTTTTAAAAACAAAGTAATTAGAACAAAGAGTACCCAGCTGGTACCTGTACTTACTCATTGCCCCAGTCCAGCCTCACTGTGAGGTGTCTCTTGACCTCTCGCACCTGATCCTGGGTCAAGTGACCTGACAGCAGCTGTCTGCGTAGGTCAATGAGCTCATTCATCACATGCCGCAGCTTGTAGAAAAGATCTACCTTATGTTTCTGTAAAGGCATATTTTTGGGAGGAGGGGGAAGAGAGTGAGAAAGAAAGAAAGGGGGAGAGGGAGAAAGGGGATGGGGGACAAAAGGAAGAGAGATTAATAAGTTTGGAAAAAGCGTGAGAGAGAAAAAGAGAGAGAGAAAGAGAAAGAGAGAGAGAAAGAGAAAGATATTAATAAGTCACCAAATTTTCATTTAAAATTACCCTACAGGAACATTAATCCAGTTCATACAATCTTTAAAATATTGATATCCAAGAGGAGTGTTAACTGAGTAACTTTCTAAAGTTCAGGCTCAATCTGCTACAGGATCCACTTTCTGATGGAGCCTAATAATAAGAGGAATCATTAGGTGCAGCAGGGACCATTTACTCCAGTCATACCAATTCAAAGGTTTAGATTCAAAGTTACAGAGAGGTGAAGAAGTTTGTTTTCTGCTAGCAGCTAACTCCATGGCTCTGAAGAGTCCCAACAGAAAACCACTTTCAGTATTTTTGTTAGGTAGGAGAGTATGAATATCCATCCTCTGCACTCTAAAAGGGACCGAAGTGGTTAATGATAAAACCCACCTGCAAACCTCCTTTAAGAGTGAGTACTGCAGGCAGTCGAAAAACCTCCACAGCATCACCAGCAAATCCAAAGAACTAAGATCACAGCCTTTTCCAGAAGAACTAGAATACTTCAGTTATGAAAACAAGCCCAACAAGTAAAAACCAAAGCCAACCCCACAAAACACAGACAGAAATGGAAATACTCGTTTCCCCTGCAGGAAATAACTATACCGAAGTCCAAAAAAAGGCAGTTTGGAGGTTAACAACAAAGGCACCTACAAAGCAAGGAAAAGTGTCCAAATGACTATCTGCTGCATGAGAACTGTGTGCCAAGGCAGCTCTTGTGCCTCATACTGCCTAAAATGGCCCATGGAATGAGCATCCTCAGTTTAGGATAACTAAAAAGCATTTCCCAGTGCAGTTAAATGCTGGCTTTAATTCCATTCCTGCCTGTATGCAAAGCTTGAAACATCTGAATCTCACTGACTATATAGACTGAAACAGAGACTTGGCAAGCTAGCTGTGTCTTGATCATGTTTCATTGTAAATGAGTGTTTTATAAAACCTCTCTAAATAAAGATACCTGCATTTGTCCAGACTAGATCTGAAAGAGGAACATTCCCAAACATATAATATTTGTATATCACAGTATGTAAATATTTTCTTCTGCACTATGTTATTAGGGAAAAAGAATTTCCATCTCCTTGAAGCCCTATCTGTGATCACAGGCAAAGAGCTATGAAATGAACCACAGATGCAAGATCCCTAAAAGTGAAGGAAAATGCTCACGAGAAAGAAAGGAGAGCTAGAAAACAGTTGAGGGTAGCTTAATTCCAGCTTGCAGGTAGTAAATAGTTTGAAGTAGTAAAAAATCAGTTTGTAATGCCCCTGCTCACACTACAAGTCTAGTGAATAATCAGCTCCATTTGGGAGAGATACACACAGAATTTAATGACCTTCCTGTATCTTCTTTCAAGAAAAAAAGACCTTCAAAATTCAACACTAAGCTGTGCTGGATCTCCAACCCCATGCTCAAAGTGGAACAGGTGAGCAGAACAACTATTTCTAAGCACTAGAGAAATTTGAGCCATTTCAGAGTAGTACCACAAAACTGAAACTTTGTCATCTTGTCAGTTGCAGAACAAATGCAAGTCAATCTGCTATGCAAGTGCTCATTCCTTTTTACAGTAAGCTTTCATGCAACCTGTAACCTCTCACTTTTCGTCTAGCTTTGTCACAAGCCACCAAGCAGCGAGCACTTTACCAGTCCGTCCAGAATGATTTGCTGCACGCATTTATGAACATAGTCAGCAAGTATTTTACATCCAGAAAAGTAAATATTATATGAAAACTTCAATGGTAACAATTAAGGACAAAGCTTCAGGATAGATAGGATAGAATAGGATAGGATAGAATAGACCAGACCAGGTTGGAAGAGGCTTTCAAGATCATTGCATCCAACCTATCATCCAACACCACCTAATCAACTAAACAATACAACCAAGCACCCTGTTAAGTCTCCTCCTAAACATCTCCAGTGATGGTGACTCCACCACCTCCCTGGGCAGCCCATTCCAAAGGCCAATCACTCTCTCTGTGTAGAATTTATTCCTAACATCCAGTCTGAACCTCCCCTGGCACAGCTTGAGACTGTGTCCTCTTGTTCTACTGCTGGTTGCCTGGAAGAAAAGACGAACCCCTGCCTGTCTACAACCTCCCTTCAGGTAGTTGTAGAGAGCAATAAGGTCTCTCCTGAGCCTCCTCTTCTCCAGGCTAAGCAGTCCCAGTTCCCTCACTCTCTCCTTATAGGGCTTGTGTTCCAAGCCCCTCACCAACTTTGTTTAAGGACTCTCTTATTACAAGCAGCAGAAGTCTGTCCAAGTCTGTCCTCTAGCACATCTTCCCTTAGTTTATTATCTCCAGACACAAATGCACTTTCTGAGCTTCTTTGTCTGTTAGTACTGCTAAACCATGCTTATTAACACTTGGATAACCTTCATAGGTACAGCTACACATCTAAATTGGAACTGTGACAATGTTTTTCTTGCAATAATCTCTACAGAAATCCAAAGTCAAAAGCTGGTTGAGATGTTTTGGTGGGTTGACTTTTACCAGCTGCCAGGCCCCACCTAGCCCCTCTCTCACTGCCCCTCTTCAGCTGGCCAGGCTGGGAGGAAATAACAAGCAAGGATCTGTTGGTTGTGATAAGGATGGTGAGATTGCCTACAACAACCATCCCAGCACAACAGACTTGATGGGAGAGAAAGCCAATTAATCTACTGTCAGTTAAAACAGAGTTGAGTGGTGAGACACAGACAAAAAACCTAAACCCACTTGTCCCCACCCTGCCTCCTCCCAGGCCCAACTGCATGCCTTCACCCCTGAGCCCTCCACCCTTCCTCCCCCTCCCCACCCAGCAGCAGAATAGTGGATGTCAGTCCACAGCAGCTCCTCTCTGCACCTCTCTTCTCCTTGCACTTGTCCCCTGCTCCAGCATGGCTGGGCTGTAGTCCTTCAGGCCAGACCTGCTTTGCTGTGCTCCTCCCCAGGGGCTGCAGCGAGGGTCCCTGCTCCAGCCCTCAGGTGTTCCTGGGGTTGTTTCCCGCTCTTTCTTCCCCCTCATCCTCACTGCCTGCGTGGCCCTTTGCTCTTTCTTAGAGTGCTCTCCCAGAGACACTCCTGGCTTAGGTAAGAGCTCAGCTGCAGCCTGCAGCAGGTCTGCCATGGAACCAGCTAGAACTGGTCCTTCCCTCCGCCAAGGCCTGGGCACAGCTCCCGGCACAGGTGTCTGGAGTTTACAACAGCCAATCACCGGAACTGCTCACACCTGGACACAAAGCTGCCTCCTGCTTCAGAGCACAGGGAAAGTCCCTGGTACATGCTGATGGTGGCTCTGAAACACGAAAGGCTGCCTTTGTCATTCTCTCCTAAATAAATACCACATAACATGAAAACAATACAAAAGACAAGCATATTATGGATGATAACCTCCTTCTGCTACCATGACTCATTTAACACTACTGGGAAGAAGTCAGGATTTTGCCTCCCTCAAGAGCAGTCCCTGAAGATATTTCCTATACAATTGCCTTAAGTAATAAACAGGGGAGAAGGGCACAAAGAAAGGCAGCTTTGCTCCCTAAAAAAAACCAAAGAGGAGGGTAATTGTTATTGGTGATTCCCTCCTGAGGGGAACAGAGGGCCCCATTTGTCAGCCAGATCCTTCCCATAGGGAAGTCTGCTGCCTCCCTGGGGCCTGGGTAACAAAAGTTACAAAACGAAGAAAACACAGGGAAAAGTAACACCACATAAGAATGTAAATTAAGTAAACCACAACTTTTCCCAATTAAAACTACAAACTAGCTTTAAAAAATGTTGTGATACCACCCTGGAGTTTTCCCAGAGAGTCTGGAGTTGAACTCCCCTTTCTTCAAGAGCAGCACAACAACAGCAGCCACCTTCCAAACAAGTTAAAGACTGCAGAAAGAGGCCACCTCAGTTTTGCTCTATTTCCATTTTTTCCACCCTTGAGTTCTCTACTTGTTAGTTCTCTAATTATTACTAAGGATGTATTAACATGAGTAGTATTTATTCTCTCCTATGAATATTCATAGCTTTCAGCTTCAAATAATTTACACCAATATAATTCTGTTTTGAGTGTTTACTCTACTCAGCATTTCAATTTACAGTGTGTAATAAAGCAGAGCTAACTAGTGACAGAAAAATCAGTTCTTCAGACTTGTGACAATGGACAATACAATAGCTTAAAATATTGACACATGACAAAGAGAAAGCCTAAGCCCTAAAAAAAAGAAATAAACCTCAATAAAGAAGGCAACAGCAGAGTAAAAACTCCAAACTGCAGCTTTTACAAGACAGGCACAGATGCTGTTATGAGCTTTGTATTGGATTAAATGACATATCTGAAGTATCATAGTATCAGTCAGGGTTGGAAGGGACCACAAGGATCATCTAGTTCCAACCCCCCTGCCATGGGCAGGGACACCCCACACTAGATCAGCCTGGCCAGAGCCTCGTCCAGCCTGGGCTTAAACACCTCCAGGGACAGGGCCCCAACCACCTCCCTGGACAACCCATTCCAGGGCTTCACCACTCTCATGGTGAAGAACCTCCTCCTCACATCCAGCCTGAATCTCCCCACCTCCAGCTTCCTTCCATTCCCCCTAGTATCATATAATGTATTTAGGTATTGCAGTAACTTTATTTTTTTATGTACTATGTCCATATGCATCTTCCAAATAGTGAAATCCTTGACCTGAGAGCTAAAAGATATATTGAATTTACACCAGTGAACTCACATAGAAACCACAAGAATTCTGCCTTTCCAAGTGGCAAAATAGTAATAATAATTAATAAAACCTGTGGTACGAGGCCTTAATTTATACAGAAGCTGATTTTGTACGGGCATCCTCATACTAGCAGTGTCTGTGCAAAGTCTATTCAGCACTCACTTCCACTACTTCTCTGAAATGTACCAGAAATTCCCTTTGTGCAGAATTTACCCTAACCTCCTCTACTATACACAAGAGCATTTAATTACTTTACCAGAAACTTTGTACAGTGAAGCAACAATTAGGCTGCCTCCAAAATAATTTCCTAACATCCTTGGATTGCCCTTTTCGACATAAAATATTTTCTGTTAGAGGCAATTACAGTTCAATCTTTCATGATAAACAGAAAGCAACAAAATTATTTCATCTGCTCCACAAAATGAAATGGTGGCTTTAAATCAAATAGGCTTAAAACCAACAAGTCCAAAAGCCTCATGACGTGTTGCATCTGTTGCAAATCAAACGAATACTCAACAGCTTTTCATCGTGCCATGAGGAAACCTCGAAGCAGAAGCAGCACAGGCAATAACACAGCACAGGGCAGGACAAGCTCCCACAATGTTACCAAAACTATTTGCTCCCCATTTTGCTGTTTTCTTATCCCTAGATCTCCATTACTGTCTAAGGACAGTGGGTAATATTTAAACCTGTTATCACAATGCTCTGTGTAACCCCTCTCAAGTTGAGAGATCTCCACAGAATATTGTGAAGAAAAATATATTTATGAAGTTTGAGTTCCACACTATTGAGCTTGTCACTGTGCACACTAACACAGTCTGGCTCCTGTAACTTACTAGAGTGTCTCTCATCAGGGCCCATGAACTTGGTTTGCTTAAGTATTCCCAGGCATGACCCTTTTTCACCACAGGCAAGTCCTCCTTGCTGTAAATTTTCCCCTGGCCTCTCTCTGTGACCTGGGATTTCTAGTGAAGACTGAGATGAAGAAAGCATTCAGCACCTCACCCTTCCTATACCCTCTGTCTCCAGGGCCCCTGCCTCTCCAGCAGCTATCCTACATTTTCCCTAGTTTTTCTTTTACTGTTTATATACTCTAAGAAGTCTCTCTTGTTGCCTTTGACATCTCTTGCCAGATGTAGTTCCCAGTGAGTTTTTGGCTCTCCTAAATCAGGTCACTGCATGTTTGGATGATGTCTCTGTATTTCTCTCAGATTTGTTTTCCCTGCTTCCACCTCCTATACACTTCCTCTTTATGTTTGACTTTTACTAAGAGCTCCTTGTTCAACCATGCAAGCCTCCTGGCATCTCTGCCCAACTTTCTGCTCACTGGGACAGACTGTCCTTGAGCTTGGATGAGATTATTCTTCAAACAGTCAAGTTTCTTGGATCCTTCTTCCTTCCAGGGCCTTGTCCCATGAGATTATTTTAAACAGAGGTCCGAGTCTGTTCTCTTGAGGTCCAGGGTTGTGACTCTGTGTTTTGCCCTGCACCCTCCTCTCAGGATCCTGAGCTCTACCCTCTCAAGGTCACTGCACCTTTGACTTTCCTCAACCAGCCCTTCCTTACTTGTAAATATGAGGTCCCAGAAGTGAATGAGCTTTAATAAACAGAACCAAAATTGATATTGAACATTCCCTGCTCACATCACCTCCTCCTGTTTTCCTTCTAGACTTGTGTCCCCTATTTACATCAAAATCACAGTCATAATGGTACTTTACATCCCAAAATATATTTGCTGAATTATAGAATAGAATAATAGAATAGAATAATAAACCAGGTTGGAAGAGACCCTCAAGATCATCGTGTCCAACGCATCAATCAATCCAACCCACCTAAACAACTAACCCATGGCACCAAGCACCCCATCAAGTCTCCTCCTGAACACCTGCAATGATGGTGACTCCACCACCTCCCTGGGCAGCCCATTCCAATGGGCAATCACTCTCTCTGTATAGAACTTCTTCCTAACATCCAACGTGGACTTCCACAGGAAGAAGTGATTCTCTGGATCCACAGCAAGTTCATGTCTTGTTTTCCCCAGAAGTTCTGGCCCTGTGAAGCTTGGAATATTGGTAAATTTGGCTGAAAGAGGAGGGCTTTCAACCTCCAGCTGCCATCTCCGTTAGTCACTTGAAATGCCTCCTGCTGGAACCACTGTCTCTGAGTGCCAGCAGAAGCCACTTATCTTCTGATGTATTAGCAAAGGGAAAGCAGTACAGCCTCCACCTGAGAAAGACATAAATCTGGAGGAACTGAGGAAGACACTGCATTCAATACTAACTGGCAGTATTTACCTGTCAGAGGTAATAAATGAAAACATTTTGCTGTGAAAGAAACTGAAGCAGTATTGCCTAAGTGTGGAAGCCTCTATATTTCATACTTTTAGCAGGCTTTTTACCATTATTCAAATGCAAAAGAACTTATAACATTCAGAAGAAAGCTTCCTACCCATGACTAAATGGCTGCATTCTTTTGCAAACACAATAAATCCCCCTCATAAATCAGTATTTAAGGTCATTTTCTGCATGACAGAGAAATTACATTACCTTTTGCATCAGATTTAAAGTACAGTTAAATGCTTTTGTATCCACTCTGAATAAGCATGATGGTATCTTTATTAGAAAGGGTATTAATGAATAATTAACATTTACTCTAATTAATAACAGTCAAGCTGTCTAAATTACAACTTACATGAAAAATATTTAACAAGAAACTGATTACAGCACACAACAAGTGCTGACAGATAAATATTTTCCCCTTAGCAGTGCCTTACACTGGTGTGCCAAATTCTAAAGTCAAAAGATATTTTCTCCCCAAAGCATTTCCATTGCACTGAAGTCAAACATCTGTTCTTTCAATGCTATTTACATACTTCACAGCAAACTCCACACCCAGTGGAGTTCAGGTATATAACCTGATACTTTTGTCCTTTTTCCAGCTTCTCTCATAAAGTGTCATGCAGCACACAGTATTCATAGTCTCATTCACCCATGTGGAGTGGTCTAGAAGGAGCACTTTGGACCTGGCAAGCACAGTAGAAGACGATGCAAAGCCTGTAGAACCAGGTCAAGTATGTGTAATCTTAAATGTCCCTAACAATCTTTTGCCTCTGCTAGGGTGTTCATGCAGGTCATGAAATACAAGGTCATTATGTTGGAGTAGATCTTGCCAAAAGCCAGGTTTTAAAAGGCATTAAAATGTTAAGGGGAAAAAACCACAAGCAAAACACTATTATTCCCTACTATTATACAGGACATAAACCACTATCTGCAGACCATTTGATTGGTGCATTTTGTAATTAATCACACAGAATCACCAAGGTTGGAAGAGACCTCAAAGATCATCAGATCCACTGTCACCACAGACCTCATGACTAAACCATGGCACCAAGTGCCACGTCCAATCCCCTCTTGAACACCTCCAGGGCATGATGTCAACATCTGTCCTGCAACATTTCTGTGGATCCCTCAAGAAAATGGCTAAACGTATTCCAACAGCCTTCCAACTATGTACTTCTCATGTGGAAAAATAAAAGAAAACAGGTGAAGACATTTCAATAATGTTCCACTGCAAAACAGATTCAGCTATGCTTCTCTCAGAGGCCAGTAAATTTCATTCCTCCAAAGGAGACAATTTCAACTCTAGAAGAATTGTTCTAAATAAACAAACACACACATTAGTTTCTTATGCCTTAACCTGTGATGGTATGTGTCATTCTGTTTATGACTTTGGCTACAAAAATCTGATGCAGAGTCAGTAAACTACATGAAAAGCCTGGTTTTATTATGTAATTTTTATTCTGTAAGCAACTACTTAGTATTATAATTAACATTTGCTGCCATTCCCACAGTATTCAGCACAGCTTCTTTAAGTTACAGTAAAACATGAAAAAAATTACATAACTAACTCCAAAATCCCACTTGTTGCTCTTAAAAACTGACTTTAGATTAACCTAGAAGCATCATTCTTCTACGGTCTGCAGAAAGCAGAAGTTTACATTTGTTTTATCTGCAGCATTTATTCTTGTGCAAAGGCAGCAGAGGTAATACAAGGTATCTTTGTGCAGGCTGGATGGGCAAACCACCACATTTACCTGATGCATTGAAACCCAGGATGAGCTAAGGTTTAGGAGCCTTACAGTTCTGTCAGAGGCTGACAGGTGAGCCAATGCTACTGATAACAATCACAACTGAACAATCACAATTGCTTTACACGTGTTAGAAAAATCAATCCTGAGCCTTTCTTTAAGAGTGAGGGGGAAAAGCAGTAAGATAGAAAACCATCTCTCTCCCTGAATTGTTAGGAAGTTCCAATCCTGAGCCTTAACTGAAGAAGCTTCCAAAATCAGGACCACTGAACAGCAGAGGAAAATACTTTACAGGAGAAAATTACAGCCTATTTACCTAGCAATGTAACTGGAATATTAATCCACTTCTACTATTTCATCCAGATGCTTATAGCATAACTGTAATCCATGCTGGAAGTCTATTTTCCTCTAGATAAAACAATTACTTAGCAAATAAGTTTTATTTTTGTCCTAAAGAGGAAGCAAAATTATGTACCCGTTGCTTCTAAGTTCAGGATGTTTTTTGGAAGGTAAACTGACCATCCAAATTCATCTTCTAACTTAAAAATCCTCAGATTGTCAAACTTTCTGTTTCTGTTCTTCACTATAATGCAGAGATATTTTTAACCACCAGATATGAAATACACAATCATGACCAAAGGAAAATCAGAATTCCCTTACACACCAAGTAATCTTCCCCTTACTGAGAGTAATGATTCCTCATGGTTCTGTGAGCTATTTCAATGTATGCAAACTCAAACTGATGCCCCAACACATTCAACAGTGAGGCTCATTTTTGTCTCTGACATATTATAAGCTACTATTAAAAACAAAGAAAAAAGAAAATGAATGCAGCAGCCACAGCTCCTACTTATGCAAACCATCCATGATCCTCCTACTTCAGAATGCAACAGAAGGAGAGATAAAGGGCAGGTCTTGGGATCCACAGACTCAAAACAACAACTGTTACTACTGACTAAGTAACTGTCCTTTCTTACGTGTCCCAGTCCAGATTTTAATGTTTACACATGATGAATAAAGTATTTGCTAAAGAGAAAGATCCAAACAATATCAGTTGTGTCACTGCCTAGTACCCTTTGACTGGAGCCTCTGTCTCAGCTGCCAGGTCAAGGACACAAGGCTGGTAAAAGCAGAAATTGTTCTATTTGCCAGCCCTGCTGACAGAGAACTCTGAACCACGCAGGCAGTGTGGGCTGTGCTTAGGTGCAGAGCATCTCTGTGTTTTAGGGAAGACACTTCCAGACAGCTAATAGCAAATGGAAATGCATTGGCTGATCAACTCAGATACTCTGTGACAAGATGGTTTGGGTTTCAGAACAGCCAGAAACATTGTTAAGAATAGTCTGATCCATCAAAGCAAGACTTATATAAACAAGTAATTTCTCCTGCCTTGACAGTAAATGTAGCACCACATATGGCCTCAGGAGGAACACTGGGAAAATAATAACTGATTCAAATGCAAGTTAAAGATAAGCTCCTTCGCCCTATGGAAGAATGTGCGAAGCAGACTAGCTGTAAACTCTGGCACTGAGCTGATAGCCACTTTATAATGCACCAGGACTGAAAATAGTCATACAATTTAGTAGTTAAAAATGCAAAGAAAAAGGAAGGGGGGGGGGGGGGGGGGGAAAGAAAGAAAAAAGGAAAAGCAGAATGCAGCAAGTAGGATGTACATCATAAATACAAAATATTCAGGCATTTGGTAAACAAAATCTTGAAATACTTCAAAGACAAGAGACAGAGTTGCAAATATTAAACTAACAGAAAACAGGCACAGCTCCCAGGATAAAGAACTAATTCCAATGTGACAATAAGACTGCAAATATTTGTAATGGACCTGTGGCTGGCAGCTGTTGAAATTGTAGATTTTTAAACAAAGAGCCAAACAACATCAGAACAAAAGCCATGTTTTCCCACCTAGGGTATCTCATAGCTACAAAAACCAGATCCCAAAGCACTCATGTTTGTGTGGAATACTGAGATGGTTTTTCACCTGTTTTAAATAGGGTCACCTTCCAAGCTAGAAGTTTTCACTGGTGCTTAAAATGTAAGAGCATGCTCCACAGACAAAAGCCAAAGGGAAAGGAAGAAAAAGATCATGACAGAGGCTAACGCTCAGCTTAGATACCATGGTTTGAAACTGCAGTTAACAGGTAAGTCAAGCATGATGTCAGCATTCCTTCTTGACTGAAACACAGCATATCTGGCGGTGCAGTACCCTCAAGGACGCTACTGATTCTCAATTGCCAAATGGGTATGCTTTCAAACATGCTTTTGACTCACCCTTACACCTTTACACAGGATCTGAATGACTTCTGGTGATCTCCCACGCAAAGATATCCAAAATATCTGCTGTTCTCTACAGCATTTGTAACATAAGTAAGCCAAAAAAAGTACTGAATGTCAATCTTCTCTACAGTTTATATATAAATAGCTGGAAAGCGTGTCCTTGCCAAGCAGATAAGTCACCAAAAACCACAGAGAATATGTTTTAAGGGGTACAAGAATTAGCACATCATCTCTGAAAGACATCACTAGAGGAAGACTCCTAAAAACCCATTACACTTTTGCCCATAATTCTCTTGCCTGAAAGACCAGAAAAGGCATCAGTGCAGTGGATCCACTTCTTAGCATATTCTTTGTGTTTCAGTAATGCTGGTTTTCAACACAGCTGGTCCTGACTAAACAGATTTAAAGATTCATCAATTCCAACATTATAAAGGATTATTGTGATTATCTGGTCTGACTTCCTGCAGGGCACATGCCATAGAAACTCGGCTCACAGATTGCTGCAACATACTCTTCCTGCAACATAATGTGGCAACTGATCATTTGAGAAACAATCCAGTCTTGTTTTAAAGATATCAGTAATAAAGAAGCAACTGCTTTCCATGACTGATTTATTGTTAAATACCCTAATTATTAAAAAGTGTCTGCACTTCTGTTCTGAATTTGCATGGTTTCAGTTTGTAAATGCTGGACTTGGTTAAATATTTTTTCACAGCACTGACAGACTGAGACAGATTTTTGACAGATTACCTCAATTAGCAATCATCTACCTGAAACCCTTCTCCATGTACCCACTTACAAGTCATAAATAGGGTGACTCCTCATTGAGCTTTTGTACTTTGTCTGAGTAAATGTACAAAGTAATTTCCCCACTCCACTCTGCATTTGTCAGGCTGTTGCTGGAATACTCTTCTCACTTTTACTCACTTACTTCTCTAGGTATAACTTTTTGATCTATATCACATTGAAAAGGTGTAGATAAAAAGATAATTATTTTTAAGCACTAATGAGAATATTCAATTGACATCATGTGTTCTAAAGATTGGGGTTGACTGCTGGTTGTTTCATCTAGAAACAAGAAGAATTAGGAAAACAATTTAAGTCCAAAGCCTTCAGGAACCAAGAATCTCTTCTCCTTACCATGGCAAGCAGAAAGCAACAAGCAGCAAGGAAGATTCAGCAGAGGCTTCAGAAAAGTGTTTTGAATAGTAGAGGCAAAAAATTACTGAACTTTGAGAGACTGTAAAATACTGTTGCAGGCTTTTTTTTAAGAGGCAAGACAAGCATATATTGAAATGTCATAGTTAGAAATTGACTTGCCTTAAAGGAATGAGATGGACTAGTCACCCAGAGATCCATTCTAGGTCTTCTCTCCCATTCTAGGTTCCCCTCTGCTATCACTTCTTGCCTTGCCAGCATCGAGTATTTCAGATCAGATCTGAATCTTTCTGGCTTTTCCACATCTATGCTGGAGAGGACACTGAGGAATCAGTAGCAATTCCTCACTCATCACCTCATTTAATCTACACAGAGAATTTTTCAATTACTCTCCTCTACCCCCTGCCTATAAAGGCAAGACTTCTTATCCTCTTAGTTACCAAAATCAAGAAAGAGGCTGATGTTCAACTGGCTACCCACAATAACGTTTCATCATGTTAAGTGTCACTGCACCCCAGGACACAAACACCATCTGTAGGTCCCTTCTATATTTGGATGTATTGGAATAGATGCTGTTGAAATGAGCCAAGTATCTGACAGAAACCATACAATTCCTGAACTAATAATTATTTAGCTTTCTGCTTCTGCATCATCAGCAAATTCTCAGAGCCTGCACCGATTCTTTCGCATTCCTGTTACGAGCCTAGTGAATAGCAAAGAGACAAGAGCAAATCCCTGCAGGTTCTATTAGAAGCAATTCTCCATTTTCAACTGCTTTGTTGTAATTTCACCTGGTTTTAAACATCTACTAAATGCTGTAGTTAATTCTGTGCTGCTAATTTCTTCAATCATAGTGCCATGGGAGGGTTAGCTAATGCCTAAAGTAGTCTCACTTATCATTAACCCAATCAATGCAACTTGTAATCAGAGTTAAGAATGTACACAATTTCTACTTCTGACACAGCTGACAATTTCTGAAGAGAAAGTCAGCACTAGGAAACAGGGAAACTCAACCCTGAGCTTTCCAGATTTGAGGTCAGGGCACACAATTCTTTCCCTCTATTCAGTAATCATAATACACCTGCAGTCTTATTTACCATGTACCACTTCCTGATGGGAATATTTAGAAAAGATGGATCCAGATTCTTCTCAGGGGTGTACCAGCACAGGAGTAAATCAAGGGACACTGGAAATTCCAACTAGACAAAAGGAAAATGTTTTTCCCTTGCAAATGATCAAAACATAGAATGGATTTTTGCCTACAGAGTTGCAGGATCTTCACAAATATTCAAAAGTCAACTGGACAAGACCCTCATCAACCTGCTCTACCAGGTTCTCCTTTGAGGAGAAGGTGGTGCTGGAGGCCCCAGAAATTCCTTCTGATGCACTCTTTTTATATGTAACTACTTATTTATTGAAGTGCAAGGCTGTGGCAGCTCAGCTGGTTTAATTCACCAAAAATACATCTTGCTAGAAAAGCATTAAGCAGTCTCAACCCCCTGGTTGTCTGAACCTATTGTCTCCTTCCCATGCACTATGACTGGCATTTGTACAGTAAGCCCCATCACAAATCCAATATGCCAGAAAAACAGCAACAGAATTAGAGATGGTTAGTAGTCAGCCAGGCAATTCCCAATTCCCACTGCAGAGGCACAGACACTGGTGTATGTATGCAACACTGCCACAAGCAGCTCATGATATGAAGCCTGGCTTCTCAAAGCTCACTCCTGTCTGAATTACCTGCTGCTTCACAGCATGGATGAAATCACACTGCAGTCCTTCTGAGGGCAGGAGCAATAAAACTCTGATTCTCCCCTCCACATAGCCACTTACTTCCAGGAAAATTAATGTTTTGGTCATACTGAGTTATAACTGCTAAAGAGATTCATCATAGGGCAGGGGCTAGAATAAAGGAGGGGAGGGGATTGTCTACAGTATTCAAAGGGCCACTCATCATAAGGCTCCAGCCAGGCCAACCCAATGACCTCTAACAAAAGATGACTCATAAGGTACAGCTTTCTGATTGTCTCTAATATGATGGGAGAAGCCCATCAAAACTATGCTGATTTTCACTGCACAGTAACACACTCAATTAAAAAGCCAGCACCAATGCTTGCATTAGAAAGTCACACAGTGGGAAAGTGTTTCAACTTAGTGTCCAAGCAGAAGAAACTTCTGACTTTTTTTGGCAATGCCTGTGAGAACCTATTTCCCAGGTGTACCTACAAAAATCAGCTGAAAGATGGAAATGGAATGAAGAACTAAGGCACTAAAAAATTACATCTTAAAACAGGGTATGGCTTTTCTAGGATAGATAAAACTGACAAGTAGCAAAGATTTATCTTAGATTCTTTCACACAGGAGAATACTTTCAAACAAGGAAACATGTCTAACGTCTGTCTTCCCTCCTTCTGCCACTATTTGAATATTATAATTCTGTGTTTTATCTAACACAGCAATGCTGTTAGCTTCAACAGAAATATCACATCACAATTATGCTATTTCTAGAATCCTGTGCTGGTAATGGAGTAACTGTTTAATAGAATAACTGCACTAAGATGTGTCTCTAATGTGGATTTACATGATGACAGTCAACAGTACTACAGTGAGAACTGACATGCCTGCAATCACTGCTACATCTGAGACAGCAAACTCAGCAGCTACTTCAGAGTCTGACACCAAAATCCAACAACAAGCCAAACTGGCTCATTACAATCTTCCTCCCAATTCTTAACTTGTCAGTGGTGCTGCTAGTTCCCCTAAAACAAACTGCCACTCTGTTTACATTCTGTGACACAAGGGCCAGACAAAAATTGACAGAAGACTTAACTTTGGTTTGTGTCTTCTTAGCACTGGGCTGGTTGCAGTATTTTCCTCTCTCAAAAGGCAATTGGGTATCTTCACTTCACTACCTTTAGCACCTCTTGAAGTTATCACTAAAACATCTCTGTGTGTCACTTTTTGCCAGCTAAATGAATCATGCTGAGAATCTTTTAATTGCAGGAAAAATGAAGTCAACATTTATTCTGCTTCTTGTTCCCTTCTGTAAAAGTTAGGGTAACAATTAAATAAAGTAATTTAGGAAGGAAGGAAGTGCCTGATAAAATTAGGGAAAAGAGAAGAAAACATACCAAAGTTTCATTATGATAAAGCCTAGTACATCACAGAATCACAGATGTGCATTACTGGGACTGCCTGAAAAGTACCTGACAAGGAACCAGGGAAAGGGAGATGAAGAGTTAATGAGAAGCTCAAATTAGGATCCTGAAAAAGCATAAGACAAAAGCAGACAAATTATGTGAGTAGAGTTAGATAGAACACATGCAGTAGCTAAGCTCCCTGTATCAAAGTATAAATCAAAGATCCCAAAAGTTCAGGGTGGGATTTGTTTGTTTTAACATCTGAGGTCCAGTGAATAATTGATATGAGTCCTGAGAAATTTAGGGCTGGTCTTCAGAGCACAGTGCTGTGCCAATTCAGGTCTGTCACACTGGACAGGTCTTTTTGAGCAGGAGGAAGATGAGAAGGCTTGATGCCTTCTAAAGAAGCACACAAGTAATATGCATTTCCCTACTCAAAGTGGCAGAGCAGGTTCTTTTATTTAAAGACAAAAATGTATTTTTTTTAAATATTAAAAATATACCATATGTACCTAAGGAGCCAGAACATGGGCCAAGAACTTTCAACATCAAAAGTTTCTGTCACCACATACATTTAGGTGAAATGAAGCTACTAGTAATCTCTATAAACAATGCCCTTGCAATTGTTTAGTTGTTAGAAAACCCCCATCATGTTGGTTAAGTGTATTTTTTTCCTCCCCCTCTTCCATTCTACAAAACATTCCATAATTAATGCTTTATTTACAGTCATTCTATTAACTTCATTCACTCTATCACCAGATTCATGAAATCCTGCCATGCAGCTTTTTCTTTACAGCTCCCTTTTCATTAGTAAGCACACAGAAAGGTTAAAAGAGAAACTTCTGCTGCTGTTCTTTCCCAGTTCTCCCAGAAAGTAACTAAACTTTCTTTCAGCATTGAGCCACTATTTTCTGCTATGGTTTAGAAATTCATTACATCCTAGTGAGCAGATTTCCAATTATGTCCCTCTAATAAGACAAGAACAAGTTCATTTGATGGCATCAGTAAAACCACTGACAATCACTAGACACTCACTAGGCAGAAATCTCATCTGCAGAGAAGCAGCAGAAGTTAATCTCACTGCAGAAGCAACTGGCCTTGTGCACCTCCTATTAAACTGGAGCTATTAGGATCAAAAGAGAAATTCTGAGAACAAAAATGTTAGTGTACCACTATGCACTCTGCAGGGCAGCTCACATTGCCAGGTCATATATACAGCAGAAAGAATTGCTTAGTTATTACCTTAAGTTCTGAGGTGATCAGGCAAAATAATGGAGAAAGATACAGATAGATTCCCAAAAGAAAATTACTGCCTTCAACTCCCTACTGGCCTACCCTGACTCGAAAGGCAGTAGTAAATGCTGTAAGAGAAGATGTGGAAAAGTAATAGCATTAAGATGACCACCAGTGCTTTAACTGTTGCATTAGATCACACTGACAACGTTTGCATCTGTACACAATAAACTGGCCTGAAGCTAATTAATGAAGAATAATACTTTGAAGTTTCTTTTAATATAAAAATAAGATTTACAGTAATACAGAAATTATAAATCTGCATCCTTGACAAACATCAACAGCTCTATCAAAAGGCAGTAGCTACTGGATTAAACAATAAAGCAGCTCAAACTCTCCCTTCTCAGCTGCCAGCGGCAGCACAGGAACACGCAGCTCCTCACTTCACTGCTACCAGAAAGGACAGGGTGGGAGCAGGGCACAGGGCAGGAGCAGGCAGGAGAGAGACAAACCACCTCTTTCAGCTGCAGTGCCAGCTTACATCAGCATGAAAAGTCCTGAGAGGTATTAAAAAAGAGACTCCCTTTCCCTCTGAAAGGATGCAATCAGCTTCATTTCTGAATGCCTGCTCTTGCACAGATTACAGAGCAAGCATTCACCAATTCCCCATCACCTCTAAGGACATATCTGAAAGAATCAACTGAAAACTGCTTTGTCAACTGCAGTTTCAATTAGATCAAACAGCTAACGTCCCAACAGAGAAGGACATGAAAGACACCACTATTTCCTCTGCTTGTAAAGGCCTTGGAATTCATACTACTGTGTTAAAATGACTGAAAAAATCCCCCCAAACCTCAGATACAAAATTTGGGATTCAGTACCTGCCAGATTTATGAAAATCCTTTTAGTTCAGGGACATTTCAGAATTCCACACAGCTCAGCAAAACACAGCAGGAAGACACAATTAATAGAGTTCTACTAGGTCTGGAATAGCTTGTGACAAGTCACACGTGGAGGCAATCTTAACGGGTGAGGATAAGACTTTGAGCAAAGACTTTGATATCAGGTAGTGACAGGACTAGGGGGAATGGAATGAAGCTGGAGGTGGGGAGATTCAGGCTGGAGGTGAGGAGGAAGTTCTTCACCATGAGAGTGGTGAAGCCCTGGAATGGGTTGTCCAGGAAGGTGGTTGAGGCCCCATCCCTGGAGATGTTTAAGCCCAGGCTGGACAAGGCTGCGGCCAGCCTGATCTAGTGTGGGGTGTCCCTGCCCATGGCAGGGGGTTGGAACTGGATGATCCTTGTGGTCCCTTCCAACCCTGACTGATACTATGAAAACTGGACTTGGAACACCGTATTTCAAAAGCAAGTGAATTATTTTGGGCACAAAGGTATTACTCCCCCCCTCACCTCTAGAACAGGGGTTCCCAAGTCTCCTACATCTCTGCACTTGCTTGTTCAACAGCCACAGAACCACTCTTGGCTGCACATGTGCAAGACAGTATTTGGCTGAGCTGTGCTCATGTACCTTTAGCATCTGCTCTGCCCTTCAGAACCATTAGCAGCAGCAGCACGCACTTGTGTTGAAGGAAAACAAACGGAGACCACATCAGCAGGAAGCCACTGATATACAAAGAGCTATACATATATCAGTGGCTTTTATTACAAAATCATGTAGTCCTACACACAATTTATGTTTTCCATTATTTCAGCCACAGACTTTTTCCTGTAGTACGTATTGGATCCCATCTAAACACACTGGATCCTCAGCTATGAGTGGCAGTGCTTATGGGCATGAGGAAGAAAAGGGTATTTGTTTTCTAAGCCATCAGGCTGCTCTAAACTCATTTATCTTTTGGAGCTGACTTTTCACATCATCTATTTATTCCCCCCACCCCAAAGGCATTATGTTATTTTTAGGGGTAAATGTACAATCAAAGTATCTTCATTACCTAAAGAAGGCTTTATTATACAGTACAATGCTAGCCATGCTAGCAGCTGAAAACTCTGAAATCAAACCTGGCACTCAGTATTTTAATATTTAAGCAAAGTCTATGACCAAACTGCTTAAGCACAGATGTGTCCACTAATTCTGTGTAACTGGCTTGTGATACCTCCTATAATACTGACATAGCAAAAGGAAGGTCAGAACCCTTTTGGAGAGAGCATTGTTTGCTCTACCTGAAGGGTGTCTCTCCCTCTTTCCAGAAGTCATACTCACTATTCATTGGAGAACAGATGAAACATGAGGAAGGAATGGGGGTTACAGCTGTGTTACCATACACCCCATGCTAAGTGACCATAAAATTAAGGTCTCATCATGACTTACACAAGAAATAGACAACTGAGAACACTGCTCCTTGAACACTTTCCTTTGCAACACATACTCTACTTCCACAATGGCTTTAATTTACCAATGATCTCTGCAGTATATCCACAATCATGTGGCTGGAAGTTGAAATAAGAAACAGGTCTTTAATAATCTTGCTGTATGTTTTAAATTCACCTTAATACCTTACATAAAATTAAGTACCTATCTATTTCCCAGACTTACCACTGATGAGTTTTAAATTAAGATGAGTTTTTATTCCTGTTCAGAAGGACACAATCATCAACCACTACCTCCTTGCCAGCCAAATGCAACAACGCAGAGAGTAATCAGATTTGGCAGGCCAAGTGTTGGCTGCCCACTGCTGCAGCTACAGTGCTGTCTCCCCAGCCACCAGAGTTTTAGTACACCTGTGCACACACTAACTCATAATCTCATCCCTGATTTTCTATCCCTCTCACCTATGAAACTGTTACCCACTCCCCTTAGAAAGCATATAGAATTGTCTTCTATAGATAGAGATTAAAATTCATTTCTTCATACCTCATAAACAACAGTGCCAGACAGGCTGCCAAGAGGACAGATGTTCTTGGCTTTTCTGTCAAAAAAAAGTATCTGTCTCCTATAAAATCAAATCCAACAAACTGCCCTTCGAGTTCCAATAAATACCCACTGGGGATGATCAGTCTTTTGCCTTCTAAGTTCTCCACAGGCACACCAGCTTGCTCACTCATTCCCAAGAGACAGACCAACAGTTCCCCCTATGCTTTTTTTTCAAACCCCACTACCATTCACCACTATTTCAAATGTAATTGTGTCTTAACATCATATTTAGAATAGAATAGAATTAACCAGGTTAGAAAAGACCTTTGAGATCATTGAGTCCAACCTGTCAGCCAACACTATCTAGTCAACTAAACCATGGCACCAAGCACCCATCCAGTCTCTTCCTAAACACCTCCAGTGATGGTGACTCCACCACCTCCCTGGGCAGCACATTCCAATGGCCAATCACTCTTTCTGGGAATAACTTCTTCATAACATCCATAACTGTGCCCTCTTGTTCTGGTGCTGGTTGCCTGGGAGAAGAGACCAACCCCCACCTGGCTACAACTTCCCTTCAGGTAGTTGTAGACAGCAATAAGGTCACCCCTGAGCCTCCTCCTCTCCAGGCTAAGCAACCCCAGCTCCCTCAGCCTCTCCTCACAGGGCTGTGCTCCAGACCCCTCCCCAGCTTTGTTGCCCTTCTCTGGACACCTTCCATCACGTCAACATCTTTCCTGAACTGAGGGGCCCAGAACTGGATGCAGGACTCGAGATGTGGCCTAACCAGTGCAGTGTACAGGGGCAGAATGACCTCCCTGATCCTGCTGGCCACACTGTTCCTAATACGGGCCAGGATGCCATTGGCCTCCTTGGCCTGCTGGGCACACCGCTGGCTCACATTCAGCCTACTATCAACCAGTACCCCCAGGTCCCTCTCTGCCTGGCTGCTCTCCAGCCACTCTGACCCCAGCCTGTAGCACTGCATGGGGTTGTTGTGGCCAATGTGTAGAACCCTGCACTTAGATGTGTTCAATCTCATGCCATTGGACTCTACCCATCTGTCCAGCCTGTCAAGCCCAGGTGAGGGTCTCCTGTTACAAATGATTTTTGGATTAAAACTTCCTTTCCGTGGTCCACAACAACAAAGTGTTACATTTACTGTACAAAAGGAACAGTTTGACAGGATCTGCAGGTCAGCCACTGGTTTCCCCTGAGCAAATTGTATTCTGTCCCCTTGCTGTCTACACCCAGTTTTAAACCAGCATTCAGTGAAATCAAACTTCCATGTTTCAGTACTGCACAAGTACTTTCCATGCATACTTCCACATGGTTTTCAGCATATGGTAGCCTGAATATTGTTCTAAATGGCAAGAGCTCTTTGTTAGCTACAAACCAACTAATACTTCAAACATTTAAAATCAATCTCAAAAACCCCCTTCCAAATCCCCTCAACATTTGCTCTGAGGCTCAGTAACAAGCAGGCAGCTCTTCTCATCTATTCAGCAAAAGAAGAGAGCACGTTCTGACCTCCCAGATCAATCACTAAATAACACACTTCTACAAAGCACATATAAATACACCCTGCACATAGCTTGCCACAGCAGGACTTGCCAAGGACACCAGAAGGTGACTTACATTTAATTCTGTCTTTATTTTTAAAATCTATTAAAATCTACCCATCTCCATGGTAACTGGAAACATATATTCCTCCCTTCCAATCTGATTAATACCTTGAAGGTTTTATTTTAAAGTCAACATTTTGTTTGTTTGTCTGAAAAACCATAACAACTGTCCAGTTGATCCTAATAATCTTAAATGAGGGTGGTAAGACACTGGCACAGGTTGCCCAAGGAGGTAATAGAAGCCTCATCCCTGGAGGTTTTGAAAGCCAGGCTGGATATAGCTCTGAGCAACCTGATCTAGTGGGAGGTGTCCCTGCCCATGGCAGGGGGGTTGGAACTGGATGATCCTTGAGGTCCCTTCCAACCCTAACAATTCTATGATTCTATAAATCTGTACTTGGAAGTCCATGAAAAGTGAAATGTACTGCACAGACTGCTCCTTGTTGTACTGTTCTTTAAGCCCCATAATCAACCCTAGGTTCTGTGGTCTTCAAAGGAAAGTAGCTTTCAAAATAATTAGTGTACTTTCTCAAATTTGAATGATACAAGACTTGTGCATAAACTCATCTTCACTCTCCCAAAACATAAACCTACTTCTAATTCCTTAAAGATCACTACCATAAATCACTATGAGAGACCAATTCCATTAAACCTTTTAAACATAGGGAAGGGAAAAATAACAACTATGGGAATTCTTTAAAATCATAAAATACAAAGCATTTCAACTGAACTTCAGCACATTAGTGCTGTGGGGAGATGGAATGAAATGGATAGCATTTTATGGCAGTGACCTAATAAATATGGAGTGTAAGTTCTACATAAGGGCTGTTCCACCAGAGAAGAAATGCAGAAGTCATGACATCACCTAAGGACCTCCAAGAAACCACATCTAATAAATTTGTCTAAATGCACGTCTCAATTCACACACCATGAGGCCTTTTACCAAACCCTCCAGAGACAACGTATCTAAGCAGCACAAAAGCCCAGGATTTTAGGTAACACACAGATGTGAAACACACTCTGACACTTCTATATTGTGGTCTTTATTCTGGTCCCCACAATTCAAGAAAGATGGGACAGAATGGAAGGGGTCCCAGGGAGGGCCACGAAGATGATTAAGGTCCTGGAGAACCTGCTTTACGAGAATAGACAAAAGGAGATTGTTTCTTGTTCTTGGAGAAGGAAGCTCAGGGAAACCTTCATCAC
Organism: Melanerpes formicivorus; assembly: GCF_026170545.1. Classification (NCBI taxonomy): domain Eukaryota; kingdom Metazoa; phylum Chordata; class Aves; order Piciformes; family Picidae; genus Melanerpes; species Melanerpes formicivorus. The sequence continues at coordinate 2,554,793 of NW_027142390.1, forward strand.
AGCATTCTAGTACTTACAGAGTGGCTACAAGGAGGATGGAGACTCTCTCTTCACAAGGAGACACATGGAGAAGACAAGGGCAATGGGTGTAAGTTGCACTGGGAGAGGTTTCTTTACAGTAAGAACAATCATTCACTGGGAAAACCTCCCCAAGGATGTGGTAGAGTCCCTTGTGCTGGAGGTTTCCAAGAAGCAATTGGACAGGGTGCTAGGTAATCTCATCTAGGCTCCCCTTCCCACAAAAGGTTGGACCAGATGATTTTTAAGGTCCCTTCCAACCTGGGCTACTTGACAATTCTATGATTTCTCTCCAGCTTCACGTTTCACAACCGAACATCCCAAATTACAAAAACATCTGATTTAGGCACACAACACTAAAATGTTCATCATTCTGCGTTCCCAAAATCATTCTGCACATATCCTTCATAATTCAATCAGGAAAAATGTTCAGATTATTTTCTAGTAATCAAAGGAGGAAGCTGCTAAAAGCCTCTGATTATGTTGCTAGGCAACCAGATGTTTTTTCCACCCTACTGCTCACTTTGAGAAACTAAAGAACTAGATTCTACTGAAAGTCTAAATATTTACTTGTAGTTTCCCTGATATTCTGCGCAGGACTTGACAAGACTACTGGCTGCCTCAAACTTACATGTGAGTTCCTGGCCCCTCCAGGAAGATCTGTCCTTCACTGCAAGCACAGACATAAAAATACTCATAATGCTGCTGAGCATTACAAAATAGGACCTTAGCAATAACTTGGAGTGACTCTGTTAATGTCAAGTGGGGCCAGACAAGCTCTTAAGATTCTATTTAGATGTTTCTTTCACAAAGTCTTGAACAATCACACTGAAGGAATTTCATTATTTGTAGGTAACCTTGAAAGTGACTAAGAAAAAAAGAGAGAGGACTGAGCACCTATACATGCACCACCACTTCCAAACATAGGTCTCAGTACAAATACTTCATCTTTCCAGGAACTTGCTTCCACAGAACTCCTAGTGTGTGTGAAACATGCTCAGCCTTCACTTGAAGAATTCTGTCCTTTCCAGGGAGACCTTCTGAAGTAGACCTCAGATGCAACACGTCTGGTTTAGACCACACCACACATTGTCTGTGTATTCAGGAAGTGCAGCAGCAGTTTCATGTTTTACCAGATATTAAGCAAAGCCTAAATAAAAATATAAGACACTCCCCTACAAGAATACCTTAGTGATTCAGGAAACAGCCTGTTTTCACATGACTTTTGAACCAAGGCTTCAATTTTAGGGACACTCTCAAACATCCAGATCAGACAGCTTGGATTTCACTATGTCCTTTTACCTACTCTCTTTTCCTTGATAGGATCCCTCAGACAATTTGAAAGAAGTCAACAAGAAATTTGCTTCAGACTCAGCTGGCAGAAAGTCCATCTATTATCAACACCAGTAGGTTTTAGTTCTAATACTACACAAGAAGTCACTCTACACCTCACCCCCCCTGCTCCCCTTCTGCATGAAAGTAGAAAATTACCTTTATTGATTTGACCAAATTCTAAATTGAGCAATTATGTTTGGTCTCTCTACAGTCATCTGCTGTTTCGACAGAAATAGTCCTCACATCGCATCCTACACTCTGAGGAATTTTTCTTCACTCTTAAAATAGCTACTATGCTCCAGCTGTGAGTTTCAGCAATCTCTTTAGCTGACTTAACAACTCACAGGAGTCTTGTTTGACCTAATTAACAAAAGCTGACAGAGAACTTGCAAATCCTTTATTTAGATTTAGTATAAAATTAATAAATCTTATCAACACATATGGGGTAAGAGAGAAAGTTACCTACCTTACTGGTATTACTTTGCTGTCCCAGTGGAAGTTATACACTGGTGCAGGCAACTACAGGAGAGCCATGCACAAACATTTCACCATAACAAATACAACTTCACATCTTTTTCTCTACCTCTATGCCTATGGAAGTCTCCCCAAGTTTTGCTCCTGCTTTTCTGCTCTTTATTCCTTGTCCCTTTGGACTGGGAACTAGCTCAGATTCCCAGTCATACAAATAATCAACTTTTCTTTCCTTTTCCACTCCATCTGAAGTACTGTATTGGGGAAGGGAATCACTGGCATCTTCTCTTTATAAACCAGGGACATCTTCAGCTAAGCTCAGGCTGCTGAGAGCTCCACCCAATCTGCCCTGGAATGGTTTTAGACATGGAGCATCTCCCACTTCTCTAGGCAACCTGGGCCAGGGTTTCACCACCTTCATTGTAAAAAATTTCTTCCTTATATTTAGTCTAAATCTCCCTTCTCTTTGTTTAAACCCTTACTCCTTGTCCTACTGCAACAGGCCCTGCTAAAAATGTCTGCCCCCAGAGCTACAGAAGTTGCATTATCTTTAGTCCTTCAAAAGCATTACATACTTAAGTTTTATTACTCAGTAAGAAAGGTGATTACTAAGTAGACAGAGAATTTTTACCTAGGTTATCATTGCTGCTACACAAAATACCCAGTATGAATAACAAGTGCTGATAGCTCCCATATCAGTATTATTTATATCCTTTGCAAACCAGAGAGAAACTTCCTGAATTTCCAGAAATCTTACTGTTTTGTTAGCATCTAAAGGGTTGTAGTATCAGAAGCCAACTACTCAGAGCAAAACATACTATCAGAAAGCAAGGAGCAAGCCATACATCTTTTGATTTCAAATTCATTTCGGGCACAGCTCTTCCTTTATGAGCTCACTGCACATGAACACCTCTTTCTCTGCAGTCTCAGCTTCTATTTCTACAAAGATCATCACTTGGCTTTCACCTTGATAGCAAAAATTACAAGACTATCACAGCCCTGTGCAGTACAGTAAACTCAAGATAATCTTCCCTATATATGTCACAGACGTACAAACTGCAGTTACTGCACAACTCTCATTAACTCAAAGCTGTCCAAGCCTCCCCACACAGAGTTTCTCCCTGGCAGCAGCATGGACTCTTCATGGCCAGAAGGAACTGAGGAAGATTGTCAATATTTTACACAAACCAATTTTCTACAATCACCCCTCACAAAGTTGTGCTTCACTTTGCCCTTCCATTTTTCTCTGTTCCCTGCCCTCCAACTCTTTGTCAGCTGAGCTGTATTTTACTGGAATAACAAAGCACCCCTCTTCAGGTAGTGATCACTCCAGGCTTCCTGGCTATTGCATTCCAATTCCTATCATTTAACTGAAAGGCAAATCCAAACCTTACAATGTATCTCAACACTATGACTAAAGCTGTTTCTTGGAATTTCTAATTGAAATAAACTTGGTCTTTTAAGCCTCTACCCAGGGAAGGAGTTTGCCAAAAATCATGAGATGAATGTTTCAGCCCAGAGATATTAACAAGTGCAATACTACTGAACTATTCACTGCCTGCTGTCACCATTTATAGGCACTGGCCTACTGAAAACACCTGTAGGAACAACTAGCATTTGAACTTTCACTTGAACTTTTCTGGAACACTGACCAGGCACAGAAGCATGAGAAATAATATTGGAGTTCTTAGATGATTCTTATTACAGTTTGGGAATAACACACATTTCTGCTGGTGCTGATCCAACAAGCATTTCCATCAAGTCTTTGAATGTATTTTAAGAGACAACCTCACAGCACAGTTTCTAGCCTGGACATCAATAATAAAATCCTAACCCCAGCTCTTCCACCTCCACTTGTCCACTTCTGTATGCTTCCACAGGCTTCAAGTTTACAGGCTGCAAATGAGACAGCTTTCTGTCACCCACCCAATGAGGATGCAGATTGCTCTTCAACATCAGAAAGGTTATGGCACTACATAAGTAGTCTTGAACATAAACAAAACCCACTGAAGGTAGTCAAGCACTGACAGCTTTGCCCTGGGAGGTTGTAGAGTCTCCATTCACAAGAAAACTCAAAACCTCACTGCATGCAGTCCTGGATATCCCTATCTAGCTGACCCTACTTGAGAAGATGGTTTAACTAGATGATCTGATGAGGTCCTTTCCAACCTAAACTATTCTGTGGCTATTTCTGTATTAGAATTATATTTTGTTTCTAATTTCTGGAAAAAACACCCTAAAATAGATTTTCCACTCTGCAGCTCTGCCAGTTTCTTCTTCTCATGGAACACTTGCCTCTTTCCCCTGTTACTTAGCAATACAATAATGTTGTATGCAAAGTTAGAGTAAGTATAATGAGCTAGAAAATAAACAGTCCCAGAAAGAAAATCACTAAGTGAAGGTTTGTATCTAGAGCTTTCTCTCTCCCTCTCCTCATGGAACTAGCTTTAACAATAAAAAGGAAATAGACTAGTAGAAAGGAAGTGTAACTCATTTGTAGGTAAAATGATTCCCCTTTCTACAATTCAATACCATTGTCAGTATTACTATTGTCATCTTCATCTGACACTGGGGAGAAAGAATCTTACAGGAAGAAAACAGAAAAGATTGCTTTATTCACATACACCACAGAAGTAAGTCTCTGCAACAGACAAAGGACTTCTAGGTATCAGAGTGGTATAAACGTGTGTATACCATGTGCCATCCCCCCACTCACGAGTTAGACTGGATGCTGCTTCCCATGCAAACTTCTCCAGAGGCATATGATCCACCAGAGAATCTGGAGCAACAAAAATAAAACTCATCTCCTAACAGGCTTGATTGCTTTTTGAAGGGAGTATGGAACATGACTGGTTATGCTAGAGGCACTAGACTAGTTTAACTGGATCTTTTTGGGTTTATTTTCCAGATACCTACTACTGTCACTTCAGGTTTAAATAAGGAAACAAAGCTGCTACCACCCTATGTGGAGGTATTTCTCTGAAGTAAGAAAAGAAAGGAAATTTGTGCTTGGACCACCTACAGCTCTTGAGCCTAATCCTACAGCTATGGACTGTAATCACTAAGCTAAAAGGAGGAAATAAGGCAGGAAAAATGTACTTTGAAATGTGCAGGCTGTTCCATGGGATTTGGTCATTGAAAAAAGGAGAGCACAGAGGAAAGCAGAAGTAGGTGATGTCATGTAGCAGAAACTGAAAATTAAATAGAACAGATGAGTATAGAACTCAACACTTAAACACTGGAGTGTTCAGTTTTAATAGCTGAAGGAACAACCATACAGAAAGACCTCCAAGTTGTTCCTCTTTCAAACCCTGCATGCTAAAACAAATACTCACGGACTGCAGAACAATTCTTGGAAGCCTTGGATGGGATTTAGAGAAGTCTTCCATTTTGTGTCACTAAACACATTATTTCTTACACATTTAAACCCACTTTTTTTGAACAACGAAGCTGCCAAACCTGAGGGCAGAATTTCAAACCTGCTGGCATTTCCAATGTAGTCCATGTGAAAGTCACATGATTAGTGACTCTGCAGTTAGCCAAGCCCCTCAAGATAACATCAACCTATCAATTCTTATACTGATCATGATTTTTTTCCTACTGGACTGACATGCAGGCAACGTATCTGCCACGACAGCTGAGAAGTGAAGTGCTCTTACCACATACAGCTGTTTCCAGAGCACAGCCCATTCCTGCAGCGTTGCTGTGACTTCAGTCACAACAGAATCTTCAAGTGGAACAACTGTTTCATATTGCCTATACAAAAGGAAGGGAAAATAATTAGGAAAGGTATCCTGGCAAAGGTAGAACAAGAAATGTCAGCGTAGTACTTTGGAAAACTCTAGAAAGTGAATTTGGCTAAATTTGTTCAACACATAGGAAAATAGCCTAAGAAAAACATTTAGTCTCTTGTAACCTTAGAGCAACCTCAGAGTCATATTGACTGTTCCTCCATTACATTCCAAAGTGATCACCTTATGTGCAGCATTTCCCAGAGTAATCTGTTCAAAATACATAATTTTATTCTAATCAAGGTTAACTAAAACTTTTCATGATTGTAGCATGTAAAATTAACCTGTTATTAATTACTTCCCCTGTAAAGTGAGGTCTTTAACAGTTTGTGTCCCTTCTCTCTAAGCCAGTTCAACCCTTTTTTCCCCTCCAATTAATGATACTGGCTAACATATTAACTACCCAAAAGATCTACCATCTATGAACCTTTCCTACCAAGAGGACTTACTGCATACAAAACCTGAGTGAGCAATTCTCTAATCAAGACAGGACTTGTCCTTGTGCACTCAAGATCCTTCATACCCATTAAAAGGAAACACAGAATGGTTTGGGTTGGAAGAGACCTTTAAAGGTCACCTAGTCCAACTGGCCTGCAGTGAGGAGGGACATCTTCAGTTAGGTCAGGCTGCTCAGAGCCACATCAAACCTGACCTGAAGTGTTTCAAGGGATAGGGTTTCTACCACCTGTGCCAGGGTTCCACCACCCTCATCATAAAAAGTTTCGCCATGATACCTTGTCTAATCTCCCCTCTTTTAGTTTAGAGCCATTACTTTTGTCCTGTCACAACAGGCCCTGCTAAAAGGATTGCTGTCATCTTTCTCATAGGCACCTTCAAATACTGGAAGGCTGCAATAAGGTCTCCCCAGAGCCTTCTCTTCTGCAGGCTGAACAACCCCAACTCTTTTGGCGTGTTTTCACTGCAGAGGGGTTCCAGCCCTTGGATCATATCACAATGAAGTGTAAGACTATGATAACTCATGTATGTACTGTAACACTGTTATCTGAGCTGTTAATGCCCTGATTCGTCCTTTATGTTGAATGCTACCACCGAAACAAGTGCTAGACACTAAAAAGGTCTATTTCAAGCTTCTGCTCTTTCAGCACTTTCTAAAAAAAGAGAAGGCTATGAAAACAAACCCCAACCCATTTCTGAAACACCATTTTGAAACAATTTTCTGTAGGTCCTAAAGCAATGGTGCTGAAAAACAGTACCTCAAAAGGTGGTTTGGGCAAGCGGTGTCAAGGGAGAGGCAGCCTCTGCAGCAGACCCAATACCAACTGCCCCCTAACTCTTCAGCAGTGCAACTGTGCACACAGCCACTCTGAAAGCCTCCTAAAGAAAGCTACAAACCACCATTCCATAACTAGCTTAGACTACTTCTGTCCTTTGTGCAGTTACAGGAGTGCCAGCAAGTAAATAAGGTGTAATACTGAATAAGGTACTGGGGTTTTCCTTTACTGTGTTTTGTTATTTTAGAAGACACCACAGTAAATCATTAGAAAGCAGCCACACTTTCATGGCAGTGTTTCTCTTTTGAAAATTCTTATTAGAAATAACTGTGCCTTGTTAGCTGAAGCCAAAAGTAGCAAGGGATGGGGAAGAGGACTATGAAACTAAGTTGTTGTATGTCTCTATGTATTCCTGGAACAGAAAACTTACACAAAGAAAGGCTGAAATTCTTCATTCTCTGAGCAACCTGATCTAGTGTGAGGGGTGCTGCCCACAGCAGTGGGGGTTGGAATTAGATGATCCTTGAGGTCCCTTCCAACCCTAACAATCCTACTATTCTGTAATTCATTTCCAAGCTACCAATGTAAGCAAATCTTACCTGAAGATTCAAAACATACACATATTACACTACCTTGGGAAGTTGTGAAGTCTACTTCTCTACAGATTTTCAAACCCTGTCTGGACATGTTCCTGCCCTAGGTGATTCTGGTTTGGCAGGGGAGTTGGACTAGATGATCTCTAGAGGTCCCTTCCAAACCCTACCATTCTATGATTCTACCTTAAAAACCTGGCACAACTGTATTTGCTATGCATTTTCAGCAGCATGTGCTTCAGCCATTCTTTGGATTGAGGTGTGGAGGGCTGGATCCTTTTGAAAAGTTTCCAAGTAACATAGCTACCTTGTCAGGCATGTCTCAGTGGAAATCTGTTGATAAGCAAGATGGGCTGTCTGCCTGCTAGTGCCTCCGTATGAAAGAGGGACAAAGAATTTTGCCTGTGAGAAAACAAGCAGAACTGAAAGAGACTGAGTTCTTTAAACCGTGTTTGTTTCAGGTGGCACCTCTGAAGTTACAATTTTATGAGTGAAAGTGAATGGGGATAACCAACAGAACTGATTCTTGCTACAGTGAAGAACAAAAATGCCCCAGAGCTCTGCAGACTCCCATTTAATTTTCAAACACAAATACACAACAGAAGACAGAAAGAACTAAAAACCACTCCATAAATTTTACTTATTTCTTAGGCTACCTTTTAGGTGAGCAGCACTACAGCTTCTTAGAAAATACTCACCCCCTGTTACTGACAATTGCCTTTTTCAGGTGAATGTAATTTGCAGGAAAAATCCCCTGTAAGAGAAGAAGTCCTCACATCAGAAAAATACACCTGCAGTTTTTAGCATTTTTGTCCCAAGCCACAATGAATAACTGCTGATACACCCAGCAAAAATCCTCCAGCCCTAACACTGTGTCAAAGAAGCTGCCACAGTCACAAGTCAACATGCAAATTAGTCACAACTAATTGTAATGCATATTCAAACAGGACAGCACAATGAATCAAACCTCCACCTTGAAAGATCAACTTCTTACCAAGGAAGCTCTGCAAGTCTATGCAATAAGAATATCACAGAGAGATCCAAGACAGGTACTTTCCATTCCTGAAGTTTTCAGAAACACTACTGCATGAGAAGTATGCTCTGGTATAAAAGTCATGGGTAAGTCAACCAGGATGAAATGAAAATGTGTCACTCTAATCCTACACAGCTGCCTTGGAAGAGACAAGATTGATCTAAAAGAAAACATTTAAGATTAGCCAACTTCTTCCTACTGTGAAGACTCTGTAAGCCCAATAAACCACTAACAGGTGATGAGCAAGCAGGAAAAAGGTGTCACAAGTGGGAAGAGCTCAGAGAACAGCTTGCAGCTAGCAGAAAGGAATGAGTAACAGATGTAACTAGCAGAAGCCAGCCAGGATAGCCAGAAAAGAGGCTGTCATGCAGTTTGCAGCACAGCATCAGTACGCTCCAAGGGCAGGCCTCTACACTGATATGCCACATTACATTAGATGATAAGGACAGAGATTAAAAAAACCCCACAACAAAACCAAACCAGAACAAGCAGCCTACCATCACATCAGTCTAGTCCCCACACCAGTCTTTCACTATGGAAGTTGTATCACTTGCATACCCTGCAGCTGTCCTGTTTCCTCCCATCAGCCCGCAGAAAACTCTTTAAAGCCACTTGGGTTAGCTCTGGTTATTTGCCTTTTGCTGTTCCCATGATCTTCCACTAGATTTAAATGAATAACTGTGTTCACACTTACCTTCACATTGGGCTTCTTAATGGAAACTCCTCTGTACCAGCCTAAAAACAGATAAAACATTCTGTATTAATTTATGGCATTTCTCATCTCACAAAAACTGAACACTATGCAGCTACTGAGCTCATCTGAAAAACCAGCTGTGCCTCACACAGGCCTGATTTCTTACAGAGGTTTTTTTGTTATCTTTTGAGTTTAATTATTCCTTTGCTCTGCAATGCCAGCTGGCAATTCAGAACCTGCAACGCTGCTGTTTACGCCCACCTGGAATAAAAGCAGCTTAGTATACTTAAGACACTTCATTCACAATCATTAGCCACTGTGGTAAAGATGCATTCAGCGCTCATGCAAGAATCTGTACTGCACTTTTCTTACATGTTGGTACATGAGCCTTTTCTTACTGCTTACCTTAACAAAATCTCCAGACTCCACAACAGTCCTTTTCCAGACAGGACTCCTAATGCTGTTTAAACAAATATAGATCCTTTGCATATATGTCTGTGAGAGTTGAGAACAGACTTGAGGATCTAATTTCACAAACCCAATTATTTTTCTTGCCTCCCTCATCAGTTAACAGCCAGACAACAAATCAGGAGGAAAAGGCAAAGCTGCAAAAGCCACAAGTTAAACAGAAAAACCCAATTATGCCTATTTTAGACTGGTGAAAGAGTGTCACTATGTGCAAGATAAAAGGGCTGGAATCCACTTCAACAATGGAAAAGGAGCACACTGCAGTTGTCATGGCAGATGAGCTGCTCTTCCACTTCTTATGGCACACAATCGACTTTGAATTCTTGTTAAGAAACAACTGTTCTGTGTTCTCTGCAGTCTAATGCTGCAGCACCAGAACATTAAGCCAGCCACGAAGACCAGGGCCTGGATCATCCCACAGGGGAGCACTGATGAAGAATGCCAGAGTACATCAAGAGGATGCCAGGGCTGCACCTTGGCTGGAAGGTCAAGAGAGATGATCCTTCCCCTTCACTACATTCTTGTGAGACCCCACCTCAAATGCCCTGTCCAGTTCTGGTGTCCCCACCACAAAAAGGACAGAGAGCTGTTGAAGCAAGTCCAGAAGAGGCTGCAAAGATGATTCAAGGGCTGGAGCACCTCTGCTATGAGGACAGGCTGAGGGAGCTGCAGGTGTTCAGCCTGGAAAAGCCTCTGGAGGAACCTTAGAGCTGCCCTCCAATATCTGAAAGGGTGACTACAGGAAAGCTGTAGAGGGACTTTTCATAAGGGTGTCTAGTGATAGGACAAAAAGGAACTGTTTTAAGCTGAGGGAGAGTAGGCTTAGACTGGATCTTAGGAAGAAGTTCTTCAGTCTGAGGGTGGTGAGACTCTGAAATACATTGCTCAGAATGGTTGTGGATGCTCCTTCCCATGCAATGTTTAAGGACAGATTGGATAAGGCCTTGAGCAACCAAGTCTAGTTGAGCGATGTCCCTGCCCATGGTAGGGGAATTGGCATAGATGATGTCCGAGGTTCCTTCCAATCTAAGCCATTCTGTGATGGGTACAAGTTCTGTGGAGGAGGCCTGGCCACCTCTGGCCATCCAAAATTTGTGGGCAAAGCTGCCCTGGTGCAGCTACTACAGAAGCAGCAAGTTCAACTGCCTGTACATCCTGCTTCTGTTTATTGTAGCCCTGGAAGTGGGCAATGACCCAAACTTACCAAAACACAAGAACTTCACATAATCTAAATCCCCTTTCCATACAAATACCTCCATTTTCCTCAGCAACTTCCTACTTCTTATATATATATATAGAGAGAGAGAGAGAGGGCAGATACGATTTAGTATGAGCAGCATTTCAGAGAGCACTAGGAAAGCTTGTCAGTAACTTGCTATGGCCAACAGAGAAGGCAAAAAAGCAATGGTGTAGTGTGTCTCTCCTAGAAAAAGGCCCTCATAGGTGTCTGAATTTACAGCATGAGTCTTATTTAGAGGCTCAGTTGGGGAAGAGGGCTACTCAGAGAGGGCTGTTTTAAAGACACCCTGCTAGTCTTGAATTATCTTTTAAAGGCAACTGGAGTCAATACAAAATAATTGCTGAATCCAAGGAACTAACAAATTTTATAACATAAACCCCCCTTAATCACACAAATTTCTCAGGAAGAAATAATGCAAATTCACTTTCCCATGAAATTGTTGCTTATATTCAAGAACAAAATTTTGTTTTCAACTTATTTCTCAGTTGGTGGAATTCCAGGGCAGTCACAAACAAATGCACAAAGACCACATGCAGAGCCTTAAAGTGAGTAATTTCTGAAGATCCCCACAACTGTGCCTGCCACACCTGCTTTTGAGTAACAGATGCTGCATACTTGTGAGGTTACAGAAAAACACCCCAAATGCATTTATCCTGTGATTCATTGGTACCAACATTAAATACAGCATGCTGCTTTTATATTCACAGACTCTGTACCTTGGAAGTAAATATACATTTTAAACTCTAAGGCAAATAGAGTGACAAAGTTCTTGGTAAATGTGGAAAAAGTGGTTTAATCTAAGTTGGTGAACAGAGCTACTAAAGTAAGAACAAAAGCTGGCATAGTAGCTGTCTATTAATGATTTAGATGTACAGAGCCAGGCATGAAACATTTATCCAAAAAACTACCTTAGTCCTGAGCTTCCTGTTCTTAATCCCAAAACAAATCTTCAGATCTTACAAGGTGTGTGTTTACAGAGCTGTAAAGAACAGGAAGGGAAGGACCCCTGAGAAATCACCTAGCTTATCCAAGCCATGTCTCTAAACCTCTCCTCACAGATGTTTAGCCTGTTATTAACAGTGTCCAACCATGTTTCATCAGGGCTGAGTAACACAGAGCTCCTTGCCAGTGGGAAATCCTTCATACCACTTCCCTAAACCCTAAATTCCAAGGGATTTCTGCACAGAGGATATTTCTGCTACGCTACACAGACCAGTTTGAAAGCGATGGTGTTGCACAGGCATCTTATCAGAAGAAATTTCTTCCATGGATCAACACTGGCCAAGATAACTGCACGTAACACTGCGGTACAGGACTTGAAAACCTAGAATATCTATGTGAAGTGGACATGGCAAATCACAGTATCACAGTATAACTAAGGTTAGAAAGGACCTTGAGGATCATCGAGTCCAACCTATCAACACAGTGGCTCAGGCAACATACATGCACTTTATAACCTGAACTCTCTTTGCTGCTATTTGAATTCAGGATTTTTTGCTGGTTTGGTGGCTGGGTTTTGTTTTTGAGAATGTGGAAAACATTTTGTTGACTTTCCTTTTGTAGGTACTTTCAAACATCTGAAAAGTGGGATATTTCCCTTGAATCTTGCAGATTCTGCTCTCCAGAACTTAGGTTTTATTTTCTTTTCCAGTGTGGTGTATTTTCACAATCACCCATTTCCATTGCAAGCTTCCTCCAACTACATGCAAGCGAGATACAGCAGCAAGAAGCTCACCAGAACCTGAAAGCACTGAACTGTACAATGTAATTCCTTACTGGCTTATGATGAACACCACCAAAACCTCATTCTGCATCTCTCAGTCAAACCCAGGAGAGAAGGTACCATGCCTCTTCAAAAACACATTTAGAAAATTGCATCTGCATTGCATTATTCACCAAAACAAGCTGAACTAAATCTGCACTCCTGAATTAGTCTTACATTGATTGAAAGTGATATAATCATGTATTTTAAAGAGTATTTATTCTGGAGGATTTAATCATAATAGTCACCAAATCCAGACAAATACTTCAGCTGTGATCACGACATGCACTACACAGTTAGGCCTCAACAGAGGCTCATGGGTTTAGATCTTACTGTACTACAAATGATGAACTGTTACTATTCTACAATTATGGCATTCATTTTCTAGTGATACCTGGCCTTTAAAGGGTGCTAACTTCAAGGAGGGGGGTGGAGAAGGATTTAAATCAAGAAACAGGACATGGTTATGAAGCCATGACAATTCTGTGAGTAAGTTAATGTGAAACAACCACCACGGTTTGAACAGAGCAACTGTCCAGTCATTATCAGTAACTAAGAATAATTTCAAAGCAGATGAAAGTCAAGGCATAAGGCCAGACCTGGAACACCTACAAGTCTCTACAAAGAAAGACTGAGCTTCATGCACACAATGCCTCCCCTCATTTCCTTTTCTGACAGCTACAAACGTTCTCAAAGTGCTTGACCCAGAGAATGATCTAGGAAAGGAAGAGAGGTAATTCTAACTTGTTTTCAGTATATGAATCACCTTACTAGGTCTGGTTGGGATGGAGTTAACTCCCTCCACAGCAGCCTGTCTGGTGCTGCATTCTGAATGTGGCTAAAGCACTGCTGCTAAGAGACCAACATCTTGGCTTTTGCTGAACAGTGCCTGTAGAACATCAAAAGTTTCTCTTTTTCCCAAGACCCAACAAGCCAGCTAGAGGTAGACAAGAACCTGAGAGGGGCCCTAGCTGGGACAGCTGGCCTGGATCAGCCAAAGGAATATTCCATACCCTATAATATCATTTACTGAAAGAACACCAAACCCCATTCCTAGGACTCCTTCAGCTGTAAGCAGTACTAGGCTTCCCACTTAGCTTCCCTGGACACTGGATTCAGTAGGGTCTCTGAAGAGACAGGACAGAAAAATGGACTGTGAATGTAAGATACCAACACCACACACAAAAAACCCCTTAGGTAAACACCCCACCTTTCACCTACAGCTACCCACAGGCATGGAAATTTGCAGTGTGGGAGACCTGAAGCCAGGTTACAGAAATCTGCAGACTCTATATCAAGACTGAAAAACAGTCTTTGCAAAGATGAATCACACTCAGAGGCCTCAGCAACAATGCAATCCCAGTTACACTGCAGAAGGAGCTCTGAGGCTGGCCTGCCCATCCCAATCTCTCAATCTCACTGATCAGGAGAGCTACCAATGGGTATTTTTTTATCTTTATCTGAAAGTGCCTTGAACAAGCCAGGATATTCTTCCTAAAAGCTGGCTTGTAACCCTTTTCAGATTTCCACTTAACAAGAGGTCTGTCATGTAGTAAAGGCTCACCCCTTTTGAGCACTTAGTAGCAGGTTCCTAATGGAGAGGTATTGATCTGTTTTTTAGGAAAACAAAGCTCAATTATCTGGGTTAAATACAGTAGCATCAGCTGTGGACCACAGGAAAAACCAAATCCCCTCTGTACTTGACAAACAGGATTCTGAAAACAAAATTACAAGTCTTAATGGTAAATCCTAAAGCTAAACTTGTTTCTTACAGAATGCATTGCTAGCAAAACCTGCTACAAGAACTCCAACCTGCTTTGTCCTATAAAAATAAGGTTTCACAATACTTAGCAGTATCACAGTATCACAGTATCACAGTATCACTTAGGTTGGAAAGGACCTCGAGGATCATCGAGTCCAACCTGACACCGCAGACCCCATGACTAGACCATGGCACCAAGTGCCACGTCCAATCTCCCCTTGAACGCCTCCAGGGTCGATGACTCAACCACCTCCCTGGGCAACCCATTCCAATGCCGAATGACTCGCTCGGTGAAGAACTTCCTCCTCACCTCGAGTCTGAACCTCCCCTGGCGCAGCTTCAGACTGTGTCCCCTTGTTCTGGTGCTGGTTGCCTGGGAGAAGAGGCCAACTCCCTCCTGGCTACAACCACCCTTCAGGTAGTTGTAGAGGGCAATAAGGTCACCCCTGAGCCTCCTCTTCTCCAGGCTAAACAATCCCAGCTCCCTCAGCCTCTCCTCATAGGGCTTGTGTTCAAGGCCTCTCCCCAGCCTTGTTGCCCTTCTCTGGACACGCTCAAGTGTCTCAATGTCCTTCTTAAACTGAGGAGCCCAGAACTGGACACAGTACTCAAGGTGCGGCCTAACCAGAGCAGAGTACAGGGGCACTATGACCTCCCTGCTCCTGCTGGCCACACTATTCCTAATGCAGGCCAGAATGCTATTGGCCCTCCTGGCCACCTGAGCACACTGCTGGCTCATATTCAGGTGGCTGTCGATCAGCACACCCAGGTCCCTCTCTGTCTGGGAGCTCTCCAGCCACTCCGACCCCAGCCTATACCTCTGCATGGGATTGCCATAGCCAAAGTGCAGCACTCGGCACTTGGACTTGTTGAAAGCCATCCCATTGGACTCTGCCCATCTTTCCAGTCGGTCGAGGTCCCTCTGCAGAGCCTTTCTACCCTCTAATTGACTAACATCTGCCCCTAACTTTGTGTCATCTGCAAACTTGCTGATGACTGACTCTACCCCTTCATCCAGATCATCAACGAATATGTTGAAGAGGACAGGGCCCAGCACTGATCCCTGGGGGACACCACTGGTGACTGGCCTCCAGCTGGATGCGGCACCGTTCACGACCACTCTCTGGGCCCGGCCCTCCAGCCAGTTCCTAACCCAGCACAGAGTGTAGTGGTCCAATCCACAGGCTGACAGCTTAGTCAGCAGTTTGCTGTGGGGGACGGTGTCAAAGGCCTTGCTGAAGTCTAGGTAGACCACATCCACAGGCCTCCCCACATCCACCAGGCGGGTCACCTGATCATAGAAAGAGATCAGGTTGGAGAGGCAGGATCTGCCCTTCCTGAATCCATGCTGGCTGGACCTGAGCCCTTGGCCATCCTTCAGGTGCGCAGTTATTGCTGCCAGGATAATCTGCTCCATCACTTTCCCTGGCACTGAGGTCAGGCTGACTGGCCTGTAGTTTCCAGGTTCCTCCATCCGACCCTTCTTGTGGATGGGGACCACGTTGTCCAGTTTCCAGTCATCTGGGACCTCACCGGTGAGCCAGGACTGGAGGAAAATGATGGAGAGTGGCCTAGCTAGCACATCCGCCAGCTCTCTCAGCACCCTAGGATGGATCCCATCTGGTCCCATGGACTTGTGGATATCCAAGTGGCTCAGCAGGTCCCGAACTAACTCCTCATGGATTTCCAGGGTATTACTCTGCTCCCCGACCCCAACGCCCAGCTCCGGAGACCACTCGTCCTGAACTCCTGCCTTGCTGTTAAACATTGAGGTAAAGAAGGTGTTCAGGACCTCAGCTTTATCCTCATCCTCAGTAACTGTGTTCCCCTCCAGGTCCACTAGGGAGTTCAGGTTCTTCCTGCCCTTCTTCTTATTGTTAATATATTTATAAAAATGCTTTTTATTATCTTTGACTGTGGTGGCCAGCTTCAGTTCCAGCTGGGCCTTAGCCTCCCTAATTTTATTCCTACATAATCTAACAGCTTCCTTGAACATACCTCGAGAAGCCTTCCCCTCCTTCCAAAGGTGATACAGCCTCCTCTTCCCCCTTAAATCCTCCAGGAGCTGCTTGCTCATCCAGGCTGGTCGCCTTCCCCGCCGGCTTGCCTTCCGGCACATGGGAACCGCCAATTCCTGTGCCTTCAAGAGTGAGTAACCCTGGAAGCTGGAGGAAAACTACCTTCTTTTAGAATAGAATAGAATTAACCAGGTTGGAAAAGACCTTTGAGATCATTGAGTCCAACCTATAATCCAACACTATCCAATCAACTAAACCATGGCACCAAGCACCCCATCCAGTGTCTTCCTAAACACCTCCAGTGATGGTGACTCCACCACCTCCCTCGGCAGCCCATTCCAAGGGCCAATCACTCTTTCTGGAAGAACTTCCTCCTAACATCTAGCACATACTAGCTAATTAACAATGGCTTTTACCTTTAATCTGCATGTCAGCTGCTGTGCAGAGCTAAAGGTACTCAAAGTGACCCAGAAGGGGGATGGTGGCAGTGCTTAGCAACAGCTTCTTGATGCTGAAACCGTTCAATGCCAAGACCACTCTGTTCTGAGCTTGACACACTGAGCAGTGCCAGGACAGGACGAGCAGCAGATGAATACCCAACCCTGGCTGCCAACACCATGTCAGGGAGCAGCCTTGTGCCAACAGAACCACAGGGATATGCTAATAATGCAGCCAGAGATGCCACAACAAAAGCAGAAGAGAGAATGTGGCTTATCTCAGCATTAGCCAAATAAGAAGCCATTCTCCAAAGGATTAGTTTGAGCAGCCAGGCAAGATCCTCTGCAGCAGCTGTGTGGGTCCAAGAGACTTCCGTTCCACTGGCACACTTCACAAAAGCCAAAGAGTAAAAGGAACATCTCACTGGAGACATCCTTCTGAGGGAAAACTCAAATTATTGGGAGTGAGTCAGTTTGACCCAGCGAGCCACAGACAGGTCCCAACTTCAGGTGGAAGGAAATCTTCCTTGTCACAGCAAGGACAGACTGCCGTGCAGTTCCTGAGATCTGTAGGTGCAACTTGGGAGCATGGCAAAGATATCACTCCTCAAGCACACTGAACTGTTCAAGAATTTAAGTAAAACAACTAACTGCAAGCTGTGTCTGACACTTAAAGTGTCCCAAAGACAGTAAAGCCTTTGCTCAACCGCACTGTCACTGCTGGAACAGCAGAGGAAGATTTACATGTATCAGACAGATGGTTTAAAAATGCTATTACTAACATACACATTTAACCCATCTAAATGAGTACTTGTGTGGACACCAGAACTTGAACAGGTAAGATAAGTCTTTTAACTGGAGCTTCAGGCATCAGTTACTGTTTCTTCAGTGACTATTTAAGAATCTGTGGGTTGGAGGTGTTTAAGCCCAGGCTGGATGAGGCTCTGGCCAGCCTGATCTAATGTGGGGTGTCCCTGCCCATGGCAGGGGGGTTGGAACTAGATGATATTTGGGGTCCCTTCCAACCCTGACTGATACTATGATAGTATGAATAATTAAAGTCACTGAAGTTGCAGCTTTTTTAATCTAAAGAAAACTGCTCCATAGCAATAAAAATAAACAGACACTTGAAACTGAATGCCTCTAGGTACTTGCAGCCACTACCAATTAGCACGCTCATGCTTGACAGACAGAGTTTTGTTAAGTCATTTATAGGTGGCATACTATTGCCACACACTCTCACCTTCTGAATATATGGCATTATAAAGCAGAGAACACCACTTACTGTTCAGCTCTCAGTGGCAAGATCACAAGTGGAAGAGCTCAGAGAGGAGAACAGAGAGAAGGGAATGATGGGAGACAAGAATCCATACAACTGGTATCTTGAAGAACATTTGTTACTTCTAAGTGAGATCACTGAAGGACCCTTCATGCAACCAGTGACTATGAAACTACCCTGGTAATGTTCAATGCTTCAGAGACAGCATACTGTATGGTGGAAACAGGGATGGAGTGTTTGCTAGCTTCAGATGAAATAGAGACACTAAGTCCATGGCTTTAAACTCTGTCAGACCGAACTACTGGGGATGGGGGGTGTGACAGTTTCAGGCTGTGCCTTTAAGAAAAGGACAGCTACAGAATTCTCTAGCTGAAACGTTTAGGTGTAAGAAAGTGTGGTGGTGAGAGAAAGTTCAGTTCTCCGACTGAGTGTAGCTGTGCTTTATGTGGTGGGAGGATTAAACTTTCACACTACCACAGGGAGGAAGCAATGGGAGGTATTTGTCAGATATAGACAGGACTAGAAAGCAGGGATTTAAGTGTTGGTTGGTCTGGTATGAAAGCATCTGAAATGGAAGGCACACAAGTCCAAAAGTCCTCATTTCAAGCACATGAACAAGATTCACAGTAACAAAGTAACTGTAATAAAGACAACTGCATTTCATTGTACTTTATTTACTATGTGCATAGATAACCACAACAAAAGCGTGTCATCGACTGGTATTCATATTTATTACCCTTAGAGGCAAATTTGCATATAACAACATGTGTGTAAGCAAACTGACTCTGACAATCCACAGAAAACTCAGCTGCAGAGGTAACCAAGAACTCAATATAGGAAAAACCCTAGTCTCTCATTCAGTTGCTGTAAAGGCAGTGACTGCTTGTTATACCAGTCACTACAAAAGAGCACTTGCTCTTTTGTAGCAATAATGCACTTCTTCAACAAGTCATTATGATTAAAAATAAGCATTCAGAAATATAGCTAGTATTGAATCTCTGTCAGTCTTGAATTCTTCACTGAGTCTCTGAAACCATTCTTCACATCCCTAGAAGGTGTGTGTATGGGAATCCTTTTAATTCAGGCACCAAAGGCCCTACTGTAGAGAATTATTCACAAACTGTTCTAAGGAGTGAAGCTGAAACAGCAATGGTTCCTCTGCTGACTCCCACAGTAGTGACCCTGATGTGCAAGGGTCAACATTAATTTACCCAGATTGTCTGGTCAAAAGAATCCCCAGCAAATGATGCAGAAGTGCAAGATGAGCTTTACTTCATTCTAAATTTGCAATGCAAACCAAGGACCCTGTTAAACAACCACTTAGACAAGAATGCTTAAACAATTACTACCTTATTTCCTTTTAAGAACCTACTCTGCACATTTAGTGTGCCTGTTTGCATAATTCACACATGCAAGAGCTGCAGCACAGACCATCTGATTATTCAGATGAGTTTCACATTATGGAGCTCCAGATGTTATTATCAACATTAATCTCTCCTTTTATACATTAATACTTAGAGGGCTTGAAAAACAACCCCAAAAAGCTCTGTACAAACACCTCTTTCCAATCGGGAAAAGAGTCTGAGGGCCTCCTTTCTCAGCAATTTGAAGACTGGCATGAGCTGCCTTTGAGGAATCATCCTCAAAGCTCCTGGCAAAGGGAATATGCAGAGCCTAATTATTACAACATTGTGAAGAGACACTGGATTATCCTTCTGCTTTTCTGTAAGCAACCTGCTCCTTTGAGACCCTGCTTTTATTTTGCAGAGTTTTGAAAGTTTCCTTGATTAGCAGAAATGGCTTGAAAACATCATGACTGTTTCACCCTAGGGTTATACTGTCCAGGGTTATACTGTCATGTGCAAAGGAATTGCTTTTTCCTGAGCTTGCACCAAGTAGTGATGTGGGAGACCTAGCAGAACAATCAAGAGTGCTCAAGTAAAGCTCAGCCCATTACACCACACATGGGGTTTTTACAAAACATTATGATTTGCAGGAACAGCACTACAGGCATTGCTTACAGCATGCTTCTTCATGGATTAAGTATCACTACTGCACTGCAAATCTCTCATTCAATAGAAAATTATTACAAGTACAGATGAAGAAACTGCTGCTTGCATAGAAAACTCAGCATGTAAGAGATCCCTTTTTCAGGAAGAGTTCACTCAGTAGGCAAATAAAACACTGGAGTAGAAGAAAAAGCATCAAAAACAAAAGACAATTCTAGTATGAGGGAAGAAAAGCTGTTTTCTGACACGCATGCTACCAGGTTTGTATAGCAACATTAACACTGAAGATGAAAAATTACTGTAACCTGAAGAAACACAAACCCCAAACCTGCATATTCATGGAATGGTAATTCTGGTTGATCTGGTTTTGAATTTGCTTTAGCACCTCAGGGTTAAGGTTATATTATTCCACCTCAAACTATAATGAACTATGTTCTCATAGTGTATCTAGTCAGCCTGTTTCTCAATAGGCATGTTTTACACCACTACCTCACTCTGAGCATTAGGATCAAAATCATTCTCCTTTTCAGCACAACTTCAATCACACTATTCATGTGAATAAAGCACAGGATTAGGACATTCAATTTAT
Organism: Melanerpes formicivorus; assembly: GCF_026170545.1. Lineage (NCBI taxonomy): Eukaryota > Metazoa > Chordata > Aves > Piciformes > Picidae > Melanerpes > Melanerpes formicivorus. The sequence goes on from NW_027142390.1 coordinate 2,575,524, forward strand.
TCACACACAGACATCTCCAGCCACACACACAAAGACAAGACTGTACTTATAACATTTACAATGGCATCCAAACCCCTCATGGATAAATGCAAAGCAATCCACCCTAAACCCACATTCTTTGCATTTTTCACAGAATTACTCCCAAATAATCAACCAACCTATTTCATAACTAATGTTTCTCATGTGTTCAGCTGTCTCTAAATAAAGACTGATACACTTAACTGAGAACATATGGTAAAAAAAGGCACTGATTATATACTTCACATGATGAAAACTCACTGTAAGACCCAATTAGAATACAACAATCAGGTCAGGGTTCAAGATTTTCTGGACAGATGGTTAACTTAAAACACACTGACCCCCTATCAGACTGGATTAGTGCCAAGAGCACTCAGCCTTCCCTGCAGAAAGTGGGTCAGATTAGGTTTTGTTCAAATGCTTTGATTTGATGCATCATGATTTCCAAGCAACTGATTAAAATGGGCTAGATTAAGATATTTGTACATTCTAATATAGAAAATGGGATTCTTTCCTGGCCATCACACTTACCTTCACATTTCTCTAGGATCTGGACAGTTTCACCTAGTTCCAGGACCAAGCCTTGCGGTACAGCTCCTCGGAAGCTGCATATCACTAGAGGGTGGAGAAAAACAGAGAGAGAGAGACATATGAGGGTTGAATCTGTGTGTGAATTTTTCTTCTAAGCATAGCACTTCAGCTCACTCCCTTTATATAAATAGCTATTACATCGCTGCCCAGAAAACCTGTCAGCCAACTTTCCCTCACCAGATATCTTCATTTTGGCCCTTATCAAAAGTTAAGCTCAGCAGCATTATAGCAGATGCACTGTAAAAAAGACTTTCAAATTAAGCAAGGCTTGTAATCACTTTAATCACCAACTCCTAATTCACATTGCATACAAGAATTTCCATGTCTCAATCCTTACTCTACTACACAACTCATCAATGGAGCAGGCAGTCCTAACTGCAGAGATTATCATAGGGAGTCAACTGCAGGAATTCCTTTCCTCCAAGCTGAAACTATTTCAGGTACCATTTGTGCAATTACTCATCTGCAAAAGTCCTGTATTACCATATGTTATTATATTTAAGCATGTATAAGTACATGTTTTATTTAAGTATATTAAAAAGACAGGTGAGAATCTATTCTTTTCATAAGCACTACCCACCATGACATACATCTTAAATGTTTTTCTAGGCATCTTTAGTTTTCATGACCCATAATCAGCTTGATGTTTCAGAAAATATGAATACAAGGAAAGAAATACTAAATAAAATCAAAGTTCTAAATAAATGTTAAAAGAACAACCATCAGTCTAGTGTACAATGATACAGCCTTTAACCACATCTATTAAAATGCAACTGGGACATGCACATGGGTTGTTACAAAGGATGTCCACCCTCACCCAGCCCTGCAATGCCTGCTCACCAGCATTTAAAAATCTCACTCAGGCACACATTTCATTTAATCATTCAAGTCCCTTGTTCTAAGCAAATACCTGCTCAGCCACAGAGCATATCCTGCATATCACCTGCACACAAGCTGGAGCATAAGTGGAATTCCAGGAGTTGAAATAGTGACCTCCAGTGGGCAGCATCTTTTTTTTCCAATTTAAGAGAACACCTTCACTTTAATGAGAACAGCTAAGCTACGGTTGAGATGTTCCCAGGTGAAGGGGCTGCATTTCATTTTCTCCAGGAGTGCCTTTTCATATCAAAGACACTCAATCCCTTTGCACTAAAGGCTCTCTTTAGTGAAGACTTAAAGAAGTGAATCAGAAAGTCTTAAGTCCAGAGCAAGCACACACCATGGAAACTACCATCTGCACCATCCACCATGAGGCACATTTCTTGAACCTCTAATTTCCAAGTAATGAGATACACACAAAAAAATATCCACTAAAATAGAAGTTTGAGCCATCTATGCAGATCCCATAAAGGGGCAAGAAAGAAGCAGCTACATACACCAGGTAAACACCCACACAGATCAGGGTAATATGAGAAAGAACTTTGAATCAAAGTCTGAAGAGAATCAAACAGCATGAAATGCTTGCCCTTCCACAGTGAGTCTCAATGTAGCATTTAATTAAAGAGGAAAAGAATAGATTCCATCAGCAGCCCTAAACTCTTCTCTCAGCTCCTGCAGCCCAGCAGAAGTCACCGCCGGGTAAAGGAGGTTTTAAATTCTTGTTTACATCAGAGACAGGAGAAACGTAACAACTGGCTCCAGACTGGAGTAAGGCAAACAACACAATCCAAGAGGAACACTAAGCTTGTCAGTATTGTAGATTCATTCTTCACCCATGAAGAAATGATAAATATGGATTTCAACCAAAGGAAAACTACAAAACGCCTCTCCCAAAGCACAGGAACGCTGTCAGCTGCCAGACACTTAACTGGCAAGCCATGATCAAATCTTCTAATGGCTTCTCCTCACCCCTCATGTATTCTAGATAGCAGTATCCCTTATATACACAAAATGTGGGGAGGCTCTCCAACAGGAGATTTTACCAGACCAAAAAGGTACAAACATCCTTTAGCTTTAAGTTGATTTACCAAATGCATAGGACTCTCTTCAAATACCATGGCTGCTCTGTTCAGATCAACAAAAATAGGAAGAAAATCAGGGGTGACAATTATTTACTGCATGAAAAGCATCAAATAAGGGATGCAACCAGGAAATTGACTGGATGCAACTACTTGTTCTTCGGTCATCAGATCCTTGCCTAATATGTAACAATAAAAAGTGAGCTTGGAATGAAAGCCAAAGGAAAGGTACCAGGAAAGCAGGGTACTGTTTTTTTTCTCAGCTGCTGACACAATAAACCTTAAAAACACTGCCAAGAATAACAACTTTACTATATTTAGGCTTGGAAGAAGTAATTTTAATAGATCTATTAGAGATGCAAACTGTCCATTTATAAAAGGAGTCTACTGGTCACACACAGAAAATCTGATATAAGGACTTTACTGCATCAGTATGTAACCAGCTCTTTAGAATTTAGACTACTCTACCAGCAAGAGAGCCAAAGCTCCTCTCTTATGTCTACCCTAGTCAAAAAAAGAACAAAAAACCTCAGAACAAAAACTAACTGATGCCACCAGCTGTGGATACAATCTGCACGCTCCTTCTCAGTCAGAAAAGAAATTCTCACACAAAAAACAACGTTCTTCTGATTTTGCTCACTCTTAACAAAGCAGTAGGAAAGCTAATTCATGGATAAATTTGTAGTCATCAATAAACTATGCAAGTCTCTTCTGCTGGGCAGTTTTAACAACCAGCAGAGTATGTGAATAGCAAGAAGGGTATTTCCAACAGAACAGAAACCAAATCTCAGGATCAGTTGACCTCCCAGCCACACCAAATGGGAGTCAGGAAAAATGGAAGAACCCCAGTAAGCTGACTTAACACACCAAAGCACATCTTGTTAAAACTCTTTAGCAAGAATATGTCATTAAACATCTCCCAAAGAAAGGTGAATGGTAAAAATAGCTACTGATTCTGAGAGAATCTGAGACATCTGAGGCTGGTTTATAGCCTGACACATGACTCCAAAGGTTACTCCCGAAGCAGTGGATGCTACTCATTTGTTCAGCTAAAGATGGACTGTGCAATACAATCTTATTTATGAAGTCACTCTTAGGCATACAGTTCTTCTTAGCAGTATTAGCTGGAAAATATGAACATGGATGTATACAGCAAACACAGAATACTTTAACCATTCTAGAGAAAACAATTCAGAGATGACTCCAGTAACTGACTTTTGCCCTTCCCACGGAGAAACTCATTGTAACATGCAATCACCTACAAACTACCAACCACCAACCCTCTATAATTTCTTTCAAGAGTCACCCCTTTGGTCACCACAATACAGATGTACCACACCATCAAAACAGACACAGAAAAGCTTTTACCCACCAGTTAACAGATCTGAATGATCCCTGTTGGATTCCAGGACAGACTGCTGAAATATTTAACATCGGTTTTCAGATGTTAAACCCCCTTGCCATCATTCAGGTTCACAGGGAGGTCACAGTTCCTTTCCCCCAGCAGTTAAGCCCAACATGTTGCCATAGAGAAATGCTTTGAAAAAGCACCACGTGTCACTTTCAGGGATTATCTCCATGCCAGGGGGTCTTTAACTGTGATACCTGGACTCCAAAGGGGGCCACAGGCAGAGAAACCCTTCCTTCTGCATCTCTGTAATCTAGTAATGAGAAAAGCACAAACAAGTTCACATAGGTGGCTTACTCTCAATCTGTATCAAACAGTGTGAAGGAACTGGGAGTGTAAGAACAGACAACACTGGAGTAAGAGGGAAGCCAAAGATCCAGGAGAAGACAGACTCAGAAGTGGCTCCCTTGCCTATGGACGTACCCTGTCACCGTAGCAGGCCCCACTGTAAGTCAGCAGCAAGAGAAACTGCTTCGAAAGAGTAAGGGCACACAGACAAACATGGCATCTAAAAAAAGGGTCAGTGCATCTTTGTACAGCTTACTGATTCCTCTGTAGGATACCTAAAGGAGCTGCTTGCTACATGAAGAAAAAAGACCTGGTTGATGCCATCCAGTAGGTTTTACAAAAATCGATTCTGAAGCAGCTCCAGTCAAAAGCTCTTGCAGAAACTCAGCCTGGTTGTGGTAAAGTGGGAAGGCATTTAGCAAGAGATATGAAACAGAAGCAGCAGACAGCATTCTCTGTGGAGACAATGACTGACAAGCTCTAAAAGCTCTTCGCTGGAACAGTTTCCATTTAAAGTATTTCTAAACGATCCAGCAAAGCTGATCGTTTAGAAAAGTGACAAAGTTTGTGAAGCCACTCAAGCTATTCAGGGTAACAAACACTTGCAGATGGATGTTAAGTACCACAAGCACAACTGGCAGGTGTACACTATTTAGTTCATGCCCATGGTGTTTCATGAGGGGTGAAGAACCCTTGTCTCACATACAAAACAATCATCTCTCCCTCTGCCATCATCACAACTGAAACCCTGCAATGTTATCCAGGGCTTCTGTCCCAACCTCAGTGCTCAGAGAGAATCACCACCATCACATCACAGCAGAATAGCCTTGGGGGAAAAAGGGAAGGTACCATTACCCGCAGTACTCTAAAATTCGCAATGAACCTCTACATGCCAGTTTTCCCCTTTCTCAAAAAGGACAATAAAAGGAAAGGTAGGAAGAAGTGAGACAAGAGATACCAAGGACTGCAGCAGAGTTTTCATGTTCTTAATTACGAACCAGGATGGGACTCTTCTTCCGGTAGGACTGGCGGCTGACCGGGTGGAGAGAGTATAATTGGCAAGTTGCATGGAGGAAGTGACCAGAGAACAATCACTAATTGTTCCTCCAGTACAAAAAGCAGAGCAGTGTTGAGTGAAAAAACAGAGAACAGTTCCAGACTTTCATTAAATACTTTTCCCCCCTGCATAAACGGTGACACTCCTCACGAGATGCTGTGGATGACAAAAGTAAAACTCAATAATAACAACAACAAAAAAAATCACTCAAGTAGAAAAGCAAATAAGGCAAATAAATGGATCTGTACCACCTGAGGCTCAGCAAGTCCCTGACCCAGAAAGCACCTGAGTCTTGGGAAAGCATCACCTCTGCTTATCTTGCTGTGCTCCTAAACTGTAAACACTTGCCACGGGTCACAGCCAAGGGCAGGACACCAAATGAGATGAGTATGTGGCTGGATTGTTATGATCTCTATCATGGAATTACAGCCTGAGCTGCTTCTGTCTCTTACTATCTATTGATTTGTGACCTCATCTGAACACAATTATGGCAAAAAACCCACCCCAACAATTCACAGTTAGAGAAATGGGAAATTAGACTTCATGTGTGTCACTGCTTTCTGCTGCACACCTAAACAGCAGAGCTGCCTTCATTTTTGCTGTGGTATAATTTCAACTACATCTTCCTTTCTTAACTCCCTCTAATTTAATTTCCTATCTCCCAGCTTCCCCATCCAGTCTCACCTGGGTCACAATGATTCCACATATCATTTTTCTTCTCAAATGGATTATGTCAATTACATGATAAACATAGGAATAGAAACCTGTCACATTTGTAACATCAACAGCGGGAAACCCTCAAAAAGGAACAGGAAAATGCCAGAGCACTGTCCAGCACAATACATCCCCCAAAGGATCATGCAGCATCTAGCTGCTAATTCTCCAGAACCCTCATTTTTCTTAGCATATACATAAAAATGCACATTGAACTGGCACAGGTATGTGTCTTCTATTATACTTTGCACACATGGTGGTAGAGCCTACAAAAATATCTGGACATTGCACAATGTCCTATTTACAATATAAAATACCAGCCTGTATGAGTAATTTGTTTGTTTTCATAAAGGAACAGAGCCTTTTTTACTGCCCTTTCCCTTCCCACCTTCCATGACATGCCAAGGAAAATTGGCAGTATTTATTCCAATGAGGACTAAGAAACAAAACCAGTTCAAGGCTGTTCTGTATTCACATTGTCCACTTCTTCTCCAAATGTGAATTATGTTCCTCTAATCATAAAGCTGAGCTTTTAAAGAGCATTGCTTATTTCACATGTTTCTTCTCCCATGATAGGAATCATTGCTGCTAGAGCAGATCCAATATGCTAAAACACATTTCTGTTTTCCTTTATCCCAAGATGCTGGCAAAGCCAAGATTTAAGGAGTTACCCTTAGGGGGGAAAACCCCACAACAGTTCATACTATCACCTGTGGACATACCTTGTTGTTTGCTTGTTTAGTTTTACTGGTTGTTTTTTTTTTTTAGTTGCACAATGTGACCAAATGAATGGGAAGTTCTTAAACTCTTTCCACTGTAAGCTTCCAACATACCTATTTACTCACAGCTTCAAAAGGCAAAGCTTTTTGGCCCCTGTGATAGCTTTTCCCAGTTATTATTATCTGTCTCATTACTAAAATTCTGCTAACTTGCAACATTTTTAGATGACACCAGCAGAACAAGTGTTTCAGGTCAAAGTATGCCATTTAATTTCTCAAACTGCTTTGTACTACGCCCAGCTTGCAGTCACTCAGGTTACACACCGATCGTGCCTCACTGGCATCTTCAACCAACCTCATCTCAGAAGATGAGGTTGCATAAGAGCAATACAGCTGCAGTCATGCTGCTCTATACCCAAATTACTTAGCTCCATACTCTGCCACTTCATAATCACACTGAGCAGACACTGAATTCTGTCCTGTGCTACAAATGTCAACGTTTGGATATCAGGAAAAATGTCTTTACTGAAAGAGCAGTCAGGCATCAGAGCAGGCTGCCCAGGGAGTCACCCGTCCCTGGAGGTGTTCAACACGATGTGGCACTTCAGGACATAGTCCAGTGGTCATGGAGGTGTTAGGTAGAAGGTTGGACTTGATCTTTTCCAACCTTTATGATTCTAAGTTCTGAAGTTTTCTGATGGTATGACTTCATCCTTGATAGCACATAACTGTATGTTAAACCCCCCGCTCTATCACACTGGATAGGGCTTTGGTGTTCATGTTTAATTTGGGTGAACACAGAATCATAGAATCAAGAAGGTTGGAAAAGACCTCAAAGATCATCAAGTCCAACCTGTCACCCAAGACCTCATGACTGCTAAACCATGGCACCAAGTGCCACATCCAGTCTCCTCTTGAACACCTCCAGGGACAATGACTCCACCACCTCCCTGGGCAGCACATTCCAATGGCTAACAACTCTCTCAGTGAAGAACTTTCTCCTCACCTCGAGCCTAAACTTCCTCTGGCACAGCCTGAGACTGTGTCCTCTTGTTCTGGTGCTGGTTGCCTGGGAGAAGAGAACAACCCCAACCTGGCTACAACCACCCTTCAGGGAGTTGGAGAGAGCAACAGGGTCTCCCCTGAGCCTCCTCTTCTCCAGACTAAACAACCCCAGCTCCCTCAGCCTCTCCTCACAGGGCTTGTGCCCGAGGCCTCTCCCCAGCCTTGTTGCCCTTCTCTGGACATGTTCAAGAGTCTCAATGTCCTTCTTAAATTGAGGGGCCCAGAACTAGCCACAGGACTCAAGGTGTGGCCTAACCAGTGCTGAGTACAGGGGCACAATTACTTCCCTGCTCCTGCTGGCCACACTTTCTGATGCAGGCCAGGATGCCATTGGCCTTCTTGGACACCTGGGCACACTGCTGGCTCATGTTCAGCTGGCTGTCAATCAGCGCCCCTAGGTCCCTCTCTGCCTGGCTGCTCTCCAACCACTCTGTCCCCAGCCTGTAGCACTACATGGGGTTGTTGTGGCCAAAGTGCAGCAGCTGGCACTTGGACTTGTTGAATGTCAACATGTTGGTCTCTGCCCATCTGTCCAGCCTGTCAAGGTCCCTCTGGAGAACCCTTCTACCCTCTAACAGATCAACACCTGCTCCCAACTTGGTGTCCTCTGCAAAGTTACTGATGACTGACTCAATCCCCTCACCCAGATCATCAATAAAGATGTAACCTCTTAAATGTGAAAGAGCTCAAAGAATTTTGCATTGAGTAACTACTGGTTTATATAAAATGTGTGTCAGTCCCCAAGCCTAAGTTTGACTGTGGTTGATTAATATTTAAGGAAATAATGTAACTACTTCAGATTGATAAATTAATGTATCTTTCCTCAGAATGCTTTTTGCTACTAACCCATCTGTTGTTGAAAGTGTCTAATATCAAAAATATCTGTTGTTAAAAGGGTCTAATATCAAATAGCATAAACTAGTTTTAACAGCTAAGATGAATTTTATTCCTTGTAATACCTAGATGATAATCAAGGCTCCAGGCAACACAACTTCAGACTCGCTGTAGAGGCAAGACCCAAGATGGCTCCAAATTCAGTACCTTTTCTCCAAGAGAGACTAAAACAAGAAGGTGAAGGAAGGGCATTAGAACAGGGCAAGGATGTAGCTTTCTCCAGCTGGAGCCATATGTGGATTGGCTCTACCTACAGCAGAAGACTTTTTATACATGTTTTTAAGTGCTTTCTATCCTTTTTTCTTCTCCACACTGCCCCAGATCTCCACACTTTATTTATGCAACACATAGCATTCTTAATGCCCTCTGGGAATTGTGTTAAAATAAAGAGAGTGAACAATCAATTTCTACCCTTCCACTCCACACTATTTATGGGTTTAGAACCTTCCAAACTACCTTCTCTTAATAATTTATTTTCCAAGAAGAGTGACATGTTAATTCTTTGTATTCACACTGGGCAGACAGGGAAAAGTCTCCAAGTCGCAGCAACAGGACTGTGCAAGGAAAAAACCCAACACTGATACAAAATACCACACAGAGGAGCAGACAGCTGAGAGTCAAGATTTAGCTTCACCTTCTTGTGAGGCAACTGCGTTGTGCAATCACGCCTACAGCCAGCGAAGAATTAATACCTTCCAAACCACCAGTCTGAGCTTCTCTCAGAACTACAAAGCCTTCTTCCAGCAAAAAGGAGCTCTTCTTGCAGAGAATTGTGGGCTTCATTTAAAAGACAAAAAAAATAGTTTCTTAAGGAAAAAAAACCCTCACATTTTTGTGAGAAAACTAAAGGCCAGTATGATTAAATTTTTGTGGAGCTGCTTGATTAAACCTGGCAGCTTCATAGATTGCACAGTTAAGACTCTGATCATATTTGACAAGGGAGCAGAACCACAAGGAAATTAAAATGAGAGCATTTTCATTTTATTCTACAGATACTTAGAAGGCTGTTTTCACCTTCTCAGTGTATGTTCCAAGTCTTTACATGATTAATTGTGGGTAAAGGTTTCGATTATTTGCCAGAAATTAATTTGATACAAGCAAATTTATTTGCAAGTTCAGGCCATACTCAGCAAGTATGTTTACAAAGAGAACAAGGAATGCAAACCAGGCCTCGTAGTTCCAAGCATTCTGCTGCTTAAGCATGATGGAGAGTATGAAGAATGCAGTACCAAGGAAAGGACAGATCAATCACACACTATAAACCAACTACCCAAATAAACTCAAGGTTCTTGCAGAAAGGGCAATTTCTTGCAGAGGGTGCTTGTACACATGCCATGGAAATGAGGCTCTAATCCGATTGGAATTGCCAGACACTAATGTAATACACACACACAAAAGATTATCAAAAGCTGATTAAAAGCCATCCAAACATTACAATCGAAGAGTAGAGATTAAACAAAAGACATGGTTTAGAACCGGTCTACAGAAATTTTTGACCTTAATAATGGCCTCCTTAATGAACTTCTGTGCAAAACCTTGAGGAAGGAAAATATACCTCAGAATTGAAAGAAACTGAACAGCCAAAGGTTAGGGGTCTGCACATTAGCAAAATGGCACTACAATTAAGTGAAGGTATTTCAGGCCGACCGGGGAGGAGCAGTGGCAGTTGCTAGGCAGCATCTGCTCCTGTCGGAGATGCTTCTTTCTTTGGGCAGCACAGAACCTCAGCCAGGAATACTGCCACCAATGGATTATTACAAGGCAGCTTACTGCCATCACATGGCATCTGCAAAGTGCTCAAACTGCTGCCTAGCAACACCGCCTCTTTCTACTGAGTCATACCATCACTATGAAAATATTCCTGTAAAAAAAGAAACAGATGCCTGAGGAGAAAGGTGATCATTCACTAGCAAAATGAGATACTGCTAGCATCCTTCCCCTACCCCCCAAGATAAAAATAGAGATTAGGCTCAAAAACCATGAGCTGTTTAAAATAGTTTTGCACATCTTGGTGGCATGAGAGAGACTTGAAGACCACAAGCCCACAGTGTTGCCCACTGCATTAGCTGTATTAAGGAACTGATTTCGACCTTCTGGCTTTGCAAGCATCTATCCTAGTTACATATCTCCTGCCTGTACATCTCTCTGATATCAGTTTATTCAACTTCCACTCTGGCAGTGCAGAGGCCCCTCATCCATATATCATTCCCTCTGTGAGGAAAGTAAATGCAGCAGTTTCTTTTCCTCCCTTTTAAGCAGAGACAGAGGCTGGTTCAGCACCCGAAACCCTTTCCTTTCTCTCCAATACCTAACTGGCCAAGAGGAGAAAACATGGACCATATCACACTTTGCACAAAAAAGCATGGAGCTGTTCTGCACTGCTGTGTTCCACAGGCTGCAAATGTGAGCCAGAAATAGCTGCAATTTACTGCTGAACACTAGAAAACAAAATAAGAAACTACTCCAGTTTTGAATATCCTGGAGGACAGGGACTGGGCCACTTCTTCAGGCAACCTGCTCCAGTGCTTTACCACATGCATCATGGAAATAAAATGTCCCTTATGATAATTTGCCACCTGTGCTCCTTTCACTATGCAACTCTGACAAGTGTCTGGCCTAAAAAGTAGTAACCATAAACTAGATCCCTTCTCATCCTCCTCTTCCACAGGTCATACCACCCTAGATCTCACAGACTCTCTTCTCCCATGCACTCCAGCCTCCTCTTAGCCACCTAAGCTCATCCCTGGTACTGGTAGAAACAGATGCAGCCCCAAGAGCAATTCCCCAAAGGAGGAAATAGTGACTTCCACCAACATCCTGGTCCTACAGGAATGCAGCCTAGTATGCATCTGGCTGCAAGCAAGCACCGTTGTCTCCCATTCACACAAACACATGGGTACCACCCCACAGCATTTCACAGCCTATCCTCTTTTACACTGACTACACCGTAAGACTTTCAGTCCTGCTGTCTACCTGCTAAATGGACTCATAACATGCTAAAGTTACCCTGGCATGTACAGTCAGTTTGTGCACTTCCACTGAGGAGGAGGACGGGAAGAACAGGGCAGATGAATGAAGTGCACCTATCAGCACACTAGCTCCTGCGTCTTAGTAGAAAACTCTGTATTCTAGCCTAAATTGTCTGCCACACAAGAACTTTCTGTGGATGTCTGAAAAGTGCTTACAAGACTGCTGAGAAACCTTCCAACCCCCAGAACAGAACTTTGACCTTTCTGGTAAACAGTCTGCTACTGAAATACCAAAAAAAATGAAGTATTTGCCTGATGTAACTGAAGATGCTGGGTTTTTTTCATGAAGATTATTTATCCCTTCTAATTTTGACTTAAGCAAGCATAGATTGTTTAACACCATCAACATCATCTGAAACACTGGGGAAAAACCTCTTTTTCTCCTATTGCATCCTCTGTCAGGTTGGAATATTTTTTTCTTTCATTAAAAGAATAATGCCTTCTGCCCCCAAGCTGAAGTGCAGTCAGTTCAGACATGAAAAAAGAATCAACAAAACAGCAAGATCAGAAGTTGCAGTTTAGGGCCTTACTGTGATGAAGTGAGAGAGAAGCCTATTTTCTGCCTCCTCTTCCCCAGAGACAACAGAGAAGCCGTTTCAGCAAGGCCACAGCTTCAACAGTAATCTTCCTTAGGGTAAAACCTCTGGACTAGAGCTAACAAAAAACCCTCCAGACATATGAGAAAATAAACCCCAACCACCACCACCGCAGAGCAACTTTGTTCATAATTCCGATCAGATCAGCATCCTCGGGAAGGCTGGAAGAGAGCAGCGGGCAGGCAGGATGGAGAGCCGCAGACTGCTGCGCGCTGGAGGGAGCGGCGAGGGCGCACCACTGCCAGCAGCAGCAGCAGCAGCAGCAGAAGCTGTTCCGGGCGGAAGCTCAGCGGCGTGGTCAGCAGACGGCAGGCCCAGGCACAGCAGCTCACAGAGCTGTTCTGCCCGCGCCCCGGGGCAGCTCTTCCCGCACTAATAAGCTATCTCCAGGGGAACCCACAGTCAGTGCATCTTTTAAACAGAAAGACAGGCACACGGAAATGCTTCACCTACTCATTCTCTTCACACCAGGGCAGGCACCCAGGTAGCACACAGCTCCATTTGGTACAGAGGGTAACAGCAGATGCCAGGGCAAAATTCTCTCACCAAAACCTTGATGCTGCTTTGCTAAATGCAGGGAAGCTAGACCACTGCCCATCTGAAAATCAAAACCTGAGCTGCTCATCATTTATTCTTTCTGAATATTCTTTCACCACAGTATCAGAAAGGTTGGAAGAGACCTCAAGGATCATCGAGTCCAACCTGTCACCACAGACCTCATGACTAGACCATGGCACCAAGTGCCACGTCCAATCTCCTCTTGAACAACTCCAGGGATGGTGACCTCCCTGGGCAGCCCATTCCAATGACTAATGACTCTCTCTGTGAAGAACTTTCTCCTCACCTCCAGCCTAAACTTCCCCTGGCACAGCTTGAGACTGTGTCCCCTTGTTCTGGTGCTGGTTGCCTGGGAGAAGAGACCAACCCCTTCCTGGCTACAACCACCTTTCAAGGAGTTGTAGAGGGTATTCATGAGCTGAAAGTACTCAAAGACACATCAAAGCTCAAACCACAATTTTCAATCATCTTGCACAATAATTCATCTACTTATGGATTATTTGTCCCACACTGTCTGACACTTTCTCACTTGTGCCCACACACTCTGTCCATGTATATAATAGAGCCATACATGCATAAACTTAGATGAAAATCTCTGCCTAGGTGAAGTGAGCAACTTTACACAGCCACCTCCATTAGCCCTTTTGTCTACAAAGGAAGGGATGGGTGAAACAGAATAATCATCTCCTCCTCTTCCAGACCCAATTATTGGAAGCACACATATCACTCCCTGCAGGGACTATTCAACACCATCTGTGATGCTCTCCTATGGAAGGTTTTCTTCTGCCTTTACAACTTGTTTAGGTAGGCCATTCATCCCAGCAGGACCAAGGACTGTATGGAACTCAACACCCAAAGAGACCTGTAAGACTTTATAGATCCCTTTTGACCAGGTTCTGTTTAACAGTTCTTCTGGGCTTCTCTGACATGTATGCAAGGCTCCACTCACTCAAAATCACAGGACTGAAAGGGCAGGTGCATCAAATTAACAGTTGGCATAAACATCTCATTCACAAACCTATTTAAGAGGGAAGAGAGAGGCCCCTGCTGTTCAAATACACAGAAACGAGATTTCTAGAACAGCAAGCCATCTGCCTAAGCACCCTGGGCCACACTCTGGCTCATATTGAAATAAAAAGTCATTCACCACTCCAACTACCTATTGCCAACACTGATAGTGTTTAATGCACAAGCCTCCTGATATTGTAACATCTAGACAAACCTTTATTTTTGTTTCAGAGAGGAACTGGTACGAGCTTACCTCTGAAAGCAGAATGACCCGCGACGCCAGAGCTAGCTGGCAGTGCTTGTCAGCAGCTTTTCTTAAGGCTTGATAACCAGGAAGACTCAAGAGAAGATCAGCAAGTCAAATGCTAAAGAGGGACAAGAGGAAAGTCTACAAATGAAGTTGTTCTAATAAGCAATCACCTCACACCTGCACTGAAAAGCATTTGTTTTGCTCCAGCCCACAGCTATACCAGTCTTCCTAACACCTTCAGTAAGCTTTGAGTAAAGACCTGGTGTTTAAACAAACACTAAAGCATGTCTGAAAGGAAGGAATTACAGTACAAAAAACTTAAGGGATGCTTTCAGGGTTTCAAAAGAGATCACAAAGTTAGTTTCTGACGTGCAAAAGCCTGAATGGAGGCTTGATTTTAGTATCAGTCACTTGAGTGAGGTATTTCATCTCCTTGCCTTGAGGTTCGGTTCAGTGAGCATACAGATTTGGAGATGTGTTAGCTGTGGTGATGTTAAGGCTGATTCAGTTCTTAAAAGCAATCAGTGGAATGCCTGCTGTCAATTGCAACTGGTTTTGAGCCAAGGTTCTACTGCATGCTTCCTTTAGCCATTTCCTCAATGAGTATCACAGCTGAGCAAGGAATACAATAAACTTAACTCACTGTACAAATTAACAAGTGGGGAAAAGAGTTGTGTCAGGCTCTTTAACAGCTGAATTACTTTTCAAAGACCTTCCACTCTTTGGTGAATGCTTTCACATGCACATCTGAAAACAGCTCCCATTTCTCAAGACAAGAGCTATGAAATCAGGGATTTTTTATAAAGAACTATGTAGCTAACAGATTAATCAAAAAAGTTTGTGTATCTACACATCACTCTTCACAAGAAGGCAAAGAACTCTTCCTCATTCCCAATCACCCCTTTTTGGGAGGGGGCTTTTAAACATCATCAGCTATGTGGTAGTGAATTTTCCAGACTGCAAGTCCTGGTGGTAGTTCCTGCCTGTTTCCCTGAAGTTTGCATCAGAGACTGGCTTTTTAAAACACAGGGCTGCTAAAAGAAAGGCTTGGCAAGACAGTGAAACTCAAGTCCAGCTGAGCTATACCCCTGACTGTAAACCAAGCAAGCTGCCCTCAAAAGGATTAATAGAAGCACTGACTTTCCTCTCTTCCTCCCACATGCAGCTGCAAACCACGACCTGTGCCATCACCCCACACTCTCACACCAACCTCTTCTGCCTTGAATTGCTCAAAAGAGAAATTTTCCTCCCTCATTTCACTGTGAAGGATCACCATTCCTGTCCTACAGCCTTGACAGTGAATTTAAACCCAAATCATAGCAATAAGAAGCACCAAAGAATCACTAGGCGCATTCAGGACATACACCCTGTTTTTAACTGTAGTTGGCATTTACTCCATTTAAAACAAGACAGCAAAATAACTTGTTCCTTGAATAAACAAGGAGAAGTCTCATTTCCTACCTGTGGATATTCCCAGTCCCTGTTTCACCAAGAGTTCCATGACAAACCAAATGCAATACCATCAGAACTATAATCTCCTGCTATCCCCAGTCCTGCTCCTGAGCACCTTCAGGTTTACTCCCACGCTCACATTTACAGCTTCACATTCTCCAACAAGCAAAGAAGTTTTACTAGGGAGAATTTTGACAGGACCTCATTTATTATCCATTTCTTCCAGCAAACAGTAGCTGTTTATCCACACTTCTGTCCACAGGAACACTTGTAAGTTGTTTCCCCACTCAGACAACTTTCGTTAAAACTTGTAGGAAACACACATCTGAGGCTGCTAACTCTCATAGACTCATGGAATGGTTGGGGTTGGAAGGGACCTTAACGTGTCACTCACTGCTGAAGGAAAGGTACTATTAGGAAAGCACAGAAAGCCTGAACACTTACAAATTTCTACCCTCAGGAAATCAGGCAAAATATAAAAGTCATTCCTGTACTGTGGATAAGGTCAAAGAGGAACCACTTTTGCCCCAGCACTGCTGGCAAGCAGCTGAAGTCCTGGGGCTATTAACTGCATACACAATATGGCATAACTATAAATAAACGGAGAAAATATCTCTCAAAGCCATCCAAGCATCAACATTAAAGCCCATATTGCAATTCTACCACTTCTTACTCTAAGATCACACTTCCATTCCCATACAAACCACACAATGAACTGCTAAGCAGGCACATCTGACTCCTTGCCTTCGCAACCAATGGGAAAAAGCATTTCTCAATTCATGCCGCATGTGCTTAAAAAGTTTGGGCTAATTTCTGCTGTAAATGTCCCTGAAGACAACTGGTATTTAGATGGCCTCAAACTAGTACTAGCTTACAGATTAGTTCTCAACTAACTCTGCAGACAGGGTATTCACTCATAGGAGTGACCACAGCGTCTTTTGGTTGGTCTTTTCCAGTATAAATGAGCCAAAATGTATTAGTCTCTTCCCACAAAGGAGCATATTCAATCTCCAGGTTGTCTCAGCAACAGCAGAAATACAGACTTACACTGGACTGGAACTTGAATTGCCCACTGTGTTAAATGACACCTTATTGAACTTTCCTATCTAGACTGAAAGTCACCAATCAGGAGCATCTTGGGAGCTGCTCTTTCCCAGAGACATTTCACAGTGTGATTCATTTCTCCTTCAGTCAAATAACACATATACATTTCCTTTATGATCCCTGACTGCCAAATTCCAGGTCCTAAGGGGGAAAAAAAGACCCTCAGGGGCAAACTATTGAATGCAACTAAAAATTACTTCAATCCACACAGTTTTCCTGACTAACAAGCCAAGTCCCTAGGTACTATGCCCACCTCCTAAACCAGCCTTGCACAGAAGGTTTATGAGGACATTCAAGGCAGATCACTGAAGAATATCCTGAGTCACCTCCCTCCTAGTGCCAGACAGTTAGTTTCTGGCAATAAAATAAGAAAGAGAAGATGCAGTACAGTATGTGTCCCTTACCACAGAACCCAGCTGCAATGACTGATAGTACCTCCCAGATTACTGAAGACAGACTTTTTCCTAATGAGGGGGAGGGACTTTTCTCCATCTCTCTGAAACTTTTAGTTTTAAACCTGTAACAAAGATTTAGTGGTACAGAGGAGCTGCAACATCCATCAACTTCCAAAACTCCTTCCTCTAGCAGCTGCCTGCTACACAAATAGGTAGGAACCAGAGCAGTATGGCAAGAGACTTGTAGAGAGGAGGTAGACTTCTCCTGGACAGTTTTGCAGTCCTGTTTTTCCAAACACAAAGATGACCTGGGAGATGTGCAAGCTAAGGGTTAGTGACAGGGGGGAGAAATAATAATAACAAGATGCTGTTAACAAAAAATTAGAACTGCAGTACAGAATTGTAACTAGGACATGATGATTCCCCATCCTTTCTCAGTAGGAAGAAGGGAAATATTAGTTACATATATATTTGTGCTTATGGATTTACATAGAATAGAATTACATCGAATAAACCAGGTTGGAAGAGACCTTCAAGATCATCACATCCAACCCATCAACCAATCCAACCCACCTAAACAACTAACCCATGGCACCAAGCACCCCATCAAGTCTCCTCCTGAACACCTCCAATGATGGTGACTCCACCACCTCCCCAGGCAGCCCATTCCAATGGGCAATCACTCTCTCTTCTTCCTAACATCCAACCTAAACCTCCCCTGGCGCAGCCTGAGACTGTGTCCTCTTGTTCTGTGCTGTACATTGTTACCAATTCAGTGGTGAAAGTAAAAATAGAAAGTTCATTTTAAAGAAACCCATAGATTTTAACAGTAACTCTTCTGAGCAAAATAAGAAGAGGCACTGTTCATGCAGGCAGGTTTTCCTTCTCCATCATATACTTCATAGAATCAAAAGACAGGATTAACTACATTAGGAATGGGGGGGAGGGGGAAGCAAAAAACACCCCACACTTTTCTGAGAACCACCTAAAAGTGCTCCCTGCACACAAAAAAGAAAGTGAGAGCCTAATGAAATACATAATCAGCTCTCACACATTTGCCACATTTTAATTACATTTAAGTTATTTGCTAGAGTTCTCTCTGCTTAGCTGTTTCTTTTAATCCATTATCATTTAATACTTGCTGTAGAAGACTGAGGTAACTAATCAAATCGCTTCCATAAATGTTTTCTCCGACAGAGACTGCTTTAGAACCGTTAAAGCACTAGAGGGCTGGAGAGCTAGTTATCTTCAACCATCAGGTTAGAAATGGCATTGTTTTCACAACTGGTCACTTTAAGCACCTGTGGGAGAACTGTTTGCCTTCCCACAGCAAGACTGAAGTTTCAGAAGTGCAGTTAGGAGCACAGGCACAGAGTGTAAGCACTTTAAATAGAACAGAAGGGAATTGGTCACAACAGCTTCCAGGTAGTGGCTAAGAAATACAATCAATGAAGTATGTTAATGTTATTAGGGGAGTGTTTAACTCAGTTTAGTTACAAATACCCTGATCAATCTTTCAATACTTTTATTGCAGAAGTACATGGTGACTTCCATGAAGACTGGACAATCCAGTAGCATTTTACAACTGCAAGCAGTGAAACGTTTTTTAAATACAGCCAGATACAGGAAGAGGACTTCAGAACTACCACAAAGTCGCTGACATGCACTCGGTACATTTAACACATTTTCTTGCAGGTAAGAGTCTGTGTAGCTGTAGAGGGGATTCTGAAAAGAGGCATCTGTAAAGGGGCTCCAGCAAGCATGTAAGACATGCCTTTGTGTCAAGCTCTTTGAAAGCCTGTGCAGAATACAAAGCCCTTCTATACCCACATGTTGAGAGGAGGAACTTGGCAACTTTCTGAAGGAATGGTTTCTATAAATTACCAACTCTGAGCCAACTACCTTGCTAAGAAGATGACACAAACCACAATTTGCTTTCAATGAAGAGAACAGCATCAGAATGAACTGCTTCATATAGAACAGAATAGACCAGATGGGAAGAGACCTTCAAGAGACTTCTACTTTCCTTGATACACATGAACAGGTATACAGAAGGGCTTGGATGCCCACACATCCCTTTCTATTCCACCAGAAAGCAATTTATGGTATTCCAGTTGCAGGAAGAACTGACTTGTTTTGTCCCCCCACTCAGCTTACATCAATGGGGCAAAGCACATTGTCTTCATTCAAAGGCACATCAAAAACTTTGCATGGTTTAACAAGACCACAGGGAAAAAAACCGCAGAGGGGTTTTTGGGATAGTGGTCAAAACAAAACTAAACTACTAAAGCCCAAGGCATAACTTTGTGTTACCAACTCATGCCAAGAAAATGAGTTTTGCACACATTATTAGTGAAATTAGGATCATTTACACCCATTTTATAACAAAACCAACAAAACCCCCCACATTGTTTTTTCCCCTTTTTCTTTCCTAGTGCACCTCCTACCAGTAACACCTCAGATCTACACCTTCTGTAGACTTGTTTCTCCAAAATGCACAAAAAAGACCACTCCAGCAAGCAACGACAGATCTGCTGCTGAAAAAAAATTAGCCTCCCTCTCCATGCTTACAGTAACTAAACTCCAAATGTAAGCAACATTTTTCCAGTATTCTCACTCTCTGGAGGACTATCAATCAGCTTCAATTACAGAAAAAGTCATTAAAGCTAATCAACAATAAAGAAAATCACCAAAATTCTTAAGATTAGCCATGATCTCAGACCTACCTACTGTGTGTTGTATGAAAGGGAAAAATCAACGTGCCAGGAATATTCTGAAGCCTACAGAATATTCACTGAAACAACCCTTGTTTTCTTTCATCCACTACTCTCTTTTTCAGATGCCTCTCCTAGGCTTGTTTACAGCCTGAATGGAGGTTTCCTGCCATCTCCTCCCATAAGCCGACGTAAGAACCGTTAGTTCACCTACTTTTCGATTAAGGTAAGACACGTTTTATCTGGCAACACGGGCCAAACACAAACAAACAAAACTCTGAACATCAAACCCCAGCACACAGCAGAGGAAAATGAGAACATAAACAGAACAGAGGAAAACCAATAAGAGTGGAAGGTTTGGGGATTTTTTTTGTGAAGCATCTATTACAATCATCCCAGCAAGCTTAGTGCTAGGACACCAGAAGTGGTCTTTCACCAAAAGTTCAGGTCTGACAGTTTATATTCTCTGAACACCCAGCTGAGATGTGACAAAGCTTCTTAACTCCACATATTCCCAGTGACTGACAAACATTTGTTGCTTACAGTACTGCTGCTTCCTTGTGATGTTTTATGCCACCTGTGTGCATTGCCCCACGCTTAACAGGTTCAATCTAACAAAATGTATTGGATTTTGTTTAAAAAACGAAAGTGAGTTCCTTCTACTCGTGCTCAAGATGTGTGGAATGTACTAAGCAAAGTACTTATGGCATGAGATGAAAAGCTAACAAAAAGCACTGATACACTGTGTCGTTCACTGACTCAATGCTGAGAACATGTTGTGAATATTAGCAGCATCGATGCTTTTGATTGTCCCCAAGTCAACTGTCAATCCCTACTTCAGCAGCAGTTAACAGATCTTTGCAGAAAGTTTTCTTGTATTTTCCAACCATTTGCAGCAGTTGATCATCACCGCACACTGTGAAGCTTGAGAATCGGTGTGAACAATTGATAACTATTGATTTAATGACGCATTTAGGTAGGTCAGCAGAGCAGACACTACCATTACTATACAATAGTTTAGAAAAATTAAATCGAAACAAGCAAAAGTGAAGTTAAAGAAAGTCGGTCTTCACGTCATCAGACATCATATTTCTGCTCTTCCAAGGAATGACTGTACAATAAAGCAAAAACCCAAACACAAAGCCATCAGTGATGATCGCTCGGATTACAGCACACACCACTTGAGGGGACGGCAAAATCTGACTTATCATCAACAACGGAAAACGACAAGCTTCTGCGTTTAGGGGCAGACGGGCCTCGTTCCCGCTGAGCGCAATGCACCATCAGCCCCGGGGCCCTCTGCAGCCTGTCCCCGTAGCCCGGCACAAGTCGCTGCCGGGCTGGGCCCAGCCCGAGGCCCGGTTCCCGGTTCCCGGCTCCCTCCCTCGGGCACGCGGGGGCCAGCTCCGGGCCCGCCGCTCCGAACAGGTGCATCGCCGACGCCCCCTAATGACACGGCGCCACAGTCCTTCCCTTTCCCTCAACTCCACATAAACAAGATCACCACAAACCACAGATTAAAGCGGAGAGGAAAAGGAATCGCACGCCTAAGTAGATTAAGGGCTAAACGACTCGTTTTCTGATTATTTGTGCAATCGGGGCCGGGCGCGGGCCCCGAAACTCCACTTTTCCCTTGCCGCCCACCGCTTCGCGGCAGACGAACTCGGGGCGATGGCACGAACCGAAGCAGCCGCAGCACAGCCGCGGGATGCTGGGCTGCGCGGGCCGGGAGGCGGCGGCAAGCAGCGCGCAGCCGGTGCCCGCTCTCCCTCAGGAACAGCCTTCCCCGGGCACCAGCCCTCCTCGCCTTTCCCCCGCGCTCTACCTGCCGGGCAGTGGAAGACTACCATCGCTGCCCCCGCGGACAGCCAGCCAAGGGAGGAAGCGGGGGGAGCAGCCCCAACCTGCGGGGTCCGTCCGCTGCAGGAAGGGGGGCAGCGGTGCGGGGGAGGGGATGTGGTAGCACCTACCCACGCCGTATTTCTCCTCCTCGGTCGGGCTCCACATGCTGCTGCGGCGGCAGCCGGCCGCGGCCGCGGATTCCCTGGGCAGATCGAGGCAAGCGGGTGCCGCGCATGGAGCGGGGGCGGCCGTTCCTCTTCTCCCCCTCAGCGGGGGCGCCGCTTCTTCGCCGCAGCCCCCACCTCAAGCTCCAGTCAGGGCTGCGCTAAAGGTTCCCTGGCCGCTGCTGGAAGGGGGAAGGGGGGGGGGGGGGGCGGGGGTGAGATCGCCCCCCCGCCCGCCCGCGCAGCAACAGCCGCCGCTCCCCTCAGCCCCCGGCAGGCGCTCGCCGTCGACCCAGCGATTCTCACTCCCAGCGCAGACCGGCTGCTCTAGTGAGCTCCCGGGTGGCCCCGCGGCGCCCGGCGGCCCCTAGCCTTCTCCTCTGCGCTACCGCCGCTCCCGTCGTCGTCGTCGCCACCGCCGAACGACTCGGGCTGCCGCGCCCCCCCTTCCCTCCTCCCCTCCCGCTGGATCTCTTTGCGCATGCGCGGCTCGCGCCGCCTCTCTGCCCCCTTCCCCCCTTCGCGCCCGCACGAGGCGCGAGGCAGGGGGGCGGCAGCGCGTGAAGGAGCGCGGGGGTGAGGCCGGCCGCGGGCCTCGGGCCCCAGCGGTGCGAGGCCACCCCGGAGCCCACCCTGCACCGGCAGCCCTGCTGCCGGCAAGTCGGTGCTGCTCCCGGGAGGCAGCCTTGCAGGCACGGCCCCGCAGCGCAGTGCACCGCGGTGCCGCGGGAACGGGCCGTGTTTGTAAACAGCGCGAGGAGCGGCTGAGCAGCCCCCGCGCCCCGGCCCGCAGGTGCTGAGCAGAGCTGGCCTGGGAGGCTGGAGGGGATCCCGCAGCCTCTTCCGCCCAGCAGAGCACGCACTGCAACTCTCTGCCACAGCCGGGAAGACATTTTATTATTTGTTGTATACCTATAAAGTAATAACACGCTAAAACGTTAAGAGAGGATGTGCACCCGCACCAAGGAGGGCAGGGGGAGAGGAGCGCTCCCTGCCTGCAGCAGAGCACGCACATGCTGGAAGCACCAGGACATGGTTCTGGGGCAGAAATTTGTTTAAAAAAAAACCAGAAACCCCCCAGTTCAACCCGGGTGAACAGAAAGAAATCCAGTTCTTCGTTCCCTTGCTAGAAACCGGACCGGGGGCTGTCCTGCTGCCCGTATCTGCGACTGCTGCACAGAGATGATGTCGCTGATGGGGACAGTTGCCCCAACAGGACATGAAGAGTTGTGGCTCACCTACTGCTTGTATAGGAACCGCATTACTTCAAGCACTGGCAATTAAACTGCTTGATGAGCAACGAGGAAAATCTGTTTTCTCCAGTTAAGGTTTTTTTGACCTCAGTGTTTAAGTTAGCATTTCAGTATAAAGAGGATCAAGAAATGCTGTTGGCACTTGAAATGGAGACACCACCCTCCCTCAGTGAGATCAGTATTTGTCCAAATCAGAGATTTTATTTTTCTCTTTTCCTAACTAGTCTCCAAAGCTTCCCAGGATGTGGCAAAATTTGTACAGGTTGCACGAATCAGTTATCCAAAATCTGACACTGCTTTCAGATTTCATCTTTGAGTTCCTCCTCCATTTCTCCTCTTGCCATAAAACCTAAATTCGAATTCTTGACAATAAATGAAAAGCTGAACCATGTAATTCAAAACATTCCCTGACTGACATTTTGTTCACTGCAAGCTCCCTGCTTTTCCCCAGTCAGAGCCTTCCCAAAGCAATGTCAGAAAACAACACGTTAAAAAATATCCTTTGTAAAGCCTCTGTACCTAACTTCACGTGAAGTTTTAGGATGACACTGAACTTTTTAATAATATAACTTCAGCTGTACCAAACACTTTTTATAGACTGTTCTCTCATTACATAATAAACCAGAATGAAAGTCATCAATTTGCACTCCAGAACTTAGGTTGCTGTGGAAACCCTCATTATTTATTTTTTTTTTAACATGTGCAACTTCTGTTTCAGCACTGAACACAGACAGCTCACTGGTTGGGTTTCTCTTGCCTTTGGGGTGGTTGGGTTTTGCTTTCCTGGGCAGAGCACAAATGGAAAGTGGCCACCCTGTGAGCATGTTTGTGCGTTATTGATTGAGAGAAAACGACGTATGTCATCACACCTTAATTCACATTTCGGCATAGATATTTACAACAGCTTCACTACTTTCCTCCCTAAGGCACTCCCACAGCCCGCAGAAATAGCTTTTTGAAGGGACAAAACCTGACAGTCATTGAGCTGGATTCTGCTGGAGATAGGCTGCTGCCAGGATTGAGAAACTGGGGTGGTTATTTTAGATATGTATGTACATGTCAATAATAAATACCTCTTCATCTCTTCATTCATTGGGAACAGAAAACCTCTGTAATGACAGGAGATGGCTAATTCTTCCATCTCCTCACCTCTTAATTCTACAGCCTCAGGACTTCATGGATTCTTCTGCCTGCCAAGCTGACAGTAGTGATACAGACATTTCTCCTACCTAAGAAAAAACAAAGCAACACTTTCTCAAACCCACAACAAGCCTGTCTGAGTTGACTCTTCCCCTTAAAGTAAATACAGAGTGATGGTAAACTTGGGAAGACAAGGTGAGAACTTTCCACATTTACATAAACCCTGAGGAGGACACCAAAACAGTTGTCAGAATGGGACCTGCAAGAAAGTCATGGTGCACAAGAACACTTGGTTTAAAGGGAACTGCACCATTTGTATTTCCTGATCACAGATGTATAAATTACAGCATTAACAGGGACAGTCACACTGATGATAAATTACTCTTATTTGAAATACTGCACATCTTAACTACACATTTGTTCCCAACACTCTTCTGCACTGCTGCTGGTGATACCTTCTTTCAGAGAGTCAGCAGAGGGGCATGTGACCCACTTCAGGAAGCAAAAAAGGAAATCCACTTAGAGTCAGTGGAATGCAAGTTTGCATAACTTAAAGTTACCAAATATATTTACACCTGTTCCCCTGATGCATCTGCTCACCAGGTTAATGAGCCTCCTATCACCTCTACATAAACACTGATTGCTTCAGTAAATATTCTTAGCTTAAATGTAGCATAGAGCAAACACCTCATCCTGGAAAGGAGGCAGAGGCACCAATCTCCCAGGCAGCAAGCAGGTATTCAGGATCACCCACATGCAAAAGAGACCAAAGCAAATGGCAATGATTGTGCAGGGCTGCAAAATAACTCTTTCTTCTGTCTTTTTTTAACTCTCTTACCAGAGCTTACTCCTGCCAACCTCAATATTCATGCTACTCTGTAAAGCATGAGAAAAACATAGTACTATTGTGCAAGCATTAATAAGGATTGTACCCCCCAGGGCTGTGGGTTTTTTCTGGAGTGGTTTTTAGTTTTCCCTGTTATAAAGATTGCACATTAAAAACTCACCACCATGGAACTAGAACCCAATGCCTACTTAATTAGATTATTTAAATTGGTTTAAGGCTTATTAAGATTTTAATTAACTTCAGCAATCAAACTAAAGTTTAAAATCTGCTGTAAGTGTCAGAGCTCCTACAAGAATTTCTGATGGTGGACATTACGGGTCCCACAGACTGCTTTTCAGAGAACAGCAGGCTCCTTTTGCTGAAGTCTTCTGAGCTGCCATCTGAGTCTTTGCCACTAAACTTCTGTGTTGCACCATATGGAAATACACACTTCAAGACTGTATTTAACTGAACAAAACAAGGCAGAAGGAAAGCACTAATCGCTTTGAAAACCTCTGTTAAAAGTTACTTAACATCCACTGTGTACAGGAGCTTTTCTATCCAAAGTATTGTGAGTTGCTTGCAGTGAAGTTACTGCAAACACAGCTGTCCAAAGAAGATATCCATTAACCTGTAACACAGTATTAATTAAAATACATGAGACAGTTCACCTTATATCAGACTATCTTGCTATAATATAGATGTGATCTGAAAGACAGCTGGCTAGGGAATGGGGAGATTTGACACAGTTTCTTTCTCTTAAATAGATCAAGGGAATTGCACAATCCTTTCAAATGCTCTGCAAGGGACAATGGAAGGTCAGAGTGCAGAAAACAGACAGACTCTTGTACCTCCCTGCAAGCAAATTTCTCTCAGTTATCTCAGCCTTAAGGTATCATGGAACATACCACCCTCTTGCCCTCTCTTTCAGGTAAGAGCATCCCCATGCTTTACCCTTTCTGCCCATTCTCAGGGCTACGGCTGCCAGTACTCCTACTTCCACTATTACTCCAGACTGCTGTTTTAGGATCATGGCCCAGAACCCCTGCTATCAGAAAGAAAAGAAAAAAAAGGTGAATTTTATCTCCTTCTGACAGTCCATTTATTTGATTGTTACCTCCTTTTCTACACATGAAGTTTCATCTTTGCCTGTTCTTTTTTTGTTTAAAGTTCACATTTTCTCCCTGTTGAGAAGACTGTTTAAGCTATTAAACAACCTGTTTTCCCCATTACATTCTAAATTCCTCACCTTGCAGGGAAAACCTGAAGAAACAGAAGTATCCAAAGGAAATCTATTCTCAGAGTCCTTTCTGAAGCACCAAGTGTTTCTCCTTTCTGCTTCAAAGAAAGGAGCTATTCTGATGATGAAACATAAAACTTTTCAGCAGGTCCCAGCTTCTGAAATTCAGATCCAAATTATACTCTTTTTTTTCCCTATGAACAAAGGAGCAAACCATCACATTAGGAATCTAAATGCAGCAAATGGCAGCAGTGTTTGTGCCCCACAAATTCCTTCACCTAATTCCCTACTATTGAGGGAAAAACATCAGAGAACTAGTTTCTTTAGGATGATTTCTGACCAGTTCTCAGGATCAAGTCAGGATTTTAAAGGCCATTATCTTATGATTCCTTTTTGAAATCTTTAATGCAGAATGAGCTCCTTATAAGCAAGTCTGCTCCCAACCCTTAATATTTCTCAGAGTGCAAGGAAAGGGAATCAGATCCCTATACACCAGGCAGCATTTCTACCTTGTAGTTAAATAGTTACTCCATAATCTAGTCCTTACTAAGTAGGAGCTCATAATTGAGAGCAACCAGCATACATCGAAATTCATCACCTGAGATGTAGGAAACAACTTTCTGTTAATCCTAGAAACAGCTCAAGTACAATAGGTCAATAATTCCATTCCTTCAGCACCAGTATTTTTCTTTAATGTAAAATGTAAGTTAGCATAAAATATTCCAGTACATGCCCTATTTTTGGTGTCATCTTCATCAGAGCAAAAGTAACCTAAAGTCCTCAGAGGCAGAGGAAAAGGCAGTTTCAAATAACTCCAGGACATCAGACATTTGGAGTTCAATCTCACCTCAAAAAAGCCCCTCCCAAAACATCAACTAAGAGCAATTCAACTTTCAGTCACAAATAAAATGTTTGCAATATTGCCTGAAAAGAAATCATACCAGCACCAGAACAAGAGGACACAGTCTCAAGCTGCGCCAGGGGAAGTTTAGGCTGGAGGTGAGGTGAAAGTTCCTCACTGAGAGAGTCATTGGTCATTGGAATGGGCTGCCCAGGGAGGTGGTGGAGTCACCATCCCTGGAGGTGTTCAAGAGGAGATTGGACGTGGCATTTGGTGCCATGGTCTAGTCATGGGTCTGTGGTGACAGGTTGGACTCGATGATCCTCGAGGTCTCTTCCAACCTTAGTGATACTGTGAGACTGTGATATGGTAATAAACCCAGGGAAGAGCATGTCTTATGTAAAGACAAGTACAAATCAGTGAGTGCTGTTATGCCAACACATCACAGTCTGTAAGTTTCTATGGTGCTTACCTAGAAGGTATTTGGATTAAGTCAGGACAATAATTTATTTTTTTTAGCACAGAAGTAGAGAGTATTTTAACACCAACAGCACACATCAAGTACGACTACCAAGTGCAGGTGGGAATTATTTAGTCAGTTGGGTTTGATTCAAAATAGATCACAGGCCACGTGGAACCAATGTTTTCCTGATACTAATGAAACAGAGTATTCTGTTCTTCAATTAGTAAAAAAGGAAGAGAGTCATTTGAATTGTCATGTTCCATGAATAATTAGGGAATCTGAGAAAAGCATTACTGCAGCCTCATTCTGCCTTATCCCTTATACTCTCACTACAGTAAACTATCTATTGAACGAGTGAGAAATGACAGAAGGTTAATTGGCATTGGTGTGTCAAATCACTATCTTTTCCCATTTGCTTTTTTTTTAATGGTCAGGGTATAAGAAATGAAAGTACTGAAATGAGAGTTCAGAAACATTTATTAAGTCCTTTTGTGAGCAACCCTTTTTGGTCTTTTTTTGATTTCTGACCTTACCAGAATTTTTATTCCTTACCAGAATTTTTTAATTGCCTTGAAAGAGATCTCTTTGATGCTAAGAAATTTATACTATTAAGGGAAAACATCAGAGAACTGTTTCATCACTCATGGAAATGCAACAGGCTTGCCATTCCAGAGGCTGCCTTCACTGATTTTAGCTATTACTTAATCAAGCCCTAGCTGGATCTCTACAAGGGAATGCAGTTTTGTTGGTTTGGGGATTTTTTCGGTCCTGTCTCTAACAAACTGCTTTGTTTCAGGGACAACTGAACATTGGTTCATAGAGAACAATCTAACACACCTCCAGGGAACAGAGAGAACTAACCAGTTCTATATCCTTACATACATTTTGTTGATCTGTAAAAGTGAGCAGATATATTCATTTTGAACTGGTCGAAAGGTCAAAGCAGGAGTCCCTTATTAGTGTGCTGTCACCACTGCTACTCTGTTCCACCTGTTAGTCACAGCAGCCTTGCTACGAAATCAAATATCCCATGGCTGCTATTTTTAGAGGATTGTCTCCTCGTACTGTGTGGTGCAGTACATGTAGAGGCATCTCCCATTTTGTGAGGCACAGCACAGACAAGGAGAGAGCCGTGCCCCACCCCGCAGCACAGGCCAGGCCGGGCCAGAACCGTCCTCCCCCGGCTCAGCACATCACAGCCCGAACCGTACCCCTCACCCCCGACACAGCCCAGTCCAGCCCGCCGGAGCCGTAC
The DNA here is from genome assembly GCF_026170545.1 of Melanerpes formicivorus. Taxonomy (NCBI): domain Eukaryota; kingdom Metazoa; phylum Chordata; class Aves; order Piciformes; family Picidae; genus Melanerpes; species Melanerpes formicivorus. The sequence continues at coordinate 2,604,366 of NW_027142390.1, forward strand.
CCCGCCAGGCACAGCATAGCCCGAGCCGTGCCCGCCTGGCGCAGCACAGCCCAGGCCAGAGCCGTGTTCCACCTGGCGCAGCACAGCCCAGCCCGAGCCCTGTCCCCACCGCACACCGGCGGTGGCCGAGCAGCCGCCGCTGTCCGTGGTGCTGAAGCCAGAGCTACCGGCACCCAGCGCCCGCACAGCGTCACGGCGGCAGCCCGGGCTGTCTCAGTGATCTTTTGTGCTCAAGGGTTCAAAGCTTTCCTCTGTCACACATCAATTCCACCTCCCCCAGCTCTTCTGGCAAAGGACACGACAGGCTGCGGCTGCCGTTCTTCAGCATTCAATGAAAGCAGCGCTAGTTGGCCATGTTATCTAACCCATGACCTCAAGGATCAGCTTTGTGCCTGGAACAGTTAAACGTGATCAGTTCTACAGATAGCCAAATCAAAATTCCACCTGCTAGCATCACGTGTCCTGAGTCAAATTCTCCCCTTAGCAAACAGACAATAGTTAAGTCTTCTTTCATATATGCATAGAATGGGTTGGAAGAGAACTTAAAGACCTCCCAGTCCCACCTCCCCACCCCACCCCGCCCCCCCAGCATTATCAGAGACACACTCCACTAGATCAGATTGCTCAAAGCCTCATCCAACCTGGCCTTGAACACCTCCAAGGTGGGGGAACCCACATCCTCTCTGGGTAACCTGTTCCAGTGCCCCACAGTTACTGTAAAGATTTTTTACCTAATATCCAGTCTAAATATGAAATATAATCCCTGTGAAAGACACCACAATGTTCTTGTAACAGAAAGGGGTATCTTTGACTTGCGTTCCCTGCATGCCAGAACCACCTCAGTCTTCTACAGAGCAAACTTCTGAAACTGCCTCATGCATGCCTAAATCACATCTCCAGCTAAAGACACTCACACATCACTTAGGTTAATTGAGAAAAAAAAAAGAAAGACTGAAATTTATTTTAAGAGCTTTGACCTATGTGATGGAGCCAAGAGCTTCCTGAGTGAAATAAAAGAAAGCAGAATACTTTGTTAACTGACACAGAACAATTAGTCAAGTCTAACAATTACAGAGACTAGCATGTCTCTGAGTAAAAAGGATGAAGTTACTGTAAATCCATCCAAATACTTCTATCCATCTCTGAGAGTGAATCAGCACAAAGTGACCAGCAGCTGATTCATCTAAATAATAAATGCATGAACACCTCATCAGCCATCACCACAAGGAAGTAATCAATAATGACATCAATACATTCTCCTGCCATAATGTGCTACAGTCCAACTGTCAAAGAGCTCTCCATATATCCAGATGTCTCCTACTCAGAAGCAGAGAAATAGTTAGATCCACACATCTTCTGAAGGGGGTTGACTGTTCGCTTTTCCTTAATGGTGTTCTTGACACTTTAGCAACAGAGTAAGTACATTGCTGATAGTTGTTCACCAAGGAAAAAGGATATGGATTCAAGTCATTCCCCTGCCCTCCAGCTCAGTGAACAACTCTCATGGAAGCTCAAGCAGTAAAGACTTAGCCTAGAGCTCCTCAAAATGCTGTCTAGCTGTTAGAGACATGCAAACAGCTCTGTCTGGATGAGAGGCATTTTCCTGAAAAAACAGAAAGAAATGTCCTTGTATCACGATGTGACTGAACCAGTTAGGGTGAGAAAAAGCCTCAATTTAGTAGGCTGCCTTCAGATAGAGAGAACTTATCATCTAAGATTGTGCAGGTGCTATGTAAAGGCAAAAATATGTTCTTTATCTCCTGTACAGCTATGCAATAGTTTTAGCTCTTTCTGTTGTCATTAACATTTTAAATAAACAGCAACACAAGCCCTCATGTCTGTCAGCAGGAGAAGTGAGGAGTTCTCCACCAAAGCCCCCACAGAAACATGGCAGGCCACCAAAAGAGGACAGTGTACCCACATTACCAAGTGCTCAGCACCAGGCACAAAATCTCACACACAGAAAAAAATCATGAGGAAAGTAGTTTAAAATGATCACTCAGAAAGTGGCTATGACTCAGGTAGTGTTTTGGCCTCAGAAGTGTACATCTGAAGGCTAGATTAAACCCATTCATCCCTCCAGAGGGAAGGGAAACCGGAGAAAGTTAGCTAAAGCTGTTTTTCACAGCCATACTTTTACCTACAACATGTGGCACACAGTAAAGAATAGAGTCAGTTAGGAGATTTATTTATAATTTATGATTCATAAATTCCCCCCCACCGAGTGGACTACCATCAGCTTTTGGATTGGCTGTGACCACTGCAGCCTCCCTACACAGGATAAACAAGCTTACGTATTTGTTTAGTAGTACTAAACCCAGCAGCCAGTACAGAAATCTAACATGCCTGTCAAGCAATGTCCAAATACACACTGCAAACAAATTGCTCAACTAATTGAACCTGTGAGGATCATGAAGTTCAGATAATTTTTAATAATTCCTTTTTCTCCCCTCCACTGATAGCAGAGAAGAATCTCCAGGATGACTCCAGCATATACTGCTGCAAATGCTTTGCTGTTTAGAATTAGAAGAGTGCAAATTTTGATGCACTTACTACATTTCTCTCTTAATATGCCATCTTTTTTTGTTTGGGTGTCTCATTCCCTACTGCAGTTCAAAATATTGTTTTTCTTTTCCTCAAAATGCTTGACTGTGTTAGCTTGAGCTGAACTGTGACAGCTGTTCCTTGTCACCCTCTAGACAGGATGCATTCAGCAGAGATTTAAGATTCCAAGCCGCTGTCTGGAGGAGCTAATGGCAGGATTTCTAGAGGACAGGTAATCTTTCACTAATTCTAATTCTACTGCAACCTGGTAAAAATCTATTGTTCATCCACTAAAATAAATCCACTGCCACTTACTAGTCTGGAACTCACATTAATTGTTACAGTTTGCAAACAGCTCATTCTAGTGCAAAGAACAAAGCCAGTGTTAAGTATCTTTTAATCAGACCAATCCTGAGGGAAGAAACAGACTTATTTTGGGGCCCACAAGCCAGTGCAGGAATAATGTTATTAAAATTACTTTGAGTATGTAGAAAGAGGCAAGGACCCAAAAGTGTTACACAAAGATAACATTGTAGAGTTGAAATTATGTAAACCAGCTTATTCCTAAAGAACAAAATGTTAAAAATACAACTAATAAAGAAATAAATGGCAATATGATGCTGTGTGATGCTATCACAATGTTGTATGTGAGATTGCTGTCTGAATGATTAGTAATTAAGCCACATATCTAATGCATCCTTGGAAAGAACCTGATGAAAACATCTAATGAAAATAATACTGAAAAGTGACGAAAATAAGCTACAAAAATTAAGTGCAGCATGTCAAGAGAAGGGAGTCCTCTCCTTTACTCTGCTCTTGTAAGACCCCACCTCAAATGCCGTGTCCAGTTATGGTGTCCCTGTCAAAAGGACACAGAGTTGTTGGAACAAGTCCAGAGGAGGGCCACAAAGATCATAGAATCATATAATCATGGAATCAATAAGGTTGGAAAAGACCTCAAAGATCATCAATCCAATGAAACACCTCTGCTGTGGGGATAGGCTGATAGATCTGGGGTTGTTCAGCCTGGAAAAGAAAAAGACTCCATGGGGACCTTATATCTGTCTTCCAATACCTGAAGGGAGCCTACAGGAAGGCTGGAGAGGGACTTTTCATAAAGGAGTCTAGAGACATGACAAAGGGGAATGGTTTCAACCTGAGGGAGACTGGATCTTAGGAAGAAGTTCTTCAGCACAAGGGTGGTGAGACTCTGGAATACAATGCCCAGGGAGGTTGTGGATGCCTCCTCCCTGGGGGTGTTCAAGGCCAGGCAGGATGAAGCCTTGAGCAGCAGAGTCTAATTGAGAGGCACCCCTGCCCATGGCGGGGAGGTGGGAGTAGATGATCTCCAAGGCCCCTCCCAACCTAAGCCATTCTACGAACTATAGATGCACTGGTGTTATTAAACAAGGAGACAACAGGTTAAAGATATGCAAGCAGCACTAAAACCCCAAAATTTGTCTTAGGTGAAGTACTTATGGGGAATGATGAGCAGATGAGTTTGCTCAAGATTTTCAGAGCATTTTAGAATTGGATTTCTTTGGAAAAGTTTTTTAATTCTATTGCTTCTAGGAGTTGCATCAATATAAGAAGTAACTTTGAAGACAGAGACAGGAAAATAAATGTTCCTATTAGTGGTAGCATTCTTCTGATTAGTGGGAGAGCTGACAGATTCCTTTCTCAAATGTTTAGCAAATTCACATGAAGTGATACTATTGTGAATGTGATTTTGATTTGCAACAAGGACATTACAAAAAAAGTTGATGAAACAACCGTGGAGTGAATGCACATAAGATGGAACAGTAGCAGAATCTCTGAGTAACTATGGTAACTATTTACTGAAAATAATTGGGATGAAAAACTTGTGAAAGTGAAGGTCTAAAATGTGTTTAATTTTTAAACAGATTACACTTTCTAAAACTTTAATGTCAAGCAAAAAGATCTGAGTAAAAAGGGTCTCCAAAGGAATAATCAGTCCAAAGAAAGTTCATAGTGCAGATGAAAAAAACTAATGAAACTTTCAAAAGGTACAAAATCAGGAGAGACAGATACAACTTGCAAGTTTAAAATATGAAGGGACAAAGTCAGGACTTCCAGACACCAATGTGAAATAAATCATGGGGAAAGGAATAAAGTATAAGATTTTTTTAAATCTAATTTTTTTTTTACAAGGCAAAAAATGGGACTCCATGGCAGTGAATAGATGACAAAGATTAAAGGTAAACTAGAAAAGCCTTTTTGTCAGTTTTCAGTCAGGGTGTGTGGCAGGTTCATGTGCTGAATGGCAAATTAACAGCAGCCATTTGGTGTACTTGTTAAAAGAATCATGTGTAGGAGGCAAAGGTCAAAGAGTTCAACACAACCCAACTGGGAACCTCACAGTGTAGAGCTCCAAACTCTAAAATATCTCAATACCTTAGTGACCTCTTCTGAAATCAGAGATTGGTAATATATTTCCTTTTATTGATTCCAGTCTCAAAACGAGACAAACTCGTTACCTAGGATTCAATGAGACTAAGTAGCACCCAAAGTAGAGAAGAAAGATCTCACTAAGAGAGTTTTAGAGCTGGCACTGGTTGTGGTGTCCCCCAAGGCTTCTTTCTGAGATCACGTTTTCACGTAGCAGTTAATGGCATCTCCACAAAACCCAGAAACTGCATTAATGTAAACTGACTACAATACAATCCAGCATGGAAGATCAGTAGCAGATCAGAGTATTTTGAGAAGACATGGATAATTTTAATGATAGAGCACTCAGTGTGGGATGAATGCGAATAGTACAAATGGAAAGCCATGCTAGAAGCTGCTCTACGCTTCAGATTCATGGACTGAAAATGAATGAGGAGAGAAAAAGCCTGTGCATGGCTGAACACAGCTCACACCCACATTGGTGGCACAACCAAAGGAAAGAAAAATCAGCAAGCGTGATACTAGGATGAAACAGGACAAATGGTTCCATTAGAAACAGACCTCTCAACTAAGTCTTCGTAAAAACTCTTAGTAAAAGCTTGAGAGTACTTCACACATGAATATATTCCAGCAAGATTAATGTGAGTACAAAGAAAGGCTATTAGAACAATTAGGGAAATGGAAGATCTATGTCGTGAGAGGAGATAAAGAGAAGAAACTTTGCTTGCCTAGGTGAGAAACAAGAGAGAAGCACACTTGCTGTTAGATCACTGCCAGTCCAGTGCTCTTTAGAAAGACCTTGTTAGACACTAAAAAAGATTTCTCTTGTATTAGGTTGCTATTGTCATAAGTATTTTATTCAGAGTATTTCTCCTCTTTTTGACATTTAAAAGATTTATCACCATTCTCTTTTGCAGGGAGGAAAAGTTACGTATCAAGCAACCATGATACAAGCAGACAAGAAGTATCAACCTGACTGGCTTTTTGCATCTGTAATCAGACAGAGAGCAGGTCCAGGAGCCAAAACAGGTACCCAGAATGTACAGGAAGCAGTTGTACAGGAGCTGACTTGTTCTTCCCAAACACAGACATGACTGATGCAAACAATACCCTCTTAGGGACACTTCAGGAGAAATACAGAATGTTATATGAGAAAATAATTCTAAAGCAATATACCATCTACTGAGTGCAGCCACGAGCAGCTAAGAACTTGTGCTGGTATTACAAGTATTATACTAGAAGTGGTCCTATGAGAGTACAGTGACCTACACAAAATGTGTACATAGCAGTAACTGAGTTGCCTTGCTTACAACACAGATGCACAGACAGGTTGAGCTAGCTGAAGTTAAGAAGTCATACTTTTACATTTTATTCTAAATATGTCTTAGTCTTCTTGCAAACTAAGAAATGTTTGATTCAGAGGTCAGCAAAGGCCATCTGATTTACTCAAGCAATCTATAAAATAGTGATGAATCCTACACAGGGAAATTTGCATTCTGAAGCTTTAAGACATCAGATCTACTCTCAGAAATTACTTTCACTAATTCAGATCTTTACAATCCACAGAAGCCTGATGTCTCTAGGATCATTTGCTGAAATAGTTCAAAAGTTTTCTATTTACAATGAACATGAATCACAGGAGGCTTCCCACTCTATGTCATCTAACTGCGGCAGCTAAAATGCTCTTGGGACAGAAGTATTCTAACACTGAAAAATATAATGGTAATTGTCATGCCTCAGATACCATTGATATGCTTCCTGGGCATTACAGATCTATTCATGATTAATACAACACTCTGAAGACTTCGTTACTGTTACTAGGAGTAGCTCAGACAACTTGAATGAAGCAATCAGACCATAATCAGCTCTAAGACTAATCCTAACAACCTTCAAATCGTTACAAGTCTCAGTGAGAGCTCCAGCCATGGCGCTCGGATGGATTCAGATGAAAAGGGCAACAATTACTTCTAACTACTTTGCATGAATCTAATCTTACCACACAGTTTTGCATCACGTTCATACGGTAACGTGCTGTGCCAAAAGAACAATTTGAGGTCTGAAGTAAATAAAATCTAATACAGACCTTTAAAGGGACCAATCTCTTTAGCCCCATCGAAGAGAAGTGTGAGATACGATACGATCAGTGGCAACAAGCATATACACAAGGAGATTTCTGATAGCTCTTTAAATCTAGCAGACAAAGGCATTAAGAGATTAAAAGGCTGGATGGTCATGACCTGTTCAGATTGGAATCGTTGCAGATTTCTAGTCATGAGTGTAAACTGGCACAGCTTACCAGAAGATGCAAAGGAATCTTCATTGCTTCAGCTTTTTATTCTATGTTGGCTGCCACTGGAAGAAACCTTCATTAGCTCAGCCAGAAAAAAACCAGTCTTGAGATAATTCTTCAGTGACATTCTTGGACTGATGTTTTTCAAGGGAGACAACTGCTACCATTTCCTATAGAATTAACAATTAAGTAGGTGACCTTAACTCAAATTTATTTTCATTACTGAAAATTAAAATACATTTATAGGCATATATGAGCACAATGGGTCTTACTTTAAAGTAAGACCTGTATGTGCTAAGACAGACACAGCTAGACACCACCTGGGGGGGTTTATGATGTCTATGTGATGGAAACAAACTTTTCAAAAAATTAAGAACATTTTTGTATTCTTTTCCACAGAGGATTTCATTAGTGCCTGAGCCAAGGGAGAGAAGCCTCATTATGTGTTGTCTGAAACAGTATGGAGGTTAAAAAAGATGACTACAAAACACAGCTTCTTTGGAAACTTCACAGCCAGGAAAAAAAAAATGCATTAGCTGTCAGGATCCTGTGAATTTTCTTATTTTTCTAGTTCAAAAGTTTGTTCCAAGCTTAACAAACCAAAAGACACAACAGACATGACAACTCTCAGTGGTATATTGACAGACTGTGCTTAGTCTCAGTGGGCAATGCCATCCACATTTGGTATGAAAGGGGGAACGGCAGGTTTATCTGCTCACTTAAGAAGTGCAGCTGGCTGACTGCTCAGAGATTTGGAATAGGTGAATAAATCCTGGAAATGATGGCAGGGTCTCGGTAAGATATCAACACAGACTAGTGAAATCCATAGATATTAGCAGGCTCTTTTAATACACAACTCTAGTGAGATCTACTTAACCATTACTTGTATTTGTTTTGTTACCTGGCTGTCCACACACTTGCTCTTTCCTCTCTGACTCCATCAGTACTCAGTCTTGATTCCTCTACCAACGGCTGAAGCTGATGAGAACTCCTGGTTGATAATTACATTCCTGTATCCCTGTCAGAACAAAGTGCTGGGCAGGGCTGGCAACCAAGGACTCTCAGCCTGAGACTCACTTACAAGCAAATGAATTATACTGCAAAATATTCCACTAGCTTCTCCTCTGCTTTTGAATCACACAATTCTTGACTCAATTATCAGATGGCTAAGACTTGAGCCGTCAGAGGGCAGACAATGTATTTCCAATAACATCATGACTTTGTGCACACTTCCCCATAAAAAAATTACTTTATGATGCTAAAAGCAGTCACAATATTTTCACACCTGCATACTGGTTCCTGTTGCCAAAGGGATATTCACAAGCAGATATGGGGGTCTCTGTGTGACAGTTCCCATGGACAGCAAGGAAAATGCTGCACTTTGAGCAGTCTTCTTTGTTTGTTGTCAGTGTTGCCCTTCTGAAGTATTCCAGGCATATTTCTACCTGCTGCACACCACGCTCAGATTATGCTTTGCTTTTCTGATGATTCACTGGGTCAGCTAACACAATAAATATTTTAAGGGATTTTTTTTTCCAGATTAGGCTGAACTTGCCACAGTATTATCAGGTCAGCAGTCTTCACCAATTACTTACACTGCTAGACATTTACTGTAGCAAAGACCTTGATTAAAGTGCTAATGGAAAAGGCATCATCTCAGTGATCTGGAGCACAAAGTTCACTTTTGTGTGAGACTTTCCACTACATGACTCCATGAACTCAGCTGCCTATGGAAGAGAATTGCTTGCTTGAATGACTGCACTGGAGTTGCATGAAAAGCTTAGATGCAGGTGATCAGATCTGGATAGATGAACCTTGCATTTTCTTTGAGTAGTCATATGGAGCAATGTAGCTAAGATCACAGGGAAGCAGTAGACTTGAGGAATACTTGTGATTGCCATCCTCATCAGGGGTATTCCATTGAGTGATTCCTGTTAGCTGTAGATAGGCAGATAGCGTTACCTAGGCACAGACTAAAAAGTCTGCAAACTGCTGCTTCTGTCAGTGGCCTGTACACTGCACTCTTGGGATCCAGGTGTTGTACCTAAGACACAGTAAGAAGAGCATGCCTGCTGACTGAAAACAGCAGGCTGAATTTTCAGTTCCCTGAGTACAGAACATAAGCAGAAACGGAGGAAAGGAAAACCAGCAGTGAGCAGAGCTATTTACTTCTCTGATTCTATTTCTCCATCTCCAACAAACTTCCAAAAACTGGGGCAAGCAAGAGCCTTCTCAGACCACTGAACTACTTTCTCTTCAAGGTTCACACCTGAGTGTTCCTGCACTGTGAAGTGAGACAGGAGAACACCAGCACAACAGAACAGTTGGTGCTGAGAACCAAGTGTCTACAATACATCCTACTTTGGATAAGTTCTGGTGTGGACCCAGAAACTAACATTCTCCAAGTGCTTAATGGATATCCAAGGGTGCTCCTGGAGTGCATCTTGTAGTTAAGTTTTAACCAGAAGGAATCGAATTCCTGTGCTCTGACAGCACTCAGTGATATGAGGCAAAGTGCTGTAAATGGGAATGATTGAGTGATGTGCTTCAAAATTGCATGGATGGTGGTACTTGGTGGTAAGAACTGTTTTAAAATAACTGTTATGGCAGATCTTGAGATTAAATAAAACAGGGCAAATAAAATCAGAGAGCACTGAGTTAGAGTAAAAGATGAATTGGCTCCAAATTTCTTAATGTAGGCTTTGCTTTGAAGGCAGCCTGACAGATATAAAGCAACTGAGATAAACTTTCCTACAGAAAGGTACTTCTAGTGCAGTGAAAGGTGTGCTAGGAAGTCCCACACTGTCTCCAAGAGTGAACACATTCCAATATCAAGGCCCAAGATCAAGAATCAGCTGAGTAGGTTCAGAGGTTGCTTGTGTATTCTCATTAGATTGCAGAGTCACAAAGGTATGGCACAGATCTAAGGAGATTTAGCTGTCTTAGGAGCAGATTTAATAATAATTGAGTAGGCCATTTATCACAGAAAACAGGATGGTAAAATAGTAATTGACAATTAGTTCCAAATCAGGTTAGAGATAAAAATATCAAGCTAATTGGCTTTCCAGGCAATATTGAGTGGGAGGATCCTACAGGATTTCTGGAGCCTTGGTTTCCTGTGACTCTGTTGCTTGACAGAGTAAGGTTGGTTTACATGAAAAATGACCCTCAAGAATCTCATAGGAAGGAATAGATCCAAAGGAATTCCTCACGGGGAAGAAAGACAAAAAGGCAGCTTTTCAAGTACAGGGACAGTCATCCACATGGCTAGGAAGAAGTGCAGTTTATTTTAGTATGATTGTTTGTGTTTCCAAACTAATAACAGAAGACATTTCAGTATGAAGTTCCTATGAAAAGGCAATTTTCAGAGGCTGTGGTTCTGCTCTCTCAGTTTCACTTCTGTTGTGAAAACTGATATTAATGTATAGATTTACATATGCATCTCTCTCTCTAGACACATATCAATACATCAAAACTTAACTTGTATAATTGCATTTCAACCTACATGCACAAGTATAGGGCTGACTAGCAAAACCACTTAACATTTCACCTTGGGAGCTTCAAAGAAGTTTAATTTTTGTAATTGAATCTGCAAAGTTATTTCTAAGGCAATTTCTGCTTCTCTCTTGTCATTCTAGTTCTAGCTTTGCCTTTGCTTGCCATCCACATTGGCAAGACACCCCCCAACAGAGACTTTCAGAAATATTCACTTCATTTCTGAGTTATCTAGAGTCTAATTACATATATCAAAGGGATTCCTCATCCCTCAACTTTGAGAGAGCTTGAGAAAATAAACCTCTAGAATTTTTAGAGACAGACTGCATGGCTCAGCACCAGCAGCTAGGGCCAAGTTTTCCTAAATCTTTTGCTACTCTGCTGAAGATCCACTGTGCTGAAGGCTTAGAGCAATGAGCATTTAGAGTGCTTGCACAGCAAACAAGCTTCTCAGAAAGCCTGTGACTACATAAAACTGATTGAATCAGTGAAGACTTCAGAACTGAGCCATATCAATTCTGTTACCTGAGGCTGTTGTAAGAATTAATTTAATGAAGTAGCAATAGTAGTGTATAAATGAGATGTGAATCACATTTTGAGGAGTATCTAAATGGGAACCTCAGTAATTATGGTTTGTATGGAGATGGGTAGAAGGAAATGTAAATGCCACTGATGTAGATACACTACTGAGTTCAGTCTGATTAAAAAAGTTTTAGAGATAAAAATACTTTTAAGGTGCAACTTTAAGTAATGTCTAAAATAATTTCAAGCTAAGGGAATTGTAAGAACATGTAGCTGTTTAAATATTTTGTCATTAATTCAGATCAGGCTATCTTAAATACTTTAAAAATACCCTAAGAATCCAGTACACACTTCAGCTCCTTTTGGCTCTCAGCAGACAAAAGAGGAGCTGCTGTTGGTAGAGGCACAATGCATGCACAGGCACACGTGCAGAAATGCTTCCTGCCCCAAGGCAGTTCCAATCCAAACAAATATTCAGACATAAGCTAGAGATAGTGCTGTGATATGTACACAAAATAAAGTGGTGGAAAATATCCATTGCATAGAAGGCTTCATTTAAGTATGAAATGACTGAATAGAAAGGAAAGGGACTTGGGATACTGATGGAAGTGGATGAAGGGTATCATCAAGAATAAATACATTTGGGGCACAGTAGTTGCTACTGCCATCCAGGTACCAGTCCAGAGATCTGATTAGAAGCAGTGTGATGACAAAGGGACACCAGGAAAGGACAGGATGCAAGATATGGACACTTGCTCCAAGGTGAGAAAAAGCTTCACTCATTATAGCTCAGGAGGCAGAGAGGGTGAGAAGGGAGCAAAAAGAGCTGTTACGAAATAAATCTTAGCTGAAGAGAATTTAAGGGATAAAATCAGATGAGATTCCACTGAAAGCTTGTGGCAGGAGTCTCCACACTGTCCCAGGAAGCCAGAGCAATCCATCTCCTGTGTGCATGTGTATGGGAGGAGTAAAAAAATGATCTGTGGTTTCATCAGTGGGCATTAATGCTTTTGTCTGCACAGACTCAGACTCGTGTGACACACAGCAGAGTGGGTTGGAAACTATCAGACATAAATAGAACAATTTTTTGGAAGAGCTGTTTCAGCCCCACACCTAGAGAACATAATTAGACTTCTACAGAACTATTTATGAAAAATGACTGAAACAAAGCAGTTTTATTCCATCACTGCAAATACATGCATGAGGCAGGATTGCAGGGCTTCCTTTCTTTCTTTGCTCTGTTAATAGCTGTGGTCAGAAGCTTCACTGTATTGTGTGTGTCTAGATCCCAACCAATTGCTCTTTTGAACAGCCAGCTATCATGTGATTCAAATTCCAAATGTAAGATTAACATTCTGCTGCAATAAAAAGAAACCCAAAACATATCATTAGTGGCCTCTCACTGATCTAATTTAATCACTCCGCAGCTTCAGAAGAAATTATTATAATCCCAGGGACACTGCCAGAAAGCCTGAGCTATGTACAGCATTTGGAAACAAAAAGTCCATCATCTTCCCCTAATGATGAAGTGATGCTTTCATTTCCACGCTGAGGATTACAACTTACACAGAATCACAGCACATTAAGCATTGGAAGGGACCTTGAAAGACCATCAAGTCCATCCCCTAGAGCAGGTCACACAGGAACACATCCAGGTGGGTTTGGAATGTCTCCAGAGAAAGAGACTCCACAACATCTCTGGACAGCTTGTTCCAGTGTTTTGTCACCCTCAGAGTGAAAAAGTTTTTTCTTTATGTTCACATGGAACCTTCCATGCCCCAGCTTGCACCCATTGCCTCTTGTCCTATCACTGGGCATCTCTGAGCAGAGCCCAGCTCTGTCCCCCTGACAATCGCCCTTCACATGTTTATAAACATTAGTGAGGTCACCCCTCAGCCTCCTCCTCTCCAAGCTAAAGAAACCCAGCTCCCTTAGCCTTTCCTCATAAGGGAGATGTTCCACTCCTTAATCATCTTTGTGGCTCTGCACTGGACTCCTTACATCTCTCCTGGTAACCACACTCTGCACCCATCATGTCTATTTGCTAACACTCAGTTAAAACTACTGAGAGCTTCTTCTCTACATTTAGAAACTCCTCTAAAACTAAAATGACTTCAGCCACTTTGCACTAGAACTGCACTGTTCCCCAAGTGAATAAAAACCCTAAGAGATGGGCTCGTCTCACTTGCCTGTGCTCCTGAGCGTGTGCCAACATGCCATGATGAACTCTGGTGCCCAAACAGCTGCACGGCTCACAGATCTGCTTCTGAAAGGCTTCATCTGCAGGCCCTGCACTGGCAGCTGTACTGTGAGCAGGTGCAGAAAAAAGAATTTGAGTATCTCTTGGTGCATGAAGTTAGGTTTAAGAGCATTAGAGAGCCTACAGTCAGTCTTTGAAGACTGGCCCAAACACTGTTAACTGTCAGATGCTCCAGTTTATGAACAGGGGCACACACACTTCAGAGGAGCACTGTTTTCAAGAGGTAGCATAGGACTGATTTTGACTGAAGAAATTTCACAAGATTCTAGGTTTGAAAACAACCATGAGTATGTAAACAAGAACACAAGGTCTTCAGCCCTGGAAAATTCAAAGGTATAAGCACGTTGCCTCTTTCTGTTCTCTCCCTGCTCTGTTGTTTGCCGAGAAAGAACAGGAGCATTTCACAAGCAGCATCCTTCTGCAGGCATTTCCCTGGTGTACACATTTACTTGATGAATATATTTTTAAAACTTTCCCTCCATGGCATATTGGCAATGAAACAAGGAAACATTCAAAGAGGCCTAAAGGAAAAAGGGAGGGAAAAAATCCTGTAAATTGTCCTCCTTTTGGGAAAGAATCAGAAGAAAAAGGTCACTTTGCTATTAATTGCAATTATTCCCAGTAGTTCTTTTTTTAACTGTATATACAGCATGAAAGGTCCATTCTGTGGGACACTTCCCTTTAATCACTTAAGCTGTTATTCACACATCTTCCTTCTCCTGTCCTGAGAGATCCTTTCCATATGGAAATATGCAGCAATAACATCACTGCATTTCTGAGCAAGACTTCTCCAGCGTATCTAATTCTAGATCCATCAAGGTCTCAGTCAGCACATTTCCTGCTCATCAGTTTCCTTCAGACAGCAGCAACACATAACATTTCTGGTGTAAATTAGCTTAGCTCCACCCACATAATTACCAGCAGAGGATCTGGCCTAATACATCCAGTAGATAAATTGTCTTCTATCAGACTACAGTATCTTCAAAGCCATAATTTATCTGAATATTCTACAGCACAAGATAAGAGTTTTGTTACACTGAGTCTGAACTGAGATTAAGCTTGCTTAGGCCTCAGACACTTGCTATCAAAGAATCTCATCTCCAATCAAAAAAAATTGTTTTTATATATATACATATATATAAAGATCCAAATTTTCCTTGCTGTCAGAATATTAAACACTTACTGAAGTCTTCATGTGGCATATGTGGGATAAGATTGTTTCACTGCAGAAGTGAAGTGATTGAAAGAGAGAAGAAAAGAGGATGATGAGCATTTTCGAACTGCTAGAGAAGTTCATCATTTGTTTACTCAAGAGCACCTGCTGGACACAGCTTCTGGAAATCACACATGGAATACAATCCCTATTGAACATATGAAACATGCCTTTCACCATATATGTCTGATTCTTCTTCCAAGTAGTATTTCTTCTCCTGCCAATTTTGTGTAATGTAAACCCAGTTTTGAATATAAACCAGTCTGTTCATTAAGGTAATTTAAATATAGACAAATACCTTACAGCTGACACTATCATCTGGGAAGTACAGCCACCTGCTTACGCTGAAATCTCCCTGTATGCCCTATCTACCACCATTCCCAACAATTTGCCCAGCTTCTCTTTCTTAGACAGAACAAAAATAACAAACAGCATCAGCCTCCAGCACTCCAGGCCCCAAATCCAAGTGCCATGCTTTCTCATGTTCTTAGAAGTGGCCCACTTTGGGTCAGGCAGCTGGTGGGTCTTCGTGGCTGCACACATTCTCAAGAGACACCATGACACACAGATCCTGCTGCAGCCACCTTCACGCCGAAGCCTTCTTGTGTTACCTTGTAACGAAGGACTGCAAAGTTAAAAACAGGATTATTCAACTAAAATGAGAATTTGCAATGACAGAAACATAACACTCACTTCCCTGTTAAGGAATAATCTAGGACTTAGATCAGCACAAGAACAGAAGGAGAAGAGGCAGTCTTCTAGCACAGATGAAACAAAATGGTGCCAGCAGCACGTCCTCAGACACAAACACGACTGAAGTAGATGACGACAGCTTGGTAGCCAGAACTGTGAAAGATATTACACATATTACACACACTCTTACCCTAGTAATAGGTGGAGGGAAAAAAAAGTCTCAGGATTTCTAATCCTCTTTAACAGAAAAATATGCAAAATTCAAGTAGAAACATGGAAATTATAATCAAGGAAATGTTAAGCAGTTTAGAGTATCACACAAATAAGGCAGGTATGTGAAGACAAATTTCTGTCATTGCTAAAAGAAAGAGCTGCAAGAGCTTAAAGATTCACCACATCACAGCAAAAGGGCTACAGAGAAAACACCTGCATTTGTGCATCCCTTTCGGCACTGAAATGCCTTATCAGCCTCTGCATTGTCTTAGCTTCCAACCTGTCTGCAAATGGTAGAATGAGCAGGTTTGAAACTGCAGAGGCACATCATCCAATCAGCCACATCATGATCTGGGTTCATAATCAGAGAGGCAGACAGAGCTCTTCTGCTGAAATAAACAAACAAGACTCCACTGCAAACAATTGCAAGAAGCGCTGACATTTCTGCTTAACAAAACCAAGACACTCAGGCCTCTGCCCTGGAAGAGACCTCAGAGTGTGGTGCAGACACACCTCCAGTTCTGCAGCTGTTCGCAGAATGTTTTAAGAGCAGAACAGAAGATCTTTATGACACCAGTCAAAGGTTTATTCTGAAACTGCTTAAAGCACTGGCACAGATAGATACTTTCTAAACACACAGTATTGGAGAGCAATGCTTGCCTGTCACCAGATGGATTTCTAGGAGACACAGATATGTATTTTTACTGTTGGCTTGTAAACTATAATAACTTTGAGTGTGCTTAATCACCTTCAGTTACACTTTCTGCATCAAAAGTAAGTTGACAAGAAGGATCAACTTTGCTTGTAAAATTCTGCCCATAGCCCCTAAATGAAATTTAAGAATAACATTTAAGAAAGTTTGGTTTGGATGAGTTCAGTGCTCAGCAATTAATTGTTTACAGATTACATCTTTTCCTCCAGTAGACAAGAAGCTTCATACATCCCTACCCTTAAGGTTTCATTGCTATTTCACACAGAATCACACAGAATCACCAAGGTTGGAAGAGACCTCAAAGATCATCAAGTCCAACCTGTCACCATAGACTTCCCATGGCACCAAGTGCCACATCCAATCCCCTCTTGAATGCCTCCAGGGATGGTGACTCCACCACCTCCCATTTGATAGAATCAACATAGTTACACTGAATCTGAGCTTCATTCCTGGCATATGAGAACGAAAATGCTCTTGTTCCTAAAGAAGTAAGAGAAAAGAAAAGTTTCAGGGTGAGACAGGACAGGGTCCTACATACCTTTCAAAAGAATGACATTTTTGGAGAAGAACTGCCCACTCCTCTTGCACTGTGAAACCTCTGCTCTGTACTAGCCTCAAGGAACAGCTTTTTATTCAAAACAAACACATCCAAACCTAATCTTAGCAAAACAAACAGCTAGAAATGCAGGAGACCCTCCCTTTGCAGCTCTGTCTGACAAGAAAAAGGGATAGGAACCGGTGGGAGAAACACAAAGCAATATCCCTGCTGAATCTCGTGATAGGCAGCCAGCTCTTCATTTTTATCTGTTTTGTCCCATCACATTTGAATTCAGCAAGAACATCATATGGTGCTAAGATCAATATTGCTGGTATATTTTCATCTCCCCCAAAGCAACATATTTTCCGCAGTTTTTATTTCAATTTTGACTAAATTATAGCTACTCCTGTAAGTTATCATCTTTCTAATAGCAGCAGACCTGGCAATGGTGCTGCAGGAGCTGTGGGATCTTATATACTGCTCTACCCTGTTAGATGAGGATTTAGATTATCTTCTTTTCCATTTAGACTTTTATGCTGAGTAGAGCAATTCTAACACAAGACGACATTTAAGCAGTACAAGGAAAAAACTTCAGTTTGCACTTTCACAGACATTAAACAGACTCTATTTTCTTCTAGGCCACACTGAAGAATCTGCTATAAATGCACCAAAACAGAATGCATGCTATTCCCTAAAGCAGTCCTGACAACATCAGGAGACTCAGTTTTCAGTTAGTTATAACCTGTCCAAACTTTATTCATTTAGCCTAAACATTTCGATGCTGAACATCACCTGCAGAGTAATTTCTTTCCTTCCTTTACAGGCAGGGGGTTTATCCAATTATAACAACAAAGCTACAGTAGGGAAAATAAGTTCTATTGTTAAGATACACCCTAAGTTCTGCAGGGTTTTGAAAAGCCATTGACACAATCTTCATCAAACCTCCAGTGCAAGGGAATGATCATGACGCTGCTGAAGTTCACGTTCTAAGTCCATCCACATTCTAACTCCCATCTCATCTGGGAAGCTTTCAGGAGACAGGCCCCACAGGCTTCTCCCTGCTTAAAATAAAACCTTGGCCTCCTTGGCATACACTTAAAGAGCAGTCTCAAGAGATTAAGAAAACTTCACAGGGCTCCAAAGGAATAAGCTAAACCCCTCTCCTTTTAGTTTTAGAAGAATACAGAGCAAATGCAAAGGAATGGTCTCGTAGTCAAAATGGCTCGAAACTGGAGCTGCAGTCATTTTTGATGCCTAAAACCAGATCTGCATAAAGCAGGTCAGACTGGTCGCTCAAGTTATTGGAGCAATCTTCATGCATAAAAATTATCTCTTTATCACTTCTTTTTTCCAGGAATTCTTTCATTCATTTTTGATAGGATCAACAGATTTCTCATCAAGACAAGTCTGTTGTTTTCTCCATATCTTAAGCAAAATCAAAATCAAAAGTCCTGCAGGTACTCTCTATTCTTTCTTTATATGGTTGTACTTCCTTCACAGTAAAACTCAAGTCTAATCAAGTTCAAGCTGGGAAAGAGAGCAGAAAGCAAAAGTTCCTCTGGAGTTTTGTAAAAAGAAGGAAAGTCCCAAGCAGCCATCATGACCCAGGGCTGGCAAGTGCCAGTTTGAGCCAGGGGGAAGGTGGTACTTCAATGAGATTATCACCAGATGGATAAGAAAATTTGGTCTGTCGATGAGTGACTGTGCAGAGCCAGAGGTCTAGAGAAAGCCCCAGTCAAGAACTACCAAGCCAAGGCAAAGCTGGGGTAAACTGAGGTGACTAGGGTGGAGCTGAAGTGAAATCACTCTAGGAGTCAGAACTTCTAAGTAAAGCAGCCTGTTTCTCAACATACAAAAATGGGTGCTTTTCCCAGGCTAGCAAGGTTCTCAGACATGCTTACAGAAAGGGAAGAGCTACTAAAAAGGCCTTTAGGTGTTTGTACTTTAAACTCTTGGAGTCAGAATTGAAGGAAAGATAAATGGTGTAGCTGGAAGCTAATGTTTTGGTAATACTCAAAAGGATCTTTGATGTCATATCACACTGATATAATGGCTGCTACATATGGCAGAAGGGTTAAACACACCTCTGTGAAACAAAGGGGAAAACGTCCCTGTCATTGCCTCTTGCTGGTGCTGGATACACTTTCTTCTGAAGTTAGCATGTGGCTAACTGGCAGGATTTGCCAGCACAGCTGAATTAGAAAAGCTGCCAGGGAGGTGGGAAATCTCAAGTCTTTTTGCTTGCTCCAGGGCTTGTTTCACCATGGCACAATTGCTAATACACAACTGTAAAATCTGCTGTGCTGCTGGTTTGGAAAACAATACTTCAGGGTCTATCTTCTTTATGAATTTCACTCAGCACTCCAATTAATGCTGACAGGAACTGCACACATACTGGGAGAAGCACAGCCGCATTTTTTCTCCCAGGTAGAACACTTTCAATCAGACAGTCCATGCTTGAAGACAGAGTAAGTTCTTCAAGCACATGAGTTTCAGACTTACTACAGCTGGCCAACTCTTTGAAGTCACTGCTCTTCTTCACTGTTTAGTGACAGTAATCTGTGTGTTTCTGCATTATAGATAATTGATCTATGGATGAATACCTAGAGAACATGTAAGTTTCTTTCGGCATATTCAGAGAAGGGATGGGGAATTAGAGCCTAGAAGCCTCACATCTTGCTTGAGGTCCCATCGGTTCTCACTGAAGTGGCAGTCAGGCCAAGCAGTAATTCAGAGCAAGAAATTTAAAGATCAGGAATCAAGCAAATGGAGAAAGGGATTCAGCAGATGAGAAGCACAAGACTTGATTGAAACTGACTCTGAAACCTTCAATCACATATGCATAGTCTCCTTTTACATAAATTATTTTGCATATTCTTTACATAACTTTTGCATAAAATACAAAACAAATTTGTGCATTCAGATATGGCAGCTCCCAGACTTTTATGTAGGGTCTTGGGGAACTACTTAAAAGAAAGGAAAATAATGGCAATGACAAGAACATGCATATAGAAGAAAGATGATGATTAGATCACCAGACAGTTCTAAGAAATCACAGGTATTGATGATGGGATTATTCTCACTACCTTGTCAGAAGTCTGGTATTGTAACACAACCAGCAGTAACCACTCATCTATCCTGTTCTTCACATTTCTGGAATTAAATCTTTTCTGATTCACCCTTCTCTGAGAAGCAGACCAGATGGTCTCTAGTAGATCTTGAAGTCATGAGCACAATCCCTGCAGCAAATGACACTTATAAAATGCAAATGTTGTATGAAGGCAAAATGCATCTAGAATGACCAATTCTGGAGGCTACATATATTCCTTTCTTCTCTTCATAAGCCATCCAGAAGAAATACCTGAGATACTGCTATGGCCAGGCTGACTGGTCTAATCAGCCATGAGATCACAGGTACTTTACTAAGCTTCCACTGCCTGATTCCAGATAACAAAAGCAATGCTACAAAAACTGAAACCCCAAGATGCCACATGGTTATCTAAACCACCCTTCACCATGTATGAGGTCTGGCTGAGATAGAGTTAGTTCTCCCCACAGCATCTTTTGTTGTGCTATGTCTTGTAGTGGCAGCTGGAAAGGGTATTGAGAACACAGCAATGTTTCAGCTACTGCTGAGCACCAAGGCTGTGCTTTTCCAGCATACCATGCCCTCTCCTCCACTAACAGTAAGCTGAGGGGTGGGCAAGATCTTGAGAGAGGACACAGCCAGGCCAGCTGACCCAAACTGACCAAAGGGGTATTCCATGCCATGTGACATCAGCTCAGATATAAAAGCCAAGGGAAAGAAGCATGGAGGCATTTGTTGATGGTACCTGCCCTCCAGAGCAGCCACTCTGCGTATTGGAGCCCTGCTTCCCAGGGAGCACCCAGACATCACCTGCTGATGGGAAGTGGAGAATATCTTTCTTTGCTTTTGGTTCTGCTTGCAGCTTTTGCTTTTGCCCTATTAAATGGTTTCTGTCTTGAACCATGGGCCTCTTGCTGTCAGTGGCTTTGGTGGGCATCTGGCCCCCATCCACACCCAAACCACCACATACCATCAGGGTTAACGGCTTCTCTGCCAGAACAAACACATATGCTGAGGGACTCATACTTTATGCCCACCAATAGCTAAATTGTGGCTTCACTACTGGTATATTCATTTGCAGATACACTCACTTATTTCATTGTTTCAGTTCAGGAAAGTTGTAACCTGAATGCCACAGAGCAGGTGCCTTTCTGAAACAGACAATAAAAAAAACCATATAAGAAATAACAGAATGATGAAAACAGAGAAGAGATCAGTATAAAAACTGGTTCCAAAAAACCCTGCCTGAAACCCTGCCAGGTAGCTGTTCTGAATGGGAAGATGCTGTGCATAAAGATGATCATTACTGGTTTTCCTGAGCTCTGCAGTTGGGACCATTTTTATTTGGTATTTTAATTAATAGTGTTGGTACAAAAAGTAGGAGAACACTTGAGGGAGCTCCTGACGACATAAGGGAGGCAGAGTCAGCATATGCAGAGGCTGGCTTTACACAGGAATTTTATTTGTGGATGATCTTGTTTAATAGAATAATGGAGAGAGATTAAAAATTAATAACACACAGCTACTAGTGATAAAATAAAAAGATTACTACAAGCCTTAGCCTTGCCTGTGGCTGGGGGAAAAACCCTTCCCTTTATTAGCAAATCTAAAGCAAATCCCAAATTACCTGTGTAAGGTGGCCAGGGACACGGTAGTGCAATGCAAGGACTTCAAAAGAAAGGTCAAGAGAAGTAGCAGCACCATTGGGCAAATTACCTCCTTTGGAATTCTGAACATGTGGTTTTGCAAGCAATAATTTCCTGCACTAATGCTGCTTTGAGGAGCTACTATTGAAAAAAAAGAAGAAGAATTGAAAGCTTATCTTTTTTTAAGGAGAATAGAAAGGTTGGCTTGTCTAAACAAAGGGTAAGAAGAGAATTATTGTTTGCTTTAACCATTTTGGAGAACAGATACTCAGACAAGTGAGGAGGAAAGGAGAAAATGATGGAGGCTAAATAACATCTGCATCACACACCAACAGACAGAAACTGGCTGTAGTAAAATGAAAGCTGGAAAAAGATTCTGTTACAGGCTTCCAAGAGGAGTTTCAGGGACAACTTACATTTCTAAGACTAAGCCTAATCCATTTGCCAAAGGGATTTATACTGATATGATTACTTATGATAGAAATGGCCTCAGCTCTTGACCCAGGCAGTCCCTCTTTATTTCCTTGGAGATTTAACAGGGAGTGGATTTCCTCAGGGCTAGCACAGTATCAGTGCACACTATCAGGCAGAAGACGACGTGCTACTTCAAATTTGATGACACATGGCTGGAATTTTAATTACACCCTGCAATTTTGTAAGGCTCTTAAAACTCCTTTCAAAAGCCAGACTGCTGGTTTTTCAATGGATTTGAGAGAGGTTTGTCAGAAGTAGAATATTTCAAAACAACTGACTACTTGGAATTCATCACTTTTTGATCATAACATCACTGTAATGCCAGTTAGCTGGTAAGTCCAGGGAAGATTCTGGGGCATTTTGGTGCTCCCCTAAGCAATGGTTAGCAAGGTTATATTCTATTTCATTAAATTCATTTACAGTTTTATCCAAATACAGCACTGGTCATGGTGTCCTCCTAATATAAAACATTCAGCTGATAAACACTGATTCACCTTACAGGTGTTTGCATTTCAAGCAGGAATGAGTATTTCACTTGGCAAACCCTCTGGGGCTCTTCAAACAAAAGCTATCTACAAAAGTGCTGTGTCACATGATTAGTACAGCTTGATACAGGATGCTAAACATGAGTTATGTCTCCTTTGCCTTTTCCCCAGTGCATCAAGGCATCTTTCTGCATTTCAGTAGCAAGGGACTTACAAGGTTAACAACTCCTCAGACTATTGATTTAAAGTGGACTTTTCATAGTAGCTGTAAGAAAAAGAAATGGCATCCATCTTCTGAAATAAAGAGTTCCATGGAAGAAAATTGCACTTCTTAAACTCCAGTTGTGGACAGCAGTGCTCTGAGAAACTGCACAGAGTAAATAAACCCTTTTACTGTACAACCCTCAGCAGGATACATTAATGAACAAAGAAAACCCAAAGCCACTGTCTGTACCTGGAGCTTAGGAACTCCACTGCTGTTGTATACCCACATTCATTCAGATAATAAAACAACTTCCAGGGGAGATAAAGAAGCCAGATGATTACCAATGTCATTACAAAGATAAACCCACATTGCTGAGCTTGAAAAAAACACAATTGCAAACTGAGGTTTGGAAGGAAAGAAAAATATGTAGTCTCCTACTAGGCATAGTTCACTTGTCCTGTCTTCAGAGCCTCCCAAGCATTAAAACAATAAAATTGCCTTTCGGTATTTTTATTGAAACAGAGCAACAACACACAAAAACCCAAACTCCATTCTACTCTCAAGTTAGGGAAACATAATGAACAGGCATTTTTAGTCAGTTTTCCTGTCAAAACAATGAACCATGAAACCAGGTTTTGCTCAAAACAGTACTCCCATCTCTTGTCTTTTGCCCTTGTTCCACCCATTACTTCTTGGTTGACACGAGAAGTAATCTAGGTCCTATAAATTGACAGAACAGGCAGTTAGAGGGGAAAACACTGATGTACACACCTTCTTAGCAACAGCAGAGTGAGTCCTGATAAACAGATAAACAGCACATTATGTTTTGAACCTGCATCATATTAGACACTGTGGTCACTCAAGTGAGACATGAATGCATGGGAAGATAACAATTCATTAATACCAGTGCTCACAGAACTACTTCCTGGATATCTCAGTATAAATTAGGTTTTCAGTAAAGTGCTGATACATATATAAATAGATACAGATATATAGATATATTCTTAGGCAATTGCAAAACACCAGAGCCCACTGGGTAATAGAAAGTGAAGCCACACTTTAAATCCTGCAGAAACAATTTCCTGATTTTACTCTACCAACAGCAGAGATGTTAATAAATGTAGCCAGTGGACTGCACCCAGTTGAGAGGAGCAGTCTGTGGGGATGTGGAGGGTCATCACACTTGCCTCCTGCTTTGAACCTCATAGCTCACAGCTTCCTGCATAATTCATGCAAAAAAGTCAGGCATCTAGAGCAGGTTTCACAACAGATGTCAAGTGTTGTGATTCTTAAGCTAATCAACAGTGAAGACTGAAGAGTTTTTGCTCAAATCCCATCTAGCCCTGCTCTAACACAGCCAGTCACAAACCCTCATTTCAAACTTCTGTAAAAGCCAGAATGAGCACAAACAAGATGGGCTCTTGTTCCACTCAGCCACTTTTTCTGGTGTCTGTTCTTATGAAGCTCTTTCAGTGCTTTTCACTGGATGATATCCTATGTCAGGCTGCCTTTTAGAAAGGACTGGATTTGGTTCTAGTGCTCCTTCAAGCTAGGGGACTCCAGACTTCCAATTCCCACTCTTCTTGTCTCAAGTGCATTTCCTTTTAAAAATCATCCCACTGCTCCCTCTCAGTTAACTAAGACCTATCAGTTCTAGCTGTAGAGCTGTACATTCACACACCATTTTTCATATCTTGTGCCTGACATTATGAGAGACAGGACATGTGGTACTCAATAGGTTTTTTCCTTGACATATGGACTTTAGTCAATAATACAGAATTTGGACCATAAAAGGTATTAAAAAGTTTTGCCTTCCCTCTGTGATTTTCAGGAATGGAACTCTCTGCCTCTATGTAGAAGAATCACAGATAAACAAAGTTCAGCCATACCTGATCCCCCCACACCCCCTTTTATGGTACTTATCTGGAAGAGAGTTTATACTATTTTCCAAGAACTGCTTGGGAGAAACTGTGTTCTTTTTTAGATTTGTGAAATAGCAATGAAACCAACATGAATGAGGTAATTCTGAATAGCCCAAGCATTTAGTTTCCCCAGTGCAAGTCCAAAAAAACCCTCTTAAGGTTTCAAGAGAAAATTACACCAGAGGGGAGCTGTTCAGCCACAATCTTAATTTCTTCTGAGAAAGAAAAGATGAGCATATACTAA
This sequence comes from Melanerpes formicivorus, assembly GCF_026170545.1. Classification (NCBI taxonomy): domain Eukaryota; kingdom Metazoa; phylum Chordata; class Aves; order Piciformes; family Picidae; genus Melanerpes; species Melanerpes formicivorus. The sequence goes on from NW_027142390.1 coordinate 2,629,319, forward strand.
CATCACCAGCTGACTGCAATAGTCAGTAGAATCATTAAGTTTTAAGCAAAAATGTTACCTGCCAAAGTTAAAAAAAGCCCCACCACACTCAACCCAAAACCTAGCTGCAAAACCTCCACACAGTGCACAGTGGACAGAGTAAGGGCTGAAGATTTGTCACTGGACACGTGGCTGAACTCTTAAGTTAAAGTGCAGTCTAACCAGTCTTTCTTTTAGTCCTTAGGATCCTGTTTCTGAGAGTCCTTCCCAGCAGGGACAGGAAAACTGGCAGTTCTGCAGGATCTGAGTTCATCAGCACCACGCAAGAGCAGCTGCAGGAAGCGTCCTCGTCTCAGGGTAATGTCCTCATTAAGCAAAGCTTCTGGAAAGGTTCATCAGCTAGTTAAGAACTGTGGCTGTGTCCAGCTCCAGCATGTTTTCACTGAACATTGTCACTGCCACAAAGCCATCTCTCTGTGCTGAATCAGCGCTCCCAGAACAGTGTTTGGGATATAAAGCCATCTGGCAAAGGTCCTGGTCAGAGGTGCTGCTTTTTGAATGAATGCAAAAAGAATTTATGCAGGAAGGAAGGAAAAAAAGAATACAGGTCAGAAAAATAAAGCAAGCAGGAAAGGAAGATGAAAGTGCCACCTGAATCACAAAATGGAAGGATAGGAACAGATCTCTAACCCTGGCCACTAAATCTCCCCAAGTCAAATCACTTACTTCTTCTAATTTCATTTTCCTCATTGCTGTACAACTTGCCTAATAGGAACTCTGTTCCTGAAAGTACTCTGAAGCACAAAATGCTTACTAATAAAGATGAGCTAGAGATACACTGAAGATGAACAAAGAAAAAGCAAGAGAAGAGAAACTTGGAAGAATAATCAGAACCATGTGGAAAAGATTTTCAGATGATTTGAGCAATGGGGCAGCAGTAAAAGAAAAGCCAAATTCAGAACGGCAAATTCCTTCCAGCCAAAACTGTCCACAAGAAATGACCACAAAGAGGTTCGCAGGTAACCTACTTTGTGACCTTTTGGTCTTTATTATTCATGATAGAGGGTTACTTTACTAATCCTAATTAACTTTTAAGAACAGCAGATTAACAAGAAGGGATCACTATCGAGATGAATCGTCCAGATAATCATCTCCTAGCTCTATACATTCCCTGAAAGAGGAGCAGAAAAGGAACTGCAGTCTCCTCCTTTTAATGATGCTGATGGGGAATATGCAGAAAGCTAACACAAAAAGGTGCTAGAATGCTGTGTTTTCATAGCAATTGGGAGTTTTATCCCAAAATAAACCCAGTCAAATAAAAAAGGAATCTTATTTATTTCACCCTACAGTGTTATCCATGTATAAAATTATTCGAGATAAGGGGAAAATTATTGGTTGTCTATCCAGCAAGTTAAATCAGATTAAAATACTGTATGAATTTTAAGCAGAACTGTTCCTACACACTTATTTCAGGAGAATTTAATTCACTTAAAGAGAATTTAGCTTAAAGAAGAAGGCTTGCTGAATTCCCAGTAATGGGGTTCCCAGATTGAGCTCTGCTAAGCTTTACTTCGCTCCTGGAAGTCACCTGTTTTGCCAAATACAGAACACTCAAGGCTCACCTGCTGTGGCTGCTTATATGACTGTCAACTCAGCTCCTGCCAACATATATGTACAGCAAGTGTTCAAGTCTCCAGGTTTACACAGGTGTACATACTGCATGCAACCATACAAACATAGTTCCCTGCATTTTACTGAGACAAATACTTCACAATCTTAAATCCACACTCCTAAACTCCTAGAGAAATAAAATTTAAGCCATAAATCAAAAAAGGGAAACTTAGCACCTATTTTACCTCATGACACCAGAGAAAGTGAAAAGTACAGGGTGTTGAGGAACAGTACTGCTCCTGTTACACCAACACACACCTGGAATCCATCAAAAAAGAACGCAAAAATATCCTGACCATCACCCAGATCTAGGTGCCTGCTGAGAACCGACACTGTATCCCCCCATCCAACACAGAGTCATAAAATGCACTGGGTTGAAGGGATCTCTACAGTCCTCTAGTCCAACCCCCTGCAGAAAGCAGAGACACCCCCAAATAGATCAGGGTGCTCAGAGCTTCAACAAGCCTGATACTGAATGTCTGCAGGGATGACACCTCTACGACCTCCCTGGGAGTGTGCATCATACTTGCACAAGTCTCATCAGCTGTCCCTCAGAGGGTTGGTTGGTTTGTTGGGTTGGGTTTGTGGGTGGGTTCTTTTGGTTTGGGGTTTTTGTTGGGTTCTTTTGGTTTGGTGTGGGTTGTTTTATTTTGTTTGGTGTGTTGCTGTTTTTTAAGACTAGTCCTAGTACTAGAAAATGTAGAAGACCTGAGATGTCATCCTTCTCTTGCTGACAGGTCATTCGCATTCCCCAGAGCATCGGTGTGCTTTCTCCTGGGAGCAGGAACACCACCTCCCCGAGTGGAACACAACTCTCTGTTTGATACCCTGGTTAAACAAGCTTGAGAAGGAGGAACTGGCAATCTCTTCTGTTCTAGGTGATGCTGAAGGATCACTGCTTGGTCTTCCTAGGTATGCAGATAAGTCTCTCTGACACATAGGGAAAAGAGTGAACAAAGCAGTCGGGAGCCTTCCAACTACACACATTTACAAGACAAACTAGCAAATTTTGTTTGCTCCCTCAGATTTATTTGGTATTACTATGAGACTGCCCCTCCTCAGATGGTTTATACTCAGCTGGTTGTCACCACGCTGCCTGTAAGACAGAACTCCAGGTCATTAGTGGGCCAGGGAAGAAACGCCATTCTAATCAGACCAAACACATCCCTGAACACAAGCCCTATGAGGAGAGGCTGAGGGAGCTGGGATTGTTTAGCCTGGAGAAGAGGAGGCTCAGGGGTGACCTCATTGCCCTCTACAACTACCTGAAAGGTGGTTGTAGCCAGGAAGGGGTTGGCCTCTTCTCCCAGGTAACCAGCACCAGAACAAGAGGACACAGTCTCAAGCTGTGCCAGGGGAGGTTTAGACTCGAGGTGAGGAGGAAGTTCTTCACCGAGCGAGTCGTTCATCATTGGAACGGGTTGCCCAGGGAGGTGGTTGAGTCATCGACCCTGGAGGCGTTCAAGGGGAGATTGGACGTGGCACTTGGTGCCATGGTCTAGGCATGGGGTCTGTGTTGATAGGTTGGACTCAATGATCCTCAAGGTCCTTTCCAACCTAAGCGATACTGTGATACTGTAACGACAGACTCAGACATTTTCAAGTGTGGCATAAGAACTAACTTTAAAATATTACTTCCATCAGTAATTTTACTTCCAAATCAAATGGAATCTAAGACCAAACTAAAATGAAAAACACAATAAATAAAATCACAGAAAGTAATTTTGAGTTTCAGCACAACTGCAGTCTAAAACTGTTGATGCATTATGTATGAATGAAAAGCAAGTGACTGACACAGAAGTTTGTCCTTGCAAATAACAATGAATTCCTCTCACAGTCACCACCACTGACAACATGCCTGGTGCTTCCCCTCAATGCCTACTGTCAGTGTCACCATCTCCCCACCCCCCTCCACCTCTTACAAGCATGTTTCCAATCCATTAGCTGAGGAACACTTCTATATGCCCCCTTCCTCCTGGTAATGACAGTCTGCTGCTGCACTTGCCATACACAAGCCAGTGGTGCCTGACTCCCTGCCACAAAGTGTTCTGCACAACTTTCCACAGATGATCCCTGAAATGTCTGCTGTGCTATCATGTTCCCAAAGTCAATGCTTAGAACTGCATGCTGAGGGGTTCTTTTTTTTTCCTGAGGCACATCATGGAAATGCATCACATAGAAATGAATATTGTTCCCTGAACTCTAGTCACTGTGGTGCTTTATCCAAAGAACCAGCCAGCCAGTCACTTGAGGATTAATTCAAATCCCTCTTTCTTTGTATTTTTTCCTCCTAACATCTGAAGATGGTACCTTGTCCTACTTCTGCAATCTTTTTCTTTTAAGATTGATTTATGGTAGCAATTTACTTCCATCTGCATATCCAGGAAAATTTGGGACCCTGCAGCAGGGCATAAGCTTATTCTAAAAATATGAAGGTTTCAATAAATAAATAAATAAATAAATAAATCTCTGTCAGAACACCCAAGGTGAGCCACGAGTACATCCCACAAAGCACAATAAGGACCCTAGGGAACACAGCAGCCCTCAAGTATTCTAGGCACATTTTTATCCTTAGCAAGCAGATAAAAGATAACTCTTGGTTTTGAAATCTCTAAAGGATGAAAAGAAATTCACCTTGGATCAGGGTAAATACCACCTATGAAAAGACCACAGATTTCTCTATGGGAGTAATTTTTCTCATTAATTTACTCTGATTTTTCATTGGGTTCCTGTTAACTCAAATTAATACCTCCTGACTGCTTTAGATGTTTGCACTGATAACTTCCTGGATCCATAAGGGATTTGTAATGTCCTTTGGGGAAAGCAGAAGGAAGTTCACTGACCAGCATCTACATGAAAGCTTTCTGGGGTTTATATTTTCATTTGGGTGGGTTTTTTGGGCATATCATCCAGGTAAAGCATAAGTAATTATCCAGATGAAGTTTTAAACAAATACTAGATAGCTAGGTACCAATAACAAAGTGAACGCTGAAGTGCTAATCTAAAAGCTCTTAATACTACTTGCAATTGAAATCGAACTGGACTGCAAGCTTCATGTGTAGGCTTGTCTATGAGTAAGAGAAAGAGCTATTTAGCCTAGAATTGCATTCCCTGCAGTGACACAAGCCTACTAATCCTACATCTGCCACCACACTACAAGGTAGTTTGAAATGCCACTGTAGAGAGCTCACAATACATGTCTTGTATCACTGATGCCATGACTACAGATACCCAAGTTGGATGTGGAGCTCAGAACCATTTTACATCAGGAATGAGTTTTTCAGGGTATTATGAAAATCTCATGCAGGGCTGATGCAGACAGAAGGAAGCTGTTTACAGAAGTTCTGTTTTATAGCCAAGGAAAGAACTTCCCACTGAAGCTGTCAAGTCTGTCACAAGCACTACATTCACATGGACTCAATTAGGTATTTATTTATTTAGAATTCAGGAAAAATGTTCCCAGACTTTGATGTTAGAGGGCTCTGATGGAACCCTTCAGAGGGATGTGTATCTGTTAGCACAGCATGCACAGGTCAACTATTTTAAAACCTCCAGAAATAAACACCATTTAAAATGTTTGCTAAGCTCACCGAGTTCCTCAGTGCAGGGTTGAGTTCATGGCTAGACTCAGCAGAGGCTAAGCATTTACCATGACAGGAATGCAAAGCCTGGAAGAAGGTGTGTTTGTTTTTAATGTGTTGTACAAGGTTACTAGCTAATGAAGACTACAAAATTCAACTATTTGCAGAGAAGCTGCAGTACAAAGAGCTTGAGAACCTTGGAGAGGTTGTGTTGGACAGTCTATTTTAATGCTAAGAAATGATGATTTTTATCTTTTGCCATCTCCATGCAGAACTCTCACTGAAGGACCAAGCAACCACAAACTGCTGCAAATACCACAGGTGTGATCCCACTGCACCTCTTCCCTCTTTTTTCTTTTTTGGAACTAGCACCTTAACATCCTGGTTAAATCCACAGGGACAGAGGGAAGAATGAAGAGAGTCTGCCTTGCATACAGAGCAATTTCTTCAGTTTTCAGCCCACAGCAGGCTTGGTTAATATTTCTTCTAACTTAAAAAAAAAGAGAAAAAAAAAAAGGTTAAAAAATACTCCTTAAAAAAAGAAAGAAAATAAAGGCTGCAACAACTCTGGAACTCTGGTAGATTGCTTCCTCTGCAGCTAAACCAGAGAATTTATTTGAACTGTCCTTCTTACCTACCTAGAACAGAGTCTGTAATTTCTCATGCAAAAAGCCAGCTTATGATTACTGGAACACTCTGATAGGAGCTATTAAGTCAAATATTTTCACAAATGAAAATTCTATGCAAGAAGGCAGACAGCTAGAGGCCAATCTCAACCCCCTGTCATCATCTGTGTGGCAACACTAAATCAGACAATTAAACTGCAATTACTAGACACTGACATTCATTTGGCTCAAACCAGATTCTTTTTTTTTGCAATTGTCAGCTTAAAACTTTATAGTGAAAGTATAACTGCAGTCACATGCAAGGGAGAAATGGCATGAATCAGTGCTCTGAATTCATAGTTTCATAGTTTCATAATTTCATTCAGGGTTGGAAGGGACCACAAGGATCATCTAGTTCCAACCTCCCTGCCATGGGCAGGGACACCCCACACTAGGTCAGCCTGGCCACATCCTCATCCAGCCTGCTCTTAAACACCTCCAGGGACGGGGCCTCGACCACCTCCCTTGACAACACATTCCAGGGTTTCACCACTCTCATGGTGAAGAACCTCCTCCTCACATCCAGCCTGAATCTCCCCACCTCCAGCTTCATTCCATTCCCCCTAGTCCTGTCACTACCTGAGATCCTGAGAAGTCCTTCCCCAGCCTTCCTGTAGGCCCCCTTCAGATACTGGAAGGCCACAATTAGGTCACCTCGGAGCCTTCTCTTCTGCAGACTGAACAGCCCCAACTCCTTCAGTCTGTCCTCATAGGAGAGGTGCTCCAGCCCTCTGATCATCCTTGTGGCCCTTCTCTGGCCCTTCACTTAGCTGTACCCCACTGTCACAAGAGGGGTCAATCCATGCATCTCTGTTTCTACTTTAATGCTCTGGGTAGACACAGATGATATTTCACAGTTATCACAAAAGAACCTTACTCCCTTGTTGACAGCTTATTTCTTTAACTGTGCTGTTGTTACTTCATTGCAGTTAGCATTTCCTAGTCAGTTTGGTCAGAAGAAGGACCAGCTGCAAGAAAAGAAGTGGGCATTCACATTAGTCTTGGCAGCCTAACCAGGGAAGATCAGCTCAGGTGTGTTGTCATTGGAGATGATCCCATTTGCAAATCTGTTGGATCATGGTCTTTGGATTCCTTAACTTTCTTTCCTTCTTGTTTCTTTTTATTCATTCCAAATTACCTGCATTTTTTCTTTCCCTTTCAATCATCTAAGAAAGCCAACCCTTTTGATCTGCTCTGCAAGCCTTCTGTATGTGCTCATCCTTTCCAGTTGCCTACCCTCCAGGGAACAAAAAAATGGTGTTGTGAGGAAAATACCTCAGTTCTGCCCTGAGGAGAGAAAAAGTGCAGAGAGAACCTGGAAAGCCTTAATGCAGCAACGGGCTCCTTAGCAGCTCTGTGCAGGAGCTGCACAGTAAACATGAAGTCAGAGAGCACTTCCCTTCTCCCTCAAAACAGTTAAGTGATACCAGCTGCTTCTCTTTGCAAAAGCAGTGAGTAATTTCCATTTCTGACGGTCTTTGGGGTTGGCAGCCACGCTCTTGCTCCCCGGAGAAGTGACACTACTCTGCTGCACAGAGAAATGGGAGGACTAACCTTAGACTGTCTGCTTGGAGATGAACCTTCACTGCTCAGTTTAACTTTAGTTTATAAACTATGATTTCTGCCTCCTGTGCTGACCCAAATGCTGCAATGTTTGGTTGACAAATACGTCGAGGGAAAACTGGTTTTGCCCTTGCCCTACATTTCCTTTTCTCTTCCCAGTTTAGCATCTCTAATATATTTCCTTCATCCATATTAGAGAAACTACTTTTTACATGAAACACTCCAGTAATTAGCTGGAATTCATAGGCTTCATATCCCACTGTTTAAATGGTCAGCTTTGAATCTGTTTATTGATGTCAAATATACAATCTGCTATTAAACAAATCCCCACATTTAAAATGCTGCTGCTGCTTTGACTAAGGTTTGTAAGGCAATTTGCTAAACAATAAACATTCAGCAAGAAAAATGTTGCTACATGTAATAATTTATAAAATAACAGAAAAACTCACCTCTTCTGACATTCATTTTCATTCCACTGCCTTTTGTTCCATCTGACTATTCCTTCTGCACACCTGCTCTCCATCTCCATTTGTCTGATTAATTATCCTCACTTCTTCTCTACAGGCTTTGACAAGTTCCTCTTCCTTCTCCAGCTTCATCCCTATTTTTTGCCTTGTGTGGCTTAAATCTCCACCCTAGATATGCTGGACCTTCTCAGAATCAAACAACACAGAGACTACCAATAAACAGTTTAAAATAAAGTAACCAGAAAGATCAGAACATCTTGGCCATCTGGAAATTTCTGGAGAATTTATAAATTAAGCCGTTTTCAGAGCAGGAGCTGGCTGAGGGGTTTAGGCTTTCCTATGACACATAGAGGGACAAAAAGCCATTTTCAAAGAGGTCTTTATGACAGCATGATACATATGATTTCCCTTAGCACAGTCAGAAACTACTACCAATTTAGAAGCCAATACAAATGCTGAACGGTATTTTCTGTATGTGACAGTATCACACAGGTGCACCTCGGTTTGTTGTTTTTCAGCATCAGAGTTGTCTGGTAGGATAATGAATTCTTCTCAGGATTTCCACAATCATTATTCCTCTCTTGTCCTGCTTTCAGTTTGTTGAACCTTGCTGAAAAATCCTACTGTAAAGCTAAGACATACCTGTGCTTCATCACAGTATCACAGTATAACTAAGGTTGGAAGAGACCTCGAGGATCATCGAGTCCAACCTATAAACACAGACCCCATGACCAGACCATGGCACCAAGTGCCACATCATCACTCACACAGCTTTTAATAAGGATATACTGTAATTTTTATTAATAAACAATTCAAAAGGAGATATAGAATCCCCACAAAGATGACTCTGAGTGTTCCTTGAGAGGTTATAATAAAAAAGGACCAAGATGGTCCAGTGCTGCAAGCATATCCATGACAGAGATTAGTTTTGTGTTCAGTTTTTTTCTCTACCTAAAATTCATGCAACCTTCTCCAGTGTGCAGGACTCTCAAAAGTCATTTGAGTATCTCTGAAACCAGAAGTCTCACTGTTCTGTTTTCACCAATTCATAACATTGGTAAGGGTTTCAGCATGGTTATGGGAGAGACATTTTAGTAAAAGCCCAGAGAGTATGTTTGGCAGCTCAGACAACAGAGGTATCACAAGCACTGCACACCTATGTGAGGCACACTGTTCATCCTCTTGCTCAGAGAGGCAGAGATGGTTGGAAAATGAAGAAATTTTGCAAAGAAACATTGACAAGCAGCTGCACAGCCTTACATTGTCACCAGCAGCCCTTCCCTTTCACATGGATCTAAATCAGCTTCCAGTGATTAGACACCCATTTGATTCTTTTGCCCTGGGGGTTTTGGCTGATTTAACTGATCCATTCTTACATTCAACACATTGACAGATCTTTCCTTTTTTTTTCCTCCTTTCCACCATTTATATATGTATGGTGAGATGTGGGTGTCCAGGCAGAAAGCTTTGTCCTCACATGTCCCACCTCCAGTTCTTTCTTTTTCTTTTTCCCCTTCAAGCGTATTATTACTGTCTATGAGTCACTTCATTAAGCCAGAGAGAAGGCTAGAAAACAAGTGAATAAACACCCTGCTTCACAACCTTCTGTCTGCACTGTTTTACTTCTCTGCTAATGAATGAACAACTAAAAAACAGAATTATCCTAATTGGGGACATTCAAAGGGACATTATCTCCTCTTTGTCTGTAGCTGCTGCCTGGGTCTGCCTGTGATTATGCTACAGGATCAGAGGATGACCTCTGAACATTCACTGCCAATGACAGCGTAAATACAACAGAAGGTCCAGGAAAACAGTGGAAGTGGACATACATGAAAGGCAAAAGAGCACAGAAGATTTTTACAAGACCACACTGTTCCTCTTAAAAATTATTCAAATTAAAAAAATACTAAAATAATAAATGAGAAAGAGGCAGAACCCTGACAGAACCCTGTCTGCAGCAAGAGCAAGGTCACATCTCTCATACATACTGCTGGAACTCAACACATGCTCCAAGTTCTGCAGTTCACCCTGTGTGCACGGAAAGGGCTCTTCATTTATCACAAATATGGCAGTCAACTGTCTCAAAAGTCCTGCTCCCCCTGTTACAGCTGTCAGAGTGATCCTATCTCCAGTGACATGAATAAAGATCGAAGATGAAAGACTAAATGAGAAACAAATTACTGCAGCCTAAGTTTTGCCCTCCAATGCAGGAATTACAGGAATTCAAGGTCTAACTTCTGCCATGATGAAAGTCTGTGTTTCATTCTTTCTTGCAGTCCTACATCTGGAGAGACAGACACAGATGAACTGATGTTCAGTACAGCCTACAAGCCATCCCAGCTCCTTTCAGATGCACACAAATAACTTGTTCTTGCCTCCCTCCAAAGCATATATAGAGTTAAACCTTAGGACACTGGATGGTATTTAGCAAGTCCCTTTCAACTTTAAAGGATAGGAATATTGCAGTTTCTTTATAAACGGAGGATTTAATGCCCACAGATAGCATTCTAAGTCACATTCATATTACTATCAATTATTTCCAAAATAAGGCATGATGCTCAGCCTGCTTGTGTGCTTTTATCTACTGCTTCCCTTTGTCACTCCAGGTGCTCAGATTTCAGAATTTAGTCTAACATTTGTATTTCTGTACTTGGGTGCACAGTTGAACACCACTCTTCTCTGATCTGCTTTCAAAGAGAATCTATTAATTTCTATATCAAGGAGGGCTGATGTTCAACCCCTGAGCTAAACACACTCCAACAGAACATGAAATTCAACATTTGGCCATTCCCTGATGATTTCTTTTCCCACTCCCACTGCATAATGGGACAGCAGCTTTTATGTGTCTCCATCATGCAAGTGGTGGTTTTCCACTTGTGTGACAATTGGCTGCATATGAGGGGCTAACAGTTGCTCACTAGAAAGTTGCTCTGGGATCCTTGAGGAACAGCTTTAAAACTGACTTTGCCCAGGAACAAGTTCATCAAGAAAAAGTTTGGTGACTACCATCTCAGCCTGGGTTTGCACTGGATGCAGAGTCTATTACAAAACAAGGAGGGAGGCTTAGCTGGGTCACGTCAATCGGGAAATTCAATTCCTTCCTACTCCTCAGATTTAAAACATCCTATAGCAAAAAGCTTCTATAGGATTTCCCCCCTGTGTTTAGAGAAGAAAATGAAATACTGCAGTCAAGCTCTCTGAAGGAAGTAAGCATGACTTCCAAGCAATATAAAATACATCAAAGTAACAAACTAAAGGAGAAAGAAAATCAAAGGAAGGTAAGTGACCATCTCATTTTACTCTGCTCTAAGTGGCTACCTCTCAGTGAGAACAACCAACTCAGTGAGTACAACCAACACCAAGAGATTTTGGAGTAACAGTCCTGTGACCCAGGACACCAACATGATGCAGATCGAAAAGAAGCTTAGTTCCCATGGGAAATTGGATCTTAAAGCAACAGAGTTTCCAAAGAAACATAGAGATGTTTATTCTCTGAAAGCTGAAAGCAAGCCAAGGGTAAAGCATCCTGTGCAGGAGCTGAAAGGGATGATGAGTCTACTTATGCCCCTCCATTCACTGCAGCACCTTGGGGATGATGGAGAAAGTGCATAAGCCTCTGGGAGAAGTGTCAGTGAGGCAAGCATGACAGAGCTCCTCGACACACCATCAAACAGGGGACTTCTATGGCACTGAAGGAAGACTAGCATCCCTTTGGATAATCTCTGAAGGTGGCACCCATCAATACTGGCAAGTGTACCCATTCTCAAACTGGCAGAAAAAGAATAAAGTCCTAGTAGGGTTCATTTCTTTGCAGAGGGATATTTCTCCTGCTATTACCCATTGCTTGGAACCTTCCTCCTTACCATTTTAAATACAATGTCATTTCTCATTTCCTGCCAGGGAGTGGGATTCCTTGAAAATCTTCTGATACTTTACACCAGAAGAAGTTCAGAAATAAAAGAAGAGGTGGCAAAACTGTAATTGAGCCAAAGAGGCAAAAACCACTGCATCATGAAATGCTAGCCTTGAGATACCTAAGGAGATTTTTATTCAAGACAATTTTATTCAAGATAATTGTGGCCTTCCAGTATCTGAAGGGGGCCTACAGGAAGGCTGGGGAAGGACTTCTCAGGATCTCAGGTAGTGATAGGACTAGGGGGAATGGAATGAAGCTGGAGGTGGGGAGATTCAGGCTGGAGGTGAGGAGGAGGTTCTTCCCCATGAGAGTGGTGAAGCCCTGGAATGGGTTGTCTAGGGAGGTGGTCGAGGCCCTGTCCCTGGGGGTGTTTAAGAGCAGGCTGGATGAGGCTCTGGCCAGCCTGATCTAGTGTGGGGTGTCCCTGCCCATGGCAGGGGGGTTGGAACTAGATGATCCTTGTGGTCCCTTCCAACCCTGAATGAAACTATGAAACCATACAGTGATGAAGTGCAAGATAGAAATGCAAAATGTCTGAAAGCAAACAAGAAAGTTCATTTCACCTCGATAAAATCTCTGCAAGCAGAAGGGGAGCTCATGCAGGCAACTTTGGGAGGGCTGAACTTACATCTGGAAATGGTATTTGTTCAGTTACTAGTTGCTCTATAAAAGGAGAGGTTTCTTTGGTATACTAACAGCGTTTAGGCAGAAGTGTCATTTATAAGCAGCAGCTGAGCCTTGCTTTAGACTACTTCAGACAAAAAATGGAGTCTGTACTGTACATCTATCTTTAGGGAAACAAAATCATTTCTGAATTTAGGAACTGCTTTGGGTTGGAGCAGCAGCTAATATCCTAATCAGAATTTCCTTGATCATTACTCAAGAAGTAGCATTTTGTTTTAACAACCCTCCTCCACCAGTATTTCTCTTCTAACACATTCCATTCTAATTTTAGTCTTTTCAGAAGTTTCTTTTCCAGATCAACCCACTCTTTTGCACATTTAAATAATTTTCAGGTTTTTTTTTAAAGAGCTCAGCTTTAGCAGGTGTTTCAGTAGCTAAGCAATAAGAAATCTCTTGAGAACATCTTCCATGTTTCCCAAATGGAATAGCCTGGAAGTTTAGGGAGAACTATATTAGGCAAAATTACCACACCATTTAATTTGTAAACTGGAATAAAACACCTACAGAAAAAAAAGAAGAAGAAAGAAAGCAAGCCACCCTCCTCAAAGCAAGCACTTATGCTCCCTGTTAACAAATAAAGAAGGTGCAATTAGAAACAGTTGTTACACTGGCAGCACCAGTAATTAACTTGAATGCAGTAAAATTCAACAGAAATAAAATTAGAAGCTTAGCATGGAAGAAAATGATGCAACTCCTCCTTTTTTGAATTCTTCAGCTCCACTGCAGACCCAGGACCAAGAATGCCAAATGGTTTGCAAGTACAGATCAAATAGGTTCATTTCAGTGGCTAACCATGGAAAATCCCAGATGCTGCCAAAGGGCAAAGACTTCACTAGCAACCTGGGCCCACAGCCCCATGCACCTAAAACATGTGTATTATCAGATCTGGAAGCTGAACTGCAGCAGCTCTAGACATCTGTATGACTATTTTCAAGTATCACCCCTCCTCAGGCAAAAGACAGCTTGGTCCTTCATGTCACCCACAGCTATTTGAAAGCTGCCATTTTTTTTCCTCTCTTTTGGCTCCTGGAAGCTGAAAATGCTGTAGGACATTTCAGCAATTGCATATTTTTACAGTCTCAAGCAGTTTAAGAAAACCCACTGACAATGATGCCTCTGTGCCTTTATGGAGTTAGAGCAGGCCTAGGAGATCTTGGCACCTGGTAGATTCATGAAGCAGGAAAGTTTGAAATAATCTTAGTGCTAGGCATCATTTACAGATTTACCAATCTAGATGTTCATCTACAGTCACAGGGTTATCTTCCAGGCTTCCCTAGAGTGCAGGAACATCCTCCTTTTCCAGTGGTGAAAATGACTAATAGAAAAATTGCATCTCTCCTGCTCTGCCTGTGCAGAGCTAGCACTTGCAGTAAAGAAAATGAGTTGGAGTAGAATACAACAGCAGACATGTCTCAAGTTATTCTTCAACATGACACATCATCCCCCATTTCTACTCCCTTTGCCCTATTAAATTCTCCTAACCACAGAGACCAAAAAAACCGAAAGACCCTATTTTAAAGCTATACTTAATACTTTAAAAGCATTTCCTTACCCAGTGCAAAGATTTCAGAAACACTGCTTCAGCAGATGTTATTACCTAGGATTGCTCTATTCTTAATTTTCCAGATGTGAGATGTGTTTCAGTGTGTACCTGAAGCAGACTTACTTGTCAGCTTGCAGGAATTCCTAACAATTTTTTTTCTTTGAGGTTTCAAGGATGCATTCACTGTCTTCCAAGTTTGCTTCCTTGTCTTCATCCTGTTTGTGCTCTCTAAAAGAGAATTAACACTGTTCACTCTCAGCTATGCCAGCTCCACTACTGAGATCAACCAGGTAAAGGAGGGGAAATACCAGAACCTATTAAAAAGGGAATTCTGCTATTTCCAGAAAACAATCTCCAAAACATGTACATGGAACAAAAGGAGTTCTCCCACATGTAAATTAATTCCCTGCTTGCCTTCATTCCCTTTGTGCCTGTGGTTTGTTAGTGTGGGTGAAAGGGCACTGGTGAATGAGCTGGGTTGAGTCCTTAAGGACAAGTTTACATCCTTTCAAGTACAGCAGAGCTGGCTCCCATGGCTGGCTTCATCTGAGGCCAAGCATGCAAACACACCAAAGCAGCTGGACACAGATGAGCACCTCTCCCTTACCTTTAACACAGGTTTAAAAGAGAACATGTATTTATGAGTATGTGCAAGTAATTACAAGCTTTGGTTCTCTCATCCTCACCAAATCTTCCTTTTCTCAAAAGAACCTTTATCTAAGCATGGGCCAAATAAAGTCTGAATTGAAAAGAGGACAGGAAATTAGATCAAACTGAGTATGTAGCTTTCTCATTATCCCTCATGTCAGACAAGTCAGAAGCAGTTATGTAATTGGGCCTCTAGACTCTAGGCAGTGAAGTGTTAAGAGAGAAAAGCAATCCCAGGACTGCATGCTGGGTTTTGACAAATAGAAAAACACAGAAGTAGGCCATGAGCTTACAATTAATGCTGGTTTTTAATTGTACTATGTCAGAAAACCAAAAAGGTTGGTCATATAGCACATGTGGCCAAAGGGGTAAGGAAGTGTACAGTGCAAGAAATGGAAAAGTGAGGGAGGGAATTTAATCTGTGCTCGTGTGCTCACTTTCATATTAACCAGAGAAAGGGCATTTGTGAGTGAGGGTGCATGAGGGGTACAGTGCAGAGAGGTACAAGGGGAGGCAACAGCCCATGAGCAATTGCTGTGAAAGGGAATGGGGGTGGGGAATTGTGCACAGTCCTTTTCTAGCTTCTGCTGTAAAAAATAAATAGACCTTTCAATCTGTGTTCTCAGTGAAGCCTTCTCTATTGACCATTCATTTCTTCTTTCCCTTTCCAGCTCTTTACCTCCTCTATATGGCTGATGAATATGCAAATGCATAATCAGTTCTGTAATAGCCTATCCTTTCTAAAAACAGGCTATAAATTTGGATCCTAAGCAGCAGGTTTTAAAAAGACTATTATACTGTACGGCTGGGGGATGAGGCAAGACCCAAATACCACCACTGGCACACCAGAGCTCTTAGAATGTGTGTGAATGCAGCCAGCAGGCTTCGTAAGGCATAGCCAGCAGCCAGAAAGGAAACATCTGCACCACGTACACCAGCTCACCGCAGGCCCCTGCAGGGCACACGCACCTGGCAGCAGCAGGCCCCGGCCCCGCCGGCACTGGCACGAACGCTAACGTAACCTCGGCCGCGGGGTCCCGCGGGTTTGGGTTTCACTGTGGGCGCTGCGGGGGAAGCCCAGGGAGCATAGTCGGGGCCGGGCCCAGCGGCTGCAGAGAGGCCACGCCGGCAGCAGGTGGCGGCGCGGAGCCGGGGCGGGGGCCGCCGAGCGCCCACCCTTCCACACGTGTGCCCGGAGGGGTGACGGGATGGACACTGGCACTGCTGGGAGAACGTCTGCACCCCGCGGTGGGGGCACAGCAAACACAGCTCACAAACCTCCTCCCTGGCAGGTTCTCTCAGCCCGGCTGACTCGGACACCAAGAGCAGAGCTCTCACCCTGCTCCCACTCTAGATCAGGAGGCAGCTGGGCTACAGGCGCGACAGCAGCTTGAGGGCCCACACATTCCAGTCAGCTGCTTCCCAGCTCCCCAGGAGCTGCCTCCTTTCTTCTTAAAGTGGGCTAACAAGAGCCTGATGAGATTCAGCAAGGACAAATGTAAGGTCTTGCACATAATCCAGGAGCGCAGCACAGGCTGGGGTCTGCCTGGCTGGAGAGCAGCTTTTAGCAGGCAAGGTTGGACCAGATGATCCTTGTGGTCCCTTCCAACCTGGGATTCTATGATCCCTGTAAAATAAGCGTAAATAGTGCTGTACAATACTTGCAATACACTTCCATGTCTGCTATTTTGAGGCCCTCCTCAGGCTGCCACCAGGCTTTACAGTATTCCTGGATGTTGTCACTGCAAGGTAGAATGCAAGAACTGTTAGGGTGTTGTCAGGGATTGACAGCTGAAGGTGCCATGCCCAACTGCAACAGCCCACTACTCCAGCTTCTGACCTGCAGCACAGTAAAGACTGGAACCCCACAGGAAGGAATCAGGCCCAGATGTGCTTTACAGTCCCCCATGGAAAATTACTCAGGAACATGCCTTCAAGCTCCAGACTGAAATGACAAGAAGGAAGACACCAGCTGGAAACTGAGTGCTCCTGCTCAAACTCTGGGCAAAGCAGAAGCAAAAATATAGGTTGCCAGTTTCACTACCACTTGAGGCAAGGCAGCCAGGATATCACATTATACACAGGCTGCCCTATTAGCTGGGATAGTGGGAGCATCTATCATCCTGATGGGGCACAGAGGTGGGGAAGGTAGGAGTGACATACATAGAACCCTCACTAAATTTGGAGAAAGGGATAGAAACTTGGATCTGGCTCTAATTTCAACTGTTGCACCCTGAACATGTCACAGGGAGGGAATAACATCTGCATAATTCATGGAGGTGATGATAAAAATAAATATATAGAGGACAGGCTATAATCCTACAGCTTCTAGGTAAACATGAAATAATTGAAAAATACATCTTTGCAGAGACTGATATTTCACACTAAACCCCTGTAATCTTCAAAAATGCTCAAAGTTGGATAGCCTTTGAGCATGGACATCACTGAACACTTTCCTTCTCCCTTTCCCCATCACCTTCAGCACAGATGTACCTCACAAAGCAACAAACTCTGCAGCAGCTCAGTAAGACCAGGGATGACAGGAGGAAGGAATGTTGTAACACAATTTATTAAAATCAGTTTATAAAACCCTAGGACCAGTTCACAAAGAGGAATGGAGGTCACATCTGACACTGAAGATGGGAACAGGGCTCCCCAGACAAGGTACAAGCCTTGAACTGATGTCTGTTGGAGGTAACAAGGTCTCTGTGGCAGTCAGATCTAATAGTTCAGATCCTCTCTGGAGCCTTGTTTTCCTTTTTGTCTTTTAACATTCTCAGGAGCCTATTAACTCACCAATACCCTGTGTCTACCACAAAGTAGTTTTTGTCTGCAGCATTGGGAACACGTCATTTTCATCCTAGATTCTGATAATACTTTCACAAGTATTTGCTTCACCTCAACTAAAAAACAAACAAAAAAACACAGTGAAAGGAAGTATTTTGATCACAAAGTAAAACAAATTAGCAAACCAAGGCCAGGATCCCATAAACCAAGAACTGGAATACCGAAAAGAAATTTACTTACAGGTTAATCCCTTAGGTAATAAAAATCTTTGGATCCAGAAACACTGACAAAACACTGCAAATAAAGTAGCATTCTCCACCTCCCTGGCTCTAGGAAACAAACCAACCCCAGCACCCCAAAGCTTGCACATCTTAGGCACAGGATTTGGAGATGATTAGTAAAAGGGCTGCTGGCAGACCCCACGGTTCATTCAGAGAACATGCATTTGCCACTTCTTCCTGAATTTCAGAAGGCTCCCTTCTAGAGCAGTTTCTTGTACACAATTGCATGTCCAATTGCATGACCTAAGGCTTGTGGATCCAAAAGGAACAGCAATATTCTCTGCAGGATACTTTCAACTAATTAAAATCCTTATTAACACTTTGCATAAACTATCACTTGAAAACATCACAAGAGAGGGATATGAGAGTGGCACAGAGACAACACACTGGTTACAGCTTAGGAAACCTACATGTTATCACATGAGAATCCATGACAAGCTCAGGATATTCAGACTTTATGAAAATGGAAATGTATGTATGCTTCTTCCTACAACAGGAATAACTGTTTCCTGCTTAGGGGATGTTCTCAACTATAGGAGGTAAGTTTGGAGATATTGGCTATTAGTAATTTTAACAGGAAATGCTGTCCAGATGCATCTGTAAGAGAACTGCACCTGTGCTACTTGTATAAAGAGCAGTGCCATTTTCCTCTTTTCTCAGTATCCATGTTTGAACTACTAAAACACTCCGGGCAGACAACTCAGCATTTTTTTCTATTCCCAAGATTACAATGGTGTCAAGACTTACTCCTGTAGATGGCTGTTGAAGCCTTAGTGCATTAGCATGCTTAGATGCCTTCTATTTCTCTCCTCTTGTCCAACACAGTTAAGCCAAAACAAAACCTGTTAACATTCCTGGTTATTACTGGACCTTCCCTTGCTAAAGGCAACAGAATCATGTCCTATACATCAGTCTTCAAAAGCAAAGCCCTGATTCAAGTTACAAAAATGAAATCTTTCACACTGCTCTCTCTTGGCAGGACAGTTTCTTCACGGTCTCTTTGTCTTTGTGATATGGACTAAGTTGATCATAATGACTTTAAATTGTCCCTTTAAACTTTTACCCTCCACCCACAGGTCCTTGGCTTCTCTTCTCACTGGTTATTACACCCAGGAGCTGCAGAAGAAGTGCCTGCCTGCTTCTGCTTCTTACGGCGTTTGTTCAGGAGGCGGTTGTTGGACGTTTTCAAGTCTTTGATTTTCACCTGATCATAGTCCACTCTCATGGTAGCCAAAGCACTGGTCATCTCCTCCTGAAACCAAGAAAGCACTTTATTGAATCTCTGAGTCAGAGTGCACAGCCACCCCACATGACTACCAAGAGATGAATGTACAAGAAGGAGGCCCTGTTACGCTACGCCCAGAAACAGCTGAGCCCTTTCTGCTGCACTGCACTATGACTAAAGGCTTCGTTCTGCTCAGGGACTTGTTCAGGAAGAACTATTCACATGGTGTTCCACATGTGAGCATGCAGGACCACACTCTGCTAGCCTGAATTCCACCATATCCCTGTGCCCAGCATTTCTTACTGGCTGGCTCTGGGCCTTCACCAGCACTTGGGCTAATTACATCAGACGCAGAACACTGCTTTCCTTGCTCCATTACCAAACTAGACTAGAAGCAGCTAGAATAAAGAGTCCACAGAAAGCTGTTTGAAAGTATGTGCTTCAAATTCACACACTTCCTTAGTTTGAATTAATGTTTAAGTGCAGGCAAATTCTAACTTTTTTTAACAAGGTTGTGAACAAAAATCTGCTTAAGTAAATGAAGAGCTGGGAATTTAGTTCAGGAAAGGGAAAACAATTAACCATTACAGGTATACTGGTGGCCCAAGGGAATACCTCTGGGACCTTTACAAAGCACAAGCATGAGAAGTTCTCACAAACAGAAATGAAGAAGGCAAACTGAAAATACCTGTTTGATCTCTTTGACTCAAAAGACAAATGTTACCTAGGTCCAATGAAACTTTACCATTACATAGCTCAACAGCTGGGAATATACATCAGCAATTTAAACAATATCAGCAAAATACTCTACAGGAGTGTTGCAGTTATCAAGATGCCAAGCATTGTAAGTGCAGAAAATTCAGAATTAATTGTAAAAGCATGCCAACCTGATAAAGGCCAGCAGGAAAGAGTTAAGGCTTGCAAACAACTTTTAGTCTGCCCTACAGTTTCACTTTGCAGGAAGCATTCAACTGTCATCAGCACAAGCAGTAGGTGAGGCACCTGGTTAGATCAAGGGAAAGACAGATGTTTTTTTTCTCCCCCCCCTGCCAAATGTCATGCCAAGGCTAAGGTTATTTAAAGTGGTTTTACAATATAAAAAGAGCAGAAAACCAGAACACAGCTCAACCCACCCACCCTGTCCCCCTACAGTTTCATCATACTCTTCACCTCTCTGTAATGAACTTCAAACTCCCTCAACACTGCCCCTTCTCCTCTGTGGTTACACAGTGGCTCAGCGGGTAGCACCATTAATACCTTTGATCACAAACAGCTTCTTTGTTGCTATTTGGCACAGCAGTAAGGCTGTCAGAGGAAGCCCAGATAGCATTTTTAAAATACAGTTAAAAACACAACTGTTCTAAGCAAGACTGTTTATGCTTCCCTTGTTTAACATGGGTGTGTTCAAAACAGTCATAATCTCCAAGGAAATAAGCACACAGAGAGAAGCCAGCCCATCTAATCTCATCAAGATTATCTGAACCAAGATTGACTCACTTTAACTTCATCCCAGTGGTCTTTATCCTCTTGCAGGACCCGTGCAGTATGAAGAGGAGTTGGTGGCACTGCCATTGATCTCTAAGAAGAGGGAAAAATATCAAGTGTTTGGAAAAAACCACATTTGGGAAATGACTGCTTGCTCCTCTGTGTCTATGGAGGGTGTAAAAACTTCAGCTAATATCCTTTGGTGGCCCTCACTATTCACATTTCCCATCATCCCACAAGTGAATTCATGTGTGAGTTAGGAAAGGACTCTGGTCCCCACGTGGCATTATCTTTAATGAACAAAGTGAAGGACAAATCAGGCCTGAGTGTCTTGCTCTCTGCTCCCTTCAAAGCACAAGCAATGACCCTGTGCTGGATAAATGTGTGTACACATTTCAGGTTCTAACTGTCATTTCACTATTCATTAAGCAGTACTTTTAAGTGGTTAATTTGACCTTTGTCTTCTAGGATTTGTGATAGGAGACGTTTTCTTATGTGCCTACATTAACTGAGACTACCACTTCATCAGATCCTGAGTGTGCCCAAAAGAGGAATTGATACCATTTAGAAATGTTACAGAGTATATTAACATTAGAGTAAGGCACAGTTCAGAAGACAGCACATCACCTGGGATGCTCTTTCGCATAAGATCGAGATCTGTGCTCACCTGCCACGAAAGATCAGTAGAGACTTCAAATTAGAATAAGGAACAATTTCTAAAGCGCAAAGCACAGTTTCCAAACTAACTTCAGCAGGAATCATGCTATTTCTTGTCAGCCCATAACCCAAACTATAATTTCATTTGGATATTCTATCTTCCTTATGCTTTCTACCCAAACTTACTGTCTACTGCTGTGGTGTCCTACCTCAGACGCAGCTGCACATTAGCAGAGCCTAAGGAGATCTCTGTCCCTGTCACTGTAAAACAAGCATTACACTGGGAGCCATGCTTAGTGCTCCACCAAGCTAACAGCAGCGCTGCAGTAGTTAAAGAAGTGGAAGCAGAAATCATGACTCCTGCACCCTCTGGAGAAGGATCCTTAACTGGCCAAGGTATAGTTCTGTCAAGTACAGCAGGGTTGAGAGAAGTGGAGAAACAGCAGACTGGCTTTGATGGTGCCCCTGAGCAGGTGACACAGCCCTCATAGCTGATGTCAGGTGCTTCTTGTGAAAAATGTCTTATCCACACCCTAACTAGGGGCTTATGTGCTCCACCTAAACTGACCATTTTTGCAGAGGTCACAATAATGCTTCTGGCATTCACCTCATAAGTAAATATGAAAAAGAAAGAGGAGAGACAAGCACCCTCCTCTGCTTCTGCAAGGCATTTTCCCACACCTGTTCCCATACATGTTCCCACTTAGGGATTTAGGAGAAGGAAGAGCACAGACATTCACTACGTTGGTCTTTCCCTCTCCCTCCCTCCACCTCATGGAATAATAGGTTCAGCAGGAAAAAGCACCAATCTACAGCTCCTAGAGCATTCTTCCAGGAACAGTATTCTAGCAGAGCTCGTTGGTACAGCAGAGTCTATAGACCTTGTCTCTAATCTCCTCCTTATTAATTGGTTATATGCATATTTCAAGTAACATGTGTCACTGTAGGTGGTAGCTTCCTTAGCTATTAGGCACTCATTCCATGAAATTCATCGCCTGCTGACTTCTGAAATCCATTCTTCTTGGGGCTTCGAACACTTAAAGCTGGAGGCATTTATTCTCAACAGTGATTATGTTTTTATTTGGCTAAAGAAGACTTAAAACCACTGTCTAGGCTCTGCTCTAGTTCTGCAGAGTATTTGTAACCTTCAGTTCTCAGCTTTCATAACCCTAAATGAAGACATTTACCTCCTTCATCAGGATGTTATACAGCTACATTCCTATATGATTCTAAGGGCTTTCAGATCTCCAAACAGGCATTGCAGAAATGCTGACCATTAGTTATGCCTCTGTTTCTGCCACCTACCTCTGAGGGTCAGCACAGACAGAGAAAACACTACAGGGGAAAGGGGCATTCTCCAGTACAAGTGATTCTGTTCCTGAACAATGATGTTTTGGGAAGCAAAAACAAATGTGAGAAGTATAATCTGTTATTTTGAATGACACCTACAGAGTAGAAATTATATTCTGGAACTCAGCCTGGTAACTCCTGGAATGCTTCTCTCTTGTTTCAAATAGTAAATATCATTTTATCAGAGCCTTTCTTTCTTTTCTTTATCCCCCTAGGAAAAAATATTTTTAAGGAAAAGTTAATTTAATCAAGTCATAGAAAGAAGCCTGAACTGGGACCATTAATAGCCCTGTGTATCACCCTATCTGGCAATCTCTTATAGGGCACTAAGCTGAGACCCTTGCTCCTCCTCCATGCATTTCCAAACTCTGCCAAGGATGAGACTCCCACTAAGCACAGGGCTGTGTTCACCCTAACACAGCTATGCACAACGGTGCCCAAGTCCACTAATAATAGCTCTTGTTAAATCCTGCACTGATGAAGTAAGAACATGCAGTTTATTTTTGTATTTTTAAAGAGTAACACATGCATATGCTGCAGAGTCAACAGTCATTGCCTGCTCTGAGAAGACATAGACACACTTGTCTTTCACTTCCAAGAACACTATTGTGGGTGTCTCTCTTTGTGTGTCCTCTGGTAACACCAAGGAGAAATGTGGTTCTACAGGCAGATGACCATCTGTGGAGGGCACAGTAGGTTAATTAAGTTATTAACAGCAATCATCATCCTTCCCTTGCTGTGCTATGTGGAGCTACATCTAAGGTCTGCATCTAAGAATTCATCTTGTAAAAAAGAGATCTAAAACTCACATTGATCCAAGGGTGATTCATGAACTGAGAAACTGTCATCCTCTCTGTCGGGTCAGTCTTCAGCAAGTGGCGAATCAGCTGTTTGGCTGAAAAACAGGACCAACATGGCATGCTGCAGTCTATGACTGTGCTCCTAAACATGACTGTGTTCCCCTTTGAGAACACAAAGACCTGCTGAATGAAGAAATTTGAACTCAAAACCACCTCCCAATTGCTGTTACCATGTTAAGATGCCCTGTACAGTGGGGTTGGTTACTATGATTAAAAAGGTAGAACACAAAAACATCCAAAACAAGAGGTAAGAAAGACAGACAACAGACTGGGGGTGCCAGTTATGCTATCTACATCACCAAGCCAACTGTTTTGAGAGCAAGAACTTGAGAAAAGAGAAGCATAGGAACAGAAAGCTGCCAGGCTGCCTGTCTGAAAGGTGGTGACAAGCTTGGTGTTACAGGCTAAATGACTGCAGAAACTGATGTTTTGAGAAATGGTAGAAGACAAAAACTAGAACAGGCTGTGGAAGTGGAAAAACAGAAGACAGCAAACTTTTCTCTGGCAAATGAGAGGCCACTAAAAGGACAAAAAAAGTCAAAGAAATGGATTGCACAAACAGGCTTTACAGTAGCTTTCTGTGAAGATGGCATCTGCCAAAGCAAAAGTACAAGTAACTGAGAGAGAAGATGATGAGAGTCTAGACAAGAGTTTCAAGAATGTGGGCAGACAGGCTGGAAACACTGCAACCAAGGGATGTTATTTGGGAAGACTTACACGTAACTTCCTTGGGGTAACCTAGAAAAACTTCTGAATAACAGTTTCTTTTTTAGAAACATAGAATGTGAGATGACTAAATGCTTGTAAAAAGCTGCCAGAGGTACAAGTTGAGACTTCAGTTTGGTGAGATTGCAAAGGTGTTTTACAGTAGATATTACCTGGAGTAGGAAATGTACAAAATAAAGCAAGGGGACCACACAGAGAGATGGGTAAGATAATTACAGGAAGCTGATGGGGAATTTAGAGGAAGCTCCCATAGGTGATGCAGTGACAGAAGGCTCAGAGGAAGCAAACCGTGACAAGAAGCATGACAAAAGAGGGCGAAAGAAGCACTCTGCTGAAGGTACCTAATCAACCTAGGAGGATACTCCTGAAGTAGCTGATCTTAACCGGTTCAGAGGTAGAGGGCACCTCTCCAGGCAAGCATACAGAGACCCTGCACATTTTCCAAGTGCATGTTCCCTCACCAAGCTCCCCTAGCATTTTAATGACTACTGTAATAGGAACAAGACACAAGGCAGACAAAACATTAAGCCAGTAACCCAACAGCAGTGTGAATGTTTGTTAGAAAAAAGACAACAAAGACAAGGCCAGAGGGTGGTAACCTTTCTCTCAAATACAATGGGCAGGTGAGACTTCTGGGTTATGAGACTGTGAGAATAGGAGGTAATCAAAACCATCCACTTTCAGGACACTGCTTTGAGCCCATCCAGGTCACAGCTGAAGAGCAGCAGCTTCTGATTAATGACTTACACAAAACAAATTTTTGACCTTGACTTGAGCAGTGGCTGGCTAGTTCCCTACTTCCCACATCACAAAAAGCCAGCATGAGAACTGGCCATCCTTGCTGGATGTATCAACAAGGAGGGCAAAGACTGAAGGAGTTAAAGACAGTTTGCCTTTCTTCCAACTCTGCTTGCATTGCAGCTGTCCTGGCAGCCAAAGGAGACTCAGGATTAAAGACTTTTGTTTCTAGAGGGTTTAATCTCAGCATTCAGTAGCACTAGCTGGAATGTGGAGGAAAGTTTTCAGTAGTCCTTAGGTTGCTGGCCAAGAGCTGAGTTCCAGTTGCTCTCTGTTAGCACATTACCAAAAATTTAAATTCTAAAAGAAAGGGAAACAAAAACTAAGAGAGGTTTTTAGAAGTGGTGTCTTGTAAGCACTCCACCACTGCACAACACCATGCACATACCCAGCAGCAGCAGTGAGCATTGTTACCTTCCTCTGATACTTCAGCCCACTCTGGATTGGGAAACCCATACTGCCCCATCCGAATTCTTCTCTTCATCCCTGGAGAAATGGCTTGACCAGTGTTGGAGTAGAATGGAGGGAACCCACACAGGCTGTTAAGAGTGGACAAAAGAAGTCTTATAACTAGCAAAGCCTTTACATCTCTTAAATAAAAGTCCCTTATAAGGGTATATTCTTATGGAGGTTTCATGATCCCTTGTAAGGGAAGATTTGGTCAGATCTGCCCTTTTATCTTTTCATCAAGCTTCTTTCCAAACACTTACAGAATATATGTGATGACACCCAGTGACCACATGTCACATGACTTGTCATACTTCTCAGGACCAAGGACTTCTGGGGCTAAAGAAGATTAAAAAGCAGAAATTAACAGAGTATCAGGTATTTCCTTTCATCTCCCACACCTTATGGGTAGCAGCACTTCAACAAGTAGTCAGAGGCATTAAACAAATGCAACTCAGTGCAGAACAGCAGAGTAGCATTTTCTATTGAAAGTTCCTAAACACATTTAATGTAGCTTTAAAAAGGAGGAATGAAGCTGGCAAAACGCCCTACTCTTCACCTTAGTGTCTCTCTGCTCAATAATGTACTAAGATTACAGAAAAGCAGAAGGAGCTACAGCTAAATGTGTACAGGGAGACACTGCACCGAAAGAGGCAGGAGCATATGTTCCAGAAAGCAGAGCAGAAAGGATCTATTTGAGCTGCGATAAAATTTTGAGCAATGCCTAGCTGGAGTGTGTTTAGCTCCAGCAACTACACAACACTCTACTTTTCTTTGGCCTCCAGAGCATTTTATTTTTTCACTAAGTAACAAAATTACAGAGAAATACATTTAGAGGGGATTTGTTTTTCCCCTTGGGGCGGGTGAACTGCCAGGGAGCTTCATTTTGTAAGGAAAATGATTCTCTGAACATATGAGCAATCATGCTGGTTTATAAAAAGGTGCTGAGAAGGGAAATGTCAGCTTGTTTATATACAAATATAAAGGCATGAAAACATATATGCCTAAAGTCCTTCACATTTTATCAGTAATCCCAGCTTACATAAATAGAGAAGAGAGCATCAGAAAGAATATTGCTATTGTAATTATCTGCTAACAGTGCAGAACAATACCTGTCAACACCAAAAGCTATAAAAACTTACAGCACAGAAGAGAACTAATTCTTTCACAAAATTAAGCCCAGTTTCCTCCAAAGAAATTCCAAGCCTGGATTACCTCAGTTATACCATATGGTGAAAGACTATTAACTCATACACCAAAAGGGATGTACTCTGAGTGCATCAAGGACACTCTGCTGTGGCATTCATTACACAGTGCTCTGTCTTTGCACAAAATGAAGGCAAAAATTCAGCTGTGGTTAAGTCACATTGGTCTTTTGTTACTAATCGCTCTACTTGCCAGCTTAAAGCTTTACACCTGAGGCAATATCCTCCCTGTTCTATTGTGTTAGGCAAGCTAAGGGTAGTTTTGCAAAGGGATTCCCAAATAACCACAAAGCTGAGTTCAGATTATGGCTTTTTATTGCATTATTCAGAGGAAGCATCAGGATGACCTCACATGCAAGCAGAAGCAACGTATTTTCTTTCCTTGAGCCTCATTTGCATCCCCTGTTAAGGCTGTTTCCTCTGCAACCAAGGAAGACAGCAGGAGCACTGAACTGTACTGGAACCAGACCAGGTTTGGGCTGGATCTCAACTGAAATTCTGCAGGCTGCCTCTTTACATCACATCTGCAGTAGAGATTCCCCATCCATTCCTATGGTTCACAGGCCCACTGTCTGGTGAGGGATGACAGACTGAACCAAAAGAAATGCATCTTGGATACCTTACCCACATAATAAGGGGTGTAACAGGGGGTCTGCAGTGCATTTTGTACAGTGGTTTCTTTGGCAAAGCCGAAGTCTGTGAGCTTTAGTACAGTATCCTTCTCTTTAGATGTGTACAGCAAGTTTTCAGGCTGAAAGACCACCAAGAGAAAAAATCAGTTGGACAATGAAGAGACGTCTCTCCTGAGCTTTAAGGTGAAATCATTCTTGCTTGCCTGGATCACCATTAGCAGATAGGCTGCCTTATTTCTCTCACATACCCACCATACAGCATGTAACATCTGTGCTCAGACTAAAGATCAACATCCATGGTATTTAGGAGAGCAAACCACAAGACTCTCATAAGGTCCAACAGGTGACAAGTCTGGCTTCTTGAACCTCTCTCTAGTTGACTGCACTTACTAGGTTTGTTCCTTTGGATCAACACCAGTTGATCTGACAGCACTCTGTACTCCACTCAGGTAGCTGAGGTGGAAGACAAGAGAAGTCCTCAACGACACCCTCTATAATCAACTGACATAACTCCACTAGAATTAACTGAGACAGACAGTCCACTTCCTGCTTCCCTTCAGCTCTGTCTCCTGAAACCTGAGTGAATTCCACTCTTGCTCCACACTCCATAAAGGTTCTCCAAAATGAGCAGTGGCACAGGGGGAAGTACAATCTCTTGTACACAAGAGCAGGGACAACAGCACACCTCCAGAATCTGCAACTGCTTAAACTAGTTTTTCAGCTTCTCAGTCATAAGGAAGCTCTGTCCTCTCATGCTCGTGTTCAGGGACACAGAGAAGGGGGAATGGCTTGGAAGAAAATAGGATTTAGGATGATTAAGCAATTTGAACATTTACATGTTTCACTGAGTCTGTGTAGGGGGTGATGGGGGCTCAATGCTTCAGTTTCTGTGCTGGTGGTAGGCAATGGCACACAGCTCCTCAAAAGTGAACTGATTTTTAGTCTCTGAACCTCAAATGTGCTCTTCAGTGACACCAAGCAACAGCAGCTCTCCCTCCAGCTAAACACACACAAGCATCTGTAGGAACTTCACAAACTCAGCACTGTGAAACCAATTAGATGCCTCAGTCTGTCATTATGTGACCTGCTCTGCAGCACATTCCCTCGCACAGCTGTATGTCTGCACTGGAAGTGCCTCAGTGCAGCTATCCTGTCTTGGGCTGCATGCTCAGCAGTACTACAAATCCTGCCAAATCCTTACAGTAAGATCTGGGTACAAATTTTAGGGTTGTGCCACATTCTTCCACATAGTACTAACTGAGATCTTCCCATTTCCCCCATTATTTACTACAGTAAAGTGGGCTGGATGCATGCAATTGGGACTATCCCTCCCATACTCCCATATATGCAATTTCTTCTGTTTCTGAAGGGAGTTTTGGTGTTTGGTTTTTCTGCTTTGTTTTTTTAGGCAAGTATGATTCTGAAAACAACTAATAGCTGGCAAAGCCTGTACACAGAGCTATAGAATCTACTGTAAGCTCACTTCAGGCAGTGTTATTTTCTTGTTAATTAACTGGACTGCAGATTGAGAGTTGCTAGTACCTCTTTAATTAACCAACTATCAGCAGGTTCTTATGCATTCATCACACAACTGGAAGGCATTAGCATATATGAATATTGTGACATTTTACTGGTTGCAAACTAGCTGTGTACAGATCCCTTCTCACACTGCCAGAGGAGTAGGAGCACTTTGACCACCTGACTGTACTCCTAGTTCTATTTAAACCACCACTGCCCATATATTTTTCTGCCTTATGTTCTTTTCTCACTGCCCACACGCCTTCAGTCCTCACCTTGACGTCTCTATGGGCAATGTTCATTGAATGCAGATACTGGATGGCTGTTCCAATGTCTCTCATTATTTCAGAGGCCTCTATAAAGACAATTTTAGAGAAAGGTCACATTAACATTCCCACTGCAACTCAGGGACATGCTTATGACTTACAAACAGCTTGTGCTGGAATACAGGGCTAGCGTCAAGACTTAGAAAACCTAAAATTAGCCCTAACAGCTGTGTTTTGGTTTTGCAGGCAACCATAACCCCCAGCTCCCCGGCTGCTCAGGCCCCCTTCTGAGCAGGCACTGCAACTGAAGGGCTGAGACTCCTGCTTGTGATGAGCTTAGAAATCTGTGCTTTAATTCACTCCTCAGAAAAGCAGCAAGAGCAGAGCAGGTACACAAGCAACATGCAAGACTGTGGAGAAAGGAATCCCAACCAGGACATATGCCTGATTGTCCAGAACACATCCTTGCTTGTCCAAGACAGAAGCATAACCTTCAGCTTCTAGTTCAGGGGCAACTGGAGGAGCTAACAGATTTCTAAAGACCCAGCAACATAACAATGCAGTAATGTTTAGGATAGGTCACACCTTCATTCCTCATTGACTTTAGAAGTTTTTCCTCAGGAGAAACAAAATCAACAGTTCTGCTCTGTAAAGCCCCAGACTGTCGCCTCTGTGTTTCTCAAGTTTAACACAACCCCAGTGGGAAGGTTGGTGAGCTACCTTGCAACAGCAGTACTCTGGAAGTCTGGAAGAGTTCAGTGACATAAGGAAAGGTTTCAGACTAGGAAGGAGTGACATTCCCATTGTACTAAGTGAGCATTATATCTCCATTGACAGGGAAACACCTAGCAATTGCAACCTGATCCTGCATTTTCTGCCTTCAGCTGTAGCACTGAAAGAGAAGGTAGAAATTCCTGTACTGTAACCTGGAAGTCTTTTTAATGTGGCTTTAGATTGAAATTACACCACCTCAGGCAAGGACAATCAGAAGGTAGAATTGCTCATCTTTGGGGAAAACCTTGCACACTTCTTCCTTCCTGGGCAAGGCCAAAAACTCTGTTCCTAATGGGAATTAGTGGCTGACAGCTAAACAGCCAGTGAACTTGGAGAATCCCATGGAAGAGGGCACATTTATCTCTGGAAAGAATGAAGGTGTTTTCTTATTTAATATCCCCAGATGATTTCTGAATATTTAGACTGTTATACAATAGTATTCCATGTAGAAAACTCACGTTTTTTTTGGAGAGTAGAGTCACTAATGACCATGGAACCTTTTCCCTCTGGAATCTTGTACTTTAAAGAGCAGCAAATACTCCTGAAAATGCCTCCCACACAAATCTATTATACCTCTTAGAGGATGCATCCCAGACTAGAAAACAAAGGACCAAAAAAAGCCTGGCCTCCAGACTTTACAAGCTCAGGTGTCCATTTTTGGTCTCCTAATCACTTTGTCACAGACACTGACATTTTTACTCCCAAGCAGAAACAAGCTCTTGTCTGCTGTGAATGAGCAAGGAGAACCAGAGTCAAGCACACCTGTGATGCTCTGCAAATAATAACTAGCAAACACAATAAAAATGGCAAGACTACTCTACTGCCATCTCTGTCACTGACTCAGGGCAAGTCTTCTGAACTTGCACACAGCCCCCATTATAGATGAGAAGTCTTGCTTACAGTGTAGCTAATAACACTTCCTTTTAAGTAGCACTCTGAAACCCTTGAATAGGGGATGTTTCATCAAGTGTGATGTGCTTGTTACATTCACCACCTAACAGCATCACAGTGCACAGTAACTCTGCCTGAGGGACAGCCAGAAGAGGAATCACAGCAGAAGCTGCACTGATCATGTTAGAGGTGGTCTGGCAGGAGACCAGGGACTAGAGTAAGAGAGGCTATGGTGGTTCAGAAGTGAAGAACCTGAGCAGATTTGTAGGAAGAATTCTCCTGTAAGCCTTCCATGCTGTGCCTGAACTTGGCCATCAGCTGATTTTCAGGAACTTTTAGAAATAGCTGTTTAATAGAGAGTTAGACAGAAAATACAGTAAAATAAAATATTCAATTACAAACAAAACCCAAATCAAATAAGAATTCCTGTAATGGAAAGGGGCAGAGAAAGGAAGGAGCAATCTTTCACAAACTTGAAAATGAAACTTGTGATTTTTCACCTCTCTCAGTGAAAGCTTGATCTCCTCTCTCCTGGATCCTGCTAAACAGCTCTCCTCCCTCCATGCTGAAACAAAGAACACAAAACCCCCATAGATTAGATGAGCAGAAAAGGTCAGATTAACACCTGACTGTGCATCCATATAATCACACAGAACCACAGCAGGAACAGATTAGAAGAGATTACAGGCTGCCTCCTGTGGCAATGTTTCCTAAACATCACACACATTTGAATCGATGCACAAAGCCATTCTGCTGTGGAACAAATCCAAAACAAAACAGGACCAAGTGGTTTTGATGCTCTCAGTTTAATGTACCCTGTCACAAGGAACACGACCCACATAGCTGGGAAGTCATATGCTGGCACTGGGAGGCTGACTAATCTTGTTTTATGTAAGGGTTGGAGACGAAGGAGAAAAGAGAAGGAAGCAAAGATACTGAAAAGGATTATTAATTTGTCTTCACTGAAGACAACAAGAACTGTGGTATTACAGATCAAGGAGAGAATAGGAAAAGTTAGAGTCAAAACAGTAGCAAAAAGAGATCATGTCAGATCACTTGATTCACACCTGAAGTTGGAAACCATTGGCAATCAAAGCACATCGTACTTATAGAGACATACCTGTAATGATTGGCAATGCTTTAATAAGGAGAACAGACGTGGAATATAAGGAAAAAAAACTATTTTCTGGTTACAGTTCCTCATTCTCCCATCATACAAGATGTCTGGAGCAGCTATACATTTCCCTGCCAGTTCCATAAAGGCAACAAAAGATTGGCTGTGCAAACCAAACTGGTGCTGCTGAGAGAGCTCACCTAACTCTGGTTTAAGCCAACACATACTCCCACTCCCTCCACCCCCTCAAAGAGCAAGGCTTGGTGGGGGGCTGCTGTTGGTCCATACCATTCCATGACAATGAGGAGGCATCTCTTTCCATGATGTATATTCTCATAAACATCCAGGACATGGACAATGTGGGGACAACCTGAGGCTCGCCAATGATACTCTACTTCCTGCCGGGCTTTTGGGTTGTCATACAGGAGCTGTAAAGAAACAGGAGAGAGCAGTGTCAGTGAGCCAGCATCACTCTGCTTTAAATTGGCACCTACACGCATTTGAGCTCGAAGATGGCAGCAAAAGCTACTCTCAGCACTTTCTCCAGCCAAAGGATGCCAATCCATCACAAGACTTTCACCATCTCTGGGCTGTCCAACTTCTTGACTCTGGAATACAGGGACAACTGGTCCCCTGGAACTGGAAGAACCTCGAGTGGCAGCGAGAAGATTTGAAACTGAGATGGAGACAGATCTCTCGCTCACCTTTGGTCAGGAAACAGCATTTTTTCCATGCTTGTTTGCAGTACTTGCAAAGAGAGAAGAATCCCTCTGATAAGGATAATAACTCTCTCACCTGCCTCCCAACTGGTGGGGGAAGAGAAGAGACTGCACTTCTAGGTGCAGTGCAAATCTTTTAAGTTCACTGAAATTTAAACCAGTGAACATTTTCACACTGCCCCTGAATGTGCTTCATAAATACTACACAAATTTCTAATCCCATCAAGATCAGAAAGGGACCTCTGGCTATCTAGATGCTTAAAGGGATCCCTGACTATCTAGATGCTTGAACTTTGTTCTCTGTCACATGGAAGACCAGTTTATTTTAAAGGTGCTAATCTCTAGAAGGGAGGTAAGAGCTCATCTTTCCTGATCCTGCAACCTCCTCCTACACAAGAAATGTGTCCCTGCCCATTTGAAGAACTGCTCTGTATGTGACTCTGCAACTGAGCTTTTGTGCAACAGGGACACATTGCTGAATCATGCCTTTCTTTCTCTGCCTCATCTCTCCAGACACCACTAACACTTTGTGGCAGAGACTCTTTACTGCATATTTATACAGTTCCCACACAATATGGCTGTGATCTGCCTTTGATACTTTATGCCCTATAGTAATAATTGTTGTAATGATGGAACAGCAACAAAACTGATGCCATATAAAGCACACTTAAATGCAGTGAAACAGAATGTAGAAAAAAAAAAAAGCATAGCAAAGAACAATCACCTCTGATTTATTTGCCTTGGAAAAGGAGTACAGCAACTGTGAGGGAACTGTTTTCAAACAGGCAAAAAGTATCACTGCCGCACTACTGGGCCTTAGCCTGAAGCTCTCCTCACTCATGTTTGCTATCAGGTCCCAGTCAAAACACAACTGCATTGACAATTGCTGCAAACAAGTATTAATGTGTAACCTCTCATTAGGGACCTATGAGTCAGCCCAGGAACATCAGATCACTTTTCCATCCAATTGCCAGGCTAAGGCACAGTGGTGTAACAGGCACCTCTCAGTGCAGGGAAACACATGATTTAAAGGGCACAGTAAGTTAGGTGCAAATCCTGGCTTCTTTATTGACCCCAATACAGACAATTTGCATCACTGGGGCAACTGCTTCACCATTCCTTTCAGCAGAGCAGACACACCAACATGGCAGAAAAGGCTTCTAACACTTTATAAAATGCTGGAGAAGCACTTGGGAACCACTGCAGAGAAGGTAAGAGGCTTCACTACTTTCCAGTCTGGGAACAGGAACAGACCAAGGACTCCTCTGCTGAGTGCACATTTTTGTATTTCTGTGAAGCACAGAGAGGTTGCAGGAGGGGACAAGTGACCTCAGGAGGGCTGCAGGCTTCTTAGCTGAGTGGTTACAGAGCCTCATCACTGTGATCACCCTCCAGGCTTCCTCAGCTCCGCTCCAAAGGCTCCAGCATGACACCAGATTTTCAGCAGCACAAGAAGCTGAAGAAGCTTTCTTGCCGGGTTCAATGCCCTCACAGCCAGCCTACTTCTTCCACAGCTGTCATTCTGCACCCAAAGCATGCCCTTTTGAGATCACCAACTATCCCCCTCTTCCTTCCTGCCCCAGCCTGGCTATGGCCTGATTTCCAACACAAATAACTTCCTAAAGAGAGAGATGGCTCCAATTTGGACAAAAAGCCCATTAGTGAGTCCAAGTGCAGTCACTCTACTCCTTTCAGCCATCAGCCCATTCAGCAGCTTTTCCTTCACAGCCACTGTGTCCTCGCTCAGTAGAACTGTCTATCAGCATTTTCCCCTCTGCCCTTCTGAGTTTGGGCTGCTGCCTGGAGGTCTCTTTAAAAGTTCATTAAATTACATGTGCCACAATAAAGCCCAGAGAACCCTCAGGACTAACCAGGCCACTTAGAAAAGCATTACTGCTTGGATACCAATGGATGGATGCTTCGAAAACCTTCTCACCTATTCTGTACCACATAACCATTGTGTTACTAATGTTAACTGCACTATCATCTTGTGCTTGCAGAGATGTTTTTTTTCCATGTTTGTAGCAAGTGCTTATGAAAACTGTTTCAAAGAACTGCATTCCCACTCTCTGAAGAGCTTTTACAAGGTGTTTTGATACACACAGTTTCTTTTCTCTACCCCTACAAGCAAGTTTCTTACACTCCTTGGTGCCAAACCTGAAGATACTCATGTCAAGATGACACCTGGAGAAGCAGAGAAAAGGAAATGCAAAAATAAAGAGCAGAGACATGT
This sequence comes from Melanerpes formicivorus, assembly GCF_026170545.1. NCBI lineage: Eukaryota > Metazoa > Chordata > Aves > Piciformes > Picidae > Melanerpes > Melanerpes formicivorus. The sequence goes on from NW_027142390.1 coordinate 2,664,004, forward strand.
ACCAAGCAACATCTGATACATCAACCAACTGTTAACCTTTGGATTTCTCTGAGCCTTAAAAATAAATCTTTTCCTTATGTCTAAAACTCTATCTTTTAAGACATCTTAGAGACACAGACACCTGTAAAATGAAAGCCAGGCAGGGCTGAAAGCACCAATTTCTCCAAAATGTAGGTGATTTTAAATGGCAGAAATTCTGGTCCTATGGTGACACTCACCAAATTTGCAAAACCAGAAACAGACATCCTGCCATCTACCTGAGCCAGAAGACAGACTCTGCTTCTAGTGCTGCAGTAACTGTGACCAGAGCCCTTTGACATCCTACAAACGTACAAAGGGAGTTGTGAACAGACACAGAGTTTAAGTTTTCCAGAAATGCTGGTCCATGCTGCTTTGAGAAGAGAGCAGCTTTGTCAAACAGCCTCAAGCTCCAGGAACCTCCCGTCACCCCCCCAGAATTCCCACACTGTTCACCTGAGTCACAGCTCGTCACAATGGGCTGTGGGCAGGAGCATGAACCAACCTCACTTCAAAACAAGGCATAACCATCTCCCAGTTTGTTATGATTCAAAGGCATGGTGCACAGCAGCCTTTGCATAGCAGTGAAGGGGATGCTGAAGTGTGTGGTTAGGCCCATGTGTGTGGAAGAGATGCTGCACAGTGGAGAACCACATCTTTGCTGGAGATCCACATTACAGACCCACTAAAAGAAGCAGATGAAGCAAGTATTAACAGTTGTTCACAGGGAGATCACCAAAAACAGAGGCAATGCAGGGCAAGAAAGTGCAAGAGGTCTACAGCCCTAATCTCTAGGGACTCCCACACCTCTTCTGTGTCTGCAAAAGCTGGAGAGGGAAGAGAGCTATGCCACAGGGTGTCCTCAGCCTGTTTCCGAGGAACGAGGCAGAAGCCAGCAGACACTCCAGGACACCCTGGGCAGAGGCCTGAACTCTTTAAGGTCTGGGGTAATGGCCTATCTAATGTTAGTGCAAAACACATCCTAAGCTGCAGCTTGGAAAGCCAGCTCTGTCAAATTCTCCCTGTGCAGAATTTCTTGATAGCAAAACAAAGGGAGACTAGAAAGTGACACGGTATCTTCTAACTGCTTTTCCATTGATTCAGTGTTGTGTAAGCAAGGAAGCGTAGCAGGAACCCTCATACCTTAATGGTCTGATCTATACAGCAAATGGTCTTCTAAGGGCTCCAGGGAGCAGCAAGTGATTTTCTGGACTGCAAGATTGCAACAGAGAGAGAGATCCATGGGCGCAGGTATGGCACAGGCTAAGGACAGGAGGCAATGACTTCTCTGTGACTTTCTCTTTAGTGCACATTACACAGAACTGCTATTACACCTACTATTACACCTGCCATCTGTTCCCTAGGTGGGAGATTAAGACCCCCACATAAGTTTTTATTTATTTTCAACTTCAGCAATTTCTCCTAGTTGCAAATAGTTGCAGTGCTTGGCTTAGAACTGTTACAGGCTCGGTTCTCACCTACTGCATGTGCCACATTACAAGAGCATCTGATCCCCGACCACATCTTTTACTTGCACTGATCTCAGGATCTGAACTGTCTTTCAACAGACAATCAGTTTTATCATCTGTACACCATTTTCCTCACAAGAAGGCTTCCCGTTAGTAAATATGGGACCTGTGGAAACTTTCAGTCCTAGGAGCCCTGAGCATGTAATACTGGAATATGGGCACTTGAATACAGCTCTAATTACTTTTCTAACTGGGGGGATAAAAAAAGTCTCTGCTCAAGTATAACTGGTTAAATGTCTAACTCCAACTCCTTTTGCTTTCTTTCCTCTTTGTGTGTAGCTGTTATAAAAATGCTGACTCCTACAAATAAGCCTTGGAATCTGAATTCACAGTGATGCACAGAAACTAACAGCATTTGCTGCAGAGCAGCTCTTCCAGTCATTCTCTATTCAGGAGGGGTTCATGGCATGAGGAGGCTTGGATAATGTTTCTTTCATCTCCTCCTTCCCCTGTGCTACAGAAAAAAAAGAGAGGGGAAAAGAAAAAAAAAAAAAAAGAAGCTATCACTATGGCTTTAGACATTTTGGTCTTTGTTACATCCTGATCATTTGCACTACATCTATTAATTCAATGTTAACAATCTTTATCTGTTTCCAGATCCCTTCATAAAGGATAAAGCCATCCTCTGTGCCAGAAGGCTAAAGGAATGGAAATGATCAAGGTTTTCCTCTTCACGTGTCAGCACTGCCAGTCAGTCAAGCTGCAACAAGAAGCATGTGTCTTCTTGCAACGGCAGCCCAGCAAGCAGGATAATCCACACATGCAAATCTCAAAGGCAGCACTGAATTTTCTCTTAAAATAAAATATACCACACATTTCTGCTTGAATTATTTAGTGATGAAGCACCAGTCTATAAAACCAAGGCAGGCCCATGTGGTGGGTCACCACTTTAGTTTTCACCTTCCTGCTTTTATTTCAAGTCCACCTTAGGCTATTGGAAATTAAACCTGCTAGGAGGGTTCAATGAAACAAACTGTCATCCTGATTCCTGCAGAGCTTTCCAAGCTGCTACCACAGTTGGCATTAACTGGCATCTTTACCGGTGCTCAGGTAGCCAGACAGCCCCCGAGGTGAGTTTCTCTGTGTTAATAACAGTCAGTACTAACAGTCAAGTAGCAGGATTTTGCAGCACTCCTGCCTGTGGATTCTAATCCTTTCACTCAGCCTACTGAGCATTAAGGTCTGTCTGCACTGAGGGATCCCTCTCTAGCCATCTCTGCTCTCCAGTCTTCCAATATGTACTCAGCTTATCCTATGAAACAGCTAAAGCTACAAGAGATCTTTGGTATCTTACCTATATAAGCAAGAATGAAGAGGACTCAGAGAAGACTGAATGCATATAGTATCAGAGTCATACTCTGAAATCAATCTCCTGCTGACACACAAGGCTTCAAATTTCTTAAGTATACATTTTAAGGGGAAATTAGGAGAAAGAGCAGAATGGACAAAGAGAAAACAGGCTAACAGTTTTTGCTAAGAGTCTGCAGGCCAGACGGATATCAAATCTGCTGAACTATTTAGCTCTCTGAGCACTCCTGCTTCTCCACCCCCACAGAGCACACACCACCTAAGTACTATTTTGCTCCAAGCCTCTTCCCTGCAGTGAATCAGGTTGGTTTCTCTAAAATAACTTTGGTGTGGTTTGGGATTTTATTTATTGTAGCAGTATTCAAATCACCACCAGGCACTCTACAACATGAGGTAAATTAATTAGACATACCACTATTAATTCTCTAATTACACATGCATCTAGCCATTCACTCTGCAAAGGTCAGCTGTCTTTACTCATAAATGTTAGTGGAGATAGAGCAAATGCAACTGCACTGGCAAAGCAGTAGGCCAGTATACATTTCAAAGGAATTCCCCCTGCACATGTGAGGTTAGCATAAAAGGCTGGCACAAAAATGAGCAAAAAATGCCCATGACAAATATTGTCCTGATAAATACTCTGTCTGTGAATCTGTTTGAACTGCAGTGCTGAATGGATGTGACTGTACATTCAGTCCTGTGGGGTATACACAGATTTCAGTAAAAAGTATGTTGTGTGTTTGGCTACAACCATAAGATTACTTTGCATTTCAACACTGTTTGCTCTGCTGCAAGTGGAATAGCAATTCTTACTGCCACCTTAAGATTCCAGCTGGGCTCGGATGTGACAGGGTACAAACCAGCTACATGTGGCTTCCCTTTGGTTCAAAACAGCACAACTATATTTTAAAAGAAAAACAAATCACCAACATGCTGTTACCAGACAAGAACATCCTCAAATGCTTGTTTATACAAGAAGGCCTAGAGATCAGCTCCTCTCTTTGCCTTCTCCTTATGACAACTTCCACTGCTGATTAGCCAGCTCTGCATTCAATGCCTGCAGTCAGTAGTCAGCATCTGGGGATCTGCTACAAAGCACTTTCTGAAACCCAGACCTGCTACAAAACAGCCTTTCTTTTCTTGGTTCTTTAATATGCATATTATCACCATCTGAGATGAAACAAAACTGGGAAGTGCTCAGGAGGTCTTCCCTCTTTCATTTTAAAATCTCCTCTTTCTTCAGGGATAGGTAGAAATGCAGGACAAACCGCATCTGCCTTCACACGTTTCCATGTCAGGTCTTTGTTTTGTAGGACCTTGATATGGCTTTGCTCCGTGCTGAGATGTTCTTCACCACCAAACCCATCATTGCTTTCCTTGGAGCAGGATTTTGATTGCACATACAAGGAACAGGACAATTGGCAGCTCAGTGCCAGTACCATACTGCATACGGCGTACTCAGGTTACCAGCACGATGCCAGATTTTCCAAACCCTTGTAGGGTATAAAGGTCTCCAATAAATTGGGATGATGATTACAGTATTCTGTAGCTCTACCACTTTTTTAAACTGCCTAAATTTCTGGGTTGAGGAAATCTAAAATCCCAGTTGCAAATGATGACACTTTCTACTTTCTAGCTTCGTTCTGGTGCCTGACATGAGGTTTGCCTCTAAAAAGGAAAAGGAAAAAAAAAACCCAAAGCAGTAAAAAACTTATTCTGCCAAAACTTCACTCCTGACAGCTCTGAGTTCATAAAACCTGATAACAAGGATTCAGGTGACCTGGCTTCAGTAGACTGCACATCTCAGTCCTTGGCTGGCACCTCCTAAGATCATAAGCCCATCTAATTTTCCCTCTGCTTTGACTTTAGCTACTCATAGAACACTAAAACAAATTCAAACGCTAATCTTGATTTTCTAGGTGTTTAACACTTTTACATGCTTGAATCAAAGCAAGCAAAAGATCACTTACAACTTTGAGATATACACTGTGGCCAGCAGTGCTGCTACCCTGCCATAGTCTCTTCCCACAGCAAGGACACATCTCACCTGTACAGAAGTCAGAGATGTCTTGGGGGTCAATCTGAAACTCAGACACAGATGTTCACAGGAACTATGGCCATCACAAAAATATCTCCCATTTGCTTTTTAACTGGCAGCTCTATTTCCATATCTTTGCCTTTCTCCTGTGCAGTGACTGTGATGCAGCAACACCTCCAAAAATCAAACTATGACTTCTCACGTGGTCGTGAAATAAGATGAAATGTGTGTCTGCCACGATGCAAGCATCTCACGTGCTTCCCAGCATTGGTAGCCACAGTAGCTAAGTTCCATTTTAACCACACCTAACACCCTTCCTTCCAAAGATGTGATATTTTTGCTAGAGAGTTTTACACTTTAGCTTTTCTTCAAAAAACCACCAAAACTGAAAATCCCCCAAACCCCCCCCCCAACATAGCTAATTACTCTAGCAGCAATAGCCATTGCACTCTCCTCACATTTTCCACAGGAAGAAGTGGAGAGTGCAAACATCACCAATATTACTTAGAGTGCTTAATGCTCCTTCCAGTGCTAACAGCCATGCCCCTCACCTGTATGTTGTGGGACAGCAGAACAATGGTACCTGGATTAGCAATGAGTAGACACCTTTGCTGGGGAATGATGTGGCAGAAGGTACAGACCAGAAAAAAGGAAGTACTGAGAATATCTAAGGCTGGTACCCCTTCATGGAGTAAGTGGTACCAAAATTAACACAGAAGTGATAACACTGAACAGGGTAAAAGCAAAAGTTAGCAACATGTTTAATCTCATTAACAAGTATCTCCAAGAGGAACCTGTGCTGCCTCCCAGGCTTTCTCTGTATTTCTTGCATGTGTAACTACAGTCGTGAAGAATAAATTGCTCAGGAACTCCCAGGAAGGCTTTGACATCCGTCCCCAGTACACTGGGGGAGGCTCTTCAGGGTTCATGATGAATTCATGCAGTAGACACTTCCCATGCATCTGTCTTCTCACTCTGCTCTGCATCCCAGCCCCACTTTTTGACACTTAATACCTCCTGAGCTAATACTCCACAGCTGCATGTATACCCCACAGCCCCACCATTTGGCAGCAGAATTCAGAATGGAGATTTCATCCTCTCATACTACTGCCCACAAACCTAAGCTCCTTTTTAGCTGACTTGCCCTCCCCTTCCCCGTGCATTTGAGATTGTCATCCATGTACACATACAGAGCTTGGCAATATGCCACTCCAGGCCAATTCTTTCTCATATGTTGCTGTCCTTCCTCTCTTCTTTCACATTTCCTTTCTCTACACCCACATTTGTGCTGTCACATTACCTACCTTGCTAAGCAGCATCTCTCTCTTCTGTTGCACCATCCACCTCAAATAATCCATGTACAAGAACTCAGAAATAAACAAAGACTTCTCAGATCTTCCTTCTCTCATGCCACAGGGCTTATCTACTTCTTTTAAACATCACCTTAAGAAACTTGCTAAATCCCAGACACCAGTGGCACTGACAGCAACTGTACCTCATGTCACTCACGAAAAGGATACTGAGATTCTACCCAGTCCTTGGAAATCTAAGTGGAGTGACTCTGGCTAGCATCGTGTCACTCCTGAAAGCAGTTACCTGTGGAGAATTACCTGGTTTTCAAAATCAAAACAAAGCCCTACAGCCTTCAGCAAGGGCACCTGTAAGATTTGTCTGGTACTTCAAATCACTGGTATATATGTTTTCACACTTAGGTTTGTGCAAGCTCTGCCATTGGCATATTCAAGCAAAGATCTCTAAGTCACAACTCAGTAGATAGCTCAGAGGTTGGTCATTTAAAGGTCCATCAGGCAAGAAGATCCTTGGAACGGCTTGTTGTGTACAGCAAAAACATGACAGAAAATGGTGTGACTGTGAATGGACACAAAACCACACATTCAGCAGAGGCTAGAAATGCAAAGGAAGCCATTAAGGGGGTAAGCAAATTGCTCTCCCAAGGCTCCTGGTACTTCTTTGGGTTTTTTTAATATGTATTCTAAAGTCAAGTAAACTAATACATAGGAAAGGAAAGAAATAAAGGAGGGTGAGGGGGATTTCAACAGATGGAGTCAACATAAGCAAGGGACAGTGCAGTAAAACTGCAAAAATCTTCATGTTCAGTTTTCATTGGTTCATTTTGCTCAGTGCACTGGCTTAGTTACCCAGCTCTACTTCACCAGAACAGCTCCAGAATCCAGCAGTCAAAACCAGCCCTTTTCTCCTGAGCACATGGCTGGAGCAGCTAATGCCTTCCAGCACTCATCACTTGATTAAATGCTCTTCAGTATCCAAGATGCTAGAAAGCACACACTTCTTGGAACATAACTGAGAGCTGCCAGTTCAAACATGGCCTATCAGTCCTTCCCAGTTCCTTTTAGAAACCTTCAAGAAATACCATGCAAGCTGCCTTTGAGGAAGTTCCCTCACCACATAAATGCCTCATCTTTCTAACCTAAACCCCTCCTGTGCCGTGGCTCCCCTTATTTATGCAAATCTGTTATTTGCCCAGCCCATCCAGACTCCCACCCAGCCTTGTTGAGCATCAAACCCCTGGAGGCTCTCCTTCAACAGGTGAGAACTTCAGCTGGTCCCCAGGTCACTGCTTCCAGCTACTCTGCACAAGCAGACTCTTCTTTCCCCCAAGCTCCAGAGGTCTGGGAACACCTTCCCACTTTGTTGCCCACTTAGTGTACCTCTAAGTGGTTTGATTATTGGTTAATAGTTGGACTCAATGATCTTAAAGGTCATTTCCAACTGAAATGATTCTATAACTCTAGAGATTTTCCCTCTGCTGGGATATGCTGTGAAGTGAGAGGTGGGAGCAGAAGACTCCTTCCCCAGCATCCACATTCTGTTTCTTTGACAGATGTTAAGAGAATTGCTTCACATTTCTTGCAGCCAGATGACAGAAAGCAGCCAGACACCACAGAGGTAGAACAGAGCAGCTTAAATGGAAGAGTATTTTTTTTTGCCAGAGTATTTCCTTCACATTCCTGAATAGATTTCCTCTCCCCTCCTTCATTGTGTTGGCTGCCTCATGACTGCACATGCAAAAGGAAGAGGAGGAGGATCCCAGGAATATTTGGAAGTCTAATGTTTTGATGTCTTGCCTAAAGCAGCGCTATGCCAAGGACTGCACAGGGGTCACAAAAAGTGAGATGTAGCAAAAGTACTGCTAAAGAAAAATCATCCCAGGAATTTCAGTCCTTTTCATCTTGCCAGAGCTGAAACACATACCCATTTCCTTCTCCACACCAGTCCCTACAGCAGCAGCTGCTTGTGGTACACTGCAACGTTGGCTCATTTCCACAAGTCAGCGTGCCTGAGAGAAGGCTGGGCTTGATGGAGGGGGAGGAGGGAGTGAGAGTGCTGGGGCAAAGGAGAAAAGGGACTCTCTGATCTAAAGTCACCTGCAGGGTTTCAACTAATGTTAGTACCATGGAAACAATTACCCCATGTAAGTGTTAATGACTTGTGAGGTGATGATTTTGCAGAAGCAATGTGCCATCCAGTATCATTCTCCTAGAAGTGACACATCGGGGAATCAGGAGAACACCCCCACACCACAGCCATGTTAACAGGGAAACAGACTGAGCTCGGCAGCTGCTGGTCTCCCAGCTGAGCTGATTCAATACTTCACAGCAGGCAGTGGCAAGAGGAGGAGAGTCTCACCCATGACACTGCTCTTGTCAGTCAGGGTAACAGATTCCCAAGTGGAGACAGGAAGGGCAAGGGAAATGCGGAGATTTGGAACATTACAGAGACCTGCATGACACCTGCTTAACAGGCAGGAGTTCGTCCAAGATCTGGCAGGTGGTGGTCATTTCAACTTTCACATTTACTTATATATGGCCAAATCACACTTTCCCAAGCAGTGGCCACTTTGAAAACTTGTAGAAATCACCTCTTGGTTTCCATCTGTCACATAATGGAGGAGGAGGGGGTTATTTTTCCAAATTAGTTACTAACAGCATCCAAAATTAATTACTGAAGGAAGTTGCTAGGGCTGCACATAACCAGCTCTGAGGTGCACACCACCACAAGCTCATTCACTCTCATGTCTGTGTTTTGGGTGAAGGAGAATCCCTGAAGGTCCATTGAAAGACCATCAAGACAGTGATATATCATTCTCATCTTACAACTCTGCAGTACAAGCTCAAGCAGGTCAAGTGCAATCACTTTCAAAATTCCTCTAATACTAAACGATGATACCAACTCTCTCAGAATATGGAGACATTTTTCAAACCTTAATGCATTAAAGGTTACAGCTCCTGAAGTCTCAGTTTCTTCTTAGCAGCTGACAATTATGGACTAAGAAGCTGTGATATTTTGAATGGGGGTGTGTGTATGTGTGTTCTGACAGAATTCATAATTATCCATCACTAGGTCCATCTCCAGCTGCAAGATTAGAACTATTTCAATGAAAACTAAAAGTTTCCACATGAAAATACACAACAGACTGGTAGAAAAGCATTCCTAGGTCCTGGGCAGAACTGCCATCCAATACAACCAAGAGACCCAACAGCTGATTTGCCTATGAAGTCTGGGTACAGAAACCCACTTCTACATCCTTGCTCTACCTGAATTAAACCAATCTTCAACTTCACTACTTGAGTCCTTACAGCTCTTACAGATTACTCTTTGCTCATCTGCAGTGTGCTGTCTCCCAGTTTCCACTACTGAAAGCAAAGCAGGGACATAGCCCTACATTTCTCAGACCCCAGCTCAGTGGGAACCACTGTCTATTTTGGGATGGGTATGGCTATTCTCATTTCTCATGAGGAGTTTTTAAAGTTCCTGGGTGTTTCTCAGTGTGGGAGACACACATTTTTTGTATTTGATAAAGTTTTCATGCAGTCAAAATACCATTTGCTGATGGTATTAAGGAAGGTATCTCTAAAATTGGAATGGGCTGCCTGAGGAGGTGGTGGAGTCACCGTCACTGGAGGTGTTCAGGAGAAGACTTGATAGGGTGCTTGGTTGCATGGTTTAGTTGATTAGGTGGTGTTGGATGATAGGTTGGACATGATTTTGAAGGTCTCTTCCAACCTGGTTTATTCTATTCTACTCTATTCTGTTCTATTCTATTCTAAAAACAATTATCACAAAAGAAAATAAAAGGTGAGCTTTAGCAAGCTCAAGGGTACATGCCCTCAGCACATGCAGCACAAAGGGGATTCAGAAGAGAGCCTGAGAAAACAAGAAACCCCTTAGACAAGTTTCATGAATGCTGGCAGAACTGGAGACCTGCACAGCACAACTCTCACAGGGTCTCCAGGGGATGCCATGTGATAGCTGCACTTAGTTTCTAGCACATACACTGACACAGGAAGTACTACTGGGAAAAAAGATTGCTCACTTCCCAAAGGACTGCTACACAAATACCTATGCCTGCTTTGCACGTTTATCCCCATGAGTCTTACGCAAAAGACCTTAAGAACTTGTGACTTGGAACATGGAAGTGAAGCCTTTTCACAGCTCTGCAATATGCTTATGAAGGCAATTTCTAATAAAGGGTGTTGCAGCCTCCGTATCAGAAAAAAAAATTCTCTTGCCTTTTGAGAAAGATGGAATAAGGCTTGGCTGCAGAAACATGGCTGAAGTCAAATGATTAAGTGCCTATTTTTCAAGACCCACATTCTGTGTACACCACAATAGCACCCAAGGTGGGGGGGGGGGGGGGGAAGGGAAGGTTATAAAGCATGTAGCTTCAGATTTTTATTAAGCAAGTATTTAGGGAAGCTAAACTAAACAACAACCTATCCAAGAAAGTGCATCAAATGAAGCGAGCAACAGAGCTCATCAGCTCATCATCACAGTATCACCAAGGTTGGAAGAGACCTCAAAGATCATCAAGTCCAACCTGTCACCACAGACCTCATGACTAGACCATGGCACCAAGTGCCACATCCAATCCCCTCTTGAACACCTCCAGGGATGGTGACTCCACCACCTCCCTGGGCAGCCCATTCCAATGGCAAACGATTCAGTGAAGAACTTTCTCCTCACCTCAAGCCTAAACTTCCCCTGGTGCAGCTTGAGACTATGTCCTCTTGTTCATCTTTCTTCCAGCCCATCTAGAAACTTGAACTGTGACATTTAGCCACAACCCATAATCCTACCTCCTCTTGGTCAGCCCAGAAAAAGTCTGACTACAACTTTTAAAGCAGCAAAGCCTTCACGTCTTTGGAAGCTTGCCTATAAAAGATGTGCCCCTTTGAGCTTTGTTCCCTTGGACAACTCTGCAGGCCTTGGCCATGAGTCCCCTGCTGTTTTGCAACACATACAATAGCTTTGTTCTCTCCTAGATGCTGCTATCCAGCTGTCTCACATACCTTGCAAAAGGTACAGAAACTAACAACTATCTGGCAGGAGCCAAAGAGAGAAAGATATTTAAATCCTGGGATCCAGCAGTGCTCTGGCACTTCAGAGATGAACTTTAAAGATTCCAATCTTCAGAGACACTATCAAATTTACAGATTGATAGACTATAAATACAGTGCTGCAGTGTCTTGCAGTACTCCTCAGTCTACATTTCATCTAGGCCACATTTGATAACATCATCTCTGAACACACAAACCTTCCAAACAACATTTGTTGTTGCCTGTCCCAAAATCCAGGACACCCAATTCCACAGTCACATTCTCCCTCTCTTTGCTGTTAGCCTGTGCATACTCTTGCCATCGATTTCTTTACTATTATCAATAAAAATGCATTGTGTTCACTGTGTTTGTTATTTATTGCACTTTTAGCTCAGATACCCTGTCTCCAAGTTTTTATCTAGGTGAAGTCAGCCCAGAAGCAAACTGTGGTAGTCTTACCAGTATAACACATGAAAGAAAGCAGTCACCACATGCACAATCCCACGTCTCCTATGCCTCTGTCCTAACCCTGGGGAGCCTCCCACAATACCCTGCTAGTAAATCTTTTTACTGTTCAGAACATGCAGGGTGTTGGAGTAAAAAACTCAAAGTGATGTTTGGATTTTTCAGATACATTAGTATTTTGTTACACAGCCAAACTATCCAACCCATGCCACTAAAAAGGAAAGGGCAAATACAGCCTATATAGCTTATTTTCCCACCAGGACCATTTGCAGTGTTTGCTGTAAGCACTAAAAACACATCGAAGTACCTGAAAAAGCAAGTGCATGGCAGTTCAGAAACACGAGGCAAATGGGGCAACTTCTGTAAACCAAAGTGGAGAGACGAAAGCTGAATCCTCTTCTTTGCATATTCCTGAGCAATTAAAAAACTTAGTAATAAAGCAGGGAAAAGCCAGGTTGTTGTTTTCACTAAAAAAGGCTTTACTGAAGGAGAGGAAGAACAGTGACACTTCGTTGGAAGTGATTGATGGTAAGTAAAAATAACTCTAGCAGCAGCTGAGTTTCTGAGCAGCGTGTATTGAAAGCTGTTGCGCGATACGGTCTGTGCTTGCTGCGGGGCCTGCCTGGGAAGTGCCTGCGGGAGCACACCTTGGCTTCCTCCGGCAGAGTCATTCACAGGCACATTGCCTATGCAAACTGCTGTGGCATGGTTAAGAGGCTACGCTCTTGTCATTAAGAGATTGGACTCAGGAATCTCAGATCCTTTTCTAGGTCACAGAGTTCTTTTGGGACACACTCCCACTGCGATGTGGTGCTTTTGGCACAAACTTTTTGAGAATCTCCAACACGGCGATGAGAGAGGCTGCGATAAATCCTGACAGCATAAATTATATGAGACAGCATAGCTCATCCATTTCATCACTTTGTTGTTTCTCTAAATTGTCCCTGAAATATTTAATACTCCCTCAATAAGTATGTAACAAAAGGTTGCAGGTGAAAAAAAAAAGTCATTATTCTATCATGTTGATGCCCTTCTAGACCTTCTAACCTCGGTGACCCCTGGGATTAAGGTGTTACCTGAATATTTCTCCCTTTGTATGTACGTATCAAACACAGTATTATTACACACTCCTCCTTCCTCTTCAACTTCATCCTTCCAACAGTCAGAGTACAACCTCAACCTGATTGGGATGCAAGTGTGGATGCAGTGACAGGAACTGCTATCTGTAGCCTCTGCCACCTCCTCTTCATTTTACACAGAAAGTGTAATGTAAGAAAGGGTCTTGTGACTACCAAAGCTGAATACTACTCTCAAAACCATGGATTCTTCTCTTGTCCCTTTCTGATGTCTCCCTACAATGCTCAGGAAGTCAACTGAGCCCAACAAGTAGTTGCTCATTGCCCACACCTCATTTCTCAGAAGCCTCAACTCAGCTCTGTTACAGCTGGGAGTGCCCAGGAGTGTCGAAACGAAGCTCATTTGCAACACTGCTGGGCACGCCCAGCTGTAACAGGGCTTGAGCCTAAGAAGCTTGGCTTGAGCTGAACTGCAACCTGCTACTCAGTACAGAGGAAGGGGATCCAAGAAATAAGTCATCCTCATCCAAGATATTTCAAATGGAGCTCCCAAAACTCAGTGGATACATTTACTCTTAGAAATCTATCCCATGCTTCTGCTCCCCGTAAGAAAATCTTACATTAGCTGTACTTCACACAATGCAGAGTTGTAAAAACAAGTGGTCCTGGCCCTGCAGTCAAAACACCACAAGGCACAACCAGAAGGCAATGAAATAATCTGGTTTTAGAGCAAGTCTAGAACTTCCTGAAGTAAAGAAACCTTGTTCACCCACTGAACAATGACAATGAAACCAGCTACTGAAACCAACCATTCAACCATCTAATAATTGTGCCTCTGCACAGAAAAAGGCTGACGCATGGTAGAAATACACAGTGCAAGACAGACCAAGTATATACATAGCATGGATCTTGACATTTACTACATCTGAATGCTCAGTTTCCCAACCCAAAACTGCTACTTTTAGGAAGGAGTTTGGTGTATGTGAGAAAGAGTGTGCCTAGTTTTTGGAGTTTTGTGCATGTGAGAAAGTGTGTGTCTACTTTTCACCGTGTGGGTTGGTTTTTTTATTTAGCAACAGCAAAACAAGCCTGAAAATACGAAATCCCCTTACGCATCCTCATAGTGATATCCCTCCTGACTTATCTGCAGAGCTAAAGCTCATGCATCGACTGCACAGACTTCTGCCAGGCAGCTCAAAAAGTAGCTAACAATTACAGAACATAACTGTGGAGAAAGGAGAGGGTGTAAAACATTTTATACCAACATTTTACAGCTGCTTGGTGAAAGCAGGAAAGCAGGAGATTCTGGATGGACTCCTGCCTGGACAGGAGAGAACTATCAAAGGTAGCTTCCTACCTTCTGCAAAAAAAAACCCCAAACCCAACCTTCCTGCTGGTCCTATGATCCCCTGCCTTAATTTCAACATCTTCTCCTACCAAGCCTCATCACCCAGCAAGTTCTATTCCCACCTCTTGAAACCAATACTAGAGCCTTGGTTCCTGTGGTCTGTTTCTCTACATCCAAATCCCAGCTACATTCCCCCCCGCCACTTCCTGTTCTCCTCAGCCCTCTGTTTCTGCCTGTTGGGGCTCCTTATCCAACTCAGCCCTGATCCTCTGCTCTCTATCCATCACCTTATTGCCTCTGTCTCTGTGTCCTGGCTGCTTCCTCAGCAGTATCTCCTCAGTAAATATCATTCTCTACTACCTCCAGGCCTCTGTTTCGCTGCTCCCCATTCTCTCTGCTGGTACCCAGCAGACCATTCCACCATGTTCCACTGTCCTTTTGGAGTGGGAGAGTCACAGGCTGGACTAGAGATTGCTTCTCTCAGCAGCTGTGTCCAGAGGCAAAACAGATTTCAAGAGCAATGGAAGTCAATCCCTGGAAAACACCTGCTCCACTGTAGCCTGTGTCATGCCCAGAGCAAATAGACTTTTGGACAGCTAACTATTAAAGCTGCACATATCTCTACTGACTTAGAATTTGGCTGAACTTGGAATGGTCTTAAGGGTAACACAGCAAGATAGTCCTAGAACAAAACTCACCCCTCAATGAACTTCAAATTGAAGCCGCAGAAAACTCAGTAGAAACTTAGTTTGTGTCTTTTGTAGGCAAACCATTTTTTTCCTTGTCTCATCTCTGCGAAAGCAACTCTTGCAAAACCACTTCTGTGCAGTACAGCAAATGTCATCCTTCAAGGCTGTAGAATATTAAGATGAGAAGCCATGTGGCAGCCCCACCAGGAGCCTAAGCTGTGAGCCCTGCCTAGAGGCAAGTGTTTTGTCCAGCCCGATTCTGTGTCTTTCCAGAGGCATAGTAGAGTTCCCTGGTAAGAGCAGTGAAACCCTGACCTCACAGTACCATCAATTCTCCTGCTGTCTACCTTTGTCTTCTTTTTTATTTTTTTAGCAAGAAGTTTATCACATTAGTCACAGCTCTGATGGCTTCACCAAGATAAACTAATCACTGAACAGATACTATGCCTGAGCAAGGACAATGACTTTGGTGGCTATTTCTGTTTCCTTCCACTATTAATTCTGATAGTGCCTGATAAGCTAATTACAGCAGAAAAAGTAACCAGCACTTTATCTGAGATGCCTTTTCCTGATGCTGTTTTCAAACCATGTATGTTTAGCTTTCATCATTTCTCATCTATGCAAGCACACATTATCCAGACGATTGGAATAGTTGATGTTTCCCCATCTTTCTTGCAAGGCAGTATCTGTCACTGATGCTAAGATTTGAAAGGTGCAGATGGTACTTCCATCCACACATTAAGTACCTCAAACACCAGCACTACAGTAGCAAATCAGAAGGTCCCTGATGCATGCCCAAGGAGGTGGTGGAGTCACCATCACTGGAAGTGTTCAGGAGGAGACTTGACAGGGTGCTTGGTTGCATGGTTTAGTTGATTAGGTGGTGTTGGACGACAGGTTGGACACAATGATCTTGAAGGTCTCTTCCAACATGGTCTGGTCTATTCTATTCTATCAAACATAATCAAGGGGCTCCAAGTAAAGCTTCATAGAAAGCTCTTAAACTTTCTTAATGCTACTGTGATACCCTTAACTAATCCCCAGAAGGAATAAACTTGTACTAGAGTGTCAGTCTGCATCAATGTTACCTCTGCCTGTTTCTCCCATCTCCTGGAGAGCTTCATTTCCACTTTGATTTTGTAAGACCATATTGATTACTTTGTATTCTGTACCTTTTACCTCTGCTTGAAAACAGAGGAATCAACAACTAAAATCAAGCCTCAGCAGCTTTTGCTGTAAGGTCTTTATTTGCTTTGTTCACTTAGCCTCCTTATTTTTTTTTTGGCAGACTGACTGTAGTGAAGAACCCAAAGACTTGAATAAAAGACAGTTTCTAACTTTATTAACACCTGCTCAATCCCATAATCAAAACCAGGCATAATCTTTATTCTGTTGTTGCACCACACAAAATTGTGCCGCTGCACTGCTTTTGGGGGAAAAAAAAAAGCAATTTTCTACTACTCTGATTTTGGTTTATTTTAATTAAAATCATAAAAATCAGAAATTCTGAGACTCATTTATCGAATTGCTTCCTCTTTCAGCAGTGGTCATTATCTCTGTGCCTTCCAATCCCATGAGACCTATTAGCTGGTTTTACTTTCCTCAGTTCTTTGGGGCAACACTGGATCATTCACGTGACTTCATTTTGTGTTGCACAGAATCTATGGGCAAGTAATTTGCTGCCTCCTTATTCTCCCATTTGAAGCTAGCAATAAAATTGGTGAAGTTCGAAGATATTGATTTCACACTTGCCTACTTTGGGGGCAATTAACAACAAATTACATTTTAAGAGGAGTATTTTAAATAAATGTAGTCAAGCTGAAGAAGTCTGAGAGTATTTGGCCAGTTCTACAGTAGGATTTTTATCATACTTAATGTCTCTTGCTCCAGCAGAGACCCCAATTCAACAACAGCAGCAAGAACAGAGAAGCAGGCTGAGGTAGAATATGTAGAAGCAGATCTTGGAGCAGCCAAGCTTCCTGGAAGGAAGTGCTAACAGTTGGCTCGTGTTTTCCACCAGCTAGCTACAGACACTATATAAATTGTTACTCCTAGCGCAGAATGAGATGCTGTAACTCCAGGTTACAGGAGACTACAGTCTTTGGTACCTGTATTCAACTTCAGGTTACTGCCCTCATGCTAAGAGCTTGAATTGGACACATCTTTATCATCTGTGGGATCATCATCCCATATCATCTTACCAACTTATTTGTTCCTGCCCTTGTACCTGGGTCGCCTCACCAGAGAAGCCATTTGGGAGGTGGTAGGGGAGACAGTGTCCTAATAGACTTACCTGACTATGCATTAAGGAAAACACAGATTAGTGGAAAGCATGAGTACTGGAAGAAGAGATATATCCCAGAATCCTTCCTTCTGGTGTCAGCAAAGCCTGTCCTTCACAGCGGCTCTTCCCCCCAAAGCAGCTCTATAGGTGGGCTGCCATGCTGCACAGCCCAACACTTGCACTCACAATACAGCCCTAGTGGGGACTGGGCACAGAAGACACCTCCCCAGTGCCTTTTAAAGTTGCACATGGAAGCAAGAATTGAGTGTACAAAGGTACATTGGCTAAACAGCAGAAGTACTGTGTAGAGATGCCTCACAGCTTGTCCACGTCTCCTATCAGAGGACTCAACTCAAAGCAAACAACTAGGTACAATTTGGTATATCCTGCTGAGTAAAGTCTTCATGCACAAAATTTTCCTGCTCACACTTTTGGCAGATTTTAAGATGCAAATTAAAATCCTGTCTGGATATACAGCAAAATGTAAATGTTGAAATTGGAACACAGACCTCCTGGGCCTGGTGCTAATCACAGGTGCCTGGGTTGCTGTAGGGCCCTCAGAAGCAGAAATATTGAGCTGTAGAAGTACAAGGCCATCTATTTCGGAACTACTTTTTGCTGCATCCTTGAATTACATCATGCATAGAAGTCTGAGCACTTCCTGAAAACAGCAATGCTTACTAATGCTTACTTCACAGCCAATGAGAAAACAAATATAAGGCCAAAACTGAATTCCTAATTCAAGCCAAACTCCAACAGACTTTTCAGGGGGAAAAAAAAAGGCATAAAGGAATCTAACATTTTTGGTTTAGTTACTCAACCTACAAGTTTGATTTTGCTATATATTTGTGGTTACTAACAAGCCTCAAGTGGGCTACAGTTCCCAGTAATTAATGTTTATTTGTTCCCCTTTTTCTAAACACTATAAATTTTGGCTGCGGTGTTCTCACACAAAGATATATACAAACATACAAAAAAGGCAAAACTATGCATTTTATTTTGAGCTAAACAAGTGGTTGGGGAAAACTTTACCAGCAAATTTAATCATACATCAGAAGGACGGTTTCTATTTATTGAACAATAAATGGATCTGAGAAAAGGAAAAGGGGGAAACTGTGAAGAGTGATTTCCCCTTGCATAATTTTTAACAATAAAATGGATGTTTTGAGGTAGAAGGTAGAAAATGACATTTACTGACATTTAGCAGTAAAAATGTATTCCTTCCAGAGAATGAATAGCAGAAAAAGGTGGGGGTGGAAGAGAAGGGAATCAATTTCTGCCCTGATTACACAGAAGAAAAAAGTCAAAAAGCATGCAATAAACCCAATGAAAGCACAAACCCATGAGTATGTGCAGATAAAGTTCTCCCAAGCATGGAGGAGGCTCTCAGAGGTCCCAGGAATACTGATTTTGGGCCCCCTAGAAATACTGCCTGCAAAAGAAGCAACTACAAACCATGAATGGTAATCACTCATACTTAACTGGTAAAGAGATCACTGTTCCTAATGTCTCAGTGGCAGTAATTAGTGACCTATACACACTAGCAGACAGCTCAGGGCAGCATAGGATTTTAGTCTGTTGTTTATTTTGGAAATGTGTTATAAATGAACCCGTTTTTTAAAAGAAAACAGAAAAGAAGAAGATCCCCAGGAGTTTTGTAGTAAGGTCATCAATCACTCTACATTCTAGATGCAAGCTGAAATGCCAGACAACAGCAAACAAATATTCATTGGGATCTAAAGACTGACTACAGTCCAAAGGTATAAAGAGTTTCACTGAGTAACTTGCAGATTTAATGTGCTATGAAAGTGCAAATTATCTTTAATAAAGTTAATTTATTTTTTAATTAAAGTTTAAGTATTATTTGAAGGCTTGAACAGGCTGCTTAAGGAGACTCAATGCAGTCTGATTTCTCAGTTTGTTCACCACATTAGGAAAGCCAATCCTCCTTTGCATCATTTCCTGTTAAATAGTGGAAATCAAGGGAGCTCCTCTGTGGTGAGCTCTTTTATAAAAAATAAATGATGTTTGAGGGAGCTTTGGAAGAGACTGTCCTTCAGAGAAGATGAGGAGCTTTTGGGTAATAAGAAGCAATCCTAACATGAATCAAGGTTGCATTTCAATAATGTATTAACAGTGCTAATCTCAACCAGAGAGCAATTAATGTTCTTGCGCACATAAAGGAGTAATGACATGAAGCTGTCTCCTACACAGCGGGAACCCAGGTGAAGATGGAAGACATTACCAGAATTCACAGTGCAACAATCCTCAGTGATGTAGCTGGTGTGTTGTGCACATGAGAAGCTGGTGACCAGTGGTGATGTTAGCAATACCTTCCCCTTCCAAGTAAAGTCATCCCTATTATACCTTGCTTAAATGAAGGCTAGAAAATCAATTTTAAGTTACAAAAATAACCACTTTGGTCTGATGAGTCTGAGCATCCTCAAGAAGTGGAGATACAGAAATCATACCTGGAACACGTACGACTTGTGCTGGAAAACCTTTGTCCAGCACACGATACCAAGTCATAGCACAGATGTTCCAATTTAGTCATAGCTCACATCTTCCAATGTTTACACAAACAAAGCGAGAGAACACTGATCTCCTCATGACCTTTGATGCTTGGGATAGCTGGGCAAGGTGACGTGCGAGAACCTCCATGTTCAGCAGTATCACAGATGCTTCCCCAGCCTATTCTTAGAGGACTGCCACACAGCCTTTCCTCACGCTGACTCCAGGCAGGCTGCAAGCTCAGACCATTCTCTCCAAAACTGCCCTCCTGTGAAACATGCTCCTCTGCTAGCAGGATGCAGGCAAACTCCCGCTTTAGTTTTTAAATGAAACAGTCCCACAGAGTTATTAGTTCATGTTGCCAAAAAATCAAGACCATCACAGGTACCAAGCACTAGCTTAGGGTATTTTGATTTAACAAAAAATCATTATTTCTGTGTTGGATGTTTTATTGAACCAACACTTGTGAGAACTTTCTCTGTATTTCCCCAGTGAGACTTGGCTTTTGTGCACAAACACACAACACTGCAGTCATTCAACCTCCCTCACACCTCCACAACAGTGATTCAGACAGCAGAGAGGTGGGAAAGACTCAGAATTAATTGTCCTTATATCAGGTCTTTTATCAATAATGTATATTGCGGTTTCATCCTCCTCCCTACTGAAGTAAGAAGTTAGTTTTTGTAGATCATGAGTGTCACATCCCATTTTTCAACAGGAACAGGCACATAGGCCCAGCCCAAGCCAAGGCAGTCACACTCACCTGCCAAAACAGAGGCGTGCCAGGCAATCAGGGTTTCTGAAATGCAACTGGAATTGAAAGTCACTCTCACACTCCCTCCGCCTTCAAGAGACCTTTAATCACAGCATCTCAGCAACAGGAAAAAACTATTACAGAGCTGAGAGACGGAAGGAAAATTCCACTTGATACCAATCCACCAGAACTGAGACGGTTTCTAAATTAATTGACCTTTCCTCATCCACTACTCTCAGTCTGTCAGTCTGCTTCCCTGCACTGGTGCTGGAAATCCTGTAAGATGCTGCTTCAAAGGTTTCCAAAGATAACAAAAAAAAAAAAAGGACTGAAAAACCACCTAACCAAACGTGCTAAACCAGGCAAAACACTTAATTCCAGCAGACAAGACAGTTAACCAGAGATTTTGCCCTTTGACTGGTGTACCATGAACTCCAATGCAGAGCCAGGTGCCTGTGAACAGGAATAAACAGTAAGACTGCAACTAGCTACTGAAAGTGGCTGTGATTCTATTCCAATAGCAGATACAAAACTTAGTCTTTAGGAGTCATTAATAGGTATCAAAAATAGAATTAAAGCCATATCTGCATTTGGGTACATGATTTCATCCTGCCTTTGAGCCAGTTTAAATTAAGCATTAACTCCCTATGTCTCTGAAGCTTCAGCTTCTGGTTTCTTCAGCAGTTGCTTTTTACCATAATTTCTATCAAAGATGCAAGAAAGCAGCAGAAAGTGCCTGAAAAGAAGTTTCAACATGACACTGTTTGCATTTCCATAGCCCAAATCTGATAAAGGTGCTTTCCTGCCCTGCCCTTCAGAGGAGGGGGAAAAAAAATAAAACATATTTAAGTATGAATAGCCCTTGTGAAAAATCTGTTTCACTTTATGTTTACACCCTGGTTTAGACAAGAACAACTTGCCCAGGAAGACACACCCTGACACGAAACTATTATGCAAGTAACGAGCATTACCCAGAGCTAGAGCCATCTGCAAAGCTGAGACCGAAGCTCCACCTCCCATTCCTTGGACAGGAGGGTATTTTATACCTGCAGCAGCAACACATCTAACACAAGACAAGCAGTAAGATGCTCAAACCTGACAGGTTTGTAATTGTAAGTTGTAACAACAGGACTGAGAAGACCAGAGCCAAATTAGTACAGTATATTGAAACTACAGGTTTTTCATCACACTTGCAGTACTCAGGTAACTACTTTTTCCTCTAGAGATCTTCACAGCATCACAACCACTCAGGTCCTGAGGCAATGAATTTTACAGGTTAACATATATTAGAAAACACTTGCAAACAATGTCATTTTCCAATGCCAATATGAGTGAGGCTTCTCTCCCTAAGAGGATGGCTGCCTCAGAAAATCCATCTGAGCAGGGTTAATTGAAGCAGGTTTCACATTACTAGGCAAGACAAAAGGACTGATCATTTTTCATGTTATCGTTCATAAGCAGACACTGACCACGGGTCAGAAAGAATAGTGCACTACTCTTTCACAAACTCACTGCCACAGGCTTTGCATGTATGCCAGTACTATTTTGTTCCCAGAAAAAAGCAGACAACAGAGCAGCACCCTTCACAAGTGAGAGCTTGAAAGAACAGGAAGCTTCCAAGCATGGAGGAACCACCAAGCCCCGTCACCCTCCCAAGTGTCAAATTTTGACTGTAAATTGATTGGAAAGGGAAGAGTAGAACAAAATGAAAGGCTTTTACTCTTCACAAAGACAATGGGGACGTTGTACTGTAGTGTGGCTGCAGCAAGGGCCTCTACCGTGTCGAGGCAGCTGAGCCAGAAAATGCAGCCCCCTCCTCTCCCTACCTTGGAGCACTGACATCTTTGGTGTTAACAACTCCGTTGCTGTGGAAACCGGACTGCTTCTGACAAAGCCACATTGACTAAAAGCAACATGTGGGAAAATGCAATAAGGCCTTGGGAGAAATTAATCCTTTACAAGACAAATAGATAAATACCTTTTTGGTTAAAAATGAAGTAAGTAAAGGATAGTATTTCTCGCCATTAGAACTCTAGGCAAAGAGAATACTGCCAGCAAGGGCTGTACGGAACACCAGGCCTTGTGGCACTGAAAATGAAATTCCTCCTTGAAATATGTGGTACATTTGATGCTAAGGAATCCAGTGTAGAATCCAGGTGTGCTAGGTGGCTGCTCCCCATCCAGTTTTTAACTGCTCTCCTTTGAAAACAGAAATAAAACCTAAATCCACCCGATGGTGTAACACAAACTAGCCGCAGTTACGAATCACTGATCAGGTGCTTTCATAAGGCTTACAGCAATTCACACCTCAGCAAACTACTCGCCCCAGCAAAAATTTCACCACACAGGAAAGTTCAGGGGATGAAGAGCATGAGTCACTCCACACCCTCAAACAGTTTCCAAACAGTTTATGCATTTTACAAGCGCAGTCCAACCAAAACAAACAAAATTAAATGTTTCCTGAGCTCTCCCCTTAAAAAGAGCTTCATAAATCTGTCCTCAGCCCTCACCGACTCAGATCCCAGGAGGTGCCTTAGGGCCTGTTACTTGGAACGCCAGCATACTTAAGAGAGTATTCAAGGAAAAAACCCAACAATCCTGAGAAAAAGCTCATGGAGAAGAGCCAGAGCCTGGACTGGCAAGACTTAAGATCTGTGAACAGTGCAACTTGAGTAAGATTGCCTCCTTAGCCAGAACATCTGAAATTCCTCACAAAGGTGGCACATTCAGGGTGGTTTGTTTTAGCTTTGTTAAGCAAGTCCAGCAAGCAAACTTTTCTGGAGTAAAAATTAATCTTATACATATTCAGTAATTGCTGCTTCTCTTAAAACAGACCACAAAAGGTTTGGTACAAAATGCCACAGATTAAAAAGATTCAGGAACTGGGAGGCCATGCGTGATTTACATGCTGAGCAAGAATTCTCTCCCCTTCACTCCCAAGGTATTGAAGTGCTGGAGCGTTATAGCTTAATCTCATTTACGGAGCTTTGAATCATCTTAAGTACTTAGGAAGTCTGTGTAAAACACCACAATCCACACAGTTTATACACTCTAATCCAGACAGACTGCACCACCAGCTTTCACTGGCGATGATGGAAAGAAGTTCTCACGGTTTTCCAGCTAAGTAAACAGGTCCAACACTGGCCACACATCTCTGCCACTTTCCTCTTCATGGGTGTCGCCACTTTTTCTCACAGCATAAGAGCCACAGCACAAAGAGCTCCAACAGCTCCACTGCACCCAAAGAACTGAGGGCTACTATGCAAAGCTGATATTCAAATATTGCACATGATCCTAAAGTCTGGCATTCCAAAGGCATATTTAAGATGGGAAAATTCCAGAAGAGGAAAACATGCATATCATATGAGAAATGGGAACATTTTTCAGGATCAAGCAAATAGTAACAAAAAAACTGATTTAGGGATGCAAAATGCTGCATATGATTAAATAGATACTTTTTTTTTTTTTAGTAAGAAAAAAAAGCAGCACTGTATACAGTTAAGAGATTAACCCCTAACAGTCTTTATAAGCAAAAGATTCACCTACTGACTTCCTCAAATTCACATTGGTTCTTGTTCCTAAGGTCAGCGACATCTTCCTTCTCTATGCCTCCCATGAATTTATCACAGCATGAAGATAATCTCTCTTTGCTCTTGAGACTTAACTGGCAGCAAGCTATCATTGGAAGTCATTTATTGTCAGACCAGTCTGCTATTACACAGACTGCTACTACAGACAGGGAGAAATATACTGAGGAGAAAAAGATTTGTGTAAGCTGTGACATTCAGGTGTGGCTCTGATTCTTCCCAAATTATAGAAGATGTTATCAGGTTTTTCCAGTCTGGGCATCTCCCTAGATGGTATTACCATAAGCAAGTGAGGCTGGAGTATACTTGTCTGGTAAATGACTTCAGAATTCCTGCTCATTGTTCCCTTGCACTAAAGCTGATCTGCAATATCTGGTTACCTGTAATGAGACTCCCAGCCAGCATGAACCAGTGAAGTTTTACTTAAGTATAGGAATAGGAGGATTTAAACTCTAAAGGGCAGGGTCTGCTAGTCCAAAGGGTCCCCAGCAGTTAGCCATGTCCAACTGACACGCACATGGGCACTTCCTTCAAGCACCTGAAACAGGACATATCTCTGCAACACACTCTCACAGCTTGGGACCTGGGCAAATGCAGAGGGAAACACCTTGATCTTCTCAAGCTTTGCCTCAACACAAGTCAGAGTATATCTTGTGCCAGCTTGCTGGCAGACTGGAAGAGAACACAGAAAGTGCAAAGTTGCATCAACATAGTTTTGGTTTCTTCCAGGATTACTCAGTGGTTGATAGTATTTGCCTTTCTGTTTGCACTTTTTAGGCCTAATTAACTGCTATTGAGCCAGGTAAGAATTTACTAGGTTTGGTTTCATTATTTCAGATCAAGACCATCTTCTCCTGGCTATTTTTTTTGGTTGGTTGATTGGTTGATTATTGGGGAGGTTTTTCTGCAGGGTTTTGTTGTTGTTGTTGTTGGGGGTGTTGTTATTTTGTTTTGGTTTTTGATGGTGATGTTTTCTGTTTGGGTTTTGAGTTGATTTTTTTGTTTTTTTTTCACTTGTTTTTTTATTATTATTTTCTGTACTTCAGATTGGGAAAAGAGCAGTCAAGAATGCCAGATCTTCAAAGTGAACTGATAATGTCCACCTTTTTGCAAATTAACTAGTCCAACTGCACTATGGAAGGAGCCATTCTGGCCCAAATATGTACAAAGTGCTCGGAGACTAAGGCCTTGAATGACTCACCAGTTTAAAAACAATTCTGGTAGCAGTAGAAACGACCCACTTTTTAATCGACTGGAAGTTATTTTAGGGGTTTTATGCATATTTACGTAATAGTCACCAAGATTGGCACTGAAGGATAAAATTCAAGGACCAGTCTGAAGCTATCCATATTTTAGGCACTCCTCCATACACTGGGGGCTGCCATTTAACCAGAACTTTTCTGAACTCATATTCATTCTACACTGTATCTGGCTTTGATCTACAATGCATAGCTCCTGGAGTTTATTACTCATGCTTGGCTGTGTGAGATAAACTGGTATAAATAGGCTGCAGGAAACATGGTAGGTAAGAGGGAACTGCAGAATGCTTCACTAGAAAGTGCTAATTTCCTCCTGAAACATACAATCACTCCAGTAAAACACGAGCTCCTTCACTCTGCACAAACCTAACCAACAATTACACTTGGCTCCCTTGAGTTGCCACCACAGTTCTAGCTCAGTACAACACTATTCTTCTTTACGCTAAAACTGTTGAAAAGTTTCATTCCTAATCTCGTGTAATTGTCTTCTCTTCTAAAAGGGCAATCTATAGCATCTAAGAAGACTGTGAACATTTCTTAGCCTACAATCAATAGCCAGCTTAAAATAACCTTCACTTCCACTGAATGCACTGCTTTCTCCATTGCTGCATTCTTTGCCTTGATCACCTTATTGCAGGCAATAATCTGGGTATTTTGAAAGTACCAGCTCTTCAGAGAACTTGCAAAACAGATACTTTGGACTGTACAGTCTCCTGTTTATGAGCAATCATGGTGCAACTTCAGAGTATGCTAACTGAAAGCAGGCTATCCAGCAATTAGCTTACATGATGTAGTGTTATTTAATGTAATCAGAAACACTGAGAGGCAAGAACATAGCTCAAGACTAAATGAAGTGAAGATGATGCAGAGCGACTGTCTTTCTCCAGAGCAACTCCACTTCAGAAAGCAGAACACTCTATATAGTCCTATGTGTGGTTTCCAAGAACCATTTTGGGAATGAATTTTTTGCAGAATTTTTCTCCATTAGTGACTTTTGTTCCTTCAGAGCACATTTATGCTAATGTTCTTTTGGGTAACAGTAGAGCCCCCTACTCTATGATTATCATTTATACCATTCACCAAAAGTTCCTTACAGCTAAAAAGCAAGGAGCCTGCTCATTTTTGTTTGCTTTGTGCTTTATTTAACTTTCAGGCTTCACCTATTTGTCTTCAAATTGGCAAGTCACATACACTGTATTATTGGCACTTAGCAGCACAGGACATTTTCCATGAGGCAGGTCAGAGCTTAACTCACTATTTATTCTGGTAAGACCTGTGTGTAGATTTGGTACTTAGGTGGTGGACTTGGCAGTGCTGGGTTAACAGTTGGACTTGATCCTGCAATGGAGACAACTGGGAGAGTTAGGGCTATTCAGTTTGGAGAGGAGAAAGATCCAAGGAGACCTTATTGTGGCCTTCCAGTATCTTAAGGGGGCCTACAAGAAAGCTGGGGAGGGACTTTGTAGAATGTCAGGTAGTCATAGGACTAGGGGGAATGGAGCAAAACTAGAAGTGGGTAGATTCAGACTGGATGTTAGGAAGAAGTTTTTGCCATGAGGGTGGTGAGACACTGGAACAGGTTGTCCAGAGAGGTGGCAGAAGCCCCCTGCCTGGAAGTTTTTAAGGTGAGGCTGAATCGGGCTCTAAGCAACCTGATCTAGTGTGAGGTGTCCCTGCTCATGACAGGAGGGTTGGAACTGGATGATTGCTGGGGTCCCTTCCAACCCTGACAATTTTATGATTCTATAATTCTATGACCTTAAAGGTCTTTTCCATCCTAAATTATTCTATGAACTAGCACGTCCAATCACATATGTTCCATCTGAACCTGGAAGTCTCAGATGACTGGAAGGCAGCCACATGGCACATATGCACAGTGCATAGAGGAGAAACACTTTACAGCTGCTATACACTCATATCAATGTACTTTGTTTTCCTGAAGTTCAACAGGTCTTTGTTTTGCTGCTACACCTGAACTGTTCTTCCTTTTCTTCTCCTGGAAAGAAGCTGCATCTGCTTACAGAAGGTGAATAGTATGTCAGTAACACATAACAATGGTTTTACATCTGAAACATCCACCAAGACCCTGAAGCTAAAGATGCAGAGAAGTTTCAGTACTCCAGAGTACATTCTCTGTCTCTCTCTGAGCACTTTCTACCATCTTTCACCAAAAAAAGTAGGTCATCAAATGCACTGAAATATTATTTTGACATCAGTTAGAAAGAATTTGTGTTGAGAAAAAAAAAAAAAGAAAAATATTTGAAGGGAAAAAAAGAACAAGAAACTATAGGCTGGGGGGTTTTAATGGGAGACAAGGCCCAGGACTTCCCATTTATCCTTGCAGGCAGTCAGCTATTTTGGTCTCCTCTGCCTAATGCCAGGAAGGAACATGAAAACCAACAGAGAACACTCAGGCAGATGACAGTGTTAAAGAAGCAGAGGTTAAATTTTAGCCCCCAAAGGTAAAGTGAACACAAGGGGGCAGGTTGGCATGAAAAGGATAAAAATAGAAAATGACTGGAGTTCACTTGACCGCTATTTCTGGATCAACTATGGAAAGAGATGTGAGAAGGTTTCTGATTTGTAAGCGAGAGACCAAAACACAAGTGGCCTTCTGGAAGGCCCCAGTCCTGCACAGCAGTTTTGTTTCTGCTTCTGCTTTTCTAAATCCCTGCATTCTCACTATTTGGAAACAGTACTGTTCAGCCAAAATGTCAATATGGCTCTAAGTGAGTAACCAGATGAGATTTCCTGGAGCAGGACAGCAATGCATGTGGCATTCCATCTAACAGAGCTGACAGCACACTGTAGAAGTGTGTAGCAAATCACAACGCCAAGCAGAGTAAACTAAGCCACATAATACTTTAGGAAAATAGCCAAAGGCCTGCAGTATATCCAAGAGAATGTCTTGTGTTTTCCCATTCTAAAATGATTAATGAAATTCTAACGAGTTCCAATTATGGACACTGACTAACGAGAAGACAACAGGGACCTCCCAATTACAGTATGTAGTACTTGATTGACACATGGCTCTGGGGATGAATGTTTCTGCCTGTTAGAGCCCTTTCCTCTCGAGTACCTCGGTTAAAGTTCCTTCCATTGAGTAATTTCTATCCAGATCCTGGCTGTGCTGGCTTTGTTCCCTTATAAAAGAAACCTGCAGGCAGAAAGCAATGCCATCTGCCAAGTCAGAAGCTGTTTTAATGGGCAAGTTTGGTGTGAAAGAGAACAGACTATTAGGCTTTATCTCCAGCAGCAGGAGTGATGTTTTTCCTTTCCCTTAAGCAGGTTACAGTGAGCATACTCATGCCCAAAGTATTTGTCTACAAATATACGTAGATCTCAATAGATACTCCCCAAGCAACCTCCATTCCAGCCAGCATTCCTCTTTTCCTGTTCAACTTGCAACTCAGTCTTTACATTTCTCTTTACCAGTCAGACCAGTTGGGTTTTTTTCTGTGACAGGTTCATCAGCCTCCACTTTTTGTTCCTGTAAGTGTGTAATCCTGCCATCAGATCTAGACAGCAAGAGCAGTGGCAAAGCTGAAACACCAAGGCCCTATTGTCCTGGAACAGAGAATTCTGCACTGAAGCTGTTCTGAATATATCCCCCAAGTTTTTCATCCTTTTTCCATAACTGTTCTGATTGGATGGTTTGCTCTAAGTCCCATCCAGAGCACGTTTGGAACTTATGTGGCCCAACTCAGGTTTCACAAGAAACAACGAAAAAACTTCCTCTGAATATTTTCATCCTTGCAAACATCTTGAGGGCTAGGAAAAGACCTTTCCATCCTTGCCAATTAACCAAGCACAGTTTTTATCTTTCCTTGTTGGGTAATCTCATTAGACCATCTTTGGAGAGAAGAGTGGATTCTCTCTGGACTGCTGGCAGTTTTACTTAATTGCATATTTAACTTTTTATTCAGCACTTAAACTCATAATGATGAGAAAGCAGTGAAGTACTGTCTGCAACTTAAACTCCCGAAAGAGCTCATACACCTTAATATTTGTGTCCCTTTCAGAAGAAAAGTGCACACATTCCAAAGCTGGGGGAGGATGACAAACATATATCATTTCAGTGATACATTAGCCATTTCTGACAACAATCCATCTTAGGAAGGGGGGTGGTGCTTTGCTCCTTCATGTATTTTGAAAGTTATGGGGAGGGGAAAAAAATCAGCTGCTAAACAGAAACTGGTATTAGAGGACCTGCTATGGGTTCCTCCTCCCCATCAGGCAGAGGACATGGAACTTCTCATCTCCTCCTCCCCATCGCTGAGTGCTGAATTAAGACAAGTATTTTACAGATTCTAGTACCCATAGGAATTCCTAGAGAATTTGCTCTGGAACACACTTGTTGCCACTGCATTGTACTCTGGAATAGAAACTTAATTTAAAAATGCTTCTAGCCCTTATGACTGCAAAACCTTGGAAGTATGAATGGCTGTAATAGGCCAAGCCACTGAACTCTCCAGAAACAGCACAACAGCCTCAGTATTAACTATTACCCTTCATCACAATATGCTAAGTATGGGAATTAATGGTGGTAGCACTTCAGAAGGATCTGATACCTAAGAACTGTAAAAACCTGACACTCCCCTATGCAGACACAAACCCCCAGGACTTCGTCTGTTTACCAAAACCTCAGTTTCCCCATGATAAACTTCTGGGAGTGAGCTACAGCAAACTAATGCAAAACACACGTGGTAAAGAAAACAAGAGTTAGAAACAGGTAAATTAATCATCATGTTAGTGTATTACAAGCTTTTGTAGCTCCCCTATTAAAAATCTTTCCAATACACAAAGCTACCAGATATTTCTGGTCAGCTCTACCACAGTGCAAAGGCTTTGCAAGGGATAGCAGCTCTAGCTTGGTAAAGGTTAGACCATATCCAGACCTTGGCAGACCTTCTACCTGAACACTAGCAGATTTGTCCTGTTGTCATAAGCAATATGGAGTATGAGGTTTAAGAACAGGAAGGGTACCTGAAACTCTTCTGGGTATCCCAACTAATCAGGTACACACTGGTAAGGGTTTGTTAACATTCTTAAAGCAGTTAATGACTCCAGCTGGTTTTCAATCTTACCATTTGGGCTGCTTTATTCTAACAGTGTGCTTTAAAAGCATTTGGGAAAAGGTCAAGTTTAAAAGCTACTGAGCAAAAGGCAAGTAAGATTTATGTTACTTATCACCATAAATATCTACCAAACTTACTTGCCATACTGGTGTAATCAGTGCTTCCCCTGTAAACGGATCGCAAAAGTCAAGAGAAGAATAAGTGAGTAAACAACTAGAAATGCCCCTTAAGAAAAGTCTTCAAAGGGAGGAAATCCTGAAGACCAATGAATATTTCAATAGTTCCCAGTTTAGGCCTATTTCATTGCACAAGATCCAAAATAGTTTTCTTCCCAAGTATTGCATAACATGTTCATTCAAAAATCTATCAAGCTTTCTCACACAAGACACCAAGACACTGTTCCCTCCCCCGCCTTTTTGTCTCAAATATGAACATGAGAATTTTGCAGCTGATATTCTTCTGATACTCTCACACAGAATATGCTGGAAAAAGAATCAAGTTTGGACTATGATGTTGTAAGTCATAGCAAACATCTCCACGTATTCAAACTCTTCACAAAGCACTCTGTGAAATGTAACAGAACTGGAAGCATTTACAGGGCTCTGGAAGTGAACTCCGGCTTCCAAACCATAAATAAGGCAAAGAAAAATCAAAAGCCTGCATACCTTCAAAGCACATTTCTGGCCTGTCTCCTTGTTGAAACACTCCAGTACTTTGCCATTGATTCCTAACCCTAGCACCCGTTTGGAGAGTTTGTAGTCATCAGTAACTGCATGTTTTTTTATCTCCAGTTTGATGTGGGCCTCTCCCCCAGGCAAAGATTTCACACCGCTCTTGCTATCCACGTGACTCTCTGGCTGAGATTCCTGTTCACCTTCACTTTGTTCCATATCAAGGAAGTGTTGGAGATGACAGAGATACCCAACAGAGTATCCTCAGCAGAGTTCCTCTACTTAGGTGATCAAACCCAGTGTTTCAAACAATCCATCTGCTTGCCATGAGTCCTAAGTAAAAATGTAAACAAGTATTAGTATCTGATGTGAACTAAACGTTTTCCCACCTAACCACACTTCTCTCTTCCTTTTTCAAAAGGATGACCAGGCACTAGGTGCTCGCCTCAGGAAGACACATTGTTTAGCTTTACAGCCCGGTCACCCCAGCTCCAATACACACGGCTGTCAGTCTGCAGTTGCACATTGCTGCAACAAGTGCCTGCGCCGAGCTTGGACTAAAGCCTCACTCAACTAAGCTCCCTACAACAGAACTGAGCCTCAGCTTCAGGGAGCTTATAAACCTGCATCAACAACTTGTTGCCTCAACGTTTTATACAGAAAAGTCCTCGATGGTCCCCCTCCTGATCTTGATGCTCCAGGTCACACCAGAGAGCCACAAATACCTGGACTATATCCGAGAGGGACACTGTCTGGGCCGGCATCTGAGCGATGCTGGGCTAGCGCTTAGCAAATCCTCCCAGCCCGCGGAAAAAAGGGGCAAGTGCAGCACTGGGGACCATCAAACCACCCAACGACTCGGTTATAATGGGAGGTGCAACAGCGGGGCTCCCGAAGCCCAGGAGCTGCCCGACTCCACTGGGGACCAGGGCGCCTCAGGCCTCCCAAGAGCTCGGTCCCTGGGGACGTTCCGGTGCCAAGGCCTCCGAGCCCCGTGAACATGGCAGAGCTACGAGCAGCAGAAGCGCCGCGGGAAGGCTGAGGGCCGGGGCAGAGCTGCCGGGCCTTAGGCCTGCCCCGCTAGCTCCATGAGGAGCGGCGGCGAGGCGGCTCCCTCAGCCCCCGGCACCGCGAGGCAGAGGAGGGCGGGAAAACCTCGAGGCGGGAAAACGCTGGGGTGAAGTGAGGCGAGACAGGCCGCGCCGCGGTGACAGCGGCGGAAAACCACGGGGGTGGTGGCGAAGGGGCTCTACCGCCGGACCCCGCCGGAAGACGGTTACCTGCCTGTGACGGCGCGGCGCGGCCCCAGCCGAGGCTTCCCGGTGCGGAGTCCCGGAAGGCGGGGTCTGCCTGGGCCCGCCCCGGCGCCCTGGGCAGGTGCGCGCCGCCTCCACCCCCTCAGCGCTGAGACGGAGCTGCCTGCGGCGGGGCCCTGACCGACCGGACCCCCGGGGAACCTCACGATTCCCCCGGAGCCGGGCCGGGCCGGGCCGGGGGCCGCATGGGTTGACGCGAGGAGAGGAGCGGGAGGCTCCGGCTGGCGCTGCCTCATGGAGTAGGGAAGCAGGCAGCGGGTTCACCGGGAACGGGTTCCCCTGTTTAGGGCGGGTGTTTGTGAGGCACCGATCATGTTATTAATTTATTGCGGTAACCGGCCCCGCCGGAAGCAGAGCTGCGCCGTCGGCTTGTGCCGCAGCGCGCCCGCGCGGTGGCAGCGCCGGGGCGAGGCACAGCGCGGCGCGAGGCACAGCGCGGCGCGACCCCGCTCGGCCCTTCCCGCCCGCTCGCTTCGGGAAGGGTAACGGGACCGGCACGCTCCCTCTGAGCCCCGTTTATACAGTAAGGCTATTGCTACACAGCCAAACACTGAGACCAGAAATTCGACTGCATTTTCTGTGGCAGTCAGCAAGAGGGGCAACAGCATCCTTGCCACAGGTACGGGCTGGAGAGCTGGGAATCACTGCAGCCATCCCAAATTATGGTGAAACTTAGAAGCTTTGGAGACAACGTTGCCCTGACAGGGGTTTGAGGGTAGGCTGAGGCTCATCTTTGGATTACAATCTCTCCTTTCTTGGTTACTTGCCGAGAGCACTTCCACTTACTAACAAGAGGCTGTGGCAAGTCATCAGAGCCATCCCCACCTAGCACTCTGCTTCCAACCCATCACACTGCACTGCCCTGCCCTGCCTGATGTGAACCACAGAACTGGACACCCAAGATTGCCCAAAAGACTTGACAGGACAAGAGCAAGTGGCCTCAAGTTGTGCCAGGGAAGGTATAGGTTTGACATTAGGGGAAATTTCTTCCCCAAAAGGGTTGTCAAGGTCTGGAACAGGCTGGCCAGGGAAGCAGTAAAGTCCCCATCCCTGGAGGGATTTTAAAGCCATGTGGATTTAAACCACACGTAGATGTGGTGTGGAGGAACAAGGTTTAGTGGTGACCCAGCAGTGCTGGGGTAACGGTTGGACATGATGATCTTAAAGATCTTTCCCAACCTAACAATTCTGTGATTCTGTGACTGTGTACTGGGCAGACTGTGATCCTGCAGATGCTGTGCCTACCAAAATAGTGCATGCTGTTATTAACAGCCACCTTTTCTGCCAAATAAGCAGTCAGTATTTCTTTGAACTTTGCTGTGCACAGTCAGGATATTAAAAGTGATGGTTCCCACAGCAACTGTCGCTCATTGCTGGCGCACAGAGTGTGGTTATAGGGATGTGAAATGCTGAGTTTTTCCTACATGTGAAGATGAGTCATGCGTTGAAATGGAGCTGTACTTGTATCACTGGAAAGAGCTTAAAGTTCACATGCTTTACAAGTTAAAAATACATTTGTCATTTTACATAACAGAATGGCATCTGGAGTTCTAGTGGGTAGGAAAATAATTAAAAGGGCTAATGAGTCCTTTCTCCAAGGGATAAAAAGTAGTTCAAGTTAGCAGGATGCAGATCTGCAGTGTATCACCATGTGATGTGACGCTGCAGCTATTTTGCCTCAGGTTTCCCTCCCAGGCTTTCAGCAGTTCAGCTACTGAAGGGCCTTGATTCAGTTCACCTATTCTGGGCTAATCAAATCCCAGTGGAACACAGCTATTTCCAACCTTTCCTTCTCAAGTTTGGCTTCCAGTTTTCTTAGGCTTTGCATTACCTCCCACTGTGGCAATCTCAGGGACACAAATACTTAACTGTAATCTCCCAGGCTGCAAACCTTCAATAACACTGTTCTGTAGTCAGCAGCTTGCTCTTCTTTTCCTACCCATGGCTTCTGCCTGTAATTGCTGTTCTGTGTATCCTGGATGGTAATAGTAGTATAGTATCAGTCAGGGTTGGAAGGGACCACGAGGATCATCTAGTTCCAACCCCCCTGCCACGGGCAAGGACACCCCACACTTGATCAGGCTGGCCAGAGCCTCATCCAGCCTGGTCTTAAACACCTCTTCCCTTTACAACTGACAGCCATGGTCCTCTTCCCAGCTCACAGTCACTGGGGCCCAGATCCTTCAGAAAAACTTCTACATCTCTCAGCTCTCCTATGTATTTTAGAATTTAAGAAATATACTCACTCACACAGATTAGTAGCTCCCATTCCCAGCCTCACTTCTGATCTTCTTATGTAACTCTTGCCCAAAAGTCTATGGCTGACCACAGCAAGCAGAATTTAACAATGGCTAGCACATTAAAGCTAGCAGAAGGCACTTTTCTGGCCCTAT
The DNA here is from genome assembly GCF_026170545.1 of Melanerpes formicivorus. NCBI lineage: Eukaryota > Metazoa > Chordata > Aves > Piciformes > Picidae > Melanerpes > Melanerpes formicivorus. Next base: position 2,698,687 of record NW_027142390.1, read on the forward strand.
TCTAGGAAATACTAAATGTTGCAAAAATCCCAAACACATGTCTGCTGAAGGGGTTGCTATTTTTTACAGAGTATGTCAGAAGCAAGGAATTTCATTAAGAAATTATGACTCCAACTACTACAAGGCTGAGTTTCTACCAAAAAAATAAAGCTCTGTGTGGAAAGGAGGACAGGTGAAGGAATAAGACAGGATTCTTCTGTGTGAAGTTAGTCGGTTCTGCATGTATCACTCTCACACAAAGAAGAATTCAACTGATAGGATAGAAACCACATCTTCCGAGTCACTGCTTGAAGTGGTATCTTGCTGAAAGCTGTGCTTCTCTGTGTTCACTATTTGGCATTGCCTGTGTTCCTAGCCAAGTTCACCATTTTACCAGCAACCAGTTTATAGGTTTAAAGAGGGCAAAGACCTTAAAAATGCAGTGTGAGTCATGGTTAATAAGGACTTACACCAACCCCCTGCTAATTTCACCCACCATAAACTCTGATAAAGTCTTTCCAGCACCAGCTCAAATATCAAATAACCTCACTGTACATAAGGATGGCCACAGCTGAGGAACAAAAAGCAAATATATTCCCCTGGGTTTTATGTTAATTTTTTGTCTTAGACCCCAGGCAAAACACAAATACCTTGTGCAGAAAATCTTTCAAGCCAGCAACAAAGACAGCATTTCTCAATGTCTAAAAGTCTTTGCAACAGAGGTTGTCACAAGTAACGAGGTGGCAATCTGATAGCGTAAGCAACAGCCAAAAGTATCCCATGCTCTTGTACTAAACTTCTAAATCTCTTCCACCAGCCATCTCTCCTGATTTAGCTTACCTGGTAGTTTTTATTCAGTGTTATGCTGACCATGCTGGGCAGCCCCAGAGCAGTCTGGCTTGGGTGCTGCCCCAGTGGAACGACTCTGCCACAGCGACTGCTATGGTGTCTCCTGTGGCTTGTGTACCTGCAGAGCCGTGTGGGGTACCCACTCAGAAGCTCCAACATGCAAATCCCAGCCTCTGCAATCCACCCACAGTTTATACAGAGCTGAGAACGTTCATTTGTGCAATATCCTTCTCTTAAGCTGCTTAAGGTTTTATAATTTCTCTGGCAAGCTCTGGGGGAGGTACAAGCACGCTGGGTCCAGGCACACATCCTGGAGTTAGCAGAGTTAATCATTTAACCCCAACACCTCTAACATCCTAAAAGCAAGCAAGAGAAGTGCCAGTGTACTCACCTTGGCTGCAGCTGGGGTCATCTCCCACAACAAATGCCAGTTTTAGATCTCTCTGGGAATTACATCTCACATGATCAAAAACTTAGACTGCTGAAACCAGCAGCTTCTCTTTGTGCTTGTAACAGGTCGAGCCACACCAGCATCCTTTGGAGACACAGATGGAGGCCATGCTGACAGCCCCACTGCAGATTATTGAGCTGCAGGACATTTTTCATTGAAAAGGCCATTTTTTATGTATTGATTGATGTTTGCTTTTTGAAGTATGTTTGTTTGTTAAACATCCAACACAGTGCTCTTACAGAATGAGAGCCCACTCTGGCAAAAGTTCTTTTATCCTCACAAAAATCTCTAACACTGTAAATTACACATTAATCCTGGGTTTACTAAAAAAACCCACAAACCAGTTTATTTCAAGAGAGAATTTAGTAGCTCAACTATAGGGGAGAATAATCAAAACAATAAGGCCCTAAAATCTCAACCGTGACTGATACTATGATACTATGAATCTTCCAATAAACTCTGGGGCAGGGGCCCTGTTTTTCTAAGACAGGCTGTTAACCCTGTGAGAGTTCCTGTTTTAGCCAGCACACAGTTTGGATCCTGATGCTATCATGGCTTAGATACCACAGACACCTGGTTTACACAGGGAACATGGCTGTTTCATAGAATCATAGAATGGTTTGGGCTGGAAAGGACCTTAAGGATCATCTAGTTCCAACCCCCTGCTGTGGGCAGGGACACCTTTCACTAGAGCAGGTTGCTCAAGGCCTTATCCAGCTTGGTCTTGAACACTTCCAGGGAGGGAGTAATACAGGCTAATTCTGCCTTTTCCACTGGGTATTTTCACTGCCTTTTTGTCACACCATTAGCAATTCAGTAACAGTGATATCTGGGATCAAAGACATTTCAGACTTTCAAATATCTCATTCCTTAACAATAGTGAAATATCTGAGATTGCTCACATCTGGAGAACTTGGAAAGCTGATGTTATGAAATGTTCTTTGAGGCATGGCATATTTTGGTGAACTGATACTTACCTGAATGCTACAGCCACCTGAGTTTATTTATATAAATAAACATCTTGAATATCTCTGCTATGAAGAAAGACTGAGAGACCTAGGGCTGTTTAGTCTTGAGAAAGCTGAGAGGAGAACTTATTCACATCTATACAAATCTGAGGGATGTGTGCCAAGATGAAAGTGCCAGTCTCTTTTTGGTGGTGCTTAGTAATAGGACAAGGAACGGTGGGTATAAGCCTGAACACAGGAAGATCAACCTCAATGTAAGCAGCAACTTCTTTACTATGAGGGTGATGGAGCATGGAACAGGCTGCCCGGCGGTGCTGTGGAGTCTCTATCTCTGGAGACTTTGGAAACCCACCTGGATGCTTTGCTGTGTGACCTGCCCTAGGTGAGCCTTTCTGGAAGGGGGGTTTGACTGGATGATCTCTAGACGTCCCTTCCAACCCCTAACGTTCTATGATTGTATGATACATGAAAACGATTGGCACAGAGGTCCCTGCTTTGACAGCAATGTCTGGTGGCAATCCATACTGGCTGTAATAAAGAAACGATCACCATCAGCTGAAAACACAGCGACTTGTTTTTCTGAAACACTGCGTCCCCCGAGAGACAGCCGTGTACTTTTCCTGGCTTTTTGAGAAATCCGCCCTCTGGGATGCATTACATAGATGTCAGCAGAGCGAAAAGCCTCTGCCCTGGCAGGTTGAAGCGAGGACACAGCTTTGTCTGATTTGGCTTCTTACGCTACTTGTTCTCTAAGTCTTCAGAAGATGGCGCTGTTGCGTTGAAGAAAGGACAGGTGCCGCGGCCTCTCCCGCGCATGCGGCAGGAGGGGGCGGCGGCGGCATCCTATTGGCTTGCGGCCTCAGGGCGTTTTACGCCTATTGGTAACCGAGAGTTCTCTGTCAGCTCCCATTGGCGGACGGGCTTACGGCGGCGGCGCCTATTGGCAGCGCCCTCCACGGCGGCCCCGCGTTCCTGGAAAGTTCTTGGAAATGGATGAAAGGCGGTTCCGCGAACGAGACCCCGCACGGCTGGCGAGTTCTTTCCCCTCCCTCCCCTCTCGGGAGGGCTTCGCGGCCGCTATGGGCATAGCTATTTATACCTCCTCTCTCGCTGGTTTTAGCCCCCCCCGCCGGGCCGCTGTCGGAAGAGTGATGTGAATACAATGCGATTCCAGGAATCCCTCACTTCCTGGAACAGATTAAAAGGGGCAAACAAAAGATTACTCAGTAGGGTGGTGGTTTCTTTTTTCTGCACGGAGCTTCATTAGTCGTAGAGGCAAGAGGAACGGCGGTCGGTGCTCTGCCGGCTCTATTCCCGCACGCCCCGCGGGCATTATTTATTAGCATCCATTGCGGAGAGCTCGGAATCTCTCTCTTTTTGTTTGGGTTTGGTTTGTGTTGTTTGGTTGTTTGTTGTTTTTTTTTTTCTAAAAGACTGAAGGAAGATCAGTTCCTCTTTAAATAGATGTCATTTCCCTTTGGTTATTTTTAAAACTATTTGTCGTCGCAGTGTGAAAAGCAGAAGCAGAAGACGTCCCTTCCAGAGGCACTGCAGGGCACACCTTTCTCTGGCCAAAGTTACTGAGCTGCCTGCAAAGAGTCTCTTGGATAGCCCCACTCGCCTGCTGGGCCACTTCCGATTCTGGAGCACGGCTCTGCTGGGCTTCTCCAGCTTCCTCTCGCCGTCATCCCCTACCGAGAGGCTGGAACTAGCTTGTCCCCTCTGGGAAGCGAGGGAAGGAGACGAGAAGAGACAAAGAGAAGAGGAGAAAGCGCTTCCCCCCTTCTTGAAGACTTAATGCTTTTCTCTTGGTCCAGGAGTGACATGATCCTCTGTGTTCAGGGGTAAGATGTTTTGCAGCCTTCATCACTAGTTATGGTTTGGTAATTCTAATTAGTAAGATCCTCTGGGGAAGTGTTTCGGCTCATTTGAGTTGCTGTGTGTGACTGTAATGGAATGGCAATGGCTCACGCTGGCTGAGTGCTGAGTTCTGTGTGTTTGCCTCTTGTGTCTGCTTTTTAGATTCTATGGCCAAAAATCATGGGACCATGAAGTATTCCTGATTTCCATGCTTTCTACTGATGAAAATCTAGGTGGTATTCCAGGTCTTTGGGGGAGTAAAAATGACTAGTGCCTCTGTGTGTGTTGTTCAGTGCCATGTGTGCAGCCTCAGCTGGAAATAAGCCCCAGTCTAGAGGTGTTCTTTAATGTCTCGGTGAAACAAGCTGCCTTCAGGGAGAACCTCCCCTGGAAACGTCCCTTCCGATGTTTTTATCTAAGTAAATCTTTATGCTGAACACTATTTCATTTTCCCCTTGCTTATTAGGATTAGATGTATGTACATGTATACAGACTTAGCCATACATGGCACTCTGGAGAATGAAAGCCGTGGGTGGCACATGTACGTTAACACCACCTTTGTTCAGTGGAAGGGGTAACAGCAAGTCTCTTCTCTGCCGTGTGGTGCCAGCATGTTGGCATTTCAGTATCCCTATGGTCAGCTCAGATCATCACTTTGAGTAAAGAGCTAGTCTGCAGGCATCATCCAGCATTTTTACCCAAGTTGCATATTTGGGAAGCGTCAGCATTCGTTTCAGCCTGAGCCATGCTGTCAGCATTCCCAGCTCTCCTGCGCACAGCAGATTTTCTTCAGGGCCAATGCTTTTGCCTTGGCTGCTTTGAAGGCTAAGGCGTGGGGATTTTTCTGCCATTTTCCCTTAAGATCTGTTCCACAGACAAGCAGAGCTCATGCTTACCAATACTTTCCTACTACTCAAGCGGGTTTGTTTTCACTCTCATTTTCAGACTGCTGCTGCAGTTCCTATAGCCATGGCCAAGGCAATTAATTTTTCAGCTTAGGCTTTGTGACATCCTTACCCAAAGCTGTTTTCCAGGGTTAAAATACTAAGAGCTACTGCTTCCCTTCACCTACTAAGAACTTGTTATGTGTAGATGGCTGTTTTTTAATGCCCATTTATTGTCAGTTTACATTATGCTCTAGGATTCCATACATCCTGGACTCCATACTCTCCCTCCTACTCAGGCCAAGCTGCCATGGGTGTCTTGGGATGGGGCTGATGGAAGGGAGAGCAGCTTGACACACCTTCTTCTACTAGTTGTACTGTTACAAAATTTACCTTATCAGCAGAGTAACTGCAAAGCTAACACTAACTGATACCAGACATATCTGATTCTCTCGAACTTTCTTGGCTTTCCAAGGCTTTTTGAAACACTAATTGCCAAAGCATAGGGAAGCTCATTCATTGTGTCTCTCAAGACTCCAAACATGCCAAATTTTATGTATTGGTTTTCTTCCTCATAGCAGTTGTTGTACTAGCACTTTACGCTGTTCAGTCCTGATCCTCCACCTGTCTCTCTTTCTTTCTTTCTTACAAACACCAATCATTTAACTTTGCCCCACTAAAAGGCTTTTTCATGTCAGCTGTCTTTTTCAGCATGTTCTTATTCCCAGCAAAACCTTCTTACCCCTCTTGCAAATGTGCTTGTATTGCAAGTGGGAGTTGCCATTAACAAACTGATTCCTCTGCTCTCCCTTTCCTGTTCTTGGAGCTGCTCTGTTTGGTCACAGCAACAGCTCTTCTTTCTTCAGCCTGTTAGGACACCAGGACTTCTAATCCCCCTTTCTTGAGAATTTCTAATCCCCCTCCTCTGTTCCATCATGCTTCTTTAAGGCTATAGTTGCACTAGGATTTTGTAGTGGGAGAGAGGTATGAGGCAGGTATACAGAAGGAAAATAGAGTATAAGCATGGCCCTGCCCTGGCTGTACTGGAAGACTCCATTGACTGCATGGGGGCTTCAAGTGGCAGAAAGTGTAAGGCAGCAGAGAACACACAGTGTGAAAGTTAATTGCAAGCACATGTGCTCTGCTTGAGAAAGACCCACAGTGGCTCTGTAAAAGAAACTTAGTGATAAAATCACAAAATTGGTCAAACTATGAATGGCTAGAGCCCTTGAAAGTAATAACTTTCTGCAGTGCACTGGGGGTACATTTCCCTGTGCAGCTTTGCTGTCTCTTGTTTCCCTTCCTTCCCAGCCTCTTAGCCAATTCCTAATCTCCTCTTCAAAGCAGGTATTAAGGGAAAAAATAAAAGTTCTATATGCCTGGGGAGTATCTGAGTTCTAGAGAGCAAGTGGGCAGCAAGCAGTGCAGGACTGATTTTCCTTCATGTTGATCACAGTCATTTTCAGCTCAGTGAACAGTCCATATAAGAATGTACCTAAGAGAGAATGCTCTGCCAGCAGTCCTGCCTGACACCCTCTTTGCACAGCATGAACTGGTATGTTAGGTTCAGAACATGGAAGGATCTGGTTTGTAGTCATCTTTGCTCAAAAAGGTGGAAAATGGAGAATCAGGAATCTCCTTTCCCCCAAAGCAGGTAGCTAGACATTTGTGAAGACCATGACATTAAAAGGGAGACAACCAAACGCTTCGAAAATGCAGCCCTCAACAGCTACAAATGTAGCTCAGGTGACACTTACATGAAAACTCTTAAGGTTTCCCAGCAGATATTTCCAGGTCTAAAGGTAGATTCAGATTCCCTGTTCTGTGGAAGCCATTGCAAACACAGTCCTTGTGATCAAGAGTGCCTGGTGAGAATAAGGGCCAGCCAGGTCTGGCTTGCCACCCATTAACAGAAATGGAGAAATGAGGCTCCAATGCCACGAATGCCAAGTAGGTATCACACACACACAGAGTATCACACAGTATCACCAAGGTTGGAAGAGACCTCAAAGATCATCAAGTCCAACCTGTCACCACAGAGCTCATGACTAGACCATGGCACCCTGCCTCTGAAATGTGACTTGCCATATGGAAGAGGAATAACGTTCTTTTCTAAATCCCAAGCGCAGGTTGCTGTGCATTGTGTGGGTGCAAGTGTCTCTCTGTACATTCAGGTTTACCTGTGGCTTCACAAACCTTACTCCAAACCTCCATGGTTTTATTAGAAATGCAGAGTCATGGAACTGATTGTGCCTCTCACTCATAAATCATTTTCAGGTTCTCTCTAAGCTGCTTTTGCCTCCTCTTTCTCCCTGTCCTATACCTGAGCCCCCTGAGAAGGTGGAGTGCAGCTGTGATCAGGTGCAGATCAGTTTACAACACACTTTCTACGTACCTCAACTGTCACTGTTCACATAAAGCACAGAGAAGGAGGAAGATTAGAAGGGAAATTCTGATGACCTCAGAGTCTCCTTCCACTTCTCTCTTCAGTGATGTGGGAGGAGGTAGCTGCTACTTTTGCACCATCAGCCTGAGTGGTGCTCTGACAGTCTCATGTGGAGGACTGTGCTGTGTTTTTCAGGAAACTCAGCCATCTTTTCTGTTAAGTGTCTGAAAGAATGGCTCAGGCAAGAGAGTGCCAGGGTGGGGTGGGTACGGCACAGGACATACAGCAGTGCAGGGCACACAAATGTTTTTCTGCTCAGGAGCTTGCCTGGGGATGAGGTCTCCCCTGGCCCCCAACATCCATCCTGCCCTGGAGCTCTGCCTTCCTTTGGGAACCTACTGTGCGTCAGAGAAGGAGCACCCCATCAGAGCTCCCAGCTTTGCTTAGATGCTGAATGGCTACATGAAGTCTCTCTTTAGGACACAGAAGGATTAACCTTCAGAGCAGCCCAGCCATGGCAGACCCTCCTGCTGTGTAATCTGGCAGGGATTACAGTCACATCGAGATCTCCCTTGTGCTGTTGGACAGCAGAGTTTGTGTAGTGCACAGGCTTGGCTGAAACAGGAATTTCCATTATTCCACTAAGAGATCAGCTTACTCTGAGGTCTAACAGACACATTTAGGGTCGGGTCAACCTTGAGCAGAAAGTGGGTAGGACAAAACCTAAGCTATTTCCAATTCTGTGTCTAATTATACTGCATGAATAACAAACCCACTGGCAGAAAAAGAAATGCTCTGACATTGTAATGATGTAAGTGAAGCTATAGTGCTGCTATGAACCTTATTGCCTCTGAAACTACATATTAGGAGGCAACATCTAAACCCATCAGATTTCAAAACAACCTAAACTGCAAGACAGACTTCTTACAAGGCAAAAGAGTCCAATGCTCTCTTCTTGTTTCTAAGGGCTCATCTTCAGCCCTGTAATTCCACACCCTCCCTTCTCTCTCCCTGTTTGAAACAAGCACATTAAGGATCTGTTTAGAAAGCATGACATATTGCAGTACAATGTATCATGCACTGAACAGACACCACAATCTATTTCAAGGCAAGGAAAATAGCAGACTATGTCCTTCATTTCAGACCTCATCCTTTGCTGGCAGAGGAAAAGCTCAGGAGACTGTCACCCAGGGGCATTGAGGTGGAGCTGTCGGAGCCAATCATGCAGCCCCTCCCAGTTATGGCCTTCCAGGAGGAGTCTGCACCTGCCTTTGCAGCACCAGTTGCAGACAGCAACCCACCTCAGACACGAGACCCCGAAGAAGACCTTCTCTGCATTGCAAAAACCTTCTCCTATCTGCGAGAATCCGGTAAGGCTCAGCTCACAAAGGCATGGGGACAGAAGGCTACAGGGAGCAGGGAATCAACTCTGCAATCTGAACTCCAGGAAGAATCTCCTGATCCCACTTCAGATGGGAACCTGATTCTGTCCCAGCCATGGCTGACTCTTATGGATACAGCAAGTGTATTTTCAGTCTCTACAACTATGCATCATGAAGTTCTTTACTACTAGTGTAAGCAAAAGCTTTGCCTTTTATGACTTAAGAGAAAGGATTGCAAACTGCCCCCCTTTCTCTGTAAACTGCAGTAGGTGCAAAAGTAGTCATCCTCATCAGAAGCCCCAGCAGAACAATGACAAGCACAGGTAGGAAACTCTTAGAATTTGGCACAGGCTTAATTTTTGAAGGTCTTACTAAGTCTGGGGCTGGTTCTTCCCAAGCCCTGAACTCAGTAGGCTCCAGGGTCTCCCTAAACATACCACCAGTCCTTTAATATGTTCTTCCCCTAACAAGTTCTCTCTGGGATACTTTTCCAGGTTGGTACTGGGGATCTATCACTGCCAGTGAGGCCAAGCAGCATCTCCAAAAGATGCCTGAGGGCACCTTCCTGGTACGAGACAGCACCCACCCCAGCTACCTGTTCACACTCTCTGTCAAGACAAATCGAGGTCCCACCAACGTGCGCATCGAGTACACCGACGGCAAGTTCCGGCTCGACTCAAACTACCTGTCCAAGCCTCGCATCCTGGCCTTCCCTGACGTGGTCAGCCTCATCCAGCATTACGTCACGTCCTGCACAACAGAGAGCAAGAACGAGGCTCCGTACCCGCCTCCATCTCCTCTACCTCCCATGCAAAAAGAGATGGCAGCAGCTGCAGTGCACTTGAAACTCATCCGGCCGCTGGGCCACAAGGACAACATCCCCAGCCTGCAGCACCTGTGCCGGCTACGGATTAACAAGTCCACAGCCGAGGTGGACCAGCTCCCTCTGCCCAGGCGGATGGGGGACTATTTGAAGCAATACCCTTTCCAGCTCTGAAGCACGACCATCATACCTCAGGCATGACAGGGACAGAAGCAAGTGAACTTTGTGTCCTTGTCCCACTAAAGCACGGCATTGGGTGGGCGCAGTAAGGACCTGATTATCAGAAGAGACTGCATCCATCTTTCCTCTCCCCTTCTCTCCACATCCATTCCAGCCAGGGAGGAGTTGGTTGTTTCAGTGAACAATGGGACACAATCTGAGCTCTGGACCTCAGGCCACACTGACAGTGGCTGTGAGAAAGTGCTGTAGGCATGTGCACACTACTTGAATTTCAGAGCTGCTGTGACACCAGAAATGTTAACATTGTTATTTTTGCTATTTATTTCCATGGCAGTTTCTCTCCTCATGGTATTTTAAAAGCACCTTTTACTTTATTGGGTTTTGTTTCTTTTTCTTTTGTGGAATTAGAGATAGAATAAAGGCTCCCAGCCAACTGGCAGCCAAAAAAACTGTGGGAATTTGGATTCACATCCATATAGCCCCTGCTGGAGCCTATCCCTGGAACAGGTCACAGGAGTCCACATCCAAAGCTCCCCCAGACTTTTGGGCTATGTGGATGGAACTCAGATGACTGTATCTAGACCCACCTCTACAGAGGTAAAGAGTTTGTTTTTCTTCCTTAGGTACAGGGAGCTGAGTATCATAACCTCAAAGCACACTGGTAGCTGCTTATGCATCTCTCAGAGATGCACGCTGCATCATAGGCTGTGGACAGAAGACTTCTGAGAAAGTCCTTCTGCCTTAAAAGCTCCAAGCAGAGATTCTAGGTATTAAGCTTGGGCCAGGGAACACTCATCCCATTGTTTTTTTAACTCCTTCCACATCTCCAAAGGAAGTCTGTGACAAAACATTTTGAAACAAGTAATAAGAAACTAAACTTCATTTGCAGGCAGAGGGATTTGGTTTTGGAGCACTCTGCGTTTGGCCTGTGGTTTGAATGCTGTTCCCTGACACTGCTCTTGTCTGGTGAGATGTGGGGCAGTAACAGGGTCCTCTTAACCAGGGGTTGAGAGACAGCTCTGCTGAGCTGCACGGAAGATGCACACAGCTTCAGGATATTTATTTATTTATTTCAGGGGGTGGGTGGGTAACAAGTTAGAAGCACCTCAGTAGAAAGAGCTGTCCTTCCTCTGCTAACACAATGCCAACCTGCCAGTTGCTCTGCTTCTGCCAGCATTACACACAAGCCCTGTGGCTTCAATCAGAGCCAGGCTTCTAGAACACACTGGAAACCACAATTCAACTTTTCTGTTTGCCAAGGTCCAGACCTCTCCTCTCCCTTTCTCTGACTTGCAAGTTTGTTAACCTCAGTTAGGGTTTTGGGGTTTTGTTGCTCTGGGTCTATTTCTCACACCCCATCCTTCTCATGTCCCTGCAAATGAAGCACAATGGCTCTCCCTTGCTCTTTTGCAGATGAAAGGGACAGGTCCTACCCAAAACCAAGCACAGATGAAATTGCCCCTTCCTCTTCATTTGCATAATCCCATCACCTTCTCAGCCTGTAGGAGCCAGTCCACACTACAATGATAGTGGAGAAGGGAGCAGACAGGTCTAGAGAAATCCTTTGGCTCCTTTTGTCCCTAAGACTCCAAAATTTCATCAAGCATGAACCAACTTGAAGGATTGCTCATTCATCCCTTCCTGGGACTGTCTCTATAAGGCTCTGTAAATTAGAAGAGGTAAGTCCCAGCTCTACCTAAGGGTTGAGACAGGAAGTGGAAAAGGATGGGATGGTGACACAGGTGACAAGCTCCAAAACTGGGTGGAATTTCTGTCACTTCACTTAAAGCTGCCCAATAGGACAAGATAACCTCATGTGCTTAGTCGGTGTCCTTTCCCCACCTGGCCTCCACATTTATACAAATTTGTGCTCCTGCAAGCTTTGTTTTTGATACTTTGATGATTTGACAGTGTGCATGTGTGATGTCAGGCTTGCTTTTTATTGTATCTTCCCCCTTGCCCCATATGGCAGCAACTGGAGGAAGGTATTGAATGAAAACGTAGAAGGCAAAACAAAAACCATATTTTGTTTTTCCTAATTCTATAAACCACTGAAAAGGCTTCCTTTTATCCAAACACCTCTCTGCCTGAGGACACTGGGAACAAGGAAACCACAGCTCTTCAAGGAGCAGCAGTGATCTCAGGAAGCCCACATGGCTCAGCCACAGGCTTGGCATCTACAGCATGTGAAAAAGCAGCTTGAGAAATGTACAGTGGGAAAGGGGCAAGTTGTTCAGCTCCCTGAAACTGGCCTCCTGCTTGATCTTTGCTCTGTTGGGGGTAATGAGGAAATGAAGCTTACAGTTTAGACCTCATTGCCCCAGGAAAGCCCAGCTAAAACAGCAGAAGCATGCAAGGAGAACGAATGCTTGGTGAACCCCCAGCAGGATGATGCCGAGGCTAAGCTCTGAAGGCTGGAAGCTCCCGTGGGCAGGGACCATCTCTTATCTGTTCAGCATCTAGCCCAATAGGTTTTCTAGGTGCTACTGCAATACAACCAATAAACAATACAGTTACTCCAAAGAGTCTGTTTCTTCTATCTTGAGACAGTTTGTTAAAAAGCATTTGACTTGGATTTTAAATAAACATTTTAAATATCATTTCAAGTCTTTGGTAAAATTCAAATGGAAAAATCCATTTCCTAGTCACAGGAAGACTCCCCAGGAAGACCAGGCAAACTCTTGACTCTTTTTTCAAACATGAACACCTTAAAGAACTATAAAAGCCCTTCAAACACAGAGAGGGGGTCTGCCCTGTGGTGTGAGAGGGAGACAGAGGACACCCCTTCTGTCCTGCCTCTGTGAAATGCAAGGAATAGTGATAGAATCACAAAACATTAGGGGTTAGAAGGGATGTCTAGAGATCATCTAGTCCAACCCCCCCCTGCCAAAGCAGAGTCACCTAGGGCAGGCCACAGAGGAACACATCCAGACTGGTCTTCAAAGTCTCCAGAGAAGGAGACTCCACAAGCTCTCTGGGCAGCCTGGTCCAGGACTCCATCACCTTCACAGTAAAGAATCTTCCTCTCATGTTGAGGTGGAACCTCCTGTGTTCTAGCTTGTACCTGCTGTTTCACAGCACCACTGAAGAGAGACCTTCACCATCTTGACACCCAGCCCTCAGATATTTTTAGACATTATTAAGATCCCCTCTCAGCCTTCTCAAGACTGAACAGCCCCAGTTCTCTCAGTCTTCCTTCATAGGAGAGACATTCAAGTCCCTTAATAGTCCTTGTAGCTCTCCACTGGACTTTCTCCAGTAGATCCCTGTCTCTCTTCAATTGTGAATACACAGAAGCAACTCCACTACTGGCACATGATTCCACTGTGGCCTCTTTGCACTCACTTGCTAGGAGAAATGCTCATGCCATAGTCTCCCCATCCTGCCCAAAGCAAGGTACAGCATGCTCTCAGCCACTGGAACAGTAAAATAACCTCAGAGTAAGACAGAAGTTCAACTAGTTCCCCTCCATCATTCCTCTTGAATCCCCTGGCTTCAAAGTTCAAAATACAGTCTCAAGGTATTCCTAAAGCACACCCTGTCCTTTCTGTGCCAGTCCTGGGGCTGCATTCACAAGCAAACATTGTTGCCACAACCTCACTGACCCGAGTTCATGGGTAGATTTGTTTCATACCAACCAGGAATCGTTGGCAATTGAATAACCTGCTCAAATTTGAGCAGTTTGAACAACAACAAACCAGAAATACAATTCAGACAGCTCTTGGGTTTATGGGAAAGGCTGAAAGTGAGCTGGGTGGGCTAGAAATAAAGCAGTGGACAAATGAAAAGGAAAGGGAAGATATTCTGCATCCACCTTTAAAAGGGAATTTTGAAACCCCAGGAAAACACTGCAAAGGAAGGTCCAGCAGTTCTGATGCATTATTAAGTAATCCCTTAATCTCTTAGCTGGGCTAAGCTCTTCCCCCAAGTATCATCACAAAACCCTGCAGCTCATTTTCCACAGGCTGATTGGCACTGAATTTCTATGCAGAGTGAACTGAGTTTCACAACCCAGTTCCATGTTGCTGAAAGGAGGAACATCTGTGGAAATGCAGACTGACCTTCATCATCACTGCAGTACAACTGCAACACCTCTCCCAGAGACACCTGTACAGTTTGCTGAGCCAGCACAGGACAGTGTGCTTGCATGCTCTCTTGCTTTGCACTTTCTGACTACAGAGGGACATGTGGATGTGGAGCCCTCACTGAAAGTCTGAAAAGCCGGCTGGTAAGATAGGGAATAGAAATCCCTGTCTCTGATGAAAACCATGCTGCCATGGCTCACTGCCACAGCAAAAATACCCTGCACCTATGGTACCATTTTGTGTCTTAAACAATCAGCCTTCTGGAACTGCAACACGTGCAAGGGAAGCTTCTCCTGTTTACATGCATGTTCCCCTCAGACTTACTGAAACCTTTCTCCTTTCCCCAGGTGCCCTCAAGAGCACAACTTCCCTCAGCCCAGGCCAGAAGAACCAGCACAAAATCAAGCAAATCAGCAGAGTGCATTTAACTCTCTTATGACAGACACAGTCAGGTTTTTCAAGCAATCAACCCATTACACAGAATCTCTTCTCCAAACTCCCTGGGCAGTCCTATCTGCTATCTAGGAAATGAAGAAAATTGAAATCAAAATTAACTGGGCAGTGTATGGATGGCTCTTCTGCTCTGCTGAATCACATTCTCATGTTCCAATCTGTCAGAAGCTAATTGTCACAGTCCTGTTCCCTCTGTAATGACAGCTGAAATACACACAATCCTCACAGAAGCACACTATCCTTTTCCCCACCTGTGAATTTATCAGCAGTCCAAAGGCCTAGAGCATGGGATAGTGCAATACCCAGTAAAGATGTGCCAGAGCAACTCTGGATGCCAAGTGACATCTTCCAAGTCAGTTTTTAGCTGCACTATCACATCTATGTCTCATTTTCAGCAAGCTCCATCTGTCATTCACAGGAGAAAAGGAGAGAAATAAAAAAACAGCCCTAGCACTAGACAGTGAAACACAGGAGCCAAGGGTAGAAATGACAGATTATCCAAAGAGAGATTCTCTGCCCATGGGCAGATCCAAGGGCAGACCCTTTTGTCTTCTTCTGTTCATGGTAACCTAGCACTGAATTTTTATGAATACCAGGGAACCCAGTCCTGCCACTATTGCCCAACAGCCTGATAGCAAAATGGTTATGCAGTTGCTAAGTGTGTTGATAACAGGTTCAGGCTCAGACTGATTTCTTTTCAGACATGTCTGTTTTCTGCCCACACCCAGTCCTGCCTATTTGTAATTGTTTATGATCATGAGTGCCAGAGAACAGGAACATGTGGAGCTATGGTTTTATCTGCAGGCTAATCCTGCCTCATGTGAACCCCATTTTGATCTTCCACTTAGGCTCCCTGAAAACACCAGGATCATGTGGCTTCTGCTACACACTGCACAAACAAGCAAAGCAAGTGGCCCTTGGGAGCAGGCAGAGCACTGCAATCTCAGCCAGACTTCCAGCCTCACCTCTGCTATGCGTCCAAAATCAAGCCTGCAGAAAAATAACCACGCAGGCCCAGGAATAAAATTAGATTGGAGCCTTCCAGCGTTCACATCACAGCAGCTGGTGAGTGTACTGGAGTCTGGAAGAGTATGCTTGTGTAAAAAGTAATAATATTTTTAATTTGGACCCAAAAAAATTATCACAGAATGGTAGGGACCTCTGGAAATCATCTTGTCCAGCCCCTTGCCAAAGCAGGATCACCTAAGGCAGGTCACACAGGAATGCATCCAGACAGGGCCTGAAACTCTCCAGAGAAAGAGACTCCACCAGCTCTCTGGGCAGCCTGCTTCAGTGCTCTGGCACCCTCACAGTAAAGAAGTTTTTCCTCAGGTTGAGGTAGAAATAATTATAGTGTTCAGAGAAAAAGTCTACTGGTAGGCAAAAGGTAGACCAGAAGAAGGAAAATCATTTTAATGGCTTCACAGTTAGCTTGGACATTAAACTTCAAAAGGAAACTATGAAAAGTAAAACACAAACTGGGGTTTATATAATAACACAACAAGTTAAATGAACATAGTAATTTAGAGGGCTTTGCAGGCTGGGAGTGGGGAGAGAATACAGCAAAGCTTCAGACCTTTAGCTAATAGAATGGGTTGTCCAGGGAGGTGGTTGAGGCCCCATCCCCATAGGTGTTTAAGCCCAGGCTGGACGAGGCTCTGGCCAGCCTGATCTAGTGTGGGGTGTCCCTGCCCATGGCAGGGGGGTTGGAACTAGATGATCCTTGTGGTCCCTTCCAAGCCTGACTGATACTATGATAATGTTCATTAAAGATGAGACATGACAAAATGGATGGGATTAGTCCTTGCAGTTTCCTTCTATTCAGCTGTGGTCAAGGCTCAGGAGAGAGAGCTGGGCTAGATGGCCCCCAGGTCAGTTCCACATAGAGCTGGCCTTGCATTCTTGCAAAGGCATCACTTGAATAATTTAACTGGAGGAACAACCACACTCCAGAAAAAGCAGCCTGCCCCACGCAGATGAAAGTGTGCAGCCAGAACTGCTCCCCATCTGACATGATACCAGCCTAGGCTTGCAGAAAAGGGCCTTCCTCTTGCCAACAGGAACTACTCTCACTCTTCTGGCTCCTCTTTCTCAGACCTTAGTGGCGAGGGTTTTCTCCTGAACACCATTACTTCCTGCAGGCAGTGAACTCCACTTTGCAGCAGCTTAGATCTGAGTTGCAAAAATTAATATCATATCAGGTTTTGGAATAAAAGCTCTTCAGGGAGCACTATGCATAGGCAGAAAGGACATTTGCTCCATTTAAACCTCATGCAACTACAGTGACAATAAGAACTTCAAACAATGCTGGCTACTGCAGCATTAGATTGTCCAAGCTTACGTGAGAGACTTGGTGTTTCTCAAAATCCTATAATACGAATATGCCAGAGGGAAGGACAAAGAAAGAGCTGCTCAACCAAAAATCAGTGTCAGAGCTTAGCCAGGACTCGAGCTTCTTGACTCCAGCCTGGCACTGGGCATACATCCATCTTGTGAATTCCCTGCTCTAGAAGATAGATACTCTGCAACTCTTCCAACTGCAGCTGTCAGACAAGTGTTGCTTGTACCAAAACAGCCCTGCCTGTGCAACCTGTGAAACAAAAGGGGCTAAATCCAGCTTTGTTTCCCACTGAGTGTGATGGAAATTCATTTACTTCAGGGCTGAACTTTGCAAACTTAGCATTCCTAGCTTTACAGGCAAAGATTTTATCCCTGGTGTAATCCAGACATTAACTTGTCCTTGGAAGGAAACTGCAACACCAAAGGGCAAATTATGGAACACAAGTAAAACCTTCCCTCACACGCAGCCCCACCAGCATGCACAACCCCTAGCCTGGACATTTCTCTCTTAGAAGCAAAAGGAAAGCCTGTTGTGCATTGTACAGTTAAGTTCTGGCTTTGCTTGAATTCCCCTAGGAAGATGCCAGTCAGAACATTTGCAATGCCACTTTGGAATGTAAACCTTAGTCTGTGGAAACCTGAGCAGAGAAACCTGGACTGATCTCGGAAGGCTCATTTCATGTTGGCTAAGACAGAGCTTTCAGTGGTGACAGCTTCTGAAAAAACACCAGACTTGGGTTATCTTTGTGACAAAGGGACAGCCAGACCCAGTGCTGAGCTCCTGGGATGCCCATCCCATCCAACTGCCTCTTGCTGCTTGTTGTTTATAGGCTCACTCACAGTGCAGACTGGAAGAGAGACTGAATAGCTGCTGACAGAGACTGCGTTGTCTTTAATGTCAGGACGATCTCTTCCCTAGAACAGCACTATGGTTTCAAATCTGCTTTACAGAAGGCAGAGCTGTGTTCATACTCGTCAGGAGTTACCCAACTTGGCAGCAAGTCTTCCCATCATGCAAGTGTCATCGTAGTCATTGCCAAACTCTGCAGAGGCAGAGTTCAAAACACTACCTCCAAGCCTGTAAATAGGCTGAAGAGACACGTTGCACAGTGCACAGGCTGTGTGTTTGCACCTGCCAGAGAGCATTAAGTAGCAATAAAAGGTGTTACAGGTAACATGGAAATCTGAGAAAGCCTAAAACATGACCTAATAAGTTTTCCAGGGAACTCTTTGGGAACATCTCTGTAGCTGTTTTTTGAACAGCTCTTCCCACTCCTTCAGGGCCTTGGCTTTGGAATACTCCTTACATTTTTTTAAGACTTCTTGCAATTCACCCCTCTTTATTTACCTTCCCTCCAGTCCTGAGCTATGAAAGTCATCTTGACTGAGAGATGCTGGGCAGCATTTTGGAAAGAACACAAAGGAAATAGCCCTGCAGAACTGCTGCAGTGGGGAGGATCAGCTGGGGACTGAACAGTCCCCTGTGGGGCCAACAGGGGCTCTCAATTTATGCTTTTTATCCAAGAGGAGTCTGAAAGCTTCCCTATGTAAGCAAAACCTCTTCTTGCTGATCAAATCCTCAGGAGTGAGGAGTGGGGTTACTGTGACCTGCCACGCTGCTGACTCAGGGTACTCACAAGCAGCAGTTCCAAGCCAGAATGTGCAAATGTTAACAACCTCAGTGCTGCAGGATGCCAAGAGTGAGCTGGGAGGAAGAGTGTGGTCATCAGGGTTGTGGGGAAACACTTGGCTGATTCTTCTACGAAGTGAATATCTGCACTTTCCACTTTCAGAGCAGACCACTCAGGTGACAAACCAGACTGCTATACTGTGACTACAGCTGCCTGTTACTTGATCCAGTCCAGCCCCCTCCAACCACACTATTTTCCATCTGACACACTCACGCACCCCCAGGTTGCAGATATCCACCTGGCTTAGCTCTGGGTCAGGGGAAGAATTTCCCTGTGCCTTGCCAATCCCTGTATCAGGCAGGGAGGAGGCCAGATCTGCACACTCTCCAGTATGTGGGTCCCTCTTGCTCAGATGTGCTGTGTGAGGAAGGCACCTGAAGGTCATTATTTTTTATATCCTTTAGTTCTCTACTGCCTGGCTGTATAAGAGCCTGAAAAACCTGAAGACATGAGCCTTTATGACACAAAACAGTATGAATCAGCTCAAAACAAATTCATGTTGGTGTCAAGCCACAGCATGACCCAGAGCTGTGCAGCAAGTGAGAAGATCTTATGCTAGCCTCTGTTGTTTCCTAACACAGAGGTGTATTAGCAGTCATGGTTTTGAAGGAAGGACCCATCACAGCTACTGGAAGGGGATGGGAAGAGAGGTGAGCTCAGAAAGAGACATTCCCCTGTATAACACAATCAGATAACCTCTGCCACACATTATCAATCCAGTCCTGCTTGACTAAGAGATACAAATATATTACCTTGCTTATGCTTCTAACCTCCTTGGCAGGAGGCAACAAGCAGGATTTTGTATGTTAATTTTGCAGTTCATTTTGTCATTTCCTTTTGGTCCTTTGTCTCAGCTTTTCTTAGAGGAAGTGGCTGATGGAAGAGCCTGTCTAAGAGCTTCTTAAACCGAGGACAATCCTTGTCCTGGGAGCCAAAATAAACATTCTCTTTTTTTATGCTTAGGTTCAGAGAGACAGGTAAGTGTCAAAAAACCTGTTTCTTCATTAACTTTTTCCATTCCCCCAGCGTCACAGCCATCATCCCTGTTCAGCCTATTGCATAGGTGTAGTAAAATGAAGTAAAACTCCAGAGGCTTACAACAAACTCTGTATATCCTATAGTGATCCCTATAGGCAGCACTATTTGTTCTTACTTGAAGCAGGAACAAAAAGCTCTCCACATTCTTGCTGCAGTTATTGACAAAATGAATGACTTAATGGAAATGGAACACATTAGGGACACTGGTGGATTCTAGGTAGCCAGATAGCTCATGCAATGATCAAATACCAGGTGACATAGCTAGCTGAGGTCAACACTGTTCATGGGGTTTACCTTGAACAGCTCCAGAGGTATAAATATTGCCCATGGTTTGCTGTTCCAGTGTGTTTGCTTTCTAAGAAGGGCATTTCAAAAGAGGATATCACAGGAAACCAAAGGATAAAATAATGACTTTTTTCACCCCTGCCCTTAAGTCTTCTTTTAGCTCATATAACCAGCACAGCAGTGCTGTTTGGGAGGCAACTGATGATTAAAGCCTACAAAAGGAAGCACTTCAAACTATGTCAGTCGACACTGATTTTTTTCAAGGATCTTTTGCCTTGCAGAGATGACTTTTTGAACTCAAATGAGATTTATGTTATGGTATCAAACAAAGGGGGAAAACCAGGCCCTTTACCATCTCAGGGCACTCATGCCAGCTGGGCCCATTGCTAAAGAAAGAGGCCAGCTCATTACTGTCGAAGACGCCCCAAGATCATACGAGTGATGAAACCTTGCCCACATAGGCTCTTCTCCAGCTTCATCTCCCAGCCCCACATTCTTAATCTCAGGATCAGTATCTATGCCAAGATGATTCTGTTAACAATCAATACAAAATGTGTTCTGAGGTCTTAGTCTATGGACATGAAGCTCCTAATTTGCCTCCTGTCCTGGAAGAATCATAGCTGTGACACTTTCTAGCAGCAACAAGTGAATGGATGCTGGTACTCTGATGCTAGCAAACCTATTACTAAAGCACTGCACTGGGGTTAGTGTAGCAAAATAGTAAAGACATCAACAACCTGCATAGAAAAGTCTCTGGATACATATTATTTAAATAATCAAATTAAAAAGTATTTACTTTTTTAAGATGAACTTTTTCTCCCCCTCCTGTCACAGCTGAGCAATGTGCACACGCAGGGAACAGAAGGAAAACTGGCAGCTAAAATAAGTTTCCTGTTCTGTTCTTCTGAGGCTAAGAGATCTTAAGGCTTTTCATGCCCTCTCCATGGCCTCAGCAGGGGAGGCAGGAACTAGAAGGCAGAGGACATGAGGACTGAATGTACATCTCCTACATGGTGCCTGACAGAAGCGCCAGATGAGTGGGATTTTCATGTCATTCCTCCTTTCTTTCTCCTGTACTGGTGATCTGCTTCCACATCATCAGAGAATATGTGAGTGATACAAAATTATCAGTGGTGACCAACTTGACCTTGAGACACACAAAGACAGCTACAAAATTCAGCAACTGAGGACAAAGTGAGACTATTAAAGATACTTCAAACCCTACAGTTACCAAGTAACAATTCAGTGTCTGTCCTAAAATGACAGCTCTCTCTGCAGAAAGTAGGTCATTTCTTCCATGTCAAATTCAAAACAGACAGACCATAGCTGTGTTCACTTAAACCAGTGATTCTAGCTACCAGGCAGCTCCTGTTGCTATCTTAGCTAAAAGCAGTCCTTTGCACAACCTTAGTGAAAAGCCGTGTTTGAGTCATGCCTTTGTCCCCAGGGACGACACAGGGCTATATCGACACTCGGCGTTGGGTCAGTAGATTTATGTGCCGTGGCACAGAGACCAGGGCTGCCTGAAGTGGGGCTTGGGGAGGTCCCCTGGGCAAGAGGCTCAGGGGACCAAACTGAGCTTAAGTGCCCCCAGTGTTCCTTTTCTGACCTAAACCCTCAGCTTAAATCCGCATGTAGAGGCCCGGGCCGTGCGCCCGGCTGGAGCCGCCACAGCGGGAATGCCCTTTACCAACAATGGGCCACAAGCCCGGCGCCAACATCACCGTGGCTCTACCCAAGCCTGAGGAGTCTCCTGCAGTGCAACTTAAAAACAACCTCAAAAACAGCTCTGGAGAAATGACTGGGGCGGTGCACAAAGGGGTTGGTTCTCCGCACCACCGCCTCCGCTGAGGTCAAACCAATACCAGCAACCTTAGCAAAAGGAAAGTCAGGCCCAAAGCTATTCTGTACAAAGGTGACTTTTTCTTGCCCTCTGCAATGCTGCCTCTAATCCAAGTGAGAGTTACTTGTAAGTGGCCCAACCTCCCTTCTTCCCAGTGCTGCTCAAGAAGATACAAGTCCATAAGATCAGTAGGATGATAAGGGAAAGCACAAGTGCCATAACCAAATCTTTTCCCTTGTTGTTAAGGCAATCATCCACATATACCCACACAGAGTGAAAAACCCCCACATTTCTAAGCCTGGCTGTATAAGCTGGGGAAGTAAAGCTGTCTCTTGGGCTCCTAATCACTAAAGGTCTTCCGTTGGTCCTCTCCCTCTCAAATGGAAAACACTGACCTGACCTCTCGTCGGACAGCTTGCACCCTCTATTTTTATTGCTCTTGCACAAACACAAGCACTCTGCTTGCCAGAGTGCTAAAGACAGCCCACCCCTTCCCCATGGCGGCAGTGGGTAGCTTGTTGCTGACTGTGATCAGCCACAGTTGTTCTTTGGAAACTCACTCTGATTTAGCAGAGCTGCGTAACATTAGAGTACCTGAACAGGTCTGACTCCTCACCTCAGCTAATAAGCCTTTCATGAAAAGTTGGATTCTGTTACTAATTGCAGCTAGCTACACCCTTCTTATGACAAACACCTATCCCACCCTGTCTTTGCTTGACAGAAGATGACTAAGATGATTTGCTTGGAAAGAAACCAACTACAGAAGAGCATTTCCCTCCTGCTGCCTTCATACGCCATATCTGATTAGATTAATTTCCCTGTGCTGCTAAATGTCAAGTCATTTGGTTATGTGTACACTTTCTTTTTTTCCCCTTTTCTGAGCCTCCAAAGCAGACCAAAGGAGCTTGGAAAGAAAATTGTTTCACAGAACCGCAGGATGTTAGGGGCTGGAAGGGACCTCGCAAGACCATCCAGTCCAACCCCTCTGCCAGAGCAGGAGCACCTAGACCACATCACACTGTTTTTCAGTTCTATTCAACCTCCCATGCCTTTTTTTAACTCTTCCATACAGTGCACTAATATTTTATGATCTGTGCACAATACTTTGGACTTTATTTTCTTCCTGTATGGTGGCAAACTCAGTGCAGCTCCCATCTAAGTCACCCAAGCTATAGAAGATGTGTGTGAAAGGGCAGTCACACCCACTGCATGCAGCAGTGACTGCAGACAGCCCAAGAGCAGGCTTTGATGTGGGAATGGAAAAGCCAGTGGGGAAAATCCATGTTACTGGGCTGCTCATGTATCCTAGGGTGGGAAACAAAACCAGAGCCATTTCTGAGCTTTCACCAGCCAAGTAGCAGAGTTCTGTTTGCTGCTGGTTGAGCAGGACCCATCCACAGGGCAAGCAAAACAGCAGCAGCAGCGTGCCTCTTTCTGCTGCTTAAGCTTTGAAGAACCACCTGTGCAGATAAGCAAACTATTTAGATCTTAGTGCCAACAGAGCCTGCAGTCTGCAATGATGCTCACCCTGCACCTCAGGAGTGGGAATAAATCCTGAGTGGCTTAATTTTTCACGGCAATAATTTGTCATGCCCAGAGCCTGGCATGCCTTGCACCAACAGAGTACCCCAAGTCCCCCACAGTTCTGGTCTCATTTTCAGACACAAGGTAATTCAGACATTTCAGTGAGTTAGTAAGTCACATAAAATCAATTACAACATGAAGACACTGAGCACACAGCAAGCTGCCAGCATGCCATAAACCCATGCCCTGGATTTACAGTGCATTCGGACTTCTTGATAAAAGACAAGCTCCTGAGCTCAAGGCACTGAAGCTGTAGGCTCAGAGGTTTGCTGCCTTCCTGCATGCAACATGCAGCAATCAAGGCTGCTCTCATGCAAAGCAGGCACTGACATTTTCTTATACAGCAGGTTCAGTCTGAGAGCACCAAAGCAGAAGCACCTTCCCCTGCTTGCTCACATCTCAGCCTGCACCCAGAGAACGCTGCTCTCTGCACTCCAAGGCAAGCAAGCCAGGGTGGAAAGCAACTTCCAGATCTTTCCTTTCCACTGCTGCCTTATTTCCAGATTGTAGCACAGGCAAATTTTTCATTTAATATTAATTTCCTTAGTCCTCTGCTCTAGGGACTGTGTTGGTATTTTTCCTTTCTTCCCTGAATGCCCTCAAACGCTGGGCAACAGACCAGGCACAAGAAGGTAGAAGCTTGAAGCAATCGTAAATTCCAGAACATCTGTGGGATCCAAAGAGATGAGAACAGGCCCTGATCCCAGATCAGCCCACAAGTACAAGCCAAGGAAAAGACCAAGTCACAGCTGTGACATTTGCAATTCATGTTGGTTTCTTTATAAGTAGGGAGGCAAGTAGATTGCAAGTAAAATAGTGAAAGGTGAAGGAAAACATCATACAAGTGTGAAAATGGTCCAGAATTAAAACTGTAAATAAGGAGTGGAGAAGTTATCTGCTGAGCTTTAGGGTCTCCAGAAACAAGGAGGATGCTGTCAGCACCTGCAGGGTGCCCTGCAGCACACAGGAAAACCACAGGACAGTGCAGTGCCTTTACTGTGCTTGATGCTGCATTAAAACCCTACCGATGAAGGATGTGATTGAAGCTGTGTGCAGCACTGTCACTCCCTCCATTTCTCTGTCAGGCTGCAGAAAGGAAACTAAATGAGCTCTTAAAACCCTCCAGTCTCAGCCAGCCCTCCCCCAGACTGTCAGGTTTCTGTGGAAAGCTCATTGCTCCCTGGGGTCATTTTCACTGCACTTCAGCTCTTCCAGGAACTCAGACATGCTGACAGCAGTCCCTCCTCTGCCAGACACCCAATCAGAGCACGGCAGGAGGTTTTTCTAAGCAAGGTAATTGAGCATGGTTTATTAAAAAGAAAAAAACCAAACGACCAACACCCACCACTTTGATCTGCAGAAAATTCTAGGAAACGCACAAAACCCAGAGGGCAAGATGCTAGGCACAGGATCAGTTGGAAATAGCCAAGAAAATGCACGAAGCTGACAATGACCTTTTCCTGGTACTTGGGAGGGCCATAAAACGCACTTCTGGCCTGCACCCTACACCTTGAAAAAGGGGTGTCTCAGTCTGAGGATGGATGCCTAGAAATGTGGCAAGATAATTACAAACACTCCTCAGTGTGAGCTATGGGGCAAAAGATGACTCAGAATTCATATTGCCTATGCAAACCCATTAGCAGTGATTAGCACACCAAAGTGGTGGGAGCAAAGCTGAAGGCACTGAGCACACACTCCTGTTTTAGAGCTCCAGTTGCTCTCTGTACTGTAGTAACTCCTGAAGCAACCCATCTTCTGGCTGCAGTGAGCTTCTGAAGTTAACCCTGACATTCCAAAGACATAAAGCACACAAGGTTGGGACAGAGTTTGCCTAAGAAAGTGCAAAGGGGATATACAAAATGACTGCAGTCCCAGCTATAATCTTTGTAATCCCACTCTGAAATGGAAGGCTGTCTCAGAAGGGACCAGAGCACATGTAGGGCTGAGTGGGAAGGCACTCACCAGGCCCCAGCCAACGATTTAGAAGCATGGGGACACCAGGTCCCATGGAGAGCTACGCCGCTTTTGGGACCCAGGCTGATATCACCATGGCCACAGCAGCTCAGCTTAGCTCTGCTTTGAGCATCTCCTCCACACGACTTCTCGCAGCGTGCAAACATTTATACAGGCGTTAAAGAGAGAACAGGTTACAGGTATGGATGTAAAGATAGAGCAGAGAGGAAACAAGTTTTAAAACCTCATTCTCACCACAAAGACAAGATAAATAGCAACACAGCAACATGCCACAGTTATTTATAGCAATTGGCTTTCTACAGATTGCTCATCTCCTGAGGTTGTCTAAAGGCTTTATGGAAGTGTGCCAGATTCAGCAGAGGTGTAACTTTATCCTGACTAGAATGATCCTCAATCCACATATTACAGAATCACAAAATGTATCTGGTAGGAAGACACCTTGAAGATCATCCAGTCCAACATTCAACCCAGCATTGAACTGTTAACACTAAACCATGTCTCTAAGCTCCAGGTCCGCAAGAAGCTTGAACACCCCCAGGGACGGTGACTCCACCACTGCCCCGGGCAGACCGTTCCAATGTTTGAGAACCCTTTCAGGCAAGAAGCATTTCCTAACACCAAGCCTAAACCTCCCCTGGTGCAACTTGTAACCATTTCCTTCTGCCAAAAGTGAGTGCTGAGAGGGTGCAAATCATGCAGATACGCATCCAGGCAGCTTTAGAGGCTCAGCATTTCCAGCTGTGGGGTTAGTGAGGGCTGTGCCAGCTCTGGTTCACTGAATTCATAGAATGGTGTGGGTTGGAAGGGACCTTTAAAGGTCATCTAGTCCAGCCTCCCTGCAGTCAACAGGGACATCTTCAACTAGGTCAGGCTGCTCAGAGCCCTGTCCAACCTGACCTGGAATTTTTCCAGGGATGGGGCATCTACCACCTCTCTGGGAAACCTGTGCCAGAGTTTCACCACCCTCATCACAACAAAAATATTCTTGATAACTTGTCTAAAAGAGGGAAGATTTAGCTTAAAACTTTGTCCTGTCACAACAGGCCCTGCCAAAAGGACTGTCTTAACCTTTCCTATAGACCCCTGTAAGCACTGAAAGGCCACAATAATGTCTCTCCAGAACCTTCTCTTCTCCAGGCTGAACAACTTCAGCTCTCTCAGACTGTCCTCACAGCAGAGGGGTTCCAGCCCTCAGATCATGTTTGTGACCTCCTCTGGCCCTGCTCCAACAGGTTCACAGCTTTCTTGTGCTGAGAATGCATGTTTTGGCCTCTGCACTGAGATTTATCACAGATGGTCTACACAGCCTTTGAGCTGCTCATCCCCTTTGGAATGCAAAGCACCAACCAAGTAAACTGCTACTGCTGAGTTGTTCCTAAACCTTTCACCTGCCTCACTTCCCTCCAACCATCTCCCTGGTAGTCTCCTGGAAGAGGAGAATAAACTAATGAGTGAGAAGGAAAACAAAAAACACCAGGGAGGGATATGCAGCATCCAGAGGGAATTAATATATTGGCACTAGATCATGTTGCAGCCATATGGTGCTGTGAGTACCTCTGGAAGCTTCCCATTCGCTGCTGGGCAAGAAATCTGCACAGGCTTTCCCCAAGCTCCCCCACCCCCAGGCCACTTTGCAGGGAAGCCTCTTTCAATGACAGCCCTGATGTCAGATAGGACAGATGTCTCCTATGGCTGATGAATTTGGGAGTCTCATGCTTTTTGCACCCATCTTAGGTCACCACAAAAGAGACACGGAGAGTTTGTAAGCATTATGCTGCAACTATTCCCACTTCTTTCCAGCTGGTTTGAACTTCCTATGGTGCCAGCCCCTGCTGTCAGCCTGCTGGTTCCACAGAGACCAGCAAGCAGACTTTCTACTGCAGTTCTTGGCATGACAATGTGGCACAAAGAACCTCCTCCAAGAGTACAAAAGGCAAAAGCTGCTTTACTGCAGGACCCAAAATAGCACATGGCACAATCCAGTCAGCCAAAGAGCTGGGATGGCCACTCCGAGATGCAGAGGGTATGGCCACACTGAGATTCTCATCACTTGCAGGGAACTTGCTCAGTCAGGACATAACTCTGCAGTTAATATCTGGAAGAGAGGGTTCTCTGAAAGGACCAAGGAGGTATTATAGCAATATATCTGTACGCTTAAGGAGGGGTATGATCTGTTCGCTTTAGGACACCAATTTCCCATAGGAAAAAGAAGCTGAACAATTTTCCTTATCCTTTGGATTAGGTAACAAATTCATAAAAAGTTAACTTGTCAACAGGTCCTTTGAGGAATCATTGCAGAGCTTGTTTGAGAGCTAGCAGATGGAGAAGTCGAGACTTGTTTCACCACTTGGAGACGCACACAATAAACAAGTTATGGGCAAACTTCAAACCATTCCCTTTCCGAGAAGGGAAGGAGAGAGAAAATGCAACAATGGATGGATTTAAATAAATAAATAAATAAATCACTGGAGACTTCACAAACAAAAATGATAACTGCTCTGCTACTCTACCAGCAATCTGTGATGGCAGTGAGAAGTTTCTGCCATCAAATAACCCCTTTCGGCAGTAAGCGACATGCGAAAGGCAGGCCCTGCCCGTGCAAGCAGTAGCTGCTAACAGTGCATAGAAGTGAGTGAAGAATGACATCTGGCACTTGCACCTCTTTATGCCAGTTGCAGCAATGGAAAAAGAGAGAAGCAGTACAAATTCTTTTTTTTTTTCCCTTAAACTGGCTGTAGAATTTCTTAAGCTTCCCCCAGCTCTACCCTGTCTCTTTGCTGCAGGAAAAGCAAGAAGACACAAAACTAAGGAGTCCTGTTCATTTTAAATGGGTGCCTGCATCCAAAAGGAGACTATTCAGTGAAGGAGGGGAAAACTGAGTCATGAAAGAAAAAGCTACTTACACTGAATCTGTTGCTCTCCCAGTCCTTCAAGGACTTTGCACAGAAAGCTAGCTAAAGAGAAACTGGACCTGCTAGGAGAACAAGGAAGATTCCAGATGAGGAGTCTACAAGCAATCTTTGAAAGACTGCTGCTAAGCAGGTGCATTCTCATCCATCAGAGCCTGCACCAGCTACACACCAGCCATATCTCAGGAGACTGTGAAGATGCTGTGATAAGGAATCACTCTCTACTAAACATTTACCCTCCTGGGATGAAAGTACAACAGGGGCAAGCATCAAGTACAAGGAGATGGGTTGAGGGAGATGGGACTCTGGAGGGCCTGAATTCAGAATTTCAGATGCATCCAGGTGAGCAAGAAGTGTGCAGGACCCCTACCACACCAAGGGCAGGCAGGATGCTCTCAGTGCAGCCAGCAGAGCTGCTCCCACCTGTGGCACTGGGAGATTCCCATGTTCTGGTTTGGCCACCAGACACACACCTCACTGCAACTTCCTCACATGTACCCTGACAGCAGTGGCCCCTGCCCACATCTTCAGAGAGCATAAGAAGTTATTAGAGGGAGATTATCCTTGCACAGCACTAAAGCCCCTTTGTTGTCTTTCTAGGAAAGAGCTAAGCCTTTTGATCTCCTCCCAAAAACTAAAAAGCAAATTAGATGTTAATAAAACTTTATTAAAGAGCTAGTCTTCTACATTTTAATTAGTTGTTCATAGAAGCCAAATACATCTAATAGACAGAGAAATCAAAGGCAGCAAGGAAGCTTCTACAGCTTTGATGGAACAGTTACTCCAGTAGCATAATGCTGTGACTTCATTAAGGTCTTTTGCATGAGGAGCAAGAACAGCTTTCTCCCTTCCAGACAGAAGCAGCTGCTTCTTCCCAAAGCAAGGGCATATGCAAGCTGAAAAGGTTTTGCCAGCTTTTGTTTCATGAAAATTTCTCACAATTAAAACACACACAAAATAATTTCTCACAGAATCACCAAGGTTGGAAGAGACCTCAAAGATCATCAAGTCCAACCTGTCACCACAGACCTCATGACTAAACAAGTAAAAATACACCGGAATAAAACAAAACAAAAAAGAATGGTAAAAGAGGAAAGGCTCAAAAAGCATCATGAGAAAATCAGATCAGACACTGGAAAAAGAGTCACAATAAATACATGGGGAAAAAAACCTATCTATTTGGAGGCTGCCTGATAGCTTTGAAAGTCATTACATGTAAAAGCAAAGCAACAACCTGCTAAGGTGTCCAAGGAAGGCTGACAGCATTAGAAGAACAACCCCAGAGGATGACACCCGTGCTGGCTGCAGCACAGCATGCCAGAGCTGTGGTTATCTGCTCGAGTCAGAGGTGAGCAGCAAAACTCGGGGTCAGAGCTGGAACAGAGTTCACAGGGCTTTTTAGCGCGCTACTACGCTTAAGAGTTGTGACCAGCAGGTTGAGGAAGATTCTCCTACCCTTCTACTCTGCCCTAGTAAGGCCTCATCTGGAGTATTGCGTCCAGTTCAAGAGAGACAGGCAAGTACTGGACAGAATCCAGCTGGGGGCTAGAAGGATGATTAAGGGACTGGAACATCTCTCTTATAAAGAAAGGCTGAAAGACCTGGGGCTGTTTAGCCTGGAAAAGAGAAGGCTGCGAGGAGAGCTCACCAGTGTTGATAAATGCCTTAAGGGTAGGGTGTATTGAAGATGGGGCCAGTCTCTTTTCACTGGTGTCCAGTAATAGGACAAGGGGCAACAGACACAAACTGGAATACAGGAAGGCCTGCCTCAACATGAGGAAAAACTTCTTTCCTGTGAGGGTGCCCGAGCATTGGAACAGTCTCTAGAGACTTTCAAACACACAGGGTGTGCTCCTGTGTGACCTGCCCTAGGTGAACCTGCTTTGGCAAGGGGGGTTGGACCAGATGATCACCATAGGTCCCTTCTAACCTCTACCATTCTGTGATCTGAAGTAGTGTGCAGAATGATAATATCCCATTAAAATTCACAGCACTGATGATGTCAAGGCCTGAGGGACCCATGTGGTCTGGCCAGAGGGCTAGAGGATGTCATTTCCTTGTCTGTCTCTCTATGAACAGCTCATAGTAGGTTAGACCATCTCTTCCAGGAGAACAAACCTTCCATGTGTGCACTACACGAACCCAGAAAGAGCAGGTACTCTGCAGCCTACAGCATTGCTATGATGGCTTAGAGAACCATGTTGGAAGCCAGTATCCAGCTTCAATGTTTCCTGCCCCCATCTCTACTAATTTGAAGTCAACTCAGAGCAACCCAGTAACCACACACAGATGTATTTAAAATCCAGCACTGTGAGAAATTCACCCCTCCCACGCTGCCAGCAGCATGTGAAATAATTTTATCTTGTAAATAGGCAGTAAGAATAACCTTAATTTGTCAGTGTCATGCTGAGATTTTTCCTTAGAAGTTCTGCAGGGCTTGGGAGAAAAGTTCCCATCATCTGCTTTGGAAGGAGTGAGCATGCTGCAGGGCTGAACCCAAAACAGGCAATGAGAGCCATGGGACTGGGAAGGAGAAAGTGTGGAACAGCAGCACAAGCCAGGCTCAACCTCAGTTTGCTGCTTCTTGTTTCATTTATTAAAGGTCATATGGCTCTAGGACATTTAAGGGTCTTGAAATCTCTGTCTGAGCTTCTGGCACCCTCTTCAACTTCTACCAAGGAGATGATGACTGATGGCAGGAAATTTTGACCTTTTAACTCCATATCCCTTTTCTAAATTCCTGTGGTCACTACTGGTATCTCTTGTGTAGCAAATTCTTTCCCTCTCTGCCCCAAGCAGCCAAACAACTGCCTGTAGTACACTTCAGAGCAGGGCATAAATCTCCAGGCCTTGTGCCTCTGGTAATCATCCCAGCC
This sequence comes from Melanerpes formicivorus, assembly GCF_026170545.1. Taxonomy (NCBI): domain Eukaryota; kingdom Metazoa; phylum Chordata; class Aves; order Piciformes; family Picidae; genus Melanerpes; species Melanerpes formicivorus. The sequence goes on from NW_027142390.1 coordinate 2,729,527, forward strand.
CCAGGGCATGAGTCCAGACTTCTGCCCCCAGTCACTGGATGAGCTCTTTTGCCATCCTTGGAATGGCAGCGAGAATTCCCTGAAGCGTCCCGCGGGGCCCAGGGCCGCAGTTCCAGGAACTGGCAGCTGCTGACTCCACTCAAGCTCTTCCTAGAACCGCTGGGCCTTCACTCATGCCCTGGGCAAAGGGAGGCAGAGGAGGAGGAGGAAGGATGCAAGGAAAGAAGCTGCACTGTGTGCACCTTTCACCTCCCCAGCCGTTCCCCTCTCCTCTTTCATGTGAATTCCAGGAGTTATTTTTACCTGCTTTTTAAGTGTGCAGAGAAACCCAGCTGCAGCCCGTCCAGACAGGCAGCTGGCAGCACCTCCTCCCCTGCTCCCCAGCCTGGTGCTGCCTCCCTGCTCCTGCTATATCTCAGGTTTGCTTCTACTAATTCCATCTCCTGGATTTGAAAGCTACTCTGAAAGAGGCAACAGCCATGTCTAGGTATCACCCTGAAACTCCTTTCCTCATATCGAGCGTGCTGGTGATTGGAAACACCAGTGGGAACAGATGTTGCTAAGAAGAAAATCTGCCACACAGCAGTGAGGTTTAGCCTGATACAGGCAGCCTGTGCTGGGAGTGATCTCCATCACCAGCTCCATGTACAACAGCTGTGTACGAAGGCTGCACACTAACACAGCTGTGTCACCACGTTCTGACAGTGGTCTCCTTTCAGGCTTTCTACAACATTCACACAGAGCCACCTTGGCTCCTAGCTCAGCTCTAAGCAGCTGTGTGCATAGCCTATCGCACACCTTGCTATAAAATGCATTCTCAGAGAATAGTGGTCTATAGGGGGAGCTGGCTCTGCCTGGGACTGAGTTATTTTCTTAGCTAACCACGTGCAATTTATTCTGCTTCAAGAAAACTGTGCCAGTGTGATGGAGAAAGAATTTAGCCCAGAGTCTGGCTTCTCCCCAGCGCAGCACTTAGCTGTAGACAGACTGTGGGTTCTCAGAAGGAAGCCCTCTGAGCACTAGGCCAGAAAGTAACATCCTGAAAACCCCAGAAGCCAGTGGATGAAAATGAGGAGCTGAAAGAAGGTAAATAATCTGGGTTTCCCTGGCAGCACGTTTTTCCATCAACCATGTGCACGGCAAGGGAAGGTGATGATGATATTGCTCCATTTACCAAGTTTTTCCTGGCCTGTCCCCAAGGCCACAATATAGTGTGTTTATTTAGTTTTCATAAGGTCAAAGAAGCATATTTGGGTAAGACACAAAGTTTACTATGGACTTTCACCTCTGGGATCTTAAATCAAGTGTGACAGATGCAACAAACAGTTTGCACATATTAGGAGGGGGCTTTTGGAAGAGCGAAGGCTGTCAGTCTCAATTCACATCCTTCTCCACAGCTCCTTAAACAATCATTTATTACACACGAGAGGAAAAAGAAGAAAATGTCAAGATGGAGACTTCACAATCTTCCCAGGACACACTGCTGATGCTCTTGAGGCATCGAGCATGGACAAGTCAGACACGTCCTGCATCCATACGGATCTAAGTACTGCCATTACAGATCACACACCCGGGGCTGCTATCCTCAGGTACTACTTCAAACAAGCAGGCAGAAGCTGCAGTAAGCAAGTCACGTGCAACACTGCCTCTTCCATGGGAGCCAAAAAAACTCTGGCATGGGTTATCAGCTTCCTTTATCTGGAAATCTCAGCAGGCTGGAACTTCATGTACTTACACACCCTGTGCTGGGGTTTGTAAACACAGGCCATCAAGCATGCACACAACCCAACAGGCAGCCTGGCCTACTCTCCACATTCCCAAACTCCAGGCTCTTTTTGGTGACCACCCTTTTCCTCTTTGATGTGCCTATGGAAGCATCCAGAAACAAAGAGGATTGGGAGCCTGACCCAGCCCCACAACTTGGTCTCGCTTTTCCCAAAGGAAAAACTACAAAGGAAATCATCTCTCCCTACCAAAGCAAGAAACAATCATCAACAATCCACACTAGAGACTGAGACACCTCCAGAGACCATAACATGCTTGATGGGGAAGGACATGAGCTGAGGCTGAAGTGCCATCAACACTATCAGTGGACAAACCCACACTGCCTTTGAGTTGGTATCATGAGGACTACAATGACCACACGAATGCAGAATTCAGCTTCCCTCAGATCCAAGCCCCTTTCTGACACAGAATGGGAAGATGAAAAGAGATGATAAAATACACAGTCATGTCATCAGAGGCATCACCAAGCTGTCTTACACCAGTGTTTTTCAAGCTGCAGTCCTCAGAACCTGGGGGGTTCCACGGATTACTGCTGACATCCGTAAGAGATGACTAATTAGAGGAAGCTTACAATCAGGAGGACTTTCTTATGGAAAGTTCTGAGTTACTCATGATGAAACTGTTGACAACCGGTACCCTAGGTGATGAAGTGCAAACAGTGGATCAAAGTCTTTCAATGTTTTGTGTGGGGGCTGACAGGCAATGCTCTTTCTGCTCCCACCTACATACTGAGTTATAGTCATTCTTTTCTAGTTTAGCTCCTCCTGTTAAATTCCAAACAGCTTCCCTGTATCTTAGTCTCTGGTTTAGAGATGACTGCACAACAGATCCTAAAGTCTCCCTAGAAGGCAGACGTGTAAAAAGGTTAACCGTATTCTTAATCCCTCTGCCTGTACTTGTACCAACATCATAGAAGCAGAAATCCCTGAGTGGCAAGAGAACACCACCAAACAAGCATCAGGAAGAGCTTAAAGGACAATTCTTTAGAGAAGGTGGTGGCTGGGCCCCCTCAGCTCTACTACAACGAGCCTAGTAGAAACCTACCTACTAGGTAGGTAGGATGTATGGATATGAGGTATAAACATACAACATTTGCAGTAAGCATGCAGCTACACAGAACATTTCTTCAATCTGCTATTTAAGTTAGAGGTGCAATAACTCAAGCTGCTGGTAAATTATAGAGAGGCAAATAAACTCTCATTCAGGCAACACAGGTTAGGTAATTTCGCCAAAAGGAGAGAAGAAAGATGCAGGAAACGCTCTGAGAAAAACCTTTTCTGTGTGTGTGTTTCTGCCTAGAAAGTCCCCTATTTCTCATCCTCACTCTTCACTCCAGTTTCACTAGCCAAAATGGTGAAGTGTCGAATCCCAGCAGCAAAATATAAGCAAACCAAACCAGATGTTGTTCCACCCTCAGGGCAAGGCAATACTGCACAAGCTGAGTACATAACCCCTCCTGACCTCAATACAGAGCATACTGTCACTGCTGCTGATCAGCACACAGAGCCCTGCTCAGGACTGAGAAGTGGTTGTCCTTAGTGCCTTCTCTACAACTCTAATTGTGCCACTGCTTTGTCTTGCCTACAACAGAAAGGCAGAGCTTGTACCCGTTCTCAGAGCCTGGCTGATCAAGATGTTCCTTGCTTACTTCCTCACTCTGGACATACTATTTCCGCAACCACCAAGGCCTGACAGCCCAAATTATACCTGCTCCTCAAGGTGGTGATTACACTTGCTCATTACTGCTACAGCATCAGTTACCTGCCTCTTACACTATGTCCCATGTGATGGAGGTGTAAGAGAGGAAGCACCTAGGAGAGAAGAGTAGATCTACAGTAGGCTTTAGGAATCACAGAATGGTAGGGGTTGGAAGTGACCTCTGGAGACCATTTAGTTCAACTCCCCTGCTAATGCAGGTATGTCTAGATCAGGTTGCACAGGGTTTTAAAAGTCTCCAGAGAAGGAGACTCCACAACCTCTCTGGGCAGCCTGTTTGGGGCTTTTTGGGGGAGGACGACCTCGGCAGACATCTTCTTGCGTGCCTGCTCAGAAGGGCAACGTCATTGAGGCCGGAGCAACCCTGGCTGTATTGTATGCCTGGAAGCTTTCAGACAAGCTCTCCCCCCACCTTACACACAAAGTGAAGCACAGAGAGGAGGAAGCAGTCTGACATTACCTGGTGCCATGGAAATTCAATCAAATACAGAACCAAATGAAAAGCCATACCAATGGTTCCCACACTGGGGCTGCTTGCTTTTCCTACATTTTATTCAAGCCACTTTACTCTCTTCATTCACAGTTGTTGTTTTCACCCTTTTCACTCCTTTTGCTGTTTCTGCTCCTTCTTTTTAAAAGACAATAGCTCCTCAGTTGATTTCTGGACTTCCCTCAGCTTCTCAATTCTTTTATTACACATTCCCTCCCTATCTTCACCATTGTCCACAGAGGACTTAATATATGCTTTATTTCCCCAAATCATTTGCCCGTTTTCTTCTGGTCCCAACAAATACATTCTAAACTAAAAGGAATAGCCACCATGAGTACCTGACCTCAACCCACTGCACAAAACCCAAACCCAAAAAGCGTAAAAGTAAACCCAAAAAGCGTATTTCCCTTTTTTGCTGTTCTCTGTGCCCTTCATTTCATCTGGGTTCTCAGAGTCTGAGCATGTCCCAACAGACATAGCCCATTTCTCAGTTATCTTCTTCAGCCACCACTAAGGTAACTGCTGTGTTTTTCCAGCCAACCACCTGTTACAAGCTTACCTCTCAGGGCTTAACTCTATACAAACCAGTGGGGCTACTAGGACCAGGACTTGGGCAAAATCCCCTCAAAGCTTGACCAAAGCAAACTGCATTAATACTCAGTGATGGCAGTGTGGCAGTGCTAATTACCTCTCTGCCTATCAGTTTATCAGAAGCACCCAGGCAGTGTGCTCATCATTCAAGTCCTCTCTTGTGTCTCCAAGTGCCCCACCTTTCCTTCCTTCATTGCTGAAACATCTGGGTGGCACCTTCTCACAGGGCATTCTAAAGAGACCACAAAGGCTCTAAGTAACAACATCACTCAAGCTTAAATCAAAACGCAGTAGAAAACAGAGTGAGAAATCATGGCGTGATCTAAAGCACTCAGATGCTCTAGGTCCAGACTGGAGCACCTTCTCTGTTGCTCAACACAGAAATACTAAGCTAGTGCCTAATCTGGAAGGGCAGCAGACAGCTGGAAGAGTGCACTGTTGGAGAGCTTGCATTCACTCTCCTCCCTTTCCTAGGAAGGCTGGGGAAATTAAAGTAGATCCAAGAACTCTTTCTTCTTCATTAACACTCATCTGTCACCAGCTTTTTTGCAGGGCGCTCCCTCCCATCCTCCTCCCTGTGGTCACTTCAGCCAGCAGCCAGGCTCTTCCAGGAAATCAGACAAGAGCAGAATCACTCAACTGCCAACCATCTGATCATACAGCAGGAGCAAGAGATTGTAAGAGGAAACTCGTATTTTAAGAAGCAGCTTTTCACTCGTTCTTAGGATCTGGTTTCTGTGTAGAATGACACACAAAGAAACTCTTACAACACAGGCAGTGAGGAATTCAGATTAGGGAAGTACAGACAGAAAGGGAGACGGCTCTCAACTAAGTTTGAAGACTTGCAGATCCTCAAGTGCATGCTGTAAGATGAAAGCAAGAGGCTGGTACTAGGAACTAGAAGGAGAAAACGATCTCTTTTAAACCATATTGGAGAAGTTGCTGAACATTCAGTTTAAACCTTTTCTGTTTGCCATAATTTCCATGATTTTAACACTTGAATTTGCAGTGGGAGGAGGAAGCAAATGACTGCCAACAAAGCAAAGCAACTCAGACCTCACCAGGGACAATCTTGAGTAACTGAGTGTGAATGGGAAAAGTGAACTCATGTGTTTTAAAGGAGTGCCCTTAACTTAGAAATCTCAAACCCAAAAAGAGCTATGAACTCTTACACCATGCTTGTAGACTCATTTCAGTACTTCTCATTCATAGCACATGCATATACTAAAAGAGTGGCAATGCACTTTCATGACCTTAAATCTCAAAAGGGTTAAATAAGAGCTGGTGAAAAAGTCAGTAAGTGTAACAGTGTGAGCAGCAGTACTGCCTGGTGCAGTGTTGGAAATGCTTATTTACAGGTTGCTCCCTGCAGCCAGCCTAAAGAACAAGTGATCAGGGATTGCAGCTCATAGAGAAACTGAGAACACTCCTTTTGATTTACAAAGTGAAGCTTTCCAAAGCTGGTCATAAAGTTCCCCTTCATCTCCTCCTGGATGGTAGGCAGCCAAATCCAGCTCCACCTGAGAGTGCCTCTGCCATCCTATTCAGAGGCTGGGAGCCAGGCCCTAAACTTTCAAAGCCTGCACAGTGTTCCTAAGTGCACAGGGGGCAAACACATGCTGACCTAATCTGCAGAGCTAGGAGAGATGAATAAATCAGAAACTATGGGACAGTTTACTAAAGGTTTGCTCCATGACTCAACAGTTTGTAAAGTCTGCCCAGGAAAGGCTGGCAACCTGAAACTGATGTAAAAATAGAGCCTTTCTGAACAAAGCCAGAGCCAATCAAACCCCTGTGGCAAATGCACTGCATTTCAGGTTGCTACCACATTGTGATGCAACAGTTTGAAACTTCCCAGAAGAAAGCCTTTGTCCACAGGACAGAGCCATTTGCACAAACAAGAACTATCCACTGCCACCAGTGAATCCTGTGTACGTACACGCAGCCACTGGGACCATCTCTCCTCAGCAACGATGCCTGCTTGAACGTCTAACTGTACGTGCGCAGCCACACGCAGAGCAAGGGCTATGTGTATGTGTTCATTAAACTGTACCAGCAAAAGCTTCAGCAGGAAAAAGTTGCTCTCATCAACTCCTCAAAGCAAAGACACAAAACAGATATGCCCTGTAGAATGGAAGATATGGAGTCTGCAGTTAGATTTTACCTGGGGTCCAATGACTTTACAGTAGAGACAGGTGAAGTGAAACCTGACTAGGGTAACTTTAGCCAGAGGGAGAGAGATAGAAATAAACAATACTATTCCTGGAAAGATGGGGTAGTAGCTGTCCCTCTGCCAAAGCATACTCCAGAGCTGCAGATTCCTTCCTGTGCTCCACCTCCCAGTGTCAGGGCAACAGTCCCAGGTCTTGACGTCAAAGCTGCCTTTTGTTTGCTGCGCAGACTTTCCCCTTTTGCAGGTTTAGCAGATGAAGGCATGGAAGCAGCTGCCCAAAGGGCTCTATTCTGACCAGATCTGCAATGCAAGCCTCCAAGGAAAAGCTTCTACCCACGTTACCAGTGGGAAATAAACAAACAAATTATTTCTGTGTGTCTAAGTTGTCTTACGTCTAAATTGTCCTCCTGATAACCTTTCCTTCGATTCATGACCTGTGTTTTATCCGATGCAGTTCTGTCTTGCATTATTCAGGTTGCAAGAGCTGCCACACAGGCATAAGACAAATCTTAAAACTACTTTTACTATTTCAGGAGAAAATCCTCAGAGAAGGGGGGTAAAGTCCAAGCGCTCCATGATAGTACTTAGGTGTATCAGAGGAGGAAGAAGGAATGAGGCCAGGTGCTATCACAAAGTCCTTCCACCTCTCTGAACCTGGGACAGCTAGCGCCAGACTGGTTGCTTTCCAAAGTTACCTGAGGTGCCTCTCCTCCTTCAGTCATGATAACTTGGGCACATACAAGCCATTTCTTGCCCTTCACATCCACCAGACTGCCTGCCCCAAAACACAAGCTACCCTGTGGGACAAGGGTCAACAGTAGAACTAGCTGTGTTAGGTCAGGCTTCTTCTGCTAAAGAGGTCCTTTTAGGCACAGTTACAGCAGTCACAGTAAGATTATGCTAGTCCTAACATAATTCAACACTCCATCACATCCTACAGCTTTTTTTGTTTAAAGACCAAAGATTGTAGGCCAATAAATATGGGGGAAATGGGCACAGTAATCAGCTGCTGCATATTTCCAAGGGGAGACGTTTGTCTTCTCATGTGCTCCGAGCTAAGATCTGACTACACCTGTAATTCCTCCTTCCAACAGCGACAAAGCTGTTATCCCCTGTTATCCCAAACCATGTCCCTCTGCCCAAAGCAGAGGCCAATGATTTTATTGTTGTTCTTTAAACAGAGGTGTGCTCCAGGCTCTTGTTCTTCCCCTTCTGAAAGCTAAAAGTTGGGGAACCTTTGGTATCTTTCCTTCTTGTAAGACTCTCAATCTCGTACTTGACTTTGCAACTCTTGCATGAGTGCTGTGTACCTGAAACTGAGTGGAAAACCAGGACTACTATCACCTGGGTAAGGCACAAGGCCACCACTACTGGAATGCAGCATTCCAAGGCTATTAGCAGCTAACATAATGAGCAGCATATGCTCCTGCTAGTGAGAAAGCAAAACGAAAGAAAGAAGGAAAAAAGACCTATCACCTCTGCTGTCAGAGTAACAAAAAACCCCAGGCCAAAGTGTTTCATCTGTTGTAAAGTGTTAATCTGTGGGGTGATTGTCTGCATCTCAACAGAGCCTGTACAGAAAGACAAACTTCCCAAAGAACTATGTCCATTTCCCTGGGATAACTCATTCAGTAACTAGTGCCTAAAAGGCCTGTTCAGTTCCACTTGCTCTCCAATAGTGGGGGACACAAACTAGCAGACCACTAGGATACCACATGGGTGGTATCAAGGGCAGATGGTAGGAAGTCTGAAAGCTGCTACAGTCTGATCTACAGCTCTGCACTGGAGTGCTACATTCAACAAGGGTCTGACTTCCCATCAGTGTATCCTGGAAATGCAAACTGCAAGTCAGGTCATTGTGAAGATAAGCCTCAGCATTCTTAGGCCTCATACAGACCCCTTCTCTAACATAAAGGCTGCACAAAATTGAGCCCTGGGGATGACTGGCTAACTTGAACTTAATTCATATCACACAGCATGCTCTTAAACTAAGTTGTGCTGCAGAGAGAAGGAATATTTCCAGGTATTGAAGAGACAGCTGTTCCAGTAACACGGCATTCCCTCCACTGAAGTAGGTGAGAGAGTGACATGAGGCTTACTCCAAGCACTCTGAACTCAGGAGTCAGGTCTCACAAAATCAATAGACTGAAATGCTAATAGCAAGGTTGTCAGGGTGGAAGGTTGCATATGGTTGGTTATTAGCCTTAAGATTGTTGACCCTGGAAAAACTCACATTCTCTAAACTCTGTCAAAAGAACCCAAACAAAAACCAAACCTCCAAAACAAACAAACAAACCCCCAAACCACAGACTACCTCACCACAAGGGAGAACTATGAATCCAGAGTCAGAGGGCTGAAGGAAAACAGTAAGTATGCAGAGGTAACAACTACTACAGCATCCTCCTTGAAGCCAGAGATAGCTCAGGCTGGTGCTAGTCCTCAGAGCCAGGAATAAGGCAAGCCCACCATCACTGCCTAGGAGATCTGCTTTTAGCAACCAGCTGGCTCCCTGGGCAGGGCTTGTGTCACAGCAGCTCTTCACACTCAACTCCTATCCCTTCTCTCCATTCCAGAATCAGAGGCCACAGGAACAAGCTGCCTATCACAGGAGGACAGCCATCCTCTTTTAATTTGTAGATGCCTGATGGGGCATTTCTGAGTTAAAAAACCCAAACCTGCCACAAAACTAAAATGTTCAGCTAGGTGCTAGCTGTCTCAGCAAGCCAAATAAAACTCTTGCCACCTCCCCAGCACCTAGCAGCGAGTGCTTCCTTTGTGCACTGCCTGCTGAGCAGCACTGGCTTCCCATTCAGTCAGAACAGGCAAGAGCAAGGGGCCACTACCAAGCTGCTACCATGGCTTGGAGGTCATGGCTGCCTTGACTTCCCTGTCTCTATCACATTGGGGTTTTTTGTGATGTTGGTGCAGAGACCTAAGGAAACAGAAGTCCTGGGAGGAAGTGAGTCAGGAAACCTGTGGCAGGGGGAAGTGTGACTCAGAGCGCACGGTGCTGCTGCTCCCCTGCACGCTGGAGGAGGTGATAAGATTGTGTAATCCCCATGATAACTTGCTGCACATCCTAATTCTGCTGATCCTCCCAGGGGAGGGGTGCCTCTGCTGAGTACTGTACATTAGCTGATTTCTTAGAATAAACTGCGACAGCTCCCTGTGAGCTCATCGCGTGGGAGGGGGGATGCTGGGCTCCCTGCCTGCGCTGTCAGAAGATGAGGAGCTGCAGAAGCACCAAATTCATGAGGAGCACAGCAAAGACCTGGCAAACCTCTTGTTTAGTCTATTTGCTCTTCTTTCACAGACAGAGCGTAGGGACAGACGCATCTGAAAGCCACGGAGCGAACAGCTATGAGGCAGAGGGGAGGCTTTAAGAAAGAACTTGAGGAAGGAGGGTGAATGTAGCAATAGGAGGAGAAGACTCAGTCAGGATTGGTGAGGGGACAGGTACATGAGATACCAGGAGGAAAGAAGCCAAGAGGAGAAAGGCCAAGCAAAGGAAGAGAGGAGGGCAGAAAGGATGGAGAAAAGGTCACTGGCAGTCACTTAGGAATGACGAGGAAGGTACAGTGAAAACCAAGTGCCCCTGGGACTGAGAGAGCAAAGTTACACTGAGGGAAAGAGGCCACCATCCATTTTGAGTTCTCAGTACACGCCAGAGCCAGCTTTGCATTTCCAGGTCTCTGTTCAGCTATATAAAGGCCATTCCTGAAAACACAGTGGAACCAAACACAAAAATCACCCTTGTTCAACCATACAAGATTGTCTTTGCTTCCTCCCCATAAATGCAGGCATAAGCAGTGTTAGCACTCACAAGCTCAGCCCTCTGCTTGTATGAGTGCAGCACCTGGTGCAAAAAGGCCTCAGGACACAAGTAGGCTTCTGGAACTTTCTACTGCACATGTAGAAGTCCTGGGTGCATTAAGTAGCTCGGCACCAACTCAACTTCCAAACTTCAACCCTCTGCTCCTCAGAGACAGAACCATGCCCACAAGACTGCTTTCACAAACAAACATCCTGACCACAAACGGAGACACAGCTGGCACACATGCAAACAGGAGCACACCTGCTGCTGCACATGGGCTTTCACAAACCCCATCCTGTCCCTGCTCAGCAGTGCCACAACCCACTGAACAATCATGAACACAGCATGAGTTCAGGAAATCCAGGCCTGGTTATACACAAATTCACCCTCAAAAAGTATCCTTTTCAGAGGGGACTGTTCCATGCTCCCCCAGACAGCGTCATGCTCAAACAAGCAGGTAACCTCTGCAGCTGCAGAGGCTCTGCCATCTGAAGCAGATCTAAATTGTGTTTCAAGGATGGTTTCAGAGCACTAACCACACACAATATGGCTCTGAAAACTACCACACAGCCTTTCAACTGCAAATTCACTGTGTTATTTGTGTTTGAGTCAGAAGCCAGAAGTGATCAAAGCATCAGTTTCAGAGTTTCAACTGAGAGGCAGCAAAGATGCTGGCTGAGACCCAGAATACCTAAAGCTTACTTCCATTTCTGCCCTGACCTGTCAGCTATCCTGATACAGTGTCCCTGGGCTCCAGACCTCTTTTCTCCCATTTTTTGTCTCACTGGTATCAAATGGGCATTGGCTGCTGGACAGCAAAGGGCTGTAACATTAAATGCACCACAGAGTGTAACATAATGAATGGTTCTGTAATGGAAATAACAATTAGTGCTTCAAGTTTCAAGCCTGGTATTTCTAGGACAAATGTCACAGTTCCTATGGACCCAAACTCCCAGGGCTAGCAAGCCTGGGAAGAAGAGATGTGTATAGAAACTGCGTGCAGGGGAACAGGCAACCAACTCCTCGACTTCTGGTGACAGAAGAGTAACATTTTTATCATAAAATCTACATCATATGAAATTCTTATTCCTTACCCATGAAAATTCAAGGTTTCTGGAACACCATTTAGTTGGAAATGTGTGATTGCTATCATGGGTTAGAATGGGTTCATTGAGATTGTTATCACGGGTTCAGTGAGATTCCTTGTTTCACTCTGATCAGTCTGCTACTCAGAAATGGAACAACTGTAGGTGGTACCTGTAAAACCATCATGCAAGGACCAAAACTATTTGTACCATGTTTCATAAGCATGTGTCAGTTACTCTGCTCCCTCCTGTAAACTCTCCCCCACCTGGTGAGCACAGGGATGAAGATATGCCCAGCTGAGACATGGATTTTTGTTTAAATGATGCTTTGTAAGCCTGACTCAGCTGCCAACACCCCCTCACCACACAGGATACCTGCACTCTTTCACAGCAGCTCTGTTTTTCTATTTGAGCCTTTGCTGAGAAGAAAGCATTAGGTGGAAGAGTTTACTTCTCTAGTTACTGTTTTTCAAGATGCTGCTTGGCCTACATCAGTTCCAAGAACTGAGGCAGGCGAACAAAGAAATGCACAGGCTCAGCAGCAGCATGAACATCACTGCTCTGGCAGCTTCCCACACTGCAGCAAGAATTTTCACAACCCAAAATGAGACCACACACAACAGCAAGGCTGAGCAACATATGCAGGGAGCCGCTAGTGACAATACCTTCAGAGCCTCCACAGACAGCAGAGGCAGGAGCAGCCTCCAGCACCTTGTCATTACACTTCTCCAGAATATGAGTTTTCAAGCAGAACCTTCCCAGCACTGCTTATCTGGGCAACTAACCAAGCCACAGTGCTTCCACAGTGGTGGCAGGGGGAGGGCAGGAGGTAGAGTCAGCAGTCAGGAAATAGATAGTCTCAGGCAGGATTCACACACACACAAAGAAAGAAAAACTATAAATGACCAAAATAAGTCACTTCCATAAACTCTGCACAGGCACAAAAGTCATCTCAAAAAGTAATCTCCTTACATGCAGCTACCAGTGCCAGCTTTGAAAAAGTGAATTTGACATCCCAGATTACCCTAATGCCTTTCATTCTCTCCTTTGTGTGCACTTTGACTGATGCCTGTGCTGGCATTCATGGTGAGTTTGTTTTCCTTCCCAGATTATTGATGCACTAAGAGCTTAAATCAGAAGCCAGCCCTCATCAGAGCTCCACTGAGAAAGTAAAGTCCTCAGGCTGACCAAAATCTGCCCAATCTGTCAAGTGAGAAGCCTAAGCCAATTTTAGGCACAGAAGGAAAGGAAGAGATTTTCTTTCTTCCCTGAATAAAGTAAAAAACATTGGAAGTGAAAAACCTTTGGACTACTCATCTTCTAATTGCATCCATGGAAATGGCAATAAAATGCCTCCATCTGCTATGTTCCAGTCACCTTAAGCTGTTATCTGGATCTCATCAGATTCATCACTGACACCAGACCCAGATAAATTTGGCAGTGGGGCCATGGCTGTGACAGTCACAGCTGCTGAATAGCAAGCTTTGAGTCCCAAATGAACCAGTGCATTTCTAGTGACCCAGAAACAGTTTGTTTCCAGAGATCTCTGCCTGGGGACCCCACAAGCATCAACAAGCTCACATATTGTGAGCTGAACCACAGTATCAGAACATCCTACAGTACACAGGAGAAACTGAGGCATCAGAGAACAGAGCTTGGCCCCAGTCATGCAGCAAGAAACAGAACCCAAATTGTACAATTATAAACTACAAATTCCTCCTTCCCATCCATAACAGAAATGCAGACCTTCCTAGAAGTAATTTCATTTAACTGACTGGAATTTACCCTACAGCACACAGTGTTTATTTGGCTCTAAAAGTACATCATCAAACATTTTGTCCACCAGTACCCAGCACCATGCTATTAATCACCCTCTCAAGATATACTTCAACCAGGACAATTCTGGGGGAGTCTGTGGCTGACAAGTTCTTTGCCCTCCAAAAAGCACTCTCCTGCCTGAAGCACAGAGCCCAGGGAGGATGTGGTGAAGGAGCCATGCCTGGTCTCCCTGGCTGGGAAGCTGCTCCTGTAGGCAAAAAAAGAAAGTAAGAGGTGGTCCCAGCATGAATCTAATGAGCCCAAGTTACATCAGGGATGCATTTGGCAACGATGTGTCAGTGTATTTCAGAGTGGCTTCCAGCCACATGGCCCCAGAGGATGAAGAAAGCCCTTGTTCCTTTCGAACAGAGCACATTTTGTAGCTTCTCTTGGCGCAGTGAGGGTTAATCCAGGAGTGTGAACAAAAGCGATGAAGATTGGCTCATCTTTTCCATTCAAGCAGAGCCTGCTACAGAAAATGCTCGTTTCTCGATGCTCAATGTCTCGGTGACTTCCAGGAACAGTGAGCTAAACTCATCTGCTCTTCCCAGCACCAGCTGAGGGGGCAGCAGGGGATGGAACACAGCCCTGTTCTTGGAAGGCAGGAAAAAATAAGGTTCTGGCAGAGCTTTGCAAACTCTCCTCTCTCCCTCCTCCCCTCCCCCAAAAGCTCTTTCAGCAGCTCTAATTCCTCACAGTACAGCTGGGCTGGTTTTTCCTTTTATCAAACAAACACAAGAGCAATGCAAGAAAACTGCCAGCAATTCGCAGAGAGGTTAAGTTAATCAAATAAATAAATTATAAGCTCATCTCCATGAGCCCCCACATGCCCCACCATTCTCCTCTGTTCAGTGCATGACCTACTGTACCTCTTAACATTTTCTGTTAGATAAACACAGAAATCTATAGAACCATCCAGCTCGTGGAAATTATTTTTGGCTGCTTTATCTTCATGCAGTATGAATTCCAAGGGATGATTGGATAGTTGGACTTCTCCCAGCCTGGCTGTCTGTGAGGGGAGCAGACAGTAACCTCATCGCTATTCTTCTATGGAAACAAACATCTTTCAGAGATGACAAGTATCTGGCTTGTAGGTACAGCACTCTGAATGAGATTCAGGGAAATAGTCACCAGCTGTGAGGAATGGGAGGATAGCCTCGAGGCACACAGAAAAAGGAAAACAGGCATCAGACTGAGTTTGTTGCACTGTTCCACACAAGCTGTCCTTGAAGTACAAGGCGGCAGCAGCACCGAGCTGTGAAACAGGGAGAAATCCTGCTGCAGAGGTTGCAGTCAGCAGCACAGCCAGAGGAGAATCCACACCACCTTTTAAGCAGACTGCAGGCTGGCCCTGCAGAGAAGCAGAGGAAAGCCTGTGACAGCTGTGCTGGGAGGCCTCGACTGAGCACCCAGCAAAGCCGCTCCCCTGTTGGTGCCTTGGCCACCGGGCTCAGGAATGAATGGGCCACGCAGTGGCTCAGGCTAACAACTGGTCACCCCAGGATGGGGCCATGGCATGCTGCCACCCAGGCATTGCACCAGGAGCTGTTCCCTGAGATATACAGTAGCTGTTCAGCAGATAAGAAGTCTGCCTCCAGCACAATCAGTCGCACTTACTACAGTGCAGTGTTCCCTGGTGTGGTTTTCCACCCATTTACTCGGGTTTGGTGGTGTGGTTTTTTGGTTGGTTGGGTTTCTTTTTTCCCCCCACCTGCTGGACAGAAGGAAAATGCACATCTGCATTGTTACATGGGATTCTGAAGTTCTCTGCAATGCCAAGGCCACACACACATTTAGAAGACAAGGGCAGACTTCATTCATTGTTACCTCTTGTGAGTTTCAGGGCTACAAAACAACCACCATCCAGGGAATAGCACAGAAAACAACCCTGAGTCAATAGCAGACTACAGTAAGAGCAGTTTACAGGTTGATGAACATTTTCCACTTGGTGATTTCTAGGTTCTCAGACACCATCTAAAAGATTGAAGCCCTTTGCTGTCCCTCTGGGACTTCTACTAAACTCCACCAGCATGACACATCATTTATTTCTGCTACCTCCAATTAGAGGCAGGAAGTTAAGAGTTGGGCACTAGGCTCATTTTCTGCTGTGGTGCTCCAGCTACTTGCCTACAAATCAATGCAGATGTGCTGATTTACACCCTGAGAAATTGGTTCATTAGCCAGAATTAAATAGAGGCCCAAGACACACCATTTCAATTTGAACAGTGCTCTTGAACACCCTGTTCAGTTCAGGAACTGGGATTTGCTTGGTGCCTTCCTATATTTAGCATACAGTAATATAATTGAAGCAACAAAATTAGGCCCACAAATAGACTGGTTTCTCAGTACTTAATCAAGGACCTTTTCCTGGAACTGCAGAGGGCTGAAATTAAAAGAAAAGAATGTGTGGTAATCAGCCCCATAGAGGCAGGAGGAAACCACCCTGAGTTTAAACTCCAAACACATTCTGGCCAGCTGAATGTGCCCGGCTTCATGGGGACCCAGGCCAGGGATTGCACGAAACACTTCAGAGTGCACAGTCCACATACAATGAATTGCTGAGGAGATACAATTCGTGGTCTGCAATCCACAGTATAAAAAGAATGTCCTTGGACAGGTGAAGGGAGGTCTGAGGTATTGCTGCAATAACGCTAACGTGTTTCTGTCAACCACTTCTATGAATAACAGCAGGGACAGAAAGGGGGGGGGGGAGGACAGAAAGGGGGGGGGGAGGACAGAAAGGGGGGGGGGGAGGACAGAAAGGGGGGGGGGAGGACAGAAGGGGGGGGGAGGACAGAAAGGGGGGGGGGGAGGACAGAAAGGGGGGGGGGAGGACAGAAAGGGGGGGGGGAGGACAGAAAGGGGGGGGGAGGACAGAAAGGGGGGGGGAGGACAGAAAGGGGGGGGATCACAAGACAAATCCAGTGTACAAAGTGCAAAATAAGAAAGCCAGGCAGCAGTCCTTCTGTAGCAACACTACACAGCAAAGCAAGGAAAGAAGGCAGGAGCCTGTGGCATTGCACTTGTTCAAATTCACTATAAATAGGTCTTGGAAGATAAACCAAGAGACTCCATTTTCTGCTCCTTTTATTCTTCTTGTAACTTGGTTTAGGGGGATGAAAAGGAGAATTACATTTTTTCACAAAGTCTTTTTTCTCTCAGCAGTTTTCTTATTGCTATGAGGAAAATCTCTCTGCATTCTAACCTAACAACTGCCCTAAGAATAAGACAAATAATTTATTCTGAAAGCAGAAACACAGCCAGACATTTAAGAAGTGTTGAAATGCTTCAGAAGCTGGCAAAGACTGCAGGTGACAGTAAAGGAAAGGGAGCTGCATTTCTATAATGTCAGCATCACAAGCCTCACACTGCCAGTTAGGACATGCAAAGATCTTGATGCTGAGCTAAGTCAGAGTAAGATCTTTGAAAGCCTATTTTGGAGCTCTGTTTTCCAGCTTCGGCACCCCCACCCTAAAGAGTTTGGTTGTACCTCCCCATCTCTTCCACTCACACTGCCCACAACTATTTTGCCAACAGACTAAACAGCCACTCATGAGCAGCGTATACCCCAAAAAATGTCCTCCAAACAGGTTCTGTCAAAATTAAGCTTCCTTAAATATCAAAAATTCTATTTGCAATCCCATTTCTAGTTCTGTTGTTTCCTTTCATCTGCTTGCTCATATTGCGCTCACATCATTGGTAAAGATACCAGCTTGATAGTAGGGACAAAAGATTGGGCCAGGAATCTTACTCCTGAGTGGCGACAAACAATATTAGGTACAAAATTCACTCACCCCCCAGTTAACAAAAGCCTCTCTGATAGTCACAGGTACCAGCATTTCCTAGAAGAAGAAATCACTCTCTTCAGCTATATGACATCACTGGAGAATCGAGCACATTCGGAGAGCACACGCCAAATGTGAAACACACTGCAGTGTTTCAAGAAAAGCCAGGCTACCTCCCTGTTGGGAAGCAGAAATGGAATTGCCACCCCTGCCACTGTAGTGACCCCACTGAAGCTGAGGACAGCAGAGCTGTAACATGAGGTACATGAGGAGCTGCAAGGCACAGATGATGGTGAGGTGAGGTACTATGAGGGACTGATATCTTTTATCATACAATTCAAAGCAGAATCAGCACATGAACTAGTTCAATGCTTCACCCTTGGCCTTGCCTTCCCTCTCCCCCCTAAGGGGTGCTGTTCCTCTAACCAGGCTTCTCCTTACTGCTTCATGATTTGGCAGCAAGGAACTTAAAGGCACTGGCTGGAAAGCAGCACTTGGGCTGTCATCCCTGTATCTTTGAAGAACTTCCTTGGGGCAACAGTTCACTTTCATGCTCCAGCTGGTTAGGTAGCAGCAGTTCAGGCTTTTACATCTCATCCACAACCCGAGCCCACAGTAGTAAAAGCCCTTCTAGCACCCCAGTGGAGACACAGCCACTACATAGAAAGGCATTCTTGCAGTAGACCTTACAAATCCTTTTTTGGGTGCAAAGGTGGGAAAAGTCCCTCAGGAATCACGGGCAGCAGAGCCCCTAGACAGTGCCTCGGCAAGCCCAAAAGCTCAACAGTGAGCACACCTCTCCTTTAGCAGGGAGGCACAAAAAGGCTGTACAGACTCCAGGTTCCCTTCCTAGCCAATCAAAGTAGGAGTCACCATTTCAGCATCTGTATCATCAGTCACAACATTCCTAAAGGAAATTAATTTGTAAGTAACAGGAGCTTAACACACCAGTGGGCAGAACACCCAAGAATAACCAGCATGCTCCCACCTTCCACTGGCAATTCACAGTCGATACTGCTTCAGGGATGATGCCTTTGAATCTCCCACAGCTCACTTCCCTCTCAAAGCAGCACTGCTTTGTGAACTATTTTTGACCCAGAACCTTTTGAAAATTTATTTATTCAATGGCTCTCAATGAGCTGTTCCTGAAGAAACTGAAGAATCATTCTGTCCTATAAGAAACACAAGGAGACTTAAATCCAGCCGGTACACATAGGGACATCTCCCCCAGGGCTTGTCCCTAAGCCCACAGAGAAAGAAGGATTCGGGGAAGACGTTCTTCACTCTAAACTCTCCACATGATTGTTTTGCTTGACTAATCCAGTTTTCCTTTAGGCATAGTGAAAGCCCAGCCAAAAATCCAGTGTCCTGGATTTCCCCAGTATTAAAAACTGCCATCTGCAAAGCACTTATCTTCTTAGGACCTCTGCTGGGGCTCTTGCCTGCAAGTTATCTGAACATGTACTTTCTACAATGCTTATTACTAGTCAGTATTTTATACTTTTTTTTCCTGAGGCCTAACAATTTAGAAATTAATTCATTATCCTTCTATGATTCTAGCATATTATTCTGCTGTCATCCAAACACAGATCAGAAATACTTACTAAATGCCTCTACTTATTTTCATCCTCATTAACAATTGCACCATTTCCATTTCAAAGAGGCCTTACACAATTCTTTCTCCATTTCAAGCAGAATGTTTAAATTCTTTATCATCCTTGAAGATAACAGCCAAGGACAATTTTACATTCTCCTTTTCATTTCCAGTTTTCTGCACTTCATTTCTAATTTATATTAACCAATCTCCCTCCCCTTCCACACTGCTGTTACTTTTTTGTTCCTAATGAGCAGCTCTGACGAAGCAGCCCTTCTCCTGAGGGCAGGATTGCAGTTCTTTGCCATGCAATGCACTCTTCTTAATTATTAGGCTCTCTAATTCTAATTGTTTTTTTCTAGAAAGTACTATCCAAGTTTCACTTGAAAAAGCCTTTTACCCTGGGTAAATGATATGTTACATAATTAGTTAGGAGAGTCTTCTTTTTATTTAGATTTCTCTCCAGTGAGGTCACAGTCACACAGATACTACCAACTTCCAATCCAGCTCTGAAGTCCTTTGCTCCCAGATGTACTGGGTCTGTTCAAACGCTAATCAATGATTTCTTGAAGGCCATGCAGCACATTCTTCCACTCAGTGAGGCTGCACCTGCTGATTTGCATAACCATCATGCCCTTTATCTTTTCTGGATGCAGATTCTGGGACCCCAGTTGTGCAACAGCCACTGAGTCAATGTGGCAGCAGGGACTAACTAACACGTACCTTCACCCACACCACCAAGTGAGAACATTTTTGCTCTCCTTGGCATGCAAAGCTTCTCCCTGCTGCTTCAACTGGATGCTAGGCTTAGAGTTAGACCTTACAAAAGTGCTCCCAAAATAGACATGGAAGAAAGGGAAGAAAACTGTCATGGCTAGAAAGTAGAAGAGGGACAAAGTAGGAGCCTGAATTCTGCAGTGTGCTGATCATGATGCAGGGTGGGGACTGAGACATCACTACCCCTGAGAGACTCCAGCAAGAACAAAAAGAAAGGCAAGGGAAGAAGTTATCAGACAATGTTAGGGGCTGGAAGGGACCTTGAAGATCATCCAGTCCAACCCCACCTGCCAGAGCAGGATTACCTATACCAGGTCACACAGGAAGGCATCCAGGCAGAGAGGGAGTCTCCACAACCCTCTGGGCAGCCTGTTCCAGTGGTCTGTCACCCTCACAACGAAACAAATTTTCTTCATGTTTACATGGAACTTCCTATGCCTCAAATTCCACCCGTTGCCCCTTGTCCTGTCATTGGGCATCACCTAGGAGAGCCTGACTCCATCCTCTGGGCACTCACCCTTTACATATTTATAAATATGCATGAGGTCACCCCTTAGTCTCCTTTTCTCCAAGCTAAAGAGACCTATTTCCCTCAGTCTCACAAGGGCAATGTGAAAGGAGCAGAAGTGTCTTAGCGAGTATCTTTCGGGGGGGGCAGCAACCTCCTAGGTGGAACCCAGAGGAGAAAAATAAAAATGGAAAAGGATCAAATGAACTACTGCATTTATTGCAAAGCTTTTAACTTCTAGAACCACAGATATCTCATGACACACAACAAGGAACTGTTGCTTTCAACTTTCAATTGTTTGGTCTAAGGGCTCCCTCCTGGTACCTTCCCTGAGCAAAGTCTCCTCTGAGTGGCCAGCCCTAACTGCACAAGGTATCTCCAGCAGGCTAAAGTCAGACCCATCAACCCTTCTGCCCAAGAAACTGGGGATGTCACTGTGGGAACCCTTCTGGGCCCAAACAAAATAGGTACTTGCCTGTGTCACTTGCTAATATTCCTAAGCCAGAGTATTAAATTATTTTACAAAGTTCTTCCTTGAAGAACTGCATATTCTGGTCTTAGAGAAAGGTAGAAAGAGGTAGAAAACCCCCTAGGATTGGGATTTCACTGGACAAAATAGCAGTTGGATCTTAAAGAACTCCAGGTACTTGGTGTGGTCAGAACCAACTGACCCCCAAAATCACGACACAGAATCAGTACTATCATCCAGTCAAATCCTTACCCACATCTGACAGTGCCCAAGACTTCAAAGGGACATCAGTGCCTACCCACAATTATAATTTCAGGGCAGTTTTGACACTTCAGCAATTCACTTAATTACTAACACAGCACAGTTTACAAGGGACAGATTTCTGGCACTTACTGGTTAGTGTCTCTCAGCAACTGACTTGATCTTAGTCTTATCTCAAAAGTCCTGTGTAAGACCCACACAGAAACATTTCTCAACTGGATGGACCTGCTGCAAGGCAAGAAGTACTTTCCCAAAGTGAAGAGGTAAAGAGATCATCTCTCTATGTTTATGAACACATGTGTCAGTCATTCCTAAACTGGGGTACTGGAATCGCTAAAGGGGACACTGTCCATGTCCCTGGGCAAACATCTCCATGAACACAGTTCAAGTCAATGGAGATGGGGTTTGGTAGATGAAAGGGTGCAGTGTGGGTCTTGCCTCCTAACAGAGAGGATGGGTCCCTCTGGGAAGTACTCTGGTCTCCTAAGGGTTAGAAAAGTGTATGATGTGAGGGTGTAAACAGGAACCTAGAGGCACACCTGACTATGCACACTGAACAGCACATTTCCAGAGGACACCATCTTATGATCTGCCCTTGGCCCCAGCACTGGTAATGATGGCTGCTGCTAATACCTATGGCTGCTATTGCTACTGCCTGTGACATACAGATCTAGGAACTCCTGGCACAGGTTACAACCACAGGCTGAATTCCTCTTTGATACCACTTAAGCCAGTCTGAGGTTCTGAGAAACTGTTGCCACATGATCTCTCCATGATGCACTGCTTAACAAGCAGCTCTTATTTCGTGCTGGCTTCAGTGTCAGAAACATTTCCCTCTATGGTCCCACATTCAGTGCCTTGCAGTGGAGTGAGTTGGAGCCAGGTGACTGGCAGTGTCTAGGAAGATAGCTACATGCTCCTCTACCTACGTACAAACAGGAGTAATAGCACCCAGGGACCTTTCTATCTATTTGAAATATTCGCCTACACAACCAAAACACCATGAACAATGCTCATGTCATTCAGGTCTCACTTAAACTCTCTTACCTCAGACAAATCTCATCTCTGAGACTGTGATGACAGCCTGGGTTTAGCAAGCAGACACCACTTAGGTCTAGCTGGCTGTCTGACACATTACCCGTGATATGTCCTCACTTGCAGTGCCATCACTCTGTAAGACATGAAGGGCTGTTTTCACTGCTGGTTGGATTCACCACAAAAATCACAACACATCACCTTACCTGGCATGACTTGGTTATAGACCACAGAGCTCTCTAGGAATGAAACATCACTGACAGCGATCGCGGAATTCTGTGCTGTTGCCCAGTGCAAAAAGCAGTCTTTGTGGGTAATTTCTTCTAGATCTGCACCCTAACCCTTCATCCAGGAGAGAGGCAATTAGTTTCATTGCTGTGGTAGTTTCCCTTCTGTGAAGAGGGAACTCACAGGAGAAGGTGTGAGAATGCTTGCCATAACACAAAACTTCTTTGAGAAAATGAAAAAGCTTTTGTTCTCCTTTCTGGAGCCTGTCAGGTTCTCTTCTAACCAGGTCTGATGAACTTTGTGATGTGCTGCATAGTTTCCCATTTGCCAAGTCTCTCAGGAAGGAGAAGTTAGGGAAGAAGAAGCCATTTATGAGAAAAGGTGGGTTTTGTGGGAGCTCATCAAGCCTTTAGTGTATGTGACTCTTTACTTCTGCTCTAACTGTACTTGTAATTTTCAGCAATAACAGCTACAGCCTTGCCTCCCCTCCCCTTTCCTTCTTTTTTTTTTTTTCATTTAAAATGACTCATTGTTACCTAAGTTTTAACTTGAAATGCTACCTGACTTATAAAAGGGGGAAGATTTTCTAAGCAGCATTCATTAGCAACCCCAAGAAGTCAGGCTAAAGCCAAAAGGCTCTTGTCTTCAGCGTGCCACACACTGACCCATCCTGTTCACACAGAGCTTTGCACCCTTGAGAGCAGGTAGCTACTTCTAAAAGTCCTTCTCACAAACTTTTGTTCATCAGATATTTACATTACTGTTTGTGCCAGACACCCAAGGGTACTACAGCTTAAACATATAAACTCCATCCCCAGCTGAACACTCTGCTTTCATTTGTTACCTATACATGTGCACACAGAATGTGCAGAAATTTAGAGCTTTTTGTGAAACTGGGAGAGGAAATTGATTTATTGAAGTCATTTTTTGTTCATCCCCCAAATGCCAGGCAATCAAATAGAAGTACTCTTTATTTATTCATTTATTTTTAAAGCAATTAGCACTCAGGCTGTGACCACTTGTTGCTAGCTCCTGACTCCTCAGTCAACTGACCACAACCAACAGCTCCTGTTCAACTGGTGTTATAATAAACCACCAGCACCTGGTGGGTTTTGTGATTGTTTTGATTGGGAACAACCTAGCAAGGCAGGAATATCTTTGTCTCTATTTTTCCTGAAAGCCCTGCCCCAGAAGTATACACAAACTGGTTACATTTTGTTTACCGGTTCTATGCGGTCCGGACTTCCACAAGGATGCTTATGGGCAATTCTGGTTCAATCTAGAGAATTCAGAAAATGGAAGAAGCTAAACCACTACATAGCTTTACTCCATTTAGAAAGTCAGAGGCAAGCCAGGACCCTAGGGAAAAGCCGAGAGCGATGGATTTTACTCACCAGGGTGAAGTAGGAATTTGGAGACGGTCCCCGGATCTCTCCTTGGAGGCAGTCTCTGGAACTGCGAGTTTATAATCCGATTTGTGGACCATGCGGCATAAATCCAGAGCAAATGGAACCCGCCAAAATTAAAGTGTCTCCAGCCACGGCTCCCACGAGGCCAATCCCGTGGGGCAGCGCTGCCTTGGCAGTGCAAGAGAAGCCGTACTGCTGGCGTGTTCCCAGCGGGCAGGATCGCTCCAGCGCGGGGCAGGGAGCAGGACCCCAGGGTAAGAAGCCAGGTCCGGGTGCTGCAGGCTCATCTCGCCAGTCTCGAATCAAACGCCACGAATCTAGCGGGCCCCGGGAGGAGTCCGAGTCCTCTTTCCCGTCCCTCATTTAAGGTCTTCACTAGACAACGTGTCCCGTGTCAATACATACTGGGCGCGAAGAGCCCAGCCAATCACAATGCCCGCTCCCAGCGCGGGCTTTCCCACGCGTGAATGCACTGCGGGGCTTCAGCTCCCGGCCGGAGGAAAGGACATCGTTTTACCTTTCCCCGTTCAAGCCCGCAGGGGAAAGGGAAAGGAATGTCGCGCCTTTGTCTTACCCCACTCAAACCTCCGCAGACAGATGCGGGGGGGCGGGGGGGTTGGAGCACCCTACGACAGCGGCGCCTCGCTGCTGCCGTGAATTCGGCTGTGCACAGAAACAGTGCTTAGGCAGGAACGTCTGTGTTTTATCCACATCTCTGCTTCACTATCACATCAAGAGGAAAACACTTGAGGCAAGCGTGTTCACCCAGCCCATTGTGTAAAACACAGACACAGAACAAAGCACGAGACGACAGCCAGAGATGACTTCCCTGGCACACGGCAGGAGACGAGAGCGCCTTGGGCATCCCCCCACTCCTTCCTTGAACGACATTCCCTTGTTTTCCAGGCACTCCGAGGAGTTCCCTTCCAGCAAGCCCCAAATCAGGGCAGTGTGTAAGGGCAGGGGCTGTGTAACCACCACACATCACATCAGAAACAGTCTCAGCAATTTCCACCCGCCACGGCTGGCCCCAAGCACCGTGTTCCATTTGGTACTTAGTACCCCAGGGATCACAGGCCTGCTGGGCCTATTAGAACAGAAAAGGCACGGAAGTGTCATTCTCTCCCCCCAGCACTGCAGGCTTTACACCTTTACCACACGACACAACATGTGACAGGGTTTTAAGACTTCCCCTGAGTGAAATTCACAGCTAATACAGGATTCTACTTGGAGTTGGGCACCACCTTGGCTCTATTCATGCCACTGAAACTGGTTTAAAGAAACAAAAAATGGGTAATCTAACTGTTTGGGAATATCTTCTTCTAGGAAAAACTGAGTCACTAAACAACACATCAGAGTTTTGAGTCCACAGGACTAGTCCAGGCCCTTCCTGCCTACATGACCCAACTAACACAGACACATAATGCAGTTGTCAGAGCAGGAGCTTCTTTTGTGAGGGTCAGTGGTAAGAGGAAGATTCATTCCACCTCAGCTGTATGACATGGGCAGCGGTTACTGCCCTATTCTGAACTCCAGCACGCTTTTTTCTTGCTTCTTCCTCAAAGTGAAGAGAGTGAAACACTTGTTCCTGGCTGAGGCAGCAGCTCCTGACCTTATAGGAACTCAGTGGGAACTATTTGCCACCCCAAAGATAAGAACCTACTGATGTGCTGTGAAGAAGGACTTGCAATACTTCCAGAACCATACCCTAACTTTCCTTTAACCTTCATTCTGTACCAGATACTGTGCCAGGTGAAATACTAAGAGGAAAAACCCTTATTTAGCAACTTCCCGAGTGACATGAAGAACACACTTCTCCTGCTCAGAGCTGTGGTCTCTGCTCACTGGGACAATGAGGTCCCCTAGCAGGTAGAGTTAGTGTCTTCTGTGCTGTCACTAAATCCTGTGTATTTATGGCTACCACAAAGGCCTTTGTGCATGACAAAGATTCCTGAGTCAGCAATCTCAAAGAAGAATAGAGAAGGTTTCCCCACTTTCATGAAAGTCCTACAAGCCTTGCTGTGCAGGACTGCTCAGGTGCTCTGCCTTTTGCCTTGTTTCCTTGTTCATCCACACCCTGCAAGCATGACTCTAATGCTCAGAGCCACAGCTGATCTACAGATGCCTCTGTGAGAAAATAATATGGAGATCAGGTGCTGGACATAGGGAAGCAGGACTGGAGGGGCTCAGGCCACAGCTGGATTACTCACTGGGCAAGTTCTGCTAATGTGCTTCAGGCATGAACGCTAAGAACGTAACACAGCAGCTTGTAGCACAAAGACCCAGTACCTTGGGAAACAAACATGATGTAAAGAGCCCCTGATTTTACATGTCAGTACATCTTTTGAGCAAGAAAACTGAAACACCACCAGACCACATGATGATCATACACACTGTTGTGAGTGATACTAAGTCCTAGTGCTGCTCACCTGATTGAGCCTGCCCACGTTTATGGGGCTGCAGCACTTAATCTGAACTAAGCCAAGAAATAAGTAGCTGAATGGTCCTCATTACATCACAGACCTCTGAGACTCTATTTGAAACCTGGAACTACCCTCCCTAACAAAACATGTTTGTCTGTTAAAGCCCAGCAGCACTGCTGAAAGAAGAGAAGTGGCTGTTTGCATTGCCATTCTGCTGCTAGGAAGGAAGATTGGGAGGGTTATCATACCATCCTGGTAAGCATTTACTTTCTCCTGCAGATACTTCTCCTTTCCCAAAGCTTGCAGCACAGCCCTCTTTCATACTCCACTCTAAACTAGATCACTGTGTACCTTGTACAATTTTTGTTACATAAAAGCTGTGCTGAGCACATTATTATTTTACACACTATCCTTTCTCTTCTATATCTCTTATGAGATCAGAGAATAAAGAGTTGATCTCAGCTATCAAATAAGCATAAATGCCTGCTGCAAGTCTGAACCAGGCTGAGGTACAGATATTACACTCAGATAAGCAGAGCTCTGAGTGCTCTAAGCTGCAATAACCATTGTACAGTGAGGCACAAATGCCTAACGTGCTGTTCAAACCACAAAGTAGCAATAATATGGCACGAATTCAAGTAAAAAGAAACAATCAGAACTCTGTCTTGAAGAAGGACATTTTTAGTAAAATCAAATGTTTTCACATCTGTGAAATGTAATTTTCTCTCCCAGCATTTTTCAGGGCTATGGTTTTTCTTCCATTTCTTATGCAGATCTACACACAACCTTTTCTTTTCTTTTTTTTTTTTAACAGATGATAAACCCCAAGCATTTCCATTTTCAAACACTATCAGGACTGCTCAGATTCTCCTTTCTGAAGAAAGGCCTTAGAACTACATTTAAGCCTCATCTTTCAGGCACACAAGGGACGCTGGATTGCCTTTTAATGCACATGAAACAGTGAAACAAAACAAACCCGACCTTGTACTGATAGAATTACCTTGGGAAGCCAATGCTTTCACCTGTGCTTAGTTTAACAGAGAGGAGCACTAGGAAAGGGAATATATTTCAAAGGCTGAAAAATTAGCACCACACACAATTTTCCACTTCTTCCTTCCTTGCTTGCAAGGGAACAACAGTGCTGTCATTTCGAATAACCAGTACAAAGTTAACCAGCACCATTTTGTCTGCACGCTGTCACAGCCTCAGCACCACTGTGCTGACCAGAACTGATCCAATTGCTTCCTCCTCATGCCACACTAACTCCCTACTACTCAGGCATGAGGAAAGGAAGTAAACAGATGAAAAATTAATTCATACCTGTTTTAAGACACCTTTACTCTGCCAGAGAGCTACAAACTGCAAACCAGATCTGTTACCAAGCTGCTAAATTTGCTCTGGGCAGGAGCCATATCCTTGACTTATTCCTAGCACCTGCCTAGTACTGAGCAACACCTGCATGAAGGGCAAGCACTTAGCAGCCTTCACAGGCTAAGTAAAAAGGTGACACAGGTGTCCCCCAGTTATCAATCCAATCACTTAAATACTTCACAGAGGTCATCAATCCCCAAGATGGACCAAGCTCAGCAAAATTCTGGTGGCAAAACCCAACAGACACAGGCTCAAAAATCAGAACATTTTCAAGTAATCTGGTCATTGTTTTTGTTGTCACTTCAAAGGCAATGAAAAAAATCCCAAAGAATTTGATGCTCCTCAACCTATGTCACAATCCCACATTGTAAATACAGTGCTTGGCTATCCTTTTGCTAAAGTGACTGAAAAGCCCCTGAGCTTGATGTGAGCTGCCAGCTTCTAATCTTCAAACAAGATGTCTGCCAACAGAGACAAGCGATTGGAGACAAGCACCCACATGAACTGGTATGATCAGAACACTCTGCAGAGATGTTATCAGAGCTGGGCAGGCAACTGGCAGGTCATGAGTCACTTGGCAGAAGTCACAGCACAATTAACCACTCCCAGTAGTATTAGGATTTGAGGTGGAAAATCGCAGGTGTGTTCTAGACCAAGGTCACCTGCATGGCTGCGTTTTCAGAAACTTCCAAAAGGTGCCAATGTGCATGGTTCAAGTACAGTGAAGGTGTAAGCACTTCAGAAAAGTGGTGAAAATGAGAAGCACTACATCTTCATAGAAATTGATTGGAGGAGAAGCACCTCACACAAACATCGCTGTGGTGTGCCATGATACGAGATGATGGCCTGTCCCTGTATGATACCCTGCCCCAGTGAAACGAAAGGCAAGTGCCTCATCATCTGCAAGGACTGTTTGGCATTGCTCCTCCTGGTCAACAGCAGCACAGAAGAGACCTAAGGCACAACACTGAGGCTAGTGTAGTTCCTGATTTGTGAAGGGTTTTCTCAGAGCATTACATCATGTTAGTTCACTTCCTCAAGTGGATTTCCTCCCCAGAGTCCAGCACTACTGGCCTGGACACAGAATTCAACATCACACAAATCCTCCTCCTCCCCCCTGACTGTTCAGCTACATTTAAAGCTAACCTTTGGGCA
Organism: Melanerpes formicivorus; assembly: GCF_026170545.1. NCBI lineage: Eukaryota > Metazoa > Chordata > Aves > Piciformes > Picidae > Melanerpes > Melanerpes formicivorus. Next base: position 2,758,014 of record NW_027142390.1, read on the forward strand.
GCAGACAGCACAGAATGCAGACTTCCTTGCATTCAGAAGTTAAAAGAGGTGTCATTATCCATGATCCTAACCAGAAACACAGACATTAAAAATACATCTACCTCAGCAGCTGGACCATACTTCTCAGCTAGCCACTGAGCTCTGTATTACAAAGACTGGAGAAGCCCACAGCTAGCCAGGAGACAGGAAGGACAGGGGTGACTCCATTCTCCATGGCCTTTCTCCTATTATTAATTTGTAATGCCACCTGCTCCTTCTTTCGGTCTGCTGCATCCTCACAAGCAGGCCACAAGCAGTGACTGAAGTGAGCACAGGAGGGCCTCCATGTCCAGAATGACCAAGACTTGCCCCCTCAGGTATTTCTAGACAGAGTGGTACAAAACAGGGTGCTGTGGCACTGCTCACAACTGACATATTTCAAGAAGAGGCCAGAGGGATGTGCTGAGTTCCATCCTGCCACACTTCCCATCTGCCATGTGGGAGGTATTTATAAATCCCCATAGCTGGCTTGTCTTTCAGGGAAGGTGGTGAGGTCCAGTCCACCAGGTGTTGGAATTCTGCAAAGCAGAGGTGGCACTGGGCTTCTAATGCCTTACAGATGATGGCAAAGCTTGTTTTAGTTCCTTATATTTTTGTCATGGCAGCAGGAAATCATTTCAGGGTGAGTGAACACACAGCACCAGCACAAAGAACAACCCCAGCTGCCAAGCAAACTGTGGAGACAGAAACGGCTGGTAGGAGAAGAGGGCAGGAGATGGGGTGTCTGTTATACCAGGGTTGTACTGGAACTCTAAGCAAGCCACAGGTGGGGAATGTAGATCCTAGGCTAAAGATGTTCTATGATTCAGTGCAGGGATTTTATCCTTTTCTTGGGAGAAACCTTGACAATCATGAGAGCATTCAGACTACAGGGAAACTGTGGCTGGGCTTTTGTGCAACATGCTCCAAACTCGGACAGTTTCTTCAGTCTGAATTTATGAGCACACTCTTTGGGATTCACATTCTCCACCCTTCATTACTTACTGTCTGACTGAAGCAACAAGATCTGAAGAGGTTCAAGAAGTACCTCTTTGTAATGACCCTCACCTGTGGCACAAGTAAGTGTGAAGAATGAAACTCAAGCTGAGGAAGGTGCTGAGCATGTCATTCAGTCAGTCAGGATAAGCAGGACTACATTTGTGTGTGGAAAAAGAATCCTCTGATTAGAAAAAAATGGCTTGGAGTCTCTTTCAACCCAACCATCTCTGCTAACTAGCAAACATCATTTGACTTTCTTGTTGGCAGTCTTCTTGGGCTGTTCCATGGATGCCTGCTTTTCCATCCAGCTGAGGGTGGGGTTTGCCTCTCACTGTTTTTCTTTACAAGTTCTCAGGTCTGCAGGGCAGCCCATGTGGCTGTGTAAACCAGGCTAAACATGACTTTATGGCTAACTCTTACAGGCAGCAGACAGTAGGTGTAGCAGTGACAGAGAGTAAATAGACACAGAAAACATTTTCTAAGCATTTCCATTACCCTGAGGGCAGTGCCATTCTGGATGGTCCTGAGCTGAGACAGATTCTGAATTTACAGGAGCATACAGACTCTTGAGGAAGCTTGCCCTAAGCTTGTGAAAAGAAAACTTTCAAAACCCAGCAGAGACTCAGGGCAAAACTCTTGAGTTTACAACTACTCATGTGACAGGATTCTTTCAGTCCTTATTTACAATCACTGTGAGATAGATTCATCTTAGTTATGGGTTCTTAAGGCTTTTGGCTTCTTAGTAAGCAGCATGTTGTAGTCACCTCTTCTATTTCCCAAGAGACAAGACCATGAGCTACTCAGCATGTAGCAGGCTTCTTCCAAATATCTCTGTGTTGCTCAAGAAAACATCCTAAGACAGCTTGAAACAGAGATGCTCTTGTCATATCTCAACAGGCATTGTTTGGACAACTGATGACAAAAACTTTTGTCTTTACAGAATAGTAAGTCTCTAACTCCATTTTTCAAATGTGGCAGAAAAAGAATCGTGAAAGAAAATCTCTTTTTCCTGCAGACTACAGATCATGGTCTCCTGGAATCCAGCCACAGCTCCTAACTTTCAGAAAAGAGATGGAAATTCAGACTTGGAGTATTCAACACCCCAATCATTCAGAAGAATGAGCTAATATTGGAGGAATCATTCCATAAGCAAATTCAGATCATTTAATGTTGATAACCATCCACTGAAGAAAGTCTTAGCTTATTGTGCCACTCTACCAGTAACTTTTTATGCCCCTCCAGTTCTGTTTGGTAATGTCAAAGGACACTGATGGGGAGAGTTTGGGTAAGATTATGCTCATTTCCAGACAGGATATGGTAGAATTCAGTTTTGAGCAACTTCTTGTCTTCATTTATAGTAGGTAAGACCAGGATTCAATCCTGATCTCTCTTCATCTGTCAGGTTAAATAGGGAGAAACATCCCTCAGTCAACAGTATCTGCAGGTCATGCACCCCCAAGGCCTGGCTTTAATCATACCACTTCTCTGCACCAAAAGATGAATATGAAACCAAGGTGTCAAATCAGGATGTGCAGAGGACACTTCACCATAAGTAGCCCAAATTGTCCAAAGGCACTGAATAGGTGTAAGCTAAGAGCTCAAGCCTCTGTGTAAGGACTATGGGTGTCAAGCTGGGCTGCAGAGGAGGAATAGGCTCCTTGTCCTTGTCCATGGTTAAGACTGCATGGATGTCAGTCCCTCAGGATTTCCCTTCTCCCTGCAAAAATTATTTGTTGATTTTGTTTTGTTCAGTTGAAAATGCAAGGATAGGGTGCTTTAATGAGCTGGAGGGAAGAGAAGCTGGCCTCCTTTGAAAGACCTATGACTTCTCACAGTATCCAGAAAAAGCCTCCTCTGGGAAATGCCATTTTGATATCCACTTAATCCCTCCCATGCATTGACTTCATTGATTAAGGGCAACTTTCCAATGCTCTGCTTAGTTTTACTGAAAAGTCAGGATCATGCTGAGGAGCAAATAAAATTCTATTAGTAAGAGAAAAATGCTGCACAGAAAATCAAACTCAGCAGGGCCACACCATGCATATTGTGGCAAAACTCAAAGCAGCAGCAGATTCTTCTCTTCAGATGGACAATCATGCTCCTCCAGCTTTCTGTCACATCTCTGATGTTCTCCAGGTCTGCATCCAGAAGGAATGGGAAATTAGCTCTCTTTGCCCTGGCTGCTTATGTCTGATTAGCAGCTGAAAAGAGAGTCTTGATCTGCCTTTCATACTGTCCCTTTTTTCATTCCTCACCCTTCTGTCCAGATGCAACTTTTATTTCTTGGTTGCTTCTTTTACCCTTCATCCCAATTCCAAAGAACTGCAATTTCCATGAGTATGCCACCATTAAGAGCTGAAGTTGTTTATTGGTTGGGTTTGGTGTTTTTTCTTATCTACTTGCATTTTCCTCTCATTTCCTAGCCTGAAAAGTTCATCCTGGCATTCCTCAGTTCTGATCCAGGATGACACTGCAATTTTCAAAACACTTTGAAGAAATTACTTCATGTCTTCTGAATCCAAAAAATTCCTGAGACCACTTTGACAAGCTGGCTTACAAAAGGATCCCAGCACCTCCTCTGACAAAGGCAGCTCTGCTAAACTTTGCTAACCTCCCTTCAACAATTTCTTGCCAAATTGCTCTCTTGGGAAGTCTCCAGCAAAACTGCAGACATTCTAAAAATATGTCCTAAAATGCATCCTAATCTTTCATGAATGAGGGGCACAGAGAGAAAGGTGGCACAGGCAAAGACAATTAGGGGCACAGGGACGAATGGAGCAGAAAATGGCTGCAGCTGGGAAGTGGAGGGGGAAGATTTAGCATAGTCCTGCTGTGCAAGTTTTAGTTCTAAAAGATGCTGTGAAAATGCTCTAAACATAATCAGTTTGGTCTCTGTTTCTTAGCACAACACATAGCTAAAGCTGGGTATCTGCACAGCCAAGCTATCCTGAATCTTCCCCTCTGCTGCAGCTGACTTGTATCCTGGCTAGCAATTCTCAATGACAGCTACTGACTGCTGCTTCCACCACCTCCTGGAACTTGCCCTCCTGCCTAGACTACTGGGTCAGGCTGTCCATAGCATCAACATGCATAAAGTAAAAGGAGAGCATGTCAGAGGTTTAATTTACTCTCCCTTTGCTACTACAGGCTCCTCAGGCTTCTTTACAAAGCTTCTCTGGTTTCAACTTCTGCCTGCTCCAGAACCTCCCTCCTCTAGTGGTTGAAAATCTAATTTCCAAGCTAAGTTTATTAACAGTAAATTTGTACCAATTTGTCCTTGTTGCCAGAACTGATCTTTATAATAAAGACCATTTCTTCATCTCCAGTATTTACTCTGCAATGAAGTGTTTACAGAGACATCACATTCCTCTCCCAGCCTTTGTTTTGCTAGGCAAAACAAACTCGTCTATTTTAGCTTTCCCTCATCTGCTGAGCTTTCTGTCCCTCGCTCATCTTCCTGGCCCTCCTCTGCACCTGCTCCTGGGTGAGTGCACTTTTCTGACAGAGCTGTACACAGTGTTCTTGGCACACTCCTGCATCCTGGTTTGAAAGCTCCTTATTTGTAGCAGGACTGTAGCCTTGAAACTATCCTACGACCCTATCAGCCCTGACGCTTCTCCACCATATGCTCCTATTGCTATCGAAGTACCTCTGCTGCCTCCATCAGCCTCCTCAGTGCTCAGCTCACTCCCTCCTCTACTTCCACCTCCCAGCTCCTGGTGTACATCATTCCTACACTGGCTGAGGCTGCAGACAACTTCAAGCTGAGTTGTCAGTCCCACACCCCCTGTGCTTCTGTAGGGCCCTGCCATATGCACTGCATGTAGCAGTTGTTCTGCCCTGCTCCTTCACTTAAAACTGGAAAACTCCCACAGAAGACTCCTGATCCTATGCCTCCTTCCCTGATTGGTAGACTCTTCTGAACACCACTGACCCTCTGGCTTTTAACTCCCAATGTTCTGTGTCTCAGTCAGTGGTCACAGAAGCACAGGGCCTCCCTTAGGTCCTTAAATCTAAGGCCCTCTTGAGAAGCACACAAACTTCAAAATGCAGCCAGGCAACCCCTTCAGAATGGCCAAATACATCCCCTGAACCTCCCATGCTGCCATGAACAACAGGAACACCCATTTCTTAACATGGACCACTTCTCCTCTGGCTTCCCTGCTAGTGACGAGAGTCCAACAGGATGGCATTCAACAAATCCAAGTGCCGGGTGCTGCACTTTGGCCACAGCAACCCCATGCAGAGCTACAGGCTGGGGTCAGAGTGGCTGAGAGCAGCCAGGCAGAGAGGGACCTGGGGGTGCTGATCGACAGCTGCCTGAATATGAGCCAGCAGTGTGCCCAGGTGGCCAAGAGGGCCAATGGCTTCCTGGCCTGCATTAGGAATAGTGTGGCCAGCAGGAGCAGGGAAGTCATTGTGCCCCTGTACTCAGCACTGGTTAGGCCACACCTTGAGTCCTGTGTCCAGTTCTGGGCCCCTCAGTTTAGGAAGGACATTGAGACACTTGAATGTGTCCAGAGAAGGGCAACAAGGCTGGGGAGAGGCCTTGAGCACAGCTCTGTGAGGAGAGGCTGAGGGAGCTGAGGTTGTTTAGCCTGGAGAAGAGGAGGCTCAGGGGAGACCTCATTGCTCTTTACAAGTACCTGAAGGGTGGCTGTAGCCAGGAAGGGGTTGGTCTCTTCTCCCAGGCAACCAGCACCTGAACAAGAGGACACAGTCTCAAACTGTGCCAGGGGAAGTTTAGGCTGGAGGTGAGGAGGAAGTTCTTCATTGAGAGAGTTGTTTGCCATTGGAATGTGCTGCTCAGGGAGGTGGTGGAGTCACCATCCCTGGAGGTGTTCAAGAGGAGATTAGATGTGGCACTTGGTGCCATGGTCTAGTCACGAGGTCTTGGGTGACAGGTTGGACTTGATGATCTTTGAGGGGTCTTCCAACCTTGGTGATACTGTGAAACACTTGTTCCCTGCTCATGGGCAAAATTCCTCCTGACTTCATTACATTGGGGTTTCCCTGCAGCTTCCAGTGTCAAGCATGTAGCTATGATGCCTGCAAGATGACAACCTTCTGAATCCAGGCAGTGCAAAAATGGCAGACAAAATATCATTTAAGAGCAAGCAAAGGCATTTTCATACTTGCATAAAGAATCAGTTTGGACACAGCTAAATCCAGATCTTAGCCTAGGGAATAAAGGATAATTCTGTTTTACAACCCTCAATCTAATTCTGTGAATTGGGGCAACCAGGGACATCTGTTGTCTTGTGGAAATAAAATTCAGAGGAGCACACCCATGGGAACTTGTCCAATGCTATTTCTGTGGCACAGTTCCAGAAACTGCCCTCATATCCTGTCTTCACTCATGCACTGCTCCCAGATCCTTGTGGAAATAATGGCATTAAGGTCACACAGCACAAAGCAATTAATGAAATCTGCTTGCTCTACACCAGTTATAAACTCTCACTCATCCTCTTACTCTCTGCATTTGCAACAAAGCTGTCAGCATCTTTATTTCTGACTTCTGGAGAGCTCATCCCTCCCTGCTAAGTAAGCCTTTCTTTCACTGATGCTATTAAGGAAGTCTTTAAATCAGTGGAATGAGGTGAAAATGGCAGCTGTATCTTGCTCAGGACAGAGCAGTTTCAGCAGCACACTGCTGACCCTTGCTTCTCTGCTGAGACACTTTACAGCTTGGAACTACTGATGCCTGGATTACCTACCAACTGCTATGAAAACATCCTCCTCACAAATCCCATTGCCACTGCACTCCTCTGCCATGCCACAGCCCAGATCTGCTCCTCCAGGATGCTGTTCCCAAGTTGAATTTGTTTGCTTCAATCAAACCAACATGCTGCTTCTACAGTTTAACTACAGCTGCATGGATTCAGCATATGACTGATAAACTCTTCACCTGTACTGTGAGCCACACTGGAATTTAGTTCCCCAAGCTATGGCCTCCCACCCTTGTCTGCAGTGACAAATGATGAAAGGTAAGCACAGAAACACTGCCCTCCACAAAAGTAGCCAAAGCTCACCCACTAGTCATCAAATCTCAGTGCAAAGCTTGACAGGAAAGGGAACTTTGGCCCTGTTACTTCTGTGGCCTTCCTGTCATGCAAAATATTTCCCTGTTCAGGTTCAGGCCATCCTGCGTTTTACTGGAACTCATTTGTGTTGCTTGCATGGGCAGCGCCTTGGAAAAGACCAAGAGGCATGACAACACTTGCTATTGCCTACACATGGAGGGAGGCCTCCATGGAAGAGCTCCAGCAGTGACAGCACACTGTCCTTTCCCTGTGTGAGGAGCAGGAAAGATAGCAGTTGTTTGAACAGCATGCTCCTGCCTTAGGGCAAGGAGAATTATTTCACACCCTACTTGATGTGCTGCAAACATCACAACAGCAGTGTGGGAGCAGAGAACAGCAGCTTGTGGAATGAAGAAGGTTTTAGGATGATTTTCCTTATGGAGACCTGGATTTAAGTCCTAGTGAGGAACAGATACCTAAGTCTCCACTACTCACAATGGCCAAGGAGCACAACTAAGAGTGCCTTTGCTGGGAGAGAAAGCCAGCCAGTTGAAAAGCACCACTGAAACATCCCCTGGGGAAGAGCTTCTTTTAGAATAGAATTTTTAGATGTGTTTTTGAAAGAGCATTGATTTTGATGAAGGTTCCTGCCCAGGCTCCTTGGAACAGCTTTGTTGCTGGCAGTTCAGAAGCTCTGTTCATTTCAGAGCTTCCAAATTGTATGTGCTCTTTTCCTTTTATCTCACATGCAATTGTTACTACCTTGTCCTAACATGACAGAAGTTAATACTTTCTACACCATCAAGATGAATTGCTCTCTCCTACCTATTGCAACCTTATCTGCTTTCCTAGATGAAGGCATTCCTGGGTGTTGTAATGGTAGTGCCAGACCTTCATTACATTGCAAAAAAAGGACTTCTTGTTCTAGAGAATGAGATAAAGGTTTCAGCATATTAAGCAGCATCTGTTCCTATGGGTTTAAAAAGAAAGAGGTAACTACCTCCTGTGTTGTCTTATATAATATACATGCTGTGACCTATTATTAGTCTTTACTTAGCAAATCAGCAGTGCAACTTAAAATGGATCTAACTGCAAACACAAATTCAGAAGTCCCCAAGCAAAACATGTGTAAAATCCAGGACACAGCATCCTCATAGGAAATACAAAAACTAAACAGTTTCATTCTGATTAAAGGGGGGCAGGGAGTGGGGAACAAACAAGCTTTGCACTGTCAGAACTTCCCAGGAAACAGCAATTCCATGTGAGGCTAACAAGTGTTAATTCTGAGAAGCCTAAGCAGGATTTTTTCCTAGGAACAAAGTCCAAGAGGATCAGTTTGGAGGGAATTCTGCAGAAATCAAGAGCACAAACAGCAAGGTTATGGGAAGCCAGGAACAGCTGGGTGTGAGAGCACCCCAGGGCTGAGTAGAGCTTTAGTGGAAATGTAAGGCACTACCAGATCAGAAGAGCAAGGAAATAAAGGCATTGTCTTCCCTCTTCCACCCACTGCCTGCACAAAAGCAGCAGGTCAGACCTTGGGAGGGAGAAGTGTCAAGCTCCTGCTACCCATAAATGGCTGCTCCAGGCTCTACTGGCAAGTGCCCACACCTTCTAGAGGGGTGCTCAGACACACCAGCGGCAGTGGGATTGGGCCTCCCCTCTTGCTTTTCCAGGCTCTGCAGCAGCAGAGCAGGGCAGCAGCAGAGCAGGCATCAGCAGAGCAGGGCAGCAGCAAGCACCAACTGCTGCAGATGGGATTTCAAGCAGGGAATTTTGTGCTCAGGGCACCAACAACAGGTTCCAGGGCATTCATCTGGATGCCTTCATCTTTCAGTTTTTGTTCTCATGACTCACCATCTTTCATCCTTAAAACCTACCCTGGCCTTAATCCTGGCCCTACTCATTCATGCTGTTACTTAATTAAATAATTTAATGACTAATGTCATTAAACCATCCAGCTTTCACAAGTTACAAAGGTCATCTCTCCAAAGACAAAATTTCCACTCTTCAAATATTGATGCACATTTTCTTTCCCACATGGACAATGATAGATGAAGAAGCAAAGAACTAACTCCTTCCATACTCTGGGCTTTATTGCTGGTCAGCAAGGCACAGAGTTGAGCCCTGAAGCAGAACAGATGATTTATTTGCTGGGCTTATGGAACTTAACCTGAAGCTCATTGCACAACCTAGGATCTGCATCACATGTTTGTGTGTGCTCTGCTGAGGTGGAAAAAGTTGTGGTGCTGAACAAAGAGCTACTGTCTGCTGACACAAATGAGACCAAAAAACCCACTGACCTAGAAGTTCAAGTACAGCATCTACTTTCAGCCTGAGTGCACGCTGCCCTTATGCATTAAATGAAGAACCCTTGTTTGAGCCAAGTATGATCTTAATCTGCTGCTCTCAATCAAGGAGGGCACATGCCAGGACCATGACTCCTACCTCAGCAACCTACCTCAGCAGCAGCAACATCACGTGAAGGACAGCACAAGACTGAACTGCCTTTTAGATCAGGATTTTGCTGTTACAAGGTTACCCCAAATTACCCAGCACAAGAAATTTATCCATGCAGGCCAGCAATATTGGCAGGGGGAGAGTTAAACAAGATACCAGCAAGGGAATCAAGTACTGAAAGTTCAGAGAGATGGAGCAACCTGTGAGAAAACCTAAGCACTATGACAATACAAGCACAGCATGAACTACAAAAGCTCAGAGGACTTCCAGAGAAACAGCAAGTTCACAGGCAAAATCATGGTGAGAAGGTCACTCCAGGTAAGTGGCACAGCAAAGTGGAAAAGGAGAAGAGATTTATCAGCTTAACAGCCTCCAGTGCCTGGAAAGGGATGCTTGCTTCACAGAGTACAAACACCACGATTCACTGGATGAGCCAACTCCAACCCAGCTGCAGTGAGTGGGATGACTCCATCAAGGTCAACTGAGTTGTAACAGCTTACTCTGGATTTAGAGCTGGAACATCACAGCTCTATGCAAACCTAGGTAATTAATCATAAGCCAACTGCCAGGCCAGGAATTTTGTAATAATTCAAACCTCTTTCAACAACCCAAGCAATTGTGTTCATGTTCTAAACAGTCTTGAACCACTATTTCAGATAGCCAGTGAGGATTTGATGGCAGAAGGGTACTACAGCTCCTACAGCAGCTCAGGCTGCCAGGTAAGGACTCCATTGTAGTGGCCACTGTCACTGTCATTATCAAGCTGATGTCTTTAGATTAATCTCATTTAATAGTCACTCCACCACTCCCTTCCTCCCCTATCACATCTGTTATCTGCATACATCCAGGTCTCACAGTGTTTCAAAAGGGCTTTGCCAGTAACCAGGTGAAAACTATCCTGGTGTCACTTTGCAAGAGTGAGGGTCACAAAACTGAGTATTTCTCTGCTCTCACTCTTCCATCCTTCCTTCATGGAAACAGGAAGGAATGACAATAATCACATCCTACTCTGGAGGCACTGTCACCCCAAGTGACAGCTGGGACAGAGATACTGTTTAAAGAACCAGGAAAAGGAGAAACAATTGCAGCTAGAGCTAGGTTACCAGAACTGCCATCAAGAGCATTCAAGCCCTTCTTATGACTCTGCCATGGTGTTTCCTTTGCTGTGCTTCAGTTTCTCACCACACCTGTTGGCCCAGGGAGGTGGTGGAGTCACCATCCCTGGAGGTGTTCAAGAGGGGATTGGATGTGGCACTTGTTGCCATGGTTTAGTCATGAGGTCTGTGGTGACAGGTTGGACTTGGTGATCTTTGAGGTCTCTTCCAACCTTGGTGATTCTGTGATTCTGTGATATTGAGGTCACAAACTCTTTGCTCTGCCATGTCTCCTGCTGCTTCCAGCTATGGACAGGACGGTGTCAGAACATCCTGGCTATTACAGAATCAAGGATGAAACCTGAGACTACTGGTGCAGCCCCTTGAAGCAAGCTGAGCACAGAGCAAATGTGAACTGGAGACAAGGCCCCTTCCTCCCCAGGCAGTAGTTCATTCACATGCAGTGGTTGTCAGGCTTTCTCCCCTGTGGTAACCTTGCTCATATAGCCATGGTTATCATTTTAACACTGACAGCATAGCTGCAACTGAAATGAGATGTTGATGCCCTCTCTGCCCAAAGCACCAGCATGAGTGTATGAGACAGAAGAGGGACTGTTCAGGTTTGCTGGTGAAGGAAGAAGATGAAGCAGATCTTTAGAGCTAGAAGCTGCCACTTAACACTACAGAAGTTCTGACATCAACCACATAAAGGTGACAAACCATGGAGACCACACCATGTTGCAGCACTTCTCCCCACCTGTCTCCCACACCGTAAAACCAGCAGCTACTTTGTGAAGAGGCTGCAGTTTCTCAGCACTCTGCAGCAGGCAGTCTGTCTGCACATCATACTTAGAGATGTGCTTCCTGTAGAAAAACTAGTGCTGGTACTTTGGCTTTCTCCCACATCCTTTGGTTTTGGACTGGCAGCACTGGAAATGGGCAATGCCATCTGACTAATCATGCTGCAGCAGGGTGGTGTGCCCCATCACCAAGAAGCAGATGAGTTGGATTTCATAAAAGTTGGCTCCTGCTGCATGTAACTGAAGAAGAGGTTGCCACAGGTTAGTCATAGTCCTTCCTGAAGTAACTGAGTACTCCACATCCTCAATCTAAGCTATTCTTACAATGGTCTGAAAGGCAGCAAAGGGACATTATTGCAATCCTCACAGCAGGGAAGAGAGTAAACAATAATGCAGCCAAGGTCAGGCCTGCTGTTTGTTACACTGAAGGGATCTGAATCCCAATCTGGTGAATCCCAGTACAGGATGAATCCACTGGCAAGTTTCCAGCAAGCTCAGAATTAAACATCCCAAAGGGAGCAAATGGGACTGACAGCTTACTCACCTCCGTCCTAGCCATAGCAGATGCAGAAGACAGTGCAAGTCACACCTGCTTTTGGGCACAGCTGGCATTACTCAGGCCTTGAAACTACTGCAAACACGTTTCTCCTTCTTTGTTGTCCCTACCCACTCTGTCCCCACACTGCAATTCTCAGGCATGTGGATTTCTTTCCTCAAGCCAGAAGAGAAAAAATGAAATCTAAACCAGTTTGCTCAGGAGCATGCCCCTTGAAAACCAGTGGCTTTGCAAAAGCTCCACTGCCTCTGCACACATCCTATTCCCCAGCCCACAAGGAAAACCATCCTGCTATTCACTTCAGCACAGCACAATCACACCTCTTACTGCTAGCATGTTCCTTTGTCTGCTCTTCCTTCTGCCTAGTGGGTCACACAATCTTTATGTACCCTCTCTAGAGGGTATCAAAACCCCCAAGTAACACAAGCAGGCAGTTTAGCAAACCACTTGTACTTCTATTCTGCCCTCAGAAGGCTGTTCTGTCAGACCCACTGTGGCAGTGACAGGCAAGACCAAAGAGCTCCAGGGCAAAGAGATCATACAGGTGAGGATACCACAGGACACCACCTCCTGCTTGCAGGCACATCTACAAAAGACTGCCCCAGGCAGTAGGGCAAAGCCTGGGAACAGCTCAGATACAGACTCTGAAACCTGGGCATTCAGCTGAGCAGCACTCTGAACAGCCTAAGCCCATCTGGCACAGCCAGAGTTGACTGCAAGGCAAGAGAAAGCTGGGTGTAGGTCTGGGGCATGTTTTACAACATCCTTGAGGCTACAGCAACTTCTGCTACCTGTCCCAGCTGAATACAGAGCATGCTTTGGCCATACTCTCAGGGCTGCAGGTTGGCAGCAAGTAAACAGCTTCCTCTTTTTACCAAGGACTAGATGGATCATACTGAGATTTGCAAGTAGCTGCTAGGCTAAAGAGAAGTATGACATGACCCTCTGCAGGGAGAAACATCTGAAATATCTAACTCAAAGTACACCAAAGCATCTGTATAAGAGGAACTAGGCTGGCAATTGGATAAAGCCTGCCTTAGTACCTCATCAGCTTCTTGATTGTGAGAGAGAAATCTTCTCCCACTGAGTATCTCTCTCTTCGGATGCAACCTAGAGTAGAAATAGTACTTTATTAAAACTTAAATACAGCTTATGAAAGCTTGCCCAGACAAACAAAATGTTAATGCAAACCTTGGCTTGGTCTTCAGTGTTTGGGAAATTACTCCCACCTTGTAGTCAGATGAGCTGTAGCAGTTCTGTTACTGCTTCAGTCACTATAAGCACAAGGATCACCTGCAACACATCTGAAGCAACACTGCCCTTCAGCATTGCCACTCCCCCTTCACATTTCACAAGCAGGGAGGGAAGGATGTGCAAGCAGCCTACAGAAACAAGACAATATTGATGTTCTTTCTCTCAGAAATGAAGACTGGGAGGAAACATGAGAATGGACTGCTACATGGAAGCTGCTCTAAGGAGACAGTCAGCTGTTCTCCACCTCAGGACAGGAGAAGTAGTCAGTTTTAATGACAGCAAGGAAGCCCAGGTATAAAAGACACCTCTAGCAGATAGAATAACAAATCACCAGAACAAATTGCATGCAAAAGTCCTTACCAGCACTGGAAGCCTTGTAGAGCAAGCTGGGTAAATATTTGTCAGGAATGATGCAACCCAAGTTGATTCTTACCTGTACACAGAAGTTGGTCGAGATGACTGTCAAGCTCTCTTCCAACCCACTTTGATCTATGGCCTTGCATCAAAGGCCTGTGTGCTGACCAGTAATCCACACACGTTTGGTCACCTGGGGCCCCAAAGATCTCTTGTATCACTCTAATGGAATATCACTCTAATGGAATCATTGTATGTCTGACAGCTCCTCACATGGAAAGGAGTCTCAGTCCTAGAAGAGCACAGGCTCAGCTGAGAGCACAGTGCATATAAGCACATATCTCTGACTCTATGAAGCCCCTAAGAATGTCCCTTTCATCCCACATCTTGTGTGCAAGAATGAAAGCACAGGTGATACTTGTGCTTCAGGGTGCTTACATGGAAATTGCATTGAATCAAAACCAGTACTCTACCAAAGTCCTCCAGACTAGAGACTGCCCAAACCCATGGGGCCTGAAGGCCTAGGTGGGGCCCTGCTAGGGGGGGCTTCAGGCCTCCCATTAAGAGCATGAGGTACAACCTCTGTCCTGTATAACAGGTTGTGAGGTCCCCTTCCAGCCTCCCTCCATGAGCCCCATGCTGAAGCTCGGTTTTACTGGCACAGAAACAGAGGCCGAAGCCCCACTTTACTGCTGCACTTGCAACAAAGCCATCCATTGACCCAGGTCTGTGACAGGACTGCACCACGCCTTGCTCCTTAGGCAGCCTGTGGCAGGCCTGCTCCGCATCATTCACACAGCTAAGGTGGGACCACAGCACCATCTGCAGGGCTCTGCCGAAGACCAAGCTTTCACCAGCCCCTCTTCAGGCAAGGCCAGCATTAACCCAGTAGGTACTCCAAACCTGGTTAACTCTCCAAAACACACACAAAACCACACTCTCCAGGGCCCTGGAGGAAAACAAAGCTCCTTTCTGAAACAAATCACTGTTCTGACACAGCTCCCAAGACTCAGTGAGCTCTCAGGAAATCAAATGTGTGTCAGAAACTGGATGACGTAAAACGCCAGCTGAAGCCTCTGTGGCTTCAGGGAGCAGCTCTGCCTCTGCAGAGTTCCCATGCAGTGCACTGCTGCCTCAGCTGAGCCTCCTGCTCATGGGCAAAGACAACACAGTCACGGCTCAGTGCCTTACAAAGGGCACAGGGAGTGCCTTGTGGTTCCTGGAACCACCATCACCAGAGAGCTGTGCAGCTCTGTACCCAAACAAGCCTGGGCCAACCGGCACAACGCTGCACCAGCATGGCCCCTGCGACGTGTGGCTGGCAAAGAAACCAGCCCCTGGCGAGAGGAACAGTTTTGCTCCACGCTTGTCTTTGTGAGAAGGTCAGCAGGACCATGGGATTCTCCAAGACATAGAACCACTACACAAGGCAATCCCACAGAAATGCCAATGCTTTTGTTATTGCTTTAGCTGTAAACACAGGAATTTAACACTTGTCCTACTGGATTAGACTGCCAGTCTGTCTCACAGAGAAAGTGTCCTGCTCAGACCTCAGACAAGTGATGGATGGATGCTTCTCAGAAAAGGCAGGCAGCTCTCTGCTGCCCAGCCACCACTGCTCTCAGAAGGACATCCAGCTCCAGCCTGCTGCAGGGAACCAGACTGCCTCCTGAAGAATGCTGTGATGCTGTTCAGCACTCAAAAGCCAGCTCCTAAAGCACCCTTCTGGAGCAGCAGGAAGCTGTGTGTTGCTGTTTCAAGCACTGCTAACACCCAGATGAAATCTGTGAACCCCTTTCTATAAAAGTCATCTGTAGAGCGAAGTCTAACAGACTGAACTTAAAACAGACCCTAAACTGCTATTATAAACCCAGCCCAAACACACAAAAGAACACCTTTTTGACTAGAGCTTGTATTCCCAGCTCCAGCACAACAGCCAGAAAACGCCTCCTGGATCTTTAGTTCCAAACCTTAGGTCAAGTGCACTTGAACTGAATGTTTTTAGTTCGCTCACTCCCTAGATTCTCTCTGCTGTGTTTAACCAGGGCAAGTACTGCAGTCCAGAGCAGGATCATCCCTCCAAATGAAGAGTGCATGGGACATGGCAAAGTACTGTGGTGTGCAGAGCAGGGAGGGGGACAAACAGTGTGAGTGGTACAGTGGGGTGGAAGGCCAGTCTATGAATAGAGTTCTGAAAGCTCAGAGGGTGAAGAAAGGATCCAGCTGGAGACCTGAGCCCTGGTTCATTAGAGACATCTCTGTTATCTGTGGAAAAGCAGGGCCAGTGTCAAGAGTTACAGAGCCAATGGAAGAGTGAAGAGTGTGAGTGTGGGAGAGGTTGAAGGGAAAGGGAGGAGATTTATCAGTGCTCATGTAAAGCCCCCTGGATCTGCTGCAGCCTTTCAAACTTCCAAACAGATGCAGTCCTACCTCATGTTTCTGGCTATGCACTCCCAGCTGAGCTTGGAGAGAGGGCCTAATACACCTCCCTGGTGCACACAGACTCTCTGGACACTTCACTGTCACTGGACACTTCACCTTCACTGTCTCAGCAGCAGCTTCCATTCAGACTGGTAGAGTAGATCTTTTCCTTTGCTTGCTTTCCATCTTCCCCCAGCTAGCTGTGCTGAGGAAGGGACCTTGCAAATCAGGGAACAGCAGCAACAAGCAGCAGCAGCTGGAGTTGAATCCTGCCATTATTTAGAATGTCACTATAGTGACTGTCCATTTCAGGGCCTCCTCTCCATGTTGTCTCAGGTAGCCCTGCTCTGAGCCACCCTTCCCAAAGAAACAGACCTCAGCTATTCCCACAGCTGTCAAGTGTTTAGGTCCCACTTCAAACTTAGCTTGCTGTCAAATTTTGGACAAGTCATCCACCTCCCATTTATTTCAACTTCTTCATCTACACAACTGGAGTATTGACCTTGGCCCTTGTTGTAAACCCTTGCATTTAATTGTCTTACACAGAGCTTGGGCATTTCTGTTCCTATCAGAAGCAATGTGCAGCTGCCAGATATTCATCCAGGTCTGCCAGCATGTTTGAAAAGGGAAATGCACAGCAGTAAGGACACTGATCTCAAGGACTATCCTTACTACCACGTTTTAATTGTTTCTGAAAGCATTCACCAAGTGTCAGGTGCTGCAGATTGAGAGGGTGTAACACGTGCACTGATCATTTACTGACATGGGCCTTGGCAGGACTGCCAAACAGAGGCTGCTTTGCTGTTGGAGATCTACTCCAGACCACCAGGATCCTGCAATGCCACTCAGTTTGAAACATGCAGGTTAGTCATGTCCCATGTAAGTCAGAGTTTGGATCTGTCATCCAATCTGGTCACGTTCTATAAAAGCTTGTCTCAAAGCCAAAGGGAAAAGCAAAAGGCAAATGGGCAATCTGACATCTTGAGGAGAGTTTTAATGAAAGATCTGGAGCTGTGAATTCTGCCATCCTGGGTGCTGAGACTAATGAGTCGCTCTAGCAGGGCAAACCAAAAAGCTGCATGCAGCTCCTTGAGGAAAGTGAAACACTTCCATGCTCTTTGCTGAACTTCTGCATCTCTGGATGAAGTCTGGAAATGAGGGGGGTCTGCAACTGTACAGAGCTCAGTGCACTGAGGAATGCTGTGGAGATTCCTTTTGCCACGCAGAGTTTTCAACAAGCTCTTCAGCAGGACTCAGCCACAAAAAGCACAATGCAGGAAGAGTTATTTCTAGTACAGTTATCACCTGCTTTGTTTTTGGATGTGCAGAAACCTAGGCCTGTGGGGAAAAGAATGATCAGAGTTTAAACCATGTTAGTCTGCCTCCATCCTCTAAAAGCAGCAGTTTCCCAGTGGTGACAATTGCACCAGAACTTGGTCGCCCCATCAGAAGTCACAGAATCACCAAGGTTGGAGGAGACCTCAAAGATCATCAAGTCCAACCTGTCACCACAGACCTCATGACTAAATCCAGCAGAATTTCTCACTCAGAAACACTTTCCAAGCTATCTCAGGATATGAGAAGCTTGAGGTACTTGAAGGGAGCCCCTGTTTTGTTAAAGACTATCTTCAGCTACGGACTATCTCTGTCTGAGTTAATTCAATACATCAGGGTGGAAGGATGCAATCTGCAAAGGACACAGGCCTACATCTGAAGAAAACATCCGACGGTAAAACAACTTACTTGCCACAAAAGTCCTTGTGAACAGCACGGAGGACAAGCAGCAAGTTGGGGTGTGCCTGTAGCCAGTTCTCTACCATATTTGGGTGTCTGGGATCCACTTCCAGAAACACACTGCTGAAAGGACACATTTGGGAGTAGAAAGTGAGGAGATGCACATATTTAGGTTACTAAACTGATTAAAAAATAAGGCATTTCTGGATGACTCCTACCAGTGCAGGAAATAAGGAGGCCAGCAAAAACATGTCAAGCCATTAATTCTAAACCAGGTAACAGCTGTCCATTCAAGATGCAGACCCCCCAGCTGCCTCCTTCAGGGGGAAAAAGTACTCCTCTGTATGAGCAGTTAAACCCTTGTGCTGAGATGTAAGGATCCCTTTTGAACCCCATGCAGAGATACCACCAGCTTTCTCAAGTCCACAATGAAGTTCTATGATGCGAATGAACGAGCACTGAGCACTGGCCTGGCAGCAGGAGGTTTCTCTGTGTAAGCTGTCTGACATTAAGTCCCAGGAGTGACAGTCAAAGTCCAAGTTAGTGCACACATTTTCCCACAGTCAATGTCTCCATAAATCAGTTATGAAAACACCACCAGCATCCAGACCTACACACAGGACTGTGCACAGTAGAGTGCAGCAGGGATAAGGGAGCTAATCAGCCAACCTCAGTCAGCAGCACCAGGACCGGGCCTGGACACTGCAGGGCTATTTCCATCTGTGCTGCAGCCAGGCTTTATGACACCAGCCCGTTTCTGAGTCTCCAGTCTCACCACAAGGTAGAACTGGCCCCAGCTTACTGGCACCTGGAGGTGATGGGACTGTTTACAGGCTGTGAGAGTGCAGCACAATACAGCTTTAGTGGACAAAGAACACGGGCCAAGCCTCAATCATATCCTCTCTGGAGAATTTCTAAAAGGGCCCACACTGAGTACTTCCTATAAATTCACCAAACTAACTACAAGCTGGGTGGGGATCACATTCCTGACCTTAAAAAACTTCCACTCCTCAGTGGGGGCTCCACCTTACAAAATAAGCAAAAATGAAAGGAAAAAACCAATCCTAATGAAACCCCCAGGGGACCAGTCTCTGTTGCTGGGAAGTTCTAAGGAGCCTCTTCTGCTTTTGTGGTCATGCAAAGCATGAGGAATTAATTCTTCAACATGCAATATGTCTCTCAACATTCCTCTTCTCAAAACAGCCCTGGCACAACAGACTCTTAGTTATCAGCATGTTGATCTTTAAGCACAAAATTGATCCTACATGAGGGGGAATAGGAACAATAAGCCTTGAGTATTAACCATGGAGAAATGTAGTGTTTAAGAATCTATCCTCAGCTGATCTTCTTTCTCTGCGATACTCAGCACTGTATTCTGGCACAATAAACAAGTTTCTCCTAATTAAAGGGTGTGGGGGGGAAGTAGAGATACACATCCATTCTCCAGAGTCCTACATTGTTTCTCTTTCAATCAGTTATTCTGCTTAGAAACTTGCTGCTTTGACCTGTGAAGATTCTCACTTCACTAATGACTAAGAAACACCACCACTGGTCAAGGGAAGTTCATCTCTCTCTATTAACCAATTTCAAGCTAATTTGGCTTATACACATGACTTTCTTAAAGTGTTACTATTAAATGGTAGGGGCAGCACATTTCTGTAACTATCCTCCCTCTGTACCTCCCTGTATGAAAAGCAAACAGAAATCACAGAAGCTAATGATGGAAGACATGAAGTTCAAATAGAGAATAGTGCTTACCCAGAATCCTTCAGAAGAGAAGGAGCCAGAGCCAGAATTGTTTTGATGACTCTCATCCCATCATCTCCCCCATCTAGTGCATCAAGGTCCTCATAGCTGGAGTGTGGGAATAAGAAGACATTAAGAGCAATTGATGTGGCTGGAGCCACACCCTTGAGGATGCACTGCCCTACATTCCATGGAGAAAGGTTCAACTGACCCACCTCAGCTCAAGCACTACTACAGTGGGTGACAACATTTGGATTTTATGTGAAAAACAGGGAATCAGAAGGCAGCTACCACTAGGCTGGGGAACTCCATGTTGAGCACAAGCAGAAAACATCCCCTGAAGTCTTCCTGAAAATTATGAGCCAGCTGCAGCCAGGGTCACACAGCTCCAATACTGCCAGCTGGACAGGGAGTGAGTGGGTGGCACAGCAGGGGATCATCTGCTTGCTTTCAACCATGCCAACAGCCAGGCTGGAGTGCCTTCTGAACTAGCAAAGCCAACTGGGATGCAGACAGCTCAGATTTCAGACTCTGCTCTGGTGGACATCTTGCACAGAGTTGGGTGCAGGACTTTGACCTGACACATATGACAATCAGCTCTGAGGAAGAACCAGCACACAGAAAATAGTTCCATGTCCCCAAAGACCTTATTCACGTTTGTGTTGGTTGCTTTGTTTCAGACAAGTACGAGGATGAGAATGGCTTGCAGCATTTCCACCCAGGGCTGGTTTTGCATCACAAGAAGCTGCTCAGATTATTTGTACTTTCTTTCATAAACTCACACCAATTATAAGGAAAAATACACAGTCTAGAGGGAAAATGTGCTGAAAGAGTTGTGAATTGGAAGCTTGTTAATTTCCAAGTGTATGCTTTTCCCACTTTTAGAAATATTTTAAATCCCTCAATGCTGTTTCAGAGCAGTAAGCTGGATCAAAGTAACACTGTGCTATGATAGGCCATATAAGCACACCTGCACTATGCACATGTATGCTCTTTGAGTAGTCCTGTGCAGTATAAGGAAACAGACAGAAAACCTTGCTGCAAGGAACAGGAGGAAAACCTATTTGTCTGATTACCAGAGGATTTCTGTGTCCAAGGAAGCCATGTCTTCATGGAAGACATATGGGGGATTGCTGACTATGAAGTCTACAGGGCCCCAGAGCAGCAGCTGCTTTGCAGAACCTAGAAAATAAAAAGAACCACAGCTAGGTCTCAGCCATAGAGATTTTCCCTAGGAGCTCAGGGTCAAAATCTTATCCAGGAAACTGTCTCTCCAGCCCATGTGTATCTGGCTTGGCTTTTCTCTAATAAAATTGTGTCCTGCTTGTTTTCTGCAATAGCCTGACCTGTTCACTCTTCCATCCTGAATGCAGGGGCCATACAAAGCTGAGAGCAGGCAAAGTACCATTTTCTCATATCCACAGCACTGCTTAGCCAAACATGTTACAAAGCAGAGAACCCTGATGCTCTGCAGCTCTGTGCCCATCTGGATCTAAAGCAACAATTGGAACTTAAGAGAGCCCACAAAGACCTAAGTGGGAGCTTGGACTGTCAAGATGTATACCCTCCTTCTCATGAGAGCTGCAGAAGGACCTCTAAAGAGCAGGAGAGCCAGGCCCTTTCTGCAGCATCAACCATCCAAAGGTTGCTCTTCTGCACCTTTGCTCTTCTGCAAACAAGATTCAGCTGGCTGTGCCCTTGCTGCAGCTCTGGAATCAGGTGTGCGTGGCACTGTCATAGAATGGTCTGGGTTGGAAGGGACCTTCAAAGGTCATCTAGTCCAACCCTCTCAGGCCAGCCTCTTCACACAGGGCTGACCCATGCAGGTGCAATGCCAAAGGCTTTTGTACTGGAGCAGGATGGCTGCTGTATGGAGTGTGGGCAGGACAAGCTCAGACTGGCAGACAGAAGCCTGTGTAGACATACCCCAAGAGGCAATATAGTGTCCAAAAGGTGCACTCATAAATCCACAATGCTGAAGCTCCTGGCTAAGAAATAGCCATGCCATATTTCCTCAACTGGGTATGCCCCAAGAAATGACAGTTTTAACTGGTTTCAGACAGATCTGGGAAGACAAGAGGTATCCTTCCCTGCTCATCTAATTTCAGGTGAGTAAGACTGGGTATTTAAGCTAAGCTAAATAGCTGGGCTCCCTCCAACATCACTGAAGGGACAGGCACATACACAATTATCTAAAGCAACCACGTCAACACAGAATGAATTACACTGTATATATTTGCCTCTCCCCAGTAATACTACAGAACAGAACACCTGGGCTACCAGCTCAGACAAAACCTATGGGATCTCTGAAGGGAAAAGCTTCACTGGCTCACTTTTTACTGACCTTTTTCTGTATTAACTTCAGCACCTTCCTGACACCTCCATCCCAAAGGAGTCCTCTGACTGTCTCTCATACTTGTCTCCCCCCATTACAGTAAAAAGGGAGAAAGACAAAGGGGATTATAACAGTAGAAAGACTTACTGTATGAAATATCATGGTGGAGAATGTGGATCCTCTCCTGGAGCTGCAGCCTGTAAAATTCCAGATGCAAGAACAGAAAGATTAGGAGGCATGTTTGTGTGAATTTGTGAGCAGCACTTTCTACAAACAGATCACTGTATCATGTCTCTTATCTGACACATGTATGCTCTACCCCACTGACTGCAGCTGGTTCCTTTCAAGCCACAAGGGAAGCTTGGGATCTGCCAGACAGACTGCCAGACAGCCACTAGGCTCCATAAGGGGTAGCAACAGGAACCCTTTCCGAGCCTGCCCTAATTAATGCTTGGGCCCCAGCAGTTACTGAGGATATAAACACACCCTAGAGCTCTGAATCTCTTAGTGTCCACAGAGACCAGAGACTGGGATCCTGGACTCAAAAGCATGCTGAGATTCAGCTCTAGGGTCTGCTGTGTTAGTGACAGTCCAGAACTAGCTGAGTTAAGAAGAACCAGATGAGTAAGTGAAGCCACTAGGAAGGAGAAGGTCAGCTTCTTACAGATTTGTCCTGACTTCAGGCACAAGATGTTTGATCCAGCAGCTCTGAGCATCCAGCCACAGCTCAGGTGTCACCCAAATAGTACAGGATGCAGTAGCACCATTCTCACCAAACACAGGACTGCAAGGAAGATGCTGAGGGATACCACACTAGCACACCAGAGCGGGAGTGCTAGTTCAACATGCAAGCTTGTATCATGAGAAGCAATGACAGGAACAAGCCCAGTAATAGCATTCAGGGAGCCAGAGAGATGAAGATTCAGGCTGTGCTTGTCCTTCACCCTCTAAGTGAGGTATACATTCTTACTATCTGCTGTCTTGAGTTTCTCAAGTTCACAGAAGGGATAAAAGCAGTGACCATGAACACTCTGAAAACCCTTGGAAGACAGACAGCCTGTAAATACTATTTCTTTATTTAAGCTGCTGTCTTTGCAAAGCACATTCACAAGAGAAAAAACACTCTGGTAAATATAAGCACTTTTTTTTTCCCCTCCTTCTGAATTCTTACATGCTTCAGGAGTAAAACCATTCACTGGCTTCCAGTGGTGATGGACATGAACCACAGCGGAAGTATTGAGGACTCTTGGTCTTTCTCAAACAACCATTTACAAAACAATGGGTAATGTGCAGGCCCATACCTATGTGCATTCTCCCTAGTGAGATCCACAGCAGCCTCCTTTTTATCCATGGCTATCACCAGGCTCTGCAACAGACAGAAAACCAAACATGAGCAAGTATTACAACATCAGGTTCCTCAGCAGATGTGCTCTGCCCAAAAGGACATGCAAGATAAAACTGCCAATCGAGTGCTCACACTTGGCTCCCAAAAGGACTAGCTCATGAAGAATGCATCTCAGGGCATGGCTGGGATCACGAGTCACTTCTAGCACAGCCTTCCAAAATAGACAGGCTTCTGACCAAACCAACTCAGCTGAAAACAGTGGAGTCTCTCTGACTGTCACATTCATAGCTCACAGTAGCGTGAGAGACACTGGCTAGCCTGCAGCATGCATAGCTTAAAGGAAGATCATGTCACAGGCTTCTCCTCTAATCGGGACTGAATCCCTCCCAGCATTAACACAACCAACCTGGATGGAGGCTCTGGCATCTTCCATCTGCTTTGCAGACACATTTTGCTGTAGCAAAATGCACTCCCTTGCAGTCCTTACACCAAACTTGCTGCTTGAATTGACTGCATGTACTTGACTGTGTGTCAAGTATTTGAGAGTCCTCCAGTGTAACATTAAGAGAAAGGACTGCACAGAGATTTGTTTGACCTTCCATTTCACCCTGGGAAAAGAGCAGGCAAAGGCCTGACTTGTTTTTGCTTCACTTAACGTTTGTTTTAAGCACAGATGTGTGCAAGTATTTACATGGAGAAAGCATGCCTAAAGAAAGGAATTTGCATTTGGAAGTGAGGATGTGATTTGCCAGCCCTCCCAGGGACATCTAATTACAGTCTGCAACTAGCACCTACACTCAAGAAGCTGACCCTTAAGGGAAGGACACAGTTGAGCTGCTAAGTGAAAAGCTGCTGTTGTTTCCTCACCACCCTGATGCCAAATTCTTCCTCAAACACTAGAGGGATCACCCAGAATGTAAACTCCACTTAGCTGTCAGTGTGGCTACCACTAAGTCTAATCAGTCAACGTTCTTTATTTCTCTGGGCACAGCACTTCATGTTTGCCAGCTGGGAAAGGACTGTTACCAGTTACAGGGACAGGTCAACATGGCTCTTTAACTTAACAGGCAAAGAAAAGAGCATGAAGTACAGCTCAGGAAATCAGAGTAATTATACTTTGAAGTCAGGAAGCACAAGTATTAAGGTCACTGGGAGGAGAAACAGAAGCATCAACCTTTAATTCTTATATGCCAAGTCTTGTACTTCTGTAAGAGGAAGGGCTGGCCACAGCAATTCTCATTCACGAGGAGGATCTGGCAGGTCTGTAATTCTGAGGGAAGGGGGAAAATTTTCTCTAAATCACATGCAGTGAGACCTTAGATTTGTTTCTCTTTCTGTTTACCAACTGTATCTCAGAGAGCATGTTACATGCTACAATAATCAGGGGTAGGAACAGCTTTAGTCACCCAGCTGTGTGTCCCCTTTCTGCTCTTTTCTCTCTGTTCAAGAGATGTGGGTTCTTACTAGGGAACAAAAGACTTCAAAAACGTGGCTTGGCAGTTGTGGCACTGTGACATATGCTTGTCATATTGATCCCAAGTACTGACAATTCTCTGTATTCATTTAGTCTTCAGTCTCCTAGAGACAAGATCTGTTGATTCACAGCAAGGTGATTCTTAGAGACGACTGCCCCTTAAATTGGATTAATAGAGTGTGTGCCCATGCCTCAGTCCCTCTTGTTCACAGCCCAGGATATTAGCTTAAACCAACACCCACCAGTGCTTCAAGCTAAGGTGATTAATAGTGAGCTGTGACAGATGAAGAATGAGCACATTTGCTCCTTTCTTTCTGACTATGTCTCCACTCTTCCTGTGGACAGCTGGGGAGAGCAATTCCTAAATAGCCCTCTTCTACATAGCATGAACTTCTAGAAGCTGTCAGAAACTTTACCTGCTGAAGTCCCATCAGAGAAAAGAGGTTTGCCTGAGAAGTCTCAGTGAAGACTGGAGGAGTGGCATCTACTGTACCATCTGCACTGAAAAAAGCTCACCTGTGGCAGTTTGCACAACAGACTCAGGGCAATTGCTCCAGAGCCACAGCCAATCTCCATGATCACAGGGTGGGGGACAGAAACTGGGAAGCAGAGGTCTGGATTCTTCTCACACTTCTGAGACTCCTCCTCCACAACTAAGGAGACAAGATCCTAACAGAAAACACCCAAACAATCAATCAAACAAAAACCAACCACCACAAAATCAAAACCAACACAACCAACCATTTTCTAAGGAAGCTGTTTGGACTAATACCTTTGTGCCCTAAGGAATGGAGTTTTAATTTCTTGGCTCTGTAGCCCAATTAAATGTATTTTTGCTCAAAACACAGATGTCAACAATGGAACTGACATGCCAGCAGTCACTTCAGCCCCATCTTCCCCACAGGATGCTTTGATTAGTAACCAAATCCTCAGGACACAATTTCCCACGGATCCTCTAACAATCTTCTAGCACTGGCAAAAACAATAACCAAACATCTGGAGCACATTAGCTTCTGCAACATCATTTTATTTACTCAAAAAATTCCAGCTTTCACAATTTGTAAGCTTCACAATGTAAGATTTCTACACTGTCACAGCAGGGTCTGTAAGCTGCAGGCAGGGGTACAGCTCCTAACGCCATCCAAGCCAATAATCTAACCTGCAGATGAAAAGCAAAGGCAAAGGATTACTAAATGACTCAAAGGAGCAGCACTCTGGATGGGTTTTAGACTGTGGACTCCTGATATGTTTTGTTGGTATAAAGTCACAGAGAAAAGATTTTCACCCACAGTAAAGAGGTTTATCCGTGCTCCTGGATCCATATGCCATTGCTGCCTCCTCCCTCCCACCAATTCTGTCACAATTTCACATAAAATCCCACACAGCAGCAGAGGTCTCAAAGACAGACAGTTCCATGGCTCAGGAAAATGAGGGAGCAGACACGTGGCTCCCTCGGTCTGCAGCATGAATTTCCCTTGCTGTGTGCTGGAGAAAATGGCAAGACAGAAACCTTGCCATGCCCTGAGTGCATCAGCAGCTTCAGCAGGTGCTTGCAGCTCCTTGCAGACCTCGTGCTTTCATGGCACAGCAGAACAGAAACAAGACCCTACTGCCCAAGGTGCTCTCGCCAGGGCTAGGTTACTCCCCTTTGAGGTCTGCTCTTGGATCTCTCCTGTAAATCCAGACAGATTAACTAAATCATAATGGGCTTGATTTTGCCAGCAGTTAAAAATTAAAGACATTCACAGGAAAACCACTGCCCTTCCATTTTACAGGGAATCATGCATGCTCCTGGCACAAGCAGGAATATTTCAAAGCAAGACATCCTGGAAGGCAGATCAGCTTCTCTTTAGTAAAGCAACAGTCTCTCAGGGGCCTGAACTGGGCAGGCTTGTACATGAGGGCTAAGCCTTTCCTTGGATGCATCACACTACCTGGGGTGCAGTACAACAGTTGCCTTGTGCCAAGCTGCAGTTTTAATGAAGATATCTGCTGCTGTTGCTCATGCTGCAGATGCAAATTGGCCTGGCCTGAAGGAAGTAAGTAGGGAGGATGCAAACAGGTATAAAACTCAAGTGTTAGGGTAGATGAACTTCACCAAAGCCTCCCAAGCAGCAGAGCATGAGACATAAGCTGTTCTGTCAGAGTGTTTTCTAAGGTTTCCTACAATACATGAGCTGTGCTCAACACGTTACAGTGCTGAGAGCCTTCATGCAAGCACACACTCAGCACCTGGAGATCAGAAGTGAAGCCTGCACTACTTCACATGGATGGAGAAAGAGGCATATCACAGCATCATCTGGGCCAAAGCCAGGCAGCTTCAAACTGCTCACAGAATTGTCAGGGTTGGAAGGGACATCAAAGATCATCCAGCTCCAAAACCCATGCCATAGACAGGAACACCTCACTCTAGACCACATTGCTCAGAGCCCTGTCCAGCCTGGCCTGAGAAACTTGGTTCTCCCTGCTGAAGGAGCCTGGAAGCGTAAGTAAAAAGGAAAGATGGGGATTATTTGAACTTGTGAACGCTCCATGTTTCTGACAGCAACAGGATTTCCTCTTTGGATCAGCTTTTCTAAGCCTTTGCCATTTTCAACTCAGCTGTGTTAGGCTTTGTTGCTTCTCCAGCAGCCTGCCTCTGCTAACAATAGCCTTCTGAGAGCCACTGGCTCCTTTACTTTCTTCAAGCTGCTTTTAACAGCCACAGCCTTTGGAGCCCTCAGGGACTTTTTAGCAACAAGAACTTTCAACTGTTTTCATTGTTTTCTCTCAAATCTTCTCCAGTTGTTGAGGTTGAGCTGGAAAGAGCCAGAGATGCCTGTGCCTTTGCTCACCAGATACTCAATGACAACAACCTTTGTGCTTCTCCAGACCCTATTCCTCTGTCTTTCACTGCTCCCAGTGCTTCTCTGCAATAAGCTCAGTCAAGCTCATAGCCAAAAGCCCATGACAGAGGAAGAAGCAGCCCACAGGCTGGAGAGCACTGTTCTGAGAGGCCTTCACTGGAAAGTTTGGTGACTGACACCTAAGCTAGCCTCAGCCAGGTATGAGGAACCACACACTGCAGTGCCCTACCCTGCTTACCATGTCATTACTGGCACTGCACTCAGACATTCCTTGCTGCTGCCATGGGATTCCTTTCCTAAGCAATTATAGAGGAAAACATTTTTACAGACTCCCAACATGACTGCCAGTGCTCAGCAACAGGGGAAAACAGCCACCTTAGCTACCCACTTCTGTGTGCAAATGGCTGTTGCCTTTCAGCTAACAGCTCCAGGGGAACTGGTCTGAACACACTTCTACAAGGGAGGCAGCCAGAGATTGTAACTGCAGCTGGTGTTGGGAAGCAGGTGCTGATGATTCAAAGATCACACATCAAAAGCCACACAAAACATTCTGCTGGGCCATGAAATCATTCTTTTAAATACCTGCCCTTTCTGGTCACTTACAGTATTTCCAGGAAATCTCTGCAGTCACTCAGAAGAACCATCTCTCTCCAGGGCTAATCACAGGGCAGCTCAAGTTACTGATCACAAATGTCCAAATGTAAATTTCATGCAGTAGAACTACTGTCAGCATTTATTAACTGCTTCAAGGTTTATCATTAGCAATTCCAAGCTTGGGGTTTTTAATGGTTCTACTTTACACATTCCACAGGGAAAATACTTTTAGAGTGCTTTCCAAAGCTCCTACTGAAACATGACTGATTTGGGGGGTTTACCACATGTATATTAAACAGGGATGTTTGCACTGCTTAGGCTTTGCATCCTATCTCCTGCCTCCCTTGCCTTGCTGTCTTGCTTGTTTCATACACTCCTTACCATGGCAATGGCTAGTTCTTTCAAAACACACATGGTTATCCCAGCAGTTCAGAATTAAAAGGTGTTAAAAATGTAAGAACCCAAACAAACTCCATTCATTTCCAGACATTGGTATCTCACAGCAATCAAAAAGTTCAATAGTTATGAAAATAAATCCTTTGGTGAAATAACTTTGATTGGCAAGCAAAACAGAAGGTGTATTCTAACTGGCATAGTAGGAAAAGAAACCACGAGATTCTTTGATGCTGAATTCAGCTTGCAACTATGGATGTATCAAAAGCAAGAAATCAGGACAAGATCGAATGCACTGCAGTAAGACATTTTGTAGCTCTGCAGGAACTGGCTGTGATACCCTGCTCATACCATCACAGAATGGTTTGGGTGGGAAGGGGTCTCCAAAAGTCATCTAGTCCAAACCTCGTGCAGTGAGCAGGGACATCCTCCATTAGATCAGGTTGCCCAGAGCCCCATTGAGCCTGACCTTGAATATTTCCAACTACCTCCCTGGGCAACCTCTTCGAGTGTTCTACCACCCTCACGTTAAAGAACATTCTCCTAACATCCAACCTAAATCTACTCTAATATCAAACCACTGCCCCTCATCCTATCACTCCAGCCCTTTGTAAACAGTCCCTTTCCAGCCTTCTTGGTGCACCCCCTTCAAGTCCTGGAGTCCTTTCCTTCACTTACAGCTTTCACATGAACACCACACCTCCCCAACACCTACAGAAGAACCAGAAGATCCCAGCACCCATGATACTGTCACTGCCACCAGACTTGCTTTTCAGACATCATGAATTAAGTTATGCAAAATTGCTTCAAAAGAGTGTTCTCCAGAGCCTCCTTAGTATTTGTCAACTTTCAGCTTCTCCAAGCACACCACCACTTCCATGATGTCACTGCTGAAAACTGATAAATCACATGGCTTTGCAGAACCCCTTTCAAATCTCACCTTGAGAGAGGAGATATTTCTGGCCACACATTAAAGTGCTCGCACAAAGACTACAAAACAGCCTGCAAGACATGTTCCCTACCTCTGTGCAAGAATCTGATGAGACCCACAGGTGGGAAAGAGCAGCAAAGAGGAGGAAAGTGTTAAAAAGAGATGCCAGTCCCAAGCACAGAGAAACTGGGACAAGGGCAGATGGCCAAAACCTTTGGTCTTTGTGTGTGGGATATGCCACATCTTCTCAGGCTGAGCAGGTTCAGAGCACAAACATCACTGCTAAAAGCCACCTTCACTGTCAGTTTGATCACCAACTATAAAGGCTGAGAGATGAAATTACAAAAAGGTCCACTGGGAAATAAGAGAAAACACTTTGGCAGCCTGGCTAATTAGCTTTGGAATGTCCTAGGTAAGTCCTCCACAACCTGGCACTCCCAACTGAAAGGGCAGGCAGTTCCAGAGGGTTTACTGCCACTCACAAACACAGGATTCAATAAATCAGAGAGAGAAAAATGTCCTTCGCTACAAAAAAAACCCAAACAAACACAAAACCTCCCAACCAACCAAACCCCCTCTGTTTGGGATGAAACAAAGACTTGACAACCACGGGGTCTTTATTGTCTCTAAAACCAGGAACATTAGTTGGCTTGCTCAGGTGCCCTGTCCCTGCAGCATGCTGAGCACTACCTTTTGCATCTTTAGCCTCACAACTCCTGTTTTCCAGATGAGCAACTGTAAGACAGTCACCACTCCAACAGCACAGAAGACAACAATGGGAGATCAGAGCATTGAACCCAATGCTCCAGAAGTCACCTTCATGTCTTTCCAAAGACACCACTTCAGAGCATGGAAACAGGTCCCCCAAACCCAAGTTGAAAACAGGCAGGGCTAGAATTGTGTGAGGGCAACTGACCTCCTGCAGCAAAGCAGAAGGCACAAGGGTCAGAAGCAGAGTCCCAAATCAACTCAACAAACAGTGCCTGGCTGCTCTTGAATCATCTTTCTGCCGTTACTGCTGTAGATAAACCCTCTAAATACAAAACCCCACAACAATCCACAGTGCTGGATTAAGGAGCAAGTAGAACCATAAACTCAAGGGGCATCTTAGAAGTGTGACCTGACCCCACATTTCCTATAGCCTAACACAAATGCTCAAGTGTGAAGTTCTTGAAATTCAAATTCCTGCTTACAGTATGTGTCACTATTGTCAGGAACAACACAGCTCTCACTGAAATCTTGCTAAGCAGTGCTACAGGGACTGGCAGGACTACTTTTATCCTGTGGAGTGCTGCACACATACATGAGTATGTAAGAGTGAGTGATTTTTGTGTCAGAGTCAAGAAGTGGAACATTTTGAAGATCTTTTCTCCTGTAGTCCATGCAAGAAGATTCTTCTTCCCAGCAAAAGCTACTTTTGGAAGGAGGGGAAGGACTTAATGGCAGACAAAACCACAAAGAAATTCCAGTCTGCTGTTGCTAGCAAAGGCACAAAGGTGGAAGGGAAGGAGGGGCCTAGACATGGCTTGGGGAGCCCCCATGACTCAAGAGCTGTTGATGGCTGCTTGCAGGGGGAGACTGTGCATTTCATTCAATAGCCAGCTCACAGCTCTGTAGTTACTGGTGTGACTAAACCCCAACCTCTCTGCTTGTTGCAAACTCCTCCTGCACAGCACTCATCAATACACTTCCCCCTTGATGCCATTTTAAAAGATTTTGTGCAAAAAAAGAAGTACTCACAAGGATGTCAAGAGCACAAGCTACCTCTGCAACCTGTGCACTCATGGTGAAGGTAAGTCAGGTGCAAAGCAAAGCATCCAGAAGGGTTTTTACACTGCACCAGGCTGCCAGTGATGCAGGTACCAAGTGAGGGGTTTACAAGGATCTACTTCCTGTGCTTCAGCACAACAAGCTAATGGGGAGAATATATCTGGACCCTCTACTTCTTTCCCAAGTGAATTTTAAAATCTACAGGGGAAAATGCAGGAGACCCTTGAGAGGGAGAAGGGTATCTGGCCCTGATTAGCAAAGGAAGAGCTTGCAAGGACTAGAAGACACCCACTGCCTGTGGTTCCTTATACAGAGGACACAAATACTTGCTTCTCATGCTACTTAATATCCAGCACTCAGAGGTTCTCAAGCTTTCATCTCTCAGCCAAGCCACTCACAGCACACTCTCACCTTGTGATTCCAGGAAGTCTTGCTTCACTACCAGATTTGCCCTAAGTTCACAGTCATTTATTTGGATTTTCCCCCCTGCATCTCCTCTGCTGAGTGAAACAAACACAAAGCTTTGTGAACACCTCCAGCTTCCCATGAGCCTCTTGCCTCAACCTCCCACCCACAATCCCTGCTCCCCAGCCCCCCAGCACACACTCATGTTCTGACAGGTTCTTGGTATTACCTCCCCCTCCCTGTGGCCAGGTCTCTAGCTCACTGTATTTCTTGGAACTGCAGCTGCACAAAGACAGCACAAGGACAGTGTCTGCCAGCACCCAAACCACAAGCTCCACAGCTGCACAGCCCCAGCCAGCAGCCAGCATAGGGTCAGGCAGCTTTCAGCACCACAACAGCTGGGAGGAAATGGCAGATTCTTGCTGCTCCATGGTGGCTACAGAGCTGTGGGGAAGGCCAGAGTTGAGGCAATCAGTTTTACAGCCCAGCAACACTGAATGACCCATCCCATGTTTCTGTGATTAAAAGCTCAAAGCTAAGAAAAACAACAGGAGAAGAGGAATGGGAAAAGCAAGGATGGAGGTCACAAATTCACACTTCATTTCCTAGAAGCAGCCTTTTTTTTGTGCCCCACATGCTCAGTGGTAAGCAGGCAAGGCAAGGTCTCGGAGCTACAGGTCAGGCTGACAAGAAGCTCTAACATCTGATGTCAGCAAACAGGACAAGGAAAGCAAGAGACCCAGGAAAACCTGGGTAACCTTCTCCCTGCTCTCACACACTTCCTGGGAATGTTTCAGTTATTTGTATGCTTTCCAAAAACTTCTGTTCTCAGAATCCAGGGCTTTCCATACAGCCTGATCTGATATTAACCAAATCACCCCTCCCCTCCTGTTTGCCCACTTGGCTGCCAATCAGCACATGACCAAACACTGGGAAGCCAAGCTGCAAACCTAACCCCATGGCAATAGCCCCAGAAGATCATTGCCATGTACCCTCCTTCCAAAACCAGCCACCAAGCCAGCCCAGTGATTAGTATGCAGGCAGGTAGGGCATTCTTGTCCTGGGCCCTTCTGCCTGCGAGGAGAAAGCAAAGATGTTGCACCAAGTCCATGGGACTCACCTATAGACACCTAAAGCAAACCACCATTGTAACTCCAGAAGGTGCTACTGCTCCTGAAAGAAAATCTGGCTTTAGACAGAAGCAATGACAGACAAACAGGTAAAGGCACACTCTGAGGAGGGGGTTTGGCTTCTCTGTCACACAACAGAAGCAGCTCCTGATGTGTCCAAGCCAAGGAGAAGCTCTGACAGCACCCAGAAATGACTTTGCCAAAGGGCAGCAACCTTTGTAACCTGTATGGGCTAATGTCCAAGAAAAATTACCACACTTGTCATGTCCAAACTTAGCCAGGTCCAAGAGGGACAAGAAGAGTGGATCAGAGTGACTGTAAGACAGCTGTACCTTGGGTTTCCAGCTCAGGTCTGTTTAGGTACATCTCCCCAGAAGCAGCTACTGGTACTGATGACTGCCAGACACAGCATCTGGGGTCCAGCTCACTAATCCCTACCTCTGAAATTCTTAGAGGTCTGAAAGAAGCTGGGAGTAGGAAATTGATTTCCCCCCTGTTCACGAGGGAACCTGCTGGAGTTCCATCCCTCCTGTTACAGTCACTCTATAGCTAGCTTTTCTCTAGTTCTAGTCCTAAGTCCTGCTCTAAGTGCTGCTGTGCTAAGCCACCTAGCTTGAATCTCACAGACACAGAGAGCCTCTTTCAATCACAAAAGGGAGATTAAAAACCTTTTAGAGGTTTTTTTTAGGGCCAACAAAAAAATTTAAAAGTCAAAGCATTAACAACCTTGGAGGTCTGTGAGTAAGGCAGGACAAACTAACCTGGGGAACAGGTTTGTACAGGACTTAGAAAGAACAGCTCTTGCCTTCCCTGCCTTCAGCACAGATTTTAGCCTTAAATCTGTATTTCTGATTCTGGCCTGGAAATCACCAACTTGGAAGTAATCTACACTAGTACAGCCTTTTTTTTTGTTGCATAGGAAGCCAGGAGAAACTACTGCCAGAGCTCAACCTTGGCCACTCAGCCAGGAACAGCCCTGCTTCTTCCTCCATCTCCTTTTGAATAAGAAATCTGGCCTGGGAAAACATCCTGTCCTCATTTGGCCAGCAACAGGCTCCTGCTGAGCTGTTTCAATAATTAATTACCTTCTCTGTTAAAGATGTGCACCTTTTCTTCTGGCCTGCATTTATAGTGCTTGTTATATGCACTGTATGAAACTAAAGGGACTTCTGTTATTAAATTTCTGCTCCCTGTGCCAGGTAATTAACCCCTAAGCTTGCCTTTGATGAGCTAAACAGGCTTTCACAACAAGGCAGATTTTTCCGGCTGCTAAGCCACCTGCTGGCTCTCCTCCAAGCCCAGTTTTCCATTTCTTTCTCAACTGATCAGTAACATAACTGCACATCATATTTTTGCAACTATTCCACCACTGTCATCCACAGATTATTTAATCCTGCTACTTGTACTTGGCAATCCCCTCTTAACACCCACAAAGATCACATTAGCCTGCTTGGGCAGCCCACTGAAAATGGGTGCTCATGGCCAGAGCCACCTGTAAGAGTCCCAAATCTTTTTCCAAGCTATTCTGGCAGCAGAAGTCCCTCAGCCACAAGGCACAGGCTGCATTATTTTTCTCTGTTATCCTATTAAACACTTGTACCTAGCTCAAAGGGCAATTCCCATTGCACTACAGCAAAACCAGCCTCCTTCCAGAATTCCCATTCCCCAGCCTCTGTGCCACAGCCCACTTTCACAGAACAGTTTCCCTCCAACAATAAAATACTGATGATTGAATGATAGAATAGACTGGATTAGAAGGGACCTACAAAGGTCATCTAGTCCAACCCCCTCTGCAGTAAGAAGGGGCATCCTCCAGTAGGTAAGGCTGCCCAGAGCCCTGTCAAGCTCCACCTTGAGTATCTCCAGGGATGGAACCTCAACCACCCCCCTGGGCAACCTGTTCCAGTGTTCCACCACCCTCATAGTAAAAAACTCGTTCCTAACATCCAATCTAAATCTGCTCTCCTCTAGTTTGATGCCACTGCCCCTTGTCCTCTCTGCAGACTTTTGTAAACAGCCTCTCTCCATCCTTCTTGCAGGCCCCCTTCAGGCACT
This sequence comes from Melanerpes formicivorus, assembly GCF_026170545.1. Classification (NCBI taxonomy): domain Eukaryota; kingdom Metazoa; phylum Chordata; class Aves; order Piciformes; family Picidae; genus Melanerpes; species Melanerpes formicivorus. The sequence continues at coordinate 2,792,748 of NW_027142390.1, forward strand.
GGAAGGCTGCCATTAGGTCTCCCCAGAGCCTTCTCTTCTCCAGGCTGAACAACTCCAGTTCCCTCAGCCTGTCTTCACAGCAGAGATACTCCAACCCCCTGATCATTTTCATGGCCCTTCTCTGGACCTGCTCCAACAGATCTATGTCCTTCCTATACTGAGTGCTCCAGACCCAGATGCAGTACTCCAGGTGAGGTCTCACCAGAGCAATGTGGCAGAATCAGTTCTCTGGATCTGCTGGCCATACATCTGTTGGTGCAGCCCAGGACTGCCTATCATATTGCCTAAATCTGATCTGTGTGAGGCCCCAACAGCACCGCTCCAGCTTGAGCACGCTTCATCACAGCTGGGTATTGACAGAGCGCAGTTAATTTTTGACCCATTAGCTAATGCTCTGTTGCACTTATGTGCAGTGTACTCTATAGCAGCCTCTGGATGGTTCAAGAAGGGACCTTAGGTTGGGTACAAGTTAAGGCAAAATTATCCTTTTCACTTCCCATACTGGGAAGTCAGTGACACAGACAGGAGAAGCAGCTTCCCTATGAAGAGAGAATCATGAGACAAAGCCAATCTCCTGACTCCTGAGCAATGGCTGCACTCACTACAGAGTGTGACCCTTTGATCTTCCCCAAAAGTAAACACCTGAGACAACAAAACTAGGGAAATGAAAGGCAAATGTACTTCCTTTTAGCGCTGATTAAAACAGAAAATGTGTGCAGGGCTTTGACAGAGTGCTGGAGCAAGGCTCCACCCTGCAATCCCTGCATTTGCATACACATGCCAAGAAGCAAAAATCCTCCCTTCTCTGTGTGCTTGATCTTCTTGGAAAGTTAATGATTATGTTTAGCTAGAAGGAAGGTGAAACTTCACAAACAGTCCCTCTAGGCAAATCTCTGCCTGAAGTGCTCTTGTGGAGCGGCCCAGCACAAGGACTGCCCTTCAGCCGACAGAGGCACGTGAACAGCAATGGCTCCAGTGCATCCAGCCTGTGGTCACAGGAAAGGCACAATCCATTCTGGGAAACAAGCTGAAAGCTTAAAAATCATAGGAGAAGAAAGAATGATTGAACAGCAATGGGACTATAAATTACAAATGCTGTAGAGAGCATGAATGGTTTATGTGGTGCACATAGGAGGCAAGGGCTCTCCTGTTAAATGAGCAGGCAGCACTGCAAGCAAATGAAAGTTTTCCCAGTTACAACACAAAATTAGAAAGATTCACTGTCAGATGATGTCATGCAGGCTAGACACAGGCAGCCTCCAAAGAGGATTAAACAAATTAATGGAGGACATAGCCATCAGCCCCAAATCCAGCTTTGACTAAGAACAGTCCGTAACTGGTGTCCATCAAAAGGGGCTCCTTCCATGCCTACCTTTTCCCGTGCATATTTTTCCACTCATCTGCTACAAGCCCTCATCAGACACAGCAGATTGAGCCAGATGGACCAGCAGTCTGACCCACTAAGCCTTTAGCCTTGCTCTTGCAGCAGATTATAGCTGCTTTTTTGCATAACTACTGAAAAATATTCAACATGGCACAGAGTTGTAATTTCTTTCCCTAAGATGTCTCCCAGGCTAACCACACATCCCCACCCTGCAGTGTCCCCCCCTACAGGACAAAGGACTGTTCTCATGACACAGCCACCACAACAAAGCCAGACACAAAACCAAACCAAACCACCACACAAAAAAACCAGGTCTGAACTCAGGTCAAGGAGGTGTCACCAGGGGACTCGTATGTGGCCTGTGGGTCTGAGGGGATGGCAGGACTGTAACAATCCTCCCAAGCAGAACTGGACCTCTCCTCCCAGCAGCTTTCTTCCAGCAAAAATAAAAACTCCATGTCCAAGAGCCTGACTCTACCCACAGAGCAGCTGCAAGGGCTTAAAGGAGACTATTTTTTTAATCCACTGAACAAATAAGCCCTCGTTTGCTTTAACACACAGCATCTGAGGCAGGAGGCGATGCGAAACACCAGAAATCCTACCACAATTAATGCGGAATAGAGCCACGGGAGCTGCGCCAGCCTGAGCCTGCAGTGCCCTCTAGGGGTGGCAGACCGGTGAGTCCCACACCCCACACCACCTGAGAGAGGTCCTACACCAAACCGAATCATTTTGCCTGTATTTGCCTGGACAGGGAAAGAAATTACATATGCACGGTTTGCTGCATCCTTCTCTTTGGTCTGCTTCTCCCTCTGATCCACATGGCTGCTGCCCGGGTGTCAGGCCTTGCTTTGGGAGAAGGAGTTTCTTCTCCATTAACACAGTGACTGAGCAGCATTGAGAACAGGATTCTTGGGCATTAGGATAACAATCACTTAGCAAAGACAACTCACAGGACAGGGCACACCCTGCACTTTGGCCCCAAACTCCTCCCCAGTGCAGAAGCCTGGTTCTGGTGGTCACAGTGTCTGGCAGGACACTGGGCTCCACAACGGCTTGCCTGCAGCAGCGAGTCTGAAGCTTTACTCCCAGAGGGCCAGGTAACTGAAGGAAGGTGAGGCAGAGGACTGCTCAACAAGGATCTCCTCCAATGCAGCATGTCTGTGCTCACAGAACTATCAGCCCTGCAGCCAAAAAACTATGCATGCAATCAGCTTTGTTATGACCCTCTCAGAGCTTAAACAGGACCTGCTCTTTTCCTTTTGGCTGGTGCTCCCTCCCAACCCAGAGTCCCGTGGAACAGAAGAATGAAGCCACATGTGCTGAATCAATACTCCCAGAGGGAGTGAATGGGATAGGGCTCAGCTACCAGACAGAACCAAAGGGGCTGATTTCACACAGGGCAAAATTCAGCAGACAGCTGAGCTTCTCTCTTTGCATATGTCCGTGTCCCCAAGCCTGAAACAACGCTGGTGGTTTGTGTCACACGGCATTGGCCTTCATGCCATCACAACACGTCTGGGAGACAGCTTTGCTCTGTAACCATAGAATAAAATGTGCATCACAGAGATGGCTGCTCTTCTTCTCAGGCTTGGAATCAACAAGTAGGAGCATTTGCAGAAACTACATAAATACAACTAGGAACTAAAGGATTATTTACAAGTATTAGTTGTAAAGCACTATTGGTTTTAAGAATGCTGCAGACAAATCCTAAACAGAAAGAGAGCAACAGATGCAACCAACAAATATTTTTGAGAGGAGTTATTTCCACTGCAGTTGTGAAGTCTGGAAAAAACACTCTGATGAAACAAAACAAAGGCAAACTCCAACTGAAGGCCATTCCACAAAGCTCTGAGTCAGAGATGACCAACCTTCCCCCTTCCCAGCAGAAAGGAACACTCTGGACAGCAGCTCACTTTGTGCAGCTGGTGACACACAGTACAGGACTCCAGGAAGCTGCACGTGCCTCATGTGCTGCTGGCAGGTGCTGCCAAACAGCTGGAGCTTGTCCCCGTGCTCCTCCTGTCTGACTTCCCCATGACAGATCACAGGGAAACTCTGCTTTCTACACAGCTCCATTCCTGAGCTATCACCATAACCTTCTGGCCTTCCATAATGAGTCTGCTAAAAATGTGCCTTGCTAGTAAGTAGACATCAAATAGGATTTTCCCAGAGAGCCAAGCTCTGGGTTACGCTGTTTGTAGTTTTGCACCGGGGTATGTTAAGTGCTTTCAAACACAGCAGAGTACACAGCACTGCATTTCAGTTTGAGATGCTTTTACCAAAATCACATTTGTAGGCACAATTAATGATGTTCTCAGGCATTAGCCACTGTGGCTTCCACTCCACACAATAGGCTTTTGTTTGAAGCCCGGCACTGCATGGAGAGAATTAGAGAACAGCACCAGAGGAAGCCTTGCCAGCAGATGTTTGGACTTGCAGAACAAACAAGTTCTCCCTGGTTTCGGTGCCCACACTGCATCCACAAATTAATGGGCAGTCAGAGGTTGGAAATACTCTCTTGAATCAACCAGAGCAGAAATACTGTTGACAACAATAAAGCTAACCATTGCTGGGCTCCAACTGGCAAAGCCATTCCTTAGATCCCTATCTCCAGACTTAATCACCACAGACTGGTCAAATCCAGACAGAGAGAGCTCACACCTTCTCTGAACACAAAAGTCATCACTATGATTCAGGGCCCAGCAGGCTTCCATGAGATGCTGCTGACACCCCCCCCCCCCCCCCCCACCAAATCAAGACTCTGGTTCTGAATATTCTTCTACAAGAGGGTGCCCAGGTGGGGGGGAGGGTTTGTGTTGGGTCCCACTCGGCTGTCTGGAGCCCTCTCATGGATTTCAGTAGCACCCACTTCTTCAAAGGGCACGATGGAAGCACAGCTTGTCTTTGCCTTTTAACTTTTGCACAATAAAAGGTGTCAGGTGAAGGGCTCTGCAGGCTGCATCCTCTCTTCAGTGAGATGCTTCTTCTTCACATTCCCAATCCTACCCCTTCCCCAGAAAAAAAGCAAAGATGGTATTCCCACCTCCAAAGCCCACTCAGACATTTGCCTCTCTTCTGATGCTGTCAGTAGGGCACATAACTCTGAAGGAGCCTTTTCATTCTTTCTACAGCACAGGTCCCTACTTAAGAGACCTCAGCAGAGGGCCAGCAGCAGCAGGCAAATGACTGAAGAAATGGCTACTGGGCTGAAACAAATTCACATGTCTGGGATGCTAAACAGACAAAACTGTGGAGGCCACTGCATCCCCAAAAGCTAATAGTTCCAAAAGAAAACAAATTTCAGAAGAAAAACAAACATACAAAACATCCACCCACCCCAAAACAACAAAACACCCCAACCAACCAACCCAAAACTACAAACAACACCACAGGAAAAAAGAACCCAAAGCAAAACACCAACACAAAACACCAAACTGAAACAAAAAAACCCACAACAAACAAACAAAAAACCCAAACCAAGCTCCAACCAACTAAAAATCCCGAAAGCCTAAAACCTCCTGAGCACTAGCAAACAGAAAGATTTCCTTCCTAGGCTGGATCCACTGAGCTGAAAGCTAGGCTGCTGTCAGAGAAAGTGTCACCATTGAGTTCTTGAGCTTTTTCCTACTAGCAGAACACTGGGGAAAATGGATGTATACCTTGGTCATAGTATCATAGTATCAGTCAGGGTTGGAAGGGACCACAAGGATCATCTAGTTCCAACCCCCCTGCCATGGGCAGGGACATCCCACACTAGACCAGGCTGGCCAGAGCCTCATCCAGCCTGGTCTTAAATACTTAATGTCATGTATGGCTGTCCTTAACATTCTTATGACTGACATTCATATTTCCTTCCAGATCAGGTCAGAACTTACCCTTCAGTTTCCAGTGTTTGTTTTGTTACTGCTCCATAAACAACCCTTCAGTTTCCAGCGTTGGTCCAGAAACCATTGTGAAGACACCAGACAAGTGGTAAGTGCCATTTCCTGTCAGCCTGCAGTGACTTAGTTTGCACATGGACAAACAAGCTCCAGTGTCCACTTTCTATTACTGCAGGATTTTGCTAACAATCCTTGGACAACTTGGAGATTCTTACCCTTGTACCAAAGTACTAAGCCACTGGGACAGAGCACTAGCGGTTTTGAGCTGCAAGGAGCTGCTGCTACAGCAGAGGTAAGGAAAAAAGCCAATGATTCCATCAGCAGAGAGAGCTCTGTGTAATTAAGTGACATGTTAGCTTGCAAGACCTTTTGCTCTAAGTCAGGAAGCAAAGTGCACCAGTGTCAGTTCTAGACCACCAGCTCCGAATCCTCCTCTGTTCTAAAAGCACTGATCTGACCTCTTCATCACTACAAGCTCACACTATACAGGGCACCTTCGTTGCAATGCTGTGGTTGCACTGTGCTCTGTGATTTGCAGACTCAAGCCCCCCCCAACATTTCCCACATCCATACCTCTGTCTCAGGCCGAGGAATAAATACTGGGGGTCTCATCTTCAGAGTCAGGTCCTGAAAATCCCACTCACCGATCACATACTGCAGCGGCATTCTGCGGCAGGCAAAAGCAAACGTGAACACTTCAGCACGACAATCCACGACACACAAAAGCTGCTGTGCAATGTGCCTCTGCACTCTCAGGGAGCTGGAGGAGCTCGATGCCCACAGAAGAATTTGTTATCACTGGGCCCAGGGAACTAGAGGCTAGTCAGCCTCACTTTGATACTGGGGAAACTGGAGGAACAAACAGTCTTAGAGATCATTTTCAAGCAGGCTAAGTGTAGGAAAGTGACTGGGAGTAGAGAGCATGGATTTAGAAAGGGGATATCATTCCTGACCAACCTGACAGCCACCCTTGGCACAAAGTGCCCTGAGGAATCAACACTGTTTATCTTGACCTTCCTAAGAGTTTTGATACTGTCTCACCTAACATCCTCATGTACAAGCTCATTAAGTTAAATGAGGTGAACTGAAAACTGACTGAACTGGCAGGCTTGGAGGGCTGCATTCAGCATCACAAAGTCCAGCTGAAGGCTGATCACTCGTGGAGTAACCCTGGGGTCAACAGAAGGGCAAATATAGCATAACACCTTCATTAATGATCTGGATGAAGGGACACAGAGCACCCTTGACATGTTTGCAGAGGACAGAAAACTGGGGGGAGTGGTTAACAGACCATATGGGTGTGCTACTTTCCAGAGGGCTCTCAGGAGGCTGGAGAAATGGGCTGACAGGTACCTCATGAAATTCAGCACAGAGCAACATGGAGTCCTATAAACTGGGAAGGAATAACCCCATGCACCAGTGCAGGCTAGGGACCAAGCAGATGGACAGTGGCCTTACAGGAAAGGCCCTGGGGAGTGGGTGGACAAGCTGACTGTGAGTCAGCAGTGTGCCCTTGCATTAAAGGCAGCCAAAGGCTTCCTAGGCTGCAAGAGGCAGAACACTGCCAGAAGGTGGAAGTGGGCATCCTCCCCCTCTATTCAGCACTGGTAGGGAGCATGTGGGGTATTGGGCTCCCAGTACAGGACTTTCATGGACATACTGGAATAAGTCCAACAAATGGCTGTTAAGACAATTAAAGGATTGGAGCTTAGAACATACAAGGAGGGAGATTGAGAGGGGAAACAGTTTAGCCTTGAGAAGGGAAGGCTCAGGCTGTGGGGGCAAGAGAGGGAAATCTCATCAGCAACCATATGTATCTGATGAGATGGAGTGAAGAAGATGGAGCCTGACTCTTTTCAGCAGTATCCAGTGAAAAGACAGGCCAAGGGCACAAGCTGCCAGCCAGGAAAGTCCATTTGGACCTAAGAACCTCTCTATTATCTTATTATTGTTTTTAAACACTGTGAGGGTGGTCAAACACTGGAACAGGATGTTCACACAGGCTGAGTTGTAATCTGTACCTGGTTATAATAAAAATCAGACTGGGCATGGCTCTGAGCAACTTGCTCTGGCTGATCCTGCTTAAAGCTAGAGGGTGGGCTAGACTCCAGAGGTGCCTGTCAATCTCAATGATCCCATGATTCCATGAATTTGAGGCCATGTTTTCAGCTGCTGTGAGGCACCATACCTCACTTCTGGATGTTAAACAATGCTTAAGATAGAGCAACTTGCAAGGGAGATGGCCCTGGGAATGTTGCATTTCTGCTTGTAACACAAGATTTGAGACCAGCAGGAAAATGTCAGGGAAGACACTCAGATCTTACAGGCAGTAACCACTGTCAACACACTGACTCCCTGAGAAAACTTCTATCCTATCCTGTGTAAATCAGGGCAGGACTAATCCACACAGCAAAATGAGGATCCACATCATAACATACTCACATAAACAAGCAGGAGGAAGCCACCTCCAAACATACTGCCAAGGGTCAACCTCCCTTCCAAATGATCTAAGTTCCTGAATATTTCCTCTCCCCACATGCTACTCCCCAGGTAGCTCCTTCACACTAAACCCATTTCATTTTTTGCTAAAAGATCCCCTCACACACAGCAAACAAATGGAGACCTAAGCTTTGGCAGCCATGGACATCTCTAAACAGCAGAGAAATCCCTCTGCAGGCAATGCCTAGAAAGGAAAGCACAGCAACACCACAGCCCAGTGTAGGACTGACAGCTGAAGAGAAAGCTGAACCAGTACAGAAGGGCCAAGGCTTAATTTTGTAAGCCCAGAAGGGCTCAGTGGAAACACACCCAACTCAGGAGCCACTACTGACACTTTCCTGCTCCTCTGCAATGCACTTCACTCCCAGACAGGACAGACAGGTGGTTTGCTGCTGGACACTAACCATGAGGGACCAGCACAGTACTGTTACCTGACATATCCACTGCTAATTGTCTTCTGCCTTCTCTCTGCTTCCATTCTTCTGACTGTGTTAAGGCTGTAGGAAACCCCTCCAAAGACACAAGTGTAACAGGCTGCTCCTACCTTTCCAATCGCTTGTAGCTCAGCTGCTGGATGTGCTCCTGCTGCACTGCTGTAAGTGGAGTGTGGAGGCTTTTGGAATGCAAGCTCTGAAACTGAAGACAAGGTCACTTTAAACCCTGCCCATCTCTGACACCTGGGTGTCCTCTGTACCCTCCTGATGCACCTCCCAGGGAGGCCCACCATGCTGACAAACACATGTGCCTGGGACTGCTGGAACCAGAAATGATAACCCAGCTGCATGTTTTAAGCCCAGCCTGTACAACTGTTCTTCTGCTACTTTTCAGGGCTCAGAAAAATCGGTACAACTAAGAAATGTACCACCAGGCAAGTCAGGTACAGGGTCTGTGGACAGGTCATGGGTTAACATTTCATTTTCTGCAAAGGAAGGCACTGAAGATGCTCTGAGTGCTTTACTGGCAATAATAAACTATGGCTCACCCTTTCTGCCATCTAGGGATGGAAAAGTTGCTCTGCTTCCTTTAAGTGAGGTAAAAAGAGAGGTAAAGGACTCAACCCAAATGACAGAGGCACACACAAAACTTATTCTTTCCTTGGTACTTAACTGTTTTTGCTCCCAGGACAAATGACACAATGTATTCACTGGATTCTTGTGCTTCAGGGACCCCATTGGTCTCAAACACCTTCTGCCAGTACTTGACCACATCAGTGGCAGTCACAAATCCAGGTCTTTCACTGCAGCTCTGCCTCAGAGGTGACCACTTCAGACTGAGGATAGGACTTTGACTGAATTCCCTTGGCAGGCACCAAGATGAGAGACCAGACAACCTTCTGAGCAGTGCATGGGTGAGGAATCTCATTGTTGTGAAATCAGTTCCTAGTTTCCAAATGTGTTCCTTGCTGTCATCAGACCATCCAATGCTGAGACTCACAGGACACTTAGTGCTACCACAAGCCACTGTAGCTAAGCACCAGCTGACCACAGTCAGTGGATTCTTCTCAGGGCAGCATAGGAAGGACACTGGTTTGCAGTTCTTCTGGTCTAGAAAAGGTAAGAGTACAGCTTGAATGCCTCAGGATAGCAGAACACGTTCCCCTCTGACAGAATGCAGATTGCTTGCCCTAACCCCAGCCCAGGTACAAACCCAACCAGTCACACCCTAAGAGTAAGAAAGCATTATCCCAAGAAATTACTCAGGTGTCAGCTAACCAGCTTCACCATTGCAATCGATTTCTTGGCAGAGCTACCCACCCAGCCCAGAGCTACCAGGAGGCTAGTCCATGGCAGTGGCAGGTCAGAAGCCAGCATCCCTACACACAGGCACAGAAGTCCTGCCAGTCCTTGGTCCTAGAAAGCTACAGACATGGCAGCCTTCAGCTCCAGCCCTTGGCCCTCCAGCTCACAGGTGGGTCACCCTGGTTCCCTGAAGGAGGATCTTCAGTCTCTCCTAATTTCTTTTACTCCTCTTGGCTCATAAACCACAAGCCCTAGGCGAGCAGGTGTGCTCACAGAAGACTCGACTTCAAGAGTCTTCCACACTGTCACCATTTCCAGAGAGCAGACAAGGGGCCACAGAACTAGGGCCGAGCTGTTAAGAGCAGAGGAAGAAGAGAAACTCAAAAGGCAAAACTAGAGGGAAGAGAAACACTTGAAAGAAAGATGGAAAGGCCAGAAAAGGCAAACCCTGCCAGAGGGAATCAGTCTCTTAAAGGAGAGAACAGGCAGACCCAGAGAGAGAGGGAAGGCAAACAATATGACTGCAGGAGACAAAGGAGATGAAACTTTAGAAAACAGCAACTACATATCACACTTGGAACCGTGTGAGACAAACAAAATAGCAAGGCCAATTTCCTGCTGTGATCCATCAGAAATTAGACCCTCCCTCCTTTCTGACTCACAGCCCCTGGAGGCACTGCCGGTTGCCCTGAGCACCCATCCCATTCCTCTCTTGATGGCTGCTTTTCATCACTGTCTGGGAGACGCCACAACTTCCCCTTCTCCAATTCCTCCAGAAAACCACCACACAAACAACTAAGTACCTCTTCCCAGCAGCTGGCAGCACCCAGGGTGTGTGGTTCTCTGCCTCCCAAGAGTGCTGCTGCAGGGCAATCTGGGGAGGCTGGGTCAGCTGGGCAGCCACCGGCCCTGAAACCGCGCAGCAGCCCTGGTCCTGCTGCATGGGGCATCAAGCAGCATGGGGCAACAAGCAGCATGGGGCATCAAGCAGCATGGGGCATCCAGCAGCATGGGGCAACAAGCAGCATGGGGCTTGCCCTGCTCTTGCTGTACAGTAAAACTGTGGGAAGAGTCAGGCCTCCACTGCCCTCCTTCACAAACTCAAACCAGACTCCAAGGAAGCAGCAGGGGGAATACCCTGCAGCAAAGATCTCAGAATTGTTTTACCTGCTACCTCCTGGCTCTAAGAGTCCAAGAGCCCTCTTCTAACAACCTTTGTTATCCCCAGCAGAGACATAAGCAAGCAGCCCCTATGAACAAGTGTCTTTATGTTATGCATGAACAGCCTGACAGCTACGGGTTTCACCCAGGCTGCCCACTCCAGGGCCCTGTTTCAGGGATAATGCCACGAGAGGAATACACACGAACCATCAGTGCTGCTAGGGAAGCAGGTAAGACACACTGGCCATGGCTGGAGCGATGCTGCCACTACTGTAACTACTGACTACGCCCAGCAACTGGTGTGAGGTCCCTGCTACTTCTTGGTGCGAGTATCAGGTAGGGAATAGACTTTTTTTCCCTGGTTTCCCGTGGTTTGGTCCATTCAGCTTCCCATTCCCCACTCACTCCAGGCCGAGACGGCCTGGCCCGCTCTCGGCCCCCGTGCTGTACTGCCTCGATCACAGGCTTGGGTAGGCGCTAGGGCTTGTTCGGCTCCTTCCTGCTGCTGGGCTGGTGGCCGGCTGAATAAGCCCCATACAGCCTCGCTGGCCGTACCGGGGTAGGGAGCATAAGTCGCAACTTGTCAGCCAGAGAGCTGCCCACCCGCGCCTCAATTCAGTGCCCGGGCGGCTAACCGGCAGCAGAGGAGCCCCACAGAGCACTGCCGGGGCCGGCGCGCCCGCAGAGACGCCTCACCTCACGGCGGCCGCCACCGGCGGGGCTGGACAAGGCAGCCGACTCTCGCTGGGGCCGGGGCAGCGGGCAGCCACCTCCCGTAGCTCACCGGCGGGGTTAGACTAGGCAGCCGACTCCCGCTTGTGGCCCGGGGAAGGGCTGTGCAGTAAACGATAGGGCCCTCACCTTCCCGCCGCTCACCCAGCGCCGCCACAGCGGCCGCGTGCCTGAGTGACACAGACTCGAGCCAATTGCGCGCCGAACCCTGCGGGTGTCGGCCAATCGCTAGGGCTCGAGGAGGTCGTGGGCGGGGCTGCACGGCGGTGCGCACGGAGCAGAGCGGCTCGGCCCGACCCGGCCCGCCCCCCGCGGGCAGCGCTGCCCAGGGCGCGCCCCCCGGTGGCCCCACCGCCAGCGGCGCTCCGGGGGGACCGGACGCCTCAGCGGGGAGCGCTCAGTAAGTGCCGGGCCCCGGCGGGTAGTTGCCGCCCCGGCGCGGGGGTCGCGGAGCTGAAACGCGGCTGCCTCCGGGGAGGGGCGCGGGGCTGGGCCGCAGGGGTGTCCGACCGCGCCGCCCCGTCCTGTCCCGCTGGCGCAGGCGTTGGCTGCCGCGTCCTCTCGGCGGCTGGGAAGGGCGGGTGGCTGCGCGCCGCACTGTGCCGGATCCCGTGTCCGTCTCGGCCGCCCCGGCGAGGCCCGGCTAGCCCTGGCAGGGCCAGGCGAAGCGCTGCGGGCGGCGGGCGCAGGCAGCACTGCGGCGGGTACCGGCTGCGAGCCCCGCCGGTGATCCGCCACCGCCCGAGCAGTGTTTGGGAGCGGGAAGGGCCGTGGAACCCGTTATCCGTCTGGAAACTTCTCCCCGGGACGGGCAGAGAGCGACCTCCTGCAGGGACCGAGTCCCCTGGCAGCTGGGGGGACGCAGCCCGGAGAGGGTTGAGGGGGGTCAAGACGAGTGCTTGCGTTCCAGTTTTCTGTCAGGGCGGAGTCAGAAGAGCGGTGAGACTGCCGTGGCGTGTCCCGGGGTGGGATGGGCCCCTGGCATCTTTCTGACAGCCGGAGGGGGACAGCGGCGATGTCCGGACAGTGGCCACACGCGATCGCGGCTTCCCCCGGGGCCGCCTCGGAGCCTGGCCAGCCCTGGAGCAGGGGGAGAGAGCCGTAAGTTCACACACTGGGAAGGCACAGCCCACGGCCACCACTGACCCAGTGCTGCTCCCAGTACTAAAGACACTTGGCCTTGGTAAAGTAATGCAGAAAAAATAGTAGTTACTATTTGCCTCTTCCTCCAGAGACCTCATGGCCCATCTTTATCCCTGTGACACAAGCCTTTATTCCTGTCAGACCCGAGGGGAAACTGCAGCACAGAGAGATTAAAACCAAGACTGAGATAAACCAGCAGCCTTAAGGCAGTGCCTGATAAAATGTTCTGCAGCTCTTGAGATTTTGGTCACCACAGCACCTATCAGAGACCAGTTTGGAAAGGGTGGTTTAGAGAAACAAATCTGTTTTCCTATTCCCAGACCTATCCAAGCCCAGCATAGGGCTCTCCTGGCTGTGTAAGAAGCTCTGTTGGTGCAAGCAATGGAAGAATGCCAGCTTGCAGCAGCTGAGGATCTGGTTCCTCTTCTGTTTTGTTCTATTTGTGCATGAATTGTGCCAAAATCTACCAGCAATAGGTAGTAGCTGTCCCTGGCCCCAGAGCAGCCATCAGAGACTTGGAGTACATCCAGCCTGCGGATCAAACTCCCAGCACCAGGGTGACAATGGAAGGGAAAGTGGTAGGAAAGATCATCCACCTCCAGCTCTGCTATTGCAAGCTGTGGGTCCAGGGCCATACTTACACTCAGCACCACCATCTGACCCTCTGCTGCCTGGACCAGAAGGGCCTTGGGAACAGAAATGCCTTCATCTGGATCTGGAACTAAGCCATGTCACAGACGTTTTCATAGAGGATGGTTTGAGAGCGAGGTCTCTGGGCCTTCAGCATGGACAGGACTCTGACAGCATGAACAAGAGCCCCCATTCCCCCTTGACCAGGTTTTCAGGTGGCTAATTCTAACCTGGCCAAATTTGTTCAGGGGAGTAGTGCACAGCAGCACAGTCTGTAGTCCATCCAGAAGGGGTCCTAGCCAAAGGCTTGGTGTCAGCTCCAGTGCACTGATATGAAAACCTAGCCCCTTTTGTTTCGAACATTCAGATCCAGAGCTGTACATTGCCAAGCTTTTGGGCCTCCTTCAATCTTTTCACTTGGGCTCTTTTTCTGCCTTCTGTTTTCTTGGTGGTGGCTTTTTTTCAAATGTGAGGTTTTGTCACAGAGAGTTTCCCCAAATAGCACAAATCAATGATTCCCTCTAAGCAGCTGCTCAATTTGCCCAGTAACCTGCTCAACAGTTCCTTCCCTGATGGGTTGTAGCTGCAGCAACCCTTCAAATTTGTGGCATTTCAAATTTGTTATCTTTGTGTTTGAATGTCTCCTACACCTGAGCTCCACTGTGGTCAGTAATGGCTGTGGAAATCCAGCCAACACATGGTTTAAACTAGGCATGGATGGTTTGGTGGTGGGTGAAGGACGCAGTCCCTTTCAGCTGCAATGAACTTGTGTCTCAGCATGGTTAGATGAGACCAGAGGAAATTCTGTCTTCACAAGTCTCCAGAAGTTCATGGGCATTTGACAGCTCCCACAGTCTCTCAAGCACTTCAAAACCTACCAGCCCCTCCTCCTTCACCAAGGTGTTCACAGGAAGCTGAGAGACACATCTTGCATGCATGATGAGAGGTTTTTACCTGCCCAGGACAATGCAAGATGAGTGCTGTGCATGTCAAGGTGGCCACAGGGCGACACAGGACAAGTGCTGTGCAAGCTGAGGAGGCTACTTATGCTGCCCACTAACCACAGGGTAGCCTGGTACTGTTTGCCTGGTGTGATGTCCCTGCTCCAGCGAGTGACAGATGTTCATCACTCTGCTTCATACAGTTCTGGGCAGCAGGGAGGCATTGTAGTGGGAATGGTCTGATAACCTTGCCCAGAATAGAAGAGCAAAGCAGAACAAAGGCTCATTTCTCTTTGCAGGCACAGCTTTTTCTGTTGAGATCTCATTAACCTCTGTGTCCAGGCTTCATTCCAGTCCAGACCTGTAATGTCTTCTAAAACTGCAGAGACATTATCAGAGGACTGCCACAATTCTCGAGGCTGGCATTGCTCTGGTCCAGGGGTAGCTGCATTTTCAGGCAAGCAGCTGCTGAACCAATGTTACATAGAAAGGGTTTATAAACAAAGTGCAAAATACTTCGCATAGGCTCACCCCCTGGTGTGTTGCAACTCCTCATCATTTGCATAACAGGACCATGGAGCAATTAAAGCCTTTCATGTTTTCAGCATGCACAGATCTGTCACATTTCACAACTCCAATCCAAAACTGGACTCGCTTTAAAATTAGTACTGATAATTAGCAGTGCATGACTAAGCTTGAGTGGGTGCTTTCAGGGGGGAATTGTGAAATACTCACTGTCTTTTAGCAGCAGATGGGGCACAAATGCAACGCCCTGCGTGAAGGAAGCTGCCTTTCCAGAGCACGTGGAATGAGCGACTGGGGGGCAATGGATTGTGCAGTGACTTACTGGGCACCAGTGAAGGGAAGTCCTATCTTAGGTTCAGTTAGAATCATCCTGAGATATAGATCCTTCACAGCTGATACTGGATGTGTTTCTGCTGATCAGGGGATCCATGCAACGTTCCAAAAATTAAAAGCAAGAGACACAAGCAGGAAAATGCTGTGTCTTCCAGGGCAGATTGAGGCCACCTGCCTCAGTCTGGAGGAGGCCAAAGGCAGGAGTTCTGAGATTGTTCTCACACAGATACACAGGTACCTGCAAAGAGGCAGAGCTGGAGCAGCAAGGGCAGTGTATCACTGACTTCCAGAGAACCAGGCACAACTTGGGGGGGCTGTCAGTACCCCTGAAATTTATTTTTCTTATTTTGAGTGAGCATCTGTGAGCTGCCCTCAAAAATTGTACTGGTGAATTTGGAAGCTTTGGAAAAGATTATGCCTGTCTCTTAAGAGCTCTGCACTGTGCATTTGTTCTCCTTCTCTCCCAGGCAGACACCAGCGTGGCTCCTATGAAGAAAATCCCTCAGTGATGATGCCACAGGAAAAGTCTCACATGAGGGTCCTTGATACCAGCCTCTGTAGCTGATGGGTGAGGACAACACCTTGGTGACAGGAGCTACCAAGAGCTGTCAGGATGAATTACAGTTCACCCTCTGTGCATGACTTGTATCACAGCACCACCGCCACGGCCAAGCCAGACCCTGGGACAACTCCAGATGTGACTGTACCAGAAACAGCTACCATAAGCCCTGAGACTACCAGTTTCAACAGCACCAAAATCCCAGATGTGGCCAGCACTGGACCTGGCATGAGCACAATGCTGCTGTCTTTTGGGATCATTACTGTGATTGGGTTGGCTGTAGCTATGGTAAGAGACTCCTGCTAAATATTTCTCTGTCTCTTGAGGCTGGAAAGGGGTTCTAGGACTGATTTGGGTTGAATAACTTACTTGTGTTCTACTAAAAGCTTGCCCAGAACTACTGAGAGTTCCTGAGATTCCTTTCTTTTTAAAGTTTTTATCCAGTGCTCCAATATTTCTGCAGTCTCCCTAAGGTCTAGCCCAAATGGGATGCCCTATGTAGTATCAATGTTTATTTTTAATAGCAATAGAAAAGTCAGTTAAAACAACACAAAGACTTGTTAACTGGAACAACTGTATTGATTTAAACCTTGCCAACAGGGGTCCCTGCCCAGAAAGTTCATCCAAATGAACTTTTAAAGCAGACTGTTGGAACTATGTTAATCTGCCCAGTGGCCATGCCTTTCTGAATTAACGTGACCTGAATACATTTTAGCTGGACTCATTCTGGACTGCATTTCCCAGGTTCTTTTTTCTGGGTATCAGCAAAGTCCTTGAGGATTTGCTGTGTAACTGATTCTGCCACTGATACTGTAGGCAGAAGCTCTCAGTAACTACAGGTTTAGGCCTGACACAGCCAATGCAAGTGCTGCAGTTCTTCTGATATATAACCAGATCGTTTACCTGCCAACAGAGAACAGAAGGTAGTGGCAAGCTCCCATTCCTCATATGAGGAAGAGCTTCGCTAACACAACCAGCAGAGAAGCCTACAGAAAGGGACTACTGCAAAATGTCATTGCAGGCCCCAGGAGGAGTTTTTCCAAAAGCCCCTAAGAGAACCTGGAAACATTATCCTGGAAACGTTACCCTGGAACCGGTCATAAGTTCCCAAGAGCAACGTCCAGCACTCGCAGTTCTCAGAACAAGGCTCTGGAGGCCAAAAGCCTCCCTTTCCTCCCAGCACAGCCACTTTTACAGGCTGACACGAGGCAAGTCACTGAGCATGCCCTCTTTGCTTCTTCCCTTTACACTGGGGAGGGGGTGTCAGCACTTCCATGCTGTAGAAAACCTACAGAGGAGAAGCACAAAGGGAAGGTTCTTTAGCCTCTCCTAAATCACAACATATGCCTTGCAGCCACCAGAATGTGCTGAGCTACACATAACAATCCACCTAATATTCTTACTCCTACTAACACACCTAATAACAGGCCACTGGAGCAGGCAGTGTGCTACTGAGCTTCCATTGATGCATACAAAATTCCATTTTGGGTTGTCACTTCTCCCTTCCCTCTGCTTTGGTGAGCAGTGACACCAGACTTGCTACACCTCCTTTCTGTGTGCTCTGTGGTTGTTTCCCATCCTAGAGAGCCTATTGTAATGATGGTTTCCTTTCTCTTTCAGGTTCTGTACATCAGGAAGAGAAAGAGGTATGTAATGGTTGTTGTTGGCTGAAGGGAATTTAATGCTTCAAAATCCAGAGAGAGAGCTAGGAAGGAACAGGGAGATAGGAAGGACATGAGGAGTGGCTAACAAGACTGTGAGAAATCAATGGCATGTGAATGAGGCTGGGGATGCTGCACTCCTGGTGTTGGCCCATCTTCTAACACAAGACCTTCAAAGACCTCTGGAGCTTTGGGAAGAAAAACATGGTTGAGCAGGAGGAGCATAGGGATCCTGCAAACTTCATGCTTTACCTATGAGCTGCACTAAAACTGGACAGGGCTATGAATGTATAAAGAAGCTGGGAACTCTGTCATGAGAGGTGTGGATCTTGTGTTTCAGCCATTCCCATATCCCTCTGTTTTCTAGCAGCTCAGGCCAAGGACATTGGCCTTGCAAGTCTGAAGACATCCTTAGCTGCAGTCACTGCAACTGGCAGCAGCACAGTGCAGAGATGCAGATTTCTAGCTCAAGACTTACTGTCTTAATTTCCTTGTTAAGCTCCTGGCTGAAAATAGAGAGGAGAGCAGCACTCAGGGAGACACACACCTTGATTCTTCCATCTCTGATAGCTGAGACATTGGTGAAGATGCATAAGACATGATACCTCCTCCCTCCCTGACTCCTTATGGCAGGCTTGGCCATAGATTGCCAAGAAGTGCTGCCGCTGCCCACTGTAAAATTTCCAAGCCAGATGCTGAAGGCCAGGTCTGGCTATTGCCACCAGAGCAGCTAATGCTTGGCTCGTGAGCACAGCACTGCTGGAGATAATGGTTGTGTTGGCAAACTCACGTAGAAGGAGGGAGGGAATGTGTCATCATGACACTTGCCAAAATAGATATTTGTGGTAACACTGCCAGTAACAGCTTGTGTGTTTCCCTCCCTCACCCCCAAAACTCAGCTACAGCCTAAGGCTCAGTGTTTTCCCAGGGGCATGCCTACTCATCTTCCATCTCTCAGCTCCCCAGTATTTTGGGAGATCCTTTAGGGTAATATTTTATAGCACTGTCACTTGGAGCAATGATGCCAAAATAAGAGCAGCCTGTCCCCAGGCATCAGCCTCCTATGAGAGACTCTTTCCTGTTCCCTATTTGTTATTCTCTGTTTGGTTTTATGTACTCCAACGCCAGAGTTAAAGTACTAGTTGTGGGCCCCTGGAACTAAAAGTGGACTTCTGCTGGTAGGCATAGCATGATGGGGCAGGACTGGCTGTTGTGGAAGAAGTTACAAAATACCTAGCCAGTTGGTGCCACTCTGTTTTGTCCCACCACATAAAGCTTGATCTTTCAAGGTTTGCAGGATCTTAAATCCCTGTGGTTCCTCTGTGCATAATGCTTGCCAACAGAGATTAGTGGTGACAATTAATCCCTGTAACTGTACTCTGGGTCTCTTCCACTCCTGCCAGCTGTGGGTAGTAGGTTCTTACCCTCATCCCTGCAGGACAGGACTTGACTGTTATTCAGCAAGAGCGAGAAGAGCAGAATCCAGGTGCAGCAGGAGGAACAGCCTGCAGAAAGCCTCAGCAGTGGGGTGGGGAAGGCAGCCTGATCATCTGCCCTTCTCAGTCAATGCTTTCCCTTTCCTTCCCTCCTGTGGGCAGGCTGGAGAAGCTACGGCACCAGCTCATGCCCATGTACAACTTTGATCCCACCGAGGAACAGGATGAGCTGGAGCAGGAGCTGCTGGAACATGGGCGAGATGCAGCATCTTCCCAGGCAGCGCAGAGCAAGGTAGGCAGCAGGAGCTAGGGAGTCTCTTACTACAACCACTGCTACCTGTGCTGCTTATATTACATGTCAAAGAGTTTTTGTAGGGTTTTAGAGTAAGGAAACCATGAAAGTTCTCAGGAGGACTTCCCTCATCTCTGTCAGCCTTAGAGATAGAGAGCTTGGACATTTTGGAGTGCTTAGGATGGCCTGAAGAGTCAGAACTAGGAGAAAGAGCTTGGGGAGGCAAAGTGTTGGCTCTACTCAACTAGGAGAGACAAAAGGGCTACTTGAGTAATTAAGGTTGAGTTTTCTACAGTTTACCACCCAGAGCACCACAAAGGAGTAGGAGAATGAATGTTGTTTTCTGGGAGATGAGTGTCCACAAAGCACTGAGGCTCCTTTGCCCTACTCAGTTTCAAGGTATCCTTGCTTTGCGTAAGGATGCAAGTGTGGAACAAAGCCTTGCCAAGGGACAGCCTGTAATCATAATGGTTAACTGCACTTCAAGCCTGAGGAATACAGGCACAAAGCCTGCAGGGTGCTGTGGCATGGCACATCATGCCTCCTCAGCACCTGCAGGCCAGCCTTGCTGGGCACAGAACAGGGCTCAGAGAAAAGGAAGAAATGTTCTCTATTTAGTTTGTGGGATGGGAAGGGCATCTTTGCTTCGATCCCTTCAGAGTGTTGAAAGCATGCTGAGAAATAGTAGAGTCCTCAGAGACCACAGACTTACTATAGCTGTGAGTTAGGAAAGAGCATAATAGTTTGGCCACTTGGTTTTGGTTGAGAGTCCAGGGCAGCTCTTTGACAAGAGGCTCTTTCTTTTCCTAGTGTACCAAGAGGTAGGAGAAATAGGGAAGAAGGGCTTCTCACCATTGTTTGCAGACAGTCTCATGGTGTTTTCTGTTTCCTTTGTCACTCCCATACAAAAGCCTTTCTGACAGACAGAGCTGTCAGGGATGGGTGGAACAGGTACGTCTCTTAGCCAGTGATGCAGCCTCCCTGTAGAGTAGACCTCTCTTTTCCAGTTGCTCTGTCACCCACGTCTTCCCTTGCTTTTCCAGTACCAGGAAGTTGTCACAAATAATTACCAGTTTCAATACACTTTAGACCATCAGAAAACCTGTAGCAAGCTTGGAGTGGGCAGAAGGAGAAAGAATAAATACAACTGCAATTATAAAATATTTACCTTGAGACATACCTCCCAACCTGATAAAGAGCACAAAGGAGGTGTGTGCTGGAACATGAAAGACAGTCAGCATATTCCATGGCTTGGAAAAGCAAGAAATATAGTTGTTTACAAGTAAAGGATCTTCTTCTTGAAGTAGTACACACTGGGAAAACATCAGAGGACTCTTTTAGTGCACACAGAGGATTTTCCTTCAGGTAGCAAAAAGGGGAAATTACAAGGCCAGAGTTAATCTTAGCACAGTAAAAGCAGATCCTTCCTAAACAGTGACAGGCCAGCAGGATACCTCAGATCTCGCTAATGCACAGATCCCTCTACTTAGAAAGCACTCAAGTTTAAAGGCTTAGCATATTAAGAGAGGGAGAGTCTGAAACAACAGCCCAAGTTCAGTGTATGGCCTGTTCCCAGGCCATCTAGAAGTTTTGAGTCTTTTCATGCTGCCTTGTGTACATTAATAGTGATCCAGTGATGTGAGGATTCTGAACTGGCATGGGTGGGCTGACTTGCTCTCTGGCCTGTTGTATTTGTCTGTCTGAGCCCTGCTAGTGCCACGTTAGTCAGCCAGCCACCCTGTAGCAAAGGGTAGAATGTAGCTCCAGTGCTGTGCAGCCTGGGCCCACACATACACAGCTGAGTAAAGGCAGGCTTGCTGGGGCTCATCTTTCACTGCTTCAACGCAGATTCTGCTGACAAGTCAAGGAGCCCTCCAGAGACCCAGCCGTCTTGTGTTCACAGACGTTGCCAATGCCATCAACGCATGAACAATGCCTGCCCCTGCTCTGGGATCGTGCTGAGACTGGGGAGGTTGAAGCCAACAAACCAATGACTACCTGCAAGCATGGCTGATCTACTGAGCCCAGCTGGTCACTCCCTTGGTTTGCGTTACAAATGGGCACAAGCACTGGGAACTGTCTCCTTGTTGGGAAGCAAACCCTTCATGAGGGCATTGGTGATTTTCTGGTGTGTCTGTTCCCACTACAAGGTCCTGAGCTCCAGGGTCTGGGCTGGTACTGACCGATGCCATCTAGCAAGCTGTGTGCTTAGGAACAGTTGTAGACTAACTTGTCCGAGCACACGTGCCTGCTCTCTGGGTAAGGGAAGGAGGAGAGGTGCATGCTTCAGAGAACTTCCCCCTCGGCTTTGTGCCACCAGACTCCAAGGAAAGCCATGAACAAACCTCTCTGTGCAGTGATTACAGCTTTGGTAGATGTTAGAGGGGTGCCTGGTGGCAAAGCCCATTTGAGCAAGGAGAGCTGACTCTCCTGGTGGAGTGGTAATCTAGGGCATGCCAGGTAAAACACATACCATGGTCTTACACCCCTTGTGGCTGATGGGCTGCTGATAAAGGTATGCCTAGGGTGATGTTAAAGCATGGGGAATTCATTAGCTTTAAAAAATGAAACAGTGAACAGTTGGATGGTTGCATCTTAACTGAGGAAGTGGTTGAATATCCCACATTAGGGCTGCCATATAGACAGGGGGCAATTCACACAGCAAGAGGCAGGAGGTGCCAACGTCTGCAACTCCATGCTGCTGAGCTAGAAGTAATGGTACTTGGGCCACAGAGAGGAGTGGGATTCCAGTGTCATGTATCCCCTTCCTGCCTTAGCTCAGGGAATGGTAGAGCATTATCCAGAAAAAAAGATTAAGTCTTGAAGTATTTTCTCTTAGATAAGAAAACACACACATTGGCTCAAAGTTACCAGGTCTGCCCCCAGAGATGACTGAACTGCTGGTTCTTATTTCCTTACCAGCCAGGACCTGCAGTCAGCCTTCTCTTCTTCCTGCTGAAGACAAGAGAGAGCTTTGTGTTAGCCTCTGCTTACATTACCTGCTAGTGCAGAAGATGGGACTAGACAGGTAAGCCAGGAGCTTCCCTGGAACGCTGAAGCATCTCTCTGCCTGTGCATCCTTTAGGGCTGCAGGACGGAGAGAGTACACAGGGGGTTCTGGCCAACTTGGCACACTGGAGAGCAGCATGGGGGCTGTCCTCTGCAGAGCCCTGTGGTGGCCACCAGCCCAGAGCACTGTAGGTCAGCACAGTGGCCAGGGACAAACAGCAGTGCCCAGTTATGCACTGATCACCTCCTGGTTTTGCAGTACATGCATCTGTCAGGTTGTATTCCATCCACAGCACCAGCCAAAAGGGAACTGGGGCAAGCAGCTGGTCCAAGGGCAGATGCAAATGTAGGCTTCCTGCAGGAAGGAGTTTTACTGAGTGGCAGTTCAGGTATCATGCTGTGTCACAAGTTTGGACCTGCCAATTAGTTTTTATTCTCCCAAATATTTTTTTCCTTCCCTGATTTTTGTTTTGTTTTGCTTTGTGTGTCCCCCCTGCTATTTATTAAATGCAGACTCTTTGCTGGGCATGTGCCACTGAGCCCTGCAGGTCACAATTCCTTACCAGCCCTCCCTCCTTCACTGGCACAGCTTCCCTCATGGAAGTTTTGCAGGGCTAAGTTGCTTTAAGTTTTCAGTATCCTTCTTTCTTTTTAAAATCAGGGAGTCCTGGGAGCATAATAAAGCTAGAAGTGTCATCCTCCATACCTAGGAGATCTGGCAGGAGGCACTGCTAGGCTGCTGATGTTTGCACTCTAGGGATAGGACTGTAGAATTGTTTCAGTTGGAAAAGGCCTCTAAGATCAGTGAGTTGGAAGGAAGGTGTCTGGGTACAAACACCCAATGTAATCAGCTTTAAGTCCTTAGAATTTGGACATGATCAGTGGGTCCTCTAGAGGTTATTATGCCTGTGTGACCATCTGAGGAGCAAACTCATCACCCCCCCACCACACATGTGTACACTTACCATCTCCAAGTGCTCACTGATGGCAGCCAGCCACAAGGACATCCAATTCCACAGAATCACTCTGGTTAGAAAAGATCTCTAAGCTAACCAAGGCCAACGAGGTTTCACTTTTCAGCAGCTGACACAATGCTGCCTGCCACACTCCATGCTCTGCAGCAGGACAGGTATCCAAGTGGCAATAGGAGTGTACAGCTGCCCTAAATCATAAAGTTACTCCTAGGATTGGAACTTTGTTTTAAACTTGATAAAAGGCAAGTGTAAGCTGAGCTGTTTCCTCAGCCTACTTTGCTCTTTGCCCACCTCCACGTGCTGCACAGGCAGCTGCCAAGCATCATGGCTGCCAGCTCAGGTGCAAAAACATGCCCCTTGTTCCACCTTAAAGCTGACATGTCTTGTGTAACAAACACCTACAGAAGAATCCTCTTTAACCATTCTTCCTGCAGTGGTAGGCTTTGTCCTGTGATGACTGCCCTTAGGTTACAGAAGTACTAAGAGACTATTACGGGTACGTGCTGGGCTTGTACAGGAGTACTCTGTTAGTTCCATAGCACCTCCTCTCATGGGTCCTGGAAGTATGTGTACAATTTAGCAGAAGCATTATGATGTCATTTAATTCAAGTGTTTCTGTGGTTTAAGCATTGAGATATAATTAAACTATTTACATGAAATCTAGTGTGGTTGTCTTTATTTTTCCCTCCCCCAACATCTGCATTTCCCAGGGAAAATTGCTGGAGTTGGTACTGTCCTCAGTACCTGTTGGCAATCTGTATGGAATGAACTCCCCATCTCTGCTCAAGACTGAAGCAGGTGTGAAAAACCTGGCAGAGCAAGCTCTGCAGGGGTCAAGATTGAGTGTTCCACAGCATGGAAACTCTTCAGGAAGGCTTGGTGGAGAAGGCAAGGTAGGAGCTTCCAGCCTAGCAGATCCCAAGCATCCAGAGCACAGAAAGACAAATTCCAACTTGCCTGCTTGCCATATTATTCCTCTAAGCAGCTGAATTCCTACACAAAAGAGGAATTCATCAGCTCACTTGCAGCTCTGTCCATGTAGCCTGCCCCCCACTGGGGTGAACATTGTGGGCAACAGCATCAGCAGCTCCGTGGTGATAGTGTTGTTGTATGCCACATTTGCTTCTGCCTCACCTTCTGGCCCACAGACTCAAGTTTAAGACTAGTTAATAAGAGAGGTCAGATTAACTGACCAGTCTATGCACAGGAACAGAATTAATTGTAGGAGAAGCTAAACAGTTGTATGGCACCTAGAACAATATGGGGCATAAACAGCCTCAGCTGTGGAGACTTCTGCAGGTATACAGGAAGCAGAACTGGCTTAGTTTCATAGTTTCATAGTTTCATTCAGGGTTGGAAGGGACCACAAGGATCATCTAGTTCCAACCCCCCTGCCATGGGCAGGGACACCCCACACTAGATCAGGCTGGACAGAGCCTCGTCCAGCCTGGCCTTAAACACCCCCAGGGACGGGGCCTCGACCACCTCCCTGGACAACCCATTCCAGGGTTTCACCACTCTCATGGTGAAGAACCTCCTCCTCACATCCAGCCTGAATCTCCCCACCTCCAGCTTCATTCCATTCCCCCTAGTCCTATCACTACCTGAGATCCTGAGAAGTCCTTCCCCAGCCTTCCTGTAGGCCCCCTTCAGATACTGGAAGGCGACAATTAGGTCACCTCGGAGCCTTCTCTTCTGCAGACTGTACAGCCCCAACTCCTTCAGTCTGTCCTCATAGGAGAGGTGCTCCAGCCCTCTGCTCATCCTTGTGGCCCTTCTCTGGACACGTTCCAGCACCTCCACATCCCTCTTGTAATAGGGGCTCCAGAACTGGACACAGTACTCCAGGTGGGGTCTCACCAGGGCTGAGTAGAGGGGGAGGATCACCTCCCTTGACCTGCTAGCCACACTTCTCCTGATGCAGCCCAGGATCTGATTGGCTTTGCGGGCTGCAAGTGCACACTGAGAGCTCATGTTGAGCTTTTTGTCCACCAGCACCCCCAAGTCTCTCTCCTCAGGGCTATTTCCACTCAAGCCAGTTACAAGGCACTCTAAGACAC
Source organism: Melanerpes formicivorus (assembly GCF_026170545.1). NCBI lineage: Eukaryota > Metazoa > Chordata > Aves > Piciformes > Picidae > Melanerpes > Melanerpes formicivorus. Next base: position 2,817,710 of record NW_027142390.1, read on the forward strand.
AACAGAATGGAGTTCATGTTTGAAGACTCTGTTTCCCCCTCTGTGCAATTCCTCCTGATCATTATTCCATGTTTTCACATTGATCTCTGGGTGCTCCTGGATGATCAAATGTTGCCTTAGAGTCCCCAGAACTCCCCTTTCAGATAAACTCACCTGTGATGATAGATGTGTGCTGAGGCTGTTGCACGGGAGGTGGCACAGCAGGGTGCAAATTGCCAACACTCTTCCTGCCTTCACCAAGACTGAGAATCTTCCAAACATTGTTAGGTAACAAACCTCTCTCATATCTTGATTTTACTGTAATAACCTCTTAGTTTTTAACTGAGTCAACCTTAAACAGTCTGAGCTTAAAAATCGTTGAAACACATTTGCTTAGACAGCTAACTACACAAGTAACAAGTATTTATCACTTCAAAACAAGAATATCCAAGCAATCCAGCACAAGATCCTAGCTCTGAAGATGACTGGAATTCTGCCCTCCCTTTGATAGGTGTTGATTTTCATTCCAAGTCTCTGCATGAACATGGAAGCTGAGGCTAGGGATTGGGGTTTCAACTACACTCAAGAGGTTGTAATAGTGTGGAATTGTTTGTTCTCCTTGAGCACCCTTTTATGGAGAGGTATTCTATTGTGACTTCCAAGGGTATTAAGAGGTAGCAAAGACTAAATTCTCCTTTTTCCCCTAAAGAATACTTTGTGTGCATGTCCCAGAGGAATACTACTGACCTAAAGCAAATGGATTTACTATCTAGCTGAGGCAGTTTCCACCCATGCTCTATGCCACCAGCTGAGAAAGGTCTGACTGATGTCATAAGAAAAGCTTAAGTCTCATACCGCTGCAGGCCCTAATCCATTCAGAAGCAGCTGAGGTTGTAGTGTCACCTTGGGACAGCTGTTACTCCCATGTATAGGGCTCCATTAAGCAGGCAGCACAGCCTTGCAAGCAGAGTACTAAACCTGCCAATGCACTTGAAAATCAGGTAAAGTAGTTGGTAAAATGTCTTTGCCACTCAAGTAGCCTTTGAATGCAGACATGAACTTCAGCTGAACTTGTGCATCCACTGATGAAAAGCAGCTCCCTAACCTGAATTCAGAGGAACACCAATTAGATCTTCTCATGTAACCATCAAGTTACAGATTTGTGTGCATGCTGTCCCACCTGGATTTATCTACACAGCAGGAGAAGGGGGTCAAACCCTTCCCATACCAGGCAGCATGCCTTATTTTACAGCATAAGATTTAGGTCAGTCCCTGTGATCTAATCCACGTAATCCTCAATTCCTCTGCTATGTGGTGGAGGACACACAAAGGTTATCTGTGATGCAGCTTTCTGCTGAGACCAAACTCCATACACAAGAATCTACTGTTAGGGAAAACCAGAAAGCACCCAGAATTAAGAAGACCAGGACTGTCACCACTGCTACCCTGCGTGAACTGCACAAAATGACCTAGATAAAAACAACCTCCTTTTCCACCCCACTCCCATTATCTCTCTCCAATCAGCCTTTCCCCCTTAATTCTGCATACATTTTCTTGTGTTAAATAAATACCTGCTAAGGAAACAGACCTCTGGTGAAAGGATAATATATGAGCTCAATATATACTGTCATTTCTTGGGTTTCTGCTATGCACTGCCATAAATTTAAAGCCAATTATATTCTGTTGAAATATTTAACACTGTAAAGCTGGCCAATTTCACATCTTGTCAAAGATAATCAAAATGCCCACTTTGTCCCTTTAATAGGCAGACAGAGCATCCACAAGATGGAAAAGACCACTGGGATTTCACTGTTTGCAATTGGATACTGGAAATACCCTCAGTTCTGCAGGATTCAGCAAGATGGGCTCTGACACCAACAGCACAAATCTGCATAGAACACGAGGCAGCAGCGACCTCAGACCACCTGGCTACTGCTGTCTCCCAAAGCTAAGCTGTATGAGCAAGCTTTTATTTGCATAGCTACAACACTAGAGGACCCCACACACACATTATGGTCTGAAGATACAACTAACTTAAAATTGAATCCTGAGGCTCTGCAAGGAAGCAACCTTTGTGTAACTGGTTCTTTACAGACACTCCTCTGAAGTGATGACTGTGACTAAGCTCAGAAACACTGTGCAGCTTTACTAGCAAATTCAGGGAGAGTGCCATCAGGCCAAAAGCTAGTTACAGGAGATGGCCCTGAGCTGATAATGCTGGGATAAAAATTTCAGCATCAACTCCCAAGATACCAGGGTGTGAACTTTCCTCTAATGCATCCAAGTTACCGACCCCTGGAGCAACAGTGTTTGGTAAGCTGGAAGTGCCGTGAAGGCTTTTCTTTCTGAGGTAATAAAGGAAGGACTCAAAGACTCTTTTAGATGTAATCCCTATCAGCATCTGAGCAAAACTGAACTCTTGGGACTGCTCCATCAATCTGCCAGAGGTGGTATGATACACAAGTTCAGCAATTAGCTGTGTAAAGAAGTTTTCTGTACTGGGTCTGGGTTACCAAGTCAGTAAACTGTTGCTGTTATTCTTAAGGCACCAAGTATTTTTAAGAAATCTTAAGATCCTCACAAAAGATACACTACAAATGGTGAGAGGCACCATTTGCTGTTTCTTCCCTGAAGTTCCTGTTTGGATGTTTGGGGTGAAGCAGCAGACAAGGAGAGAAAGCTTGGCCAAAACTATAACAAAGTAAGAATTTTAAAATATGACATATAAAATCCTGCTTGCTTCCCAGTCCTCTGGCTTCAGCCAGACATGAAGAGGTGGCATACTACTGAGCTGTGGCAGGGATGTTACTCAGATTTCTTCTCAAGACCAGTAGTTTTGCCAGGCCTGCAAGTGTCTTTTACCACTGATGCCTAAAGGGAAAGATCATGGGAGAGAGATGGTTGTAGCTCTGGGTTCAGAAGCCTGGCTGCCCAAATGCCCCATTACAGAACCAGTGCAAGGTCAAAAGGTGGCAGGGATCCCTTCCCAAACAGCCAAAGGTCTTTGCAACAACATTCCCATTGCTGTTGGACCAGCTCTAGGCTAAAGCCTGACACAAATGGCTTCGCTGGCAGCAGGCCTCAGCATGATGCTATTGACAGCCCAGAGCTGTGGTCTGTGTGACAATTTCTGTCTTTTCCAATGCAAACACACATGGTCAAGCTCTGCTGGGAGCAGTGGAATGTATTTCCAGCTGCCACCCTGGATCCTCATGAGACAAAGTACCAGAAATGCTTTAAACCAATGTCATAAATATCAGAAAAGTAGATTGATGAAGTCTGAAGATTGTCTCAGAGTGAGGAATGTTTCTGGCTACACTGGCTTGCTCTGATCCATGCCTAACTCCTTGGATTCAGGACACCTGAGGTGACCACTGGGGCAGCAGAGGGAACCAAGTGAGCAAGGCACAGGAGTCTGCAGCTGCTCCATCTCCCAATGTATTGAGGGCACAGGGAAGGAAAGAGAAATGAACAAGATCCCAAGGCTACTTCTGCTCTGGATTTGGTCTTGGAAATTTTGCCAAAAAGCAAACTCTTTCCCTCTCACACCTCCCCTCCCTTAGCTAAGCAAGGTCATCAAAACAAACCGAGGCTGCTGTTGTGGCTTTTAAATCAGTTTCATCAATCATTCAGTAGTGATATCCAGGGAAGAGAAGACAAATGCTTTTTGGCCCAGACAAACACAAAACTTTGACAAATGAGTTGTTATTGGCAGCATCTGCAGGTAGCAACACAATAAAGCCTGAACCATTAACAACCCCCTGCCTGCTCCTACATAACCTAGAGTCACCCATAACCAGTGCCTTGGGGAAAGCAGGGCTGGATGCCCAGCTATGGAGGCTGTGGAAAAATATCAGCTAGCTTTAAAGCAGCTCTTCACACTGTGTCCAGTTTGCAAGTCTTGCACGTCTCTAGTTTGGCTCTTCCTATTTCTTGGCTCTCCTCATGACAAACTGAGTCAGTCATTGTTGATTTCAGCAATTATCCCTTAGCAGACACTGCAGCCCAGGGCAGATCTTTCTCACTCACAGCAACACAGCCTACAACCTGCAGGATGAGCGAGCACATATATCCTCCCATGCTTCCCCTCTACCACAGCAGTTCAAAAATCCTCACCTGAGAGGAAAAAGCAAACCAATGAACCCCACTATGACCAAAATCTCTAACTGTGCCTAGAGCAGAAGGTTGTTATGTGATTGCAGACTCCTACTAACAAATCTCAGAACAGCTTCCTGCCTAAGTAGCAAAAGAAGCCTGCAGGTGTATAATGTCTGAGTTACTTATAAAATGGGTTCACCCATAAACACACTGGCCTGAAAGCTGCCACAAGCTGCACCTCATGTGCCAGCAAGCCACAGGATCTGTAGCTTCCAGCAAATCAGAACAGTAAGTCTCTTTCTCTTCTTATTCAGAAGTTTCTAAGGTAGGATTTCCACTCAAGCTCCTGAGTGAGTAACAACTGTTAGGAGATTTTCCAGAGGCCTGCCAGGTTTCATACTGTGCATGCTTATCCCCACTGATTCTCAGCTGTTTGTTCATTTTGTTTTTCACTTACAGCAGCACTGGTGCCAAGCATGCAGACACGAAGCCATGTGCGCTGCAGTGCCACGTGCTGTCTGCCACTGACCACAGCATCTGCTTGTCCTGTCACACCTGGTTGTACCTCATTGTGACAGGAGGGAAAAATTCCTCACGTCACTGTCCTCAGTCCCACTCAAACTGAAAGGAAGAGGAAAGTAGCCACACTGGCTGTGGTTTGGGGCGATGCTTCAGAGTACTACATGAAGGCAGCGACTGGGCTGGAGGTGAGCTCGGGGCTCTGCTGATGCCATCACATGACTTGGTGGCAGGAGCCTGAGAGGAAACTGCATTAGGCAGCTGAGGTTAGCTGCTCTGGTGTTTTGTCATGTGGCAGTTCCAGGGACTTTCTAAGAACCTGAGGCTGGGCTCAGTTGCCCAGCAGCAGTTGGCTTGCTTTGCATGCCATGCTCAACAGCACTAACGGCAGCAGGGTGAGGGAGCAGCTGTGCTGACCACACCTCAAAACAAGGCAGCATCTGCCCCTCCTGGGCTGCTGCCCCCCTGTCCCTCCCACTGAAGGGAAAACATCTAGTGAAGAGCTTCAGAGCTTCCAGCAATGCTTGCTGATAGTAGGACTCAGCTGCACAAGTTTTCCTGACATCTGCCTCAGAATGGGCCCTGCATGGGAAAGGCTGGATGTGGATTTGCACCAGAAATGCAGTGGGGCTGGGGCTCACATTGCTGGGTCATGCATCTGTAAGCTCTTACAACAGTAACAACAGTTACATGGCATCTTATCTCAGAGGAGCTTAGATAACTTTACATCCCTGTACAGAAACTTGCCAGTGTCATCATTCCTTGTGCTGCTGCGGCACTGGCATCTCTGCTGGTGTGCCAAGTGCCAACAGAGCCCTGCCTTACAGTACAGGCCAGGAAGGAGAGAGCAAGACTATCCTGGGGACATTTGCTGAAGGTAATCAAGACACTGGGATGTCCCAAATGCCAAGGGACCTTCAATTCCACCAAACCCTCCCCCAAAATAAGATGAGATATTCATGACAGACTATTTTCACTTTCTACATGACAGCCAGATCATACCATTCACCAGAACCTCAGACAAATGACTTCTTGGAAAGGCAAAGGCATAGATTCTCTTCCTATAGCCCTCTTTCCTGCCCTCACTTTTGCTGAAGTAGTCACAACCGAATTAGATGGAAGGAACGAGCTACCCCTCCTGTTGTAATGTGCCTGGAAGCCTTCCAGATTCTCCTGTTTGTAGGATTTACCAGAATGATTGCAGCCAGTGCTAAAGCTTCGGGGATACATGCATGGTTTGCCAGGAGCACGGCTGCACAGTTTAGTTTCATGTAATTACAATTATCTAATTGCAAACCTCGTATGGCTGGTGCTGAGTTCCAATCCAAGTCACTGCTTCCCTGAGGATTTTCTTCCTGAGACACTCCTCCTTGGACCACTGGTTGAGGCTATGAAGAATAACAGCAAAAACAAACAAAATCACTTGCATAAAATTAGGTGTCGAGAGACAAAATTGCAAGTTCACAAAGTAGATGGAACAGAAAAGGCCTCTGATCACTGTTGTATCTAAACAAGACTGTGCAGCCCTGAAAGGATTCCCATTTGCCACCATTTCCTATATCCACCCGTGGGCAAGAGAAAGCACCAGCGCAGGTAGTGTCCACGTGCATTCAGAAGCACCTCTGCATTGAGCTCCCAAACAGAGAGGGACCTGGGGGTGCTGATCGACAGCTGCCTGAATATGAGCCAGCAGTGTGCCCAGGTGGCCAAGAGGGCAAATGGCATCCTGGCCTGCATTAGGAATAGTGTGGCCAGCAGGAGCAGGGAAGTCGTTGTGCCCCTGGACTCTGCACTGGTTAGGCCACACCTTGAGTCCTGTGTCCAGTTCTGGGCTCCTCAGTTTAAGAAGGACATCGAAACACTTGAAGGTGTCCAGAGAAGGGCAACAAGGCTGGGGAGAGGCCTTGAGCACAGCCCTGTGAGGAGAGGCTGAGGGAGCTGGGGTTGTTTAGCCTGGAGAAGAGGAGGCTCGGGGTGACCTCATTGCCCTCTACAACTACCTGAAAGGTGGTTGTAGCCAGGAAGGGGTTGGTCTCTTCTCCCAGGCAACCAGCACCAGAACAAGAGGACACAGTCTCAAGCTGCGCCAGGGGAGGTTTAGACTCGAGGTGAGGAGGAAGTTCTTCACCGAGCGAGTCATTCGTCATTGGAATGTGCTGCCCAGGGAGGTGGTGGAGTCACTGTCCCTGGAGGTGTTCAAGAGGGGATTGGATGTGGCACTTGGTGCCATAGTCTAGTCATGGGGTCTGTGTTGATAGGTTGGATTCAATGATCCTTGAGGTCATTTCCAACCTTAGTTATACTGTGATACTGTGATTGTCAGAATCCATGAGAAGCTACCACATTACCAGTCCTATGAGACACGTGGCCTCACTCCAGAGAAGCCTCCCTGCTGCACAGCTGTGGAGAAATTGTTTTCATCCTTGAGAACATCTTTCTCCATTTCAGGGTATTTTCCTGTCTGGAATAACTAAACATTTTGTCCATCAAAAATGAAAAATTAAATGGCTGTTGTTTTCCTTGTGCTTTGGTTTTGTCCTTCCCACCCCCAAATCCCTAGGCTGTTAAATTAATTTTGAACTGAAAGAGCTGAATGCTTCAATGACCAAAGTCAGAATGACACATTTCGAAACACTCAAAAGAGAACTAATGAGGAAGGATCCAGTGCACAAAAAGTTTTAAGTTCAGTTATAAATTACGATGCAGCTCATTGTCTGAGTTATTGTTAGGGTGTCAGAACACCCTGATTTACAGCTCTGGCGCACAGCTCATTTGAACCATAAAACCCCAAGCCTAACCCTACAACTGCAGCGACTACAATCTGTTACAGAAGAGAATGGCTGAAAGAGTCCTTTCTGGCCTCATTTGTGGCCTGTTATGGATGAGATGGCAATAAATTACTGGTGGTATACGATAGATATTTATAGACGGTGCAAATCCCTGAGCGCCCTCATCCAGTGAGGCCTGTCTTGAACTGAAGGTTCTCCAGTAGGCCCTTCCACCCCAATCAGTAAAGAAATAGAAAGAAGTGCAGGTACACAGACTGTTGGTGGATCCCAGACATTCAATTAGTTGATCCCAGACAATTAGTTGATGCTGGAGCTATCAGGATGCTCCAAACTGTTCTCTTGCTGCTTCTGTGTGGCATGAAGGTCTCAGAGAAGAATAAAGCATCAACTGAGTTCACAGAGAAGTTTAATTAGATTATCATTACAGGTTCTGGGCCCTTCAATTTAGGAGAGATGCTGACTTGCTGGAACGTGTCCAGAGAAGGGCAACAAAGCTGGGGAGAGGTCTGGAGCACAGCCCTGTGAGGAGAGGCTGAGGGAGCTGGGGTTGTTTAGCCTGGAGAGGAGGAGACTCAGGGGTGACCATATTGCTCTCTACAACTACCTGAAGGGAGGTTGTAGACAGGTGGGGGTTGGTCTCTTCTCCCAGGCAACCAGCACCAGAAGGAGAGGACACAGTCTCAAGCTGCACCAGGGGAGGTCTAGGCTGGATGTTAGGAAGAAGTTCTTCACAGAAAGAGAGATTTGCCATTGGAATGTGCTGCCCAGGGAGGTGATGGAGTCACCATCATTGGAAGTATTTAAAAAGAGACGGGAAGAGGTGCTTGGTGCCAGGGTTTAGTGGATTAGATAGTGTTGGGTGATAGTTGGACTCGATCTCAAAGGTCTCTTCCAACCTGGTTAATTCTATTCTATGGAAATGTAATTATTTTTAAGTGTAAAAAAATAAAAAGAGGAAATGGAAGAGAAAAAAACCCTATTCCTGCTAGTGTTATTTCAGATGTTATTTCAGATTTTGACCTCACACATATGGATGTCTGTGCCCCCTGAGATCTTGGGGAGCATTCTCAGCACAGCCTGGTTGCCCCCATTTCCTTCTCCACCGCAGGGAGGACAATAGAGTCTCTCTCTGAAGCAATGTCGAGCACACAGAGCAGGAGGTCTGAAGCCATCTCCTCTATCACTATTCCTGTCAGTTTAACCACAAGACAGCCCTAGCAGCAGGTGTTTTATAAACTGTTTGTTCCTCTGAACCCTCTCAGGCTTATCATACATAGGATCCTCACTTTATATAATATCTACTTCACATTTTTCAGCTTTGGTGAACCCTACAGTAACAGTTTCACAGCCAAGGCTTCTCTGCCCCAGTTCAGCAACAGCAGAAGCTGAGACTGAATCTATTCCTCCCACAGAGTTTCATTGCCTGCTCTTTCACTGGGCTGGAAGCAGAATGACACTGGAGCACTTCTGAGGGATAAACTTCCCTATTCCAGAGTAGTCAAAGAATGCATAAATTCATACCAGCTCCTCTGGAGTCCTTTGGCTTCTGCATTTGCATTCTATTCACTGTAGTTAATGGCTGCACATACAGGAATCCACTTGTACCACTGTCCAAGACACAATGGTAGATCAGGCCTCCTTTCCCCACTCTTCTCAATCTATCTGCCTCCCTTCATGCATGTGGTCAGGTCAAATTGCCCCTTCTCAAATTCAGCAATACCCAGGCTGCTTTAAGGTTACTTGAAAACCTCTGTCACCTTTGGCTGCTCCCCAGGAAGGATTGTCACAGCAGTGTGGTGGCCTGCTAGCCCTCCTGCAACCATCTGGGTGCCAGTCCCTTTTGCCTGATGGGAGTATGCCATGTTTCATTGCTCTGTTCCCATTAGTGCTTCTTTTTAGCACAAGCACTCTGGGTTGCAACTTCAGAGTAACTTCTAACAGCTTCTCAGCTCCCTGAAACTTCCAGCTGTTTGCCTCCAGGGTCTGTCTGGAGCTCTCTTGCAAAGCTATTTGTAATTTACTGGGATATAAACAGTCTCAGCTACATCTGAGGAGAGCACTACCAGCACCCAGCCCTTCCATGAAAGGGTGAGAAACTCACTCATCTGAAACAGACTCTGAACAGGGAGAGCCCTGCAGTCACAATCCTCTAGGAAACCTGGACCATTTTTCACTTAAAAAAAAAAGTTCTTTCTGATCCATGTTACCTGGGGTGTCAGGGGTATGTTTGCTGGCTGTACAGGTCCCTGTATGACCCCAGACCTAGCACAGGCTGATTGTGTGTCACACTTAGCTGTATTACACTGGAGTTCCCAGTCCAGTTCAGCAAATTCAGCTCTGTACTTTATCACCAGGCATCTACATCTCCCTTCTCAGTCCCTTTAGTCCTGGACCTCCTGCATAAACAGGACTGTTCTCATCTGACCAAGGGAGCAATCTACATATCCCTGCTTACAGTGTCTTTGGGAAGAAAAATAATACCTCATCATCCTGACCCACTCTATCCTTGAAAGGGGAAAAGTCAATTAAAAGAGTAATCAAGGCCTAGGACTGGTTGTACCTCCTTGTCCCTTTCTGGTGTCTTTCCAATCTACATGGCTCTGGTACACATCTGAGCTCCACACATTCAAGTAATTTTTCTTGCTTTGATCTAATTCATAGAAGAGCATATTTTCTCAGTTTTGGCTGCTTCATCTTTTCCCCTCATCTTTTCCTCCTCTAAAACACCAAAGACAATCACCCTCCCCACCTAATTTATTTCACACTTCCCCCCCCATATTTTACAGCCTTAAGAGGTTTCTTTCCCACAGCATGGTAAGGCTTTGAAAATGACCTCTCCTCCCCCTCTACTCTGCCCTGGTGAGGTCACATCTGGAATATTGTGCACAGTTCTGGGCCCCTCAGTTCTAGAAGGACAGGAAAGTGCTTGGAAGAATCCATAGCAGAGCCACAAAGATGACTAAGGGAGTAGAACATCTCCCTTATGAGGAATGGCTGAGGGAGCTGGGTCTCTTTCGGGTGGAGAAGAGGAGACCAAGGGGTGACCTCATCAATGTTTATAAATATGTGAAGGGCAGTGGTGGGAGGACAGATCTAGGCTCTTCTCAGTGGTGTCCAATGACAGGACAAGTGCCAGCAGGTGAAAGCTGGAGTGTAGGAGGTTCCATGTGAACATATGGAAAAACTTATTCATTGTGAGTGTGGCAGAGCCATGCAACAGGCTGCCCAGAGAGGTTGTGGAGTCTCCTTCACCAGAGATATTCAAAACCCTCTTGGACATGTTCCTGTGTGACCTGCTGTAGGTGATTCTGCTCTGGCAGGGGAGTTGGACTTGATGATCTTTTGAGGTCACTTCCAACCCCTAGCATTCTGTAACCTCTAGAAATCTAGTCCAACCCCCAAATTCACCTGGAACTTTTCATAACCTGTCATCACTGCATGTGAGAACACTCTCCTTTGTGTCCTAGGTCTTCCCGCTTTTGAGATTTACAAGCCCATGAATAACACCACCAGAACACACTGGGTAAGGCATTTTGGTCTCAGAGACACAGCCATTTCTGCCTCCGATGCACATCAATAGAGCTTGAGGAGCCCAAGTGCTGGTTGCTTTAAGCCCAGGTAACACACTGTGTAAGGAAGGCTGTCATATTTGACTAACACGTTGTAAAGGAAAAGCAATGGGCTGTTAGCAGATGTGCTGAGCTAGGCTGTGACTGGATTCTAAGGAAGTAACAGCAACTGAACAGTTTTATGAGGTAGATCTCATCTGGGAGATTGAGTTCTGCACTGGGTTTGCAGTTTCCCTCCACCACAATGCAAGAAATATTTGTATGCCAAGGTCACTGTCATGTCAAAAGTCTTCTAATCTCTCCCACATCCTAGCACTGACTCTCTGGTCAAGATTTGCTTCCAGGTCTCCTACGTGGCCCTCTTGGACTGCTCTATGTTTTTGCTGGATCAAATAGTGTCTCTTCCCATCCTAAGCACTCCTGAGGCACCACAGCTGTTGGACAAACCTATGGATCCCTGCCACAGGAGCACAGCCTATGTTTAGTCTAGAATCCTGTGGTTAGCAGATACACAGCAAATGGATTGTGATGTCATGTGTTTGGGGTTTTTTTTAATCACTCTTAATGATAGATAACATGCCATTAATTATTCACAGGACTGAACAACCTCATTAAAAGCTTTCTTCCCTTTTTTCATGTTCTATCTTCATCTACCGGTTCTGACTAATCTCTTGTTTGCTGCATAAAAGAGCCTCCTGCTGGCAGGATTCAAAGTTTTGTTATTCACCAGATTTCTTTTGATTAATTCTGTTCCTGCTTTTGAGGCAAACTGACATGCTAAGCAATTACTTCAGTCTTTCAGGAGTCCTGGGAAGATAAATCCTCTGCTCAAGAAAGGATGGAATATCTGGTCTGGCATTCCTAGTCTCTGTAAATACCATAGAAGACTAATATGTCTTGAATTTAGCAAAGCAGCTCGCCTGGACTCAGAACTCTTCAAGAGCTGAGTCTGAGGGGTGACTGGTAAAGCAGTCAGAGCTTTCCTAATATGTTAGATTTCCAGGCTGCTTTGAGAGACAGACCCTGAGAAGAGCAAATGGAACAAAATCCTCCAGAATCTGTGACTGGGCCAGAGGAAAAGGCCTGAACACTGGTAATCACCCACTTGTGGGGCCTCCCTCTTGGCCTTTTCCCAGCAGAAGGTTCTACCTTTATAAAAAACAAAACAGACAAAAGCATAATAATGTTTTCAGCTCTTACATTTGCTGGGCAATGTGACATACACCAAACCTGACCAAGGTGACCTCTGTATAATGTTTTTGAGACAAATAGCAGAAAAGGAGAAGGCTGGGGCCAGAAGACAGTTGAGGAGTAAACATCTGCTGAACGACACTGGCTGTCATTGTTTGGCAATGATGGAAGAAAAACACCAGAAGGAAGCTGCTGAGGAAGCAAGCAGTAGCAGCACAGGAAGGCTAGGAGGTGAGTGAGGACTAAAACCACAATGACTGTTTTGTCCAACAGTGACAATTAAAGCTGAGCTGAATTAGGGGCAACTTTCACTGTTTATCTTTAAGCTGAAAGAACTCTCCCTGCAGCAATGCTTTGAGAAGGGCCAGCCAGTTCTTGCCTGTAAAAGAAAATAAACCATTTACTCTTCCCATTTGTCCAGATACTGTAGTCTCTTTCTTGCTTCCTTGAGGTTTCATCTGTGGCAGTGGTCCCACAGCCTTCTCCTGGGATAACAGGAGAAAATAATTTAAGCAAGATGATCCCTGGAACAACCTAGAAATTCTCATTGTAATGTGCCTCAGACTGCATTGCACCAGCAATAGCACCACTAGCTATCTGGTTGTTTGCTTTTCCAGCTGTGAAGTGCATTGGAAGAGGGCAGCAATAACCCTACACTTTTGCTTTTGGGGCTGGAGAAATGAGTGTGTTCCAGGACCCTGGCCATAGTGCTTGGAACAGGGAGAGAAAAGTCCTTGGTCTTTTCTGTTTTATCTAATCACTGGTTCAGAAACAGAGAGTGATGACACCTCAAAGTCTCCAGACTGGAATTGAGAACTGCTAGTTCCCATCATGCTATTTCCTGGCCTGAACAGTCATGGCCTTCCACATTAGACACCCCTCTGAAGCCAGTGGCTGAGATGCCCCAGGTTGCACATACTCCTGTTTTCCTGAAGAGCAATAAGATTTACCACAGAAGACCTCAGCTTCTGTTGTTCTTCATCAGTGAGCTGCTTCTAAGGGCTGCCTGCAAATCCCATCAGGCTAAAGCCACAGCATCCTCAGGCTGCCTCCTAGGATGCTGTGCTCTCGCCTCTGGCTGGTTCTTTGGGCTTCCCTTGTTCCTCGTTGGGCCCACATTCAGTGTAGATGAGCTGGGCTTCAGACTGGGGTTCACTGGCCTTTTGTTGCTCGTGATGGCACTTCCCCCAGTTTCCAGATTGACAATTCATCAGGTTCTTCTATGGGCTGGGAAAGAAAACTTGTCTACTCTTTCTTTCTATATCTTGTTACAGATTCTCTTCTACCTGCAAGGCTGAAACAGTGAGAGAGGATCAGGCATGACAGCTTGCTGCTGTTGTTATCAGCTAGAAAAGTCTGAGACACAGCAGACATTATTGAACCATTCTTTTACATGGCTCATTCTTCATCTTTCTAAGGCTTTGGGCCAAAGAACCTGATTGTTTCAGGTGCCAGAGCATGTGGTGCCTGCATCTACTTATTTCCTCTTCTGCTCTCTTTGGAGGCTTCCTTTGCCTGAGGAGGAAGTAGGTGGGAGACAAAGTAGTGGCAATGATTTATAAATGCCCCACTCAAAGGTAAAGCTTCATATGGAATACCTTTATCATCAGATGCTGAAGCTAAACCTAAACCTCAAATCCACAGCAAACACAGCTTTATATCAGGATGCCTGAGAGCAAGTATCAGGGTTTAGGAAATGAGTTTAGTTCTAGAGCTGCACCTAGAGCATTTCTGCCTAATCACTGACTGAACAGGTGCTGTCTGGAGTGATGGCCTGACCCCATTCCAGAATGCCTGGCCTCTGCTCTTGTACATGGCTCACTGTTTCCTACAGGACACAAGAAATCACCCAGGCCTGGCTTTTGCTTGGATCCTAAACACTGTGTTTGCCTACTCCAAGTTTTGCATCAATGGACTTGCCAGCCAGCCTCCTCCCTGTCCCCAAGCCCTGCATAGTGCCTACTGTGGTTGAAGAGAGCCCTGATCTGACTAGCTTGCTCCAAGAAATAACCAAGATCATGAGCTGTTGAGGGTACATAGGAAACCAATGGCTTTCCTGGCTTCTGCTTGAGGTTTCTCCTCTGGCCTTATCTGCCAGAGAAGGTGGCAGTCTGAACCTTTACACCCTCACATCCTGAAGCAGGAAGAGATGGGAAGAGACCTTGACCAGCTGGCACCTGAATCCCAGGCACATTAAGAGAGATGAGGGTCATTGTTTAAGACCAGGCTGGACAAGGCTCTGGCCAGCCTGCTCTAGTGTTGGGTGTCCCTGCCCATGGCAGGGGGGTTGGAACTAGGTGATCCTTGTGGTCCCTTCCAAGCCTGACTGATACTATGATAGGTCTTGTGTGGAGTAAATTCTAGCCAAGGATTTGAGTTCACCTCAAGCAGTTTGATGAGCTGCTTGAAAAAGGTACTTGCAGCCTCCCAGACCTTATAGTTTGTTTCCTTCTTGCTCAGCAGGGAGAGCTCAGGAAGCTGAGAGGGGCTGAAGGAACTGAAACTGGCCAGGCAGAGACCAGCAGTACCGGCTGAATCCTTTCCTCAGTTCTTGCTACAAAATAAATAGCTGACAGCGCCACTGGGAAGGCAACACCACTGCTCGTTCAGGCAAGCAGAAGCACACAGGCGAACAAAGCATTTCTGCCTCCTGCACAAAGCCACTGCTACCTTCTCATCTAGATGTTGCAGGGCTGATCTGCCTTGCCTGGAGAAACTCTTCTATTTCCACCTGAGAAATGTCTTTTGCAGCTCTTTGCTCTACCCAGTCTGCTACTCCTTTCTCACTTGTGAAAGGAAAGAACAGCATGCTTAAACAGCTCTTTGTTCCACCAGTCTTGAGTGCTACTGGGTCCCCCAAGTCCCTCCAGCAGGCTCTACCTGAGGCAGTAAAGGCAGGATGCAAGTAAGAGCACAGCTTCACCACATGAGAGTGCAACTATTTTCTTCAAAATAATGCTGGAGGGCAGAAGCTGGGAACAGTTCCAGTTCATGCATGAGCAACCCTACCTAGTGAACTCCCTGGATATCCCCTTGTGCATGCTGTTGGGACACAGCTCACAGGTGCTGCTGCACACTCAGCCTTTCAAACAAAACCTCTGATCAGAGGGCAACAGAAAGACCATAGCTCAGGTCTCTGAGTTCAGGCTGCATCTGGAGAGAAGACAGTAAGGAAAAGAAGTTTCTCTGTACTTGCAAGCTGCACACAGTTGCCACTAAGTCCCTGAGAGACAAGTATGAAACACTGATGCAGTCTGTTTCAGAGAAGAGCTGTGCTTCATAGAGTGCTACCAGAGCTTTGTAGTTTCATCAGATGTTTAAGTTCCAAAAATGAGAGGGCCTTAACTGAAAGTGACAATAAATATTCTGCCCACTGCTCCAGCAGTATTTCTCATGTCTACCTTTACTGGCCAGTATGTGGGCTCGAATGGCCTTGTGCTGGTTTTGGCATTTGGGGCTGGCTGAAACAGGAGAGTGCCACTGAAGTGCTTCTAATCAAAGAGGTGCCAGGCCTAAATCATCCCAGCTCATGCTGCACACATCTGCTGCTGTATCTGCCTCGCATGTTGCAAGGTGGCTTCAAGCCTCCTATCCTGAGCCTCCCCTCAGCTGCCTGTGGAAAGAGAACACACATCACTACAGGAATGGACAAGTGTGAAAGAGCTATCCTAGACAGGGCCCTGAGAAGAGATTAAGATTGCTCTGACAACACAGCTTCTGCCTATGGGTCTCAGTGAAGTGGAGGCTCTGGTTCTGTATCTCATGGAATTCAGGTCCTAATGCTAATGTCTGGAAAAGAGTTCCAGAGGAAACTACCACATCCTTCAAAAGGAACATACAGGCTATTTCCCATTTAATCCACAGTGATGTCAACATGAGGAACAAGATGATGTGGTGGTGTAGGTATTGTCAAAGCAAAGAGCAGATGTAGTTCTGTCTGGGGGAGGCTGTGCTGGTAGGAGAGCTGGGGCTTTGCATTTTCTTGGATTGTATTACCAGCCTATCTCCTTGGCCACCTCAAGCTGGACTTTCAGAATCTGAAAATGTCACTGGCAGATGGAGCAAGAAGAATTCCAGCCTTCACTTCAGATTCTAATCGAGCATACAGTCATGACAGACACTGAAGCCATTGCTCTTATTGCTACAGCCTTTCTCACAAGTTCACTGTAACAGCAACCCATATCCAATCCAAATGTCACATGCCACTATTCAAGTGGGAGCAGCTGCAGTGTACAGAATTCGTTTTTCCCCAGATGCAAAGAAAGTCACTTCCTGCACAATGATTGTTTGCTAAATCTTGCAAGACTGACACACTCCACAATGTCTTTCACATAGCTGGCAGGCTTCGTGCAGACAAGCCTACAGACACTGCCAGGAGACAGCAGTGTCTTTGTATCTCTCTCTTCCACCTTCCCATCACCCACCAAAGGCTCACGCTTGAAGCCTGGTGTGAAGAGAAACAAAACACAAGCAAAGCTACACAAACCTCAGTCCTCAGGGCTTTTGTGAGCTTCATGTGACCCAATGCACGATGCATACAACCCAAAAGCACCAACTGCAATGCCACTTCCAATTTCTCAACAGCAGCTTTCCATTTATGTATATAAACCCTCAAACCAATACTGACTCCCATTGTGTATAACAAAAACAAGAACAAAGTATTCCAGGGTCACTGCACTCCCTGCTGGGAGCAGAGGGAGCAGGGCTCAACTCCTGTACACTGTTCACAAGAGCATGTGATCTAAAAACTCCATCCCAATGCTTGTGGGCCTTACACAGTATCACACACACAGTATCACACAGTATTGCCAAGGTTGGAAGAGACCTCGAGGATCATCGAGTCCAACCTGTCACCACAGACCTCATGGCTAGAGTAGGGAGGACACTACTGCCCACTGCAGGCTTGAACTCACAACCTTCAGTTCTTTTGCTCTCTACAGCTATCTGAAAGGAGGTTGTAGTAAGGCTGGTGTTGGTCTCTTCCCTCAAGTAACTAGTGATAGGATGAGAGGAAATAGGCTTAAATTGTGCTAGGGGAAGTTTAGAGTGGAGATTAGGAAAAAAAGTCTTTACTGAAGGAGTAGTGAGGCACTGGAACAGGCTGCCCAGGGAGGTGGTGTTCAAGACACTTCAGGATATAGTTTAGAGGTCATGGTAGTGGGGTTATGGTTGGACTCAATCTTAAAGGTCTCTTCCAACCTGAATTTAGGTGCTAAGTGGTACAAAGCCAGTTTTTCTACCATAGCAAATTCTCAGGACAAAAAAGCTGCTCCCAGGTGTAATGTAGTTGCAGTGTAACACAGGGTATTGATTAGTCTTCTTCAGGTGCTTTTCCCTTTCTGCAGACTACAGAGAAAGGCCTTGAGGATGAGCCTGCTGACTCAGGCAGGTAAATTGAACTGCAGAACCCCTTTCCTTTTGTTTCCTCAGGGAAGCTACATTTTAGGCTATGTCCCTAGGAAAAATACAATATGACAGAGGGATACTTGAGTACCCCCAAACTGTGTGCATGATTCACAGAGAATGCTGCCAGAAAATGTCTAGCTGCAGTGCACACATACAAAAAATACAGAGCTCTCAAAGTGGTTTTCAAAGCATAATAGGAGTGTGATTATAAGAGACCTTTCATTACAGTCTTAACTCTGCTGCTGTCTCTATAATAATGGGAAAAAAATAATCCACAAAGCACAACTCCCACTTGGTAGCACAGCACCATTGTTCTACTGTCATGTGTGACAAAGCAAACCCAGGGTAACTTCACTGACATGAGCATGGTCATTCACCAGGCCCTCCAGTAAAAGAGAGAGGGGAAAATTTGGCCCAAGCCCTGCATCAAGTAGAGGCTGATAAAAGACTTTGTTAGACAAGACTTCTAAAGAAGGGGACTGAAGCAGCCAGGCAGAGAGAAGCCTTTCATTCCAATAGCTGTAGCCTTATCAGAAATGACTTTCACCTTCTGAGAAATCAGATGCTCACAGCTTTTTAGATCACACAGCAGATCAAGAAACACCAGAGTTTGTCACAGATCCCCGTGGACTGTTTACCAGAAAAGCAGGGTGGAATATCTCCCTTGGGAAAGGGCAGTTAGAGCAAGACTCTGAAAACTGCACCTTCTTTGCCAGATCTTTCTGTGAAATGAGGAGCTTGGGAGCTACTAAATGAAGCTTGTGGCAACAGCAGGTGATTTACAAGACTTTGGCAGTTACATCTATAAAACATAAATAACCTCTCTAGGTGATTTCCATTATTACTAGGAGTGACTAGGACTAAGCCTTCATTGGTCTCATGCTTACAAATGTCTCCTAGTTACTTGCCTGTTTGGGTTTTTTTCCTAATGAGCAATCTATTGCCATTTGTTCTTGCAGCACCAGAGTTCTCTAGCAGTCTCTCCCCCACTGTTAAAACCCACTCTACCAGATAGCCATATTCATCTGATATCCTCCATCCTGCCAGCTGCACCAGCCAGCATGTTCCAGTTGCTTGGGGTGTGGTCATACATACCTCTGGATCATTTTGGTTGTGATTTACAACCTTTCCAATCTGAGCTCAACACTTCTGAATGTAGTAAGATTCTTAATCTCAAAACTATCTTCAGTGAGGTCAACTGGACTAACCTAACCTCTCACTTACCTGAGAAGCATGGGCCGAGCCAAAGTTCAGCGGGAGAAATTCGAGTCCCTGTGTAACATTCAAAGCACAAGCTTCCAAACCAATTCAACCAACAAGGTATTGCACCATCTCCCTCATATCCCAACTGATGAAACACCCAGTTCAGAGGAGAGACATGTGGGTTTCCATAATTCACATCAGTGCCAGGGACCAGCTCAAGGCCTGAACAGGAACTTCTGTAGCTCTATCTACAGAGTTACATTGCTGACCTATAGAACTCTCTGTGTAAGCCTAATGAAAGGGCCTTTGTGTGTTTCAGCTCCCCACTCACAAAAGGCCAAGTCTTGAGGTCACTGCCTGAGGTCCTGGAAGCACTTTCTAGCATGTGCCCCAAAGGTATCAAGCCAGACTAACAACGCTCAGTACCTCTGTGGAGATTATAGCCTCCCTAGCAGTAAGAGCCCAATTCTTCCTTAGAGAATTTTCTCAGAGACCCAAATGTTTGCTAAAAGACTCTCTCTCTCTTACAGTCTCCATCCATTTTCCCAAAAAGCAGGCACTGCAGGGTTTAATCAGTGGAGAAATACACCCAACAGTATTTACAGGGGGAAAAAAAGGATAAGGAGAAATCTGTGGTTACTAAAATAGAGTTAGAAATCACAGATGTCTCTTATTTCAGATATCAAGCCTCAGTCCTCTGCAGAATCAGTGCCTTGCTCAGCCCAGCTGCTGCCATCTGCAAAGCACTGTCCACTTATGCAAAAGCAGGAAATGGTGAAGACAGGCACTCGACACCTGACATGGGGACACAAGGCAGCAAATTTTGTGCCTTAGCCTACTTCCACGCAGCCTTTCTCAATTACCAAGATACAATTTATAACTCTCTGTGTGCCAGCAAGCCCCAGAGCCTTGCAGCTTGCTAGTGCAGTAGGAAAGGAACAAGATTACCTGTTGAGAAGGTGGGCAGCACCACTTGACCCGACCCCAGCAGACCTAGCAATGGAGACTGGAAAGAACAACAGAGGCATCCCTGACACCTCTTCTGCACTGGAGAGCAGCAGCTAACCGAAGTCTCTGCATACATTCATTTCAGGAGCCTTACCGAGCAGAACGCTATGTATTGTGCTCCCAGTTAGTGATATGGAAAGCAGCATGAGCACTGCCAGCGATCTCCTCCTGATGGCAGTCCTGAGCAGTGACAGCAAGTGAAACCGAGTTAGCTTCGAGCTGCCTGTAATCTCGCTCTGAACTAGCAGCAACCAAAAACTTCTGCCAGGCAGCTTGTACCACTGCTCTGCTAGACTAAGAATAAGGCCAGTTTCCCTCTACAAACCCTAGAAAGAATCGTGCTGACCCCGTTTCATGAAAGGCAAAATAAACAAAACACTCCCCACCCCCACCCCAAACACACAGCCCCAGGCAGGCTTGTATTGACAACCTGGTTATTACCCCCAGTGCAGAATGCGCTCGGGGCATTTGCTATAAGCCACAAATACAAATAGGAAGCTGCCTTCAGTCGAGCATAAATGTACTTAGAAAGGAGATGCTGCACGGCCCTGAGTCAGGTATTCTGTATTAATTATGTGAACAGCCATTAGAGCTGGCAAAAGTTCCCAGAGGTATTTTGCAAAGGAGAATCAGACTTCTCCTGTGACTGACTTGGTGTATTTAAGACACATGCTGCATGTGTTGGCACATCACCATTAGCAAACCCAGAGAATTCAAACATCTCAGTCTGTGGCTGTGTACAAGCCATTACACTACCTTAGAAACAGCCTGAGACTCCTCTTTAGGTCAAGTAGTAAAATGCTGACCCTGACAGTACCATTAAAAAATAATAATTAAACAGTCTTCAGTTTATTCAATGTCATAACCCCCCATATAAAAGACTTATAATCACTTGAGTTCCTCAGTAAGTTTTGAAAAGCAGCAGTAAGTATCAGAGTATCACTAAGGTTGGAAGAGACCTCGAGGATCATCGACTCCAACCTGTCACCACAGACCTCATGACTAGACCATGGCACCAAGTGCCACATCCAATCCCCTCTTGAACACCTCCAGGGATGGTGCCTCTGCCACCTCCCTGGGCAGCCCATTCCAATGACTAATGACTCTCTTGGTGAAGAACTTTCTCCTCACCTCCAGCCTAAGCCTCCCCTGGCACAGCTTGAGACTGTGTCCTCTTGTTCTGGTGCTGGTTGCCTGGGAGAAGAGACCAACCCCCACCTGGCTACAGCCTCCCTTCAGGTAGTTGTAGAGGGCAATGAGGTCACCCCTGAGCCTCCTCTTCTCCAGGCTAAACAATCCCAGCTCCCTCAGCCTCTCCTCATAGGGCTTGTGCTCAAGGCCTCTCAAGTAAGGCACCTAAATCACTTACTATGACCTGGAAGATATTGGTCCCAACCTTCTTAACACAGAAATGGTGATGTCCTGGTGAGAGATTTACATGAGGGCTCTGGAAACATGCCCAGTTCTTGGGGCTGCCATGAGCTGACCTCAGGAAAGGCACAAACCAGGTAACATCTTGCTTATTTAGACAAGGTTTTCTTTGGGAAGAGAAACATTCCCCACTGTGCAATTCCACAAAGTGGCTCAAGGCTTTATTTGGAGCTCCTAACTGCTAAACAAAACAAAATCAACATGAAATGCTAAGATAACCCTTTGAGCACTCCTACAACAACATCTAATCCAGAAATTATAATAAAAGTGTGTCCAAATTCAAGTACCTGAGAATTATTACCTAGTAAATCTAAATGCTTAAATACATCTAAGCTAATCCCTCCATAATTCTCCTGTATACACAGTACTGCAGCATGGGGAAATAGACACCAAAAATAAATAAAATGGAAAAACATCTTAAAAGAAAACCCAACAAAAAGCATTGCTAGAGGCAAAGATGCACCCAGGCTACACAAACAGTAGAATCACAACGACCAGGTCAGAGCTTGAATTGTTATGCTTCATATAAAATGAAGTAATCTGCATTTCACCCAAATCCCTCCTGACAAAGAAGCCCTGCACTTGATTCCACAACACTAAACCAGAGATGCCCACAAGTACTAAAGAACATTATCAATATCGTGGACATTAAGCTTCAAGTCAGGAAATGACAGGTATAAAATTGGCACATGGAGTCCTATTTAATTTTTATTAGGCATATATTGGAGGACAGTGTCTTTGATTTGATATCCACACTTCATAATTTCATTAGCATTTAAGGCCAAGAGCAATAATTCGATCCTTCTGTATATGAATGGCTGCCATTTCATCGCTATCATTGGACTCAGCCCAACACTTTTATACTTCACCGAAGCATGGGCCCCAGACAAATCACATGTGCTTCATTTACAGATGTCATGGGATAGAGACTGCACCACTATCCTCAGGCACGTGAGCCAGTGGCTAATCCCCTTTACAAAGGGTGCCTAATTTACAATTTGATTCCTGTGCTTTCAGATGGCAGGCACTGCTTCTTATCAGACTGTTCTCAGATAAGCCCCCAGCCTACCTGTTCCCCGCCTCCCCTGCTCAGCGATACTTCTATGCCTTTATCAGGTCCACTCACACTATTCTTCAAAAACATTAAATAGACTGAGCTCCTTAAGTCTCACATTGTACAGCTGGGTTGGGGTTTTTTAATTAAATAATTACCCCCACACACACATCTTGGTGCCCCTCTCTCCCTCTTCAGCTATCAAGATCTGTTAAGGCAGCCCCCAAACTTGCATGCCCTCCTTCAGTAGCTGCCTTGACTCCCACCAAACCAGAAATAAAACTAATTCCTCTTTTCTACTCCTGTGGTTTAACAGCCAAGGATCACAAGAGCCCTTTAAAAAACACAAAGCTTTTTTTCCTGCTGCAACATTCCCATTCATTTCACAAGCTGTCTCTTCTATCTAGTAAACATGGCTGTTTCTCTTTACCTTTTTGGCCAGCTCTTAACTTTCTGTACAGCCCTTTTTCAGAAGGTAAAATTATCTGGTTCTCCCTGGACTTCACAACAGCTGTCCTTACCACACCATTTACTGCTTTGCTAACATGAATTAACCAACAAGTTCCCTGCCACCCTGTGCTGTGATGGTAGTTGTGTGTCTTGGGAATGAAGATCAGTACCTTTGATATCAACATCTCAACAAGATGTTGCCAGCAAAACAGTTTTGCCACATGCTCACTCCATCCACCTAGGTATGTGAGGATACCATCAAAACTGCCTTTGGGCAGAGTGGTAGATCTGTGCTCCCTGTTCCCTCTATCCCTGCATTCAATTCCCAAGATTTCTTCCTCTGGGCAGCCTTGATACCAAGAGATGAGCTGCAAGTTGAGTTGCTTGTTTTCAGTGTACATCAAATCAGTAGTCCTGTGCTAAGCAGAGACCTGGATCCTGGTTGTCAAACAGAACAGGACTGCCTTGACATTCACATGCTCTGGAGACAGAAGCAGGATAGACAGAGAAGGCCAAGGGCTGAAGACTGCTAATGACTGCACACCTTCTGATGACATTTTTCTCAGAGGTCCGATGAACAAGCAGCAAGTGTGATCTGGAACAACCATCAGAGAAACAGAAGCAGCCAGATCTAGACAGTCCTTCCAATTCCCTCTCCTTAGATAGAAGGTGATCAATGTAGCAAGGTTTTCACTCAAGTGACTTGCTGAGAAAGTTTTCTGTTTGCAGTAAGACCTGACCTACCCAGGAGTTAGCTTGTGCCTCCAAGACAGTTACTAGTTTCCTTTAGCAAACATTCAGATTTCACCACAATGCAGTGAAAGTCTCTGCCTACATTCCTAGTCCTTATCTTCACTCTTTCAGAAACCAGACTGGTCACTGTGGCACAGTGCAATATACTTAGGCTAGCACCAGCTGTAGAGCCATTTGTGTAAAATCCCTTTCCGCTAGCCAGGTGCATATGGAAAGCTTCATTCACAGCTATCCTGATCTTGTCAGAACTCTTGTACACAAACCTGTATCTCCTAAATGCAATGAAAGCTAGTTTCATAGTAATTGTTCTATACATGCCCGTTACTCAGGCTGTATTAATGAATATTTTAACTGGAGATTCAACTGATGTGTGATTTCCACAAGATATGAAATCACTTTGCCATGCTTTATTATTGTAATGGAAGTGTATTCTACAGTATTATATTCTTTCATATTATGCTCAACAGTGATGTGAACTCTCTGGATGAGGCAGGGTTACAAAATCTCACCTTGAGAGAGTTGTGAACTTGCTGGAAGGCCTCCAAAGCTTGGAGAATTAGAAAACATGACCTATGAGACAAGATTCAGGAACTGGTTTGTTAAAGCTAGAGATAGGTGACCAGAAAGCACATGACAATGGGCCTTAGATACACTGAATAGAGCAGCATCTAGGAAAGCACTAGTGATAGAATAAGAAATCAGTTTGAATACAGAAGAGAAAATTAGGCTGAATATTAAGGAGGCTCTAATGACTTAATGATCAGGGCAGCAAAGCACTGGAATAAGCTACAAGTTTGTGCAGCCCTCTGTCCATGGAGATGCTAAAAGTGGGTCACATGTACTAGGATTGACATGGATGGTAATCAGGCTCCTTCTAGAAATAAAGCATGTGGCAACTTCCCAGGCTGTCTCCCAGCTCTCTTTTCTGTGAAGTTATTCACTAGGCCACAGTTAAGTATACCCACACAGAACTCTGTCTATGAATAAAGACCAGAAGAGCTGATTCAGAGGGACTAGAATTATTTTCTACTTGTTCTCCATGGCCACAGCATCTCCTGAAGTGACTGGGTATTACTTTAGAGTCTTTGGAATCCAGCTGGCTGTACTGCTACAAACCTTATGATTCACATGGGGGAAGCTAAAGGATATTTCACTATTTCAAGCCCAAAATATCATAATTTAATTAGCAGAGGTGGTAGAATTCAGATCTTGCAATGGGAAGGATGAATCCTGGTAAAGCAACACTATAAACACTCAGCTGGTGAGAAGGCTGACCCTTTTCTACCTTCATAGCAGGAGACAGTTACTGTTCTGACAATGTGCAGACAAGGAAGGCGGGACAACTAAGAAGTGAAGAGGGAACAGCTTTGCTGCAGACAAGAAAGGTGCAGCTAGGATTAGAAAGTATTCACACCCTACTTAATAAAGCCATGTGGAGACACCAAGCTGTGTGCTGCAGCAGACACGCTGGAGGGAAGGGAGGCCATCCAGTGGGACCTTGACAGGCTGGAGAGGTGGGCACAAGCCAACCTCATGAGGTTCAACAAGACCAAGTGCAGGGTCCTGCATCTGGGTCGAGGCAATCCCAGGCACAAATCCAGGCTGGGCAGTGACTGGCTGGACAGCAGCCCTGAGGAGAGAGACTTGGGGGTGCTGGTGGACAAGAAGCTCAACATGAGCTCTCAATGTGCACTTGCAGCCCACAAAGCCAATCAGATCCTGGGCTGCATCAGGAGAAGTGTGGCCAGCAGGGCAAGGGAGGTGATTCTCCCCCTCTACTCAGCTGAGACCCCACCTGGAATACTGCCTCCAATTCTGGAGCCACTATTACAAGAGGGATATGGATGTGCTGGAACATGTCCAGAGAAGGGCCACAAGCACCTCTCCTATGAGGACAGACTGAAGGAGTTGGGGCTGTTCAATCTGGAGGAGAGAAGGCTCCGAGGTGACCTAATTGTGGCCTTGGAGTGTTTAAAAGTAGTGCAGTAGCTTATGAAGAAATACTTACAGCTGCCCAAACATGCTTTGCTAGCATGAGGTTTTTACTAGCATCCCAGCTGGAAAGGCTGAATTTTTCTAGGAGACATGCAGCATAAGAGACAAATCTGCCTGTCCTCTGTATCTGAGTATGGCCATTCTGAAGACTGCAATATATATCTCTTGTAGCAATTGTGTCCTTACAGTGTTCCTACAGTAAGTTATCAGGTGGACTAGAGGCTGATGTGTCCCCACAGAAGAATCAGAAGTGTGTCCCAGACACTATCAAGTAGGTTCAGGCTAAGGGAGCAACAATAGCAGGATATACCATGCTCTCTTCCCTGGTTTTACACCGTGTATCTCATGTGCAGCTTCAAGATACCATTACTTAGTCCTTCTAGGTCTTAAGAGTGAAAGGGTGGAAAAGGGAAGCTCAAACTTCCTTCTAAATACTGGCAGATCTTTCATCAGGCTGAAGAGCTGACACAGCCAGGCTGTTTAGAGAGACACCTGCAAAGAATCACCAAGCATACTGATGGGTTAGCTGCAGAGCCAGTGCCAGGCTTAGCACACAGGTACAGCCCACAGGCCATGCCCCTGGCAAGGTGGCTGCTGCCTCCTGCTGCTGTCATTTCCATTCAATCTTATAACAATCAATTGAGCTTCAAAAGAAAGTGTTCCCTTCCCCTGAGCAGGACCACAAGCAAATTAACCGCAGACCTAATACTCAAGGACCTAGAGCTCATTGGTATTGAAAAGCAATCACTGAGGTGTGAGACAGCCTTAGTAAAGCCAAATGACTAGGTTATGAAGATGCCAGGGGGACGAGGAAGCCATTGGTCTCAGTATTAACACTGTGGGGGGCAGAACACATGAGGTAAGAGACGAATGATCTCAGTAGAGCCCTAGCCCTTCCGGCACAGGTATGAGAAAGGACAGCCCCAAGTCCCTGAACTTGTGCTGTCCATGCCCAAGACAACTTGCAACAGAAAACTGCAGGGTGCAGTATATGATCTGTATGTCTCCTGTTCTTATATCCCTTTATTTTACTGTCCCTTGAGGAAAGCTACATTAACACAACTAGAAAGGAACAGAATTTTCCTTACTTTGTCAAAAGGCTACAGGGAGCAATCAGGGAAGAAAGAAGAACATATAAGCGAAATACAAGTGTCTGCAGCATTGCTCACACTCTTTTATGAGGCAAACCCCAAATCCTGGAGAGAAATCAGGAATGCTTCCGTCGACTTCAGAGACGCTTTTTAAAACCTTCCATGGACGTTTTCTGTGTCACCACACAGTGGCACTGTCCCCACACATTTCCCAGAGGTAAAGCGGCAGGGATTTTTGCCCCATTATCAAGATACCCGTGAGCACAGATGTCACTGAGCTGACAAGGCTTTCAGAAACCACCGGAAACAGAAACATGCAACTTGAAGCCCGCAGAAATGGCCAGATACCTGCCTTGACAGCACAAGTACTAGCTTATAATAAGTTATTATCAACCAAGCAGCAAAAAAAATCAGATTTTAAAGTTGCTGGTAAATCTATTCTTAGGACTCTTTTGTTTGGTTAGTTCATAATGTTTCCTCCCACCCTTTCTCTGCACACTTCACTTACACTTCACCATTTGGGCTTCTCCATTTTGAGATCTCAGGTACTTAATGCCACTTCTTTCTTCCTTAACTCTGGCAAATCACTTATTCACCATGGCTCACCCCAGAGAAAAAGTCCCCAATGACTCCCAGGCAAATACATATCCACCAAAACCTCTCTCTGCTAGACACACTCCCATGCAGACGTAGCGAAGGTCAGAACAATGGTGTGTTGATAGGACTGTGGCAGAGAAACAAAGAGATAAGGGGAAATGAAAGTAGGGATGAGTTGGAAGAGAGTCAGTCCCACAGGCTTTTCTGATCAATCTTGATTTTTTACTTCAAGTGCAACATGTCCAGGGAGGAACACCAGCCTGAAATTTGATGACCTAAGCTTTACACACACCTTGCAAAGAGACAAGTATCAGAGCTGATCTCTGTAACAGTGCACACAAAAGACAGGAAGACTGCATGATGTGAAAAGCCTTGCTCTGGTCTGAGTGACCTTTGGAGAGAACCTTGTGCTACTGCAGGCAGGAGCTGGGCTGCTGGTAGTAAAATCTGTCCACCCCAACACTTTCACCAAGTTCCTTAAGCCACAGATGGATTGTTTGGGATTTGCAGGTAGAGACTCAGGTATATTTAGTCCCCAGTAAGATAGACTAAAGCCGAGTATGCAGCTGCTTTGAAGTACACCTTGAGCTCTGTCCTTCCAACCTCCACCTCTGCACTCTCCCACTCTTATGAAAGGTCTTGTGCTGCAATGCCAGACCTGGCAAAGGTGAATCCATAAAGAATGGTGAAAACACTCCAAAACAAAGTAGAAAGGGAAGAGGGGTCTCCAGAAAGGGTCCTACCAATTTCCAGCTCTTTCTGGTCAGTCTCCACCTTTGCAACTGCCAGTTCAGATGAGCTGGGCTAGCTGCCAGTCACCCAAGCAGAAGAATCCCAGATGTCTGCAGACATCAAAAGGCATAAATACCAGTGACAGCAACTCATCTGGGTGAGGAAACTCTCTCCACACCCTAACTTCTATGTGGAGACTGGGCCTGAACAGTGAATCCATGAATTATCACACAGGATTTTAGCCAAGGGGTTTTTGTCTTCCATTTCAAGGAAAAAGTCTGATAGAGGCAGTATTCCTCAGGAGAGGTGAGGCCATTGTACTTAGCAAAAGTCACCTTAGAACATAAGGGGTAAGAACATTCATGATGGTTCAGGACAAGGTTTTCTCTGGAAGCTCCTTGTTCTTGCATATGGGAAGACAATAAACAGTCCCTCTCAGTGCTCCTCTGTCTTTGCTATACTTCAGTCATGTCTGCTCCAAGCCAAAGACAACTTCTCCCTCAGTCTTACAGAAGCCATTCTCAGAATTTCACCATAGTCCTTCAGGATGAACAGAACCAAACCACTTGTGGTCTTCAAGGTGAAAGCACAGCAGGCTTTTTTAAATTAAAAAAGCCAAACAAGGAAAAGCCCCAAAAGCAACACTAAAACCAGAACCAGACACACCTTTCACCCAGAACAGTGCAGTAGTGCTTTCTGGTTTGTTCTTGAATGTTTTCTTATCTTCTAGCATTTGATTTATCTTTCTGCTTAGCTTGACCTGGTGTTTTCACAGATCTATATAACATAACCCCAAGATCTTGCTTTGGAGTGGGCATGGCCATCTCAAAGCCCTTGATGTTACATGCACAGCAAGCATGAGTTTTCTCTGCATGCTTCATTTCACATTTATTCATGTGGAACTTCATCTACCACTTCAGTGGCCAGCTATTCAGTCCCAGAGATTTTCAACAACACTTCAGTGTTGATCATCATCTTCACTATCTTGAATAACAATTTTAAGAGCAAAGTTTGAAATCTCAGTGATCTCCCTATTTTCAATGGTCATTTCCAAGTATGTTCAGCATTACAGATCCCAGCCCCAACCTGTGAAACTCACCTCACAACAACCTTATGTTGGGACAACTTTTCTCCCATGTTCTCCGACCTTGTTTCCTATCTTTGCTAATTATTTATACACCTTGGTACTGTCTCTCCCAGGCAATACCTGCCCAGGCTCCCAGTAAGGTATTTGGTAAGAGGACTTAGTCTTATAGAAATCTAGCATTACCTGTTTCACTCTTCTGCACTTACTTTTCAAAGAACTTCAGGAAGTTTGCCAGACAAACCTCTTGCCTTCACAGAAATCACAGTGACTCTTTCCAGACTGATTGTGTTTCTCATTGTCAAATTTCTTTCCCCTATTGCAGCTTTTACTGGTTTATGTACTATAGAGGCCAGGCTTACAAACCTTTCATTTCCTGGATGCTCCCCAAACCCTTTATAAAATATTGATGTTTTATTTACCCACTTTCCATGCTTCAGGTGCCAAGAAATTTTAAGAGAAATGTTACATGCTGCCTGTGGCAATACAGCTATTCCATCCTTGAGTTCCTCAGACCTCAAGTGAAACCTTCCAGTCCTGGCAATTGGTTAGTGCTTGAGACTGCTCAAGTGCTGGATTCTGGGTCCAAACCACAAACCAGTTTTGCTGTAATTTTATGTTCTGTGACAGGGTGTGGGAGCAAGATAGTGCTATCAACACCCTTAGTAAGCAATCAGGTGAAGGTGCTCAGAATAAAAGGATATCTAGAGAGAGCTGGGTATAAATCCCCACATATCCTCCTACAGAACACCCTCTCACACACTTACCCCTGGGGTAAGAGTTTGGGCCTCCTTACAAATATAGGACTGATCACTGTGCTCAAGAAGTAGCTGAAAAGAAATAGTATTTTCCCAGTATCAGTTTATACCAAGGGCTCATGCTCCTACCATCACAGAGCAGCAGCAGTGACAATAGGGATGTTTTCAAGTAGTTTAATCATCATCCGTTGGACCACATGAAGCATTTTACTAAGCAGGTGGTTATTTTGGAACTGCTGCATATTACTCAGGTGAACACTTCCAGCCCGATCAAAATTGTGACAGATAGTAGAGCCCTGGTGTCTTTGCTAACCACCACATTGAGGTGCTAAGACAAATGGACAAAGGGAATATGTTAAAAAAAAAAAAAAGAGAGAAAAGGAAGAAGAGAGAGGTTGTGTCTGTGAAGCATGGAGGGCTGAAAATAGAGGTATGAAAGACATGTGAGCGGGAAGACTTCTACTTGCATACCAAGGTGGTTGGGGCAGAACTCATGACAACAGACAGAGCTTTACTTGCCTTTCTTATCCCTCCATTACCCCAGATATAGCCACTGTCAGTACAGCTAGCCCTATAGCCAAATAGTACTAAGACAGGTACTTACCTCTAAGATGACATTTCATAAACAGGATGTGAGAGAAGGTTAAAAAGGAAAAAGGCTTCACTGTATTGCAAGCCACAGGATTTCCTGCTGGGAGATCCATGACAAAATAGCTGACACCCCTAGCTCCACTGATCTTGACCACTGTGTCCAGTTCTGGAGCCCCTACTACAAGAAAGATCTGGATATGATGGAATGTGTCCAGAGGAGGGCCATGAAGATGAGCAGAGGGCTAGAGCATCTCTCCTATGGAGACAGACAGAGAGCTGGGGCTATTCAGTTTGGAAAGGAGAAGGCTCCAAGGATGCCTTCCAGTATGTCAAGGAGGCTACAAGAAAGGTGGTAAGGGACTTTTCAGGGTAGTGATAGGACTAGGGGGAATGGAGCAAAACTAGAAGTGGGTAGATTCAGACTGGATGTTAGGAAGAAGTTCTTCTACCAGGCAGGTGGTAGAAGCCCCAGGCTGGATGCGGCTCTGAGCAACCTGATCTAGGTGTCCCTGCCCATGGCAGGGGGGTTGGAACTAGACGATCCTTGAAGTCCTTTTCAACCCTGACTGATACTATCATTGCCCAGGAGCATACAGCTGCTAGAGGACCAAGTCCTTGTTTCACAGTCAAAAAGCTCCAGGATGAGCCTCCTGTGTTACAAGGAACAGGAAGCAAGGGAAGGACATACACCAACTGCATGGCATCTGCGAAGGGATGCACAATAGGCATTAATTCATGCCCCAAAATAGATGATGTTTTTTGGTTGTACTCACGAGTGTTGCAAATTTGGGCACCAGAAGATGGCTGCGATTAGAGTATTTACAGCTTGATTGCAAACCCAGTAAAACCTCCAGACTGCACAAGAGCTTTTTGTCTCAGATTGTGGGCCAGAAAGCTTCAGCCACACACACCTGAGGGCTTGAAAAAGGAACAGACTTGAGAGGCTGCAGCATCAGATAGATAGTCCAGAGACCTGGGCCCAGGGGTTTGCTCTGCCATGTGTTCCTGGTATTCAGGCAGGCTGCTGGCTTTGTCCAGCCACAGGTCTCCAGTGTTTGGTGCCATGCCACCTCTGGGAGAGGGGGATCTGGGCAAGACTCTGCATTCAACTACTCCATGTCCATGCCCCTGCAAGATTTCCCCATCTGCCATCGCCATCCACACTCCCAGTATAAGAATTCTCTGCAAACCTTTCCTTCCTTGGTGGTTTCCACCCTCCCCCCCCACACACACCAGGGGCTCTGGAGACTCTTAATTTTTCCAGAGGAGTCCATTTGCACCCTTTCTCCTCTGACACAATCACATTCCTTTGCCTAACCACACTTTGCTCTTTATGTTTTCTTTTCTAGGGCTTTCGTTTTTTCTCTTACCAAGGACTCTGAATGCCCTGCATTGAATTTGTTTTCATCTCACTGACAGGACTGCAACTGCTTCCTGTGCTGAGAGGGCTGGACCCCTTTCCCTTCTCCTGATCTGAAACAAAATCAGTGGCTTTCTATCCAGAAATCAGTTCTGAATATTGCAGCTGATCAGATGCCGCATCCACTGGTAGATTGTCACAGACAGATAATGCAGAGACAGGTGGTGTCTTAGTCTTTGACCTTGCTTCTCTAATGGCCAGATCAAACATGCCAACAGTGATACGGAAATGAAAATGAAGTATCTGGGCTCCTTGGGAGGCATTCATTAACCAGGTGCTAGGTTTGTCAGTGGCTTAGGGGTTGAAATACAGGCTTTGAGTTTTGATAGCAGTGATGCCATTTCAATTGAGGTAGAATTCAAATGCCAGAGATATCAAAAACGTTCATTAAAAAGGAAAGGGAACTAAGAGAGTAGTCCTGAAGGGAAAAAAAAGAAAGATAATCCATCTGTTTTGAAACATCTCTATTTTGAAACACTATCTCAGTCAAAGCAGGAAACAGTCTTCAGTCTGATATCCAGCTTTGTACCTTGCTGTCCCAGGAAGAAAGGTTGAGGCATGGAGCACAAGGACACATATAAGCTTGCCATGCCCATGGAATGGTTGCAACACAGTGCTGAAATTCAGTATTTCTGGGTTTGGAAAAATCTTGTTCCAGCAATGAGATTGAATAAAAGAAACTAGTTTTGTAGACTGCTTGGAAGTTGAGGAAAGCAGGCAAACATATTTCTCAAAGCAATCTGTTTTTCTTATAATTATCTCCTGTTCCCAGAGAGTTTCCTCCGGGTTTATTACAAAGCCAGTAGCATCTGGCTCTTTGGAATCAAGTTCATCCCTTACTTCTGGAGTATTCACTTGGCTAATCACTGCAGCTTTGAAAGCCTGGTGTCTAGTATTCTGCAGACCACCAGGAGACAAGAATGGCTTGCTTTAAGTACTCTAGCCAGAGAGGTGATCAAAACAGGAAGGAGCAGAGCAGTCCTGACAGGCAGCAGGCAGGCAAGTGGGAGCCCATCTAAAATCTGAAACTCTTCTAAAGGAAATCAGATGGAGATCAGGCTTGGGATTCATCTGCAGCGGAACAATTGGCTTTTCTTATCTGGCCCTCCATTCCTATAGCACACCTGTGACGTGATACCCTCCTCTTCATCTGTCTCTCATTCCAGATCCAAGACCTCCTCCCTCCAGCACAATGCTGCACCATCCCACTGTCTCTCACTGCAACTGCCTGTGCCCATTGGACAGCCACAGCACCAGCCCTTGCTGCAGCTCCTCATTATAGCTCAGAATTTTCCATTGCCCTCTGCAGCCCTCATGGTTATTATCCTCTCATCACCTGGGCAAGGAACTCAATCTTCGCTTTTCTGATTTTCTATTGTCTGTTTATTAGATGGACCCTTTGTGAACTCAGCAGTTCACACTCTCCTGTGGTGCCAAGTGTAAAATTAATATTGACTAAAAAATCTGGGCACTTCTTTCTGGCCAGAGAGGAGACATTTCAAATTAATGGGAACGTTACAGTGTTTCACACCCACTGTCATCTTTCTGAAACCTCCAGCTCTTGCAGCTCATTTCTAATTGCTGACATTAACTCTTAATGGGCCTTGGCTGTTCTGAGTGGGTGGGTGCCTCCCTTGACCAGCCCAGTGCCCACATCTTCCAGGATGGCTGAACACATCCAGCACTTACTGGGTCTTCTCACAGGTAGCAGAATATCCAACAGCTTCCCAGTTCTTCTCACTCCTTCACACAGTTGTCAGGCAGGCAAAGCCATAGGCTCTTCCTCTTTAAAGTTGTCCTGACAACCTCAGGCAGGTGAAGGGTGCTTGGCTGAGTGCTCTGCTGGCACCAGAAGGGAGACAGCCTCAGCACTACTTTCTATCATGCTGCTGGTGAGCTCCCAAGTTGAGCTGGCAGAAACATCTCAGAGGAAAGAGGTCATTCTGTCTTCATGGTCTCAATTCAGTTCTCTGACTGAGAGGTGACTAGCAGTGATGAGGAGACAGTTACTGCCAACTGTGGTAGCTACTGCTGTGAAAGGGTAAATGGCCTATTTTGTTTACAGTTGAGACCACAAGCTTTTTCTTTTTCCCTTCCCCCCCTAAATATCACCAAATAAGCCTTAAAAAAACCATTAACTTTTGCAAGCTGAGAAATTACTAAAGGAGAAATCCTCTATCAGCTGAGCACAGGCTGCAACTCTTGGTGGGGACATCCATGCCAAGAAGTCCAATTCCTGGGTCTCTCTTCAGACATTGCTCTATTTCCACAGAGAAATGTTGATATTTTCTAGCTGGCATCACTAACTCAGAATCACTGCAGAGCTCAGGAGACAGACTGCTTAAACTCAGCACCTCATCACTATGGTACATTTTGAGTGCGTGTCACACCGCCACTGCTGTAAAATGCCACCTCTGTATGGTGTGCATATTCACGTGTGGAGCAAGCCAGCAAAGAGCTGAGCCTTTCAGTCCTGTTCCCTACAGCACACACTCAAGCTGATGTTAGATTTCTTCTAGAGTAACATCTGGTCCCTTTGACTTTGCACAGGACTGGGACAGCTGCTGGGACAGTGTATGCTGCTTGACAAACAAGCACTGCGTCCTGTACCTGCACACAGCTGAGCGCTGCAAACCATGAGACACTGCAGCTGTGCAGAGGAGCTGCAGGGAAACTGAGGCAATGTATTAACCCACTAGAGACAGAGACCTTTCTCTCATTCAAACTCAAGACTTCAGGGGTACTGGCAATCACAGCTTCAGTTGGGTGTATTTCCACAGGCAGTTATGGCTGAGTAATGGATTGAGGTTTTTTAAGTGCCAGGTTCTACACATTGACCACAACAACCCCATGCAGTGCTACAGGCTGGGGTCAGAGCTGCCAGGCAGAAAGGGACCTGGGGGTACTGGTCAATAGTAGGCTGAACACAAGCCAGCAGTGTGCCCAGGTGGCCAAGAAGGCCAATGGCATCCTGGCCTGAATCAGGAATTGTGTAGCCAGCAGGAGCAGGGAAGTCATTCTGCCCTGTACTCAGCACTGGTTAGGCCACACCTTGAGTCCTGTGTCCAGATCTGGGCCCCTCAGTTTAGGAAAGATGTTCAGATGCTGGAATGTGTCCAGAGAAGGGCAACAAAGCTGGGGAGGGGTCTGGAGCACAGCCCTGTGAGGAGAGGCTGAGGGAGCTGGGGTTGCTTAGCCTGGAGAAGAGGAAGCTCAGGGCAGACCTGATTGCTCTCTACAACTACCTGAGGGAAAGTTGCAGCCAGGTGGGGGTTGGTCTCTTCTCCCAGCCAACCAGCACCAGAACAAGAGCACACAGTCTGAAGCTGCACCAGGGGAAATTTAGGCTGGATGTTAGGAAGATGTTCTTCACAGAAGGAGTGATTTACCATTGGAATGGGCTGCCCAGGGAGGTGGTGGAGTCACCATCACTGGAGGTGTTTAGGAAGAGACTGGACAGGGTGCTCGGTGCCATGGTTTAGTTGATGGCGTTGGATGATAGGTTGGACTTGATCTCAAAGGTCTTTTCCAACCTGGTTAATTTTATTTTATTCTATCACTATCAAACCCCCTCAAGGTGGTCAAGAAACAGTCTAGGAAGCAAAAGAAGATTAGAGAGACAGTGAAGATACAGCTATGATCTCAGGCAAAAGAAATCTTGCTCTTGCCTTCCCTGTACACCAACTAACCCTTTATAGCCAAGAACTCTTTGCCAGCCTCTTCAACACAAACCAATTTCACTGGCTTAACACTGTTATCACTAGTACCTCTGTGCACTTGCACAGCAAAGAGAGGACAGCTTAGACTTTCACTTTAATCAGTGTTCCCAACATGAAACATTTAAGAAAGACTGAGCTAACAAACAACTGAATTTTTTCCCCCTATCCTTGTTTTCCTTCTATTAACTGTCCCAGTCCATGTCCTTACAGAAGGCTCCAGCATCACTGTTTTTACTTTCAAAGGGAAGATAATACTGAATAAGCTTTAGTTCTCTAATGAAGTTGGACTGGACAAATAAGAGGCCAGATGTACAAGTCTCTCCTGGTCACATTATGCACATTGCAGACTTCCAACCATGTTATAAACGGAGGAGAGGTACAGTATTAATGCACATACGAGAGAACTGAGGCACAGAGAAGCGTTTGTCACACCACATGCCAGTGGGCAACCACGAACTGACCTCCCACCTCCAGCCATGACAGATAAAACAGAGTTATCTTTTTTAAAATGAAAGGACACATGGTCTCTAATACTTCACCTGTGGCTACTTAAAATAATTAGATCTGGACAGATTAAAGGCAAATGGCAGTTGCTTGGATGAGTGTAGTGTACTATGTGGGGCTACAAAACCAGCCAAAAGTACTTGATTTTCAGATTATACCAGCTGTAAAAAAAAAATATGGATCACAGACTGCTGTCAGGAGAGAACAGTGACTGCTTTCCAAATGAAGAGTCAGATTATGGCAGCTCAGGCACCAACAAAACCACGCACCTGGTAAGCAGGGCAATGTGTAACGAACCGCCTTTTCCAGCACAGCTGAGTTGCAGGTGGACAACTGGAGCTCAAGCACAGCCAGCAGAAGGGTTTGCAGCAGCACAGATACACATCAGATTCTGTCCTTCCCTTCCTACAAAGATGAATAAATTCCAAGTATGTGGTTAGTTCAACTTTCCTCACACCACAGACAACAGTCAAGACCAACAATGACAGGTTTTGAAATCCTCAGCCTGCAGCTCAGAGGAGGATATATAACAGTGAAGACAGAGATAAAAGCCTTC
Source organism: Melanerpes formicivorus (assembly GCF_026170545.1). Taxonomy (NCBI): domain Eukaryota; kingdom Metazoa; phylum Chordata; class Aves; order Piciformes; family Picidae; genus Melanerpes; species Melanerpes formicivorus. The sequence continues at coordinate 2,854,207 of NW_027142390.1, forward strand.
ATGCAGCAGGAAAAATTTCACTTTACTCAACCAAAATTAAAAACTTTGTCCTTAAGAAAGTGTTTAAAAATATGGGGGGGAAAAAAAAACATGCACTGCAATCTTTCACGTTAAGATAAACCAATTTAAGGGGCAGATTCTTTTCTTATGGGGTCCCATGCAGTCTGTAAAACCAGTGGTAAAAGATCTGGCAAGGACAGGCGAGTAGCTGTTAGAGCACAGTCCCATGTGGCCTGAGCAAATCAGCCCTGCTGCACACCTGACAAAGGCCTTTCTTTTGCCCTTCAAAACATAAGGAAAGTGGAGTTTTAAGATGACAGACCTGGCCCTTGTGCCAGAAGAATATATATGTCACACTTCACATGAAATATGGGAGTAGCTAAGCACGTGGTGGGCAACTGCAGGCCGCAGCTGAAACATGCAGTTTGCAATGAATTGCAGCTTACGAGACATTGATTTTCCTTCTTCAGATGAAGTCAAAAAAAGGTAAGCAGCTTTGTTCCTGTGCTTGGGGTGACCACAGTTCTATTTAACAGTGTCAACTGAGACTTCACTTGTTTCATTTGCTAACTGATACCTGACTCAGCCTTTTAGGAAGTGACCACAATGGCCATTATTATTGTGCTATTTGGCTAATAAAAATGTAAAAGGCACATTTTTACTTAGGAGTTGTTTGTAACTGTGACTAAGGTAGACTTCTTCAATACCCAGTAAGTAATGATTAAGGCATGTAAGAGCTTAAAGCTCTGGATTTCCATAACCTTTAAAAACAAATTGTTTTCCCTTGCATCGCTGCAGGGCAGAGTAAAGGCAGTTAAGGTGCCTTAATTGCATTTCCACTCCTAGCATGTTTTTAAATCATGCTTGGACTACAATTCCAAGGTTTCTAGGGCCTCAGTGAGAAGGGTGTGGTCTGAACTGAGGAGGGGGGAAAAAAGGAAGGGGGAATCCAACCAGGAAAATTAAGTCTCAGGCAATTAGGGTATGTCTATCACTCAGCAATGCTGCAGTGCAAAAACAAAGGATTAACATCCACACAGCACAAAGGACAGGATATCCTGGTTTGATCCAAAAACTGTGCCAGAGCATCCCACATTTGAGTGGTTCAGGCATAAAGATATCCCACTTTGGCAATCCTACTTCTAGTTCTAGATAGTTCTTTGCTAGCCCAGACACTCCTCCACTGCAATGTGCAGTGCTGATACTCCTCACTACACAGCCTCTCACACTTGCCCCTCGATCACCTACCAGCCAAAATTAAAAGCCAAATATTCCAAGCAACGAGGGCAGAGAAAAGGAAAGACAGAGCAAAGTGCTCCCCTGATTCACCACAGTTCTTGACACAGCAGGCTTGTGTCAGATCTGTTGAGTGCAGCCCCAAGTGACTCAATATGAAGTTTCAGTGGGTTAATTCCAAGGGCAGAAGTTAAACTGGATTCTACTGGCTGGAGGTAGATGACAGTATTTTTTTTTGTTCCTTAAATGAGAGTGGTTGCTTCAAGCACAGGGGCACTGTATTAGCAAGACTGTTCCTCACCACAGCTTTAATAAGATGTATGAGAGTGCAGCACTCGCTCTCAATTTGTGGGGAGTTGGTTTGAAAGCTATTCTCTACCTCCCGGGCTCACGTGTGATGTGCCTGGGATTTACAACCTTGGTTAACTTACGTAGCTTTTCCAATTTGCATCTATTTCCTGAAAGATTCAAGCCTAGGGAAAGTGGATGCTAATGCAGAAGCCTGTGTTTGGATTGGTGAAGCAGATAATCCAAGATTAATTTCATCTGACAAAAGAAATCTATTATTACAGTGTCAAACTCCAGTGTGCAGCTAGTAGCTCTCAGCAGGACTGGAGATGCAACTCAGCACCTGCATTCTTGCACATGGGTGCTATTTGAAAATGCCTGGAGAGGTTGGAATGATTCTGACAGGGGCAAAAAAATCCTCTTTGAGAGGAAGGCCAGGAACATCCTGTCTTATCACCTGAGTTTTGGCAGCATGGAGCACTGAGCATGTGTGAGACTGCAGTAACTATCAAACCTAAGACTATGCTGGCCACTGATAGGAGGTTTATTATAACTACAAAGTTATAACTGCTATTATAACCTCTAGCCTGGGTTTGAGGTCCTTCACTGAACCACACAAGGATCTGACATGGAGACCCAATGTTCTTCATCTCATACACTCCCTTACCACAGTGGGAAGCAGGAGCTAGAAATAAGACATTGGTACTCATATAAGCCATGTACCACATAGGACAACACCAGATGGGTGCAACAGTCCTTCAGAAAAAAAACACAGAGCAAATCCAGTTCCTCACCAAACAGCTACAGAGATCCATTCAACAAATCAGCCACCTCAGTTGATTCAGGTCCATTACCTCTGTTGCCTGACACTCATCTCCCATTCCATCCTCAGCTTGAGAAGATGTTACTGTGACTTTAGCCATTTAGTGACAATATTAGCTGCTCCTTTCACATTCAGGAGTGGTTGATGGTGTGATCTATTTTGATGCTTGCTCTCATTCCTGTTTATGTGCTCATGCAAAGCATAGAGCCTTGTGGCCACAGGCCTCAGTCCCACCCCTGCATAAGAGAGCAATGTTGATCCTAAAGATTTTGCATGTATGAGAAACAGGTCCTTGTCTGTGTTATCCCAGCTGGAGATGGAAAGAAATAGATAAGAGTGTCTGTGCTACTTATACTCCCAACGCTTGGCTCTGGGAACATTTTTTATTGAAAATATGCAAAACACTGAACCCCAAAAAATCCAAACAAAAAAACCAACACTCCATGGAAGTATGGCTGCAGAGTAGGTGATGCAAAATGCTGAATTACAGACCAGCTACAACTGCACAAAATACTCCCAGAGAAGTTGCCTTGAGCAGGAGGCTGGCTCTTCCACTAACAGTAAGACTTACTGTTCTGAGGGCTATGTGACATGCTTCCCTACTTTAGTCCTTCAGCTGGGACAGCAATGTCTTCTGAGGTCCCTGAGAGGAATGCTGGATAGCACTCAGACTACACTTTCACTGCAGCACATTGTCTCATTTGGGATTGGACGTGGCACTTGGTGTCAAGGTCTAATCATGAGGTCTGTGGTGTCAGGTTGGACTCGATCTTTGAGGTCTCTTCCAACCTTGGTGATTCTGTGATACTGTTTGCTGTAAACCAGCAGGGCTCTGCTGACATCTGAGCCTTGTCCATTTTCATGAGCTGAGCTTCTGGCTGTATTTCTTTCCATCCCTTCAGCCACATCCCAACCTACAGCCTTCCTGCACCCACCATACTCCTTGCTTCTCAAGGCTCCAGCTTCTCCCCACCTCTGCCTACACTGTTCACATTTTCTCTCTGAGAGGGGTTTGCACTGACCCCCTTGACTGCTGCATGTACTCTGCTATTCATTTCTATCTCTTGTTCAACAAAAGCACATAGACACATGAAGGCAAAGCCCAAGCAGCTGGTTGTTATAACAACACAGAGAACATTAATAATTTCCCCTACATATTAAGGGACTCCTCCTTATCTACCTGCCAGGACTAGTTTCACAGTTGTTGACAGCTGTTGACATCACCACGGACAGTGCAACAAGAAGTGCAGCATCCTGGTTCTGTCCTGCACAGCTGAGGTTAGAAAGCAGAAAATCTTGGTACTATGAAGGTCAAAGAGTTCTCTAAATTTTTCTAATTAACCCCAATGTTGCTCCCATCTTACAATGCCAGAGTGCCTTAGCCACACTTAACATTCAGTATTTCATTTGAGGACCAGTATTTTGAGAAGAGATACAACAGATGAAGGCACTTTTCCAGCTCAGCTCTAGGGCAGGATGGCCATACAGAAAACAATGCCTTCATGGCTCATGCAGCCCTGGAGAAGAGTTTCCAGCTACTGATATAACACCCATTTGTTACCTGGCCACTGGGAATTTGACTGTCATTCAAACCCCACAGCATCAGGGAAGACTGATTTTCAGTCATTGCATGTTGGTGGCTGCTGAACAGTGACCAAAAAGTACTGGGGAGGAAAGACTCCTGGTAGTACACTTCTATGAATGTGCAATTTTTCAAGTCACCTTTGCCTAACAGACAACATTGGAGTGGTTCCTTATTTTTAAGATCAGCTCCTATGTACCACAGATTTCTCTCAGCAGCAAGTCCCTTGACCAGGAGAGAATCCAGCAGAACACATCCTTAGACAAAAAGGAAGAAAGTAATATCCAGTGACAGGTTGAAATCCTGGCCCAAATTAACTGACTAGATCTAAACTACAGATTAGGCAAGCTTTGCAAGTGTCTCTGCAACTCTGGTTACTGGTTGCAGACCCTAGCAGCCTCCTGGAATCATGCTGGCAAGATAATTGAATGTATGCACCTCTCCTGTTGCCTGAGAAGTTGGGCAGGCCCAGAGGGAACCCTGATATATACTAACAAGATCCCCCCACTATAGGGGAGCAACAGAAAAGCATTAATGCTATTTGACAGACTCTTAGGGTCCATGAGCTTTCAGAGGCCTGATTCTTGTCATCTCTAATATTTCAGCCTCTAAAATAACACAGTCATCATGCAACATTGCAAAGGGTGGCAAATAGGACCTTTCCTGCTTGCATGCTGGGAGCACAGGATTTATTCATACCCATCTCAGTGGGAATAAACACCAGACAAAGCCATCCATCTTTCAGACTGTGGAAGAACAAGCTGGTTCAGTAACCTGTTGGAGTAGCAATTGCCCCTTGATGGTTACAGTAAAAGAAAGTCCTGCCTGATCTATGCCCTAAAGATGATCTGAATTCCCCACACTTGCCTGAGAGAAGATGTAGAGTGATTACAGGCTTCAGACAGCTGTGTTGGGGTCCTAACTCCTCATACATGCCCCATGGTGCAGAAGAAACGTGTCATGAGACATGACACTGTCTTCCTCCTGTCAAAAGGCATCAGTCCCCTTGGAAGCAACAACTCATGGTGACACATCAGAACCACGTAAAGATGCAACACTATCAGTATTGTAATAATCCTTAAGTCTCAAAATAAATCTCAAGCCTTTGTGCTGGAAGCAACAAAGGCCAGCAAAAAAACTTGAAGCCTCTTTCACATTGTGGAGGAGGTGACAGCTCAGAAAATGAACCCTGGGAACCTAGGAAAGTGCAGGGGAAAGGCTTTTAAAAATGACCCACAAGAGAAAGAAAAAAGTATCCCCATGGTCTGATAGAGATCCTCATATTTCCTGCATTTAGCTTGTGTGTCATGTTAGCTGAACTCCTTGTCAAAACAAGCTCTGTTTTGCTGCAGTCAGCACGGTGGGCTTAACGTAGCTTAAGAAAAACATCTCATACTATTCTTCATACTTCATATATCATCTCCAACAAGCCAGATAACAGAAAACAAGCTGTTACTGTGCAGCTGATTATTGGTGATCATGCACACAGGCAGGCCCAGCGATGGAAGAATACTACTAAATTTTGCTAAGATCTGCTTTTACCTGTGCCAACAAATGATGAGTAACAACACAGGGTGAGTTTTCAACTTGGGGAAACATCCAGGCTGCCTATTGACTACAGAAACAGTTCAACAGTTTCAGCACTAGTAACTGCACCAGAGAGCACCAGTCTGACAAGTCTTTTACACAGTACCTGTTGTCATAGTGCAGCAAAGTTGTGGGCAATGAGGCATTTTTACATGCAAAGATTGCCCACAATAACTGAAGAGGAATCAGAAGATCCAAGATGGAAAAGATACTGAGAAAAAGCCCTGCTACTAAAAACATTACAGCAATTTGGCCTTTTCCTTTCTCAAGCAGCTCAGCTGCTTGTCTAGCAGAGACAGTAAGTCACTCCAGTCCTCTGAATTATCCTTTAGAATAAACCAAACCAGGTTGGAAGAGACCTTCAAGATCATTGTGTCCAACCCATCAACCAATCCAACCCACCCAAACAGCTAACCCATGGCACCAAGCACCCCATCAAGTCTCCTTCTGAACACCTTCAATGACACCTTCAATCCTGTTTTGGCCAGCTCCACTCCTATAGATGGTATCTGTCTGTGCACATGTATTAATTTAATGCAGCTACTGGCTTCAGTCACAGAATGTTGACCAGTTACCCATCTTTGTTTAATTGCAGAAGATCAGGACATTCTCCTAACAACATGGTAATAAGAACTTGGGGGATATAGCCCTGAAATAACTTGTGTTCATTTTATAAAACATCAGCAATTTAATTTAAGAGAATCCCAGAAGGTATGAAGATGATTTCCTGACACCAAGGTATTCCTGCCATTGTTGCACTGTGAACCACATGTCTATTTTGTTTTGTATATCCATCTTGTGAAAATCTCATCATCATTTTCCATTGATATTCAAGAGGGATTTTGTACTTCTCTCAGCAGCCAGCATTATAGCCTTCAACCTCTCTGCTGAGATTTGATGGTTCATTTCCTCTGCCCAAACTAACTTCAGATTGTCAATATTGCCATGCAGTTCTGTGAAAAAAAGTACATGCAAAATGTACTTATTTGTACTTAAAGCTGATAGTTCCCCACCTTGTGATTTCCTTCTAGAATAAGCCAGTGGTGATAAAGCAGGTTTAACCTAAAGCTTAACATTAAACACCTCTTTGAAGCTTCCATGCTAAATGATTCAATATTCCTGAAGATGTGCTCAAAGTGGTCCCACACCACTCCTTGGTGAAGCACAGAGTGTAGAAGTAAGGTTTATTTCTCACCATTTTTCACAAGGTTGGGAGCTCAGCACAAAACCAAAAAAGCAGAATCTGGCTTGGAAGAGATGTTCTGTGTTCCTGAGTCCAGCCCCTGCTACTATTGATACTTGTTCCCTGTAACTCGTCAGCAACATCCTAGACAATTAGTTTTCCTCTCTACTGTTCCTATGGGGAAGATGTTTCACAACCTACTGTTCATAGTATCATAGTATCAGTCAGGGTTGGAAGGGACCACAAGGATCAGCTAGTTCCAACCCCCCTGCCATGGGCAGGGACACCCCACACTAGATCAGCCTGGCCAGAGCCTCATCCAGCCTGGGCTTAAACACCTCCAGGGATGGGGCCTCAACCACCTCCCTGGACAACCCATTCCAGGGCTTCACCACTCTCATGGGGAAGAACTTCCTCCTCACCTCCAGCCTGAATCTCCCCACCTCCAGCTTCATTCCATTCCCCCTACTCCTATCACTCCCTGAGATCCTGAGCAGTCCCTCCCCAGCCTTCCTGTAGCCCCCTTCAGATACTGGAAGGCCACAATGAGGTCACCTGGGAGCCTTCTCTTCTCCAGACTGAACAGCCCCAACTCCTTCAGTCTGTCCTCATAGGAGAGGTGCTCCAGCCCTCTGCTCATCCTCGTGGCCCTTCTCTGGACACCTTCCAGCACCTCCAGATCCCTCTTGTAATAGGGGCTCCAGAACTGGAGGCAGTACTCCAGGTGGGGTCTCAGCAGAGTTGTTGGTTGCAAGACTCTTGCTAACGTGCAGCCTCCATTTGTTGAGTTTTCTTAGGCTGGCATTTCTCTTCAGCTCAGCTATCTCCCAGGACAAGCTGTTCCAGTGTTCCACTGCTCTTAAGGCAAAGAAATTCCTCCTAAAATCTCGCCTCGCTCTGCTCTTTAAAGCCGTGGCTCCCCAGGCCTCTCTCCACAGTGCCTTTCCCGCCCTCTCGGCCGCCCCCTTCAGGCCGGCCGCAGCTTCTCTTCTCGCCGGATTCAGCACAGACACCTCACACATTTCTGTTGGAACTTGTTCACCTTGTGCCATGTCACTGAGAAAACTTGGCTATGAAACTGTTCAATGCTGCACTGTAAACACCACCAACCTGTAAAATCCCACTGGGCAGCTGCTGTGCTCACTTATCTCTGTGCAGCCAGGCTCTGCCTTCTCCCAGGCTTAAAAGAAATGTTCATTTCCCCCTGTAGAATACAGAGCTGGAGGTGGTCCCTATTCCTGCCCCTTTTCTCTCATGGTCATGGCATTTCTCCCCCTTCCACTGTAACCACATGCTTAAGGCTGCACCAAGATCTCCTGACAGACCTTTGGGGTCAGACAGTCCAAAGCTCTCCTAAAGCCACAGCAAATGTCACCAGCTTCCACTGAAGTATGGCAGGAGTCAGTTCTGCTGCTGATTACGGCACCTCCATTTTCCTTAATCTGCCTCACTATAAAAAGCTGTTTCATGTGAAGATCAGCCCAGACTCACCATGGTACTTCAGGTTAGAGACATGGAGGGATCCTGAACAGCCAGGAAGATTAGACACTAGTGAAGCACCTAGCCCCCATGCTCCAAGACACCTTGTCAGTATTGGCAAGGAGCCAGCACCTCATTTTCTGCTCACTAAAAACTGTCCCACTGAACAACGGAGTCTAGAGACAGTGAGGAACAAAAACAACAAGCAAACAAAGAACCCACAAGATTTTGGATCTTGCAGCATTTGCAATTCCAGCATATTAGGCGTAATGACCACTGTTTTCTGGATCACTCTTGTTTTCTTGGCCAGCATAAGTCAATAAACTGAACAGAGTGACATTAAGCAGTGGTGGTAACTGCACAGACCTAGTAGCAGAGTATCTCAAAACAGCTTGTTACCTTCTCCCCTACTTTTCTTTCCAGGTGTCTCCATATCATTAGTGAAATATATCTGCTTTCTGGTCTTCCATCAGAAAGGAACTAAGTCAGCAAGACAGGCTGCACTGCAACCCTTAAGCCCCATTTCGCTCTTCCTCTCCAACTAATGAGGATGAGGGAAAGGGAACCTCCTATCTCCTTAAAACAAACAAACAAGCTTACACATTGCATGGATGTCAGGAAAACAGGTCAACAGCCACACAGGCCTGAACTCCATTTTGCATGCAGAGAATCAGGTCATATCTAAGTACACAAAGTTCCCAAGCACTTGCAGTTAAGCCCCAACATTTGGTCACGCTTAGCAGTCCACACTGTGATGGACCCACCGTGAAATAAGAATTTGGTACCAGACAGCACAGAGCAATGTTTGAATGGTTTTGCTGCAGCATAACATCATTGCAATTCAGGATGCTACTAACAGCAAAGAAACTGCAATTAAGAGCTGGATGACAGGATGCAGAAAGTTTGCACCTGCCACTGAGCCTTTCAGACCAAACTGAATTAACCCACTTGGATTCCATCTCTTCTTCCTAAAGACAAAGCCACAACTCATGTATGTTTCCAGACTGTTGATGACAGACGGGTGATCTTAGAATTAGGAACAGGAATGAGGAGTTTTGTACTTAAGTCTTTGGCTTTCTATCTCACATTGTGTTAGCCAAGTCATCTCATCTTTGTTTCTCAGCTTTCCTCTCTGCAGAGGGGAAGGTTAAAATTTGCCAGGTTCTGCTCAGCTTCATTCAGGCACTCTGGAATCCATCATTGCTGGAAGAAAGTAATTTATTTCTTAAACACTGGAAGGAAGATACATTTACAAGTACACAGAGTAAGCTTCTAGCTAGGAAACCATCCGAGTATTCCTCCCTATGGGAAGAGGCAGGAAAGAGCACATGTACAGCATGAAAAGAAGACAGGATGTTTTCATCTGGATTAGAAACATCCTTTCACCTCTCTCAGGCTTCAGCTCCCTTCTCTTTCAGAAGTGAAGTGTAAACCCACAACAGAACTGGTCCACAAATGTAGACAGACATCTACAAAAGGCCTTTCATTTCCACCCCAGTCTTTTCTTCTTTACCCATATGTCCCTACAGAGCTGTTCTAGGTACAGATTTGCCTTTGCCATTACACAGACCATACTGAACATAAATATCATTCTGGCCAGTACAAAACCACGCAATACCATGGCCAATTCTTTTAAATGCAGCCCTAAAGTGACAGTCTCAGCAAAGCCTATGCTGCCAGACAAAAAGAGACTTGAGTTTTCTTGCTAACTCGGGGTGGTGTGGGTGCACCGGTTCCTTTAACAGCCATTTTCAGATAAAGAAGAAAAGTGAAGTGAGCGATGATAATAACCCATCAGATGGAATAAACTGCTTTACACTGAGCATCACCACCTTTTCTGGGAAGTCAGGCTGAAAGTTTGCATTTCAATTTAGTAAGGGACTCTGCACTTTGCAAAAATAATTGTGTGTGTGCGCATTCTACAAGGAGTGGGAAGAGAAGTGGTGTTTTTAAAAGCATTAGTGCATGGAAAAGCAGGATTTATAAAGGGGAATTTCTTGTGTCTCCAAGTCAGGAGAGTACCTGCATTCTTGCTCATCTGAGGCACCATAAAATACTCATATTGAGGGAAATGATTCTTCCCCTACTTTTATCGTTTAATTGCACGGGTACCATCTTCCACCCACCTCAAAACAGCTCCCTCCCTTCCCATGTTGTTGACTGAACAGAGAAGATTGTCCCCTGCCACACTCTCTGCTAGCAAATGAACTCAGAGAGCTTTCAGTGCTGAGAATTCAGAAACGCTTTGTATAGCCTAAGAAACAGGAACTCTGAACAAGTGCAGTCCAGTCCCCTGCTACACTGTTGGTGATTTGGGTTTGTTTTTTTTGACAGCTGTGTGTGGAATCACTCACTGCAGGGGGTGGAGAAGGGATTTTGTTCATTTGATTTTACTGTAACCGAAACTGGGAACTGCTAATCAAGCAAAAAAATCAGAGCTGCTTCCATTACAGACAAATCTGGTGTCCAGCAGCTGAGCTGGACTGTAGCAGTCACTTGTGTTCGGCTTCCTTTAATGTGTTCTTACCTTACCCAGTAGGACAATGATGACCAACTCTGTTTTCCCACGTCAAACATTTTTTTAAAAACACTCTTTTCTGTCCACAATGCCAATTCCATGCTTCTATCAATGCTGGCAACAGTACCACTTGCTCACTGTCATTGATCTTGAGGGTTTTTTAGACCCTGACTACTTGCAAATCATACTAGAGATAAAATCATGCCCCACTGGATTGCCAAAACTACCTTCCAGCAGGCAGGGCTCTGACTGGCAGAGGCCCAGCGAGGCCTGCCTCCTCTTAGCTCTGCCATCCCTTTCCCTCCAAGCTTTCACCTGATGAGAGTTTGCATTTGACTTGGAGACAGTATATGCGGCAGTACGGCAAGGGCAAAGAGTTTTACTGCCGCTGGCAGGTTGAGGCAGAGCCCCTCCCCACCCCCTCCCCACCCCGGATTGCAGACAAAGGGATTGCAGAAGTGAGGGAAAGTTTAAATGGAAAGCAGTGAATGTTTACAGAGAGCCAGAAGCGCAGTGACAAAAGAAATCCCAAAGCAGACCCAGAAACACCCCATCCCCACCTGAGGGTACACCCAAGACCCCCAGGGCTCTTTCTTCCCACCTCCCCCAGCTAGGCTAGTCTCAGCTGGCCAGATCTGAGACTGCCCACCCCCCCTGGCCTGGCTAGGCCCAAGGCCAGAAGACATCTCCCCCAGGTTACCAGGTGGCAGAGCGGGAAAAAAGAGGAAGTGCCAGACCCTGCTCTGGATCTTATAGTGGCACAGGGAATTATGGTATGAAACCCACTCAGCTGGACCTCTGGACACAGGAAGCACTCCCTGTAGCAGAGGGCACCCAGCCCAAACTGCTGCACTCCCACATGCTACACAAGGACTTGCTGCCACCCTACAGAAATTCCAACAATCCTGAAGTCATTTTACTGCCTTTTGTAGACTCTAGTTCATTGCCTTAATGGGAAGGCAATGATGTTTAGAGTATTGGCAAAAGAAAACGAGAGTGGTATGTATACAAGCTCTGCAGCACGCTTGTTAGGAACAGAGTAATGCAGTGATTTGTATTGCTCCAGATTTGAAGTCTGACTGCATTTTGCAGTATCAGGCCATCCCATGAGATCTCTGGTGCTTCTATCACTAGCTGATTCTTTGCTCACTAGGGAACACTTGCAGACTGAAGTCTCAGGAGAGTTTCTTGCCATTTCTGATGTGATAACAAACAACCATCAAGGACTCACTCTGGTAGCTGAACTATACCTGTTCACTTCCAAACACAGGTGGAACTTCAAACCTTTCGTTGCTGTCTTAGCTTTCTACAAGCTTTTGGATAATGAACACAAGGATGTCTGCACCAGTTACAAAGGGAAAAGTCCAACATAAGGAAAGCTGAATCATACACAGAAGGCTCTGCTCCTTATCAGCCCTGCAATGCTGTAATACCACACAGTGCTCTCTGGATCTGAACTGCTCTCTACACTGGGCCCAGAATGAAACAGGTATGTACACAACTTTTCTTACAGGGAAAAGAAATCCTCATTTTCACCATGACCACCACATACGACCAATCAGCAATATCAGATGGGAATGAACACCAGGAACTCCTGGTCTATGATCCTACCTTGGCTGGAGAAATCCCTTGGTAAAAAGCACTATCTGAAGTGCCCTCATAGTACAGACATGACATTAGGGTGGGCACAGCTTGTTTTGTGGATGCAAAGCCACTGTGTCTGCACATCCACTTGCTGCACTTGGCCATTGAGCGCTGATACATGCAGACAAATACAAGCACACACATTTTAAAAGCCTTTTTAAAACTCAAGTGTTTATGCAGTTGTAATCAAGTTACTTTAATTCAACCAGAGAAGAACCATGGCATGGCCATGTGACTGCAAACAGTGGAGTTTCCTTGGCTTAGCAAATTACTGTGTGTCTGCTGGGCTGTGGCAACACTATACACACCCTTTTAATTCAACTCTAAAGCAGAACAGTTTGGTTTATATTGCTGTGAAGGTAGTAGCTCTTCATTCTGGTAGTTTAAACAAAGGCACTTCACTGCTCAGAGTAACAGTGCATCTGGTCATTCTCTGCCAAAACTGAGCTTTGGTATCTTGACCATTTGCAATTATACAGCCTTAGCATATAAAATAATCTGCCTAGATTATAGGGAGGGTACTACATATGTATGAAGTTAGTTCTTTTCCTGAGTCCAGCTCTGTGGCAAGCTTCTATACCTGACTATTTCAAGTCATACAACTGCCAGGGTTTACCATAACATGGCTATGATGCCTCCTTGTCCAAGACTTAGGTGCAGAGAAAGGGACCTGTAGCCCAGTCAGTAGCAGACTGTTTCAGTCACATCCAGCCGATGCTGTTAGATGTCTGGATATCATAGCCAAACTGTGGCTCCTACAGTACATTAGGACTTTGGCTTGCTCTAGGCTGTTGCTGACAAAGACCACAAAGCAGAACAGTTTTGCCCACTCAAAAGCAAAATCATCCTACATTTGTTACAGTGGTCAATGTGAGTGCTTGGGAGCAACATCAAAATGTATATTCATGTCAGGGTGAGCACCCTGATACAGCAAGCAGCCAGTCTAGGAGCACCCAGCACACTGACTCTTACACTGTCTCATTTGCATTAGTGATTAGACATAGGTAAGATAGTTTTGAAACCAGTTAACTGAACAGATCTGCTTGTGTACACCTTGCAGAGAGGACTCAGACAATATACACCACTGAACTGAGGCAGCTTGCCAGTGCCTGGCTATCACTGTGCCAGGAGGTATTGCTAGCACTGGGTGAGAGCATCACTGCAGTAACAGATTAGAGAAGGAGAAGCTGAAAAGTGAGGAGTTAAGTCTCCACCTCACCTTCCTTCATGAGCAGAGCCACACTTAGACACATTGCCAGCCCAGCTGTGCTACTTTTATAAACAGCTTGGAGAATAAAAAGAGCAGGGGGCTGGCTTTACACTTCAGCAAAGCAGCTGCTGTGCAGAAGAGATGAAGGGTAGGATGGCAGAAGGGCTGTGGACCCTCTGTATTCCACTGCAGCCTTATGCATCCCAAGGGGCTGCTTCTGGGACAGGATATGTAGGCCAGTGACTTCTGCTGGGAATGAGCACATGGAGGGGCAGCTTCTCCCAGAGGCTGATATAATTACTATCTTACATTTTTGTTTTCTTACTTGTTGCACCTGATTGGTCATTTGGCTGAGTCTTATCAGCTGCCTTATTCCACCAAGCTCAGCTTTTTTCTTATACCATCCATTGCAAGAACCACCCTGCATTACCCTTCTCTTTGGGACAGCACAATGCAGTTTCACCTACACTGCCAACTAATCTTGAACCAAGCTGCCAAAAATGCTGCACATGCTGGCCAAACTTCTCAACTCTGGGAAAGGGGGGGGGAAATGTAATTCCCTCACCCCAAGCTAGTGCCCAATTAAGAGTAACAAATCTAATTATACATAATGGCTAAGTAAGGTAAATAATACCAGCAGTTGTGTCCACAGCAGTCCCTGCTTCCTCATCCTGGTTATTAAAAGTTGCTAACATGAGTGCAGCCTTTACCAGTGGCTCTAGATAGCTGAATCACTGCAGTTAGGACATAGCCAGAAAGGATGGGGTGGGAAGACTCTTATTCTCACATCCTACTGGTGTTATGTAGCTGGGAGTGAGCTACCTACACCCAGCTGTGCAGATATGGATCTAGAGCCTCTCCAGCACCCTGGTAAATTCATTCAGAAGTTACTTAGAAAAATAACAATTACAGTTACAAATTAGAAAGCAACAGAGTAAGTACAGCAGTTATTCCCTTTTGCTGGAACTGTTTTCAGAACAGGCCAAAGTGAACAAAATGCATGTGGGTCAGTGCCTGCCTAACAAGGCCAAGATGTCACTTGGGAACTTTGAGAGCTGAAGTAAAACCATCAGCCCACTACCTCAGCTCCAGCCTATGCTATTGACCCTGTATGCTCCCTGACATCACTTCACAACTTAAAAGGAAAAAAAAAGGATTAGAAATATATCTTTGAACCTCTAAATCCCAGAGGCCCAGTTCTTCCTTCCAGTCTTCCCAGAAAACCAAGCCACTTCTCCTTGGCTCTGCTCAGGAACACCTTGCCAACAATGGTCACAGTTAGAAAGCAAAAGGCCCTGGCCACGCTATCAGTCTCACTTTCTAACCCAGCGCTGTCCCCGCAGGAGCCAATTGCTGCAGCAGGGAGGCTGGAGGCAGCAGATAAGCCTTAGCTGGGGTGATAGAGATCAGCTGCCCGGTTATCAAGGGAGTACAAAAATCAAATAGATTTTGATTTGGTAGTTACAGCTTTTCATATATCCTGGGAAAAGAAGAGAGGAGGACCAGAGAGGAGGGGAGGGGGAGAGAGGAGTCTTTTCCAGGGTGTTATGATGTCAGATCTTTTCAGCAATGAATTTCTAGGTTAAGCAGTTAGAGACTTGCGGCTGCAGAGAACCGCAGTCAGCGCAGGCGTTTGGAGGAGGAAATTGAAAGTGGGGGAAGAAAGGCAAAGCATAGCACATCTAAGGGCTGCAAGCCCTGCCTGAAGCAAGATGCAGTATAGCTATGACAGTCACAGAAACAAACAGCAAGCAGCACTCTAGCCTGAGAGAACCACTTTTCACAGTATTATAACTCACTCCTTCAATTTGGGGTGATAAGTTAAACCTAGTCCTTCTCTCAGATGTGACCTTGAGCTGCAATGCCAACTACAATGTCTGCTGGCCTCCATGCTATGGGTCCAGCTCCATAACTCTTTGGCAGGAGCAGATTGTCACCAGTGGATTAGATCAACAAACATCAGCTGTGTTGCTGTTTGAAGTCCAGAGGCAGACAGATGAAGAGAACAGACTGGATTTGAGTGCCAGCAGTAGAACAGGCAATGGGTGGCAACATGCAGCCAGGCAGAGATCAGTAGACAGTGTAGCACGAAAAAATGATCATTTGATTGCATGAAACTTGACCCAATAAATTGAGAATTCAGGTACAACTCAGCAGCAAGAAGGGCTGCATTTGTAAATCCCTGCATATTCCTCCAAATATTAGCACCCATAGCATAAGCTTCTAGTCAGAAGTTTTTGGAAGCTGCAGCTATTTCTGTTACAAAGAATCCTCCACAGAGCATACAGAAAATATTCTGTAGTGCACAATGACTTGTAATTAGCCATACAACCCAAACCTGTAAGAATTTAATCCAGAATTTTCCCTGGCATCATGGGATCAAGAGCAGCCAGGCTACTGGACCCCTTCATTATAGTCCCGTGGCCTCATGCAGATTGTACCAAGCACTGGTGGTTTGTAGACCTGATGAAAGCCCAGAGAGTCAGTGTCTCCCACATGCTGCAAGGGGAGCCTTGTGCCACTCCATCTTCAGCAAACTATACACTGTACTTGCATTCCTGTAATCAGCTGCCCAGCCCCAGCTCCATCCCTGTTAACTCCTGCCACAGCAGGAAAGTTTCTGGTATGTCAAAGGCAGGCCCTTCTTAAGCAGGAAAACAGAAGGAGATGTCAGGCAGAAACTGACAGAGATGCTCTCTTCCTCCTGCATGGCACTGTTGGTCAAGGCAGGAGAGAAGGTGGAAAAAGCTATGGTAACTGGCAGGGAGCTGCCAGCCTACAGACATCCAACCCCCTCAGAGAGACAGAGGGCCATGGTGCTAGGATGTTTGTACTAGGAGCATCAGACATCTTGTATGACCCTTCCAACAGGGCAGGAAAACTAACAGCAAGAAGTTTAGCTTGAGCCTGACCCACTTTCTCACAGGAGGGCACACCATAGGGCAGAAGTTCTGGGACTGGCAGGAACTCCAAATCATCCTAGGCTCTTCTACATCTAGTTGCTTCTAAGGACACCTTTAGTCCAATTTCAAATACATCTGCTATTGAAATGAAGCTTAACTCTGGTGTTAGATACTATCTTACACAGAACAGATCTGGCTTTTGAAATAACTGGTTCTCCCTCAATCAGTTGACCAGAACCATGACATCCTTATGCAGATAAATCTGCTCTTTTCAGTTAGGACCTGCTTCCTGGCAGCCTTTCCAGATTCACATTTTAAGCACTTTCTATTGAACAAAACAAGTTATTTAAATAGGAGGGGGGAAAAAAAGGAAGTAAAAGCAGAGCTGTCTCTTTCCAGCTGATTGTCTTTGGAAACACAGGACTGGAAGCTGCTGTCCCAGAAGACTCAGCTGCCCTTATCTGAGGCACTCTGTTAAAAGACTTGGAATCACTTATTAATTTAGTGAAAGCTCCTTAATTTTGATCCTTTGTCTGCATTAATTGATTTGCTATCAATAACCTGCATTGATTAGGCCTCCAGACCTGGCAGTCACTGAAGATGAAGAGACAGAGACTCTTTCAGAACAGGAGTTCAAAGCCTGGAATGATTAAAAAAAGACAGCACCAAAATGGCTGATAAAGAAGAAGGTGTCATTCTTTTTCCATGCAAGCATGAAAGCATGGCCAGTTAACCCTTTTGTACCTACAAATGTGCTCAGGTCTAAGCTGTTTGTATAACCTAGAGACAGCCATTAGATTTACTCTGCTCTGCTATTTTAATTAAAATACTACTGATGCACTGAAATATCAGACAGCATGAGAGCTGAGGGAAGATCTTATCTGTTTCTGCCACAGAGACCTCAGGGAGCCCAATCCAGAGGCTGGCCGAGGCAGTGCTCTGGGATCCCTGCCAGCAGATGGCATTGTAATGACCGGTGGAGGAAGTCAGATTTCAGTTGCAGCAGATCCAAACCAAATGCAACAGTAAAATGTAACAGTCATCAGTTAAAATTCTGATAACAACATTTTGAGGGCTGAGAACTATTGGCTAGTGAAAAATGGCAGGAATCAATTAGGGGAATGGCTGTCAGAAAGGGTGCTGTCACCCAGCTCTCAGCTGCTCCTCATTCAGGACCTACTTTGCAGAAGCTACAGGAGGGGCAGAAGGCAGGGATGTCCATTCTTCTTCCAAGAAGAGAAACAGAAGTACTGGCTAGGGAGAGCTCTCAGGCCACCTGAAAAAGGATGTTTGGGGACATACACTAAGCACAAGTGGCAACAGGAGAAGCCTGTCTGCATCTAGGAGAAAAAACAATAGTCTCAGCCAGGGTCTCAGGTGGCTTTACATGCTTCAGATTCCAAGTCTCCAGTAACACCTTGCCACAAAGCACAAAACCAGGTATGCAGGGTAGCCCAGAATCTGAATGCATTCAGATGGCCATTGTGCAAAGACACTTAGCTGATCTTTGAGATATCCAACCATCCCAAGAGCGAGGCTGCGTGGCCTGCACCTTTTTCCATCCCAGCTGTGTCAACAGCCCTGACTACCCCTTTGATTGCAACACTGCAACCCTAAGAGCACACCTTCCTAGACCTGCAGATTTTCTTCTCAGTTTCACTAGGGAAAAACCAGACATGTCATTCCTCTTTGTTTGTCTGGGGGCAGCACTGAGTGTGGAAAAGGAATGGCACAATAGCTTCTGCCCCGCAGGACAAGCTATTGGCTGCTGGTCCAGAAGAACCACGTTGGAGCAACTTGCTGAGAATCCTACACAAATGCAACATGAATTAGAACTCATGGCTGAAACATGCCCTGTGTGACAGCTTACCACATCAGCACTTCCAGTTCACTTAGCAGCACTTCTGCAGAGGGGAACTGACACAGACACAAATTGTACTGAGCTTCTGTATTTCTACTTTGACAACAGCATACAGCTACCAGCACTCCAAATCCCTTCCTATGCAGCTTTGCCTCTTCCTCATGTGAATGCTTTTAATATTTTTCAGACCTTCTAGCACACTTTCCCGTTCTATCCTCTCTGCTTCTCCCTCCCCTCCCTGCATGCATATCCTGATGCAATGCAGAAATTAGAGGGAAATAATTTTGTTTGATAAGTATCCCTGCAGCTGTGGTTGCTCTTCATATGCTGCTGTCCCATCCTCAAGAAGATCTCCAGTGTTTATTCATTGCATATGTTCTGCACACATCCAGAAATCCTCCCTAAAATGGACATAATTTGTAAGTTCTAGCTACATAGGATTCCTGGGACAACAAGGAATGTGTTGACACACATGGTCTGATTTCACACCACAAAGAGGTGGGCTCTTGAGTCCTCAGCCTTGCAAGCAGCTCTGGATTTAGCAGCTGCTTCCTTCCAAGTTCTCCACCTATGCCACAAGGCAGCATGCGCTGGGAAGGAATCGTCACATCACAGGAGAACCAGCCCACTGAAACTGAAGGTCCTGTACTTTCTAGATGTCCCCTCCTCTTAGTATGGAAACAATGTCAGGCTTTGTGTCCTCCATAAATTAAACATGAATAATGGTTAGGACAGCTGAGCACTGGAGTAGATTGCCTTGGGAAGTCATGGAGCCTCCATCATTTGAATTTTTCTGAACAGGCTAAACAGTCATCTGTCAAAAGATGTTTAAGTATTACAAATCCTGCCTTGGGGAGAAGAAGGAAAGGAAGAAATTACCTCATCAGCTCTGTTTCCTGTTTCTCTAACTATTTTCTCTGTGTACTCTAGAAATTCCCCTTGCCCCCTCAGCTGCCCATAGCACACTACCTAAGCCCCTGTGCTTCACGTCCATTCTACAGCAAGCGTGATCTTCATGCAATGGTTCTGATGAGCCCTTCATGCTGGTTACATTTACAAAATGCTGAGGGATGGAGAGCACAATGCTGCAAACAAACTAAAATGTCCATATTTTGCAGAGGAACTTTTATCCTGACTTTTAACACAGGACTAGTAGATCAAAATAATTGAAGGTTTTACCTGGTATCTCCCAGATACCACCACTGAGCGTACATACACCATGATGATGTGAACAGGAGGAGAACTGAGGGAGGTAAGCTTCTTCCACCCACACAGAGCAAAAATAGGCTTTTATTCTGAATTACTTATTTTAGACTAAAATCAAGAAAGAACAAAAGCAAAGGCTCCAGGAAGTGGAGTCTGCACTCGCTTCTTATCTTAAGATGCTGCCTTGACTTTTTAGCAATTTAAAGCTGCAGTGCACAGAAAGCAAAACTGGATCAGTGGTGCTATAGCTCACTGTTTCCAAGTATCAACCCAGGATCTTAGAAGCAATAAAGGCTCAATAGCATTCAACCGTTTCCAGGAATCCAAGACTGTAGCCATTAGGGACAGACACAGATATGTGATATACATTGCACAGATGTTTTGTTTCCCTGCAGTTAGATAGGCTGGGGTCAGAGTGGCTGGAGAGCTCCCAAACAGAGAGGGACCTGGGGGTGCTGAGTGACAGCTGCCCAAACATGAGCCAGCAGTGTGCCCAGGTGGCCAAGACAGCCAACAGCATCCTGGCCTGCATTAGGAATAGTGTGGCAAGCAGGAGCAGGGAGGTCACTATGCCCTGTGCTCTGCATTGCTTAGGCCACACCTTGAGTCCTGTGTCCAGTTCTGGGCCCTTCAGTATAGGAAGGGCATCGAGACACTTGAATGTGTCCAGAGAAGGGCAACAAGGCTGGGGAGAGGCCTTGAGCACAGCCCTGTGAGGAGAGGCTGAGGGAGCTGGGATTGTTTAGCCTGGAGAAGAGGAGGCTCAGGGGTGACCTTATTGCCCTCTACAACTACCTGAAAGGTGGTTGTAGCCAGGAAGAGGTTGATCTCTTCTCCCAGGCAACCAGCACCAGAACAAGAGGACACAGTCTCAAGCTGTGCCAGGGGAAGTTTAGGCTCGTGGTGAGGAGAAAGTTCTTCACCGAGCGAGTCATTCGTCATTGGAATGTGCTGCCTAGGGAGGTGGTGGAGTCACCATCCCTGGAGGTGTTCAAGAGGGGATTGGATGTGGCACTTGGTGCCATGGTCTAGCCATGAGGTCTGTGGTGACAGCTTGGACCCTATGATCTTTGAGGTCTCTTCCAACCTTGGTGATTCTGTGATACCTGTCCTCCAAAAAACAAACCCCAACCTTCATTAACTCCATGTTCCACTTGTACACTCTGCATGAAAACGAAGCAGTAAAAGTGAAGGGAAGCAACCAAGATAGCATCAGCATCCAGACTGATCACATACACATTCCACCAAATTAATTTCTGACATGTTGAGCTACTGAACTTCCATGAGTAATTGCTACACAAATATTTCCAGGGTTGCCCCTTCAGTTTCCAAAGATGTATCTGAAATGAATATTTTGACATGGAATCAGCAGCAGTTTTGCACACCTACTAGTAAACAACACACACCCATCCTTTAGGAATGCACACAAAATGGAAACATTTATGAAGAATCCACCCTGGCACGTGCAAATCTACTAGGATGCAAAAGTTCATCATCAGGTCATGAGAAAAATCTCTGCTGAGGACACAGCCTCTGCTGCAGGCTGTTAATTCTGACCTCAGCACATTGTGTTTGCTCACTAAGGCCCACAGGCAAACAGTGATAAAACAGTAGGCTCGACTTAAGAGGCACACCCCCGAGTGTGGCTGTGGGGAGGCAGATATGCACATTACCCTGTCGACACATTAATACTGTCCAACACCACTGACACGCTGGTAGACAGCAATACTGTGTCAGCAGCAGACAGACTGAGCCACAGAACGTTCCCATTATCTGATGGGCATAGCCTCCAGTTTAATTTTTACTCATTTTACTTATTGATTGGTTCTCTCAAACTACATCCCAGAAATTCTCTCTGCTTCAGAGGCAGCAGAAACTCAGATTTCCTTCTTCCTGGAAGTATTTTTTTTTCCTCCCTCCAGACGAAAGGGAAAATTTAGAGGGAAGTAATTTCTTTTGATAACAGCTGTGTTCCCTTCTTTGGGAATCCCACATCCCAGCTGGTGATTGGAGAATCCCTCACTCCAAAGCCAGCCTCACTCTCGGCAGCATTCAGCTTTCGTAACAATTTAGCTGCAAGACCCCTGACTGCTCAAAGACTGACAGGCAGATCAGCAACACACACCACGTTTATTTTTTCCCAGGTGTTTTAAGACAGCCCACAAAAATATTCAGGTACCTCAGTTTACCTTAGGCTCCAAAAAGAAGGCAGTCAGCTAAATACCACACAGCTCTGTGCTCAAACTTTTAAAAAGGCTTCTTTTTCTTTCCCCCAATTACAGCCGGAGATAAGCAATTCTGATGAATTACCTGCTCTGAGCTGAAGGCCATTGCTGAGCTGCAGCTTCCTTCAGCTTTAACACTTAAGGACAGACCATCAGAGACTACACTTCAGCACACCAATTAGCAGGGGCAAGCAGGAGGCATACAGATGATGTGTTGCTATTGCATCACCTCTTGTTTGATTAGCGATTAGAAGGTAATCGCCTCCTGCACAAGAAATGAAATCCAGAAGAACCCTTCTGAAACAAACACAGCATTTGCATGCATTCCTCTAAAAGCTTTGACTACTTCAGTCTCCAAGCAGTGTAGACCTAATAGCCTTTGTATATAGCTTGATAATATCCCCATGCACAGCTCATTAGGCACTGAATTCTTTGAAATAAGAAACCCCTTTCTATCATCCATACAAAAATCCAGCACAGATGTCCCCTGTTTAGCAGATGCAGAGTGATACCACAGTAAGAGCTAATAATAAAGGAACTTGATTGGGTTAATGGAGTTGCATATGGTGGCAGTATGGTCCTTGATACCAATCCCCCTCACCTTCAGTTTCCTCTCATGAATCCTCTCCAGAGATTAGAGGAATGATAGCAAAGAAGGAAAAAACTAATCAGGTTTGTTAGCAGAGCTGACATTTCGGGGTGAAAATACAATTAATCACTGTCACCAAAGCAAGATCAATAAAATCTTACAAAGATCATATTTTCTAATGGGCACAAATTCCAAGCAGCACTGACAGCTGTACTAGCACTGTGGCACTAAAATAAATCCAACACTTTTCCTCCCCTGAGTTTTTACTTTTGTCTCTTCACCCTGCAAAACGGAGCTTACAATGGAGATGTTGCCGAGAGTCTCTTGTGGCTGTGTGCACTGAAGCTTTTCATTGACTCCAGCAGGGTACTGCTTTATGCACACAGGGTTTGGGATATGGGAGGTTTGACAGCATAAGCAAAGGAGAAAAAAAAAAAACACCACCAAAAAAAGAAGAGGAGAAACTATTCTGCTGTGATCAGTGCTGAGACTTGAGGGAAGGGGGTGGTAAAGATTGCACAGTACTATATATTCCCAGATTTGCTTTATTTCTTGACCACTGTGCAACTAAATCATGCTCCTGAGGGCTGTAGGTCTCATGGGAGGAATGAAAAAAGGGCCTTCTCACTTGCTGCAAATCCTTTACATCTAGTCCCATCTGTAACAAGGCAAGAACAGCTTCCTTTGCTCCTTGGAAAAGGCACTGTTTCCTGCATGAAACCCCATTCCTCTGGAACATAGGGAAAGGATACTGCTTATGACAGTGGCCTCCAGACTTACCATAGAGCCTCAGATAAAACCAACCCCATTAAAATAACACAGCTCATCTGCTGTCCCCAATGTCTGCTCCCTCCCTCAAACCAAACAGCCTGCCAGTCAGAATAATGTGTTTCTGCATGTGTTTATTTTTAGGGTACAGCTGAACTCGTGCTATCAGTCTAACAGGCTGTGCACCCACTGCACTGATTCCTAATTACATGAAATTCACTGGGGAGGAAAGGAGCAGGAGAAAACAATCCAAGCGAACTCCCTGAAATGGCACTGTCGGCTCCCCCCTATTTTATCAGGGATCTAACCATATCTGAGCCTTCCATTGCTGCTCCAGTGTCTGTGGTGCATAATTAAACAGCAATTTAAAAGAAAACCTTTAGCATACTTAATGGAAAAGGAAAGCAGGAAAAATAAAAGAACAGGGCATGTATGTCTCTTATGCTCAAAGCCCTAGCTTTCTGTGGTTTTAGTAAGTGTGCATGTTTGTAAAGAGCAGAGATTTTGAGTCAGTATCTTGATTTTAGGAGCCCTACTTTATGTTGTTTTGATGCAAACACCTGCTGCAGCTTAATATTGCTCTTAAACTCTCAATAAATTGTGTTCTGTTCCCAGGGCACATTGCTACCTGAAGTACAGTTTAACCTCTCTCAAAAAAACCAGTCTGAAGTGGAACAAAGGAAACCTGTTCAGAGCTAAATGAAACAGTAAGCATTTCCAGAGGAGGCAGAGGGACAACCAACCAGGTCCTGCTGGGAAGTGAGTACCTAAGATGGCGCTTGGACAAATGGCTTTCCTCTGCTTCTAAAATGCTAACTAGGCACCTGCTTATTATTTACATCCAGGCTGGCTGGCATGCCTAATACTTCAGAAGACACACTTTGCAGCTGCAGTACAACTTGAGGAACGCCCAATATTTCACCCTTATGAGGTTCCATAATTGCTGAACACTGTAGCTCTTCCTATACATCACCTTCAGAGCTGGGAAATAAGTTTTTGTTGTTCACTGCAAGCAGGCATTTTCTTATCTATAAAGCCAGCAATAACAATGATGCTTTACTCCACTCTAGAACCTCATAGCTCTTTCAGGCCACTCAACACCTCTGTCTTACAGCTGAAAGAGTACTGACATCTCTGCAGCTCAGTGAGCAGCAGATGAAACACAGCTGTGGGAGAGCTGAGATTACAACTTTGAGCTGTTCCCTGCTGGGGTACCTGACACTGTGAAACAGTTGTTTTCTTATTACAGAGGTGCCAGTTATCACAAATTAAGAAGCTTGGTGATACAAGTCAAATAGGAGGCAACTGCAAAGAGCATTCCTAGTTAATAACAAACACTAGAGAGGTAGGAAGCATTAGAACTTTATGGAAAAACAATATTCACTTCAACCAGAGCAAAGGGCAGATACCTTGACAGCATAACACTTTCAGTATTGGTTACACCCTTCTAATCTCAGGAGATGGGTTATATTAAAGCATACCCTTCCCCTTAGCAGACTACAAGACAGGAACCTACAGGCTGGAAAACTCTCAGATTCACTTTCTGTATCCCACTTTTGGCTACATTACTTCTAATGCAAGATAAAAAATATACTACAAACCAAAAGACACCAGAAGAAACAAAGCACTGTCTCCTTCAGAGCAAGTAGAAGAGGGCAACAAAACAGCTAACCTCACTTACCACCACCAGAGAAGGCATGGCCCTAACAGGAAGCAGTTGCCAAAAGGCTACTTATGGCCTCCAGCTGCTTGGCTCTGCTACATTTAAAGGACCAGCATGGGAAGGCACCTGAGGTAGAGTATGTGCCTCTGTAGGACATAGTTGTTGAGGGACAGCAGCTTCAAAGGAGGTGCTGCTGCTTTTGTCTGTTGTGCTTAAGCAGTGCTTCACACATCCTAAGATTCTATGCAGTTGCAGCACATACTAGGTCTCTTACAACTTGCTCTTGGCACATGAGCTTCCCTGAGTGTTGTTCACCCATTATGTTAATTCCCTGACTCCACAGCCATTGTAGGTGATAGACTGCAGCAGCAGCAGAACTCTGTGGTGAGATTGCTTTTTCTAAGCGGTGCATGGCACTGTAAGGACATGTATTAGAGATGGATACTATTAACAGTTAAATCACATACACCTTCTCATATGAAATCAGTCCCAGGCCTTTTAAGCCAAAGTGGGAATCACCTGTAGCTAGCATTAGCAGAAGATCCTTTTCTGCCACCTGATGTCACAACCTCTCAGTTACACATGCATCGATTGCATTTCTGCCTCGTTAGACCATTAGTCATTGGATCTGTCTGAGTCTAAAGGTACCAACTTGCTTTGAAACAACTGAAACTTGCCAGGAAGACAAAAGAGAAAACAATGTTGCTTGTGCAGCAGCTTGGTCCAGACTCAGCTAGCATTTGGCAAGCCTAAAGTGTAATGCTCATCCCAGAAGAGTGTTGTGGTCTATGGGTTATGCTGCCCTAACTGGTGCCACACGCTCCCTAGAAAGCAAATCACTACATCAAAGTCATTCTTGTTTTGCCATGGTGTGCATCACATCTGAAAAACAAGTGCTTACAGGAACAGCAATGAGACTCTGAGTGTGTGCTCCAAGCTCTAAATAGAGTACCTGGTTGAAGCAGAGTTTTGCTTTCCAGAAAAAATGACTTCAGTGCTTGAAGTGCTTTGCTTTTTCATGTTCCTAGGCACAGAAACTGAAACCAGGCAGGCAGTTGGGATGGTTAGCAGCTAGAACAGAAAGCAAGCAAGCAAGCAGGCAAGAGAAATCCTATGCCTTTGGTAGGGGCAATCAGAGGGAAATCCAAGAGCAGCTTCTCCTGCCACCATGGAGGCAGCATCTCCTTAACATGCTCCACAGCAGTGACAAATTTTGTGACAACTGTTGCCAGTGCTTTGCCACTGGAAGATGTGGAGTTAGCACCTTGACTAACACAGTGACTTTCTGCCACCAGCCTCCATTCAATCTCAGAAGTCTCAGGTCAGCCAGCACTAACACAGGAGCTGGTGTGGGTCTTGCAGAAGTTTGTAAAGACCACACAGCTCTCATGCATTCTAATTATTTGGGGAGCATGGTGAGGGGAAACAGCTGGCCCCACATCAGGCAGCTGTCATTTGATGGGTTCAGCAGAGGTGGTACTCAGAGGTGGTACTCAGAGAGTTGTCTGCAGCATCCCTGGGGCTGCATTTCACTGTTCACCTCCACACCTCCTTTCCCCTCCAACTACACCATGGTTACACTGTCCTGTGTGCTGGGCTTCTGTGTGAGTGTGTGAAAAGGTCAGCTGCCCATTTCATTGGCTCATCTTCAGATGAATGCCTCTGGCAAATATGACAGTCCTCTGACAGTCCTCCTCTATCTTCATTAGACAGTTCAGGCCCTTATGTGTCCTTTCTTTGCCTTAGCAGATGAACCCTTCATGGTCTCTAATGTGTTTCCTCCTTATCACTCCTCCCTGAGACGGGCAGCTCTAATCCTCTCTTCAGAACTTGGAAGTTAGGGCACAGAAAGGTAACTTTTTAATGGTCCTTAAGACACCCAGAGTTGCATAGTTGACTGACACACTTTTCAAACACATGAAATGCACAACTGCAATTCAAATTGCTGAACTGAAAAGCCCTGAGGAGTCTATTTCCTTTAGATGGATTTCAATGGGAATTAGACACTGTTTGCTTCTGCAAATTGTCATCTTTAAGTATCTTTCAGTATTAGCACTTTGGCTACAACATAGCAGGAAATGGAGTCAAGAGTTTTCCAAGCATGAGGCTACTACTCCAACCACAAGTTCCCTTTTATATTATTTTTCCCCCCATGTGTCACCAGCCACCCTATAAAGGTGGTGTGGTAGTATCAGGTTCAAACATTACCAGACAAATTCAAGAGCAGATCCACAAATGGATACTGCAGCTGGGTGGGGATGTATCCTCTGGCACAGCATCCCTGATCCAACATTTGAGTTCCGTGGGAAAACAAAGGAGAGTGCTAAGGTTTATAGGCTCCCCTTGAAGGTCATGTCCTTTTGCTGTGTGGGAAGCAGAACACTTGACCTGAAAGACCACCAGACTGCTCCAGGAGGGCATTTCTCATGCCCCGATATTCTTATGTCTTAAGCAGCCTGCACTAAGTGGCAGTCTAAATGCAGGGTTTCTGTCACTCTGCAGTCACTGCTTCTGCTGCACCTCTCCTAGCTGGAAAGGAGCATGTGAACAATGGCAGTTGCCATTTTGCTATAGACTGCTTTTTGTCCTGCTCCTGTGTGTTTTTAAATTGGAGCCTGAGCTGGTTATCTTCTTCCTTGCCACAGTTCCAAACCTGTGAACGTGCTCTGCTTTCTCTTTGTTCTTCAAACTCCCTTGCATTCTATTTTCTTCCTTCACAGCACTGTTATTGTGGCAGTGGCTGGCATGATTATTACTACTGACTCCCAATCCCCCAATGGCAGTGTAATACCTCTTTAATTGGGTATTTCTCCCTCCCGACACTAATCTCCTAACAAATGTGATGCTGTGTTAGATGTGTGGGGATCTCTCATCACTATCTCCTTAAGCAGGAGGTTGTGTGTGGAACGGATGCATAGTCACTCAGCATGGATGGATTTGTCTGAGGCCCTGTCAGCTCCCTGTTTTTGTCACTGAAATCTTGCACTGCGGATTCGGATTTCTATTGCTTTAACATTTTCAGGCAGCTTTATCTCAGTCCCTGTCAGATCAATGGGTTTTGTCACAGAAATCTGTGTGACTTGGTTCCCTTTGGAGATCTGGCTAGTCAAATTTGTGGGGGCTGATTTGGAAAACTGAACCTGAGGCCTTGTTTGGCTATGTCAGGAGGGGAACAACAAGACATGAAAAGAGCAGAGGCCTAACAACCACAAAGACTTAACCAGAAAAACAGCAGCAAACAAAAGAAGCTTCACAAGCAACAGACAACACGTACTGCACAGGAGCACTCCCCTAAAATATCCAACATGTGTAGTTTTACAGGTTTGGGGCTCTCCATCTGAGGGTCATAAAGAGCTCTGCCTCTCCTCATGGACTGCAGCCATTTAACCCACTGTGATCTTGTAAGGTTGCAGGCCTATGGCAGATCAGCCTTTGCAAGACAGTCCTCTGAGCATGTTTACTCAGCCCTGCCCTGCAGCTGCAGAGACAGGAGGCACTCTTCCTTTAACGCCTCAGCAGCACATTAGGCAGCACTGTGCTATCAGAGATGATCTCTCTCAAGGGATACAAGCCCAATTTTACTTTTGCCCGTAGCCAGCAGACTGCATGGCTGTCTAACACTGCAGTTATGTCAACAGCAGTCTTCCACATAAAGCTCAGCTTCAGTGAATTGCTGTGTGTCCATCTCATCTCCTTGCCTGAGTCACACATTTCCAGGAACAGCTTCAGTAAATGGAAGCTTCCTGGTGAAAAGTACATTGTTCAAACAAACTTTCACTTGCACTAAGGAATAACATTTGCTTCTTACTACTAGAAGATTTTTGGACAATAATAATCATGGTTGAATTTGACCATGATCAAGGAATAAACTTCTAGAACAAAGTCATAGTAGTAGTAGTATTAATAACAGTAATAGGAAAGCAGGTAAGAGGTATTAAAGGAAGAGCCTGTTGCTGACTGATAAAGACTCAGACTTGTCTGGAGCAGTCAACTCAAGCTGAAAGCTCAACACAGCAGGGATGCAGTCCCTGTTGGTGAAACTGCCTCAGTTTTGTATTTGAAGTGGAACGTTTCAAAAAGAAAGGGTACCCCAGGAAAGAGGAGATCTGGGGAAGGTAGCCATTAGCATCTCAGCATTAATGAGAAACAGTGCAAACTGTTGGCCATGGCTCATCTCATTGTTCTCTGCAATATTCCAGTCAAGGGCTTTCTTTACAGCAGATGCTCATTGCTGTGCCTACCTTGCAATAATTCCCTTCTTTCTTTTTAATGAAATTCTCCTTTTGTTGTACGCTTTTCTATTTCAATTTTACCTCTGGAAGTTCTTCATTCCCATTTTTCACCTTCTAATCCTTTTTCATCCACCCTTCTCTCCCTGCCTCATTTAAACATGCATGCTTCTGTTTTGCTTCTTCCTCTGTGTGGTTATCAGTTCTCTTTTAACTGTTTTCCCTCCTTAGTTTTTCCCTTTCCCATTCTTTCATCTCTCTCTCTCCTTTTTGCTGCTTGCTCTCTCAATCTCTCAGCCCACTGCTTAGGAGGCTGTAGTCCTTAGATATTGAAATGACACATTTAGCTTCTGCTTGCAATTGTGTGGTAGATACTCTGTGTCTGGGCAGTTTCAGGCAGAGTGTGAGCCTTGGTAAAAGCATCAAACTAAGCTGAGTGAAAGGTTGCTTACTTGTGCCTGTGATTTGTAGCTGTTTAATAATAGCTTCCTGATTAACATAGACTGCAATTGCAGAAATGCCACAGTGACAGATACTCAGTCTGTACCTAAAGAGAGATACACAATTCCCTTAGCATTTAAAGGCAGTACTAAAGGTACAACTATTATCTTGTAAGTTGTTCATGCCACTGCCTGTGTGTGCATCGCCTGGTAAAACACAGCTTTAATTCTGCATGGCTCTCTGAGGACTAACAAGATGTTAAATGATCATTATTACATGCAGCTGTCACCATGCCTGCAGTTTTATCAAGCCAAAAGGATTATGTTGTAGCTTTCAGGTTTTCACTTCAGAACAAATGCAAAAGGGTATGTCTTCAGTAACACCACCAGAACTGTCCCCTCATAAGTCATCTCTTTGCTACAGGATCTGCTTTTCACAGAGGTCCTTGTATTTCATCTGGTTATAGCTAGTTAACGAAGAGCTACAAGGCTTGACTAGACAAAGAATGATGAGATAGCAGTAACCATCCTATTGCTTTAGTCCATCTCTTTAGGTACATCTTACAGTGCAGCAAGGTCACTTCAATAAGGAGCTTTGAAATACTTGCTATTGCTGCTTCAAAATCACTTCCAGAAGCACAAAAGATTACTTTAGTCAGATTACCTCTCTGTGGTCTCTATCTGCAGGTAATGTGTCTGCAGGGTGACTTCCCAAGGAGGCAGAAAGAAAGGACCAAAGGACAACAGCAGATCAGTCATTCCAGTAAGACAACCTGAGACCAAAGGCTGACTGTTCTGTCCTAAGCTAATTGGCTCTCCTGCCTTCACCATGGATGTAAACCAGTCTGATTACAACAACCTGACATCCTGGCTCTGTAAACCAAGCTGAGCACTCCTGTTGCACACTCTGCTAGGGTCATAACTTTCTCTTATCAAAGACCCAGGCCTAGGAATAAGGAATTGTAGAGGTGCATTCACAAAGATGAATACTAAATTGGATTGCTGCAGTATTAACTGAGAGTGCCTGTGAGAACGCATCTCAGGTGATGCTACCTATTGGAACCAGGATGGAGATGTCTGAAAACCCATTTGGGAAAGGGGCTTTAGCACAAGTGTGGGAACCCACATTTGAACAAAAAATCACCAGGTTGAGTTGCACAGGACAACTGTGGGAGGGGAACTTCAACAGTGCCTTGACTGCAGCCATGGATGGTTCCCTTGTGTTTGTGGGCTCTAATCCTACATGAAATAGGAAAAGAGAGAGTGAGACACACCACCACATCATCTTGACAGTCCTTCCTAAGTGCATAAAAGATGAGCTGTAAATTCCTCAGTGTATTGCTGCCATTTAGGCAGGCAACAACAAATTGCTGTCTCTAGAGCCATGCAGGACAAAGACAAATTGGTGCAAGCCAGAGTAATGCTGCTAATAGCAGTGTCCAGCTATGCTTTCCAATAGTTGGCTAATTAGTAGAAATACAGCTTTCCAAGACAGCAAGAGACGATTAGGGGGCTCTGTAAAAGCCTCAAGGCTGGCTGAGAGAAGTCTCAGAAGACTGTGACAAAAAGTCTTTGCATGCATATCCCTGATTTTAAGCTGACAGAGATCAGTGTTGACTAAAGGTCTGACAGATGCTGAGTACCTGAAACTGGATGAAGGTCTCAGTCCACCTTCTACTGGAGAGCTACCTATACCACTACAGAAACAGACAATCAGCTCATGTTTCCAAACCTGTGAGCATCCAGGCTAGCACTTTAAATTGATCATGAGGGATAAGGTGTCTTTACCCCCTTGACAGAAATCCATCTGGTGCAGGACTGAGGCAAACTGGCAATATGTGGAAAGAATGAGCTTCTGGTAGTTTGCTTATGCTTTACCTGCCCAAAACACCAGAGAGGACTCACATTTCTTTGTCTGCCAGTTTGGCACACTTCCCAGGCACTAAAATTCTGTGAAAATTAGAACTCTGGAACATTTTCTTTAAATAGCCAGAAACATTGGTTAGAAAAAGGTCACTAGAAGAACAGAAACATTAGTTTACAGCCTAAATAACAACTTCAGCAACAGTGGTGGATTTTCTGGTAGTAGTAGCACAACATTAGCTTTGTAGGAGTTGTAACTTGGGACATCATTTTACAGCTGAGACTGCATCTTCAGCAGTTGTGGAGGGCCACATCTTCCCCTTGAAAGAGGTGACAGAAATGAAGCAATCAGCAAATGGTTGTGCTCAATGTAAAGCCAAATAAAATTAAGTTAATACTTGAAGAGAATTGCAAGATAGGAAGCTCCCAGTGTTGAAAGGTTCAAGGCTTTCCAGTGTGGAAAAGAACCAGTCAGCTGTAATTAGCCCCATGTGAACTAATCCCATGAATACCCAAAGACGGTCTGGTTGCTTGTCCAACATCTCTTAGATCTGGAAACTGGGTCAGAAACCAGACCATCTTGTCAGATCATCAATTTTCTGGTTACAGTGAAAATGTAAGGATTGCTTTGGAGGTTATAAGCTATATAGGTGACCACATTCAGCTTCTTTAGCCCAAACTTCCATTAGACAATGCCATTGCACCTTACCTCATTCAAATTCCCCTCTAAGCCAAAGTTTGCAGCTGAATACAAGATGCATTGTTTAAAACTAAAAAGTACACAGTAAAAGTGAGGAGCAGAACCATTATGCTTTGGTAACAGCCTGCTGTCAGTTCTAAGCAGCAGGAAAATGTACTGCATGAAAGACAAAACTTGGGCTCAGGTCAGGTGCTGCTGCAGGTGCTACCCAAACCTTTGCTTTGAACAGCACTCTAAAGGAAAGCAGCAGCTAATACTATCTACACAGAACTGTGGTTTCTGAAACTGTTGAGTGGTCTTTTAAGGCAGTTCCACACAGAGCCTCCATTACAACAGATAATCAGAGTAAGAGCTTCTTCAGAAGAAGAAAAACGGGGTGAGTTCCTTGGAAAGTGCTTGGAAAAGAGCATTTTGAGCTATCTGTGCAGGGAAAGATCAAAAAGAATCAGATTTTTATCTCTGTTAGTAAGCAACTGAGTGATTCTACATGTTCCAGCTACTTCTCAAAGAAATTAGCATTAGCTCTCTTGTCCCTGAGCATCAGTCCACTTGTACCCCCTGAGCTCTTGCAGAATTGCTCACAGAACCATGAAGTACTGCAGCAGAGCTGAGGTGGCTACATCATTTTAGGCCTGTTTGAAACAGTTTCCCTGGGACTTTGGCCTTAGACACAACCTGTTTTGCCAGAAAAACATGTCACTCCTACAAAAAGAAGAGGGCTGTTCAGCACTGTGGCAAAACATGAGCGATTGCATCGTGGCAAATGCTCTGCCAGAGCTGACACTTCATGGAGAAACGGTTAAGAGCACAGCTCCCTTCTGCAGCTAAGGTAATTCGTCTCTGGCCCCAGTGTAAAGTCCTTCAGATCAGCAAGGCTAATCCTCAGAGAAAGTGTAAATTATCCAGCAGAATCATTACAGGGCATACAAAATTATGCAGTCCATCCAAGAAGGGCTTTTTGGATTGGAAGATTGTTCTAAATGTAATCAATCAGACCACCTTCTTGTGCTGCATCTCTCAGTGATACTTCTGCTTTGATAGCCACATGATCTTCAGGGAAACAGAGCTCAGCAAATGATTGCTTCTAAATCTTACACAGTGAGGATTTGCTGGGTCACCTGTAGACATGACTTCTGGGTGTGCTGAAATGGTGGCACAGGCACACCAAAGGAAATACTCTTCCCTGTCTCTGCAGTGTTAAGCAGAGATCTTCAGTTGTCTGGGAGCTAACAGCTTGGGAAAAAGCTCTCCTCTTTGGTAAAATATCCCTCCCCCACTGTAAAAGCAAGTTTATCACAGACAAATTCCCTTAAGGTTAAACATAATCAGTCAGGGCCAGATGCTCTTACAGTCTCCTTTCATTTTCCTGTAACATTTGTGTGATCACCTGCAAGTTATCATAAAACATCAGGGAAAGCAGCAGTGCTGGGAGCAGTTCAAGCTGAAAGTCAGACTAAGTGCACACCACTGCAGTCACAGTCTCAGGTGGGAACTCTGATAAAATGACAGTGTAGAATGACAGCTTAAGAGGAATCTGTGGGCGGGTAGGCATTAAACCTGTCCCAGACACACAGACTCATCACCTAAGTCACACAAGAAGAGGTTGGTGAAACAGCACAAAATTATCTAATTGTATTAGGAAGAAGAACAAGTTATCTAATTCATGTGTTGTGCTGCCAGAAATCCAAATCAGAGCTCACAACATTGAAATTCTGAATGTCTTAAGACAGAGAGGAAAGAGGCAGATAAACTCTTCTCATCTTTATGCAGGATCAAAAGCTACAGGATTTTTTCATTGCCATCACAAATTCAATCAAAATGAAAAAGAATGCAAAGTTTGATGCTGCCTGTCTTTAAACTTCCCATACCATAAACACAAGGGCAACAACATTTGGTGCTGAGATGGTCTCAGGGCAAATCTCAGGGCTAGACGAAGCAAAATCAACACTATGACTAAAGCAAAGTGAAGAGGAGCTTTCCATGGGTCACTTTTACAGCTCTATTTTGTGTCTTGCAGCACAGTCAAGTAATCATGGATGATGCTTGAGTTCTTCATTCCTTCCTACACTTTAACAATGCTCAGCAGAGAAATAATATTAAGAATACATAGTACCACTACTTACTGAAATAGCTAACAGTCCTTTCACAAGGGAGCTCTTGTCCTAAAACTCAATTTCTTTTAGCACATAAACAGTACTAAGAAAAGCACTAAATAATTCTTGAGCCCTTGCAGCCACCCTCTTATTGCTAACCTTCTTTCTATAAGACAGTGAATACAAAACTGCCAGGGCTCTGCCTGCATGAGGCATGGTGAGAGCATGATAAAACACTTGAAATGACTCTGGCCCTTCCTCTCACACAGTACCCAGAGCAGCTGTTCCTTTAACTGTTCCTGAGCATCCACAGGGATGGGTTTTGCCTAAGCCTCAATGGTGAAAGGTAGTCCTTGCCATCTGTGATGGGATGAAAGGTTGTATCCATTGCTGCTCCCAGCCACTCCTGTATCCTTTCTGCTGATCATAACCAGGGAGGCAGCTGCCTGGGAAGAGGCTTGCTGAGCACGTGCAGCAGCAAGGGATTTACTGTGGGATTAGTAGCTGTGTGGCTGCTTTGAAACACCTCGCAGGAGAGATTTTCTGGAATGGGTAGGCATTGCAATGGGACTGGCAGAACTCCCTAGCTCCCATGCACCAGGCTCTGCATGCATTAGAGCAATGGGAAGGACCAAGGAAGGTTGTACTTTCACAGTGATTTCCTAAACCAGACTGCAAGAAAAGCTCTAACACTGGGATGTGCTCCTATGGTGAATTTATGTGGTTCAGTTTTTCTTGTGAACTCTTGCAAACCTGTTTTGAAGGCTTCTGTGTCCTGCTACTCTTTGTCCAGCAGCTAAACTTCTCTGGACCAATTGTACAGACATCTTTCAGTTCAGCAAAGGGGTCTTTGGTAGCCAGCAATCCCTTGACTTTGTAGACTTCAGTCAAATGTGAATAACACACTTTTAAGCAGCTCAATGTGTGCCCCAGTGTCCTGAGTGCACAGAAGTCCAAGCTCTGAGAGGACAGACAGACTCAGGGCAGGGGGAGGTGAGCTGCAGACAGATGCACAGAAGGATCACTGCTCTCCATGGAGCCAGAAGAGAAGCATTTGACAAAGGAAATTCTCCTAACTTCCTGCCAGGGGGTGAAAAGGAATGACACCATGACAGACAGAGTGACAAACGTGTGGAATGGTAAGTGTGGAGTTCCTCACAACAGGGACCAAGCTGTTGGCAATGCTCAGAAAATCCCTAATCCCCATGAGAAGCAGGAAAGACAAACAGCCTTCATCAAGGCCATCACCTCCATGGTGTCCAATATCTTTCCCATATCAGTCTCCAAGCCACACCCCAGGCAGGCAGGCAGGCAGGCAGGCAGGCAGGCAGGCTAGTCACTCTGGGGTAACAGCACACAGACTGACATCATCTGAGCTCCCCAGCTCTACGGCTGGGGCTCCCATTCAGTGATTCTCAGGGACAAACTAATTCTCTTAATCATGAGATGTACTCTTTTCTCCTCCAGATAGATACAAAGAGTAGTCCACTTACCAGTAGCAAGTGCCCTGAATCTTCCTGATTTCTGTGTCCTTGATACTCTGGTGGAAGTGATTCATGTCTTTTGCATGTTGATGTTTTGCAACTGGAGACTTGTCGTTTCTCTGCTTCATTTTGTGGCCATCGCTTCTGCAGCTTGATACCAACACTGAGTTCATGCCACCTCCTGCACTCAATGCATGCCTGAGGAGACAGAATAAATGGTATTAAGCCTATTCTGGATTTGCTGTCACATCGTAACTGGGCACTGGAAATCAGATAGATATGTTCTATAAGTAGTTAACATGTCTACTGGAAAAACAGATTCAGGCAAAACAGTTTAATCTGCAGCATTAACAAGTAACAGATTGTTCCATCAATTGTTCCATGAAGAGCAGCATGCAACAAGACAAAATTCAAACAGGTTCCTAGGGATTCATACCCTCATAAAAGGCCCAGTGTGGAACAATACTCAAGAACATGATAAAGGTTAAGCAGGTGTTTAAATGCCATTGATTGCAATGAAATTGAGGCACAAGCCTAGAAGCTTTTTTTGAATCAAGCTGCTTTACTGAACTGAAGAACACTAAGTGCATAAAGCCCAAAGTCAGAAGCAAGAAGAGCTGGGAGAACAGGGCTGGACAGCTCTGCATTGATGGACAAATGCTGCCATCCTGCTGCCCCAGCTACTAGGAAGACGGAGCCATAGCTCTCTGCTTTGTCTGCAGCCTAAAGAATCTTCCCTAAGATGTTTCTTCTAAATTACTTTTATCTTTGATGCCACACACCTTTTATGTTTTCTTTTTCTCTAATGTAATCCTTTGTTTAAGGAGAAAAAATGAAAAGGGATCCTCAGATTTTACCCAGTACTAAGCACAGGTCCTGACTTCTGTCCTGCATGGGCAGAGCCCACAGAATCACCTCTGCACCACCACCTTGTGCTCCCTGCCTTGCAACACATGCACAGTTGCAGATGATCAGTAGCAGTTCCAGGATCCAAAGAGGACCAGGGCCACACTTCACATGCAGAATGAAAAACTAGCTTCTTTCTCAAAGAGCTTGCTGACTTAATGAATGCTGAGAGAGAGGCAACAGAGGAATAAACCAGAGAAAGCTCAAGGCCTTTAAGGACAGA
Source organism: Melanerpes formicivorus (assembly GCF_026170545.1). Lineage (NCBI taxonomy): Eukaryota > Metazoa > Chordata > Aves > Piciformes > Picidae > Melanerpes > Melanerpes formicivorus. The sequence goes on from NW_027142390.1 coordinate 2,890,910, forward strand.
AAGGGAGTCTGAGAAAGGGAGATAGTAAAAACCAGACAGATAGTATTTCTTCTGTTGAATACATGCACCTAAAATCCATCAGAAACAATACCAGGATATGAATTTGTGTGTGCAGCCCTGCCCAAGAGAAGGGCCCATGCCCATATCAATTGAGTATGCCTGCAATGCCATTAGCTGGATGCTGCAGAGAAAATAATGAAATTGCTTCACAAAAGCAATGAAGAAAACTGGCCAGCTCTTGGTCTGGCTGCTTCAGTTTGGCTCTGTGCTTCTTATCTACTATTATTCAGTTTTAACTTCTTCCTTTATTTCTTGTGTCTGATCAGCTGAAGCAGACATAATGCTGTCCTCCATACAAGCATGGTAATCTGTTTCTATTCCCTTACCAACAATTTGTGTCGTTCTGCTAGCAGCAAGGGTCAGCATGGACAGTGGTTAGGAAAGCAGCAAAAATCAGTGTGACTGCTGCTAGTGAATGGCCTGCTCTTCCCATGAATGCTTTGCTGCCTAAAGCTTAAGAAGTCACATGGGGTGTTTAAAGAGAGGAGAAAATGTCTATTAATTGGCAAAGCCTTTGGAGCTTAGGGCTTTCATCCAGCTCTTATGCTGAGGTGAAGTGAAGCCTCTGGGCTGTCTGTAGAGGGATGGAGCTTACAATTTTCCTTCTGTGACAAACAAGTTAGGTAAATGTTCCCAAATATGGAGAAAGGGAAGGACATGTCTGCCATGCTCAGTGCAAAAACCTTTAGTTATGCCTTCTTGGCAAGACCAATTGTCTTGATGTTTAATCTTGTCATATTCTTTAATCAACTCAGGGGTGTTAATTCCAAACTAGCTCAATTCATAGGCAGGATTTCTGCAAAGACATCTCTTAAATGAGTCTGCTACTACTCACACCATAGTCCCTCTTTGAATCCCTTTAGGAAAATAAGATGAATGAGTCTGCAGTCTAGAAGCAGAAGAATGGATTTCATCTTAACTGCAACTAGAAATCATTGCAATGACCTTGAATGAGACAACAATTTCCTGGCACCTGTCAGATAGGGAAGCGGGAGCCTGTGTGGGAAACCCCAGGAGGGTTGGAGCTACGTATTCTGACAAAGTCCCTTAAAATTCCAGAGTGGAAGGTTTCAGAAGAAGGCAAGGACATGGTCCTCACTCATCTACACCTTGGTGCAACCCAACCATCCCATGGGGAGGTGCAATAACGTGACCCATCGGAGCAGATACCAGTGAGCTGGAAGGAGGACTCACAGTATGCCCATATCCTTAATTACAGAGGTGTGTGTCTCTTGGCTTGCATTTCTCTACCTGAACATAGTGCACTCAGTGCTAGTTAGAAGCTTTCACACATGCCAGAAAGCTGCCTTGGTCTGATGCCATGGAATAGACACATTCATTCTCCGAGCGTTGGGGTCCGACCAAGGATGGCAGCAAACATTTATGAGCACAGGTGTTACTGGCAGGTGTTTTGTTTCTGAGGAAGCTGCCTTCTGGCTGAGCTGCTGCCAGCCCATCTATCCGCCTCCCCCATTGCCACACAACCTCGCCTCCCCCAGGGACTTTCAGGCAGGCCTATTTGCAAACAGCAGGCACAGGCAATGAACACATCAGGTAATTAAATGGCAGATCAATTCGACTTAGCTTCTCCTGGGAAAGTAGCCCTTGGGAGATGGAAGAATGAGGCATCAGAAGACAAAGGCTGAGAGGAAAATTGAGAGGTGCAGGAGAGAAGGAGTAGAGCAGAAGAGCAAGGATGGCCACACAGCAGGCAGAAAAGGATACAGACATGGTGTGAAGCCACAACTGCAGGGAAGGAGCCATTCAGGGGGAAAAGGGCACCACTAGTGTAGGCAGTGTGATAAAGACAACATTGCAGGGAAGACATAAGAAAGAGAGAGCATGTCTAAGGGAAGGTAAGAGTCAGGGAAAGAAGAGACTGGAGAGAGTGGGATAATTAAGATAGCAACTGCAGAGAATGGTCCCCAGTGACTACCTGGATCTCAAGCACAACAAGTCCCCTGTAAACATTGGCACACCTGCAAAAAGGTAACTTTTATAAACTTGGAACCATCAGCAAAAAGTAGATTTGTAATAACCTATTCACTTTATTTAAACTAAGATGGACGTTGTCTGGATACTGACAGAAGCCTTCCCTCCCTGAAATGTGGTGATGAGCCCGGGAACTTTTTGCTCCCAGTATGAAAAACAGAGAGTGGAACTGACAAGCAGGAGGAAAGGAAATTAAACAGGCTGGTATCACTCCAACCAGCTGAGTGGAACATTAGAGAAAAACCCAACATGAACTCTTAATTAGTTTTCAGTTTCTATCTTTAATAATCTGAGATACCAGTAGTACTAACCCACTTAGCAATGCTAGTCTCAGACCTCCAGGAGTCATGAGGAAGGTACCAAAAATCTGAGCATCTTTTCTTTTCAAAAGTCCTGTGATTCTTATTTTCCTCTTCTTAAAGCAACACAAAACAAACCCGGCAACAAATAACAAACAAAACCCCAACCAAACCAACCAATGAAGAAACCAAAAAGCCCTCAACCAAACAATAAAACCCTTGACTGAAACCCCAAACTGAAAAACCAACAGAAAAATGACTTTGAGAGAACACTATCATCAGGGGACCCAGAGAAAGTCTGAGTCAGCAACACAAAGGGCCCTTCCCTTGTCTGACCTTCACCCTATCAGACTCCCCTTCAACACAAGAGGCCTTTAGCAGCAATTCTCTCTTTGCACTGCCTGCTCAAGTCAAGAACTGCACACGTCTTTCTCTGCTTCCAAAGCCACTTCTGCCTGCTCTGCCCCATCGTAGGGGTATGCTTCTCACACATGAGGAAAAAAATTTTCACTGTGAGGGTGATGGAACACTGGAAGAGGCTGCCCAAGAGGGGGTTGTGGAGTCTCCCTCTCTGGAGAGAGAGTCTCCCTCTCAAAACCTCCTTGGATGTGTTCCTGTGTGATCTGGTCTAGGTGACCCTGCTCTGGCAGGGGGGTTGGACTAGATGATCTTCCAAGGTCCCTTCCAACCCCTAACATTCTTTGATTCTGTGATGTCAGGTTTTGAAGCTTCTGGGCCAAAGGACAAATGAGAGTATCTCATAATGACTCTAGGGAAGATAAGTCTTTCCAGTTTTTCAACTAAAGCTCTGTAGTAACATGATATGCTCTTATAAATTCCTTTCTTTCATGGCTTCCATCCAACCATATCAGGGCTATTTACATACACCCACCATATTTACAGGAGTGCTGTGAAGCAAAAGACAAAACCATACCAAACCATGCAATGAGTCAGTGGCAGAAATGCTAATAAACCCAGACTCCTTGCTGCCTTTTGCTTCTTATTAGGTAGAAAACACTGCATTTTTGCTGCTGCCAGGTTTTGAAGAATAAAGCTATAGAAAGTCAATGTTCCAATTTCTGCTTAGGTAGAGGATCCAAGAACATGAATTCCAGTCTTAGAATGACCAGGCAGTAGGTGACCAGTTGGGAAATCCTGGTCTTGACTGCTCTGCACCTCAAGTCCAGCACATTAGAAATGTGAATTTTCTGCCATTGTTGATTTCTTTCTTTCCAGGAAAAAAATGGAGTTGCTGAGTCTGAGGATGTCTAGAACCAGCTTGTCTTGCAGGGTGGAATCTGACCATACTGTTCACTTAGTTTTTTCTCTTTCCTAAGCTTTGTTGCCTCTCCATCTCTTACGTCGACAACTTGCACTGTCCCTTCAGTGACAAATTCTTTCAGTCCAATACATTCCTGACAGATGTTGTTCCTCAGACCACACTTTGCACTTTGAAGCAGTGTACTAATGGCAGTGTTGGGGCCCACAGGTAGCTGCTACACAGGGACTGAGGATGAGATGGAGACAAGGGTCTCCATTGCCAAAGTGCTAGGTGGAATTAGATAGCCTACACTACAGCTCTGATGGTGGAGAGGGAAGAAAGAAGAAGAAAATGTAAACTAAGTTAACAAAACCCAAGAGAGTGGTAGAAGATAGAACATCTGGTCAACTGTCTTGCTTTCTGTCCTGCAAGCACACACAGAAAGGCAGATGTGGACATGTACACACACTCCTCCTACTTGCTAAATCTGGGCACCTGGACTTCTGTCAGCATGTATGACTAACTCTACATCCTTCCTCAATATAGGTTCTTTGGCTACCAGATCCTGCAAACAGCTTGAGTCCTTATGTGGATGACACAGACCTGAATATCTGAAATCTTCCAAGGTCTGACTCCATAAACATTTCAACCTCCCAGCCTCTGCTTGTCTGTCCTGCATCTTCCAAAGTACTTACACAGTAAATGGGAAGGGGCACACTGGCAGAAGAAGCTGCACCCTCGCTTCCCATGCATGGATTAGATGCTGCATGCTCCATAGAGACCAGACTGCTTAGTGAGTTCTGCATCACAACCCTCTCCCCACACAATCCTGAAGGGAGCTGCACCATGGCTTCAGCAGCTGTGGTTGCAGAAGGAAGCTTTTCCTACTGCCTTCCCTTTTGCCCTGCTGCGGCACTTGCATGATTTGTATTCCTAGTGCACAGCTGGAGACAAGCTCTAGCACAGCACTGGAGAATCAAGTAGCAAGTTTCTGCAGCAAGGCAGAAATACAAGAACTGGAGGTAACTAGAAAGGGTAGACTAAGGCCTCCTAATTCTCAGTGAATGTTCACTTCCACTGTTCTTTGTCATGAGACAACAGGGCTACTTGGTACCTGCCGAGAGGAGAGCAAGCAGAGGAATCCTAGCTATGCTTCAGTGGCCTTGTTCAAAGCAATCAGCTCTTTCTGAAATGCCTTCTCTTTCTTTGAATCACACATTCTGCTGTGTCTACGCTGTCATCAGGGGTGGCTGCAGACCTGGAAACATATCAGAAAGGGGTTTAAACTATCTTATCATGTAATCATAGAATCAACAACGTTGGAAAAGACCTCAAAGATCATCAAGTCCAACCTGTCACCCAAGACCTCATGGCACCAAGTGCCACGTCGAATCCCCTCTTGAACACCTCCAGGGACGGTGACTCCACCACCTCCCCGGGCAGCACATTCCAATGGCTAACAACTCTCTCTGTGAAGAACTTTCTCCTCACCTTGAGCCTAAACTTCCCCTGGTGCAGCTTGAGACTGTGTCCTCTTGTTCTGGTGCTGGTTGCCTGGGAGAAGAGACCAACCCCCTCCTGGCTACAACTTCCCTTCAGGTAGTTGTAGACTTGCTATTCTTTTTGTTGTTTTTGGTGTGTAATGCATCATCTAGCTGCCTTCTTCCCCTCTTTGTGATTTACTGCTGCTCCTTCTTTCACTTACATCATGAAATGAATTCTTGAATGGAATCCCAGTATAGACTTTTCCAGTCCAGAATCCTCATGATTCTTCACAGCACTGCAGAGTCTCCAGTTTTGATGGGATTTAATGGATGCTTGCCCCCAGAAATTTGCCACATTAAATAAAAGGAGCACATAAATATGATAAACTTCAAAGATGAGGAATGTATCTCCATGCAATAAAAGCTGGCTAAGCTTTGTAGACTTCAGTTGTGTTAGCTCACTTCTGTGAGTCACTTGCTGCTTGGTCCAGACTGTGCAACTTCACATCAAGAACTGCAGGCCTTTCAAAAGGCAGTTCACTGAGATACCAGACCTCTAAACCGGAGGGATATGGTAAGAACTTCACATCCTCTTGATGCTGGCTGCACGCAAACCATTGTGCCTGTTGTCTGTATTCTGGAGTCAAGAATCCCAGCACCAAGACAGTAACAAAAAATAAAAATCAATAATTACTTGGGTTTGAGTGTGTACATGTTTGTGCTTCCAGGTTCTTTCTCCACAGGTAGAGAGATTGGAAACTGACATTGTAAAAAATGAGAGCAGAGGCTCACGTAATTGCATGACCTGAGAGCTCCGGCTTCAACACCGGGGTTTGTAAGGCTTACAATAAAAATGTGGTGGCTGGCAGCACTGGGGAGTCACATTCCTTTCTTTCTGGAACAAAATGAGAGAAGAACATGCACATTCCAAATACAGTCTGTCACCTGTGTTCTTCTTGATCTTTGTGAATTTATTGAGCCTGTCAGCTGCAATGGAGGCCAGTTCAACATCCAATCCCCCAGTGGGAACGGTCACAGAATCGCTTTGCAGTGCTGCCACCACCCCTGTAATAAACACTGTGGTTTATGAACTATTCCTAGGGCAGCTGAAAAGGGGCACTAAAAACTGATGTAAAGGACATTGACCATGCTGCCTGGCTTTATGTCTTGGCTTTTTATCCCACTCCCCCCCCGCCCCTTTTTTCTTCAGTGTTTTTTTCTTTTTAAAATCTTCACATTCCAGAAGTTCTTTGGTATTTTCACTCTGCCTTCAGCCTCTTTTCTCCACAATGATTCTGATTTATTTTTGTTTCTCTATCCACTTTCCTGACTCCTTCCCTTTAGCTGTCTTTTAGCATTTTGCAATGTATAATTTTTCTTCCATGTCGGGTTGGCACCAACTGAGATGTGATCAAATCTTTTATCCTGAGGGATGCAGTGTCTCTGTAAAAAGACTTTGTGCCACGCCAAAGCACGGAGATTCTTGCTGCACCATGATTTCCAGATGTGCCACTCCCTTGAGCCCAATGTAGTTTCTTGCAATTGCCTCTTAGAAGACTGTTGCCCTTGGTCACAATACCTATCTGTCCTGATCTACAGGTGCTGGGGAGAAGTATGTTGTTACCTACTGCTTCACATGGACCATCATGCGGCATTAGTGTTCTTCTGGTCCGCCACCTATCCCAGACAGCATATGGACAGAGCTGAGGGGCACACAGGAACAGTCCAAACTGACACATAGTCACTCCTAGCTACAAAAGTCCTCTCCTGGTCCTGTCTCAGTTTTCAAGCATTTGTATTTTTTATTTAATTCTTATTTTTCTTGCTGAAAATTCCCCATTTCCCAATATAATTTTCCCTCCATTCTCACCTTTCTCTCCAATTGCAGATTGCAGAGTAGCAAGTCCTTGCACAAGTCCACCAGGGCCTGGGGTGTTGCCTTGCTGAATCTTGATCAGTGAGAGCTTGCAGAGGAGACCTGGACAGGAAAGACAACCCCATGCTTTGAAACAAGGCCAGTGGCAATTAGACATTCACCTTCCCAATGGCTGATGCAATGTGGGCCTAGGGCACGAAATGGCTCTTCAGAGAACTAACATCATGGCTATCACAAAGTCCAAATTAATAACCACATTTGGCCTCCCTAAGCCTTCCTGAAGTGTAAGTGGACCCAGCACTATCTCTCCTTGCTGGCGACTCCCTGTTGTGTGGTGGTCCTGGTAATAATAAGGGACTCCTGCAAAGTGTGGAGCACTCTCACCTCCCAGTTGCAGCAAATGGAGCCTCCGCCACCCGGCACATCTTGGGGCCAGGCCTTGCTGCCTGCCGCATTCCACAGCAGCAGCAGCTCTGGCTCAGCAGGGGCGGGGGCTCTGGAGCAGCCTTTATAGCTGGTGCATTGTATTTGCATAGGCCATTGTCATTCCCCACGCGGCTCCTTGCAGCTGGCATCCTGAACTGGAGAAATATCTTCTTTAAGGAGAAGCATGAACGACGCAGCTAAAGATAAAAATAACAATAATTTCACTAGATGAATCTTCATGTTAAGCACTTAAAAAGCAATAAAAAGTCAATTTTCTTTCTTTCAATTATTTTGCTTATTCCGTTTTTGAGGGGAAAAAAAATAGGAGGGGGAAAGCAAAAAAAGGGGGGGAGGGAGGAGAAGAGAAAAGTTTCCTAGCTATAAAAACCTCTGTTAGGTGGCCAGGAGGGCCAAGGGCATCCTGGCCTGCATCAGGAACAGTGTGGCCAGCAGGAGCAGGGAGGTCATTCCGCCCCTGTACACTGCACTGGTTAGGCCACACCTCGAGTACTGTGTCCAGTTCTGGGCCCCTCAGTTTAGGAAGGAGGTTGAGCTGCTGGAGCGTGTCCAGAGAAGGGCAACAAAGTTGGTGAGGGGCTCGGAACACAGCCCTATGAGGAGAGGCTGAGGGAGCTGGGGCTGCTTAGCCTGGAGAAGAGGAGACTCAGGGGTGACCTTATTGCTCTCTACAATACCTGAAGGGGGGTTGTAGACAGGCAGAGCTTGGTCTCTTCTCCCAGGCAGCCAGCACCAGAACAAGAGGACACAGTCTCAGGCTGCACCAGGGGAGGTTCAGGCTGGAGGTCAGGAGGAAGTTTTACACAGAGAGAGTGATTGCCCATTGGAATGGGCTGCCCGGGGAGGTGGTGGAATCGCCACCACTGGAGGTGTTCAGGAGGAGACTTGACAGGGTGCTTGGTGCCATGGGTTAGTTGATTAGGTGGTGTTGGATGATAGGTTGGACGTGATGATCTTGAAGGTCTCTTCCAACCTGGTTTATTCTATCCTATCCTATCCTATCCTATCCTATCCTATCCTATCCTATCCTATCCTATCCTATCCTATCCTATCCTATCCTATCCCATCCCATCCCATCCCATCCCATCCCATCCTATTCTATTCTATTCTATTCTATTCTATTCTATTCTATTCTATTCTATTCTATTCTATTCTATTCTTTCATCAGCATCCAGTCTGCCTTCATCATTTCTCACCTCTCTCTCCTCGTTGCCCACCAACCCTACTCAGGTCCCCCTCCCTGTGAAGATGAAAACAGCCATTATCAGGCAGGGCTGGGGCACCCTGGCATGTGCAGAGGAAGGGAAAGGAGCACTGATAACCCATGAGTGCTCCCTGCCTCTCTCAGCACATGAGCACCTTTCCAGAGACAGCGAACAAAGCGAAAGGCAGAAACGACTGCTCTCGCACAGTGTGTGCCAAGTTCGTAAGAGCAGCCTTTAACACTTCATCAAAACGGTTTGACAACGCAAAAATTAGGTTTTCGAATGTCATTAGTGCCTTATAATAGGTTCAATTTATATCATTCCCATCCCTGGTGTTTTTTCATCTCTGCTAATTGTTTTTATTCATTTCTTTCATTTTTTACACTGTTGTCTTGTTTTAATTTTTAATTATCGCAGGCCTTTTTCTTTTACCTTGCAAATTGGTCTGGGTTTGAAAAGACTGATTCTGTCATTCTTCTTCTCCTAGGGCAGCTACAAGGGATTGTTTTTTTGTGTTGGGTTTTGTTTTTTTGGCAGGTTCTTTTCCATTGATAGGCAAGCTCTCTTCTGGGCTAATTTGGCCAAAAAAGCACTTGCTTTTAGGTCACTGTGAGCACCTTTTTGTTGTTGTTGTTGTTGTAGTGTGGCTCGCAGCAAAGCATTGTATTGACCTGTACAATTCCTTCTCCAATGGCATGCAGGATTCATTTGATATTGGCATGGAAATTGGACCTCTGTTCCACAGTTGATATGCAAACTCTTTTCTGTTTGGAAGAAGATGAAAGCTGTCTTCTGCTCTGGCTTGCAAGGTCTTTTCTGTATGGGCTCTCCTTTCCATCACCCACCAAACACAAACACATGCACACCATTTCTTTTCCCTTTCCACACACAAGAATGTTCCAAGTCGTGGTTATCACAGGGCTGCAAGGTGCCATTTGCATGGAGATGTGTACTGGCATCTTGTTGAGATTTTTTTGGCCAGTACAAATGGAACCAAGTTAAATAATTCCACTGACATTTTGGGGGCAGAAAATCCTTTTGGGAATGGCCATTTAATAGACACTTAGTTGTGCTTGACAAAGGCAGGTACTTTGAGGCTTAGGGGGGAAAATCTGAAAAATGGAAACAAAAAAAACCCAACTTGGCCAAACCACAAGCTGTGGGGATACAATAATTCTCCAACTGCCTTCACTTGCAGACAGCTGAAGGAACACTTGTAGGGACTCACTCCAGGGAGACTTCTTGCTCCTGGAGGAAAACAAAGCTTGTAAACTTTGTAATCACTCTCCCATTGCCCCCAGGAGCAGGCTGTGGCTTCACACCAGTATAGCTGCATTACTTTTACACTGCAGGGATATTTGGAAGTTTATTCTTACTCCTGTTCCCACTCAGTTCAGCCCTACTGACTGCAAGGTCCTGGCCTTCCCCCTCCTGATGGCACTGATGCACACTGACTGCTTGAGAAGCCATTTCTGCAGGTGAATTAGGCTTCACTCAGCAACTGACCATCTCAGTAAATAAGAGTCCTGGTTTTCTTCACAGGAGTGGCACTGGCAGAACTCCTCCATGCTCTCCACTGCTTGAGAGGGAGAGTGTCACCACGATCATGAGTTACAGCGGCTGACGTCTGAAGGGATCTTTGCATCAGCATCTCTGGTAAGGCACCAAAGGCCTCATGGCCAAGCTGTCAGGCATGAGCTACATGATAGGTTTATTCATTTGGCCTTTAATGGTGTTTTTAATTCTTTCTGCTGGGGAGACTTGTACTTTTGCATCCTGCCTAGAGGTCTGTATGTCTCTGCTTCTTCTCCTCCACCAATTGCAGCTTGTGTATTTACCCCTCACTTGCACATACAAATCAAGTGTTTCTTCTTTCCTACTTAGCCTCAAGATCCCCTGTAAATAACATGGATCAGATCTCAAATTAAACCTTCAGTGGCAGTGCTCATCAGCAGAGTCCTACCTGACAAACTGCCAATGTGCTGTCTGGCCCTGAGAGACCTCTCATTTTGTCTAATGTACTGCTGGCTTCAGGCAGCTTTCTCCTCTGTGATGGACAGGCATGGCTTCATCAAAGGTTCTCCAGAGCCCTAAATCAGGAATGATACAACCCGTGTCTATGAGATGCCAAGAACCTACACTGATGCCTGATAAGAGGAAGGCCTTTTACTCACCCCTCTCTATATTTAGCAGTATTCCCAGGCAGTGTTTCTAAAATTACCAGCAGCAGTAATGTGATTCATCCCCCCATCACCGCCAGCAATGGATAAGAAGAGTGTAAATGACATGCAGGAGAAAATCATGAGCAGTACAGCCCAAATCAGGACTGTAATGGTACATTCTTTAGTGCTTGTATTGACGTCTGTGCCAAGCTTTCACAGAAAAGCAGTTATCTGATCTCAGAATCTGTTCCCTCTCACAGCAGGAGGTGGGAATGTCCCAAGCTGCAAGATACTCACCTGCAGAGAAAAGGCTTGAGACTGTTTTCAAGCCATGTTTTTGGGTGAGACTGCGTGTAATCAATGATGACAAAAGATGTGTACAAACTGCTTTTGCAAGGACACCATGCTGCTTGGGATGTGAGTGCTGTCACTGGAGCACATTCTCTGCTATCTAAGAAGGGTCTCCATCTGAAGCAAATTAATAGCAGACAGGCAGAGCATCTGTATCAACTGTGGGAACCCATTCGTGAGACAGAAAGAAGGAGTGTTGTAATAGGCATCACACTCTGCCTTGATCCAGTCTGGAAAGAGGCATTACTGTGGAGTCGGTCCAAGAGCTGGAGCTGTTACAGGTAAATACCATAAACGTCTAAATCTTTGAGGAGGTTCACTCTGCATATCTGGGCCATTATGGGCTATTAGCTAAAATGCTCATTTGAAAAATTATCCTGTGAACCACTACAATGTAGCACAGGAGCTGTTTTGCTCAGATAAATAATAATTGAAAACTGAGGCAGAAACCTGCAGCCGTATCCGTCTGTGTTGTGATCTTGTCAAATCTCATCACCTAATTACAACCAGACCTTGCTGGTTCATGGAAGAGAGACCTGCAGAAGAGGCAGAGAGGCTCAGAAAACAGTATTTATTATTCTGAGGGAGAGCTTTTCTTGGTGTTGAACCAATCCCTCAACAGAATTAAAAGGGAGCCATGTTTCTAGCAATGCTTGAAAAGAAACTAAAATGCGGATATCCTTTATTACTGTTGCCACCAAAGACTCCGGCACCACAATGGGGTATTTATCCTGTTTGCACAGACCAAATTAGTATTTGAAAATTTCTTTCCACCACTATGAAATACCTCTCTTTCATCTCAGCCACACAACAATTTCCAAGGAACACAGTGAGGTTCTTTTCTTCACAGATCCATGTGTTTCCCGGTGGTTTCAAACACACAGCCAGGCTCTAAATGGTTCCTGCCATGCATGTTGGCAAAACACATTTAGACCCCTTAGGACGACAGCAGATATGTTTGCTGTAAGAAACACTGCCATTGTTATCACCTACCATTGTGACAAGTTGTTGAAGACCAGAAATGAGGGCAGTAACGAAGTCAGACAGAGGAAAGAGATCTCAAAGATATCTACAACTCTTACACACTGCAGGCTATTTTGCTGGTGAGATTACTCTTTGGCAGCTTGCTTGGGTGACTGGGGTAAGTCCATTTTCATCCATTGAGGCAATGGCCACAAGCAGCACAGAGAAGGAAGGAAATCTTCATTGTGGACTTTACAAGGATCTTGGAAAAAGTTCAGACCAAGATGTTCACTGACAGAAAATCTGCATAAACCATGCACACAGAAAAACATTCCAAAGGGTGGCAGCAGAGCCAGGTGACACTGTACATTTCTAGACAACAGAGAGGCCCTAGGAGCACCACTTCCATTTCTTTTAACACAGGTCTAACAGAAAAGGGTCTGAGTTCTTAATATCAGGGGTTGAATCCATGCTCTCACCCTCTCTCAGTAACATTTGCTTTCCTTCATGATGCTTCTTCTATTCAGCAAAATTTTACTATCTGCAAAGAAATCCCACAGACTTCCTTTAAGGATTTTATTAATTTCCACCCAACCTCCCCAGCTCCAACCTGGGTAGCAATTGCAGAAGGCAACAGTAGCCACATCGAGACTGGGATGAATGAAAGAGTTAACAGCTCCTCCCCAGAGATGGCCAAGGGGGGTGTAATTTTAAAATCCAAGTGAAATACAGTTAGGAGGCAATTTTATTCTCTATTAACCCAATCAATGGAAGGTTCCCATAAACCATTAGCGGGGATTTTAGACACTGAAGACGTTGTGAGAGGGTAGAGAAAGACATTTCTGTGTTCATTAGTACTGACAGCTCAGGGAAAGACAAGGAAGGAGAGAAGAAGGGTGAGAGAGAGGAAAAAAGCCTTCACGATTGGTATGTAAGGAGAAAATAAACTACCTATCAACATTAAATAGTGTAAAATTCCTGTGCAAATGTGCCAAGGTGTGCTAAGGCAGCACATCAAGTCAGGAAAAGATATGGCCCAGTGTCCCAGGCCTCATCCTGCTCAGTGCTGAGTTTGGGATGACCATGCTATGTGAAATCCATATCTACACAGTGCAAACAATGATAATGAAGTGATGACTGCATCTGTGCTTGTGACCCACAAAACAGTTGAGCCATGAGCAGACAGAACAGTTGATCCTCCAGCAACATTGATCCTCCAGCAAACACCAGTTCACAGAGCAGAATGATCTGTACTGAAACTTCTCTTCCCTGGTAGAAAGGCTCTAAGAAAGGGGCAGAGCTGATGGAGGAAAAAGAGCTCTCCCAGGGAGTCTCAACAACCTTTCTCATTACCATCTGTAGATCTAACAAACATTATCTCACAGTTTGTAAGTCTTAAGCTTCATACAAACAGGCAGCAGCAGTCAACAAAGAGCAATTCATTTATAAAAGAAAATTCAGTTGTGCCATCCATCTTAAGTACAAATGCAATTATTTCCCAATACAAGTTGCTTTGATTCAATGAATGGGGAAACCATCCTGTCCCTACTTCCCAGCACACTTACTACTTCAAATGGACCCTGCATCACCCGCAAGCAGACAGAGAAACGTTAACAGAAGTGCTGGGAACAGCTGCTACACGCCCTGAAAAGTATCCTCACGAGAGAGGGAAGGAAGTGTGAGCAACCCCCTCTCCTTCAACAGGCTGTGGAGTGCTCTGCTTGTAATCAGAGCCAGCTCTAAACTGGAAACTTGGACAACATTTCATGTTATCTCCAAAGAGGAGACTCCGCACAGTTTCCACTGTGGAAAGAGGCTAGGGGTGTGCAAGGGCTCTGTAGCTGGGACAGGAGCTGGAAGAAGCGTGGAATGATGCTGGTGGTGAATAGTGTGTGGCTAATCCTTGGAAAGGTCTCTTCCCTCTCACCTTCCAGAGTTTTTGATGATTTAAGTGTGGGTCCCCCTAAGGTGACAAGACCTCTCCTTGGTCATCTGGGTGTGATTAGCTTACCTGGAAACATCCTTTTCCCCTCCTGAATCCTTTAATCTCACACTAATGCAGTGTCCCTGTGCTGTTTACTAACCACAAGTGGGCAGCTAGTCTCCATTGCTTGCTCAGGACATTAATAAAACGCCTGCCCACCCATGCAACCAAACACAAAGGGGGCTGCTAATGGCATCTTCCTTTTGAAGTCAAATCCAAAAGCTTTTATTTGGTTCATGTTCCTTTCTGATAAAACTCTCCTGTCTCTGTCTCGATATGGGGCATTCTTATCTAGTCTCACTTATGGGCAGCAGAAGCTCTGAGGCTGATTGGGGAGTGCTCTACTCCTGTCTGGTGAGGGGGAAAAGGCAGCAACCACAACATATAAGAAGCAGCTGTCTCAAAGCGGGTATGCCCATCATTATTTTTGAGGCAATAAGGAATGCTTATTATCTATCAGAAAGGCAGGGATACAGCCAACATACAGATGTAGGAAACTGTTTGAATATCCCTAGGATCAGCCCACAAGGTGAATTTTGGGGTCAGGGATCCACAGACCATTAGTGGGTATTGCAATGCAGCTTTGGGACACGGGGGCATTACAGTGAACACTAAGCCACTGTAATCATTTGTGAGATAATGTGTTTACACAGAGAGAGAAACTTTAGAAGACAGATACAACTGAGAGAATCATACCCACACATTTTTACCTCAGATTCTGATGTGGTAGTCAGTTCTGCAGCTACGAGGCATTTTGTGTCTCAGTCTGGACAGATACTTCGTCAGGCTGGGGCGGCCTGTGACTGGGGGCATGCACACTGTGCTGTCTCTGACCCAGGTAATTTTATCCTGCACTTTCTTTAGTCGTTTCCTTCTCTAAAGACTGTGAAATCCTTCTGGTTCTTCCTTGGCAAGTGGAGAAACAGAAGAAAAGGATCAAAGCACATAGGCAGGACCCATTTCTTTTTGTATGACAGTGCTTCACAACACAAGGTGTGGTTTGGCAACATATTTCCCTGGGGATCCATTGGGGGGAAAAACCAACAACGATGATGGACAGAATCCTGCTGGTTGCATTTTCTTGGTACTCCACCATAGTGTCATTTGACTTCACAGATGAAGACAAGCAAACACATCCTGTGATTCTGTGAAGCAAACAGGGATCTCTAAGGGATCCTAATACAGTTTAACAAGCATTTGAACATCCACACTGGGAAAACTTCAGTTCTCCATCATAAGCACAAATGATATCATTGCTAGGTGAACCATGAAAAGCCCATTCTGGGAATAAGCAGAATAGAATAGAATAGAATAGAATAGAATAGAATAGAATAGACCAGACCAGACCAGACCAGACCAGGTTGGAAAAGACCTGTCAAGTCCAACCTATCATCCAACACTGTCTAATCAGCTAAACCATGGCACCGAGCACCCCATCCAGTCTCTTCCTAAACACCTCCAGGAATGGTGATCCCACCACCTCCCTGGGCAGCACATTCCAATGGCCAATCTCTCTTTCTGTGAAGAACATCTTCCTAACATCCAGCCTAAACCTCCCCTGGCACAGCTTGAGACTGTGTCCTCTTGTTCTGGTGCTGGCTGCCTGGGAGAAGAGACCAACATCTGCCTGGCTACAACCTCCCTTCAGGGAGTTGTAGAGAGCAAGAAGGTCTCCCCTGAGTCTCCTCTTCTCCAGGCTAAGCAACCCCAGCTCCCTCAGCCTCTCCTCATAGGGCTTGTGCTCAGACCCCTCCCCAGCTTTGTTGCTCTTCTCTGGACACGTTCCAGCAAGTCAAGCTCCTTCCTAAACTGAGGGGCCCAGAACTGGACACAGGACTCAAGGTGTGGCCTAACCAGTGCTGAGCACAGGGGCAGAATGACCTCCCTGCTCCTGCTGGCCACACTGTTCCTGATACAGGCCAGGATGCCATTGGCCCTCTTGGCTGCCTGGGCACACTGCTGGCTCATGTTCAGCCTACTATCACAGTATCACAGTATCACCAGTACCCCCAGGTCCCTTTCTGCCTGGCTGCTCTCAGCCACTCTGACCCCAGCCTGTAGCTCCGCATGGGGTTGTTGTGGCCAGTGTCTAGAACCCGGCACTTGGATGTGTTCAATCTCATGCTGTTGGACTCTGCCCATCTGTCCAGCCTGTCGAGGTCCCTCTGCAGAGCTCTCCTACCCTCTAACAGATCAACTCCTGCCCCCAGCTGCAAATTTACTGATGATGGACTCAATGCCCTCATCCAGATCATCGATAAAGATATTAAAGAGCACAGGGCCCAGCACTGATCCCTGGTGCACACCACCAGTGCCTGGCTGCCAGCTGGCTGTGGCACCATTCACCACCACTCTCTGGGCTCAGACCTCCAGCCAGTTCCTAGCCCAATGCATTGTGCTCCCATCCAAGCCATGGGCTGACAGCTTGGCCAGGAGTTTGTTGTGGGGGACGGTGTCAAAGGCCTTGCTGAAGTCCAGGTAGACTACATCAACAGCCTTCCTCACATCCACCAGGCCAGTCCATAGAAGGAGACCAGGTTGGTCAGGCAGGGCCTGATGAGCCATGTGTAATTGCCAGTGAAAGGTTATGACTCTTTTTAAGCAATCTTGATCTAGAAAATGATTGCTATAGTCTATACATTGATGTAGTTGCTGGCAGTTTACAAACAGGGGTTATGCCACATCTAATAATTTCCATTCTGAAGATGCTCATGCTGTACCATCAGGAGCTGAGAACCAGTGTGAAGCATCCTGGCCTTTGAGTTGAAGAGGAACTGCCTGGATCCATTGCCACCTCCTCACTGGGCACTGCTCCTGCACCACTTTGAACCCAGGGACTGTAGTCTGTAATGGGATGGGAATGGGTTCTCCTCTCCTACCACAGTACTGTGGTTTCCATTTTCCCCTGCTGAGGCTGGGATACATGTTTCCATTGAGTTCACTGATTCAGCAAGATCAAGCCCTTGGTCTTAAATAACTAAAGACTGCAAACTGAATATTGTAGCCATGGCAACAGGCAGCTCAACTTTAAACTCTCTGCTATATAAAAAGGCAATTTTCTTTATTTTTTTTTTCTCTCTGCATTTTTATATTTCCAGGACTTACAATGGTAATAATGGCCTTAGGCCCTAACCTCCACCAACCAGCCATTAACTTCATGGAAATGCCTTCTCCATCAGCCTCTATTGTCAACAGTCAGCACCATTCCACAGAAACCATAGGGGCTCACCACACTAACCCGACTGGAAGTCTCAGCTGTGCCACAGCCCTCTGCAATCCTGCTGCAGACTTATTTCCTGATCATGACGAGTGAAGCAGGACCCCATTTAGAGAGGCTGCATGACTCTGCAGTGCTCAGAACTTCTCCTTGGAAAATGGGGAACAAAATTTCTCTCATCAAACTGATTGCCATTGTGTCCTGCACATGAAAGTTCATGGTTAGATGCACATGCCTCTGCCTTCCCTGTCTACCTTCCAGGATCGTCCCAGTTGAGTCTCTCCCTATCCATTATTCTCTGCATTTTCTCAATACTTTGCATGTCTTAGTTTTATTTGTATCACTGTATCACAGTATCTGTCAGGGTTGGAAGGGACCACAAGGATCATCTAGCTCCAACCCCCCTGCCATGGGCAGGGACACCCCACACCAGATCAGGCTGGCCAGAGCCTTGTGCAGCCTGGACTTAAACACCTCCAGGGATGGGGCCTCAACCACCTCCCTGGACAACCCATTCCAGGGCTTCACCACTCTCATGGGGAAGAACTTCCTCCTCACCTCCAGCCTGAATCTCCCCACCTCCAGCTTCATTCCATTCCCCCTAGTCCTATCACTACCTGATATCCTGAGAAGTCCCTCCCCAGCCTTCCTGTAGGCCCCCTTCAGATACTGGAAGGCCACAATGAGGTCACCTGGGAGCCTTCCCTTCTGCAGACTGAACAGCCCCAACTCCTTCAGTCTGTCCTCACAGGAGAGGTGCTCCAGCCCTCTGCTCATCCTCGTGGCCCTTCTCTGGACACCTTCCAGCACGTCCATATCCCTCCTGTAATAGGGGCTCCAGAACTGGAGGCAGTACTCCAGGTGGGGTCCCACCAGAGCTGAGCAGAGGGGGAGGATTTGGTTTCCTGTTTGTGCACTAGAAGCATAGATGATGCCGTTGAGAAAACACTGAACATAGTCCTTTACTAACTGCTGCTAAAGAACAGCCAACAAAGGGAGCTTTGGCATTTTAGGAAAGTTGGGGCTTTTTTTCACCTTTCTCTCAAGTTCTTACTGAAACTTTCCTTCAAGAGCTAAGGCTGGATTAATGATACAAATGAACTGTTTAGCATGTGTAAGATGTTTCTTGCCTTTTCGTAATGGGAATGGAAGACCTCAATCCTTCATGTAATTTTGTCCTTGACTCTGGGTGCAGCAAGTGGTTTAACCTCTTTGTGCCTCAGTTTCTCCTTCTGTTAAAAGGAAAAATCATAATTCCATCTCTTCTAATGGTGAGGAGTTTTCATTTCGCCAGTAATGTGTGTGGAGTATGTAGAAGCAGCAGATGAAAGGCAATGGTTGCAGGTATTATTATATATCACTCTCAGCAGATAGCAATTTCTACAGTAGGTTAAATTCCAGCCCAAAAAGTACTTGACTGTGTCCCTTTAAGGTCACAAGCTATTATGATGTTGAAGACTAAATCCTTTGTATATGATCATGAATAAATGAATTGAGTATCACTGCCCGGCCATGTGGGATATGGAAAGGACGCTGAATATCATCAGCCTGAACTATCAACATCCATCAGCTTTCCCCTTGCTCATCTCTCAGCTGTCGCAATACGAAAGCCACTCTGCCCCGAGATTTCCAGCGGCTGGGGCTAAACAGCGAAAACATTCGGTGACTAAATTTGCCAGAGAAGGTCTCAGTCACGAATGACTAAAAACAAAATTATAGAGCAATCTCGGCTGACTGAGAGCAGAATGAAAAGTGATTCATTTTCATCCACCCAGCAGGGACTGCAGGGGGAAAGAAAAAAAGGAGTGGATTAACCCTTCCCTGCGAGCAATGCTCACGTCCCCCGGGCTGAACGCGCATGCCGCTCGTGTGACTCAAGTATTCGGTCTTCTGCTTGCTTTTCGTCAGGCAGCTCTTAGCTTTTGCTGCTCAGGTGGATCAGATCAGTAGGTGGACTGTGCTAAAACCAGTCAGCCTGCTGTACTTCAACATCAGATGGAATGTATAGGAACATTAGCTAGAGGTTCCACTGTCTTCTACCATGCAAGACACCACTCCATGACCCCCAAACACTCCTGTTTTAAAGATGAAAGACAAAAGCTGGACAGTGACATGCAATAATGGGAGAAAATGTGTCAGGAGAGCAGGCAAATGTGTCAGCATACCATCACCTTGCAGAAGATGGACACTAATAAGGTGGGGAACAAAGGAGGATAATGACATAGCTTGCTGAATGCTTACAGAAAGGACCTCTCATGTGATGAGCAACAGAGAAGAAAACATGGAGATGGTAGTCAATGCAGACTGGTCTTCAGGGGACATGGGTGGATGCTCTGGGCAGAAGCCATTGCTGTACACTGCCTCTTTCATCCATGTGGCACTCACAAACTTGAGGATCACCTCTGGGCTCTGGGGAAAGGAGACTGCCAGTGGTGCTCGGTCCCCTTTGTTCTGTGGAAGTCTGGGTAAATCTCATGCAATTTCACAGCATCACAGTATCACCAAGGTTGGAAGAGACCTCAAAGATCATCGAGTCCAACCTGTCACCACAGACCTCATGACTAGACCATGGCACCAAGTGCCACGTCCAAACCCCTCTTGAACACCTCCTGGGATGGTGACTCCACCACCTCCCTGGGCAGCACATTTCCACTTGCTGGAAGAGAGCAGGTGAGACACCACTGGAGTTTAGCTCTCCTCATGCCAAACCCTGTCACTGGAAGGCTGTGTGCCTAGCCACATACACATGGCCCTGCACTCCAGCTGATCACCTGCTAGAAAAAGCAGATGAAAAGGTTGTCTGTCCTCCCAAACCCAGAAGAGCTGTTTAATGAAAGAAATCACAGTAAGAAAGATTACAGTAAAGATCACAGATTGTCTTTTCCTCAACTTTTCATCTGAAACTTTTCCTAGAAGCTGAGTAGCTAAAGACTGATAATAAAGGAAAGAAGAAGCAGCAGCAGCCAGTAATTAGTACTTTATTACCAAGTGAAAAACAAAGATTCTGGAAGGTCATATAGTGATCTCTCTGGAATCTGGCATCAGTGAGCAGTCAATAAGTTGTCCTTTCTGAGGCCACATTGTTCCTGAGGTCAGAGACTGAACTTGTGCACTAACTTGGGCACAACTTGTGCAAGGGTTACTCTTTGGTTGCCTAATACCCTGCATGTCAGCAAGGCACTACAAACCACCAGTGCAAGCAGAGCAGCAGTCAGAGCCATGATACCAGAAGGCAAGCTAATGGATGATACATGTGATACTCAGAGCAAAGTGGTAGCACAGGTGAAGGGATGGATCAGGAGCAATTTACTCTGAGCTGCACCAATGCTAGATAGAAGGCAGACTTCCCTTGCCATGTTTGGAGAATGCTCAACAGAGAGCTCCCTAAACAACTCCCAGATTAAATCAAGAGGTCAAGCCAGAGTCAGGATGGCAAAGACCAAAGCAGCAACTTCACAAAGCAACAGCTTGTGCAAGGTAAAGGAATGGCTGAAGGTAACTTGGCTGCTGCCATGTGCTTCCTGCTTTATACACACTGTGGTACACTTTATGTGCTTAACTTGGTTTCCTTCTGTGAATGAAGGAAGTTCTCATGAACCTTAAAAAAAATCATTTAAAATCATCCAGTTTTGGCTTGACTACTTCTTTAATAAAGTTGTAGTTGGTCAGGTTAGTCATATAACTGTGCTTTTCAAACAACATCAGCAAAATCCCCAAGTTTTTACTACCAGTGTGCAGCAGAAGGAAAAAGAGTTGAAAATATCTGAACTGTAAGGATTTGGGGTTGCTGAGATGTTATAAAGAACACAAATCTCTGTTAATATGGGAAGGTTATAGCCTGTTTGGACCAAGCACTACATCTCAGCAGGGCTACGAGTCTCAGTGGAATTATCATAGCTACACTGCTTCTGCTCCATAAGATGGCTTGGGCAGAGCTAGGTCAGGGTTGGGGCTTGCCATGGCAGAGCTGTATAAAGAAGCAACCAAAGATTTCCACACTACATTTCCACCTTGAAATTGGTTGTCTCTTCTTACCTCTCTTTTAAACTTCCTTGTGTTGATTAGATCTAATGAAAAGCATTTGCTGTCCTTTATGGTTAGCAAAACACCAACATGCCTGTAACTAAATAACAGTAATTGGCCAAATCCTTACCCCAACGAAATGCCTCCTGAACACTACAATGTTATCTTGTTCCTTGTCATACCCAAACAAATCCATTAGCATCAATGGAGCAGCACTTGTATAGTGGAGGGGGAAAAATGGAATTTGGCCTAAGAAGAGTCTTTCAAGAGAAGTGACTGGGTAAAGGACTGTGAATTTTGCTGATTACTAGTTATTTTCAGAACCACATGCACAGGCACTTTCTGACTCATGTTTCTGACAATGAAGGGCAGCTGTGCTACAGCAGACGGAGTCCAGGAGCCTAGTTCTGGCTGATTCAGAGTGACCTTCTGCAAACCACTTACTTCTGAAGTGTCAGGATGCTCTGTGTGAAACAGGGTTGACAGTATTGCCCCTCATTATCCAGCGCCTAGAGACCCTCAGAAAAGATTGCTATGCCAGTGCAAAACCAGGAGTCCAAACTGCTTGTTTACCCTCCAAAAGTCCTCCAGAGGCAGGATGAGGCAGGCTGGACTGGGCTGTGTTTGAAGGTGGGAGGCTCAACATGTTATCCTTTGTGTGTATGAGACATAATAAAAGATGAATGAATACTTTCCAGCATTTGGCTTAAAATGGAAAGGTATTTGCAATTTCTAAATATATAACATTTGATTTGATTGTAATTTGCTTTGCTTGCTTAAAGTAAAGCCAAAGGATGCAATTAGGGATTTCATGCAGATGGAGCCCTGTTGTATTTCGTAAAATGCAATCCATATCCTCGACCTGGAACCACATGCCACAACCTGTTCACTGCATGAACACAACTTGTAATAGAAATGATTATCCAAATAACACCCAGAATCACAATCAGTGTCAGTTCCCCTCACTAATCTGTACTGGGTGGATACATGCTGAGTGGCATTACTCGACTAAAAACTTGCCATTCAGAGACAGAGGAAACAAGCAGAGTTCAGGGATTTTCTGTGACCACACAGAATGCCACTGGTAGACAAGGGAAGGGGCCAAGGTATCCAAAGGCCTTGCTACTAGAACTTTTCTGCCTTCCTAGAAGAAATAAGTCACTGTTTTTCCTGCCAGACAGTACATTTGCACAAAACAGTGTTTTAGCAGAAGATGAGGAGAATAAAGCTATTGATGAGACTGAACTGAATTTGCTGAGTGGTATTTGCAGAAAATCAGGGGAGAGTTTTCAAAATGTCAAAACAGTTCATTTTTATATCTTTTTGTACAAAACATTTTCTCATTGCTTTAAAATATCTTTGGCTTAGGAAATTGATTTGAAGTGAAAGCAAAAAGGTAAAAATAAAGGAAACAGCCCAGGAGAAGTGAACAAATAAGCTGGAAACTAAAGACAAATGCCTGGCCTCCACAAATCCAGAAATGCAGTTTTAGCATTTTTTGGGTGAGACACAGACCTAATAGATTCATCATCTTCCCAACTCTGCTCCTGACATTTTAAACCACATGCCCTCCACTGAAGAGACCAATATTATCAGCTCCACATCAGTGTGGATCCTGTAACCCTGTGCTTGGAACATTCTGCGTGGGAGCTCCTGTGAGCACAGTTTTGCCACCAGTCCTCCCCTGGGCCTCCTCTGCTATAAGGAATTAATATATTCCAATTAAATGATGATTTTTTTTATTTATTTATTAAATAGTTCTTTTTCATCTGCAGTTATATGTTGACTAAACACACAGGAAGGTGGAGAGCAGCTCCTTCTGATGTCCAAGACCATTAATGGTTGTGCTCAATGACCATAAAGGTCTTTTCCAAACTAACTGATTCTATGATTTGGGCAGCCAGGTAATCCTGCAATTCAACCTGGGGATAAGTGAGACCAAAACCACACTGTTGCTCAAAACTCACTTGCAAACTGAAAGCAATCTTGAAATCCGAATGCAAAAAAGGGAGAGAAAGGTAATCAAAACCATAAAACTACAGAAGACATAATCTTCCTTTGCAATCAACCTGCAGTCCCAGGGGACCCCAGTCATCTGATTACCACATGAGACTGCAGTGCAAGTGGGACTGAAGGCTCCACTTGAAGGATGAGGCATGTTATTCTGTGACTAGAGAGGCCAGAAAGTTAAGGGACAATCTGCAACCCTTTCCTCTTTGTGCATTTCCCAACATCAGAGCAAACTGGCTTTGTGCAGAGCGCAGCTTTGTGGCCTGGTTAGAAGCAAGCCAGGGGGAAGCTGTGGTGGCATGGACTGCACACACACACAGCCACTGTACAAGTCCTGAATATAAATTTGGGGAGCTGCCCTACTGTGCACCCTGCACTACAGGTGTACGAGCAAGCCTGCGTATGTTTGCATGTGCTGCAAGTTGGTTGAGCAAGATCTATCGCACGAGTTTACAAACATGCACAAGCAAATCCCTGACTGCCTTCAGGCACACAAAGCTGACTGTAATGCCACTGCTGGCACCACTTGCTGCAGCACACACATGCCACACTGCACAGCTCCCTTTCTTGTCTATAAAACAGCTGGCTCTGGTGGTCACTTGTCACTCAGCCTGCCCCTGCTCCCTGTGCTGCCTCACAGCTCAGGCAGCAGGTGCAGGCTCATCAGGTGTTTGAAAGGACTGAGCACACACAGGCTTAGAGTAGGGAAAACCCACCTGCCTTACCTACACAGTCCCACACTTGGGGCCCAAGAGTTTAAGAGTAAGAGATGGTGCAGAGCGATGACATGGCAGAAAGGAGAGAACTTGGGCACTACAGGTGACACAGCAGGAGCTTCTGGTCTGCACTGGGAACATTACATGGAATTATGTATTTAATTAAGCGTCCTGTGTCTTGCACAGCTCTCCTGAGCGATGTGCTGGGGCTCCCATATTGCCACTGGGCATTCAAGGAGCAGAGGTCTTGGGAGAAGAATGAGGCTTGTTTACTTTTCCTTGTAACCTGCAGCATTTCCATCTCAGACTGCCTAATTTAAAGTGCTTCCAAGCCTGCGCTCTCTGAAGGCCTGGCCCCATTCAGCTCACGGACAATGGAAAACAATTTAGGTCTTGCAGCTACAGCAGAGTGATGCAGCTGATAAGAGAACTTCAAGGTTAAATAAACTGCTCTGTGGGCAGAGGACTGAGAAAGGAAAGGATCTCTACAGAGCCAAGGAGCGAGGTGGGGAAGGAAGTGTGGGCAGTGGGGAGGAGGCAGGATGCAGACATTTCCCTGAACCCAGAGAAACTTACCCAATGCCAATGCAAAGAGAGGGCTGAGAGAGCTGATCCACAAACACACTGGGTTTTGTCACTGCTGTTGTGCTTTTTGTAAGGGAAAACAATGCAGGTTTTGGATGGGCAGTACTACAGTAAGTGAAAGGTAAATCATGAGGTTTGGGGTTTTTTTTTTACTTTCATAGCACCTTCCAGTCGAAAAATTTGTTCTGTTTTAGTCCTAACATCTCAGGGATGCCAAAAAGGAAAAAAAAGTCAGAATGAAATTTCCATATGAGGAGTTGTCTTCTCTGTAGCATATTGCACAAGCTTTGTGACACAAAATGGCATTCCCCCTGCAGGCAGGCAAACAAACCCTTTCAATCAAACAAGCCAAATGCAATGGCATTACATGTTTCACCTATTTGCATGCCACATCTACCAGAACTTTTCATCACCCAGTAATCTATCATCACACTACTGTCCGTGGGAAGGAGAGTTTATGAATCCTCACATCAAACAGAAGGAAGTTCATGAGGGAATAAGGATACTGTCCATGGTTTACTGTAATAAGGAACGGACCTTAGGGGTTGCTGCCCAGTTCTCTCCTCTAGGTGTCAGATATTCTTCCATTGTAAGGAGTGAACTTACCTCTGCTTAATGGGCCCAGCTCCTGGAGGAAGGCAAATCCCAGTTTTAACTGTGTTATCAGTCTCATAACTTCATCTGGACAGTAAAGAGGAAAGGGACATTGTGTAGCTGGTGCTCTGACACTGTTGTTTTAAGCCATCAGTAGGCGTTGGACAAGCAAGCACTTTCATACAGCCTGTAATCATGCTGCTGTTTCTCGAATGATAATTGCTTGCTGCTGGCACAGAGTAGAACTCATAAGGCACATCCATCCTGCACGGAGCTGAGGTGGAGTCTTGCAATTTAGCCTTCCCTCTTCAGCAGAACTATCAGCAGTGATAAGGAGTCTGGGCCTGACCGTGGATCACCATTCAGGTAATCCCTGGATTCCTTGAGACAGCTTCCTGTTTCTTTAACTTTCTCATACTGCTGTGTTTTTCTCACAGAGACTCTGATGTAAGACTGAGGTCCCCGAGCTCTTCAGTTTGCTAGGTTGCTCTGGCACTGCATTGCCTAATAAAATTGTCACTACATTACATAAAGTGACTATGCAATTACTCCTGCAATAAACGGGTCAGGATGGGCACTGGCACTGGTCCTCAAGACAATTGGAGAACTGGGAGATTGCAACCTGCCCACCGGAGATCCTGTAAATTGCCATCATGGTGTATAAATAGAAAGAAACGCAGAGGCAACTGTCAGCCAAGGTCCTGCAGACTCAGTGCCACCTTGTGTTTTTACCGGGAAGCACAGTAGCGCAAGGCTGATCGTCAGTGAGGGGCAGAGAGGGTTTGTGAGTAAGAACTCAGCCTACTTTAATCTGCGGTGGTCTGGATTCATTCAGAGCAGCCACTGAACATACCCAAGATGCCTTTCTCCTACAGCAATGCTCAGCCATCCAAGCTTTCCTGGAGGACAGCTGGCATCACTGGGGCAGAATGAAGCAAAGAAGGGTAGAAGTTTTTAGCCCAGCTCCACAGCTAGTCAGCAGAGAGCTTTGAAGCAGGGCCTTGGTTTTAGAACTGTGACCTAACCTCCAACCTCTTTTCCAGACTCCTCCGAGACAGAAATATATGAGCAGCATTAGTAAATGTCATTATGCAGACTTGCAGAACAACA
The DNA here is from genome assembly GCF_026170545.1 of Melanerpes formicivorus. NCBI lineage: Eukaryota > Metazoa > Chordata > Aves > Piciformes > Picidae > Melanerpes > Melanerpes formicivorus. The sequence goes on from NW_027142390.1 coordinate 2,917,246, forward strand.
CACAAAGGAGAACAAACTTGTCCGTGTTCCTGCCTTCCTTCAGTTGGCTTTGCAGAGGAGCAGCTCAGGAGGGCCATAATGCTGTCACTCCTCAGGACCCCGGCAGTGAATGCATCTCTTGTTTGTCTACTGTGCTCCCACTGAGGTGGGAACACTAACTCAAGTGAGAGGCAGAACTATATCCATCTTTGCTCCAGTCTTCCCTGAGAAGAGGATGGCTTGTGCAGTCAACAGCACTGTGGCTCTGAAAGGGCAGCCAATGGTACTGGGAGGTCACATATGCAACTCTGTACTAGGCAGCACTGATGGGAGGCTGTTGTCCTAGTACTATCCCTCTACTTCTTAGGTCTTCCTAAGTCACAGATAAAGAACCTGTGTGTCAGCTTTCATTTCACTTCCTTCCCAATTCTTTCAAAAATAATGAATAGATTCCACTACAGCATTGAAATTGTTCCTTAGGTTAACTTTGCTGCTTCCAAAATGAAGGATTTGATGACTTTGCCTGGAACTGCTCAGTGCAGGCACCTTCAACTCCTGCCCACCCTCCACAGTCCTGGTGTACACCATCCCATCACTTGGTCTACCTTGATCCCAGCAGCTCTGCCAGTGTCCTGCACATGATGTCTTAACCCAGAACTGCTTCTGCTCTTCTGATCCTGCAAATCTCTGCCTAGTTTTGCCCATACTTCCCCCTCAAAATGTGAATGCAAGCCTGCTGTTTACAAGTAAGAAGGCTCCATAATAATTACCTCAGGTCCTAGGACCACTTTCATTATCTAATATTTGAATTTTATGAATAAACAGATTTAGAATCAGTTGTAGATACACAGATACACAAATATGAATTCTTGTTTCATTAGAAAAACTTCTCTGCAGGATCTTTTCTTGCCTAACAAGAGCAGAAAGCATTTGCAGGAACCCTGATTTGTCCATTAGTACACATCAACTATACAGGGCAAAATCTCTCCCCAGAGTAAGCTTGCTGAAGTCAAGCAGGGCTTACATTAGAGAGGAATTTTGCATTCTGTTTATGGAGCTTTACTACAGAATTGCAGATACATTCTCAGGCATATTTCCACTGAACATGCTGAAAACATGAGGCCACAATTGTTGTTGTGTGGATGTTCGATTTACCCCAAGCAAAGCTTCCAGGACAAGATGTAAGCGGGTGAAGAGGAGGCTCAGGGGAGACCTTATTGCTGTCTACAACTATCTGAGGGGAGATTGTAGCCAGGAGGGGGTTGGTCTATTCTCCCAGGCAACCAGCACCAGAACAAGAGGACACAGTCTCAAGCTGTGTCAGGGGAAGTTTAGGCTCGAGGTGAGGAGAAAGTTCTTCACAGAGAGAGTCGTTAGCCGTTGGAATGTGCTGCCCAGGGAGGTGGTGGAGTCACAATCCCTGGAGGTGTTCAAGAGGGGATTGGATGTGGCACTTGGTGCCATGAGGTGACAGGTTGGACTTCATGAGGTCTTTGAGGTCTTTTCCAACCTTATTGATCCTATGATTCTATGAAGATGTTTTGAACAAAGGCAAATCTTCCCCATAGCCTTCCAAAGCTATCCGAAAACAGCCTTCTCCAACACACAACCAGGAGAGGAGCAAAGTCAAAATGCTGCCACTATTTTCTGATGTCTTTTGGGTCAGTCTCTCTGTCTGACATGCCCTCACCCATTCCTTTCTTCAAGAGAAGTGAGAACACTAGGAATTGTGTGCAGAGGAGGATGAGGACACAGCAGGCACGACATCAATGTTTGCATGAGAAATTAGAGAAAACACAGGATAAAACAGCATGACAAAGGCACCCCCAGATCACTGTTTTTTCACAGGCAGTTCTCACAAGTTAGAGCCCAGCTTACTGAAACTGAGCACATCCTTAAGGCTCATCCAGGCCTTAGTCATCAATAAGACAAACTCCTTTACTATAGTAAATTGCTAATACACACTGGCTTAAGCCAAACTTCCAGAGAGAAAGCTTGTCTCCACTGAAGCCAGTGGAATCTTTGGCATTAGTTCCAGTTACATCAAAATTTCATGTTTCCCACCTGGTTTCTGTTCTTCACTGTTGTTTGCTGTCAAGGTGCACAGGATGAGAAGCTTTTCACTGAATAATAAATTGCTGCAGGTAAGCTGAATCCACTGAGCAGTGCCTTCTAACTGCAGGAGGAGCATGGGGACATGGCTAAACTCCTGTCTGATCCTGTTGTTTCAATATTAAACCAAACTCAACACATTTGAAACTGTTGAAATTGCTCTGACTGGCTGGATGTTCTTATGTACCTTCTTTTGTTCAGTATTTTCTTATTACAGATGCTAAAAGCGAATCTTTCTGCTATGAAACACTGATTTCACACAGCACTTTTTGTCCATGGGAGGAGAGAGGCTCATTATAATCACCTGAAGAAATTTCTCCTCTGAGTTGTGATTGCTCTTGATAATTTCATTTAGGCACTGCTAGTTCACTAATTTAAAAAATACATATGTTTTAAAACTGCATTTCATCAAGCTTTGCATTTTGTCAAGCTGCAAAACAAATTCCCAAGAGAATCAGGCTGCCAAGAGGCTGGAGACAGGCTGTAGGCCCGTTTCATCCAGGCTCTCTGCATCACTGCGACCTCAGCTCAATTTCATCAAGTATGTGGTGGCAGAATGGTCTGTGTGCAGTAAAGGAGCAATCCTCACCGAGCTCTTCCTAGAGGAGGATCTGTATCATAGTATCATAGTATCATTCAGGGTTGGAAGGGACCACAAGGATCATCTAGTTCCAATCCCCCTGCCACGGGCAGGGACACCCCACACTAGATCAGCCTGGACAGAGCCTCATCCAGCCTGGGCTTAAACACCTCCAGGGATGGCGCTCCAACCACCTCCCTGGACAACCCATTCCAGGGCTTCACCACTCTCATGGGGAAGAACTTCCTCCTCACATCCAGCCTGAATCTCCCCACCTCCAGCTTCATCCCATTCCCCCTAGCCCTATCACTACCTGAGATCCTGAGAAGTCCTTCCCCAGCCTTCCTGTAGGCCCCCTTCAGATACTGGAAGGCCACAATGAGGTCACCTCGGAGCCTTCATCAGAGAAAGACACCACCAGAACTAGAGGACAGAGAGACTGACCAGACATTTAAAATCTACTGATCGATTCACCCCTATAGCAGATACCTCTAGCTCAGGAACAAGTCACATTGGAAGGAAGGATGGTGATTGGGAAGCGCTGTCTGTCCATGATGCACAAATTCCCTCACTAAATAAAGAACCTCATTCCCCAGAGCCCTTCAAGCCAGGACCTTTCACCCGGAGTTAATCAATTTTTAAAGTTGAAAGCCCAACTTTGAGATGAAAAGAAGAGTTTAAAACACTATTTCATTCTTCCAAGCTGTGCTACAAATGGCCCACACCTGGGGGGAAAACATTAACTCCCAGGACCAGTGAGAAGATGTATAAATCACATAGGGAAACATCTTGACCTAGCGGCTACTAACCCACCGGAGATAAATCTAGGAAAAGCCTTCCTGGAGTTCTGCAGATTTTATTTTGAGAGGGAAAAATAACAGTTTATTGCCTGGTTTTTCCTTCAAAATCAGCAGCAAATATCAGTCAGTATTATACTACCTAAACAATGCACCTTTCCCTACATCAGTAAACCAGGGGGGAAAAATTGTCATATCCTTTATGTTAAGCTGCAAAGCTGTTATAGTATTTTGACACCTCAGCACCTTTCATTGTCTGGGTTTGCATTCACACCTCCAAAGGGTATGAGCCTAGCAAAATTAGAGGATATAGAGAGTGCAGGTCATCTGTAGAGAAGGGGGCACCCAGGATCACTCCAGGGAGAAAAGGTAGAAAATTCTGTGGCCAGTACCATGAATTGCCTTTCAGAGCCCAGAATATATTCCAAGGCTCAGGAGCCTCACTATTCTTGTTGGGACACATCTGTAAAACTCAGGTGCAAAATATTTGCCTCATTCCCCTCTCTATGCTGACCTACAATGAAGGTCACAATGTACTTCTACTATCAGTTACTCCCACAACCCAGGTAGTTGAGGTCTCTGCAGCCTGTATGAAGGTTCCCACATTACTGATGAATCACCTAGGAATGATCCAAAACTCACATGATGGAATTTCTGAAGTTCCCATAGGAAATAGGAAGTGGAAAATCAACACAAAGGCCTAGCAAATCCAGTTCCTATGAAAATATTTCTGCTGATCTGGTCCTTTCTACTCAGATCACAATTTCCCAACAGAAGACTGACTTACATGTTACAGGAGGCAGACCCATTCTGTGCAGGACAGGAGGTTACACCGCAAGAATATGTTGTCTTTAGGCTCTCTACTCATTTATTGCTAAGGTGGGAAAGTGAATGAGGCAAAGGGCTGAGGGGAAAGATGAGGTGGGTCTTAAGATTAATGCAGCTGAATGTCTAGAGGGATGGATTTCTCTCCTGCCTGCTAATACAGATGCCACTCATTGAAATGTCTTGGTTTAAGCAAGACAGTTAAACCAAGCTCCACGAAAGGTCACTCCCTGAGTATGCCCTGTTGATTCCTGATGTGAGGCCTGGGCTGTGATTTACAGGCATGTTGAACCTACCTATTTACTACAAACAAAGATGGAAGCTGTTGTTTATATGTGTGAAATGCTTCAAAACTCCCTACTGCGACATCTCTGCTTCCGTTTCCCAGAGAGGAACCCAAAACAACAGCATCCCCTCCATCAACAGAACATCTTTGGTACTAAGGTAGTTAATGTCTGTACAGCAGCTTGCTATTGTAAAGCTGTGTGCCACAAACCTCCAGAGCAGGGTTTGAATTGTGTCTAGCAAATAAAGCTTGGAGCCACATGCCAAACAATGAGAAGGAAATAAAATATTGACTAGCTGCTTCTTCATAAAGCTCCAGCTATTCTGTGCACTGTCCTGAGACAAAACTGCTGGGTAAAAAGCAGTATAAGGAGATGCATATAAAGCTATTGTTGTATACCCAAGAGAAGACTCAAGCTCGTGTTTGCCAGCTTTGCATTTGACATTGCCTGAGATTTGAAGCTCCCTTTGCAGTTTTTCAGGAGTTCATAGAAGAGCATACATATGTGCAAGAGTGTTTCTGTGTTACCCTGATCAGGATTACATTGAGAATTGGGTCTCTAATTCCTTTACATCTCAACTGTATTGGAAACTATTAACAGTAGTAAATTGTTAAAAGAGTGGTGAGAGGCAAACTGATAACTCACTTTAAAACCACAGGCAGCTTCCGCAGCCAGACAAAAATACCCTTTCTCCCTCTGAATTCCCAGCTAGATCTGCTGACAAGGCAGATAAATGCCTCTGAGGGTTATCTGTGCCTCTGCCTCCCACCTCTCCTCAGCAGAGATATGTGTGCTTTCAACAGGAATGCTGTATGTGCCAGAGAGTTAGAAATCCAGGAGCAAAGGTTTCAGCTAACCGACTGTGTAATCTGAAGGACAAGAGATCAGGGTCTCTGAAGGGAATACAGAGCAGCCTTGAGCATCTCTGGGGAAAGCAATGGCAAGACCTGGACTCCATTTCTGTGCTCCCGATTTCAGGGAGTTTTGCCAGCCTTTGTGCTTCCACTCTGCTGCCCCTTGGACACAGACAAAGGAGGTACAGTTAAAGGAATTTACTTGCTGCCTCTATCAGAGAAGCAGGCAAACAAAAACTACAACCTCGAAACAAGAGAGAGGAAGAAACAATTGGTTGTCAGCTTCTAATTAATAAATTCTCCTTGGACTGTTTCTAGTTCACCTGAGCCTGATCAATATCCATTGGGGAACCTTCCAATGGGACCACCTTTTAATTTATCTCCCAATTTCCTCTCCAGAGCCTAGGCAACAGATCTAATTACTGTGCCTGTTTACTGGTTTTGCTTTTCTTCCTCGCCTGAATGCCAGGAGGACATTACCCTTCTTGACGGGGAAACAAAGATGTTACAGAGCAAAGGAAGTGCTCAGTCCAAGAGCCCTGGGTGCCACATGCAGATAAACATTTCTAAGTAAAGGGGAGAGTGCAGGAGGAGAACCGAAGGAAATTAGTCACTGAAGAGACAACACTAAGCATGAGGAGACAAATGTGATCCGACACCAGGAAGGTGCAGACAGGTGTATGGAAGGTCACAGAGAAAACTAAGACAGAGAATCCAGTTCTTGGGACTGGTAGACACAAAGACAAAAACACAAATGAAAATGAATCATACTAAATATGAGTCTATCATGAATCTACCAGTTGTTCCTCAGTCGTTTTATCCTGAGTTGTTAAAAGTGCCTGAGTCACTGAAATCCAAGAGTATTTGAGTACCTAATCCACTTAGTTCCCTTTGAAAATCATGGCTACAAATCTTTACTCCCTCATGTCTCCATGTAATGTATAATGCAGATATTTTCACTGTGAATACCCCAGAGAAGGACCAACCCATTGAAACATAATGAAGCAATGAGTAGCTGACCAAGTTCTATTGTCCTGGCAGTGATTATTAATGATGTAGTGTGACATACTCACTGGTGCTTTAGAAAAGCAGATAACCTCTCTTAATGGCACTTGGCTAAATCTGGGATGCACTATTTTATAGCAGAGACAGCTTCACTGGTTTTGGTTGGTTTGGGGTTTTGGTTTGCTTTGGTTTGGGTCTATTTGTGTGTGTGTGTGTGTGTGTGTGTGTGTGTGTGTGTGTGTGTGTGTGTGTGTACCAAAACTGAAGCCCCTACCAGAAGGCTGAAGCTGCCCAGACATCAGATTCACAGGAATGCTTCACCTTGCCCTTCTTAACTGGGGACTCCTTAACCAGGAAATTTGAAAAGATGGATTATAGACTAGGTGGCAAGAGGATAGAGAAAAAACTCAGAATATTCACAGTACTACAGGAGACCCCAGATACATTAGTGCCTTAGCCTCGGTGATGCCAAGAGCCTGCTATTTGCAGCACTATTACCCTTCATTTAAGTTGTTGAGGCAGTGCTCTTCCAGTGGCAGTATTTTCCCTGGATTGTTCCCACGTTGCTATTGTAATTCTTTTTACCTTTGTTGTTCTCATGCTTTTACTCTTGCACCGTTGCTCTTGTGGCCTTTCACCTGCTGTGAGAACCTGGGACCTCATCACTGCCTTTCCCAGACAGCCCCTGGGGAGACCTTTCCTCTTGGCTTTCTCTGTCTCTGTTTTAAATTCTCCTAAAGTAGATTTGTTAGAGCTACAGACCCTGCAGAAAATACTGCGTGTGTAAGCCTGTCTCATCGTACTTTGGCCAGCATCAGCCATGAATGTTATCATGGGTGGTTACTGTGTCAAGCAAATCACCAGGAAAGCAAAGAGCAGCTACTAACAAGAGCCAAAGCTGCTACTTAGGGTGGGGAGAATCAGAACAAAAACACAGGCTGAACACATACTCTTCCTTGCTCATGTACCACCCTACTGGAGACCAAATTACCAGATACCAAACCAGACACTGCTGGGTTCTGTGATAGAAAGTTGTTAAATAGTACCATAATAGCAGTTAGTAAGCAGTGTGATTTTGTATACTAGCTGAAGCCTGTTTATGGAGGCCATTAGGCTAGCAAGAAAGGAAACACCATGTAACAAAGGAATAAAACAAAAGGACTTGTGCCTTTTTTCACATTCATTTCATCTGGAAAAGAGTTAAAAGGCCTCTTAGGGAAAGCAGTCTATTGCCTGGGTTTGCATAATCATGGGTAAGCTGGCACAATTGCTCTTGCATGATGTTTTCCAACAGTTGCTACAGCCCAAGGTGCAAGAAAAAACGTGCTGCTGTCCTTTTGGACTTGGCAGTAAAGAAGCTCAAAATCTCAGGAGAATGTGAAGAATAAGGATGCAGCTGGTGAGGATCAGACAAAGCAATAAACAGATTAAACTGCAGGCAGACAGAAGCTTACCTGAGAAACAGCAACCTAAAAGAGCTGGGAATATGAAAGACAAAAGATTCATTTTCAGCTTGGAGAGGCGGAGATGTGTTCAAAGGGGTGATATTTGGTGGTGTGGTTAAATGGGATGTGCTGCAGAATACAGCATGCTTGTCCCAGGAGTGATGAAGGCCAGGTGAAAACTCAGAAATAGGGAGAGATGGTGATGGAGACAGAAAAGAAGGGAGGAGGGAAAAAAGAAAGGCGGGAGGGGGGGGAGGGGAATGAGGATCATGGCAAACAAAAGGCTTCATCCAAATCCTGCTGGATTTGGTTGGTGTGGTGTTCATGCTATCATCTGAATGCAAACATGGGGTGAAGACATTAGCACTCTTGACACTGGAGACTAAAGAACTGGCTTCAGCTCAGTGCAAGCTACTGGCATGAAATGCCTTGAACTGGAGAGAACAAGAACCTACAGTACAATTCAATCAAGAATCGTGGCCCATCATTTTCCACTTGAACCTGTATGCTCTACATTTTGACTTTCCCTAGAAAATTATTTTAACCATCCAAATGTCAAATGTCAAGTAAAGCAAGACAGAGCCTTGGCTAAAGGAGCCTTGGCTAAAGGCTCCTATTACATCCACTAGGTTTGTAGCATTTTCTGTCCTCCTGAACACAACTTTTACCACTCTGTGTCAAAGTGCATGAGTTAGAGATGAGGTCAACAGTAGAAAAAGCAAACAAAGGGACAGAGGCATGATTATCTATCTGGAAATGAAACAGTATGGAAGCTAGTTGTGGATCTCTGCATTGTCAACAGCATAAGAAGCTAACTTTGTAAGTAGTAGTGCTGTTTAGCTCTCTGAAAAGTGCTGCCTTATAGTTATGAGTAAAAATGTGGAGTGAGGAAAAGAATCTAAAGAAGGAAGCTCAGAACCTGGCAGAGAGGATCAGAGGTACTGCTCAAACCAAGTAGTTCACACTTGTTAAAATCAAGAGATGGATTTGCTCAGCACTTTCATCGAAGTCACTTGAACAGCTCATTTCAGCAAACAGACAGACTTACTGCATTCTTTTAACAAAGAAACTTCCCACAACAATCCACCCAGCTAACTGGGGGTGGGGGTCTTAAGAAGTGAGGTAGTTTGGCCAAATGCATTCAGCTAAGTTATGGCACACAAACCAGGGTGTAGAACCAAGGCTGCCCAGATCTCCTACCTGCTGCTTTGAGTTCAGAACAGTCTCTCTTCCTGAAGTGAGGGCAGAGGGGGAAATGGACTTTTCCTGCCATGGGGAAATTCAAAATAACTCTTTATTTGAAACTTGAACAGAAAGTCAGAAGTCTGGGGGAAAGTACAAACGTTAAGATCAAGATGTTTTATATCAAAAGAGTGATCCAACATGTCATCCCCTCATGGCATTTTTAATGTTGAATCAACATTTTGGACAAAAAGTAATTTTATGTTGCAATGTCAAGCCCAAACAAAATATTTTGTTGTGCTTTTCCCAGCTGGAAAACTGTTGGGTTTTCTGGTTTGGTTTTTCTGGACATTTTTTGGTGGTGGTGGAATTGTTGGTTTGGTTTGGTTTGGTTTGTTTTTTTGGTTTGGTTTTTTTTGTGCGTGTGGTGGGGGCTTTTTTTGGTGTCGTTTGTTTTGTTTTGTTTTGTCAGAACTGACATTTTCTCATTCAAGATTTCAGTTTAGGTGAAACCACATTGTCTGATGGGAAAACATTTCTGTGAAAAAATGTTAATCAGCTCTGAAGTGACTGTGTTTTCTGTCAAGAAAATGAATACATAAAATGCTGGTTTGAAAACGTTGAGGCACTGAAGTGTTCTGAACAAAATAGATCCAAGAGGCCTCTGAAGCGTCCTGATGTGCTAATTGAGAAGAACAAGTAAATTGTCCTAAAAAGAAAGTTCTAAAGGAAGCAGAATCAATGGCCAGATAACTGAAGGAAGAAATTCTTAGCCTGGAGAAGACGAGACTCAGGGGTGACCTTATCACTCTCTACAACTACCTGAAGGGAGGTTGTAGACAGGTGGATGATGGTCTCTTCTCCCAGGCAGCCAGTACCAGAACAAGAGGACACAGTCTCATGCTGCGCCAGGGGAGGTTTAGGTTGGATGTTAGGAAGAAGTTCAATACAGAGAGAGTGATTGCCCATTGGGATGTGCTGCCCAAGGAGGTGGTGGAGTCGCCGTCATTGGAGGTGTTCAGGAGGAGACTTGATGGGGTGCTTGGTGCCATGGGTTAGCTGTTTGGGTGGGTTGGATTGGTTGATGGGTTGGACATGATGATCTTGAAGGTCTCTTCCAACCTGGTTTGGTTTATTCTAAATGGTTTATTCTAAATTAAGTGGCATTTTGGTAGCTATATAGAAGTTACTCTTCTTGTACCCTGGAAGCCAAGGATTATGTAACTTGGTAACGTATATACCAGGAAGGTCACCACATTTGTTCCTTGACTCAGAGAAAGATGTTGTCTCCTCCTAATAGATGTCTATGACAAAATGTTTACAAAGCAAATCTACTACCTCCTCTTGGTCTTGAACCAGTAGATACACTTCATGGTTTCGAAGCATAGAGGTTTATGAAGCATAGAGGTTTATACCTCTTGTGTATTTGTTATGTGGAACCACAGAATGCATCTAAGTCCAACCCCAATGCAGTAAGCAGGGACAGCCCTAACTCGATCGGGTTGCTCAGAGCCCCATCAAGCCTGGCCTTGAATATTTCCAGGGATGGGGCTTCCACCACCTCCCTGGGCAACATGTTCCAGTGTTCTACCATCCTCATAGTAAAGAACTTTCCAATGTCCAATCTAAACCTACCCTGCTCTAGTTTAAAACAATATGTAACTTAGTTCTCACTCAATGAGACTTGAATTTGTACTAATCCAGGTTTACAGGTTGGTTGTCTTACATACAGGATTGTAAATAGTGACATGAGGGAGTAGGCTTAATCTTTCACTACCCTGAGACATCTTTTCAGGTATACTTCAGCTGCCATTGAGCTGCTTATTTGTTTGTTTGCTTACACAGCTTTAACATTCCTCTTTATCACCTGTGGTCATCTCAACTCTGAATCACTCGCTGCAAATTTGGCCTCTCCATTGATCACTTGGCCTGCAGCTCACTAGGAAACAGAATAACATAGTCTGCATTACACAGCCTGCAGCTCCCTTCTTCTGGAAACCATTTTATGTTGAAAATTAATGATGCATTTTATGCTAACCCCTCCACTTTCTACACCTGAATTTTCTGAATATACAAGTAAATTACTCTGCTTGCTTTTCTGTTGCTTCATTTTTTTCAGATAGGATAAATGAAAATGTGATTAGTGAAGTACAGCTCTTTTATTTTTCCCTTTTCTTTTTTTTTCCCCCCCTGGTGAAGTTACTTTGTCTCTGTCAAACAGCCTTCCCCTATAACATTTATAATGCTGATTTTACTTGTTGTTTCAGTCGATCGACTTGGTTCTCAGGTAAGGCAGAACACTGTAATACAGTTACACACTAATTAATCCTGGATGCTTTCATCATGCAATTCACTACCTTTGTGTCCTTTCTTTATGTACACTGGACAGGAGACCACAGGACAGCAGTTCACTGGCCACAGAGAGCAGCTCCCACTATTGCCCACACCAGAAAAAAATACAACCTTCCTTTCATGACTTTCTTTTTTTCAGAGTATCACCTCAGCTGGTAGTGCATGAGACCCTTAATGGGAAGGTTGTGAGTTGAAGCCTGCAGTGGGCAGTAGTGTCCTCCCTACTCTAGTCCTGAGGTCTGTGGTGACAGGTTGGACTTGATGATCTTTGAGGTCTCTTCCAACCTTAGTGATACTGAAATGTAGTTGAGCTGTTTGCTCAAGGTGCTTATAGAGCTGTTCCCTAACTCTTCTCTCAAAATCTTATTTCCAGTTTGAATGGTCCATACCAAGGTGACCCCATTCCTTCCCATGTTTCCATAGCTCTTCTCTCAGAAGAACATACCACCAGGTATTTAAAACAGGTATTCTATCTGTTTTACTATTATTATCAGAGAAGTTTCTAGAGATTCAAATAACACCAAGGATCCTCTGGGCTAGGAATAATTCTTGTTCTGAAAGGTTTACAGTCTAAGTAGGCAAGACAGTGAGTGACACTGTGGGGGAGCAGAAAGTCAATGTAATCATATAGCAGATCAATAACAGTGCCAAGGATCCCCAGGTTCCCAGCAGGTCTCCAGCACCTGCTGCACTTTCACTTCTGCCAAATGTCAACAAATTCCTCTTTGCAGTTTCTCAGCCACCAAAAACCACACAAACATGCATGGATATATGCATCAGTCATAGCCACTGTCTTGTCCACACAAACAGAACCCTCTGCTTCCCCTGCAACACACAAAGATTGCCCTAGAGTTTTCAAGGACTTCCTGGATTTGCTACAGAGTTAGGGCTGGCTCTGCATCTCATTGCCAATAAGTGCAGTTATCAGAATCACCATGAGACTAATGAGGCTCCATTTGTTTCATCAATATCAGCCACTTTGGTCACTGAAACATACTTGCACATTTCTTAGCTGTGGAGAGACTTTCCCTGGGTGAAATGTCGTTGCTGTTATCATAAAATGAATCACAAACTTCTATTTTTCTTAAAAAATAAAGTCAGTCCTGAAAATTTCAGCACTTCCACCCAGGTATCTTCCCCCACTGGAGACATGGAAACACAAACCCCATCAAGTGGAAACACATGCAGCCAGGTAGAGAGGAGCAATTTTGGTTTGTCACACAATATCCAGATCCAGGCAGAGGCTGTGAAAAGCTGTCAAGCAGCCTCACCTGCTGTGTGCCCTCACAGACCAGGCTGGGGGTGCTTTCTGCCTAACATGAATCCAGCACTCCTCCCATCTGCATCACAGGAGATGACCTCCCTGTCCCCTTACCATCCATTCAAATCATTCTAGCAAATGATTTCTCTCTCTAGATATGAAAGAGAGCTTGCTCCTTTAATACCCCTAAAATGTAACTATGTTCATGGACACATATTCAGTGTATCACAGACCTAATGCACCCCCTTTTGTGGGACCTGTCCTCCTGTAAAGTCAAGGAAAGGCATGTCCTTCATGTCTCCTCTGCAGCTTCCTGCTCTTCTTTTCCACTCCTGTCCCTTTTAATTGGTGAAAAGAAAGTATCATTTTAAGCACAGGCCTACCCACTGTCAAAGTGGTTGGTTCAAGAGAGAGAATATACATCCCTCTGCAGTGGCATAGGTCCTCTTCCCTAGTATAGATCACAAGAGATAACCCACAGAAGGGTTTTCATTCTAAGCCTTTATTGTGTTTGCTTAGTAATTTAATATTTCTGCTTACTGAGTGCTTGTCTCCAAGAGAAATCATTCTCAAAAGATTAATAAACACACAGTTAATTACTGTAAGACTTTAGCTGTGTCCTCTGAGTGAGAACAAGATTCTATTGGTTTTGGGAGGAAAAAATAAAGTAAACCAAAGCATGCTAAAATGATTATTGGGGGTTTTTTAGCATTTGAGCTAACAGGGAGCTGGGCCACCACCAATGGATCCTGGGCTCATCTCTAACAGTGTCATAAATGACGGCTTTGGACTTCAAAAAACCCCATTAGAAATCTCTTAAATAGTGACCCTCTGTGCTCACCAAGCTTAATCAAGCTGATTGTTTGGCATAGTCATTAATGTCAATAGGGCCACACCTGTCAAGACTAGTCCTGATCGAGCAAATCCCTGTGGCACAGGTGTAGGCTGAGCAATGACTGCCACAGGAAATCTTGGTCTCTTGGCAAAGAATTTAGCAAGTTATTACCTTGCTCCAACACCATCTCAGATTCATTATCAACCAATAGAAGGAAGTCAAGAGGACTATCAGAAGCACAAAAAAATAAGAGGCTCAAATAGGTGATTGTCTCTTATGGGAATTTTCCAGTGGACTTTGTCCAAACAGTGCTGTTACAGCGGGTTTGCTCTTCTCTTACATCACACCTCCCCCAAACTCTGAACAACATAGTAGGTAAGAAATGTCATTATAAGATACACGTAAGAAAATTGCTAAGAACACACAGCAGAACATCTGAAACTCTCAGATTAAGTTTAAATTCTTTGTGTCAACTCTGACTCAAGGGTATAAATCATGGTATGACCTTACTACTTGTTTACAGAGCACACAATACTGGGTAATTTTTCTCTAGAAATCCTGGGTGTATCCACAGAATCTGGTGCTATATCACCTACTCCAGTCCAGTCCAGTGGAGTCAATGATGTGAAAAGTATGAAAAGTCTTTGCCATCCTCACTCAGATCACATCCAATCCTGTTCTGTGAGAAACCCCAAGAGGAATTCATAGGATTATTCAAGGAATAAGGTGCTATTCATGGTGAGTAAAGGTGGCAGAATCAACTTGCTACTGATTACAAGCTGCTTTTCCTCACTTACACTGTTGTAAATTTAAATTAACTCCACTCAATCAATGGTGAATAATTGATATAAAATCAGAGTAAGAGGAGAATTAGTCTATAAGTATGTCTAGAATGAATAAACAGTGAAAATTTGCCGGCGTATGTAAATCCCCCTTGAAGCTTTGCTGCAAGGTTACTTTACACCTGATTGTTTCTTTCTCAGAAGTGTTGTGCTGTTGCTTGAAATATATACTGAGCTTCTGCATGCTAAAACATCCCATGGTTTTCAAGGTCTTGTGTTTTCTTGGGTGCTGTGAAAATCTCAGAACTCTCACCAGGCTTGGTTCAGGCCATGGGCACATCCTAGCTAGCAAGGGCAAATACATCTGTGAGGCATACTTGTGTGCCCCACAGTCTTGTGGCTGGGTCTTGGATTTTCTAGAGGAAACTGGACTAGCATAAGATTGGAGTGATTTGAACATCACATCTCTTCTCCCTCTCAGCCTATTCAGCAGATGCTCTACAAAAGCAAACAAAAGGGCAACCCCTGTCTGTAGCAGGCATGCTCTGAATAACACCGCAGCCCCGTCCGGGTCCCATTGCCTCTGCCTTCAGATGGGAAGCTTCTGTTGCTTCCTCTCTCATCTGCTTTATCACTTTTTTTGAGCAAGAACTATTCTTAACTATAACATAACAGGGTTTGGATCTAGTCAATGCCCTTAATTACTGCTGCAGTGCTATTATTACTTAATCTGCAGAGGCCTTATGAACCGTCTTGGGTGGCATATTTTTAAACATTCATGACTTTTGCCTGGCTATTGCTTCATGTTAGTTTTACACACCAGATACACCTGCCACTGTGTTCTCTGTCCCACCTTCCCTCCCCCCCCCCCCGCCCCCCATCCGTCTGAAGCAGGTTGAGGAGGGTGCCATCACCTCTGGAACTTGTAGATTAAAAGGCAAGAAATTGACAATAAACTGCCAATGGCTCATTTACTGTTGACGGTGAGTCAATCAAAATCCTGCTTTCCCACTGCTTCCTGGCTTTCCCATCTGTGTGAATTCATGACCCGATTTCTGATGTGTTCCACACTGTTACTTTTTTCCCCTCAGAGTTTAATTGCTTCTGCTTCACATTTGGGTGCTGAAAAAAATGACAGAAGCTACACAATTCCCTCCAGCAATGGATCCTATTTATATTGCTGTAAACCACGTTTTGCAGTGATATGATTAGTAATAAAAGGGAGAGAATTAAACAGGAATTAGCAGCACTTTGTATCAAATCTGGTTCTTTACGAAGCTTTACTCTAAGGGTCACAAGAAATGTTAACATTGTTAAAGGCCCACCACAGCATAAGGAAGACATCAAGGCTTCACATACTGAGAGCAGAATGACAGCACCTTGCTTTACACCAGATGTAGCATTTATCTAACTAAAAGTCCATCTCAGGGCTGAGCGTTCTCAGCCACAGCACATGCAGAAAAAGGCAGAGCAGGAGGAGGAAAGTCTCCTCCCAGAGAAGTCATCCTGTCCGTTTCGCATGTTCTCACAGAAGACATCTGGCTCTCTTCCCACAGCATAAGTGCTAAGGTAACAAGATGTGTGAGGAAGCTCTGGAAAGGACTGAGAAAGAGCTGTGAATCCAGAGTGCATGGGGGAGCTGCCTCTAGACTGCATGAGTGCTATGGCACAAAGCAGGGCCAGGCTCCAAGTCTCCGGCAGCCACCCCGAGGATATGGCACAGAGACTCCAGCCAAGCACACTCACAACATGCTGCTTCAAATTTAGAGAGAACACTGTGGCAGCAAATTTGTTGTGCTCTGAATTTCTAAGGATGTCTAATGAGGTTAATATCTTCTAAAAGACCAATCAGTACAGCTACAGGGAAAAAAAAACAACCTAGAACCAGCAGCTTTTGGGTGCATGCTGAATTACTCTTTCCCTCTTTCCTTCTCCTTGTCAGGATAATGCCCATGGCATTTTTGTCAAGGATTTTCTGCCTTTTTTGTTTGTCTCAAAAATGCATGTGAACTGTGCTGAGTACTATACATTCAGTAGCTAAAAACTGATTCATGAAATTATCAAATGCTTTGTTTACTAAACCACACCCAGAGAGCTGAGAAGACTTGCTAACATTTTTTACATTGTTTCCATAAGTATTTTATTTTTTAAAAGTTAACTGAAATAACATGAACACATTCACAAGAAGCAAGCTCAATAAGCCTTAGTGGACCGATGCTTTCTAGAAGATTTGTTGTTTAATAAGTCGTTTTGCCCAGGAAACCTTTGTACAAGGTGCTCTTGACCCACTCCACTGAGGTAAACTGGTTGCAAGAGCAACTGTCAGGGCTTGACTCAGCCTTACCCACAGCTAGCATTGACTGCCTGACATTTTCAATCCTTATGAGTTTGTTGCAGAATGCTGGACTCTGCTGAGATGTACTGTAGGATGCAAGCAGAGCAGAGGCTACGGATGAAACTCAGTTCTCCAACCTGCCAGTGTCATTAGAATTTCCCCATGTGGGTGAGGACTTCAATGAGCAGAGTAAACACTCTTTTTTGTTTTTCACAGTTTGTCATGTAGTAGACCATTGCAGCTGGACAGTAGGCAACATGTCAGGACCTTCTAGCAAGCAGTCAGCATGGTACCAGACTCAGGTGACCAGAATGAGGATGTCCTTATCATGGCCCAGCTATAAACAAACAGCTCTCTGAAGAAGAAAGAGCGAGGTGACCAAGCTCAACTGAGCACAGTCCGTGTAACGGCCAGCTATAGGCTACCACAGAATACTGTCATCTTCAGCACATCAACAAGCACAGGCTTGGAGACACTCTGGAAAGGGAAGCATGGAATGGACCTTCCCATCTTCACAGAAGCTGCAACAAAGCCAGCTAAAGAGAATCTCTCAGTTGCTTCCTTTTCAACCGATTCTCCATGAACAAGGAAACTGTTAAGTAGGTTCTCTGCTTCCAGCACTGGAATGGCTGTTTTGTCACTCTGATCAGTTTATTAAGAAGCAGCCTTGTCCAGAATCCCTCTGCTAATAAGCTGCAATATGAAATGCTAACACACAGCCTGGTTCTCTCCAGCAGGCAGCTGCTCCCAGAGGGGAAGAAGAAGTAGATTTATTCTGCCACCCACGGCACATCCCGGCAGGAAGTTTGAGTACTGTGATCATTCTAGCAGCCTTTTTTTAGCTCTCTTTGCAGATGGTATTTGCTGTCTCATGATGTTTGTGTATGGCTGTATGACTGCACATGTCTGCATGTGTCCGTAACAGGCAGATGCACTGATATGCCTAGGAGCTGCTGCATGTCATCATGGTGACACATGAAGGAATATTTGCTCTGCCCGGTTTTGCTCCTCCCTCTTTCAGCCACATGGATCTTTGTACATGGCAGTATATAGAAGTCCCCCCACTTCATTGCCCAGTTACACAACATATCTTTCCAACATCCTGGATACAATTTCAGTGACAAATATAGAGGTGGACATTCTCATTTACCTTCCATGGATGGGATCTGAGATGTCTGTGAAGACTGTTGGGGTTTTTTCCCTCCAGAAAAGAAGCAATATTATCCACACTAGCCCAATTAGAGTTGGATGAGATGGGAATGGGATGAAGAGCCGTGGACTGTTTGGTAGCCAATCAACACAGACCAGCATGACTCTGCAAATACTGGCTTATGATTCAAAGGCAGCTATGTCAAGAACTGACAGCATCACTCCAGTTACTAATGGATAGATCTTTCCATGAAACCTACAGTAGGTATTCTGTGAAAGACCGTGAAGACAGGGCCTGCATGGGGAAATGAGTCCATTATAAACTATCTGGTCTTAGCTTCAGATGAAATATTTGGGTGTGAAACCAGAGGTTCTGTTTTCATTCTTCTTGGATGATATCTGGGCCAGGGAATGTCACTATGAGCAGACCACCAAGAGTGAATCCTAAAGGTGACTCCTGTAGGACAGTGAGACAATATCGTGTAGCAAAGTTTGGAAAGCTTGCAGGGACATTAACCAAGGAATTCCAGCTCAAAGCCTATAGGCAGGACCTCAGCCTTCACTGCTTTCAACCTGGTGCCAACTGCACTAAGAATAGGGTATTTTGTCTATCAGATTTGGTGACAGGACTAGTGGAAATTGGATTGAAAACCAGCAATTCAGGCAGCTTATAGTTACAGCCCAGGAAATAAGAAATCAGAGGTTCAGAGGATTTAGAAATGAAGGGTAAGAAAGAAGATCTAATGCTGTCTTTCAAGAGCCACAGATTTCCCCCCACTCCCTTTTGTAAAGGCAAACACCTGCAGCTAAGCAGGCAGTTGAATGGTTGAACATCCTGTTGCACAGAACCTTTTGCCCTTCTACAAGGGCAAATGCTACAGCCTTCCGTCGAAGCATCGCTCTAATCTTGCAAGCTTCTCTAGAAACTGAAATGTGTTGGTGCAACATTTTCTGTCACCTTCCTGATATTTTCTGGTGACAGGTACCTGGACAGCACAGTTTTGACTTTCCAAGGGCTACAGTGGCACTAGGTGTAGCCCCCACTGAGCTGTGAGAAGGTAACATCACCTTTTCAAGAGGTTAGTGTCAGACTGGCAGCTTCTGGCATTTGCTAAATTTCTACTATTGTTTTAGAAACTTGATTATTTTTTTTCAGTCAAAAAAGTCCTGAAAGCTTATCATTCATGTGTCCAGAAACTCCATTTGGGTTTTGATGCCCTACAGGGTTTGCATATTCTTAAGTCTGGAAACTACACAGTCTAAGAGAAGAGACTTGCCTGAGAAAAAAGAAAAGGGGCCAGTAAAACTCACAGGTGTGCCCAAAATTCCCTCTGTGAATTTGGGCAAGTAACTTCATCTGCTCTGTCATTCCTCTCGTATTCATCTGCATCTTTTATTTCCCTGTTTGTGAAATGGAGGTGATACTTCACCAGGCTCTTTTAAAGGTAACATTCACAAATGACTGATGTGCTCAATAAACCATGATTGAGTTGCAGAAAACTGACTGAGAACCCATCATAGGCTTGCTAATTAATCTGGCCCAGCTTCTGCCAACGCAAGATTTCCCTGTACATTACATTTTTTTCCCCCAGCCCTTTACAAAAAAAAGGACAGTCTTTTAAACATCTGATAACCCAATCTATAGTGGAAGTGTTTCTTAGTGGCAAAGAGGAGAAATTAGGACTCCTAGGGTCTGTTTTACGTTCTGTCACCTACTGACTATTTGACTATGGACAAAGTGCCCACCCTCCTCACACTTCATTTCATTAAAAACAGATCAAGAGGGTATTGCAAGGTTATTATTTTTCTAATTACCCCAGAGTCCTACCACGAAAGGCCTTTCAGGACAGAGAAGATTCTCACAGAAAATGGTAATCCATCATTTAGTTGCCAAGAAATTACAAAACTGTGCAGACTGAACCATGATCAAGCTGTGTCACTAAAGCTTATTTCTACTTCTGTGAGGCACACCTGAGCAAATCAGCTGTGGGAGTAAACATAATCAAAGGTTATTAGTTAATAAGTACTAATCTCCCACGAACGCTCGTACACCAAAGCAGGCACCTTCAAAACACAGGCTCCATTGCAAAAGCAATTTTGCTAAATCAAAGGTTGCTTTTCCTTGCCTATTGCCCAGTAACTTTCAGCTGGTATTTGAGTATGTGTTAGGAAATGCACCCCAGGACTTTCTGTCAAATCAAAATTCCTTTTGTTTCTGGTGGTTGCCCCAACTGCTCCACCGCTGTTCAGAAGCAATGGCAGAGTTTGATCTGCTTAGACGGCATCACTCATATGGTTAGCACTGCTCAGTTTGCTGTCACCCACCCATGACAGGCTGCATACAGTTTCCCTGTCACACAGGCCTTGGCAGAGAACATGGCTTAGGCAGTTCTTGCACCAGAATGCCACATGCTGCGAGTCACTCTTGCCTGTCCCACACACCACACTTCACCTTGTCCTCATTTGTGAAATCATGTCATCCCACAACAAGATGACTAACCTGTACCTTTTCAGTGGCATGTTTTATCCTCTGGACCTCTGAAAAACTGTCCTGGCAAAGCAGAGGGGATTGTGTGCTGCACAGTTTGGTGTACAGGGATTCTAGGGGTGGAGGGCATTAACCTTTCCCAGCACTGTGCAGAGCCAGAGTGGAAAAAAACTCAGCAGCATGGACACTTCAGATGGGTGACATTTTTCCTGATACAAGTGTCCCTTCCTTCCCCAGTCCTGAGAAGCCATGACCCACTGAGCCAGTTCTGCTTAATGTCCCTAGTGTGTGTGCAGCAAGTTGCCAGTACACCAAGTGGTCTGTGTTAAAAAAGTATTGCACTCTGCCTTCTACTGGGATGCATTCAATCAGGACAGTTGTGCTTTAGAGTGCAAGAAAAATTCTACAGCACATGTCCAGCATGCTTTCATTTACTTCCAAGAAGCTACAGCATCAAAGATTGTTGCTATCAAACCCAAGAAGAGCAGAGGGGCAGTTAAGTGCCAGAAGGCTATGGAGGCTCAGGGTAGGTGTTATGGAATCCAGGCTGAAATTTTCAGTCATGTGAGGAACTGCAATGCACACCAAAGACTCCTTATTAAGTGTCTCCCCCCAGCCTCCTACTGATGCAGCGTGCTTCTGGGCTATTCAATGCCTAGAGAGAGTATTTGCTCACCTTTGTTCACCACTACTTTAAGAACTGTTTCTACAAATAGGATTTTCCAAATTACTGCTGGAGTGGCAGGTTCAAGAAGCGCTGAAACACCTGCGTCGCTTACAGAGCGTGCAGCCTCACTGAAGCCAACAGCACGACTCACGTGCTCCAAGTCAAACACACACTTAAGTAGCTCTTATGTGAAGTCCCAGCACAACTGAAGATTGTGTGATGAAGTCACCCCTGACCTCTGTGTCTCAGGCTGAAGCACTTGGCTGCCAACAAACGTGGATAGTTGGGGAATTAACTCATCTGGCATCAAATGGATTTCATTACCTTTCCACAAAATGAGATGATGCTGCTGGGCAGTGATTCAGATGCCATTTACCAGCATCCCTTTATGCTTATGTGAAAACCTCCTTTGTTGTGGATTACAGTAGAACAGAATTTGTCAGAGTTGCAGAGAATCTGGGGACTTCTGCTTTTGATTTCTGATCACAGCTCTACCTTCCTCCACCAAGGAAATAGAAAATGATTAGTCATGTAGTGCTTATTGATTTAGGAGTCTTCATTTTCAAAATTATGTTTCCCAGTATTGTTCTTTTTTTATTATTATTACTGAAGCAAATTGTAACATACTGAATTGGAAATTAGTTAACTCCTTCCTATCTCTGCTTTTATAGCTCATTTTCTCTCTGATTGAACAAAAGCCATAAACTGAGAACTGTTTTCTCTAAACATAGGAAATAAAAGATAGGCTTCATAAGGACATGTCACACTCAGGTTCCTTGTGCCTCTTTCATTCTCACCATCCACTGTAATTCCTTCCTTCCTTCCCAACACCTTTATCACAACCTTTCTATGAGAATATCTATTAAAAGAAGCATATGGTAGATAACTGCTGATAGCAAGGTGATTTGGCTACACTGTCACACGAAAAATGTCTCCTGTTCCTGTGACAAGGAGTAGAACAGCCTGGTTTGTTCCCTGGATCAGAAAAGCACTACCTAATCTCACAATATTGTTCCCTCTCCTCTACAGAGACCTTCTTGCTTTTCAAGGAGTACTGGGATAAAGTGCAAAAGGAAAGGAAGGAAGTCTCAGTCTGCCTGTTCACAGAATCACCAAGGTTGGAAGAGACCTCAAAGATCGTCGAGTCCAACCTGTCACCACAGACGTCATCACTAAACCATGGCACCAAGTGCCACATCCAGTCCCCTCTTGAACACTTCCAGGGATGGTGACTCC
Organism: Melanerpes formicivorus; assembly: GCF_026170545.1. NCBI lineage: Eukaryota > Metazoa > Chordata > Aves > Piciformes > Picidae > Melanerpes > Melanerpes formicivorus. The sequence continues at coordinate 2,939,417 of NW_027142390.1, forward strand.
ACCACCTCCCTGGGCAGCACATTCCAATGGCCAACAACTCTTTCTGTGAAGAACTTTCTCCTCACCTCGAGCCTACACTTCCCCTGGCACAGCTTGAGACTATGTCCTCTTGTTCTGGTGCTGGTTGCTTGAGAGAAGAGACCAACTCCCTGTTATGGAGGTATAATGATTCCCAGGGAGACACACTCAGGAAAAGGTGAGACCATCACTGAAAGAGAAGAGAAAAAGTCTGTAAAGGTGTAAAGGTTCCTGGCCTACTTTACCCCTCCACAAGAAAAGAAAAGGGGAAAAAAAAAAGGAATCACAGATGGCTCTCCTTGATCTCCTAGGTAATGAAATCCACTACCTTGAACCATAAGTAATATGCTACATAAATCTTCAACAATCCTTTGACTGCAACCCCAGAAGTCACAGCTTCTCCCCTGTAGTGTCCCTTTCCTGAAATACCAACAACGATCAGGCAGCTATGGGGATGTGGATGGGAGAAATTCAAGACAATAGGATGGCTGTTCCAGGCTGTCTTTTGGGACAGCAGAACTTGCAAAGGCAAAAAGAAAATAATCTTTGTGAAACTAATACATGCTTGGGGCACAAAAGATAGTGGGAGACATACAGAATTACTCATGGATCCTTAAGACAAGAGGGTGGATGTGCCAATCTGTCCTGCATTGAAGCGGTGGCAGGTGCAGCCTGGAAGAAAGGAGTCGTCTCCATATAAAATATCTGAGTAATAACTACAGAGTCAAAGTGAGTTGCTGTGGGTGGCAAAGCGTTTCTAATCAGCTTCATAAGGTTGACAAAATTGTTGTTTTGGACATCTAGGACTGTGAGGCTCTTAGAGGTGGACTCACAGGACACCAAAGTGCGGCAGAGCTGTAGGAAAACGAGGAGGTTTGTCGTGTTTGTGTGCTGAGCCTCCAATAAAACCAGACTCCAAGAAAGATGAAGAAGCAGAACCCTACAGGATGAATACTCTGCTCGCTCAGTGCACTGTGCAAGGAGTTCAAAGACTTCACCACCAGGAATTAAATTGCAGTCATTGTCCTGGATATTTGTTCCAAGCTTTGCTAAGCTGTTTTTCTTCTTCTTTGCCTTTGCCCAGTGACCTTCATTTAGCCTTTTAGCTGACAAGGCTGGGATAGTCAGGCATATATCCCCTAACTGGTAAAGATAAATAGATTCATAGAATTGTAAGGTCTGAATTGCATCCACAGCATGTGTGCTCTGAAGATACACACTTTCTCTCAGCCAGAAGTTATGGGCTTGAAACTGGAATTTCTGGGTGAAATTCTCTGGCCTATGCCATGCAACAAGCCAGACTCGATGACCTAATAGACACTTCTGCCTTTAAAATCTATGAATCTATGAAGAAAAAAGCCATCTGCTCCATGCTTTGCTTTTTCTGCAAGCCCATTATCTCTCCAGGCTATCTGTATTCAGCTTTCAGCAGTTCCAGGCTTGAAGAGTTTTAGTGATTATAATTCTACCACCATTTTGCACCTCCAAAGCTTTTTCAGGGGGGCCTTCAGGAATTGGATGGAGACAAAGTCTAGTTGCAATCCCAGTTTACCAGTTAAATTGTAGGCTGACTGATTGCAGTGGTATCTGTGATCAGCACAGAGCAAGAGACAGAGCTGAGTCCTGAGAACAAGTTGACAGGGAAACTTGAGTCACTAATAGCTAGAGATGGCATCAGAAATTTGAGAGGTCTTACCAGCAGTCTCAGGCTGTAGAATCTTTCATTTTCATTTCTATTTTGTGCTTTTAATTAAACAGGCTTCCAGTTCACCAGCACCTTAAAGGCAACCCTGCTATCCACACCCTTTACCTCCTCCTTAATACCTTGAGCCTGATCCTTACTTAAACCAGTGGCATTTCGTTATCTGCAATGGGGCTACTTGAAATTTGGATGTGTCTAAGGGGTGAGCCACAGCTCCTTGTCCTAGTCACTGTTTCACCCTCACAAATGCTCATTTGTTATTATTTTTCAAGGTTCTCATTTAACCAAGCCACAGTTTCCTCTGCCTCCAGAATCAATATTTTCTCTGTCTTTTGACAATTTTTTTTATTTTATTTTTACATGCAGTCTCCAAAAGGGTATAATTTACAGTTAATACCATGCAATCAAAGACAATGGCAGGATTCCTGTGAGCAGAGCAATCCTGGCTTCCTAATCATGGCTCTCATGCTCCACAGAAGAATTGCAATCCTGCTGAAGGACCAGGGAATACCTGTTCCCACAAACACATGCAGGAGTCGTCTCCATATAAAATATCTGAGTAATAACTACAGAGTCAAAGTGAGTTGCTGTGGGTGGCAAAGCGTTTCTAATCAGCTTCATAAGGTTGACAAAATTGTTGTTTTGGACATCTAGGACTGTGAGGCTCTTAGAGGTGGACTCACAGGACACCAAAGTGCGGCAGAGCTGTAGGAAAACGAGGAGGTTTGTCGTGTTTGTGTGCTGAGCCTCCAATAAAACCAGACTCCAAGAAAGATGAAGAAGCAGAACCCTACAGGATGAATACTCTGCTCGCTCAGTGCACTGTGCAAGGAGTTCAAAGACTTCACCACCAGGAATTAAATTGCAGTCATTGTCCTGGATATTTGTTCCAAGCTTTGCTAAGCTGTTTTTCTTCTTCTTTGCCTTTGCCCAGTGACCTTCATTTAGCCTTTTAGCTGACAAGGCTGGGATAGTCAGGCATATATCCCCTAACTGGTAAAGATAAATAGATTCATAGAATTGTAAGGTCTGAATTGCATCCACAGCATGTGTGCTCTGAAGATACACACTTTCTCTCAGCCAGAAGTTATGGGCTTGAAACTGGAATTTCTGGGTGAAATTCTCTGGCCTATGCCATGCAACAAGCCAGACTCGATGACCTAATAGACACTTCTGCCTTTAAAATCTATGAATCTATGAAGAAAAAAGCCATCTGCTCCATGCTTTGCTTTTTCTGCAAGCCCATTATCTCTCCAGGCTATCTGTATTCAGCTTTCAGCAGTTCCAGGCTTGAAGAGTTTTAGTGATTATAATTCTACCACCATTTTGCACCTCCAAAGCTTTTTCAGGGGGGCCTTCAGGAATTGGATGGAGACAAAGTCTAGTTGCAATCCCAGTTTACCAGTTAAATTGTAGGCTGACTGATTGCAGTGGTATCTGTGATCAGCACAGAGCAAGAGACAGAGCTGAGTCCTGAGAACAAGTTGACAGGGAAACTTGAGTCACTAATAGCTAGAGATGGCATCAGAAATTTGAGAGGTCTTACCAGCAGTCTCAGGCTGTAGAATCTTTCATTTTCATTTCTATTTTGTGCTTTTAATTAAACAGGCTTCCAGTTCACCAGCACCTTAAAGGCAACCCTGCTATCCACACCCTTTACCTCCTCCTTAATACCTTGAGCCTGATCCTTACTTAAACCAGTGGCATTTCGTTATCTGCAATGGGGCTACTTGAAATTTGGATGTGTCTAAGGGGTGAGCCACAGCTCCTTGTCCTAGTCACTGTTTCACCCTCACAAATGCTCATTTGTTATTATTTTTCAAGGTTCTCATTTAACCAAGCCACAGTTTCCTCTGCCTCCAGAATCAATATTTTCTCTGTCTTTTGACAATTTTTTTTATTTTATTTTTACATGCAGTCTCCAAAAGGGTATAATTTACAGTTAATACCATGCAATCAAAGACAATGGCAGGATTCCTGTGAGCAGAGCAATCCTGGCTTCCTAATCATGGCTCTCATGCTCCACAGAAGAATTGCAATCCTGCTGAAGGACCAGGGAATACCTGTTCCCACAAACACATGCAGCTTAGGATTTGAAGATTGTATTCAATTAGGAAAATCTGTCTGTCTGCTTAGAAGGACATCACACAGTATCACACAGTATCACTACCTGAAGTCTAGCCACTCCCTGGGAGAGGCACCACGAGAAAAACAGATTCCCTTGCTGGCCATGGGCACAGCCCATACTGCATGCTTGCATGTCCTTTGTTCTGAAATCGTATCTCTAGGTGTGCAAAGTCATCGTTCTGTGACAAACATCAGCCATGTCATGACTTCAGTGGACCCTGCCTTGCTGGGAACGGATGCAAGATGACTAAATCCACATCTCATCGACTGCTGAGTAATCATTATACCCAGCAGAGTACTAATACCAAAATGTACTTCCTGCTGTACAGGTAAGGTAAGGGCTACTTAAGTTTGAGGTGATCCTGCAGGACTCAAATAAAGGCTGAGGACTGTGACCTTTGGCAGAAGTGAGAGGAACCCAGAGGAATCTGCCCTGAAAGCTAGATGAACAGAGCACACAGCTTGACACTTAGGTGTTAGAACATCTCTAACCACACAGGTATGTGTAAGGCAGTTACCATCTGTGCTGCTGGAGAAGATGAGAAGTTTGAGGTTTCAGTGTTGGTGGAAGGAATCTGGGTACATCACAGCACTGATGCATTTTGTTCTCTCTTAAGCACTGATGCATTTTGTTCTCTCTTAAGCACTGATGCATTTTGTTCTCTCTTAAACACTGATGCATTTTGTTCTCTCTTAAGCACTGTCTTTCTCTACTTGCAATGGCTTTGTTGGAGGACAATTACCTTCGCTAAATGAAAATGACCAGAATGTGTCAAGCGTGAAGTAAAAGGCAATATACAAAGCAGCCAGTAACAAAGGAGCATAGGGTAAGGAGCAGTCCAATTCTTCACTATACACGAGAACAAAGACATTTAATCTGCTGCTGCAGCAACAGTTATTCCTCCAGTTGTGGAGTAGAGGGTACCAGTGATCTTACTCTTTTACAGGATGAGATCAAGTGGAACAACATCAGGGCACAGCATTAGGGAGGTTTGCTCAACACACAAGGGCTTGCATATGTCCACTTGGCAAATGGCTGGAGTGCAGTGAGAGGCTGCTCCTCTCAAGCTCTTTGTCACCCTCCCTGTGCTGAAGAAGGGGAGTTTAGTGCAGAACTGGTGGGAGCTGCAAGGCCTATTTCAAAGCAAAACTCTTAACTTCGTGCCCTTCAGACAGCTCTTAGGCAAAACCATTGGACTTGCCCTGTAAGCTGTGGTGGCAGTAATCCTTGGAAAAGGAATTCTAAAGACAGGCCGAAACAACTTTAATACTGTGATTGCTCCACTCCTTTACTAAGTCAGTTTGAGTCAAGATGAGGTCTTAGCACAGTTGATGGAGTTTCTGTTCACACATTTTGAACTCTTTTGCTGCAACTGGTCTTTTCTCAATGAAACCAAAGAAGTTTTTGACTGCTCATTTGCAATTCTCCAAAAGTAAGAGGTGTCATGCTTTTTCATCAGTGTCCCAGGAAGAAGAGAAAGTCTATTTAATTTGTCTCCCACTTTTAACCAAGTAGAATATGACCTAAAATCAAGTGTCTCCTCGGATTTTCCTTTTCATGTTCTCGAAGAGAAAACAGAGTTCTACACATCAGAACAGAGTGTTCTCCTACAGCATCTCATCAAATAACTGTCACGGAATAAAACCAACCTCTGCCCCAACTCAGGAGAGGCTGTCAAGCGATGAAGATGTGCTAGCTATTTCCCCTACTCTTACTGTTTTTGTCCCAAACCCTGCCTCAAAGGGTGTTTACATCAGAAATTGTTGAGAATTGGGAGAATATACTAAGAGAAAGATCCCTCAGTACCTGCCCTGTTTCCTGTATGATTCCCTAGCAATTTGCTACAGGCTGCCCTGTGAGAAGAGCCAGTATCAAACATGCACAGAAGTCACATTAGGTAGCACAAAGGGGGATGTAAAAAAATTACTGAGAATCTAGAAAAGATGCAGCAGAATCAATGCAGCAATTCAGAGCTACTGTCTTTGATACGAGTTTCAGGGAAGGGAAGAGTGTATCTTTGAGAAGGGCAACCCAGGGAGAGAGGATAATGCCTAGTACACAGTGCATTCAAGAGGAACTGAGGGGGAACAAAGGCATGGCCAACGGTGTATCCATGTGCTGCAGACAGGCAATTACTCTATAAATCACAGTTAAAGGAGATCTCTACTAGCTGGCATTAACCACAGTCCTGCACCTTCTCTGGGGGTCAGCCGCTGTGGTCACATGTAAAGCCAGAGATTGTGCAGGGCAAACATTGATGTACTAAGTACTGAAACAGGTTGGCCAGCATCGGCACTAACCCCTGAGACCATAGGTCCCTGCAAAAAAGTAGGGGCTTCTCCAATGACTGAGGGTGCCTTGAGGGAACAAGTTAAGAAACTGATGCAGATGAGATGGTGGGATACCTGAACTGAAGGGGGGTGGCCAGAAGGGCATGATGAGCTGTTCTTGAGAAGCACGGGCTAAAGCACTTACCGTGATGGTTTCATTGCAGAGAACAGTCATGCACTATTAGTGCTGAAAGATTTCCCGGCCCTAACGGCTAGGATTTTAAGAATCTATTTAACTTTGATAGTCTGCAGCCCATCACTGGGAGTCTGCTTAAAGGTGTGATTGCTCTTCTTTGTATTGGAATTGCTGACAGATCCTTAACTATTATGGCGCTTACCAGCAGTAACCTATTTAAATAGAAAGAAAGAGGAGAGCGTAAATGGCTTGTGCTGTTTGAATTTGATTTACCCGGCAGCAGAAAAAGTTCCACGTATAGATCCTTTCTACACCATCCAGACCATGAGCCTGTCCTGCTCTTTGTATACCGATACATTACGAAGTTAGAAAATGCATTGTCCAGGGGGCAGGATGCTACGCTGATGGGAATTTTGGTGCTGGTTGTTTTTGAACTGCAATACGTGGCATTGTAATTCTGTGTCAGTCATTTAAATGCACTGATAGAGTTGGTGACAGCTTAAATGGCTCCAGCCCCCAGCCTTCCCTCACCCCTCCTCCGTGCCTGCAGTTCGTCTCTCTAACGGATGGAAGGCTGACAAGTTCTGTGCAGGAACAATGGAAAGTGGGAGAGTGGGTGGAGAGACCGGTAATTGTTTAGGGTGGGGTTTTTCTAGTGTTGTTTTAAAATACGAGCAAATATGGAGACATTCCACCTTCTTTTTTTCATGCTGAAGTGCATCAAGCTGTGAATCCCAAAAGAAGCTGACTGCATAGCCCTGCACCCTGTTGCCCCTGCCCTCCTAGTGGGTGGAATGAAGAGAGAGAAGGTGACTGAGTGACCCTACAGGCTGCTTTCATCACGATGTACCTGCTCTGCAGTGACAGGCTTCTGACAGCAGACAGCCTTCTCTCTAAGTCAATCGCCTGCTTTCTTGTTCCTTATTCCACTCCCACCTGCTGCTAATACACAGCAGTGCCCAGCGCACCGTGTGACAAAAGAGACCTTCAGAGACTGTCTGGCTTTTCCCTCCTGTATTACTGAAGGTTAAGCCAAGTGTGCTGCTCTCTCTGCCTGCTTCTTCAGAGCCACTTGAAGGGATGTGATGGGCCACTACCTGGATGCTTAGGAAGGCTGAAAGACAAAGGGGACAACTGCAAGTCTGGGAGATGAAAACGATCATAGCTTCTCTTGAGATGCTTACAATGAAGAATGTCACTCAGACACCAGAATGGCAAGGCTGGAAAAATGCAGCACACACACTATGCAGGACTGAACCCCACTGGGAAATAAGGTATCAAAACATCTTGTTATCACTGCCACCCCTATTAATAACATCAGTGACTTCAGGTACAACCTCAGCAACCCTGGAATAGTCTAAAAATACTGAGTGATGGATGGTGCAGAACCACACTCCTGATTTACATTTGTTAGAAGCAAACATCCACAACTCAGTGAGAGTAAATATGTGATGCTGTCATCCCTAACTGGTGGAAATAAAAAATGTATTACCCTGCTCTTTATCATGTGCCCTGACTCTATTTACACTTTCTGTCTCTCATGCATGCTGATATAGACATAATGGAAAGGGTATGGAAAGGATATTCATCAGAGAGAGGAAAAGTCAGTGACTCAGGATAATCTTGTATCTCAAAAAAGTCAGTGGTAGGTGTGTTTACTTTGCACATCTAGACCTCAGCACTTCATGAGGTCACTCCTAGCATGAGTTACATACTCAACTTCTTTGTATTAGACAGGTAACTGCACAAGTACTAGGTGATAAAAAAAGATGCCTTCTACATGACAGACGTAGGAGACTCCTTAGTCTGCCACTGTAAGCAGAGAAGACTTCCAAAGCCCAGAGTCATTGCATCCAACTTCAGGTACTTAAATTCAGCATCTGAGATGGAAATATCATCATTCTAGGCTCCCTCTACAGTCAGGGGAGAAAGAAACACCTCCAGAGTATAAAGCATTTGATCTTCAATAGCCTCTTACTTTCTGTGGACCACATAACCAGCACCAGAACAAGAGGACACAGTCTCAAGCTGTGCCAGGGGAAGTTTAGGCTCAAGGTGAGGAGAAAGTTCTTCACCGAGCGAGTCATTCGTCATTGGAATGTGCTGCCCAGGGAGGTGGTGGAGTCTCCATCCCTGGAGGTGTTCAGGAGGAGATTGGACGTGGCACTTGGTGCCATGGTCTAGTCATGGGTCTGTGGTGACAGGTTGGACTCGATGATCTTTGAGGTCCCTTCCAACCCTGGCGATACTGTGATAAAGAACCCAGGGCAACTGTATTACCTGCTGAAGCACCTCAGACAAGTGCCTAAAGTGAGGAGAGATGAATCTAGATCAGTATTCCCTGATTGCACCTTGCAGGGTATCCTCTCTCACTCACTTTGTAAACTCAAAAGCAATTCTCCATAGACATCAAAAACGGAGACAGATTCATTTTCCATCAAATGCCTCCTTTTTCAAACCTCAGGGTGTTTGGCAGGTTAGGCTGTTGGGATGGGTAACTGCTCTTGACTAATTCTGTATAAGGAAGCATGGATCGGGTTAGAGATGGGTGGCCTTAAATGAAGGGACAGCAATGACTGCCAAAGGAGAGGAGAAGGGCTCAGGAGCAGAGTGGAATGGATAATGTGATCAGGGACAATTTTCAGCAGAGGGTAAGACGAGAAGGTTCTGAGGGGTTGAAGGAAGGAAGGAAGGGACCACACAGCTGATGAAGGCTGCTTCTGCGGTGTGGACAGGTCAGCGTTGCAAACTGCCGCAGAGTGAGGTTTGGCACCTGGCATGCGAAGTGGCCTTGGACTCTGGCCAACCCTGCCCCAGCTCTGGGGCAAGAAGAGCTGCACAAGAAAAGCTTTGCCAAACCACCTTAATGAAAAGACTGAAATTAGTGCCCCTCCCAGCTGCTTGTTTAAAACGACAATGTTTTTATTAGTGCTATAATAGAATGGGAAAGAGAAGGAGTGTTGTGTAAAGTGTGTGCTGGCCTTTGTGCCTGCTACTGGGGGTGTGATCAACAACACCAGCTGGCAGCTCTTTGGTTAAGAAAAAAAGCATAATACAGTCCTGGAGAATGCAATGTGAACAAGAGCAAGCAGAGCACTCAGCAGAGGAAAAACAGCTGGAGAGGGACCCAGGCTGTCAAGGCACAAATTGTAGTCAAAACCGGCAAGAATTTCCTCCTAATGCACAGGAAGTTCTCTCTTCCAGCTTCCTTATACACTTTTTGGCTTTCCACTACCCTATTTTGGTGGTGTAAAAGCAGACACTTTGGAGTGAAAATCTTGGGAGACATGCTGCTCATACACACCTTAGCCTGGAATACAACCATGGGGGTGAGGAGTGGAGAGGACATGCTGGCAGAAATTACAGGCTTGCAAGTTTGGTGGTTCTTGCAAGGTTTCTGACTGGGGAACCAGTATCCTGGGAAAACAGCTCAAAGAGCAGAATGATGTGCATGGTCCTGTCCTGCAGACACCCACAGCCATGGCAGCCTCAGGCTCCCATCCAGCTCTGCAAATGTATTTCACACACTCACAGCTCCACCTGCCATTTCTGTCCTGCAATCCAATGCAGCTCAGCTGACTTCACTCAGTTCTTCCCTAAAGCTGCCTCTGCTTTCCAGTTCTGCAGCACAGAGATGATGGAAATCCAGCTCTTCCCTGCAACACCCTCAAGTGCTCTGGAAGTCATTTTATTTTGCTCAAAGTCAGTCAGCTATGGCCAAACTATGTGGGGTGGCTTTTTTGGAGTAGACCTGAACTGATGCATTCACAGCATATTTATCACCAGAGAAGATGAGTAATTTTTTTCACCCTTTGATTTGAGGCACTAATTAAACCTATTTTTATAGAGACTGAGGGCATTCAAAGCCTAAAGACCATCTTTCTTCCCCAAAGTCAACAAGGTGAGACAGAAGCAGGCTGTAGAAAGAGTTCATCAGCTTGAGAACAACCCCCTTCTCTGACACTGACCTACTCTATGACTTTGAGCATCTTACTTGACCATGCGTGACAAATACCAATTAACTTGCTGCACTAAGAAGTTGTTAGCATACACTGTGGTGAGAAATGAAATGTGAGAACTTAGGGAAAAGAAACTGGGGGGGTTAGACCTGGCCTAGAGTGCCTATATGTATCTTTAACTGAGTGATAACTCAGACTGTGAAAGAAAGAGATGAGTTTAAAGAAACTCAAACCCCTAAATCGAGAAATAATTGTGCAGCTTTTAGCTGCAGATAATGGCAGCGTGAGAAGTGGGATAATTAAATGATTGATATGATTTCAGAAAGAAAACACACTTTTCCTGGGCATGCACAAGGTTATCTGTGTCATTTAATTAACCTGCATGCAGGAGAGGAATTCTCTGCTGTTATCTCTTGATCCCAGTCCTGTGATGTCTGCTGGGGGTTATTTTTTGTTTTTGTTTGCAGAGCTAGGTTGTGGTTTGTTGTTGGGGATTTTTTTCCCCCTAGGGATCAGCAAGAGCTGGAGAGATTGCTACAAAACAGGAAAGAAAGCTCTTCTAAAGGTTCTTTAGAATGATGCTAACTGGGGAATGCTTTGTATCAGTTTTCTGTGTAGTGTACTGATGAGGTTGCTGCCTCAATTCCATTTCTTTTGTGGGGAAACAATGTGATTTTGCTAGCTCAGCATAGCCAGCAAGGAAGAAGAGCAAGCTGTGCACCCCATCCTGTCACCTCCATGAAGCAAGTGAGCACAGGCTCCCCTACTGCCCCCTGCCTGTTAGTTGGAAGATTCCTTTCATCCCGGGCATGTTTCAGCCATTGCTCTGCTCCTCTTCTACCGAACTCCTCACCCCACAGCCCTTCCTCTTCCTCACCACCATCCCTGAACAGAGATCATTGTTTCCCTCTGGAAACAAGCTCCACTCTTCTCTGCAGGCTTCACCTTTCTTTTCCAGCTGCCCTTCTAACAGGCTTTAGTTTTGTTTGCTCTTGGCTCCCAATATACACCCAGATATACATTGTGCCTATTTACAGAGAGAAATATGGGAGTCTCTGGGGAGAAAACCAGACAAGCAGGGAGCTAAGGAAAGGACTGTAATGTGCAGGCCTGGGACACTGGCCAAGGCATCAATCTCCCAATGAAATACAACAAAATCCAGAATAGTCCCAGCCAAACTAGCATGGTTTATTTGCTGCCATCCTTAGCAGAGATGCCAATTAAGACTTCAGACATGAAGGCTCAGCACCCTTCCCTGCACGTCATGGAGGGTTACTTGGAAGGTGGCACTGGGTGACAGAAACCTTCCTTTCTAGTACTTCTTCTGTCCAAAAGTCTGATTAGCCCAACAGTTCTATACAGGAAGGACAGGGAGCTCAGGCATGGAAGGCTCTCCTCACATTTTGCTTTCAAATTCAGTCTTTCTAGAACACAACACAACTTGTGCATGCTACAAGCTGGCACTTCTGTTGAAGATGTCAAGTAGTAATATAATTCATGAGAGCAATGAGTCTGTACATATCAGACAGGCATGTATAGGGGAAAGGGAGTAAAATAAAGGGAGAAGACAGACAGATGTATGCTGTAGAAATGTTTCTTAGAAGCTATTGATGGTGCTCTTCTATCTTTGTCAGGAAAACCAGGAAAACATCTGAAAGCTCATATATAAAAGTCTCCCTCTCCAGCTCAAAATTAATCTCTGTGTAGTCTTGTTAGGTATCCACATACAGACTCAGTAGCATCATGTATTTTTATATCATCTGACATTGGTGCATCAGCCCTCTAAGAGAGCCACAGATATGAAAGGTTGCTTCTGCATAGCCTCATTGACTGCAAAGGGAGCCAGAGAGCTGTTTAAAAGAAGTGATCCCTCCAATTTGGTCTGAGTGTCAAGGCAGCTCTGGCCTGAGAAGGGCACAGGGCTGTTCAGGCCAGGTTTGTGAATTTCTGTTCTCATTTGAAATGTTTGTGATGTCTCAGCTTGCTGATACTTGCTCTGTGCCAGTGCAACAGTGATGAAATCTGATTGGATGTGGCTGTTGAGGCTTTGAGGAATGTCAGTACTAAGTTAAAATGTGATCCTGTATAGTACACACTCACTCTGGGCACCCTCCCTTCCTTCATCATGATGCAAATCAAAATCAGATTACTGAAATGCTTATCATCCCCACCCAACTGCAGAGTCATTCTACCTTACCAGGCCAGGCTGAAATGTGCAGTGGTTCAGGAGCTTATTCACAAGCAGATCAGACTTGTCCCCATGCCTTGGGGACAATAGTGTCTATCAAAGGAGAAGGGAAGAAAGACAAGACAGGTGACCAAAGTTGCCTGGTTGTAATCTGACGGTTCTAACACAACCTTCAGGAAACCCAGTGTTGACTCTCTCCAAGCCTGAGACAACTTCAGAGTCCAGAAGGAAGCTGAGATACCTTGACAGAAGAGGTTGTGGGCAGCTGCTGAACAGTTTTTGTAGTGAATGGACCAGTCCCACTGTGCTAGACTTCTTAACTGTGAGAAGAGCAGGTTTGCTCTAGAAAGGCTGGCAAAGGTAACAGGTGACTAATAGAAGGGAAGCAGCAGAGATGGAGTCAAAATCCAAACTTCCTAACTCCCAGTCCCATCCATTAGAACACATTGCCTGTAGTTGAAGTGTAGTGCAAACATTCAATTACAACAGAGATGGCAAAGTGGAAACTATAATCTCCTGGATACGCTGCTTTCTGACCAGCAAAGGAGGCTGTTGTAACCTTTCTTCCCCCCCTTTTTCTTTTCCCCTTAAATTACAGAGGTTAGGCTGCCTCCCTTTGAATAATAAAATAGAAGAAGAGGACAAATTGTATTTGTCAACTCTGTCCACAAAGCAGACACAATATTGGCCTCCCTGCCCCTTTGCTGGTCTATGAGAAGCACAGGACTCGTCTGGGAAGCACGGTGAGAGGCAGTCCCAGGAGTGCTGCCAGCAGTGAACAGTGTATGTCATGATGGGGACTCATCACAGCTGCCAGCAGTGGCTTAGTCCTACTGGGTCAGGCTCCAGCTGGAGAATGGAGTGAGCCTGAGCAGTGGTGACTTTGCAGTAGCAGGTCCAGTGTGAGTATGACAGAAAGTCTGATGTGATTACATAAACAAGGTCCTTATGGAGCCTTACCCCATCCTGGCAATGCTATCTAGAGACCAGTGGCTTCCCTTTCTCTTTCTGCTTTGAGAAAGGTGCAGAAGGACTGTCCTAAGATATGGAATGACAGACCAAGGTCAAGTACTTTGCAGAGCCAAATAAGGCAACAGGATTATCTTGAAAATTCCTTCAAGAATACAACTTGTGGATATTCTAGGAGTGACAACTACAGATAAAATCATTATCTGCCCTGGAGAACAGCAGTCAGGAGAAGTATTATCAAGGAAGTATATATGAGCTACACAGGCACATTTCACTGCCATGAGATCTTGGTTTCCAGTTCACATGTTCCCAAGGGCTATTTATTCTTTTTAAAAGGATAGTTAGTCAAAACTGGGAGCCTGCAGAAGGGAAGAAAAATTACAGATACAATCAGCTATCTCTTCTGCACTTGCTTGTATTTACAAGCACAAACAAAGTCCTGAATGTTAAAGGATGTGAGGATCTAGAAAAACAGAGCTGGGGGAAAGTTTGCACCTGAGCTTCCTGTGGGATGGGGATTTTCAGCAGTTACCAGGATTGGGTGCACACCCCAAAAGCAGCACAGCCCCTTGCTCTCTGTTCTGAGACATCACTGAAGCATTTCAACTGTTTGGCAAGTGACGAACTTGCCACAGAGCAACAAAAATGTGCTGCAAATGCAAGAGATGGAGATCCAATGACAGCAGCACATGAGGAGCTCAAATGAGTGACACACAATGTGTGAGACCTGACTTTGTGCAGCACAGGATTCTAGAGAAACAAAAGGCAGACACACACTTAGCCTACAGAGCCCCAGACAAGCCTCCTGAAGGCTCAGGCTGAGGCACTCTATCTGGAGCTCCTCTGAGACAAAAAGCCAGAGGTTTGCTGTTTCACAGCACATTTCTGAGTCACTGAAACACCAGGGGGAAAAAAAACCAACAAAATATTTTGTCCAAACTTGGAGACTGAGAGGTAACAAACATTGAAGGTCTCTTCCAACCTGGTCTGGTCTATTCTATTCTTAGTTCTATCCCTGCTCTTTCAATTTCCCTTGGTGGCCTGCCTGTGACATGAGATTCAGGGCCATCAGCAAGCTGAAGCAGCCTCAAATCACCTCCCTCCAACTACCAGAACTGAACTCTCTGAAGCCTGCAGAGTCAGCATTGTGGAGAAAGCTGCTACAGAAGAGCATATGACAACAAAATAAAGTTAATTTGCTGCAATGTGATATTTAACCAGAAGAAAATCACAGAGCAAGGTTCTAGCTTTTGGACTATTACCCACAAGCCTTTGCAGATGACAGCAGTGACAGAGTGTCAGCTTCCATATGCTGTATTACAGTGACACTTGCCATGCTAAATGCTGATTAGAATGAAAATGGAAATGACATCTCTGTGCATTACTCTGCCATTAATCTTGATGCTCTACAGTTTCTGTTGGCAGTGGGCTTTAGCAGGGGGGAGCCTGAAAAGACACAGGGTTGTAGGTGGGATTTTTTTTTGGGGGGGGGTGGAGGGGGGTTGTTGTTTGTTTTTGTTTATTTTGTTGTTTCTTTTTTGGCAGTTGTTATTATAGAAGCAAACATGATTCTGAGCATGAGCACAACACCATGAATTACAGGGCACTTGGTACCTCAGAAAGAGCACAAGGTCTTTGCACTGCTCCTCGTCGGCCAGAGAGCCCAGTTTCAGAGCACAGTTGTGTGACTCTGTGCTGTAAATTTTTGCCACTAAAATGGAAATTTGATGTAACATTATCATGAGTTTATTCAAATATTTGATGCAGCTGCCTGCAAATCACATAACTACCTTACACTGCTACTGACTGTACCATAATTGTGTACACAAGTGATGTTCACAAATGGAGCATGGCTGATGAGAAAATGAGACCTAGGAAATGAGATTCTTCCTAACTGCAGTGGAGTGGCTGAATGGAGAAGTTCACCTTCAGAAAAAGGCATGTCTTGAACAGTGCATTGTTCAAACCTGTGGAAGGGTTAATTCACATCAAACATCCTGGAGTTTCAGAGGAATGCTGCAGCAAGGACACAAGCCTTTTCCACTCATTTTGAGACCACCCACCCACTGGTTTAAAACTAAGCCTCTAAGGCAGGCCAGTCTTAGAATCATAGAATCAATAAGGCTGAAAAAGACCTCAAAGACCTCATGAAGTCCAACCTGTCACCCAAGACCTCATGGCACCAAGTGCCACATCCAATCTCCTCTTGAACACTTCCAGGGATGGGGACTCCACCACCTCTGTGGGCAGCACATTTCAGTATCTAACAACTCTCTCTGTGAAGAACTTTCTCCTCACCTCCAGCCTAAACTTCCCCTGGCACAGCTTGAGACTGTGTCCTCTTTTTCTGGTGCTGGTTGCTTGAGAGAAGAGACCAACCCCCTCGTGGCTACAATCTCCTTTCAGGTATTTGTAGACAGCAATAAGGTCTCCCCTGAGCCTCCTCTTCTCCAGGCTAAACAATCACAGCTCCTTCTCTGGTCTGCTTCCTTCCTGAGCTCTGATGAAAAGTGCCTTTCTTGGGATAATGCCATAAATGCCCTTTTCAGGAGGGGCAGAGTTTTTGAAAGCTCAGTAATCCTTTGGTGAGGTGGTTATTTGCTACAGAACTGGAGTAACCAAAACTCATTCTGGCTGGGATTAGGGCGTGTGTCTGACCTGCCTCTGCAAGTCATGTACTTTTGGTCCCTCTCACAGAACCACAGTCCAGAATGGGGAGTGGAAAATGTTTAAATTAGTTCTGATTTTCCTGAAATTACCAACTCTTCCAACTCTTCCACTGCTGATGAAAATATTTCTTCTTAAAACAAACACAGGAAGACTGCAAGGCAGTTCAGGCTGAAACTAAAATAAAACTCAGCCATTTATCTCTCCTTTCCTTAGTACAAGATCTGTTTACAAAGCAAAAGGTAACAACAAATCTAATGCACTGCTCTTGCCTGAAGGAGAAATACACCTGTAAAGACTAAGCGCTGTGCCCTCCTTGCTGAAGTGCCTTGCAGAGCTGCCTTATCCCATAGGCAGAAAGTTTGGTTAGGACAGGACAGTGAGGATCCATCAGTGCATAGGGGATAGCTCACACCTGGATAGCTCTCCTGTGCAGCCTCAGAAAGTGGTGACAGTCACAGTATTGGACCCATTCTCCAATCTACATGCTTGTCCTTTCCAGCACATTAGATTTGGGATGATTTAGGTGCTCAGGTCTCTGCTGGAGGTCAGGAGGAAGTTTTACACAGAGAGAGTGATTGCCCATTGGAATGGACTGCCCGGGGAGGTGGTGGAATCACCATGACTGGAGGTGTTCAGGAGGAGACTTGACAGGGTGCTTGGTGCCATGGTTTAGTTGGTTGGGTGGTGTTGGATGATAGGTTGGACACGATGATCTTGAAGGTCTCTTCCAACATGGTCTATTCTATTCTATGCTATACATCCATTAGCATGCATGCTGCTTGCCAAACCATGGCTGAACTGCAGAAACAGACCACCAAGAAATGTTCTACCAACATTTCCAGTGCTAACCTTAACTCTTCCTCCTGATCTCTTCTTGCTACAGAAGCATTCCCACCCAAGCTCCAGGCACAATGGAGAGCTTCCCTCTCCCTTATCTCATCCCCATAGCACTATGGAAAAACGAGGGGCTTGGAGGGGAGGGAAGAAGCCTGTAGTGCCTGTAAAGTTGAAGATAACATTTAAGCTTTGTTACACTGAGGAGGCTGCATTAAGCTCCCATGACCTTGAGCAAGAGCTGCAGCTTGGGTTCCTCTCCTAAAGACTTTAATAAAGTGAAAAATTGTTTCAATACAAAATGTGATATTGGGACATTGTTCGGGCATACATTGAGCTTAAGTCGAAGATTCTGTGTCCTCAAATCCGACTGATTAATAATTAGAACCAGAAACTCTGCCTTTAGTCTAATGTGTTTAGGAAAACTGATGGATTTAATTTTTTTTATCAGCCAAAAGTAAGAAAATGTAATCTTTCTTAAAGTATCTAGTACAACAATGCAGAATAATTAGTTTCTATGAAAACTGGCATAATGGGACAGAAAATACATCACTTTCTGCTTTGTATCTGTCCGTCTGATGGACGAGAGATTTACTATCCAGTATGGTGCATGATGCTGCAGGAAATATCAGGCAATGGAAGGAATCTATAAGGGGATAAAGTATTTCCAGCTGTTCATTATGAAGGAGCATTTCATCTCCTGACAAAAGCCTCAGGGACAGGTCCAAGTAATTATGAGGCAATAAGCAGCCCCTCTTAGAATCCTAAGAGACAGCCAAAATATGTTGGCCCTAAAGTTCCCCTTCTGCATCCTCCATGGCCATTTACTTCAACAGACCTGTATGCTCACAGACATCTTTAGGCTACCCTTTTCTTCCATATCTTTTTGTGCCTCAGACATGCTAACAAACAGAAAAGGGCTGCTCTGTGCCCTTCTCACTTGAGCAGTGTAATTCACATCTTGCATCTGGACCAGCCAAGGCATGGTGAAATGTCCTGGCATGGCCAAGGCTGTGTGACAGGTAGCTAGCTGCCTGAGCCTGGATCAGAATCAAGTTCACTGCCAACACTCTTAACCCAAAGCCCTCTTAATTGAATTGCAAGGAATAAGACAAATCTCAGGAGGAAGTGGGATTCTCCAGCTGCTACAGCTGTGTTTCACTTGTTCTGAGTTGTAGTTTCTTACTTTTATACAGCTTTCTTCTGGGAAAGGAACCAGGATGAAAGCAAAGAGGTTGGTATCTTGACTATTCTTCAGTCACATTCATGATGCATGCAAAACAGGTTTGTTGCTTGCCATTAACATCCTACTTTCATTGTCACCTACTAGATCATCTCTGTGCTGGTTCCATTTGGACTTGACTCCAAAAGCATGGTTTAGTCTAGCTCCTTTTACCACAGGTGAGTTAATTGTTATTTGCCTTCTAAAAACAGAATCTGTTCCTGTGGTGGCACAAAGAGCATTTTTCTTTGATCCTGGCTTCTGCTCCCCTTCTTAGGAACCCTTTTGAGACCAAAAAGATGGTGGGAAAGGCAAGAAACTGGACAAGAAAAAAGTATATTTGATAGGTCATGTTTGAAGGCATTGCCACAGAGCTAGTGACCTGAAATCCAGTCACGTGGAGGAAGCTGTGCTGCTAGATTCAAGTGTTTAACTTTCCTTAGCCTGTTTGACTCGATTCATATGGAAGGTCCAAGGGTCTGAGTAATTCTTGCTGACTGCTCTGGAGCACAAGTCATGGTACGTTTATCTTTTTCTTGGTGATGGTAATTGGTCTCCAGTTCTTCCCCTTCCTAGTAGGACATTTGTGAGCCCTCCCTTTGCCCAACTTGTCAAGGTGCTATACAATGCGCTAGATGCAGCCAGTAGTGATCCTCAGGACCAACAACAGTTCCACCTTTGTTTTTAGACCACAAGACTTCCACTGTTTTTATTTTCTTTAGAAGGCCTTTACCTAGAACTGATAGGAAACTTGCTCTGTGGTGAAGCATGGCATTTGTTTAGCAGTAGATAGCAGCAATATACAACAGTTTAGGACTAGAAAGAAGAAATGAGCAGCCTGACTAAAATGAAAGTGTAAATCTAAGCAGACAATATTCACAGCATGCCCAGGTATTCACTGCTATAAGAATTAATACAGACACCTTAATTCTTAGCTATAAGGCATCTCTCCAATAACAGATTGCTTTTTATAGATCTAGTTTGGGTTTTGTTCCACAGAGATTCACTCAGGCCTATGCCCAGTCCTGTATTCTCACTCCCAATTTCAGCATAACTTACTTTTTCCCCTTGCTCTCTTGGTATACCACAGCCTAAACCTTTTCCATCTGCAAGGTCACCTTGGATTTACAGTCTAAAGGGATACAAGCACCACAAACAGCACTAGTTAAAGCATTAACAACATGTTTCCTTTGCAAATAATGACCACAGCAATCTGGTCATGGGACCTCTGTCAAAAAACTATCAGCCACTTTTGAACAACACAAAAGGCAAGGAGAATGGGGACAGTGCAGTGATCACATCACCTGGAAACAAACACCATCTCCAGGTCAGTGAACAACCACCCCCACTACAGACATATAAACTGTGGGCCAGAGGTACTGTACAGTCTGCACAGTGGGCCAGAGCTTCATCCATGCTGCCTCTCTGCCATTCCTGGTACAGAATAGAATAGACCAGGTTGGAAGAGACCTTCAAGATCATCGTGTCCAACCTATCATCCAACACCACCTAATCAACTAACCCATGCAACCAAGCATCCTAGCAAGTCTCCTCCTGAACACCTCCAGTGATGGTGACTCCACCACCTCCCCAGGCAGCCCATTCCAATGGGCAATCACTCTCTCTGTGTAAAACTTCCTCCTAACCTCCAGCCTGAACCTCCCCTGGTGCAGCCTGAAACTGTGTCCTCTTGTTCTGGTACTGGTTGCCTGGGAGAAATACAGAGCATCTTCATATCTTTGAAGCACCTAAGCAAGTAGATTTACTTGAACTACTTATAATGTTCCAGACATCCAGTGTGAAATGCAGTGGTCAAGACAGACTTTTCATAATGTCTCCTTCACTTTGAAGGACTCCTTGTTTAGCTTTTCTTTCTCATTCCCAATGGGAAATACTCCTGGCCCAGACTTGGACTTGTTTACCCTTTAAGCTTTTCCCAACTCTTGGTAGTTATTCTCAAGCTGTCACAATCAGTGTCACAAGAAAATTACCACATAACATATGTGACAAGTCACACCTACACTGCACAAAAGGCAAAATTATGCAGTGATGTGTCAAATGGATCATACTCGTGTATCACCGAACACGTACAGTTCACAAAACCTGACATCTCCTCAGCATCCAGAGGAAATGACAAATGACACAGCATGCAGGCTGAGGAGCTGACAGGCTGTAACAGTGGCCAGCTCATTCTCAGGGTACAAAAACAATGCCTGCTCTCTTTCACAAAGTCTATATACTTGCATGTGTAGATGGACACTCTAACTTTAGGTTGTGCCAGGTTATAAACATCCCAGAGAATATATCCAAGCATTCAGACTTGGTAGTCTCTCCAACCACCTCTCTACCTGCTCTGCTGTCTCTGTGCAATTCTCCCAGAGAAGTGGAAATGCTAGAACAGGCAGAGAGGGCAGGCTGGGAAGTGGATGGCTGCTCAAGGTACAAGCCTGGGACTTCAGAGTGCTGGATCCAGAGTGCTGCACCAGGGGATGTTCAGGCTGGAGGTCAGGAGGAAGTTTTACACAGAGAGAGTGACTGCCCATTGGAATGGGCTGCCCGGGGAGGTGGTGGAGTCGCCATCACTGGAGGTGTTCAGGAGGAGACTTGACAGGGTGCTTGGTTGCATGGGTTAGTTGGTTGGGTGGTGTTGGATGATAGGTTGGACGCGATGATCTTGAAGGTCTCTTCCAACCTGGTTTATTCTATTCTATCCAACTCTGTCCTCTACTACTGAGTTCATGTGTACTTTGGTATGAGTCATCCAGTCTCTCTGTTCCTCAGTTTTCCCTCTGTTAAATGACACAATAAAACTATCCTGCCAAATGTGACATGAGAATAAGTATGTTAAGCAATACAAGTACTCATCTGTCCTAAGCTGTGTTATTGCTTTCTTGCTTAAGCACCTTCAACAGCCCAGGAGAGGCTTTTACTGAACATCTGATTAAATCAACAAAACTATGTCCACAGGTTTCAGCACAGAGGTTAGCTCCCTGCAAGAAGACAGTGTTTCTGCTGCCCTTCTGGCCAGGAAAGGTTTGTTGTTTGGCTTCCTCCTTCCACTTTGCTCTTCTCAAAATACTTCTTAAAAGAAAAGAAGGATCTCAGTCACTGACAGCTTTGAACTTAGAACTATGTGGCTATACCAAGAAAGCAAAACAACAAGCTGCAAGCAGCAAGTACAGGAAAGACAATACTAGGCTGGGATAATGGAGGTCTGAGTCTGACTCTCAGCTCATTCACAGATTTCCTGCATAATATTAGATGAGACATTCAGTTTCAGCATGCATCAGCTACTCATCTGCAAATCGAGGATGAATAATCATTCCTTTGCCCTTGCTTTCTATTTAAAGGGTAAACTCTTGGGGGTTGAAGCTTCCACTTATTGTTGACAACTGTACATCAGCCATTAAATGGTTCTTTGATTTGCAGAAAGGCTGCACAAAAGAGACAGAACATCTCTGCTGTTTGTAAACAGTCTAGCCTGGGTCCAGAATAGCCATATGCACTGAGCACAGCCAATATACTCTACTGGACCCTGTCACAAGCACAGCAGTTGAAGCACAGCCTTGCATTAAGGAAGCGAGATCACTTCAGCAGTAGATTGTCCCTGTACGTTTGCATAGAGCTGTGCCCTGCTAAATGAGATCCCCTTGACACAGATGTACTTGAGAGGGCAGTACAGCAATACTGGAGCCAGCTCTGTGAAAGTCAGCTCATAGCTGGAAGAAATGGTACTGTTTAGGAATTTCAAGTGTCTGGAGCATGATGGAGGAGATGTGATTACATATATGCAGAATGCACACCCTGAACCAACAAGGGTGTTCAGGGAATGTCAAATCAAAGGTAACAATGACTACAGAGAAACTCCCACACACAGGGTTAATCCCAGTCTGATGACAGTATGGAGACAGACACCACCCAAATAGTCTATTCTCGCTCCCTTTCTGCCTCCAAGAGACTCTCTTCCAGATCCTTCTCCTCTGACAGGAAGAGGAAGCAGAGCTCAAGTAAGACCATACCGCATGGAGGAGTCACATCTGCACGGTGGATTCAGGAAGATTAGGCCAATCTGTTTCCTAAGATGGCTACATGAAGAGGAAGAAAACAAAGCTTGGAACACACCCTGAGTGAACACAGGGCTGATCACAAGCATCAAGCCATTTCTATTGCTCTACCACAGGAGATGAAAGAACAAAGAAATGGCGTCTGTGGGCGGGTTTAATTTTTAACAAGTTGCCATGTGGCTCTTGTTCCAAATTTTGGGTGTTTATCTTTGTAATGTCTATTGCAAACACTGTAATTTTCCAGCAGCCAGGTACATTGAAGGCAAAAGTACTAATAATGTGACATCATTATTTTTACTCCATAGCAACATCCCCCCACACCCCTTACACAACAGGTTATAAGTCCGTAAAACTCTGCATTTTACTGCGCTGTGAAACTCCTCCAGCTGTTATAAATACATCGTTGGAGGCACTTGCATTTTAAAAAATGAAACAGAAAAATGGCACTGAAAAGTTCAATGCTTTTTCTTCTCTGCACTCAATTGCATTAACTTTTTCCCTGCTGGTCTCCCAAGCCTACTGCTGGGCTGGCAGATTGCCACAGAAACCAGCGAAACGTTCCAGATGCGGGCAGGCTGTTTGTTGGTAGAAAAAAACATCTATTTTACCCCAGAAAGGTGTCCAATAGGGTTGACATTTCACTAAAAGGATGCACCTTGCTTGTTTGCCAACATGGCAGGTGCATGTTACCTTGTTGGGTCAACAGAATAGAATAGAATAAACCAGGTTGGAAAAGACCTTCGAGATCATCGAGTCCACCCTATCATCCAACACCACCTAATCAACTAAACCATGGCACCAAGCACCTCATCCAGTCTCTTCCTAAACACCTCCAGTGATGGAGACTCCACCACCTCCCTGGGCAGCACATTCCAATGGGCAATCACTCTTTCTATGAAGAACTTCTTCCTAACATCCAGCATATATATATATGTCATACTCCTTAATATTTGTGTTGTATTTCTAGGCATCTTCACCCTCAGGCAAGAGTTTGGGCTAGAGGTGTGATGTTAGCACCCCACACTCCTGCCAGGATATCTGTGTTGATTGTGCTGCTTTGGGGTTGGTTTATGGCAACTGATTATTGCCAGCATTTTTTCCTCCTGATGATCAGCATTCTGTGTTATACCCAGGTCTTTTCTAAGCTTCTGCCAGGTGTGTATCACTCAGCATCACCAGATATGCTGTAGGCAGATATTAGATCACAAAACTCAGTCAAGGGCCATTGGCAATGGATTTGTGGAGAAGGAATCCATCGTGGTGCTGTAGGATGGGACAATAGAGTCACTGGAATGGCTGTCTCCTAATTGCAAGTGAAGGAACTGGTGCTGTGGCTATCAGTTATAATTTCACTCTGTGACCCACTAGCACTTTCAGGAAAGCACCTGATCCCACTGGGAATCTTTCATTTAGTCAGTTGTCAGAGAAGCTGTATATAATAATAATAAACCAGGTTGGAAGAGACCTTCAAGATCATCGTGTCCAACCCATCAACCAATCCAACCCACCTAAACAACTAAACCATATGGGGCAAGCCTTCACCAAAACAGGTAGAAGGGCAGGGACAGAGGTAGAGGCTATACAGTGGCATGGGACCACAGCTTCTCTAAGGACTGCACAGGTAGTACAAGAGCAGAGACAGGCTACAGCCTACCTTGGGACAGCATCAGCACTTGGAAATCCCTTTGTTTGCAGTCATCTTTGCATTAAAAGACCTCTTTCACTTCTGTTCTGGGCGTGCTGGTTCAAGCAGTGTCTGTAAAATGAAGAGTTAAATATGAGCTATTTGAAACCAACTAAAGTTTGGCCACCAATTTAAATTTGGGAAACACACTTCAAGTCCAACAGGTGCCCATGGAGTCTCTTCTGAGCCCAAAGTGAGGAAAATCTCATCCTGAGCTTGCGCATTCAATGGCAACAGAAGCCAACTGTAATGCTCAGCCATCAGTGCCTCCTATAGTGAAGAAAATCTAGTCCCTGGAAGAACATTGGCTGCTGTTACTTCTGCTTACATTGAAACACTCTAGAGCAGTGACTGGCTCTCACTCTGCAGTGAGGAGTGTACTCAGATGCCTGATCCCAGATGAAATTCTAAAGGTGTTGCTAGATCAGAAGCAAAACCAGTATTAAATAATTGTAAGCAAGTTCTGCCTGCTCCCATGTGCTAAGCTGGGAGCCTTATTTTAATGGCCTGTGGAGTTTAGCACCAATGAGGCTCCCGATTTTTTTTTTCCTCTTTATGCATGTTATTATTATTTATATTTTCCCTGACAGTGCTTGAAGCCAAAATGACAGTGTATCTAGTAATGACTCTTTGTTTTATTGATCATTATAAACCATTCTGCAGCTCTGCATGATTTATGGCATTTAAAATACTCTCTCCTTTCCTTTCCATTAGCATGCTGTGGGGGCAGCTAAGTAGGTACCCACTGGCTATGAGCAAGCCAATTAACAATTACAAGAAAATCCACAAAAAAAACCCCACCAACCAAAAAACCAACCACCACCTCCAACAGAAAAAACTTTAGAAAGAAGTCCTTACACCATTTCTTTGAAGGTTCTGTGTTGAGCCTTTCAAGCCACAAAGAAAGTAAGAAGTGTGAAGTAGAACTGTGAAGAAATGAAAGTGCAGGAATAGTAGAAAGAGGAAGAAAGGAAGGAAGAAATGCTACTTAAGGGCTTTTCCATTCAGGTTCAGACTTTGCTATCAAGAAGCTGTGCTTACACATCAAGATGCCAGTGTTACATTTCTGGGTCAGGACAACAACAAGCAGCAGCAGCTTGATGGTGCTCAGGCTGCAGTTTAACAGCAGATGGTGGCCTGCTGTGGGCAAGGTACTCCATAGATTCATCAGAGCAGTGAGGGAGGAGTAACTCCTTGCCACAGCAGCCCACTGTGACACCGCCTCCATGTCCCACAGCAGACAAAAAGCTGAGGCTATCCCTTACAGCTGTGGTTTTACCTAGCCATTAATCTTCTGCCAAATGTACTGAGATATTTCTATTGTGCATGCAGCTAATGTTCTAGGTGTTTTAGCTACGATTACCCAATGGGTTCCTACTCAACCACCAAATAATCCATCCAATTGCCTACTAACACAGTTTTACCCCACTCCTCCTGAAAAAGCATCAGACACCATTATAAAGACAGTACAGTGTTGACACCAAGAATTTTTATGCATTTCTACCTGAGATTACAGCAATTTTCTCTGTAGAACCAGGATTTTCAGCCACAAGAGGTAAGTATATGTCAGAATGTCACAAGCACCCTGCTATTCCCTCACTGCTAAACAGTATGAGGTGTCCCAGTGGAATGAGAAGAGGATCACAGTACAGAATAGGCACATAATCATTGGAATAGGTGCCTGACTCCTACTTGAAATACCTGAAGAGATGGGAATTGACTCATTTACATACTTGAAAAGTCACAAAAGTGCTCTGAGGCTGTTGAGGAAGCCACTAAGAAATGAACAGGGAACTAAGAGAGGTCCCTTTTCCACTTTAATCTTTATCTATTAGTTTATAAGGAGATAATCAGTCAAATTTCTGTCCTTTCAGCAAACTGGTTAGGAGAGAGTAGAAAAGGGGAAGGGATGCAAGTCAAATATTGGCCATTTTTCTGCAGGTTACTGCACCACTAGATAGAAATCCAGCAATGAAGAAAAGTAAGGCAAGGAGGAGTCCTCAAAAGAGCCCTATCCTTACCTTACCATGTTGTAATGGGTTGGGGCAGATCCCCTCCCCACCACAGGCAGAGATAACGACTCAGACAAAACTGATTGCAAAAGTGATGGAAAGGTTAAATAGGAAAACAATAAAAACCAACAATGAAAGTTTTACAGAGAACCACAAGCAGCGTGACAAAGAGAGAGATCCCAGAACATACCCAAGAACGTCCCATCCCCACCTGGGGGTACACCCAAACCCCCCAGGGCTCCTTTCCCCCCCCCCCCCCCCCCAACCCAGCCTTGGGCCCGGGCAGGTCCAGGGGAGGCAGCTCACGCCATTTTACCTAGGCACCGGGAAGCGAGGAAGGAGGAAGTGAAGACCCTGTGCTGATCTACTCTAGGGGAGCAGGGCATTAAGGGAAATGGAATGCCTTGCTTCCTGTGACCACCCCCTGGGCTGGGCCCACCCCTTGGCACCTCCCAGGTGTGCTCTGTGCACCCGGGCCAGCACCAGCCTAAACCACCGCACATGTGAATGATGGAGTTGGGGCACCCTGAGCTAGTTCCGTCCTGCAGGTGTGTCCACAGCCCAACCAGGAAGGTGACTATGGCACACACTACTGGCATCCTTCAGCTAGTTCAGATATAGACAGCACACAGCAAAAGCAGCACAAAGAGACAAAGCAGCACAGTGTGGCTTGATCCCATGCAGCATCTATTTGTTGATAGTAGAGCCTCCTGTGAAGAACTTGCATCGTGCCCTGTTTTGACAGCCACTTTCTTGAAGATGGCTCGGTTGTCCCTACACACCACTGTCAAAGAGCAGGGGAAAATAATCTATCTGGAGCCTATATATTCACTGGATACACTGAAACCATTTATGAAAGCTTATCAGCATGCTCATTTGTCCTTCCAGGATGTGCCATCATGGCATAGCAAAGTATAGATGCTGGCTTATTTTGAGTAGAGTTCATAGCTCCCAATCACCCTTCCATACAGCTCACACCTCCTCACACAGCTTTACTTAATAGCTCTTAGTGAAACCTTCATTCCTCTCCAGTACACATGATCAAGCTCAGTGCTGATTTTCAAAATCAACTTTTCTCTTTTTGAAGGTTTACTTTTTCTGCCATGAGACACAGGCATGACATAATCAAGAAACCCAAGCTATGAGTGCCTGGCAGAAGATTTTCTCTGAAATACAGAACTACTTTATAGTAATCAATAAAGCACTAGAGTAAACCCAAACCTGCAGTGAAAATTCCACCAGCTAAAATTGAGCTTTCCACCAGCTAAGAAGTCATTACTGGTGGACTTAAAAGTATACATCAAGGAAGAAAATATTTAGTTATTATGACCCCCGTTGCATGTCTCTGGTTGTTTTTGAAAACTTCAGTCTGTTAAATATTCTCTGCCCATTGTATCTTTCCCTCTCCTTGCCCAGGAAGAGAAAGGACAACAGACATAGCCACAAAATCTGCCTGTTGAGTACAGGTAACACTTCCCAGCAAAGTTACAGTGCCATTGAAAAGGAAGTTTTGGAGGGAAGCATCCCAAGCATAGAAGACGACTCCAATTTATTCCATTGGGCTACTTAGAACAATACCAGAGTCATAAAGAAGTCTCTGGAAACAGCACAAATCAAATCCTGTTGGTTTGAACTCAGTGGAAGGGAAATTTGAGTCCCTTGAATGGTTTCATAATGCATCAGGGCACATCAGAAGCGAGGGAAACAGTCTGGCAGAATTGCATTAATTTTCATGAACCCAGCAGCCCTGGAAAATCATGAAAACTGCAACATAATGAAAGCCTGGAAGGGAAAAACCTGCCCTCTTCTTCACTGCTGGAGAATCTGAATGCGGATTCCATCAAAGGAGAGAGTCTGTGAAGCCACAGCAGGAATAAAAATTAACCCTTTGACTGATAGAACTGCAGGGTTCAGGAGTCACCATTCTCCTAGTTACTAGTCTGCCAAAAGAGATAAACTCCTGTATGAGGGCTGGCCATCTCCATGCAATTAGACCCTAGCACTCTGCATGACATAATGAACTGCTGCCAGCAGGAATTAAGGAAGACATTTTCTTCTATCTTCACAGTATTCATCTTCTGCTCTCATTTCAGGGTCTGTCTCACTGATTTTCGAGGGAGCAGGATGCATGTGTTAGATTGATAACATCCTAGAAGGATGAATGATTCTCCTAACAAACCAAACAAACAAAACCATACTTCCTTGCTCTTATGGGAAGTGACAAAAATCAGCCCCACGTGCAAGCTCCTGTCAGGCTCTTTGAATGGGTTCATCCTTTCATGTAATTCAATCTCCCATTTCATTCAGAAGTTGCACCCTTGAGCACAAAAAGCAGGAATTGTCTACACATTAGTGTTGCTGGGAAGAAAAACACCTAAAATTCTGAAAATTAACCCAGAGGAGTTACACATTAACTACTTCATGCTTACTTCACACCACTGTACTGTGATGAAGGAAGTTAAGCCACTGAATGCAAGAGCAGATTACGTTCTGGAGAGCCTGCAAATGTACCTTGGTTTCATTCCTGCCTTTGCTGGTTGTGAAGCAGCCAGCAATTAGCTAACAGCAGTTGCTCTTCCGGGAGCTTTGCTGACATCATCTCCAATGCCAGGGAACAAACAAAGCTCTTTTTTTTGCAGGATAAAAAGCACAACATGCATCGAGGTTGTTGTTGTTAAACAAAAATAACCAAGCTAATTTCAGCTTGATTTAAAAGCATGGGAAATAATCATTGCTCAGTGAATGAGAAAAGGACAAAATCAGTACAGAGAGAAATAATTTGCAGGGTCGTGAGAGACTTCTACAAGCAGTGAGTACTGAAACTATTTTTAATAATACTCAGTGCCCTTTAAATATCTACTGCACCCTAGTACAAGGGTTTGGGAATCTTTCAAGTTAAAAGAATTCCTAAATATGACTTCTTTTTTCCCACTTTCTCTCCTTCATCTCTTATATAACAAACATTTACAGTTAAATAACATTATTTTATAAAGCCTTGTTTGATCAAATGACTTACTCTCCTCAAACATCTTTAGCCCCTTTGGAAACCCACTCAGAATGGCATCAACATGCTAGAGAACGTCCTTTTGTACAAGGAGAGGCATCCCTGATCTAACTGGCTATAACAAAACTTTTGCTGATGTGCAAGTGAGACAGAAATTAACAGCCTTGCTGCAGTTTTGCTAGAGTGCCAGTTAGGGAGAAGGGACATGGAGTACTGCATCCAGTTCTGGAGCCCCTATTACAAGAGGGATATGGACATGCTGGAGCGTGTCCAGAGAAGGGCCACGAGGATGAGCAGAGGGCTGGAGCACCTCTCCTGTGAGGACAGACTGAAGGAGTTGGGGCTGTTCAGTCTGCAGAAGAGAAGGCTCCAAGGTGACCTAATTGTGGCCTTCCAGTATCTGAAGGGGGCCTACAGGAGGGCTGGGGAGGGACTGCTCCGGATCTCAGGTAGTGACAGGACTAGGGGGAATGGAATGATGCTGGAGGTGGGGAGATTCAGGCTGGATGTGAGGAGGAGGTTCTTCACCATGAGAGTGGTGAAGCCCTGGAATGGGTTGTCCAGGGATGTGGTTGAGGCCCCATCCCTGGAGGTGTTTAAGACCAGGCTGGCTGAGGCTCTGGCCAGGCTGATCTAAGTGTGGGGTGTCCCTGCCCATGGCAGGGGGGTTGGAACTAGATGATCCTTGTGGTCCCTTCCAACCCTGACTGATACTATGATACTATGACTGTAGCCACAGTCACTAAGCCACTCTGTCCAACACCTTAACCACAGAGCCGTTTTTATGAGACGTTGATCTTAATCACACTGAAACAAACCCAGAACTACTTTACTGCCTCAGTGCAGCATCTCTAGAGATACCCTAAAGATCACTTTGCTCAGAATGATCAGCATCCTGCTGACCACAGCCCGTTGCATTCATTTTCCTCTTGGTCATGGCATTTCCCACCTGCTGATCTCCAGAACAGCTTTCTCAGGAGCAGAGTGCTGGGATTTCTCACTGCCAGGCATTTCAAACTCAAGCACTGTTCACAAACAAGTACTGGCTCTGAGCTCCAGGTGCATGACAAGGCCTCCCTTGACCTCCCACCTGCTCTGCAAGGAGTAACAATACAAAACAAGAATATGGCCTTAGGCACTTGAGCTACAGGAACACCCTCAGACAGGGCTCACATAATCATAGAATTGTTTTGGTTTGAATATACCCCTAACATCACCAACCGTTATCTAACTCTAGCAAGTCTAGTGCTAAATCATATCCCTTAGCACCACAACTCTGTGTCTTTAAAACACCTCCAAGGATGGAGATTCAACCTCCTCCCTTGAGAGCCTGTCCCAGTACTTGAGAACCCATTCTTCCTCCCAGCACTGCCATAAAACTCACATGAGCTGACCAGCTCCTCCTCTGGCACAGGCATCTGCACATCCACCATACTCCCTTCAGGTGCTTCCTGGGCAGCTGGTCTCCATTACAAGCCCAATACCTGCACATCTCAAAACTTCTCCTCTAAGAAACTACTCCAAATGCAGCCACAGTATCACTAAGGCCAGAAGAGGCTAGAGGCTCTCCCCTTTTAAAGGGCCTTTCCCCTAACGACCTCCAGACTGAGCTCTTTAAGACACTGTTCCCTGTGGGCCTCGTCCCTTCTCTGAGGGGCCCATGCTCCTCATGGTGCTTGGGCTCTCTCCCTTTCTCTGGAGGGCCAGTTGCCCTTGCAGTGGGTTTATATGTCTGGACAATGAGGAAATGGCCTGGCACAGGTGAGCCATGGGCAGTGCTGTGGGAGGTGGGAAGGCTGAGAAGCCCCTCAGGAGGGAAGGAGTGTGCAGCATAAGCAGTAAGTGCACAGAGTGGGTGTCAGGGAAAAAAATGACCATGTGTTTATGTAATCTTATGCAAATTTATGTATATTCATGCTAATTTGTGTTAAGTAGATTCTACCCATGGTCTGGTTTCAAATATTAGTAGGTATGTGTTAATATATATAATACACATTGAAAACCCTCCTGCAAGCCACAGTGACCCAGTCGGTGTGTTATTGCACTTTACAGACAACGTGCTGTCTTTTAGGTAAGAGAAAACTGAAGTACCCACAACTGTTTGAGGTTTTAGCATGGCTGTTAGGTGTATTTGATCTAGTGTTCTGGCCAGATTCCAGTGAGTATAATCATGCCTCATCTACCTACTCCAGCTTTCCCATTGGCTTTACCTGCTAAAATGTGTTTCTGTTTTCATCTGGTGTGTGGTGTTAAATATCTACTACTACCCCAGAAATTAATACATGGGTTAGCTGTTCCCCATGTCTGGAATGTGCCAGTACCCAAGCTGCAAAAGTTTCAGGGAGCTTGTGTTTCCCATCTCCATGACTCAGAAGAAAATGGAAGGCTTGATTAGACACTAGCAATTTTAATTGACATGATCAGTATTCTCCTGCTTCAGTGTTGCCTGTCAAGGTGCCCAAAGTTGTTTCCAGTTTTCAGGGGGTTTATTTGAGATATATAAAAATAAAACATATATTATACATATAAAATATATATGTGTGTGTGTGTTGTATGTATGTATGTGTATACACACACATATATATATGTATGTATGTATATATGTATGTACATACATAACTTTGAGGGTGCTGGAGCACTGGAGTGAGCTGCCCAGAGAGGCTGTTGAGTCTCTTTCCCTGGAGAGATTCCAAACCTGCCTGGACTTGCTACTATGTGATCTGCTCTGGGTGACCCTGCTTTAGAAGAGGATTGCACTGCATGGCCTTCAGAGGTCCCTTCTAAGTATACCTGCATATATATATATATGGAAAATGGCTCTGCAACCAAATAATCAATCGATGATGTTAAGTTACTGAATTAAGGTTGAGACAGAATTGGTAAGGAAAAGCTCTGGAATTATTGCTGTGATAAATACAGGTCTTAAAACATGCAGTGAACTGATTCAAGCTTCCCAGATTCAAGCTTCCCTTCATAGCTGAGACTGATAGGTACCGATATTCAGACAGTATTAGGAGCTGGAAGAGGTGGAGGACCACAGAAGACCCGCTTAAGTATTGTTGAAAGGGACACCAGCAGAGTAGGCCTCCTTGTAGCTGAAGCAAGCCTCTGTGTTGCCTCATCAATTGAAATTGAAATAAATTGTAAACAATACTGAGTTGAGGGATTTGATTTGATTCAGAGTTTCTGAGCAAATATTAAGTAGTCTAGAAGTGGAGTGTATGCCATGTTTGATATTCATAAGAGTGTTTTTCTATGTGCATTAATTTAGTCACATAATGAATGACTAAAATCTTCCTTTTCCCCAAAAGCACTTTTAAAAATTGCTGCTAAATTTCCAGATCTTCCACTTTGCTCCCTAAAAGGAAATAAAAAAATGCAATTAAAAAGAATGCTAATTTCCTCAGCACTAGAACACACAGGTGGATGGATCATAGCTCTGTAGCTGCTCCTGGTCTGCTTGGTGGGCCTGGACAAATTGGCTCCTCTTGGGTTTTTCCCCCTTTTTTTATAAAATGAAGATGTTGTCTCTAAACTTTCTAAGACATTTTAAGACTTAGTGGTGGGAAGTGTTGTATAAGTGTTAGAGACTATTAAAGGTCTTTAGGATTTTCATTAGGAAACGTAACAAAAAATAGGAGTTCAGACAGAAACTAAAACTGTACTGATAACTTCAGCTTCTGTGTCAAGCACATGCTTTTCAGAATAGCTTACAAAGTAAACTGTTCTGATGGTACATCTGCAGTGTGTGAATCAGAGTAATGTCTTCCAGGGGGGGAAAAAAATGGGGACACACACAGAGTAGTGTTTGTTAATTAGTTTCCATGAATTTCTTACCTACTTGATATGCTTTGGGTTATTTTCAGCCAGAATCCACCTACTGCATCTGAGCAGCTCTCTCATGGGTAATGGCAGTAGAGAAACCCTGAGAATGTTATGGGTTACCATACCAGGTAAGAGGGTATGGTGAAAGAGGGCTGATTTTCTTGCCTTCACTAGAAAAAGAAGGAAATTTCTGATCAGATCCATAGTACTTTCACAGCAAGATATTTAACAAATATTCCTTGTCATTGTCACTTCTTCTTTTATTATATTTGGAAATATTTCATCTTTTCCTTGGTATGATCTGGAGTGCTTTTAGTTTGTTTTGAGAACATCTTTCTAACTTTGGTGACAGCAAAATGAGAAGCGTTCAGATGTGTTCAGCATGTGCCATTAGACCCTGAAAGTCAGAAAGGGCTATAAAGAAGGTGGAGTATGTGTACACATGTGTAACCTTTTACTACAAATGGGGTTGGGTCCCTGAAAGAGAAAAGGGACCTCTGTATTGGTGCTGTGATGGGTAGCTGTGTTCTCTGCCTTGGCCTGCACAAAGACATTTGCCTTTATGTTGAGAAGGCAGCAGGAACTGCAGCACTTCCTGGCATCCTTTTGGATGCTATGGCCTCCTCAGGCTTCAGCTTGGGGAGTCTCATTCGAAGGCTGACAGGCAACTTGAATGCTGCTAAGACCATTGTGCTGTTTCTTCACTGGAATAATTTTCACAGCAACTAAAATACTCTTGCAAAGTCACATTCTTTTCTGAGATTTGTCTTGGATTACTGCAATGATATGCAATATATTAAAAGGATTTGCCTCTTATTGTGATTGGCACTTGGTGCCATGGTCTAGTCATGAGGTCTGTGGTGACAGGGTGGACTCGATGATCCTCGAGGTCTCTTCCAACCTTAGCGATACTGTGATACTGTGATCATGTCTATGTAGACCCAGTGGCCTTGGCTTAGCATCCAGCTCACACCCAAAGTCTGTTGCTGAGAGCACAGCATCATGATACACTGGGGTATGGGTTTTCTGCACACTTCAGCTGCAATAAGCACATGCTGATTTCTCTGGGTCATTTTCCACCTTGTCCTAGTAGAGTTCACTCCTTAATCTCCCAGCCTTATTTTGTCTGTTTGTAAAATCTGGTATGTCCCTGCTCTGCTGCAGAATGCACTGGAAAGACCTAGATAGAGAGGCTAATAATGCTCTTTATTTTCCACACCTCCCAGGGGTCTAGGAGAGTTAATGTCTGCACAGTGCCTTGGCAAGTGTAAAAGTGCTTAGCTTCATTACATATTGATTTATGTGCAAGAAAACTACACAACATAATACAGCACACAAGGTACTTAGAAAGGACACTAGGCAGATGACAGAAACATCTCAAATCTAACCTTAAAACATGGTACAAGTCATGTGAACAAAGTTGAGGGAGGTGGGCTTCCCACCAAACCCAGCACAAATGGGAAAAGGTCCTATATTTGGAAATAGCACAGGGCCCAAAGGGGGCTGTGTCTAGATGAGAGTTCCCATGTGGACACAGAGGCACGAATTAAATTAGAACAGATATTAGAGCTCTGGGCCAGATTCATATCCTCACTGCAGCAAAGTAAACCAGAGGAACACCAGCAAATCACTGATGTAGCACCAGCATGAGTGAGAGGAGAATCAGTCCACAGGTAATAAGGGCAACATCCGTGCCTGCCTAGGGTTTCATCCTGTGCTTTGTCCTAATTATGAGTAGATTAATGGCATGCTGAAATACAAAACAGATTTATGAGCCATTGCCATCTCCCTCTGCATTGTTGTACAGCTGACTCAACAGTACTTCTACTACTTGGCTAGGTCAGCTTAGGCTTTACTAAGCTAGGGCTGTGGCTCAGAATCAAAGACATGCTGCCTTCCTGAATGCTGCTGCTAGGATAAATGCTAAACTCAAGTCCCATCTGCTCTCTCCAGGTCCTGTCCAGATGGATATTTAAGATCTCACAGCACATTGTGAATAGAGGATAACCCTATATATCCAGCCAGCATTCTTCCTTCACTACAAAAGTCTTGGACCAGCTTGTATTTGAAGTCAGCAGAATTACTCCTATGTTTTCTTGCAAAAAGGATTATCTTTCCAGACTAGAAATACCAAGCCTGGAATGGAAAAGAGGTAATGTGTAAAGCAAAAGAGGCAATATTATGTGCTGATCCTTGAAGGAACTAAGAGGAAACTCTGGTGAGATTACTGTGTGCTATTGCTTTAAGAGTATTCACTGAATGTATTACAGCTTTCAGGGGAAAGAAAACGGGATGATGCACAAAGCAGATGATCAGCCTGAAGATTTCCTGGATTCTCTTCTCAGTGTTGCCACTAATGGACTGCAGAGAAGTTTTTGTCATCTCTCTGTTTCTCCATTTCATGACCTGTAAATAGTAACAGTAATAATTTTCAGCCTGACTGTGAAACCTGACCTGCCACTGTTAACAAAATGTTTTGACATTCTCAAGTGTGAAGAGGGATGGGTTCAGCTGCATCTTTACTGTGAGCTGCTGATTGCCAGAAAGTAGAAGGACATCTCAAGAGAAAGATTTCATGATACTTCTTGTTTCTTACGTATTTCCTCACTCCCACCCCAAGGAAGCAGTTCTGTTCCATACCTTTCGTTCTATGCTTGGAAAAAAAATGACAACCACTTTCTAGTGAAACCTTATCCTCCATCTTCATCATGTGCAGCTTTTACTTCAGTAAACACTTGTCTTTTAGAGGAACATTGCAGGCATGCTTTGCTCTCTGCCTTCATTGCTGAAGCCATTCTTGGGGCAAAAATTCTCACTTGCCTGAAGCAAGAATTTGCTTGAAGAGCTAAGCCAAGGCTCTGACATGAGCACATCTGAGAGGAGCCTGCACACTGTTCTGAGAAGAGAGAGCGTGCCACTGGTCACTGCATTAGGACTTAGTACCTTGGCACCTGGATCCATTAGTTTGTTAGTGAATTTCTCAGCCTCCACCAGAGAAGATACTGGTTGGAGAGGATTGACAGAACAACTTTTGCCGCATATTTTATCTGTATATTGCCACAGAGAAACTTCAGGGTGATAACAGTGAAACAAGTTTGTGATAAGGTTTCCTCAGTTCTTCTGCACTCCTGGGGTGCAGGTATAAGAGTCAAGAGCCTCTTTTACCCTTAATCTCTTGGGGGTTTTTGTTTTGTTTTTCATGAGACATCAGATATGCACCATAGTGTTTGATGCCCCTGATAATCCTATACCCATCTATGCCAGTTTTTCTCCCAGGCTCAAGGCTAACTCAAAATATGCTGTTATTTTAGGGACAGTAGGGGGAAAGTAGATGTGGGCAGAGCATCCACAGCCCTCTGGATCCAACACCTAAAGTCTCACGTGCCTGCTGGCCCCTGATCTGGCTGATAGACTACAGCAAGACTGCTTCTCTTGGCATCAGCATCCCACTGCTCTTGCCAAAGCTGGCATTCTGTAAACAGATCTCATCCTGGCATATGTTATATTGCCATACAGGCAACAGTGTTCTAACTGATTAATAACAAGCAGCTTGATAGGATTTGGGGAGGCACCAGAGTAATTAATAAGATAAGGCCAGGTTTCTTTGTGCTACACTTTCACGGATGACAAAAGCTTTCCCCCTGAAGAGTTTCACTGATAAATTTGTATATAGCAATAGCAAAACTAATAATAAAAGCTTTTTGCTAAAATGCAAGTTAAATGCTCCTTTAGGGAATAAGAGGAAAGGAAGTGTTCAGGTCCTGGTACTGATGGGAGGCCAGGAGAATGGAAGAACAGGAGAGGATATGTCAAAGCTGTGCTGCTAGGAAAGGACTTGCTCTTCCACCTCCACTGATAGCAAGGCTGGGGATTTAATCTCCTAACAACTAGGACATTCATCTTGGTAGGCACATTGTCAGGGCTGACCGTTCAGTGCTTACAATCTGGGCTGTCCAGACACCACTAGGGCACAAGGTGCTGATTTCCCCTGGCATGACAGCAAGGAGGACTGCTGTTTAAAACTGGGCCCTTCTCTGTCCTTGCACTGAGTCGCTCCCACTTCCACCGATCCATGATCACCAACATACAGACTGTATGGGGCAAGCTTCAGCTTCCACATAGCTGGATGCTTAGCTGCTGGTGACAGTGGGATCATAAATACTGAATACTTCTTATTCACCTTCTCAGCAGGCATAGTTTCTGTTAGATGTAGTGAGGAAATGATGAGTGTGGGTTTGACTCATACAGAATAAGTGACCAGGTATCAAAATGGAAAAAGAAAGGAGGCAAAAAAAAAGGAGTGAAAGTCTACAAGTCTACAAGTGTTGCCAAAGTGACAGCTGTTCATTTACTACAAAGATCCTTTAATATTGCTGGAACTTTAAAAATTGTCTCATTTATATGGAATATTCCTCACTAATTGAAGCTGTCTCCTTTTTTATTAAATAGAAAGGTTGCAAAGTGTATATTGATGTTTGGAGAGTGACTCCTCTCAAGAGCACACTGACTGTTATGAATAGGATTTTACACGATGCCAGCCCCGAAATGCCAACAGTGATATGAGGAAACCTGCAGATTCATGTAATTGTAAAGGCAATAGGCAAGGCTTTGGGCTATTGCATCCCCTTCTGGAGATCACTGTTGTAAAGCTCAAAGTGTTGTTTAGCCCTTGGTGTTCTCATTTATTTCCACAGCTTTTTCTGAAAGCAGAAGTTTGAAAAATGAAAGTCTTTCAAGAATAATCACTCTCTAAACACTTAATGCTGCTGTGACAGCACTGTCTATCACTCAAGATTTAACTTTGGAAATCCACATAACAGAGAAGAGGAAAAAAACAAAACCTTTTCCAATTAGCTGAGGCTGGAGGCAGATTAGTTCTTGAATGCAGTGCTGAGAGATGCCAGAGTGTATATTAATGGACCAGAGGAGCTGACTTCTGACCATAATTCTGACTGCATTGGGTGGCACATAAAATGGCAACAGCAGCTCTCTCGCCTAGAGATGCAGGACGAGATAGTTAATGTGAGCTACCCTTGGGTGTATCTCATAGGTCTTAGTGATCCACAAACCTGCCAAATATAAAAGATATAATTCTCATTCTTATATATAGGTGGGGAAGCTTTGGTGTGGAGAGGTTAATAGATTGCCCAAGGTCATACTGTTCTGGCAGACCAAAGAATAGCACCCATGCCTTCTGTCTCTCCTTTTAAGGACGTGCACACATTCAAGTCCTAGCTGCAAAGTCTGCAGAACAAACTTTTCCCCTTCTTTTATCTTTAGGACCTGGTTGTCACACATCTTCATGACCACTGGTGTTGCAAAATTAACGGTCTTTAAAATCTTTTATAGTGTAATTCTATTCATCAGAGCAAAGAGATGGCTTTCCCCAGTCAGCAAGATTTTGATGTTTAGATCCAAAGTGGAGCAAGGAAGGCTTGTAGCAGTTCAAGAGTTCTAACATTGCCTTTTTTTCAGATCTGTAGCACAGACTTCTATCACTTGACGTAACAGGGTACATTGTTGTACTGCTACATGTCATATGATCCTGACATTAAAGGGTGAAGAGTAAAGAAATAATCACATGCACACCGTCAGGAAATTTCACTATCCTGGCTGACAATAGATGATGAAGGAGGGATGGCTTCACTCTCGGGTCTGTACTGCAGTTCCCTTGCTGTTGGTCAATTCTCTCTCCTTTTGAGCTCTCCACTCTTTCCCAGATTGTCTCCTCTTTTCACTCATTCTATCAAAATTCCAAGTAAAATTCCATCAGTTCCAACCCACTTTTCCTAGATTCCTTATAATTTGTAGTAACCCTGTGCTTTCTTTCCTTCAAAACCTTCTTTTGGTTCTACACACCTGACCTGCTGTTTACTTGTCTCACAACCTGACTTCTACCTTCTGTACTCCCAGCTAGTCCTGGGGCTCTTTTTCCCACCCTCTTTGTGCCTTTTTAGCTACCCACTCTAACTCTGGTCCCTTCTATTTTGTTACTACATTTTTTTTCCCCTGCAGGTGGCAAAAAGGCATTCGCAATATTGGATGTGAGAAAGAGCTGAACAATTTAACTGTAGGCATTGCTACCAGTAGTATTTCATTTATGCACACCATGTTTTTTCAGAAGAATGAAATCTAAAGATTACAGGACATTAAATGACCAAAATAATTAAAGCTGATAAGAAAATAGAAGATAGATTGAATAAGAGGCAAATGGTGGAGGGGAAAAAGCCCCACCCAAATGAAGACAATAAGCAAACCACAGCGTGACACAGGAAGATTGAATCCCATCCTTGGGCAGTCCTATCCAAACTCCTCAAAAAGATCCATATTTTCAGACCCTTCTTATTGAAAAGACAGATAATAATGAATTCCTTCCAGATAATCCTGCTGATTGTTCTATCTGTGACTGCTGTTCTGGGATTATGGAGGGTTGTTGTTTACCTCAGTATTTTGCGGTGGAGGAACAGGAATAAAGACATGTGGTCTGCCCAAAGGACCAGGTTCTGGAAACTCTTTTCTTCTAGCCCAGCCTGAAACAGACTCTCACTGCATCCTGGACTAATCAGATGGTGTCAATGTTTTCAACTCCTTCAGTTTTCTAAGACAAAGATAGCAGTACAGATCAAACTGCTGCAGAGAGGTATTGCACCAGGACTCATTCACGTTAAGTAGGATGACACTATAGCTTTGCCTTCTCCTGCTGATTTTGATAGGATAGGTAGTTAGCTATATTTTGCACCTCTGCTTGCTTCCAAGAAGCTATTGCACTGCTGAGCAAAGATGAGCCTGCAGTTCCTGTACCTACTGTGTTGCTTTTATTAGGACTACTACATTAGATCCTTGGTGACCAGACAAAAAATAGGGCATAGCTGAAATGGTTCCAGGGGAAGAGAGCATCACAGAGAGGATAATAGCAAAGCAAAGCATAGATTCTAGCTTTTGTATGTCTCAAGCTACTGTTGTAACTACTGGGCCAGATTCCCAAGCACTCTGAAGCCTCTTTTTCTTAGGGATATGGGAACAAGGATTGAATTCAAAGCAGGCTGTCAGTGGGAGAATACAAGCCATGGGCCAGTGATACTTTGGGGTTGATTTTTTTGTGTTTTGTTTTGTTTATTCTTTACTGAAGTCACAAGCAGCATTGTACTGCTTCAGCAAGATGTGGGCTTTACACTTTGGAGAGTCTACCGAATAGGTATCAGTAACAGAATTTGCACGAGTGCCGCTCATTCAAAATTACAGAGACAGACTCCAGCTGCACAAGGACCAGCCCTGCCTGTGTGCTTTCCTTAATTTCCTGTGGAAATGCCTGTCAGGATCTCAAAGAGAATCTTTGGATGTGAATTCTGATTGCTGCAGACCAAACTACAATACATGGGGCACAAAATGCTGTCATACAAACCTGTCCAAGCAGAAGAGTTTTCCTGTAACTGTTGGCAGGTGGATAGGGTGGGAGTGGACAGAAAGATCCAGGTGTTTTTGCTCATCTCTGAGGTGAAGCAACCCACTTTTAAATCATTTATTTTACACATTTAGCAGTACTTACACAGGCTTTTAGTCTTGCTGTCTCTATATTTGCCTATTTCTTTTTGCTTCAAGTTACAGCCTGAAATTTAATTGCAGAAGTCTGTGGGCAGAGTGGAGAGGCAGGCACTGAGGGACATTCACATTGGTTCTCTCAAGAAAAAGGCACAATCTCCTCTCCAGTGCCAGGAGTGCACACAGAAGTGACAGGCTAATGCTCATCCTGCATTGCCACAGAGAATAAAAGAAAAGAGCATTTGCTAAGAAGAGAAGCTCTAATAAATACTAAAGGGATAAAACTATAGTCTAGGGTTAGGTCAGAGCATTAGCAGCTGGGTAATGTGGATTCTATTAGCAAGTGCACATTTTTATAGCAGATATTATGCATGTCAAAATTGTCAGCTGATTATAAAGATTGGCTTCTTTTACATAAGGAAACTGCTGTCCAAAGCTACCATCTTGAAGCCATGAGTAAGTAAGTCCCACTAAATAGAGCTAGTGACTGTAGAGAATTAGGCTTAGACATAACTATTTCTGCTTTGGGGCAAGGGAGAGTGATAGATGCTCTGTCAAGGTCTCTCCCAGTCATCCTTTCCAATATCAGTAATGCCAGTGACTTTGCAAGGGGAATTTCCTTTATTTTCTACAACAGTGAAAACAACATAATAATATTTACATATAACAAGAAACTGAATCAAATTAAAGAAACTGAATCAAATTACATCATCAAATAATGTTAAAGATCTGATTTTCACCTGCTTGAAAGATCCCTGACACTGTCCAGTTCATGTGGTTGCATGGGAATCCAAGGGACAAGGAAATTCCCTTTTTCCCCTAACAGAATACAACAAAAATCAGCACTACTGTTAGTGCAAGAAGCAAATCTGTTGAGATCCCTGTAAATGAAGTAATAGAGAGGTCTTGGTTACTGGACACAGCAACATGCAAGGCACTGTGAGGGTTTTGGGACACCAGACTTTCCTTCAGTTAATGAAATGATCTGGACACAGGGAGCTCTGCATGCCTGTGGAGGTGCTCTAAGAACTCACCTGCATGGGTTTTCTTAGGCCAGTATTCCCCTGACAGCTGCCAAAACTGGAGAGATGTGAACTCCAAAGCTGAAACATATTACCCATCACTATAGCAGTTTCTAACTCTCTCAAAAGGTCTAGAAAGACATGAAGGTAGTATTCCAGCTGAGATCTCTCTCAGGCCATACTCCTGTGCACATGTGAACATTCCTCAGACTCCTACACCCCAGGTTGTAGTCTGTCTCCTCTTACAGTGCTACGGATCTCCCCAGCTCTTCCAGACAAACTTTGTCCCATTGCCAGTCTCCTAAGGGTTGCCTCCATGAAGACCATACTCCTGTAGAAAGCCTGTGACAAACTAGTATGGTAGTTGCCCAAGAGCAAATAATTTGCCTGAGTTCACAAAACAATGATCAGTAATGAGAAGGCCTATTTATTACTGTTTGAGTGGAATGTGATCAGGGAAGTAGGAGAGAAGAAAACTGATTGTTCTGAGTTCATTTGCAGACCCAGGCCAACTGTTGTCTATGGGCTATGCACAGTTCACACAGCTCTGGAATGAGATTTCTTCATTCTGTGGAGACAACACTGGTGTGGGCTTCATACCTTAACCTCAGCCTGCTGAGTTGTATCCAGATAGCCAATGCTAACTGGGAGGGAGCTGGACTTTTTTTCAGCATCTCTGCCCAGCTTTAAGCAACTCTCTTCCTTCTTCTCCAGCACTGCTCCTTGGACAACTACAGTGGAGCAGTGCTGGTTAGCCATTCAGAAATGAGGAACTGTGAAAGGATGGTTAATTGATAAGAACCTAACCCTAAACTTCCCCTGGCACATCTTGAGACTGTGTCCCCTTGTTCTGGTGTTGGTTGCCTGGGAGAAGAGACCAACCCCCTCATGTCTACAACCACCTTTCAGGTAGTTGTAGACAGCAGGTCTCCCCTGAGCCTCCCCTTCTCCAGGCCAAACAATCCCAGCTCCCTCAGCCTCTCCTCACAGGGCTTATGCTCGAGGCCTCTCCCCAGCCTCATTGCCTTCCTCCGGACACATTCAAGAGTCTCAATGTCCTTCTTAAATTGAGGGGCCCAGAACTGGACACAGGACTCGAGGTGTGGCCTAATCAGTGCTGAGTACAGGGGCACAATGGCTTCCCTGCTCCTGCTGGCCACACTATTCTTGATGCAGGCCAGGATGCCATTGGCCTTCTTGGCCACCTGGGCACACTGCTGGCTTGTGTTCAGCCAGCTGTCAATCAGTACCCCCAGGTCCCTTTCTGTCTGGCTGCTCTCCAGCCACTCCGACCCCAGCCTGTGGCACTGCATGGGGTTGCTGTGGCCAAAGTGCAGCACCAGGCACTTGGACATGGAAGAGAGAATATGCAGAAAGAGGTCATAGCTCTTTGTAGGGAATCTGTGGAAAGTTTATTGGTGCAAGAAAGATCAATCTGTTGTCTTAAGGTGGATGGTGATGACGACTGAATGAACCAGCTCCAAGCATGCGCAATGCATGAAGGTCTCAATGGCTTTGTGTTATTGCTGCTCAGTAGCACCAGTTGGGATCAGGATCCCCTGAACTCAGCTCTGCAGGCCATCCTTCCCCTGATGAGTTTACAAGCTGAGAAATTAGGTTCATGCTGACTGTGTTTAAAAAATGTGGACCTAATAAATTACCAGGTTCAAACAATTTGCATTCCAGTGGGTTAAGGAAGCTCCCAACTTGCTGGATGCTGACACCAAACTCCTCTTTCTGCGGTATCAGTCCAGTCTTTTCATGCCATCTACAACATAATATTTGCATTTCTTGAGTGGCACCAGAATTACTTTTCATCATCAGGCTTTTAACAACACTTCTGCCAGTTCTCTCTAATGGCTCCTAACTGTGCTAATAAGCATATTGTGTGCAATGTGGCATAGTTTAGGGACAAAGTAGACAGAGGACAGCAGACCAGTCAGTGTGAGTATAACATTTTGTGCTGCTAGCAGTTTGTTTGTGTTAGAAGATATCTCCTGTTAACCCAGCTTTAAAAAGTTGCCAGCCACTTGAGCACCACTTTAGCTTCACTGTTTGACAAAATTATGAAGACTGACTTGTAATCATTAGGACCAGGGCTTCAAACCACGGTGGCAGCATTCACTGAATACAAACACTACTGACTTACCCTCCTGTGAGAGGAGAGCTGAGCCCTGTGGAGCCCATTATGAAAGTCAGTTTGATGAAATAGGCTGAAATAGCAAGATTTCTAAATAAAAGAAGATCAAGAGGACTGCACATAAAACAGCTCATAGCAAACTAACCTAATTACTCTCTGTGGTGAGGTCAGTAAGAACTGATAAATGAATGTGTATGACATTTCTATCTGTTTAGACATTTGAAAGCAATTGATAAAAACCTCCTGTCAAAGGGCTGGACTCTGCCTGCTCGAGCTGCATAAGTATGTCCTATGCACTGAAACAGAGCTGAGCAATGAGGAGGTCATTCTTGCAGCCACCAGGTTCATACAGGAGTCGGTCACTTGCAAAGTGTTTCCCAGCTCCCCAGTGAGTAAGAGCAGGGCTACATGCAGAGTAACCGTGATTTTTATGGCACTTAACACCAGAGATGCTGTTAGCTTCAAAGGATCTGTTAGACAATTCCTTTGAAAAACACAAAATATATCAGGTGAATGAGCTAGAAAATGGTTGAGGGGAGGCCACATAGGAAAATGGGAAATGAAGCACTTGAAAATCCCAAGATCACACAGCTGACAGTGTTTAGAGAAGACACGGAGTGTTCTAGCACTCTCTGGGGCTTTGGTATCCTTGTTGGCAGGAACCAGAGCACAGCCAGGAAAGAAGAAAACATATTCAAGCATGACTTCAGAAACCTAAGCTCAAGCCTGTGTGCAGCCTTTCACAATTACATTGGTTAAGTAACAGAGCAGACAGCAAAAGGGGCAAGTTGCCCTGGGTAAGAGGGTATGTGCAAACTTGAGCCTGTGGCACCAGTTTTTTTCTTGCTGGGGGCTTATGCTAGTGTATTTTATCTTTCATCTGGAGGCAGAAGATAGGAACATGCACACGACTCAGCTGACATGCAGGGATTTGTTCAGTCTCCATAACCTTTAATTTGAAGTAAGAACATACATGCACAGCACTGAACAGGAAAGTCTGCATCCTAAACAGCTCCACACTTACACAAGCCACAAACCTTGGTAGAATTCAGGAACAGATCAGTGTCCCTGATATATCAGCTTCTCTGTAGAGCTGCCAGCTGAGACTGGAACATAGTAGACCTCCAATTCATTTCCAGCTGGCTACAAAATCCTCTCAGATGGAAATGACTTTCATACCAAAATTAACCTGGGCTGGTTTCAGACCAGTATCTTAAAGGCATACAGATTTTCTACTACCCTTTGAATCATCCAGTCCCCCAACAGGGAACTTTAATGCCAGTGCAGCATCTGCTGTAGAATATTTATATGCAGGGCTTCCTGTGTGAAGCTCTGGATGGATGTGATTACTGAATATGTTGGGAAAAGGACAGTTTATTGCCTGGCTTTTATTTGCAGCTATTTTGTATTTCTATGCAAGGAGCTTATATGCCATGTTGTAAAGGGCTGGTTTTCTTGT
Organism: Melanerpes formicivorus; assembly: GCF_026170545.1. Lineage (NCBI taxonomy): Eukaryota > Metazoa > Chordata > Aves > Piciformes > Picidae > Melanerpes > Melanerpes formicivorus. Next base: position 2,984,322 of record NW_027142390.1, read on the forward strand.
ATGATGTCTCTTTTTTCCTCATTCTCTTAATGGGCTTCTCACTAAAACTGACGTCTCGGCAGCAATCCCATTATTAGTTATGATGCCAGTAAATGGAGGTCTCAGTAGTGGATGAAATTTAAATTGGGTTTGAAGAACATTCAAATAATTCAGTGCTTTACTTTCATTTGGTGGTTCAGTTTGCACAGTGTATGATTTAGTTATTCACATTTTAGTTACTGTGTTGATGTTGTTTAGCAAAGACCTTGTTTTGCCTGGGACCCAGCTACAGATCTCAGCCAGTCTAATGTTGTTTACTGTAGATACCATGAAACTAATGTTTTGTTCTCTGGGTTCCTGTTTGATGTTATAAGCCAAGTCACACTAGCTAGTGCAGGAATCATTTCCATTTTGCTTTATACTGCTCACATGAAAAACAGCTAGCAGTGGAAAAGGAACGACTTCTGAGCATAAATGTTAGGTATGCTTTGCACTGGGAGTTTGTAGTAGTATAGTGTCTTGGACAGGGTTTTATTTTTCATTCCAAAGAGCTATCCTAAACTGCAGCAATTGATTTGAAATGGGATAGAAGAGACTAAACAATCTAAATCTGGGTTGTGAGAGAAGTCTGCAAAGTTTAAGCCTTTCCCTTGGACATCTTCAATCATCCTGTGAAAAATCCTGACTGGGAAGACGTTTTCATAACTGAGGCTTCTATGAGTCTTGGTAAATATCTCCAAGAAAAGAATAAGCTTAGCAGTAAATATTAGTCAGCATTGTCTAGAGGCACCAGAACTCTTGTATTGTTGAATGCCAACAATAACTCTGTGCATTGATTCCATCAGCTGCAAAATGAAGACATATATTATCATTATCCCAGGCCAACCTGGGAGATGTTCCACTCAGATGCTGGCTTTGTCAGACCGAGTCAGCTCCCATCAGTTCCACATCTCCCTTACATGTGTGCCAGGGGTTCCATCCAAGACCAAGCACAGCTATGCCAGCCAACAGTTGTGATGTTGAAGCTGAGCAGGTTCCATTCCTCTGACTGGTGACCTGAGTGCATGAGTAGAGCGAGCAGCTGCTTCTTGTGAGGAGGTGCTACCACAACAGGATGTAATGTTGTGACACCACTTTGTGCTGTGGTGGCATGATGACATTAATTCATGATATAGTGGAGCGATTCCTGTTTAGCATCATGGAGCAGTACCTCAGGAGGATCTCCAAATACCTCCATATGTATGTTGAATCCTCCTGTCAGTTGTGAGATTCACCTCAATGGTCAGATTGTACCCTGTCATGTACATATGGGAAGTGCAGAATGAAAATAACAGAGCCCAGATGATCGGGTCAATCACCTTGGCATTCAGTCCTGTGTATACACTTCTCTTATCTGAACAGAAGCTTGAGATAGAAAAAATTAAGTACTGTGGCCCTGATTACTCTTTCATTTACGTTCATGTAAATCAAACTGAATTCCACTGAGTTCAGCAATAGGTAAAGCATCTGCCTGTGAGACCAGAATCGCCCTCCTGAAATGCTCAAAAGATACGTCTTAACCTTTCCGTTAACACAAAGGATATCCCAACCTATTAATAGGATGCATTTCATTTGTGCCCAATAGCCTAATTAAGAACTAACTCATACTTGAGAAGAAAAGGAAGCAATTTGATTTACAGTGTCTTCTGTGATTAAATCACCAGGGAAGGGAAAGAAGGGTTTGAGATGGAAGGGGGAGGGGATCTTAAAATGGTATACTTTGTGAAGAATGGAATCCCTTTCTTCTTACAACCCTTTTGCCCCTGTGTTCACAGCTTGAAGAGGATTCACTGACTATTATTTATTTGCCTAAACTCCTGACTTTTCATCTTGCATGGTGGCTTAAAAATCCAATGCGAACTTTTTAAGGCAACTAATGATCCATTCTATTATCCCCCAGGACAATGCTAGTTCCAGTGATTTCATGGGGAACTGATTCGGAAAATACCCTTTTTCTCCCTTGCGGTCTCCCAGGCCCTCGAATCACGTTGATATCTGGATAGATCTTTTCTGTGCAGCAGGATGCTGGTAGCAAGAGTCGGCAAATAGACCTGGAGTGAGGGTTGATTGGGGGAAGCGATTCACACTGTATGTAGCCCAAACAAAGTACCTGTAGAGCAACTCCATTTCTGTGCCAAAGATGAGACCTTATTGTGAGGGTATCTTTGAAAGCAGTACGGACACACAGCATCCTTGCCCTTCCGGCTAAGCATGTCATTCCGCCTTGTTTTTAAAAAGCCCTCCTTATTGATTTTCATTTTGCTATAAACTTAGTTACAAACTTAGACAGACTTGAGAAACTGTAAGCCAATACCAACAGAAAGTATCATGGGGCTTATAAAATAGAGTCTTCCCAGATATGGTTGTTGAGCTAATAAAGAGCAATTCAGAGTGTAATAAAGCATTGCAAACTTTGGCCATCAGCTTTGGTCAGAAGTTTCCCCTGTGTGAATCTCCACGAGTGAATTGTGCCACGTGATGACAGTAAGGTTTTGAGCATCTTGGTGCTTTAGAAGGGTCTAAATGTTTCACAGACTGGAAATTGTGGCACTGTGTAACCGAGGGATTTGCCTAAAGAAACACAGATAAATTCTGATATAATTAGGGATAGAAATAAGGTCTCCTGACACTGTAGGATTAACCATTAGACCTACTATCTCTCATAGCCAGCACAGAGAAAATATCACAGCAGAACTGCTGCACCCTTTCTTCCTAAAACAACACTGCCAGAGACTAATCCTACTCTGTGCCCATCTGGAGTATCTCATCCAGTTCCCTCTCTGCAGGATTGAGGACAAAATGGAAATTGAGATCCTTATTCCTTTTCAAATTCTGCTTTTCTCCCATCTATTGCAAGACAAGCCAAAGCAGCTCAGGCCAGTTTGGAAGCAAAAACTTGTCAGTTACACTGGAAACTCCACTCTGCTTTGCTGAACCCCAGGTAGGACAGGACATTGCTGCCCCATTGCGGGAGTGCTTTGGCACATGGCACAGGAAAAGTGTCTGGATTCTGCAAAAACAGTTGCCACCAGAAGAGAAACCCTACACCCTTCACTACACTGAGTGTGGCAGACTTCAATGCCTGTACAAGACGTTACCTCTGCTGGGAAGTGGCAGGAGCCACTTTGGCAAGATGGGAGATACCAAGAAAGAAAATAATCTGCTATCTATAGGGAAGTAGTACATACATTCTCACCTGAATGCTTACTTGCTCTTCCAAATTTTTTCATGGCTGTAACCTTTACTTTCATTGCTAGAACCATTGCTTAATTTTGCCCATGTCCAGCATGCAGGCACACTTGTCAGCTTGATGCATTGACTGTTACAGCATGGTTGTGGGTGGTGTGAGCAGTGTGGAGGGAAGGTGAGATTAGGCTGTGCTCCTTTTTCAGTGCATATCACTTCCTGAGTGCTATGTCAGCAGCAGGCAGCCAGCAAAAGGTGAAATGTGTTCAGGGGGCAAGAGGAGTGGCTGGGATGGTTAAATAGGGAATGAATTCACAATTGTGTGTTGATAACCTGTATTGGGCTTTATCTTTTCATGCCACTTGTATGACTCCCCTGCACCTACAGACATGGAAGGACCTGACACACTCACTGCCATTCCTACTGGTCTTTTTGCTACACTTGACACTTTAACCCTGCCAAGCAGTTGCTACATTAAGCCTGTGGGCACGCATGAATCATGAGCTACCTTGGCCATAATTCAGGGAGCTGTGGCAGATGTCTGTCTTCTGGAAAAATGCCACAGCCACCCACAACTCATAGAGGAATTAACCTTGGGAGATGGATGCAATTGCGCTTGAGATGTGCAGTGCATCTCCTCCAGCTGTAATAATGTTCAGTGTCTCCTTGGGGAAGAAATCTTCTGGGAAGCACCTCTTTATGGGCTCCTTGTTTAGTCCACCTTATAAGGGGTGCTTCAGTGGTGATCTGACTAGTTTTCAATGTTCACCATGGAATGTTAACCCACAACATCATGACATTATGTTTTTGCTGCCCAGTGAGCTGCACATGTTGTGATTCACCATCTTTTAGCTTGGCAGAGGGATGTCCCTTAAACAAAGCCTTTTCTGATTTTTCAGTGTTTGCTGTAGCTTCCTGCTTTTGCTGAACACTAACTGAGTTTAACAGGCCAGAGATATTTTCATGTCATTTTGGAATAGCCTGATCAGTACCACTGGGAAGATCAAAATGACACAAGAAGACAGAGGCTCTTTCTTTAAAGGAGTATTTCAGCGGTGGGAACAGAGAGAAATGGAGAGATGTATGTTGGGGAGGAGAGAGAAAAAATGTGAGAGAATTTGGCTTCACAGAATCAGGGAAACTGAGGGAAAGTTCCAGGAGACTTGGGAAAAGACAGCACTGTCACCTCATCCTTGGGATAAAGAGCTCAGTAGGACAGGTAAAAAAGGGAAGAAAAGATGAGTAATGGGAGGTAGGATACAGAGAGATAGGATACATGTTCAGGGGAAAAAAGAGAGAAAGAAAAAGTCTCTTAAAATAGCAAAGAATTCACAAAGTTTAGTTTATATCAGAAAATCAGGAAGACTGGAGAGTTTCCACTTCTCCAGAATAAGTAGCACAATAGATGTGGATCCTTCAGATACTAAGTGTTAAAGGGCCACCTGTATGTGGCCAGAAAAGAAGGCAATAGTCATACCAGAATATGTCAATGGTACTAAAATATGCATGGTGAGAAAGAGAGCAAGCTGGCTTGTGTACAGGGAACAGCTGTGTGCTGAAACTGTCTTCATACCACTGTAGAAGAACCACCAAGACCTCCGTTTGGGAATGCAAAGAGTCTGCTTTGTAAACCCAGAAACAGAGGCATGATCTGATTTAGGGCCACTGCAGTTCTGCCTTGATGCTTACCACTTCCACCTCGAGGGGAAAAAAACAAGTGCCAGAATGATTTAAAGACAGAATATCAAACCACGCTGCTGCAGGCCTGCTTTCCACATTTTCTTGCTTTTATAGTTTTAGCTTTTGTTCCAAGAGAAGGACTTCTGTATGCATGTGTCTGCCTGCCTGTGTGTTTCCTTGCAAAATTCACACACAAAATCAATGACTGAAATTCTTAAGAAAGCCACTGGTAGAAATGTTCAGAAGTTCATGAAGCATAATATCCCCTTACCTCCCCCCCCATCGAAAAGGCACCGCTTTGTAGGGACCGTTTGCTTGTGTAGCTTGCTTCTTTCTGTCACTTTTCTTTCTATCATTTGCATTCCAGGCAAATGCAGAAGGGGGAAGACAATCTAGAACACCAGACACCCCTCTACAGAACCTCCAGACCTTTGTTCAGCCCCGCCTGTGCTACAAATGTCTTGTTTGATGATAGGAAAAATCTCTTCATGTGTCCCATATCTCAGTTTCCTAACTGCAATGTGGGAATTGCACTTGCTATCTCAGAAGTGGTGGGAAGCTAAATCTGTTAGAGACTGTGAGATGCTCAAATGCTATGATGTGGAGATGAGTGTTAGGCAAATATGCAAACAAGCAGCCTTGCAGATCCTTTCCCATGGATTTTGTTCAGACCCCTGCCCAACAAACGAATATCACATTTGCAACCCCAAGGGAGGACACACACGTCCTGATTTCTGGGTGGGTCTACTTAAAAGTGGATGTAGAAATTTAAGATGAAGGCTGTAGCCTGTCAGTAACAGAATTTTGCTTCCTAGGCAAGGAAGCACAAAGCAGTGCCAATGTCTTTATTTGAAAGACTCGCTGAGACATATCTAAAACAGATTTTCTGTGAAATTTGTTGCGCTCACAACTACAGAATGTTATGATCTAGCACGAAAGTTTTTATAGCTACTCAAATATAATAGAGGGATCCCAGACTCAGGCTTATAAAACCTTTTATAGAAGAGTCTCCTCCTTTACAGATTTCCTGTGTATGACTCCTGCAAATCAGCCACTCTTTCTCTACCAGTGGGGCATTAAAACATTATGCACAACTGTTGGCAGTATTGTTCTGGATGCAGCAGTACCTATTTGATTCATGGCTTGGGTTTCTCCTTTTTTTATCCCCTATAACTGAAGCCTAATTAAAATATCCTTTGGGGGGAAAATGTGGAAACACACGGATGAAGTGTCTATAATTACCAGGTAGATGTTTAGTTCCAGAGCAAAGTGCTTCCTCCTTTTTTTTTGTTTTGGTTCTGATGTGTTGCTTTATTCTGTCTCCCAGCGATGTTGCAGCGAGCTCTTCGCTGGTTTACAAACTGTAACGTACAACGCCGGTCATTACTATTCATAGATTCATAGAGTTTAAGATGGTGAAGGACGATTACACAATCTAATCCGACCTCCTGCTTAGCAAAGACCAGGCATTTCATCCAGTTACCTCGGTATTGAGTCCAGTAACTTGTGATTGACAAAATTGGATCTTCCGGGGAGACATCTACTCTTGATGGGAGGAATTCAAAAGGCAAATCATTCCTGGATAGTCCTCCCAGTATTTAATCATCCTTACAGTTAGAAACCCCTCAGTTCTGCACCTTGTTTCTAATTTGAATTTTCTGGTTTTAAATTCCAGCCATTGGTTCTTGTAATATGTCTTTTTCCACTAGATTAAGAAGCCCTTTAAAACCCCCTGCGTTCCCATGATAAAAGTACTTATACGATCTAATCAAATCACCTTTAGGTCCTCTGAATTTAATAGTAAGAAAAATGTATTTATTTTGCCAAAGCACTTACAGACCCTGGTCACAGAGCAAGGCCCTGAGGAACTGACAGTTTTGTAGGGATCGGGTTTTAGGAAAGCAGAGTTCAGTTCTCTGTCAGATCAGGGGAGGTTTAGACTCGAGGTGAGGAGGAAGTTCTTCACCAAGCGAGTCGTTCGTCATTGGAATGTGCTGCCCAGGGAGGTGGTGGAGTCGCCGTCCCTGGAGGCGTTCAAGAGGGGACCGGACATGGCACTTGGTGCCATGGTCTAGTCATGGGGTCTGTGTTGATAGGTTGGACTTGATGATCCTCGAGGTCCTTTCCAACCTCAGTTATACTGTGATACTGTGATTTCTAGCACGTCCTTGGGCATGTCACTCAGCTCCTTTGTTTCTTAGGTGCTCACCCACAGGATGGGAACACAGGGAGTATATATTCCTCCTCAGAGTGTGTATGTTAACAACTATAAAGTTGCTGTGCTGAGCACAGTAGAAGCACTTACAAGAGGGCAATCCTAAATCATTGTCCAACTAAATGAAAAAAAACATCTTCATGTTAGACATGGGTCAAGGTTGAGTATCTCCTGTACTGAACTCTGAAAGAAATGCTGATTACTGTTGTGAAGTAACTGTGTTTTAAATTAAAGCAATAGTGAGGCATGACTACATTAGGGGCAATGCTGTGTGACTTGATAGGATGCTAACCTCAGCTGTTTCATGCCCATATCATGCAGAAATACTGTTTGGACCCCAAAGATAAATGATTCAATGGCAGGTGACTTAAACTGTCTGAATGCTCCTGGGTTGTGGGGGGTTTATATGTTGGGGTGGTTTTTTTGTTTGTTTTATTTTGTTTTGCCACAGCACATCCATACTTTGAGTACAGGTACAGATAAATACTGGAGGAAAATACCGCCTTCAGCTGCCTCCAAAGTGGGGACTATACAAAATTTTACATGCTGGCTCATCAGCCCTTTGGCAATGAGGCTAGGTCTTCCCAGAGCTGTAGAAGTTTACAGTTCTGGGTAGGGCTCTGCATCCCTCTACTGAAAGCAAGTTAAAAAAAATAAAATAACAAGAGACTGTTAAATCAACAGGCAAATCCCAATTATATCTCCAGAGCAGGCTTCCAGCCACGCCTAAGGCCTCTGTAAATGTGACTATCATCCAGAAACGTCTTGAGACTTGCCATTTGAGAGGGAGTGTAAGTACTTCATAGTCTGTCCAGAAAGACAGAGTAGAAAATGCAGGAATCAGTTGCAGTAGTGGAGTCAAACCAGGCCTTTGCCTTGCTGTGACATCAGTTTGGGCAAAGAACCTGCATGACTCTCTAAACATATGCTCTACAGGCTCTGTAATGTAGGGCTAGCACCAGCCCTGAAACATGCAACTAAGTGTCCCTTAGAGACGGATGGGAAAGGATTTTGGAATAGCTTTTCCCTCACCTCCATGCTGTTTTTCTTTCCCACCCGTGGTAGTACCCTGAGGACACCGCTTTGCTGTTACTTACAGGCTCTTATTTGCTACAGATCAAAAACTGCAGATATCCACAACACTATTTCCTTTCTCCTTGGTCTTTTAAACACAATATGGCTTTCTATGACCTGTGGTAAGTGCAACAGTTACTTATTATGTTTTTATCAATGTCAAGCACATTCTTTACTCCTCTTCCTGAAACACTAACATCTGGCATCTAGCAATCCCATCGATCATTAGCTGAAGAGTTCAGGTTTAAGAACCCGGAATAAGAATAAACCTCCTAAGACAGGATGTGTGTTGGCTATTGCAGTTTGTTCACTCTTAAATACCTTTTCCCTTTATTTGTCTCCCTTTAATGGTATGCCAACAACATTTTCTAACCTCTCACTCACTAAGTGATTTGCCAAGACTGTAGGTACACATTTGCTCCAGTTACAGGCATGTGGTTAGCCATGGGGGGCAAAACTGCACTAGCAATTACACAAGTGTGGATCTGAACTAATTCCATGAAAGTGCTTCAGGTTTAAACTGATGTATTTGCACTGCTGAGCTGCCATCCATGTATCAAACCAGGTACTTGTGTCAATCTGCCTAAAATTGGAACCTGTGTCCCAGGACACTGGCTCACCTTGGTGGGGGACTCTGTGCAGAGCTGTGCTCCCCCTAGGCATGCTGGAGTCTCCCCTGCAGCTGCCCATCAGAAATACACAAGCAGCAGCATTTCACTTCAAGTTCCTAAGTGGGGGAAAGGAGCAGCCTGGCTGTCTAATCCCTCTCTGTCTCTCAGTTCGCACAGAGGGGATGTGCTTTGCGACAACAGGGTGGATGACTCTCTCTTCTCACCAAGGTACTGCTCAAAAGCAGAGGCAGGGGAAGGCTAAACTTGGTTTATCTGAAAGAGTAAGGAGAGACATGTCTATGCTGCAGTTTTTAACTGCAAAGGCAGTTAAATGTGAAATGGTCAGAGGAGAGTTAAACTCACACCTACTCTAGCATTCACCTGCATTTGCAAATAAATCAGCCATAAGAACAACTTAGACAGCCTCCTCCTACACGGCTTCTCCACTGAAAGATGTGAGAGAACAGCAGTGGTGCTGCCTGTTTTGCTGCAAACCCATCGTATTTCAGGTATTGTGCTGAAATTCACAGGATCCTCTATAGATTATGGTGCTTTCACTGCAACCTCAGGCTGTTTCACATGTGCTCTGCGAACTTGCACCAACATACTGCAAGCTGTTCTGGAAGCTATGGCTTGAACTCCATGTTCAAGCTCACATTTGTGTGCCTTGGTGGTGCTTGGTGCTGCAGGTTAGACATCTCAAACAGACCACAGCATAGCAGTGCCTGCTGCAGAAAATGTGAAGGACAATGTCTATAGTGATCTTGTCTGTCCTGTCATTCTCAACAGAATACCAGTAGAAGATGATTTCCTCCCCTCTCTTTTAGGGCAGCACTGGTCTTGAAAATCGTTGGCATAAGGTCTTTACAAAACATAGTTTTATGCAGGTTCTGGATGTTACTCTCTTCTGGGCACAGCTTGGGAAATAATCATTCATCATTTTTAAAGATAGTAGTAAAAAGAGTCACCTGATAGATTTGTCTACATTTGTGCCCTGAGAAATGTGCCTTGGCTGTGAGGTGACAGGGGTAATCTGGAAGCATGCAGGCGTCCATCAATACTTTCCTCACCTTGCCTAATTCCAAGAATTTGCCCATTTACATTTAAGACTCTTTCCAAGTGGCTTGTACTAACCAACCCATCCACTGCAGAGATCACAGCAACAGATGCCACACAAGGCAAAAGGATTTGAAATAACAGTAAACCAATGTCCATCTGAGCAGTGCAGGGCTGTTCTTTAAGAACAGAGACATGTCAGGCAAGGTTTTGCTGTTAACAAACCCAAACAGCCATGTTTGAAAGTAATCACTTGACATCTAGAGGTCTGCTCCTACTATAAAACTACAAGGTCAAATCTTGCTCTGAAGGATATTGGTGTGTGAACTAAACCAAAACAATTGCAAGGACTTTGGAGAACCACATCTCAAAGTAAATCACCCAGGAGGCTGTTCTGAGCATGTTGGGTGACTGTGCCTGTGATGGCGAGTTGCTTGGTACGCAGGCACAGCTCAAGCACAACGGGCTGGAGCATCCAGTGCCGGGGCTGCTGCAAACAAGTGATGCATTTGCAATTGCAGAGCAGCCAGCTGCTGGATGCCAGGCAGTTGGAAAAGCAGTTGATAGCCGTGGCAGCACACAGTTGTGTCCCTGAGCTTTCCTTACAGGACAGAGGATCAGACTGCATAATGCAGAAAAATCCTGTATTATAGAGGATATCTGGCAATTGCTGTGTTGCCTCATAGACCCTGGGTATCCTGCTTAGAATAAGAACCTGCAATCTGGAACCTGTGGATCCGTATCTTGAGTTAAATTTTATCTGTTACACAGATGTTAACCCCAGATCCTCTGGGAAAGAAAGTATGCATGTAAGAGACAACAGAATTTGTCTTTTAAGAGTTTGGAAAGCCAAATTCTACACAATGAAGTGTTTACTGTCTGCTGCTGACTCTGCCAGCAATGGACAAGCTGTTTATCCTGTTGTCACTCTGTTTCCCATGTATACGATAGAGATTATCCACTTACCACTGCTGAAACACACTTGGAGCCTGTAAATTGGAAACGTCTATGTGACAGGTCAGTAACTAACTTTGACTGTAACAGTCCATGCAAACCTGGCTTAAGCCTTCTGTGGTAGGTGCAGCTGAACCACAGGATGCAAACCCAGACCATGCGCTGAAGGGTGTGCAATGATATAGTCCAAGTCTGCACATGGTAGAGGTGCTGGAGAGGGAATACTGACATATTCCTTAGTATTTTGCTGAAGTGTGAAGCTGCTGCATGTATCCATGTCTGTGCTGACCAGACAGGTCAGTGCTTGGTATTTTTGCAAGTCTAATTTTTTTTGATTCAAGTGTGGACTTACTGCTGACTTCCAACATGATTTAGGAAAATGATAGTGCTTCTCTGCTTCATTAAAAAAAGCCTAGTCTCTGTGCCCCAGCTCAAGATGGAGTCAGTGCATCACATCCTTGTGCCCCTCACTGTGTGAAATTCGTGGTGTGCCTGGATGCGACCACATGAGCTTAGGAAACACACTCAGCATTCCGGGATACTGGGAATCAGAATCTGGGGCTGTGTCACTCCAAAATGTTCATTTTTTTCCCACTAGAAACAATGGGTGGAGGCAATTCCTTGTCCCTCTTGAAATTTTCTGCCATCCCAAGCTGGAGGGCTTTTACACCTCTGTGCTGGGATGCAAACTGCCAGGGACCGCTCTCTTGCTTCCAAAGAGCCTTCGTCTCTTTAAAGTGCTGATATACCATTTGTGAGGCTCAGGACATCTGTCCAGATAGTGGCAGTCCTGCAGTTAAAGACAGCAGAGTGATGCTAACTGTGAACAGTCTGGCTTGTGGTTGACCAGATTTAGGCTCTGGGGAGGGAATGGGAGCGTGTGGATGGATGCCTTCCTAGATCTGCCTTTACCAGCAGCCCCGGTGACTGGTCTGAAGTCAGTTTCAATGAAGCTGAGCAGCTTGACTTTGGATTTGGAGATGTAATGACACTGCAGCTACCCAGACGACAGCGTTGCACAATCCAGGCCTTCAAAACTCTGGCTCACAAATCCCGGTGATTTGGGGCCATGTTTATCACTTCTGTAATCCTGAGTAGTTCGCTTGCCCTCTGGTCGCGCTGATGAACTCTCCCCAAAGTCACAGAGTGTTTAAACCCCCGAAACTGGCGCTGTTGCTTATCACATCGGGGCACCACCATACGCTTCTGTGCCTGCGGAAGGTGGCCCCGAGGGAAAACGTGCTACCTGGCCAGGATGGCAGCGACAGCTCCGCGGGGGGGAAGACGGGAAGGAGCCCGCGAGGTCGCTCCTTGTCCGGGGTTTGGAGGAGGGGGACCGACACCCGCCGCCGCAACAGTGCCCGGGGAAGGTCCTGCGTGTATTCCCCACCGGCGAGGGGACGGGGCACAGACAGCGGGTGGGTGAGGGGTTGAGAATAGCGGTGGGCGGCCGGCCGGCTGCCACAGGCCGGTGCCCGCCCTTACCTCCCCGCGCGGGGCCGAAGGCGCGGGACCGGCGGGCTGAGGGGGGGAAAATCGGAGCGGGGCGCATGCGCGGCGGCGGCGGGGTGGCGGGGGCCGGAGCGGCGCTGGGGGCCGAAGGGAGGGAGGCGGGTGGGGAGGAGGCAGGGCCGGGTTGGGCCGGGCCGGGCCGCCTGCCTGCCCGCCTATTTGAGGGAAAGTAGCGGTTGGCGGGCGTTCAGTGCCGGCCGCCGCGAAGAGGTAGCGGGCGAGCAGCCGCCGGTCGGTGCCTGCAGCCGGCGCGGCGCTGCTGCCCCCCTGCCGAGGACTTGCCGCGCTCGTCGCACGAGTGGCGGCGGGGGGAGCCGCCCCGTGGGGCCGCCTCTGCCCCTTCCCCGCCGCGCCGTTAATGGAAACATGGCGATGGCGGCTCCGACCGGCAGCGCGGCGCCCATCGCCCCGGCCCTCTGCGGCCACCTGGCCCTGCTGCTGCTCCTCGCCGCCCCCGCCGCCCACGGCTACAGCTTTCCCCAGCAGCACACGTAAGTGCCGCCGCCCCGGCCGGGACCCCCCGCCACCGCGACTCGGCTCGGCTCGGCCCGGTGGCGCATCGCGGGGCCGCCCCGGGGCCTGCCGGCGCTGCGCGGGGGAGCGGCAGCGGTGGGGCCGCGGCTGGCGCCGCCGGTACCGGCGGCCGGTGCTGCGCCGAGCCGCGCTGGATGCGGTGGGACGCGGGGGTCTCTGCCCGCTTGCTGCCAGCCGCCGGAGCGGCGGGGTGAGGAACGAACCCAAAGTTGCTGGAAAGCACAAACTTCCCCGGCGGGTGCCGGTGTGCAGGGCGGCTACAGAGCGGTAACGTGGCGAGAGGGGGGAGAGGCGAAAAAGGACTTTCAATCCCCCTTCCCCCCCTCCCCCCCGTTTCAAGCACACAATATGGTACCACCACCGGCCGTACCCACCGGAGTTTGAGCATAAACTAATAATAGATGGATAGTTCCACAGGCTCTCCCACCTGGCTCCTTCCTCTCCCTCCCTCTGGACTGACAGAAATTGGCTGTTATCTCTTGAAAGTCGGAAAGCAGCTCATTTGGGTGAGGGCGTGGGGGACTGGAGAGTCGCTGCAGGAAGGATATAAATAGATTTTTTGGAAGAAAGCGAGCGTTTTGGAAGTTAATGTTTGGGAATATTTGCTAACGTCTTTGGCTCTCTCACATACCCTGATAACCTGAAGCCCTGTCCCTCTTCCACACGGTGATGCGAAATCTTGCCGAGATATATTTTAGGAGGCTGTCATCTCCGTTATGAAATGCTGAGGTTTGTTGACACAAAACTGGGGGGGGGGGTGGGGGGTGAGAGGGAGAAGAAATTCCAGATGATTCAAAGTAAAGGCTGACACTGTGTCCTTACCGTCTGTGTTTAGCAAGGTGGGGGAAAGATTTCAATGACATGGAGTTAATAATAGCAGTGTTGCCCTTAACTTTGTGCTGCCCCAGTGGATGTGCGCTGCTTCGTGTCATCGTTTTCTTGTCATTTTTGATTTGCTTAAGAATCAAAATCCATTACATTTAAATATATGTCGCAGGAAGTATTTTTGAAAGCCTTTTAATGTCTTTGATCTCAAAGTACGTTTTTACAGGCATGTAGTCAGGCCTTCTGAAAAGAAGGCTTATCGGCAGGAGAACCAGAACCAGCGTTGTTTATATGGGAGAGCTCTGCCTTACCCTGTTAATATCTGGCTTCACCAAAGGCATGCTTGTTTGCTCTCCTTGCTTATTCAGAGACACCTCCCGTTCAAACAGATTCTTTCTGGATTCATTTGAGTCGTGCATCCCTCTTTCTAAATATCTTTGACCTTTGGGAGCCAGTGCATTCCTTTTCCTTGCTGTCACGTAAATGCAGAAATTCTTCCAATTAAGACTCTGAGAAATGTCTACCTACAGGGGGAACGGAGGAAAGGGAACGTGCCGGTTCTCTTCCAAGTGCCACAGCCTTACAGCCTGATCCACTCTTGCTCTCACGTGAATAATCTTTGCTTCTGTGAGATCCCTAAAGGGGATTATGTGTGTGGTGAGGCAGAGATCAAGTTTGTGGGAAGTTTTTTGACACTTCAGCGGCTTTTTAGGGGTTGTAAGCTATTGGTTTTTCTTCTTAAATTCAGGACACAGAATCATGGTATAGAAGAAACCTCTCCTGAGTACCAGCCTACAAGTCAGAACTGTGTTTTCTTTCTAGATGCAGAAAGTTTCCTACGATGGTTCCTATACCAGGAGAAGCATACTTGAGAGGCTTGTGAAATGTGAATAATGTGTTGGCCATCCCTCACCCAGTCTGATTGTTGTGTTGTATTGTGTTAATAAATAAATAAACTCCACCAGCTTTTTAGCCAAAGCAGTTTTATTCCAGATGATTTAGTGGGATTTACTAGGATAGAGCTCTGCTCTCTTACCTGTGGGCTTATCAGAATGGGCCTGATCCTGCACTAAGAAGTAAGATGAGTAAAAGCTGAACCCACTGGCAAAGATTTGTAATTTCTTGGGAAAAAATTAAGGCACGGTCCTGAAAAGGCTACAAATGCCCTGTGTGCCTCTGGTGGGAACTAATGCTGGCTGGCTACATCTGGAGAAGAAGCACAGAAGGCAATGCAAGACATCAGCCTGACCTGCTATCTTCTTGCTTGTTTTATTGCCCTTATGACCTGTTTTATGAACCCAGAGAAGATAAGAGTCACCAATGGTTATTTGATGATGCTGCACAATTTGTGGGTAGTAGGTTAATGCTATAATGTCTGGGGTGAAATGCCTCGTGAGCCTTGGGGCTGCTGTGAGTGCTTCTTGGGAAGGAAATATTTAATGGGAGTAAAGGGTGCAGTGGAGGCTGGCACCAAGGCTTGGACAACCCTCCTTAGCTGACTGATCCCTGCTGAGTACTTACCTGTTTGCATCCTTGTTTTTAAGGATCCTGGATATAACCTGAATCTTTCTGGAAGGTTTGCTGGTCGGAAGCTTAGTTGAGCTGACAAGACAGGCTGCTAAATTCTTCCCATTACAAGCCAATTTTCTCCTACTTTGGACAATGCACCCTTGTGAATGATTCAGAGCATTGATTAGAAACCTTGTTTATCTTTGGAGGTTTTCTCTGTAAATCACTTAAGTCATCTTTCACTACAGGACTCTCAAAAATGAGACAGCTTTTTTTAAGCAGCCCCAGAACTGTTCCATTCTGACAGGCAGCAGACCGAATGATTAGAATATTTTGCCTGAGGGGGGAAAAGAAGCAAATAAAGAAGAATTTAATTTATTTTAAAACTATGATCATTTTTGGTTCCAATTGTATTAATTGCCATCAGTGGTTGTGTGTGTTGATTCTTGGTCCTGTCCCTCTTAAATCGCTGATGTTTCCCTCTCCTCCCGGGTAGCATGGTTTTAATCATCTTACGCTGAGCTAAGGAGGGCTCAGCTCAGCCAGTTGTCCAAAGGGGAATTTTTCACTGAGATTTAAAAAGCAAAATCCCAGATTGGAACCAACCCACTGGGGTGGGCAGGTTAGGTGATGTCCACCGACTAACAGGGCTCCTTTTAGGAATGGTCACATACAAGAATGTGTGTCTGGGGGGTGCATAGCATTAATGGCTGTGGAAAGAAAAGCTGTTGGTTGTGGTTAATTTCTCTGTTAAATTGTATGCAGAGAGATTCCTGTGGCAGCACAGCAATAACCTCTGCTTGAGTTTGAGACATTTGGTATTAGATGATCAAAAGTCTGGTCAGTCAGGGGAGTCCTGCACCTGTATCACTGTCGCCTCCCGTTAGTGGGGATTTGTGCATGTTGAGTGTCGAAGAATGCGTCCGCTGCTGCCTGGGAGCTGTACAGACCCCCTCCTCACTTTGCAGAAGGGTTTTTTGTCACTTGGACGTGAAAGAAAATTGCCATCTGCTCGAGGGTGGCGAGCCATTTTCTTCTTGTGAGGAAGCAGGTGTGCGCAGAATTGCTGCGCGGACGCTGGTGAGGCTTGGCTTCCTCACCGCTCTGGAGGGCATCTCGGACCAGCCAGCCAGAGGAGAAGGGGCTGTCTGCAGGGGAAAGCACCAGCCTGGTTTAGCATTTGTCAGTTGCAGATAGTAGTTTTGGGCAGCAAGCTGGAGCTCTTGCCAGCATTCCTCTTGAATAGTGGGAAGTGAAGGCTCCTGCTGAGATCAGTAAGGCCTAATAGGTGCTCATCACTGCTGGAAGGTGAGCTGGAGGCTGCCCCTACCAAATTAATTGCTTCCTTTTAGCAAGTTATGATTTGTATTTGTGTCATTTCATCCCAGATGAGTTAATGATGCTGATAGTGATGGCACATCTGGGCTAGCAGGGCTTGAAATAAATAACTCTATTAGGACTGGATGTTTTAGGGTTTGCAGGTTGCCATGTAGAAGGAGCTTCTCTTGTTCTACTGCTCACCTGCTGTGCAGTCTGAAAATATCTTCCAATTTTGGCTTTGATGCTTGCAAAGGAAAAGAGTAGAGAAGTGAGGAGATGGCCCTGCTTGTCTTCTGCTACACTCAACTGAGCAGAAAGACAGCTCCCTGGGAATGCAATCTTCCCCAGCAAGTGACTGACAGCTGACGTCGCTCCATCCCTGTGAGGGTTGAACGGCCTCCTTGAGAACTTCTAACCAGTGGAGGCACAAACACCCAGTGTTCCTGCAGCAGCCTCATGTGGGCTGTACATCAGTGGGTGCACTTTGGGGTGCAGAGGCACCCTGAACTCTCCAGAGGTAAAAGAACATGCCCAGGGAAGGGACTAAAGGTATTTTTTAAAAGCCACTTGCAACATTTCTTTGGCATTTTAGAAGTTCTTCTCCATTCTTGTTACTCTTCCTCAATGCTTCCTGCTCAGGTCTTGCATGGGGAAAGGGCAGGCATCACAGGGCAGGGCATTACTGCTTCTTGCCTGTCCTTGAGACACTTCAACATTGCACTCTGCCTGCAGAAGACTGCAGCTTGAGGAGCTTGAGGTTTTCAGCTGTACACATTGAAAAATTGTTGACTCAGATTCTCTTGGGCAAGCATGTGGCTTCCCACTGAAATCAATAAGGCTCCCACGCGTAGACCTGAGGGTAGAAGTGGGCCTGTGCTTGGTGGTTGACAGGCACAGCTCAGAGCCTTCATTGTAAAGAAGCTTTGTGTGTGTTGTCCAAGTGTGCAAGAGCCCCTTGAAAGCTGAAGGTGGTTATGTAGGGTCTAAATGGAAACCTGAAAATCTGTTCTCGAACAAGCTTCCTGGCATTTGGCTTCAAAAACCATCAGGAAGGCTCTTGAGGGCTTAAGTGCTGGGGCATGTGCATGCTGTAACATTGTGCATGTGCATGCACCATACTATTTAGACAATGTTGAGTTTTATTTTGATTTTTTTTTTTTTTTTTCCCAGCCAATGAAATACTCCAGTGGGGTGAAATAAGAATCATTAGCAAGCAAGATGCTTGAGCGAAATATTCAGCAAGAAAGGAGAGCATCTGAATTTGCTTTTCCAGGGGCCTCCTGAAAGCAGAATGTATTTTGTTAGCAAAATTATTGTTTCCTCTCTGGGGTGTTGGAAGTACTTTGTTTCAGAGCTGTTCCTGTGTTCTAGCCTTCACCCTCAAGTTTGTTATTGCTGGGCTGTGTGGGGAATGGGCTTGTACAAGCTGTTGTTACTGGAGGGTCAGTTTGTATCAACAAGCTGTTGGCACAGGTTTCTTCAGGCTGAATCTGGTCCTTCAGAGAACACGCATGGGTTTTCTTCCTAACTTTGACGATCATCCTGTGACCCTTCCAATTCTGTGCCAGCCATTATCTTTTGGTCATAAATATAAGAAATAAAAGGTGTTTGCTCAGACTGAAGGATTCATTCATCTGCTGTAAAGCAAATCGTTTCTGGTGGCCACTGTTGTGTGAGTGAGCAGGGTATTTAAGCCAATCAGCTTGTGCCGGGTGAGAGGGCTGCAGGGCAGGAGACACAAGCATCTGAGTGGCAATCAGGCCAGAAAAGGTTGCACGGTCTATGGTTCCTGTATCTACTCATTAACTGTGCAAGGTTGTTATTCTTGCCTCTGATTAGGCTCTGCTGCTGCCTCCTCGGAAGCTGCTTCTCAGCCTGGTGGGGACAGTGCAGGATCTGTTGTACAAGCAAACCTTCTCCCAGGGCTATGTGAGGCTGCCTTTCAGGAGAACTAGGATCAGAACCCCTCCCCTGGAAAACTCCAGAGGAAGTGATTGCTGATAGCAATCAGATTGGGTGCTAAATAGGGCTATAAACCATTTAGTGCAGTAGCTCTGATGATGATAAAGCCTTGGGCACAGTTGCCAAAACAGAAATGGAGTTTGCATATCCCTAATGAGCCAAGTGCCTTTGTGCATTAACACCACTGAAGTGCATGGAGTTAAATCCCAGAAATGCAGCATTTAATATGACTTTTAGCTCTGATTTATGTAAAAAATTCCTGAAGTTCTTGCAACAAAGAAGAAAATTTTTACTAAGAATTAGTCTTTTGCCCCCCGACTGTGATTCTTATTGTCCACAAAGGGTGGGAATGGAGCTGCTCTTTCCTTAGACTAGACTGGAGCTACTTTTGCACCAGTAGGTATCTGTTTTGAATCCACTTAAGGCAGACTTTGGATTTCCTTGGGTTCTGCTGGTGCCAAAGCTGTTTAGCTGCTCTGTCCTGCACTAGCACTTGAGGAGTTCATGAATCAATATGGGCTGTGCCTACAGTCATTATGTGTATCACTGTGATAGAAAACCCGGAGTGATGGATTGCAAACGGCACGCTCATTTACCTGACAAAGGTTGTATATCTTGAATTATTTATGAGGCTTCACAGCATACTAGTAAATTCTGTGAAGGCAATGGAGTCCTGGTAACATGAGCCTCTTCGCTGCAGCTTCCGTAGCAGAGCTGTGCTGAGAAGGTGCAGGAGGTGGGTGATGGAGGAGGAGGAGGAAGAAGGAGAAATGGGCAGGGAGTGGAGGGACAGAGGAAGACTGCTGTTTTCATGTGCAAATGATGAGGTGTGCGGAGCAATGAAGTGCGAATTAGTTGGATCATGCTGTGCATTGGAGCACAAATCTATGTAGTGTTGGAAGGCCACTTAGGCTTCAGGGAGGGGCAGGGGAGAAGGATGGGGAGTACAGACACGAGGGCAGAGAAGGGTGAAAATCTCATGACCAAAATACTGGCAGCTTCCCATCTGTAGGAATGTTACTTCTAGAAGTAGTTTCTTTGCAGTATACACCCATTTCAGTGAGATTTTCTTACCTGAGTTCCACTAAACGAAGAATCGAGGCAGAGCTGGCCAGGCTCTCCTGTGTGGCGTTCGGCGACTGGAAGGCTTGCTAGCGTGCCAGCCGCTTGGCTGTGGACCTGAGGGGTATGCTCAGGAGAATCTAAAAGATGTGCAGCCCCACCAGGAGTGTTAAGTCAGTGTTATCCAGCCGGGAGAGCAAGGGCAGCAGGAGGCTGAGTCCTGGCAGCAGTGTGCCAGCCTGCCTCAGTCCCTGCTGGAGCACCATTTTGGAGCTAAAAATCAGTGATGTGGCAGGCACAGCACAGGTTGCAGCGTGGCTGCCACTGTGTACCTGATTTGTTGCTAAATGGAGCCTTCCTCACACTTTCAGGCTTCTGAGCTTCTTGGCCTTCCAAGCACATAGAAAGTTACCCCTTAAACTGTTAAATTGGTGGAAAGAATTGGGCAAGAGTGTTGTTTCCATCTCCAGTGAAGTGACGAATGAGGATGTGATTCTCCTCATAAATACCAATGCCTTTCAGCTCATAACAGAGCTGGGTCCTGAAACTTTCTTCTTGTCACAAGCTGCATGTCTTGTTTGCTCTCAGGCTCTGTTTCTTCTCTACTGGGCTCTTAATATTCTTCAGTCCTGAAGAATCTCATATCCCACATTCATTCTCTGCATAAGAAAATGAAACAAGGTGAATTTAAATATGTTTTCCCACTTACACTTCAAAACTGTGTAAACCTCTCACTGATTTAATTCCTGTTGAATCCAAGATATTCTTGTATTTGAATTCTCATGTCTATTAAATTTCATGTACCAATACATCTTTGTGGTGGCCTGTGAACCCTTTCTCTATAGTATGACACAGTGAGGGCCATCACTGCAGTGCCTTGTGTGCATTTCTAATGTGTGGTGGGCTTCACAGTCAGGTTTTTGGCAGCTGTATCATGGACACCAAAACAGAGACAGCCTTAAGCCAAGCAAAGCACCTAATATTCAGCTTTATCAGGTGTTGAAGATTGAGTCAGCTTCTGGGCTGTGAGTGGTTGAATGTCTTTTTATTGCTCCATAACAAACTCAGTAGACCCAGGAGGAGCCAAAGCACCATTTCCTCATGTCTGAAGTAGTTTTAGAAATTAGAAGTCTCTACTAAGTGTTCACTGTACTGTCACATTCCTTGGATCAGAGGCAGGGTGAATGTATGGTGCTTCCAGCATCCCTGCAGGGGGAGGGATGCCCATTGCCCGGGTAAAACTAGACCTTCTGCAGCAGTGTGTCAGGCGTACCGGGGGAAAAAAAGAGTGGAAGAAACAGCATTTAATTATTGAAGACCTGCAAGCTGAAAAGGGTTTCAGGACAGTGAGCTAGGCATGTGTTGCAGCTTTGTGGGCAGTCTGCTTTCGCTTCCTCCCCTGCCAGCTCTGGGAAGAAGGGCAAGTTACATGACTAGGGGAAAAGGAAAATCGATATTTTTGTCTTCACACAGCTTTTAGGTTTTATTTATTCTCTTTTTGCTTGCTGGGAAGTCTTCATAATTGTTGGTCAGTGACCGAGCTGATGACATTATTTTGCTGTGCATAGAATGCCAGCACTTCCAAAATCACAGACCAAAACAGTACCAGGCCAAAAGGGACCCTCTCCGTGCACAGGCAAGGCTGCTTCCATGCCCCTCCTCGGCTGCATGCTGTGAGACTGCTCCTGATTGAGCCATTCTTCCTGACGTTGGGATTGTTGTGATGCAGAAGAATTTGCTGTTGTCAGTCTTGCATGCTGTGCTTTGCTACAGCTATATTAGGTTTAAAAGCTGAGAAATGTCAAGTTTTCTTTTCAAGATTCTGGGGCAAATTCATCCCCAGCGTGACGACGATGCCCTGGGGTTGTGTCAGGGGCAATATTCAGCCCTTAGTCTTTTAAATTTGAAGTACAGTGGTGCTCATGGTTGCTTCTGACGCGATTTTTGTTGTGAGGTGGAGAAAAGAAATGCATCTAACACATCTACTATCTGCTCCTGCTTCGGTCCCAGTTTCTAAATAACCCCATTTAGCACCTGCCTGCCCGTTTGACCCGGCAACAACAATGTTGTGTTGGCATTTCTGACATCAATACCGCCTTTTTACCCATCATCTTAAGGCTAAATTGAACCCTTCTGTGTCACTTGCTCCTTGCTGTGTTTATTTGTTCTGATCTAGGCTTTAGAGAAAAATGTAACCAGCTCTGTCTTACTCCTATTGCATGCTAGGAAATGGGGCTTCTTCCACGGGTGGGCCTCATACCCTCAACTTCCCCCTGCTCCCCTATGTTCCCTGTCCAGACATAAGGAATGAAAGGCCCCAATAGCCTCATTTTGGCACAAGGTCTCACTTCACTGTTGTGGCTGCTGAGCTAGCCTGCATCCTTTCCACTTCTTCCAGCCCTATCCTAACAGCCTTGCTGGTGCCATGTTTACTCGAGCAGAGAGAGCATTCCCAAGGTGGAGGTGAGGCTGCATCCCAAGGCTGGTGCTCTGCGTGGATCATTGCCTGTGGCAATGCTGATGTGTGGGAATCTTCTTTTCCTGCCTTTCTTCTCTTGACACCACTCCAAGTGGTGCCTTGTGCTGGAAGCATTGATGGTCTGCACTGTTTATGAATTCAATTATGTGTGCTGAAAGTGGCTTGCTTTATTTTACAAGGGCCACTTAATAAATGCCACTTATTTGGTGACTCTTTGGCAACTGAGTGCATGGCAGCCTTCATGTGGGGAAGTGGCTGCCAGACCTCAGGCCTGTTCTCTGGAGTCACAGCTGGCTGGTGGATCAGTAGATTTGCTGGCTGCCAGAAAGAAGATGTGGTATTCCAATGGCTGTAGTGGTGTCAGGTTGACACTTAGACTCCATCATCCTAAGGGCCTTTTCCATCTGTAGTGATTCTGTGAATGTGTTTTCATGGTCACTTGCAGAATTGTTGATGTTCATTCTTAGTTAAACCTACTTTCTGCTGTGTTTGTGGCATTTTGCTTATTAGATTCCACAAGACAGCATGAGGATTCTTGTAGGTGAAGTTTCTTCCAGGGAAAACCAAGCTGAAACGAAAGATTTAGTAAATAGTACCTTACAGAGGAGGGTCAAAGTGATTGCAGGCTGGTGGTAAACTGAAAAGGGACCTGCTATGGGCTGCATGTGAGATACTCCAGCTGTTGCATTACCTCAGGTCCATGTTGAGTCCACAAGTATTGTGTGTACCTGCACTTTCACCACTTAAAAGTGTATACCCCTTGTTGGATGAGGGATTTGTGTGCAGAGCCTGGGTGGAATTGGTGGTGAATGCACCGGAGTGGTCAACTTGCAGTACTGGGTGAACTGCAGTTTACTGAAATACTCTGAAGTTTGTGAAGGTCATTGCACAAAAGTCCAGGTCCCATGACCAAACCAAGGGCACTTCCAGGTATGTAGTAGTTGGCCTAACTTTTAACGCTAAACTAACCTTGCTTCCTCATTTGGTTTGGCTACAATCATTATTACAATGCCATTTCTTCTCATTTCCCCCCCTACTGCTATGATGTTCAGGTTTAGTATTTATCTTCTAATAATTTCACACTAGTGGAGTGCTTGCATTACTGGCAGTGGTGTATAGTTTTCTCCAGCACAGATAGCTGTGAGAGGTCCTGGAAGACTTCAGCCTTTTGGTGGCATGCTTGTGAATATGGAAGAGAGCTTGGAAATGGTTGGTAAAATCTCCCCTGTGTTAATCTTGCTGTGATACCATAGCTTCTGGCAGTATGTGGGTTAGCAAGATGCTTGTGGTTGAGAATGAGGGCAGATTCACACTTTGGAAGAGTCGCAGCAAAGACCTTGTGTTATACCTTTTGCTTTGAGGAGATTTGCACTGAGGAATTCGCCCCATTTTTCCAGTGCCAGGCCTATCTTCCAGGTGTTCTCTTATCCCCAGTTGATCTTTTGGCCTACTTTCTGTCCAGCATGCGTTCAAAGGTGACCAACCTGTCAGTCTTGGCTAGCATCAGGAACAAAGCTTGTGTGCCTCAGGCTTGTTCCCTGGGGAGACAAGTAATTCTTTCATGGTGCCCTTGGGATTGTGTCATCCCCCCTCCACTGCCATATGATCATCTCATCCTGTTCTCTGTCTCCTGCTCCTCATAATGGTTTTTCACACATGCTATGTAATAGCTCTTGTGCTTCCCTATTGCTCATTTCACTGATGGAACCAAGGCTTCAGAGACTCCAATCTGTCAGCGGTGGAGCAGGAAACGCAACCCAGATCACATAATTCCTTCTCCTCTCATCCCCTGAATGAATCCATGCTCTTCATTTCAGGATAAATGTGTTTCCTTCTACATACTGAGAAGGCATCAGGTTCAACTGCAAGGACCAAAACATGGCCAGGAGGATTTGGACTCCAAGTGCAATGCCTGTCCCCTTCTTTGCTGTTGGGAGAGTGGGACCTGTCCTCATGGATGAAAAGCTGCTTGGAAGGACACTATCCTCTGGCAAATACCTGAACAGTAAAGCTTGGGCAGTGATGTTCTCTCTAAAGCTAGGCAGAGGGGAGAGGGCTTGCTGCCCAGTGCTTAGTGCACTCAGCACTGGGCTTTTACAGATTAAATGGGTGCCCTCTGCTGCATAAGCCCTGTGTTGGCTGCCTGGGCTTTGTAAATTATGGTCAGGCACCTTTCCCAAGAAAGGCTCTCTTTAAAATTGCAATTTTCTGCTGATGGTGCACTCAGTGTAGAATTGGCTTTCTTGTGCTTGTTGCCTTCTCATGGCAAGCACTCACCAGTGGGACTGGTTACTGGGGAAGCTGTAGGGCAGTAGCTCCTGACCATCCCTCAGATGTTTATTCCCCTCAGATGTTACCTGAGATACCATCTGAACATTTCCTACTCCCTGTGTGTGTCTCAGAGGGAAATTCTAGAGGCCATTAAGCTGGGTAATTTACATGCTCCTTGAGCCTGTGCCTAGGGAAATATATTTCACAGGTAATTTCAAATCTCTTGGCATGTGGAAGAAGTCATTATTCTAAATAGAAAGGGGCTGGTGATGTCATGGGCCCCATTGAGAGGACCACATTAGAGACTGGAATTTTTCTCTCTCACAGAAAAGAATCTGAGGCATTATATTCATTGGGGTTTTGTGTCTGAGATGTTTTTGGTTTTCATGTCGATGCTTAGAAAAGCAGAAGAGAGCACTATCTTGTAATCTTAGATTTCAGTTAGATGTGAACATATTGTGTGTGAGTGCTGGCAGGAGACCTGCTCTGGGGTATCCACAGGTGTGTGAGTTTCCTGCTTTGCTGTTGGAGTGCTACCTTCCAAGAGCAAACGTCACATTTAGTGTCAGGAGGTTGAGCTGCAGCTCTGACTCTGTTCCCCAAAGCCTGTCTGAATTCCAGACTGCTGCTTCACCTTTCTAGCTCCATTCTCTCCTCCTGAAAAAAACCAAACAGAAAATACTTTTGTCAGCCATATTAGGAGGATTTGACAGCTTAATGTTGATGGGTCCCTTCAAAATGATATTTGGTGGACTGTTGCACTACCTGTGCTTTAACTCTGATCTTGCAGTGGTAACTACGATCATTGTGAAGCGAGGTTGTGCGTGCATTGCTGTCTTCCTAGCTTAAGGCAGCTGGTGAGGAGAGGGACACCTCTGTGCTTGGGCTCCAGCAGAGTTTCCTGGGGACCCTTTTCTTTTGAAAGCGAATACAGCTTGTTGAAGAGTGGTGCTTTCCTGCAGCAGAGGAAACTCCCAGGGTGCTCCAGCACAGCATCCTCCTTCCCCCAGCTCTCCAGGACAGGAGACACATCCTTTCCAGAGTGAAAAGATGGCTGGAGATGGGGAGCAAAGCTTGTAGTGCCTTCTGAGTGTTTCCAGTGTAGCCACCTCCATTTCAACAGGTTTATGTCCTTTTCAGAGGAAAGGCTGTATGCATGTGCGTTTCCCCTGTGTTTGTCCCAGCTGCTTGGGAGAAGGAGGGAGGAGGTGACCTGTGAAAGCTGATGTTTTCATTCCTGTTGCTTAGCGCTTTGAGTGATGTGGAAGCACTGGGACAAAACCTAACTGGGCTTCATGCTTCTGCTGCCTCTGAACATGTCTGGATGCCTCCTTACAACAGGTGAGGTCTTGCAGACAGCTTTTAGATGTGTATCACACAGTAGTGAGGTAATGGCATTAAATGCAGTAAACTTTTTTCCCCTCACTGCTCTCCACCCCCACCCCTTTCTTTTTTCATTGCTGAAAGGGACTAATACAATGAAGAGCTGCTGCGAATGAAGGCAACTGCATATGAAATAACAGGGTTCTGGGTGTTTGGCTGGTGAGAAATGCAATGAGTGAGCATCACTAAGTGCTTTATAATAACAATGATTACAAAGCTCTCTTAGTAGCCAGGCATCTCTCAGGTAGGGGGATGGTGGGTAGAGGTGGTGTTTAAGATGAGGGGATTTAACTAGATAGACATCTAGTGATGGTGACAGTCCCAAAGCCCCTGGGAGTGTTGCATATGATGCTGTGAGAGGCTACTGCAAAACCCCTAGGGGACTTGGATTAGCATGGTTAGAGGCTGAAGAATGATGGCAATGGATGCCCCAAAATAAATAGCTCATGTAGCAGGAGGTCTTTGTGGCAGAGGTTAATGATTTCTTTTCTTGGTAAGGAGAGAAGTTGCAGACACAAATACAGCAGAGATCTGACTAGTGAGTAGTCCTGGCTCAGACTCCATGACATGGCTTGTGTTACAGTGATTAGAGAAAGCATTGTGTGCCTGAGCTGTGTGGGGTCAGCTGAAAGCTGCAGTGGGAAGGGTGGATGCTGAATGAGTCCTCTGGTGCCCTGTGGCTGGTAAGAGTTCCCCAGTGTGCTGTGTTCAGCCTGGCCACGCTTGTGCTTTGCTGCAACTCTCTGTAGCAGCATGACTCTTCCTGGCAATAGGAGCATTGTTGGGTGGAGTACCTAGTGTGAACAAGAGCCTGTTGGGAAGCTTGCTCTTGTTCGTGGCTCTAGTCACTCCTTTATTCCTCATTGACATGACAGCATAATGTCTCTCCCTCACCCTTTAAACAGCACAGCAGACAAAGGAGAAGCAACCACATTGTATGTATTCAAAACTCCTTTCCTGCCATCAGGACATGGCAATCCTTTATCATGCTTTGCCCCACATCTTGACCAGACTCTTGACACGAATGACTCAAGCAAGGGAAACTGTTTTGCTCTGTCAGGTATCTTACCATTTGCTTAGACAGGAGGTCGCAAGAACCTCCACCAGTTTACATAGTCTTGGTGTTGCTCATCAATGAGCAACTCCTAGTATCTAATCAGAGAGCAGTTTGCTTATGCTTTAGAGGGCAGTGTTCTGGTGGCACAATGCAAAAGTACTACCTGGGCTGTCATCACACTGGATGTGCTCAAGTGACAGCTTCACTGTTTCTCTAGGCTCTGAAAAGAGCCCTTCCATCTCCATCCAAATGTGCAGACCCTGCAAGGTGTGGCTATTTTGTCATCTGGGGTGGTTCAGCCTTCCATCTGGTGATGAGGATTTACTGGAATGAACAAGAAGATGCAACAAGCTACCCTACTTATGTCTAGCTCCCAAGAGAGTCATGAATTATACACAGAATAAACAAATAACCTGATATGTCTGTCATTATATCATAAAGGACTTCAATAATTCATGCAGCTTGCAAAATCCTTACTAAGACCTACCCTCTGTAACCTTATCTTTGCCATGGGGGATGGGATCTCCTCAGCCTTCACTCAGATTGCATCTGTAAAACAGAAGGAGCCAGCGAGGAGGGAGGTTTTATCATAAAACTTCATCTGTATAATGGGTTGCAAAGCGACGTGCACAAGTTATCAGCCATTGAGGGTCTCAAGGGGTGCTGAAAATGACAAGTGATTGCACTGGGTGGAATTTATGCAGGTAGTGTGCCTCATAAAACTGACACCTATTCACTTATTTATTAATTCATTGTGTTTCAAGTCCAGATTTGTGACAGGCTGTGAGATCAGGGGCCCAGCTCTTACTCTGTGTGACAAGAGTGCAAACCTGATGGAATCCACAGGCTTCTCTCATTCCTTATGTGCATCAGCAAGTGTGCCATGGAATTTTAGTTTCAAGATGTAAAATAAGAGCATCACCTTCAAAAAAAACAGGGAGACTAAGGCATGGGGTTAGCTTTGGCTCTGAGCACAGCAGTTGCTTTAGGTAGCATGTTGCTGATATCAACCAGTACCGCTCCAGTAATGGCAGCCATTGCCTTTGGCTTTTTCTCCTTGTGTTACCGTCCTGGGGTTGTGAGCTGGTGCCTTTGACACCATCACACAAGAGGTTAAAGTTCCCACTTGTGGGACCATCCCTATAGCATCAGAAACAGTCAGTCTGGGTCTCCAGACATAAACTCAAGAGCTAAATTATTCCTGTTGTAAGGCAACCAAAATCCGTTTTGCTTAAGCAGTTGGTAAGTGGCTTGGTTAGACTCCCCATGTGGCAGTGGGCTTCTTGCTGGACTTACTCTATTTCCCATTTGAAAATAGCAAACTAGCCTTGAGCTGCCTGATTCTGCTTCTGCTTACAGAATTGTGAGGTGGTGGCAATGTGCTGAGATCAGATTTAACCCCTACGACTCTGAGGCTTAATTCTTGCACATTTTCAGTGTGTTTGGGGATCTTTAAGAGTGTTATTTGCCAGGACCTCAATGTAA
This sequence comes from Melanerpes formicivorus, assembly GCF_026170545.1. NCBI lineage: Eukaryota > Metazoa > Chordata > Aves > Piciformes > Picidae > Melanerpes > Melanerpes formicivorus. The sequence goes on from NW_027142390.1 coordinate 3,012,515, forward strand.
AGTCCAAGTATCCATCACAGGATGGCTGCATCCTTGAGTGATGGCCTGAAGGTGAGCACCAGGCTGGTATGGAGGTGAGGAACTCAGTGATGGGGTTCTTGGCTGGAAGTACCTTCTGGGAAAGTGCTTTCCTCTGCTCTACAGTCTGCAGATCTTTGCTGTGGTTGTTCTGCCATTTGTTCTTTTCATTGCTGTATCAATGGGAGGCACATGCACATGATTGATCAGAGAATGCAGGGCTTGTGTGGGGGCCTTTCACAGCACTGCTGGGCCAGTGTACCAGCTAACACAGTCAGTGACTACTCCTTCCTTTTTCTGTTGGCAAATCATCCACCAAGAGATTACCATTTTCTTCAGACCTAGTCTTAGGCTTTAAATAATTCACTGAATTGTCCTTTGGCCTCCATCTCCTTTGCATATCAAATACTCCAGATCAGCTTTTTGTAAAGTTTGAAATTCAAGATGTTTTGACTGGACATGTAGCTCTCAAAGAACAGTTGCTGTACTGGGAGGGCATTTCAAGTGGGGTCCTGCAGGGATCTGCCCTGGACCTACTTCTGTTGAGTACTTTCATTAATAACTTAAACAATGGAATGGGAAATATGCTTATAAAATTTGCAGGTGACACTGAGCTAGGAGGGGATGGCTCTGCCTTGCAAGGCATTAGCAGAATTCCAAATGATCTAGAAAAATTGAACAATGAGCTGCTGAGGTAATGTTAGGCTGTGCCTTTAAAATTTTTCCCAGATATTGAGCAGCAAAGTAGTAAAATGTAAATAAATCACTATTGGGTGTAAAAAGGAAAACAAGGATCATTCTAAACGGCCCCATTGGGAGAGAAAAGGGATTAAAGCTAGTTGCAGTAAAACAATTTCTCTTCTCACTTTCTCAGGCTGGGAGATACTAACTTGCTTCTGCTTGACCTTGGCTGCACTGCTTTTGTTGTGACTGGTATTAACCTCTCTATTCCTTTCTCTTCTCCTTTTGTACAGAGAGGTAAGGGGGAGGCAGAGAGGGAGAAGCTAGTAGCTTCCCCTGGTCTTTGACCAGGGGGGTTCTTGTGCTGTTTATTAAATGTAAATATTGTGACTACTGCATATGTTGTACATATTCATTGCAGATTGTAGTTTTGCTTGTAAATACAGCTTTTGTTTGCTTCCAACTGAGCTGGTCTGGAAAACTTAACGTTGGGGGGGGAGATTTCAATCCACCACAGCCAGGTATCAGCAAAGCAAAGTTCAGTGCCAGCAAATGGGAAGTGCTGTGCTGAAGAGGGAGAAATCAAATGTACAAATACAGAATGAAGACTATCTGTCTGGGCAGCAGTGTGGCAGAAAAGATCTTGAGAATTATTGTGGATTGCAAATACTGAATCAATGAAGTGCTGTCATAGCAGAAGGGCACATTTATTCTGCAGTGCACAGTAGTTTCTTGGACAAGACTGGGGAGGTGATGTTTTCCTCCTCATACACCACTGGTTTTGACTTCCGTACCTGATCTTACTTTTTGGTGTGATGGAGGCAAGCTTTAGATCATCCAGAAAAGAGCAACAAAAAGGATAAAATGTTTAGAAAACAGTATAAAAGAGGAAAAGGTAGAAAAAAATACTTTGGAGTAGAAAAAGAAAGAATTGAAGGACAAAGATGCAATAGAATAATGAACTTCCAGTTCCTGGGAGCTCGAGATGTTTTCACTGTCTGCTGTAGGTGGGATGAGTGAGAAGAGGGAGGTGAGATTTAGCATGGATAAGAAGGGAGCTCTTTCACCACATGATGAAAAACGGAACTGTAGAAAGGCACAGTGAGGATTTTGGGCTCACCTTTAGTGGAGAATTTAAGGAATAGGTTAGACAATACTTCATGCAGAGGGTTCAGGTGTTTAGGTGTTGCAGTGCAACTAATGGTGGAAGAGGAGTTGCTGAAGCCCTTACCATCCCACATGTGTGATTGACTGAACACCTAATACTTGTTCTATTTCTAGGTAGAGTTAGACCTTACATGATTAATGCTTCTGTTTACCAATAGAGAAATCATATTCAAGGAGCAATTCTCCTATTGCCCTAAATAATAGTGGTGGCAAGGTGGTGGTTACAGTTGGTTCTCCCACAGGTACCTGCAAGAATATTAGTCCTCAAGAACTGTTAGTGAAACACAAATTTCCTGTGCAATCACCAGACTATCTTCCCCTCACTTCTCCCCAGCTCTATCTATCCTGCAGCTTGAGAACTCCCCAGTTGCCCTTTTTATTGTACAGTGATGCATGTTGGGACATCAGACTGGGATCAGGATGGATCTGGCAGAAGGTTTGGCACTTGCTTTTTCTCTCTTACGAGCCATACTCTTCTGCAAAAATAAAGGTGAAGATGAAGCAGTCACAAGATAGGGCAGACAAACAGGCACAGAAAGTTAGTGTTTGAATCAAGGACAGCAAGGTAATTTGAGCTGAATACAGAGCACACTGTCCCACTATCTTTCCCCTTCATGTTTGTTGGGATATCGCGTTAATATCCATTTGTCCCTTCCTTCTCTCCTATAATAATGTCAGAGATGCTTTCTTATTATAGGGGAGACCAGGTGGTAGAGGTGAATAATGTCTTGACAAATATTAAGAAAAGACTAGTCCAGCAGGTGAATTCTTCCCACCCCTCCTGTATATAAACACCTGTGCACATGGTTTAAATTAAAAAGGAGTGACAATGTGGGAGGCTTGATAATGTCTGGAGTCACAGTCAATAAGTGATTTGGTTCTTTTGAAGGACATAGGTGCTTTCTGGAAGTCATATCATCAGAGGGTGGGGAAAAAAAAGTAACTTGTTTTTACTTGATGGGTAAACATTGGCTCACATGGAAGCTTACAGCCTAGGGGTGTGAGAAATTAAGCAAATGGACAGGCCGTGAGCATGGACACACACATGTGTGTGTACTGACACGTGCTGGTGCAGTTAAAGGGTTAAGCATCTCAAAGGAGTAAGCCAATTAGAGGAAGTTCCTGCACAGCAAAAATTAGACAACACAGTAATTAATAACCTTATTAAATAGCAATATTTGGGCACTGAACCAAAGCATATGAATCGGAGTGAAGCATTCTTGGCTGAACACGCTGCATGAAGTGTAGACACTTGTACAGAACACCCTCTGTGTAGAACCCAATAAGCTTTTGGGCAGCATATTTGCTCAGCAAGTAGTTTTTCCTCTTGTCCTTTCATGTTTGTTTGAATCTTTCTCTTCTCATCTGGGCCAGGAAAGACAGCAAGAGAAAAGGACAGAGGCTCCTATTGTTCTTTAACGTGCTCCCTTGCTCGCAGCCAAACAAGCACTCTCCTAAGGTTGCTTTTAAAAGTGTCTTCAAGCAGAAAACTCATTTATTTCTTATTTTTTTCTCTTACTTTTTCTTATCCTGTGCTTTGGAGAGGTTGCTTATAATGAGACTTGTATTTGTTAGTACTTTGTGTAACTGGCTTACCTGCCTTAGGGTAGCCATGAAGAGGTGTGACTGCAGCCCATCAAGCGTCTGTCGCATGTACTCTGTGCCACCAAGGGCCAGAGAGACCCTGGGCTGGGCTGCAGAGGTATGTCCTTGTGATGTTGGCCAGAGGCTGTTAGTGCATGACTTGCATTGGTGGCTTCTCTGTGAATGTCTTCAGCTTCTGTACAGAAGACCGGGACTCCAGGCTGCCATCTGTTGTGTGCACAAGTGTGGGAGGACGTGGGCCAAGGACAGCCTGTCTCCTGAATTCCAGGCAATTGTCATTCCCTTCTGAAGCCACACAGCTGGAGCAGTGGCACAGCCTCACAAATCTACGTGAACATCAACAGGAGTCTCTGCAACTGCTTGGGTCATCTAAAGCATGGAACATGCCCCACCCCTAAATAAGGGTTGTTGTGACTGGTGGCAGGGCAGAGGTGCCCGGTGACCAGGAGTGGGGCAGGCAGAGCACTTTGCTTCCTGGCCCTGACTGCAGCAGCAGTGATTTATCTCCTGATGTGCTGCTTGTCACAGTAAATATTTTTGAAGCTCTGCTGCTTTTTTAGAGCCTATTTTATCTCATCTTTAAGAAGAATCAAATATGCAAATCCAGAAATCAATTAGCATTTTTGTAGTTGTCTTTGGAGAGGCAGTGTTGTGTTTTCAAAAATCACTCATGTCCCTTGTTCAGTGTTGCAAAGGGAGGCTGCTGTAGATGATACAGAGGAAGGGAACAAAAACATTTCTTTCAGTGCAAGAGATTATTTTTTTTATGTATATCCTGAATGGTTGTGATCATGCTTGTGCACATGATAGCTGTAGAATGGTTAGGTTGGAAAAGTCCTATGGAGACTCCCCAGGAAAGGCAGAGCTGGCTGAGATGATGGGCATCACTGGGGTGTGCTGTGCATGTTACTGCTAAGGAGGGCATGGGGATGGCAGGGCCCCCCTTGCACATGGTTACTGTAAGCACAGAGCTACTGAGTTAAATTCTTGAGCTCATGTTAATTGACTACAGAGCACACTAAAGTGATAGGTAGCTCATGAAGGGAGGCTGGTGGCTTTCTGTGGGCAGTGCTACATCTGAGCTAGTGGCTTCCCAGTCGGTTCATCAGCTGTTTCCTTTATGCTTTAGCTGTAAATGCCACTTCACAAGAGCAGGAGGGGGGAAGAAGGGGGGCAGTAGGGGTTGTTGCTTCTTAAGCCCTGTAATGCCACCTGAGGCATGCAGTAATGGGCCAGGAATGCAATGTCTATCTTGTTTTACTGCTTACAGCTTCCACAGGAGACGCACTTCAGACATCCCCATGTTCAGGCTCTTTACCCTCTTCATCCTTCCTGTGGTGCTCTGAACATAAAACTTTAAGTGCACTGGCCATGGAAGAGAAACAAGGCAAAAAGCCAGCTGAGACAGAACAATAATGGGGTTTATATATATTTTAAAATTTCATTTTAATGGTCACTTTCAACACAGCATAGAGCAACTGTGAGGAAACCTCCAAATTCTGGGATGCAGAAGACAGTATCGCCAAGGTTGGAAGAGACCTCGAGGATCATCGAGTCCAACCTGTCACCACAGACCTCATGACCAGACCATGGCACCAAGTGCCACGTCCAGTCCCCTCTTGAACACCTCCAGGGATGGTGACTCCACCACCTCCCTGGGCAGCCCATTCCAATGACTCTCTGGGTGAAGAACTTTCTCCTCACCTTGAGCCTTCAGGTCCTGCACATTACCAGGACTAGGGGGACAAAGCAATGGGGTCAGATATACAGGAGGGCTTTTTGCCAGTGCTGTGGTCTGGGTGAGGGATGTGCTAGTTGTAAATAGGAATTTTTCCTATCACTGGCAAATGCTCTTGTATAGCCATAATAAACACACACACACACAAAGCTGCTTCTGCTATTATGTTGTTTTAGTCTAAAAACATTGTCAGCTATGCAGAAATCCCCTCCTGGTTTTTTGATAGTGGAATACACTCTCTTTTTTTTGCCCTTTTTTTTTGCAGTAGTGGTGTCTAAAGCTTGTACTACAAAGCTTAGCTGGACTGTTTGGGAAACTGCTGGTCTGTGAGGTTGAGAGCCAGGTGCCTAAGGCTGCACAGTTAGAGGGAATTGCATCTTTCTCATGAATGAAAAATCCAGTGTGGGTTTTTTTTTTCCCCCCTAAAATAGTAGTGCTTCTTGGGGAGGAGGCAGGGGGTGGAATAAGTGTGGGTTTTTTTTTTTTTTAAATAAATGTTTAAACAAATCTGCTGACTACATTTAAATGAATTTAAAATCCCAGCCCAACTGAGCTTTCAGTGTCTGCTGCATACAGCAACAGGGGGATGCCGACGCCTCTGTCTTCCTCTGTATCTAATCCTCTCTGAAGGCTTGGCCATATGTGACTTTTCTGTGGATATGAGCAGTTGTTAATGTTGATGTATATGGCTCAAGATGGACAGTAATTTTCCCCTGTGGTGGTGGTGGTGTAGGTGTTCCTGGAGGGAACTGACCCAGGCAGGTGTCGCTGAATAGAATAGACCAGGTGGGAAGAGACCTTCAAGATCATTGCATCCAACCTATCATCCAACACCACCTAATCAACTAAACCATGCAACCAAGCACCCTGTCAAGTCTCCTCCTGAACACCTCCAGTGATGGCGATTCCACCACCTCCCTGGGCAGCCCATTCCAGTGGGCAATCACTCTCTCTGTGTAAAACTGCCTCCTGACCTCCAGCCTGAACCTCCCCTGGCGCAGCCTGAGACTGTGTCCTCTCGTTCTGGTGCAGGCTGCCTGGGAGAAGAGACCAACCTCTGCCTGTCTACAACCCCCCTTCAGGTAGTTGTAGAGAGCAATAAGGTCACCCCTGAGTCTCCTCTCCTCCAGGCTAAGCAGCCCCAGCTCCCTCAGCCTCTCCTCATAGGGTTTGTGTTCCTAAAATCTCACGTACGGGTGAGCCCCGTCCGACACCGCTACGGGTGGGCGCCAGTGGCCGCCCCAAACCGCAGCACCCTTGCCCGGCCCCGCGGGTCCCCTGCCTGACCCGGGGGAAAGCCACCGAGAAGCCAGCCAGCCCCCTGCCCAGCCGCCTGGGGGGTGGCTTGGAGCAGCTGCACGGCAGTGCTGCTCCGGGAGTGCCTGGTGTGCAGCTCCCCCTCAAAAGTGAAGTGGAAGACCTTACACAGAACTGGAAGTTAAGGAGAGGTGTCAGCTCTGGAAGCCCTCAGCAGGGTTTCTTGGACCTGTGGCTGAGTATGAGCATATAAATGATAATTTTTTTCTCCCCCCAGTTCACTGGACCGACTGGAGGAGGGGAAAAATAAATTCATTCAGTTCTGGTGTTTCATGGCATATTTTAAAATGAGTTACCGGTGTAGCATTAAATAATTGTTGGTGGCAAATGCTTCAGAAGATATATGGACAACCTGAATATATCCTTGATAACAAGTAAAGTGTTTGACTGAAGAAGGAAAGGGTAAAAAAAACCCAAACAAACCCAAGCAACCCAAGCTCCCTTCAGCTCTGTGACCTGTCATCTTTACAGTGGCAGCCCCACAGCAGGCTTTGCTTTCCCTTCTTTGGCAGAAGGGGGAGTTTGCAGATGTCTTCACCCATCTCCTTTCCTGGATCTCCCTTCCTCCCCAGCCAGGCTCCCAGGGGAGAAGAGACAATGTTGCCTCTGCAGAAATGTGGGAAATGACATCCGTTACAGTGGGAAACCGGGCAGGTTTGATGCGTGCAATTAAATCTTGTTTCCATGCACTGCCTTGTATGCTATTAACTGGCAGGGATTTTGCCTGAGTAACACATGTCTGTCTGCCAGCCTTTCCCTCTCTCTCCACTCATTCCCCCCTCCCTAGCAACACTTCAGTTCTGTTCTGCCCATCATCTCGGGCATCTTTCTGCTTGGGTATTTCTGGTCAGCTTTTGGGCTCTGCCGTATAATTCAGGGTCCTCTGTGGCCTTTGTTCTAAGTTGGGTTTCTTTGCTCTGTGATCTCTGGGCGAGCCTCTTCTGTAGCCTTGTGGGTGGTGGGGGAGCGTGTGTGGGCTGCCTGGGGAATGTCTCTTTGCGTGAAGAATGAAATCATCTGGTGAACCTAACCAAAGGGCAGAATCCCCAAGCTGGTCTGCTCCCCCCCACCATCGCTTTACCGTGCTGTTGGCCTCGCCTTCGCCTCCTTGTGCTCCTTCCCTTCCTTCTCAGGCATAGTGCTGGGAGATGGATGTGGCTGTGACAAGAGCACTGATGGCTGTGCCCAGTGGTGCAGAGGCAATCGAGTGTTGATTTTCCAGGTCAGATGGGAAGTTTGACATTTGTGTGACCAGCAGCTGGAGTCAGGAAATCTCATTAAAAGAAGGAGAGCTATCCTGTTCTGTGGAGTTAGCAGAGGGGCTTTTGTTGTTGTTTTTAACTTGGTGATATTGCCCCGAGCAGAAATCTGTGTGGCTGAATCTATTGGAGGGAGTTGTGCCTGTTGGAAGGATTGGCAGCCAGCTCCCTTGATGCCCAGGGCTCAGGATGAAGCAGGTGCCACGTGGCACCTCCTGGCCCTTTTTTTGCCCTAGAAGGCAGCTCTACCCGCAGTGGACCTGGCAGAGTTGGTACCCAGCTCAGGCTGGGAATTAGGTAAAGGTGCAAAGCAGCTGAGCCCTTGGGCACTCAATGCACCATGCTTGACTCCTGGCTCTGGGCCAGGTCTGCTGTGCTGCAGTGACAATCTATTGCTGCAGTGGGACAGACACTGTCCTGCCATGGCTCTGGGTTTGCTCTCAACCACAGAGCCCTCACACAGCAGCAGTGAGCTGCTTTCCGTAGCCCATGGCACTTCAGCCTTGTTACTCACTCTTGGCTTAAATAATTACCTATCACAGCTGTTTATGTAAGGAGAAAACCAATCCAGCATCTTGCACTTTATGTTGTACCTTTCCCCCCTTTCCTCTATGTGCTCTCTTCTGCCTGAATTTTGAGATGTTGAAGTTTTTATCTTACCCTAGCCCTGGTTTTCCAAGCCACATGTTCTTGGTATTCTGCCTGCAACCAGTGCTGCAGAAAGAGCAGTTAACTCAGCTGAGGGCAACGATTCCTCCCTCTCCCTTCAATCACCTTGCTTATCTGCTAAGTGTCAGGGCTCTGACTCTTTCTCTCTTTCTTTCTCTCCCTTTCTTTCTCCCTGTCTCTGTCTCTTGCAGTATGCAGTACTGGGCCAGGAGGCTGGAGCAGGAGATTGATGGAGTGATGAGGATATTTGGTGGAGTCCAGCAGCTCAGAGGGGTAAGCTGTCTGTCTTTTACCTGTGCTGCCTTCCTTGTGGCAATGAATGTTCTCATTTGCAGAAACCACCTGTGTGAATATTTGCAGTAAGTCACCCTCTTGGCTCACTCCATGTGCAGGGTCATGGCTGCTGGCTGTACTTCTGACTGCTGGTCAGTTTGATGCATTTATCCAGGGTGTGGGTGTGAGTGTGTTTTGTATCTGTCTGCCTCTCTGGCTGCATGTTGTTCCTGTCTGAGCATGTACCTGTGGGGGTTTTTCCTGTGTGAAACCCTAAATGCATCTTAAATCCAACTAACCTTTCCTCCAGGGACTGAAAGTGGTTTAATTTGCGTTTTAATTTTCAACTTGTGTTGACAAAGCAGGAAGCATTCAAAGGCTAATTTGACTAGCCCTTGGAAGCTCTGTGCTTTTAAATACAGATTGCAGGTAAAGCTGTAGCTCTTCTTTGGTTTTTGTTGCCAAGTGCCACAAAACAAAACTCTGTTACTGATGCTGGCATCTGTCTCCTGCTCCCTGACTTAGGCTGGGGCCAGGGTACAGCAGGCTGCAGAAGCCAGACCTCCTCTTTTCCTGGCTTCAGTGCTTTGGGTTGGGTTAGGGCAGTTAGGGAAAGACTGTGGTTTATTAGGTTTGGGGATCAAAGGATCTTTAAGACCCTCTCTGTTGCCCCTTCCCAACACTGTTGTGCTGACTAGCTGTTTTGAAATGGAATAGTTTGAAATTGGGGATATGCTGTTAATCTAAAGGAAATGGGTTTCTTTAGCATGATAAATTTGTTGCCCCAGAAAAAAAGCATGGGGGGGTATTTGTATTTCCTCATGGCAATGGTGCATTCTTCTCAGACACCAATGATTCATGGGCCTCTTACTGTCATACACTAGAGTTGTTCCATGTTTTATACCCTTGGTTGTAACCCATTGTTTAAACACAGAAGTTTCACTATTTTCTTTCAAGTGCATTTTAAAAGGTGTTTAACTGAAGGCTTGAAAACCTCTTCCTATTTCACCCATTCATTTGTGTCCGTGTTTGAACTCCAGAATGGTGTCTCTGGGCTTTTCTTGCATTCATTTCAACTGGGTTGATAGAAACCTCCTGCACAGCATGAAAAGCAAGTACACCACTTTGGTTTTAACAGAGAGATGTTTTTTTTATGGTATTCATGCACTTGTGCAGTGCAGTTTTGCATCTTGGCAGGGTCATAGTATCATAGTATCAGTCAGGGTTGGAAGGGACCACAAGGATCATCTAGTTCCAACCCCCCTGCCATGGGCAGGGACACCCCACACTAGAGCAGGCTGGCCAGAGCCTCATCCAGCCTGGTCTTAAACACCTCCAGGGATGGGGCCTCGACCACCTCCCTGGACAACCCATTCCAGGGCTTCACCACTCTCATGGGGAAGAACTTCCTCCTCACCTCCAGCCTGAATCTCCCCACCTCCAGCTTCATTCCATTCCCCCTAGTCCTAGCACTACCTGAGATGCTGAGCAGTCCCTCCCCAGCCTTCCTGTAGGCCCCCTTCAGATACTGGAAGGCCACAATTAGGTCACCTCGGAGCCTTCTCTTCTGCAGACTGAACAGCCCCAACTCCTTCAGTCTGTAAGCTGGTCTTCGAGGGTCTTAGAGCTGGGCAGTGCCAGTTTGCCAGGTGACACCCAGGCGCAGCAGCCAGCGTGGTCTTCAGCAGAGCACGCTTAAAGAAACAAAGGCTGCTACTACATTTTGTCCATGTCCTCTCTTACAGCTTTTCCTTATTAGCTTTGAGTTTGCTCCTTTGCATGTTAAATAGGTATATCATGTAAATTTTTTAATACAATAATTAAATAGAAATTACACCTCCAATTTGCCAGCACTTGACTCCTCTTGGCCAGTCAATCAATTACAGGTAAGAGAGCTTCCCATTTCTTCAGTTTAATTCTTCTGATAGGCCATGGTGTATCACGTTATTGGATTAAAACCAGATCAACTGACTACAGAGGGACTGAAGTGGTTTCTTGAAATTGTTTTGGAACCTTCTTGTGAAGGGAGGGAGCTGTGCATAATTATAGTGTCTGGTGAATGTGTAAGCCAAGAAATGAGCTACTGAAAATTCCAGCACAGAGCCATTTAAACACTCAAAGGACTAGTAGAAGCTGTCTGTGGATCTCCACTGAGGAACTGAGGATGATTCTTAAATGCAATATTAAGTGAGTGATGCTTAAAGATCACATCACCTGCCAGTGCAACCTAGAGTGGTTTCACTGCTCTGAAATAGCAAAGTGCTCCGTCCTGAAGAGCTCAGAGCTGTACTCACAGGGAGTCCTCTTACCTACCAGTTGCAGACAGGTTTATCTGGGTTGCAGTATGGGGGCTGTTTAATGTCATTCAGTGGTACTACAGCCCATTCTAAGACATGAATTAAAATAAAATCCATATTCTGCTGCAACTCCACTTGAAATGTAGTGGATGGCAGCTCATTCTTAAGGCTGAGACTCAGTCCAGAAGTCCCTTCTGGTAAAGGGCATAACTTGGACTTTGTAGCTCACTTTGCTCCATCATTGCAACTAGGGTGCATGTGCTGGAGTCCAGAACCAGCCTGCAGAACTACAGTGTACCCTGACACAGTGAGCAGGCTCAGGGGAGAAGGGAAAGATGCTGCCTGAGAAATAGAATAGAATAAACCAGGTTGGAAGAGACCTTCAAGATCATCGCGTCCAACCTGTCATCCAACACCACCCAACCAACTAACCCATGGCACCAAGCACCCTGTCAAGTCTCCTCCTGAACACCTCCAGTGATGGTGACTCCACCACCTCCCTGGGCAGCCCATTCCAATGGGCAATCACTCTCTCTGTGTAAAACTTCCTCCTAGCCTCCAGCCTAATAGTGGCTGAGATAGTGGCAGCTGAAACCTCCCCCTAGCTGAGAGCTACTCCCACCCACTGGGATGTATCAGGGCTGGAAGGAGAAATAAAAATGGCTCAAGCAGGGCCTCTTTTTTTTTTTTTTTGCCAAAACTTGCTGATGTTCCTTTGAGTTGCCTTTGTTAGCCTGGGACATTCAAAGTCTCTTCAGAGAGGAGTTTCTGGTACACAGTGCATAGGGAGTGGTATTCAAAGTAGGGGAAAAGTGCTTCAGTGTACTGAAGACAAGTCTGGTCTTTCTGAACTCCATGGTATCTGCCATGCAGGTGGTGGTCCCACTGCCAGCTCTCATGGATCTATGAAGCCTTTAAGCAGAGGGGGTGGTGCCATGCCAGAAGTGGATCTTCCCTTTCCAGCTCAGGCCTGACCATCATAGTGCCAGACCAGTAAATAATAATAAACATATCCTTCTCTGAGGTTTCTCAGGTTTGCTTATGCCTATTTCCTGTCTTGGGCTGCTGGGAAAGGATGTGGACCTGTTCTTTGGTTATTGACTGAAGTCATATAACTCCTGTGGCATATGAGGCATGAAATTTATTGTCAAAAATATAGTGTCCAGGAACATAACAGTGCTGAATATTTTATCTTGCTGGAGGACTGCCTGCTCAGCAGTGATTTTTATTTGAAGTCTTTGATCATTTCCTGGAGTTGGGTGACTGAATGGCAAGTGCTCCTACTTTCTTCCTCTCCTGCAAGGTGAGCAGGCAGTCATCTCCTATGTTGCCCCCAGGGCAATTATCCAGCTGCTTCTTTGTGCACATGGACCATTTTTCTTCTGCAGCTGCAGAGAGTAAGAAGCTCTGAGTTGAAAAGGGGCCAGGGGCGCTTCTTTTGCTGTGAGGAACTACCTCACTGCCCCCCTGAAGCCCTGACCATGGAAGCACTGAAGTACAAATGTCTGTGTTGATCAGACTGGCTGTGATGGAGTTACCAATCTGTCTGAATACTGTAGACTTGGGCTTGTAAGGAGGACCTTGCTGAGTTGATTCTCTGACCAGGTCAGTGTTCAGCCCTCTGCATCCTTGTGGTGTAGCATCGTACTGGCTGGACATTGCTCTCAGCATGCCTCAAAACAAATCTCAGCACTCAGAGAGTAGATGGTTGCTCGTTTGACTCTGACTGGCACAGTGATACATGGAACTCTACCATGCTAACTGAAAAGCTTGACAATCTTTAAATCATTATTTCTATAGAATAAAGAATTGGAGTTGGACTGGATGATCTGGGGCTGGACTAGATGACCTCCAGAGGTCCCTTGCAACCCCTACCATTCTGTGGATATTGCACTAAAAATGCAACTCTGTGACTTTCATTCTTTTTCTGTTAGTGACCTTTGTGGCTGTGGTGAACTCCTCATCACTTTGCAGGACAAAATGTTTGGTTTTGACACTTCTTCCTAAGCTGCACTAAGTTTCTGTTCCTTGCAGTGTTCTGGCACACACAAAAAACCCAGTGAATCTAGTCAAAAGAGGATGAATTTTTACTGTTTCTGGCCTAGATGGTTTCTTCATGTTGCAAAGCCTACTCTAAGGTAGAATGTGTGCTTGAGGTATTTTCCATGCTGGTGCAGCCCTCCCCCAGTCTACCAGTGTCCTGCTGTGCTGGCACTCCCAGTGGGACTGACAGCAGCAGAGCCTTGTGTGCTGCTGGGTTTTGTGCCTCACTGAGCAGGTCCCCTGAGTTTTGTGTTAAATTCCTTTTCTGGGTAGCCAGGCTAAGGTTCCAAGTCTCTTCTGGCTTATTACCTAAATTGTGTCTGATCCTGTCTCCTGAGGTGAGCAGCTAGTTGGTCAGACCATCTCCTTCTCATCTGGTACTTTTTATCTGTGACTGCCTGTTAGTGGGTTTGTTTCTTTGCTGACAGTTACTGTGGAAGCCAAAGCCTTCAGAATGAGATCAGGAAAGCTGTGTATCCTCTTCAGCACTGTTGTCCTTTCTGCTCTTCTCCTTGGTTGTCTTTCCCAAGGACTGCTTCAGCAGCAGTGATGAGGACTCGCCCCAAAGCACTGCACAGTGGCAATGCAGCCTTGCCCTGTTCAGCAGATGGGTGTTAGCAGGGGCCTGCTAAAAGGTCTGTCCATGTCTTTCTTAAGGCTATAAGTATTAAGGCTTTAAGTATTGAAAAGCTGCAGTAAGATCTCCCCAGAGCCAGGCTGAATAACCCCCACTCTCTCAGCATGTCCTTACAGCAGAGGAACTCCAGCCCTCAGATCATTTTTTTGGCCTCTTCTGTCAAGAGGATGTGTGGATCTGCCTCACTGATGTACACCTGGAAGATAGGGATACTGCTGGCCTTAGTGAGGAGGAAACGCCCAGTCCATAAAGGACCAGATGGCCCCAAACCTGAGGCCAAGGTGAGATGTGGTAAACTGTGCAGGCAGTGAGCTTCTGCGTCAGCTGTGCTTGGTCCTTAGCATGTGTGACTGCACAGTAAGTAGAATGAGCCCAGGGAAGGGGGAGACTCAGTGCTGTGCCCTTTGGTGTGCAGCCTGCTGCCTAAAGGGGTCTGCTGAATGTGGCACCACAGAAATGGGCAGCTTTGGCACATTTTTAATCAACAGCTTCTTTTACTTCAGTGGATTTCCATGTCTGACTTCTATTGCTTGTTATCTTGTGCTGTTTTGTCAGCTTTGTTTTGACTGGCAGAAGTGCTGCTGTTCATTCATCTGGTCTTTTGTGAAGGAATAGGACAAATCCTGCTGTCCAGTGCTTGAGGCAGAGCAACCACAATCTGTGTAGGCATCCCCACCTTCGTCTGCCTCACAGCATCACGTAAGCCTGCCTGTCCCTTCTGCTCAGTACTCATTCTGATACATCACCTCTTGTCTTTCAAAGCATGGCCATCCTTGAGTTGAGGCAGCCACAGGTGGAGGAGCCATGCATGAACAAGAACATGGATTGAAAAAAATGAGCATACTAGCAGAGTTTTGGCTTGGATCTGAAGAGCTGAAGTGGCATCTACCTTGTATATTACTGCCATCACTAGCATGCCTCCTGTGAGGGGGTCTCTGCAGTGCTGAGTGTTTCACGTGGCTGTGTGATCGCATCTCTTACAAGGCTGCTGGCACAGAGCTGGAGTCTCTTTAATGCCAGCAATAGGAGGTAAGACATACTCTTATCAAAGGAACTGCCAAGGTTTTTTCTTCAGCTATTTTGATCTTGGGTAACTACTGGCATAATAGTAAGCATAACCTAAATCTTCCAAGTAGCTGTGGTGTTACATAATGTTTAATTTGCTCTTTTGTTTTCTCTGGGTATAGAAACACTCACCTGGTCATTCAGCAGGGCTGGAGAATTTGGGAAGTGTTGATGGGATTTAAGATGAATGATACTAGAGAATGGGAGCCCCCCTGCACAGTGCCCTGCATGCATTGCCTGAGGAGCACATCTGATTCCAAAGGCCCTGTCAGGTGGACTGGGCATTTTCAGGACAGTGATGTGGTCCTTAGACACATCAGAATTAGGAGTAAGATGCTGATCTTCTGATACACAATCCAGTACCATAATGTATAGTTTGGACTTCAAAGCACCATAACAGAGTGCATCTAGTCTTTTCCTTCTGAGGAGTCAGCTCCAGCCTCTGGAGTGGGAGATGAGTGATGCCCAGTGACTGTACCATGCTTGACAGAGTTGAGAGAAGGAGTTTAAGCCTAAAGTGTGGACAACACACACAGCCAGCTGCTTATGCTCCAAGCAGTGCTGAATGCCTGCCTTCTGCCAAACGCTGCAAAGAAGAAAGGACCTAATCGAGTTTTCCCGCAGCTAGTGCCTGCCTGGGTGCTGACCAAAGCATGGACTCTGTACCGCAGTGAGCTGACGCCCAGCTCCGTGCTTTGCTTCCCAAGCTCATGCATGATCTGTCTGATCCTTTCTGCTCCTCTCCCGATTCTCCCTCCCCCTCTCCTTCCAGCGTGCACACAGTTTGCTTCCGCACACCATCGCTGTGCCCTCCCCTGCTCCTCATGTTTGATAAGAGGAAGTGTGCGATGCCAGATAAACACATTCCTGTTCCAAACTGCTTGGGTTTATTTTAATCTGCCTGGGCCGTTCAGCAGCCTCAGCACTCTGTTCAGCACTGAGTGCAAAGCCAACAATATATTCTCAAGGAGGAGCATTTCAATGCCCTTAGCCTTGCAGCAGCTTGGTTGGAGTAGGGAGATCCTCTGCTACCCCTCGCTTGGGCCAGTGTCTGCCGTCATTAGCCCCCTTACGCCCATCATACTTACTTCTCACTCTTTCTCTGTACTAGAACCATATTGTATCTGTACTGGGAGATGTCAGGGAAACATATGCTCCAGCTTTTAGTACATTTGCATAATTAGAGTAATGTGTATGAATAATTTATAGCTGTATGTGGCTGCTCAGTGTGTGACGTGAGCACCCCTCGCTAAATCCTTTCCAGTGGGTGGTGCAGATCCTGCACCAGAGCCATTGTGCCAATGCAGTGTACAGCCTGTGGGCAGATGCAGGAGCCCTGCTTTGAGAGATCAGGGTGTGCAAATATCTATGTATATGGTGTGTGTGTATATATGTTTTTAGTGGGGAAAGATGGGCTTTTATAGTTGCAGGGAAAGAGCAGGCTTAAAAGTCTCAGAGGCTAAAATGCCCTAAACTCTTAGTCTCAAAACTTGTTCCACTTATACAGAAGCTGTGAATGAAAATGTTCTGCAGCATTTGAAAGCTGAGGCAGGGATTTTTCCAGCAGGACTCAGGTGTGACTAGTTTGTTAGTTTGTGTGTCAGATTTATGATTTTTCGAAAATTGCCTTTTCAGATCATAAAACTTAGCAACTCACTTGGGGGGGGCTGGTGGGAAGGGATAAACTTGGCTGCACTGTCACAGAGTCTGATCTCAATGAGTCAGTCAATAAAGAGTAGCAAAGGATTGCTTGGGCACTCTCACTGTTTACCATCTCTTTAGCATGCAAGTTCTCATGCTGGGAAGAGCAGAGTCCCAGGTAGGTTTTCTAAAGGAGTGATCCGAGGGGCTGAATTCTGCTATTTATGTTCCAGTTAATTTTAGCTCAAACTCTATTTGGTCCTTTCCAAATGTTTAAGAGACTTGGCTGGAAAGCACTGTGTAAACTGGAATGAAGTGCAGGCGTGCACACTCATTAGCTCATTAGTATCATCCACTGGGAAACTGAGGCAGGTGGTTAAGCTGAGCAACTCTGCATAAAGTGTGGTGCAGCCTGGGCTGTTCTCCATCATGTGTACAGCCAGCAGGTCCTTGGAGGGGGCTGTGTTTAGAAAGGTAACAGGCACAATAACACTCCTTAAAGGCCTTGCTTTGAACCTTTCCACTTTACAGATTCCTTTGTAAAGAGAATACACTTTCGGCTATTTGGCGAGTTAGCAAAATCAGAGGGGACTGCAGTTGTGTTTTATGGAGTCATTTCTGATTTATCTTGCTGTTGCTGACAAGTGAAATGAGCCCAGCATTCAACAGACTGATGATGTTCAGGTGCCTGCATCTCCTGAGTGTGCTGCTCTGCACTTAGCGTCCAAAATCGTAGCTGAGGTACCAAGCCAGTCAACAACCACGGTTGTAGGATCCTCATGAATGCTCAGTGGAACTCTGACAGTTGATGGTGTTGCTGTTGCACAGCCCTATGCATCCATGGGAACGATGAGACCCTGGTCAGTGTTCCTAGAGAGGTTCCTCAGCCAGCTTGTCCTGACCCTGACCAAAGGAGCCCATGTCATCCACCTTCACTTGTTACCTTCACACTACATCTGAAAACAAAGCGAGACAAAATCCCCACCAACTTTGCCAGGATGCAGGATGAATAATTAAGTGGATATCATTAAAATCTGCCTCCTTAAAAACATACATAGATTAGTCTTTAATGGAAAATTAATTGGTTTATTATTCTCTCCAGATGGTTCTTCTCCTTTACGTTCACAGGGGAATTGATATAGCCTGGGATTCAGTCTCTTGTGAACCAAGCCAATAACCAAAACCATCACTTTCTCACTGATCAAGGCAAAACAATAGAAAATGTGTGTGTGTGTATAGGTTCCATCACAACTTCAGATTTAAAATGTTGTTTGCAGGCAGTAAGTGCCCCCTCACTTTGAAGTGCTGCAGGCTGTGGAGTTTGCATTTCTCTTCCTAGTAGACTTGTCATGCAAGCGCTTGATATTGGACATCACTGCCTCCTGCTTTTCTTGCAGCTAATCAATCACTTCCAAACACTGGACTGTGGAGGCACCTGCAACTGCCAGCACTGAAACAGATGGTTGTACTAAAAGATGTAAAGAACAAAACTGTCATTAGAGGCCAAAAGTTATTGTATGGAGGAAACAATAAGCTGTGTCACATCTCCTTTGTTCTGCATGTAGAAATGCAGGAGAGCTTGGGAAGGTGGGGAGAACAGGCTGGAGGTGACTTCTCAAGGGCACAGTTGTGGTGGTTATGTTCTAGTGTGGCTTCAGCCTGGTAAACTGCAGCCACAAGCCTGCATGTTAAGTGAGTGTATTTATTGTTTCTCATCACAACAGATCACCTTTGACATCTGGTGTGAGTAACCCGAATGGGTTCCTTATTTCAAACCCCCAGCAATGCTGACCTGTTGGCCTGCAGTGATGCTGCAGGTTTTATAGGTACTTACTTCCTTTAAATTATTTAGACATTATTGTGGCAGGGAGAGCTTTGTCTTCCTCATTGAAATCCGAGTGATCTGCTTACATTGGAGAGCTTTGCTTGAAGACTGAGGACCTGTGCTGTGGTTAAAGCTGTAGCTGACTTCATTGAAAGGAATGGCTCTGCTTTTGGGAGGAACTGCCTGTTGGGAGGCTCTAAACCTTGGTAGCCTTCAGGGATCTGGATGTAACTTTCCAATACTTGTATCCTTTGCAGCTTACTTTGATAATGCTGCATACAATGAGCTTGAAAAATTCCATACTCTTTTGTGTTTTGGGGGTAAGCCAGGCTCTCTCATGGTTTCAGAGGTATCCAGAGCAGAGGGAGTGAAAGGAAACAGGAAAACGCACAGGCTAAGGAGGAAATGTAGCAAGAAGGTGATGCTAATGGTTATGGATTCTCCTCTCCCCTCTGTTGCTCTTGGACTGATCAATGCCAGCTGACATATGTGCAGCATCTCCTTTTTGTTTTGATTTATCTTGGAGGATTTCTCTGTTATGGTGTTAGTTTGGGGTTTATTCATATTTGCTTCTACTCTTTGTGATTCAGTTATTCACTGGCTTTCAGATTTTATTGACTTTTTTTCCTTTCTCTAAGTGACCTTTCACACCTGTAAGCATCCCAGACAGATTTAGTATATGTTTGTTTAGCAGCTACCCTAACTGGTAGTGTCATGCTTTTTGGGCACTGACCATAGTATAAATATGAAATACCAAATAAGACCACTGAGAAAAATCCTAACTGAATGAAACCTGAGATTTGCCTGTGCAAAGAGATGCTGTGAGTGAGAGGCATGGTTATTTCTATCAGGGTAGTTCCCTAAATGCCTGGGTGAGGTGTCTTGGACTGCTGGCATGTTTGTAGTTGTCAGAGGAGCCACTCCAGTGATTGTTTGAGCAGTAGCATTAGTTAGTGTCTGTTGGATGCCTAAGTGAAGCCTTTGCCTGTAGCTAGCAGGCAAGGAGCAGTTTTTCAGTTCCCTGCTGTGAATGTGAGACCAGGTAAATAGAGAAGGAGGAGACAGCAGGGGGTTTATGTGACTTGAGGAGCAAAGAAGATTGTAATGGTAAACGTTGGATTACTTTTAAAAACAAGTAGGTCATTGAAGATAACCATGGTTGGTGAACAGAAAAAGAAAGGAAGGTGGATTTAGTCCTTGCTCTTCTAAAGATTTGTGACACTGTAGAGCTTACTTCACTGCTCAGCATGCTCTCATTTATCATTTTGGAAGTTCTTTGTTTTTGTCAGTGCAGCAAGGATGACACTGGGCCTGAGTTTAGGGATCTGAGATCTTCAAAGGAACCTTGCTTCCCAGTTTCCCTGGGCATTGTGAAGAGGCTGGGTCTTACTGTGGTGCTAGCTGGGAGCATCAGCTGCTGTTTCCCTTTCCTGCTCTTCAAGGGATTTGCCTGTGACCTCACAGTACTCAAGATGAACTGTTTAAAATTTAAACCAGCTTTTGTCTTCTCTCCTTTTGCAGAGTGCTAGCATGCAATCAAAACATTCTTCTACTTAACATTCAGTGATAATTACTAGGCATGAAGTATGTCCATAGAGTATTCACAGCATCAATACTGTGTATGTCTGATTATGAGTGTAAATGATAGTTTCAGTGTGTTCTTAAACACTTAGTGTCTTGGTGTTCATTGGAAAAGGAATCATAGCATGGTAATACCATGCTTACATCTAGTGCATTTCATGGCTGATTATTAAAATTACTTGCAAACAAGTTTGCTCTCACGTCTCAGTACCGAAGAGAAGGAAAACATTATAGCCTGTCCACTGTAAGTAGGTAAATTGAAGCTCAGGTGAGGGGAATCCTTGCTCTGCACAGTGAGTCTGATGGAGAGCTGGGGAGGGAATCTGTTTATCTTGACTCCAGGACTTGTCTTCCAAATGTCTTCCTTAATAGCAACTGTTTGGTTTGTCAGTTCTGGCTCATTACTACATCTGTTAGCACTGAGCAATGTATCCTAGGAAATACAAGTGAGAGATAAACTTTCAGCTCTGAATTTGCTCAGGAAACTTATTTCTGGCATATTTCAAAAGTGGCAGTTCCTTGTTGATATTCATAGGGTTTATAACACGTGGCATTTTCTCTTTGGCTCTGCCCTCAGCTCCCTCCTGTGAGCAGGTGATAGCCTTTGCTCTTGCCTTGCATCTGCCAGTGGTGCAGGTTTGGAGGACTGCGCCCCTGGTGTGGAGCCCGAGCAGCAATTGATTGCTAGCTTTCCCTCCTCCTTAGATGTGTGCTAGCTCTCCAACGACATTTTGAGGTGCCTGAAGCATTCTGTGGAAGAAAATTAATTGGTTTTGACAAACCACAGCAATCCCTTGGGTGCCTGGGAGTGCAACATTTATTGAAACCAACCAGGAAATCAAAACGCTCTGGTGTTCATTCACCTCCACTGCAGCTGTATCAAAATAACCACCAAAACAAAAAGGCTTTAACCTTCCTCTGGAATTTTCACCCTGACATTTGGATTGTCCACTAACTTTCTAATAAACCCTCATTTTTCTTTTAAAAGAGAGTTTAGTGGTTATGAAAGATGCCAGAATGACAGCCCAGGGAGTAAACGGTCTCTGTTTACCCACAGAGCAGATGCAGCATCAGGCCAAGTGTACTTGCCATTGTGCTTCCACCTTGACCTGCAGCTTCCCAGAGGAGGGCAGGGAATTGCAGTTTTCTGGCACTTCTAGACTTGGCCTTTCTGCTTACACAACTCTATAAGCAATCAGGCTTCTCCTGCTATTGCAGAACAGTGTTAAGGAAAGATTTTTCACCACAGCTGTAGATGTAACAACTTCAACGCAAGCCTCAAACTGAAAGCACTCTGCTAGGAGAAACCACCTCCTAGCCCCACTCCTCCAGGAGTCTGGCCTGTCTTCCTAACATATTGGTTACAATCTGATTCATTTCTAGAACATATGCTGATATCCAGTGCAAGTTACAGCCATTCTTGTTGGCAGAAGACATCTATAGATGTGCAAAGTGTGCTATGGTGCAGAGCCCCAGAGTGCCTGTGCCTGCAACCATGTGGATGCCCTTCAGCTGGCCACTGGCTTGAGGTCGCTGGTCTGCTCTGTGTGGGCTTGCTGATGGGAGGGAGTCATTAAGTTACCACTGAGGTTAGATTAGTGTTGGTTCACCTTTACACATTAACCATCAGTGTTCTTCATACAATTCTAAGGGCAAATCTGGGAAATGAGGGTAGCAGTTTTTAAACAGAAGCCAGGTACTGCCCAAGTGCAGTCACAAAGCAGGGTTGGGGTTAGTTTTACATGGGGTGTCCATTTGTCAGCCTGTGAAGTGACATGTCATTTCTGGGCCATGCCCTGCTGGATAGGACTGTGAAATCTTTTTACAAGTCTTTTGTGGGTATCTCCAGGAAGGGTGGTGCTGGGAGGAGGAACCATATGCTTTTTACCTATAGAATTAGAGTTATCATGGGTCCTAGCCTCATGAACTGGAAAGAGTACTGGAGCCACTGGAAAGGGCTAAAGAAAGAATTCACAGACAAATGATGTAATTCAGCCTCTCCAGGAGCCTTATTGCAACAGATTTTGGGGGGTTTAGTGGGCTCGTGTTGCATGGTGATGGACGATTTACATTGGTATGGTATGGGTGAGCACTCTGAAGTATCTGAGGGAAGCTGTGTCTTGGAAGGTCCTGAGTCCTTGTGTGTGTTCTCCATAGCTGCGAGTGCAAAACAGAGGTGTGGCACCAGGCTAAGAAATCAGCCTTGCCCCAAGACTATTGCTGTGATTAGAAACCCTGCAGATGAACTGATGCTCCTGCTGATTGCTGGGGTGCCAGAGACGGGGAGGCCATGAGGACAGAAAGTGTTTGCTTCTAAAGTCTTGCTGTGAATTGGCTCTTTGCAGTCATGGGGATGCAGTATCTGTAAAAAGGACAGATGGGGAGACCAGCCTCAGTAGGTCCTTGAGCAGAGCAGGTAATGTGACTGCGGCAGCGAGTGGAGGAGTGTGACTGGCTGCTCACTCTGCGTCATGGTGAGGTGGTGAGAACTCTTTAAGCAATTAATTAGCACAGCTGCGAAGCTGAGCTCAGTGCTAAAGGTGATCTGCAGTTGTACCAACAGATACACACACACAGCCTTTATTTTTCTGGCTTGGGACCTAGCTGGGGGCTTGTCTTGGTGGTTGTCATGAATATCTTGTAGAAGCATTGCAGTATCTTGTATAATAGCTTGTAGAAGCATTGCCTCAAAAGGCTAGTAATGTGGGAGGCTAAAGAGGGGCCCCCAGCAATCCTGGATACAGCTTTGGCAGGTCTGGGTATTGTAAACACTCACATACATGACCCATGGCAAATTGGTGCTACCACACTGTAGGACTGCTCCAGTGCACTTCTGTCCATCTGCTGTGGAGGGACATAAGTCAGCACAAGCACTTGGAAAGAAGGTCAGAGTGTGGATGCTGACATGGAAAGGGGTGGTTGAAGGTTTGCACCAGAATCGATGGTGACCTGAGTGCTGGTAGAGCTGATTTGTGGAGTGGAAGCACTGCTCTCAGGAATTACTGCATGGGCTGCTTCTTCACCTTTTTCTTCTTCTAATGGTTCTGCTTTCTGGCGTAGCAGTTATCCACTTTGGGTATCAATGGCTATAGGAAACTGGCTCTGGCTGGAATTGTGAATTAACTGCTTTGATGCTTATGCCCCAGATGTCAGTAGTGATAGATATTGTTGAGCGGTTTCTAGCTCGAAAAGACTTTAAGCAGTGTCATTTTTCATGGGAAAACTTGCCATATGCTTCTCCAAGAGGCTTTTCTGGGCAATTAAGTGACATGCTGTATGCAGAGATAACGTGGATTCAGAGAGCTCTTGCATTTCATCTTCCATGACACCGCAGAAGTGGTCGCCACAGTTTCTGGCCTGTGGTATCAGTTACTTCTACATGAGCAGGATTTGCTACCCCACCTATTGCCCCTAACCAACAGGACTCCTGCTGTGTTTGTTGTATCAACACTTGTATGAGCTTGACATACCATAAAGTTGGGCTGTGGGAGGATCTGTGGCAGAGGGGAATCTCATGCTAAGGACAAGGGAGCACACTGGATGGCAGATTATTTAGCCTTGCAAGGCACCAAGTCCCCTCAGTTCCTGAGCTGATAGGATGTCTAGTAACAGAGATAATGATCAGGACAAGGTTTAAATGTCATGGGTGTGAAAATCCTTTGATGCAACTGAATGGCACCTTCTTTTCCTCTCTTTTTTAAGTGACTACTGAAGTTCTCACAAAGAGCATCTGACCGAAGTGTGCTGCTGCTCACATCTAGGGCACCAGGACAAAGATATCTGAGGGAAAATTCAGCAAAAAATAATCATTTTAGGTGCATGCAGGGTCTCCCCTGGCCCTTGGCAAAGGATGACTACAGGATGACTACAGCATGGATTGTGAGTCAGAGGGGTTTAGGAGTCCCCTAGAGAGAATATTTTCTGCCACTCCTGGTACCTTCAGTCTGTTTATGAACCAAGGTGTGGGCTGCCCATGCCCCATGCCATCTGCCTCTGTGCCTCCCAGGAGTCCTCTTTTTGAGATTTTCCTTGCTCATCTCCTCTGTGCCAGCACTCCTTAAGTTCCTGCTGCTTTGCATTACAGCCATGTGTCAAGAAATCCCAGCTCCTGGGGTCAAGTGCTAAGCATTTGCTTCCTTATCAGATATTTACTTAGGAGGATTTCATTATATTGAATCTACTAGCTTTGAATAAATTCATATGCAGTAAATTTATTCTTATTCTTTTTGAAGGGACTTCTGTGCTAGAGAAAACTTTGAAGACAACCATTTATACCAAAGCAATTACTTTCCTGGTAATTTTGTATGTATTGTACTGCAGATACTGTATTTCTGTTTGACTATGAGCTTTCTCCTGAGTGTCACTGCTGTGCTGGGAGTGGAGGAGGTTAGATGCTTGAATCTGCAGTGCCCCAACATTTTCACATTTAACACTGCATGTATTTGTCTCTGTACTTATTTGAACCATCTGCACCTGTCTGAATAAAGCTACAGGTTGATCTTACCACAGTCTACTTGCTGTTGCTTCTGTGTGGGTGGTGTTTTGCTTTCTTGAGGTTTGTTGGATGAGTGGGTGGATTTTATTGCCGAGACCACTGTGTCATCTTCTGGTTGTTGGATTTCTTCAGTCAGGTGATAGAGGTGGTCTTATAGGGCACTGTAGAGGGCATCTCCAAAGCCTTTTCATTCAGTTCCTGAGTGTCCAGGAACCACCATAGAATAAACCAGGTAGGAAGAGACCTTCAAGATCATCATGTCCAACCTATCATCCAACACCACCTAATCAACTAACCCATGCAACCAAGCACCCTGTCAAGTCTCCTCCTGAACACCTCCAGTGATGGTGATTCCACCACCTCCCTGGGCAGCCCATTCCAGTGGGCAATCACTCTCTCTGTGTAAAACTTCCTCCTGACCTCCAGCCTGAGCCTCCCCTGCCGCAGCCTGAGACTGTGTCCTCTTGTTCTGGTGCTGGCTGCCTGGGAGAAGAGACCAACCTCTGCCTGTCTACAACCCCCCTTCAGGTAGTTGTTGAGAGCAATAAGGTCACCCCTGAGTCTCCTCTTCTCCAGGCTAAGCAGCCCCAGCTCCCTCAGCCTCTCCTCATAGGGCTTGTGTTCCAAGCCCCTCAACAATTTTGTTGCCCTTCTCTGGACATGCTCCAGCAAGTCAACAATGGATAGAAACTTGAACATAGAAGGTTTCACCTGAACATGTGGAGAAACTTCTTTACAGTGAAGGTGACAGAGCCCTGGAACAGGCTTCCCAGAGATGATGTGGAGTCTTTTTGTCTGGAGACTTTCAAAACCCATCTGGATGCATTCCTGTGCAGACTACCCTAGGTGATCCTGCTTTGGCAGGGGAGTTGGACTTGATCTCTGGAGGTCCCTTCCAACCTCTAACACTCTGTGATTCTGTGATCCTGTTCACTTGCTTCAGTTGCTATCCTCATGGGATGGTGCTGAGACAAACATTTCCATTTAATAACTTCACTCCTTACAAAAGCAAAAATTGTTTTTCAAGGGAAATTATTGTACAGGGAAAAAAAGTAATTAATTAGAAACTGTTTCTGTTCTGGTGTTTAATACTTGTGCCCAAGCCCAAATCTGAAATGAACAGAAAAAAGCCCTTGACATCTAAACAGGCCTCAACATTTCAGTCTAAACCCTGTGGTTAGCTTTAACCTTTGCAATAGACTAAGAAGAAGGAGGAAAAAAATCATATAGTCATGTTCTTATTGTAATGAGGTAGACAGGAAGATTTATTTGAGCATTTCTGTGGCATCAAAATGCTGTAGAGCTTGCTGGGCTGTTCGTTATCCAAGTAAGCCACTTGCATCTGGAGGAGTCACATATCCCACTTGATTTCTGACCTTTTTTCTTCACATGGCATTTGGTTTAGGATTTCATGACAAACAGAAAATGTATTTCTGCATCAGTAGGTCTGTGAAGTTTCATTTAGTCCACATAGGGCATAAACTTGAGCTGATTTGCTGACAAAAGGAGGGAAAGACCTTTGCGATTCAGGTAGAAAGTATCTGGTGAGGACATCTGTGGCTGGGCCCTGTCTCTGTCTTGTCCTTATTCTGTGAAGAGGTCTTTGATCTCTCTGCAGCACCCTGGTGTAGAAATGCATTGATGAACTTCTCTCTCAGTGAGGATTTCCAAGTTCATACTCAATGAATGTTACTAATGCCCACCCCAGGAAAAAACTGAGGGACAAACTGCACTGCTGGTGATGTCTATGAGGAAACCAGAATCAAAGTATACACCCTGAGAGTGTTTTGTAATCCATGTGGCAAAGTTGACACTTAATAGGTAGAAATTAGCCTGAACTGAAAAGTAAAGAAAAACTTTGGGCACAAGGGGACTTTGCAGTACTTTGCTAGTGTTCATAGAGAAGTGAATTTTGGCAGATTTCTACTTTCAGCTTCTTTGTGGCCTATTATAACTCCATAGCCTAAGGAAAACCCACACATGTGAACTCCCTCAAATCTTCCCCCCCACAAAGTGTCTAAATGGGGGTTTAAGGATCGACCTGCTTCTAGTTGTTGTGGTCTACCTCACTTTTAGTTAGTTTTCTCAGGAAAGACTGACAGAAGTGAGATTTGTGCTGTGATAAAAGGTATGCCTATTTCATAAAGACCTTAAAAGCAACTGTTGAGGACAAACATTAGCCCAAGAAGGTCTCCAGGGGTTGGCTTTGACAGAGGTAATCTTTCTTGTAATACCATTCCTAATGTGGATCCCTGTTAGCTGTATGGAATAATTTCTTCCTCTGTGTTTGTTCTGCTGAGTCTCTAGGGCTGCCTGTATGTCCTGTGGAATATTTACTGTATTTCTTTCTTCCTGTCTATCTGACATGGTCTCAAAGCATGTATCTCTTGCAGATCTGTTCCATTCTAAATATGTAGTGTTCCACTGAGTTTCTGCCTTACCCCTTAGAGCAGGTTTTTGGTTTTCTACTCTCTCAGATGTCCTTTGGTTACTTCAGATTGCAGTTGCAGTTCTTGCTCATGATGTTTGCAGAATTTGGAGAAGAAAGGAGATGAGCAGTACAGCAATGGTTGCATTAGTATCTTCAGAAGCCATATCCTCTGATGCCTCCTGTTCAAATATGTCTGTTGTCCACCAGATACTCAGGAATTCAACTACAGTAGCTACAGCCTGAAGCTTGTTGCATTTGCTCCTGGTCTACTTCTCCAGCAAATTCTTCCTCTTTGCTATTCATATCTCCTGTCCTGATACTAGTTGTTATCAGCTGGTATCTTGATGCTTTGTGATATCTGGAGGTGTTCAGGAATCTTATTAACTCCTACTTCTCTTTCTTTGCATCTCTTTTGCTATATAGGTGATGCCATAACAGAATAACAGTTCATGGAGGAGACTGGGGGATTTTGTTTTGACTATTGCTTTTTCTGGCTTGGTTTTTTCATGCTTTAAATGTACCTGAAGATGTTTTGGTCAAATATTGAGACACCCTGAACCACAGCAGAGCAGGTCTTCACTAAGAATAATATTAGAGCTCTTGTTGAAATCTTCCCCTATCTCTGCCACCCCAAAACTCACCTTTGCTCTTATGCCACCCCACCCATTAGACATGCAGCTCTGATGTTTCTGGTGGCAGATGATTTCTATTATTTGTCATCTGGAGCTCTCCTGCCTGACTGGCCTTTTGTTTAGAAAATCTGGAGAATTTTAGGCCAGTCAGAGGAGTTCCATGATGCTGAGCTAACTGAGAGGTAGGGAACTCTCTTAATCTCTGACCTTTTTTTTGCTCCAGCTTGACAGAAGGGTGCAGCATTTGGGATGGGTCTGTGTCACATCTATAGTGTGCAAGTGGATCATTCTTGCATCTGTTCTGCCACCTCTTCTGAAGAGCAGCTCTCAGCTGTAATTTCTGCAGTCAGAGGAACTTGGCGAGGAGCGGATCAACAGGGTTGTCCAAACTGCCCAAGAGAGGGCCCTGGAGGTTGCTGGGTGTCAGCCAGGGATGGACCTCTGTTGCTCTCCTGGGAGACCTGGGGTGGTGTCACCCATCTGTTGTCCCTTAGGAAGGGAAGACGTCCAGCTGACCAAACTCAATTACTTTGTCAATGTGGATAAATAAGGATCATAATCCAATTGTTATGGCAATTGCAGTGCAGCAAACTCGAGGCACCTTTCCAAGGCTTCTATATTTATACCTTGCTTGTTTAAAGCAAAAGGAGACAGACCAGCTTCTTGGCATCCTCAACAAAGCACACCACCAGCTCAGGCAACCCTGGGATTGTTGACAGAGGTTGGTAGGACCATCTGTGTTTTACTGTGTCTTACACCTAGTCTCTGCACCTAGCACCAGGGACTGAGGGCTGGTGGGGAGTTATAAAAGTAATAAATACATAATAAATAACAAATACATAACCCCTTTCATGGCATTCTAATTCCCAGCTGTACAGCATTGACAGGATCCTCAGTATGAAGCTTTGGCCAGCTTCTGCCTGTGGTGATCCCTTGAACCAAAGCTATGAGAAGTATAAGGTCTTTTCCAACCTGGTTAATTCTATTCTATAAGTATGAGCCATTTAAAATCTAAGTTCATAGTCTTTTTAATGTGAAAATGTAGCATCCTAGCTTGTAGTACTTAGTACTATGGCTAGAGGAATTTTCTGAAAGCCTGCAAGGAAATCAGGGCAAGATTGATTATTAATTAGCCGGTCCTTTCAGGAATTAGTCTTCGTTTTCTTTCTGTGTTCCAGACGTTAACGACAACAAGACAATGAAGACAAATTTTCCACAGCTGTAACTGAAAGCTTGGTACAGACTGTATTTGAGGCAACCAGGTCATACTTTGGTTAAATTATTAAAGATTGTTGTATCTAATTACTCTGATACAATGCAGTCGAGTCAGCAGCACAGCACCTACAAAGTGGGATCTAATGTTACATTAGACCTCTTCTGTGGGTAATTTGTGTGCAGTGTGCTCGTTATGATGACCCATGGCCGACTTGGGCAAGGTGTGTGCCGTGCCACTTGTACAGTTACAGACCACATACCCACAATCTAGAAAGGCAGAGCTGCTGTGCCCCACTGTGTGCCACAGCAGTGGTGGTCAGGGGCTGAATGGCAGAGTGGGGAGCTCTGAGAACACAAAGGTGTCAAGTTTGGAGGACTGATCTCTCTCTGGTCTCCTCCTACATAGAGACCTGTGTTCCTGCATTCACTGTGAAGTCATAAAATCAATTACAAATTAAAGGCCAGATTCATGAGTTCACTTCAGCTGCTCTAGTGGTACAAAACAGCTGCAAATTCAGCTTTTATGCTGCTGTTACTTCCCCCAGCTTTTATGTGTCAGTAGCTTTGCCTTTAAAAGCCTTTTTTTTAAATGGCTTGAGATTGATGCTTAACTTCAAAGTGCTAACAAATACTGCATTGCAAATTCCTCCTTGGGCTACTTGATAACTTCTTCTTATTAATAATTTTGAAAACAAAGGATATTCTTCAGGGAAATACTGTGCTAAGGTGAAATGTTGTTGCAGTGCAATTTGAACAGCGCTGCATTTCCGACAGTCGGTTCCAAACTCATGCTTTGCACGATTAAGAATGCCTGGTGTGATGTATAATTCTCTTAGGCTAGGGAGTTCTTGGATACAACCAAAAGAAATCTCAATTCTGCCCCCTCACAAACTAGCACTATTTGTCTCCTCTTGTTAGGTTTCCTTGGCTTGTGAGAGGCTGGGGTTGGGGTTTTGTTTTATTTAAGTGAACTGTGGTTATTCCATCATTCTCTTCACATGGGAAGTTCCCACTCTCATTTCTTTCAATACTGTTAAGGCAAAACATAACAATTATGATTAAGGTTTAAAAACCCAAGTTAACTAACACACATAAACATAATATATATTTTTTTAAAGCCTCACATATGTAACTAACCCCCAATTTTAATTTTCAGAGGGGTTCATTGCACCTTTCAGGCTGCAGCTCTTGCTCGGTTTTTCTCTCCAGCCTAATGCTAAAGCATCACACTTGCTGATTTCATCATGCATGTTCTTGCACAGTTGCTTTTAAATATTTAATCCAAGATTATTGATATGCCTGAGTTGTTTTGCAGTGCTTTTCTGGGGACTAATGACAACTCCTTAGAATTGGTAAGGGCTTTCTCATGTTTAAATTGCTAAGTACTCTGCTGTGGCAGGTTGAGGCAGACCCCCTCCCCACCACGGGCAGAAATAACAACTCAAAGGGATTGCAAAAGTGATGGAAAGGTGAAATAGAAAGCAGTGACTGTTTACAGAGGGCCAGAAGCACAGTGACAAAAGAAATCCCAAAGCAGACCCAGAAAGATCCCATCCCCACCTGAGGGTACACCCAAGACCCCCAGGGCTCCTTCTTCCCTCCCCCCCCCCAGCTAGGCTAGTCTCAGCTGGCCAGATCTGAGACTGCCCACAGTATCACAGTGTAACTTAGGTTGGAAAGGACCTCGAGGATCATCGAGTCCAACCTATCAACACAGACCCCATGACTAGACCATGGCACCAAGTGACAAGACATGACCATGGCCCATCCCCCTGTGGCACCTCCCCCAGTTACTGGGTGATGGTGTGGGAAGAAAGAGGAAGTGCCAGACCCTGTGCTGGATCTTATAGTGGCACAGGGAATTATGGTGGGAAATACCTGGTACTTCCTGTGTCCACCCACTGGGCTGGACTTTTGGACACAGGAAGTACCCCTAGTACAAACACAGCAGTGGGCACCCAGCCCACACTGCTACATCTTCCTACATAGCTCTACCTTGGCATATATTTATTGCAACTCAAAGCTTCTGGTTGACAAAATCACCCCTGGCTTTATAGCTTTTTTGTTTTTTTTGGGGGGGGGGGGGGAGGGGCTGGTCATGTCTGTAAACAATTAACTTGAATCAAGCAGTGTGGGGAATGTGTGTGTATTCTATGGCAGGTAGGTCTGTGGCTGTTTATCCCACAGAGTATCCTCAAGAAGACACAAGCCTACACTGACTTAACTCACTGCTTTTGTGGATTGCAATGGCTTTTCTCTAGAAGCATCCTAGCTGTGGTTTTCAGAAGTTTGTACATGACTGTCTCTGTATGTCTGCCTAAGTCAGGTATCAAAACAGCCAGCAAGCAAAATCAGAAATCAGACAAAAAGAGAGGGGACAGGGGAGGAGAGATTATATAATCCTCTTTACTGGAACAAGGGAAAATCTCACTGTTTTCCCCAAATAAGCAATATGCTCTGTCAGCACAACAATGAAGCGTGCATGTGCCTGTTCATCACAGCCGGTGTAGCCCTACATTTGTATAACTAATCAGGGCTGGGGGAAAACAAATTTGCATCTGGTCTTCCAGAAAATGAGGCAAGGAGTGTTCCAAGTAATCAGAACATCTCTCCTTGCTGAATGCAGCAGGTTGGCTGGTGACACCATGAGCTTCCAGAGGGCAGGTTAAGGTGAGGAGTTTGGTTATTAACTAGTGAGCTCAACAGCCCTCGTGCACCCATGAGGCAGGGCCTGCCCAGGGCTGCGGTGTGTGGCTGTGAGGGGCGGGAGGTACATGTGTGCAGTGTGGTGTGTGGCTGTGAGGGGCGGGAGGTACATGTGTGCAGTGTGGTGTGTGGCTGTGAGGGGCGGGAGGTACATGTGTGCAGTGTGGTGTGTGGCTGTGAGGGGCGGGAGGTACATGTGTGCAGTGCGGCTGTGAGGGGCGGGAGGTACATGTGTGCAGTGTGTGGCTGTGAGGGGCGGGAGGTACATGTGTGCAGTGTGGTGTGTGGCTGTGAGGGGCGGGAGGTACATGTGTGCAGTGTGGTGTGTGGCTGTGAGGGGCGGGAGGTACATGTGTGCAGTGTGGTGTGTGGCTGTGAGGGGCGGGAGGTACATGTGTGCAGTGTGGTGTGTGGCTGTGAGGGGTGGGAGGTACATGTGTGCAGTGTGGTGTGTGGCTGTGAGGGGCGGGAGGTACATGTGTGCAGTGTGGCTGTGAGGGGCGGGAGGTACATGTGTGCAGTGTGTGACTGTGAGGGGCGGGAGGTACATGTGTGCAGTGTGGCTGTGAGGGGTGGGGAGGTACATGTGTGCAGTGTGGTGTGTTGCTGATGGCTCCTTTGCTCTTGGGAAGGCTAACCTATTTTTAGACCAAACTGTTGGTGTGAGGCCAGAAGAAACCTTCCATCTTTTAGATTTATGGAGGTTGCCAGGCAGATCTTAAACACTTTTCTCTAAGCTGCATTTGTTTGTGTTTTGGCTGCTGCGCGAAGGCCAGGTTCCCTCTAGCTCCTTGGATAGCACCCTTGATATTGAAATGAGTCTGGAGTTTGTCGAGTAATCTAATTCATTCAATATTTGGAATTGCCATGCTAAGGAAAGGGGGGGAAAAAAGAAAGTAATTTATTTTCTAATTATTCCCTGTCTTGCACAAGCGTGCAGCGCTGGAGTGGCGCTATTTAAAATATTTATCTCTCTCTGCTGCGTGATCTGCTTGAAGGCCGTGGAGGGGCGATGAAATAAAGCCACTCGCTCTCCGTGCAGCCACATTACTTTCACTTGTCTTGGCCTCTTTTGATGGCTCCCTCTAAGTACATTTATTTTACACTGGGATGTTTCTGAGTTTCTGGCATCCAGGAAAAGCCAAAGCCATTCTACTGTTCATCTCTTACGGGCAAAATGAAGATGAATAAGTGCAATGAGCTCCTGCTGAAGGCATTTCTGTTGTCTCTCTCTGGCTGCAAGTGTGTGTGTGTGCAGGTGCGGCCTTGCTCGGGCAGGCTGGGTGGATGGGAGCTGCTGTTGGCTCTTGTGTTACTCATTTGAGAGGAGGATGCAAGCTCCAAGTGCACTGTAGCCCTAAGGTTGTGCTGTTGTGTCTGGAGAGTTCAGGCACGGGGCATCACACACCACTTCCTTCAGGGAGCTGTGGTTTTCATCTTGTCTCTCTCCCCACCCACTTGCTGCTTCCACAGCAATCCATGCATTGCAAGAGCAAATACACTGGAAATGGAAATGTGAGGATGTCTGAGAGGCCCAAATACTGGTAATGATGGGCTTGTGGGTGGGCACTGGAGAACCTGCAGAAGGTAACATGCTCAGTGCAGGGATTTTTTTGGTTTTGTGTGGGATGGGTAGTCTCACGGCAGTAACGAGCTCAAGAGAACTGTCAAAGAGCCTGGGGTGCGGTAGTCAATATCCAGTGCAATTAGAAGTTGGTAGATAGGGAGTTAAAGACAGCCAGAGGCAGGAATATTGTTTGGGAAAACTTGGGAAGGATAGAAGGTAAGCTGCAATGAGGTTTGAAGACAAGAGTAAAAATGAAAGCGAATATTGAGCTTGTCAGAGTGGCAGATATGCTCTTTCTTCTTCCTAGTCTTTCAGTTATTTCTCACTTACTGAAAGCCTTCCCCCTGTGCCTGTCCCCACCCTCCCAAGCTGACTTGCTCATTGAGTCTGAGCAACTTTATGCTGAATTTTAAAATGACTTCTTTTTTTCCATCTCTAAACTGCTAATCTCCCAGGCTGAGGAATCCTGGGACAAAGAGGAGTCTGCAGAGTGGAACTCTGTAAAATTAGCTTTTGCAGCATTAGTGTTTGCACAGTTACAGGCTGAAGACCTGTGCCCCCCCACTCCCCACCTGGCACCCTGCCTCTCTCCCCTGAGGAGCCTGGAAAGCAGCACGGAGCAAGCTGCTGCCTCCTCCTCCTCCTCCTTTGCATCCATCCCTCTGCAGCAAGAGGAGCGGAAGGGAGATGTTTGCATCCATTTGGCCAAGGGTTTAATTTGCATTGTCTCAGGCTCGTCTGCTGTTGTCAGAACACGTTCTCGCTCAAATGCAGCATAAAATCAGACTTCTAATGCTGATGCCGCGGCACGGGGGTGATTAGCTGGGAAAAGAGGGCATGTGGGGGGATGTCTTTGGAGTGGAGGCACTGAGCTGAGGCTTGGTGCGTGCTGGGCATTGCTGCCTTGTGCTGTGAGCCCCCCAGCCTGATCTTGGAGCAGTTTAGCCTGGCACCTCGGTGCGCAGGATAGGGGAGGTTTTCGGGCTGAGGGAAGGCAAGAGGTGTGTTCCAGGTTGGTGTGATGCTCTAACAGCCCCACAGGAAAGACGTGTCTGTGCTTGTGGGAGGTAAGGAGGCAGTGGGTGGCTCCAAGTGAGTGGCTGCAGCCCCGAGCCTCTGCCCAGGGCTGAGTGAGCAGAGAAGCCAAAGCACCTCTGTCTCCTGCCTTTACACTGGTAACAGGCATTGTCCCATGCACCAGAAATCCCTCTGAAAATGTAGCTCTCCTGGCTGTTAGAAGCTTAATGAGACTGCATGTGTGTTATTTTTATGGAAACAATAGATGGTGCCCTGAAATACAGCTTTGATCTCCTTTTGACCGTTTTATGTGCTCTCTTATCCCTAGTTGTGGTGGAATACCACTGCCCTTGAGGAACTTCCACCAGTTTTCACTCTGCAAATCACCTGTTCAGACCCCATCTCCATTGCCTGCACTTCCTTTATTCCTTGCTGCTGCTGTTGTTTATTAACTCGCGCTGCATGGCATCTGGGGAATTAGTTCATTGGAAAAGCAAAATGAAGTTGTGTTAACAGCCCAAAACATGTAGAAAGGTACTCACAGGCTGCCAGCCCTGGAGCAGAATCCAGCACTGCAAGCCCTCCCTGCTTCCTCTCTCAGCCCTGCTCAGCTGATTGCCTTCTATTTTTCCTTGTGGTGTTGTTATTAATAATCATATACCAATCTCCTCTGACAATCGCAATCATTTCCTGGGAGAGAGCAAATCCAAGTCAACCACATCCAGCTAGCAGTGAAATGATGCTGTGTCTGCCAGCCTGATGAATGCCGTTTCTGTCTGTGCCCTTTCTGATGCTGGAGGCTGCACTGGACATTCTCAGCTCCTTGTGTTTGTCAAGGAAACTGGCTGTGAGAAGGAGGCATTGCTGCTGGGGATGAAAGGGGATGGGGTTTTGGGGGGAGGAATGACATACATCTGGCTGTGTCCCTGGATACATCTACCTGCCAAGGTCAGGTGTGATGAAGGGGCTGTCCAGGGAGCTGGTGTCCTCAGTCTGGTTCTGCGTGGTTGAAGTCTCTACCTTTAGTGCATGGTTGTAACTGGCTTTGCAAAAGGTTTTTTGGGAATAGATTGAGGCACACGACCCATGCTTCCCCCTGTACTTGTTCTCTTAGTTTCCATCTCCCTGTGAGCCAGGGGGTCTTGCTAACAGGCTTCCTGCTGGGAGGGATTTCCAGTGTCAAAACAGGGGTGCAAGCATCTTTCTCAGGTCCCTCTTACTCTCAGCTTGGCTTTGTGGGCTCTCAGGCTACGTGTACTGCCAGGTTTTTCTACCAGAGCAATTTCCCTTGTTGCAGTTCTTGACAGCACCACTTTTTCTCCAAGAAACATTGGGCTGCTGAATGTCTAGTGAACTCAATTGGCCTGGATGGATGGGACAAACCAGCTGGGTGTGCTTTGAGGAAGAAACCACCCTTCCTTTCTTGAAGGAGTTACCACTAAAGAAAAGGTCGTGACTACAGCATGTCAGGGTGAAAGATTGTGTTTGGGTGGGAAGAAGAGCATAGTAGTGAGCTGCTCATAGGCACAGGGCAGGGGGACTGTGACATGGGGCACCTCAGTGTCTGTGGCTTTTCTCCAGGGTGGTTTGCTCTTCAGCCTCCCTAGCTCTGCCCCTGTGTTTCGTTAAAGTAAGTTGTTGGTTTTATGGCTGATGGAATTAACACAGCCAGCTGTGGGAAGCTGGGGTTGGCAGGCACACATTCCACATGCAGAGGGATTGCTGGGAGCTTGTTGAAGTGAGGTGCCTGGGAAGAGCAGAGTTATGGGCTGTGTCGCAGGAAATGAGGTCAAGAAACCCTCAGGAGCTCAATTAACCATGGATGGCCAGGACAAACCAGGGCACCGATTGCGTGACTCTTTGGTGAAGACAAGAGCCCGTGGCCTGCTTGGTTTGCTCCAGGCTTAGAGTGTCTTCACTGGTTTTGCATCTATCTTTCAGTATTTTGTTCTTGGATTCAGTGTAGAAAGCTCCGAGTTGAGTTCCCCAGGCATTGCCCTTGTGACCTAGCGGTGCTCTTGCAGGCAGAGGTGGTGAGTGGGATGCAGCCTGCTCCATGCACGAACACAGCATCGAGCTAACATCCCCCTGGTCATCGAGCTCCCCTCCTTCCTTCCCTTCATGTTCTTGGTCTTTGCTCAAGCAAGTTCTGACATAATTTGTCTTTTCTGTATTTCCATGTGGATCTTTCTATGAAATATTGTGAAGTGGATCTTGTTTTATGTTACAAGCTGTTGGTAATGAGATTGGAGAGAGATACAGTGTTTGACTGCAGTGGCTGTTAATTTTAATATGCCATGAATCTCGAGGTAGCTTTTTATTCCTCCTACACTGAACTTGCATGCTGCTGCTGCTACTACTACAGTCTGCTTGGGGGACATGTCATGTGAAATAAAAAGGCTTAAAGAAGGACAGAGGAAGAATTCTGCCAGTGTTTTATAGAACATGAGTTTTATTTTCTCAAACACAAAACACAATGTCTGGATGTTTAGAGCAGCTCTAAGAAAATGTTTGGCAGTAGTAAAAAAATCAGGGGGTGGTTGATGGAGGCTTTAAAAATGCACCCAACTGCTGAGCAGAAGATGAGGGTGCAGTGGAAAATACCAGTCTCTGCTGGTCTGAGCAGACAAAGTCCTTCACAGGTGAGGGGTGGAGGAGAGCACAGCAGCAGTGTGAGGACATGGATGGCAGGTTACTGCTGCAGAATATGTTCCTTAATGGTTGGTTGAGTTGGGCAGAGATCAGTGAAATGAAAGAGGAAGCGACAGGGCAAAGTGGTCAGCACCTGGGAAGAAGGACTTGGGAACTCTTCATAAAATGCTTCAAGGAGATTCTTGAGCATGTCCTAAACCAAAATAACCTATAAAGGACTGCAGCTGTAGGAAAACCCCAAAGTGGTACCAAAAGGTTCACAGTGGGGATCTGAACAAGCTCCCTGTGTTCACCCAGCTCTGAGGAGCGGTGTCTGGACTGAAGTTTGAGCTTTGTGAGTGATGAACAAGGTGGGGTTAGCTTTGGTGGGTTTTTGATTACAGTTGTTGAGCTGAATGGCTGCTCTCAGACTGCCTTTTAATTCAGAGAGGGGATGTCACCGTTTGTGTTCTGTTTGTCAGTTGTCTGTGAGCAGCAGACTGTGGATGCAACCACATTTGATCATTTGTCAGCTTTTCCTTTCTGCTGAATATCTGATGGCGTTTGCTGAAAACCTGTCCTCTCGGTGCTCGTTTGACTAGCTGCTGCCGCAATTGCAGGTGATGAAAGAGCCTGGGACATGGCTACCACACATCTGCAATTGAATATTTGTCAACAGTAAGGTACTCACTCGGCTTGGTAATAACAGACATGGGGAGAGAGGTGGTTCCAGTCGTCACATGCAATTACTGGTTCCCCGAGTCTGTGGGCAGACTGAAAGCATACCGAATCGCCTTTGCAGAACCGCTCTTGGAGGTGGCTTCCCCATCAGCAGCTACCTTGGAGGTCTCATATCCAGAGCAAACCTACCCATTCTCAGCACAGTGGTGACCCATGGTGCTGAAATCCTTGGAGCCTGGCTTTGCAGTTACAGCTGTTGAGGATTTTAATGCAAGATAGGTGGGAAATGTCAGGTCTGTTCAGTACCCAACCCTTCCACAATTGTGCCTGTGAAATTCACCTCTATAGGAGCTCCCCTGCACATAGTGTGCTGCTAGCAGGGTGCTCTTGTTAGGGAGGCCCAGGGAAAGCTGGCCCCACTTGATGGGAGAGGAGGATGCCCTTCCCCTGTCTCCTCCCCTCCACTCAGAGCCTCCCTAAGGCCTGAGCAGAGCTGTGCTTTGACCTTGTTCTTGCTGTCAAGCACTTCCATTTACTCTGCAAAAACATCTTCCTCGCTGGCTGTGGGAACCAAATTCCCAGGAGGAGCCCATGACTATGACCACTCCTTGCCCTGCCCAGGCACTGGCACAGAGCTCCCCTCTCAGACAGGCTGTGTGAGCAGCAGCAAGGCAGTTGTTCCTAGGGCAGAGGGTTTTTCTCCCCTTTTCTCATCGGAGGCAGAGTAATGCACTTGCACAGGGCATATCAGGCCTCTTGCAGCACACTTCATTTAAAAAGCTAATTTGTAATTGCAAAGCAATACACATGCTCCAGCAACCCCCTCCTCTCCAAAGCAAACAGAGAAACACCACAGAGAAATAAAATAAAATGGCATGAGAATTATCCATGCCTGCTCTGCTCTGCTGTTTGTCTGCTGGAGGAAAAGAAGGGGCCAAGCAAAGTTGCTAAAATAAATATAGTTTAAAAGAATAGAAAAACAATCTCTAATGTACTTAGTGCTGCAAGTTGGGATGGGGATTAACCCTGCCTGTCCTCTGGTGTAGTGACAGTGGGCTCTGAATTGATGTGGGATCAAGGTTGCTTGTGTCGTACTCGCCCTTCTACGAGCAGGTATGGATGGGGGTAGTGAGAGGGTGACGCCAGCCCTCCTGCCCTGCAGGCAGGCCCATGGCAAGGACCTGGCCAGGACAGCGATTGAGCTCCTTTGGCATTCCTTGATGCCCCAGTGTATTTTTGAAGCAGGAGCAAGTGTTTTTTCCTTCTGTGTAGCTAGGGATTAGACTGTATCTGCCCCTCAAGGGACTCCTGAGCAGCCTTTGCTCATATCCATTGTGTGCCTGTGCCCTTTGTTAGTGTTTTTTCAGAGCAAGGAGATCAGCTGTGTCACCACGTTAACAATGCAGCTGCTGCCCACCTATGTCTCCTGTCTTCCCCTCCTGCCCTCCTTTGCTCGCCATCCTCCTTACCCAGTCCTCCCACTCGTGGTGGGTTGGAGAAGGGAAGGGAAAGGTGAACCTTCTCTTGGGCTTTGCTCTGTAGAGCTGCCAGCTCCAGTTTTGTCATTGCTGCTCTGCCTCTACGAGTTCAGCAGGGGCATTTTCAAAGACGTTCACTGCAGTTCCCAGCATGGGTTGGAGGGGCAAGGAGCTGAGGAGGAGTGAGCAGCTCTTTCTGAGGAGCTTTTCAGGGTTGAGACGTGAGGTGGGGGCCGGTGTGTGCCAGGATCCTGTCGCTGCCAATATCTCTTCCTGCAGTTTCTTTGCAGCGTCAGAAAAGCAGGGTGGAAATAGGCCACGCAGCCTGTGGTTTGAGCTCTGCTTGTTGGTGTTTTTAATGGCTTTGTTCAGAATATGCTGACTTTTTCTGAACAAAAGCTGAACAGAAACCCTTACAAATTAATCACTATTAATACTTTGCACTCACTTAGCTCTGCATGCAGCCGTTCAGGGTGGTAAATACTTCTTTTACCCTGCTTGACCATTGTGTCTGTGGAAGGCTCCGCTCTCCCTCTTTCGGATAGTAAAGCCTTGTACTGGGAGCTCCTGTGTTTGAGGGCAGCCTGGCAATTGCTTCTCCCTCCTCTCTCTCCTCAACTTACACAGATACTGTGTTGGCGTGACCAAGATGAAGCCAGGGAGTTTGTCTGATGCCAGGTGTCTGAGGTTGTTGCAGATCACAGGTATCTTACCTGGCTAAACTTCATAGGAATTCAGCACCTGGTGCTGGGCCCTGAGAAGAAGGCAGGACTGGGGTGACAAGCACCGATGCTGCATCCCAGCCTGCTGATGTGCACAGCAGAGCATGGCAGCGAGCATACATGGATTGCAGGGGCAGGTTTTCATCTCCTTGCCTTGCACCCTGCACTGTATTAAGTGCAGTAATGTGCTGCCAGGTTACTTGCAACAATCAGCTGCAGCAGCTTCTCTTCTACCACCCACTGGGCTTTGAGCTGGGATAGGAATACTTACCTCTGACCTGTGAGTTTAGTCTCTCAGCCACCAAGTTCAGTAGGCATCTCAAAACTAAGTTCTCGGCCTTTCCATATTGTGACTTCTTCCACTCCAAGTACTACCCGTGTAATCTCCTGCACATTTCAAAGCTACTTGAAACAGCTTCTTGCTTTAGTGCTTGCCAGATTCCCCCCCAGCTGCCAGGAAGAGAGTAAGCAGCCGCTGCCTGTTCTACTTGAGAAATTCAACTGCCAAGTGGTTATTTACAGCGGGCAGAGGAATGAAAATGTTAAATGAAATCAATTGCTGGCAGTGTGAAAAAAGGAAGGGGGGGAGGGAGCCCAAACCCTTATAAAAATCAGGATTATGCTGGCTGCAAGCTGCAGCCACCTTAAAAGGATTGCAGACAACAAACAGCAAAATGACAACGACAGAAAGCCGTGCCCACACTCACCAGCCTTCTGCTGACTCTGACTTTTGTTTCTGTTTAATCTTCCTATTCTTGTCCATTTTGGTCTCTCTCTTGGCAGTGGGTGAGGAGATGGAAGAGTTTGGGGAGGGAAACTGGATTGTGTTGAAACAGTTGTTTCAATTCATTTCAACATCAGGCTCCCTGCCTGCATTTAACCTGGAGGTAAATTAAAAAAATTAAAAAGCTAAATGAGCCCTATCTCCCTGATGAGCATTCAAATCTGCCTTAAAAATGGGACTCTCTTGATTTCCACTAGCTGTTCCTGGCTGGAGGTGGTGGGAAGGTTACCAGGAGAGACTGCTAGCTGGTTGGATTTTGGCTGGCTCACAGTTCACTGAGGTGGGTTTTGGGTTTTTTTTGGTCTTAGTCCCTTCCTTTCCATGGAAGCCTCAGGCTTCCCAGCTACATCTCTACAGAGAGAAATGAATCACAGCCTTGCACTGGGCAGTGTGGCAATTAATCAGCCATTAAAAAGGAAGACCTGCTGTCTTACAAACCAATTAGAAGGGAACTGGTTGCTTGTGTAACTAATGTAGTGGGGTTACTAGTAAGTTAAAGACCCATTGTGGAGAGAGGAGTGGAAATAAGTCTCTGTTACCGTGGTTTGAAAAACATGTGGAAGCCACCAGAGCAGCAGATCTTCCTCTGCAGCAGGAATCTGTTTGCAGCCCTGTGTTGCAGTAAGCACTGTCCCCTCTGCCTGCCTTGCAGGCGGCTGGAGGAAGTATTTTTAACTCTTGATGATGAAGGGCTTTTAAAAATTCCCATTGCTCTTAAATCTTCCCTGGGTTTCTGGGCAGGGACAGAGAGGAGGAGGAGGATGCATGATAGTCTGGCTGCTGGAGAGCACCGCTGAGGCTGGTACCAGAAGTGAAGCAGTGCTCTGGGGTGCTTTGCTTCACTACCTGCCAGAGGGGGACAGCTCCATGTTGTGCAAAGGAGGATGATACAGGGATGAAGTCTCTGAGGTGCAGCTGATCCTGGAGCAGGATCTGGTTCTCTTTCCATTAATGCAGCATCCTTTTAGGCTTGTTTGCAGTGTGGGTCTGCTCTTGGGACCCGTGCTGATGCTTTTGTGTGGCACTGCCTTTGTGTTTGGGTGAGTGTTGACGTGAGACAGGCTGCCAGCTGTAGGCATGGTCTGTGTTGCTGCGACATCATGCTGTGTTATCTGTGGCTTCTGCAGGGTTTACTCTAGCAGCCACTGGAGCAAATCTCAAGTGTTTAGCTGGTTGCATCGGGCTTTCAATTCTTGGCAGTTCTGCTAATGTGCTAATTTGAGCTGCTCTCTCCTGACAAAACACTCAGTCTGTTGACTGCTTGGCCAAATCGAGCATGGGGTGACCTAACCCTGCTACCTGGGAGCACTGAGTGTGTATTTTAGGAGCAGCCCAGTGCTCTATCCATCCTGCCAGCCTGGGGTGGCTGTCTCAGCTGTAAGGAAGGAAGTGTCTTGGTGAGAAGATTTTTTTTCAAGCTGATCCATTAGTTCCCTGTTCAATCTATTCTGCTTTTAGAAGAGGTGTGAGGGCTGCGGGTGGGCTGCTAAAGTAGCAAGATGTATCTTTACCTAGTAGCTGTATGCAGCTACATAGGAGCAGTGCAAACTAGATAAATAAATTGTGGGGTTGCTTCAGTCCTAGCACAGGGCCTGTTAATGTCACTGGGAATGTGGGACTCGGTGTCCACTGAGCTTCTGCTTGCATTTGGCAGCATCCACATGGAGAACCGTCACAGATCATTCTAGACCAACCAAGGCTGCTAAATCCCAGGCTTTGACTCTTTATAGCATCAAATGTTGGAGAGGCAGTGTGGGGTGCTGAGAAGGGCACTGGGTGCTCTAAATTCTGGTTTTGTCTCTGACACATGCTGGGTATAGTGCCCCTGACACTATACAATAGAAGCTTCTCCGAGCCTCTGTTTTCCTGGCACCTCTCGTTTCACAGTGTGAATTTTTCATGTGTGCCTTTTCTCAAGAGCAGTGCTTGCATTATTTCTGCAGTTACAATGACTTGGCCTGTCCTACCTGCTGATGCCATCTTGTACCAATCTGAGTGTGTGGTGGCACCACAAGCTGTACCCCTGCTTCATCAGTGATGAGCCACTATGCATGTCGGAATATCAGCCTGTGACAGTAAGCTCCCTTCACTTACTGCTAAGGAAATTATGTGTTTTAGGGCCACTTGTGGCTGATCCTGGTCCCACCACCACCAGTTTGCACACTGTCATGTAAATGTGTCAGTTGTAGCCAAAAGGAGTGCCTCTCCCTCTGCCTTCTCTCCAGATCACTTCACAGAATCAAACAGACTCAAAGAATGTTAGGGGTTGGAAGATACCTCTGGAGATCATCTGGCCCAGCCTCCCTGCCAGAGCAGGTTCAGCTAGACCAGGTTGCACAGGACATCATCCAGGCAGGTTTGGAATGACTCCAAAGATGGAGGCTCCACTACCTCTTTAGGCAGCCTGTTCCAGCCCAAGTTTCAACTTTTTAAAATGCTAAGTGTGGGCTTACAACCAGTGGGGTTGGTGTGTGGGGTTGGTGTGCTTTGCTGAGTCAGGCCTTTCATTTGGCCAGGCTGATGACAGCTCTGTGTGCTGAGTGAAAGATGCCCTCATCATCCATCCAGCCCCTCGGCTGGCAACCAGGGAAAGTACACATTCCAGCTCAAAGGCACCTCAGCTGTAGTCTGTTGAGCCAGTCCTCAAATTGAGTTTGAAGTCATTAAGTGGAAAAGAAAATTCTTGTGACAAGTGATTTCCCTGAGCAGGTGACAAACTATAACGAAGCGCTGCGGTTTGGCTGGAAAGGTTTATGACAGCAGCTGTGTTCCCTTCGTCTCCTGCAAGCTATCTGGGCAGGAAAGGATTCATGGAAAGCTGTCCGCCTAGCTGCAAGATGTGTACGTTGGCCTTGGATTAACTTTCTCTGCCTTTTCCCCAAACAGTGTTGCTGGAGATCCTTTGGGATCAAAGGCAGGATGAGTTATACTCTCGTCCTGGAAGAGCAGTTGGTGGTGAAAATCTCATGAGCCAATAGCATCCCCAGAAAATGGTGTGGTGTGAGTGGTGCAAGTTATTTAGGTGTGCTACTGCTAGTTACAGCCACATCATTTCTTCTTCCTGCTTTGGTTCTGCTGCTGAAGGACAGTTATAGGCAGCATGTGTCTCTGACAAGACGATGAGTGTGGTGGGTACGTGGTAGTTGGCATGGCTGTAGCAGGTAGCTGTGGAGATTCAGTGGTGGGTACTTCATAGCCACATACAGAGCTCTTCCCAAGC
Source organism: Melanerpes formicivorus (assembly GCF_026170545.1). NCBI lineage: Eukaryota > Metazoa > Chordata > Aves > Piciformes > Picidae > Melanerpes > Melanerpes formicivorus. The sequence goes on from NW_027142390.1 coordinate 3,055,910, forward strand.
GCTGCACTTGGTCATAAAAGGTGTGAGCAAGGGCAGTGGGATGGCTCTTCCAGCATGGGGTGAGGTTTGGGTACAAGAGCACCAAGAAGCTGCTGAAGAATCATAGAATGCTTTGGGTTGGAAAGGATCTTAAAGAAAGATCATCTAGTCCCAATCCCCCACCATGGGCAAGGACACCTTCCACTAGACCAAGTTGCTCAAGGCCCTGTCCAACCTGGCCTTGAACACTTCCAGGGAGGGGGCATCCACAACTCTCCTGGGAAGCCTGCTCCAGTGAAGTTCTGTAGAAGTACAAGATAAGAGCTCCTACCTGATAGAAGGATGCTGGAGCAAGGCAAGTGGTTGCTCATATTAATGTGCAGGTAGCAACATGTGACAGACCACAGCAACAGCACTTGGGAACGTGGTGCAAAGGCTGAGGAGTAGGATGCCTTGACTGAGGATCGTGTGGGCGTCCTGGTCAGGATGGTGCCTGGGTATCTTTAATTGCACTTCTGTGCTGTGTAGGTACCCAGGCAAGAGATCTTTCTTGTCTTGGTGAGCCACTGATTAAAAATTAAGCCACTAAAATAACACAGACGGGGGAGGAAAAAGAAGGACGGTCCTTAAACCAGGCAGTGCTCATAGTACACTGCTAACCAGGAGGTTTCTGGGGCGTTCCTCTTAGGCGGTGGACACCTCGTTAGGGGCAAGGCTGGAGCACTGCAGGCCAGCTGCTCCTGATTTCTTTTTTCCCTCTGATTGCTGGTTATGCAGTGTGTGGGTGGGTTGGTTTTTTCCTTAGTAAAATGTCAAGTGCTGGCTGAGCAGTGTTGCAGATTTAAGGGTTCTGTATTCTGGTGGAGACGCAGCAATCCTGCTCAGGAGGCCCAGGTGTGCTCTTGGGGAGCAGTCACGTTCTGTGGCTATGCTCACTTGTTGCAGAGGAGCCTGATCTCTGGGCTGCCAGCTCAGGGTGAGCTGTTAATGACTGGCCCCTCGCCCTCTGGGCTTATACTGGTGCCTGCTTAATGGGATTTCTTCCACTAAAGGGTAGTGATGAATCACCCAAGCTAGACACAGCTGTCTAAGGCCACCAGCTGCTGACCTTCAGGACAGTTGGATTTATACCTTGGAGCCCACACTGAATTCCTGATACACAGGGCAGTGCTGAGCTGGGAGCTGCAACCCAGCTGGGAGCTGTCTGTTGCAGATTGAATTATCCATCTGTTTACTGCTGCTTGCCCAGGCTGGGACCTCCAGCAGCAGCACACAGGGTGGGGAGGTGGTGGATGATGACCAGCTGTGAGGACCCCTGATGAGCCTCATTTGCTTTACCCAGCCTCACCTGAACCCATACCCACTGCCCCTGCCTCAGGAACTTCGTCTGAGCTCAGGGCCCTGTCCTTGTGTTTTCCTGAGCTGGGGTGGAGGTGTGCTTGTTCCTAGCCCTGGTCCATGCTGTGCTGCCTCCCTGGATGGATCCCATACACTTGCTGCAGGTCCTTGCTGCAACACTGACTCTGGCTGGGCCTCCTGGTTGGACCTTGGAGTGATGCTGCAGGTATCTTGGCTTCTAACCCCATCTCCTGGATAGACTTTGGACCTACACTTCAGGTAGCCCCTACAGCTCTGTCTCTCTGGTTTTGCTCTAGACTGAACTTGGTGGGTGGACCTTGGCCCTGATTTTCTCACCTTCCCTTGTCTGGGGCTCTCCATGGGCTCTGTCACCACTCACCCTGCTCAGACTTGGTAGAGCTGTTCCAGGTCAGTGAGGGCTGCCCTGTGGTCACCCACAGTTCCTGGCTCATCTCCTGCACAGGGCAACCCCATTGTCCCTGCTCCCTGATACCAGACATGGTCCTGTGGAGTAACATCTGGTGGAGAGGACACAGTCTCAAGCTGCACCAGGGGGAGTTCTGGAAGTGTTCGAAAAAAGCTTGGATGTGGCACTTGGAGCCATGGTTTAGTTGTCAGGTGGTGTTAGCTATTAGGTAATAGGTTGGACTTGATGATCTCTGAGGTCTTTTCCAACCCAGTTGATTCTGTGATTCAATGCTGCTGTTGAACCCTCAGCTATTGCCTGGTCTGCCTGGAAAATTCCCATTTCTGAGCTTCCACCTGCACAGCTCTCCCTTGCCCCAGCCCAGCGTTTCTGTGCTGCTGGTGTCTGGGATGTGGTGTAGGAAGGCTGTCCTGTTCTGGTTGGGAGGTGTCTTCCAGGGAGAGAAAGGGCTGAGGGTCTTACCTGAAAAGGTGCCAAAGATGTACTGTGTATGCTGTGAGTGGAACAGGAGCAGTCTCCTGGAGGCACTGGGTATTTGTAGCACTGCTCTGCACACAGGGTTGAATGTGGACTGGGGGAGGGATCAACTGGAGCAAGTGATGCCAGCTGGAGACACCAGGAGCTTTTTAAAAAGAGCTTGAGAGCAGCACAAAACCCAACACACTTGCATATTCCAAGCAAGGCACGTAAGCAAGACTCACTTTTCCATTTTTCAGAGCAGATTAGCGATTTTCTAATTAGAGAAAGAGCGGAATATTGAGCACTGAAATGGATAAGCGACTTAAAAAGAACACAGAAAATTGCAAAGTGAAATCACTTAAATCAGCCTTCTCTCCTCCCCCCTTCATGCTTGGTATGCTGTTTATCTTGGCAAATGGGGGGAAAATAAATTCCCTGGAGGTGGCACATACACATCGTCACTTGAACGCATCAGAGAGATCTCTGCAGAGAGCTAAAAGCCCCAAACTGCAGGCTTTTGAATCAGCCTTCTGGACCTGCAGAAGCAGGAATGGGGCTGCATCCTGGCCTGGGAATTGCTCTGCCTGTGACACTGAGCAGCAGCTGTTTGCTAAATGTTCATATGGATCTGGCCGTGGATTAAAGACAGCCCAGTTGCAGAGAGTTGTTTGGCCCTTTGAAGGGTTTGAAGCTCAGCACCTGGGTGCAAGAGTAGAACATTGCCTTGATTGTGATTCCGAATGAGTCCCTGGGGCACCTTCCTCTTGGGTGCTGCCAGAGACAGGTCTTGTGTCCCAAAATATTGCTGGCTGTGTGCTTCTAGCAGAAAGTATATTTTAAAGGCTGCTTCTGCTCTTCAGGGCTGAAGCCCTTCACCTTCTCATGCCTTAGATTCCCCATCCAAACAATGGGGCACAGGCAATTGCCAAAATTGGATTGCACCAGTCTAGGCTGGTGCTGGGGTTTGGAAGGGACCAACATAAGACGCTCCAGAGTGGTGCAGAAGGTGATTTAGCCCAGGAAATCTGTTTGTAGATCCTTGTTATCCCAGAGCTGAGGAACAAAGGAATGTTGTGAGCTGTAAGGACGCGGGGCAGGGCGTGTGCCTGGCTGCGCACGCAGGCGGCGCTCAGCACTCCGCAGCCACCACTGGACCGTAAATAAATATTAGTGGGCACTCTCTCTCCCAAAGCACCTATCAGTGCTGCCATCCATGTGGAAAGAGGAAAGTAAATAGATTCCCAGATTGTCTTAAAGGCAGAGGGAGTAGGATAGTATCAGTCTATTGGATTTGCTGACTAAACTACAAACCCCAAGATACAATTCTCTGCGCTCGCAGGCAATGGACTGTGTTGTCTTTTGCATTTCGAGCAGTGGAACGTTCCAAACCTGAGCTCTCCAAAACTAGGGGGCTTGTTTGAATTAACCAGGGGTGGAACTAGGCACAATTATTTTTAGGACTTCTTTATGCTCCAGTAAAATTTATGCCTGGCTGCAGCACACATGGTGCCCTACTCTTGCCCAGGGAGGTGTACTCTGTGCCCCACAGTGCTTACAGCAGGAGTTGCATATTGAGGAGCCAGAAGGCTGCTTTAACTTTGTCTAAAAAGCTGACCATGCATCTGGGATTGCATCAGTGGTGTCCCAGAGAAGGGAAGGTAGCTTGCTGGGTGGAAGTTCCTGGCATAAATCCAGGCAAGATCACTCCTGTGTATAAATTACACCTTCCACCTAAAAGCTGTGCATCAGCATGACTTGGTTTGTTGGCAGCTCCACGAAGGCTGAGGACAACCCCCCACCCTCTGGCTCTTCCCTCTCGTCTGGCCAACATTGTTAGGTGGTAAGATGATACAACCCAGAAAAAAACAGCATTACCCTGGCATTGCTGCTGCTTGTCCTCTTCACTGGGCTGTGAACACAAAGGGTGGCTCTCAGTTTTTGCCCAAAGAGGGTATAAAATGTCAGGGAAATACTTTGTGCTCTCTCCTTTCAATGACACCCTTTGTACAGCCCTTAAAGATGGATAAGAGAGATTTGTACATTCCTTGACAGCTCTGGGGAAGGAGAATCTTCTCCTTCCATTCTGCAAAGGAGTATCAGAGGTTGTGAGATGGGAGGAGAGAAGCTGGCAGTGGGGAAAGTCGTTGGTTCAGTTCCTACAGGGGATTTCTAAGTATTTGGCTGAAAGAAAGCAAAGAAATTGAAGCACACACACAACATGAGAAATGGCCATCAGGCTCTTGGGGTAGCTTTAAGCCATCTAAGGAAATATTATATCCTATGAATTGGAAAGCCTTTGCTGTGCCTCAGAAGTTGCCTTGCATGTGTACAGAGCTCAAAGCTCTTATCATATAGATTATATCTTCTGGCCACGTGTAAGTTAAGGGAGCCTCAGAATGGTGTTATTTCACTCCAGTGTTCAATGCCCATTTCTTCCCCTCAAGATAGCTTGAGAATAGGAGATTTCAGCTGCCTAGTGTGCTCTCTGGTGTTGGCTGCAATGAACACGTGCTCCTGGGCAGCTACTGTCACAGCAGGATGTTTTAGTTACTGTTGGGTTTTCCTTTGTCTTTGGGAGAGCAGATTTGTGGTCTTTGGTGCATGCTGATGCTGGCAGGTAGCAAGTAAGGTGATGCTTGCTGCTGGAGTCTCATGTCTCTGGTGACCTGCAGAATCACTCCTGTAGGATTTACACCCAAGATGCCTGCTTCTTGCTGTGACTGATGTTGCATTAAGGAAACATGGCAGGTGGATCTCTCTCCTTTGGGAGCCACAAGTGGTTTCATTTGCAATATCTCATATCCTTGGACACTGTGGGTTTGATGCTTTTAAGTACAGCCTGCTGGAGCACATGGCTGAAGCAGCCTGGTCATAGACAGGACCTCCAGCACAGGCACTTAAGAATCCATGGGCTAAGGGATTTTTTTGTCTGTATGCACAATTCCTCACTTCCATGCACAGACCCCATGTCATGGTAGAGAGGACAAATTTATACTACAAGAGGCCAACTAGAAGGACTCTATTGGGGCAGCCATGCCTCAGCTGTGTTCTTGATTGTCCCTTGCAGATGCAATGAAATACTGCATCCCTTCACAGCATGTGTTGCAGTCACCCAGCACTGCAAGCAGAGCTCTGCTGAGCTGGCCTCAACAGACCATCAGCCACGTAGCAGTAGAGGAGGTGGTTAGGTCAGTAATGCAGCAGGGCTGGACAAAGCCCAGCTACTCTGAGTTGCAGTCTAACTCTTCAGAACTGCAGCAGCCTACCCTGTCAGCCTGCCTTCTCTACTGCCTCAAACCTGTGGTTTTTTCATTAGATGCTCTCTCTGTCCTAAAAAGGAAAATAATCCAGTGCCCATTCACTGGCTCTGGAGCCAAGTGGCATGGCGTAGTTCATGTCCTTGTGGATGACCTCTCCTTCCCAGGACAAAGTGACCTCACCTGAACTGTCTCTGCCAAACTATGCTGGGGAGAAGGCTGGTGGGTCTGGGCCATGGCTGTCTGCTCTGGTGCAGATGGTGGTAGGGCAATGGTGCAGCCTGTGCCGTGGTCTTCTTTAGTTACTGGTGTAGAAAGAGCCAGCAAGTCCCTGGTAGCACTAAGTCAGTAGGGCAGGGAGGGCATTGGCACATCAGTGGGAGAAGGTGGGCTCATAGCTGAGGTGCAGGACTGCTGCTGCTGGAAGGTGTGCCTCCATGTCTATAGGACCTTCAGCTGTGAGGGCAACTGATAGTAACTTTTTTTCTTCAATAGCTGAGATGCTGGCTTGCACAAATCAGGAGAAACACTGCACAAAGAAGCTCCAGGAAGGTCTCAGCACCTGTGTCAAGTAGCAGCCAACTTGCCCTGCTCAGTGCCCAGATGGGAAATAAACTTGTTAAATGAGTATATTTACTGCAGATGAATGTGTACCAAATCTTGTATGTGCAGCACAATCCTCTTAGATGAGCATCTGATAAAGGATTAAAACTATTAAATGATTAAAAAATCCCCTCTGCCAAATGGTGAAATATGCAGATTATACGGTGCTTTGTTGGGTTGTTTTTCCCCTTGGCTTTGCTGTTCCCACCCTCCTTGCCCAGTTTGAGGGGAGGGAAGAGCAGGAGAAAGGGCTCTGCTGTGGCCCCCTGATGCACAAGGGGTGCCCAGGGGAGGGCGTTGCTGGGAGAGCAGAGTTAAACTGCGTTACCCTGCAGGAAAGGTCCCCAAAACCTCCCCCAGCTGTGTGTTGAATTCTGCACTGGGAGGCTCTGCACTGGGAATTTGGAAGTCAAAACTGATGAAGCCAGGGGAACAAGACTAAACCCTTCAGGAGGGCTGTTCCAGACAGGGTGGTATCTCAGTACAGTCCTACCAGAAGCCCTTGCCTTATGCAAAATAAGGGAAGCATTACTTTGGGGCAGCTCCTGAGGTAGCCCTCTTCACCTCAGCTGCCAGGTCACTGGTGAGGAACTTCTCCATTCATGAGTGGGAGGAGCATCAATGTTTTCTTCAGCTTTTGAACACATCTCTTTCCATGGTAAGCTTGTCTGCAGAAATGTTCTGAATCTCAGCAGCTTCCTACTGTTTGCAGCAGCTGTGTTGTAGGTGCTGGCAGGTGACCTCAGTTTTGTTAGATGGCAGCAAGCAGGGAAGGGTCAGGCGCTCTCCCCTGTCAGAACATCATTTGGCTGTGATCTGTGCATGTCACTGAGCACTTTTGGATACAAATTACCAAGCATTCAGAACTTGCAAGAAGTTACCTTAGCACACAGATTGAAGGCTGTAATCGGGACAGCAATCAAAGAGGAAAAGTGCCAAGTAGTCTGTTCTGTGAAGGAGCCAGCTAGAGCTCCATCTGATGCTTATCATGCTAACAAGGCTCATGTGTGCTTTGCCCTCACCCTAAACTGGAACATACAAGAAGTTTGCCTTGTTATTAGTGGTGTGCCTGGGGTGACTCCTGATAGCTCTTGGAAAGGAAGGCCTGCTGGGAGAAGAGGTAGGGACAGGGTGCAGGCCACTGTTATGCCCCTGAAGCTCGAAACGAGAACGAAGCATCAGACACTCTGCCGTGGGCTTGTGCAGAGCCAGGATTTTCCTCAGGCTGCCTGAGGCTGCTTTTGTTCTGTGGAGCTGGACCCCACCAGCCAAAAGCTGCTGCTCAAAGTACCTGTTTACTTGGAGTGCTGGGTACGGGCAGCGCTCTGCTGAGGCTGTTTTGGGGTCAGGCTGGATGAGATAACTGCTTCATTAATGTAACCCTGATTAGGCAGTCAGGGACTGCGGCGGAGTCCAAGTCATTAGGAGCTGTCAGCAGCCAAGCGTTCAAGTGGAAGGATGGGAAAGGAGGAAGGAAGAGCCAAAGGGGCTGTTGCAGTGGTGGTGTCAGCTCAGTATTTATGAGGGGAATAAGCCTGTGATGTTTTATGGCCCGTAAGATGCCGCTTTCTCTGGGTCTGTTTGATTAGATAGGATTATCTCAAGGGCTCAAGTGGCACATCATTGATTTCTGCTCACTTCTATGGGGACATTCAGCAGCCCTAATCTATACCCCCTGCTTCCAGAGGTGACAGTGACTGCTGGGGGACAGCCTGCCCCAGAAGGAGCTGTTTGGAAGTGTGCACCCCTTATTTAGCCTGACTCCTACTCCCCTGCTTTCCTTTTTGTGCCCTCGGTTTTGATTGCTTTTGAGCCATCACTCACTGTCTCCCAGAATCAAAAGCTAGTAGGGTGTTCCTGTCTCCTTGATGTTTCTGGAAGAGCTGGACAAGGGCAGGAAAGGAAAGAGACAGGAGAGGAGTTTGCAGCTCCAAGGAGTAACTAGGAATACCAAAAGGCCACTGTTTCTGTCTGGTACAGCACTGTGGGGATGAGTAGTGGGCAGAAGCATAAAGAGATAGAGACTGGATGTGGGGTTATATGGTATATGATGGATTTTCCAGCTTCCTATACCCAAGTCATTATTTAGCATTCATCACCCATACAGAAACCTTCCAGGTACCAAATCCCCAGAAATCTGTGTTTGTGCATGGCAGAGTGCTTCAGGTAGGGGTAATGTGGGGTTGGCAGCAATATCAGGCAGGTGAACCTGACCAAAGCAAGTCCAAGTAGTTAAAGACTGCAACAGAGACCAACCTCCCACATTTCCACAGTGTAGTCACTGGCAAAATCCCAAAATGAGATGGGAAATTGCTCCTGTGGCCATTGTCCATATGGATTGAAGGTTCAGGCATTACAGAGAATTTTTTTCCATCAGGGTTACAGTCTTGGGGCTGTCTGCAGAGAGTGTGGAGGCAGAGAGCAGGACAGAGTAAAAGGAGGCATGAGGACAGATTTACTTCATCCTGGTCCACTAGATGTGGGAGAAATCAGTGCATCTTCAGTGTTGGAATCAGTTGCTGTGAGGAGAACTGAATATTTTGTCTTGCTCAGCATGTGAGGGTGCAGGCAAGGACAGCACAGAGAGGTGGGGGCTTGGAGAGACTGGAGAGGACAGTGATCTTGTTGGAAGGATCTTGGCTTGCATTTTGGTTCTCACTTGCCTCCAGGCAGTCACTGGTGAGTGGGTTACTCCTGCCCCTTCTTTGTGGGTGGGGAACAGGGACTTGTGAGCAGAGGAACATCCTGACCTGGTGGCTGCCAGCATCAACATAGGGACTGTCTGTAGGAGAGGCTGGCACGAGATGCCAGGGCTGGCAGCACCTCTGGGTGTCTGTAGTAAAGTTCAGTGACTCTGTTCCACTTGGCATCACAGAGCTGAGGAGCTCAAGGGGCTCTAGAAGCGCTGTCCTTGTTAGCTGGTCTCTTCTGAAAGTGAGGCCGAGGGAGAGCTGGGAAGGAGAAGCAGAGTGCCCATGGCATGCGGGTGGTGGAGAGCTCCTGGGGTAGGGTTCAACCAAGGGCCTGTGGTCAGAGAGCTGGTATGGACAGATGGTCATTGTGATGCTGCAGTGCAGTTTGAGGCCAGGAGAAAGAGGTTGCAGGACCACTCAGACCGTGGGGTTAACTGTTCTTCCCTTGGAAACTCCATCCCCCCTAACCTTCTGCTTCATTTTTTTGGAAACCTTTGAAGCCTTTTTCTCCCAGTTCATCTGAAACAGAGACACTCTTCCTTTCTTCTTGTCTTAATTCCGGGGAAGTGCTAGCACTCAGCTCCTGCTGGGACAAAAGTGCTGGAGCCCAGCGCCTGCCGGTCCCCATTCGTGCTGTGCCCTGATTAGCGACTTGTGCCGGAGCACATCAGGGCAGGAGGCAGGGCCCCTCGGGGAGCGATGGAGAGAGGGAGGGGACCGTGGAGCTGAGGAGATTTGCTGCCTGGTTTAGGAGCGCTGGCAGGGCACATGGCTGTAGTGCTTGCTGCCACTGTGCCATGTGTGCCTGCCTGCCTGCCCGTGCCCTGCTGCCTTGCCGTGGCCTGAGTTGCCTTCAGGGCTGAGCTCTGCTGCTTGATGTTTTTCAAGCATCTTCCCTACACCAGAAGCAGGAGCACAGGTGAGCTGGGGTTCCCCTTGCCTCTGCCTGTCTGCCCACGTGGGCTGAGAAGCTGGTTTCATGCCTGGACTGATGTTCATGGTGCTGCCCAGGCACTTCTTCTGGTGGTGTTCAGGAGGTGGGACTTGGATTAGACAGGGGAGTGGACAGATTGGGAGTTAGTCTGAGCCCTGCCAAAATCATTTCAAGAAGGCCCTCAAGGTGCCATTGCCAACATCCAGCCTGTCCTAGCCCTTTGGCATTGGCTGAGGAATGTACAGGGCTTGCCACTGCAGTAGTAAAGCTTCATCTTAGGCTCTCAGTCAATCCCTCAAAGCACAGAGGCTGAATTTCTTTTCCCTGAGGTCTGGAGGCAGTAAAAACAACTGCCAGGTTATTTCAGAGCTTGCAGTGTAAGCCCAGAGCTCAGATCCACCTGGAAGCCTGGATCCAGTTACTGCAAAGAAGTTCTCTCCCCAGAGAATGAAAATATAACCTGTACAATCATTTCACTCCCATCCACTGGGACTATTTCCTACCATTGGTTCTAGAAAGGGTCCTAGAGCAACCATCTCCTTCTCCTCGCTCCCACTCCAGTAACCAAAACACTCCTCCATCTCTCTCCATCCTGAAGAGTTTTAATCAAGTAAACCTGGCACACACGCTCCTGAAAGGAGGATGCTCTCTGTCAGCCAAAGTCTGTGCCTGTTCCATTTTCTTCTGATTTAATTTTCCAGAGATTAAGATCCTGCTCATCTCCACTCGCAGAACTTGGCTGCTTTTGCTTTGTTTGTTGGTTTTACTCTAGTGGGTTTTTCCTTTCTGTCACTGGCTTTGTTTTGAAAATCCTGAAGCCCCAGGGGTATTGATTCCCAGGATGCAGCCAGCTGTGAAATCGATAGGGAGCTGTGCCTCCTAGCACCTGGCACCCTCGCTCCCGTGCTTGTCCTCCGCTCCTGAAAAGTGACTTCTTGTCTTCCTCCGAAGGGCTTTGGCGTTGCTGGATGTGCTGCTGAAGAGCACTTCTCATGTGGATGTGTTTTGTCCTAGCAGGGGGCTGTCTCCTGGCTGCCAGCTCCCAGTTGCTTCCCAGAGGGTTGCCTGTCTTCACTGCCATCTTTGGTTCAGTATCTACCTGTAGCCTTAATGGCAGTAGAAGTTTCACCCTCTTCTGCTAAAGCTGGGCTCAGCTGAGCAGATTTGGGAAGATGGTTGAATCACAGATTGCAGAATGGTTGAAGCTGGCAGGGACCTTAGAACATCATCTGGTTCAACCCTACTGCTCAATCAGGGTCACCCAGAGTCGGTCTCAGGACCATGTCTAATAGCTTTTGAGTATCTCCAAGGAGGGTGACCCCACACCCTCTCTGGGCAAACTCTTCTCTTGGTCACCCTCACAGTGGAAGAAAAACATAAGGAAAATCGAGTGTTCTCCTATGGTTTGATGGACCTTGTTACCTTTCAGTTTGGGTTCATTACCTCTTGTCCTGCTACTGGGCACTGCTGAGGAGAGGCAGGCTCAGTCTTTGCACTCTCCAATCAGGTATTTAAGGATGCTAACACTGATAAGATCCCCCATAGCCTTCTCTTCTCCAGGCTGAACAGTGCCATCTCTCTCAGCCCTGCCTTGTATGTGAGATGCTCCAGTCCTGTAACCATCTCAGTGGCCCTTTTCTGGACTCTCCAGTGCTTCAGTATCTCACTTGCACTGGGAGTTCCAGAACTGGACAGAGGCTGAGCTCACCAGTTCTGAGTGAAGGGCAAGATTCACCTCCTTTGAACCTGCTGGCTCTTCCTAAGGCAGACCTGAGTACTGTTGGCTTTCTTTGCTGCCAGGCCACCTTGCTGTCTCATGGTCAACTTGGTGCCCACCCAGGCCCCTAAACTTCTACAAAGGGAGAGGGGAAGCATTAAGAGCCCTGTCTTTGGAAGCTGGTGTTTAATGGCTGGATTTAAGTGCATTCTTACCTCTCTTTGTCCAGTGTTGTGCCAGCACTTGCTTGTACCCTGTTGTCATTGGCTTGGCAGACCGATGGGCTCTAGCTTCTAGAAAGCACAGGCTGTTGATCTTCAGCTTGGAGTTCCCCTGGCTCCCCCAAAGTTTGTCTGGGGCTGTGAAGACTGCACATGTGAGGGAGCACTCCTGTGTTTGTGCTGATAGAAGGGAAGTTCCCTAAAGCTGCCCTCCTGCTGCTCTCTGAGGGCTGCTGTTTGCAAGGAAACTGCAACACCCAAATATTTCCAGTGCTCTTTGCAGGCTGTGCAGATGTCTGGGGTCAGTGGTGACAAATTATGTAGATTCCTCCCCCTTCCCTCTATCCTTTCTCATTTCCATTATCTGCCTTTTATAGAGGCTGTAATTTATTGCATCTTGCAACCTTGTAATTTATGGCTTTTTTGTAATTCTTTCCCAGCTTTCAGAAGTAACAGCTCCATGTACCCCAGTGCATTTCACTGTCACACTTAAGGCTTTCCCACCTCCCCCTGCACTTCCACTCTTTTCTTGTAACTTGCCTGTTTACTTGCTAAATTATTATTGTGCACTCAATAAAAATTGCATTTAAAAAGTGATAACTGAAATGACATTTAACATGGAAAGCACTTAAGCATAATTACACTGTATGCATTACATCAGTCTGTGACAGTTAAAAAAATATCTGAGCAGGGTTTTTTGTTGGTGGGGGCTGTAGAGTGGGGACTGGCATTTCATCACTTCTAGAAACCTATTTCTTTTGGATTTCCACTGGAGGACTCTGTCCTGGGATTCTTTTTCTCCTCCTCTCTTGCTGACACCACCGGTCTCCTGTATCTGGCACAGCAGCATGAGGTGAAAAACCCAACCTTGTCATCCTGAGGGGTTCAAGCTGGCATAACGTGCTCAGAGTTTGATGTGGTTTATCCCCAAGTGGAAATTTTGGGAGGGTTAGTTTATTTGCATGGGTGACTTGAGCAGACTTGCTGCAGAGCTGCACTGTCACTGTTGTCATGACTGTTGTAAGAGGGACAAGGTGACAGCCCCCTAGCCATAGCACTACACATTGTCTTGGGCCAGTTGTGGAGACCCGAGTGTCAGGGTAGCTTCAGGTCCTGGCTGTGCACTACAGAAGCTGATGGAAGCTGCTTCTGGCAGGAGCTGAGAGCTAGACAGTTAATGTCCTTGCTTTATACTGTCCAATGACTTCTGCAGAACAGGGGAAGTGTGCCAACCCCTCGTGACCCCGTGGCTCATATCCTCACTGATATGACTACTTGATTATTAGATCACCTGCAAATCACAGCTCCTTGACCATCTGTTATGTGAAGCTCCTCAGCTCAACCCCAGCATCTGTCCAGCCCAGCCATGCAGACTGTGCTGAATTTCTGAGCAGATCAGCCCAGCTTCCCAGACATGATTTCTTCTGCCAAGCCTTCTTCTGTCCTTTTCCTACCTACCCACTGCAGAAATTCTGCATATGAAATGCTTCAGAGGTAGTCTTCATTCTTTGCTCTCCTTCCCTTCTTCAGAAAGCAGGGTGAGCCTGGCCAGATAGTTGTATAGGCTGCACACCAGCCCTACAAATCAGGTCCCTACCTCATGTGGGGAATTGCAACTGGAGATGCATCTTGGAGATCCTGCATAGCAAGGATAGTCACCCCAGTAGGAGCTGTGGTCTCCTCCCTCTGGGAGTCCTGAGCAGCATGCTTGGAAAAGGGGTGAGTGGTAATGGACCTCCTTCTGCACCATGAGCAACGTGAACAGACAAGAGGGACCTTGTGCAGCAGGGCACAGGAAGATCTGGAAAAGCATTTGAAATCTAGTGAACAGATGATAGGAGCCACAGAGCTTGACATTTCCAGGCTGCATGTGAGGCATCTTTGAAGCAAGTCAAGATAGTGAGCACGTTTTGTGCAGTTCAGAGAGGACTGTTCTTTAGAAAGCAATGTCTCTAGTGCTCCATCAACTGGAAGGGTAGTGAGCTCCTGGGGAGGTGAGAAGAGTAGGACAGAATGGAAGCATGCCTTTAGTTAAAAAACAAGGAGAGGAAAAAGAGCAACAGAGAGAGCATCGATGTCCACAAGCAGACTCCCCAGAGTTTCCATACATAGTGTGTTGCTTTTCTGTGGTGGTGTGACTTGCCCTTCACATTAAACTGTTAATCACTTTGTGGGTCATTTCATTCAGGATGCTCACTGAAGCATCCTGAGGTTGAGCTAAAAGAGTTTTGTGAACTTGGGCATTTCCCCCCTTTTTCTTCAAATGCACACATAGCTGGGAACCATGCAGAGGCAGTAATAACTACTACAGCTGGGAGAGGAATCTCCTGGAGAGATTACTCGCTGCTTTTTCAAGGGGGAAAAGTAATTTCTGGTTGCTTGTATCTTCTTTCTGTTATGATTTTTCTGAGTTGAGCTGGAGGGGCAAAAAATAGGGAGAAAAAGAAATCTATTGATAAAATCCTCATCCGCTTGACAATCGGTCTCATCTGGGAACTGCTCGGTGTTATCTTGGCTTAATTCATTAGTAAGAGTAAGAGAGGCATTAAGAATGGACATCTCTATTGAGAGCATGTAATTGTTTGCAGCAAGAGTCAATTGTGTCCTATGGAGTAAGCCCCATGCACAACCACTTGTGGAATTCCTCAGCCTGATAGAGGACCTGGAAAAGAAGGCAGAAGGAGGGCAGAACGCTGCTCTAGCAGGAGGTGTGAGCAATGCCCCTTTCACCATGGATTTGCCCATCACCTGAGGTAGGAGGTTGGGCTGTAGGGACTGGTGACGTGGAGCTCTGTGATTTACAGCCTGAGTCTGTTGGAGGGAGGGAGGACACCAGTTCTCCTGTGAGCTCAGCAAGTGGCTGGATGTGTGCTTTAGCTCTCCTAATGGTTTTATGGTCAGAAATCTGTTGGGTTTTTTCCCCTGCCAATTGCTCCTGCACTTCACAACAGCTCTTCAGTCTCTAAAATAATGGGCTGAATGCTCCTGCAGCACAGTGCAGTGGCTGCTTCTGTGATGTGCATGCTCTGCTCTCAGAGAGGACACAGCACTGCTCTTGTGTGGTTTGGGTTTTGATACGGGGTTGTATCAGGACCCTTTCACTGCAGGTGCTCAGGATGAGCCACTCAGCAGAGAGTCTGGGTGCCTACCTGGGCTGTGAATCTGTGTGTGGGTTTGGCACTGAGAACTGCTGTCCACATATGTAAGAGCAATAGTTTTCAGTCCATGGGATGTTGTTGAGTTTCTCTTCTCCACATTGATTGATTAATTTCAGCAGCCCTGTGTTACTCAGGAGATGAGGTTGAGGTTCCTTCTGGTTGTGCAAACTGTGGCACTGGGTGTGCTGGAAACATGGCATCAATCACTTGGGGCAGGAGACTCTTCTGATGATGGCAGTACTTTTGCTAAGTTGGGTGTAAATGGTAGGGAAGGGAATGGCACTAAAAGAAGCAGCTCATGAAGGATCTTTCCTGTTACAGTTTTTGTGGCTGAAATGTGGTGGTACTTCAGGATGTATACTGATCATCCAAACACACAGAGATGTATGCAGTCTGTATCATCATCTGAATTTTATTTATGGCACAAACTCAAGTCAGCACTATTATTTATGACTATCATTGCAAACCTACTTTTCTGTTACGTGATCAGCTAAACTCCAGTGCAAAGCAGCCTGCAGGACTGCCCAGCCCAGAGCACAGTGGTGTGCTTCAGGGCCGCAAGAGTGAGCGGGGTGCTGCTGCCATGTCTGGGGCTCAGCCCACGATCCACTGGCCTGGGAGAAACAGCTGCAGAATAAAACCCTGACATTTGGAACATGAGGCATTATCCTACAGCCCTGGGAAATGGTAGTTTTCTTTTTAGAACTCACTCCTAGTTTTAGGAGGAAAGTTACAAGGTGGCATTAAAAAGCACCTGCTGCATCGCCATCAGATGTCTCACCATTTGAGTTTAAATGTCTCATCTAAAAGAATCCCTAACCAGGTTTCCTTTAAAGGAATTGAGCCTGCTTGGGTTTCAGCTTTTGCCACTGCTGTTTAGAGTAATGCTCATTAACATTCTGGGCAAAGGAGCAGAGAGCAGGGAAGGAAAATGCTTATGATTTGTAAATGCCACTTTGCTCTTCTGGCACCATCCCTCTGGGTAGAGGATTTCTTCCTTCTCATTCTGGTTTTCTTCCCCTCCCACCCACTGTCTTAGAGCAGAGATGATTGTGGGGTGTATTTTTTTTTGTCTTAAGCATATGCATAACTTTTCCCTGTGCCTACCTGTTGGTGACTCCCTATGGATGTGAGGGCACCCGCGTGCGCACAGAGCATGGACGTGTTGCTTTGAGCGTACGTGGACCTGCGGCTGGTGTGTGGGAGCCTTTAGCAAAGGAGGGGGCATGTGGCAGGCTTCTCCATGCCACAAGTTTCCCATTCCCTTGATGATAAGCTGCAAGCAAATGGGGATGAAATCAGAAATTGGCAACATGCTGTCAGGAGGGATTAATTTCTGTCCCTGATTAACTTTATGCTGGAACAGCAGGAGACTAATATTTCACTGTTCACAGTGCCTGATGCAATCTCTCCTTACACCGAGTAGATCAGAATCCATCCCAGGTCCTGCTCTCCCTTGTTATGTTATCATAGATCCAAGTGGCAGGGCTGTTGCTCTGGGTGTGCAGTGACACATACATCTTTCCTAATGCTGATGGAAAGTGCTGGAAGAACATCTGCCAGCGTGTTGGGGGTCTGGCTTGAGCCTTACAAGAGTTCTGTTTCTGCTTGTAGTAGCTTTAATGTGCTGGTCAGTCTCCAGATGCTCCTGATGGAATATTGATGCTCTCTGCTCCTGTGCCACCTTTCCTCTGAGGCTTCCACAGCACTTTTCAAACATTAGCCATAACTTCTTTCAACGTGTGAGGTCAGTGGGCCCGTGCAGGCACAGGAAGGTGGTTTGCCAACCATCACACAGGCAGGTCAGTACTATGCATGTGGCAATGGGGGAGCACAGACCAAGTCCCCTCTCTGTCATACATGCCAGACAATTGCTCCCTGCCTGTGCCTGAAGCTCAATTAAGATGGCACCTGCTGTAGAGGGAGGGCAGGGGGGAGCTGAAATTGGGCTTTGTGTTGACAGCGAAGTACCCTGGCAGAGCGGTGTGTGGAGCTGCACCTATGAACAGCTGGCTCTGGAGCTCTGCCACATAGTTTGGTGTGCATGAAGGAAAGTCTGGGACAGCAGGAACTAGGCCCATCAAATACTGGGCAAGAACTGAAGAAGGACAAGGCAAGTGGCAATGCAAGTGTGCACACAGCTTTGTGTGGTGGTGTTTGGGTAGAGCAGTCAAAGTCTTTCTGGCTGCCTTAGGAGTGCTGCATCCCTCTGGCCCCAGTTAGTTTTCACACTGTGGGTGTTTGCCTGCACCCTGCCAATCCTGGAGTGCAAGGGGGACCTGGGGACTGAGTTCTTTTCCCTCTCTGGGACAGCCTTCATAAGATCTTAGCAGTGTACATAGGCTTAGTTTGTTGGCTGTTAGGAGTGGTGCTGGGTCTGAAGATTATTCAGCTGTCTCCTCTTTGGCCTTATGGAGAGCTGAAGCTGAATGCCCCTATATACCTGCTTCTGCAAGCCTGTATGACTGGCCCTGCCTGGGAAAGGAGTAGGCAGCTCTTTGTTCTCTGTTTCAAGCCTGTAACACCACCTGGTGAGTAAGTCACCTGCAGGAGTGTATGGATCAGCTCTAGCAAAGGGTGAGTGTTGTCCTTTGCTTTGTTTCTTCTATCATTTTTAAGAACATGGACTTTCCAAGAGTGGAAGCTGACCTGCTCTGGCTGATGCTAGAAAGAGGAAGGGTGAGCCTGTCAGTCACTGCTGCAGCATTCAGGGCTGGTGGAGGTGAATTTACCATCATTAGCCCTCCAAAACGCTGGTCAAGGAAGCAGTGGCTGGTTTGAGAGGAAGGGTTCTTGGTGATGTTGTCAGGAGGTGGTGCAGCAGGGAGCAGCTTGTGCCTGCAGCCTAGTGAGTGGGTGTCCATGTGTTGGGAACCTCATGGAGTCTGTAAAGGGTGGATCCATGGGACACCTACCCTCTGCTCCCCACCAAGGAGGGGTCAGTGCTTGGCAGGCAGCCGTGTGCCTTGCTTGTCATAGCCGCAGCTAAATGAGCAGCTGATTGAGCAGAAAGGTGGTGCAGGGGGAGGGTGATGCAGTGCTCTGTGAAGAGGTCCCCAGTGTATTTGCTCTTTAATTTGAAGGGCTCCTCAGCAGACTGTCAGGGCTGGGATGTGACGGCTGCACCTGCGTGTCACTGGGAGGCTGCATGCTAGCAAATCCTGCTCAGAAATATCCTGGAGTGGGGGCTGCAATAGCAGGCTGGGTTTAGCAGGCACATCTGACTGGCAGCTGCAGTTTTTCATTGGCATAATCACATCTTTTAGAGGTTGGGAAGATGAGGAAGGTGGAGGAAGAGGAGAGAGTGGGGCACAGCACAGATGGATGCCGTTGAAGCCACGCTTCACCATGATTTTGCCATTGCACATTTGTGCTAACCTTTACCTCCTCCGCTTTCTTTCCTTAGCAGGCTGCAACTGCGTGCTGTCCTGATCTCATCAGCAATCAAATCAGGACCTGGGAACTCAGAATGTCTCAGATCTGCTCTTGCAACACCTGTCCGAGCACTCTTGTACTGTCTGTCTGGCCTTCCATCAGAAACTCTGTGCTTTGCTCTGTTCAAGACTTGGGGCTCTGTTTTCCTTCTGTTTATGTTTCCCCACACCTCACCCCTGAGCTCTATTTTGTTTTCCCCCAAAGTTCTTACTTTGGCCATCTGATTAAAAGTGCCCAGGTTTGACAGAGGCCTGGGTAGTTTGGGGACTGTTTGGAATAGTGCCCAGGTAGCGTCTCCTGATTGTCACCACAATTGTAGTTTGAACCCAAGGTGCTTGGATGTGAAAGCATTAACTTGTAGGGAAAGAACAAGTAAATGTGAGGGGTTTAGTTTACAAGAGTAGATACTAAAGTAGGACAAATCATGGGATATGTAACTGCAGGGCAGTGTGAGGGAGAAGTGCCTGTTCTCCTCTGATGCTCAGGGAGACCTGATTGCTGTCTACAACCAGCTGAAGGGAGGTTGTAGCCAGGTTGGGGTTAGGCTCTTCTCCCCGCCAACCAGCACCAGAACAAGAGCACACAGTCTCAAGCTGTGCCAGGGGAGGTTTAGGCTGGATGTTAGGAAGAAGTTCTTCACAGAAAGAGTGGCCATTGGAATGTGCTGCCCAGGGAAGTGGTGGAGTCACCATCATTGGAGGTGTTTAGGAAGAGACTGGATGGGGTGCTTGGTGCCATGGTTTAGTGGTGATTAGGTGGTGTTGGGTGATAGGTTGGACTCGGTGAGCTCAAAGGTCTCTTTCAACCTGGTTTATTCTGTTCTGTTCTATTCTACTCATTCATCCTGGGGCTTTCCACCAAGGGCAGTTCCAAAGTACAGCATGGGATTTTCAGTTTAGGCATCATAAAAAGTTTTCACCACAGCGTTTTGTCTTGTGAGATGCAGTAATGTCCATCACTGGATGTCTTTAAGAACAGGTCAGATGGCTGTGTTAGGAACTACACACCAATAATACTTCCTTCCCTTGAGGGTATCTGGGCAGGCTGTGGGACTTCATGAGCTGGTGGGATCCTTCCCAGCCCTGTTCTCTGTGATGCTGCAGAGGTTTTGGAATCTTTTAGTGGAGGCTCTCCATTAGGCTGCTGGATCTCTGAAGGTTGTCTTCAGAAGAAACATACTGTGAAATCTCTGTGGGTGGGTATCTCTTCTGTCTCTCTGTCACTCTAAGGCTGTGCTGAAAACTGAGTTCTGGGGTGGGTTTTTCAGCTGGAGGGTTTGATGCTGCTGCTCGAGTCTTGTTGGTAGGGTTTCAGAGGTGGGACTAAGCAGAAAACCTCAGCCAATAGGACTTTGCAGAGGGTCACTTCTGTGTTAAAATCTCAATGTATGTGTTGTATTTTTGTTGAAGCCTCAATTTCCAGACCCCACTGGCTCAGAGAGCAGGAAGCAGTAGTTTGAGAAAGGATGAGTCTAGAAATGAGTGAAGGAAAGCTGGCTGCAGATGTATCCCCCTTTCCTCTGGGGATAAGAAGAAGCTTTGTGAGCCTATGCCACGACTTTATATTAGATATAGGTGATGATGTTCTAGCCAGGTGGCTGAGAAAACACTGGAGGACATCAGCCATGGAAGTCTGGGCTATCCACCAGCAGTGGGCAGGAGCAGGACTGTTGAATAGCACAGGTGAAATGGGTCCTGCATGAGCCAGAGGGGTGGGTCGGACGAGTGGGTCTCTTCCAGCGAGCCTGTGATTTATAGAAGTGCTTGCAATGCTTGAGATTAGGGAGAAAAGCTTGAAAACACAAATCCCTGAAGATGAGAGAAAGCCCCAAAACCTACATCAGAAGGTAAATCAAGAGACTGAGAGGTTGCTATTTCTCAAAGTTCAGTTTCTTTAAAATAGATCATTACTCTGCAGAAAACGGGGGGGCACTGCTGACTTATGCTGGCCTAGATTTCAATTGCTGTAGCTCTAATAAGAGATTTAGCTTAATTCCATGTCAGTGGAGTTATCCAAAATTTGCATCACTGCAGCTGAGAGCTGAATTTGGCCAGTGGTAGTCATCAATAAGAATAAAAGGCAGCTCGAGGTAATTGTTACTCTTTTTCTTCTGCAGTTAGAAGGAAAGCCTGCAAAATATGCCTGGAAGCTTTAGTGTTAGAGGCTGCACAGCACAATCTTTTGCCACAGCCCTTCCTACAAGAAGCAGCAGCTTTTCTGGCACAGAAGATAAAGCTGTTTTGGGAAAGAGGCCTGGTTATTTATTTAAAGTCGAGTCTCTGAGGATCCAAGAGCTGTGCATTGCTCAGTTGCAGAGCAAACAAGAGTTGTGCATACTTGGGGTGTGCTTGCAGGGAGCGGGGGGCAGCCCTGCCCCAGGCACCACTGCTGTGTGTGTGCTCCAGCAGAAGAGGCTGGGTGAAATGCCACCTGGGGTCTGTAGTAGCTTTTGTAATTTCAGTGTTCTAACCATTTAGCCTTGGAAAAGAAGCAGCACAGTGAAGGACAACAAAGTTTCAACCTGTCCAGCAACAGTGAGAAGGGCAGAACTGCAGCCACACGGAGTCTAGGGCTGATGGAGAAGCTGATAAGTTTCTTCCTTCCTCTTTCCCTAACCATCTTTATCTTTTATTTGTCTCATTCATGTCCTCTCTGAAGCCATCAGTCCCAGCCCAAACCCTCCCTCCCTATCTGGGCTTCCTGCTCCATCCCCACTCTCTTCTTAGTCCTCCATCAAGGTTCTCTTCCTCCTGATCCCTGCACTTGTCCTGGTGGGTCTAGCACAGTGCTTCAGCAGTGTGTGTCCCTGCCTGCCCAGAGAGCACTGTAACCTCTTTGGTTTAACCAATGACCCGTTCCAAAATTGATTGTAATCCTTGCTTATAGGTAAACCAGAGGGAAATTGAATTCTGCTGAACCAGTACACATCATGCAGGTATTTCTGGAAGAGCTTCATGTGGAACGATTTGCACTGCTGTATCAACACAGCTTTTGATTCAAACTATCCCTTGCTTTGGTAGAGCTTAACTTCATTCTCTTAGGGACGCTGGGGTAAGCCTGGTATGATCCATTCTGCAGAGGCACTGATTCTGAGTAGAAAATAGTATAAAGCTGACCTACAGCAGAACTGCACATCTTATCTGTGCCAGCATCCCTCCTATGGAGGGATGCACCTTGGGAATTCTAGGTGCAATTGTAATGATGCTGATCTTCAGTACAGCTGTTCTCTACTGGCATGACTTCATCAAACTGCTTAAGCTCTTCTGCACATATCCTGAAGGAAAGCAGTTGAGGTACCTTTAACATTGCTGCTTTCCTTTTATTACTTTCCATACAATCAAGAGAGCAGCCAGAGTCAAGGATCAGAAAGGTGTGATCTCTGAATGCGTTTGGGTATTCATCTGAGATGCTGTAGCTGTTCTCTCCCTGTCATCCATCAAGGTAGCAGGTTCTGCTGGGTTTATGCCCTGACTGATCTGACAGCAGCACCCACACCACCCAGATAGCTGTGTATGTGCAGAGTTGTGCCTGGGCAGAGCTGCCACCCCTTTTGAGACTTTAACATTTTAGACTATGTAATCATTTATTTTTCATAGTTTCATAGTTTCATTCAGGGTTGGAAGGGACCACAAGGATCATCTAGTTCCAACCCCCCTGCCATGGGCAGGGACACCCCACACTAGATCAGGCTGGACAGAGCCTCATCCAGCCTGCTCTTAAACACCTCCAGGGACGGGGCCTCGACCACCTCCCTGGACAACCCATTCCAGGGTTTCACCACTCTCATGGTGAAGAACCTCCTCCTCACATCCAGCCTGAATCTCCCCACCTCCAGCTTCATTCCATTCCCCCTAGTCCTATCACTACCTGATATCCTGAGAAGTCCTTCCCCTGCCTTCCCGTAGGCCCCCTTCAGATACTGGAAGGCGACAATTAGGTCACCTCGGAGCCTTCTCTTCTGCAGACTGAACAGCCCCAACTCCTTCAGTCTGTCCTCATAGGAGAGGTGCTCCAGCCCTCTGATCATCCTCGTGGCCCTTCTCTGGACACGTTCCAGCACCTCCACATCCCTCTTGTAATAGGGGCTCCAGAACTGGACACAGTACTCCAGGTGGGGTCTCACCAGGGCTGAGTAGAGGGGGAGGATCACCTCCCTCGACCTGCTAGCCACACTTCTCCTGATGCAGCCCAGGATCTGATTGGCTTTGCGGGCTGCAAGTGCACACTTTGCAGCACTTTATCTGAAAGGAGAAGACAGAGTTGGAAGCTGGGTGGTACTGAATTACCTTGCAGAAGATTCACTCTCTGCCGGCACCCAGGCAGGTCTGTTGCTCTGAGAGCTCCCCGAACAAGGGTTTGGGCTGCTGAAGACTAAAAGCAGCTTTCCAGGCTGGGAGAGGTTTTCTATAATCCAGGCTAACCGTGCATAGCCTTTTATCCCTGTCTAGCTGCTAAATAATGCGTTGCAGCCTCAGGTCTGCTTCGGGGCTGGCAGGCCTGAAGTCTCAGCTGGAGAGGCTCGTGATCTTGGGCTGAGTGAGCACAAGTCCAGCAGTGCTGAGGATGGGAGATGTGGGTGCTGGTGCCAGACAGAGCAGGATAAGGAACACTGGAGCAGCTGCCACCACCTTCCTGGTGAAGTGGGCTGCCTTCCCTTTCGTCCCCATCTCCATGGTACAGCTGCCTTTAAGCAGGCTCTTTAGTGAAGGAAGGAGACCTTATTTCTATGGCTTGTTTGCTTTCATTGTAGCTGACCATCCCTGAGAAGCAGCTGAAATGCACATTTTCCTGTACTGTCTTTGCAGGAGGTCTGTGAAGAGCTGCTCAGAGGGTGCTTGCTTTTTATTAGGTATGTGGAAGGAAGGAACACAGCAGGGAAGCGGCACTGCGTGAGGAGCGAGGGAGATGGGGTTAGTAAATGTCAAGCTATTTGCCTCCCATGCGTGCCTGAGCACATCCACAGACTGGGGGAGCAGCAGCTCTCTCTGAGGACAAGGCAGAGGTTGTGGCAAGGAACAGGTCAGGCTCTGTGGGAGCTGGCTGCCCACACTGCTCCTGGCGGGGCAGCATGGTGGGTGCCTGGGCTGGGGGCTGTGCTCATGGAGCCAAATCCTCCAGGTTTATGGCATCCATGGTACTAGCTCTGGGAAGTGAGTTGGGATAGATCTGCAAAGCCCTCACTGGACTGTGGGAGCATTTCTCCCTGTGGCTGCCTTCCTTTTTCTTCCCTTCTCCTGACTCCTCAACAGAGAAAAGATGTCTGTCACCTTGCTGGCTGCTTCACCGCAAGGCCATCTCCTGTGCCAGACCCCATGGCCATCGTCCCTGCAGCACTGCATCCAGCATGGTCCAGGCATCGCCAGTTGTCCTGGTGGGCTGTCAGCAAGGCTGGGATCACTCTTATCTCTGCCTGCTTGATTATCCCTGACACTATGCTGAGGCTGACATCCTCCTAATGTAATATAGACACCACAATGATTACCATCATTGCAGGAACTATGAGCACCAGACAATGAAATTTAACAACAGTAGGTGCAGCCGGGATGCGGGGCAAGGTGTGAATCGTGCTGTCGCTGCTCTCTGCCTGTGGCCCTGAGCAATCTCCATCTGCCAGCAGGATCACTGGAGTTTTGCACTCCTTGTTCTCCATTACCCAGCCATGGTGCTCCTTGCTCAGCCTGAACCATTGCATGGTGCTATTGCTGGGTATTTATATAACTGCACAATTCTTCTCTAGACTTCCTCTTCATCATCAGTCCGTGTGTCCAAGCCATGAGCAAGTTTGCTCAAGGGTTCCCTTTTTTATTATGATATTTTGAGCAGCTTCCAAATGGCAGGACCCCAGTGTAGATGGGATGGGCTAGACTGTTGCTTGGCTGGCTGAGGCCAAGAGATCCTGAAGCTCCAAGAGAAGCACTTGGATGAGCATCTGAGCAAGTGGGGCCTCTAAGGGCAGGTATCCTGCTGCAGCATTTGTTGTACCAACTAATTCCCTTTGCAGAGGCTGTATCTGGGTCACGGTATGAACCTGATCAGCACAGGCCTGATGGCAGGAGCTCAAAGCATCCCCCTGAAGAGAGGCCTGTCCAGCTCCACATAATAATGGCAAGCAGGAAAAACCTTTTGTTTTGCTGGTGTAGGGCACAGTCCCATGTCTGAGTTGTGAGAGGTTATCTCAGGTGAGCATGGCTGTTGTGCCTGGAGAGCTGTGGCTTGGGCTTTGGCCTCTCTTACTTGGAGCACCTCTACTTTGAGGGGTGATGCTCTGGGAGCAGGATGGCAGCTCTCTCCATGGCTGCTTGTAGTGCTTTGCTCTTTCACAAATGTGCCAGGTTTGCCCTGTGATTAAATGCTGATGTTTGGGCTGCAGCTGTCCAACCCAGGTGTATTGGATTCATACAGCAGAAAAAGACATCAATTTCTGGCAGGTGGCTGTTACCCAGACCCAGCCACCACTGCAAGTACACCCCAGCTGGGGTTTGAGCTGTGGGTATGGTCTGTATTGTGGCCCAGTGAAGCTGAGAGATTCTGGGTTTACCAGCTGCCATGGTAGGATGTAGCCTTTTGTTTGTCATAGTTGGTCTTGTGTGGAGTGAATGGGGAGTCTTGGCACAGACATGATGCTGTGCAAGCACAGCAGAGTGACCCCCCTCTCTGGTAGCTTAGTTTTGGGGAGAGGCTTTTTCTTGAGGGATGTGAAATGGAGCTGGGGCCAGAGGGAAGGACAAGGGGTCTGGTTTTGAATTGTGTATGTGCTCCATCATCCCTGCCCTCACATCAGTGTCCCCATGCTTGTCCTAGACAAGCAGGCTGGAGGCTGGCCCTGCTGCTGCTCATGGGAGACAGCAAGGCTGGGGTTGATGAGACAGCTTTTCCTCTCCAGTTGTGCCCAAAGTCACATGTGGTAGTGGTGCTATCAGAGAACTGTTGAGGTTGGAAGAGACCTTTGAGATCATCAAGTCCAATCGCTCACCTTGAGCTTGCAATCCCACCACTGCTGCTAAGCAACCACCACTAAACCATGTCCCTAAATGCCACATCTCTGTGTCTTTTAAATATCTCTAGGGATGGTGACTGCACCACTTCCTTGAGCAGCCTGTCCCAATGCCTGACAGCCCTTTCTGAGAAGAGGTTTTTCCAAATACCCAACCTGAACAGACAGGGAGCTCTGCAGGGAGCTCCCCCAGAGTTTGTTGGTTTCCCTTATGTTTTGTCATCAGATACCTTGACTCACAGGAAGGTGTTGGGTCCTCCTGTGGCAGCTCTTTGTCTAGGGAGTACTTCTGCACCATTTGTGTACCTTCTCAGGGTGCCCAGGTTCACAGTGCTGAATGTCCTCATGGAGAATGGCAAATGGTTTCTCTGACAGCTCCATGGGCACAGAGGGAATTAATAGCAGGCATGAGCATCATTTGTTGTGCTTTAGGAACAAGGCAAATGTGAGTTCAGAGAATGGATGTTCTGAGGCAATATCAGATCTGCCTCTTCAGTTACACAGTTGCTGCTGTGAACATGTGTTGGCAATTGGTTGTGTTACCAGCTCTGCTTTTCAGCAAGGCCACTTAGCACTTCTCTGCTGGTTCAGATCATCTTCTTGGCTGTTCATCATTGCACTCTGCTTAGAAATATTTGGGGTGGAATACTTCATGTTGCAGGTTGTCTCAAGCTATTTGATTTTCTGTCCCCCACCTGCCAGCATTATCTTTTTTCTTTCTTTCTTTTTTCCCCCCCATATCAGCTCCATACTTTCTGTTGTTTTTCCTGTGTTAATACTTCTCCCTGCTCTTGCCACTTACCAGTTCATTCTTCTGTAGTGAAGCCTGGACCCTTCTTCCCAGTGCCATGCCTGGATCTTCTGGCCTCTGCATCTAGCCTCAGTCCTTCCCAGACTATTTAAAGACTTGCAGTTTATGGTTTAGTGTCGTTCCCCAGCCCCTGAACACAACAGCTCCCTCCTCTGTGCTGCATGAAGGCTCATAGCTCTGCAGCCCCTCTCCTCTCCAGTGACTTCAGGTTTCCCAGACACATTGAGCAGGGCTGATGCAGAGGCTTTACTTCTCGTTTCAGCACAGCTGGAGCATTGCAGGATTTGGCTTCCTTCTTGTGTTCCTGCATTGCCACCCACTTGCCCTGCCTGTCAGGGGCTGCATGCAGGCTGGGAGGGGATGGCATGTGTTCACAAAGGAATTGCAAAGTGAAACCCAGTCTAGCAGGAGCTTGCAAGCTGCACCCTCTCTGCTCGCCAACGGTACCGAGGCTGCTGGGGTGAGTGTACCTACATGGAATCAGAAGCAGCAGTCTCTTGACTCCGAGGTCACTGCTATTACAGCCTTCAAACCCATGTCCCAGAGCAACAGATCACTGGAGAATTTCAATGAGAATGGGGTTCTAATTGGGATAAAACTAAAAGGTGGGGGGTTTGGGCCAGAGAATTTGCCCTTTGATTCAGCTCAAGGCAAAACCCAAGATGGGAAATGTCACCTTAGATAAGTAAAACCTGGCCAAGTCCTGAACAGCCCAAAGCAAAAAGCTACAATGGAGAGCTCAAAGCCATCGTAATTGCCTGGAGCTCTGTCATTCATTCCCCTGCCTCTCTGGTAGGTCCTTGTGCTCCTGTGGTCACTGCTAATTCCTGCTGGATTGTTCTAATTAACGCTGATGAACTGTTCAGCCAAGACGACTGCGGAGCTCTGCAGCTGCAGAAGGGGCTGGAGGAACATCTCCTGGTTTCTTTTTCTGTGTTTTCCTCCCTTGTGGACAGACACCGTTTCTGTCTGTAACCAATAGGAGCCAGCTTTCTGTTTCATAATAGGAAAATACTAATGTCAGGATGCCCTCCTTACCCAAAGCTTTCTCCTTGAAGATTGCTCCTCTTTGCTTTCCTAATTGCTGCTGCTCAGCTGGAGGTAGCACGAGTCTTCCAGGCACATTGTTTTGTTATGCTGTTGCTTACCAAAGTGGGAAAGAGAGTATGAGAGAATATTGCTCTCCTTGCTTTAACCCTTTCTGTACTAAAGTGGAGTGTTTTTCTCTAGCATGGGATGTTTTTGCTATTGACAACACATGCTTTTTTGGTCTAAAGATTGGGGGTTGAAGGAGCTCTGATGTAAGGAACACCTGGAAACCATTTCTGCTGGAGTCTGAGGCCGCCTCTAAAATGTGTTCTCTTACTAAAGCATCCTCTTCAGAGTCACTATGCTCACATAATGATCACCTATAATAAGACAGGACTTGCCTAATCAATCTGAAATATGTGTGGTCTGGGGACTAAAATTATTTGAGTGAAGCTAGAAAGTTAATGCTTGGAGTTGCCCTTCTGTGAAGATTGGTGGGCCTGGAGCCTGCAAGAGCAGAGTTTTGGAGAGGGTGCTGGAGCCATGTTCCTTAGGGACAGAGGAGCTGGATGAAGACTGCAGGTGTTTGGTTTGCTGTGTTTCTGCACTTGGCTCATGGGGTCTGCTCTTGCAGGCACATTGGTCTTGCAGTAACCAGGGAAACTTGCAGAAATGCCATTTTCTCCAGAAACTTCAGAAATTAGCAGGTCTGAGCTTTTTGTGTGCCACCTTACTGGGAGAGGTGGGGCACATTACCATCTTGGCAGCCTGAAGTCCTGGGGGCTTTTGTGGGGAAAACAGCTACATGAATTAGAGCTAGGATGGAGTAATGGCGTACGTGGACATAAGGCTGCAGGGGGGAGAGCTGTTGGGAATTTTCTAGTAGAGTGTAAGAAAGGAGGAGCTCTGGCAGAGCAGGGACTCCAGGGAGAGCTGCAGAAAGCAAAGTTGAAGCCTGAAGATTAACCTTGTAGGTCTGGAGGGACCGTGCAAAGCCAAAAGAGCAGCTTTTTGCTCAGTCTCTGAGTGTACTCCTGTGGCTCTGACCTCAGAAACTGCTTTGTTTAACCATGAAAAGAAAGAGAAGGTTGTGATGGGGAGATGTCTCTGCTCAGGCTCTTGAATTCTACACTAGCTGCCTTTCAGCAAGTAGAGTTGCTCCCTGCTCCAGCTCATTAACATCTGGAGCAGAAGAAGGGTAGAGTGAGTAGTTTGCCAACATATCAGGAGGGTGTCATCCTGTTCCTGAGCTGTGATGTGCCAGTGCCTGGATCCTGGGCACCTGCCTGCCCAGACCTTTATTTTTGCTGGCTCTACAAAGAGAAAGAGTTGTGGTGGCATCAGCCTGGTGAGTATCTCTAGCCAAGCCTCTCCTTAGTCCTGCCTTGGTGCTGCCAGCACGGGGCTCGGTGTGGTGGTTCCTGAGGTACACATTTGCCTTGTGGAAGCTGGTTGTCTGCTTCTGGTGTTTGGCTGCTGCTCCGAGACCCAGGGTGGATCAGGGCAGAGGCAGGCAGATGTTTTGTGAGAAATGGTTTCTGCAGTGTGTGGTCTCTTCCTTTGTGGTAATGCTCAGGTCTGCAACAAGCCAGCAGTTATCTCTAATGAAGATCCAGCAAAGAGGGGGAGTTTATCCCATGGGAAGCAATGATTCAGTTCCCAAGGATCATGCAAGCTTGGGTAAGTGCCAGACATGCTTAGCATGGAAATCACAGTTAAGCATGGAGTCAGCTACCTCCTTGGGGAGGTCCAGCTGTCCTTGGAGGATTTTTTGCTGCCAGATGTCTTCATGTCTGGAACTGCAGGTATGTGCAAGTAGCTCAAGGATTCAGAGAGCAGCACAATCCTGTTGCTACATGGAGTTTTTGTGTGTCTTATTTAAGGAA
Organism: Melanerpes formicivorus; assembly: GCF_026170545.1. Taxonomy (NCBI): domain Eukaryota; kingdom Metazoa; phylum Chordata; class Aves; order Piciformes; family Picidae; genus Melanerpes; species Melanerpes formicivorus. The sequence goes on from NW_027142390.1 coordinate 3,084,872, forward strand.
AGATAAGGCATGAGAATGTTTGTTTTCTTACTGAAATCCCAGATGACTGTAAAAAGATGTCTCTTACCCTGTGCTGGTTGCACCTGAGTTTGCAGGCAGGCTGAGTTACCAAGTTACAAAATGCTTTGAGGAGGTGACTGAGGGGCCAGTGATGGCAAAGGCTTGTGGTGGACTGAATGCTTCTTGCTGGGACAGCGCTGGTGCCAACATCCCCTTGGTTCTCTGCAGGTGTGTGGTTGGCTTGGAAAGACAGGCCCATGAGCCACAGCTGCACACTTTGGGTGCAAACTTTCAACTCCTGACAATTGCATCTGGCCTTTGGCACAATCCCAGTACAGATCTTTGCCTCTCCCCAGCACAGCCTGGCTGTTTCTGGACTGGCTGTAGAAATTCTGATTTCCTGAGGGCACCACACTGCTATGGCTTGCTTAGAGACAAGGATTCCTCTCACCTCATGTGCTCTTGCTCCTGGTACCCACTGCTGCCTCCACCTGTGCTGCCAGACCCTGTGCTGGAAAATCCCTGCAGGCAGCACACAGGGCTGAGGGCAGGCTGGCAGCTGGGCTTACCTTTGCAAAACCCAGCAAGGGGCCTTGGGGAGGGGACACACTGAGTGATCAGTGAGCTTTTGGGGTGCATTTGTCTGAGGGAGAGCAGAAGAGAAAGCATGATGGCTCTTCTTGTGCTACTGTTTTGGCTCAACAGAAGCAGTGTGGTGGGCAGCTCAGCTTTTGACTGAGAGGAGGGACACTCAGAGCCTGCAAGCACAAAGGGAGGCAGGCTATAAAGTCAGTGGTGGGAGGCAGCAGGTCGAATGCAGTTGGCTTTTTCTGGTTGCAAAGCCTTTCTTCCTTTGTTCCCCTTATTTCCAAAGGTGATATTGCTACCTAATCCATGCTGTTAGAATTCTTCTGTGTTAGAGGATCAGCTTTTCTGTGGGATGGCTGCTGTGCTTCTCTCTAATATTGACAGTCTTGCTTTCGTTTCCCTTCTTAGATATACAATGAGAATAGAAACCTATTTGAAGTGAAGGAGAACGTGCCCAGGAAATTGGTGGAGAAGGTCGCAGGGGACATCGAGAGCCTCTTGGCCAAGAAAGTCCGTGCTTTAAAGGTAAGATGATGGGCCTGTCTGCTGATCCTTTGTCTGATATGTGCAGTTTAAAGAAGAGGGTTGATGCTGGCTCAACATTATGATCTCAGCTTCAAAGTAATTTCCGTGTCTGTGTGGCCTTTTCTGGGAACTCTATCTCGCAGTTGCACAAAGTCATATGGAGCATGCCTGGGATGTAAGGCAAAGACATATCACCTGAGGATCTACTATAGGTCTCTTCTTGCTTTTTATCTCCTCCCACTGTCATGGGAACACTTGAAAGTGCTGCTCTAAGAATACAAGTGACAGCAAAAACCTGGCAGCAGATTTGACCCAGTCATTTCACTGGGGTGTGGTGAGCAGGAGCAGAGGCTCTGTGATGTCCTTGTAACAGCTCATGGAAGTGTCTCAGACAAGTGGGGTTTTCCCTCTTTAGGAGAGGATGCACTGAAATGTTTATGCTGGTGCCTGGAACTTGAATGCTGTGACTGAGTGTGCAAGCTGCCCTCATGGGTGCCTGCAGACACTGCCAATCTCTTGCCCTCTTTCACAAGGCTCCTTTGGAAATGAATTCATTTCTCTGTGGTGGAGCAAAGTGACCTGCTCGTGAGGCCAGCTTGGTAAAACCCAGTGGTGGCTGCAGTGAGGCAGCTGTGGGGCTGTCATCTGCTATAGAGTCCTCTGATAGCAGAGAAGAGATGAGTAACTGCCTTCCTGGAGAGGTGCAGGTGTCCTGTCCACTGCAGAGGGGTATGGGAGCCATGTCAGTTCTTTGCTCCAAGGATCTGTAGTATCCTCTCAAACACCTGACTGTAATGAGTAGCATGAAGTTGTGCAATGGACATCTGGCAATATGGCTAGCTGGATATGGCTTGCACCTTGATTGACTGGAAGGGCTTCTGTGGACTGACAGACAAGGGGACAGCTCAGAGCAGGTAGCTCTTGTGGGGGCTGTGCCAAAAAGATTTGGTCACCCTTCCAACCTGATAGGCAGGAATGGGAGCAGAGGAATAAGTGCTGTGGCAAGGGAAGGGGTGTTGCAATAACTGAAGTGTAACCAAGGCAGTGAGAGTTTGGCAGTGACCTATCTCCATGTTCTGGGGAAGAGGAAGCTCCTCTGAGAAGGTACACAGAAGGAATCACAAGAGATGCACGTAGGGCAGGTGAGTCTCAGGACCTGATAGGAGCTGAGTGAAGGGTGCTCAAAGGCTCCTGAGTGTCAGGATGGGATGGAGTTTTTCACAGTGATGGGCAAAGATGGTAACTGTAGGGATTTGGGTGAAGAAGACTGTATTCCATTCTTGGCTTGGGAGGTAAATATTAGTCCGACTTGGGACTCACATGAAGTGGTTTAGCGTGAATGGAAGGACCTGAAGTGGTACTAAATAGGTGGCCATTGTCAACAAGCATTTGGGGTTGTGGAAGCTGGTGTCCCTGTGTTGGTAGGGTTTCTGTGCATGCTTGAGCCCATATCACCTGTTAAACAGCCCAAAGATCAGCACCACCTGCAAATATTGGAGTAATCCCCAAGTGTCAGAAGTTAGCTGCACACACACCTGGAGAGGTGTGGCTCCTGTGGCTGGGCAGGGTGACAGGACTGAGTTACACAGCCAGATGGTACCAACTGCTTTGCACTCTGCCCCCTGAAGTTCAGCTGATAGGTTGCTGTGTTTTTCTTATCCTTTGCTGTGACTTTCACAGACTTGGAGAGTTTATGCATCTCCTGGGGCTGGGTCAAGGGTAGGACTGTGCTTGAGGTACAAATAACCTTTACTGTCTTGCAGTTTTACTTACTTTTGGTTGGATTTCTGGGCAGTAGTAGCTGATGCACTCTTACAGCCTCAGCTGATGGTGGACCTGACACAGAGGAGTGATTCTGGCAGCGCTGGTTAGATGAGGAGCACTTGTGCTGGTTTATTGCAGTGGAAACAATGATCCATTGGCCTGAATTAGTCCTTTCAAGAGAACTCCTTCAGACTGCAGTTGCTGGATGGAGCAGTCTCATGTCCAGCTTGCCTAGAAATCCTTGATGCCTTGGGTTGGTGGTTCTGACAACAAAATCTGGAAAGGGGGACGTTGATGGGAGGAGGAGAAACTGAACCTTCTCAATTTCTTCCACATGGCACTAAGCTTCTCTGAAGCAGGGGGGCTCCCACAGCTTCTTCCACTCTCCAACCTGTTTTCTTCTGTCTGCACTCTCCTCTCAGTTGAATCATCTCTCCTGGAGTTGTTTCCTCCCCTTCTCTCATGACTCACTAGAGTGATGATGACTTCTTGAAACACATTTTTCAACATGTGAGTCAGGTGGGACTGCATGTCTCGGTGAGGGCAGGTGAGGAGCCTCTCCTTGATGTATAAATTGCCATGTCACTCGTGTGCTCACTCCGCCGTCGCCTTTGCTGCGGGAGAGAGAAGGGAAATTGCCTGTGCTTTGGTGGGCCTTTGGAGGAAGGTGGTAGCTGGCCTATGGACACACACATCAAGAGTGCCATTCTGATCAGGTGGTGATTCAGTCCAGTCATCAAAGAGCCTGCTTCCCTCTGTTTCCAGGTGAAAATATTCATGTGTCCTTAGTAAACTGTGTGCAGAGCATTTTTTACCAATACATGGTTCTTGACCTTGTGTGCTGCATGTCTAGGAGCAGAAATCAAGGACAAGGAAACCAAACTGGGCTTTGTGGTCCTGCCAGCCATTGTGCTGTGCTGTGGCACTAGCAGGACACTTTGATTTCCCATGTGCATTTCTGGGGAGTGCTGGAGCCAGGGGTGTGTGGCTCTGAGGGTAATTGCTTCCTAAAATAACAAGGTGCTATTGCTGTCCCTCACATTTTGTTCCAGACTATCATGTCTGATGACAGTCTCATTGTGGGACAGAAATTCCTAGGAAGTTCTTTTCACCATCCCCACCTATTCCAGCTGGCACTAGAGAAAAGCATCTACAGCTGGCTTCTGGGGGACTTGCACTCCATGTTCCACATGGTGGCCTCTGTTTGCACCAGCACTAACTGCCCTTTTCTGCAGTGTTGTTTCTCCATGATGATTTCATTGCTTCACTGCCCTCAAAGTCTTTCCACAGTCTTCTTTCCCCTCCCCCCTGCCCATGTAGCCTTTTTAGGATTCCCCAATTCACTCACACTGAATTCTCTTCCTCTAAAGCCTCAATGGCTCTGTTTGGTGAGGTTGGTGAAGATGAGCCAGTTCTCCACAGACAGGAAAGAATGCAGCAAAGATCCTTCTGGAGGGAGCCTCCCTTGTCATCAAATCCAGCAGCTGCTTGGCTGTGCCCAGGCCATCTCTTCCCTGTGCTGCTTACCATTCCCATTTTGTGCTCTGCCTGCACACCTGGGCTGCCCCTTCCTGCCATGCCACATCTTTGGATGCCCCAAGTTCTGTCTGCTGCTCATAGCCACTGGGAAGACCTCAGCAGCCCAGCCTCACTTTCTCACCTGTGTTGGCAATGCCAGATCAAAGCAAGAGGGTGGGGAGGGTGCTGCTGAGGTGATGACAGGACTGGAAAGTGTTGGTGCAAGCAGCTAGTGGGCTGCTGGATTTCTGCTGTTCTAATCCAGCCTCAGGAAATTCTAGTACCACAAAAGCATCTCCACAGTGAAAAGGTGCTGAAGAGGTTGTTGCTTGTGGTACAAGATCTAGGAGCTTGTTTCACCTTCTCCTTCAGGTCTTCAGTGCCCCAGATCTGATTCTTTTATAATACTAGGTGAAGTGCATGAGCAGTGCCTCTGAGTCTATCCTTTCCCAAAGCTCCACAGACTAGGGGAGAAAGGAGTTGTAATTTGATTAAGGAGGTGGCTGAGAAATGGAAATATTTGCATCCTAGGATATGTCTTAGGCTTGTTCCTACTTTTTATGCAGTTCTCGCTTTTGGATGCTGACTGCTTCCTCCCTCACATATTTAACCACAGACAATTTGCTTTGCCTCCTGTGAACAGCACATCCCACTGCTTACTGAGTGGGTTATGCCCTGAAGTGAGCTATTCATACTCTGTAACCAGCCTGAAGACTTCTGGCAGTGCAGGTGGTCTTCCCCCACCTCTAAAAAGAGGCCTCCTGATCCACAAAACATGGTACAGATGTCTGTGGGCTCTGATGTTGTCCCCATGGGACACAGGTGACAGGGATGGGCTGGTGTTTTTCTCCAAGGAGCTGCTTTAGTTTTGCACATGGAACATCATCAACAAAGGCTGCTGACTTAAGGTGAAGTTTGTTACAGTTCCAGTGGCCCTCAGCCGTGTGCTGTGTCAAATATGCATGGGGCAGAAGTGCAGCAAAGTAGCATTTCATGTCTTGGAGAATGTGTCATGTGTATTATATGTGTGTGTGTGTGTGTAGTTTACCTACCTGAATGCCTGTGGAGCAGGTTTGGTGCACCTTGTGTGAGTGGGGATGACAGAACAGCACTCACCAGCAGTGAAGAGAAAATCTGTGAGGTTTGCTTTGCTTGTTTGTTCTGTCCTTGTGGCATTTAACTTCATATTTTTGTTATGTATTTCATTGTATTTCATTCATTATATATCATTGTGGAATGAGTATTTGTGGGGAAGGAGGGGTTTGCTAGGGGCATTTGAAGTGTCTGTTGTCTTCAGCTAAGGTGTAGGAGCTCCTGCTGCATTTCACTGAAGGCACTTGGATTTTCCTGCAAGGAGAGTAGGAAAAACTCCACTTGGTGTTAGCCAGCTTCTTTTGGCAGAAAAATGAATACAAAGGGCAAGACTCTGGGAATTTTTGGTTTTGAAGGCACACTGCAGGGATGTCTGGCTGGGGTTCCTGTGGCTTCATAGCCTGGGTGAACACAGCTGTAGGAGTTTGTGGGGTTCCCATCTTCTTTTACCTCAGATCCTAAGGGAATATGGCTGGAAGAGCTGAGATTGGGTGCACAGAGAATATGGTTGTTCTGGAGGTGAGCAAGGCCTGAGGGTTTTGTACTGCCTTATCCAAATGTCTCCTCTTTGTCTCTACTCTCCATCTTCCACTCTTGGTTTTGGGTTTTCCCACTTACTGCCTCTTTTTCCTTGCATATTCCTTCTGATGTGACAGTGCAGTTAGTACTCTGCCTTGCTTTAGGATCCTCTGACAGAGAGTGAGGTGGGAGTTGGGTGCATTACCATGAAGTATGTACCAAGCCAGCCTCTCAGGGGAGAGAGCTGGTCAGCAGGGGCTTGGTGAGACTCTGGAGCTCAGGCTGGTTGTGCTGTTAGTCCTGGTTGAATGCTCAGTGCATTACTGTTCAACTGGGACTAGTTCCAAGCTCCATTTACATCTGGCACAAGCATATATCAAGAGTGCAGAGGGGATTTAATTGGACGGGTTTATCCCTTTAACAATTCTGATAGCCCTGAGATTTCCCTTGCAGGTATGTGGTGAATGGAGTCTTTATCAGCTCTGCTCCCTGATAGGGACAATAAAAGGTTTCACTTGTCTAAAGAGCTGCAAAAATTGGCATGCAGCAAAGCATCCCTCAGCCCAGATCAGAGCATCTCCCTGCTCCCTTGGCAGCAGAGGCGCTGACCTCTGTCACAGCAAGGGCTGGAAGAAAACAGGCAGTGCCCACATGGTGCCCTCTGTTCCCTCCTTCGCTGCTGAGGGTGCTGCTGTCCTCTGGCCTTGGTGGCGTGCAGTGTGTAGGGCAGGCAGCAAAGGGGTTAGCATTCAACAGGAGCAGCCTTGGGGTTGTACTGTTTTTCTCCTCCACAGCTGGCAGTGTGAGGTCCTGTCACTATCTTGCTGCCCAGCTGAGCTGTTTGAAGCAAGTTCTTCCAGATGCTCCTTGGTCAAGTTGTTGGTGTCGTTTGGCTAGAGAAGTCCCAGAACAGGAGAGGGACTCTTCTTAGCAGCAGTGCATCAGGGGCTTGGGGTGTCTGCAGCATATGGTGCTGCATATGTGGCCCTGGTGAGTTTTCCTGCTGCAATGCAGTATGGCCCTGGATTCTACCTGGGCTGGGACTTCTGGTCATGCCGGAATGGTGCCAGTGGTGACACCCCAGCTTGCTGGCTTCTAGACCAGTGTCCGAGCTAAGAAGCACATTACCTGTCTTGCCTTAGGCAGCAAAATGGGGGAGGAAAGAGGGTAGCTCAGGTGAGCTCAGATGCAGCCTGTGATTTTGGTGGGCTGTGGGGCTTCATCTGCCCATGCACACCTTCCCCATTCCGGCCACACTGCCATGAGCAGGAGCGCTCGTGGAGGGAGGGCTGCAACCGGCATCGACCTTGTGCACGCTGAAGTACAAACCGTTTAAAGGTGCTTTGTTAATTCACAGTGACAAATCCATCCCTCTTCCTGCTTCTTTGCTAATTGCTGGTTGGTGGCTTTGTTTTTAATTCTATTTTTAATTCACTCCTAATCAAATCCTGGCTGACTGTCCCCACGTAGTTATTTATTTATTTATGCATTTGAGTGTGTGTGTGTTTGAGTCTTCCTCTGCCTCACAATTGTTCTTGTGCTGGACCTGCTCCAGTAATCCAATTTGAATCCAATCTCCCAGGTCTGGAATTCTAATTTACAGATTGCAGAGGGGAGCTGAACAATGCCCACACACCAGGATGGGGCTTTATTGTCTAATCTAATCAGGGACAATCAGATGTTTATGACAAGTCTATCAGAACTGTATTGGGCCAGTTTGCTGAGCAATGTAACCAGCTTTCTTAATAGCACTAACACGATTTAGGGCTTCCTGCACTTTCATGCAGATTATGTTGAACATTTCCCTTTCTTCTCCCAGGAACACTTGGCAGCAGCCCAGTCCAGTGGGCTTTACAACTTTGTAAGCTGCCTGGTGCGCTCTGCATCAGGTGGTGAGGACACAGGGCCTCCTGCTGCTTGCCTCCCCTGCCAGCACTGCACATGGGGGGTTGGAGGGGTCCTGGCATGATCTTGTTTGGGGGCCACCTCTGCAAGGTACAGACCTGGTACTGCAAATGCATCTGGAGTCATGAATGGGGTAAAAATGATGGTTCTGACCTGATAAAAGAGTAAGTCTCTGTGGCAGGTCACCAGTCCTGTACACATGCTGTCAGCCTTCAGGCACTGTGGGCTTGCCTGCCTGTTGGGAAAGAACAGATAAAGAACTGTTTGTCCTCTCTTGCCCTTGGCAGATTAAGGCTGCTGTTTCTGGATATTCACTGTAGGAAGTTTGGATGGTTGCAGCTCAGAAGAGACCTCTTTGGGGCTTTTTGGGCTGCCCTCCTAGGGCCTGGAGCAAAAGAGTAAGCAAAACCAGTTCTGTAGGTGAGCTCATGTGTCATAGAGGAGCCCTCCAACCCAGAGCAGAGTTTTCTTATTTTTCCTGTGTTAAATAGTTTGCACTTTCTCCTTCCCAAAACATGCCTCTGGTCCCTTACCCTGGTAGCTAGCTGGCAGCCAGCTAGCTGGTTACTTACACTGGCTAGAACAGAATAGAGCAGAATGAACCAGGTTGGAAGAGACCTTTGAGATTGAGTCCAACCTATCACCCAACACCATCTGATCAACTAAACCATGGCACCAAGCACCCTAGCAAGTCTCTTCCTAAACACCTCCAGGGATGGTGACTCCACTGCCTCCCTGAGCAGCACATCCCAGTGGCCAATCACTCTTTCTATGAAGAACTTCTTCCTAACATCCAGCCTAAACCTCCCCTGGCACAGCTTGAGACTGTGTGCTCTTGTTCTGGTGCTGGTTGCCTGGGAGAAGAGACCAACCCCCATCTGGCTACAACCTCTCTTCAGGTAGTTGTAGAGAGCAGTCAGGTCTCCCCTGAGCCTCCTCCTCTCCAGGCTAAGCAACCCCAGCACCCTCAGCCTCTCCTCACAGGGCTTGTGCTCTAAATCCCTCCCCAGCTCTCACACTCTGGGTCTGTACCACTCAGCTCTGCATCTGGTGTCCTTACCCAGGGGTCTATTTTAGGCTTATGGATCCCTCCCTGCCCCAAAGCATCTTCCCTCTGGCAGGCAGTGTGTGCTCCGCTGAGCCCTGAGCAGGCAGGTTGAGCGGAGCTGCAACATACTGCTGGTGCCCACCTTACATCTGTGGCTGGGATTCATGCTCTGGGTCACTCAGCAGTGCTGGGAACTTTAGCTGAGCTTTTAGCCTGAGCAAAGCCTCCCCTTGAGCCCACTGCCCGAACGCTGCCAGGCTGGTTTGCACGCACAGGGAGGAGAGCTCTGAACTCCCTGTGATGGGAATGAACTTTTCCTTGAGGGTTTAATTGGTGGGCATACCTTGTCATCTTGCACTCTGCACCCCGCTGGGGGAGGAACCCAGAGACCTCTGAGACCAAGTGAAGAGAAGAATGTTTATTTCCCTTCCAAAACTGTGCAGTGCATTTGACAGCAGTTTAGGAGTTGTTTTTCAGTTTCTCCAGTGTAGGAGCAGTGCTCTTAGCAGAGGTGGAGGTAAGTAAAGCCATTAGTGCTGTCAAGGGATTTGCTGCAGTTGTAGTTCTAGGCTGTCTCAGAGCTGAGATCCATCAGCTTAGTCCTTACCTTCTCGAGCTCTGGAGGCCTGACAGTGCTGCCTTACTCCATGTACTGAGGAGATGCTTCTGGGGGAGGAGGTTTGGAAGGATTAAAGAAGGATGAGTATGAATTACTGATCGAGCTATATAGACAGAGATGTAAAAATGGAGAGTGGTGCAACAGAGGAGGGGGTCTCTGAGGAACTGGTGCTAGGGAGGAGAATTTCCATTTAACTATTTATAAAGCAACCTTGAGACATGGGTGGGAAGAAATATGTGCAATGGTAGCAAAGTAAAAGAAACCCTGTCACTGAAAGAGGGATTTATTTCCATTTCCTTGGTTAGTTTTGGCATGAGATAATTAATTTCCATGGCAGTGGGTGTCTGGTGTTACTGTTGTATCCTGTCCTACAGCTTTATACTCTCTGCATGGTGGGAGAGGGTGAGGGGAGGATCTGTTTCCCCAAAGAGTGCCTGTAGTTTTGCAGGGAGTGTGTACCTCTGTGCTTACAGAGCTGCTATCAGTCCCTGGCAGTTCAGCCCCTCCTTTCTGTACTGCTCTACAGCCTTGAAGCACTCTCTGAAGCCCAAGACCTTGGGCAGAAAACACTTCCACCAGTTTATTTTCCTGTTCCATGTTTTTATCCCTGAAACCTGAAATACATCATCTGGGATGGAAGGTTCTTATACTGAATGGGAACAACTGGCCTGGGGAGAAAAAAAATGAATCCTTTTGAGTTCAGTTCATGTAGAATGAGGATTGTTTTATTATTATTAGGGGCTGTATCCTCTAGTTGCACTAAAAGGCAATTATTTGTATAACTCTGTTTATGGACAAGTAGTGAAGTTAGACTGCAGTGCTTGAGGGGGTGGAGGCTTGGTTGTGGAGGTTAATGGACCTGCATAAAGCTTTTTTTAATCTCAAAAGCTCTCTCAAATCCCACCTTCTTTTGCTAAAGAAAGGGGATTTGGCAGGTCTCAGCTTTGGCACAGTTCATCTTGGTAGGTCTCTGCATGACTCCCGTGACTTGAATAGGGGGAGTAGCTGCAGGTGAAGAGCAGAAAGCAGTCAGGAAGGTGGTTGCATAATAAGCATTTAGCTTGGCTCTGGGTGAGTGGTGCTGTGCTGTTACACATGAGCTGGCACCAGAGCCAGCTCCCCATCCTGGAGTATGGTATCCAGAGGGGACCGTGCTGTCTGTTCCATGTGGCTTTGCTTTGCATCTGCTGAAGCTTTACAGGGTGAGCCCAAAGCCTATCAGCATCCAGCCCTACCCCATAGCAAGGAGCTATGTTAGGAAGGACATTGAGACACTTGAACGTGTCCAGAGAAGGGCAACAAGGCTGGGGAGAGGCCTTGAGCACAGCCCTGTGAGGAGAGGCTGAGGGAGCTGGGGTTGCTTAGCCTGGAGGAGGCTCAGGGCTGACCTCATTGCTCTCTACAACTACCTGAGAGGTGGTTGTAGCCAGGTGGGGATCGGTCTCTTCTTTCTAGCAACCAGCACCAGAACAAGAGGACACAGTCTCAAGCTGCACCAGGGGAAGTTTAAACTTGAGGTGAGGAGAAAGTTCTTCACCACGAGAGTTGTTAGCCATTGGAATGTGCTGCCCAGGGAGGTGGTGGAGTCACCATCCCTGGAGGTGTTCAAGAGGAGATTGGATGTGGCACTTGGTGCCATGGTTTAGTCATGAGGTCTTGGGTGACAGGCTGGACTCGATGATCTTTAAGGTCTCTTCCAACCTTGGTGATACTGTGATAGTGTGATACTCCCAGCTCCATATTCTAAGTTGCATATTCCCAGAGCAGCCGATGTCCATTCAATGTTCGAGTGACACTACAACAATGTGTAAAATGTCCCTGATAAGGATCTAGCAAATCTCAATAAATAAATAATAAAAACAAGGTAACAAGACTGTAAATTGCACATGCAGCTGTGATAGAGAGCCAGAGATAACATTCAAGAGATTGTATCCATTTAATGCAAGTTTAGTGCTCTGTAAAGAGGAGTTGCTGGGAGCCTGTGGGATTCCAGCAGACAGTGCTCAAATCGTCCTGGTCCTCTGGACTGGCTGTCGCTGCAGCCTGCCTGCTGCATGGAAGCTGTCTGCTTGCTGGGGATTAGCAAAACCCTTTCCAGCCTCTACAATAAAAATAATGTTCCTTGGGAAAAAAAAAATATCATGCCCTTCTGCCTGCTGGCTTTTGGGTCCCTCAAAATGCAATTAAAAAGCAGCTTAATACAGCCTTGTGGTGAGAAATCTGTCAGTGTTCACAGGCATGCTCTGAAGGGAAAGCATTGCTGACACAGAAGCAAGCAGAAGTATTTAACTATGTGCCTGCCTGGTGGTACTTGAGGAGCCACTGGCTGAACTGGGCTGTGTGGAGCTGGAATGGGGCTAGCTAGGGGAGCTGGCAGCAGGAGCAGCTCCATGAGCATGGTGCTGGGCTGCAGCAGCACTGTGAGGGCACAGGAGCTCATCCATAACCCAGCCTGGGCTTGGAGCATCTTTCCTTGCCCGTGCTGGCCACAATCCCCCATTTCCCAGGCTGGTGTTTCTGCTTTGGGTCCTTCTCTGTCCCACTCTGCTCTTTCAGGTAGGCCACACCCCAGAGAGTGGCAGAAGAGTGTTGCTGTGGGGGCTGTTGGAGGAGCCCTTGGAGGTGTGAGTGAAGTGGCCACTCCAGGTTTCTCAGCATGCTGCAGGGCTGCTGGCTGTATATGTGCCTGCCAAAAGGTCTTTCCAAAATTGTAAACTAACTAATGCCTGCAGATAAAAAAAAAATGAAATGTTAATCCCATAAGTAGAGCTGGCTGTTTCTTAGCAAGAGGGAGGTGGTAAAGGCTGGGACCAGAGCACTCTGCAGACTGGGACAGCAGTGCAGTGTCACACCAGCACTGCAGCCTCTCTGTACCCATCACCTGGCTTCAGCACTGCAAAGCAAACCATCTGTGGCTGTCCTGTGTTTGCCATTTGTGTGCTGCCCCTTGGAAGACATGAGAGTTGAAATCCCACCTTAGCCCTATTCAAAGGGCTGCTGTAGCGACAGCTCTGGTGGTGGTGTGCTGGCGCAGTGTTTCGTGTGGCACACCAGTAGATGGCACAGCTTTTATATCAGCTAATTAGAGAGGGAGGAAAGGCCACTCTGTACTGTTCCTGTTGCTAATCTTAGCCACTCACACAAATGAAGACATCCTTGCTGATGTGCTTGTAATTGAGGAAGTTGGATAAGGCCATGGGAGGAGATGTTGAGCTTTGCAACATTGGTGGGCACTGGGAAACCGTGATGGGCAAGAGGAGGTGAGAAACCATGTTCTCAGATGAATGTGGAGGCAGACAAGCAAACTTCAAGGTGGTGTCTCCCCAGATGTGTTCCAGTGAGTGATTAAATCCCTTAGGCCAGATATATTTAATAGCTCCAGTTTTGCACATGGGGCAACTGAGACCTGGGAGGCCTGGAGAGATCTTACTTTGTCTTTGATACACCTGGGAACAAGAGCTGTGCTTCCTAATTAAGCTCTGGGACTTGAGCTACAAGGTGTCCTTCATGCCTGGTTACTACAATAACATCCCTCTGGAGCTCAAAGCTCCTTCTCCCCGCTCTGCTTGGGTTTTGCACTAATGTTCCCTGGTCTGTTCAGGCTTTGAATGTGAAATTTTTTAGCAGAAAATGTGAATTGCACCCTTCTGGAGAGTTCAGCCTTAAATCTCCTCCATGTGATTCTGCTCAGCTGTTTGGCAGCTCCTTTCAATCAAGCAGCACCCTGACCAGTTCAGCTTGGGCACATGCGTCGTGCTGAATGGTGGCTATTGGGGTTCGGGGAAGGGTTCTCAAGTGCAGTAGGACAGCCATGAAACAGAGAGGAAGGCTGCTTGTACCTCCACAGTTCTGTCCTGGGAGATGTGCAGAGACCCCAGTGTTGGAAACAATCTTTCTTCCTACCTTCTGCCTGCTGAGGAACTTCTTTCCACAGCTGAAAATGATTCTTGCATGTGGATGGAAAGGATATATCCCAAATCTTGAGGGCCTGGAGTGCATGTGGAATATAAACCAGAGTGTATGTATGTGCTGCTGTAAATAGAGCTGTCACTCTTAAAGAAATGGGGTTTCTAGTGCTTGTCAGATCACTTTAAAACCATTTTTATTACTAGATTACATTCTAAGATAAAGTTTATTGTAGCAGGAAAGAGGGAAGGTGTAGGATTTGACTGCAGATTTGGAAACACACTTAAAATTATGGAGAGTCTTTGAGCCTTAGCTGAGGGCAGACTGCCTGCTTCAGGGTTTTCCTCCAGGGCATCTTCTGCCCAGCTCAGTTATAGGATGCTTTCCTCATTTTGGTGCTACTTCTCCCCTAGCAAAGAGATGCCACATGGGCACTCGCACAGAAGCTCCAGCTCATGAGTTTGTGTCCTGCATATGGAGCAGAAACCCTCCCAGGGCATCTGTCCCAGCTGGGAGTTCTTGGGAACACCTCAATTCCTGAATGTGGCTTTGAAACAGCTGCCCTAAGGATTCTGTGTTAAAACTGAGGATCAACCCTGGCACATGTCAACTTTCTTCTTTCCCTTCCTCTGTCCCATGAGCACTGCTGCTTAAATGTTTCGCTATAGTTGTGTTCTTTGTCTCTGCTCTTACTTTCAGTGCTAAGTCTGCAAGCAAAAGAAAATGCTGGGTTAGGTGCCAACTCTTTTCTTAGCTCTTCTCTTCAAATACCAGTAACATCCCTTTTTCTAACTCAGTCCTTTCCATCTTTTCCTCCTTGTTTTACCTAGTGATATTTGTCTGCTTTGATATGTATTGGTGCCAAAGTTCTTCCCTGTTGCCTCAGATGTTTGTTTGATGCAGCATGCCAGCAAGAGCAGCAGTCTCCTTTTCCCACCAGATCTGGATTTTGTGTTAACTTCTACCTGTTCCATCTACCACCCTAGTATAGATAACCACAGAGCACATTACAGACCAGATGCTGGAAGAAGCAGTTGCTTTCACAGAATAATAGAATGATTTAGCTTGGAAGGAACCTGTAGAAGTCATCTAGTCCAGCCTCCCTGCAGTCAGCAGGGACGTCTTCAACTGGGTCAGGTTGCTCAGAGCCCTGTGCAACCTGACCTCGAATGCTTCCAGGGATGGGGCTTTTACTACCTTTCTGGGCAGCCTTTGCCAGTGGCTCACCAGCCTCATTTTAAAAAATAGTATTTCCTGCTATCCAGTCTGAATCTCTCTCTTTTAGTTTAAAATCATCTCCTCTTGTCCTGTTACAACAGACCCTGCTTAAAAAGTCTGTCCCCATCTTTCTAATCGGCTGTAATGTCTCCCTGGAGCCTACTCCAGGCTGAACCCCAGCTCTCTCAGCCTGTCCTCACAGCAGAGGGGTTCCAGCCCTTGGATGATTTTTGTGGCTTCCTCTGGACCCAATCCAACAGGTTCATGGCTTTGTGAGGACCATCTGAACTCCACAGCTCCCTGCACTATGCAGAGCGAGAGGGGTAGGGAGGTGCAGACAGTAAGAGCAATCTGCAGCTGGGGAGGGCTGTTTGGATGCATTAAACCTGCTTCTAAATGAGCTTCTGGATTTGGCCAGAACTTGGCTTTTTTGACTTTCAAGTGAGCAGGATTTAACCCTTAGGATTGTGCAGAGCTGTGTTTACCTCTAGCCTCCCAACAACCAGGTTTATTTTGCATACAGACTGATGTGTCTCCACTGTCTTGCTGTGAGTGGAGTGTTTTTGTCTCTCTCCAGCCCCTGCCCAAACTCAGAACCTCTGCAAGGTCCCATTCTGAGTAGCTGCTTTGCTCTGTCTATGCTGAGCATCCCTAAAACCTGAGCCATAACAGCATCCCTGCTAATTATATCACTGCAGATTTATTTCATGGTAATATTATTGCTGGCCTCAGGCATCACCACTATCATTGGGAAACATCGAATGATCACAGCTCCTCAGCTGCCTCCATTAAACCTGGGAGAAGCGTCTGGGCCTGTTTATAAGTTTGTCTTTTGATGAGAGCCAAGGACTGATGAGCTGGTGGAGGCGAGGTTTGCAGAACATGCCCTGGAGGCAAGCTTGCCTCTCACAGCAGCCATAAGGTGCAGATGGCAGGATGGCTGGCAGAAAGCATAGGCAGCCTGGGAAGCAAGAGTGAGGAGAGAGTGTCACCTTTGCCTCTTCAGGACAGACTTCACCCTTTCCCTTGCAGCGGTGTCCAGCACCCAAGGCAGTGCTCCAGGCCAGGCAGCTCTGCCTCCAGACCAGCAGTGCTGACAAAGTGGTCAGAACTGCTCCTAGGGAAGGGCTGGTTTGAGTAAGCAAGATGTCTTATGATGCTTTTTGCTGAAAAACTTGGAGCTAGGGCAGAAGAAAGGCAAAAACATCCAACAGAAAGGCAGAATAAGATTGCAGGAGTTTTCTCTGTATTTTCTTTGCTAGAAATAAAACACTGTGGCTGGTGAGCTGGTGCCAAAGCCTTCTGGTAAGAGCATGGCTGTGGGTCCACGCTGTATCCCCAAGGCTATTCTCTTCCTGGCACCCAAGCCCATGGCTGCTTGGTGCTGCTGGCTGCATTCCTTAGGGAGTGCAATGGTGGGATGGGATTAAGTCTTCTTGGTGCTCAAGGCCTGATATCCACACCTTGGTGACTGGAGGGTATTAAAATATTCCAGCATACACCCCACTACTGCACAAGTGTGTTGCAAGGGAGTTTTCATCTGCACATGAAGCCTGGTTTGACTTGCAGGGATGGAGCTACCATCATCCCCAAGCAGTCTTTTTCTTCTCCATGAATGCCAGTATAGATGACGGAGATTGGGGTCAATACAGCTGAGCGATATGATCGAGTATTGTCCCTTTGTTGTTCCAGTAGTGCAGGCCTATGGTGTGAGTACAGCACAGTAAAGTAAAGCATAGAAGAAGAAGAGAAAGGAAAGGCAGAAGTGCGTAGCAAGGGAACTTCTACAACCTATATAAACTCGGAGTGCCTCGTTGGCATGGCTTCATTGGTTCCCTATGATGACCACACACCACACTGTTATAGATTATTGATCCAACTACTAACGACACGCGAGGTTGTTGATGCAGGTGCACGTCCTGTGGTCCCAAGATAACTTTCTATGTTTATAGCTACTAGAGTCCTGTTTTAGTTACATGCTGCAGGCACAGCACTGTTTTGCTCCACTGCTAGCTGGCTCTGCACTGATGCTGAGCATGGCCTACCACCCTGTCAGGCTCCAGGCCTGCACTGCCAGATTGCTCACGCTGCTCGTCGCTGGCATTGCCACATGCCAGTGGCTACCTAAGAAAATACAAGGCTGTTATCACAGATCCGAGATTTAGCTCATGTGGAGAGTGTGAGGATGTAACTTGGGAAGATCCTTTTCAAGATCTATCAAAGTAGCTCAGTTGTTACTGATCTCAGTGTGGCTGTCTGGCCACGAAGGCCTTCGCGGTTGCGGCGCGAAGTGCTCCAGCACGGTGACGAGTGGGCCAAAAGCTTGACTGAAATGGGGTCAATAAATTACATGCAGACAAAAGGCACTTAAACTGAGACTGCATCAAGTCTCCTGGTAATTTCAGCACAACAGTCAGAGCAGAAATATGCTGATAATTATTTAAATTAGACTCCAAGCGCTGATTTCTTTTTTTTTTTTCCCTTCAAGTAACAGCACTTCAGCACTTGTCCAGATGAGTGCTAATTTACCCAAATGGAAAGGTTTATTAAACATGCCAGCCAGTGCTTTAGCAATATTTAGGACAGCAATTTTGCTTTATTATATCTCTTAACAAAGAGGACACAAGCTTCTTGATCCAGCACCAGAGCAGTTAGAGGATGCTGGGCAAGATCCATGTTGGCTCTGCCTGGTCTTAAACTAAGGTGCCTCATCTCTACTTCAGTTCTGCCTCTTTGCCAAGTGCAAACCTGGGACCTGATTTGATAAATAACTTCACTGACTTGACCAAATTGAGGGGCGCTCAAAATCTGGACATCTTCCGGGGGCAGGAGTCACGACTATGATTTGGGAACATTGAAGGATGAGATTGAGTTTGCTCCAGTGAAATGGGCCCTGAGCCATGTGCTGAGGAAGATGAGCCACAGCTCCTGCTGCTGCCCCTTTAGGACACCTTTGACAACTGTGTCAAGAGGACACAGTCTCAAGCTGCGCCAGGGGAGGTTTAGGCTGGATGTTGGGAAGAAATTCTTCATAGAGAGAGTGATTGCCCATTGGAATGGGCTGCCTGGGGAGGTGGTGGAGTTGCCATCACAGCAGGTGTTTAGGAGGAGAATGGATGGGGTACTTGGTGCCATGGTTTAGTTGATTAGATAGTGTTGGATGATAGGTTGGACACAATGATCTCAAAGGTCTCTTCCAACCTGGTCTGGTCTATTCTATTCTATTCTATTCTATTCTATTCTTCAGGTGCACCAAGACATTCCCAGCCTATCATGGACTGTCCCTCAATGGTCTGTTGTGTGTGGCCTCCTCATCTCCCTTGCCATGTGTGTCATCATATAGGTGTGCCTACAAACTGGTGGAGAGCTGGAGGCTCTCCAGTGTGCTTATTTTTGTTTAAATACTGAGGCTGTCTTCAGGGTATCACATTGTGGAGTTCTGGCTTTGCTGCTTCCCTTAGGACTCTAAATTTCTTTATCTTATATATTTGAGAAGATGCTTCACAAAGCCAAACAAATTGAGGTTCTGTTGAAATGTCCAGTAGAAATCTTCTGATGCTTTTTAACTGTGACTGCAGATGTTTGGTTCTGTGCCCTCTCCCAGGAGTCAGATGGAGCATTAGGACTTCTTGCATGGATTAGAGATAATATAGAAATGTCTTAATCTGAGGATCTCCTCACAAACAGGACAGTTGGATGGTGTGAGTGCATCTTTGAATGCATCATTTAGGCTTTGAAATTCCCCTGGGTCCTCTAGGATAAAGGCTCTCACCTGCTTTGTGTGTGTATGCTCACCAAGGATGTGAGGATGAGAAGTACTGTGGAGAGAACCAAAATCTGTGTTATGCTCTTTGTATCTCTAAGATCTTTTCTGCTCAGAGAGGCAGGGACAGAGTTTTGAGAACTCCAGTTTGCTGCCATTAAAGGTTTAACAGGGGTTGAAGGAACAGGGTACAGACAGAAGGTAACTTGCTTTCTGCTGTAGGAAAACATAGCTTGCATGTATTATGTTCATTGATAATGACATTTCTCCACCCTCTGATTATCAGTGGGAACTGTCATCTTTTCCACTATATAGCAGATGTCTTTCTTTACTGATTTTTTTTCCCTTCCCTCTTTGC
This sequence comes from Melanerpes formicivorus, assembly GCF_026170545.1. Classification (NCBI taxonomy): domain Eukaryota; kingdom Metazoa; phylum Chordata; class Aves; order Piciformes; family Picidae; genus Melanerpes; species Melanerpes formicivorus. The sequence continues at coordinate 3,103,695 of NW_027142390.1, forward strand.
TCCTTCCATAAATATCTTTTCCCTCTCCCTGCCCTCTTTTTTTCCCCCCCAAGATTGCTATGTTAAGCTGTTGTACTATAAATCTTTGGAGTGACTGGTCCTCTGGCTGTTTGCAGAAGATTTGGCAAGGGAGAAGCTATTGGAGTTCTGGGTTGTAAATTCTTCCAGAGCTTGGATGGAAGGTGCAGCCAAGGGATGATCTTGGCTAAATTCCAGGCATTTGGTCTTCTTTCAGTACTGTCAGGTGTGCAAGCGGTGTCAGAGCAACAAGTGGAAAAGCTGTGTCTACTTTCATATGCATGTGTGGAAGTTATGTGTCCCAGAGGAGAAAAAGAGAGTTCTCTAGAGTTAATTCAGAGGCTCTCTAATCTCCATAGACAGTGGGAGGCACCCCAAGCAGGTTGAATATTGTTGTGTTCTGTTCATACTGGAAGTTGCAGAAGAGCTTCTGTGAGGAAATATGCCTTCTCTACTCCCCAGCATGGGTGGGCAGGAGGCCAGGTCTTCTGGGGACCATTGATTCCCATCCTTTTCATGCTCTGGAGAGTGCAGAGCACTGTGCTTTCACAGCTCCTGAGAGGTGGGCAGTGTGTGTCCAAGGGAGGGACCTGGTGCACAATGGCAGCATAGCATAGAGATGGGCACCTTGATACTTTCATGTACTTGGTCACCAGCTCAGCCTTGGGCTTCCTGCTCTTCATTGTGCAGAAAATTATGCCCACAGGGCATCCAATGGCATGGTGTCATGAATGTTTCTCACAGGCCCTCAAACCTCTGGAGCAGCATCACTTGCAGTGACAGCAGTGCTGCCTTACCCCATGTGCTTGGTGGTGCCAGTTTAGTGAGCTCTGCTCTGCTCACCTGCCAGCTGCCATGTCCCACCAAGCAGTTCTTATCTTGTGGTAAAGCTCACTTTCACCAAAGGTTGCAAAATACAGCTGCTGCTAAGTGTTTCAGGGCAGCAGCCAAGATAAAACCCAGCCGTGGCTATAGATTTCAGGTCGTGCAGTGCTGTTCACAGTCCTGCAGTTGGCTGCTGGGAATACGACGTTTCCAGGATGGGGAATATAAATGGGAACAATTGGAATGGAAGCTCTCACTCTCTGTTCTTGATGGCATGCAGGGTTTGGGGTTTGGCATCATATAGGGAAGGGTGCTGTGACACCTTGTTTGCAGTGGAGCCACAATGACCACGGACCATCAGCTGGTTTCATCCATCCCAACAGGGACGTGGGGAAGCAGCTTAGAGAGGAATCCTTCTGGTTTATCCACCTTTAAAAACTGTAGAAAGACAGACAGTCTGGGATTAAATTTGACTGTTCTAGCACCTTTCTCACCACCCTGATTGCAAGTGCTTAACCTCCTCTTCATTAATCAGTTTGAATTTTATCTAAAATTCATCCTCAATGAAGGCAAATTAGATGGAGTCTACTGCTTCAGTCTTGGGCTGAAAATGATGGCAGAGCATGCAAGGTTTAGCAGGGGAGTGCACTGCAGCTTGGGTCAAAGTGATGCTGTATTTTTGGTGGCTCTGGACTGACAGCTCTGGGGGAATCAACTGTGCCCTGTGTTCCCAGCTCCCAAGAGGTGCTGCAGGCAGGACAGGTGTGTGATATTGTACTGATGAAGCCCAGGTGACATGTGGCTGGGACACTGTAACCCAGAGTCGCAGTACAAGTCAATCACCAAGTCACTGAGGTTGGCAGAGACCTCTGGAGATCATCCAGTTGAGCCCCTGCTGAAAGCAGGGCGAGCTGGAGGCAGGAAATCACCTGTTACCGAGGTTGCTGTCATTGTCCTCATTTTACAGACAGAAAGAGTAAGGCCTGGGTAGTGACCTGGCTGTCATATATGGAAGGTGAGTGCAGGTGGTTGGGGTGCCATGCTGGTGAGAAGGTGAAGAAAGTCCTGAGGCTGCAAGGCACGTATGTGTGTGCTTGCTCATCGTTTCAGGAGCTCATGGCTTCAATGCACTGTCTTTAGATTACAGAATTTTTTCCAGGAATCAAAGCTGCCAAGATCTGTAAGACCTGAAGAGCTGTAAGATCAGTACATAAACACATTGGAGAGGTTTGTTTTCTTCTCTGAACAACTCCTTTACTGTTGGATGTTTTTGTACAGGCATGACTGGAAAACAAGGAATAAGGAAGGTAAGAGACAGTGAACTCTTTAGAGCCCTTGGCTTTCTGGTCACCAGAGACTTCCGCTGTAGGTCCTCTGTAAAAGGGCACTTGGGGAGTGCTCCTCCTCTGTGTTGTGCTGAAGTTCAGCCTATGGGGGCAGGTACACAGTCCCCAACGAGTGCACAGCCTGCTGGGCCATCCTGCTTTGCCCACAGAGCAGTCTTAACAGCTCCTGCCAGAAGTTTGCCTGGAAAAACGTTGCAAATAGCCAGTCCCCTGTTAGAGTACAGCTTAGCCATGTTCTGCCCAGGTGAGGAACAAGCATCCCTCTAAGGTAGCTCTGTCCCAGCCAGCCAGAAAGCAACTTAGATGTCTGATGAGTATTTTGTGGTAGGGTTTCCATCCATACCCTTTCCTTGGGAAGAGGTAGTAACTGCAGGGCGTTCACTTTTATCTCCTCCATCTCTCTGAAACCTGTGGGCCTTCTCCTGGCTGAGACATACTGATGATGGCTGGGGCTGAGGAGTGGGGAGCTGGGGCTGGCTGGCTGCAGTGCTGCAGAAAGCTGCTGGCCAGTTGACCTGATCGTAGCACTGAGGCAAAATGCAATGTGCCAGCTCCCATCGTGCCACAGCTGCAGTTTGCATTGGGAGGGACAGGGGGGAATGTGCTCCTGAGAGAGACAGGAGCTCTCTTGCTGCCTGGATTGCTGCTCTCCACTCCTCTCTGGACTGCAAAAGAAATGGTAATCTCACATCTGCTTTCCTTTCTGAGTATTTCTTCCCTCTCTTCCTGGTGAGGGCAGATAACACAAGAATTAACCTCTGCTGACTTCTGTGACTTCCTGGCAAGAAAATAGATCCTTTGCAGTAGAGGATTGTCTCTCTGTTAGGCTAGAGACATTTTATAAAGCATTCTGAGTCTCCAGCCTGCCATCTCCACTGTGGACCCAGAAGGCTTTTAATCCAGCTGCATCTTGGAAAGCATCTTCTTGTGTCTCTTGTGAGGGTTCAGGACCTGCTGTGTGAAGGTTTTCTTTACATGGTGTTGCTCAGTTGATCAGTGGTTAGCACTTTCTGCATCCCATGGAAAAGAGGAACGTGGTGCAAACAAACCAAATTTTGCTGCACTGCTTGAAACAGCTTGTGAGCTGGGAGTTTGTCCCTGCAGTCTTCTCCTTGTGCCTTCTGCTTTTTGTTGTGACTGATGATTGGAACAAGAGGAACTTCGTGTCACGGAGCAGCTCCACAGGCAAAGCCTTCTGGCAGTCTGGACCAGGATGTCCTTTGCGCTGTTGTTGCTCTGGTCTGCTGAGATAATACTTTGATGCTTGTGGGTTGCCTCATTAAGTGGAGGATGTGATGATCTAGTGATGCACTCCTTGCTTCCAGGATCACACACCAAGGCTGGTTTTGCTGGTACATCATCTCAGCTGCACGAAATTCTTGTGACAACAATGCTCAGAAAGCTGTTCTTAAAATCCTGGGCAGTATAGCAGGACTCTGCTCTGAGCTCCTGCATGAAGCAGGAATGGTTAGATGTGTTGGTCAGGGCCCTCTCTGTTGTGTTTTGAAGATCTCCAAGGGCCGAGCTCCCACGCTTGGGATCCCTGACCCAGAACTGACCAACCTTGCATGACTTTTTTCTTTCACAATTTGCCACTGCTTCTCATCCTATCCCTGTGCACTGCCAAAAAGAGTTTGGGTTCAGTGTCCTCTAGAGGCATGCTGAGCTGCTTGCACCCTGCTATGTTGCCCTTCCAACAGCTGCAGGAGTGGTTAAAGCCCCACCACACTACCTGCTATTCTGCTTAGAAACTTTCCCTCAGGTGATCTCTTGCTTGCTGCTGCTTTCCTCCTTTGTTTTTGGATTCCTTTACCCCATTAAAGACATGGTTTTCAATCAAGAGCCAGTGTAACCCTCTGCTCACATATTTCCATTTCTGGCATGGCCTCACCTACAGAGCCTGTTTTAGGTGATGCTCCATCTTATTTGAGTGTTCCTGCTTCAAGAATATGACTTCACAGCCTCCTTTCAGTCAGGAAAATACTGTTACATTATACCTTCAAGCCCAGCTTTCTGAGCCTGGATTGCAACAGGGAGTTGGATGTCACCATGGCCTTGGGCCAGGCAAGCAGAGGATGCTCCTCCCTGATGCTGATGCTTGGAGAGACCCTCTGGTCCCGCTTGTCACTGATAGTGTAACTGTGCCTATTGCCCAGTGTTAGGGGGTTGAGCAATGGCTTGTGCAGATAAGTAGTGGAGACTCCATTCTCATGGGTACTCAGAACTCAGCTGGACACATGTCCAGTGGTAGTACTCAATGGCCCCACCTGAACGCAGACCAGGACTTGGATGCTCTTTTTGTCTGAGGGAACTAGAGTGGGCTTTCACGCTCTCAACTGAGGAAGCAGGGCTGGTGGTGGTGCAGGAGTGGTAGGAGACAAGCTGCCTGCGGTATGTAGGACACCCGCTCTTGACTTTTAGCCAAGCTGAGTTGGAGGAGGGAGTCTTACAGATGACTTTGTTGAAGTCATCAGGAGAACAGCATGTCTCTGACTTACTTTATAGGTCTTGTGCGGATTTCATGTGCCAGAGCTAAAATAATACATGATTTGTTAAACTGCCTTTTTTCACGGCTGTAGGAAACAACTCAGGCATTCAGCCAGAGCAGCAGAGAGCACTGATCAGCTTTGGCAGGGTGGGCTGTGCTGACTGCTGTCAAGATGCTATTTTGGAGAAGACTGGTGGAAACAAGGGAGTCAGAGTGGTAAAGCTACACCGTGCTGGACCTCACTAGGCAAAGCAGACAAAACAGAGGGTGTAGGAAACGGAACAGGAGCATCAAGACTGCCAAAGTGATGGCAGTAACGTGTGTAGGAGAGCAAGCTAGAGGAGTGAAAGAATCAGTCTGGCTCATTTTTCTGAGAAATTCAACAGATGCCTCCAGGGCACAGGAGTCACAGCAGTGTGGGGCCCACTGTGCCCTTGCAGATGATGCATTTGATGGACTCAGAGTATTTTCCCCAGTGGACTGTGCCAGGGTGTCTGCTCTGCAGGCATGGAGGTTTAGTGAAAACTTCCTTTACTTCTTTGCTGAATGCAGAGCAAAGAAGGGCACTTAAAAAAAAAAAAAGTGTAAAATTGAACTGTGTAGACACTGGACTATGGCAGGAGCAGCCACACCTGATCATGGTGAAGAGAAGCTTTTCTATGCACTGACAGGCCGCCTCTGCACATGCAGTCTGCAGCTGAAGTGGGCTTTTAACTGTCTTTCCTTCTTGTAATCTCCTAATTGGCTTGCTTTGTTCACTCCTTAGTCACAGTAAGCATTAAAGTGCAGTCAGTCACATCAGATAGCCTCTTTCCATCTACTGTAGCTATTTAAGCTACTTCCCAGTTAAGATTTTCTGGGGGTTTTTCCCTACAGCTTCAGCCTGTGTGCTGTACCAAGTGTGGTAGAAACACTGGTCTCACAGTCGGTGCGTTACCCACCTCCCTCTCCTCCTGGTCAAGTCATTGGGAAGTGTTAGCCCCGCACAGGGACACGTTCCCTGTATCCCTCTGATGTGGTCCTTTGGCTACATTTTTGTGTTGTGGTTTTGTTTTTATAATGGGAGGATGAATGATTCATTGCTGTCTCACAGCGGAGAGGTCAGCGGGTCGCCCGCAGCCATATCTTATTATCATCTGGAACTTAGTCTGCTGAGGGAATGCTAACCATCTGTAATACATACTGCTCATTTTCTTGGCATGCTCATAACCTCTGCTAATTATTTATAAAGGGTTAATTAATAGGATTCTGCTCTAAACAGCGACCCACTGTTCTTTGTTTCTGGTCCTTCAGCTAAAGGAACAGCACTCTTACAGAAAACAACAGTAATTTATTCTTGAGAACAAGGGCTTGAGGTGCTGTATCAAAGCTCCACAAAAAATGGATGTGCTGTCTACCTCTCTCCTCTGATCAGTGATTTAGTAATTTTATAAAAGAAAGCAATCAAGTTTGTCTCATTATATTGGTGCTCATTGTTCAATTCCATTATCCTTTTAGGCGTTTCTCTTAATGTTTGTTCCACTGTTTCAGTAAGGCTTGAAATTAGACTAATTCCCTAGATCACTCTTTTTTCAGTTTTAAAATGTAGATGAAACAGATTAAGATTATTGAGTTCTGAAAATCAAAGAGGCAATAAGGTAGAACCATTAATGTGCTGAAGGAGGCTGCTTGCCTGGTCCTGTTAGCCCCTGTTCTGAAAGCAAAAGCAGAGGGCACCTGGCATAATTAAAAGGCAACAGGTCTGCTGCAAGTTAAATGAAATGCTTTTTAATACAGCTTGTAGCTAACTGGTGGAACTTGTTGCTGGAAGATGCTGTCAGAGCAAGGAATTTAGCAAGACAAAAGAGGGGAAGCTTGTTGTGAAGAACAGTAGCTCTGATTCTGCAGTTGTTGTGATAATCCTGGCTCGTGCCCTTATTGCTGTTGTAATGATGGGTTACATGAGTGATGGAGGCTTTCAAGATCAACGTGAATATCTGCAAATTGGGCTGAGGAGAAGATAAATGACCAAGGCTGTTCTGTTTCTTGCTTTGGGAAGATTTAAGGCAATAATTAGTGAAGCCAGGAAAATTACTTCCCTTACTGCAGATAGGTTTTGTAAGATGTGTAGTTGCAGTCTTCTGGCTGGGGAGAGTTGGGGCTTTTTCTACACCGCTTGCAGGATGCAAAAGTTGGTGGGACTCCAGCCCATGCCCACAACAGCAGCCTCTGTGCCTTTCCTGGCATGTGCATTAGAACCTTCCTGTTGGTGCAGTACAAGCAGGACTGCGGCCACCTGGCCGTATCTCTCTGAGAGGGTCTCCCAGGCAAGCATCTCCTGCTCTACTGAACTCTCAACTGCTTTGTATCCAGGAGGTGTGATGGGTGGGGAGGAGGAGTATCTTTTGTTACACCTGCCTTAGCAGCTGAGCTGGATAGCTCCCCTGCCCTTTCAACTCTACCAACTGCTTGAATATAAAACACGTAGTTTTAAATTACCAGTGGGAGAGATGAGAATAAACCTGCTGCTCTAATAGGAATTTTTAGGCATAAGATGTGCATCTTCAGTGCCTCTTCTCTCCCTCTACTGCATTATTGCTTTCTAAGCCTTCTCCTTTAAAAAAGAAACTGGTCCTTAAACAGGCAGTAGTTTTGCAGGCATTTTACCCGTTCTGTATATTAAAAGATCTTGACCCCTCCATTTCCATCTTTTGGGATAAAAGTAGTAAGCTGTGTCAATTTAGTTGTCTCTGTGGAAATCAGTGTGTCTATGGAATGCACAGTCTCTGTGATTGCCTGCATTTAAGCCTGATTATGTTCAAATCACCCAAACACCACAAAGTGCTATGCAAAGTATAATAATCTGTCATCAGAGGCAGACAGAGAGGAGGGGAAGCATCTCTGGAGATTTTGGTAGGACGGAGTGAGTTTTACACATCAGCTTTTCAAACACCAGCCCCTTGGGAATGTCACAGACCCCCGAGTCCTGGTGCTGTTTTGCAACTATTGGAGCTTGGAGATCTCTGAAAGGGCTGACGCTTTAATGCCAGGAATATATTTTATGTTTTAGTAAATCCACCCCAAAAAGTTAGTAGAGTTGCACCATTCACCTGCTACCAGACTCTGCCAATCTTCACCCATGCTAACAATCTGACATTCCTGGTACATATAATGGAGATGAAAACAGATTCTTTGCCAACCTCCAAAGAATATGGAGTAAGCCACTAGCCTGACACCCACGTTGCTGCTGAGCAGTGTGTCCCAGCAACCTTGTGCCTGGTCTTTGCCAGGGCACAATTCTTGATCCATTTCCCCTCCACCAAGAGCATGCAGTGTGCTCTGACCATGCTCAGGCAGGGTGCAAACACTCCTGCTGCCTTGGATTCTCTCAGGCAGTGTCCATGATTCTCTGCACCCCTTCATGGGAGTTTTTCATTGTAGCACTCCTCACCTGGGAGGCAATTTCTGTACCCCTAGAATGATTGCCCGGGCTCCTAGCCCAGCAGTGCATGGGCACAAAATCAAAATGCCAAATAGAATAAATTATTTACCCTCTAGCTTATGACACTGGTGGGCTGGAAGTGCCTGGCAGCCATCAGGAGGGAGCTGAGGGCACCCTGTTACTGCTCCCCTGCAGGGCTGTTCCCTGGGTTCACTGTATGCTGTGCTGCCCGTGGGATGGACAGAGCCTGCTGCTGTGCTGGGTGACCAGTCTGGCATTCTTCATCAGAGCTCTGTTCAGTCAGAAAGACTTCAGTGTAGGAATGGCTTTCAAATCAGTAACTTCTCTTTACAAAAGCAAGGAGAGAGGTGATCATTTCTCTTCTGTAGTGCTGAGACTCTTGCCTATAGAATCCCATTTGGGGGTCCCCTGATGCACAGGTGCTGTGAGAAAAAGAGATGGAATGGGAGTCCTCATCTCCCCTCTGCCTCAGTGTGGCTGCTGCTGATTTAAATTGCCAGCTTAATCAATTCCACCATTTAACTCAACAAGAAGTTAGAAGAGAGTGAGGGCAGATCTTTTGCCTGAAGTGGGATGTTTGCCTTGCAGAATTTCAGCTTTACTGTTTCCCAGATAAGGCCCAATCATGTCTCCAGTGGATGGGAGTCACAGGCTGTCTTTTGTCTGGTAAGGCTGGAAGGTCTCTGGCTTGGCATTGTCTCCTACACACGTGCTGTGCATTTGAATGTGCATGGACACTGCCTGGCACAGCAGCAGGTCTCTGGGCTGGAGAGCTCTGGGGACCATCACAGCAGCAAACCTCTGCAGCACTGGTACAGTGGATGAGCAGAGGGAACTCTGCTTGCTTGTCTCCAGGCAGCTGTGCCTGGAGGTGTCCTTGTCCTCTAAGAAAGCACAGTTGTTGTAGTTTTAGGACTGTGCTCTCAATCTCTTAAGTAAATTACCAAGAAAAATGGTTTGGACTATTTTTTTCTCCTTGCTCTCTGCTAGTTCTGTTTAGGGCGGCTGGGTTGGATGTTCATTCTTTTATCCTCCTTTTCCAACATGTCTGTCTTTTTCCTTTCTCTTTATACTGAGATTTGGCCTTTCTTTTCTGTACATTAAAATGCCACATCCATGCCAGTCTGAGGCTGAAGCAAAAAGTTTGACTAGAGAATAGTTTGTTTCTAATTGAGCTTTGAGAAATACCCTTCAATAATGCTTTCAGCTATTATGTGTGGGTGTATTTTGATGACACTTGTTATGGCAAGCCCACATTCTGCCACTGCAGAGGACAAATGAGAGCAGGGTTTCCACCAAGAGGTGTCTATCCTGAAGAGCAGATGGCTCGGGGTGGAAGCCGTGTTGCATGTACGCGTACATCGCTGCATGGTGTGCAAGCATGGTGTGAAGAGGCACACGGTGCTGTAAAGCACGCTCAGGTTTGCCTGCCCATACTGGGCTTTTCTTTTCCCTTTGTGCTTCTGTGGCTTTTAGCACTACTGAGCTCCAGCCCTTTAGGCATTCTCTAAGCACCAGGCAAACATCCCTTGTGCCTTTGCGCTGTGCAACGAGAGCGTCCTGGAAGCCGAGTCAAAAGCTTTCAGCATGGGTCTGTAGGTCTACAAAAGACAACTGAGAAAAGCCAGCCTTGTGTTATTAAGCTTTAAGTCCACACCTGGAACATACAGCTCAGCTGGAAAACTGGTAGGAATCTGTAAGTAAAACACCAAACCAACCAACCAAACCAGCAAACAAAAAACCACAACCAACAACCAAAAACATCTGGAAAGTGCTGCTGCAGTGCGAGTGCCCAGCATGGGCAGGCAGGAGGAGAGGACTGTCAGCAGGAATATTTTGGGAGTATTTGTGGAGTTAAACATACTTTATAATGTCAAAATACAGATGGGTGTGGACAGGCTGAGCAGCTAACAGCTAGCTCAGTACTCCTGAATCTGTAGTTGAACCATAAACAAGCAAAGCCTGGTGTCCATCGACAGCTTGAATTGGGAGTGCCTGGCGTCTGCGCACGGCTGAGCTCGGCAGTTAATGGCATCCTGCAGCTGGCTCTGGGAGCAAGGAGCTGCTCAGTGACAGACAGTTAATGGGGAGGCAGCTCTGCCAATTTGGGAAGGGTTCAGATGGATACCAACCCATGAAAAGAGCTAAATTCAGAAAGGGAAAAGAGCGTCTGGATGCTTAATGGCATCAGGTGCTCAGTGAAGGACAGACAGGAATGGAGACTGGTAAGGAGAAGTTACTCTGCTGAGGTTTGAGTGCAAAACATGGCTAAGCCACAGCGTCCCAGCACTGTGATCAATGCAAGGGGTGACAGTGGAGCTGCCTAATTGCCCATATCACTCATGTCTTATCAAACAGTGGGATAATCTGCCCAGGGTGGTGGTGGTGTCACCATCCCTGGAGGTGTTTAAATGCCATGTGGACCTGGCACTCAGGGACACGGTTTGGTGTTGACCCATCAGTGCTGGGTCAAAGGTTGGACTGGATCATCTTGAAGGTCTCTTCCAACCAGATATATTCTGATATTCTGTCCCATTCTGCTGTGTGCAGTGGGAGAGCTGTGAGCCAGCAGCTCCTAGGCTCTGACAGCTCTCTTGGATGCTTGCTGGTTTTCTCCTGAACATTTCCTGAACATCTCCTGTACGCTGCACTGGTTAGGCCACACCTTGAGTCCTGTGTCCAGTTCTGGGACCCTCAGTTTAGGAAGGAGGTTGACTTGCTGGAAGGTGTCCAGAGAAGGGCAACAAATCTGGAGAGGGGTTTGGAACACAGTGCTATGAGGAGAGGCTGAGGGAGCTGGGGTTGCTTAGCCTGGAGAAGAGGAAGCTCAGGGGTGACCTTCTTGCTCTCTACAACTACCTGAAGGGAGGTTGTAGACAGGCAGAGGTTGGTCTCTTCTCCCGGGCAACCAGCACCAGAACAAGAGGACACAGTCTCAAGCTGTGCCAGAGGAGTTTTAAGCTGGAGGTTAGGAGGAAGTTTTACATAGAGAGAGTGATTGCCCATTGGAATGGGCTGCCCAGGGAGGTGGTGGAGTCACCATCACTGGAGGTGTTCAGGAGGAGACTTGACAGGGTGCTTGGTTGCATGGGTTAGTTGATTAGGTGGTGTTGGATGATAGGTTGGATGTGATGATCTCGAAGGTCTCTTCCAACCTGGTTTATTCTATTCTATTATATTCTATTCTATTTAAGTCCAGAATGCCACATTGGAGATCAGGGAGTTAATTTGAACACAAATGCAGAAGAATAACTAAGAGTCTGCCAGAGGCAGCTCTTGGCAGAGCTGAGACCTCAAACTTGATGTGTGGTGTCCACTTAGTCAGCTGCCTTCTGGGTGGCTGGACCGAAACAAGAGCTTTGTGCCTCGTGTCTGAAATCAGGCCCTCCAGAGCCTACAGCCCAGCCTGGCATTCATTAGCGCTGCCTTCCCCCTTCTAAACCACGTGCCTATGCCTGTGCATGCCTGGCCTCCTCTGCCCTCCCATCCAGGCTCTGCTTCGTCCAGGTATCGTGCTGCAGAAGAGGAGGCTGCAGGCTTGCAAGCCTGAGGGCTGAGCAGTGCTGCAAGGGCTTCTGATGCCCTCTTTAAAAAAAAGAAGAGGTACTTGCATGTACAGATTGGATTCTCCTGGGGAAGGAAGTGTCCTTAATAATAAGAAGTATGTCTTCTCCTGCATCTGACCACTCCAGCACTGTGTACCTCCAGAGTCCTTAGCACCAGCCCTTTAGTTTTTCCCCTCCCCACCACCCATTCCCCACGCTGGGTTTGAAAGCAGAGAGATGGAGCTGTTTGCCTGGAGTGAATGCTGCTGCCATGGCAGGGAGCACCAGTGCCTGTGGGTGCTGGCTTCAGGACCCCCTCCGCTTCCCTGGCACCCCTCCAGCCTCCCCAGTGTTGTGCAGGAGGCACCATGGGCAGTTGTATTTGTCAGTTAAACATTTGCTCATCTGGGCAGTGGAGAGGGAGTGAATCCATGATTATTTTTTTTTGGTCTCCTTTTTTGGCTAAAAGGTCAAATTTACATGGAATAAATTTATGGTCCACACAAAATGTAAGAACCAATGTAACTGCCTGAGTGCATAGATGGGGCCTTGCCTGCTAACTAGGGCACTCAGAAGAGTGCTGGCTGATGTCTGGAGGCAGGCAATTGCTCTCCAGGATTGCTCTCTGTGGAGCAAACCTTTGTAGAGAGAGCAGAGGAGGCAGGCACTGCAGGGAGAGGGATGGTGGCTGCTGCAGCAGCTTTTGGTTGGCTGTGGGGAGGCAGAGTGGGGCTGGGCTGCTCAGGAGACCTCCCTTGCTGCAGCAAGGAAGGCTGGAAGGCAGTAAGCCTAAAATACAGTGGTTTGTAGTGCAAATGGCTGAAATCTGCCGGAGCTGCAGGAGTTTGGGAAGTGCTAAGTATCATCAGCTTCTCCTTCAAACGGGGCTTTTCTTTCTGACCCGCAGGTGTTTGGGGAGGAGTCGCAGGAGGATGCTAGAAGAAAGAGAGGTGTTGCAGCCATGGGAGGAAGGCTAGGGCTATGGTGCAGAGCCAGAATCAGCCTCATCTTGAGACTCTCCCCAGAGTTTCAGGTCTCCCCGACTTTATCACACACCTTGGTGTCTTCTTTCCCAGCAGTTCATCAGTTTGTGGCTTGCTTTCTCAAATCATTCTGCCTGCCTCCGAGCAAGGGAACTCTTCCTTGTCAAGGAGTGCAAAGGCACTGTGTGTTGTCCAGTTCTCGGATGGAGACGGAGAGGGGATGGCTCTTAGGTCTCGCCCAGCCCCGTGTGTGTGTGCTCAGCATTTCCTTCCCAGCACCATTCCTCAGCATTGCTCCCACTGAACGTGGGTTTCTTTGTGCTGAGTCTGTCTCCCTGCCCACACAGCACCTGACACGGTGGAGCTGAATCAGAGCACTGCAAATCCCCATGGGGAAGCTTGGCTCTGGCAAGCTTTGGAAACCTCCTGCTGGGCATGATGGCTGGTGGATAACTGGGAGCTGTATCAGTGGGGCCACACTGCAGATGTCTGAGAGTGGAGGCCAGGGGCTTTCCCTGGCTTTTTGGGTGACTCTCCTACCTCTTGCAGTACAGCCCCAGGCAGCACTTGTGCATTGGGAGAAGGTGACTGGGCTTTTCATATGCTGAGCACAGCCACACAGGTCAGTTAGCCCAGGTGCTTTATTGACTCTGTCTGGCCTCAGCCAGGAGCCAGCCAGGAGCTGTATGCTCTCATCATTTACTCTACTCACTTCCCTGGGCCATTCACTGTCTGTGTGCACCAAGGCCATGATTTTGCAAACAGCTGGTACTTCCAGTAAGTACTAGCCACTGGCTAGCTGCTCTGAGCCCTCCTGATACTGGTGGGCCCTTCCCTGAGCTGTCTGGCCTCACCAGCTGAACAGAAATGACTTTTGATTTGGTTTGCTTGGGTGATTTTCCTCCAAACAAGCATACAGGATTGTCTCTTGGAGGAGTCAGTACATGGAGGTCAGCGTAAAAGGGGAAGGGAATGGCATCATCCCTCCTCAGCAGCTTTTAAGCATCTGTGTGGCCATGCCTAGCTGAGGAGGAACGGAGAATTTCACTGCTTATTAAAACAAGGAGTCAGTCAGTACTGGACCAAGGAGATGGCATCTGCTCCAACAAATATGTACTTGCATCTCCAAGGAAGTGAAGCCATACTGCTTACAACATAGGGGCAGACCATCTGGGTGTGGAAGAAAGGAAAATGATTTTGAGAAGATAGTAAATCTCTCCAGGGCCCCTAAAGGATTTAGGAGATCAAGTGCAAGTAAGTGTAGTGGAGGGAGAAACATATTTCATGACAGGTTGTGAAGCATGGTTGTCCTTCATTCCTTCATCGGTACCCTGTTATAAAAGCTCCTGGGTTTTCTCTTTACATAATTCCATCAGGACTTCTAAATTCTGTCTTAATCTGTACAAATTAAATGCAATTCCCAGACAGATAGTAAAGCCAACTCACTCTTCACTCCCAAGTTGTGGGTAAATCTCTAAATCAGAGTGTTGGGTATGTGTTAGTAGTGTGCCCTAACAGATGCTGCACACATGAGGTGGAGACCTGCTGCTGCATCACCAAAGGAGAAAAAAGTGAGTGAGAATTCTCTCTGATGCAAACCAGCATAATCCAGGCTGCTGCAAACTGGTAATGGCCAGCTGGAAACCCAAAGGCTTTTGAGGAGACAGTGACTGTGCATCTGGTTCAGGGCATTGCAGTGTTGGGAGGCAAGGTCTCAGAGTGGAAGCTGCAGCCCAAAGGTGAAACAGGTTACAGCAAATATTCCCCTGTGCACCTCCACAGGAGTCGGTCCAACCCCAGGACAGCCTGCAAAGGGAAAACCTTCCTGAGAACAGCTCCTGCCTGCTTAGTATTAAGTGCTGTGCATCCCAGCCCCTCTTCCTGTCATTATGCAATGATTTATGATATTTGTGATGTGCTGTTCCATGGATAATGCCCTTACTGCAGTTCAGTGAGTTGTTGGTTGAGCTGATTGATTGTATGACAGTGTCTGGAAGCTCTTTGGGACCTAGGGACGCTGCAGATGCTTCTCTGTTGCTGACCATTGAGAGAGGGGAAGCTGTTCACATGCTGGTGGTGGCAATTTCACAGCACTGGCTGTGGTTATAGGACTGACACCTCCCTCAGAGCTGATGGAGCTAAAGCCATGGCTGTAGAGATAATGGGAGGGATGAGTCCATTAAACAGGGGCTGCCTAGCTCAGTCACAGCGCTGTGCTGGGTCGCCACGGCTTGGGTCCCAACTCTGCTGCTGCCTCCCAGGAAAACTTGGATGTGTTTCTAAATAATTAAAGGGGCCCTGGAGGCTAAAGCTCTCCCTGTGCTCTGTGGGAGGATAAATTCATAAGTGACTGTGAAAATTTCCAGGCCTGCTGCAAAGGGCCTCAGAAATACCTGGAAAGGACAATAAATTCCCAAGCTCTGAGCATTGCTTAACCTAAGCTGCTTTCCATGGTCTCTGCACTGCAATACCATGGTTTGGAGTCACTCTACCATTTGTCCTTCAAAGAGCACAGCAAGGAAAAACAGCTTCTTTCCCAGTTCCAGCATTTATTCTGCTGGTGCTGGTCTGTTCCTCTTGTTTTAGACAGCATTTCTGTGCTCCATCTATCAGCCCTCTGAGTGCCCTGGAATTAATCAGGAATTCCAGCCTTGTTCCCACTAATTGCAGGGCCGTTTGGTGGCTGGGAGCTCTTCCAGCTGATGGATGGTGTATGCAGAGCTTTTACTCCATCTGACTGACACCCTGTAAGCAGCACAGCGTTTTGTGTACACCCAGCGTGGCAGCAGGGGTGGGCACTTGCACAGCTGTGGGAAACAGGGCAAGAAGTGTGCATGGAGGTGTAGCTGGTTCAGCTGGAGCACTGCACAGGCTTATGTGTGATGCTGAAACACCTGAATGGAGCCTGACAAAGTTTCATGGACTTAGCAGGGTATGAGACATCAGTGGTTCTCTCTGGTGAGAAGGCACGGAGGAGAAGGTATGCTCTGACAAAATTAGCTTGCACCCACCCATATGGCTTTGATCATGACAGCAGAGTGACATGCAGCCAGGTCCATCTCCCAGCCTTGTAGAAAACAGGGTTGATGGCTGGACTCAAAATAGTTCCAAGGTCTGCATGGCCTCTACAGCTGCCCAGAGTGGCCTTCTGATAGCCCTGCATTGCTGTCTGGTGCTGACTGCCCCAGCACACCTTGGAGATGCCTTCCTGCATCTGTAAACAAATTTGGATGTGACGGGTTTAGCCTTCTGAGGCACTTTGGGTTTGCAGATTTGACTTGACGTGTCAGACAGCTCCTCGGCCTGTAACCTGAGAGGGTGTTCCGGGAGCTGCTGCGCGGCGCCTGACATCTTTAATCTTTCATCTCTCGCAGCTCAGGCGTCGCGCGGATCGGTTTGCCAAGCAGCACGGCCTCGCTGGCCGCGCCAGGGCTGAGTTCCTCTCCCGTCTGCCTCTTGTTCTGCACGCACTGCCACACGGCTTAACAATTGTGTTTCTCATGAATAGTTTGTTCTCCTCACATCAGGCAGTTTTGTGTGGCTGCAGCTGCCGGCTCTGCAGAGGGGAGCAGCCAAGTGAGCGGAACAGCCGACGATGCTGGTCCTGGGCGAGTCTGCCCTGTGCCTTCCTGCACTCCAAACACAGCCTTAGTAATTTCTCCTTCACAGCAGCGTCCTTTGCTGCATGCATGCACACGCACTGTGTGCACCTCTTTTGGACTGTGCTCTCCTGGGGAGTGATATTTCAGTGTTAGCAGGCGAGTCGGATGTTGTGCCCTGTCCCAGGAGACTGCCTGGCACCTCCGTTTGCTCCTCACCACGATGCCTCTCTTGTGGCGGTGCCTTGGAAGGCAGTGAGGAACCGAAACAGCCCTTGCCCCTGTTGTGCTGGCCTGGGAGTTTGCTCTCTAGTTATTCCCCAGGTCTCAAGGCTGATGCAAATTCCCTTTTAAGAACAGCACCCACCCTGACATGCCCAGAGTGGGTGCTCAGGTGAAGCTCTCCCAGATGCAGCTTTCTTTGGGGAGATTTTTTCCTGCTACCACTGAATCCCATTGCTGTGGTCCCACCAGCTGGTGCCTGCACAGCTTTCCTGGGGATCAGCTGTATCTCAGGGCAGCCAGAGGAGCTGGTTGAGCTCTCATACATCAGTAGAGCAGATAACAGCTTCGGTCAACTGTGCTATTTGCCCTTCAAAATTCTTGTTAGCCCTTTGCTCTTGACAGAATCACACAGGATTTGGATGTCAGATTTGCTCCTCATGGTCCTCAGAGCAACATCCCAGTCCCAGCAAAAATGAGATTCCCATGTGTGCTCAGGAAAGTCCCCCTGCCAGAGTAACATGGGAGGCAGCAGGTCTGGCAGGGGCTGCCCATGACCCTGTCCCCTGGGGTACAAGCGCTGGCAGTACACAAGCAGTGTCTCAGAGAGACTCGCCAAGCCCTTTGTCTGTAGACTGGCACAGGCTTGTTTCTCCTAGTGTATTTTCTGACATCTTGTTCCAACATTTCATCACAGCTGGCCTTTACAGAAATACTGGAAGCTACTCAAAAAAAAAAGAGAGTTGTGGGAAATACACAGGTGCTCCTCTGGGCTGCCACTGCCAGCAGGCGGGAGCCTTTTCTCTGCCCTGCAACTGCCCACCACACTTTGGAACTCAACCCAAAGTCCATGAATGTTGAGGTGAAGATTTCTCCCATGGACCTTCTGGGTTCTCAGCTGGGCCCCAGCTCATTTGTGTAGCACATGATACTGGCCAAGTCTGATACCATGATATTTTTGTAGGCGGGGAAACTGAGATCTAGAGTGGCAGAGTCAGGACATGGAACTCGGTGCCCAGGCTCTCACATCCCAGGAGAGGGTCAGAGGGAAAGGTGCAGCACCCCAACTATTAGGTGGAAAGGGTTGTACTGTTGCATTCAGAAGGGTTGAGGTTCCCTTCTACTGTGTCAGGGCTCCTGATGGCTTTGAACCAACAACTCTGGACTGAAAGCCTCGCTCCCATCTTACTACAGCACCCTTTGGTGCTGTGGTTGAGTGGCCGGGTTGGAAGCCCCAAGGCAGACCATCGCTATTGGATGCTTCTTGGAGAACAGCCCATGGGCTGTCAGTTCTCTTGGCTTGTGATATGCACTGCATGTTTTCAAATACCAACTGGAGTTGTTTGCAAATGCCTAGTAAATCCCAAAATAGCCCCAATTTGCTGGATTTTGTGAATAGCATTCAGCCCACTCCAGTTACAATAGCTGCCTGCCTCCATGCCTCCACGGAGCTTTGCAGAGGTACAATAGCGAGAGGGGCAACGAGTGAGGCTGGACGAGCACATGTTGTTATTCCAGCTTGCTGTACAAACAATGGATGCTGTTTGTTTTCCTGGCTTCTGAAGCATCTTATTTGTACCGATTCTTTCACTCCACTCCTGCTTGTTTTCTTTTGTGGCTCCCACTCCTTGGGGATTCATTGTCCCAGTGAAGCGCGGTCCCTTTTGGCTGATGCTCTAGAGCTGAAGGAGTGATGCTGGGATGTGAATCACCTCTGATCACCTCTCCCTTGTGCATGGGTGGGATGTGGGGGGGACATCTGTCTGCAAACATCCCTTCTGCTAACCCACAATGGCATGTCCTCAGTTCCCTGGGAAGCCTTGGCAGATCAGGGACTGCCTTCTCCTCTTGCCCCAAGCTCCTCTTGATCTGCTGTTTACATGCTGGAAAGTTTATCTGCTGCGGTTTCTTCCCAGAGTCCAGCACTGTGATGCTGATGAATAGTGACAGGAAGGTCACAATGCAGGAGAGGAGAGGGTGGGGAATATGCCCTGAGCTCAATTCTGCCTCCTTAGCCCTGCTCTGGCTCTGTCTGGCACAGCCTTGTTGGGACAGTGGGGCCATCCTTAGCTGCCTTTGGGGCTGCTGGAGGTGGCAGTCTTCCATCTCCCCTGGGGTCTGCTTCATGTGAAACAACCCTTTAGAGCTCCTTAAAGTTCTCTTATTCAGTATTTGTGTTTTATTTGTTAGTCTGCTTCTGAGCTGGTGGGTGTGTGTGAGAGGAGCCTGAGCGAGCTTCTGGAGCCAGGCAGGTGCCTGTAATCTCCCCTGATGGGGGGAGTTTCCCTTCCCCAGCACCAGAGTCCCTTTTTTAAAGGCTGCTGCTGAGTGTGATGTGCTGCAGAGGGAGGTGGGCAGACCTGTGCTCCTCCCAGCGCTTGCTCTGGAAGAAGCCGCATTGCTTGAGGGAGGTGGGAGGCTACTCACGTGCTGCCCTAGCCACCAGCTCCGCAGAACCAAGAGAATGCCAAGCCACATACCCCAGTGTGAGCATGGGAGATGCGCACGAGTGCAGCGGGATGGGTCTCGCTCTGGGAGTCAAGCCTGGGTGGGACCCATCCCAAAGCCCCACCGTGCTCAGGCTTTGTTTATTTACTGCGGGAAGGAAGCCCTGGGTGCTGCGCTCCCCCCTCCAGCACAGTCTGAAGCCTCAAACCATGAGTGGAGTTGGAAAGGGTAAACTTTGTTATCGTCTTAAAAACAAAAGCACTGCTGTCTGTTCAGATTTGCTGCGGGCTGATGGACTGCTGGTCCGCACCGAGCGGCGGCTGCCTGGCAGAGCCCACGCTGGGCGGCCGGCTGCAGTAACTGGAGGGCGCGGCGCTCGGCGTTCCTACCCGAGCTTGGCATCTACATCTACTCTGGGAATAAGTCACTATATATTTCATTAAACCAGCTGCTGCTGCTTTTATTTGCTGATTTTGAATGATGCTCTCTTCCATGGAAAGACAATTTGTTTCAGAAAAACGGTGTTTGTGTTAGCAGCCCCTGTCCTCCTCTCCTGGAGAGACTCACAGCAGCAGAGCTGAGCCTCTGCACACCCATGCAGCAGGGGACAGGACAGGAGGAGATGATGCCCTGTGCTGGAACACACATCTGCATGTCCTGGATGTGCAACAGCCCCATGACCTTGAACAAATCACCTGCGAATTGTTCAGTCCCTCTCTCCCCTGTCTGTAAAGGGGAGATGGAGCAATGAGTTTGGAGGTCCCTGGGATGCCATGAGTAGGAAGAAGTTCTTCACCACAAGGGTGATGAGACACTGGAACAGGTTGCTCAAAGAGGTGATCAAAGCCCACATCCCTGGAAGTTGTGAAGGCCAGGCTGGATGGGGCTCTGGGTAACCTGATCTAGTGGAAAGCGTTCCTGCCCATGGCAAGGGCATTGAAACTAGATGATGCTTGAGGTCCCTTCCACCCCTGGCAATTCTGTGAGTACTTGTGGGTAGATGGGCTATCAAGATTTGCATGTAATTTGGCCAAGATGAGGTGAGTGGGTTGGCCTCTCCACTTTTCCTACTGGGAAGCTGCCGGAAGTAATTGCCTGGCCTGCCGTGCTCAGCTTCACTAGATCTCTTTGACAATGACACAGTCTGGAAACAACAGCAAATGAAACTTAGTAACTTTCCTGCCCAACGCTGAAGTTGTGGGGATCATCTTTTAAAGCTTCCTGCCGCAGCTGTGAGCATGCAAGGTACTTTCCTTGTAAAGTGCAACCTGAGATTCTCAGGTCATCTCATGGCCAAGAGGTTGTTGCTTTGCAGAGCAAAGCCCTGTGCCTCTGCCCTGGGGAGGGTGAAGGGATGCCACCAGCTCAGATGGGCTGGGAGGAACCTTCCTAACAGCCAAACCCTCACACGCTGGTGACGTGTATCTGCTAACATATGGCAGTTAGGAAACTTATTTCCAGCTCACTGTTTGCCATGACAGATTCCTGAACCCCAGCCAGTGCTTCGCAGGAGGAGCTGTCGTGGAAGAGGAAATAATGGGAACCTCAGGCTTTTTATAGCACTACCCCTCCTCTCTCATCTGCCTGCGGGGAGCCCCTTGTCCCCAGCACCACACATGATGGGAACCCACTGCAGGGTGGGCAGCCACAGGGGCACCTGGCTCTGGGGGAAGGTGGGAGCCAGTGTTTCTGCCAGATGGTGAGCCACGAGGCTGAAGCAAGCTCACACCCATCCAAAGCCTGCATGTGCTGGGATGCTCTCTGTTGGAGGGCATTTCCCCAACCTCACAGCTAGCAGCTGCCTGACTGCTTGCTGTGTGGAGGGGGAGCAGACATGGGAATTTGTAGGAGCTGGTGGTGATTTTGATGCCTCAGCTATCTGGCAAGTCACCTGGAGATGCTGTAAGTGTGCCTGGTTCTCATGCTTGAAGCAGAGCTCTGCGGGGCACTTGAATCCAGGTCCTGAACTGTTCAGTTGCCTCAGAGACTCTAGAGGAATCTCAGCCTTGCACCCAAGTGAAGATCAGAGCCTGGAAATGTTTGTTTGTTTTACTGTAAGGCTTTAGGACTCCTACAGCTGGTTGCAAACCACACAACCAGAAGAGGAAGAGAGATTCTCCTATTTTGTCCCAAACTGAGTCTGTCTCTCCCCACTCTCCCTGTCTTCTCACTCTGGTTATTCATTTCATAGATTGTTTTTTTTCAGTAGTCCTCTCTTTAACCTTCCAGCCACCAGGCAGGGCTGGGCTGGAAAGGAGTGTGGCAGGACAGTATGAGCAGTGGTGATGGGCAGAGGTCAGCGAGCCAGGCTGGAACCTGCTGCTGGTGACCTGGGCAGTACAAAAAACAATGTGCAGGAAACAGCACAGTGGCAATTCAATTATTTATGACAATTTAATGTTTTTTTTAATGACAATTTGATTTTCTACATGAGCAAGGGCTGGGCAACAAGAAGGGAAGGAAGCAGGTCCTCAGTCTGATGATGGGAATTGGTTTTGGTGTTTCTTACCTTTGTGGCATAGTGCTGGCTGCAGAGGTGCCGTGGCTCAAGTTGAAGGTGTGGTCAGGGAAGATGGGTGGCTGTGGATCATGAGCTTCCATAGATCCAGGTGGGAGAGCAAAGAGGAACTGCTGCTGGAGGACAGCAGTTCTCCTAGGGCAGATCTGTAGCTTCAGGCTGCAGGGGAGGTATCTCAGATCAGGCTTTCCCTGCTTCCAGATGCAGTCTGCTGGGATGGACTTGCTGCTGCTAATCTTCCCTGGGGATGTCAATGCTCCTTGCAGTTTTGGGAGGGAAGAACCCAATCTGATGTCCTTGTGTTGTCCTTGCTTCCCATTGCACCCAAATGCATGGTGTCATTGGTGCAGGGGAAAAGGAAAGCCATGGTCGGAGCATGTGGTCATAAAGTCTGTCCCATACCTTTTCTGTGCACCCTAAGGTCATTGGGCTGTTGCTTTCCACAGATTGGATTTTTCATTCCTCCTCTCGCTCTTGTGTTTAGCCAAGTCCAGCTGCTGCTCAGTCACCGTGATTAAAGCATCCAGGCTCTTGCTGCAATGGCAGAACACCTCCAAGTGTTGCTTTTCTTAACGTGCTCAGCCCTGTTACCCAGTGAGAAGCTGACTGACCCTCCAGATCTGGCTGGGGACCTGTTAAACTCAGCCTTTTCCCAGACATGCTGGCTAACAAGCCCCTCCCCAAGGGCATCTTCCCCCTTGCCCACCTTTGGTTGCACACCTGCACTCTCCCTTGCCCTCGGAGCAAAACCTTGGGAGCGCATGCACACACCACGCGGTCTGCCCTCAATTAAAGCTCCTTTGCCTGTTGGTATTTCAGAGATGGCAATGACTGCAATCCAGAGCATTTAAATTAGAAGTGGTGGTGTAGGAATGTGCTGTCATGCTGCTTATCAAGGGCTCTTTCAGCATGATACTGAGATTCAGGGATGTCTGCTAAAGAGCATCCCTCTTTCATCCTGACTTTGTGTGGTGAGGGCATGGAGAAGAGCAGGCTTTACTTGGCTGAAAGGCAAAGTGGAGAAAAAATGTGGGGGCTGTATTTGTTGCTATTAACTGTCAGTGTGGGATAAAAGACCAGCTGGATTCATAAACTGTGTATGACCCACCCTGGGGATGGAGAAATCTTGGCAGCAGTTTGGGAGGGAGTTTTCATCAGGCGTTCACAGGCGAGGCCAGAGCTCTGCTGGTGCTGTGATGGGGTTATAAGATGTGGCCTATGCAGCTCACCTCTGTGCTTTCTGGGGAGCTGCACCCCACCTCACCAACCCTGCAACACTGTGCTGGGGTTGTGGTGATGCCAGCCCATGCAAAGTGCTGAACCCTGCTGACCTCTTCCCTCTGTACCCTCCTGAAAGAAAAAAAATATGGCTTATAGAAGTGGAATGTGAAGTGTCATTAAATGCCCTGCTCTCTGTGACTCAAGTGTAAATGGCATAGTGACATCTCTCTGAGCCAGCAGCAAGCTTTCATGAGGAGAAGGAGTGGTAGCAGTGTTTTGGGAGGCAGCTGATTTCAGATTTGACTCATCCTGTTTGGTGGGGAACCCAACAGCCCCCCTGAGCATCCCAAGCGCAGCATGGGAGGAGGGTACCAGTGGCCCTGGGCTGTCTACTGCAACCCAGGGTGAGGCAACTGTTCCAGAAGCTCCTCCACACTCCTTTCAGCAGCCATGGTAAACCAGATTAATAGTACTAACAAATGCCAGCAAGCCGTACTACAACATACGGCATGAATCTCAGTGCCCTTGCTGGGCTGAAACTACTGATGTGAAGGTTGGAAGCAGCCCCTTAAAATGCAGACTATCGTTAATGATACAGAAATGGTGTCATTGGAGCCTCTTACCCTCATTGCCTTCACTTGTGTTGTAATCAGAGGGCTATAGGTCCCCGTCTCTGCAGCTGGGGTGATGGAGCCAAGCTGGAGCTCTTCTGGGGGAGCATGCAGCTTCCCCGGGAAGCAGGTAGCATGTGTCATTCTCATGTCCTGGCAGCACAAATCGACTGTGCCCATCCACAGAATTCCTGCCAGTAGCCTGTAGTCCTTTTGCTCCTCAGTACTTTGATTTTCTACAAAGGTTTGTCCCTCCCTGCATCAGTGTTTGCTACGTAGGGGGTGGTTTTTCTGTCCTGCGCTTTATTTTTGTCACCGTGGCGTGCACTCTACTGCTCTGAGGAGTCACTGCGGCTTTTGCAGTGGGAAGAATCAGCAACACTTTTCTGCTACCGTGTTTCCTTCTGCATTAGTGAGGCTGTACCAAGGACCATGCTGGAGAGCCATGCCAGGAGGGTGCTCTGAGGGTGGCCATGCAGCCGTGGCCTCCTGTGCTGGGCCATGTGTGCACACGTGGGCTGTGCGTGCTGCTTGCCGCACGCTCACGCAGCTGCGCTTAGTTCTGAGGGGCGCAGCTGCTTAATAGCAGCTGCTCCTGAGGTCAGAGTTGTTCTTCATGCAAGAACAAGTCCTGATCCCCTGCTAGAGAAGGTATTTAGTGGCAACCAGTTTTTGCCCAAAGCCTTGTTTGTGCTACCTGTGCCTGGAGACACCAGGAGAGAATGCTGCTGTTTTGCCTGTCTGTCTGAACTCCGTCAGAGAGGATTTTGCAGAGGAAGTTCCCAAAGGGTTTTGCTAAGTGCTGTTCTTCCCAATAATTTTCCAAATGCCATTTGTACTCAGAGGAAGGTTTTACTGCGAGCATTAACAGCACAAAGAGCGTACTGTGGCTCTTTCTTGAGTTAACGACGAGCAGATGTTATGGTTTGAAACTCAATTTCCCTCTCTCAGGCTGAAGGTGACCATATTTCTTAAGAAGATCTGCTTTCACCAGGGTGTTGGGGAGGGCTGTGCTGTTGTACGCTGAGTATCCCTGCAGCCTGTTTCTTTGCATGCCATGCAGAGAGCATCGGGGGGCAAGTAAGATGAGTGAGTTTGTTTAGAGGTGGGGTTTTCTTGGCTAAGAGCTGCACTGAGTCTCGCTAGCCTTTTCAGATGGTGATTAGGGGACTGGAGCATTTCTGTGAGGAGGAAAAGCTCAGGGATGTGAGGCTGTTCACCCTGGAGATGAGCAGTTTGAGAAGGGACCTTTTCCATGCTGTTCAATATCTAAGGGTTTGGTATCAAAAGGATGGGGACAGACTCTTTTCAGTGGTGCCCAGCAACAGAAAAAGAGGCAGCAGGCACAAACTAGAACACAGGAAGTTCCATCTGGACATCAGGGAATAATTCTTTACTTTGAGAGTGACGGAGCACTGGAGCAGGCTGCCCAGAGAGGTTGTGGAGTCTCCTTCTCTGGAGAGATTCCAAACCCACCTGGACATTGTGATCCTGGCCAGCGTGCTCTCAGTGATACTGCTTTAGAAGAGGGTTGGACTAGGAAGAGCTCTAGAGGTCCTTGCCAAGCACAAAGTGTGGTGAGTGTCACTGACATCCCTGCTGACCTGAGTTGCACCCATCCCGTCGATATACAGGTGGAAGGCTCTGCAGCTGGCAGCTCTTCTCTTGGACTCTGACTGCAGTGTGTTACAAGCCTCATCTCTGATTAGTATTGTACTATCTTAATTTTGTTAAAAGTATCAAAAATTGAAGCCCAGTCCCTGTGAGTAGCATTTGAAGTTGATGATGATTGCAGTTCTTTTAGCCTCTTTTGTTGCACAGGGTGGTTTAGTATGTTTACCCACAGTATTTTTGGCATGTGGGTTTCACAATTTGTTTAGCAATGTCAATACCATCTGGAGCATCATCTATTTAAAGTACATTAGAGAGATGAGGAACAACCTATCATATTTTTCCATAGGGTGCATCAAGATTGGAAATGAGAGTCATTCAGAAGGTTTAATGGGAAAGAGCTGCTCGTTGCGCTGTGTGCTCGTCTCTTATCGTGAGCAGTTATGGCTCTGATGCTGTTCCTCTGCTGCTTTTCCTGATTGTATTGTGCTCTGGTATAATATCTGCCTTGGAAAGCAAACAAAGCTGTCTTAAAGGCAGGATGAAGGGGCAGTACCTCTGACTTATTCCCTTGAATTGAGCAGGATGGCTTGTAGAGGGCATTTCAGTGGAGAGGATATCATATGCTGTCTGTGATAAAGACTGTGTGGAAGTCTGTTCCTTCACGGCTTGTGGAGGTGATAGGTGCAGTGTAGGGATTTGATCTGAGATACGTTTCTTTTAGGATACTCTGAGGCAGACCTGCTCTGAGCAGCCTTGTTGGTGGCTGTGGACATGGGAAGGGCTGGGCTCCCATGTCACTCATCCATGGACTGAGCCCTGGCTCATGGTGCTCTCCAGCTGCTGAAATGGAAAGCTCTGGTCCTACTCTGTTGTAGACCCCTTTTGCTTTGAGTAGCACCAGGCTTCCGCCCTCATTCAGAGGCACCTGCAGAGCTCAGGGGACTGTATTGGTTTTGGGGGTGGTACAGCCTATCTTCACCAGCAGTGCTAGGGATGCAGGCAGGATCTCAGTCTTTGGAAACACCTTCTCGGTCCAAGCAGAGTGCAGCCTATGGTAGTGTCCTCGGGTACACACCCGAAGTGTGGCTCTGCAAGCCCACAGGGCTGGCTTTCTTCTCCTGGTGCCAGGGCCACATTTGGCAGGGGTTAGCGTTGCTGCATTTTCAATCACGGCTTCTGCTTGTCAGAATCTCACCACCAGGTCAGGCAGCCCTGGCCCTGGCCCCGGCCCCAGCCAACTCGGGGATGGCAGCTCCAGAAGGGAGGGAGTGTGGTGCTCAGCTCTGGTGGCTGTTTGACATCACTGACAACTCGATGATGACTCTGATTCCACCCTCTGAGCTCTCAGAAGGGTGCTGGGGGAAAGTTGACACAGGCTTGTTACTGACAGTGAATCTTCATGAGCACAAGCCCTCCTTGCTGCACGCTCCCAACTCCAATTAACCTGGGGAGATTCGCAGGGGATGATGGGGCTCCAAACATAGCTTGTATCCTGGTGAGAGGAGTAAAGCCACCAGCTGTGCTGGGGACAGTGGTGCGGAACACTCACAGGCTCTGAATCTTCAAACACTGGTGGTGGTTATTTATCACCTGTGTGCTGTTAAATTCGGCTGAATCCTTGCTGGAGGGTCCCCGTGGCACGCTGGCCCTTTGGGCACCCAGTCCCAGCTCTGCAGGGTATAGATCCTCTGCTGTCCCCATCACCTCTCTGCTGCTTGCAGTTCATAAACTGCTACACTGCTAAAGGGCAGTCTCCTGCTCTGCATCAAATGAGAGTAATTGAATTTCCCTTTCCCTTCGGTATTTAACATTATTTTCAGGTCGTGCTGGCATTAACAAGAGCCTGTCCAGGGCTTGCATAAGGATATTTATAGGCCCCTATGCAGATGAGAAGCGTCGTCTCCCCGCATCGTACGCCCAGCCTGCACGAAGAAATTCCACATTGTTACTTTGAACTGGGTCACCAGAAACTTCAAAAAAGCCATTCCTCTGATGGGTTTGATACAGGTTACTTAACAAGGGAGATAAACTCCTCTTTCAACACAATTGTGGGGAGAAATGGATTTGCAGGGCCCGAGGCGGTGTCAGCGCAATGGAAGCCGTTCTGATCCATGCTCTTCAAAGCTTCCTACGTTTTGCCAGCCTTAGCATTTTTAATCATTTTGCTGGCTGGCATTCATCTGGTAAGAGTATCAAAGTAGTTCTGCAAACCAGCCAGTGTTTTACCACAGCCATTAGTACCATCCTGCGCTTGCCAGCCTCTTCCCCTTCAGCAGGCTGCTGGGAAAAAGCCTGACTGTTTTAAGCTACTGGAGAGGTTTACTCTGTTGTAGAAGGCAGGTTGTAATTCTTGCTGCTGGATTTGGGGATGGCAGTTTGTTTGTTTGTTAGGGGAACATGGGTAAAACTTCATGGCTCCAGCCCTCGCTGCCTAAGGTACCTGGCAAGGTGTGAAAAGGTAATGGTGGCCCGTGGGAAACCTCACAGCTCTTTCTCCAGCTAAAAGGAAGTTGACATCCCTGGCATGAGGGAAAATACATGATAGCTCTCCCACATGCCCACAGAAATGCTCTTCTGCATCACTGCATGCAGATATGTACCTGCCCTCAGGCAGCCAATTGAAATTGGGATCCAGGTAATAATTAAGACAATTGTGTAGAGCTTAAGCAGAATGGTTGCCCACCGAAAGCTTGGCGTGCCAGCTGCACATTCATCACCCTGCAGCCCGAGGTCCTCCTCATTTATTTGAGCCCTGGCAGAGCATGACAGATCTGTGCCACAGGAGCTTGTACACTTGTACAAGCAGGGGGGACCAGGAGCCAGTGCTGCTGCAGATGAGGTGTCTCTGTCTGTCCATCTCTGCTGCTGGAGGAGGGAGGACATCTGCAGTAAAGGTGCAATCATCTTTGGGAGGCTGTTTCACTCCACGGGTCAGCTTTGGCCACAGTGGTGTTATCTAGGTTTGAAGCCTTTTACCTGGGATGGGACAATAAATGATAGTTAGCTCTAGATGAATCATTTTTGAGCATCTCTGTGTGAAGATGTCACAGATTTCCCCATCGGGTTTCTCATAAGTCACACCAACTGCATGAAGAGAATATTTTCCTATCAAGGAGGAAGCTAAATAGTTCATCTGTGCTCCTGGCTGTCCTAATATGTTTGAGAAGTCTTTAAAAAGCCCATGAGAAATAATTCTGGATTATTGAAAGTAATTTGTCTTGTGGAAGACGAATGTGCCTGCATTTAGCCATGACTCCGTATTTTGGGTCTCTGATTTCTTGGGATGTAATTATAAGATCTTGTATTCATCCTGCCTGCTCCCAGCTCCCTGCCTGCTGTGGTGGCTTTCTTGCTGCCAGCCGCGCTGATGGATGAGCCGGCACAGAGGAGGTGGTGCCTGCTCCTGAAATGTGTCTGTCCCTGCCCTGGGAAGAGAAGATGTGTCTGATCTCGTGGGCTGAGTGCCAGTCTGCTTCCTGCAGCTGTGCACTGACTTGCTGGTGGGATGCACCTGAGGATGGACCACTCAGCCCCTGAGTGGAGAGGTGGGAAAACCCAAGCCCATCATGTGCTGGCACAGAAGTGTATCACCACCATCCCTTCGGAAGCACATCAAGCCACATGATTTCTGGAGTCAGCTCTGACCTAGCCATCTCCTCCAAAGCAGCAGGGCCACTGTCACTTGTCCCTCTGTCCCTCAAGAGCAAGGCAGTACCTGTTGCCATGCCCAGATCTGGGACCTGCCACCCTGGGACATGGCATGGAGCTGTTTGGTGTTGTTGGGAACCTGTTTGGTCCTGAGGTGTGGGCTGTCCTTGCAGGTCCTGTGTTAGCTGCTGTGCTGAGGGACATGGGCAGAGGTGGCTGGGTGGCAGGCCCTGCTCAGCTCTCTGTGCTCACTGAGGGGCGTGAGGGTTATCTCTCTGACTCATGCTGTACAAGCAAGTGCAGGTGTTTTTGTTTCAAACATGTTGCAATGGGTGTTTCTCTGGTGTCAATCAAACAATGACATTTTCCCAGGGTGAAGCTTGCTGAGACAGCACTGGTGAGCAGCAGCCTCGTGCAGGAGGGTTATTTCTGCCTGGTTTTAAGCAGCTAACAAGATTCAGTCTTTTATATCCAGGATACTACAGTGTGGGCAGCCAAAGTAGAACTTTTGAGCTGCAGGCAGATAATCAGGTTTCATGCCTGGGGACCCATAACAGAGGGAATAGAATCAGCTGATCCAAGTCCTGCATCTCAGTCTGAGGTTCAGCATCTCATTCTGAGGTTCAGCATCTTGATCCAGACTTCTCTCTCCTTGCAGTGCCTGTGGCTGTGAAGGAGGAGGCTCTGTGGAGCCATACCCAACTTCTCACTAGGATCATGCCCTTGCAGACTTAGCCAAATCACAGCTCAGCATCTGTGGCAGGCTGGGGTTTGCACTCTGAGGACCACCAGAGACTGGTGGAAAGTCTGAATAGGTTCCTGTGAGGAATGTTCCTCTTCAAAATACACCTAGGAAGATGATTGGGGAAGTTAATATCTGCTGTCTTAAGTGGGGGGGGGAGGGAAGGAGGGCTTGCTTCCTCTCCCCAGTAGACTTTAACAAAGGCTCCTACAAAGTGTGGCTTAATGGCTGTGAAATTATCGCTTCATCGCTGCGATGTATCTTGTGTGTCTGTATCGGATCCCTCGCAGCAGCTCAGCTGTCATGTCAGCTCCGCCACGCTGCCGCGAGTGACTCGGCTGGCCCCCTCCCTGCTCCCCCCTCTCACGTAAGATAACATGGAGAGAATTTTTCAACAGACATAAGATGGTAATTCCATGAAGATGGATTTGCATTAGTCGAACAAAGGCCAAGGCACTGACAAGTGAAGGCCTTGCCTAGGCGAGGACTCGCTGCACTGGTGGGAGGGCACACATGTCCGTGGGCATGCTCTGGACCAGGGAGCGAGGTGTGCTGGCAGAGGCTGGGAAGGTGTCCTGATTTAAGGCCAGACAGATCCTCTCTTGCCCCAAGAGAGACAAAAGAATGACACTCACACAAACGGAGTGGAAAGCAGTGGAAAGTTTAAATGGAAAAGCAATTGGTGTTTCATAGAAATTGCAAAGCATAGTGGCAAAGATATCCCAAAGCACCCAGAGTCCCTTACAGCACACCCAAAGGCCCCAAACACTTCCCTTCTCCCCACCTGAGGGTATACCCAAAACCCCCCAGGGCTCTTTCTTCTCCCACACACTGCTAGGCTAGTCTCAGGCTGGCCAGGTCTGAGACTGCCCCCCACCTTCTCCTGGCATTAGGCCTAGACAAGCCTAAGAGGTCTGAGATACTCCCCCAGCATTACCTGATAGGGAGCATCTCCCATGGGAACAGAGAGGGAAGAAAGAGGAAGAGAATGACTTTGCAGATGGATTTATAGGGTGCAGGACCTATGGGTAGAAGTAGGCTGTTTCCTGTGTCCACCTACTGGGTTGGACACTTGGGAGGGACACTTGGGAAGGACATCAAAACACTTGAACGTGTCCAGAGAAGAGGAGAGGCTGAGGGAGCTGGGGTTGTTTAGCCTGGAGAAGAGGAGGCTCAGGGGTGACCTCATTGCCCTCTACAACTACCTGAAGGGAGGTTGTAGCTGGGAGGGGGTTGGTCTCTTCTCCCAGGCAACCAGCACCAGAACAAGAGGACACAGTCTCAAGCTGCGCCAGGGGAGGTTTAGACTCATTGGAACGGGCTGCCCAGGGCAGTGATTGAGTCACCATCCCTGGAGGTGTTCAAGAGGGGACTGGACGTGGCACTTGGTGCCATGGTCTAGTCATGGGGTCTGTGTAGATAGGTTGGACTTGATGATCCTCGAGGTCATTTCCAACCTTAGTTATACTGTGATACTGTGACACCCGGAGGTGTAACTTACATGGCAGTAACAGGAGGCACCCAGCCTAAAACTGCCACAGAAGGGATGCCCATGGCCTGCTGCAGCAAGGAGCTGTCCTGCTTTACAAACAGGGATTCAATCCCAGGCTTTTGGCTGGTCCCATAGTATTTGGCGTGGGAACACAGCATGCAAATCTGCCCGGGTGGCAGGGCGGGCTGGGAAGAGGGTCGAGGTTCTGCCCCGCGTCTGAGCTACTTTGCTCTAGTCACTGTAGTGTCAGTTGTTAATTCTTCTCAGCTGTGTGCAGCGATACATCTCCTGTTTGGAATAATCCTATTTGTGTTGCAATAACAATGGAATTACTGCAGTGAGCATCAAAGCCCGTGTAGGTCATAAATGTTTTGTTTCATAATCTCAACATGGTGATGATGATGATGACCTTTTGCTGACTGCTTTTCATGTACCTGTATCTCGTTCTTATTAAATATCCTTGCATTGAAATCTCTTGCTAATCTAATCTCCCCATGTGGCTGCTATATAATTATCTCATTTTGTAAAATATTGCATCTGTCACTCTCCCCCCTCACTTTTGGAGCAGAGGGAGGGTGAGGGAGAAAAGGGAGCAGAGAAGCTGCTGGAGGAGGCAGCAGTAATCCCACTTAAGTGACAATTTCTACACTATCAGTTTGTAACTGCTGCTCTGTGTGCCACCTCCGAAGGACCACATTCCCCTCATTGCAGAATGCCAGGAAGGATGGCCTCAAGCAGGAAATGTGCACTGGGGGGGTTATTTTCATGGAATCACAGAATGGTAGGGGCTGGAACGGAACTCTGGGGATCATCTAGTCCAGCCTCTCTGCTACAGCAGGTTTGTCTAGCACAGCTCACACAGGAACACATCCAGACGGGTTTTGAAAGTCTTCAGAGAAGGAGACTCCACAACCTCTGTGGGCAGACTGTTCCAGTGCTCCAGCACTCTCAAAGTAAAGTTTTTCCTTATGTTTAGATGGAACTTCCTGTGTTCTTGTTTGTGCCCATTGCCCTTTGTCCTATCACTGGGCACCACTGAAAAGAGTCTGGCGCCATCCCTTTGACCCCCACTCTTTAGATATTGATAAGCGCTGAGAAAATCCCCTCTCATTCTTATCTTTTCCAGGCTAAAGAGCCCCAGGCCTCTTAGCCTTTCCTCTTCATAAGAGAGATGCTCCAGTCCCCTCAGCATCTCTGTAGTCATGTGTTTGGCTCTCTCCAGTGGTTCCCTATGCCTCTTGAATTGGGGAGCCCTGAACTGAGCACAACACTCCAGATATGGCCTCATTAGAGCAGAGTAGAGGAAGAGGAGAACCTCCCTCAACCTGATGGACACACTCTTCTTAACACACCCCAGGGGACCACTTGCATCCTTGGCCAGGACAGCATATTGCTGGCTCATAGTGAACTTGTTATCCACCAAGCACTCCTAGATCCTTCTCCACAGATTTGTTTCCAGCAGGTCAGCCCTCCACCTGCACTGGTGCAGGGGGATTTGAACAGATTTATAGCGTACTGGTTTTGTTCTCATTGTGGCTGCTGCCAGTTTAAGCTCCAATACTGTTTCCTTGTATGGCTCCACAGCAAGGACAGAGTGCAAAGATGTTCCACACCGACCTTCCTTTCTGGCACAGGGCTGGGTGCCAGCCAGCTCTGTCTTCACCCCTAACCCCATGATGGGGTTTGTTCCTCCCTGAAATGCCTTTCAAACCTCTTCTACTCCACAAAACCCCCTCTCGTCCTGGAACTAGGAAACACTTGTACCACTCTTGGTTGAAATGAATGTGGCTGCTGAACCAATGCTGCAGACAGCCTGGGCCCCAGAGCCCCTCTCTGGGTGGTTGTCTCTGTCGGGTGGCACAGGGCCCTTCCCTGCAGAGCCCCCTGCTAATCAACAGCTTAAAACGAACCAATGAGCACACAGCCATTGTCTTCATAACACAAAGCTTTGGGGAATGCAGAGCCACAGGCCTCTGGTTTTGTCAGGCATCCCCAGGGAAGGACCAGAGCGCATCTGCTCTGGCAGGTCCTTTCTAGAAATAGCAAGTTTAATTAATCATCCTGTTTTCTTTTCTTAAACTATTTCAATTCCCTTTTTTCCCCTCAAGGGATAATGCATTACTGCTTTTTAAATAAGTGCTGCAGTTGTAAGCTCGTGCCATACTTCTGTCTGGGAGCACATCTGTCTTCTGGCTCGGAGCACATCTGTCTCCCTCCCAACCCATCATTCCTGCATGCTGGCACAGTGGGAGAAATCTGTATTTTGGAAAGGCATCACATGGATCCTTCCAGGCTGCAGAGGGTGTCAGATGCAGAGCCCTTTATCTTCTAAGCCCCCTTATCTTTTAATTCCGAGACATTTTTGTCTGACAGTTCATAAATTAAAAATGTTTCTTAGGTGACTTTTTGCTCCTGTTTTATATGTATTTCATGTAAAGACTTTCCAGGCATTTGAGTTCTGGGCAGAATTATGCAAAACAAGCAGTTCTGGTTTTATGTTCTTATGGGACTCACTTGGCAAGCTGCAAACCGTGACGCTGCAATCGGTGACTGTGCACTTTAAAAATCCCCAGCTCTTTATGGAGGGTTGTGAAATCTTCCTGTAGCCCATGTGTCACCCTGAAAACACATCAGATGTGTTGACTTCTCACACTCAGCTCTGAATTTCAGTGGAGTTCATGTGCTGACCCTGACCTTGTGCTGCACTCTGGTGGCTAAGGGCTATTTTGATGTAGTAGTGATTTCTCTGATGATGTGGTAATACCTTACCTGCAGGCTAAGGCTGGTGCTAACGTTTGCTTCAGTCTTCACAGGTGCAAGGGATGTATGCTGGACACGTGGGTTTAATGAGAGGTGTCTTTATAAAATGCCATGATCATCTTTGCAGTGATAGATCTCTGGGACTTTGCCAAACCAGCAGCTGAGAAGGAGGTGAGGTGCTGCAAGCACCCGGTTTGAGTTCCCAAGACGCTGCACCCTGGGTTTCCTCCAGCACTTGGTGACTGCAGGACCCCTTGGGGATGTGCCACCTGGCACTGCACAGGCCACCACCTCTTCCCTGGGGGTGCGTGGGTGTTGGTTACTGCTCTGGGCACACAAGGGTGAGTGAGTCCTTCCATCCACAGCTGAGAGTCCCTCTGCATCTCTGGCAGCTTGCCCTGCCCTCTCCACTGCCCCTGCCGCTGGGTTAGTTGCTGATTTTCGTGCTTCCCTCGCCGTTTCTATCGCCTCTGCCTCTTCATTTCCTCTCTACAATGTGGTCACAACTTCTGGTTGTAGGTGGTTTTCACCACCACTTTCTCTCACTGCAGTGTATCTCCATGCATTGCCTGCTTGCTCATGCCCCGTTTCTCCTGCTCAACCTGTCTGTGTTTGATATTTTCCCCTCTGTGCCCTTCCCATGCTTCTCCAAGCCACCATGCTCAGAGTCACTCTGCCGTCGGGCTGCTGCAAAGGCATTTTGCTCTTTTCTGTCTTTGCAAATTGACTTCTCTTCTTCAGAATGCCCCCTTGCCAAGGTCATCTTCTGTTTGCCTTCAGCTCTCTGCCCGCTCTTTCTGTTCTCCCTGAAGTGCATTTCTCCATCTTGTCTGTGTGCCTTCCACAGCCCCCCAAAATACAAGCAGAGCCGCTCCACCGCTCCCACCAGCAGTGGCTTTTTGGCTGTGCTATTTGCCTGCATGGCGTGTCGGGAGCAAAATCCATCTCCCGTAGACAGCTCCTTGCACCTCTGCGAGATTCCAGGGCAAGTATAGCTGCATGTCTGTTGATAAGACCTGTAGAGCAGAGAGGACAATTGAATTGCCATGAGTGCAGCATGCATCAGTGTCCCTGACAATCCGGTAATTAGCTGGCATAGAAGAGCGAGCAGGGAAATGAGCCTGGCGGCTTGTTCGCAGGCGTTAGGGGCTGACTCCCACCCACTACCTGCTTTCTGCTCTGACATCTGGGTCTGCCACAAGACCTGATGGCTGCTTTCACTTAAAGTCACTGTCACCTTGGAGATCACAAGCAAGGAGCAAACAACGTGAGGACAGTGAATCCTCACACAGGCACCAGCAGTCCCTACCTGCCACAGAGCAGGGATGGGATGTTGGGTGCCCTTGCTTTATTGCTGCCTTACCCACCTTGTTCTCCATGGGCATTGTTGGCAGGACTGGGAGGGGCTCACCTTTCATCATGGTGGCAGAGCCTCAAAAATCTCATTATTGAAGACTCCAAGTCTCTCTCCTTTTCATTCTGAATCTTCTGTGTTGCTGGTAAGGTGTGTCTGAGATAGCGGTGTCTATGTCTTGGAGCAAGGTTGGGAACACCAGGGAAGTGATGTCCCTGTCTGCTGTGCAGGACAGTTACAGACAGATGTGCCAGCAGATGCATGTACAGGGTGGGTACAGGAAGGAGGGGGTTGTAAGGCGGAGGGAGATACTCTGAGTGAAATATTCCTGCTTAGGTTGTTGAGAGCACTGCACTATGGTCCCTCAGCACGAGTTTGGATGAATTAACCTGTTTTGCAAAAAGAGGGATGATGGATAATTGGGTAAATGAAAGATTAAAAGGTATGAAGTATGCTTCCTCAGTGCTGTTGAATTCCCTGTAGGATCAGTGCTGTTCAGTACCTTCATAAATAGGCTGGGAAAGGAGGCTGAGAACAACATGCCAAAGAATCTGGTGCTCCTGGCTTGTCCTGGAGCATGAGAATGAGTCAAGTGCAATGAGTTGCAAAGGGCATCAGGTAGCAAGCAGCTGCCTGCTGAAACAGCAGATGAAACCCAGCGTTGTCAAAGGCCAGGTGGCACACGTGAGGAGAAGCTATCCTCACCTCCATGAGGAGTGCTGGGCTCTGAGCTGGCTGTTGGATGGTGAGAGCCATGTCTTGGAGTTCAGATAAAGACTTCCATGAAAATACCAACACTATACTCTGCAGCAGTCCGAAAAATCAAACTGGATGTGAGTAGTTCTTAGGAAGCAAAGAGAAAACAAAACCCAGAACACTATACATACTGTTGTGTCTGAATGGGACACACACTGTGTGCGACTGCAGGGAGCAGCGGGGAGTCAGAGCATGGTGACAAGGCAGTGGACATCCCTCTGAGGTTTGGCAATGCAAGTGATACTTGAAAACTGTGGAGGGTGGCCAGAGGAGCTTGGCCCAGGGATGTTCAGGCAGGGGTGGGCACTGCCAGGTCAGTAGGAAATAGCCCTTCTTTGTTTCTGCTAATCAGCTGCTGGGGCCTCAAATGAAATTAGTTGATGGCAGGAGCAGAGCAAACACACAGTGGTCCTCTATGAGAGGAGGAAGGAGAATGGTGGAACTGGCTGCCAGATGAGTTTACAGAGCTTCCAGAAGTAATTAGACAAATTTGTAAGAGGAAAATATAATTGAGAATGTTATTGGCACTGGCAGTGATAAGCTGAATCTCTGCACCATGGGAGGTAAGGAGGCTGTGAGGGCATCAGTGGGAGCTCACACTGCCATATGACTTTCCTAGGCACCCCTGGTGGCTGTGCTTGGGGAGATGATACTGGGCTGATGGAAACTGGTTTAACTCTTCTCTGGGTGGCTTCACCATGCTCTATTAGGGACATCTGCACATGTTGCACAAATGGAGCAGTGGGTTGGTAGCCTGTGACATAGAAGAGCCAAGCACTGGAGAGCTAGCTGAGGGTGGCCAATGCAGGGCTGGGACAGCAGCATGGCATCCTACTGGCATGGCTGTGAGTCCTGCTGTGGCTAGGATGGCCCTAAAATCTTCATACCAGATGAGTATGAGGGTTACACTCACAGGAGGGTGGGAATGTGGAGGAAGTTGAGCTCCCAGAGGGTATCACTGAGCAGAAGGCATCACTTGGGGAACCACAGGAGGAAGTTGGGGATCTGCATGTCACCAGCACCCAGCGTCCCTGGAAGGCACAGGCTGAATCTCAGGGCATAAAGGTCATTTGTGTCCCTGTTTTCCTGGCTTTGTGAAGGTTTGTTGGGCTGTTATCCTCATGTGAAGGAGCTGGATGGTGACTGAGAGAGGTGAGAAATGAGCATCTTCCATTAGAGTCCATTGATGTTCCTTGACCCTGACACCCCACTCAGTGCCTGGCCAGGCTAGGGAACACCAGAAGACCAACGCTGTGCAGGGAGGAGAAAAGCAAAGCAAATAAACAAGGAGCACAACTTAACATCTCTCCAAGTGTGCAGTGTTTTGTGACTAATACTAATGTAATTGCCATCATGCTTTTAATATAATGCTTTTATCTCCCAGATAGAGTTCTTCTTCTGGTCATTAATCTCCAGGGTTTCTGAGTGAGCAGGCATTGGGGAGATGCAGCTGTTATGCCAAAGCATCTGAGAACAAACCTGGGACTGGGGCTGTGGCTTAACCATGGGGTTGTGGTCACTGCTTCACTCTGAAACCCCAAGGCTGGACAAGGCTATGGGTATTCTTTATGGCTTCCTTTCTTCCACGTGCTTTCATGACCTGGTGGTCCATAAACCCACCACAAAAGCCATCTGACAGCTCCCTCAGTGTGCCTAAGCTGTCTCCATCCTCTACTGAGCATCCCTCCATCCCTCTTTAACCTCTCAGGGAACAGCTCCTCCTTCTTTCCCAGTTGCTGGAGGCTGATAGACACCAAGGCAAATAGGGACAGTGGCAGCCATCAGCCTTGACTTCTGCCTTGGGAGCTGCTGGGCACATGGGGCATGGAGAGGGCAACTTGGCTATGTGTCCCTAGCCCATTTGTTTTACACACTGCATGATCCCTTGAATTTGTCTAGACTTCAAAGGAGGAAACAGAGCCAAACCCAAGCACTCACCCCCTCCCACCTTTCCCTGCTCCCCTGTCTCCTGTGTGACTGAGACTGTCTGGGGTGTTTTTCACCATCATCTCATCTCATGCACTGCTCCCAGCATGTTCACAACTGCCTGCAGCTTGACACTAGGGGAGTGCCAGACTTGATGGAGGCTTGTGGGGAGCAGTGATATGCTGCCAAGTATTTCAGACCTTTCTGGCCTCGCTGGGCCATAACTTTTTCCCCTCCCTCAACACTGCAGCATCAAAAATTATTTACCTTGTTTCCTTCCTCCATTTGGAAGCCAGACATCCCTTTGGTCACACAGCAAGTGCCTCCTGCCCGCTCTGCCCACTTCCATCCCTGGTGCTTCCGAGCTGCAGGGTCAGGCCAGACTGTGCTGCCCACCCAAGGCTGGCAGGCACCGGAGGCAGCTCTCCTCTGTTGACAAAATGCTTCCGACCGCACAGTCAGAACAATTTTGACATGTGGGGGGGGGGAGAAAGATCTCAGCCGGCATGGTGCATGGTTGGCAAAACTGTTACTGACAACCTGGGTAAAGGTGGAGGGCTCTCAAACAGTTTCTTTCTGCTGTTTATTTCTAATTTGGACATATTGTCAGCAAACCATCTCTCAGATGGGTTTGGAGGATTCTGTTGTGCTGTGTTTGAACTACAGCGTGCGTGGCTTCTGGCGTGTGCAAAGCAGGAGGGCGGGCTGCCTCCTTGGCCTGTGGAATCCTGCAGCAAGCAGTGCCAGCACCATCACTCCTTTGATCTTGGCAGCTCTTTGTCCCCTGTGCTGTGAATACAGCCTGTGCCCATGGGAGCAGAGAGCCTTGGGGGCTGTGGCAGCAGTGGGGATTTCAGGCAGTGTACTGCCCAACATACTGCAGGGGGTTGCTGTGGGGAGGTGGCAAGCGGATCCTGGGCAGCAATTTTGAAAAGAAGCTTTTCCAGATCTTCCCAGATGTGGCAGAGAGGCCAGGGCTTTGCTTTGTCTCTGTACATTGAGTGGAACATTGAAATCTAAGAACCTATACATGGCCACTATCAGTGGTGATGCACTCGGGTTTGCTTTGCCGTTGTCGAAAGGCTAGCTTGATGCCAGCCACGATGGGGCACAGTGGCAGTGCTGGGGCTGTCTGTCCCTCCACCTCTTGTTCAGGCAGACAACTGTCACTGCCAGAAGGGATGGTTAGTTTTAGAGCAGGGAGGAGCTCCTTCTCCCACACGATTTCTACACTGTGTGTTTAAAGTGCTCCTTAGGAGTGAGGATTTTAGTGGCTGCAAGCCCTTCCTAGCCAGCACATCCCTGCATGGACCCTGTGAGACCTGCACTGGCCAGGAAAGCTGCCTGCTGTAGGGGAAGGTTTGCTTCATCATTAGACACTGTGAGGGGACAGGCTGGTAGCTCTCCTGGGGCTCATACATCAGTCCCTGCTGAAGCAGTACCTGCAGTGATGCTGTAGGCCCGCCTGATTCCCATGCACAAGTTTTGCCTGTCCATCTAAAACAAGGGTGCTTGCCTTTTTTTCCCTGGGGCTGTTCTATATTAAGGGTCACCCCCATGGTGCTGCAGCTTGTCCTGGGTGGTCCTTGCTGCTGGGCCTGGAAGGGCAGGAAACCATCACCTTCTGTAGAAAGAAGTTCTTTATAGTGAGGGTGGTGAGGCACTGGAAGAGATTGCTCAGGGAAGTTGTGGGTGTCACTTCCCTTGGAGGTGTCCAGGGCCAGGTTAGACAGGGCTTCAAGCAGCCTGGTCTAGTGGGAGGTGTCCCTGGCCATGGCACGTGGGGCTGGAACTAGATGATTTTGAAGGTTTCTTCCAACTCAACTCGTTCTATGATTCCTCTGCACTCTGGCAGAGATTTTGGTGCAGAGGCACCGATGCCTCCCCGTTCTGACAACCTGGCTCCCCCTAAAGCTGCTCCCTTCCCCCAGCTCATTTCTCCCTGGGAGCTGCAACAAGTGTGTGCTCCAAGGGGGTGATTGCATCGAGGATTTCACTTCCTCTCCGGTGCACAGTGCCATATGGGAGCATACCATCAGTCAATTACTGCCTCTTTTCATATCTAAATAAAATGATTTGTTAATTTGAGTGAGTGATCACTGCATGGCCGGGATGCTTCTCCTGCAATGGCGAACAGCTTGCAGGCTCGCAGAGATGGATGGTGAGCCAGTGCCACTGGGTACTTTCTGGGGTTGTTTTCAATTTAGCTGTGACTGGAATGAGAAGAAAAGCCTTTCTCTTGGCAATCCAATAGGCACTAGCTCTTCTGACAGATGTTGGAGTTTATTACCCCACCGGGACAATGTTTTGTAGTTTGGAATTGCTAATTGCTTCCAGGGCTCGGTGCTGCAGGAGGAGCAGGATGGGGCTGTTGGCAGGTAGCAAGTGCTGGATCTGGGGTGATGGGCACTGTTGCCTTGCAGCTAATGGCTGGATTGCAGCTGCCAGCCCAGCTTTTGTGCTGGGTCCTGGTGGGCTCCTGTGAGATGTGCCAGTGGGTCTGTTGCTGGCTACTGTCTCTGGGGATGGGGTGCTGGGGAGAGCAGACCCCCCCCTGCCGCACCCAGCCCAGCCCTGCGTTCTCCTGTTTATGGGTGGCATTGGCTGCAGGCAGAGCAGACGTGGCTGGCAAGTGCCCCAGTGCACATGTGGTACCAGTCAGGCACTGCTGGTGTGTTGGGGCATTTAGCCCATGGCAACAGCCCAGGAGCTGGCTGGTGTAACAGGTGCCTCGCAGCATTTCCTCCTGTGCAGGTTTTAGCTCCATGGCCCTCAAAACACACTTGTGGTTCGCAGCTGCCTCATCTATGTCACAGTACGCTGGGGCTATCTTGGGGATGGGACAGCCCAGTACACGCCTGCTCTCGAGTGTAGCTGGGGTGCTGCAGGTCATGGCAGTGAGTCTGGGAGAGTGCTGCTCCCCTTCCCCCTGCCCACGTGCTCCGGCTGACTCCGGGAGGAAGGTTTAAGATGCACAAAGGAGGGTAACAGGAGCCAGGAGCTGGTTAACAGCAGTCATGGGCGAGCCCATCCTCCCGCCGCCCGGCAGAGCCGCAGAGCGCTGGCCTCTGCAAGCAGTGCTTGGCAAACGGCAGCGTGGCCAGATTGCTCCATCGCCCGCGTCCCGCCGCCTGCGCCGGGCTGTTTGCTCTGCTGGCCGGGACGTGCCGGCGCTGCCGGAGCTGCTCGGGGCTGCTTCACATGAGGATTTTAGATGAAAGGCTGCGTGAGCAGCTCCGACAGCAGCAGCAGCTCGCTGGAGTGCCTTCCCCTGGCAGAGACGTCACCGGGCTCTGCTCCTCCCTGCGTCAGAGCTGTCTCCTTGCCCTTCATTTGAAGGGTACTGAGGACAGTTGGGACCTTCAGCTTTGCTGTCCACAGTGCCCGATCTGCCCACGGGTAAACCGAGGCCGGGGCTGCACGGCCACTACCGGGATAAGGGGTCCTGCAAGTCAGTGCGGGTGGCAAGGATTGCACCAGGGCAGCACGTCCATTGTTGGAGCTTTGTCTGCCCACCCCTTCTCCCAGGAGCAGCCCCTTGCGCTGTGACTGCCGTGAGACACTTCACGTCTCTCTCTGCTGCACAGCAAGAGCCTGGCAGCCTCTGTGTCCTTCCTTTGCCCTTGGAGACAGCAAAGCCTTTTGCAGAGTGGAGCACAGCAAGGGCAGAGCAAGGCAGCCGCAGCCGCCTCAGCGTTGCTCAGTGGTGGTCCTCACTGTGCTGCAGGTAGGATTCGGCTCCCTGCAAAGAGCATGGGAGGGTGAAGACTGTCCAGCTGAGCCAGGAAGAGCGGGCAGCATCCCGTGCGAGCCTTGCTGTGTTCCCAGACGGTGTTTGGTGTGGTTATAGGGGCCATGTACCCCAGTCTCCATCTTTGCCCTGAAGCCTCAGTGGAAGTGTCCTTTAGACGATGCTTTGCTTCCCACAGGGATGTATTCCCTTGGCTCCCTCTCTGACCTTTTTACTTTGTTTAACCCTTAAACAATGCAGAGCCTATTCGGGGTGTGGTGTTTGTGTATCTAGTGGGGTCTGGGTATGGTCTCTTAGTTTTGCCTTTAGCTCACTGTCTGGGCTCAGACAAATAACTTTACTGTTCTGTTCTTGGTGTCCCCATGGGTCAAGTGAAGCCAGTGGTGA
Source organism: Melanerpes formicivorus (assembly GCF_026170545.1). NCBI lineage: Eukaryota > Metazoa > Chordata > Aves > Piciformes > Picidae > Melanerpes > Melanerpes formicivorus. The sequence continues at coordinate 3,145,391 of NW_027142390.1, forward strand.
CTGGTGCAAAGAGCATGGAGTTCCGTTGCTGTGCCTGTCAGCATTGTTGCCCAGTGCTTGGCTCTCTAGCAGAAGTCACCACTGTGGCTGTGTTTGGGAAGAAGTCTTGGTCCCCACGAGCACCCAGCAACTCCACAGCCACTATGCCCATCTCCCTGCTTCCAACCCAGCCCCAATGTCAAGAGCAGAACATGGGATGTGGAGATGTTTGACGTTTGAAGGTCGATTGTGTTCAAAGGTTTGTGTGTCCTCCCTGTTTGCAGCTAATTACTGCAGGGATTAGTCTGGGCCGGGGTAAAGTCCCTCCTCATGTTGTTAATGATGAGAATTAAACCGCCTCTGGCTCCAAAACCAAACCCCAGACCCCCGCACTCCTGAGCCTCAGGGAAGCTGCAGTCTGAAACTTGGCTTCAAGCCTCCAATGTGTGTCTAATTAAGGCTGCAGTAATCAAAACGAGGGGCAGTCCTGCTCCTTCCCAATGCTGTTTGTGCCCGACCTTCACTGGACTGGGTCCTGGCTGGGTCCTCCCTGCTGTATGCTGGAGCCAGGCATGCTTGTGGGGCTGAAACACAGTGATTTGAAGTGAAACTGAGAAGAATTGCAATCCTGCCTATCAGTCTGTCTGTCTCAGTCTACTCCTGCCCCAGTCCCAGTCCTTTAGTTATTGCTGGGCAGTGGTGTCCAGCCACATCATGGCCAGGAGATAACAGGCAGACAATGATGGGGGTCAGGCTGCTTGCTCTGATGAGTGCTGTGAGCCCTTGTCCTCTGTCTGTCCACGCAGAGAGAGGTCTGGCTGCAGCCTGCTTGTGCCTAGCCCATGGACAAGGGTGCTGGCAGGAGCTGCATGGAGCCAGGCAAGCCTTGAGCCCTGCTTGCCTTGCATTCTGCTGTGGGGTCATGGAGGAGGGCACCAAAGGGGCCAGGACCTGGCAGGGCTTTCTGCAGAGAACTTCATCCTTTTACTCCTGCTCCTCTTCCCTGCCAGCTCAGGGGCTGAAGGATGAACCAAGCTGCTGGCATGCTGCTCTGTGCAGCCTGGCTTCCCTTGGCTCTGGTGGCTGTAGGCTCCTCACTGCTGGTGTCTAGCACTGCTAGGTGGTTTGGTCTAGGCAGGACTCTTGCAACCACCAACTCACTCCAAACTCCCTGGTAGATTTTTGTGCCGGCAGCACTGGTGCACATGGGTCACCATGGCCAAGTGGGACAGTCTTGTGTCAGTAGGAGGGTGAGTTGTAAAGGCTATACCTTCCTGACCACACCAGTGGTACCCACGTCTTGCATCTATCCCTGCTCCATTTCCATGGGGTGGAACCTCCCTCTGCCTGGATTTCAGAGGCTGGGGACCAAGCCCTGCAGTCCATGGGAGGATGCAGCCCGGACAGGATGAAAGGAAGTGGCCTGAATTTGTGCCACAGGATGTTTAGATTGGATATCAGAGTGGGGCTGCCAGTTATACCAGTTTTCTGGTAGAGTGCTGCCAACAGCACCTCCAGGGATGAGGTCTGCAATGTGTATGTCTCTGCCCAGGGCTTGTGTCCTGCTTTGTCCCAGGAGAGCCATGCCAGGCCGCTTGCAGTAAAGAAAAGGCATGAAGATGAATGCAAAAGCCAGTGAGGCCACACCACTGCACAGAGCTCAGAGCCCTCTACAACTACCTGAACCCCTCTACAATTACCTGAAAGGTGGTTGTAGTTGGGAAAGGGTTGGTCTCTTCTCCCAGGCAACCAGCACCAGAACAAGAGGGCACAGTCTCAAGCTGCGCCAGGGGAGGTTTAGACTCGAGGTGAGGAGGAAGTTCTTCACCAAGCGAGTCATTCGTCATTGGAATGTGCTGCCCAGGGAGGTGGTGGAGTCACCGTCCCTGAAGGTGTTCAAGAGGAGATTGGACGTGGCACTTGGTGCCATGGTCTAGTCATGGGGTCTGTGTTGATAGGTTGGACTCAATGATCCTCGAGGTCTCTTCCAACCTTAGTTATACTGTGATACTGTGGGCTTGGCAAGGGGCATAGGAAATAGGGCTGCCTGGGTGGCAGCTACCTCGGGAGGAAGGCTGTGAGCAGAATTTTCTACTCTGCCCTGGCAGTATCTGCCTGCTTCCTAGGTGTGTTGTGAGCTTGAGCATAGCTGGTGTGCAGTTGTTAGCACCATAATAAACTGGATTTTCTTGCTACATGGTATCATGGGGACCGAAACACAACATCATTTTCCCGGCTCCCTGGGTGCAGCTGGCACGTTCCCAACGTGCTGCATCAGTCTGTGACTGCTGAGGAGGGGCTGTGCCTGGCATGTGGTGTTTTCTGTGCAAGGGCTTTTGGATCTGGGCACTTAGTGCTTGATTTTAACATCTGTCAGGGCTGTGGAGTGGGGAGAGATGGGAAGAAAGGCTGAGAGGAGAAGTGATGGAAATCTCAGCTGGCTGTAGGAGAGATGGAGAAGCAGATTGTAGTGTAGAAGTCTTTGATTGACCACAGTAGCATTTTGTGGCTTTTTTTCCCTCTCTCTGGATAAAGCTGCGCCGTGACATCCATGCCATTAAACAGGCCATGTTCAAAAGAGAAAATTGCTGCTATTTTCCCCCTTTACTTTACTGCCATAAAAAATTGATCCCACATAGCATCCTTATTTCAAAGACTGCTAAAGGAAAAATATGAAATCCTCATTTTGGTTTCTGACAGCTGCATAAAGCATGTTTTAAACAAAAGGGATGTGAAACATGTAAAAAACCAAAATCTCAACCCTCCCCCACCCCCTGAAGTTTTTGCTCCAGAAAGATGTCCTTATTTTGAGGAGTGAGGAGAGAGAGGCACGCCAGACTTTGCTGGTAGCTGGACAACAGCTGGAGCAGCAGAACCTCTTGCTTACCTGGACTGGGACACGATGGACTTTCTTCAGTAGCAAAGTGCTTTCAAGGCGTGGTGGCAAAGAGCTTGTCCTGAAGTGGGAAGGCAGCAGACTGGGGAGGTGGGTTCTGCTGGAGCACTTGGGCTCAGCTGGCTGAAGAGAAATGGGGCATCTGAGTTGCATCTTGCTGAACACACCAGTCGTATCTACAGCTTACATCTGTCCCTGCTCATCCTCTATGGGGTGGGACCTGTCTCCTGCCTGGCAGAGTGGTACCTTGGAAAAGGTGATGGGCAGGAGGAAAGTGCAAGGAAGAAATGGGAAGTCAAAAAATGGATCTAAATGGGTAGCAGCTCATGGCAGGTCCATGTAAATGGAGGGGATTGAGCTAGGTAGTGTAAGGACTTGGGCAGATTTGAATCAGTGTTGATGGAGCACAGGAGAGGGATGGAGCAGCATGGGATGAAGCAGAATGAGGACCCAACAGAAGAAGGCTGCAGAGAGCAGGGTAATGGGTGGTCAGGTCAGATCAGATCAGCTCTCACTGGAGGAGTTAATGACCTTAATAAGAAACATCCCATTTAAACAAGAAGCTCTTCTGAAAAGCAGATTAAGCAGAGGGAGCATTGACAGAGTGCCGAGTGGGGCTGCCAGGACTCCAGCAAGCAGCAAGCTGTTGCTCCTCTCTCTCCACCTGCTTTCCAGCTCCTCTGCCTATGCTCTCTTCCTGATTAATGACCAGTCTCCCGTGGCCACTGGGCACAGACACAGCCAGGCCACTGGTGCCTGTCCCAGCAGCAAAGGTGGACACCATACTGCAAAGCCAGTGAGGATTTCCATCTGAAAAGTGGCCCTGTGCTCATTGCCTGACTTGGCTGTCTGTCCCTGAAGGTCTGGGATCAGTGGAGAAGGTTCTTTGGAAGAAGCATGGTGGGTGAGGCACAAGGTATCCCCCATGATGTTAGGAGGGACAGGGCTTGGCAGGGAACTGGGAGAGGGGCAGTGACAGCACGAGCTGGTTGAGCTGCACAGGTTGTAAATGGTGTCACCAAAGCAAGAGCAGTGTTGCTGCACACTGCATGCCCAGCCTGCTCCCTCTGAGTGAGCGAGGGCCGTCAGCAGATGTGCCACCAGATCCTCCCTGTGTCTTCTCTCCGCTCACATTAACATCTGTTTGCCTTTCGTGTCCAGCAGGCCTATGAGTTATGAGGCTCCTTGCTCCACCAGGATCTTAGGGAGATGATGAAGAGTGAGATGAGCCCTCCATAAATAGCTCTGCCATTAAAACCCCTCAGCCCCTGTTTCAGTGTTAGCAGGATTAGCCGACTGCAGCAGCATAGTCTTAAGACTCAGCGGTAGGCTCTGCCCTGGTAATATGTCTCTATTTTCTCAGGCTTGATTTCTCCAGCCAGCCTGGCTCTGAATGCAATAAATTTTGCTCCTCTTTTCACCTCATCTGATGACTAATTCTTTGGAGTCTGTGTCCTTGGCTAGCCAGAGACCCTTCAAAGCTAAATTTTGTGCTTACCTACTCTGAAACCAATGAGGTCCTTCCAGGAAGGGCCAGGATAAATGTGACTGTTTGGGTTGGAGGATGTTACTGCTGCCTTTCTCCAGTCTCCAAATAAATCTATTTTTTTGTTTATTAATGTCCTGGACACAAAAGGGCATGTGCTCATCAAATCTGTTGGGGTGCCATATACAGTATGCAGTGAGAGAAGGGTCAGACTGGCACCAGGCAGCCCCACAAGCTTGAGGACCAGGCAAACATGAAGAGGCTGGGATGGAAGGATGACATAGTGTAGAAGGGTAACACAGCACGTGGGTGAGCACAAGAGCTTCTGAATAGAAAGGCTAAGCTGTGATGGCTGTTTGTAGGGTGACTATGAGCTGCTGATACGCTGTGCTCATGGAAAAAGCAGCCAAGACTTAGGGGAGCTCACACAGTGAGATGGGGTGGTCAAAATACCACCCTATAAGGCTCTGGTGAACTGGTTGACATGTAAAGCTGTGATCAGCAGCCATGTGTGTAGTGTGCTGCTCTGGGAATCCCAGCAGCCTGACAGCAGCTACCTGTCTTCCTCAGCCATTCCTGTAATGGGATGAGAGATGGGGTCTAATGGGGGTCTAAACCTGTCCCCACTTCATCTGGGGCATCTGCCTATGAGCCTGAGTCAGAGCCCAAAGGCTGAGGGAAATACAGTTGTTGTAAATACAGCAAAGGGCCAAATGTGCAGAGGAAGAAAGGTTGTTCAAACCCCTGTGCAGCATCAAACCTGGAATAAATGAGAAATTTCCAGTGGATAGCTCTGGGCTGCCAACCTGAAGATTTCTAACCGCCAGAGGAGGCTGATTCTGGAAAATCACCCTACCAGCAGGCATGGAGGCAGTCAGCCAGCCTGCCTTCAGGCAGGTTGGTTAGTAGTTTCCACAGAGATTCCCATGAAGCGACTACCTGTGGCCAGTGACCTCAGGGCACCTCCAACTAGCCCAGAGCAGAGCTGGCATCTGCCCCTGCAGCGTGCCACTGCAGCTGGGGCACCACAGCACGCTGCCTCTTCAGGTTGGGTTGGTTTATGTTTTCTTTCCTTGCAATATAAACCCAGTGTGTCTTGAAAGCCATGCATGTGTAGTGGGATTTGCTGATGGCTCATCTTTCTCCCAGGCTCTTTCAGCTGAGTGTCAGTTTATTGCTTTTGCAAATTGTCTTGTGCCTACACAGAACCGGCTGCCTCAGCAGAGGGCTTTGCCAACAACCTGCTTATAAAAGGGTTATTAGGATAACAAGAAAGAAAACAGAAACCTTTGCAGAATCATAACAGTATAGCATAGCCCTCCCCCCTCCCAGTTTATTGCCCTCAAGTGCTTCAAGTTGGACTCCAAACCATTGTGCCGCTGAATACAAACAGCAAGGTCAAAGTACCTTAGACAGGAGCTAAGTCTTCAGCAATTTTCTGGTCAATGGCAGAGCACCGATCTGTAGCTCCACATAAACATCATCAGCAAAAGATGCACAGTTTGCAAATTAAAAAGCAATTGCATTGTCTCAACCCAAGCCACAAGCCTTCTAGTATGATTAGGGTCTCACTGGTAGGACCAGCCAGAGCACATCCTTCAGGTCTCTGACATCAGTCCGTCGTCACAGGAGCCTGTTGCTGGGCAGTTCTGTTTTATGAGCAGTGGTTTAGCACCCATCGGGGGGACGTGTTTTACCAGATGATTTTGTTTTTCAAACGAGCACAGATTTCACTGTTGAAAGAAAGGAGGACAGGATAAGGGAAGAAAAAGACAAAGTTGTCTTTTTTGGTACTTTTGCTATGAGGATGTGTTTTCCCACGTTTTGTGGAGGGGGAGACATGAGGTGCAACGTTCTGGCTGACACACTGTGGCTTGGGTTCTCTGTTGTTTTCCCTAACTTTTAGGGTCTACTGCTATAATCATAACCCTTACTCATGCTGCTCTTCTTACCTTGGCTTGTTCACTGCCTGTTGTGCCTTACAGCTCTGCAAAAGGGGAGTTGTTCTCTCGTGTTTGAAGCCAGCTGGGACAGACAGACATTAAATGACTTGACAAAGGTCGCAGAAGGCCTGAGCAGAGCTTGTGTCTTTGAGCCCCTAAGCAGCAAAAGGCTGGGCTCTGTTGCCCCTTTTCCTCAGGGCTTGAGATACTTCATTGCTAATTCTGGGCCACGTGCTTAAGTGCTGAGCTAAGGCTTCTGGAGGTGAGCCTTGGAGGGTATTGTGGTCTAGAAGGGATTTGCACAAGCAGAAGCTGCAGAGTTGGACCTGGAGACACATGGGAAGTTTGACAAGTGAACGCAACACTGTAACTAGCTGTCCTCTGAGTTCCCAGCAGCTTTGCAAGTCTGCTTTCATTTAAAATACAGGCCTTTTGGTGGGAAAAATGGAAGTTACCTCCTCAGCTATCACTTCTCCCCTCACTGTAGGGCATCCTGAGCTGTCTGAAGCAGAAGGGCAAAGACAGTTCAGCATCTTGTGTCAACTTCTGCTGGTTCTGGCCTCTATCTTTCCCAGACCCATTATCTGGGCTCTAATTAGTTCAATCTTTCACTGTCCCAGTTCACTGAGCTCCTTCTTTCCCTGCTTTGCTGGTTTCCCCCTTTCTCTCCTGGACAGGAGAAGCAATGTTGAGCAAGAGGCAGAGCCAGCATGGGGCTCAGGTGCCAGGTACCCAGCATTAGCAGATGGTGATTATGATGAATCCAAGTGGGTAGGATGCCTTGCCCTGGTGCTGCCAGTGTCTGGTACCTGTCCCTTGCCCTGGCAGTGCCTGTGGGACTGGCTGCTAGCTGGGGAAGGAGCTCAGTTCCTTTCAAAGCACTTTTTCCCAGCACAGCTCAAACAGCAGCCTCCTAAAACAGGAGGCAGTACCACGTCCCCATCCTGCTAGGAGCATACAAAGGCCACCCTCTGTCAGCTCCAATATCTCGTTCCCATAGCAATGCTTTCTCTCCACTGCTCCTGGCCAGTGAAATGCATGACGAGACTCTGACATTGTCCCTGATGCTGCTGGGCTGTGACAGGCAGGGCAGGGATGGCAGTGCCAGCCACTCTCCGTCCTTTGCTGGATCAGATCAGCTGTGGTGGTGGAAACACCCACTGGAGCATTTCTTTCTGAGATAACAAATAAGGCAGCAGCCAGTACATGGGTAGGTGTCAGTGGGAAGTAGCCATGCTTGGTCCCCAGGGCTGAGCTGCCAGAAGTTCCTAGGGCTCCTCATCCCAGACCTCTGCTCTGATGGTCTGGGCCATGCATGTGGTGACAGGTCCCTTGGGTGTGCAGCTGAAATGTGGCACAGGACTGATGCCAGCACCCTCGCAGCAAACTCAGCTGCAGACAGGCTCCAGGGAAGGTGTCTTCCTGGGTGCCCAAAGCTTCCAGAGCGGGCACCAGCCCTGGGCATGCTTTTTGCAGCACAGTTTCTCTGAACTGAAGAGCATTCTACCTATTTATGAATGTAATTTTACAGTGGAGAAAAAGACCCAGTGCCTTTGGGTCAGGTCCATATGGAAGGTGTTTCTTTAACCATCAGATCCCTCTAGTTAGACTGGGGTCAGCAGTGCAGGAGGCTGTCTTTGCTGGGAGTGAGTCGCTCTCTCCCCATCTCCCCACCTCCACAAAAGACCTGTTTCAGCCCTGCCTTGACTCTTGTCACCTATACCACGTTCCCCACGCAAGCCCAGGAGTTGCATGAGCATCTGTGGCTGCATCAGGCAAGGATAAGCAGCTCAGCTCCACTTAAGCTGGGAATCGATAGGGGATTAATCTGTATTAAAAGACACACACACTGCAAAGGGAGAGCTCTCCTTCTCCTGAAGATGGGGTGGCCACAAACAGGACACGGGGGACCATTGGTAAAGATTTTGTACAAGTCATCCTTCAGCACGCAGCCACAAGTGGCTGTCAGAAGTTGATGAGAAGGATGCGGGTGTTCAGGGAGAGCGGTGGGGAGTCAGGAGTGGTGCAGCATTAGGTTTGTGCTGTTAGCAGGAGCATGGGGAGATGCCTGGGCTCCACTTCTTATGTCTCCACACAGAGCTGTTCCTCATGGGTGCTCTGCCTCAAGCAGTGCTTTGTGTTTACAGGGCATTTTTTATCTGCACAGGCTTCTGAGGCGATTCCTACCATCTGCTTGGGCTTTCTAAGTTATGAGCCAAATGTATTCCCGCTGACTGCAGCATGCTTGTGTGGATGCCGTGGTGAGGGCTCCCGCTCCTCTTCTGCCAAGGAAGATAGCTCCACCAAGCTTGGTGGAGGTGTGCCTAGAGAGTGGGGTCACCACACTCAGTCTCAGCACTGTGTCATCTTCCTCTGCAGACAAATTTGGGAAAGAGGTTTGCTTGCTTTCCTTCTCCTAAAACTGCATGTTAGAGCCTGTGAAAACGAAAAGCGGAGCTGAGAGAGGCCAGCACCGGTTAGGCCTGGTGCAAAGGCACCCAGAGGTATAGGTGACAGAAACTGGAAGTTGCTCAGTCACCTCTACAGCCTCCTGAAACAGCCAGCCATGTGTGGAGAGCTTCTCAGGGTTTGCTGTACTAGCCAGGACCATTCACAGCACAGCAGAAGTCATGCAGGTGACCTTGTCAGGGACACAGCCTGCCTGACGGTCTGGATTGGTACCACTGCTCTGGCCAGCAAGATTTGCTCACCAGGGAGCAGCCTCACACAAGGCTCTGGTGTCTGTGACCTGAGGTGTCACATCCCACAGGGCCAAATGTATCCTGAAACTGTCCCAGCTCTGCAGGGAGCCGGGAGACAGGGGTAGGATGTACCTAGCCACGGGGATGGGGACAGAGACCAAGGTGCTGGGGTATTGACTCCAGATCAGCTGCAGGTGTAAGTGAGCCAGTAAGAGATCCAGGAAAGACTGGGGCTTATGGTTATTATATCCAAAAGGGTAGTGAATTTGGAAAGAAATGAACCACAATGGATTTTTTTCCTTTCCTGTGTGTTGTGTGCTGATTCTGGACATGCAGTTCAGGGCCTGGAACGAGCCAGGTGCTGCTCTTTGCTCCTGTTTCACCTGTTTTACTTTGTGGGGAAAGGATGGAGAATAAAAATGTTATTCACTTTTCTCTGAAAAACCCCTGACATTTTCCCCAAAGCTGTAATACCAAAGGTAACCTTTCACTCACAGTTTGTTGGAGGAAATCAGTTACACTGGATGCCTTGGTGTTATAAATCTCTTCTGCCTCTGCATCCTCCCTTTGTACATGTTCCTTCTTCTTGCTTTTCTTTCTGTACCTCCTCTCTCTGGCCAGCCCTCCATGATGGTGTTTGAAGCTGTTGGGGTGTAGGCAGTGTGCTCCACCCCACATCTTGCCTTGAAGGTGTCCCAGCCCACCGGACTGTGTTTGTGACCAAGAGAAGGAGTGAGCAATATCTACCCATATCCCCGTGTCCAATCATAAACAGTGAATGGGTCACCTTCCATTAAGTGTGCCACACATCTGAGAGAAGCAGAACAGCAAAGGAAAGCCAAGCAGAGCAGTGGTGATGTTGAGCTGATTCTGCATGCCTGGCTTTCATGCTACATCAGGCACCAGCTCAAACCGTGGACCTCCCACAGAGAAACTGGGCATGTTTGAGCTCTCAGTCACCTGTGGCTGTGGTACATCCATTGTTTGCTGGGGAAATGCTCCATCTTAGGAAGTGACTAAAGATGTTTACAACAGATTCCATAAATATCAACAGACTTGAAGGGTTTGTCCTAGAGGAGAAGGCATCTTGGCACTCTGCTCCTGTGGCTGTTGGCTCGGCACAGTCCTGGTTGACACCAGGTTACCCCAGGAGAAATGATAACACCTTCGTGTTCCAGTTTAAAAGGCAGCAATCAGATCAGGCCAGGTTTATGATCCACCTAGCTTATTACTGTCTCCATTAGTAGCTGCTAGCAGATGTTGGGAGAGGAGGATTATTACTCTGACAATGCATACTGAGCTGGCAGATTATTGAAATTTCTTTCTAATCCTAAGCAGTTACTTGGAAGGTATAAATCCTTGAGTGATAGCACTTACATTCCTCTGTACTTTGATCTTGGCTAGTGTAACCGATGAGACTCTGATTAATCTGATTTTTGTTCCTTAAAGAGGCACCATGTCCCCAGCACCCGGAGGCATCGATTCCCACATGGGCCTAGGCTTCTCGCCATCAGATCCGAAGGTTTAGGTACTCGAGCTCAGCGGCACTTCTCGATTGCGTGGGGGCTTATACCTCTGTGTCCTTTGAAATTCCTTCCTTTCTTGCTTCAAGTGAATCAAATCCCCTGAATGTTTTCACTCTGTCACAGCCAGGGTTCCTCCTGTGCTCCCAGCAGCAGTGTTGCTCTTCCCTGTCCCACTGTGTCCAGTTCTGGGCCCCTCAGTTTAAGAAGGACATCGAAACACTTGAACGTGTCCAGAGAAGGGCAACAAGGCTGGGGAGAGGCCTTGAGCACAGCCCTGTGAGGAGAGGCTGAGGGAGCTGGGATTGTTTAGACTAGGGAAGAGGAGGCTCAGGGGTGGCCTCATTGCCCTCTTCAACTACCTGAAAGGTGGTTGTAGCCAGGAGGGGGTTGGTCTCTTCTCCCAGGCAACCAGCACCAGAACAAGGGGTCACAGACTCAAGCTGCGCCAGGGGAGGTTTAGACTCGAGGTGAGGAGGAAGTTCTTCACCGAGCGAGTCATTCGTCATTGGAATGTGCTGCCCAGGGAGGTGGTGGAGTCGCCGTCCCTGGAGGTGTTCAAGAGGGGATTGGACGTGGCACTTGGTGCCATGGTCTAGTCATGGGGTCTGTGTTGATAGGTTGGACTCGATGATCCTCGAGGTCCTTTCCAACCTTAGTTACACTGTGATACTGTGATACACCTGCTGCTTTTCCCGACTTGGCACGGCAGAGCCACACGTGGTGTCACAGATGAGGGACCCCCTGATTTATAGACCTGCCTGCTAATATGACAGTTTTATTTACCACTCGCTTCTGAACACAAACTAGCATCTTTGGACCGTCGCTTCCACAGAGATGTTTGTGCTCCAGAGTGCCTCTCTCTCTTCCTCAAATGATTGGGGTTAATTTGGAGCCACATCAGCATGCACGATAGGTCCTAATTGTTGTTCCCCAAAAGTGGTACCTAGGCCGTGCTTACCCTGAGTTTCAGCTGTGGATGTGCTGCTGAATTCCCTGAATGAGCTGACTTCTTCCAAAGTTACTTGCACCTGTTGGTCTGCTCTGATGTTTTCACTTCTCCATTAAAGGATTGACATCTCACTGTATATGGGTTCCCACTTAGGATGCTCCACTGTTTCTCCTACAGACAGGATTTGGGTGCCTCTGCATTGGAAGACAGCCTTCTCCTTGACCTTGTGTTCTTTCCCATCCTCTTTCATTTCACCTTCCCCATACTCCATACTGCATTCTCTCGTCCAGTGAAGGGCAACAAAGCTGGTGAGGGATCTGGAGCACAAGCCCTGTGAGGAGAGGCTGGGGGAGCTGGGGTTGCTTAGCCTAGAGAAGAGGAGGCTCAGGGGAGTCAATATTGCTTCTACAACTACCTGAAGAGTAGTTGTAGCCAGGTGGGGGTTGGTCTCTTCTCCCAGGCAACCAGCAGCAGAACAAGAGAGACAGTCTCAAGCTGCACCAGGGGAGGTTTAGGCTGGATGCTAGGAAGAAATTCTTTGCAGACAGAGTGATTAGCCATTGGAATGTGCTGCCCAGGAAGGTGGTGGAGTCACCATCCCTGGAAGTGCTTAAAATAAGACTGGATGAGGCACTTAGTACCATGGTTTAGTTGATTGGATGGTGTTGGGTGATGGGCTGGACTTGATGATCTCAAAGGTCTTTTCCAACTTGGTTAATTCTGTGATTCTGTGATACTGATCAGGCTTAACAGAGTCTTGTTGCATGGAGGAGTGTGCTTTGAGATTGCTTTGCTTTTCATAAGGCCTGGAGGCCCCAGGAGCTGAGCTGTAATGCACTTTTAGAAGAAAGTCTTTGCCATAGGCTTTCTCAAGTCACCTCTCCACCCTTTCCTGCACTCATTTATTTTATCCCTTTCTTCCCACTTGAACAATAAAAAATGAGGCTGTGATGGGAAAGGTTGAATGGATGGCAGTGCTTCTACTAGACTGCAAGCTTGGCCTGGCTCAACCTGCCAAGGTATTTGAAGAGAAGATAAATACTGATCCCACCATGCCTGGTACAAATGAGGTGGTGTAACCCTGGCTTCCTCCTTGGCACTGGCTGGGACCCAGCTGATGCTGGCTCGGGGTCCAGTGCCTGGCAGCATGGTTCAAGAGGGATGCAAAATGAATGACAGGCAGGAGGACAGAAAGAGGATTAGAAAGCAAGGGTCCATTTGCAGATATTACGAGACGAGGTGGTTGTTTTTTCCTGGAGAAACATGGTAACAGCCTTCAAATACATGAAGGGTTGCTGTTGCTGGGGGAGGAGGTAGTAACAAACCCCTCCTTCTTCCCCACACCTCCCTAACTTTTAAACTCGTTGGTATTTTGCCTTGTGTTCATCCCCTCTGCTGCAGCCTATGTCTGCAGCTGCATGGGTGACCGAGGGAGAGGTTTTACCTCTGCCCCATGCTGTTCCACATCACTCAGGAGCTGAGTGACGGCCAGGGGGCCTCGACACAGAGATCACAAAGGTTTAGAGGCACAGGCTCAAGCAGAAGATTGACTTGTATTTATTTATCCTATATCTCATCATTTTGAAGGTCATCTCCCAGCCAGATGAGAGGAGTTTGAAGGATGTTCAGTTACATGGCCAGGATTAGTTTGTGTTTGTTGCTGCAATTGTGCTGACAGCAACCAAGCAGCAGTGTAGTTTGGTGGCTCTTGCATTGCTCTGGATTTCAGTGTTGGTGCTGTGCTGGCCACACCAAGGTGAAGATTTCTAAGACAAACAAATCTCCAAGGCTTCTATCTGGAGTTTCTCTCTGGGGTCACAGCAGCAGCCCTGAAGCTCAGGGTTGAAGCTCAACCACATGCTTCAACCTTAAAGTGGGACAGGAACCTGTCCTCATGGATGGTGTTGAGTCAGCATCTCCACACATCTTATCCTGCTGTAAAGTCTCTGAAAGCTGGTGATCTCTTGAGCTAGAGATTTCTTCTGGCTCCAGCATTTCAGATGTTCGTGAGCTGAATGATAAAACCAACTGAGTGTTCTCTGGGGCCAGTTCAGCAGGGACAGCAGTAGGATGCAATGCGTGGTCAGTTGGCATCACTTTCCTTCTGTTTCACCACTTGCCCAGCTCAGCCTCCAGCCTTCAGCAGGGCTCAGCCAGGGACACATCTCTGCTGAACTTATTTATATATTTTTCCTCTCCTCGCTCCTCAGAGAAATCAATTCCATTCCCCAAACAATGGCAAAGGCCTTGAGGAGATATTGATCTGTGGCAGAGCTGGAGAGGGGAGCATTTGTGACATGGAGATGCTCTTTTGTAAGTAAAAGATAATTACCAGATCATGGGGACACTTGCTGAATAGGATGACATTAAATAGACATCAGGGTGAAGGGCACCGGGGCCTCTGAATGAAGCATGGGAATTGCACCGTCCTCCCTGGCAGCTCCAGCCCCTCCTCCCTGCTTCCCTCTGCTATTCCTCCAGCTCCCCACCCCAGCCTTCCCTTTTGTTCCTTCACTCCTACCAATTTAATCTCTTCCCTCCCCATGGTTCCCAGCTGTCCTGTCTCCCTCGAATTCCTTCTCACCACCGAGGGTCCCCACAGCAGGGATGCACTCAGAGCCACCCCGCTGCTGTTCCCAAAACCAGAGCAGCCAGAGGGGCTGCTGTTCTCACCATGGCTTTCCCAGTGCTTCCAGACTGGTTTATTTAAGTGATAGCAGTGGCAGCACCAAGCAGTGTAGCAGTTAACTCCATAGAACCATAGAATTGTTTTGCTGGGAAAAGACTACGAAGCTCATCAAGTACAACTGTCATCTTACACCACCATGGCCGTTATGCCATGTCCTGAAGTGCCTTGTCCCCCCATGTTCTGAATGCCTCCAAGGACAGTGACTCCACCACCTCCCTGCACAGCCTGTGCCAATGCCTGACCACTCTTCCAGTAAACAACATTTTCCATGATGATTTTAACAGCTTCCAGGTAAGGGGTCATGGAAAGAGCAGAGACTATCCCCCTGCTGTGAAGCTTCACCTAACGGGTTTGAAGTAGTGGGTTCCCTTTGGAAGCTGATGGATGACTCTCAACTTGTTGGTAGTAGCCTGTGCTTGTGCTACACCCAGGAGGTCCCAGAGCCCTGGAGGATGTGGGACAAGATACAGCCACAGCCATGCTGTAGCTGTGTGGGTGAGGGTACAAGCAGCGTTGGGTATGCTGGAAGGATCAGTACATCCTAGAGCAAGAGTGGAGCTGGAAAAGGGCTGCTTGGGAGCCTTGTCTTCATCCCCTGCTGCTCCCAGGACCTCATGGGATACTTTTCTCTAGAGCACCTGCCAGTGCTGTGAGCAATGGTCCAGCTCAGCTCATGGACTAGCCATGGCAGATTTGTTGCCTGGGTTCTCCAAGGCATCCTCATCAGCCACCAGCTTTAGGGTGCAAGTCCCTAAGTGACAAAGGCCTTTGCATAAGGTATGTTCCTAGATGTCATGTTAGCAGGCTGTTCTTCTGGTGGGGCTTGGTGTTGCAGGCATTCAAGGCCATGTGGAGATGTTCAATTGCAGGGCTGGATTCTGGTGCGATTCAGTGATGATTGGGAGAGCCACTGCCAGCTGAGTCTCATGAGTTGGCACAGCACAGTGTGAAAAACAAAAAACCACAACCCAAAATACTATGCTGTAAAATGTCTCTTTTCATTTACACTCTCCCTGGTAGTATTCCCTTAATTACTTACTGATACAAAATTACTTGCATAATCCAAATGGATTATGATGCATTTTGTAAGATTATCAGATCCCTTGCAGGATGAGGCACCCTTGGACCATGCACTCTGGGAAGGAGGAGAGAGGGTTCAGTCCCTTTGCAGGGGCAGTGGGAGCTGCATGTCCCACCAGCCATAACTGACTTGCCAGGTCTCATCCAGAAGGTTCATCAAATCTGCTACCAGAGCCTGAACCCAGAGAGGAGTGATCACTGTCTTCATGTCTCTGTGGGCAGGTGATGCTGGGGCCTGTCAGCTTCATGCCCTGGCTCTGGAGGTTTCTTTTGATTCCAGCACATTTCCAGAGCCCCTTCTCCAGCACTGCATTTTCACTAAAGAGGAGACAGCTCCCAGCTGTTTTCATAGAGTCATAAAATGGTAGGGGTTGTAAGTGGCCTCTGGAGATCATCAGGTCCAGCCAAACTGGCAAAGCAGGATCACCTATGGCAGCCTGCACAGGAATGCATCCAGGCAGGTGTGGGAGAGAACTGAGTGTTTTCCTTTACTCCCAGGCTGAAGGGCTCTGGTGTCAGCTGATAATGGTGGTGACTGCCTCTGGTCCTCCCCTTGACTTCTGCAGGCATGAAGCTGCCACCGCTTGCTGGGGCTGCTGCTCTTATTTCTGCCTGGTTCCTGCTGCTCCCATGCAGCACCTTCAGGTTTTGTTACCTTCAAGTTCTGTGTCTCTCAGTCTTGCATCTTTGGGACTTGCACATTTGAGGTTTGTATCTTTGGGTTTTGCCCTTTCGGATTTTGCACCTTTGGGTTTCACACCTTCGGCTTCTGGCAGGCAGGGTGTTGGAGCAGCAGGCTGTGATTTCCATGCCTGGGTCAGCTGCTGGCTCTCAAGCAGCAGGCTGTGATTTCCATGTCTGGGTCAGCTGCTGGTTCTCAAGCAGCCCTGAGCAGCCCTGTGTCTCAGTGTTAGTGACTCGGTGTTAATCCCTGCCATCAGCAGGCGAGAGTCGGCTTCGCGGCCTGACCAGCACCGTGCAAAAACAGCAGAGCAGGCAACCTTGTGCCTTTAAACTGAAATAAACTTTAAAAAACAACCCAAAAAAGTAATAATAAAAAGCCCATTACCATTATTGAATAAAGTACCAACAATTTTTAAAACTCTTTTAAATATTGTTGCTGCATTTCCAGCTGTTAAAACATTCTGTATTTAGTTATCATAATGACAAAGTGCTGCGGCTGATTTGAGCAGCAGGGAGGCAGCGCCATTATTCAGGAGGGTTTCAAATGGCCAGGTTTTCTTCCTCGCAGTGGTGCTCTCCTGCCTATTAAAAGCCTCTTTGTTGCCTTGGCACCTCTGGCCAGGGTGGCGGAGGTGGCACCCGCGCATTGGCGGAGGGCCCTGCCAGCGCTTAGCAACACGGTGGTGCCGTGTGGCTTCGGCAGGATGCTCGGGGACCAGCATGGGCCTCTGCTAAAAGTCAAGCAGAAAAGCTCTGCTGCCTCACCGGGGTGGCCTCACATTGCAGAGTTCATGGAGAGAAGGAAAACAGAGCAAGTGAGCCCCTGGATACATAGAATTATACATACATAGAATAAACCAGGTTGGAAGAGACCTTCAAGATCATCGTGTCCAACCCATCAACCAATCCACCCCACCTAAACAACTAACCCATGGCACCAAGCAGCCTAGCAAGCCTCCTCCTGAACACCTCCAATGATGGCAACTCCACCACCTCCCCAGGCAGCCCATTCCAATGGGCCATCACTCTCTCTGTATTGAACTTCTTCCTAACATCCAACCTAAAACTCCCCTGGCGCAGCCTGAGACTGTGTCCTCTTGTTCTGGTGCTGGCTGCCTGGGAGAAGAGACCAACATCTACCTGTCTACAACCTCCTTGCAGGTAGTTGTAGAGAGCAATAAGGTCACCCCTGAGTCTCCTCTTCTCCAGGCTAAGCAACCCCAGCTCCCTCAGCCTCTCCTCACAGGGCTGTGTTCCAAACCCCTCACCAACTTCGTTGCCCTTCTCTGGGCTCGTTCCAGCAAGTCAACCTCCTTCCTAAACTGAGGGGCCCAGAACTGCTGCTGCAAGGAGCACAGGGCCACCTTCTTGGCCAAGCTGAGGTCCTGGGTGCTGGAGAAGGTGAGCAAACCTGTGAGCAGGGCTGGCAGGACAGGAGAAGGTCTGCTGTCAGCAGCATAACCATACTGGCCCTGGCCTGACCACAGAGCAAGTCAGAGATGGTAGGGAGTGGATGCCTGGGGTGAGCATCCTTGAGGCAGAATCTACATGCTTGCTGGGAGCTGGACTTTATGAAGGGTACATGAGATCATCCTTTGATAGAACAAGACAAAATGGCCTCAAGTTGCACTGGGGGAGGTTCAGGTTGCGCATTTGGGTGAAAAAAATCACTGAAAGCATTGTCAAGCCCTGGAACAAGCTGCCCAGCAAAGCAGCAGAGTCACCACCACTAGAGATATTGAAAAGATGTGCAGATGTAGCACTTAGAGACATGGCTTAGTGGTGGACTAGGCAGTGTTAGGTTAATGGTTGGACTTGATGATCTTCAAACCTAAACAATTTTACAGTTCTGTGACTCTATAGGTCATGTAGCTTGATTCTGCCCTGGGAAAAAAAGGTCCTTGTTGCAGGTCGTAGTGGGGTGCAGATGAGCAACACAGGACAGTCCCTGTGGCAGCATGTTGAGGGCAGCTCAGTCAAGAGATCAGTGATTCACATAGGTGAGATAATGGTTGAACACTTGCTTTCCTGAGCCCTTACTGGTGGGGACAAAGAAGAGAGTAAAGGTACTTGGTAGAGGAAACTGCTGCAGGGTCTGGGGTGGCTGGAGAAGCAGGAGCAGTCTGAGGACAAGGATGCAGCAGATTTGCTTTCTGTAGTACCATCTCCCAGGGCGGCAAGGGTTGGGAGAGACATGGAAGAGCATGAGAAGACTCTCTGAAACATCTTGAACAGGCTGATGATAACGGCCTCTGGGGACCGCAGGAGGCAGTGAGGCCAGCGGGAAAAACCCAGAGTGCGCAAGTGCCCTTGGGATGGGCAGCACAGCCAAGGGCCCAGGGAGGAGGTGGCAGAAGACCCATGTGACACGAGTTTGTGCTGCTGCTGGCCGAGTGGTGGGCAGGGCTGGCAGGGACCTGGCCTCTCAGCCACCATGTTGCAGGTGCCAGGCCACATGAATGCCTTGTAAAGAGGAGTAAGCAGGTTGCCCCTAGGCTCCCCACCACAGCAGCGTGGTCCCCAAAAGGTTACCTCCAACCAGCGGCGCATTGTGGGTAATGAGATGCAAATTGATAGCGAGACAATGAGGCTGCCTTGTGAGCCCTACCAACGGGGCCAGTGTTTAAAAGTCAGCCTGATTGCCTCGCTGGCAATTTGCATAGCATTAACCAGAGAGATTTTCTTTTTAAACCTGAACTTTTTTTTCATTCCAGAGGTCACCTCAAACTAATTACAGCTCCAGTGCTGCTTTGCTAAAGAGGGCTCTGCAGCTGCCATGGCAGGGTTGGAGTGTGAGGAGGAGACTTTACCAGCATAGGGACGGGGGAGACGTTGTCCACATGAGCTCAGGCAGGATTTTGTGCCTGCACCAGGGTATTTTAGTAAGAGAGTCCTGTGGGTGTGTGCAGGTGCTGAGCACTGCATCTGCTGTGGGAAACAGCACATGAAAAGGATTGCTCCCCTCCGTGGTTATCTCCAGCTCAGGCACAGCCTTTTCCCAGGCCTCGCCTGCAAACGCAGCTTTGCTGGGCTGGAAGGAGGTGGGCTGACCCTTCTCCCCTCTTGGGCTGCTGCAGTGAAGAGCCAAGCCCTGGGGTGTTTGCATTTTCTCCTTCACCACGGTTTAGCTCAAGAGGGGATTTCAGGCTGGCTTCTTTAAGTCAGTGTAAAAGTAACTGAGAACCTCAACCAAGGAGGTCTGCAGGAGGAACAGCATCAGGCTGCTGGGAGCAGTATCCTGGCTTCTCCGCTCTGATCTGGGACATTTGCTTTTACACCTGAATTCTGTGGGTTCAGCCTGGGCTGGTGACCATTTAGTCTTGTAGCTAGATTAGAGGCTCACTGCAGGTCACTTCCATCTGAACTGCTTCTGCTCTACTCTCCTCTACTCTGCTCTACTCTGATCTGCTGCATTCCCTTTCACTCCATACCAGGCACATGCAAGCATGAGGCTCCTCAGAGGTTCAGCTAACCTGATGGCAGGGCTGTGATGGAGCACCTCTTGTTATCAGGGCTGTCTTCAAGACATGAAGCACACACTTTGTGCTCAGTGACCCTGAGTGGACATAGGATGGCCCTTCCAGATGGTGTCTGTCTGCTGTGGTACTCGGTGGATGGGGTCTGCCACCGGTTGTGCCACAGTGTGAAACGGTCTCAGCAAGACAGTAAGTCCCTGCCATAGGAGGCAGCGAGTTCAGGACGTCAGCAGCAGGTTTGAGGAGCCAGATGGACAATTTTATGACCATTAATATCATTTGTAGTTGTGCAGGTCGTGGCTATGATAAAAGTAATTAAATCTCATGCTTCACAGCATCAGCTGATCACTTGCTGCAGTCAGGAGTGACTCTGCTGCGTGGAACGTGTGCGACATTAACTTCGTGAGAGGCGCTGGTTCAGGTAGCCTTCCGTTGGCTTGTTCCTCGGTTTGCCTCAGGAAAGAGTTCTTCACAGAAAGAGAGATTGCCTGTTGGAATGGGCTGCCCAGGGAGGTGGTGGGGTCGACATCTCTGGATGAGACACTTAGTGCCATGCTCTAGTTGATTAGTTAGGGTTAGTTGGTTGGTTGGAGGTCTCTTCCAGCCTGGCTGGTTCTGTTGATTCTGTGATTCCTTCCTCTCAGCACCACCAGGTCCCCTTCTCCTTCACAAAAGCCCAGCAAGAGAGTTATCCTCCAAGGTTCCTTGGTGGGGGTCTTCCCCAAGCTCCTCACCAACATCTGCTGCCTGCCCAGCCATGTCCCAGACACACTGACCAGGTGACACTGGGGCTCTGACACCTCTCAAGTTCCCCTTGTTTCTCCCTGATGCCATTGTCAGAGGCTGCATATGCTCAGAGAAGCAACCTGCTCCTGGATGGCGTGCCGAGACCTTCTGCCTAGTCTGCAGGGAAATCTGCCTGCTGGAGGCTATCCTCTGCTCCTGCCCTTGGGTCTTTAGGCTGTTTCCTCATTTGCCTCCTAGCTTCTTGCAACCCTCAAATCCTCAGTCCTTGGGATCTTTCACTTCTGGGCTTCCATGGAGCACTTATTATCCCCTTTCAAGCCAGCATGTGGCCATGACCTCATCTCACAGCATTCTTCAGTGGCTCCTCCTTCCCTGCTGAAGCCAGATAGATACACACACATCACCTCCTTTCTACCTGAGGTGTTATCTGAGGTGTTAGACAGAGGTCACAATGCTCCTCTGGGTGTTAGCAACTCTGGCACTCTTGATGTCTTCTCCATTCCCTGAACAGCCCCTTCCTGGGACAGCATCCTAGGCAAGCCCAGAAGAACAAAGATAGCAGTGTGATGGCACCAGGTTACTAAGCAACCCTGGTTTAGCAGGTCACAGTGGCACTGTCCTGCTTAGCTGGGGACAAGGACAACAGAGCTGCTGCTGCCGTGGCTCTCTGCCTCATCATGGGAATCGAGGTGGGAAAACTGAGCAGAGAATATTTTTGCTTTTCCTTCCTTTTTTTCTTTCTCTTTCCTCTCTTTTTTTTCCCCTTTCCTAAAGATTGAGTATAATCAGAGCTAATCAGAAAATTATGAGCTGTCTGATTGCTGATTAGATTCCTAATGTTAATATAGTCAAGAAGCCTCTCTTGGTGTTGTATTTTAAGAGAAGTGTAAAAATAACGTCTTAGAAGGAGCAAGCTGCTGCTGGAGCGGCGGGGAACCCACTGCTGGCTCTGGCAAAGGAGAGCAGGGTTTCACCACCAACAGGAAATTCAGGCCAGCAGAGAGGGAAAGGACAGGACCTACCCAAACTATAACCAGGTGTGTTGGCTTTGAGGGGACTGCAGAGCCTGGGAAGAAAAGAATAAAACCAGCCCTTCCCACAGGTTAGTCCTTGCACAGAACCAGACCTAGGACTTTGGCTGGTGTGCTCTGGGAGTGGATGTGCAGCTTTTGCTTAGCATCTTGCCAGGCAGGTTAGTTTTTGCAGCTCTCAGTGTCATGCAGGCAAGAGACAGCCTCACCATCACAGAAGCAATGGTGAAAGGGAGCCTGGGGTGTGCCTGGTGCCTGTGAGTGGCACTGGGATGTCCAAACCTGACACTGAGCAGCCAGCTGAGAGTGAGCTGCATGCAGGGGATGTCTCAGCCAGAGTGTGGTACACTCTGCTGGGGTCACCAAGATGACAGCACAGGAGCTGGACTGGCTGGGTTTTATGCTCCTCCGCACCAAAGCCTTCTGAAAACTGCTTTTGTGATGGAGGCTATAATAATATATGGCCATTAACTCTTTCTATGAAGAACTTCTTCCTAACATCCAGCCTAAAAGATGCCCTCCAGGGTGCTGGTGAGCACAGAGAGAATGCTTCCATGGATGGTGGTGGGAACTTAGCCTGGAGAAGAGGAGGCTCAGGGGTGACCCCATTGCCCTCTACAACTACCTGAAAGGTGGTTGTAGCCAGGAAGGGGTTGGTCTCTTCTCCCAGGCAACCAGCACCAGAACAAGGGGACACAGTCTCAAGCTGTGCCAGGGGAGGTTTAGACTCGAGGTGAGGAGGAAGTTCTTCACCGAGCGAGTCGTTCGTCATTGGGATGTGCTGCTCAGGGAGGTGGTGGAGTCACCGTCCCTGGAGGTGTTCAAGAGGGGGTTGGATGTGGCACTTGGTGCCATGGTCTAGTCATGGGGTCAGTGTTGATAGGTTGGACTCAGTGATCCTCGTGGTCCTTTCCAACCTTAGTTATACTGTGATACTGTGATACTGTGAACTGGGGGATGTTCTTGTCCACTTGTGCTTGACTGAACCATTGTACAATTCTTCAAGGCCCTCCAGAAGCAGAATTGGAGGGAGATGCTGTATGGTAGTGGCCTAGGGTTAAGGTTTTGCCCTTTTCCCCTGTTTAAGCACAAAGGATTGATCCACAGTGTCCTCAGCATGGGGCCTCAAATTGTGCAGGGAAACTGCCAGCTCTTTCCACAACTTTCCTCTCCAGTCGCCACCAGTGCCGGTGCAGCGATAAGACCCCAGCTGAATGGCAGGTATTATGTTCTGGCACACTAATGCTCCCCTTAATAAGCTCCTCACCATTCCCTGTGTGTTTTACTTGATTCATCCCCACGGCAGTGCTATATAATGGGCTATATACTGTAATTGTCCCCCATTGTCACCACTTAATAACTTTGTATGATGTTATCACAGTCATTCCTTTCTCTTTTTTTCCTCTTTTTTTTTGGCAAACTTTGATGAATTATATTTTGTTCTGAGAGAATAAAATAAAAAATTAAAAAATCAGGGAATGGTAAAAGGAGGCAGAAGTTAGACAGCAGACTGCTCTAATTACAGAGCAGGCTTCATAATACAAATGTCTGTAGCCGGCCCCTGGGCTGCTTTTGTTTCTGAGCCTCCAGGAACAGCTCCACCAGGCCAGCTGGGAAGGAGCTGCTGTGAAATTGCATTTCCTTTTCAAAACATCTTGATCAGCAGGAATTGGCTCTGTGCTTGGGGGATTTATTTTCCTTTGCTTGCTCTTGACAAGACCAACCTCAGTCACAGTGGATGGGATTTATGTTGGTGTCCACAGGCAGGGACAAGGGATGATGTCCAAAGGTGAGTGCGGAGGCCATGAGAACGGCCACTGTGGTGCGCAACAGAGTGCAGATGTCAGTCATTGTGCCACTGCAACAGCCTCCACATCTCCCTAGACACTCAGGGAGCAGTTTGGGCCTAAGGTTGAGTGGCAGCAGGTAGAAGAGCTGTGCTGGAGCCTGCACAAGAAGCTTCTCCCTGTTTGAGCTCACTGGCTGTCTCTCCAGGTTAGGTGTGCAGTATCCCACCAGGGCATGAGATTGAACACATCCAAGGGCCAGGTTCTGCACATTGGCCACAGCAACCCCAGGCAATGCTACAGGCTGGGGTCAGAGTGGCTGGAGGGCAGCCAGGCAGAGAGAGACCTGGGGGTGCTGGTTGATGGTAGGCTGAACATGAGCCTGCAGTGTGCCCAGGCAGCCAAGAGGGCCAATGGCATCCTGGCCTGCATCAGGAACAGTGTGGCCAGCAGGAGCAGGGAGGTCATTCTGCCCCTGTATACTGCACTGGTTAGTGAGTCCTGTGTCCAGTTCTGGGCCCCTCAATTCAGGAAGGAGGTTGACTTGCTGGAACGTGTCCAGAGAAGGGCAACAAAGTTGGTGAGAGGTTTGGAACACAAGCCCTGTGAGGAGAGGCTGAGGGAGCTGGGGTTGCTTAGCCTGCAGAAGAGGAAGCTCAGGGGTGACCTTAATGCTCTCTACAACTACCTGAAGGGAGGTTGTAGCCAGGTGGGGGTTGGTCTCTTCTCCCGGGCAACCAGCACCAGAACAAGAGGACACAGTCTCAGGCTGTGCCAGGGGAGGTTTAGGCTGGATGTTAGGAAGAAGTTCTGTACAGAGAGAGTGATTGCCCATTGGAATGGGCTGCCCGGGGAGGTGGCGGAGTCACCATCATTGGAGGTGTTCAGGAGGAGACTTGACAGGGTGCTTGGTGCCATGGGTTAGTTGATTAGTTGGTGTTGGATGGTAAGTTGGACTCGATGATCTTGAAGGTCTCTTCCAACCTGGTCTATTCTATTCTATTCTATTCTATTCTATTCTATTCTATTCTATTCTATTCTATTCCATTCTATTCCATTCTATTCTATTCTATTCCATTCTCAGTTCTCAAGTGCTTGTCAGCATCTCCAGGTGCTTACAGTTCCAAATGCTGTGTCTGGCAGAGGAAGGAAAAGCCCAAAAGGGATCAAACCCCAAACTGGGTGAAAAATCCAAGCGGGGAGATGGATGCCTGGCCTGGAGTGCCCCGGGTGGGAGGCAGGGGAGGGCTCCTCAGCACCTGTGAGGCAGCAGGTAGGGACCTAAATGAGTTTTTCCCTGCAACACGTGTCCTGACCTTTTTTTTTAAATGAAATCTGTTTTATTAATTTTTTTTCTTTTTATCAACTCCGTCCACGAAACATTAAAGATACGACTGTGGAAAAGGTCAGGAAACATGTAGTTGTTGAAATCTTGTTCCAGCTGATGGCTTTTCCCCTAGGGGACCTCTTCTGCACCTTCTCCTCCCCCACCTTGGTCTTTGAAACAAAAGTGTCCAGTCGCCTTGGGTTGGGGGTTTAATTGTAACGCTGAGATGTGCTGCTGGAGTGGGGCAGGGGGAAGGGCGCTGCAAACT
The DNA here is from genome assembly GCF_026170545.1 of Melanerpes formicivorus. Lineage (NCBI taxonomy): Eukaryota > Metazoa > Chordata > Aves > Piciformes > Picidae > Melanerpes > Melanerpes formicivorus. The sequence goes on from NW_027142390.1 coordinate 3,169,961, forward strand.
CCCCAGCAGGGATGCTGCCTTGGGGAGCTGTAGGGTCAGACCAGCATTACCATAGGGAAAACCTGACAAATGTAGAATCCAAGGAAAAGCTCCAGCCAAGCTGGCTCCATGTGCCCTGGCAAAGGAGAGGCTCCTGGGGGGGTGGTCTGCAGGGAGGGCACTCCTCAGATGAAATGAATAAAGGCAGAACCTGTGTCCAGTTCTGGGCCCCTCAGTTTAAGAAGGACATCGAAACACTTGAATGTGTCCAGAGAAGGGCAGCAAGGCTGGGGAGAGGCCTTGAGCACAGCCCTGTGAGGAGAGGCTGAGGGAGCTGGGGTTGTTTAGCCTGGAGAAGAGGAGGCTCAGGGGTGACCTCATTGCCCTCTACAACTGCCTGAAAGGTGGTTGTAGCCAGGAAGGGGTTGGTCTCTTCTCCCAGGCACCCAGCACCAGAACAAGGGGACACAGTCTCAAGCTGCGCCAGGGGAGGTTTAGACTCGAGGTGAGGAGGAAGTTCTTCACCGAGCGAGTCGTTCATCATTGGAATGTGCTGCCCAGGGAGGTGGTGGAGTCACCATCCCTGGAGGTGTTCAAGAGGAGATTGGACGTGGCACTTGGTGCCATGGTCTAGTCATGGGGTCTGTGTTGATAGGTTGGACTCGATGATGCTCGAGGTCCTTTCCAACCTTAGTGATACTGTGATAGTGTGATACTGTAACCTATGAAATGGGTATAGTGGTGAGTGAATGCACTTTGAGTCCCTCTCCTTAGCTTGGGTGGCTCTTTATTTGCCATGAGAATGAAAGGCAATCACACTTGCCAGAGGAGAGGGAAGGGGACCTGAGCTCTCATTACAGGGGGCTTTATTAGCAGCAGTGCTTTCTGGGTGCCACATCTGCTGGGCAGGAGCTGCATCCCCAGATTTGCAATGGGAGGTAATGCATGCTCCTAACAAAAGAGCCAAGAGAAGGAAAGAAAGAAATTAAATACAATCATGGAGTCAGGAGCAGATCTGTGTTGAAGGTCGTTGGGAAAACTATGTTAAAGGAACATCAAGAGTCTGTGGATGCCACAAGATGTAGGGGTGCAAGGTGAAGTGAAATGGACACATCTCCTGCCAGGGCTTGGGCTGGGTGGTGGACATGAGGTGTGTATCAAATCCCCTTGTGTCCCTGTTGGTTGTTTGCTGCTGTTTGTTTCCTTCTTTTGTTGTTACACAAAGAGAGCTGGGTCATGAGCTGGGTTTGCTGTGCTGTAGAAATGCAGAGTCAAACAACATTTAAAAAGGCTTCAAACAAGAGAGAGCAGGAGAGTGGAGGGCAAAACCAAAGCAACAACAATCCTGCTCCATCAGCATTACAGCCAAACACCAGGCTGGGTGTGGTCCATAAACCTCAACATAGGGGTATGGGGTGAGGGGAAATACTGCACAAGGATGAGGAGCTTTGAACAAGAAGGCAGAGGAGTAGGAAAGCATGTTGGAACATCTTCCCAAAGAGCACCAAAGCCTGAAAAGCTTGAGCTTTGAGCTTAGACAAAGAGCAAGAGGCTGAAGAGCCAGCAGAGGATGAGCAAGCATCTTGATCACAAAAAGGAGTGCACAGTCCCTTCTCAAACCTGGACTCTGGGGTGAAGAATGTGAATCCCATCAGCCCACAGGGCCACTCAGCTGACCCTCCTTCATCACTCATGATGGGAGCCACTGCCCTGGTAAAACAAGGCTAGGAGAAGGAAATGGCCTGAGATTGGTGTGTGGTGTCCTCAGGAAGCTGGTTGGTTTTCCCTGCCTGCTGGGTGTGAGTGGCACCTGGTGTGGTGAGAATGCCACTGGTGCTCAGGGGCTAAGTCAAACTGCAGTCTTTTCTTCTATTTCTGTTGTGTGAATTCATAATCACTGACTTTCAAGATGCAGCAGAGAATTTGCTTTGTAGGTTGTCAGGCCATCAGGACATCGCAGTGGTGGGTGAGCCCCTTCCAAGGCTCTGCCAGGTGTCCTACTGCTCTGTCTACTCCTATTTACAGCATCCAAAGCCAGGAGTACTTTGTGAGGCTTCACTCATTGTAGCTCCTTGCAGGTCTTCAAGAGCACGATTCACTCCTTCGTATGCTTTCTTTGCTCAATCTTGTCTCCTTCTCCTTGTTTGCCATTCCCCCTCTGCTGTGGCACAATCCCTCCTGCTCCCAGGGCAGGGCTGCCTGCAGTGCTGGCCACAGGTGCTGGCAAAGCCCTGGACCCTGCTGAGTGCTCCACCTGGTTGCTCTCAGTGTTGTCCCCATGGCAGAAGACAAGAGAAAGAATGCATAAAGGGTGGAGTTGGATGTCCCAAAGGGGTGGAAATGGATCCTGGCAGCCCTATGGAAATGCCTGGAGCAGAGGGATGAGTGTTGGAGTCACTGTTGCATTGGGAAGGGCTATTTGGTGACCTGATGCTCTCGCTTGCTTCCACCTCCCTGAAACTTCCCCTGGCACCTGGAGCTGCTGGGGCTTGATTGCTGTTGTTAAAGTTTGAGCAAAGCTGGTTCTGACTACAGTGCTGCTTTTCTTTTCTTGGAGCAAAACACCACTAAAAAGTCCAGGATTTTTTTGCACTGCAGTTGCTTCTCTTTGCTGTCTTGAACTGGCAATTTAAACTGCTCTGCTCATATTTGTATTGTAGTGGTAGCAGGACCTGAGTTACTCATCACAGAATGGTTTGGGGTTGAAAGGACTCTAAAGATCATTTTACTCCAATCCCTCTTGCCATGGGCAGGGATACCTCCTGCTAGACCGGGTGGCTCAAGGGCCCCATCCAGCTTGTCTTTAAACAATTCCAGGTTTGGAGCCTCCACAATTTCTCTGGGCAACCTGTTCCAGTGCCTCACTGCCCTCACAATAAAGAATTTCCCCCTGATGTCCAACTTAAATCAAACTTCTTCCAGTTTGAAGCCATTGCCCCTTGTTCTGTCACTCTGTGCCTTTGTAAGAAGTGCCTCCCCAGCTCTCCTGTAGCCCCCCTCAATTACAGGAAGGCTGCTGTAAGGTCTCCCTGGAGCCTTCTCAAGGCTGAACAGCCCTGACTCTCTGAGCCTCTCTTTATAGGAGAGGTGTTCCAGCCCTTTGATCATCTTTGTGGCCCTTCTCTGGACCTGGTCCAACAGTTCCATGTCCTTCTTCGGCTGGGGGCTCCAGAGCTGGATACAGTACTAGTGCTGGGGTCTCACGAGAGTGGAATTCAAGGGGGAGAATCACCTCCCTTGGCCTGCTGCCCACTCTGCTTTTGATGATCAGTGTGCCTGACCTATCTCAGGCAGCTGGAGATTTGCTGGTGGCGTTTGGGTGGCACAACAAAGATGCCACCTGTATCTCCAGAGACTCGCAAGCCAGGAAGTTTTGTAGGGGTTCTCTTGCTAGGGGCAGGAGGTGGGGGCATCATGGTGCCTTCTGGGGGGACTTCTGCATGCTGAAGATCTGCCTTGCCATAGATGCTTACTAACAGTGGAGCTCTGGCTGGGCTGGGCTGTGCCCTGCAGAAATGCCCTGGTGGCAGCAGATAACAAACGAGCTGCTTTCTAGAGCTCACACATCACAGCGCAGCGAGAGGTGAGGCCTGAAAATAAATCGATTGTAAGTGGTTTCCAGTGCAAACTTTCTAACAGCCTGTGCTTGAATGAAAAGCCAAGGGCTAAAGGGAGACTTTCAAAGGTGCAGAAGCCCTCATCCCCGTGGAGCCCCCAGGCAGCCAGAGGCCTGACAGGATGAGGGCGCAGTGGCTGGCTGCGCTTTGGCTTTCCAGGGGTGACCTCCTTCATATCCCTGGAGCTTCTCTGCTGTCGGTACCATGCATAGCACCAGGAGGGGTGTGGGAGCCACTCCTCAAACCTGATGTCATCTTAACAGGGGATTTATTTCTCCAAATTAAGGAATGATAAGGATAAGGAAGGATTTTGATTTTTTTTGCTTTGGAGACTGGCTGCAAAGTCCTGGCCAGGCAGATTCCTCCTTCTCCTTCCCTGGTGAGGGACTTTTTAGGGTGTCAGGTAATCATAGTATCATTCAGGATTGGAAGGAACCACAAGGATCATCTAGTTCCAACCCCCCTGCCATGGGCAGGGACACCCCACACTAGATCAGGCTGGCCAGAGCCTCATCCAGCCTGGGCTTAAACACCTCCAGGGATGGGGCCTCAACCACCTCCCTGGACAACCCATTCCAGGGCTTCACCACTCTCATGGGGAAGAACCTCCTCCTCACATCCAGCCTGAATCTCCCCACCTTCAGCTTCATTCCATTCCCCCTAGTCCTATCACTACCTGATGATACCTAATGATAGGACTGGGGGGAATGGAAAAAAACTAGAAATGGGTAGATTGAGATTGGATGTTAGGAAGAAGTTCTTCACCATGAGGGTGGTGAGAGACTGGAACAGGTTGCCCAGGGAGGTGGTAGAAGCCTCATCCCTGGAGGTGTTTAAGGCCAGGCTGGATATGGCTCTGAGCAACCTGATCTAGTGTGGGGTGTCCCTGCCCATGGCAGGGGGGTTGGAGCGGGATGATCCTTGAGGTCCCTTCCAACCCTAACAATTCTGTGATTCCCCAGTGCAAGCTCTATCACTTCCTTTTATACTCCTTATTTTTAAAAATCCCTGTTCCCCTGAGCTCTAAGTACAATTGATTTTTAAGTGAAACTATCTCTTATAATTGTCACTGAAATGCCTTCTGGTTATTGTAATGGATTTTGAACTGTGACAAGTCTTGCTCGATGATCCTAACTGGAGCTCCACAGATTGTTTGAGTGTTGTTTAGGCAGCACCGTTGGACTGAATGGTTGGAGTTTATCTGAGGAAGAGATGGGGCTGGAGCAGCAGGCTGACATGCTCACTAACATGGTTGATGACTCTCCTGACACTGCAGAAGCTGAGGCTGTCCTGGGACCTCATGCTGTAGGGCACTGTCTCTTGAAGCCCTTTATAGGAGCCATGTCTCTCCAGTCTGCCAAGCCCACTGCTTGCCCATCCCATGGGACCCTCAGCACACTGGTACAGGGCAAAAGGAGAGGGAAAGAGCCTGAAGAGCCTGTCTCCTCCTCTCCAGCATGCTGAATCTCCCACTGTCACATTTTCTCCACTCTGACCTTCTAGTAAATGTCTCCTGCATCTGAGGGACTGCAAGTGCTGGCTGCCAGAGCACTGGCATGGCCAAGCACGTCCTCCGTCATCATCTCTCCTATTTCAGAGGCTTGTGGATTTGCCCCAACTGGACCTGCTGGGTGATGTCCTCTAGTTTCCTCTGCCTTTTCTGACCTTCATAACAGAGTGTAGCACTGTGCCCACCCTGCACTGCTGGCCAACAGCAGACCAGGTGCCCTGGGCAGCGACAGGATGGAGAGCTAAACACTTACAGCTGCCATGGGGCTGAGTATTAGGATCTTGGAGAAGAGGTCCCTGCTCTCTTCTCCATCTACTGTAGAAGAGGCAGAAGAGTACCATGACTGCAAATAGCATGGCAAAGGGGATGGAGGAGAATGGTTTTTCTCAGATCCTGAACAGAGGAGGCAAGTGTGCCTGGTTTGGCTTCCCAAGGGACTGCCTGCTTCCTGAAGCCAAGCAGAAGAACCTGCCAGCAGGGCTTAAGCACGACGGCAGTTAGCAGTACAGTTTAATGCATATCTAACAGGGCTTGCTGTCATACATCCAAGGTGAAAGGCAGGAGGATGCTGGTGTGACCAAATACTCCTGCTGGCTCCATGTAGGGGAAAGGGATGGTGAGAGGTGCCAATCCTTCCTGCACCTCCTGATACCTGGTTCTGTCTGTCCATCCTGCATCCCGCGTCTCTTTCCCACTGCTGGTGGGGGTGGATCCTGCACTCTGGTGTTTGCCCTTCACCCCTAGGAAGGATGGGACAGCGGTCATTTGGTAATGTATTGGTAAAAAGGGGAGCTAAGGAGAGCCTGAGCTGATCTTTTGCTGCTGCTGGTCCCCAGGGCCAAGTTTCCCTGTGCAGGCACAAGGCATAGCTCCTCCTGCCCTCCTGGGGAGCAGTCAGGGTGATGTGAAGCAAAGGCAGAGATGCTTTCTGCTTACGGCTTTGGAAAACAAATGTCAGCCCCATGGAAGTCAGAAGTGCTGGGAGAAGGGTAAGAGAGAAGAGCTGTTCTCCAAGGGGAGAAGAGCTGAAGAGGATGCCAGACAAGGCTCATGCCATAGGATCCTGGTTAGCTGCACTATCCTTCTGACCTTCTGCTTTTCCATATGCAGGAAGTTAAGCTTTTCTGGAGGCCAGAGCAATGCCCTGGGGTAGGACAAACACCTCAAGCAGCAATGCTCTGCCCTTCCTCCCCTACCCTGTTGTGGTACTTCTCCACTTGGCATGTTTCACTCCTCATCTCCCTGTGGTTGCTAGGACTGCTGATGACATTTCTCACCAGTAATAATTGTGGCTCTGGAAGAGAAGGCTCTGAGAGAGAGACTGGCAGGGGAACAACAGCCATGCACTGTTGGCCTGCAGAGCCATGGGTTACTGAGACAGTCAGTAAAATGTGCAAGTTGTAGCTTTGGGACCCATCCCAGGCTCCCAGGGCCAGCTGCTGGCCATATCACTGTGTGTGGTCTGCAGTGACTCTGGCTCTGGTTTTTCTCCAGGTTTGTCCTTGTAACCCTTGCTGCTTGCAGAACTGGCTCTTAAGAAGTGTCCCTCCACTCACCACCCTGCCAGACCTCAGCAGAGAGCACCAGGCCGTACAGCTCTGGGGTCTGGAAGCCCCCACAGGAGTTGCCATCTATTTGCTGTTCACTGGGGCTTTATTTGCCCTCCCACGGGCAGGAGGCCGTTAGCAGCCAGTGCTGGATCCAGCTGCATCCTCCCTCAGACATAGGCTGGATCCAGGCAGGAAAGGAAGAGAAACTCTGGCCACCCCTTCCCTCCACATGGCCCAGGGAGTTATTGACAAACAAGTTTGTGCTCTGAAAGAAAAATGCTGGAGCTTGTTGAAGCCTCTTCCTTGATCAATACTCAGCCGTGGCGGAGTCCACTGCCGAGTGGATTTCAGATGGTGGCTGCGGGGGTAATGAGAGCCCTGGGATCAACTGTCTCGGAGATGATTACAGGATGAGATGCTTCACTGCCTTACAGTGTTTACTCAAGATTTATATTCCCTCTGTGTATTAGGGGCTTGTCATCTTTTGTCACTGGCTGATCATTTTCTGATGGTGGCATGTGTGCTGTGCCACTGGGCTTTGCTTAGGGGGGTGCATGTGACAAGTCCAGTGAGTGGGGAGAGGACATGGTGAGGATGAGGAAGAGCCAGGGTGGGGGCCAAAGGAGAGGGCTTCTGCCATCCTTCTTCCTTCATCATGGAGAAGGAAGTGCTGCAAAACCAACTGCCAGGGGTTGTTCCTGCCTGGGCTTGGCTTTCTTGGCTTTGTTGTGTGTATTTTTACCTTCTCATCTTAACCCTTCACCTGTGTTTTCTTGCTTTGGGATGAGGGCTGGATGCTGTGTGGGCTTCTCTGGCCCAGTAGCACAGGGCTCTATTGATCTCCAGCAATGATCTCTCCTTCCTGCTGCGTGCTGAGGTGTGGGAAGTTAATGCACTGTGTGCCACTGGGGAAGACTCGCCCGGGATGAAGGTGATAAGAGCCACACTGAGCTGAGGGACGCTAAGCCAGAGCTTAGCAGGAGCAGCTCTCTGGAGCAAATACCCCTGGGCACACACAGCCCCTGTGTACTGGGCCACTGCTGGGCCCTTTCTCAGTGCTGTGGGGAGAAGCTGGGGACACCGTCCCAGGTCTCCTGAGGAGCATCTCCCAGGTTTATTTCCATGGAGAGGATTGGAACATGGGGAAGCATGGCTGCTGTTACGCAGGGCTGCTTGGTCTCCTCTTGCAGGGAGTTGGTTATAATCCTGCTTTATAAATCCAACCTTGGCCTTCAGCCTCCCTGCGCCGCTCTGATCTCCGCTCCACTGCCTCCCAAGTTAAACCCACTGATCTGACTGAGAGTGGACAGCCAGAGCATACTTATTGCTGTGTGGAGGCTGGGGAGGGAGATATAGCAAAGCATTGGACCATGGAAAGCCACTATGCAAAAACATTGGAGCAATGCAGGAGAGCCCTGAGTGCCATAGGGCAGAGGGCTGCACCCTTGGGTGCTTGCTGTGTCAGGGCTGGCCACTCAAGGAGCAGAGATGCTGACAGCAGAGACAGTTCCCTCACCTAGAGAGGAGGTTGTGGTCCCTGCCTGTGCCAGCTCCGATGCTCAGAGCATTTCCTACCACAATGCACCCAGCAGTGAGGATATGAGACTGACTGCCCTCCAAAAGTTTCTGCCTTGGCAGGCATGAATGAATGAGCCCCTCTGAGAGCAGGGTGGGTGAGCTTTTGGGTGATCAGGGATGAAAAGTGAGGTCTTGGAATAAAAGAAGGGAAAACTAGCAGACATGCATTTGGAAGTGCCATCCTCTAGGCAGAGGGAAGGTCACCCACCTCGTCCCTCCTCTCCCTGCCCATGCTGCTTATGAGAGGGAAGGCATGCACCCAGCCATGCCACCTTTACCACAGCCTGCCCATCCCAAGTCCATGCCATCCTCGAGGCTCCTTAATCCTGGGTGAGCTGGTATGCTAAGCAGGGAGCTCCTGATGGATCTGCCCGGGCGAGCAGCGAGGCAGAGAGGAGCATCGTGCGGAATGTGAAAGAGGCCAGGGCACAATAAAGACCACACAGAACCTTCCCCTTCACACCCCTTGCTGTCAGCATCTCTAGACACCAATCCATTGCAAATCTCCTGCTGGCCTTTTATGACCTGCAGAGTCGTTTCAATTTGGTGTTTTCAGCCTCTAGATCTCCTGTCCTTAGCCCTTGGTGACCTCTGGGGAAAGAAGCGTGCTCCTTCAAGTGCCACAACCAGGGCGGTCCCTGCACCAGAGTCTGCTAGAAATCCGCAAGGAAGTTCACACCTGTGCTTTAATTTTTGTAGTTCCTCTCATGTTCCTTGCTGTTGGGACCACTGAACTGACAACCCCAGCTCTGAGGTCCCCAGGAAGTTTTGGTGGCTGCCATGTACAGGCACAGGACCCTCGCCCAGGTTGCCCGTGTGCTGCCTGCATCCCGGATATCTCACAGTCCCTGCACACAGTGCACCTTGAGATGGACTGATTGATTTGTAACACTTCAAAAATAATGATTTAATCATTATTAAGGATTAGAAATAATCCTAGAGCTGTATTGATCATGGTAACATTATTCATGATGGGCTCATTTGGCAGTAATGGGGCTATCCTGCAGCACAGTGTGGGGCTATCCTGCAGCACGGTGTTGCTCTAGACAGACCTGTCACCTCCCCCAGGGGAACATGTCCAGGGAGGAGAAGCTTAGGGACAAGCACTTTCCTGCCCCTAACACACAGCTCCAGGTCCTGCTGCCTGCTTGCTTGGTACCCTCTCTCCTCCCAGTCCCCATCTTGGTCATGGGACTGAAATGTCTTCAGACAGGAAAATGCTGCAGCTGGGAGGCGTGCAGGGGGCACTTCTCCCAGGGTGGGTGTCCAGCAGCAACGGGGGGCCAGCACAGCACCCTGCTATGGCTGTGCCATCCTGCCACGGGCTCCCCTGTCCCTGCAATGTGCTATTTATCAAACAAGAACATCTGGATTTATGGTTAAGAAAACACAACCAAAGCTGTGTCCAGATCGACTTTGACGAATTGACATTTTCCAGAGGAAAAATATCTGCAGCCGGAGTGTCGGCGCTGGGTGCAGCCGTCCCTTCCTGCACCATTTGCAGCCCTCCAGGCACTTGGCACAAGGCAATGAATAGTTAAAGATGTCCATAAATCTTCCCCCAGCCCATAATAAACAAACACGCTCTTATCAAGTACAGAAAAATGCATATTTCATCACCGCCACCTGGAACGCGGCTCAGAATAAATGCTCGCCTTTAATCAGCCATCTCCATATATAAACAGAGCACAGACCTTGGGGGGATGAGGTGCAGAACTGGGCCACAGCTTTGCCAGGCTGCCCTGGGGAGGCAGGGCTGTAACCAGCAGGTGAGCCCCCTGCCCCTCCCTGAAACTGCCCTGAAAATCCACCTTACGGGGCGCTGTCTCCTGTCGCTTCTCTCCACCACCAGAGCCAGAAGTGTTTTGCTTCAAGGTTCAGCTGATAGTTGCTCTTTCCCCTTGGATGCTGGCCCTTGAAAGCAAGCACTTTGATTTGGAAATCAAGATTAAGAAAAGAGAAAAGATTAAACAAGGAAGTTTCGACCAGTGCGTGCCAAGATTACGCAGTGATGGATCTGCAGCTCCTTCCATCTGATAAGAGCAGGCTGCGCTCTCTGGCTGGGGAGGGCCAGGTCTGTGATGTCTCTCACAGCTCATCATCATCTTGCCTTCCAGTGCCTGTGCTTTGCCATGCTCCTATTCATACAGCACCCATTGCTGTGGCCCTGCTCCCATCACACTCCTGGGGCTGGGTGCTGCTGGGGCTGGGTGCTGCTGGGGCTGGGTGCTGTGTCTCTCTGTAGGCAGCAGAGGAAAATGAAGGAGACACTCTGACTCAGGACTTCCTTTCACCTGAGCATTTTGAATCCCCCCATGTGCTAATGGGAGTGCTGGAGGATGTGGTGACAATGGGGACAGCAGGTGCAGCATATGCAACTGTGCCCAGGGCTCCAGCCCACCTCTCCAGTGACTGTCATCTTGTGTGCCTGTGATCCCAGAGCCAGCACTCTCCAGGCCCTGGGGAAATAAATTCCCAGGGATGTAGCTGGATTTCATTGCCACCCAAGGGCTTCCTCTGGCATCCCAGATGTCCACTGGACCAAGGAGTTCTGCTTCATCCTCAGATTTGTGATTCACAGCCTGAGAGCCATGTGTGGTAACTCTGGGAACCTTAGATGCATCTCTGTGGTGCTGCCCAAGTGGTGATTTAGGGTAGTGGCTTGGCCCAGAATGTAATTCCTGCTCCTCCTCCCCAGCCAACACAGGGGGCTGAAGACAGCCAGGGCTCCCCACCACCCTCATGCTCTGGCTGGCAGCAACAGTTGCATGGATCAGAGTGTGTCCCATCCCACTGGGGGATGCAAGCAGTGCAGCTGCACCTGCCTAAGGCACATCTTCGCTTGATGCTCTCTCACTAACTCATTAGGGAGCCTTCCTGGGCTAACACAGCCTCAGTGGCCTCATGGCCAATTAACCTCACACAAATTAACCACTCAGTGCCCTGAGCTGAGGCCTCTGTGGCATGGTGCATTCCCCAGGAGCCTTGTAAAGCTGACAGATGGGGGAGAGGGCAGGTTGTGCCAGGTGCTGCCAGGCTGTGGAGATGAACCCTGCATACCTGCAAGTAGTGAGGATGCCCAGCACCCGAGGGTCTGGGTGGCCCTCAGCTCTGCAGGCTGGCTTCCTCCAGCTGGGCTTTGGTGCTGATCAGGCTTTACAACTCGGGCAGGCAGCTGCCCACACCCCTGGGGGCTGGTTGAGGGATAAAGGTCTGTGTCACTTCTTTTGCTCTTGGTTTGATTTGCTTAGTGATGCAGAACAGACCCTGTTGGAAAGCCTGGAACTCTTGCTCTGTCCCTTTTGCTCCATTAAAGGCTAGGCTGCAGTTTCTTTCCAGCACTGCCAGTACCCTAGGTACTGCCAGTCTTCAGCCCTGCCCTGCTGTACCATTGGTGCTGGTGAGGCCTCTCATGGCTGACACAAAGCCCAGCTGAGCATTTCCCCATCTTGATGCTGGTGAGCCCTGGTTCCTCTGGCTACCCCAGCACAGGCAGCAACATGCCATTGCTGCCTCCAGAGCCACCAAGACAGAGACAGTTTTGTCTCCTTTGATGCCTCATGTGCTTTAGTGGGAGAAGATTGCTTGCCCTAGCCTTGGGTAAGACCTCTTGAGGCAGGCAGCTCAGCCCTGGGAGCTCCCTTTGCAGGCAGAGCTGCTGCCTCGTGGCTGGTTCCTCTCCCACTCACCAGCTCTGGGAGCACTGGTGTGTTCCCAAGGGGCTCAGTGCCACTGAGCCAATGTCCCTAGGCATGTGGCAGGGCGAAAGAGGATGCAGGAACATGAGAGGGTTAATCTAGGTGGGCAGAGCTATGCACCTCTGGGCTCCCACACTGGGGCATTTGGAAGGGTTTTTGAAACGTTTTTGAAGGGTCTGCCCTGCCCTGCAGAGAGCTGGGGCCATCAGCACAGGGGCCTGGATTCAGCCTTTGCCCAGTGCCACAAATGAGAGCCTGCCCAGCTCTGGTGGCAATGCCCACAGTCACCTTGTGGCAATAGCTCAGCCTGGGTTGGGATCAAATAGTAGCAGTCCCTCTGCTTGCCTGGGAAAGGGGTTCAGAAAGACCAGCTCATCGTGCCCATGATGTTTTTCTCCTGGCATTGCTACACACAGTCCCTCCTCCTGTACCCAAACCTGCATAGCAGGTGGGTGGAAGGATCCTGGCAGACCCCCCAAAGAGGGGGATGGTGGGCCCTGGGGCAGCACCCATGGTCCTGGGTTGATGTGAGCCATGCCTGGCTTCTCTTGCTTCCTGTGGACTCACTTCTCTCCCATTTGCTTTGCAGAGACTTGCCAATGCAGCAGAGAAGTTCCAGAAGGCTCACCACTGGCAGGACAACATCCGGGTAAGGCTCTGCGTGCCCCAGCTGCTTCCACCCCCTTCCTTCCTGGACCTTGGCCTCTGTGGAGGCACCACACTCGGGGATGACTCCTGGCATCAAGTTCCTCATCCCACCCCTTGGCTCTTCCTTCCTTCCTTGCCTGTGCCCTCACCTTCTCTCGAGTGAGCACTGGCCCTGCCGTGCTGCTTGGCATGCAGGTGGCCCCAGCACCGCTGCCTGCCAGCGCTAAAGAGAGCAAATGAAACGATTTGGAGCTCCTTTCCAGCCTCGCCTCTGCCTGCATATGCTGCAAGGAGAAGGCAGGAGGTGAAGGTTGAGCTGGTGGCTCAGTGCTGAGGGTTTGGGGGCTGGGCAGACTCTTTCCCCGCTGCAGTGAGCAGCAGGCAACAGATTTGGTGCCGAGCAGGATCTTGTGCAGGGCACCGGTCACGCTCTGGCTTGTCTGTGGCACTGACAGAGGCTGGGGGGGGGCTGTTGGGGGCTGTTTCTGAAGGAAGGAGCAGTCTGGGCTGGGAGAGGGAAGATGCAGATTTAATGATTGCATTTGACTTTGTAATTCTGGCAATGATAGCACGCAGTGGGAACCTGAAGGGTTCTGCCTGGAAATGCTCTCAAATTATAAGAGTGATACAAAAGGAAGGAATGTGTTTGCCTCCCAGTGCAAACCAAGGCTGCAGCATCAAACACTCCTGAGCCACCCAGCCCCTTCCTCTGGGTTGAACAGATGCTGCCCAGCCCCAGGGAACCCCCTGCAGTGCCAAGGGGACAGCCCCACTGTTAGGCCTGGAGGATATTTCTGCAACTACAAATTCCTCGGGGAGGACAGGAGTTGAGAACACGGAGCCACATCCTGCTCCTGCAGACCCTATTGGCATTGGCAGTGTTCACCAGGGTTTGACACAGAGAGGAAGAGGCAGGAGGAGTAAAAGAGAAGGCAGAAGGTCAAGCTGTTTGACTTTTGTTCATTATGTGGCCAACATGGGGTGGATGCTTGTAGCCAGTTCTCATCCCAGCAGGAGCTGTGCCTCATAGGTACCCAAGAGGCTGAGCTGGCATGGCCCTTCCCTTCATGTGCAGAAGGAGCCTTGCTGAGGAGAGGTGAGGTGTCCCTGCCAACCCTCCCATCCAGTAGGCAGCTGTCACCAGCACCCACGGTCACCAAGACCTTTCTGCATGAGTGTGCTGCTGATTTACTATCACCTCCTTCCAGGAGACTGATGGAGGGGGCATTAGAAGGAGAGCAAGGTTTTGTGTGGACATAAAGCTGATGCCAGCACCAGTGCCTCACCAACACTTCTGCAGGCTCAGGGCTCCCAGGGAAGGCCAGGAGCAGAGCCAAGGGACCATAGGTATCTCTCATAGCTGGCTCAGTCTGTGTGTTTGTCCTCTGGGATCAGGAATCCTGGGGCAGCCCATCCCCAAGCAGGACCCAAAGTTTGGCCACAGGCACCCAGGGGGCATCATGGTGGTCCCAGGCACAATGTTCTGGGCTAGCACCCAGGGATAGATGCCCTGTGGCTAGGGCATGGGCAGGGAGGACAAAATTGGAGCAAGGGCTTCTCTATGTTCTGCACTAGTCCTTGGTGTTTCTGCTTATCCCTGCAGATGCAGGGATGGGCAGCTGCCACAACATGGAGTCTCCTGCAGCAGGGCACCTCCACAGCCTCCTCCCCCCAAAATTAGAATAGAATAGAATAGACCAGGTTGGAAGAGACCTTCAAGATCATCACATCCAACCCATTATCCAACGCCATCTAATCAACTAAACCGAAGAGCTCCCTCTCCATCTAGACCTGATTGCCTTAGAGTGTGGGGTGGATAGCAGTCAGGATACAAAACATGCCAGGGCTGGCTGTGGCACTGGGGAGCTCTTGGCTCATGTTGCCATTCATGGCACAAACCTTTCAGAAATCCACTTTCATAGAAAAAATGTTTTTAATAGCACTGTTTGCAACCACTTAATCAAGGTAATTAGGAGCGAGTCACCCAGAAACAATGTGCAGCCATGCATCACTGCAGAGCTCACCGCAGCTTTATCAGGACAGCCCAGACACAGCTGGATCGAGTGATGGACTGGCCCAGCTCGTCTTGCAGCACCTGGGGTGCTGAGTGGCTGCTCTGCCCCAGCAGGCAGCCCTACCCGCCTGGCCCTGCCTCCCGAGCCCTGCCTCCCCAGCCCTGCCTGCATCAGCCTTGGTTTCTCCGGAGTCTTTCAAAACCCACGCCTAGATGCATTCCTGTGCAGACTACCCTAAGTGACCCTGCTTTGGCAGAGGGGTTGTACCCGATGGTCTCTTGAAGTCCCTTCCAACCTCTAATGTACTGTGATAGGCAGAGCAGAGGCACTAAAGGGCCGCTGCTGCCGCCAGGGCTGAACTTCGTGCTGCCCTTCATCTGTAAAATGGCAGGGCACGATCAGACCTGTATGCCAGCACCAGTGGCACTGGCCGGGTCGCAGGCAGGGGCAGCGGGCAGGGAAGGCAGCAGCGCAGCGTTCCCAGCTCCTCCTCCCTTCGGCAGCCGCTCGTTCGCCCTGGCCGCAGCTCTGCCCTGCTCGCCCAGCATGCCGCGTCCCCGCCTGGCGCGCAGCGGATGACAGATTGCACCAGCGCCGTGGTTTCCGCCTTGCCATCCGAAGGTGCCGGCAGATGCTGAGCGTTTGCGCTGCATTAGTGCTAATGGCAGCCCCATTAAACCTCGCTGCAGATGGGTTGCTATGGAAGTCCGGGGGAAAATGAAATGGAAACAGGAGCCTGAGCGGCTGGGAGGCGGCTGCCAGCAGTCGCTCACGGCCCGTCTCTGCAGGGGAAGGCTCTTTTTTATCCCTTTTGTGTGCTGCTCCCAGCTGCATGCCAGCCATGCTGGCCTTTCTGAAGAGGCTGAGCTCAGCTCCCACCTCAGGGGGCTTTGCAAAGCACCTCCCTGTTCTCAAAATGTTCCCTTCTGCCCCATGCAGTCCTGTGCCCCAGCCATGCTTTTTATTCTTGCCCACTATCAGGCTTCCCACATCTCCCAACTGTGTCAAGCTGGAACCCTGTCCCTACATGTCCCCAGAGCTATCCTGGACACTAGAACGCCTTCCATTGCCAAAAGCAGTCTTGTCCCCAAGGTCACCCATGCAGTGACACCTGGGGCATCCTTCATGTTGTCCCTCCAGTTCGTTTCACCGCAGGTCTGTATGGCAGCTTGGGGTGACGCAGTAGGGACAAGAGAGATGTCAGAGCAGATTGCAATGTGGAATCATTGTAGCCTGGACTCTGCAGGGGATCTGGGTGCAGCAGCTGAGACAAACTGGCTCCACTCTATGCAGAGCCATGGGGGTCAGTCCCTAGAGACACATCACGGCTGTCCCCCTGCTCTGGATGTCTGCAGGCTTTTGCTCCAGTGGTGGCAGCAGTGCTGAACCCCCTGTGCAGACCGTTACCAGCAGCTAATGGAGGTTTCAGGGCTGCCACAAGCACCACAATGCTGTTTGCCAGGTTTTCATCCTCTGTTTGCCACCCTGCACAGGTGAAAGACATGCAAAATGTACCTATGAAAATGCTGGAAGGTCACACTGAGGTTTGCTGCCATCTTTAGTATCCATCCTTGCTGACAAACTGCCGTGCTGCCCATTGGGTGTCTCAGCCTGCTCCATGTTTCTCCATCTCCTCTCTGCCTGTGTGCTGCACTTTATTCCAGGGTTTTATAGTGCCTTAGGTTCTCTTGCAGACCTTCAGCCTTGTCTGATCACCTTCAGTGGGGACTTGGGTGCCCTGCATGCCGCAGGGATGCTTGCTGACCAGGGGGTGTCTAAGGTGCAGGTCTGTGCCACCAGCCATGAAATGCATCCCAGGGCATCATCATCACTGCGTGTTGGTCTTCTGGGGCTGCTGCATTTACTTGGCCCTTTAAGGGCCACTCTGATAGTGCAGAGCCATCCCTGCCTTTATGTGTGCTTGGCAGGATTCTGTAAATTGCCTTTAAAAGTTGACTTCTTTATAAGCCATTTTCTGCTTCATAAAATGTTTATTACTCTTGTTTTTCTCCCAGTTCTTCTTCCTTGCTGCATTTTCCATTGGTACCCTGGGAAGCTCCCCTCAGCCTCTACCTGCTGTCCCACATCTCCCACCTATCCCCACCTGTCCAGGGAGGACAGGGCTGTTTGAAGGGTAGAGCCCAGCAGGCCCTTTTGTTATACATTGAGCTGCAGGTGCAAGATCTGCTGGGGACAGCGTTTAACTGGTGGGCGCAGCACTGGAGGTCTTGGGATGCAGCGGCATGCATGGAGGCGGCAGCAAGAGCATGGGCACTGGGCAGCCCCATGCCACTGCCTACATCCATAACCCCTGCCTGCAAGTTTGCCAGCAAATAACAAAGCCCAGATAATTTCAAGCTCCATTAGAAGTGAAACTCTGGGGAAAACAGGATCGCTGCTTGTCAAATGGGGAAGGACAGGAGGAATAACAGAGATTTCACTGCTGGTCACCCAGGAAAGGTGAGGGATAGAATAGGATAGGATAGGATAGGATAGGATAGGATAGGATAGGATAGGATAGGATAGGATAGGATAG
Source organism: Melanerpes formicivorus (assembly GCF_026170545.1). NCBI lineage: Eukaryota > Metazoa > Chordata > Aves > Piciformes > Picidae > Melanerpes > Melanerpes formicivorus. The sequence continues at coordinate 3,187,092 of NW_027142390.1, forward strand.
GATAGGATAGGATAGGATAGAATAGAATAGAATAGAATAGAATAGAATAGAATAGAATAGAATAGAATAGAATAGACCAAGTTGGAAGAGACCTTCAAGATCATCGTGTCCAATCTATTATCCAACACCACCTAATCAACTAACCCATGGCACCAAGCACCCTATCAAGTCTCCTCCTAAACACCTCCAATGATGGTGACTCCACCACCTCCCCAGGCAGCCCATTCCAATGGGCAATCTCTCTCTCTGTGTAGAATTTCTTCCTAACCTCTGGCCTAAACCTCCCCTGGCACAGCTTGAGACTGTGTCCTCTTGTTCTGGTACTGCTTGCCTGGGAGAAGAGACCAACCTCTGCCTGTCTTCAGCCTCCCTTCAGATAGTTGTAGAGAGCAGTAAGGTCTGCCCTGAGCCTCCTCTTCTCCAGGCTAAGCAACCCCAGCTCCCTCAGCCTGTCCTCACAGGGCTTGTGTTCCAACCCCCTCCCCAGCTTTGGATAAAGCACAGGGAGGTAGTGGCACAGCTCAATGTCCCTTTGCGGTTGTGCAGCCCTGGGTGCAGCATCCTTCTGGGTGCAGCATCCCTCTGGGTGCAGGACCCTGCCAACCGGCTGCTCCATCTGGCATCCCCATGGTGCATCCAGCGTGAGTCTGCGGTGGGAGCAGTGGCTGTGCCACGCCATACGTGGGCAGCAGCCGCTGCTCCTGTGGGTTTGCCACGGCGATGCAGGCAGGGCTTTGTGTTCAAAGCTGCGTTAGAAGGGCGAGCGCCAGCTGCCTTATCCCCCTTTCATTTCTCTCCTCCTTTAATTACAGTTCCTACTTATCGGCCAAGAACAGAAAGATCGGCGCCGTAACCTTGCACTTGCCCTTGTAGAAGGTTTACCTAAAAAGTTAGAGACTAAAATCAAATGCTCTAATTTGCAGTCGTCTTGCCGTTTCAAACCCAGTTTTCATTACAGCACAGAAAGTGCATTGAAGCTGTGTTTATAACCCCCTTTTAGATAACAAATCACATTTTCTTTTGGCTGGCGAGTGTGTAGAATTGATATTTTTTTCTCTCAGTTTAATGGGTTTGTGTGTTCAGGAATGATCTCCATCAGCCCAGAGTCTTTATTGTGTTTGATATAATGTCAGCTTTCATTACGCTCGGAGAATTACTGTGTTAAAGCACCAACCTTGCCGTAGAGCCGGTCTGGCCAAAGAGCACAGTAAGAAAATCATTCACAAAACCCCTGTGTCCCTGCCTTTCCCTCTTGAAAGCCAAGGATGGGGCTCCCCTCACCCCCCCACCCCCACCCCCCAGGCTGCAAGATGACCAAACCACCCAGTGTGCCCTGGGTGTGACGGTTCGGTGTGGGCGCTGCTGGCTTTCCTCCTGGTACTCCTGTCGTGGTTTAGGAGAGCAATTCTCCCACCACAGGCAAAAATCACAGTATCACAGTATCACAGTATGACTAAGGTTGGAAGAGACCTCGAGGATCATCGAGTCCAACCTATCAACACAGACCCCATGACCAGACCATGGCACCAAGTGCCACGTCCAATCTCCTCTTGAACACCTCCAGGGACGGTGACTCCACCACCTCCCTGGGCAGCACATTCCAATGACGAACGACTCGCTCAGTGAAGAACTTCCTCCTCACCTCGAGTCTAAACCTCCCCTGGCGCAGCCTGGCACTCAGACAAACGGATTGCAAAAAAGGGTGGAGAGTTTAAATGGAAAACAACAAAAAAAACCCAACAATGAAAGTTTTACAGAGAACTACAAGCACCGTGACAAAAGAGAGAGAGATCCCAACAAACATACCCAAGAACATCCCATCCCCACCTGGGGGTACACCCAACCCCCCCCCCAGGGCTCTTTCCCCCACCCAGCCCAGCCTTGGGCCTGGGCAGGCCCAAGGGAGGCAGCTCACACCATTTTACCTAGGCAGCAGCAGGGGACAAAAGAGGAAGTAGGGACCCCGAAGTAGGGACCCCGCATGGATGTTTTATAGGGGAGCAGAGAATTGTGGGGGAAATACCTGGTTTGCTGTGACCACCCAGTGGGCTGGACCCTTTTGGCACCTCCCAGGTGTGGTCTGTGCAGTGGCATCCAGGCCAGCACCCAGCCTAAACCACCACAACTCCCATTCCATCTCGTCACTGGTAGGGCAGGCAGTCCCTGGCATACACTGGCTTGCACAGGTAGAGGTGGCCTTGCCTTGTCTGAGGCAGCCTGGAAGGAGCAGGGACAGACAGGAGACGCTGTGTGAAGAATAGCTGGTGAGGCATGATCAGATAAAACATCTTCTCAGGGAGATGAAAAACCTCTTGATGGGTCACTTAACTATTTCCCCAGCTCTGTCAGAGAGGCAGGAGGAGGAAATTGATTTTTTTTATAAAAAAAAAGAAGATGCCAAGGCAGATCATGATGCCTGCTTCCACCTGTCCTGCAAGCCTCTGCTGCTGGATGGGATGTGAGGGAACTGGCATGGTGAGGGCTGCAGGAGAGGCGTGGTCCTCACCAGGCTGGTCCCAGGTCCATCCAACAGCCCATGGTGGCTGGGGCTAACCATGAATATTTTCCTCTTCCTGGCAACTGGGTAATAATTCATCATAGAATCATAGGATCATAGAATCAATAAGGTTGGAAAAGACCTCAAAGATCATCAAGTCCAACCTGTCACCCAAGACCGCATGACTACTAAACCATGGCACCAAGTGCCACATCCAGTGCCCCCTTGAACACCCCCAGGGATGGTGACTCCACCACCTCCCTGAGCAGCACCTGCTCAGGTGGCCCTCACCCCACCCCGTGGCAGCTCTTGCAGAAACACTTTCTTTTGCCTTGTTACACAGCCCAGAAGGCTGCTGTGCTTATGGCAGAGCTGGGACACCATGGGATGATCACTCACCTGAGTGAGACCTCCATCCCCAGCTACCAACTGGGAAAACTGTCTGACACAGACCCATCCCCTGGCACTCCCACTCCTCCTGACTCAGATGGGCTTGGCTAGAGCGGTGCTAGTGGGAGCCCTGCTCATCCCCTGCCACCATCCAGCCTTAGTGCAGAGGCAAGCTGTGGGTCCTGCTGGCCCAGTGGGAGCTGTGTGACACGCTGCAGGCTATCTCCTGCATGAAAGGTGCAACTACAAGCAAAGCCTGTTGCTATTTCTCTGTGTTTAATGGTTCAGAAATAAGAAGAACTCCCTAAATATTCACTGCCCATCGTAAGTGCAGATGGCAGAACAAAGATGGACTTGTGAGCAGAGCCACCAGTGCTGTTCTTGCCACCTGGTTTGTCCCCATGCTGTGGCCTGCAACACTGGCCCTGCCACTGGCCCCATCCAGCCCTGTCCAGGAAGCAGACAGGTGCTGGCTTGAGATCCAGCTTGTCTTCCCTACCATGCTCCATGTTCCTCCTAACTGCCTGGAAGGCAAACAACTGCAGGACTTGGTTCTTCCAGAGACCATTAAATCTTGAAAGAGATTTCCTGGCCACAGGGGTCACCATGCCACTTGGAGAAATGAAACTTGCAGCCAGAGAGCAGAGATGGACAAAAATCAATGCAGTGCAGCAGGAGTTACCTGCAAAATTGTCTTGAGGAGCCACAGCATCCCCAGGGCATGCAGTCAGCAGGGTGACCCTTGCAAGATCACAGAGAATGATCCTGCAGATGACAACAGATCTGAGAGAGAAGGATTAGCCAGCTCAGGTGATCCTATATGAAGTTACAGAGGGAGAGAAGCTTCAAGCCCCTCTGCTGTGTCCCTGCTGGCTGTATGCTCAGGCTAGACAGGCTGGAGCAAGGAGCTGATGTGCCATTGACAGCCCCTTCCAAGCCTTTTTCAGGCCAGTGGCAGCTGTGTGTGTGATGTGATTTATTTGCTACCTCAGACCACTGACTCAGAGGATTGGGCCAGTACCCCTCTGTCCTGACATTGCTGGGCTGCAGTGAGATAGCAGAGCACTGACTTTTCTGGTGTTATTTTTAGGTGCTGGAATTGGTTTAGGTGGGAAAAAAATCATTTGAGTGCTCTTGGAGAAGGCTGTGTGGGAGTGGCAAGGAGGAGTGCCCCTCAGTGCCCACCTCAGACCCCTTGTCTCCCTCCTTGTCATGGGCTTTGACTCAAACATGGTCTACCAGCACCTGGTCAGACAGCACCCATGACAAAGCATAGTCCTCCCTTGGGCTGCAGGCAAGGCTCCAGCTTGCAGCTGTCCAGAAGCCCACAACCTGGTTTCATTAGTTCGCCTTTTTCCTTGGAGTTTTGGTGTAAAATTGGCAGAGGAGTGGAGCACAGGGGTACTGGGGAGGGATCAATGGGGACAAGCAATCTGGAGTCCCTTGCGAAGACTCTGGCACTCAGCAGCCCTGGAACCTTGTCCAGGAGGTTTCACCTGGTGGCTGCCTGCTGACACCAACCACAAGGGTTTGGTGCAGACATCGTGGTTACCTGGTTGCTTTGCTACAAAAGCCTGGGTGATGGCTTCAGTGACATCTGAAGTTTACTCTGTGATGGCACTTACCTCCCAAGGTCATTTCATCTTGCACTGATAGTTCAGGAGATGTGAAGTGCCCTTGTACTTGGTGCTTGGCGGTGTGGTTTAGGGGTGAACCTTGTAGAGTTGGATTTGGTGATCCTAAGGGTCTTTTCCAACCTGAATATATATGTGATTTCTGTGATTTCTCCACTAGTGACTCGACAGGTGGAGTGCCACTGTGCAGGGGCCACTTGGCAGTTAGGGTGCAGAAGAATGGGCAGCAGTTAACATGTCACCAAGGGACAGCTGCCCAGCTCTGCCTCCACTTCTGCAACAACTGGGGAGTGTTTTTTGCAGGGTTATTTGCAAGAGACAGGGACAGTGTTTTGCTCTGTAATCCCTGGACATCTTCACCCCCTTGTTTTCTTTATTGGTGTTTATTTTGAAAGGTTCTAGAAATACCAGTGCTATTTACACAGACAGGGTGCTGGGTTTAAGGTGGACTGGAGAAGTAGTAAGATAGGATTACATGAAGAAGGCAAGTGTGGTTTAAAAAACAAATATTAGGGACAGCCAATTGCAGGACCTCATGCTGCCTCTCAGGAGAGTCCCAGAATCTCTCTAGAGCATCTCTGAGGTCTCTGTCCCTCCTTCCTGGAATAAATTCCCACCAGCTCCACCAGCCTCTAAATAAATACCAAGGACAGAGATGCTCTGCCCGGACCCACGGGCTCCCTTGGAGCCCACAAACCACCCAAAAAGAGCAGAGCCTGGCATCAGAGCACATCATGAAGCCAGGGCTATGGTAACACAGGCCGTTCCACATGTGCCATCTCATGTGTGCTAACCTGAGCCATGGCATGGAGCAGCACCAGGATCTCACCCTGCTGTTCCTGGGGTTGTCACGGCTTGGAAAAGTGCATTGCAAGGGCTCTGTGATCCCTAGGGAAAGTGGTAGGAGAAATGTCCTTCAAGGTGGTCTGCTACCCATGCCGTGCCGTGCTGCGGGCACAGTGGAGCAGGTAAAAGCAGGACCAGGTCACTACTCCTTTCCCCGAGCCCACTGTGGAGGTTTGGAGGGGATTTGAGCCTTTTGGAAGAGCGGATGGAAGATGAAATGAATAACAAAGCACCTTCTGGATGGCTGTTGTTAGTCACACTCACTTCTGATTAAAGATCATTAAACATGAAATTAGCTCATTTCTGTTACGGGTCTCCCGGGGGTTCCTTTAATTAGGAAGTGCAGATGGCCACGGACCCAGGGAGGGGCAGCACCGGCGGGGGCAGGGCAGCACCGGCGGGGGGCAGGGCAGCACCGGCGGGGGCAGGGCCGCACCGGCGAGGGCAGGGCAGCACCGGCGGGGGGCAGGGCAGCACCGGCGGGGGCAGGGCCGCACCGGCGAGGGCAGGGCAGCACCGGCGGGGGCAGGGCAGCACCGGCGGGGGGCAGGGCAGCACCGGCGGGGGGCAGGGCCGCACCGGCGAGGGCAGGGCAGCACCGGCGGGGGCAGGGCAGCACCGGCGGGGGGCAGGGCCGTGCGTGGGGCGGGCAGCAATGCTGGGAGGACACCCGTAGAGAAATGAATTAGGTTTTTGTTTCCTTTTCTTGTTGTTATAACCCCCTCAGCATTTCACAACAAATCACTGATAATTAATAAGTACATTCCCTTAATGACTAGGCTTTTTAATAGCAGAAATTGGAAGATGCTGCGTTGATTTTTGTTAATTTATGTTTTTTTTTTCACTTTCCACTCTCGGTGCTGCCTCATTGCCATGGTTAGAGCCACAGTTCCAACGCAGGGACTGGCCCTTCTGCCCAGGAGGATGCTGAAACTGCCCTTTGCACTCCCCGTCCCAGGGAGACATTGGCCATACAGCCTGCTGGGGGCCCCCTGTCACCACTACCCCAGAGAGAGCAGCATCCCCACTCCAGTGGCTTTCCCACATCTTAGCAGTCTTGCATCTTAGCAACAGCAGCAAACTGCTCTGGGAAGCAGGTTTGTGCCTGGAGGATCACACCAAGGAAGGGTCAGTGACTGCCAGCTCCCAGTAAGTCCAGGACAGTGGAGCAGCTGGTGCTGGCTGCCCGGTGAGGTGCTCAGGTCTGTTGGTCCCTTTCTCCATGAGTGGGCTGGGCTGGATGTCATTGTGCCACCAGCGTGAATCCATGGCTGTGCTGAGCATCGCCGTGCCACTGGCCGCAGAACGAGCCTGTGGCCAGGCTGGGTGCTGCAGAGGCAGCAGGAGAGGGGTGGGCAGGGGCACAGTCAGCGCCGTTAGGGTGTTGTTGGGATTTCAGTTCGGGACCCAGATCACTTTCCTCATTAAATAACAACAGAAACAATCTTCCCACAGCGCTGCCGGGCGCCGGAGGGGGGGAGGCTGGCTTGTGCAGCAGCTGCTGGAGTGGCAGACATGTCAGAGCTGTGACGGCTGCCGGGGCTCTGCCTCCCGCTCACGTCCCAGCACGCAGAGAAGAGTCTCCGAGTGCCCTTTAATTACCCCTTCTGATGGCACACGAAACGCTGTTGTGACAGCACTGCTGCTCCCCCAATTGCCTCTTTAGGAATTTTATCAGCTGCTTCGCGTCCTGACACGTGGGGAAGAGGAATCTGAGCAGATCTTTCTGCCTAAATAGGCTCTAAATACCCCAAATTAATGACGTGCGTTTCTAGACGGGAGTGAGGACTCTCTCCTCCCTGTGTCTGCAGCACATGGAGAGCTCTGCCAGCTGCGGGGACGCTGCCTGCCACGCTGCCTCTGCCCAGTTCTCCTGCAGCTCCCAATGCTTGCAACAGGACCAAAGCACCCTCAGTGCAGGCACATGGTGAAGCCTTGCACCCAGTGGCAGTGCAGAAGCCACAGTCACACTAGTGGCACTGTCATGGGGCTGTTTGGCTGTGGCAGAGGCTGTGCATGGTCCTGTGCTGCTGCAGCTCAGTGGCAGCCATGAGTGAAGGGAAGTGCACCAGGTGACAGATGGTCCTGGGAGGGTGGACAAGGAGGATGCAGGGTTCCAACCATGTCTCGGGGACAGTGTAGGGTGGGCAGAGTTTGGTCCTCAGTGATGTGGTGACTGCTAGCAACATGGTAAAGATGCTGAGAGAATGAGTAAAGGGGAGGGACCCCTCTGGCAACCCCATCCCTGCCCATCACTCAACTCTCCCTTTTCTCTGCAGGAGGAAGACATTGAGTACTATGACTCGAAGGCGGACACTGAATACGTGAGTAGTGAATATGTGAGTATTGACTACTTGAGTATTGTCCTTCTGGAAACACTGGCACAGTCATCACCCTGGCCCACCATTGGGCCCTTGGCCCTCCCAGCCCCATACAGGGAGGGCATGGCACAGCATTTGTTACAACTGGCATAACAAGACTGCAGTGGGCAGTGGGTGCCCAGTCCACAGCCACGTCCCCTCCCCAGCCAAGCTGTGGTGGCATCTGTCCACACTTACTGTCCCTGGCAGCAGGCAGGTGGGGAGGTCGCTGCACTGCCTGGAAAAGTTTCTAAAATTAAAGCTGGCATCTGAAATTCAAATGAAGAGCAAACCTGTAATTAGAGACTGAATCTAATTCTCTGCCCCCCTCCCGGCACAGCCGTCCTGTGATTTCTGGCAATCAGTGCTTTAAATGCAGCCCCAACAGCTCTGCTCTCCCAGTGCTCCCCAGGGGGCTGGCATTTGCCAGCTCCTCCGTGCAGTGAGGGTAATGGTGATGGCACTCAGGTGCTGTGCCAGGGGTGCAGGGCGCTCTGACAGCAATGCCTGCTTCCCCATGGCACCCTGCTCTGCTGGCTGTCACCTGGCTCCTATGGTGTCCTATGCCATGGGATCCTTCCAAGGCAGGGGCACACTGGGTAGAGATGCCCTCAGCTCAGAGATGCTGGGGACAGGGGGGTGTTGTGATGTCCTCAGAGCTGGGTGAGAACTCTGAGGATAGCAAGGTAGGAGTCTGGGGGCAGTCTCAAGCAGCACCTGTACCCCAGAGCAGGTCCTTGCCTTGAGGCAGAGCTAGCAGCAGATGTGCCATTGGGAACAGTACTGCAGTGGGAGGGAAAGAATGGGAGTACCAGGTGTTGGCAGAAAATCACTTGCAAACCACATGGCTTCATCTGAAAACAGCACATCAGTGACCCTGTGAACCTGCAGAAGGTGCCATGCAGAAGGAAGGGGGAAATCTGAGTTTGATGGAGTCCCACCAGCTTGGTCAACATGCCCTGCATTGAGCTTCGGCTCTTCTCTCACCCCACCTTGGAGGTGATGCCCCAGAGCAGCACTGGGGGCAGAGTGGAACAGAGGATGCATGCCCTCATAGCAGACTTACTGTCAAACCTGCGGTGCCATTGACCCCAGGTGGTGACATCAGGACTCGGCAGGGGAAGCTGCAGCCAAGGAGAGTCTGGGAGGTGGAAGGGAGAAGTCAGGCAGATGATGTGACCAAAGGTGAGGGTGGTTGCTCTCTTGTGCAGGTCTCCCTGCTCAGGGCTCCACTCATTCAGAGCAGGGAATGTCTCCTGTCCCTCCCCAGTGTGGACGAAGCTGCCGAAGGAGGGAGGGCAGGACCCTGCTCTCCAGGGCCACTCCAGAGAGGAGAGGACAGAGCTAATGGGCCTAAAATGCATTAAAACTGATTTTGTATAGAAGCAGAGGAAAACCTGGCTGGCTGTGGAGGCAGGAGGAGACAGCCTGGGGAGCTGCCTGCCCAGGGGGATGAGGCACAGGACTGATGCATCCATCGGGCAGGGCAGGGCTTTTGCTGTCATTGCTGTGGCACAGGGGACAGGGGAGCTGGACATCCCCATGCCCAGTGTCAGCAGCAGGATCTAAGCTGGCATCTCCTGGCTGGCTGTCAGCTTTGGGATTAGCCATTTCTGCAAGTGAGGAGAGCATCCCAGGTCACATTAGGCAGGATTAGGAAACAGGAGGCATCTCAACTTCAGAGCTGGGCTCACCAAGCCCTCTGGCGCTCAGGGCACCATGGAGAAACCGTGCACTGCAATGTGGCACTGTGTCCCCAAGGACCCCAGTCCCTGGCCCTTCCTTAGGGTAGGTGACATGTCATGGAGGAGGAACAGCCCTGCAAATTCATTGGCCATACTGACTTCAGTCCTCTGGAGAAAGAGCCAGCAAAACTAGGGTGTCCTATTGCTGAGGCTTGTGGGTTTGGCAAGGCAGGCACTTCCCTATCAGTGCTGTTGCTGCTTCCTGGTGAGATACCATTAAATTTAATCCCAGCAAAAATAATGGAGAGAAAAGAAGGTGATGCTGAAATAAAAAAGGAAGGAGATGACACCAGAAGGCTTGAATGGAGCTAAATAGTGCTCTTTCCATCTTTTCTTTATTTAGCTCCATTTTTTATATTTAAATTGAGCAGGATCTAGCTGAAATGGAGTTAGTTCTGATGGACAATGCCTATTCAACCTAACTGGGGCTTATTCACAAGCCTTATGCCAGCTTTAACTACAGTGAGAGAGAAATGAGCTTCCTATTCATTTTGCTTGTACCTCAGCTCCACTATCTTCCTAAACAGATTTTGGATTTCCAAGTGGTCTTGAATAAATGGGGAACATCAGAAAATTTTCCTGGGGGTCCCCAAAGCTCACAAAATGTTTGCAGAATCAATTTTTTTAGCATTCCCTGCCAGCAAGGGTATGGGGCTTATCTGGGGAGAAGTGTTCAAACCAGCAGATGCCCTCAGTTGGGTGTCACAGGCAGAATGCAGAAATAAAGCAATTTTCCATCTTCAGTGTTGCATTTATGGCAGAGGATGATGTTTAAGTGACATCTGAAGCCCAAATCCCCTGGGACATGCTGTTTTCCAGTGCAAATCAGTACAGCTCCGTGAAGGTATCCTCACCCCAAGATCAGCCCTCTGGCACTCACCCCAGGGAGCAGGGAGAGCAAGGGGTTGTGCCAGCCTCTGGTACAGGGGAGGCAGGGGAGAGCATGGTGCTGGTCCCCTCAGTACTCAGCCAGCTTGGGAGATGTGGTGAGGAGAGGGAGGAGGGGAAAGGAAAAAAAAAAGTCCCTAAATGTCAGCAGCAGATGAAGGGTGTTGGAAAATTTAATCTTCCAACTTTCTCAACTAATGTGACATTTGGATTTCCTCCCGATAAGCTATCAGCCCCAGAAGTTTCCTTCTCTTGCCTTTTTTCTTGCCTTTTTTTTTTTTTTTCCCTTCTTCTCTCCTCTGGCTGGTAATTTAAAAATAAATGGTCTAGAAAGATCTCTAAACAGTACCTTTGGCAAAGATTAAAAAAAGCAAAAGGGGCTAGGGGAGCAGGCTGGCGGGAGAGACTGATTGTTATTTATAACCTGGGCTGCTATAAAGCAGGAGCGTGGCTGCAGAGCACACCGGCTCCCTCCCTGGCATTAAATTGCTGTACTTCAGGAAAAGCCAAGATATTTCAGAAGGAGGAAGGCCCTTTTGCATGGGCTTGGAGTTTCTCAGCCGTGTGCCTTGCTGGGAGGGCAGAGGGCAGAACTGCAGTGCAGCCCTGGGGAGGGGCTCAGCCCCTCCGCTCAGCCTGCCCAAGAGTTTGGATAAACCAGAATTTATCTAGAATAAACCAGAATTTATTTAGAATAAACCACTGCATAGGGCAGTGGTGGGTTTGCAGTTAAGGGGAAAAAAGATCCTTCTGACTTTGGGGGAAAAGAAAGAAAGGGGGGCTGGTGTTTCCTCAGACTCCCCAAATAGGGTGAAATACTTTGTGTGGTTCCAAAATCTTTCTGTCTCAGAAGGTGGGAGCAGGCTCCCCCAGGACAGGTTGCACAGGAAAATGTGTTCAGATCCTAGAATTGGCCCTTTACTGGGGGAAAAAAAGAAAAGGAAAAAAAAGGTCATTTTCTCTGTCAGCAACAACAAAACACCTCTAAAACACCTCTGCTGAGGAGCCCCTGGGTCCCACTGCAAGGCAATGCTGCCGGGGAGCGCTATGTGGGCACAGCCAGGGGCTTTGCCGGGCAGGAAGGCACATAGCACACCTCCCTGAGCCCCAGGAGGTGGTCAAGTCCATGCTGTCACCACTCTTCTCCACAGCTTCTGGCATGACCTTAGGCAAATGGTCCTGTGCCCTGGGACTCATTTCCCCTTGCCTGCAAGAAGGCTATGAGGCTGGCAGGTGAACTGAGGCACAGATCCCAGTTCTGTTCATTATGAGGAGGAAGCAGAGCATGTTGATGTCAATATTATGCTGGCTTTTCTGGGCTCAGCCAAGATGAGTGCCCCTGGGACATTTAAAGGATGGGTGGGGATCTCGGTGCGGTGTGGTTTTGATTAGGCGTGTGAGGTGCAGGGATGCTGTTGGGGTGCTGTAGCTCAGGAGCTCTGCTGGTGGTGGGAACGCCGGGAGGAGCACTGCAGGGAGGGCTGTGGCTACCCGGCGTGTCCGGAGCTGCAAACCCCCGGCTGGCATCCCGGAGCGGGCGGCTGTGCCGCAGCGGCCCCGCGTTTGTCGTTGGTGCTGCCATTTAAGCAGTCATCATTAGCTGTGATGGCTCGTTCCCATGGAGATGAGCAACGAACAGGCTGTCTGCATCCGCAGGAGCTGTCTGGCCAAGGCATCGCTGTTGTGCCAGGTCACATCCCCAGCTCGATCCTCGGCTTCAAACCCCTTCACTGGTGGGGACCCCCTTATAGTGCTTGTGCCCATGGGCGAGCTGCCTCTCTTCAGCCAGCACCAGCCTGGATGCGATGGGGGGCAGGTGCTTGCCGAGAGCATGGCAGCCTCCGGCAAAGCTGTCAGTTGGTGCCACTGGTGCTCACTGGCTGTTGGGACCTCTCTGGGCTGCGCTCCCTGTCTGTTATTTTGGGAGACTCAGGAGAAAATGTTGTGACTGGCAAGCCAGCTGCTAAGGCACTAGGGATGGCAAAAGCTCTCAGCGCGCGATGACTTCTCGCTGAAGCAATAACTACGTAAAATATTGATAGATTGCCGTGGAGTCGACTCCTAATGGTGTGTGGCAAATAATGTATTCAAACTGTAGCATCTATTTGTGTTACGCTGTACATACTGCAACAGATAAATAGATGTTTCCAAATGCTTTTGAAATGTAATGATGAGAAATGTTGGGAAATCTGGCTGGGAGCCTGCCGAGATGCTCGCAGTTAAGGCAATGTAAATCCAGGAGAATTTGAATCATCTTTCCCTTTGCTCTAATACAAATTTAATGCAGAATTCTCCCTCCAGCCTTCCCACGGTGGCGCCTTGTAACCCTGACCTAGCACTGAGACGCTCCCATCCCTTCCTGGGCTGGTGACAACTTAGCCTGCCTTCATCTGTGTGGAAATGACCTTATTTCAGGGGCCAAATTCAGCTTGTCTTGAACAGGAATAGCTCAGCTGAGGTCAGGAGATCTGTGGATAAAGTATGACCGTAGCTTGGATAACATCAGCTCTTTCCACAGGTCTGTTTGCCATATAGGTGTCAGTGGTGCATGAAGTGTCCTGTGCATAGGTAGCTGTGTGTTTGTCTCCAAGATCTATACATATGCCTCTCTACAGCTACATGAATGAGAGCAGCCAGACAGCACCTGACCTGGCAGAATACAAATTAGCCTCTCAGAAGTGGGTAATACAACAGAACAATGGTCAGTAGAGGAGCAGTCACTATCTACAGTGGTTCCAGCTCTGGTGAAGAGGGGAATAACCACACCGGGGTGGGGAGGGCAAATGGAGAGGGTTGGATTTTCCCAGCTGCAAGCAGTGGCAGGGGCAGTGGATGGACTGGACACAGGCAGGGTGCCCCACCAATTGGAGATGAGGAGGTGAGGAGGTGTCACCTGGACTTTGCTGGGCTCAGGAGAGAAAAAGGTTGTAGTGCCAAAGAAAGTTTTGGTGCTGCAGATGGATGCCCTTGTGGCCATGGCTTTATCCCAGCTAAAGCCTGTTTTCAGCAGGCACCTCTAAAGCACTGCCTGAAGCTCAGGGAGGTTGGCAGAGGTGAACTGTTGTGTGTGCAACTGCTTCCCCCCTCAGACATGAGCCCCACGTTGATGGCAGGCTTGAGGCTGGATCCACTCTGGATAGCCCATGGCCTGGCATGCAGCAAGGGTGCCAGCTCTACTGTGACATCACTGCTTCACAGGGGGTCCAGCAGTTGGGTTTCTACCTTTTCTCCAGATTCATATGAAATTGAGAGCATAATCTGGATTTCAGGTTTTGTGACATGGCTCAGGGGATGTGGGGACAGTCCCTGCCCATCTCTTGTGTGACTACTGCTGCTGTAACTGAGTTCAGCATCTTTCTGGGCAGCTGGAGCCCCCACACCAAGATCAGCTCAGCAACATGTTTACACTCACCAGCTCTCAGCTGGAATTAATGCCCAAACCTTGCATGTCAATCCTGTTATTCTCCCGAGCTGTGGCGAATGGTTTGGCTACTCCTTGCAATGTCAAAGGAAGGTCACTGCCTCCGTGGCTGGCCAGAGCTGGTGCAGGGGAGGTGGCATCTTTCTGTGTTGTCTGTGAAGGGGAAACAGAGAGGAGGCCAGGACTGGTTTTAAATGAGCTGCATAGTTTATTTCCCAAACACATAATTTTCCTAAGAGAAAATCATAGTATCATAGTATCAGTCAGGGTTGGAAGGGCCCACAAGGATCATCTAGTTCCAACCCCCCTGCCATGGGCAGGGACACCCCACATGAGGATTTTCCCATGAGGATTCCAGATCTTTTGTCCCCTGAGTTTTGTCAAGAGGAACCTGGCCAGCAGGACAGCTGATGGAGCCAGCAGTTTGTGCTTGGCCTTTCTGCAGCCGGAGTAGAACTCCAGGGGCACAAAGGGCAGACGCTCCTCTTCCTTCCCACCCCGAGCATCTCTCAACTGTCTGCAAACAGGGACGTGGCAGCCCAAAGCCTTCTCCCGGGTTTCTGTTCTCCCAGAAGGATGGTGAAGACGATCTTCCCCGCTCTGTAGCAAAGCCACCCACGTAATCCCACTTCCCTGCTTGGCCCTGCACCGTGGCTGGGACACTGTTCCCTGCCTGTGACCACCCAGCAGCCCTGCCTGCACGGGTGCCGCAGCCCCGCCCTGCCTTGCCGGAGGGGTTTTATCCCTGGTGCTGTACTGGCAACAGGGCCCTGAGAACAGAGAGGAGGGCTGGGAAGGTGAGGGAGCATGTTCCAGCAGCAGCAGCAGGGAATTCGCTGTCTCTCCAACGTAATTAAATATTGTTTGCATTGCTTATTGACAGAGCGCTAAGCTGCACTCCGTTTTAATTTGTTCTTTGATAGTTGCCTTTTGCTGCTAATTGATTTTCAGGGCTTTTTGGTTTTTTTTTAGTTTGGGTCTTTTTTTTTGTGTGTGTGTGTGGGATTTAGTACCTGCCACGCTGCTGAAGCCAGACAGGCAAGTGTAACCACTGCTTGCCTTTATGCCCACCCACTCCTGGCACCTGCTCCCCTGTGTCACTGGGGCTGGCACAGGCTGAGGGCCAAATCCGAACGAGGGCTGGCACTGCCAATCTCTGCAGGGGCACATTTGGTGGTGGGCTTTGGGTGGTGGCATTCTGGGTGTGCCTCCATGGCTGGCACCCCTGGGTGATTCCATGTGCTCTGATCCTTCTCCAGGATGATCCTGATGGAGAAGAAATCGAGAGGGAAAAGTCCAACTCCTTGAAGCTGGAGTTCACGGATGATGACAACTTCAAGACCAAGGTTAACTATTCGTATGCTGCTGTGCAGATCCCCACGGACATCTACAAAGGCTGTGAGTGCCCCTCCTTACCCACTCCACTCTGCTCTGTGCCACCAGGCTGGGCTTAGCCTCCACCTTTCCTGCTGAGGGTGCCACAAACCTGAGGACCATCACCCTGGGGCACCCTACCAAGAAGAGGCAGAGTCACTGTGTCAGGACAGAGGTGACAATGTGTCTCTCCCTAGGGACCTTCAGCATAGGCCAAAGAGGCAAATCAGGGGATAGAGGTTGTTAGGAAGGGATGGAGAGCAAAGGAGAAATGTTTTTTATGGCACAGGATAGATTCTGGCTGCACCCACACAGCTGTGATCCTCCCTGCAGAAGAGCTCAGCAAGGCTGAGGAGGTTCAAAGCAGGTGCTGGAGATGATCAGAGGGATGCAGCAGCTCTGTGAAGGAGCAATTACAGAGGTGGCAACTCCCTGCTCATAGAAGGGAGAGAGACAGAGCTGGGCAGTGAGAGAGGGAAAAACAGAGATGCTTCCTCACTGGTTTTGGGCTTCTTGGGGCTGAGGGTATGAAAGGAGAGAAAAAGCAGCTGAAACCCTGCAGGAAGGCAGTTGAGGGCAATGACAGGACAGCACAATGCCACCCTGGCTGCATGCAGGGGTATCAGTCCAAGGGACATGCTGCTCCAGAAAGAGGGACTGGATTGGTGGGCAAGCCTAGGTACAGGCAGGGAGGTATGGACAGATGGATGGATGGATGGATGGATGGATGGATGGATGGATGGGTGGACAGAGGGAGGGAATAGGATGTGCCACACCAGTCCCTGCCAGGAGGCATCACAGTCCCTGAGCTTCCAGAGCACTCTCCTACCTCACCTTGTGGCAGTGGCACATGGTGACAGTCGGTCTCCATTTCCCTCTAGTGGCTGCTCTGCACCAAGCTGGAGACCACTCCCAGTTGGAGATCATCCTCCAGTATCTGTGGGCCACATACTGCAACCATTCCCAGCTGTTGGGGAGCACTCCTCCTCTCCCTGCACCACATAGGGTACCATGGTCCCTACACCCCCTTGTCTTGGTGTCACTTGCCAAGGGCTCTTGGTGGTGACAGTGGTGGCAGGGGCTGAGCTCGCAGTCCTGTTCCAGGCGGCAGTTTCCCAGTGCACAGGCTGGTTACCAGCAGAGCTGTGCTCAGAGCCACATCGATGTGATGATTTCATTGTGGCAGCAGCAGTGGATTAGAAATCTGCAATTAGTTTTATTACCCTGCTAGCAGAGGGCGGGCAGCTAATGAAGCACGTCGCACGGACGGGGTGGGCTGCGCGGGGGGAAAGCACTCACTGCTCCTCACCCCTGCCTGCCAGCCAGCGCCACGGCTGCTGCCCTGCCGGGGCCACATAAATCACCCTGCTCAGCCACGGGACAGGAGCAAATTGGAGATCAGCGTGCTCCAGGGACTCACAGCTGCCCTGAGAGGGGGATGGTGGAGAGGGGATGGGTGATGTGGGGGTCCCAGTGTGGGGACACCCTCCCAATCAAGGAAAGGGCCTGCAGCCATGGATGCAGCGGTATGTGGGCACAGGGATCAGACCGTGTCCAGCCACACCGGCGTGCTCCAAAAAGCCAGGGTGCAGGACAGGGTGCTCAGCTGCTGCACCCTGGAGAGCGAGTCTGGGGTGCGGGCACAGGGCCACCTGTGTGCCCTTTCCTTCTGGGAACACTGAGATGTGGGGCTGGTCCCCCCAGAGCTGCAGGCAGGGAGCATCTCCCCCGTGGGACCCAGCAGAGAGGCACTATCGCTGCCTGGCACGCTAATTAAAGCAGCACAGAGACACCCTCCACCGTCACCCCTCGCTACACACACAAATTACATCCTATATGTGTTTTATTTACTGTGCCACTTCTAATTACATCTGCAAGCACTCACTGGCAGGGTGGGGCTGGCTCCCCCTGATGGGGATGGGGATGAGATGGGGACGGGGACGGGGATGTCATTGGAGTGAGCTGGCAGCTCTGGCCTTGGATGTGCTGGAGCATGTCCAGAGAGGGGCCACAAGGATGATCAGAGGGCTGGAGCTCCTCTCCTATGAGGACAGACTGAGGGAGCTGGGGCTGTTCAGTCTGGAGAAGAGAAGGCTCCGAGGAGATGTTATTGTGGCCTTCCAGTATCTGTAGGGGGCCTACAAGAAAGCTGGTGAAGGACTTTTTAGTGTGTCAGGTAATGATAGGACTAGGGGAATGGGAAAAAAATAGAAATGGGTGGATTCAGGTTGGATGTTAGGAAGAAGTTCTTCCACCATGAGGGTGGTGAGACACTAGGACAGATTTACCCAGGGAGGAGGTAGAAGCCGTATCCCTGGAGGTTTTTAAGGCCAGGGATATGGCTCTGAGCAACCTGATCTAGTGTGAGGTGTCCCTGCCCATGGCAGGGGGGTTGGAACTAGATGATCCTTGAGGTCCCTTCCAAGCCTAATGATTCTGTGATTCTATGACAACAGCAGAAGAGAAGCTGTGCTCCATCTCATGGGCAGTAGCTCATCACTGCACATGGGGAGAGTCTCAGGGCTGTGTCTGTGCTCTGGGAGGGTATAAAGGCTGCATTCCTGCACAAGGAGGGTACAGGGGCTGCATTGCTCACATGCAGTGATGATGTAGGGGCTGCACTGATGAACAGGGATGGTTGTTGGGACTGCGTTCCCGTGCAGGGGTGGTATGGGGACTGTCTATGTTCACAGGCGTGGTTTAGAGGTTGTATTTGTTCACAGGGATGGTTTGAGAGGGTGCAGAGGGAAGGCATAAGAATTGTGTTAGTGTGCATGGTGCAGAGGAAAGGTATAGGAGCTGCATTAGTGCACAGGGAGGAGATAGAGGCTATGTTGATGTTCAGGAAGGGTCTAGGGGCAGCATTTGTTTGCAGGGACGGTAGAGGGCTTGTCTTTGTTCACAGGGGTGATGTGGGGGCTACACTGATGCACAGGGAAGATAGAGGGGCTGCATTCGTTCTCAGGGATGATATGGGGGCTCTGTTTGTGCTTGAGGATGGTGCATGGGCCGTGCTTGTGTGCAGGGAGGGTGTAGGAGCTGTATTCAGCATAAGCCTGGCATGGCTGATAGACCTCAAGGGGCTCATGGTGCATCACTGACAGGGCTGGTGGGGACATGTTGGTGGCTAGGACAGTGCATGGCCAAGGCTGGCAGCACTGTCTGGGGCTGCTTCTGGCAGGCAGGAGCCTGGCAGCCCACTCCCAACCCCTTCTCCCAGGAAAAACCATGTCCTGTGACAGAGCCAGACAAGAAATCATCCTAAGTGCCCAGAAAACAGCGATCTGTGCAGGCACGGCACTGAGAAATGGCTGGGGATGGAGTAAATCATGGTTTGAAGGCACAGCTGTCTGTGGGAAGGGGAAATCTTCTTCAGCAGTGGTGCTGGGAAGTAGGGATCCAGGATTCACCCTGGCTGGTGTCTGTCTGCATCCCACCAATGCCTTGCGGCTGTGGTGAAGGCTTGAACAGGTGATGACGGTGTTTTGAAGAGGGACAAGTGTGGGAGGAAGCCTTAGAAGAGCTAAATATACTCCTCAAATGCATGCTGTCTCCTCTGCAGCACAGCAGTGCTTGTTCTACATAATGCCAAGGAGAGGGGCTAGTCCTGGGAGCACCCCAAAAGTTGATTGAAGGTCCCCCAGGAGGAGGCAGCAGCTGGCCTCAGGGTGCTGCCAGTTGCCCGCTCTTACCATCAGTAGCTCGGCTGGCTGCTCCACACTGTGGTCCTGAGGCAGGGTGTCAGGGGGTTCCCAGGTGCTTAGGGTACCCTGAGGGGTCCTGTGAGCACCCAGAGGTCCTGCCACCCCGAGGCAGTGTCCCCACCAGCTGGCTGGTCCTGTACCTCCATGCTGCCCCCACACACACTCTGCCAGCCCCCCTTGATTAATCACAAGCTGGGGCTGCCGGCAGCTTATCTTCCGCTTTAATAGCTGAATAATTTACACTCGCTCTTTGCTGGCATCTTAATTGCTTTGCGTCAGGTGCGAGGGCCAGCGGGAACGTGGAGCGGGGCCCACGGGGACACAACCCCTTGCTTTCCCAGCTGGTGGCTGTCCCCAGGGAGCAGGACTGGCACAGTGCCAGGAGGAGTGAGTAGTTTTGCTGGGGAGGGGGTGAACTAGCAAGCCAGCTGTCTTTGGTGGCGGTTTGTCCCTGCCCCGGCACCAGGGGACAATGAGCACTCAGAGGAAGGAGCCCTGGAGGGTGGCTTGGATCTCTGGGAACAAAGGACAGCAGGCTGAAGGTGGAGCCCCGTGGGAGCGAGGGAGACGGGGTGATGCAGGAGCGGCTGCAAAACCCTTCTGGGCTACTCCTTGGGAAGGGGCAGAGGGGACATAACCCTTCTCTTCCTGCTGCCACCACGGGGATGCTGTGGTCCTCATCACCTCCCAGCTCTGCTGCTCCCCCACACCCACCCAGCTCTGTCTCCCACAGCCACCGTTATCCTCAATGAGCTAAACTGGACGCAGGCACTGGAGGACGTCTTCATCGAGAACCGGAAGGAGGATCCCTCCCTGCTCTGGCAGGTGTTTGGCAGTGCCACTGGCGTCACCCGCTACTACCCTGGTGCGTGGCGAGGGGCGGCGGGGGGTGGTTGCCCGGAGGAGAGGCTGGCCAAGGGCAGCCCAGGCCCTTCTCACAAGGAAATGCAGGCAAGCACACACCGGTGCTGGCACGGGGGGCACCTGGCACACATAATCTTACTGTGCCAAAGCCTGTTGGTGTGAGTTCCCAGACAGAGCCTTCAACCCCCTCAGCCCTAGGCATCCCTCTGCACTGTAGCCTGTGTCCCCCTCCTTTCTCACCACCTGCCTTCCCCCCACAGCCACTCCGTGGAGAGCCCCCAACAAGATTGACCTCTACGATGTGCGCAGACGGCCCTGGTAAGGAGGTGCTGGGGGGGAGGGGGGGATGTCTCTTTGCCAGCCCTTCTTGGCCAGGAGCAGCCAGCTCCCTTCTCTTTTCATCTTACACATGGCAGACATTGGTAAATGGGCACAGTATCATGGGCAGGGAGCTCTCAGCTCCCCTCTTCCTGTGAAGGAAAGTGGAGTGGGGAGATAAATCCTTGGATACAGATCAGACATGGAGAGCTGCCCCTCACCTTGCTCGCTGGCATTCAGTCCCAGCCAACATTCCCATCCAAATGGGAAAACAGCTGGATCAGAAACTGTGAGCCAGGAGGATGGAGAAAGGAGTGGGCAAGCAGCACCTGGCTGTGGTTAAGCGATAGCTGCAAGCAGCCATTTCACCACACACCCAGTGAGCTGGGATTGAAATCACTTCCCTCTGGCCCACCTAGACCTGCTGGCTTGGCAGTGCTAATTCTCATTCTGTCCATGGGGCTGGGGGAGCTGTGGCCTCACCCTGGCTGTGGTCACTGACTAAATATGTAGGCATATTGAGGAGAGGGGAAAGAGGGTGCCAGGGAAAATGGTGGAGCAGATTATCCTGGCAGCAATAACTGTGCACCTGAAGGATGGCCAAGGGCTCAGGCCCAGCCAACATGGATTGAGGAAGGGCAGGTCCTGCCTCTCCAACCTGATCTCCTTCTATGATCAGGTGACTGCCTGGTGGATGTGGGGAAGGCTGTGGATGTGGTCTACCTGGACTTCAGCAAGGCCTTTGACACCATCCCCCACAGCAAACTTCTGGCCAAGCTGTCAGCCCCTGGCTGGGACAGCAGCACTCTGAGCTGGGTTAGGAACTGGCTGGAGGCTGAGCCCAGAGAGTGGTGGTGAATGGTGCCACATCCATCTGGCAGCCAGTCACCAGTGGCATCCCCCAGGGATCAGTGCTGGGCCCCATCCTCTTTAATATCTTCACTGATGATCTGGATGAGGGGGTCGAGTCAGTCAGCAGCAAGTTTGCAGATGACACCAAGCTGGGATCAGATGTTGATCAGTGAGAGGGCAGAAGAGCTCTGCAGAGGGACCTCGACCGACTGGACAGATGGGCAGAGGCCAGCAGGATGGCATTCAACAAATCCAAGTGCTAGGTGCTGCACTTTGGCCACAGCAACCCCATGCAGAGCTACAGGCTGGGGTCAGAGTGGCTGGAGAGCTGCCAAACAGAGAGGGACCTGGGGGTGCTGATTGACAGCCACCTAAACGTGAGCCAGCAGTGTGCCCAGGCAGCCAAGAAGGCCAATGGCATCCTGGCCTGCATTAGGTGTAGTGTGGCCAGCAGGAGCAGGGAAGTCATTGTGCCCCTGTACTCAGCACTGATTAGGCCACACCTTGAGTCCTGTGTCCAGTTCTGGGCCCCTCAGTTTAAGAAGGACATCGAAACACTTGAGTGTGTCCAGAGAAGGGCAACAAGGCTGGGGAGAGGCCTTGAGCACAGCCCTGTGAGGAGAGGCTGAGGGAGCTGGGGTTGTTTAGCCTGGAGAAGAGGAGGCTCAGGGGAGACCTCATTGCCCTCTACAACTACCTGAAGGGAGGTTGTAGCCAGGAGGGGGTTGGTCTCTTCTCCCAGGCAACCAGCACCAGAACAAAAGGACACAGTCTCAAGCTGTGCCAGGGGAAGTTTAGGCTGGAGGTGAGGAGAAAGTTCTTCACCGAGCGAGTTGTTCATCATTGGGGTGTGCTGCCCAGGGAGGCGGTGGAGTCACCATCCCTAGAGGTGTTCAAGAGGGGATTGGATGTGGCACTGGGTGCCATGGTTTAGTCATGAGGTCTGTGGTGAGAGGTTGGACTTGATGATCCTTGAGATCTCTTCCAACCTTGGTGATACTGTGATACTGTGATGTGCTCAGGGAGCCCTGTGTCCCTGGGAAGCAGCCACTGCCCATCCCCCTGCCTGCACTAGGAGCAACTCCTTCTCCTTATCAGCGAATTGGTGGCCCTGCTACTATGGTTAATTGTCTTTGATTGCTCCACATTAATTATTGACTAGTCTCCACCAAGGCAGACATGTGGGTTACTGGGAGAGGGGGACTGACAGGCCATTTCAGGGGGACTGCTGGTGTGTATAGGAGCTACCAAGCCCTGCTAACCCAGCTCCCTGCTCATTAGCCAGGCTGGCCACCTGCTTGCCCACCCAGCCACAGAGAAGCCTCAGCATCCTTTGTGCTGGGAGACAACAGAGCCCCTTCAGGATCCTCTCCTGCCCTGGCACTGTGGTCTGGTGGGACACCCTGCTGCCAGCCCAGCAGAGACCATGTCCTACCCACAGCCTCGGCCAGACCACCATTGCCACCTGGCCTGCCTCCCCCTCCCATGATGAATGGCACCATTAACCACAGCCTTCTCCTGCCAAGCCAGGGTACTCATCTGAGCAGGGCAGCTGGAGATGGATGTGCTGACACAACCCATTACAGGCAGCATCTTAGTTGGGCTGCACACCATGCTGGCAGCCCGGTGCCAGGGAGTGGGGCAGGCACCAAGCCCTCCCGCCCCAGCACTGCAGGCGGCTGCCTGCCCATCCTGCACCCCACTTGGGGGTGTTGGAAAGATGTGGCCAGGGCTGCCCCACATAGCCACATCCTTTATCCCACAGCCCGCCTGGGCAATCACTGTAATTAGGGAACATCCAGGGACCTGGAATTAGCAATCAGAGCCTGCCCCTACCCCCAGTCCACCCCAGTAATGGTGAGTAATTGATACTAATAACACACTAATTAATTTGCATCAGGCCTGATTCTGATTGACCTAATAATGAGGCTCCCGTGGCAGGATCAGGCCCCACATGGAGGCTGGGCTGTGCCTGGCCATTGCTGGGACAGGCACTCAGCACCACACCAGATCTGTCCCACGCAGGAAGGCACTGCTGAGCCAGGAGCAGGACGGGGTGCTTTGAGTGGAGAGGAAGGCTTCCCTAATTATTTTGGGGGGGGGGGGGGGAGGGGGGAGGATTTACGTAGTATTATTTTCTCTCCTCGTAGCTAAAAATAACCTCATCAGCCTGGCCTCTGGAGCTACCGGGGGGTAAATAGCATCTTAATATGAATGTGTGTGTCAGCATAATCAGCGCGCCGCGAAGGGCCTGCCATGATGGAAGAGTTTAGCATTTAGAGCTCATTAGGCTGATACGGTACGGAGCGGCGGGTCGCTGGCAGTCAGCCGTGCCGCGCCGTGCCGCGCCGCGCCGCGTCCCCGCCCCTGCTCACCCGCGCTACCTCGCTCCTGTCCCCACCACCGCGGATGCACGGCCACTCTCAGCACGGCTCCCCAGCCGCCAGCGCCGTGGCAGAGATTCACTCTTGGTCTTCGCCCAGCGGAGTTGGAGTCCTCCCCCACCCCCCACAGTAAGCTAATGCCGCTGACCCCTCTCTGCCCCCTGCAGGTACATCCAAGGTGCCTCGTCCCCAAAGGACATGGTCATCATCGTGGACGTGTGAGTATACAGGTGGTGGCTGTGGCTGGGCTAAGCCAGGCCAGGACAGTGGCACAGCTTGCCAGGGTGCTGCTGTCCCACTGATGGCTGCAGAAAGCTGCATGGGACAGCACTGCTGGGGATCCCCATGTCCCTTTGCTGCCAAGGCCCCAGCACCCCTCTCTCTGCCAGGAGCGGCAGCGTGAGTGGCCTCACCCTCAAGCTGATGAAGACCTCGGTCTATGAGATGCTGGACACCCTCTCAGATGATGACTATGTCAACGTGGCCTCGGTGAGTGCTGCAAGGCAGGCAGCAGGGCTGTACCCCTGGGCAGTTCCCAGTTGCCTACAACAGGAGAGCTTTGCCCCCAGAGCCCCCTGACCAAGGGCTCTGCAAAGCCTTTTTTCTCTTAATCTGCACATGTGAAGGAAATGGCTCTGGGGGCTTGGCTGTACATGGTGGTGAGCAAGAGCTGCCCCATCACAGGGTGTTTGGCAGAGATGTTCCTGGGATGATCCCAACCAGCCCAGTCTATCACCAGCCCAGTGACATCATGCCACCTGTGGCATTGCCACAGCCCATGACCTCATGCAAACAGTGGCTGTAAAACCTCATCTGTGCATCACTGGGTACCCAGCCCATGCAGGCCCTCCCCTGTCTGACCACAAGCACCCCAGCACTAATTAATGTGTCTGGCCCAGCCCCTTAGCTGGATGGCTGCTCCACTAATGAAGGGGCCTCACTGCCAGCTAATGAAGCCCCAAGCACAGGCAGCACCTGCTCCAGAACAGCACAGTACAGTGTGCCTGCAGAAGCAAGGGTGCAGGCGAGCCCTGCACAGCCAGCACCCACTGCCAACACCAATGCTGGACAGTTCAGTGCAGGATTTGGCCCAAGCTAAGCTCTGGTCTTAGCATTGGCCATCCCTGAGATATGGGATGTTCCAGCCACCTCCCACCAATGGAAGCTGAGCGTGGTGGGTCTGCTGGAGCCTCCATCTGCCTTTGACTTGCTTCCCTCCCTTTCACCTCCCAGTTCAACGAGAAGGCGAAGCCAGTGTCATGTTTCAAGCACCTGGTGCAGGCCAACATCCGGAACAAGAAGGTCTTTAAGGAGGACGTGCAGGGGATGGTGGCCAAGGGCACAACTGACTACAAGGCTGGCTTTGAGTATGCCTTCGACCAGCTGCAGAATGTGAGCTGGGGGCCAAGCTGTGGTGGGGGACAGAATGCACCCATGGGTGCTGAGGGCAGTGGGGGAGCTTCAAGCACCCAGGTGCTGCACTACACTTCATGCTTCAGTGTGCAGAGGACTCCTTGTCCTCCTCTGCCATGCTGGTGGGGACATCCCACCCTCTGCCACACCAGCACCAAGGTTTTGCTGGAGTCACTGCCCCTCTGGTTATTAGAAGTGAGCAGCACTAGATGGAGGGGACAGATCCAGCCAGACGCTGCCAGAGGCAAAATAAAGGTGAATGTATCATAGTATCACAGTATCAGTCAGGGTTGGAAGGGACAACAAGGATCATCTAGTTCCAACCCCCCTGACGTGGGCAGGGACACCCCACACTAGATCAGGCTGGCCAGAGTTGCTATTAGGTGCCCAGCAGCAGTAGCCACAACATGTTTTCCAAGCAGGCAGCATCCCTCCTCCTGCCCCTTCACCCCAGCCACCCTTCACCCCAGTAAGCAGGCTGAGAAACGAGATGGGTCAGGGCCAGCTCTCCCAGCTACATCCAGCTCTACACCTGGCACCACTCACTCCATGTCCGGCCTCAGGCGCCTTCTCTCTGCCCTACAGTCCAACATCACACGTGCCAACTGCAACAAGATGATCATGATGTTCACAGATGGCGGTGAGGACCGCGTGCAGGACGTCTTTGAGAAGTACAACTGGCCCAATAAGACGGTGAGGGGCTACAGGACTGTGTGCTGGGCTGGGTCTGCTTGCTGGGAAGGGAGATGGCTGCTCCAGCTCCATCACCAGCTTCTACCTCGTTTACCTCATCACCAACCACTCTCCCCAGCAGCCTGCTCCTGCCCTGGTAATAGGATGGCTGATGAGTGTTCTTTATAGCCAACTCCCACCTTGGTGAGTGGGAGGCATGGGGCCAGGCAGTCCACAGGCTACTGAGGAGGGCATGGAGCTAGTGGGCTTCCTGAACATCAGCTTTGTGGGGAACACATCCCAAGCGTGGGGACAGGGCCACTGGCAGGCAGATGAACTGGCAGGAGAGCCCCATTGCCATCCACAACCTGGAGACTCATGGAAGAGAGGGCTCTGCAGGACCCTCAGAGAGCACATACCCCTCTGGTTACAGTGATGGCCCATTGCAAGAAACCCTGGGGTGGATGGCTTGGGCCAACACAGTGAGACTGGAGAACAGGACTCTTTGGGGCTGGATGAGGAGAGAGGGGCTCCCTCCCTGCCTGCACAGCCGGCATTCACAGGAGTCATCTGCCCACCTGTGCATGGCCACATGGTCTGTGGGCAGTGACAGACAATGCCACACTGCCCCTGGGGAGGTTGCCATCAGCCAGGTGTGGCAGACTGACTTGGGTGCTCCTCACTGACATGCTGTGCCACAGGTGCGGGTCTTCACCTTTTCTGTCGGGCAGCACAACTACGACGTGACCCCGCTGCAGTGGATGGCCTGCGCCAACAAAGGTGAGCACCACAGTCTGCGGGGTGCTGGGCTCGCCCCCGGCACAGCCGCTGGCACCAGTGCTCCAATGCATGCTGCTTCCAGCACGGTGGTGGCTGCAACCTTGGAGGGCAGGACAGACAGACAGACAGGTCTCCAGCTGTCTTTGTCTTTCTTTTCCAAGGTTACTACTTCGAAATTCCCTCCATTGGTGCTATCCGCATCAACACACAGGTACAGCGGGGTGTGGGCAGGCAGAGCTGCCCCCTGGGGGTGCCTTGAGTGGGGGTCAGAGTCAGGTAGCCCTGGCCCTGCTGCAAAGAGCCCAGAGGCTGGCAGCAAGTGTGGCGGCAAGCTGGGGAGCGGAGCTGAGCCCTCAGGCCCGCCTCACGCTATTGAAACAAGTAATTCATCTTCTGCAGCTCCCCATGGACCTGCTGCCTTTTCAGTGGCTCATTATGAAACATCAGGCGTTAATCAGCACAGAGCTGAGCCGAGCGCAGGCAGGGAGACAACACGGGCAAGGAGCAGGCGCGGGCAGGACCAACCACAGCAGCACCCTGTCAGGCAGAGCTAGACATGTCTGCCCCACACCCCATCCCACTACCCCTTTTCTGCCCTTTGTCTTAATTGTATGGACTCAAGATGACATGGTGGGCAGGCAATGGGGGTCTTCGAGCAGGCCAGCCCCTTGGGGCAAGGCTGGTATTGTGGCAGAGGGGCAACCTCCCACCCAGAGGTCTGCCTTAGCGTAGTGAGACAGGATAAGGGAAACCTGCCCCAGGAGAAGATCCCAAAAAGCAAGCAGTGGCAGCCAGGGAGACAGCAGTGGCATGGTCCAGGCATGACAGAGTAAGGCCAGACCCAGGGATGTCTAGGACCTGGGTTCTCTGGCTGGCACTGCAATAATCTTTGAGACATGCATGGGGACAGGGGTGTCACCAGGTTGGAGCAGAGAAGCATCTGACTCCTATGTCATGCTTTCCCTCACTCTTTGTCCCTGCAGGAGTATCTGGATGTGCTAGGCAGACCCATGGTCCTGGCAGGGAACCGAGCCAAGCAGGTTCAGTGGACCAACGTCTACCAGGATGCCCTGGTAAGAAACCTCAGCCCCAGGGTGTGGGTGGGGAACACCAGCCCTGGGGTCCCACACAGACCCAGAGTGCAGGTGGAGACCCCAATAATGCACATGGCCCCATCTCCCCTGCCACGGGGGTGCCCCCATTCTGCTGACCACACCTAGCTCTGGGTCTTGAGGACAATGAGGAGCCATGGGACACCTTTCTGTGCTTGTGCAGGGGCTGGGCCTGGTGGTGACAGGCACACTGCCGGTGTTCAACTTAACGGAGGACAGCAGCGACAGGAAGGTAGGCAACTGCGGCTGCACCACCCTGGCTGTAATGGGGCGATTGATGGGGGTCCCAGTGGAGGGGTGGAGAGGGTGACCTCGTGCTGGGTACGTGCCTGGAGATGAGGGCAATAGCAGCATGGGGGTGATGTTTGCTCTGCCCCCCCTCCCTGGGGTGACACTGGGGATGACTGCTGTCCTTGGGACCCAAGATGGCACAGCGCTCTCAGGTCAGTGGGGATAGCTGGGAGTGCAGTGTCCTGTGGAGAGATTCTAGGTAGCTGGCATGTCTTTCCCTGTGCACCTCCGGTGTCTGGATCCGCTCCACACATCGCTGGAGGAAGAAGAGGTCCACCCTCTGTTTCCCTGTTCCCATGCTGGTGGTGGCAAGTGACAGCCCTGCTCCCACCCACCTGCCTCCCTGCTTTCCCTTCCAGAACCAGCTCATCCTGGGTGTGATGGGGATCGACGTGGCTCTCAACGACATCAAGAGGCTGACGCCACGATACAATGTGCGTGGGGGTCCCTTCCCCTCCATCCCTTCCCTGTGCTGCCTGAGCCTGGCATGGAAACTCTCTAGAGGATGCCCTGAGCTGCACCCTCCCAGCACCACATAGCACCTCCTGTGGCACTGGGGGTAACAGGGTGCAGAGACCATGACTGCAGGCAGGGACTGGGTCAGGTATCAGAGTGGGGTGATGCCCTGGGACCAGAGCAAAGCCAAAACCCTTGCAGGGTGAGCTGGGAATAAACCTTACCTGGGGGTAAGGGGCAGGGCACAAAATCCAGAGCCAATGTTAGAGATGCTGTTGGCCTGAGCATAGAAACAGATGGGTAGAAAAGGCTGAGCCCCAGGGGTGGCATGGGGCAAACTGTCTGTGGAGGTGAGGGTCATCACACTGTTGCAGCACAGCATGGCACAGCATGGCACAGCATGGCACTGTGCAGAGCTGCTTGGCCAGCCTCATCACTCCTGTCCTCTTGCAGCTGGGGGCAAATGGTTACGTCTTCGCCATCGACCTGAACGGCTATGTCCTGCTGCACCCCAACCTGCAACCCCAGGTGAGGAGGGGTCTGCTGGGGTGGCAGCAGCAGGGCTTGGTGGGACACATGGCTTCCTTAGGGAGCTAACATGGGGTTCTTTGGAGCTAATTATGGGAACTGGGATGAGTTTGTCCAGACTGAGAAGTGGCTACAGGAGCCCTGAGTCCATCTCTTGCTTTCTGCCTGCAGATCATCAATTTCCGAGAGCCAGTGACGCTGGACTTCCTGGATGCTGAGCTGGAGGATGAGAACAAGGAGGAGGTGGGCAGACCCAGGGGCAGCTTTTAGGGTAGAGGCTCTCCCCCAACCCCAGTCTGCAGTTGCAAAGGACACTCAGCCCCTCCAGCCTGCCCTGGGGAGCACCTTATCGTGAGGGCCCCAGCACAGGTCCTGCGGGATCACAGAGGAGAGAGGAGCTGTGTCACTGTCCTCTGAGTGTCAGCATGATGAAGTCCCCCAGGGCTGCTCACCCTTCACCCCAGAACCCTGTGGCTCCCCAGTGGCACCCCCACTGGAATGGGTGCCATGGGTACATAGCTGAGGGCCCTCAGTTACCTCCTCCATGTCCCCAGATCCGGAGAAGCATGATTGATGGGAACGACGGGCAGAGGTTCATCAAGACTCTCATCAAGTCCCTGGATGAGGTAACACTGCAGGGGAAGGGGGTCATGGCCAAAACTGGCACCATGCTGAGCACCCATCTCCGGTGGCAGGCAGAAAGGGGCTGTGTCTGGCACTGGGCTCGGAGCTGTGGTCCTGTGTCTCTGCACTGGCAGAGTCCTGGCACCACGCAGGTCTGACTGGCTCCCTCTGACCCACAGCTATACATCGATGAGGTGTTCAGGACCTACACGTGGGCACCCATCAAAAGCACCAACTACAGGTGAGCAGCACTGTTGGCATACCCACACTCACCCAGCATTGGCCAGACCCACACCAGCACAGAGCTGTGGTCTTGTACCTTCAACTCTGGAGGTCCCTGAGGCCACCAGGAACATGTACCATAGGTTGTTGTGTTGCAAACATCCCCATCACATCATTGCATGCAGCCAGCAGTGCTCGAGAGAGCACTCCCAGAAGTGCTGCCCACCAGTACTCAGCACTGGAGAGCCAGGCCACAGTCCCCAGGGCAGGACAGACATGTCTGTAAGGTGTCAGATGAGGAACATCCCTCTCACCACCTGCCTGCACAGCCCTGGCCTTGCACAGGTCTCTGCCTGTTCTGGGGTGGGTGACAGTGACATGTGCCCATCCTGCAGCACAGTGGCTTCAGAGGCAGAGGACAGCAAAGCTTCCTCCACATTTATCATCCAGTTTGCACCAGTTTGGACCAGCAGATGTGTAAAAAAGACCCTGGTATCACCATCTTCATGCTGACTTCATCCTGTGAGGTGCCATTGTGGTCCAACTACCACCCAGAGTGTCCTACTCCTCACCACCCTGCTCAGCAGGGGCCAGCAAGGGTCACAACCACCTCCCAGCGCTGCCAGGTGTCCTCTGCACAGCCCTGGTCCTGTCCTCCGTGGTGGCACCACCCCTCCTGAGCTGACCAGTACTGTTGAGGAGGGGTCAGTGACACAGGGTGACACATCTGAGGCTGGGGTCATGGGTTGAAGTGTAGAGTGACAGGTGCTGCCACAGGCCCTACTCTCCCATGCCTCTGCACTGAAGCAGGGATGTTCCCTGGAGTTCCCTGAGATAGTCAGCACGGGGCACAGAAAAAAGGCACCATCCTCCTCTTGCCACCTGTACTTTGGGGTACCACCACCTCTGCCCTCTGTGCTGCTGCACCACCACCTCTGCCATGCTTTTTGAAGTGCCTCTGTGCGTGCTGGTGTGCCCAGTCTGTGCTGTCAGGCACAGAGAGGACTGGAGGGATAGCTTGTAGGACAAATCCAGGGCCTGGTGGCTGAGGTGCAGGTGCAACATCTGATGAGAATCAGAAATGTGGTCCTCACCCATTGGTGCTCTTTTATCCTGTGCAGCACCTAACACAGACCCCATCAATGAAGGCCATCAGCCCCTGCAGCCAGCACCCAGGAGCCCAACTCTCTCTCTCAATGTGTCCCATGGGTTTGGCTGCCCCACCAACACATTCTGCTACCTCCTTTCCCACTCCCATCCCACACCTTGTGTGTCAAACTCCTAGCTGGTGAATTCTTCTTCCTGGCTCAGTGGTAGCTGGTGCCTGTGCAATGGTTGTCATTGGTTTCTCCTCACTGGGAAGGGTTTGTCCCTTCTAGGATTGTGTCTCTTCCCACCTTCCTCCCTTGTGTCCCTCTTCCATGTGTATCTCCTTGATTCCTGCCCACCTCAGCCCTGGCTGGACAGGCTTACCACATCCTGTGCTCCAGGGTACTCCCAGCATGGCTGTAGGTGCTACCGGGATGACCCTAGCTGTTCTGGGAATGGCACTGGGTGCCCTTGGAACAAACCTGGGTGTCACCAGGATGGCCATGTGTGACCAAGTACCCCTGGGTACTCTGGGGAAGAACCTAAGTGCCCTGGAATGGCAGTGGATGCATTGGTGACGACCCTGGGTGCCACCAAAATGGCCCTGTGTGCCCATGAAGGATCCTTGGTGCTCTGAGGATGGTTCTGGTTGCTCCAAGGGTGCTTGGTCTTGGGTGCTTCCAGATGACTCTGGGTGCTGTGGTGATGACCCTTGGGTGGCTCTTGGGACAATTCTGATGTGTGAGTGCCACCAGTATGACCCTAGGTGTTTTAAGAATGATCCTGGATGCCCCAGTACGACCCTGAGTGCTCTAAGGACAGCCCTGGGTGGCCCCCAGGACAGCACTGGGTGCAGTCTCTGAAGAGGAGGAGGGAGCATACCTGCTGCCTGTCATTGGCCAGGGCCAGGTGCTGCCAAGGGGTGCCAGGAAGGGGCTGGGGGCCAGCCACAGGCTCTGGGTGGGTGTAAAGCCTTACACCACCTGTCTGCTCTCCCCCTCCGCAGCCTAGGGCTGGTTCTGCCTCCCTACAGCACCTACTACATCCAGGCCAACCTGAGTGACCAGATCCTGCAAGTGAAGTGTAAGTAGCCCCTGGCTTTCCCAGCCACGCTCTCACCCTCCTGCTCACCCCCATGCCAGCCCACAGCTGTCAGGGGGAGAAACACAAAGCAAAAACCCCTGCAAAAAGATAGGGCTTGCTCTGAAAGGCAAAACCCAAGACAGAGTAAAAATAGGAGAGGCATGAGTAAAGGTGAAGGCACAGAGGGAAAGCAAGCTGCCTGCCTGGGGTGCCCTAGGGTGCCAGGGTTTGGTCCATACTCTTTGCACCCCAAAAGCTGAGCCCCAGGCTGCAGCAGGAGCTGCCAGTGCAGGCAGGGGCTGCCCTGCTGCCCGCTGGCCTCCGGGGATGAGGGGTGCTGCTGGAGCAGCCAGTTAGTTTGCGAGCCTGGGAAAGTTTGCATGGATCTCTTGGATTTCCTTTGGTTTATTATGATTCTTTGGTTTCAGTTTAAGCCATTTATTCTTTTTATGAGTTCAGTTTCAGTTGGTTTTGGTTTTCATTTGGAATTAATCTGTGTACGTGTGTGTTAGCCTGGCCCTCCCCTTTCTCTCTCTTTCTCTCTCCCCTGACCCCCCCAGCATTTTTCCCACTGCAGGTCCATGCTGCTCCTGGGGACCCTCTCCCCTCTGGGAGAACTGGACCCTTCCCCTCTCCCCTCTGGTTCCCCCTGTTTCTCCCCCTCAGCCGCCCCAGCGGCTTGACCCCAGACCCAGCCCTGCCGACCCTTCCATCCCCGGGCAGGAATGCTGTGTCCTGTGGGGACGAGGCCAGGCTGTCCCCATCCCTGGGAGGGGGGATCCCTCTGTCCTCCCCAGCCCTGCCCGCCGTGCCGTGCATGCCCCCTTACTCAGTGAGGACATTTTGATATCAAGACTGTTGCAACTGTTTGCTACTGACTCTCATTTTCTGTTGGAGTATTGAATATATATCTATATATATTTCTCTAGTTTTATCTTGGCATTGGTTTTTATTCTTATTTCACCATGGCCTTTTCTTTTCCTTCCATTACTGGGTTTGGTTTTTTTGTTTGGGTTTTTTTCTTTCTTCTTCTTTTTTTCATGTCGTGTTTTGCAAGAGGTTTCCTTTTGGTATGATTATGATACACAATATTTTTATTCAAACAACAATTGAATAAAATATTGTTTGTGCCCCCCTTCCCCCTTTCCACCCAACCCCCTTTTTTTTTGTTTGTCGTTTTTTTGTTTGTTGTTTTTCTTGCTTTCTCTCTATGGTGGATTCACACAGTACCAAACATCAAAATGAAGGGCAAGTATTTTCAGTCTCAGACCACTCACCTTCACCACCCCGTCCCCTGCCCCGTGTCCAGTCCCCTCCCCAGCCCCCTGCTTGCCCATCTCCCTGCCCGTTTGCCACGCCAAACCTGCAAACCACCACTGACTCGTCCTTCCCCTCTCCTCCTCCTCCTCCTTCTCCTCCTCCTCCTCCTTCTCCTCCTCCTCTCCCTCAGTTCCCCCTTTATTTGAAAGCAACATGTCTTGTTCTGTCCATGAGAGCTTTGTCACGACAGTCCCCCACTCCCTCCCCGCACATCGCTCCCAAACCCAGTTTGGTATCGTTGGAGAGCTGGTCTCGTATGAAAATGACGGTTTTGATCCACAAGGTTTTTGGTAGTTAGTTTAATACCCTGCTCCTGCTCTTCCTCCCTGCTCCCACCTCTTCTTGCTCTTCCCTGCTCGCCTCCTTCAGCTCCTTCTTCCCTCACCCAGTTCCTCCGCTTCCTCCTCCCCAAGACAACTCAACCTGAAAGGGATAGGGCTGTGCAGGGAGCAGGGGCCTGTAGAGTGGTTGCCCAAAGGTGGCAGGGACAGGGAGCAAATGGGGGAACCAGTCCTCTGCCACCATCACCCACTGGGACAGGCTTTTTTGGGGAAGCTCCCCAAATAGAAGCCCTTGGTGGAGGTGGGGATGGGACCACCCCAGGACAATGCCACCCTACTGCACAGGGGACGGTGAGCCTGGGGATGCGGGGTGGCCGAGCCCCGGGGTGCCACGCTGCCTGCCCCCACAGCTGCTCTGTGTCCGTCCCCACTGCCACAAGGCCCAGCACAGCATGAAGCCCCTGGCAGCCACAGTGTCCCGGTGCCATCCATGACTGAGCAGCCAAATTTGAGCCCAAAGTTCCACCAAGACAGCAGGGGGGTGCTGGAGCTAGTACTCCTCTTGCGGTGGAACAGGACATCACTCATGTGACCCAGAGCGGGCTTATGCCCACATCCTCATCATGCCTGGCCACTTACCAGAGCAGGAGGGGTCTCACAGCTCCAACACAGCCCCAGGATGGGCTAGGAAATGCCCCAGCATGCATGGTCCCGGGGAATGCACTGTCACACTCCCTCTTGCACGCGCCCTGAACGACACCCTGCACGCAGCACCCGCCGGCGGCCTGCCCGGCAGCACCCGTGTCCTGGCACGGGCAGGGGGACAGCTGCAGGGGGCATGGCAGCGCAGGGGGATACAGGGTGGGGGGACAGGGCCAGTGGGCAGGACAGCAGGACAGTGGAAGTGTCACCCTCAGCCCTGTTCTATCAGCTTTGAGTTGCCTCCTCCCAGCGCCCTTGCAATGGCAATGCTGATGGACCAAGTACGAGTGTTTTGTACTCCTTTTCTCCTCCTTCTTTTCCTCCTCTTCCCCTCATCGGCTTGTACCCAGCCCGTGCCTACAGCCCTCGGAGAGCAACAGTCCAACCTCTGGCTGTGCCATGCAATGCACTGGGGGCCAGTGGGAGGGCAAGGGGGTGGTGGTGCCTGCTATGGGAGACTGGCAGACCCAGAATGTCTCCGTAGCACCCTCCCCATTCACCCTCTAACCCAGCTCACACGCACGAGCTGAACCCCACATCCACCACCCCTCTGCCAAGAGGTCCTTGAGAGGCACTCCAAACTCTGCTGGGCTGCGATCCCCCTTAAAGCAGAGCAAAGTGCCAGGCGAGTGTGAGCCCCTGTCCCGCTGGGATCCCACCGCTCCGGGGAGGGAGGGGAGCCAGCAGCGCCCGGCGGCACATTGCGCGGCACTTTGCTGGGCAGGGAGCCTCTGGTTGGACTGTCCTCAGCAAGGTTCCCCGTTTGGCCATGTTGATGCCTGAAAACTCCTTTTATTTTTTACTTTACTTTATTTTAGTTTAGTTTATTTTTTCTCCCGACAACCGAGTATTTTGGTGATCCTCCTCTGGCCAGGAGCACAGCATGTGGTTCCCTGCCCTCGTCCAGCACTTTCCACACACCACCACCCCCAAGAGAGAGACGCCCCCACGCCCTCCCGAACATGCATATATATACCTGTGTGCGCATATATATATGTGTGTGTGTCTCTGTGTGTCCCTGCGTGCACGCCTCCGGCTGCGCGTACGCACCCGCCCGCCTCCAGCCCAGCACCGAGCAAATTCGAGCCGAGATGGGCAAACCTCTCCCAATTTGGCTGTAACTTTCCTTCCCGTGCGGTGCCAGCAACAGCAGAACGGCCTTTTCCTTCCTCTCTTGTTACCAAGAGCAACAAATGACTTTTTTCTTTTTTTTTTCTGTCGTTGTTGTTGTTCCCTCCCCTCTCTGTCCGTCTCTCTCCCTCCTGGCCCCCGGCGCCCCCGTCCTCGCTCCCCGCCGGATAACCTTCCCTTTCTGTTGCAGATTTTGAATACCTGCTGCCCAACAGCTTTGAGTCGGAGGGACATGTGTTCATTGCTCCCAGGTAGCTTTGCGTGTGCGCTTGCCGAGGTGTGCATCCACCCCCGGCTCCGCTGCCGAGCCCTCGCCATCGGCCCTCATCACCGCCTCATCGTGCCTTGTGCCCTCTCCCCGTCCCCTCTCACCCTCTGTGTCGTGTGCCCGCTCGGCCTTGGTGGACCGCCGCCGGGACCCCGGCCTCGCTCTGCCACCCGGTTGCATCCAGCACGGTATATATGCACCTGCCCGGCGCGGCCGCTGTGCGTGCATATATAGCTATAGTTTCTGAAAATGCCCCCCCGGAGCGAGCCGGGGGCGGCGCTGGCATCATACAGTCGCGCTGGCTGCGGGGGGGTGAGGAGAAGGAAGGACAGCTCCTGGCTCAAATTCGGGATGCCCGGGGGGGTACGGGGAGGCTGACGGCTACAGACTGCCCACAGGGACTTGAAGACAGCGTGGTGTCCCTGGGCAAACGGACGTGTCCCCTCCCCTGGGACTGTGCCACTCAGTGTTGTCACTCAGGAGGGACAAAGGGCTGTCCCTCGGTGGGTTGCTAAGGGAGCCCTGTGTCTCCACCAACATCCTGCAATTCCTGCTGCTGACCAGCTCTAATTAACATTACCAGGAAATCACCCACGTGCTTACCTGCCAGTATTGCAGCTATAAGCCCTGATAGGGGAGGGTTCATCCTTGCAGTTCTTGCGGACTGCAGAAGGTTGAAGCCACAGCGCAGCCCCACTTGTGCCACCTGTGATTCCCCCTGCCCTCCCTGTCTGCAGCAGCCATTGTCCCCTTACACCAGTTCTGAGTAAAGCAGCCCAAAATGTGCAGTTATTGTGCAGCCCCAGCACTTTGGGGGGCACTTGTTCTCTGGGTGATGTGCAGGCAGCAGGGGTGAGGTCTGAAAAACACAGGACCCAGAGCAGAATATTGATGAGAAACAGAAAAACCCTGTGATTAAAATGTTGGCCTGTAACTGTGTTGGGGGGAGTAAATACGGAGGTGATGTCCAAGCCCAAGACCCAGGGAGTGGGTCTGCCCCCTGACTGCTCCCCAACAGCTCCCCAGCTGCCCTGCTCAGGCTGCAGTGATGGGGCCAGTGACCAGCATGGGGCTCCATGGCCAGTACAGCCAGAGAAAAAAGGGGGAGGCTGAACACTGACCGTGAGCCCTTTGGTGCCCCTGAAAGCAGCTCTCTGGGTTCCCTCCCTCCACTGGATGCCGGCGTGGTGTGAGTGGGGAGGACTTTGTGGGGGCAGGGGCCTGGCACCCAGGGCGACTGTATGATCTTCTGTCAGCACTGCTGTGCCCACGGGCCACTGGAAATTTTCAGAAACCATATATCCCCTGTCCCCCGTGGGTGTGTGAGTTCTGTACCTGTGCGTGTTGGTGTAGATACTGAGGTGGCTGCTCCCCACAAGCAGGGGAGGGGGGGCCAGGCCAGGGTGGCCACGGTACCCCAGCTTTTCCAGCTGCCCCATGGACATGCTCCCTGCCACCATCTGCTCCTGTATCTGTCCTTTTAATGAGGTCTTTGGCAGAGTCAGGAGCTTGGCATAGGGGACATGAGCAGGGGAAACCCTGAGCCCCCACGCACTCCTGCAGCCACATCAGAGGCTGGGAGGCTCTCAGTACCCGAGGGTGGCACTAACCTGTGCCATCCCACTAGAATCTTGTGTGACTGATGGGGTCATGGCTGTTCACAGCATCAGCAGGGTCAAGGCTCTGCACTTAGGGTAGTCCCAGTCCAGAAAGGGGATACAGCATTCTCCACAGTGCTCACCCCAGGAGGGGCTCAGGGCCAGCCATGCCCACCTCCACTGGCTGGACCACACCCAGCACCTAACTATCTACACAAAGGGTACAGATATGGCTGCCAAGTGCCTGTGTGGTGCCACCAGCACAGCCATAGGGGCTCCCAAGCCAAAGCCCTGCTCGCACCCACAGTGGAGCCCCCACTCCCCAGGGGAGGGCAGGATGGGCATGGCGGCACCTGCCTGGTCACACAGGTAAGTATGATAGAAGAGGTGGCCAGTCCCACCAATAGTCCAACCAGTACGGAGAGAGGTGGGCTCTAGGTTGTACCACTCAGGGCAAACTGGGATCCATCAACCTTGGCTCTGGAAGAGGTGACAGTACCTCTGTGCCTGTGGCAGTGACAGACCCAGTGGCTGGCATGACAGCCAAGGCAGCAGCACTGCAAGCAGCAGAGGCTGGGTAGTCTGCCAAGATGGCCCAGAGCCAGCTGCCCCAGCAGGGTGACACTGGCAGAAGTGGTGGCACATGACCACTATCATCCCCCTGGCAAGCCCAGGTGCTGGCAACGCAGCCAGCACCTGCCCCTCCATCCCTGGGGGAGAACTGACCTTGCCTTTTCCATCCTCGTGAACGCCAAACCTTGTCCCCCAAATCCCAGAGAGTATTGCAAAGACCTCGACTTGTCGGATAACAACACCGAGTTCCTGGAAAACTTTATTGCCCTCATGGAAAAGGTGACCCCAGACTCCAAGCAGTGTGAGTAGCTGGGAACGACTGGGGAGGGGCCTGGCAGCAGGGTTGGGGGGGATGAGGGGATGGGAAGAGATGAGGGCAGGAGGGGAACTGTGCTGGGGTTGGGGGCCTGGGAGCCACCACAGAGTGCGCTCAGAAGCAGGGGGAGTACGAGCGTCCCCCAACAGGGCCAGCCCTCACCTCCTCCCCCTCCTCCTCCTCTGCATCTTCCTCCCAAGGCGACAACTTCCTCCTTCACAACCTGATTCTGGACACAGGCATCACGCAGCAGCTGGTGGAGCGAGTCTGGAAGGACCAAGACCTCAACACGTAGGTGGAGGCGAGGTGGCTGAGGAAAGAGAGGCGTTAGGACAGGCTATGGGGACAGGGATGGGAGCAGAACAAAACTTGGCTGATGCAGGCTGCTCTCCTTGCAGGTACAGCCTTTTGGCTGTCTTTGCAGCCACCGACGGCGGCATCACCCGTGTCTTCCCTAACAAGTGAGTGTCTGGCTGCTGCGTGCATGCCTGCCCCCCCGTGGTGACATGCCTACTCCCACGGGGTCATCTTGGGTGGCACCACGGGACCAGAGCCCAGTGACAGTCATGACCATGGCTGCTTGCCCCCAGGGCTGCAGATGACTGGGAGGAGGAACCGGAGCCCTTTAATGCCAGCTTCTATCGGAGGAGCCTGGACAACAAGGGCTACATCTTCAAGCCGCCTTACCGGGACGGTGGGTGTTGGCTCAGGGTGGCAGAGGGTGGCACAGGCTGCCACTGGCCTGACACGTACCCTGATGCCACTCCTGCTCTTTTCAGCCAGCTACCAGGCACCGGACCTGGAGAACAACACCATTGGGATCCTGGTGAGCACTGCTGTGGAGCTCAGCATTGGGGGCAAGACACTGAAGCCGGCAGGTAGGCAAGGAACAACAGCCTGGTGCCCTGGCACCAGGCTCGAGGGGGACCTTGTTGTCCCTCATACACTGAGGCTTACCTTATCTCCCCTCTGCCCCAGTGGTGGGGGTGAAGCTAGACCTGGAGGCCTGGGCTGAGAAGTTCAAAGTCCTGGCAAGCAACCGGACAGACCGTGACCAGCTGGGCACCAGACGGGTACGTCTCTCAGGGCTCCCATGGAGCTGGCACAGTATGGGGACAGGGGCAGGGATGGGGAGGGAGCTCTGCTTGGTGAGGAAGTAGCTGGGGAGCACTACATTCTGGGCTTGTACCTCCCACACAGCCCTGCCCCTCACACTGTTCTATCAGGGGGGATCTATCCCTGTTCCCTGGGGGCATCACCCTGTATGTTCCCTCCTGTCCTGGAGGACAGTTCTGGAGGGGATGATGGCCTTGCTAACCCATTCATCTGACCTGGTTTTGGTTGACAGTGCGACCCCTCCAGCAGCTGTGAGATGGACTGTGAGGCCAACAATAAGGTAGGTGGTGGGCAGGGGTGGGGACCGCAGGCAGATGGCTGGGAGGGCTGCCCATCCGCAGCCCACCCTGCCCGTGCTGTCTGGGCGAGTGCAGCCACCTGGTCCCTCTGCTCCCTCTCACAGGGGCAAAGCCCCAGGAGTTGTGCCCTGGACTGCAGAGCCCCACTGAGGGGGCCGCTAAACACCCCAGGGCAGGTGATGGCTCCTGCTAGCTTCACCCAGCACAAGTGTTCACAGCAGGAAAATGCTCCTGAGCAGCCCTCAAACTTGGGGACAAGGCACTGACCTCCCTGCCTGACTGCCTGTCATCCCCTAGCCCTGCCTATCCTGCTTTCCCTGGGTGTGGCTGGGGATGGGTGACACTTCCCTCCTTCCCCAGGACCTCATCTGTGTCCTCATCGACGATGGGGGCTTTCTGGTGCTCTCCAACCAGGAGGACCATTGGTACCAGGTGAGTCATGCCCACATGGCAGCTCTCCTGTGTGTGGGAGATGAGACCTTTGAGCTGGTGTCAATATAGCCCTGCTCAAGTCCTCATAAGGGGACACTCATGGTGAGGTGGAATTTGGGTGCAGATTCAGTGTTCCCATACCAGGTGGGCAAGTTCTTCAGTGAGGTGGATGCCAACCTGATGTCTGCCCTCTACAACAACTCCTTCTACGCACGCAAAGAGTCGTACGACTTCCAGTCTGTCTGCGCCCCCGAGGCCCAGAGCAACACCGGTGCTGCACCCCGCGGTGTCTTCGTGGTGAGCACCCATGGGGATGGTGACCACCAGGCACTCTGGAAGCCTGGGGCCAAGCAGGTGTGTGTGTCCTCAGTGACCTGCTGGCTCATTTCCCTGCTCTTTGCCCACAGCCTACCGTGGCCGATCTCCTGAACCTTGCCTGGTGGACTTCAGCTGCAGCCTGGTGAGTCCCCTCCTTGGGGGCTGTTTCCACTGGGGAGTGCCACAGCATGTCCCCAGGCCCTGGGACAGTTGTGATGGATGCACTCCCTTCCCCCAGGTCCCTCTTCCAGCAGTTCCTGTATGGCCTCACCTACAGCAGCTGGTTCCAGACAGGTGAGTCCTGGGGAGCCCTAGGGTGGGGAGCAGGCAGGAGACTTGGTGGGGGCATGTGGCCAGGGGTCCATCGCCCCTGGCCCATGGCACTGTGCTGGCACAGAGGAGGTGGCAGGGGACAGCATGGAGGCCAGAGAGACGAGCTGCATCATGAAGCAGACACAGTACTACTTCAGCACTGTCAACTCTACCTACAATGCCATCATCGACTGCGGCAACTGCTCCAGGTGGGTCTGGCCCTGCCATTCCATCACCCTGGCAGGCTTGGGGACACCCTTTGCCAGAACCCCTGTGCAGCCACCTGCATGGGGGCATTGAAAAATGCTGTGAAGTGTTCATGAGGGGGCACAGAATGCAATAGTCACATCTCCATGGGCTGTAGGGTGACACTGACGTACCCAGGGCTTCTCCAAGTAGGACTGAGTCCTGCAAGCCAATTTACCTGGGCAAGCCTCTCTGCATGGGGATGAGGATGGAGATGGGCATGGGGACTGGAACAGGGATGGAGGTGGATGTAGAGGTGGAGGTGGAGGTGGAGGTGGAGATGGAGATGGAGATGGAGATGGAGATGGAGATGGAGATGGAGATGGGGACATCCCACTGACTCATCTCTCCCTGAGTCACCTGCCAGTAAGGCTGGTACTGAGGACTGGGGTCAGGATCAGGGTACAGGGTAACTGGGGTCCACACTGCTGTCATGCCCCCAGGCTCTTCCATGCACAGAGGCTGGCTAACACCAACCTGCTTTTCGTGGTGGCTGACAAGCCCCTCTGCAGCCAGTGTGAGTCCATCAAGCTGCTGCAAGCAGAGGTAAGAGGTATCCTTTGGTGGCCAAGCATCATCCCTCGGGGATGTGGTGGTGGAGGAGTTGGGGGAGAGGTGGGCACTGCAGGGCTGGGCAGGGGGGCTGGGAGCTGCAAGGTCAGGTGGAGGGGGGTGAAGCTGACTCATATGTGGAGTGGCTTGGGGTGGCCTTGAGGCACCCTACATGCCCCCACCACCCTGTGCCTGGTGGTTTCCTTGACCTGTGAAGCCCCCCCGAGGGACCCCAACCAGTGTGAGCTGGTGGACAGGCCCCGCTACCGGAAAGGCCCCCACATCTGCTTTGACTACAATGCAACAGTAAGTGGGGTGGGTGGGGAGGTGGGGGGTGCAGGGATGAGAAGAGTCCCAGAAGGAGTCCCCAGGGGAAGGAATTGGGGCAGTGGATGCCCTGCTGGTAGGGAGAGCAGAGCCAGGGGTGTCCCCAGGGGAGCAGAGCTATGGAATGTACCCCTGGGGGAAATGAGAGCAGTGGATTTCCCCTGAGGGGGAGTGTGGAGCTGTGGAGGGACCCTGGGGAAGCAGTGCCATGAGGTATCCTCCTGTTGGGTAAAGCCACAGGGGAACCGTGGGGGTTGGAAGCGTTGGGGTGCCCCCTGGGGAGATCAGAGCCATGAGGGAAGTCCCTGGGATTGCAATGGTCAAGGTGTCCTTCTGAGGAGGAAGTGGGGCCATGGGGGTCCCAGGGCTGGAGGCATATCAGAACTGCAAGAGAGTGGTAGGTGCCCCTGGGGTGTGGAGCCACCATGGGAAGTACCCTACAGCCCCTCTCCCTTTGCCCCTCCAGGAAGATACCTCAGACTGTGGCCGAGGGGCGTCCTTCGCCCCCTCCCTGGGGGTCCTGCTCTCCCTGCAGCTGCTGCTTCTCTACTCCAGCACCAGCCAGCACCCGCTCCCCCCGGCCGCCTGCCTTTAGCACCCCCCAGCTGCCCCCGCGAGCTCTCTTTTCTTTCAAGCTCCATCTCCATCCCCTTCCTTTGCCTGGTGGAGCAGGAGCAACGTCCCCTTCACCGCTTCGGGGACCCCTGCAATGCCACCCTGCGCTCCCCGCCGGCCTCAGCCACAGAAGAGCTGGGATGCAGGCAGGGGCTCTCTGGCAGAGCAGGGACCGAGTCGGTGCCACGGCGTCACGCCCTCCTGGCTGCTCAGACTCGGAAAGTGGCATTGGCACCCTCCGCCCGCGACACCCTGTCCACCTCACCTATTTTTTTAGCCTGAAGATTTTAAAGCAGATCTTTCTACATCGAGTTTCCAACATTTTCTTCGCCTGGAGACCGGCGGTGTTTATTGTCAGCAATGAGGACACGTGGGGAAGAAACAAGGGGAGGGTGGGGGGTGGAAAAAAAAGAACAAGAAAAAAGGACTTGACCTGACTGTGCGGGTCAGTAGTATTTGTTCCAGCGGGTTCCAAGCCCCTGGGCGTGCAGGGCAGCTCCAGCATTCCTGCAGGCTCAGGGCAGGGCGCAGAGAGCAGCTGGCCGTGGCCTGCACCGGCGCAGGATGGAGCCCTGGTCCCTGCTTTGGGCTCAGCTGCTCTTCTGCATTCTTGGGCACAGATACTGGGGTGAAAATGAGAGGAGGGGGAAAAAATGTGTTTTGTTTCTTTTCTGTTATGCAGATCACTGTGAAATCCTGCCCACCCCAGCCCCCTCCAGCCACATTTGCCCTGGCAGCCCTGCCAAAGAAACCGCGCTGGCCAGGGGAACGTGCTGCTTGTCCCCAAGGGGGACATGCCATGTGCCCTCAAGCAGGTTGTGCCATGTGCCCCATAGTTGGATGTGCTGCACAGCCCCCAGTGGGAAATGGAGCATGTGGTGCCACATGTTCCCAGAAGGGATGTGCCAGGCCTCCTTGGGGCACCATCATGGGGGCAGGACACAGCAAGGGGAGCTCATACCTGGGATGCTCCTGAGGTCCTGGCTGGGGGCACTCAGTGCTGGGGGGTGGGAGGTGGCTCTCTATTGGGGCACCCCAAGGTACTGGGACTTACACCAGGGCACTCAGGCGGAGGTGTCATCCCTCCAGCCAAAATAGTGGGTGCTGAGCTGGACACAGGGACTGGTGAGCCCTGGAACACCACTGTACCCCACCACCACAGCCAGGAGAGATGCTGCAGGGCTGGATGGGCCCAGCACAGGGTGCAGGGTGCCCGACCATGACACTTCAGGGTGCTGTGGTGCAGGGGTGGCCAAACCCACTCCCCATGTCCCTCACTGTTCCCAGCAGTGTCAGGAAACCCTACCCAGGCAGGCAGCCCTGGGGAC
Source organism: Melanerpes formicivorus (assembly GCF_026170545.1). Classification (NCBI taxonomy): domain Eukaryota; kingdom Metazoa; phylum Chordata; class Aves; order Piciformes; family Picidae; genus Melanerpes; species Melanerpes formicivorus. The sequence goes on from NW_027142390.1 coordinate 3,230,373, forward strand.
CCGCATCCCCTAGGGGAACCCTGCTTAGAGCCACCCTATCAATCGGGCCCAGGGGAGCTCCCTCAGCACAACCACACCGGGGAAGACTGGGGAGGGCACCAGGCGCTAATTAGTACTGGGGTTAATTAATGGTCATTCTGCTTGTAGCTTTTTCAGTGTGTGTTTGGTTACTGTCTCTGGGACCGTGTTTGAACAGATGGCTCTGTGTTACCGGGAGTGTGTGTACTTCTGTAGTCTAGTTAGGTGCTCTGCCAGAAAACCACCACTATACATACCTATAAATATATACATATATAGTCTATTTTAAGTTAAAAACCAATGAGACAAAGGGGCAGCCCAGCCCTGGGCCATCCCACCAGGGTCGTGTCCTGCCCTGTTCCCACCTGAAATCTTCTCTCTGCTCATACAAAGGCATTGGGGTTTTAATTGATTTTTGCTTTCTTTAGGTTTTGGTTTTGGTTTTTTTTTTCATTATTTTGGTTTGCTTTTATTTTTTGTTTGGTTTTTTTTTTTTCCTTTGGGTTTTTTTTGTTGGTGTTGGTGGTGTTGGTTTCTTTCCTTTTTGGTTGTTGGGGTTTTTTTTTGTACAGAAGAGTTGGAAAACTTCAAAAACCAACAAAAAGACAATTTGTAAGATATCGTGCGTGTGACTCCTTGTAAAATATTTTCAAATGGTTTATTACAGAGACTCGGTTATTAAATAATGTTCATATTTTCACTTCACAGGCAGTGGCTGCGTCATTGCCCAGCTATGTGGGCAGAGCTGGGGGGGGAAGGGCACGGCACAGGGAGGAGGCAGGCAAGGGTGCTCCTGGCAGCTGGGCTGCTACCCGCATGCCTGCCTGCGCCTCTGCTGAAGGGCTGTGGGGACGGACGTAGGCAGAGGGATAGGTTCACGGACATCCACACACTGCATAGGCCGTGGGGTAGGCAGGGCTCAGTCCCGCGACGCAGTCCCCTCAAGATCCCCCCTCCCCCTGTGCCCCCCCCTTGCTCACGTCCCCGTGTCCCCAGTGCCACGCCACCACTTCATGCCTATGTCCGTTTGAGGCTGTATCCCCGCATCCGTGTCCCCCTGTCCTGTGCGGTCCGTGTCGCCGAGTGCCACTCACGCTCGGCCCGTGTCTGTAAAGCCACGCATGGTTTGTGTCCCAACCCCAGTCCATCTCCCCGTGGCTGTCCCCAGTAGACACGCCTAACTGTGTTCCCCGTCTCTCTCCTGCGCTTGTGTCCCGATATGCCTCTCCCCAGGACCCCCGTGCCTGTGTTCCGCTGCCATCCCCGCCACGTCCCTGCCCCTCCCAGCCGCGGCCGGACTCCGTGTCGCGGCGTGCTGCGCGGCCGGACTCCATGTCCCAGGGAGCCCCGCGGATGGCCTCCGGCCCCGCCAGCCGCGGCGCCAGGCCCGGCCCCGCCCCGCCCCGCGCGGCGCAGGCGCACGACAGCTGTTTGTCCGCGCACGGCCTGGCCTGCGGCGGCTGCTGAGGGCCTGCTCGGGGCTGCGCGGGGCCCGGCCCGGGGGAGGCGGCCCCGGCGGGCGGGCGCTGCAACAGTCCCGGTGCCGGTGGGGCCGAAGATGCGGCGGTATCTGCCGGTGGCCCGGCAGCACTTCCTGGCGGCGCTGGCCGGCACAAGCGTGGTGGTGAAGTCGCTGAGCGCCGCCGTCCTCCTCCTCTACCTGCTCTCCTTCGGCCTGGACACGGCCTACGGCCTGGGAGTGACCCCTGGGTATCTCCTGCCCCCCAACTTCTGGGTGTGGACGCTGCTGACGCACGGCCTGGTGGAGGAGCGGGCATGGGGCCTGGCGGCCAGCCTGGCCACTCTGGGGGTGGCGGGGCGGCTGCTTGAGCCCCTCTGGGGAGCCCTGGAGCTGCTGGTCTTCTTCGCGGTGGTGAACGTCTCGGTGGGGCTCCTGGGGGCCCTTGCCTACTTCCTCACCTACGTGGCCTCCTTCCACCTTCCCTACCTGTTCGCCGTCCGTATCCACGGCGGGCTTGGCTTTCTCGGGGGAGTCTTGGTGGCTCTCAAGCAGACGATGGGGGACAGCACTGTGCTGAAGGTGCCCCAGATCAGGATGAAGGCTGTCCCTATGCTCCTGCTCCTTCTCCTGTCTGTGCTGCGGCTTGCTGCCCTCGTCGAGAGCAATGTACTGGCCTCGTACGGCTTTGGGCTCCTCTCCAGCTGGGTCTATCTCCGTTTCTACCAGCGGCACAGTAGAGGCCGTGGAGACATGTCCGACCATTTTGCCTTCGCCACTTTCTTCCCCGAGATCCTGCAGCCCGTGGTGGGTCTGGTGGCCAACGTGGTGCACAGCATCCTGGTGAAGGTGAAGGTCTGCCGCAAGACAGTCAAACGCTACGATGTGGGCGCCCCGTCATCCATCACCATCAGTCTGCCGGGGACAGACCCCCAGGATGCTGAGAGGAGAAGGTACCACTAGCTCTGCTCCCATGGGGCATCGTTTCTATGGGCAACGAGGGCCAGAATGAAAACTCAGATGGGAAGGAGGGGGAGATTTGGGCACGGTACTAAGGGGGGGGCCTTCTCCAAGGACTCTGCTGGGGGCTGCCCTCCTTGCCACAGAGGTGGTGGAGAGTGCTTTGGGTGGCTGGTAGGATGTTGCTCTGCTCTTCCAAATGTGGAGCAGTGGCACAGTGCAGGGTAGGAGTGGGGTGATCCTAGGAAAATGGCAGATAAGGTTCGAGGTCCCTGCAGAAGGAAGGGAGATGCCAGCTGCCCAGGCAGATGCCAGCACCCTGCTCATGGCAGCCCTGCACCCATCATTTTGGCACAGGTAAAGGCAATGAACCAGTCCTGTGCCCTAGACTTCCTATGCCTGGCTTTGGCCTTCCTGGCTCCTACCAGGAAGGTTTGGACAAGGCGTTGGCTCTCTGCTTTCCCTTGCCCTGTTACATGCCTTCCCTGCCCCATTCCCAGGGCAGCCCATGTACCATCTGACTGCCTCTGAGCACACCACGTGGCACAAAACTTGGTGCGTGTAGTCTGAGAGCATGACTGGGTTTCTGTAGGCGAATCCCAGGCACTCCAGATCATCTCCAGTGCTGCTGAATCCAGCGGCTCCTGTCAGGAAGAAGCCAGGGACAGAGATGCACAGTGCACTGTTAACCCCTGCTCTGCCGTTGGACCCAGGTTTAACCCACATGTCTGCCCTTGCCCCACAGACAGCTGGCCCTGAAGGCCCTGAACGAGCGGCTGAAGCGTGTGGAGGACCAGTCAGCCTGGCCTAGCATGGAGGATGATGAGGAGGAGGCGGTAGTAGTGGTGGCAAAGGCTGACAGCCCACTGCTGGCTGACCCTGGCACTGCTGGAAAGGGCACCAGCCAGGAGTCCAATCTCATCACCTTCCAGGATGCTCCATCCCAGCTGTGACCGGCCAACACACCAACCCCTTCCCACCCTGTCTCCATCGGAGAGCTGCTAACCCTCCTCGTGTCCCCTCCCACAGCCGGGACCCTCGGCAGGGAGCAGGGACTCCTCCCGCAGCAGAGGCAAGGGGCTACCTCATTCCAATGCTTCATTGCTGCCCGTGGCCAGCACTGGGCACCCAGGATGATGCTGCTGGCACCACCACAAGCACGGGGGTTCCTGGAGCTGCTCCCTTCAGCACAGGACAGGCTGTGGATGTCAGCACTGGCAGCTGTTCTGGGAGGGGGACATGGGGCTGTCCCCTACCCTGAGGCCACTGCACTTGCCCAGGTGGGAGCAGTCAGCAGCACTTCCTCGCTTCTCCTCTGCACCAGGGGTCGGTCAGAGTGCTCAACACTTACTCCTTTTTGAAGGTAGTTGTGTCCCTAACCAAGGGAATGGGAAGGCTGGCAGGTTTCTTTTCTGAATCCCTTTCCTATGGGGAGCCTCCCCCAGCCCCAGCAGGAGCTCACCGTGACTGGTGAGAGGTTTGCCAAGCAAGGGGGTGGGCTGCTGGACAAGAGGGGGCCGCCCAGCCCCTCGTGTTGGTGGTTCAGCACCACCAGCTCTGGGTTTTGTGCACGGGGTGGTTCTCTTTTCCTTGCTCTCCTGCCCCTGATGCCAGCCCTGCCAGGGAGCCAGTGCCTTTGGACACTCCTTGGCTAATCTGTCAGCTTACACTAAAAGCTGGAATTAACTTTTACAGTGAGGCTGTGCTGCTTCCTCTGGCAGCAAGCTCTCTTTCCTGCGGGTAGAATATGGGCTCCCCCTTCTCTTTCCCTCCATGTTGATGAGCTTTCATTTTGTTTCCTGGATGGAGAGGATGCTCCCTGCAACGGCCTCCTCACAGCTCCCAGTCCCCCAGGCAGCCCAGGATGTGGGTTGATCTGTTGTGATTATTTTTTTAAAGGACCACATGAGAAGGTTTTGTCAACCAGTTACAAAACAGACTTTTGGTTATCAATAAAGAGTTCTTTGAAAGAGTTGGCTCCTGCAGCAGAGCAGGGGCAGGACAGGGGGGTGAACACAGAGTGGCCCTGGGGGCTCTTGCACAGGGGTCTGGGGAGGTGTGTTCTTCCTGGGCGCTCCTATCACGACTGGGGAAATCAGCAGGGGGTTATGTCTGCCTGCAACCCAAAAGCCCCCCACCCCCCAGGCAGTAAAGAGGGCTTGTTGCACTGTAGCTGCCTGAAATCTTTATTAATAGAATAAAAGCTCTGGATACAGAGGAATTTATTGGCCTGGGAGCTGCTCCCAACTCTCCAGCCCTGCTGAGAGCAAGATTCACATCAAGAAGGAGCTGCTGCAGCACATGGAGCCTTGCATCACCCTGCTGCCCCGGTGGCAGGTGGGCTGGAAGGAAGGCTGCTGTGAGGTGGTGCGAGGCGAGGAGGTTCTTTTTGGCCTTCCTCAGGGCTGTTCAGCAGGCTGGCTCCAGGGCTTCTGCCTCAGGCCAGTGCCTGAACCTTGCTGCTCCCTGTGCCACTCAGAGGGACAAAAGTCTTCACAGGCTGTTGGTTTGCAGCACAGCTCAGTAATCTGGTCTGTAAAGTGAACCATCACCTCCTGCCAGGCTGGAGCTTCACTGGCCTGGCCTGCAGGAAGGATTTGTGCGTGGCAATGGCTGGCCAGATCTGTTGCCATTCAGCAGGGCTGACTGTACCAGTCCTACATAGCCCCCAGGTCCCTGCATGGGGCTGCACCACGGGGACAGATGTTCCACTGTCCTCCAGCATCTGCCTTGGGTGATCTACCCTGCTTCAGCCTTCCCGTGGCTGAAGCCACAACCGTACCCTGTGATTTTTTCACTGGCCAAGCTGCCTCTGTGGTAGGAGAGGCAGTGCAGTGCCTGCTGCAGCCTCCCAGGTGAGCAGAAATGCTTCTCTGCTTACCAGGAACGTGACAGGTCCTCTCTTGCCTGCTCCAAAGCAGCCCTGGTCGGGAAGGGAAAAGGAGCAGGAATTCTGAGTGAACCTTCTGGTTTCTAGTATTGAGCACCAAGCTGCCATGGTGACCTGAAACTTAACCTGTGCTGGGAAGCATCCCCACTAAGAGGCAGGAAGTAGGCAGGTCCTGCCCACTTGGTGTCATGCACATTGTAGCTGACACGCCAGACAATCCAAGATCCAAGAGATGACTAAGTAGAAATCAAGTTCCAAGGAGACCCTCTGTGAGCAGGGGAGCCCTGGCCTCCCTGGCTGGCACAGGGGAAGTTCAGATCTGCAGCAGGCCCTCAGTGCTGGCTCCGCTTGCGGTACAGGTAAGCATTGCTCACCTGGTTCATGATAACCAGGCTAGTGAGTACAGGACACAGCATGGCAAGGTACCAGGAGATGCTGCTCACTGAGGTAGTGAACCACAGGGAGCACATGCCCAGCATCAGGCTGGCACAGCCCAGCAGATAGCCCACCAGCCCTGAGGTCGCATGGTACAGCTTGAGCTTGGCCAGTGTCCAGTTTTTGATCAGCTTGGGGTACAGCAGGAGCACCCCACCCCCGCACTGCCCACCAGCGTACAGCACAGTCAGCAGCCCCGTCAGGCCGTGCCAGGTGACAAAGTGGGCCTTGCCGCTCAGGTGCTTGTTGTAGGTGATGATGCCCAGCCCCAAGAGGGCACAGAGGAGGGCAAGCAACTGGAGGGCCCAGTGCACCCGCACCTTGACTTTGCGGGAGAAGGAGCGGAGCAGCGAGGTCTCGGGAGAAAATATCAGCAGGGCTTCCGTCATCAGGAACGAGAACTAGGAGAGAGAAGGAAGGGGCAGTGGCACTGGTTGCTCCCACCTCACCGCTACGGCCGGGGGCTGGACCGGCGGTGGCGGTTCGGCACCGCCCGGGGCTCAGCGTCCCACCACCCACGGCACGCAGAGGGACTTTACCCTCCTCGCCGGGCGCTCTCCGCCGTCAAGGTCCCTTCCTCTGCCGGAGGGAGGCGCCCGCGGCAGGGGGGCAGCATGACAAAGTGGCCGGTAACCGGGGCAGCGGGACTTACCGCGAGCGTCATGAGTAGCGGATGCCAGGAAAAGAGGCCTGCAAGGGAAGCGTAGGCACTGAGGTAAGAAGAGGCTACAGAGGCCGGGCCCCCAGCCCCGGCCTGGCTCACACCCGCCGGCTCCGGTCCCGATCCCGCCCCAGCACTCACTGGATCCGGGCCGCGCCAGCATAGCCACGGCGGTGGGGAAGCCAAGCGCCACGAGATGAGCGGCGGCGCCGGCGGCGGCCCGTAGGGAGCGGTACAGACGGGATTCGGTCTCGGCCGTCAGGGCCATGGTGCCCGGCGAATAGAGGGGGAACCGCCGCGACCGAGACGAGGGGGCCGGAGCGCCGGTTCCGATTGGGCGAGCTGGGCTGTCCGTCCGCGCTAGAGCCCGCCTCCCCCGCGCTGCGCCACCGCTGAATGGGTGGATAGCGTTGTCGCTCAGGATGAGAGCCCGCCCCCAGCGGCGCGGCCGTGTGACGTATCGTCCTCAGGCTCCGCGCTACGGTGGCCGGCAGGGCTGCGGTACGGACGGTGCTCACCGCTCTGTGCTCACCGCTCTGTTTAGCTGTGCTTGCCGGCCCGGCGCCCAGCCCGGCTCTGCCATGGGCGGCAGGATCGAGTGCGTCTTCTTCAGCGAGTTCCACCCCACGCTGGGGCCCAAGATTACCTACCAGGTGGGAGATGAGCCTCGGCCAGTGAGACCAGGGCGGAGGAGGCGGGTCATGGGGCAGGGCCGGGGTCCGGCAGCCGGGCCAGGCTGAAGCGGAGTCTTCTGTGCCGCTGCAGGTTCCAGAGGACTTCATTTCTCGGGAGCTCTTCGACACCATCCAGGTGTACGTCATCACGAAGCCCGAGCTGCAGAACAAGCTGATCACCGTGTGAGTGTTGGCCGCCACCCGGCCTTTAACGGTGGGCGGACGGATCCGCTGCCCTCACCACGGCTGGCAAGGCTCTGCCGGGGGGAGAGGATGGTTTGGTGATGGGACAGTGCCAGCTGTCAGTTTGGCGCTTACAGGAGGCTCTGTGGTCAGCAGTATCGTTACGATGCCTGCAGTAGCTTGTGCAGGAGGTTTGGTACCCGATTCTGAGGGTGTCCGGTGCAGCCCCTGGTTCTGTGTCAGCCTCAAACCCAACAAAGTTAAACGACTCTTCAGAACTGCGCTGGCTTTGAAAGGAGACCGTTTTCTTCTCTGAGGATTGACTCTTTTTTGCTCCCACCCCCCCGCGGTTCCAGACTGTCTTTTGTACTCTGAGCATTTGGGGATTGGGCATTGCTTTGCCAGCAGAGAAGACTCCATTCTCTAGGGCCACTCAGGAGCTAGCCTTGTGCTGGGCTCAAGCCTCCCTGAGGGCATAGGTACAGGTTCTACTGCTCTGCTTGCAGGACAGCCATGGAGAAGAAGCTGATCGGCTGCCCCGTGTGTATCGAGCACAAGAAGTACAGCCGAAACGCTCTGCTCTTCAACCTGGGCTTTGTGTGTGATGCTAGAGCCAAGGCCTGTGCACTGGAGCCCATAGTAAAGAAGCTGGCTGGCTACCTCACAACCCTTGAGGTGAGCCAGTGTGAGCAGAGGCAGGCTGCATCGTGATCCGCCCCACAGAGGCACCAGTCTCCTGCTACACATTGTGGATCACTGGGTGTTACTGGAGCAGGGAACAGGTTTACAGCAAGGAGGGGACTGCTCTGGCTTTACCCACATACTGCTTGGAGTTTAAGGGAGGATGGGATCCAAGATGTGTGGTTCACAGTAAATAGCTCTGTGGGGAGGAGCTGACTTGATTTTCTGCTCTCTTTAGCTGGAAAGTGGCTTCATCTCAAATGAGGAGAGTAAACAGAAGCTGGTTCCCATCATGACCATCCTGATGGAGGAGCTGAATGCCAAAGGAAAGTGCACTCTGCCCATAGGTATGGCAGCCATGCCAGCCCAGCAGTGGAGGGCAGGGGTGGGACTGGGAAGCAGCTGAGCCAGCCTCTGCCTGGATCAGCTCTGCCTGCACTGCTCCTGGCAACTCCCTGCCTGTCCATGCTTGGAACTGGGGGATGTCTGAGCCACCCTTGCCCTGGATGGCTCAAAGGGCCAGGAGGGATGGGGCTGTAGGCTGCACACACTGCCCTCCGTGTAGCATGGTGATGTCCTCAGGCTGATAGTCGCAAGCTCCTGAGGGAGTAGAGGTTTCTGTGGGGACTGAGCTCTCCCTTTTTCCTGGCCAGATGAGTCGAACACCATACACCTGAAGGTCATTGAGCAGCGCCCGGACCCCCCCATCGTGCAGGAGTATGATGTCCCTGTCTTCACCCAAGACAAGGATGACTTCTTCAACTCCCAGTGGGATCTCACCACACAGCAGGTCTGTGTACTTGAATGACCACAGTTTGGTGCTTCCCTTGTCTTTGTGCTCATACCTGTGAGCAATCCATTCACCCAAAACATGAATAAAAGGCTGTTGGGGATGAAGCCTGCCCATCCCATTGTGCATCCAGACACAAGGAAGTTTCTTGGGCTCCAGGGTGATGCTTTCGGCCTCTCTTCTCTCTCCACTCTTAGCTCTTGCTGCCTACCCTTCTAGATCCTGCCTTACATTGATGGCTTTCGGCACGTCCAGAAGATTTCTGCAGAAGCTGATGTGGAGCTGAACTTGGTGCGCATTGCAGTGCAAAACCTGCTGTGAGTGTGTGAAAGGGGCCTGGGCAGCCCATGGGAGCAGGGAAAGGGGGTGTGCTGGCAGACAGAGTCTCACCTTTCCTTGTCCATCTGCAGGTACTACGGGGTCGTCACACTCGTTTCCATACTCCAGGTGGGTCAGCCCATGGAGTGTGGGGCCTCAAACAGGATTCAGGCAGCGGCTGCACTTATTGGGGTAGCCATGTAGGGGGACAACAGGGCTCAGAGTGGGGCAGGTCTGTGTCTCAGAGCCATGTCTGAGCAGACCTGGTTTTCCCTTGTTCTCCAGTACTCCAATGTCTACTGCACCACGCCAAAGGTCCAGGACCTAGTGGATGACAAGTGTCTCCAGGAAGAGTGTCTGTTGTATGTCACCAAACAAGGTATGATGGTGTCATGCTGAACTGCCAGTGGAGGCAGGGGAAGATGGCAACTGACTGGTGACTTGTCCCTGCAGGGCACAAGCGAGCCAGCCTCCGGGATATCTTCCAGCTGTACTGCGGGCTGAGCCCTGGCACAACAGTGCGAGACCTCATCTCCCGCTACACCCTGCAGCTCCAGAGGGTGGATGAGAGGTCAGAGCCAGCACCCTCCTGCTCACTCCCTGAGGGTGATAGTGAAAACAGGGGTGGTAGGGCAAGTTGAGGGGCGGGGGGAGGTAGGAGGAAATACTCAGCTCCTGGATGTGTGGATTGGGAAAAGTAGAATCATAAAATCATTTAGGTTGGAAAAGACCTTTAAGATCATCATGTCCAACTGTTAATGCATCACTGCCAAGTCCACCACTAAACCATGTCCCTATGCACCACATCCGTATGTGTTTTAATATCTCCAGGGATGGTGACTCTACCACTCCCCCGGGCAACCTGTTGCAATGCTTAAGCAGGAGAGGGACGCCTAGGGAGCACTGGATTAGGAAGGCACAGATGGATTAGTACAGATAAATGAGGTTGGGACAATGAAGGGCGAAGGCTTGAGGCAGCCCCTTTCTCCACAGTGGTGTGCCATGGTGGCACCAGAATGAATGGGAGGAGCTGGTGCATTTGACATCTCAGCATTGTGGTCCCTTCCCTTCTTGTGCCCAGGAGGCTTATCCAGTTTGGTTTGATGAAGGGCCTTATCCGGCGGCTCCAGAAGTATCCGGTCAAGGTCACCCGGGATGAGCGAAGTCACCCAGCCCGGCTGTACACAGGCTGCCACAGCTACGATGAGATCTGCTGCAAGACTGGTGAGGGTCCGAGCTCCTCCTCACAGGTCTCAGGGGTGGGGAGAGGTGTGGGGCTGTGCACTGGTTCCCATCACCCCCTGGGAAGCCATCGTACTGCAGGGACACGGGACTCTGGACTATGTTCTGTGCTGAGAAGGGCTTGGGATTCTCCTGAAGAAGGGCTTAGGATGCCCAGCCAGCCCCCAGCACCACTGCTGGGCAGCCTGCTAACCCCACTACCGTCTCCTCTCAGGCATGAGTTACAAGGAGCTGGATGAGCGCCTGGAGAACGACCCCAACATCATCGTGTGCTGGAAGTGACGGCGGGGACGGCATCGCCGGCGCCCGTGTGTCCCCCAACGCGTTGCCCCGTGCCCGCCCCCGTTGCGTCCCGCCGGCCGCGGTCGCTCCTCCGCGCCGCCAGAGGGCGGCAGAGTCCCCTCGGCGCTCACGGCGGGGGCCGCGTGGCCCTGCCGTTGCTATAACGACGTTGTCGCCGCCGGCATGGCCGCTGCGGCTGCCGCGCCCTTGCTGCCCGCCGAGCTTGAGGCGCTGGTGCGGGCGCTGCAGGCCACCGAGCTGCGGGACATCGGCGGACAGGGGTACTGGGGGGTGCCTGTGCTGGGAACGGCGTCTGGAGGGGGAGGGCCCCGCTCCCCAGTGGCCCCGGAGGGTCTGGGAAAGGGGAAGCGCGACAAAGCACGAAAATAAAGCTGAGGTGTCCCCGGTGGGACTGAGGGGACCCTGGGTGGGGCCTCCCCAGACAGCCTGCGTGGGGCTAAGGAGGGGTTCCCGGAAGGTCTGGTGCAAAGAGATGGTCTCAGAGCGTCAGGGTCAGGTAGAGGAGGGGCCCAATTCTGCAGTCTTGGAAGAACAGAGGAGGGTCCCAGATCTGGGGTCTCCCCAGAGGGTCTGGGGGGGTAGGGGTGAGGGTTGAGGAGCACTCCCAGTTTTGGGGTGTCTCATGGGGGGTGTTGCTAGGGCCAGGCAGGAGGATGGTGGCACTGGGGCTGCCACAGGTGGAAGCTGCAGCCCCAGGGAGCGCAGGCTCAGGGCATGGTGTGGGATCTGGGCATTCCTGGCAGGGTCTGGGCATTTCCTGGGGAGGGTGGTGCCGGGAGCAGGTTTCCCTCCATGAGGGACTCTCTTCAGGAGCACAGTGGAGCTCCATAGCTATTGACCAGAGGTCTCTGTCAGTGATGCCCTTGCTGGCTGCCCTGCAGGTGGGTTCTGCAGCACGAGTATGTGGAGAAGCTCAACATGCACGCCATTCTGAGTGCCTCCATGGGTCAGGAGCAGCTCCTCACTGAGCTGCTGGTCACCAATGCCAAGGTGAGCCTCACTGGATGCGGTAATGATCCCCATGGCAAGCCTTTAGCCTTATCTGGGGTTGTCTCATGGACAGTGTGCAATTTTGGAATAAAATGGTGAAGAATCTGTTGTATCTGGCAAAGATGTTTGATGGAGGGTTTGCTAGATTTGGGGGTTGTTGTTTTTGTTAATTAAAGGTCAAGCTGTGATATTTCTACTTGCTGGTCTGTGGTTCCTCTCTTCGAGGTTGCTTTGGTCTCTTTTATGCACCTGCCCCTCCACTTGTGGATCTCTCCCCTATGCCTAGGGTGTCCCAGTCCCATACTGTGCTGGGCTGCACCACAATGTGTGATGCCTTGGACCTGTCCAGCTCCTCAAGGCCATCTTGCCCCTTTGCAGCCCCAGGAGCTTACTCTGCCTGCTGATCTATTGGTGAAGAGCTGTTGGTTTCTGAGCTGGGTGAACATAAAGCAAGCATGCCCAAGGCTACCCTCCTCCATGGGATGATTCCAAAGTCTCTGTGGCTGAGCACTTGCAATAAAACTGATTCCCCCCATGGCACTGCTCTGAAAGCCTTCACTTCCCCCATCCCTTCCATGTCCAGATTCCTGTTCTCATTGAGGAGTTGATCTCTGTGGAGATCTGGAAGCACAAGATCTTTCCCGTGCTGTGCCAGCTGGAGGACTTCAAGCCAAGAAGCACCTTCCCCATCTACATGGTGGTGAGTAGAGGGGGCACTGGGCACACACCTGGAAACTGTTTGGGCACTGCTGTGCTTAAAAATAAATTGGCCCTGAAGAGCTCAGAGCTGTGGCTTTGCACCTCACTGGGCTGAGCAGCTGTGGTGGACAGTGTGAAGCACCTGGTTCCCCAGAGCTGCAAGCAACAAGCTGGTGGCCTTGCCCCTAGGAGGGACAGGGACCTACTCCTAGGGGAGCTCAGCTCTGTGAAGGGGCTCAGGGGAGCTCAGCTCTGTGAAGGGCCTCGTGGGAGCTGTGCTCTGGAGGTGGATGCGCTCCCAGTGAATCACGCTACCCTTGCTCCCAAGCAGCAGCACCCCTGGGACGTTTGCCTTCACACCCCAGCACTGTTTATCATCTTTAATCAGAGAGAGGAGTCTGCAGTGTTATGTGCCCTTGGGGTTAATAAAAATGTAGCTGCTTCTTACCAAGCTTCTGGAATTAGTGGTCCCTTGGGCCATTCTTGGCAAAGGAGTGATCTTGGGAGCTGGGCTCCCATGCAAGAGCAATGCAGCCCTTGACCTAAGGGAAATATGCCCCAGACTTGAAAGTTTCATCCCCTTCTCAGTCCAAAGTAACACATTGCTGGGGCAAGGCACTTACCACCTTGGGCAGCCATTTCCATTTCCAACCTGAATGTTTCTGTGATTCTGTGGCTTGTCTACAGCACTGCCATGAGGCAGTTATCTCCTGGTTCCCAGTCTGTGGACAAGGTTGTCTGCCCCAGTCGCAGGGGACTGAGGGCAGACCAGTCATGCAGGGTTCTGTCCTGTCTGGGGCAGTGACTTCTTAAGGGTGCCAGGGACTGCAGCTTGCCCAAAGCTATGGTTGTACCACTCCAGTAGTGCTGAGACAGAGCCCTGAGGAGCTCTGCCTGCTGGGGAGAGTGTCATAGGCATGTTAACATAAACACTAACCTGAACTGCATGAACCAGAGGTGTTACAAAGATTTCAGCACTTGTGTTTGGCTCTTTGACTTGCATCTGGCCACAACCATATAAAGACCTTCCTAGAAGAGCCCTTTTCCCTGCCTGTGTCCTCAGTGCTCTGGTGACTTCTCTGTTACCTGGCTCTTGCCACTTTTCCCCCACAGCTGCGCCATGAAGCCTCCATCATTAACCTCTTGGAGACGGTCTTTTTTCACAAGGTAAGAGGCTTTATTCAGTCCTGAAAAGCCCTTGGGTGAGAGTGGAAAGGCACAGCTGTGGGGACTCGCCCTCTCTGAAACTCTTTTTGTTGTGAAGGAGGTCTGTTTGTCAGCAGAGGACAGCATTCTGGATTTAATTGATTATTGCCATCGGAAACTGACCGTGCTTGCAGATCAGAGCACCCCAGTGGAGCTTCATCCTGAGGATCTGGCTGGCCTCTCATCTATGCAGGTGAGGAGCAATTCCTATACCTCATTGGGGGTATGGATGTAGGCAGCCTTAAGAGGCACAGGGGGGCCTTCCCATGGAGAGAAACCCCTCGGGTGCATCCCTAGCACCTTCTCCCTGTCTTGAAAAGCATTTGATGCTAGTGCTTGTCCATGCCAGCAGCCCAGCTGGGCTGAAGGCTGCATGCAGCTCCCTCCCTCCTACAGCTGGGCTTCCATCCTCTCTTGTGACAGTGCCACTTTCAAGCTTCCTGCAGGACACAGTCTGAGCTCTGCAGGGGGAAGCTGTGTAGTTAGGCAAAGTATTGAGTAGAAGGGTTTAGGCCCTTTGCTGTTGCTTTTGAAGACTGTGTGGGTCTGTCTCCCTGGAGCTTGTGAAACCACCTCAGTCCAGGCTGCCACCCGAGCCAGCCGGCGTTAGCGCTGAAGAGAGACCCTTCCGTACACCACTGCACGACACAGCTAGCAATTGTTCTCACCTGTCCCCCCTCAGCTTCCTCAGAGGGATGAGAAATGCCTCCTCTCTGTGCTGCTTGGGCCAGCAGTGAGCCTGGAGCTGATCCCAGTCAGGTGTTCCCAGACTGCTGTGCATACCTTGCCTGTGTGGGACCTCTCTTTGCTTCTGGTGCTTCCCAGCACCTCGAGTTTAAAACTGTGCACGTCGAGAAGCAGGGTTAATGACAGCTTCCAAGCTGGGCCTCACCTCTCTGCATTGCCTCCATCCTTTGGCTTGTTGCCTGAGCGTGTTCTGGTCTTCCAGAAAAAGGAAGTGAAGAGCACAATAGGGATATTTTCCAGGAAATGTTTTCCCAGCTGGGGAGGGGAAGGGATGTCTCTGTTAGTGATTTGAAATGGCTGAAGTGAAAAAAAATTACTTTTCTAGCCAAAGGGATTCTAAAAAGTCCTCTCCAGCCAAGGAGCCTGATTTCCTCTGATTCATTCCAACCCCTCCTGACTCTGCATACAATGACCCCTATGAAAAAGCTGTTCCTGCTCTCTCCTGTGTTGTGGAACCCATTGTCCTTTGTGACTGTGTATGGTGGTAATCCCTGGAGCAGGACCTGTTCTGGTGTCCCCCAGAAGCACAGGAAAAAGTAGTCCCTGACTGAAGGCAGAAGAAATGAGGTTTGGGTACCAGAAGGAGCTGTGGAAAACAGCCTTACTGGGGGAGTTTGGAGAGGGAGGCAGAGGGGAAGAGCCCACAGGGCTTTCTTAGTAGCTTGTGGGGCACCAGCACGGGGAGTGCAGGGTTTCTTACCACAGGAATTTGGAAGGGAACTGTTGCAGCAGCACTTCAGAGAAACACGAGCTGCTGAGGTCAGTGCTCTGCACACAAAGATGTGAGCTGCTGAGCATCTGGGACTGGAGAGAAGCTCTCCCTGGGCCAGGGAGAAGGACTTGGCACTTCTCAGCCTAACCATCCTGATGGTCTTGAAAGAGACTGAGTCAGAGGGTGGTCAGGCTGTTAGCCTGAGCATATGTGGTGTGAATGGGGTGTCCATGCTGCCTGGGAGGGGAAGGAAGCCAGGTGACTGGAAATCATGGTGTAGCTGTGTACTGGGATAAACACAGGCAGATATCCTAGCTGGCTGTACACAAGCTGGAGGGGAGAGGCAGATACAGGAGAGGTGGATTACCCCTGTGCAGCGGCCAAGTTTCTCCCTTCTCCTCCTGTGGTTCCTCTGCTGATCATGCAGCTCCCCTCTTCTTCAACCTCACAGGTCTCTGCAGGGGCCATGGGCCACGGGCCACAACATTTTCCCAGAAAAGGAGGGAAATCCCCTAATAGTTTGGGAATGGCCTCTTTCACAGTGTGTCTCCATGCAGGAGTGCTGCTGTTGGGGTAGGGAGATGAGGGACGAGGAACAGCAGGCTGCAAGCATTTCTGTTGCCACCATGGCAAGCAGGCAGGGCTGGCACAGTTGAGATGAGAAACAGTTTGTTTTGCAGGGCTCTGGTTTCCTCCCCAGTCTGTGGTTACAGATGAGTAGCCAACAGCTTGTCTCCTTGTAATTCCTGGGAAATGGGCCCTGAAATCCTGAGGCTGTGCTTGTCCCTCCCCAGGAGCTGCAAAAGCAAGCAGAGATGATGGAGTTTGAGATTTCCCTGAAAGCTCTGTCTGTGCTGCGCTTCATCACTGACCAGGTGGAGAGGTAGGTGTTCAGGAGCAGCAGTGGACACAGCCCAAGCTCTCCAGCTGAGATTCCTGTGGGTTTGCAGTGGGTGCCCTTTCAGCAGCTGACTGTACCTGTGGTGGTGGCAGCACTGTGCCCCAGGAGGCAAACTCAGCAGCATTCTTTCCTGCTCTGTGGTACTTTCAGGAACCCAGATCATTGTTTTTTTACTGCCTCTCCTAGTTGCCTCAGGGAACACTTATATCTGTTCTGGCATTTGTGAGCATGATTTCACCCTTTTTGTCATACCCCCCAGCCTGCCCCTGAGCGCATTGACACGGATGCTGAACACCTACAACCTACCCTGCCTCCTTGTCCAGCTGGTGGAGCATTGCCCCTGGAGCTGCTGGGAAGCAGGTATGGATTTGCCCTGGGGCACCGTGGCAGTGTGCTGGGACCGGCATCCACCAATAAGTCTGCTGTTGGAGCCTCTGCAGAAAGCTGCTCTCCCTTTACTTTCCCCTTCAGATCCTGTCCTTGCTCCTCACTAGTGCTCCCTGCCTGAAGTTGTTCAGCTCAAAAGCAGCTGCAGCACAGCTGGGCCAGGGATCCAGCAGGGCTCTATAAAGCTGATTTTGCACAGGGCAGTGTCACTTCCAAGCTGATCATGGCCAGGACAGGAGCAGAGCACATCTGCCAGTCTCACCTTCTTCTCCTCTGAAGTCTTATCTTGGACACAGAAAGTGCCAGCCTCAGCCTTTCTGCCCTTTTCTGGGACAGCTGCCTCCCACAGCTCTGCAGCCAGGCCTGCCCCCCTGCAAGCCTCCAACTTCCCCGCTGCCTGCCTCTGAGCAGTGGTGGGGCACAGCCTGGGGCGTGGGAACTTGCACTCTTCTCCCCAGCCCTGCACCAGGAGGGTCACAGCGCAGGCAGGGGAGGAAGAGATGCTGGAAAGCACGTGGCTCTGTGCCTGAAGAGAGGAGCCCAGCAGGATGGGGGAAGCTTTCCTCCTTCTGCTGGCCAGGAAACACTTCCCTTCTCTCTGCCTATGCGCTTGCAGTGTCAAGAGGGAGCTTTGATCCAGGGTCCTGAGGGAGAGACTGGAAAGAAACAGGAGTGCAAAGGCATTTCCATGCTGTGCATATGCAGGGTTACATTCTCCATCCAGGAGAGCAGCACAGTAGCCTCTGGAGCTTGTTTTGTCTACTTCTGGTTTTCACTGGCAGAAGAAACTTCAGAAGAGTGGGTATTGGCTGTGCTGGTACACCAAAACATGCCTCTCCAGCCACTCTGTTCTTGCAACATGGTCTCCCCCACCCTCTACCTGTGCTCAACACTCCTGACCAAGTACAGAGTGGGATAGCTCATAGATTTTTCAGTTCCTGCCACAGGCCTATTTTAATATGTGAACTTTACATTCTCTAATATATTGTCTCAAAGTCAAGTAGACTGCTCTGCTGAGCAAAGGGTGGGGAAAGTGAGTCAGGCAGAAGCAGTGTGGCTTTCTTGTGGTGAAATGAGGCAGTGGGCATGGCCAGCATCCCCACTTCTGAGCTGTCTTCCCTCAGGCAGCACTGCCTCTCCCTGGAGTTGCATGTTCTTCTGTCCCTCAGGCAAGCTCAAGAAGTTTGAGAATGGTACATGGCACGTGGTGCCCCCTGAAGACCAGGTGAAGATGACCAAACTCGATGGGCAGGTGTGGCTTGCCCTTCTCAACCTCCTGCTCAGCCCGGAGTGCCAGCGCAAATACCACTTTGATGGCTTCAACAAGAGCCAGCTCCTCAAGGTAGAACCCTACACTATGAAGGCTGTGGGTCCTACAGAATAAAGCAGGACCTTGCCAGCACTATGCACCTTCAGGCACCTCTCCCCATAGAATCATACAATTGTTAGGGTTGGAAGGGACCTCAAGGATCATCCAGTTCCAACCCCCCTGCCAGGGGCAGGGACACCTCACACTAGATCAGGTTGCTCAGAGCCACATCCCTGGCCTTAAAAACCTCCAGGCATGAGGCTTCTACCTCCTCCCTGGGCAACCTGTTCTAGTGTCTCACCACCCTCATGGTGAAGAACTTCTTCCTAACATCCAGTCTGAATCTACCCATTTCTATTGTTTTTTCATTCCCCCTACTCCTATCATTACCTGACACACTAAAAAGTCCCTCCCCAGCTTTCTTATAGGTCCCCTTAAGATACTGGAAGGCCACAATAACATCTCCTTGGAGCCTTCTCCTACTTCAGACTGAGTGGCACTTGGTGCCATGGTCTAGTCATCTGTGGTGAGAGGTTGGACTTGATGATCTTTGAGGTCTCTTCCAACCTTGGTGATACTGTGATACTGTGAACAGCCCCAACTCGTCAGTCTGCCCTTACAGGAGAGGAGCTCCAGCCCTCTGGTCACCCTCGTGGCCCTTCTCTGGACACATTCCAGCACCTCCAGATCCTTCCTGTAATAGGGTCTCTAGAACTGAATACTCCAGGTGGGGTCTCACCAGAGCAGAGTAGAGAGGGAGAATCACCTCCATTGACTTGCTGGCTATGCATCCCAGGATGTGATTGGCTTCCTGGGCTGCAAGTGCTCACTGCTGGCTCATGTTGAGCTTCTCATCCACCAGCACCCCCAAGTAATTTTCTTCAGGGCTGCTCTCAAGCCAGGCACTGCCCAGCCTATATCAGTGCTTGGGATTGCCCTGACCCAGATCCAGGACCTTGCACTTGGTCTTGTTGAACCTCATGAAGTTGGCTTGTGCCCACCTCTCCAGCCTGTCAAGGTCCCTCTGGATGGCCTCCCTTCCCTCCAGCTGTCTGCTGCACCACACAGCTTGGTGTCATCAGCAAACTTGCTGAGGGTGCACTCAATGCCACTGTCCATGGCACCCACAAAGATGTTGAACAAGCCTGGTCCCAGTACTGATCCCTGAGGGCCTCCACTGGGACATGGAGCCATTGACAGCCACTCTTAGGGTGTGGCCATCAAGTCAGTTCTGTATGCACTGAATGGTCCATCCATGGACCCCATCCTGCACCAGCTTGGAGACCAGGATGTGGTGTGGGACAGTATCGAAGGCTTTGCTCAGGTCCAGGTAAATGATGTCAGTTGCTTGGCCTTGATCTATTAATGCTGTGACCTTGTCATAGAAGGCCACCAGGTTTGTCAGGCAGGATCTGCCCTTGGTGAAGCTGTGCTGATTGTGCCAAATCACCTCTTCGTTATTATTCTGCCTCAGCAGTGCTTCCAGGAGGATCTGCTCCATGATCTTCCCAGGCACAGGGGTGAGACTGACTGGCCTATAGTTTCCTGAGTCATCCCTCTTTCCCTTCTTTAAAATGGGGGTTATGGTTCCCCTTTTCCAGTCAGTGGGGACCTCCATGGACTACCAGGACTTCTGGAATATGATGGAGAGCGGTTTAGCAACCTCCTCCACCAGTTCCCTCAGCACCCCTGGGTGTGTCCCATCAGGTCCCATGGACTTGACCACTTTCAGGTTCCTCAGATGGTCACAAACCTGATCTTCACTCACAATGGACAGTTCTTTCTTCCAGACCATGCCAGCATCTTCCATTATTCTGGGAGTGTGGCTGGAGCCCTTGCCAGTGAAGACTGAGGTAAAGCAGTCATTGATAACCTCAGCCTTCTCCGTGTCACTTGTCACCTGTTCACTTGTGTCCTTTCTGTGGGAGCCCAAGCCTTCCCCAATCTTCTTTTTACCATTGATATACCCTCAGAAATATTTGCTGTTCCCCTTGATCTCCCTGGATGGATTTAATTCTAACTGAGCTTTGGCTTTTCTAACCAGGTCTCTTGCTGCTTGGGCAGCTTCCTTATATGCTCCCATTCTAGCTGTCCTTTCTTCCTCTCCTTGTAGAGTTTCTTTTTGTGTGCCAGCATGTTCAGGAGCTCCTTGCTCATCCAGGCAGGGCTCCTAGCATTCTTTCCTGCTTTCCTCTTTGTAGGTATACTTTGTTCCTGGGCCCAGAGAAGGTGATCCTTGAATACTGACCAGCTGTCCTGGGCCCCTCTTCCTTCGAGGGCTTTGTCCCACGATACTTTGGCCAGCAGATCCCTGAAGTGATCAAAGTCTGCATGCCCCAGACCCAGCTCATCCTCACATCCTAGGAGTCCTAGGAGCTGCAGGATCTGTCACCATGCCAGCAGGAAGAAAGCAAGTGCACCTCATGGGACCCTCATGGGTTGCTCAGCCAAATAGAATAGAATAGACCAGAGCCTCACAAATGCCTGCTTTTGTGATGCTGCTACCCCTGCTCTTGTCTCCAGCTCTCTCCATATACTCTTCTCTTCCCTTCCACGGCCACAGCTCCCTGCATTTCTGACAGATGTCCTCATTGACCAGCTGCCCAACTTGATGGAGATGCAGAGATTTCTGAGCCACCTTGCAGTGACAGAGCCAGCTCCCCCCAAAAAGGATCTCATCCTGGAACAGGTATCCTGTGGCTCTTTCTTCACCTCTCCAGAGACTCTGCTTTAAGCCTGATACCTCTCTACCCTCTTTTCCTCCCACCCAGCTCAGCTCAGGAGACATGATGCCCTGGCAAAGTAGCCAAGCACCCATTTCACAGATACACCCTTACTGCCAGCAGAGTTGTCCATGGATGACATGGGAGCCTTGTGCTGCTACTACCACAGTGGCCAAGCAGTTGCATCTAAAGGCACAGTGCTGCATTATGCATGGCTCTCCATCCTGCACTGAGTTACTGGGATAGTAGCTGCATGGGGCATAGACACCCCCAGCTCTTTGTTTAACTTTTATGAGGTTTTTTCACAGAATCACACAATGTTGGGGACTGGGAGGGATCTCTAGAGATCATCCAGTCCAACCCCCTGCCAAAGCAGGATCACCTAGAGCAGGTCACACACAAATGCATTCAAGTGGGTTTGGAATCTCTCCAGAGAAGGAGACTCCACAACCTCTCTGGGCAGCCTGTTCCAGTGCTCTGTCACCCTCAACATAAAGCAGTTTCTCACAATAGGTGGAACCTATTGTGTTCCAGCTTCTGCTGAATTCTGAACTCGCCATAGAAGAGTCCTTTTGCAGCCCTGGCACTGTATATAGAGGGATGGCTGAGTTTGGTTATAGAGGCTGCGGTCAAAATGGTCCCAGATGATGTCTGGAGCTTAGGCATTGGGCCCTGAGGGTCTTCAAACAGTGTGAGGTTTTCAGGGTTTTAATCCATGCAGTGGTAATCTCTGAAGAAGAGTGTCTGTATTGCCTTCTCATGAGCTGAGGGGAGAACCTGTGTTGGGGCAGATCTGCAAAGAGGGAGCTGAGGAGAGCAGAGGCTCTTCCTCACTGATGAAGGCTCCCACACCACTTCCTGAAGATGAGTAGGTTGGGCAGTGGCTGCTTGGGCTGTGCAAACAGGGAGCACACTGCTCCCAGCATGGCTGGCCACAAGTCCCAGGAGAAGAGTGATGTGCCCTTGCCATAGCTGGCTGTGGCTGAGCCAGAGTCACGGCCTGTGCCAGGAGCTGGGGCTGGGGCTGGCTGCAGCCCAGCAAGCCAAGCCATTGTGGTTGGGGGGGGCCACAGGGTGGAGGTGATTTGGGCTCTGCTCCATGTGCCTCAACTGTCAGTGTGTTAGCAGGGTAGGGACGGGCAGCTGCCACTCTGGGGTCCTTGTGTAGTCCTCACTCAGGCTGCTGCCCTTCTCTGTAGCTCTGCTTTTGTGCCAGTGCTGCTGCTGCAGTCGCCAAGGGCAGGGACTGAGTCTGGTGGGTGGGCAGGAGGAGCCAGCTGGAAGCACACACATGGGCTCCCTGCTCTGCCCAGAAAGCACTGAACTCGCAGCCTGTCACCAGGCCAAGAGCTGAAAACGCCTCCCCTTCCAGGCCCAGCTATTTTTACTCTGCTGGAGAAGGCAACACTGTTTGAAGCAGCATGGTCCCCTCCAGAGCCTGAACTCTGCATGCTGCTCTTGGCTGGTGCTTTGCCTTTTGTGCTGGCCAGCCCTTCCCTGAATTCATCCTTGGGGAAGTGACGAGTGGAAAAATCTGCTCAGGCTAACGGCTCCGGAGCACAGGGTTCATGCCACTGCTGGCACACAAGATGCTAAGATCCCTGTATCACCAAAATGAAACTCCAGGCCTCAGGGATGAGTTCTGCCTCCCAACCAGACCCCCAAGGTTTTGCCGTGTTTCATCTGAACACTTGGTGAGTGGATCCATCCCCTCTGTGTACCCAAAAGCACATCCTTGCTCCCTGCATCTCTGCACGTGTTGCTTCTGCTTGCCCTCTCTCCCCCCGCTCTCCCTTCAGTTTCCCTGTACTACAGTGCATTTGACTGGGCTGCAAGCACCCCTTCTAACTAACACTCTGCCTCTCACACCAGGTTCCTGTCATCTGGAACCACATCATCATGAAAAACAGGGGGAAGTGGCAGGCCATTGCCAAGCACCAGGTGAAGTGTGTCTTCAGCCCCACTGAGGAGGAGCTAAAGCTCCGCGCAGACAGGTGAGGCCCTGGCACACGCACACAGGGTACACAGTGGAGCCAGCATTCCCACTAGAAGGGGATGGAGCTCAGCACTGGGAAGACAGAAGGCTCTGTGCTACTGGCTGAGATGTCTCCTTGGTGGCAGGATGCAGCACAGATAGAATGCTGCTTGTTAGCCATTCCCTATGAGCACCCTCATCCCCCCTCTGCCTTCCACAGGTGGACACAGACCTACAGCCTCGACATGATGGAGGCTCTGGCCCCTGACAAGCCCTGCTGCAGGGTGTGTGGTGCAGAGGCAGCCAAGCGGTGCTCTCGGTGCCGGAATGAATGGTACTGCACACGGTAAGGAAGCCCTGCCACCCCTGTGTCCCCTGCAGTGCTCCCTGCTCCCCAAAGCACCACAGACCTCAACAGAGGATGCTAGGAGAGGACCAAGGGAAGCCAGAGATCCCACCCCTGCTCAGTACCATTGGCTTTCTGCTTGTCATGTGCTGGTCCAGATCTTATGATGAGGATAATGTGCTGGGCCACTGGTGGAGAGGGTACTGGTGAGTGCTATGTTGCTGCTGCAAGGTGCTGAGCTACCTCTGCCCATGCCACCAGCAGAAACAGGTGGTGATAGTCTCTCTCCCCTGTACCTTAGTGGGAAGGAAAGCACCAATGGCTCTGTGGGTGTGGGTGACAGGCAGAGATGTGGCAGCTGGGATAAACTAAATCTTCTCTGGTCCTGAACCATCTGGCAAGGTCTGTCGTTAAACCGTCTTAGCCTCCGGAACTGGTGGCCACATTGACCTCCCTGTTAGGCTAATGCTCAGCCATGCCAGTTCCTGGAGGAGTGTGGTGCTGGGGTTTGTCCATGCCCCTGCTTTGTTCCTGGAAATAAACGTGGCCCCACTGTGTTCCTGCTCAAGCTGCAGCTCCCCTGTTTTGTGGCAAAGCCCCTGACCACCAGGTTCCTCTCCACAGGGTGTGCCAGGTCCAGCACTGGCAGAAGCACAAGGCTGCCTGCAACCTGATGGCTGGGGCACTGAAGAGTGTGGATGGCCAGTGACTGGCATCTGCCCCATGGCTCAGCAAGGCAGAGGTAACACCCCTGCTTGCAGCCCAGTAACCCCAGGCTGGTCTCAGTGTCTCACCCTACCCCACCAAGCAACCTTCTCTAATAGACCTCCTTATGCACCCTACTGCTGCTTGGCTCCTTTTTTTTTCTCCTAGCTGAAGATTAAACCACTTCCTTCTCCCCTTTACCCCTAGTGAGAAGGATGTGTGTCCATTTCCCCCTCTGCAACAAGAAAAATCTCAAAGAAGTTCGTGGTTTCCGGAAGGGCCAAGCCCTGGGTGGCCGAGGTCCTTGAGCCTGGGGGCAGGGAAAGGGGCTCAAAGGCCTCTTATCTTTTGGCTGCTGTCGTTAGGGCAGCAGGGGGAGGCGGAGGATGTGGTTAGCACGAGCACCTTGCACTGAGAGCACAGAGTTGTTTCTGGGGTGTTCGTCATTTGCCACCTCACAGGGATCATTTCTCCACCCATCTAAGTTCATGTAACACTGGCAACCGGGGCTTGGGCCCCTGACCACCAGCAGCTCTCTGCAGGTTGACTGCTGGCTGTGCCTTCGGTGCATCCCCACCTTCCCCAGTCTGTGGCCACTGCCAGAGAGCTGCAGCCTTGGTCTGAGCACGGCTGGGGATGGTTCGCTGTGCTGGCACCACTGTCCATCTCCGGTTCTGATGGGGTGCCCGAGGGACACCCCGCTCTGGACACTTCAAAACAGGCTTTGCACCAGCGCTGCTGCTGCAGGAGCCACGACAACGGGCAGGAAACCACCTCGGGCTGGTGGAGCAACCGAGTTCACTGAAAGCCCAGGCTGCTCCGCCGAGGCTGCAGCTGACCGAGCACGAAAGCTCCCAGGGGTAGCTTTGGCTGCTATTCCCCAGCCCCCTTCAGCGAGGAAGTGAGGCGCGAAGCGCGGCTTGCCCCAGTCCCGGGAGAGGTGAGGGGGGCTGTCGGAGCGGGCCACCCCTTCTCCCGGAGCCTCATCCCCGCCTCCATCCCGCCCCGACGGGCTTTCTGGGAGCGGGACTGACGGCTAGGACCCCGGGGCTCTGCTCGGCTCTGCTCCCGCACCTGCCTCAGTTTCCCCCGCAGTGCCCGGACGGGGCGGCCCCTCCCGGTCCCGCCCCGGCCCCCATCGCCGGTGCCGGCCCCCGCCCCGCCGTCGCGCAGCGGCCGCGGCCAGCGGGCCATGGAGCTCATCGAGCTGCGGGATCTGCAACCGGAGCCGCGGCCCGGCCGGGGCCGCCTGGAACGGACCAACGCGTTGCGTATCAGCCCGGCCCATCGGCCAGGCCCCGCTCTCGGCTCTGGAGCGCACCCCGACCCGCGGCTCACGGCAGCGCCGGGCGCCGGGCACCGCTTTGAGCCCCGGCGCCGCGGGCTCCACACCTGGTGCGACCTCTGCGGAGACTTCATCTGGGGCGGCGGCAGGAAGAGTCTCCAGTGCTGCCGTGAGTACCGCGCCCCGGGCCCCCTCCACCGGGTACCCTCACGGCGCGCCGAGCATCCCCCAAACTGGCACCCCTGCCACCGGGCACTGGGCATCTCCTACTGGGCATCGCACCGCTGGTCAACCCCACCACTGGTCAGCCCCCCCACTGGGCATCCCCACCAGGCATCTTACCACTAGGCACCCTTACTGGACAGCAGACATCCTGGTAGTGGGTATCCCCACTGGGCACTGCGTGTCCCCCCACTGGCCATGGCTACCCTGGCACCAGGCACCCATACCAGGCACTGAGCATCCTGATACCAGGCACCTGCACCAAGTACCACATGTCCTAGAACCAGGCACACAAAACAGGCACCGAGCATCCTAGTACTGGGCATGCGCTGTGGGCATGAGCATCTCAGTACCAATTGTCTTTGCTGGGTACTAAGCATCCTGGAACTGGACACCCCAACTGAATTCTGGGCATCCCTGGACCAGGCCCCCACACCAGACACTGTGCCTCTGGGCACCAAGCATTGCCATTAGGCAGCAGAAACTGGGGCACTGGGCAGATCCACAATGAATACCTCAACCAAGCACCTCATGTTCCTGTGCTGGGTATCTGCACCAGGCATCCCAGCACTAGGCACCCACTCTGGCCACTGGGCATCCCAGCTGGGGAACATAGGCCAGTAACAGCCAGCAGCTTGGCACAGCACCAAGTCCCACATAGATGCTGCTTGCCTGACCCCACACTACTGGCACAGTGTGGGCAGGCAGCTGGGACCAGGCACCCATACTGGCACCACACATCCGCCCTTGCCACACCAGTACCGTCCCCAGCACATCCACTGACCCTGACACATAGGGCTCTAGTGGTGAGACTGATCCTACCCCTGTCCCCAGACTGCAGCTTCACCTGCCACTATCGGTGCCGGGCCTTGGTGCGACTGGACTGCAGTGGCCCTCTGGACACTGGTGATGAGGACGATGGCACTGAGCAGGCGCTGGAGAAGGACACCAATGTGGTAGGGCCTGGCTCATGGTGTGTGTGTGTGTGGTGTGTGGAGGAGGTGGCTATTCTATGCTGTACCATGTGAAACCGTAACATCTCATGCCAGGCTGTGCCACACTGTACCAACCCATGCTGTGCCACACTGGGCAGTGGTGGGCTGTGCCAAACCATGCTGAGCTGACTGAGGCTGTGCCATGCCAGACTGGTCTTTGCTGTGCCATGCCAGCCTGTGCCATGCTGGCCTTTGCTTTGCTGACCCATGGTGGGCTGAGCAATGCTGTGCTGTGCCAAGCTATGCCATGCTGGGCTGCACCTTGCCATGCAAGGCTTTGCTGTCCTGTGCCATGCCAGACTGTGCTGAACTATGCTGTGCGAGGCTGTGTTGAACCATACCGGTCATGCTGGGCCATGCCATGCCACGCCGTGCTCTCCAGGCCTTGCCGATGCTCAGGCGGGGCAGGGCGGGAGACTCCGGGCGCAGATGAAATCACTGCCGGAAGCGGGGCCGCTCCGCGCCGCCCCCGGCCCGCGTCAGCCCCACGGCCGGGGCGGGGCCGGACTGGGCTGGGAGCGGGAGTGGGGACCGCGTTGAGCCGGGATCGGGGCAGAACTGTTATAGGGACTGGGTGGAACCGAGCAGGGGTAGGAACAAAGACCACGACAGGGACCGGGCTAAGCTGAATCGGGACCGGACGGCGATAGAGACCAGGCTGAGCCGAGCCGGGACAAGGACCGCGCTGCGCCGAACCGGGATAGGGACCGGGACCGCGCTGAGCCGAGTCGGGAGCGGGCTGAGCCGAGCCCCATCTCGGGGGCCGGCCGGGCTGGCGCGGGGCCGGGTGTGCCCGTGTGCCCGCGGGGCCGTGGGGCGGGCGGGGCGGGCTGTGGCCACCCCCGTGCCCGTTCCTGTGGCCGGGGCGAGGGGCGGCGGGGCCGGGAGCTGTGGGGCGGCGGCGCTGGCTCTGCGGCGGGGCGGCGCGGGGGGCACGGGGGGCAGCACGGCCAGCAGCGGCTACTGCAGCCAGGAGGACTCCGACTCCGAGCCTGAGCTCTTCTACACCGCCCGCACCTCCCTCGGCCGCCGCCCGCGCCGCCGACAGGTCTGTCCCGGGCCGCCGGCCGTGACGTAATGGGGGAGCAGGGTGACATCAGCCGGGGGGGACGCACCCCCCTCAGGGCTGGGTGCGAGACCAGTTGTCACCTTGCCGTGGGGAAAACGGGGTGCGGGAGGTCCTGTGTTGGAGGTGAGCACGGTCGTGCTGTGGGGCCGGACTGGGGCTGAGCATGACCCTGTTGTAACGTGAATGTGGGGCTGAGCATGGCCTTGCTATAGGGCAAGTGTGGGGGTGATCACAGTCGTGCCGTGGGGCAGGCTGTTCTTGTCAGGCTGGCACAGTGCGGCAAGCAGGGTTTTGCTGCCTGGCATGGCCACCCCATAGACTCAGGGCTCGATCTGCTCCGGGGGAGTGGGGGGGGGCAGTGGACAGTGCCTGGGGGTGTGGGGCTACCCATACCCTAGGCAGCATCACAGTTGTTCCCATTCCATGGAGATCCCATCAGGGTCTGGTAGTGCCCACATGCTATGGGCTGGCTGTTGGTCTGGGTGCTCCCAAGCCCCATGGCACCATAAGGACACATGCAGCTTTATGCAGCAGCTCTGCTGCCCCATGTAAATACTATTAGTGGGTGCCAATGACAGGGATGTTAAGCCAGGACATCTGGGTCCCCCCTGTGTGGGACCAGCACTTTGAAGTGGGGTGCCAGCAGCATAAGCAGGCTGCAACCCCAGCCCTCCTGCCTCAATCTCAGGGCATCCCTGCAGGCACCCAGCGTGCCTCAACACGCTGGTGCCAGGCCGTCACTCTGCCTTGGGGACACCTCTATGATCTCTGGGGTGCCAGGTGGGGATACCTGGCCCCAGGGTGTCCTTGCAGTGGGTTCACCCATTCCTGCAGCCTCAGGGATGAGGGCTGGGGGAGTGGCCAGTGCTGGTGTCCCCAGAGTAGGGCTGAGGCTGCAGTGAGCTCAGCCATGCTTCTGAAGCACGGCCCAGCTCAGCACCAGCCAGGCTGATGCAACCCCATGCAACCGCCCACCCATGTGTGTGTCAGACAGTATTTTGGGGCAGGCTGGGGGGTGGCAGGATGCTGGGGCAGAGAGAGGGTTTCTTCTGGCTGCCATAACACTGAACCCAGCTGTTGTCATGCAGGATGAGCCCAGCGAGTGGGAGAAGACAGAGCTGGACCAAGTGCAGGTGGAGCAGCGGATCAAAGCGTACAACAGCCAGATCAACAGCAACCTATTCATGAGCCTGGTATGGGGCTGGTGCAGGGCTAGGTAGGGTCACGGTGCCCGCCCTAGTCCCACTCATCCCTCCATTGGTGTCTCTCAGAACAAGGATGGCTCCTACACTGGCTTCATCAAGGTGCATCTGAAGCTGGTGCGCCCTGTCTCTGTGCCGGCCACCAAGCGGGTCCCCTCCGCACAGGCGGGGCGTCCAGGGCCACGCACCCAGGGGGTAAAGCGACGCACATCCTTCTACCTGCCCAAGGGGACTGTCAAGCACCTGCATATCCTGTCGCACACCCGTGCCAGTGAAGTCATTGAAGCCCTCCTCCGCAAGTTCACTGTTGTGGACAACCCCCGCAAGTTTGCCCTCTTCGAGAGGTCTGAGAAGGATGAGCAAGGTAGTGCCTCGGGACAGCCCTGTTCCCATATTGGTGGTCATGTCCCCATAGTGGCAATTTCTCCTGGACAGTAGAGGGCCCATGGTGGCACTATCCCCATGGTGGTGGTGTCCTCCATGGCAGTTATGTTTCTGAAGTGCCAGCTTCTCAGGTGGTGGTGTCCCTACGGTGGCAGTGTTCCCCTGGTGACAGCATCCTCGTGTCAGTGGTGTACTCCACGGTGGCGTCCTCCCTGGCAGTGGTGTCCTTACAGTGGCAGCTTTCACTAAACAGCAGCATGCTTGTGGTGGCAACATGCCTGTTATGGTGGTAACCCCCTTGGATGGTGGTGTCCCTGGTGGCTGTGGGAGAAGTGCCCCCTGTGGCAGTGATGGCTTCTGTGCCAGCAGTGTCCCATGTCACCACGGGCATGTCTCCCGTGACAGCAGTGTTTCCCGTGGTGGAACGTCCCCATAGCGGCAGCATCCTCACGATAGCAGCATCTTTCTAGGAGCAGTGTTCTCCGTTGCAGTGATGCCCTATAGCAGCAGTGTCCCCATGGTGGTGATGTCTTCGTAGTGGCATCCCCCTTGTAATGTGTGACCGGTATTGCAGTGTACCTGAGGAAGCTGTCTGATGAGGAGCAGCCCCTGCGGCTGCGGCTGCTGGCCGGCCCCAGCGAGAAGGTGCTCAGCTTTGTCCTGAAGGAGAACGAGACCGGGGAGGTGAATGTGAGTATGGGGAAGGGGGGAGGCACCGACACCTGCACCCCCCAGGGAGCGTGACTTCGAGGGCGACACGCCATGTCCCCACTGAGACAGCAGCCCATGTGCCCACAGTGGGACGCCTTCACGCTGCCGGAGCTGCATAACTTCCTGCGCATCCTGCAGCGGGAGGAGGAGGAACATGTGCGTCGGCTGCGGAATCGCTATGCCCGCTGCCGCCAGAAGATGCAGGAAGAGTTGGCCAGGCACACGCCGGGGTGACCGCGCTGACCGTATCGGTGGCCAGACACTACGCAAGGACCCTTGCCTGCCGGCGGGTGAGGGCACCAGGGAGGGGAGGGAGGAATGGGACACCCTGGTACCCACTGGGCTGATGCAGCCTCCACGGGGCTGGCCCGGGGAGTGGGGATCCCCCGAGGAGTGGGGTGGCCCCAGGGGGAAGCAGGACATCCAGCACCAATAAAGGCATCATGGTGACGAGCCTGGACCCGCAGTGTGTCTTTGGCGGGGAAGCCCGGGGCGGTGCAGTTGGGATGGGAAGGGACAGGAAGGCGCCCACTCTGTGCCATCGGGGCGTGGTAAGCGGTAGCGGCGGTGCTCGAACCCGTGGTCCGAGAGTTCCCACGGCCGGCGGGCCCGGAAGCATGCCGGCCGCTCTCACGTGGCGCGTGCAGCTCCTCCTCCCCTGGTCACGTGGTGGGGGTGTGTGCAAGTGACGCCGGAAGTGCCGTAGCGCGGCGGCGCGCGCAGGGCGGCGCTCGGTCGTTGTCACCGGGTGGGTTCGGGCCGCTTTCGCCCCCCGTTCTAGCCCCGTTCCCGCCGCCCCCGCCGCCGCCATGGGCACCAGCGGCTCCAAGTCGCGGGGGCTGTGGCCCTTTGCCTCCCCGGCGGCGGGCGGCGGCGGCGCCGAGGGCCCCGGCGGGCAGCAAGCCCTGGCCCGGGCGCGGGCCGCACGCGCTGCCACCCCCTTCGTTTTCACACGTCGCGGGTGAGAGGCCGAGCAGGGGGCGAGGGAGGGGGCAGCGGTCGTGGGCTCCGGGGCGGGGGGGAACCGTGCTGCCGGGTCGGTTCGGCTACGGCAGCATCAGCGTGGCTGGAAGAAGAGGCCTTGGCCTTCCGCGGAGGATCAGGGAACGAGAGGGGGCAGTCCTCGGCAGCGGGCGGCCGCTGCAACCCACACCAGGGTAGCGGTGCCGGCCAGCCACAGCTCCCCCCGTGCCTGGGGCTCTGGACGGCAGCAGCTATCAGCAGGCTCCTAACCTCACCGCCTCTCCCCTTCTCTTGGTAGCTCCATGTATTACGATGAGGATGGGGATCTCGCCCACGAGTTTTACGAGGAAACAATCGTTACCAAGAATGGGAGGAAGCGCGCTAAGCTGAAGAGGATCCACAAGAACCTGATACCTCAGGTAGCATCTGGAGAAAGGTTGTGGGGAGGGAGTGCCAGAGTGCTACAGCGACAGCTGATGTCCCAGCTTTGCAGGCGTTTCTGCATATGGGTCTTCACCCCTGGGGAGTCTTTGTGCTCCACCCCCAGCTTCTGCCTCTGAGCAGTGGCTCCTGTGTGTCCTGACTTGCACCCGTGTCACCCAGTAGGGCAGTTGCAGGAGAGGGAGAGCTGGTGACATCCTCCAACCCCCCTTTTCAGAGAGAAGCAGTTTCCTAGCTTTTCAGAGCTGCTATGCTGGGGATGATTGCTCAGCTAGCTGTCTGTTGTGGGGCACAGGGTGCCAGGTAGCCACACACAGATGTGGTGTCTCGTTGCCCAGCACCTTCCTCGAGGTGTGGGTGTTGTGCTTGCTCAGCTGGTGTCACATTGCTGTGGAGGCCCAGGCCCTGGCTTCAGGAGCAGTAGCCAAAGTTCATCGTTTGCTGACACGAGTGCACACATTCCCTGCAGCTGCTTGGTCATGACAGTGTTGACAGCTATAAGTTTTGCATCTCAGTGCGAAAGTGTCCTTGTTAACTAAGTAACTGAGGTGAAGCCAGGCAAGGGCTAGGACACTGGCTGGGGGGTTCAGTGCACAATAAGGATAACCTGCATGTGGGGAAGCTTCTGAGGACATAAATGGAGAAAAGGAGGTATCAAAACAGGGGTGGAGAGAGATTCAGCAGAAGCCTTCCCTAAGTAACCAGAAAGGTGCAGTGCTAGCAGGCATTTGGGGTGAACTGTTAGTTTGCTCTGAGGAGCAAGCAGGGCCCCAGTAGGGTGGGGCCCCTTGGTGCTGCACAGGCTATTATGGGCCCCATTCCCCAGGATGGCTTTCTCACAGGTAGGCTTGGGTGGTGGGACTGACTCCTCAGTGATGTGAGTTGAGATGTACGTAGTTTAAAAGTTTGACTGAGCCAGAAGGAACAGATATTGGCACTAAATTGCCCTTTGTTGGCCCAAGCTTTTCTCTGGCTTTGTAAGTGCAGGCCCAGTCCTGAGCTTCTGCTCCCCTTTCCATTCCCAGCCCCCCACCTGCCAGTGGGTCCTCCCAGTGTTGTAACAGGAGAAGGCTTGGACAGAGCATGGGAAATGCGCCTGTAGCTGGCGTGGAGGGAGTGTGCATTCAGCAGCCTCCCCTCTTGATAGAAAGCTGCTTTTCTTGTGCACCAGCTGCCCTGGCTGCTTTCTCCCAGAGAGCTCTTTTCATTCTCCTAAATCCTGTGAATGAAAGGTGCCGGATGAAAAGCCCAGGCGGCCAATATCTGCTCGTCATGCACCAGCTGCTGCACAGGCAGTGCCTGGCAGAGCAGCTCCCTCCTTTCTCTCCCTGCTGAACTCCAGACCTGCCATGTGTGGCAGCCAGCCATGCTGTCCTCTGTTCTCCAGGCACAAGTTTGAAGGGCAGAGTGCCTTTGCTTTCTGTGCTGCTGCTCAGACATACCTGGTGTCACTGCAGCTTTATGGTCTCCTGTTCCTTGAGGGCGTGGTGTTCTCTGTGACAGAGTGTGACTCACAGGGCTTGGGGCTGTTGTGTGGTGGTCTCTTCTGCTCACCACTCTGACTCTTCTTTCAGGGCATAGTGAAACTAGAACACCCTCGCATTCACGTGGATTTCCCAGTGATCATCTGTGAGGTGTGAGTCGCCAGATGTTGCTGCCCACAAGTGGGAAGCGCTGCCCCACTGCCCCCAGCCCCACCAGGCAAGGCTGCATCGCGTTCCCACCCAAGGAAGACTCTGGGCACACGGTGGGGACGGACAGCGGCTCTCCCCTCGCCCGGAGGTGAGGTGGTATGGAGCAGGCCAGGCTGGGCTTGGCTGATGCTCCTCACAGGAGATGGGTGACCTTGTGCAACGACTGCTTCAAAACACCCTCGCTTGAGTCAGAAGACTAAAATACCTTTTGTAGCCTCTAGCCAATATTTGATGGGTAACTAGAACTGCACGAGCTGCTGTGTTTAAGCTGTTAAAGGGAGAGCAAGCCTGCACTTCTCACCAGAGAAAATCCCCTGCTTCTCAGGTATGCAGCCCAGGGAGAGACAGGGCAAAGTAACATGCTGCCTGGGGCCCTGAGGTTCTTTGGGCCTGGTGGTGATATGGCCAGCATTGTGGCGTGTCACTTGGCACAAGTGTTACGTTATGCTCCCCAGGATGTGTCCATTGATGGAGTATAAATGGGGCAGGCTGAGGGGTCAAAGTACATCTGGCTGACTGGTGTGGCTCTCTTGGGAAGGGGGCTGAGATCCCATGCCACTGTCTTGGACCTTTCTCTTTGATCTGTGCATTTCCCTGCTCATACTGGCTCTGGGGAGGTTGGCTTTGCTGCTGCCTGCAGTCCCACTTCTCACAGATCTCTCTGGTTCATGGCTGCTGCTGGCACAGCGAGGTCCTCAATTCTGTAGTGGATTTACCTGCCCCATTAGCAATCTGGCTCCAGCTGAGCACCGTTTCTTGCCCACTGTGGGGCCAGGCTGCTGGGCAAGGCATCTTCTCATAATGTATTCACCCCTGCTGCTGTCTCAGACGTACCTCTTGGTGGGGTGGGCCTTGACAAAACCAAGCAAGAAGAAAACTGTCTCTTCCCCTCACCATTCCCTGAAATCTGTTAATGTGCCTGGCCTGGTTTGGAAATCTCCCTGGCGATGTGAACTACAGTTCCTCCCACATCCCAGCTGGTGGCAGGAGGAGAAACGTGATGCACTTTAGAGGGAGGCTTGCTGCTCCATCTCGGAAGGTCCTGCTCTTTTCTCCTCCTGCTTGAGAAGGTCGAGGTTGCCTCAGCAGCACCAAAAAACCTTCCCCTGCTATCTGTGGGTCCTGGGGCACCGAGCCAGCTGCTGTGGGGCTGGGGAAAGGCCTGGCCCTTACAGCTCCTTTGCCAGCACTGGAAGCCACTGCCTTCCTGCTTGGCTGCCCCCAGGCTGGGTGGGTGGAGGAGGACAAGCAGGGGGCACAGCTTGAAACTGTGCTTGAGCTTGCTTCCCATAGCAGCCGGCTCGGCTTTCGTCTTTTTTTTTTGTTCCAGAACTTATTTACTTTCTAAGCACTTCAGATGTTTGCTACCTCGAGTTTTAATTTAAGCTGCTGGCCCTTGGCCGCCAGCCCTGTCGGTGTCTGCGTTGGATGTATCCATCCCCACGCCCTCTCAGAGCTGCCTGGGCGCGGGGCCACATTCCTGGCTTCGAGGAGATAACAGTGGCGTGGCTGTTGCTGTATTCCTGTTACCACCTCTTCCCTCCGCCTGCTGTTCCCGGTGACAGGAGCAAGCACAGAGGGTGAAGCATGGGAGAGTGAAGCGGATGTGCTGGCTGCCACCAGGCAGGGAAATGGGAGCACAGGGCTTTGTTAGGGAGTTTGTCTACACTGTGATGCTGGGCACTTCTTTCAACATCTTTTGTTCTGCATCCTGCTTGGTTGAAAGAGTCTTGTCTTAAAACAATCCCCCAGTTAAGTGTTTCTTATTTGCACCACCTGCTCTTCAGTGTCCCCTGGACCACATCTTCCTGGGAAAGGCGTCCCTGGGGCTCCACAAGAGAGCAGGAGCTGCTGTCACCAGGAAGAAGAGAAAGCCGTGGCCAGGCTGCCTGTACCACTCTACTCTGCTGCTGTCTGAAGGTGCAAGAAGCTGCACCCAGACCTGCCCTGTGTGCTGGAGAATGTGGAGGAGGAGTGGGGATGAGGCCAGTACAGTTTGTCTGCCCCAGCAGGGAGCCCCTTGCCTGGCTGCCAGCCAAAAATCTGACAAGGCAGGGCCCAAACCCTGGTGGGACAGAGACCAAGACTAGCTTAGCCGGGATATTTTTTGTCCTTCCTGACAGGCTGCCTACCCTGGGGCAGCTGATACTCCAGGGCATCAAACATGCTTCCCCCCAAAACCCACACCTTCTCCCACCCCCTGTGTCACCAGAGTGGCTGCAAACCTGCACAGGCTGCCAACACACTTCATCCTGCCCAGCTTCTTCCCAGGCTGGTTTCTGAGCAGTCAGCCCCAGAGCCCCTCCCCCTCTGCCAGCCCACGGCCCTCCTGCAGCAGTAGGGCCTGGGGAGCACCTAGAGGGATCTTAAAAATGTGAAGGTTGCTGTAAATAGCATTTGTGTCCACTGTGGTGTTGGAGCAAGCAAAAAACAAAACAACAAAGACACTTCTGATTTGTTTGGTTTGGTTTTGGTTTTTTTTTACTCCTCCTGTGTGATGTGCTTTCCCGTGTGGATGTGTAGCCAAACCATGCTCACCAACACTAAGCTCTTTGCTCCTCTAGCGTGTGGGTAGGACCCATGGGTTTGGGAAATGTACACTATTTATGGTCCTTCCTCCCAGTGCATCTGTCCAGTCCACTTTTGTTAAATTTCAATAAAATTATTTGTAGAGCCTACAAATCCAAGAGCTGATTTGCTGGGGAGGGTGAGTGAGCAAGTGGCTGTGCCTGTGGTGTGGGCTGTGGGTGGAGGAAGATGCTGCCGGGCTGAGGGGAGCGTGGGCTTTGCTGCACCAGTACCTTTGCCACTTGCACTCCCAGCCCCCTGTGTTCTTGGAATGGGTGTGTTTGCTAGTGTGGCTGAACTGGGGGTGTAGGAGCTGTGAAACAGCCATTTCCAGGTGCTCTGATTCAGCACATGGCACCGGCAGGAGCTGGCTTTGTCAGGCTGTGCCTCTGCTGATAGCTGCTGTGACATCCTTTAAATATCTAACTAAAATGTGTTGAAAGAAATATATGCCATTTTTTTATTCAGGCACCTCTCTCCTCCTCTGATGGAGGGAGGTCTTGAGGGACCGAGGAGGAAGCAAGGCACCTGGGAAGCAAGGTAGCCCAGCCTCAAGCCGAGCTCTTCCCATCTCTCTGTGATCCCTGCAGCAGGGAGGATCTGCCTGTCTGCCTCTTCAGTGCCTGCCCTGCCAAACCAGTGGCCAGATCAGTGTCTCATTAATCACTGGGGCCTGACTTTCTCGAACCCGGTGTGACTTCATGTCGGGATGCTGCCTGTCCCCTGAGCGGGACTGGCTGTCCGTGGGATGAGTGTGATCTCACTTTGCACCCTGCCCCCGGCAGCCCTGCAAATGTTTTCCTGCAGCCACGGGCTCCTCTCATCATTTCCTCTGCGCAGGCTGGCTCGGAAATGAGCTGCTGACAAAGGCTGTAATGAGTGGTGTGGTGTGTCCTGCCGGCGCTTCAGTTTGAAGGGAATGAGGTTCTGGGACTTCTGCCCATTGATCTGTTAGGGTCTCAGCCCCAGAAGGGATGGGTTGTGGTGGTCTCAAGGATGACTGGTGACTGTGCAGGACATTGTGGCTTGCTGAGATTATAGTGGTGGCTGTGGCTCGCTAGCTCTGTGAGCATCTCTGTGATCCCTGAGGCCATCCCAGTTCCCCTCTTGCTATCTGCATGGCAGGGCTGTGTACTGTCCCTGCTCCAGGGCAGAGGTGGGTGCTGACCTCCCCTTTTCTCCCTGCAGCCACTCCATGCCCAAGCTCAGCTCCTCTCATACCTTGCCTGGACCTGCCTGGCACGAGTGGATGTGACTAACACCACCCTGTAATCTGGCATTCACAGGAGATCCATGTGGGACAACTCTCCAGCTCAGCTCACACCAGCAGCTGCTCTCCTCTGCTCTCATTCCCACCAGCTGGGAATGGCTTTAAATAATTTTATGCTCAGTGGGGTGAGATGTGATCAGGGAGGTGGATGTGCATAGCTGCCCCCTCCCTAAATTCAGGGTCTTCCTTGTGAGAAGAGAGAACAAATAGGCAGGCAATGTTGAGCCTTCCTGAGGAGGTGGTAGCTAGAAGCTGCATTGTGTTGAGGACATCCAGCACTCCTGGCAGTGGGAAGCTGTGACCCCTCTGGTCACCTAACTGCCAGCAGGACTAGTGGGCTGGTTACCTTTGGCACAGAAGGCTGCAGAGGATGGAAAATTTTAGGTGTTTCTGCTGCTGGCAAAAGAGCCTGTTTACTGCCCAGAGGGGAAGGGCAGTGCCCGCCAGCACTAGGATTTCTTGGCTCCCTGCAAACTGCCCCAAGAGTTTTGGCAGCCAACACCCACCCAGTGTCCCAGTGTGCCTACCCCTTGCCCAGTTGATGCCTGGCTTTGCCCACGGGCTGGGCTGAATCGTGGGGTGCAGCTCAGGTTCAGAGTGGACGGCCTGGGCACTGTGCCTGTCCCCAGCAGTACTGTCACCCTTTCAGTGAAAGCTTCACCACAGAAGCTGACACCCAAGTAGATCCTGCTAACTGGAGCCATCTGTGGGTGTCCATGGCCCTGGGCTTGGCACCGTCAGCACACCAAACAATGCCGGATCAGTGTTCCCACCCGCTCCCAAGGGAGCTGGCAGGCAGCAGGGGAACGCTTCCGCAGATTCAGCCCCACTTCCTTCCCCCACTCGCCCCGGCACACCCTAGCACTCAGGTCCCAGAGCTTCCTCCAAGGGACACCCCAATGGCCCTCAGCCCTGGACACGGCAGTCAGGGGAAAGGCAGGACTTGGAGACTGATGCACGGCTGGTTAGTGAGCCTTTATTGTCCCACTGCCCTCCTGGGGGACCTGCAGGAACCTCTGCAGCCCCCCAGGAAGGAAGCCCCCCGCCCCCAGCCCTGCTGACCCCCTTCTCTTGTGCCCTCTGGGCAGGAAACCTATGGGGCCACAGCTGAGTCAGCAGCACTGACTGTCCTGGCCCCATCTAGGACATCCTGTCCGGCGCAGCACTACCCCGGAGACAGCATGGCTTGGGGATACCACTGTTTTGAGGACACCGTCATTGTGGAATTGCTGCCACTCTGGGGTCACCACCATTTTGGTGACATGATCCTAGGACCACCATCCTTGGATCACCACCATCCTTGGATCACCACCATTGTGGGGTCAACGTGACCCAGAGGACACCATCCTGGACCATCACCATCCATAGGACATTATCCTGGGGGCATCCCTTCTGGGATCACCCGTGCTTCGGAGTGACCACGATCCTGAGGCCACCACCACCCTAACGTCACCGTCCTCTGTCCCCCCCGCCCCGGGCCCCACCGCCCCCCGCGTCCCGCAGCGCCCTCTGGCGGCACCCCCACGGCCGCGCCCCGCCCCCTTCCGCTGCGCGGGGGGGGGGGCGGGACCTCCTGGGCCGTACCAAACGCAGCGGGACAGAGGGTGACGCGCCTCGTCCGGTGCCGTGGCCCCACGCCGGGGAGCGTTTGGGGCTGGGGGGAGGTGCTCCAGCGCCGGCCCGCATCCCCGGGCCTCTCGATGGTCTGCGCCGCCACCCCGGCGCCCGGCAGTCGGGGCGGGGGTTCACGCCTCCACGGGTGGTGCAACCCAGGGAGGTTTAAAGGGAGCCGCGCGGTCGGGAGGGGGAGGGTGGCGGCGTCGGTGGGAGCTGGCGGCGAGGGATGGCCTGAGCAGCTGTGAGACCCGAATGCGGAGCGGAGCAGGGCAGGGCAGGGCGGGCGGGGAGGCCGCGCCCCGGCGCTTTGTGTGTCGGTCTCGGACAAAGGCGGCACGGCGCCGGCATCTTTGGGAGCGGCGGCGGCGTGGAGCGCGACCGGGGGCGAGGGGGAGCGGCGAGGAGAACTGAGAGTGAGGGAGGGTTGCCTGGGACTAGCACCAGGACCGACAGCGGTGGGGAGGACCAGAACTGGGAGCGAGGCGGGAGTCTTCTGGGACCGGTACCGGGGTGAAGGGAAGCTACCAGGAGGAGCGGGAGCGAGGGAGAGCCACTTGGAATCGGGATTAGGAGCGAGGAGTAGTAGGGCTAGGACGGGCTGCAAAGGGAAGCCGCTTAGGATCAGAGTTCCCGGGAACCAGCCCCTCCGGGGTGGCTCTGCCTACACCTTCCCGAGACCTTTCTTCTCTGAGCGAGGGTTTGAGGCGGGTTTTGCCTTTTGGGGGGCGGGCAGAGCCGCCTCCCTGCCTGCACACAGTGCTGACCACCCTCTCCCTGCTGCCCCAGGCCCCCGTCGGGCAGGATGCGCGGCGGCTGCACAGCGGCGGTGGCCGTGCCCTGGCTGGCCCTGCTGGCCCTGGCCCGGCAGCCCCCTGAGAAGCCAGCAGCAGCCCCGGTGCTCACCCGTCGGCCCTTCCTGGTGGCCTGGAATGTGCCCACCCAGGACTGCAAGCCCCGCTTCCAGGTGTCCCTCGACTTCAGCCTTTTTGACCTGCATGCCTCACCTAATGAGGGCTTCGTGGGGCAGAACCTCACCATCTTCTACAAGGAGCGCCTGGGGCTCTATCCCTACTACAACAGCCAGCGTGTGGCCATCAATGGTGGTGTCCCCCAAAAGAGCAGCATCCTTGAGCACCTTAACCACCTCCATGTGGGCATCAGCAAATACATTCGTTCACCTGCTATGGAGGGGCTAGCCGTCATTGACTGGGAAGAGTGGCGGCCCATCTGGGCTCGAAACTGGAAGCCCAAGGACATCTACCGCGAGGAATCACAGCGATTAGTGTACCAGCGGCAGCCCAACTGGTCCCCTGAGGAGGTGAACAAGCAGGCAGTGTT
The DNA here is from genome assembly GCF_026170545.1 of Melanerpes formicivorus. Classification (NCBI taxonomy): domain Eukaryota; kingdom Metazoa; phylum Chordata; class Aves; order Piciformes; family Picidae; genus Melanerpes; species Melanerpes formicivorus. The sequence continues at coordinate 3,269,446 of NW_027142390.1, forward strand.
TGAGTTCGAGTCAGCTGCCCGGCAGTTTATGGTGAACACCCTGCGTGTGGCCAAGAGCTTCCGACCCAAGCAGCTTTGGGGGTTCTACCTCTTCCCTGACTGCTACAACCATGATTACAGCAAGAACAAGGAGACCTACACTGGGCAGTGCCCAGATGTGGAGAAGACACGCAATGACCAGCTGGCATGGCTCTGGAGGGAGAGCATGGCCCTCTATCCCTCCATCTACCTCGACATACTCCTAGCCTCTACTCCAAACAGCCGCAAGTTTGTGCGGGCACGGGTGATGGAGGCCATGCGCATCTCACAGCAGCACCATGATGGCTACTCCCTGCCTGTCTTTGTCTACACCAGACCCACCTATATCCGCAAGATGGACCTACTCAGCCAGGTAGGGCTGTGCTACTGGAATGTCCTCAGGTACCTGAGGCTTGGGTCAGATGAAGTGGTCCCTGGAGCAGGGTGGCTCTGGAGGCTGGTGTCCACCTTCACAGTGTTACTGGCACTCCATGGTTTGTCTGTCTGTGTGGGGTGGGAAGCAGCACTCTGGCATAGGTCTGGCCCTGGGAGAGCTGCCCAGCAATTCCTCCTTCCAGGGGGAGGGCCATGGTATGGGGACCCCTAGCTCAGTTCCTCTGTGCATGGGTGATGGTGGTGCTTATGAGCAAGATGTGTGGCAGCAGGACTGGCACCAGTGGTCACCATCACCAGGGAGGTGCTGTAGGACTCGTTTGTCTCAACAGCCAGGAGCCCAAGCTAAATGACCTAACAGCCCCTGCACAGTGTTGCATTAGCCTCCAAGGAGGAGGGCAGTGGTGGGGAGCTTTGTCCAGAAGGAGCTGGGACAGTCTCCTCTTCCCCACGGCCTAGAGCAGAAAGGAAGTTTTGATTCCCAGACCCCACAGTGGACTCTTTTGGGGTGCATGATGACGGGTTGGTGGGTGCTGTATGTAATCTGTTAGCACTAACTGGGCTCTGTCCCTGCAGCTGGACCTGATCTCCACCATCGGAGAGAGTGCAGCACTGGGTGCAGCTGGGGCTATTTTCTGGGGTGATGCAGACTACACCAAAAACCGGGTAGGTTTGGGATCAACATGTTTCTGGAGGTGGGGGTCATCTCCCCTTAGAGCAGGACCAGTGGCTTGAAGCTCAAGTGTCCTCTCCACCTGCAGTTCTTCTGCCCCTGGGACATCCTAACATGCCTGCCTTCCCTCAGGACTCATGCCAAGTCATCAAGAACTACCTGGAGGGGGACCTGGGCCGCTACATAGCAAATGTCACTACAGCAGCACAGCTTTGCAGCACAACACTGTGCCAGGGCAGAGGCCGCTGCATGCGCCAGGACAGCACCGCTGATGTCTTCCTCCACCTCAATTCCACCAGCTTCCAGCTGCGGCGCCGGGATGAAGACCACCCCCAGTACCCCCTCTTCTGGGCTGAGGGCCAGCTATCTCCTGCTGACACCCTCTTCTTACGGACCCACTTCCACTGCCACTGTTACCAGGGCTGGCAGGGCAGTGGCTGTCAAGTGCCTGCTGGCCCCCACAGTGATGCTCCTGGCCCTCTGGCACCACTGGGATTTGGGATGCTGTTGCTGTTAGCAAGCTGGCACTAACTGTACCCTGGACTGAGCTGCCCCCCTGCCCCACACCTTTCTGTTGTGGTGTAGGAGACGTTTAAAATCTCTCTACCTTGCCTGTGAGGCAGCTTCTTACGGGGAGGGGAAGGCTGCCCCTTGCTGTGGGAGGACAGCTGTGTGCCTGCCCTACTTTCCCTGCTGTCTGGCAGGTGCCCCCCATGGGGATTGGGGAGGGTGGAAAGTGGCCCTCTCCTGTTGTAAGGAGAGGGACTGGGGCTTGCAGGCAGGGAGTGGGTACTGTATGGTGCTGAGCCCTCTTATGCTGCCCTACACTGAAGTGCTTTACCTCAAATAAAGCTGGGTGCAGTGTGACTGGGATGTAGGCTGATTTGGGGTGGGGGTGGCACTTGTCACCTTGTTCCTAAACTCCAGTCCCAACAGTGGTGTTCCTAGCATGAGGAGTGAGTATGCTGCTGCGGAGGTTGGAGCTTCCCCCGGAGTCTGCTGCCGCAGCTGGTGGGAGCCGCGGTATGTAGCCGCGGCCGGGCCACCCACGTGGAGGCTGCAGCCCCGAGCATCCCGGCCCCGCCTCTCCCCGTAGGCCCACCCTCGAGCATCCCGGCCCCGCCTCTCCCCGTAGGCCCACCCTCGAGCTCCTCCGGCCCCGCCTCTCCCCGTAGGCCCACCCTCGAGCATCCCGGCCCCGCCTCTCCCCGTAGGCCCACCCTCGAGCATCCCGGCCCCGCCTCTCCCCGTAGGCCCACCCTCGAGCTCCTCCGGCCCCGCCTCTCCCCGTAGGCCCACCCTCGAGCTCCTCCGGCCCCGCCTCTCCCCGTAGGCCCACCCTCGAGCTCCTCCGGCCCCGCCTCTCCCCGTAGGCCCACCCTCGAGCTCCTCCGGCCCCGCCTCTCCCCGTAGGCCCACCCTCGAGCTGCCCCCAGCCCACCGCCTGTCTGGGGCAGGGTAGGTGCTGCTCCGCGGAGCTTGGTCTCGGCCGGACTTGGGGGTGGGGTAGGGGCATGGGTTGAGCGCCCGCGGGACTAGGACAGCCCCGTGGGGACAATGTTCTGTGCGCCACTGGGACCACCCTGCGGCGGCTGGGAACCGCTATGCTGCGAGTGTCCCCGAGCCACGGCGTCCCTCTCCCTGCCCCATCCTTGGAGTGTTCGTGAGCACAGCCCGGCCCTGCGGTGACACAGCCACTTTCTACCAGCGCCCTTCGGCTGCTGTACGCAGCCCCAGACGGTGCCGTCCTGTGCTTGCTATTTCCACGTGTGCATGTCCCCAGCTGGTGCCATCCTTCGTCTCCTGTCTCCACGCATTCATGTGCTCAAGCTGTGCCCACGTGTGGGTGCTGTCCTGTGGCATGAGTGTCCCCAAAGCATGAGCACCTGTGGCTGCTCTCCCCGTGTGTATCCCTAGACGATGTCTTCGGGTCCTGTGCCACACGTGTCCCCAAGGTGGTGCAGGCTGCGTTCTGCCGATCCTACTCGATTCTGTGAGCTTTTCCCCAGCAACGCCTTCCTCCTGTCTGAGGACGGACGCTCTCCACTTCCCTTGCTGCGCCTGCCCGGTGCAGCCCACGTCCGTCACCATGTCCTTGCCCTCCCCCGCCCCCGTCTGTTTATCTTTCCAGCCCAGCTCAATACTGGCCAGTCCGGGTGTTGATTCTGCGCATTCCTCCCAGGCCCGCCACCGCCGGCTCTTGTCCCTGCTCCCGGGCCGCTGTGCTGGGCTCCAGCAGCTGATAACTTCGGGCACTTTACATGAGAAGGTAGGGGACGTGACCCTGGGTGACTGGTACCACTCAGGAACGAGTGGATTCATGCCAGCTCCAGCTTGGGCTGGGAACGAAAGTATCAAGATCTGCCCAGGTCTCAGCCCATCTCAGCTCTTCCCAGCCTACTCTGGGATCTGTGCTGTGCCGGCCAGCACCATGACATCAGGACGGTCCTCCTGGGTCTTCTTGCTGCTCCTGCCCACCCTAGCCCACAGTGTGGGGCCTGGTCCCATCCTTGTCAACCGTCCTTTTGTCACCATCTGGAACATCCCCACTGAGCGCTGTGTGAAAAAGTACAACGTCACCCTCAACTTGGAAGTCTTTGATGTCATAGCCAATGACCAGCAGTCGTTCATTGGACAGGATATCACTCTCTTCTACAGTGAGGAACTAGGACTCTTCCCCTACTACACATCTGATGGGGTACCAGTGAATGGGGGGCTCCCCCAAAACAGCAGCCTGGAAGCTCACCTCCTGAAGGCCACCCAGGATATCAAAGTCACCCTGCCCAGCCCTGCCTACAATGGGCTGGCCATCATTGACTGGGAGAAGTGGCGTCCACTCTGGATCCGCAACTGGGCTTCCATGGACATCTACCAACAGAAGTCAGAGGAGATGGTGTGGCAGCACCACCCACAGTGGCCCCCTGAGTTGGTGAAGAAGATGGCCAAGCAGCAGTTTGAGCAGAGTGCCCACAAATTCATGGAGCAAACCCTGCAGCTGGGCAGGAGCCTCCGTCCTGATGGCTACTGGGGTTTCTATGGCTTCCCCAACTGCTACAACAATGACTTTGACAGCCTTCCCTACACTGGGAACTGCCCAGTGATAGAGCAGCAGAGAAATAAGGAGCTGTGGTGGCTCTGGGAGAGCAGTCAGGCACTCTACCCCAGCATCTATCTACCACCCTGTGTCAATGGCACCAACAAGACACTTGCCTATGTCCGGCACCGTGTGGCTGAGGCCTTCACCGTCCAGAACAGAGTCCTTGACAATGTTATCCCTGTCCTGCCTTACTCCCAGATTGCCTTTGATCAGACTATTGACTTCCTCTCCCAGGTGATGGGAATGTGGGGGCAGTGGGCACCTCTTGGTCTGATAGGTTGGTGTTGGGGAATATTTAGCTCTGCCGAGGACCTTTGGACACTTGCTTACTTCTTCTTTTCCCTTGGGTGCAGGAGGACCTGATCAACACCATTGGAGAGAGTGTGGCTCAGGGTGCTGCTGGTATCATCCTCTGGGGGAGCCTCAACTACAGCACTTCTAAGGTGAGTGTAGCAGGCAGCACCATGCTACCAACCATGGGGGAGCCCCTGTTCCCCAGCGTCGCAGGGCTGTGATACTGTGTGCCATTGCAGGAAATGTGCCTGAGGCTGAAGGACTATGTGGAGGGGCCCCTGGGCCACTACATTGTCAATGTGACAGCCAGTGCCGATCTGTGCAGCCAGAGCCTGTGCTCTGGCCGGGGCCGCTGTGTACGCCAGGAGAACAAATGGAGCTTCCTCCACCTTGACCCCTTCCACTTTACCATCGATCTGCAGGCCGACAAGCCCTGGCTGGTGGCCCAGAGCCCGGAATCCAACATTTCCAGACTGGCTAAGGAGTTCAGCTGCCACTGCTACAACAAGTGGCAGGGACCCCACTGTGAGACCCTGGGCTTTGCTGAGTGACTTCTCCTTTCCAGGAGAAACACAGACAGGCAGGGTGATACTACCCTGTGCACCAGCACTGTTGATGTACAGATGGGAAGCCAAACATGGGTCTCCTAATAAAACTGATAGGCACCAACAAGTGTCTTCTTGTCTTCTCTTTTGGGGCAGGAGGGTCATCTGAGAGTGACCCCATAGACACCAGCAGTACCTTGGGATGCTGCCAAGGGCTCTGCATTGGGCTGGGGATCGGAGAGTCTAATGCCTCAATGAAACAAGGGGGAAAAAAAAAGAGGAAAATGCATTGGAAAAGACAAAGGAAGGAGACTCATTGTGGGAAAGGATGAGAAAAGGGAGAATGATGATGAAAAGGCAGTGAGCAGTGGTGAAGAGACACGCCTGTGCAGCAGTATCTGCAGCAGCCCCCCAGCCCCCCAATGGGCACAGAGGGCTGCAATGTGAAATCAGTGTCCTTCCGTTGATTTTTGCCTGCATGACGCTAAACAAACCAGTTCAACCCTTGATGGATATGGAAAAGCACCAAATTCTGTAACCCAGGCTGCTGACTCAGCAACAGCTATGTCACAGTGATCAGGAGAAGACACAGGATGAAACACTGCTTCCCCAGTGAAGCTGGAGAAGGTCACCTGGGTATTCAGCTTTGGCTGGGCAAATCAATCACATATTCAGCTCCCTGATCTTAGCCCCTGACTAGGAAGATCTCTCCATGGGACTGCACTGCAGAGCACTGCCTGCTTACTGGAGATGTGGATGATAACCTCTACCAGCAGTCAGATAGGCCTTCCAGACGTATCATCATCTCTTCCACAAGGAAGAAGAGACAACTTGTAGTTGTTGGAGACTCACTTCTAAGGTAAGGGTCACTAAGGGTAAGTTGTCAAAGCTGCAACCTGGGGCTCTACTCTGTGCAGGATCCCTGTCTGGCCAAGGGCTCAGAGCAGAAGCTCTAGGAACAAGAGCTCTGCCAGGTGGTCCAGTGCTGCACTCAGTCTGTCCTCACAGCCATGACCACAGGTGCTCAGCAGCACCAGGACCTAAGTCATGCTCATCACGTTTCTCCTGCAGGGACAAGCTCTGCATGCTGGCCTGATGAGATTCCAGTGCCCGGGATGTATGGATCAGAATGCATTTCTGCTAGAAATGCTTAACATGGGCATCCACATCCCGGTCAAATTAGTGTCCTTCCACTGGTCTCACAAGGCAGGATGGTACAAGCACTGTTCCACCCCAGGGCCTGCCCTAGCAGTTGTAGTTCTTCACTCTGCTTGAGCCTCACAGCCAGTCCAGCACTCCTGGGCCTGTGTGGTACAACTTGGCTTCTGCCTGAAGTGTTGAGATGAACCTGCTCCCTAGTGCCCACCCAGCAGATGCTGCAGAAGGACCAGCCATGCAGCATCCCAAAGCACATGTTGGCCCTGATTATCCTCCATGTCCACAATAAAGTTTTATCCCTTAACTGGGAGATACTACACTCGCATGTCACCTTCTTCCTTCCCCTCTCTCAGGAACCAGCATTATGAGCCTGAACACCACCTTTTGGCCACCACTCTGCCCTTGCTATCCTGCTCACATAGGTGCCAAGGGTACGAGCCCCTGCCTCAGTGCTTCACGCCACCCCTGTGAGGCGCTGACCATGTCAGAGAGAGTGGCAGGTGGAGGAGGGCGTGGCACATGCAGGCCGGCAGTGATGACGTCACAATGGTCGTGGTGATTTCATGGTGATGACGTCACAAGAGGTGAGGGGGAAAGCCTACAAAAGGCAGCGCAGGGCTCAGTTCCTGCATCCTTGTGACTTGGTGAGGTAAGGAGAGGGTGGGAGAGGAAAGGGGCTGCCAAGGCAGGAGGGGAGCCCCTGCACCTGAGGTCTCTGGGGCTGTGCTCCAAGCTCACCGGCATGTCTTGCTTCTCTCTCAGAGTCAGCAGAGGAGCATTTGGAGGAGACAGCTCAGCACTGCTGGGACAGGAACTCTCCAAGAGCTCACCGTTGACGTGTGCCGTGTCTGCAAGGAAGGAGAAGACGCTCGACGAGATGGAGCCTGGTGAGCCAAGTTATCCCCTTGGCAGCCTGTCACAGGGAATCCTGGTTAGGGTGGTCAGCAAAGCATAGGGCTGAGAGAGGAGTGAGAGAGGGAGGCAAGGAGCTCCCCAGATTGCCCCAGGGCACAGCCCCTCCTTTCCTCAGCAAGCAGGGCTCAGGCCTGACCAGTGGGCACCTGCTGGAACAGCCTGTGCCTGCCATGCTGAACTCCAAGCCCTGCAGCCCTGCCCATCAGCCAGATCGGCAGGAACAGAGCAGGCCCTTGGGGAGCGTCCCTCAGGGATGCTTCTCCCAGCCCTACAGAAGTGCTCTTTCCTATTGGTGTTTGCTCTCTCCTCTCCAGCATGCATTCTGTGCCGTCAGGCAGAGGTTGACAGGGATATGTGTGGAGAAATCGTGAATCAGCACGGGGTCTGTGCCCACTTGTTTTGCCTGGTGAGTTCCCTGGAGGCTGCCTCCCGTTTTCCTGCAGGCACTCCCTGCCACGCTGTCCTCAATGGCTCCCTCTCTGTTCTCTTCTGCAGATTTTTCCCAATGAGATTTCTCCACTGCTGAATCGGGAAGAAGGAGTGCTGCTATTTTGTCCGGTAGAGATTGAACATGCAGTTGAGCAGGCAGCACAGAGGGTGAGGACATGACAAAATCAGTGAGATTTGTGCCAGGAGAGTGCTGTGGCAACTTAACCCAAAGCTTAAGCAAGAACTCCTGGCCCTTCCACACAGCTCTTTTGACCTTCCAGACTTGGGAGTCTTGCTCTCAGCAGCTCCAGAGAGGCTCCTGCACAGGAATTGTGCTTGCCAAAGGGATCTGTGGGCCCTGACCCAGAGGTACGGGGCCTCTCCTCCTGCAAAGACCCCAAGGCTGATGGAAGTTGCTCTGCCCTTTACAGGAGTGCTGTGTCTGCCATCAGAGTGGGGCCACCATCACCTGCAGTGAGACAGGCTGTGATGTCAGCTTCCATCTCCCCTGTGCCACATGGGGTGGGTGTGCCACCCAGTACTTTGGACTCTACAGGTAAGGGCAGCTGGCCCTCACAGGGGAGGCTTGCCACCTTCATTCCTGTGCCTGCCAGCTTCAGGCAAGGAGGAAAGCAACTCACAGTGACACTTCCCACTGCCCAAAGAAGAGCTCTGAGGCTCCTTCAGACATCTTCACCCTTCCTTGCTTTTCATAAAGACTAAAACTGATTTTCATAGCCATAAGCCTAACACTAACACTTACCCTAATGCTCACCCCAACCCTCACCCTAACCCAGTACCTTCCCTTGTGCGGTTAAGTCCTCTCCCCTTTCCTCCAACACCACGTAAGGACTGGACACTTGTTTCCTCACCCATGAAGCCTCTTCCCTCTTCTCCCCCAGGGCCTTCTGCCCGATACACCCCCCACGTCAGGAAGTGGAGGCGGTTCCAGAGAAGGACACCACCTGCCTCATCTGCACGGATCCTGTAGACAACCAAATGTCCTACAGGACCCTGGTGTGCCCGGCGTGTCAACAAGCATGGTTCCATCGGGAATGCATCCAGGTAGGAGCCCATCCCTCACTCCCAGGAGACCGCAGGTGCTCAGCAGCACCTGGACCTAACTCATGCTCTTCATGTTTCTCCTGCAGGGCCAAGCTCTGCACGCTGGCCTGATGAGATTCCAGTGCCCAGCGTGTAGGGATCAGAATGCATTTCTGCCAGAAATGCTCAGCATGGGCATCCGAATCCCTGCCAGGTTGGTGTCCTTCCATTCATCTCACAAGGCAGGAAGGTGCAAGCACTGTGCTACCCCAGGGCCTGCCCCTACAGTCCTGGCTCTCTGCTCTCGTGAATCCTTGCTTCAGCTTCACGGAGGAGCTGGAACCAGGGCAGGGCCGGGCAAGCAAGGATGGCCTGCATCTGCCTTATGCCAGGGTGGCAGCAGGGACTCATCAATCTTCCTTTCTCTACCAGACTGCCATCCTGGGAAGTCCAGGCGGATTCGGCAGAACTAGTTCAGAGGCACAGCCGCTGTGATGCTAGCGAGTGCCTGTGCCCAGGAGGCAGGGAGCAGGCAGATCAAGAAGGGTAAGTTGTCAAGACTGCAACCTGGGGCTCTACTCTGTGCAGAATCCCTATCTGGCCAAGGGCTCAGAGCAGAAGCTCTGCCAGATGGTCCAGCGCTGCACTCAGTCTGTCCTCACAGCCATGAACCCATTTCCCTCCCCAGGCCCTGGCAACTGCTGTTATGCAGCTCCTGTGCTGCTGAGGGCACCCACAGGCGATGCTCCCATCTGAGGCCCAGCACCAACAGCTGGGAGTGCAGCAGCTGTGCTGGCCCCAGCAGAGGTAATAGGCAAAGCACTCAGCTGGGCTCCACCCCAGGCTAGTGGGGTGGAAGTGGAGACCAGGCAGAGCTTGGCTGAGCCTCTCTGCTCCGAGGGGGCTGGTGGCACACCACAGGCAGGCCTATGCTGCCACAGAGCTGGTGGCTGTTCCCTTGACCTTTCTCCTTTCCTTTACAGACTCCAGGGACAGCTTGGAGCTTCCTGCCCCAGATGCCCCTAGGCAGGCAGCAGCTGTGGCATCCTCCAGCCAGGCGCGGCATGTGCCATCCTGCAACTTAAATGTCCCTGAGACCAGCAGCCACAGAGAGACACCATCAGGAGACCTGGGAAGCTCCCCAGTGCTTGAGACTGGCAGCCCTTCCAGCACCCATTGGCACAGGAGGAAACGAGATGCCTCCCACCTGCAGTATCAGGATGAAGCTCCTCCTTGCAAGCGGCCCAGAACATGCTGTGGGAGATCTTGCAGGGCAAGAGCAAACACTGAGAGCAGTACCTCCCCAGAGGGGCTGCTGGAGGAGCCATCCTCCAGCTCGCTGGACAGACAGACCAGCAGCTCAAGTAGCTCCTCAGAGACACCATCAGGAGACCTGGGAAGCTCCCCAGTGCTTGAGACTGGCAGCCATTCCAGTACCCATCGGCACAGGAGGAAACGAGATGCCTCCCACCTGCCGTATCAGGATGAAGCTCCTCCTTGCAAGCGGCCCAGAACATGCCATGGGAGGCTCTGCAGTGCAAGAGCAAACACCAAGAGCAGTACCTGCACAGAGGGGTTGGTGGAGGAGCCATCCTCCAGCTCGCTGGACCCACAGACCAGCAGCTCCACAGAGACACCATCAGGAGACCTGGGAAGCTCCCCAGTGCTTGAGACCGGCAGCCATTCCAGTACCCATCGGCACAGGAGGAAACGAGATGCCTCCCACCTGCGGTATCAGGATGAAGCTCCTCCTTGCAAGCGGCCCAGAACATGCTGTGGGAGATCTTGCAGGGCAAGAGCAAACACTGAGAGCAGTACCTCCCCAGAGGGGCTGCTGGAGGAGCCATCCTCCAGCTCGCTGGACAGACAGACCAGCAGCTCAAGTAGCTCCTCAGAGACACCATCAGGAGACCTGGGAAGCTCCCCAGTGCTTGAGACTGGCAGCCCTTCCAGCACCCATTGGCACAGGAGGAAACGAGATGCCTCCCACCTGCGGTATCAGGATGAAGCTCCTCCTTGCAAGCGGCCCAGAACATGCTGTGGGAGATCTTGCAGGGCAAGAGCAAACACTGAGAGCAGTACCTCCCCAGAGGGGCTGCTGGAGGAGCCATCCTCCAGCTCGCTGGACAGACAGACCAGCAGCTCAAGTAGCTCCTCAGAGACACCATCAGGAGACCTGGGAAGCTCCCCAGTGCTTGAGACTGGCAGCCATTCCAGTACCCATGGGCACAGGAGGAAACGAGATGCCTCCCACCTGCGGTATCAGGATGAAGCTCCTCCTTGCAAGCGGCCCAGAACATGCTGTGGGAGATCTTGCAGGGCAAGAGCAAACACTGAGAGCAGTACCTCCCCAGAGGGGCTGGTGGAGGAGCCATCCTCCAGCTCGCTGGACCCACAGACCAGCAGTTCCAGCAGCTCCACAGAGACACCATCAGGAGACCTGGGAAGCTCCCCAGTGCTTGAGACCGGCAGCCATTCCAGTACCCATCGGCACAGGAGGAAACGAGATGCCTCCCACCTGCGGTATCAGGATGAAGCTCCTCCTTGCAAGCGGCCCAGAACATGCCATGGGAGGCTCTGCAGTGCAAGAGCAAACACCAAGAGCAGTACCTGCACAGAGGGGTTGCTGGAGGAGCCATCCTCCAGCTCGCTGGACCCACAGACCAGCAGCTCCACAGAGACACCATCAGGAGACCTGGGAAGCTCCCCAGTGCTTGAGACCGGCAGCCATTCCAGTACCCATCGGCACAGGAGGAAACGAGATGCCTCCCACCTGCGGTATCAGGATGAAGCTCCTCCTTGCAAGCGGCCCAGAGCATGCCATGGGAGGCTCTGCAGTGCAAGAGCAAACACCGAGAGCAGTACCTCCCCAGAGGGGCTGCTGGAGGAGCCATCCTCCAGCTCGCTGGACCCACAGACCAGCAGCTCCAGCAGCTCCACAGAGACACCATCAGGAGACCTGGGAAGCTCCCCAGTGCTTGAGACCGGCAGCCATTCCAGTACCCATCGGCACAGGAGGAAACGAGATGCCTCCCACCTGCAGTATCAGGATGAAGCTCCTCCTTGCAAGCGGCCCAGAACATGCTGTGGGAGATCTTGCAGGGCAAGAGCAAACACTGAGAGCAGTACCTCCCCAGAGGGGCTGCTGGAGGAGCCATCCTCCAGCTCGCTGGACAGACAGACCCACAGCCCAAGGACCATCAGAGGGACGCCATCAGGCGACTGGGGCAGCTCCCCAGTGCTTGAGACCGGCAGCCATTCCAGTACCCATCGGCACAGGAGGAAACGAGATGCCTCCCACCTGCGGTATCAGGATGAAGCTCCTCCTTGCAAGCGGCCCAGAGTATGCTGTGGGAGATCTTGCAGGGCAAGAGCAAATACCAAGAGCAGTACCTCCCCAGAGGGGCTGCTGGAGGAGCCATCCTCCAGCTCGCTGAACCCACAGACCAGCAGCTCCAGCAGCTCCACAGGGACACCATCAGGAGACCTGGGAAGCTCCCCAGTGCTTGAGACCGGCAGCCATTCCAGTACCCATCGGCACAGGAGGAAACGAGATGCCTCCCACCTGAGATGAGGCTCCTCCTTGCAAGCGGCCCAGAGCATGCCATGGGAGGCTCTGCAGTGCAAGAGCAAACACCGAGAGCAGTACCTGCACAGAGGGGTTGGTGGAGGAGCCATCCTCCAGCTCGCTGGACCCACAGACCCACAGCCCAAGGACCACCAGAGAGACACCATCAGGAGACCTGGGAAGCTCCCCAGTGCTTGAGACTGGCAGCCCTTCCAGCACCCATTGGCACAGGAGGAAACGAGATGCCTCCCACCTGCGGTATCAGGATGAAGCTCCTCCTTGCAAGCGGCCCAGAGCATGCTGTGGGAGATCTTGCAGGGCAAGAGCAAACACCAAGAGCAGTACCTCCCCAGAGGGGCTGCTGGAAGGGCCATCCTCCAGCTCGCTGGACAGACAGACCCACAGGCCAAGGACCATCAGAGAGACACCATCAGGAGACTGGGGCAGCTCCCCAGTGCTTGATCCTGCCAGCCAGTCCAGCACCCCTGGGCCAGTGCGGGCACGTGCTAGGTCCCGCCAGCAGCGTCGAGAGGAGGCTGCTCCCTACAGCAAACCCCGGCACAGAAGACGCCTGTAATGGGTTGGGGCAGATCCCCTCCCCACCACAGGCAGAAATAACAACTCAGACAAAGGGATTGCAAAAGTGATGGAAAGTTTAAATAGGAAAACAGTTAAAAAAACCAACAATGAAAGTTTTACAGAGAACCCCAAGCACCGTGACAAAGAGAGAGAAATCCCACAACATACCCAAGAGCATCCCATCCCCACCTGGGGGTACACCCAAACCCCCAGGGCTCTTTCCTGCCACCCCCCAACCCAGCCCTGGGCCTGGGCAGGCCCAAGGGAGGTGGCTCACGCCATTTTACCTAGGCAGCAGCTGGGGACAAAAGAGGAAGTGAAGACCTCGCATGGACATTTTATAGGGGAGCAGGGCATTATGGGAATTGAATACCTGGTTTCCTGTGACCACCCCCTGGGCTGGGCCCACCCCTTGGGACATCCCAGGTGTGTTCTGTGCAGTGGCATCCGGGCCAACACCCAGCCTAAACCACCATAACGCCGCAGAAGCAACAACCGTGCAGCATCTCCAAGTGTTGGCCCTGGTCCCCCTGCACCACCTCCAAAGTAGAGGTGGTTTTTAATCTCTACACTGGCAGATTCCACACTCCTTTGTCTCTCCCTCATTCTCCTCTCCCTTTCTCAGGAGCAGCATGAAAAAAACAAAAGAGGAAAATGCATTGGAAAAGACAAAGGAAGGAGACTCATTGTGGGAAAGGATGAGAAAAGGGAGAATGATGATGAAAAGGCAGTGAGCAGTGATGAAGAGACATGCCTGTGCAGCAGTATCTGGGGAATTGTGAGCCCCCCAGCCCCTCCATGGGCACAGAGGGCTGCAATGTGAAGTCAGTGTCCTTCCTTTGATTTTTGCCTGCATGACCCTAAACAAACCAGTTCAACCCTTGATGGATATTGTTGTAGGGTTGGAAGGGAAAGGCCTTCTCCCCCCATATAAGTGAAAGGGAAAAAAAACCTCACCGCTGAATTAGCAAAGCAGTGGGTGCTGTATATTTACAAAGCAATATAGGATATGCAGGGGAATTTACAGCATTTACAATATATGCAAAAATATACAATAAAGTAGCACAGAAGTGAGAGTTCCCCCCCCTCTGCTGAGGGGGTTCCCCACCTCTGCTCCCCCTTCTCTCCCCCTTTCCCCAGAGAGGGTTAGAAAGAGAGAAAAGAGAAAAAAGTTAGAAGCAGTTATGTGTTAATTGGAACGCAGTTAATACAGGCCTTGCAGTTTATCAGTTTCAAGGTCAAGCCTTGGCCGAAAGCCCAGAACGCTGTGAGCTGCAAAGCCACCGAAGGAGGGAAGACAGACTGACCAGAAAAGTGCAGGAATGCCCAGGATACTTTGCTGCACTCCCAGTTCAGAAGGTGCTTCCTCCCAGTCTACCAATGAAATTAGTTTAGATCCATCTTTTCGTTTACAAATATCCGACCACCATATTCCCTTTCTTAAGGGGACAGCCTCAAACGGTCACAGTCCCGCCCGCCCTTCTAAACAATTTCATTGGCTGTTCATACTGTCCATCCTATCCAAGACGATATTTACAGTTCGTAAGTAAAGTTCATAGTCCATTCCGGCTATGCTCAGATGTAGATGATTCAAAAGTCCAAGAAAATTAAAAAATGAGAAAAATGGAAAACAGTTTGTCTCTTCGCCAACGAAGCAAAGAAAAGGGAAACAGGGAATCTCAGGGTCTCTTAGTTGACTCAGGGCTCTCAGGGTTCTCAGGGTTCGTGCACCGTAGATTTCCTCATTGATTCTTCCTTTGGATGCGATGTAGCTGTACAACAGTTTGAAATTAACCTCTTTCAGCTAAAGTTAAATTTCTTTGTGGAATACACTGAATTTCACCATTCTCTTGCATTACCCAATAAGTGTGACCCGGACCTTCAGCTGAAACCACCCCTCGGACAGGCTTAGCCTCTCCTGAGGGTGAAAATACCCAAACAGTTTTACCTAACAGATTCTTTTCTCTAACCACAGGAACTCTATCACCTTCTACTTTCTCTAGCAAATCTGAATGTGCAGGTCCAGCTTGGTTCACTGAACCGCTACTATTTACCAGCCAGGTTTCTTGTGCTAAATGTTTTTCCCAGTTTTTCAAAGATCCACCCCCCATGGCTTTACGAGTGGTCTTCAACAAACCGTTGTAGCGTTCAATCTTCCCTGAAGCTGGTGCATAGTAGGGAATATGGAATATCCACTCAATACTGTGCTCTTTTGCCCTGCTCTTTACAAGGTTGTTCTTGAAATGAGTTCCGTTGTCTGACTCAATCCTCTCTGGAGTTCCGTGTCTCCACAGGATCTGTCTCTCAGACCGAGAATGGTGTTGCGTGCAGTTGCATGTGGAACTGGATAAGTCTCCAACCATCCAGTGTTTGCCTCTACCATAGTAAGCACGTACTGCTTACAAGAACGAGAATGCGGTAGAGCCCATTGGTATGTTGCATCTCTGCCTTGATGTCCTGACGAATCATGAGCCCACCGAGCTAAGAATATCTCCCCTCGGTGTTTCCAGTCGAGATCAAGATTAGAGTCCATGTCTACTTGAGAAACTCTTGCAGCTAGGTCTGCCTGATGGTTGTGTTGCTGTTGCTCAGTAGCTTTGCTCTTAGGAATGTGAGCATCGATGTGTTTCACTTTCACTGCAATTCTCTCGATTCGATCAGCAATGTCCTGCCACAGGTTGGCTGCCCAAATGGGTTTTCCTTTTCTCTGCCAACCACTCTTCTTCCAGTTCTTTAGCCAACCCCATAGAGCATTGGCTACCATCCATGAGTCGGTGTAGAGATAAAGCTTTGGCCATCTCTCACGTTCAGCCACGTCGAGAGCTAGCTGGACAGCTTTTACCTCTCTCTGCGAACTGACTGGATTCTCCTTCTCCATCCTTCGCCTCTGCAACTCGGCGTGTCGGACTCCACACTGCAGACTTCCACCTTCGCTTGTTTCCAACAAGACGACAGGAACCGTCTGTGAACAAAGCATATTTCTTTTCATCATCAGAAAGGTCATTGTAAGGAGGAGCTTCCTCAGCACGAGTTACTTTCTCCTCTGGAGGTTTAGCACAGTTGGTACCTTCAGGCCAACTTGAGATCACCTCCACTAGACCAGGTCTTTCAAGATTTCCCATTCAAGCTCTCTGTGTTATCAGAGCCATCCACTTAGACCATGTTGAGTCTGTGGCATGATGTGGTGTGGAGCCTTTGCCTTTGAACATCCAATTCAAAACTGGTAATCTGGGAGCTAAGAGAAGTTGTGATTCAGTTCCAATTACTTCAGAAGATGCTTTTACTCCTTCATAGGCAGCTAACATTTCTTTCTCTGTTGGAGTATAATTAGCCTCTGAACCTCTGTAACCTCGACTCCAGAAACCAAGAGGTCATCCACGTGTCTCACCTGGAGCTTTTTGCCACAAGCACCAGGTTGGACCATTGTCACTTGCAGCTGTGTACAAAATGTTCTTAATGTCTGGACCATGTCGGACAGGTCCCAGACCCATTGCTTGAATCACTTCTTGCTTTATCTGGTCAAAGGCTGCTTGTTGTTCAGGTCCCCAGTGGAAATGGTTTCTCTTTCAAGTCA
Organism: Melanerpes formicivorus; assembly: GCF_026170545.1. Taxonomy (NCBI): domain Eukaryota; kingdom Metazoa; phylum Chordata; class Aves; order Piciformes; family Picidae; genus Melanerpes; species Melanerpes formicivorus. Next base: position 3,285,733 of record NW_027142390.1, read on the forward strand.
CATCATACAGAGGTTTCACAATCTGACTGTATCCAGGAATGTGCAGTCTCCAAAATCCCACTATCCCCAAGAAACGTAGGGTCTCCTGCTTGTTTGTGGGACTTGCCATGGTGGAGACTCTATTTACCACATCCACTGGAATGTGTCGGCGTCCATCCTGCCGCCGCACTCCCAGAAACTGAATCTCTGTGGTAGGTCCTTTCACCTTGTCTCGTTTGATGGCAAAACCTTCATTCAGAAGAATGTCAATGATTTTGTTACCTTTCTCGAAGACTTCCTCAGCAGTTTTACCCCAGACGATGATATCATCGATGAACTGGATGTGTTCTGGAGCACCGCCTCTCACCAGAGCATCGTGGATCACTGCATGACAGATGCTTGAGCTGTGGATCCAGCCCATTGGCAACCTGTTGAAGGTGTACTGGATTCCTCTCCAGGTGAAAGCAAACTGAGGCCTGCATTCCTCTGCTATGGGAATAGAGAAAAATGCATTAGCAATGTCTATGGTAGCATACCATTTGGCCTCTTTGGATTCCAGCTCATACTGAAGTCCCATCATGTCTGGTACTGCTGCACTCATGGGTGGTGTCACTTCATTCAGGGCTCGGTAGTCTACTGTCAGACGCCAGTCTCCATTCTGCTTCTGCACAGGCCACACTGGACTGTTGAAAGGGGAATGAGTTTTGCTGACGACTTTCTGACTCTCCAACTGACGAATCAGATTCTGGATGGGCAACAAAGAGTCACGGTTGGTTCTGTATTGTCTGTGATGCACAGTCTGAGAAGCAACCGGCAATTTAATGTCCTGTATCTTATGTTGTCCCACAACTGCAGATTCATCAGAAAGCTCAGGTCTAGCAGACAGCTTCAATTTTTGTCCATCAATTCCTATAGAAGCCACTCCAAAAGCCCATTTGTAACCTCTAGGGTCTTTGAAACGCCCTTCTCTCAGAAAATCAATTCCCAAAATACAAGGTGCGTCAGGTCCAGTCACAACTGTATGCTTCCTCCATTGTTTACCAGTCAAACTTATATTAACCTCTACCTTACTTAACTCTTGAGATCCACCAGTGACCCCAGAATAGTTATAGACTCTGATCCCTGATAATTTGATGGCATTATGGTGCACTGAGCTCCTGTGTCAACCAAGGCCCTGTACTTCTGAAATTGTGAAGTGCCAGGCCACTGGATGTACACATCCCAATAGATTCTATTATCTCTGTTATCCCTCTCCTCCCCCTGGCGGGAGGCAGGGCACCCCTAGTTATGGGGAACATGCCCACATGTGCATTGCGCACAATGTGCAGGGTTATAACTTTGCATGTTATAACTGGAGCCACTGTTGGAGCTACTAGAGTTATTCTGGGGAACTGTGGAAGTAACAGCTACCCTTCTGGTATTGCTACCTCGGGTTCTGCCACTTTGCAATTCCCTCAGTCTCCTGAAAAGATTAGAAGTTGGTTGGCCATCCCAGCGGTTCATGTTCTCACCAAACTGATCACGCAGAGTTATCCAAATAGTTCTACGTGATTGCCTTGGTGGTCTGTTTTGATATGATCTGTTTTGGAATGACCTCCTTGGAGGATGTGTATTCCTCACAGATGAAACTTGTATCCACCTGGAGGAAGAATTGAAATTATCCCTTTGTGCCAATTGGGATATGGAATTTCTAAATTCATCCTTTAACTCTCTCATGCAATTCTCAATTTTTCTAGACAGAGTTTCAATGGCTGAAACCAAAGAACCACGTGTCATGCTATCCTCCAGTTGTCTCATTTGATCACTGAATCGGCCAACCGTAGGAGAAGCTCCACCATAACTTCTTGACACAATTCTGCTTGCCAGAATGTTTGCATAATTAGAAGGAGCAAGTTTGATGATCTTTTTAGCAAGACCAATACCCACAGGAATGTCATCAGGATTCAGAGTTTCATGTTCACCATAGAGTAGCTCTCTAACAGCAAATTCTCTCAAGCGCTTAATTCCCTCATCTATGGTAGTCCAGGGCTTAGGATTCCATGGAAGATCATCTCGGGAAGGGTATCTCAGGGCAACCGCCATTAAAAGGCGTATCCACAGATTAACCTTACCGAGAGCCCTGCCTAGACGTCTATCTATTCCATTGTCCCTCGAGAGAGCTCCTAACTGAGCTGCTGACTTGTCTCCAACTGTTAGAGCTGGAGCACCTGTATCATAACACCTACTAAGCCAAGCTAGAACTGGCTCCTTTTCTGCTCTGGTGTAGTCTTTACGGACATTTCACAATTCCTCACGCAAAGGTGCTTCCTCCCAGATATGGAAAAGCACCAATTCCTGTAACCCAGGCTGCTGACTCAGCAACGGCTATGTCACAGTGATCAGGAGAAGACACAGGATGAAACACTGCTTCCCCAGTGAAGCTGGAGAAGGTCACCTGGGTATTCAGCTTTGGCTGGGCAAATCAATCACATATTCAGCTCCCTGATCTTAGCCCCTGACTAGGAAGATCTCTCCATGGGACTGCACTGCAGAGCACTGCCTGCTTACTGGAGATGTGGATGATAACCTCTACCAGCAGTCAGATAGGCCTTCCAGACGTATCATCATCTCTTCCACAAGGAAGAAGAGACAACTTGTAGTTGTTGGAGACTCACTTCTAAGGTAAGGGTCACTAAGGGTAAGTTGTCAAAGCTGCAACCTGGGGCTCTACTCTGTGCAGGATCCCTGTCTGGCCAAGGGCTCAGAGCAGAAGCTCTAGGAACAAGAGCTCTGCCAGGTGGTCCAGTGCTGCACTCAGTCTGTCCTCACAGCCATGACCACAGGTGCTCAGCAGCACCAGGACCTAAGTCATGCTCATCACGTTTCTCCTGCAGGGACAAGCTCTGCATGCTGGCCTGATGAGATTCCAGTGCCCGGGATGTATGGATCAGAATGCATTTCTGCTAGAAATGCTTAACATGGGCATCCACATCCCGGTCAAATTAGTGTCCTTCCACTGGTCTCACAAGGCAGGATGGTACAAGCACTGTTCCACCCCAGGGCCTGCCCTAGCAGTTGTAGTTCTTCACTCTGCTTGAGCCTCACAGCCAGTCCAGCACTCCTGGGCCTGTGTGGTACAACTTGGCTTCTGCCTGAAGTGTTGAGATGAACCTGCTCCCTAGTGCCCACCCAGCAGATGCTGCAGAAGGACCAGCCATGCAGCATCCCAAAGCACATGTTGGCCCTGATTATCCTCCATGTCCACAATAAAGTTTTATCCCTTAACTGGGAGATACTACACTCGCATGTCACCTTCTTCCTTCCCCTCTCTCAGGAACCAGCATTATGAGCCTGAACACCACCTTTTGGCCACCACTCTGCCCTTGCTATCCTGCTCACATAGGTGCCAAGGGTACGAGCCCCTGCCTCAGTGCTTCACACCACCCCTGTGAGGCGCTGACCATGTCAGAGAGAGTGGCAGGTGGAGGAGGGCGTGGCACATGCAGGCCGGCAGTGATGACGTCACAATGGTCGTGGTGATTTCATGGCGATGACGTCACAAGAGGTGAGGGGGAAAGCCTACAAAAGGCAGCGCAGGGCTCAGTTCCTGCATCCTTGTGACTTGGTGAGGTAAGGAGAGGGTGGGAGAGGGAAGGGGCTGCCAAGGCAGGAGGGGAGCCCCTGCACCTGAGGTCTCTGGGGCTGTGCTCCAAGCTCACCGGCATGTCTTGCTTCTCTCTCAGAGTCAGCAGAGGAGCATTTGGAGGAGACAGCTCAGCACTGCTGGGACAGGAACTCTCCAAGAGCTCACCGTTGACGTGTGCCGTGTCTGCAAGGAAGGAGAAGACGCTCGACGAGATGGAGCCTGGTGAGCCAAGTTATCCCCTTGGCAGCCTGTCACAGGGAATCCTGGTTAGGGTGGTCAGCAAAGCATAGGGCTGAGAGAGGAGTGAGAGAGGGAGGCAAGGAGCTCCCCAGATTGCCCCAGGGCACAGCCCCTCCTTTCCTCAGCAAGCAGGGCTCAGGCCTGACCAGTGGGCACCTGCTGGAACAGCCTGTGCCTGCCATGCTGAACTCCAAGCCCTGCAGCCCTGCCCATCAGCCAGATCGGCAGGAACAGAGCAGGCCCTTGGGGAGCGTCCCTCAGGGATGCTTCTCCCAGCCCTACAGAAGTGCTCTTTCCTATTGATGTTTGCTCTCTCCTCTCCAGCATGCATTCTGTGCCGTCAGGCAGAGGTTGACAGGGATATGTGTGGAGAAATCGTGAATCAGCACGGGGTCTGTGCCCACTTGTTTTGCCTGGTGAGTTCCCTGGAGGCTGCCTCCCGTTTTCCTGCAGGCACTCCCTGCCACGCTGTCCTCAATGGCTCCCTCTCTGTTCTCTTCTGCAGATTTTTCCCAATGAGATTTCTCCACTGCTGAATCAGGAAGAAGGAGTGCTGCTATTTTGTCCGGTAGAGATTGAACATGCAGTTGAGCAGGCAGCACAGAGGGTGAGGACATGACAAAATCAGTGAGATTTGTGCCAGGAGAGTGCTGTGGCAACTTAACCCAAAGCTTAAGCAAGAACTCCTGGCCCTTCCACACAGCTCTTTTGACCTTCCAGACTTGGGAGTCTTGCTCTCAGCAGCTCCAGAGAGGCTCCTGCACAGGAATTGTGCTTGCCAAAGGGATCTGTGGGCCCTGACCCAGAGGTACGGGGCCTCTCCTCCTGCAAAGACCCCAAGGCTGATGGAAGTTGCTCTGCCCTTTACAGGAGTGCTGTGTCTGCCATCAGAGTGGGGCCACCATCACCTGCAGTGAGACAGGCTGTGATGTCAGCTTCCATCTCCCCTGTGCCACATGGGGTGGGTGTGCCACCCAGTACTTTGGACTCTACAGGTAAGGGCAGCTGGCCCTCACAGGGGAGGCTTGCCACCTTCATTCCTGTGCCTGCCAGCTTCAGGCAAGGAGGAAAGCAACTCACAGTGACACTTCCCACTGCCCAAAGAAGAGCTCTGAGGCTCCTTCAGACATCTTCACCCTTCCTTGCTTTTCATAAAGACTAAAACTGATTTTCATAGCCATAAGCCTAACACTAACACTTACCCTAATGCTCACCCCAACCCTCACCCTAACCCAGTACCTTCCCTTGTGCGGTTAAGTCCTCTCCCCTTTCCTCCAACACCACGTAAGGACTGGACACTTGTTTCCTCACCCATGAAGCCTCTTCCCTCTTCTCCCCCAGGGCCTTCTGCCCGATACACCCCCCACGTCAGGAAGTGGAGGCGGTTCCAGAGAAGGACACCACCTGCCTCATCTGCACGGATCCTGTAGACAACCAAATGTCCTACAGGACCCTGGTGTGCCCGGCGTGTCAACAAGCATGGTTCCATCGGGAATGCATCCAGGTAGGAGCCCATCCCTCACTCCCAGGAGACCGCAGGTGCTCAGCAGCACCTGGACCTAACTCATGCTCTTCATGTTTCTCCTGCAGGGCCAAGCTCTGCACGCTGGCCTGATGAGATTCCAGTGCCCAGCGTGTAGGGATCAGAATGCATTTCTGCCAGAAATGCTCAGCATGGGCATCCGAATCCCTGCCAGGTTGGTGTCCTTCCATTCATCTCACAAGGCAGGAAGGTGCAAGCACTGTGCTACCCCAGGGCCTGCCCCTACAGTCCTGGCTCTCTGCTCTCGTGAATCCTTGCTTCAGCTTCACGGAGGAGCTGGAACCAGGGCAGGGCCGGGCAAGCAAGGATGGCCTGCATCTGCCTTATGCCAGGGTGGCAGCAGGGACTCATCAATCTTCCTTTCTCTACCAGACTGCCATCCTGGGAAGTCCAGGCGGATTCGGCAGAACTAGTTCAGAGGCACAGCCGCTGTGATGCTAGCGAGTGCCTGTGCCCAGGAGGCAGGGAGCAGGCAGATCAAGAAGGGTAAGTTGTCAAGACTGCAACCTGGGGCTCTACTCTGTGCAGAATCCCTATCTGGCCAAGGGCTCAGAGCAGAAGCTCTGCCAGATGGTCCAGCGCTGCACTCAGTCTGTCCTCACAGCCATGAACCCATTTCCCTCCCCAGGCCCTGGCAACTGCTGTTATGCAGCTCCTGTGCTGCTGAGGGCACCCACAGGCAATGCTCCCATCTGAGGCCCAGCACCAACAGCTGGGAGTGCAGCAGCTGTGCTGGCCCCAGCAGAGGTAATAGGCAAAGCACTCAGCTGGGCTCCACCCCAGGCTAGTGGGCTGGCAGTGGGGACCAGGCAGAGCTTGGCTGAGCCTCTCTGCTCCGAGAGGGCTGGTGGCACACCACAGGCAGGCCTATGCTGCCACAGAGCTGGTGGCTGTTCCCTTGACCTTTCTCCTTTCCTTTACAGACTCCAGGGACAGCTTGGAGCTTCCTGCCCCAGATGCCCCTAGGCAGGCAGCAGCTGTGGCATCCTCCAGCCAGGCGCGGCATGTGCCATCCTGCAACTTAAATGTCCCTGAGACCAGCAGCCACAGAGAGACACCATCAGGAGACCTGGGAAGCTCCCCAGTGCTTGAGACTGGCAGCCCTTCCAGCACCCATTGGCACAGGAGGAAACGAGATGCCTCCCACCTGCAGTATCAGGATGAAGCTCCTCCTTGCAAGCGGCCCAGAACATGCTGTGGGAGATCTTGCAGGGCAAGAGCAAACACTGAGAGCAGTACCTCCCCAGAGGGGCTGCTGGAGGAGCCATCCTCCAGCTCGCTGGACAGACAGACCCACAGCCCAAGGACCATCAGAGGGACACCATCAGGCGACTGGGGCAGCTCCCCAGTGCTTGAGACCGGCACCCATTCCAGTACCCATGGGCACAGGAGGAAACGAGATGCCTCCCACCTGCGGTATCAGGATGAAGCTCCTCCTTGCAAGCGGCCCAGAGTATGCTGTGGGAGATCTTGCAGGGCAAGAGCAAACACCGAGAGCAGTACCTCCCCAGAGGGGCTGCTGGAGGAGCCATCCTCCAGCTCGCTGAACCCACAGACCAGCAGCTCCAGCAGCTCCACAGAGACACCATCAGGAGACCTGGGAAGCTCCCCAGTGCTTGAGACCGGCAGCCATTCCAGTACCCATCGGCACAGGAGGAAACGAGATGCCTCCCACCTGCCGTATCAGGATGAAGCTCCTCCTTGCAAGCGGCCCAGAGCATGCCATGGGAGGCTCTGCAGTGCAAGAGCAAACACCGAGAGCAGTACCTGCACAGAGGGGTTGGTGGAGGAGCCATCCTCCAGCTCGCTGGACCCACAGACCCACAGCCCAAGGACCACCAGAGAGACACCATCAGGAGACTGGGGCAGCTCCCCAGTGCTTGAGACTGGCAGCCCTTCCAGCACCCATTGGCACAGGAGGAAACGAGATGCCTCCCACCTGCGGTATCAGGATGAAGCTCCTCCTTGCAAGCGGCCCAGAGCATGCTGTGGGAGATCTTGCAGGGCAAGAGCAAACACCGAGAGCAGTACCTCCCCAGAGGGGCTGCTGGAAGAGCCATCCTCCAGCTCGCTGGACAGACAGACCCACAGGCCAAGGACCACCAGAGAGACACCATCAGGAGACTGGGGCAGCTCCCCAGTGCTTGATCCTGCCAGCCAGTCCAGCACCCCTGGGCCAGTGCGGGCACGTGCTAGGTCCCGCCAGCAGCGTCGAGAGGAGGCTGCTCCCTACAGCAAACCCCGGCACAGAAGACGCCTGTAATGGGTTGGGGCAGATCCCCTCCCCACCACAGGCAGAAATAACATTAGAATAAACCAAACCAGGTTGGAAGAGACCTTCAAGATCATCGTGTCCAACCCATCAACCAATCCAACCCACCCAAACAGCTAACCCATGGCACCAAGCACCCCATCAAGTCTCCTTCTGAACACCCTCAACGACGGCGACTCCATCACCTCCCCGGGCAACCCATTCCAATGGGCAATCACTCTTTCTGTATAGAACTTCTTCCTCACATCCAACCTGAACCTCCCCTGGCGCAGCCTGAGACTGTGTCCTCTTGTTCTGGTACTGGGTGCTTGGGAGAAGAGACCATCATCAGCCTGTCTACAACCTCCCTTCAGGTAGTTGTAGAGAGTGATAAGGTCACCCCTGAGTCTCCTCTTCTCCAGGCTAAGCAGCCCCAGCTCCCTCAGCCTCTCCTCATAGGGCTTGTGTTCCAAACCCCTCACCAACTTTGTTGCTCTTCTCTGGACTTGTTCCAGCAAGTCAACATCCTTCCTAAACTGAGGGGCCCAGAACTGGACACAGTACTCGAGGTGTGGCCTAACCAGTGCAGTGTACAGGGGCAGAATGACCTCCCTGCTCCTGCTGGCCACACTGTTCTTGATGCAGGCCAGGATGCCATTGGCCTTCTTGGCTGCCTGGGCACACTGCAGGCTCATGTTCATCCTACCATCAACCAGCACCCCCAGGTCCCGCTCTGCCTGGCTGCTCTCCAGCCACTCTGACCCCAGCCTGTAGCACTGCATGGGGGTGTTGTGGCCAATGTGCAGAACCCGGCATTTGGATGTGTTAAATCTCATGCCGTTGGACTCTGCCCATCTGTCCAGCCTGTCCAGGTCTCTCTGCAGAGCCTCTCTACCCTCCAGCAGATCAACTCTTGCCCCCAGCTTGGTGTCGTCAGCAAATTTACTGATGATGGACTCAATGCACTCATCCAGATCATCAATAAAGATGTTAAAGAGCACAGGGCCCAGCACTGATCCTTGGGGCACACCACTAGTGACTGGCTGCCAGCTGGATGTGGCACCATTCACCACCACTCTCTGGGCTCGGCCATCCAGCCAGTTCCTAACCCATCGCAGTGTGCTCCCGTCCAAGCCATGGGCTGACAGCTTGGCCAGCAGTTTGCTATGTGGGACGGTGTCAAAGGCCTTGCTGAGGTCCAGGTAGACTACATCAACAGGCCTCCCCACATCCACCAGGCGGGTCACCTGATCATAGAAGGAGATCAGGTTGGTCAGGCAGGACCTGCCCTTCCTAAATCCATGCTGGCTAGGCCTGATCCCTTGGCCATCCTGTAAGTGTTGTGTTATTGAACTCAGGATGACCTGTTCCATGATCTTGCCTGGCACTGAGGTCAGGCTGACAGGCCTGTAATTCCCTGGCTCATCCAACCGGCCCTTCTTATGGATGGGCACCACGTTGGCCAGCTTCCAGTCCTCTGGGACCTCGCCAGTGAGCCAGGACTGCTGGAAAATTATGGAGAGTGGCTTGGCCAGCTCCTCTGCCAGCTCTCTCAGCACCCTAGGATGAATCCCATCTGGTCCCATGGACTTGTGGGGATCCAAGCTGCTAAGGAGAGTTCCAACCACCGCCTCATGGAACATAGGGAAACTGTGCAGCTCCCTGGCTCCTTCTGCTAGCTCTGCAGGCCAGCTGTCAGGAAGACGTTCTGCCCTTCTAGTAAAAATTGAGGCAAAGAAGGTGTTAAGTATCTCTGCCTTTTCCTTATCCTTGGTTACAATGTTCCCCTCCGTATCCACCAAGGAGTGGAGGTTGTCCTTTCCCTTCCTCTTACTATTAATGTATTTATAGAAGGACTTTTTGTTGTCCTTCACAGTAGAGGCCAGTTTAAGCTCCAAGTGTGCTTTTGCCTCCCTAATTCTCTTCCTACAAGACCTAGCAACATCCTTAAACATTCTGTGGGTTGCCTCCCCTCGCTTCCAAAGGTGATACACCCTCTTTTTTTCCCTCAGTTCCATTAAAAGTTCATGAACCATCCAGGCTGGCCGTCTGCCCCGGCGGCTCATCTTCTGGCACATTGGCACAGCCTGTCCCTGAGCCTTCAACAATTCTTCATTTAAGTAGGTCCAGCTCTCCTGGACCCCTTTGTTTTTAAGGGCTTTATCCCAAGGAACCCTCTGAATTAGTTCCTTGAGTAACCCAAAGTCTGCCCTCCGGAAGTCCAGAGTGGAGGTCTTCTTGCCGCCCCTCTTGACTTGACCAAAAACCGAGAATTCAATTATCTCGTGGTCACTGGACCCCAAACACCCTCCAACCACCACATCGCCCACCAGTCCTTCCCTGTTGGTGAAGTGAAAGGGAAAAAAAACCTCACCGCTGAATTAGCAAAGCAGTGGGTGCTGTATATTTACAAAGCAATATAGGATATGCAGGGGAATTTACAGCATTTACAATATATGCAAAAATATACAATAAAGTAGCGCAGAAGTGAGAGTTCCCCCCCCTCTGCTGAGGGGGTTCCCCACCTCTGCTCCCCCTTCTCTCCCCCTTTCCCCAGAGAGGGTTAGAAAGAGAGAAAAGAGAAAAAAGTTAGAAGCAGTTATGTGTTAATTGGAACGCAGTTAATACAGGCCTTGCAGTTTATCAGTTTCAAGGTCAAGCCTTGGCCGAAAGCCCAGAACGCTGTGAGCTGCAAAGCCACCGAAGGAGGGAAGACAGACTGACCAGAAAAGTGCAGGAATGCCCAGGATACTTTGCTGCACTCCCAGTTCAGAAGGTGCTTCCTCCCAGTCTACCAATGAAATTAGTTTAGATCCATCTTTTCGTTTACAAATATCCGACCACCATATTCCCTTTCTTAAGGGGACAGCCTCAAACGGTCACAGTCCCGCCCGCCCTTCTAAACAATTTCATTGGCTGTTCATACTGTCCATCCTATCCAAGACGATATTTACAGTTCGTAAGTAAAGTTCATAGTCCATTCCGGCTATGCTCAGATGTAGATGATTCAAAAGTCCAAGAAAATTAAAAAATGAGAAAAATGGAAAACAGTTTGTCTCTTCGCCAACGAAGCAAAGAAAAGGGAAACAGGGAATCTCAGGGTCTCTTAGTTGACTCAGGGCTCTCAGGGTTCTCAGGGTTCGTGCACCGTAGATTTCCTCATTGATTCTTCCTTTGGATGCGATGTAGCTGTACAACAGTTTGAAATTAACCTCTTTCAGCTAAAGTTAAATTTCTTTGTGGAATACACTGAATTTCACCATTCTCTTGCATTACCCAATAAGTGTGACCCGGACCTTCAGCTGAAACCACCCCTCGGACAGGCTTAGCCTCTCCTGAGGGTGAAAATACCCAAACAGTTTTACCTAACAGATTCTTTTCTCTAACCACAGGAACTCTATCACCTTCTACTTTCTCTAGCAAATCTGAATGTGCAGGTCCAGCTTGGTTCACTGAACCGCTACTATTTACCAGCCAGGTTTCTTGTGCTAAATGTTTTTCCCAGTTTTTCAAAGATCCACCCCCCATGGCTTTACGAGTGGTCTTCAACAAACCGTTGTAGCGTTCAATCTTCCCTGAAGCTGGTGCATAGTAGGGAATATGGAATATCCACTCAATACTGTGCTCTTTTGCCCTGCTCTTTACAAGGTTGTTCTTGAAATGAGTTCCGTTGTCTGACTCAATCCTCTCTGGAGTTCCGTGTCTCCACAGGATCTGTCTCTCAGACCGAGAATGGTGTTGCGTGCAGTTGCATGTGGAACTGGATAAGTCTCCAACCATCCAGTGTTTGCCTCTACCATAGTAAGCACGTACTGCTTACAAGAACGAGAATGCGGTAGAGCCCATTGGTATGTTGCATCTCTGCCTTGATGTCCTGACGAATCATGAGCCCACCGAGCTAAGAATATCTCCCCTCGGTGTTTCCAGTCGAGATCAAGATTAGAGTCCATGTCTACTTGAGAAACTCTTGCAGCTAGGTCTGCCTGATGGTTGTGTTGCTGTTGCTCAGTAGCTTTGCTCTTAGGAATGTGAGCATCGATGTGTTTCACTTTCACTGCAATTCTCTCGATTCGATCAGCAATGTCCTGCCACAGGTTGGCTGCCCAAATGGGTTTTCCTTTTCTCTGCCAACCACTCTTCTTCCAGTTCTTTAGCCAACCCCATAGAGCATTGGCTACCATCCATGAGTCGGTGTAGAGATAAAGCTTTGGCCATCTCTCACGTTCAGCCACGTCGAGAGCTAGCTGGACAGCTTTTACCTCTCTCTGCGAACTGACTGGATTCTCCTTCTCCATCCTTCGCCTCTGCAACTCGGCGTGTCGGACTCCACACTGCAGACTTCCACCTTCGCTTGTTTCCAACAAGACGACAGGAACCGTCTGTGAACAAAGCATATTTCTTTTCATCATCAGAAAGGTCATTGTAAGGAGGAGCTTCCTCAGCACGAGTTACTTTCTCCTCTGGAGGTTTAGCACAGTTGGTACCTTCAGGCCAACTTGAGATCACCTCCACTAGACCAGGTCTTTCAAGATTTCCCATTCAAGCTCTCTGTGTTATCAGAGCCATCCACTTAGACCATGTTGAGTCTGTGGCATGATGTGGTGTGGAGCCTTTGCCTTTGAACATCCAATTCAAAACTGGTAATCTGGGAGCTAAGAGAAGTTGTGATTCAGTTCCAATTACTTCAGAAGATGCTTTTACTCCTTCATAGGCAGCTAACATTTCTTTCTCTGTTGGAGTATAATTAGCCTCTGAACCTCTGTAACCTCGACTCCAGAAACCAAGAGGTCGTCCACGTGTCTCACCTGGAGCTTTTTGCCACAAGCACCAGGTTGGACCATTGTCACTTGCAGCCGTGTACAAAATGTTCTTAATGTCTGGACCATGTCGGACAGGTCCCAGACCCATTGCTTGAATCACTTCTTGCTTTATCTGGTCAAAGGCTGCTTGTTGTTCAGGTCCCCAGTGGAAATGGTTTCTCTTTCGAGTCACATCATACAGAGGTTTCACAATCTGACTGTATCCAGGAATGTGCAGTCTCCAAAATCCCACTATCCCCAAGAAACGTAGGGTCTCCTGCTTGTTTGTGGGACTTGCCATGGTGGAGACTCTATTTACCACATCCACTGGAATGTGTCGGCGTCCATCCTGCCGCCGCACTCCCAGAAACTGAATCTCTGTGGTAGGTCCTTTCACCTTGTCTCGTTTGATGGCAAAACCTTCATTCAGAAGAATGTCAATGATTTTGTTACCTTTCTCGAAGACTTCCTCAGCAGTTTTACCCCAGACGATGATATCATCGATGAACTGGATGTGTTCTGGAGCACCGCCTCTCACCAGAGCATCGTGGATCACTGCATGACAGATGCTTGAGCTGTGGATCCAGCCCATTGGCAACCTGTTGAAGGTGTACTGGATTCCTCTCCAGGTGAAAGCAAACTGAGGCCTGCATTCCTCTGCTATGGGAATAGAGAAAAATGCATTAGCAATGTCTATGGTAGCATACCATTTGGCCTCTTTGGATTCCAGCTCATACTGTAGCTCCATCATGTCTGGTACTGCTGCACTCATGGGTGGTGTCACTTCATTCAGGGCTTGGTAGTCTACCGTCAGACGCCAGTCTCCATTCTGCTTCCGCACAGGCCACACTGGACTGTTGAAAGGGGAATGAGTTTTGCTGACGACTTTCTGACTCTCCAACTGACGAATCAGATTCTGGATGGGCAACAAAGAGTCACGGTTGGTTCTGTATTGTCTGTGGTGCACAGTCTGAGAAGCAACCGGCAATTTAATGTCCTGTATCTTATGTTGTCCCACAACTGCAGATTCATCAGAAAGCTCAGGTCTAGCAGACAGCTTCAATTTTTGTCCATCAATTCCTATAGAAGCCACTCCAAAAGCCCATTTGTAACCTCTAGGGTCTTTGAAACGCCCTTCTCTCAGAAAATCAATTCCCAAAATACAAGGTGCGTCAGGTCCAGTCACAACTGTATGCTTCCTCCATTGTTTACCAGTCAAACTTATATTAACCTCTACCTTACTTAACTCTTGAGATCCACCAGTGACCCCAGAATAGTTATAGACTCTGATCCCTGATAATTTGATGGCATTATGGTGCACTGAGCTCCTGTGTCAACCAAGGCCCTGTACTTCTGAAATTGTGAAGTGCCAGGCCACTGGATGTACACATCCCAATAGATTCTGTTATCTCTGTTATCCCTCTCCTCCCCCTGGCGGGAGGCAGGGCACCCCTAGTTATGGGGAACATGCCCACATGTGCATTGCGCACAGTGTGCAGGGTTATAACTTTGCATGTTATAACTGGAGCCACTGTTGGAGCTACTAGAGTTATTCTGGGGAACTGTGGAAGTAACAGCTACCCTTCTGGTATTGCTACCTCGGGTTCTGCCACTTTGCAATTCCCTCAGTCTCCTGAAAAGATTAGAAGTTGGTTGGCCATCCCAGCGGTTCATGTTCTCACCAAACTGATCACGCAGAGTTATCCAAATAGTTCTACGTGATTGCCTTGGTGGTCTGTTTTGATTTGATCTGTTTTGGAATGACCTCCTTGGAGGATGTGTATTCCTCACAGATGAAACTTGTATCCACCTGGAGGAAGAATTGAAATTATCCCTTTGTGCCAATTGGGATATGGAATTTCTAAATTCATCCTTTAACTCTCTCATGCAATTCTCAATTTTTCTAGACAGAGTTTCAATGGCTGAAACCAAAGAACCACGTGTCATGCTATCCTCCAGTTGTCTCATTTGATCACTGAATTGGCCAACCGTAGGAGAAGCTCCACCATAACTTCTTGACACAATTCTGCTTGCCAGAATGTTTGCATAATTAGAAGGAGCAAGTTTGATGATCTTTTTAGCAAGACCAATACCCACAGGAATGTCATCAGGATTCAGAGTTTCATGTTCACCATAGAGTATCTCTCTAACAGCAAATTCTCTCAAGCGCTTAATTCCCTCATCTATGGTAGTCCAGGGCTTAGGATTCCATGGAAGATCATCTCGGGAAGGGTATCTCAGGGCAACCGCCATTAAAAGGCGTATCCACAGATTAACCTTACCGAGAGCTTCACCTAGATGTCTATCTATTCCATTGTCCCTCGAGAGAGCTCCTAACTGAGCTGCTGACTTGTCTCCAACTGTTAGAGCTGGAGCACCTGTATCATAACACCTACTAAGCCAAGCTAGAACTGGCTCCTTTTCTGCTCTGGTGTAGTCTTTACGGACATTTCACAATTCCTCACGCAAAGGTGCTTCCTCCCAGATATGGAAAAGCACCAATTCCTGTAACCCAGGCTGCTGACTCAGCAACGGCTATGTCACAGTGATCAGGAGAAGACACAGGATGAAACACTGCTTCCCCAGTGAAGCTGGAGAAGGTCACCTGGGTATTCAGCTTTGGCTGGGCAAATCAATCACATATTCAGCTCCCTGATCTTAGCCCCTGACTAGGAAGATCTCTCCATGGGACTGCACTGCAGAGCACTGCCTGCTTACTGGAGATGTGGATGATAACCTCTACCAGCAGTCAGATAGGCCTTCCAGACGTATCATCATCTCTTCCACAAGGAAGAAGAGACAACTTGTAGTTGTTGGAGACTCACTTCTAAGGTAAGGGTCACTAAGGGTAAGTTGTCAAAGCTGCAACCTGGGGCTCTACTCTGTGCAGGATCCCTGTCTGGCCAAGGGCTCAGAGCAGAAGCTCTAGGAACAAGAGCTCTGCCAGGTGGTCCAGTGCTGCACTCAGTCTGTCCTCACAGCCATGACCACAGGTGCTCAGCAGCACCAGGACCTAAGTCATGCTCATCACGTTTCTCCTGCAGGGACAAGCTCTGCATGCTGGCCTGATGAGATTCCAGTGCCCGGGATGTATGGATCAGAATGCATTTCTGCTAGAAATGCTTAACATGGGCATCCACATCCCGGTCAAATTAGTGTCCTTCCACTGGTCTCACAAGGCAGGATGGTACAAGCACTGTTCCACCCCAGGGCCTGCCCTAGCAGTTGTAGTTCTTCACTCTGCTTGAGCCTCACAGCCAGTCCAGCACTCCTGGGCCTGTGTGGTACAACTTGGCTTCTGCCTGAAGTGTTGAGATGAACCTGCTCCCTAGTGCCCACCCAGCAGATGCTGCAGAAGGACCAGCCATGCAGCATCCCAAAGCACATGTTGGCCCTGATTATCCTCCATGTCCACAATAAAGTTTTATCCCTTAACTGGGAGATACTACACTCGCATGTCACCTTCTTCCTTCCCCTCTCTCAGGAACCAGCATTATGAGCCTGAACACCACCTTTTGGCCACCACTCTGCCCTTGCTATCCTGCTCACATAGGTGCCAAGGGTACGAGCCCCTGCCTCAGTGCTTCACACCACCCCTGTGAGGCGCTGACCATGTCAGAGAGAGTGGCAGGTGGAGGAGGGCGTGGCACATGCAGGCCGGCAGTGATGACGTCACAATGGTCGTGGTGATTTCATGGCGATGACGTCACAAGAGGTGAGGGGGAAAGCCTACAAAAGGCAGCGCAGGGCTCAGTTCCTGCATCCTTGTGACTTGGTGAGGTAAGGAGAGGGTGGGAGAGGGAAGGGGCTGCCAAGGCAGGAGGGGAGCCCCTGCACCTGAGGTCTCTGGGGCTGTGCTCCAAGCTCACCGGCATGTCTTGCTTCTCTCTCAGAGTCAGCAGAGGAGCATTTGGAGGAGACAGCTCAGCACTGCTGGGACAGGAACTCTCCAAGAGCTCACCGTTGACGTGTGCCGTGTCTGCAAGGAAGGAGAAGACGCTCGACGAGATGGAGCCTGGTGAGCCAAGTTATCCCCTTGGCAGCCTGTCACAGGGAATCCTGGTTAGGGTGGTCAGCAAAGCATAGGGCTGAGAGAGGAGTGAGAGAGGGAGGCAAGGAGCTCCCCAGATTGCCCCAGGGCACAGCCCCTCCTTTCCTCAGCAAGCAGGGCTCAGGCCTGACCAGTGGGCACCTGCTGGAACAGCCTGTGCCTGCCATGCTGAACTCCAAGCCCTGCAGCCCTGCCCATCAGCCAGATCGGCAGGAACAGAGCAGGCCCTTGGGGAGCGTCCCTCAGGGATGCTTCTCCCAGCCCTACAGAAGTGCTCTTTCCTATTGGTGTTTGCTCTCTCCTCTCCAGCATGCATTCTGTGCCGTCAGGCAGAGGTTGACAGGGATATGTGTGGAGAAATCGTGAATCAGCACGGGGTCTGTGCCCACTTGTTTTGCCTGGTGAGTTCCCTGGAGGCTGCCTCCCGTTTTCCTGCAGGCACTCCCTGCCACGCTGTCCTCAATGGCTCCCTCTCTGTTCTCTTCTGCAGATTTTTCCCAATGAGATTTCTCCACTGCTGAATCAGGAAGAAGGAGTGCTGCTATTTTGTCCGGTAGAGATTGAACATGCAGTTGAGCAGGCAGCACAGAGGGTGAGGACATGACAAAATCAGTGAGATTTGTGCCAGGAGAGTGCTGTGGCAACTTAACCCAAAGCTTAAGCAAGAATTCCTGGCCCTTCCACACAGCTCTTTTGACCTTCCAGACTTGGGAGTCTTGCTCTCAGCAGCTCCAGAGAGGCTCCTGCACAGGAATTGTGCTTGCCAAAGGGGTCTGTGGGCCCTGACCCAGAGGTACGGGGCCTCTCCTCCTGCAAAGACCCCAAGGCTGATGGAAGTTGCTCTGCCCTTTACAGGAGTGCTGTGTCTGCCATCAGAGTGGGGCCACCATCACCTGCAGTGAGACAGGCTGTGATGTCAGCTTCCATCTCCCCTGTGCCACATGGGGTGGGTGTGCCACCCAGTACTTTGGACTCTACAGGTAAGGGCAGCTGGCCCTCACAGGGGAGGCTTGCCACCTTCATTCCTGTGCCTGCCAGCTTCAGGCAAGGAGGAAAGCAACTCACAGTGACACTTCCCACTGCCCAAAGAAGAGCTCTGAGGCTCCTTCAGACATCTTCACCCTTCCTTGCTTTTCATAAAGACTAAAACTGATTTTCATAGCCATAAGCCTAACACTAACACTTACCCTAATGCTCACCCCAACCCTCACCCTAACCCAGTACCTTCCCTTGTGCGGTTAAGTCCTCTCCCCTTTCCTCCAACACCACGTAAGGACTGGACACTTGTTTCCTCACCCATGAAGCCTCTTCCCTCTTCTCCCCCAGGGCCTTCTGCCCGATACACCCCCCACGTCAGGAAGTGGAGGCGGTTCCAGAGAAGGACACCACCTGCCTCATCTGCACGGATCCTGTAGACAACCAAATGTCCTACAGGACCCTGGTGTGCCCGGCGTGTCAACAAGCATGGTTCCATCGGGAATGCATCCAGGTAGGAGCCCATCCCTCACTCCCAGGAGACCGCAGGTGCTCAGCAGCACCTGGACCTAACTCATGCTCTTCATGTTTCTCCTGCAGGGCCAAGCTCTGCACGCTGGCCTGATGAGATTCCAGTGCCCAGCGTGTAGGGATCAGAATGCATTTCTGCCAGAAATGCTCAGCATGGGCATCCGAATCCCTGCCAGGTTGGTGTCCTTCCATTCATCTCACAAGGCAGGAAGGTGCAAGCACTGTGCTACCCCAGGGCCTGCCCCTACAGTCCTGGCTCTCTGCTCTCGTGAATCCTTGCTTCAGCTTCACGGAGGAGCTGGAACCAGGGCAGGGCCGGGCAAGCAAGGATGGCCTGCATCTGCCTTATGCCAGGGTGGCAGCAGGGACTCATCAAACTTCCTTTCTCTACCAGACTGCCATCCTGGGAAGTCCAGGCGGATTCGGCAGAACTAGTTCAGAGGCACAGCCGCTGTGATGCTAGCGAGTGCCTGTGCCCAGGAGGCAGGGAGCAGGCAGATCAAGAAGGGTAAGTTGTCAAGACTGCAACCTGGGGCTCTACTCTGTGCAGAATCCCTATCTGGCCAAGGGCTCAGAGCAGAAGCTCTGCCAGATGGTCCAGCGCTGCACTCAGTCTGTCCTCACAGCCATGAACCCATTTCCCTCCCCAGGCCCTGGCAACTGCTGTTATGCAGCTCCTGTGCTGCTGAGGGCACCCACAGGCGATGCTCCCATCTGAGGCCCAGCACCAACAGCTGGGAGTGCAGCAGCTGTGCTGGCCTCAGCAGAGGTAATAGGCAAAGCACTCAGCTGGGCTCCACCCCAGGCTAGTGGGGTGGAAGTGGAGACCAGGCAGAGCTTGGCTGAGCCTCTCTGCTCCGAGAGGGCTGGTGGCACACCACAGGCAGGCCTATGCTGCCACAGAGCTGGTGGCTGTTCCCTTGACCTTTCTCCTTTCCTTTACAGACTCCAGGGACAGCTTGGAGCTTCCTGCCCCAGATGCCCCTAGGCAGGCGGCAGCTGTGGCATCCTCCAGCCAGGCGCAGCATGTGCCATCCTGCAACTTAAATGTCCCTGAGACCAGCAGCCACAGAGAGACACCATCAGGAGACCTGGGAAGCTCCCCAGTGCTTGAGACTGGCAGCCCTTCCAGCACCCATTGGCACAGGAGGAAACGAGATGCCTCCCACCTGCAGTATCAGGATGAAGCTCCTCCTTGCAAGCGGCCCAGAACATGCTGTGGGAGATCTTGCAGGGCAAGAGCAAACACCAAGAGCAGTACCTCCCCAGAGGGGCTGCTGGAAGGGCCATCCTCCAGCTCGCTGGACAGACAGACCCACAGGCCAAGGACCATCAGAGAGACACCATCAGGAGACTGGGGCAGCTCCCCAGTGCTTGAGACTGGCAGCCATTCCAGTACCCATGGGCACAGGAGGAAACGAGATGCCTCCCACCTGCGGTATCAGGATGAAGCTCCTCCTTGCAAGCGGACCAGAGCATGCTGTGGGAGATCTTGCAGGGCAAGAGCAAACACCAAGAGCAGTACCTCCCCAGCGGGGCTGCTGGAGGAGCCATCCTCCAGCTCGCTGGACAGACAGACCAGCAGCTCAAGTAGCTCCTCAGAGACACCATCAGGAGACCTGGGAAGCTCCCCAGTGCTTGAGACTGGCAGCCATTCCAGTACCCATCGGCACAGGAGGAAACGAGATGCCTCCCACCTGCGGTATCAGGATGAAGCTCCTCCTTGCAAGCGGCCCAGAACATGCCATGGGAGGCTCTGCAGTGCAAGAGCAAACACCAAGAGCAGTACCTGCACAGAGGGGTTGCTGGAGGAGCCATCCTCCAGCTCGCTGGACCCACAGACCAGCAGCTCCACAGAGACACCATCAGGAGACCTGGGAAGCTCCCCAGTGCTTGAGACCGGCAGCCATTCCAGTACCCATCGGCACAGGAGGAAACGAGATGCCTCCCACCTGGGATGAGGCTCCTCCTTGCAAGCGGCCCAGAGCATGCCATGGGAGGCTCTGCAGTGCAAGAGCAAACACCAAGAGCAGTACCTGCACAGAGGGGTTGGTGGAGGAGCCATCCTCCAGCTCGCTGGACAGACAGACCCACAGCCCAAGGACCACCAGAGAGACACCATCAGGAGACTGGGGCAGCTCCCCAGTGCTTGAGACTGGCAGCCCTTCCAGCACCCATTGGCACAGGAGGAAACGAGATGCCTCCCACCTGCGGTATCAGGATGAAGCTCCTCCTTGCAAGCGGCCCAGAGCATGCTGTGGGAGATCTTGCAGGGCAAGAGCAAACACCAAGAGCAGTACCTCCCCAGAGGGGCTGCTGGAAGGGCCATCCTCCAGCTCGCTGGACAGACAGACCCACAGGCCAAGGACCATCAGAGAGACACCATCAGGAGACTGGGGCAGCTCCCCAGTGCTTGATCCTGCCAGCCAGTCCAGCACCCCTGGGCCAGTGCGGGCACGTGCTAGGTCCCGCCAGCAGCGTCGAGAGGAGGCTGCTCCCTACAGCAAACCCCGGCACAGAAGACGCCTGTAATGGGTTGGGGCAGATCCCCTCCCCACCACAGGCAGAAATAACAACTCAGACAAAGGGATTGCAAAAGTGATGGAAAGTTTAAATAGGAAAACAGTTAAAAAAACCAACAATGAAAGTTTTACAGAGAACCCCAAGCACCGTGACAAAGAGAGAGAAATCCCACAACATACCCAAGAGCATCCCATCCCCACCTGGGGGTACACCCAAACCCCCAGGGCTCTTTCCTCCCCCCTTCAACCCTGGCCGCAAGGGCAACCTGATCGGGTACAACATCTGAAATCTCCTCCCGCTGACCTCGTTGCCGTGGCCTTGAGTATTTAACGGAGTCTGTGACAATAAATCTAGGATTGTTTGTAAAAAAACAAACCAACACACAAAAAACCACCACCCCCAAAACCCCAAACAAACAACAACAAGAAAAAGAAACCAAACAAACCACCACCCAAACAAACAAAAACCCACAAACTGAAACCACAGGCCAGACCTTGATTACCGTGTCCAATTCTGGATCCCACGATTTGAGAAGGACATTGTGATGAACAGAAAATTAACAGAATAACAGAGTTGATGAGAATTTTCCGCTTGTTAGCTGAAATGCTGGAATGCAGGGAGGGGGAGAGGCGTTGGCAGACAGCCTTTGCATAGATAAGGAATAACGGGATTTTTCAGTGATTGACTTCTGTTAGTCTTGGACAAGATGGTCTTTTGTATAAGATAAAGGACACCTGGATGCTATGTATACTTCTGCAATTTTTAGATAGATAACCTTTGTCTAGATAGGAAGCGTCTGGACTTTTCTGTGAAATATTAACATACCTCTTGTCATTATAGACAGATAACTTTTTGTATAGAAGTTTGCCCAAAACTCTCTGAAGACACACAGGTCTTTTGAAATTATTCTACCTGTGTCGGGCGCCTGACTGGAAGCATAACACAAGAAACTTACTGAGTCTCTTGTGTATCTTTCTCTAAGTCAATTTGGCGACCGCGGCAGGACGACTCTGTTTGGCTGCAGGACCTGCTGAGGAGCCGGACCTCTCAGGGCCCGCCGAGAAATTCTCGAGGAGAGCTCCGCTGCTCATCAGATCGCTGCAGGAACAGACAAGACTGCCAGGACAGAGAAGGTATGCTTCTATAAAAGGGGTAGCTCCGTAAGTCGCGAGGGGATGCCCTGCACGGAAGAGAGGCATTTATTGCACCCCTAGGTAAAAGAGCTCTTGGTGGGGACCAGGGGGGTCCCAAAGGGAATTATAAGTATTGTTTATGTATTATGAACATTTTTTGTAGTGTGGGACCAGGGGGGTCCCAAAAGTAACTATAAGCATTGTTTATGTATTATGAACATTGTTTAGTGTGGGACCAGGGGGGTCCCAAAGGTAACTATAAGCATTGTTTATGTATTATGAACATTGTTTAGTGTGGGACCAGGGGGGTCCCAAAGGTAACTATAAGCATTGTTTATATATTATGAACACTGTTTGTAGTGTGGGACCAGGGGGGTCCCAAAGGGAATTATAAGTATTGTTTAAGTGTGTGAGGCACCAAGAGGGTCCCTAAAGAACATAAAGTACTAGAGGTTTTGAATGTGTGGCTGAGTGTGTGTGGCCAATAATTGTGTGCTAAGGACCGGTCATTACTGTTGCAGTTGTATTTGTATTTGTATTTTGTGTTCTGTGTGCTGTAAGAAGAAAGTACTGTGTTGTATTGTGTAAAATGTGAGGGAGACAAAGTAGTGAGATCCCAAGACATAGCCCACTTGGTTGTATACTTGCCCACTGGGGGGAAATTGGAGGCCCCCCAGGAGGGTCAACAAATCAAAAGACTCTAATTAAATTTTGTACCC
This sequence comes from Melanerpes formicivorus, assembly GCF_026170545.1. Taxonomy (NCBI): domain Eukaryota; kingdom Metazoa; phylum Chordata; class Aves; order Piciformes; family Picidae; genus Melanerpes; species Melanerpes formicivorus. Next base: position 3,308,102 of record NW_027142390.1, read on the forward strand.
GGTGGTGGCCATTATATAAATTAGATGGTGGAGAGAAATGGCCTGTAAATGGGAGTCTGGAGTATGATACTTTACTGCAATTGATGTTGTTTTTAAGAAGAGAAAAGAAATGGGATGAGACAATATATGCTGATATGTTTTTCTATCTCCGAGAGCGTCCGGAGTTTCAAAGGGACTGTGGTGTTAGAGCTCCCTCTGATCCAATGGTTTTGGCCCTTGAAAAAGAAAACAAGGCCAAGAATAAGAGGCAGACACGATTGAAAAGGTATCATAGTATCAGTCAGGGTTGGAAGGGACCACAAGGATCATCTAATTCCAACCGCCCTGCCATGGGCAGGGACACCCCACACTACATCAGGCTGGCCAGAGCCTCATCCAGCCTGGGCTTAAACACCTCCAGGGATGGGGCCTCAACCACCTCCCTGGACAACCCATTCCAGGGCTTCACCACTCTCATGGGGAAGAACTTCCTCCTCACATCCAGCCTGAATCTCCCCACCTCCAGCTTCATTCAATTCCCCCTAGTCCTATCATTACCTGAGATCCTGAGAAGTCCCTCCCCAGCCCTCCTGTAGCCCCCTTCAGATACTGGAAGGCCACAATTAGGTCACCTGGGAGCCTTCTCCAGACTGAATAGCCCCAACTCCTTCAGTCTGTCCTCGTAGGAGAGGTGCTCCAGCCCTCTGCTCATCCTTGTGGCCCTTCTCTGGACACCTTCCAGCATGTACATATCCCTCTTGTAATAGGGGCTCCAGAACTGGATGCAGTACTCCAGGTGGGTTCTCACCAGAGCTGAGTAGAAGGAATCACCTCCCTTGACCTGCTGGCCACACTTCTCCTGATGCAGCCCAGGATCTGATTGGCTTTGTGGGCTGCAAGTGCACACTGAGAGCTCATGTTGAGCTACTCGTCCACCAGCACCCCCAAGTCTCTCTCCTCTGGGCTGCTTTCCAGCCAGTCACTGTCCAGCCTGTATTTGTGCCTGGGGTTGCTGTTTCAAAGGTGAAATAGCAACCCCAGAAGCTTGATTGTACAACCCTGTACCCAAAACCTAGCTCAGTCTGTCAACTTTTTCTTAGAGCAGCAAAAACTTGGACTGTTTATTCTGGAGAAGAGGCTGAGTGGAGACTTCCTTTCTCTCTACAAGTAGGTGAAAGGAGACTGTAGAAAGGTGGGAGCTGGTCTCTCCTCCCAAGCAGCAAGTGATAGGACAAGAGGAAATGGCCTCAAGTTGCACCAGGGGAAGTTTAGATTGGACATTATGAAAATGTTTCTTCCATGAAAGGGTTGTTATGCCCTGTGACAGGCTGTCCAGGGAACTGGTGGAGCCACCATCCCTGGAGGTACTGAAAGAAATCTGTGATATGGTGGTAGTGGTAGACTTGCCAGTGTTAGGCTTTAATGGTTGGACTTGATCTTAAAATTATTTTCCAATGTCAACAATTCCATGATTCTATGAACACAAGATCTTCTAGCCACCAGTTACCTAGAATGAAAGTGGCCCTTCCTCAGAGTCTTTTGGTGTTTGAATTTTCTGTTCAAAAGTCACCCACTTCTTACCTCTTCTCTTGCTCAGGTATTTCTAGGAAAGATCTGAAAAGACTTATAAAAAGATGTTGTAAAGGCATAAAATGGTCTTCAGGGGCCACAGACTCTGCTGTTGCCCTGATTTTGACATACCTTGTTTCAGAGCACTAGCAGGATACCAGGTGTCATTTCTTTGAGACAAAGACTGCAATTTCAGAAGTTATTAAAAACAAACAAACAAACCAAAACCTGTCTCAGGTTGTTTCAACAAAAATGCATTTGGAAGCCTGTCCCACTTTCGTTTTGTTTTGTTTTTTACCTGAGAGCGATTGGGCTGGGCACCAGAACAGGACTTCTCACCACACATGCAGGTGGCAGGAGCAGCTCCTTTCTTGTGAGAGTTTCAAGTCTTACACGGTTAGTACTGGTGTGTGGCTTGCAAGGGCTTCCACATTTGCTGTCAGGGAAACATGTGGCTTGTGTTTTTCATTGCTGTTGGAACCATCAGAGGCAGAACACATGCTATTTGCAGCATCTGTGCCACTCTCACTTGGCAGTAACTCCTCTCCCAGTTATTTTCCACCCTGGCATTTTAAAAACAGGCCTGTGCTGGCATTAGTAAGTTAGCAGAAGTGTTATCAACTGCCCAAGCAGGGTCAGAGTAAGGTCTTGTGAACTGACTTGAGTGAAGCTATTTACTTGTGTTGTGTAAATTATGTTGCAAACTAATTTTCCTTCAATGACATGTTAATCATAAAACCATACAGTGCTCCAAATACTGCTCTAGTCTGCTGATGCAGACTTAGAGCAAATACTGAGTATTATAGCAAAACGTTTTGCATGGGATTGTAACTCTTCTCAGGAGGAAAAATTTGATTTGACAGATTGCTGGTCATAATTCCCAATTAAGACATACATGGCTGTAATCCTCAGTGCTGCTGGACAGATTTTGGGGTTAGTTTTGGCAAAACCAAACCAAGCTGGAATTGAAACGGTAGGGAAACAAACAAACAAAATATTTGAGACTGAATTTGCCCTCAGTGCAAAGTATACATTCTTTACTATCTTGTCTTAACACATGCCTACTGATACCTGCACACAGCAGATATCTGCTGAGGTAACATGGAACTCAGTATTTGAGGCTCTGCTTTTCTCACCATAACAACACATCTGTAGAGAGTAAGAGGACATGGATAATTTGCAGTATCCAACATAGACGGTGCAGTGCTGTTGGAAGACTAACTTTTGCCAGAATATATTACATACAGTCATGGTGCATGATGCAGAACTACAGTGGATATCTGAACACAAATACCCTACACATTCTGGGGAGTGTGAGTAGTGCAAAGGATCAGCAGAATATACACAGGGCCAGAGAGGCATTTGCTTACTTCCTTGTTTTCAAGGCAGATGGGAAAAGGGATGGTCTGTATTTAGTCTTATTTTCCTTGTATAAAATAGTAGAGGTGGTGACCTCTGAATGTGGTCACCTGAAACCAGCCTGCTGTCCGTGACTGCATAATCCAGCCCTTGAGGCACAAATGACTTTTCATATTCACTAGCCAAGAACAGAAAAGCCTCCCTAAAGCAAGGTACCCCTCTACTTGCATCTCTGCCACCCTGTTAAAATAACTTAGATGGAGCAGATTTTCCATCTAAAATCCATGCTGCCTTTACTCTGAAAAAGACCTCTGATTCTTTTTATTTCGTGTACTAACACTTGTTCAGCTTGGTTTGACAGTCTGCTTAGAAATTTTGTTGAATCAATAATTACATTCTGAATTAATTTTAAAAGGTCAAGCAGGTGAGCCCAAGAAGAACCTCCATCAAAATGTACTAGCAGCTGCATTTCAGGATGTTGGTCAGAAGGGTCATGAAACCTTTTCCTCTTCACTTATGGCTAGAAGGCATAACACAAGTGCTAGTTTTCTGTTTGCTACCAAAGTAAGCCTCACTATTGTTTTCTAAGCAGCCATTGGAATGTGCTGCCCAGGGAGGTGGTGGAGTCACCATCCCTGGAGGTATTCTAGAGGGGACTGGATGTGGCACTTGGTGCCATGGTTTAGTCATGAGGTCTGTGGTGACGGGTTGGACTTGGTGATCTTTGAGGTCTCTTCCAACCTTGGTGATACTGTGATTCTGTGGGAATTTCTGCATATGCAGGTTTATATAGAAATACTAATAACACAGAGTAAGGGGATCTCATCTTTACAATGCCTGAGTCTGGCTTCTCTCCAGATAAATTGCTGTAAGAATTAAAAATAACAAAGCAGGTAATTGATGAGGACTCCCCAAGAGAATTACAAGGAATATAGATTGGTATTAATTTCTATCATGGCATCCAAGCATGCCATTTACTTCTTCTACTACACAGGCACTAGTGGAAAGAAGCACAACACCAATGCAAGCAATTTGCCAAAGAAGTGTTTAATATAATATTTATATAACCTTCTTACATACTGCTTGTTGTGAAAGCGAGCTGTGATGAAAGCTCTCTTTTCCTCAGTCAGAGTTTATGGAAAATCTCGGTTGTCTGGGATCGAGAAGCAGCACGTGACTACAGCTTGCACATACAGAAAACAAGCAGCATAAAAATAGCCAAACACTCCAACAATGCACATAACCAGAGTCTCCCCTTCCAAAGAGCCCAAGAATAGCCAGGCAAGTTCTTAGGGTCTGAGCAGGCTTGAGAATTCCCACTCACAAATATCTGAAGTCTCCAGCCTCCAGGTACCTTAACATGCTCCCATGCTTCAGCTAATATTTTAAAGATTATTTTTTTTAAGCCTGGGCAGAAAAAAAAATAGCTCAAATAAATAAATAGTACTAATAAAAATAATTAAACAGACAAAACCACCCAAAAAAACCCCAACCCCAAAGCCCAAAAAAAACCCCAAGATATAGCATGATTACATAAATAACTCTATTGTATCAACTTCTGCTTGCCAGTTCACCAGTTGATATTTCTGCCTTCTGTCTCTGCACATTTGCAGTTTATCTGGGCAAAGATCTAAAAATATCTTTAAGAGAAAGAATTGTGTTACCTGGCTCAGGAGAATGCAATGCAGTCTTTATTTACCCAGTTCCCAACAAATTTAACAATGGATGCAACAGCTTAAACCTTCCAGCAAAACCGAGGAACTTGAACACAACCTAGCTATAAAATAGTTATGCAAATCTCATTGATTTACCCATCTAAGTTATTGTCATCCAGAGATAATGATTATTGGCTTACACTAAAGTAAAAAGTAACCTTTGCAAATAACAGCTAATAGTACCAGCATCCCTAGACCCTTGAGGTCTATCACAGCAAAGTCATTCTGATAAGCCTGATCAAATACTTTCCCTTGCCAGGCAGCTGAAGGCAAGTTCATGGTGTTTTCTTCAGTCTTAGGGTAGCAATACATGTTGGGCAGTAGGTCTTGGAAACCACAAAAGCACATCCAGGGCAAAAGACTTTCCAAGGTCCCCAAGTGTGGTAATGTTTCCAATTTAGCTATTTCTGAGAAGGGCACAGAACTAAGTCAAACATTTTCCAGATGGATGACCCTGCTTGCTCAGTCTGTGTGATCACAAGCTGGGAGCAAACATCTCAGGCAGAAGCTTTGTGCGTTTCAAGTTACCTTGAACTTTTCTCTCCCACTGAGTCCTTCTAACTGAAAATAAATGATCAGATTTTTTTTCTCCATGTAGCTGCTTGCAGTTCTGGTTGCCTAATTACCTACACCTCCCTAGCCTGGACAAAATTGCAGGAACCTAATCTACAGTTAGCTGCACAGATCTTGAGCAAAACCCAGGACTTCTATCAGTTCTTGCTATGAATATCTGTACTAGTTGATCAGCAAGTCAATGTATTTTGCTGTTATGAACAGTTAAGTCTTCTGCAAACTCAATATGCAGCTTCACTGGGAGTGCAGCTGGCTGCACAATGCCCAACCATCTGGGACAAGAAGGGCAAGACTGATCATAAGAAGATGATGGGATAAGTGTTGCAGGGGCTGAGGGCTAAGGTTTGCCTTACAACCTCGAAGAAAGGCTGCAGGGGAGGATAAACATAGTTAATCAAAAGACAAAAACCTCCAAAGAAGACAGGAGAGCCCTGTTTGATCTGCAACGAGGCTCTGTCCATTAGTCCATAAACCCATCCCAGATTACACGCTGCCTTTGTAACTACACTCAGAACCTTTTCTTCTGCCAAAAGAAGAGTCAACATTTCTGTTACTGAGCTATTTCTCACTGGAAGAGATGGATTTGAAGGTCTGAATCCTTTAACCAACATTAAGCAGTAAGGAATCTTTACAGCTATGTGGTTTTGTTTTCTTCATTTTTGAGGCCAAGGACAGGAGGGTGAGCTGCTGCAGTGCCCACCCCCTTGAGCTCTGCTTCTGGCCTTGCCTCATGCTGCTTCATGCCAGCTGCAAAAACTCTTTTAGAAGAGAACACGTGGATAAGGTTTCATTAAGCCTGGAAACCGTGACTATAAGACGTGTCAAGAGGAAAGCAGAAGAGACCAAGGGCCTCTCCCCTATCCCAAGGGCTCACACAGGACATTTCCTATGGAGAAACTCTCAGACAATGCCAGCAAGTGGTCTTCACACCAATCTGGAAGGAGTCATACACCAAAACCAGGGCTGCTTTAAGCAAATTTTGAGCTATACAAACTGTGGCAGCGATAAATGCTCTGCTCCAGAACAGTACTGGTGACATGGTGGCTGTGTGGATACATCGTGTCATCCCTCTTCTTCATGCTGTTAGAAGTGAGCAACAAAATTTGATAACACAGAAAAGGCCACACTTAGGTAAAGTCACTTGAGTTTCTTAAGAAGATCAAGCAAATGAATTATTAATACTTCAGATTAAATCAGAAGGCAGACACAGACAACTTCAATCTCCATGGGGCCAAATGCTTGCCCTACAGCACCTTGAGAAATTGTTCAGCTCTCTAGGGGATGCACAAGGAGCTTTGATGGTTCCCCAAAAATAAAAAGGTTGTTTCTTAGCATTACATCAACAGTGAAATTTTTTTTTTTTTCCTTTCCTACTCACCTTTGGTTGCTTAAAAATCAGGTTTTCTGCAAGCATTACCACTCTCTTTTGATGGAGCCTAGAACTGGAGGAGTGGTAGGGATTTGGTATCTCAGCCTGCACTAACTCAACCCTTGCTGAGTCACCATACACACACACTTTAAGGAAGTGATACCAAGCACTGTACCAACCTCAGCCAATGAGGTTCTTCATTACAGGAGGCATCCTATCTGGAGATAAGCATGCAATAATCCCTGTTTACAAGAAAAACCCCAACCACCCAAACAATCAAACAACAAAACCAAACAAACGATGTGATTAACGCTTAAGAAGCTGTACTTTGTTAACTAAGATTTTTAAGCACCAGGTGATCTCTGGGCAAAGCCAGCAGAGTTACAATGCTTGTATTCCTAGTGGGGTTCTGAAACCAGATGCCCAAAGAGCAAATTTAGACTGGATATATATCCAATCACCTTTTCATTTTTCTTTTGCCTCAGCAGTGCTTCCAGGAGGATCTGCTCCATGATCTTACCGGGCACAGGGGTGAGACTGAGTGGCCTATAGTTTCCTGAGTCATCCCTCTTTCCCTTCTTTAAAATGGGGGTTATGGTTCCCCTTTTCCAGTCAGTGGGGACTTCACTGGACTGCCATAACTTTTGGAACACAATAGAGAGGAGTTTAGCGACTTCGTCTGCCAGTTCCCTCAGCACCCCTGCGTGTATCCCATCAGGTTCCATGGACTTGAACACTTTCAGGTTCTTCAGATGGTCACAAACCTGATCTTTACTCACAATGGACAGTTCTTTCTTCCAGACCCTGCCAGTATCTTCCATGACTCCAGGACTGTGGCTGGAGCCTTTGCCAGTGAAGACTGAGGTAAAGCAGTCATTGATAACCTCAGCCTTCTCCGTGTCACTTGTCACCTGTTCACTTGTGTCCTTTCTGCGGGAGCCCAAGCCTTCCCCAATCTTCTTTTTACCATTGATATACCCTCAGAAATATTTGCTGTTCCCCTTGATCTCCCTGGCTAGGTTTAATTCTAACTGAGCTTTGGCTTTTCTAACCAGGTCTCTTGCTGCTTGGGCAGCTTCCTTATATACCCCCCATTCTAGCTGTCCTTTCTTCCGCTCCTTGTGTCACACTTCCTGTGTGCCAGCATGTCCAGGAGCTCCTTGTTCATCCAGGCAGGTATCCTAGCATTCTTTCCTGCCTTCCTCTTTGTCGGTATACTTCGCTCCTGGACACAGGATCCTTCAATACTGACCAGCTGTCCTGGGCCCCTCTTCCCTCTAGGGCTTTGTCCCATGATACGCTGTCCAGCAGATCCCTGAAGAGATCAAAGTCTGGCCTCTCTTTCATTAGCAGTGGTGTTACCTGCTCCCCAAACTTGTCTGCCTATCTCTGCAAGCCAAATGATGTGAAGGACAGCTAACAAAGCTCTCTTGAGCACAGTCTTGCTGCACCAGTTCCTCACACCAAGTATAGGATGTGCTTATATATATGATGAGACAAAGACTCCAAAGCTTTTATACACACACATTTATTTCATGCCTACTCCAAATGGCCAGCCTAATAAAACAACAAAACTGTTAATGAAGCCAAGCCACAAAAATAATGTCAGTGCTTGAACAAGGTAACATAGACACATACCACCACAGGGGCAATATAAGGAACTACAGGATTGTTGTCACCAAGTTTGAACTTCCAAATTGTCCTCAGGGATCCTCTATGGCAAAGCTCCAGCACAAAGCATGTAGGTGGCTGTGCTCTGAGCACACTTTAGAGGCTGTAATTGCACAGATCTGCTTTACCTGGGAACCCCTCGGCTCACTGCATGCTGGGTCTCAGCTCTTACTTGCTTCTTTACCTTGCCTGGAGCTGTCGTACTGGGGTCACCTGTGGCTCCTGCTTGTCCACCCCATGGCGCACAGCTGCTCCCGAGCAAGCCTAAGTGTTTGCTGCTAGGAAGCCACCCCTTTCTCTAGAGTGTGTCGATACGAATCTTCTGCCACGGTAGCTGCATTCACATCTAGGTCTGCAAAATGGCCACGGTTGTCCCACCTCCCCCTCCCTTCACAGAGCGCACTGCTTTGGAAGGGTCCCTCGAAGGTCATAACCTCCCGCAGTGAGCAAGAACACCTCCAACTAGATCAGGCTGCCCAGGGCCTCATCAAGTCTGATCTTGGATGTATCTCTCCCCGTTAAATTAAAACATTATTAAAAAGCTGGGCTCGTTTCAGGAAACGTGAAACCCTGCGCAGAAAGTGAACGCTCGGCTGGAGTCCCAGGACGGCGGCTGGGCCCGCTCCGGCAGCGGCTTCACTTCGGAGCAGCCGGTGCCCCGCGGAGGGGCCGGGCCTCGGGCAGGGCAGGGGCTCCGCAGCAGCGGCCGAGCTGAGGAGAGCTCTCCCAGGCCCGCGCCCGCACCCTTCCCGCGGCGGCCGGCACGGGTGGAGCAGCACTGCCCGGTGGGGCGGGGGCTGCCCGGGGCCGGTCCCCGCCGCGCCGCCCCGCCCCGCACGGGGCGCGCACACCCGCGGGCACCTCCGCGGGGTACCGCGGTCGCCAGGACCCGCTGCTACTGCCGCCTTTGCTGTTGTCGGCGGGTTCACCGCGGCCGCACACCGCCGGGCCGTCCTCCGCCGGAACCGAGGCGCCGCCGCAGATGTGGGGCTGCCGCCGCGGCAGCCGCTGCTCGCAGGGCCGGCACTGCCGAGGTAGGAGCTCCGGCCGCCGGGGCCTCCCCCCGCCGCCTCCCCGCCCGCAGCAGGGCTGCTGGGCCGTGGCTGGGCGCCCCTTCCCAGCCGTGGCTGCGCAACTTCCCCCAGCCCCCGACCCCGGAGAGTCCCACGTGTGTCGCGGTGCGCCGGGGAGAAGCTCGAAGCGGGGTGGTCGTGCGTTCGGGACACCTTGCTCTGCATTTTCCCTTCCAGCCCCACCAGGCTGCGAGGGTGACCGTCATCTCCAAGACTTGGGAGGTGGGGAAAGGGAATTGCTGGGTAACAGTCAAATGCAGAGTAAGGTTTGGGAGATGTGGCCTGGAAAGAGGCAATCATGGTGTGCCAGTGGCTGTTTGCTTTCCGAGTTATTTTTAGCAATTGCTGTGCCGTGAGGGATTTGTGTTTTAGCTGTCTGTGGGGAGGTGTATTTGCATTATGTTCCTCCAAGTGTTGATGTTTTCCATTGGCCAAGGAAAGCTGTAGAATCAGTGGTTTTGGCAAATGCTGATCCAATCAGTTAGTTGTTCTTTCCCTATTCCTGATGGCAACATCATAAAAAAATATAATCCGCATATTTGTCATCTTGCTCTGTGAGATTTGGCTCTTTGGAGCCTTCCTTGGAAAGGGCTGTCCCTGAGGGCTGAGTGGTCTGGTGTGTTTGTTAAGTGCTTTGTGTAATGCAGGATGACAGCTGTGACGCAAGTGCACCAAAACTTTTGAATGTGGGCTCAGTCTTGGTTAGGCTTGGGTGTTTTTCTGCTTTCCAGGAACTTGTGTAACATAGGCTAGAAGATAAACCTAGCAGCTTCTTGCAGTTGTGGGGCAGAACAAGGAGAAGGGGATAGAGGCAGAAGCAGTGTGGTGGTGCACACAGTTCTATTAACAGTGCTGGGGAGCCTTGACCTGGCACCCTGAGCTGCCTGGTGCCATAGAAAATTGGGTGTCACTGAGTGTAGAGTGGCTGTGACTCCTTCCTGGTGACTCAGAGGATTGCTCTTGTTTACAGCTATAGCTTTGCTCCTGCTGGCTTTAGGCAGCTGCTAGCTTTGTCCGTATCTGACTCCAGCCCAGGGTATGGAAACAGATTTCAGTAAGGCTGGTGGTTTCCAAAGCGAGGGGACCCTGATTCAGCTGTTGAAATGCAGTGATGGGCCACCACTTACCCGTGGCTGAGCTGAAAACCCTTCATTGTTCCTGAAGGCTTGTGCCAGTGTCTTCAGGAAGCAGTGATTTGTTTGTGCTGGGGAGCTGCTGAAATGGATACCTCTCTTGCTCCTCATTCCCAACACTTTGTAGTCGGGCTCAATGTTGACTGTAGCAGGTCCTCTTGTGTGGCATTTTGGAGTGTGGGGAAGTCAACAACAACAACAAAAGGCGTGGAAAGAACTTAGAGACTCTTTAAGATTTCTTTTTAAAAAACATTTAAAAACATTAATTCTGAATTAAATAATTTGTAGTGCTAAATGCCAAAGAGAAACTATTTAACATTAGGTTAGACCATACTAAATCAAGTACAATTTGGAGTGATCCCATAAAGGGTCAGGTTGTTTTGTAGTGCTCGGCAGAGAGATGGGACTGAATAAATATGGGTTGTGGGATTCCTGGGGCTCATCCAATACATTGTGGAGCAGTTTGCAAAGTTTCCAGTAAGTTTGCTTAATGTGGCCCTTACTCAGCTGTGAGGCACGCCCATAATTATGGCTGCAATTAAAAGCAGTAATATCCATTTGCATAAGGTGCCAGTCCTTTTAAATCAGCACATCATCTAATGAGAGCATTAGTGTAGAGATAGTTATGCAGGACAAGGGCCCAAAGCTGAGAGCTTCCTGGGGAGGATTTTGTTTCAGAACTCGTTTTGAGGTCATTTAAAGGAAGGGTCTGTATTGAAATAGAACATTTTGTTACCAGAACTGATTAAGTTATAAATACAATGTGTACCAGTAGTAGGATGTTGTTGAATTAAGTGATTTTAGCACTTTATTTTTTTAATGTATCATCCATCTAACTTGATAAAAAAATCCAAACAACCAAAACCCCCAGCCTGGTTACATCAGTATTTTTCTCAATTTAATTGCATCAATGTTCCTTCTGCTCTTATGAGTAAGAGATTTGGTAAATCTAACTTGTGGATGATAGCTAATTGCCGATGAAGTGTTACGGATGTGTTCTCAATTGCTCACTGAAGTTGCATGGTTTCCTTGGGGCTTAACCTCAGTGTGTAATGTCCATGTGTTTGTTTGTTTTTTTCCCTTTGAGATGGGTATAAATTTTGGACTTTAGATGCTGGAGAACACTGTACATTCGGGGGGAACATTTCAGCTTTCTTCTGAAAGAAATGATGTGGTGGATACTCTCCCCTGACTCCATGTGTTTTGTTCTGTTTCATTTCTCTCTTGTTTGTTTGTTTGAATTTACAGGCTATAATGTAACCTTGTGTCCATACACCCTGAGCGGGGCGGGTCCTTGGGGACAGTCTCAAGGGGAGCACAGTAGAAAGGGTAAAAGTTGTCAAAACACCGCGGAGGAAACACCAGCCTTGGGTCTGAGAAGTGCTCAGTTCTGTGAATCTACTCAAATTTTCCCCAGAAGCCTTTTTTCCCCCCATTTAAAGTCAAATAATTAGGCTGTTAATCTGTTGTCACAGACTTAGTACTTGACTTGCAGTCTCCAAGAGTGTAAGATGTTAAGTAATTAAATTGTATGAGAGAATAAAAGAGAATGATGACCTTCCAAACTCACTAGTCTGTATAGTTAGCTTCTTCCAATGGCTAAAATTAGTTGAAGTTGATTCCTGGTTTTACTCAATTTTTGTCAGATACCCCAAATGAGGATATGGGAAAGACTCCCATGCTGTTGCACACAGGTTACTTTAAGAGGTGGTGGATTGATTTCAGGCATGACTTGTTTGTGCAGGGGGAGCCCTGGCCTGGCTGACTGACAAGATACCACATGGGGCCATGTTGGCTAATAACCAGGTTTGTTCTTGAGTGCCTGCCAAACCCTGGCCCTGCACATTGTAATCCCATGCTAATTGTGAACAGCAATCTCCAGATGTACTTAATGTATTACTCGGAGATGTACTGACCTTGTAACTGTCCCATGGTGCTGCGTGCAAAGTGGCTGATTTGAGTAAAATCACTGTAGGATGGTGCGACTTGGAACTTGTGTCCATGCAAAGACAAGAAGTACTTGTGTTTGTGCACAAAATGTGTAAACTCAGGCGTGCTGTGGTAACAGTGCAGTTGTGTTGTGTTTTCAGTATGTTAAACCAACTCATTTCTCATCTGAGAAGCTGATGGATGGAGGGGGGGGTGTGCTATTTGGGTGTTGGCATTTGCAGCATTTAAGGATTCAAAGTAATGCACTGGAATTAATCCTGAAGTTTTGAAGTGTGTAGCTGCCATGGTAGATCCTGAGTGCAAATGATGAGTATCCTAATTGCAATGACTTTTATCCATGTGATGAATAAAAGGGGTGTTTTGTAATGTTTTCTTAATAAAATGAGCTGGATTTGTCACAATTGCCCTTGTGGAAACAATGTGCCTGTTACAGCTTTAAATTTCTATGTGTTGGTGTAATTTCAGCAAGACTAGTTACTAAGCTATCCCAAATGACTGTGGCATTAGTTTCCAGATGATTCATTAAGTTACTATCTTGTTTATAGGCCATGCACAAGTAGAAAAGGGTAGGAAAGGCTAAATCAGAATGGCTTTAAGTTTATATCTTCCTCTTTAAAGCTGACCACCTGACTTGTTTCCAAATAATTATTTTTCTGAGTGTGAATTTCATTCTCTTTCTGTGCAGTGTCGTGTCTGTGTCATGGCTTAAGATAGGGCTTCACACATGTTGTATTTTGACACCAATGGCTGGGCTGTGGGGAGACCTTATGCAAGCCGGGCTCCCTGGCAGCTGTTCTTCCCTGAGCTAGAGTCACAACATGCCACCACCAGTCCTGAGGTTGGTGCATGTCACTAAAGTGATATTTAAAAGCAACTTAGCTGTGCTATTTCTGCCTTGCTCGGAAAAGCCACTTGTGGTGTTGCATCTTTTGCAATGCATTTGCACGTGAATAATTTCTCCATCTGCAGAGAGCAGGGCGTTTAATTGGGTTAGCACTGGAACTGCAGAGGCTTGATTTCATCCTGCATATGTTTTGGGTGCATAAGTGGGAAAGTTTGCTTGAGCAGCAAGAAATCCTTATGACTGGATTACATACAGTTTATCTGTCAGTGGGTAGTTTAAATCAAATGATGCAAGGGACAAAATATTTGTGATGATTTATAGTTAAAAGCTTCCATATAACTGCAGACATCCCTTCTGACCTAAACTAATCAAGGAGCGCAACAAATACGAGTTGCTTTAATGCATCTGACACTGCTTCTGGCCAATTATTGCTGTCACAACAATATTTGCATTTAAAGCTGGCTGCTGCTTCATATTCAGTTTTCCTTTATGATCACATATCCCATGAAATCTAATTGATGTTGTCAGCTAATAACAAGCAACATTTGTTGCTCGTGGGATCCCCATGGATATTGTTAAGCATCAGGCTCTGCAACGTTTACCTTCTGCAGTAAGGAAGAAAAAATATAGAAGATCTTTGTAGTTTTTCTACAATCAATATGAAACTTTTCCCCAAAACATTGAGGAGATTTCAGGGGTTCATGACCCCTGTAATGAAAAAAATTTCAGATGATTTGTAAGAAGCAGACTCAGTAGGGAGAAGGGGGAAGAAAGCAGCAAGGCAGCCCAAGTTGTGGAGGAAACAAGCACTCCTGTAACGGCTGCGGTCATTACTCATTTTTGGTAGGAGATAGATCTCGCTACCTGTTTTTTTTTGTTGTTTTTTTTCTCTCCTGAGAGATGCTCCATTTGGGGATTAGAATATGGGAGCTTAAAACTCAAGCAGTTCTGGAAGAGATGTCTCCCCTGGATTTATGTCTTGGGGTTGCAGTTGATTTTTCTTCGTCAGTTTGTGTCAGTTCCCAGGACCTGAGCTTGTGTCTGATGGGACGTGTGTAAGTACTCATGTAGTGGGAGCGTTGGCAGGGCAGCTCTTCTCTCTTGGTAGCTAGTTTTCACTAAAGCGTAGGAGAGTAATGCTTCTGAGACCTCTGTCCTGTGTCAAATGAGCTTCAAACCAGTCAGTGACTTCAGATGTCCTTGATAGAGTAAGGGGGAGATCTGGAGAGAATGTAGAACCAACCCACTATGCAGTGGCTGGAGCCAGCAGCCCTGGACAGCTGGTGTTTCACCAAGGGGAGGCAAATGTGAGGGCTGGTGTGCTTATTTGCTCTCAATTTTTGTTTGGTTTTGGTTTCATAACCCCTATCTGTTCTTCTTTCAATGAATATTTAAATTTTTATATGTGTATTTGCCCATTCTGGTGCCAGAGGCTCTCACATGTGCTTCATGTGATCGAAAGTGGCATCCTGCACACCTCAATCATTCTTATTGTTTATATTCTCTAAGGAAACTTGTGCTGAAACAAAATTGATTTTGGAATATAAAGGGAATTAGGAAGCTTATTAAAAAAAGGAGGAGAAGCTTTCAGTGCTAATATTACAGTGGTGACTCTGAGTTGGCAGATTGTTCCTCTTGCAAGGGGGGAATTTGTAGCATTGTGTTGTTCAGCCTGTCTACGTTCCGTGAATTAGATTATTCTGGCTGTTGTAATTTTATTATTCTTATTAAGCTTCATCATCTATGTATTGGTGCTGTTAGTCTCAGGAAGCTGATAGGTCATCTAACTGTACTGACAAAATAGACAGAAATGGAGAAATCTGCCCTGGAGGTGATGAAGACAGATTCACTGGCAATGTGGATCTCCTTATGTCTGGCCTGTATGTTTGGCTTTTTTTCCCCTCCAGTGCTGGGTTTTAGACTATTTGACAGCATTGCAGTTTGCCAAATGAAGATTCATTTTGGTGTCATGATGAATTCTTTCACCGATAGCTCCTGAGAAGCTTTGCCCTAGTTTGCTAGTGGTTTTATTTGGATGAATATGCTCCTTTTTCATAAAGCTTAAGACTATTTCCAGAGGCAGCTGGCATCACATATGCTGTGAAGTGTTTTTCCTCCTTGTGTCGGTGTCAGTTTTCCATGTTGCCTTCTCAGAGAGATTTATTCTTTACGTTTGACAGCCTGCTTTCCTCTCTCTGTTGCCTATGGGACATGCATGAAACCAAGGAAAACTGTAGGTACGTGTGGAGGACTTGGGCCCAGTCACTGCCCCATTAACTCTTTTGCTCTTGCTTCCATTGCCATGGGCTTTTTCCTGAATCAGCTACATATCCCAAATGGTAATACATGCTGGAATACTATATTCTCTTGACCTTTCACTCCTGTTCCCCCTTTTCTTTCTTTGTTCTAGCTCTTGGCCAAGCCTAGCCCCTGTTACAAGATGAAGTTATACAACCTCCACTTTAGCTTCTCCTGTGCTGAGTCCACTTTGGGTGCTGCTATTTATATGTTATTTATGTCTCTGAAAGGTTTGAAGAGCCTTGTTTTGTTCACCGTGACCTCTCTGCACAGTCACTGCTGCTTCTGAGATCTTGTTTTTCTTTGTTTCATTACATTCTTCCCCTGCTCCCCATCCAGCCTTTCCTTCTCTTCCACAATTTGACCTTGTCTTGCTCTCGTTTCCCCATGCCTTATTTCAAGGCGTTCACATGGCTTCAGCTTCTATTATGTGCTGATGACTCACAGATGCATTCTACACCCCTGATGGTTTTTCACCCAGTCCAGCCCCTCTCTTCCTCCACTCCTTTTCCTCTCTTGATTCCTCCATCAGAAATCATTCAGTATTTCATAGTATCATAGTATCATTCAGGGTTGGAAGGGACCACAAGGATCATCTAGTTCCAACCCCCCTGCCATGGGCAGGGACACCCCACACTAGATCAGGCTGGCCAGAGCCTCGTCCAGCCTGGTCTTAAACACCTCCAGGGATGGGGCCTCGACCACCTCCCTGGACAACCCATTCCAATCCTCGATGCCTGGATCATGGTTCCCATGTTGGTTTTTTTTTCTCTTGTCTTTTAAAATGCTGCCCTCTGACAGGTAGCTTCACCTCAAAGCCTTCATGATTTTTTTTAAAAATCCATTTGTTTCCCTTCATGCATTCCAGTTGCATGCAAATTCTATGTACTCTTTATTGTTAATATATTTCTCCTTTTCTGGCTCATCAGACAACTCGCCTAATGCGTGGAATAAGGTTTTTCAGATGTTTCATGGCTGTCCCTTAAGAATTCTACTTCTGAAGTCAGTTGGTTGTAAAGCTACAGTGTTAAGTGTTTCAGTTCCACCCTGAAGAAGGCAGCTGCCCTTGTTTTGCTGTTTTCATGTGTAGCAGCCCAGATGTAGCTGTTCCAAACAAGTGGGATTTATGGCATCCTAGCTGAATGGAAGGAAAAGGATACGTATACATCATAAATGTTACATATCTGACAAAGCTATAGCTAAGTGAGCATAATTCATAAGCCTTTCAGCCTGGAGAAGGGCTGTCTGTTTTATTTGATATTGCTAATCCTTTCCTTGTGCTCCTTTTAACTATGTTCTTACTAACAACAGCAAACCCGAACTGGGAAGATTTTTCTAAGATCCTTGCATGGCTGGAAAGAAATAGGGAGCTTTAAGGCGATAGAAACACTTTCAGCCTGCTTAGCAGAGAGAAAGCAATCTGTGCAGGTTCAAGAAGCACAAAGGTGAACACCCTGGTGGATGCAAGTATGTTTTTGTTTTTCCTTCTCTTTCAACTATTACAAATTTATCAGTCCTTGGTTTTCCCAGGTTATATCGTGGGTCCCATGTAACTTGTGCAGCCCTAGGTAAGCAGAGTCACTGCTGTGTCACACTGCCAAGGAAGAGGAGAGTGTATCAGGGTACACCCACCAGCGTCCAGAGATTGCGCGAGGCTGTACGTGCTGTTGCTGTAGTAACAACACTGGATACTACCAGAGCAAGGTGTAGGAATGGCTGTCCTCAGCAAACTCACCATCTTGGAAACCCAGTACTTTCAGCTGCCCTTTAGACCCGTGAATGTAAATAGCCAATTTGTGCAAATGCCATGTATTTTAATGTCCTCTTTCCGCACTTCTTAGAAGCGTACACACAGACCCTTGTGTAAACATTTTGAAGCAAGCTACAGTAAGCAGTAAGTTACAGAGGGGTTTTTAACACTGGGTTGTGCTCAGAAGACGTGAATAATGGATGCCATCTTTCCTTTACGTTGCATCATAACAGGACAATTTCAAATGCTGCTTAATGGTGCAATGGTGGAAACAGTTCAGAGCAATACCTGGAAGCAGCACTTGAAGATCTGGCCTATTTTTCAAGGAAGTAATTTTAATGTTTCTCAGAGGTGAAGGTAGGAGGTGACTGCTTGCACTGGAGGCATAAAGAATTAGTGATTTATCCTTGAGATTTAACAAATAGTATCATAGTATCAGTCAGGGTTGGAAGGGACCACAAGGACCATTTAGTTCCAACCCCCCTGCCATGGGCAGGGACACCCCACACTAGATCAGGCTGGCCAGAGCCTCATCCAGCCTGGGCTTAAACACCTATACAATTAATACAATTAATATAGCTCAGCCTTAAATCTGTTCCTCTCTTATGAGGACAGACTGAAGGAGTTGGAGCTGTTCAGTCTGGAGAAGAGAAGGCTCCAAGGTGACCTCATTGTGGCCTTCCAGTATCTGAAGGGGGCCTACAGGAAGGCTGGAGAGGGACTTCTCAGGATATCAGGTAGTGATAGGAGTAGGGGGAATGGAATGAAGCTGGAGGTGGGGAGATTCAGGCTAGATGTGAGGAGGAAGTTCTTCCCCATGAGAGTGGTGAAACCCTGGAATGGGTTGTTCAGGGAGGTGGTTGAGGCGCCGTCCCTGGAGGTGTTTAAGCCCAGGCTGGCTGAGGCTCTGGCCAGGCAGATCTAGTGTGGGGTGTCCCAGCCCACGGCAGGGGGGTTGGAACTAGATGATCCTTGTGGTCCCTTCCAACCCTGACTGATACTGTGATACTATGATGTTAACACAGGAAACTCCCTTGCATGAGAATAGTGGTATCTCATTGACAGAGTTTATCTCCAGATGTTTAGTTTCTCCCTCATCTAAACCTGAGGGATTATTTCTTCTGCGATGTGATAAACGTCTTCAACTAACATGTTTATGTATTTAGAAATAATAAAAGCACTCTGAACGGCCATGCTTTCAAGAGGGATTCACCTAATGATAACTGAAGAACAAAGTGCCAGTGTAGAAAGGTAGGGTTTGTAGTTGTTTGGGGTTGTTTTTTCCCCAGTTGCTAGTACCCTATATGTGAATCTTGGCATGGTCTCTGGGATTCTCATGCAATCCGTGTGTTGGCAAGATGACATTCTCCTGATAGGCCTGTGTTTGCCCAAGTAATCTTAGATGTCTGATTGGTTTTGTATGCTTATGGTACAACACATGGGTTTTCTAGATAGCTATCCAAGGTTTTATTGGTGCAATTATTACAATAAACCCCTTTGTACAGGTAGTGCATGTTTCCTGAGTGTTAGAATCCTAGAATGGAAAGAACCTCAGAGATCATCTACTCTCCTCCCTGCCATGGCAGGGGCACCTTTTTAGCTAGACTAAGCTGCTCAAGGCTTCATCTGGCCTGGCCTTGAACAGCCCCAGGGAACTGGCATCCACAACCTGCCTAGTTAGCCTATTCCAGAGTCTCACCAACCTCACACGGAAGAACTTCTTTCTAAGATCCAGTTTAACCCTGCTCTCCCTCAGCTTCAAACCATTTCCCCTTGTCCTGTCACTGGACATCCTTATGAAAAGTCCCTCTCCAACCTTCCTGTAGGATCCCTTCAAGTATTGTAATGCAGCTATAAGTTCCCCTCTCTACAGTCTCTTTCAGGCTGAACAACCCCATCTCCCTCATCCTATCTTCATAGCAGAGGTGCTCCAGCCCTTGGATCATCCTTGGGGCTCTCCTCTGGACTCACTCATGAATGTAGGACTCTCTCATGAAAGGGTTTCTGGCATGCACCTGAGACCCATGGAAAGCCCTTCCCCCATGCTCTTGGTGGAAACCCCTGCAGCTAGCAGAAAGCTAAGAAAGATTATGGAGCAGATCACCTTGGGGGCAAGCACAGAGCACCTGCAGGATGGCCAAGAGATCAGACCCAGCCAATATGGATTTAGGAAGGGCAGGTCCTGCCTGACCAACCTGATCTCCTTCTATGATCAGGTGACTGCCTGGTGGATGTGAGGCAGGCTGTGGATGTAGTCTGCATGGACTTCAGCAAGGCTTTTGATACGGTCCCCCACAGCAAACTCCTGGCCAAGCTGTAAGCCCATGCCTTGGACAGCAACACTCTGCACTGGGTTAGGAACTGGCTGGAGAGCCGAATCCAGAGAGTGGTGGTGAATGGTGCCACATCCAGCTGGCAGCCAGTCACTAGTGGTGTCCCCCATGGATCAGTGCTGGGCTCAATCCTATTCAATATCCTTATTGATGATCTGGATGAGGAGGTGGAGTCTACCATTAGTAAATTTGCAGACAATACCAAGTTGGGAGCAGGTGTTAGAGGGTAGGAGAGCTCTGCAGAGGGACCTTGACAGGCTGGACAGATGGACAGAGTCCAGCATGATGTCATTTAACAAGTCCAAGTGCTGGGTGCTGCACTTTGGTCACAACAACCCCATGCAGTGCTACAGGCTGCAGACAGAGTGGCTGGAGAGCAGCCAGGCAGAAATGGACCTGGGGGTGCTGGTTGACAGCCAGCTGAACACAAGCCAGCAGTGTGCCCAGGTGGCCAAGAGGGCCAATGGCATCCTGGCCTGCATCAGAAATAGTGTGGCCAGCAGGAGCAGGGAAGTCATTCTGCCCCTGTACTCATCACTGGTTAGGCCACACCTGGAGTCCTGTGTCCAGTTCTGGGCCCCTCAGTTTAAGAAGGACATTGAGACTCTTGAATGTGTCCAGAGAAGGGCAATGAGGCTGGGGAGAGGCCTCGAGCAAAAGCCCTAAGAGGAGACGCTGAGGGAGCTGGGGTTGCTTAGCCTGGAGAAGAGGAGGCTCAGGTGAGACCTTACTGTTCTCTACAACTACCTGAAAAGAGGTTGTAGACAGATGGATGTTGCTCTCTTCTCCCAGGCAACCAGCACCAGAACAAGAGGACACAGTCTCAAGCTGTGCCAGGGGAAGTTTAGGCTGGAGGTGAGGAGAAAGTTCATAACAGAACGAGTTACTTGCCATTGGAATGGGCTGCCCAGGGAGGTGGTGGAGTCCCTGGAAGTGTTCAAAAAAGAGACTGGATGTGGCACTTGAAGCCATAGTTTAGTTAGTCATGAGATGTTGGGTGATAGGTTGGACTTGATGATCTCTGAGGTCTTTTCCAACCTTATTGATTCTATGATTCTAAATCATCCCATTCCCATTTCAAACCCTGGGAAAGCACAGCATTAGATAAGTGGCAATGGTAAGAGTCATGCAGTGCTCACTAACACAATTAGAGAGATCACCACTACCTGGAGGGTCTGGATGTGCTGGCCTGAGGCAGGTATCATCTGGGCCTCAGCGTGCTACTGGACGGCAGTGGCACCAGCCTGCTGCCGGGAACAGGAACATGGAGATGCACAACTCTGACAAGAGACAGTGACACTTGGCTGAAAGAGAGTGGATTTTGAATTCATACAGGCTGCTCTTGGAACAGGAGGGATGTGAGGGATTATCAACACAACTCTATGGTACTGCCAGGCTGCAATATCCCAGACCAAAATCACTTGCAAAGAACATGAGAGATTACTCTGCAGAATCAAAAACTCAGCCTCACTGCTCTGGACTGCAGCCTTTCTGCTTGATGGCTCCTTTCAGTGCCCAGGGCTCTTCCACTGTAGGGGCTCCAGTTTTTTGTCAACCTTGAACCTTGTTGATTACAACAAAGGCCATCAATTCCTTTCTGCACAGAGCAGCACAGATGACTACAGTCTGAGCTTCATTGATGTCACCCCTGCATCAATGTCTTTCCACCCCTAACCTTGAAGGACAATCTTTAGAGACTGCAAGAAAAAGTATTTTCTATTTTTAGTCTCTTTAGGAGAGTCCCAACATAATGAGTGTTATCTGTGTGAGCAGTCTGGGAGATGAGGGACATCTCTCTACCAAAAACTGTGCTGCAACAGGCCTCTGAAAAAAATACTGCCTTAGAAAAAGATCTGATATCAAACATCCCAGACAGGCTTTAAGAGCAGGTACTAAAACCACTACAAGCCCTGCTATGTTTTAACCTGGGTTTTTTTTTGCCTACAAAATGTCAATAAAACCAAATTTGGTTCAGTCAGAGGCTGGGAAATTAGATACTATCTTGTTTGTACCAAAAATGTCAACTTCAACTGAATTCAGTGGCAGAAGCTGATCTCTGCTATCAAATGAGTTGATGACAAAACAAAGCCTCACACTGAATTCATAATCCTCAATCATTTGCATGACACACTGAGAAACTACTGTTGCTTTGAACTGGAACACAAGATGCAACAAAAATTCAGCAGCAGCAGAGCTTATCTGAAAATGTGTTACTGAATCTGAATGGGGGAAGCTTAACAACACTCAAAATCTGTCAAATCTTTTAAAAAATAAAATAAAACCAAGCCCTGTTCCCTTAAACCTTCAGAACATGAGGTAGAAACTTCTGGAATGGATGAGTTCATCCAAAGCTACACATTTGGTTGCAATTCCTGCACTTTGTGTCTATGTGAGGAGGAGGTTCTTCACCATGAGAGTGGTGAAACCCTGGAATGGGTTGTCCAGGGAGGTGGTTGAGGCCCTGTCCCTGGAGGTGTTTAAGACCAGGCTGGATGAGGCTCTGGCCAGGCTGATCTAGTGTGGGGTGTCCCTGCCCATGGCAGGGGGGTTGGAACTAAATGGTCCTTGTGGTCCCTTCCAACCCTGAATAATACTATGATACTATGATTTTTGATCCAGGCATAGATGTAAAACAAAGGATCTCAATCAACACTTCTTTTGAGGAAGCCTCTGTGGGCTTGAACAAAACCTGCTGCAGTTTGGGGAGGGAGGAAATCTGCATTTTCCATTGTGGACAGGTGACTGATTCTGTTTGATATTCCAGTTCCTTCATTTTCAGAGAGGATTTCTTACTTCCCTCACATTACTACCAGAGGATTTCTTACTTTCCTCACGTTATTACCAGAGGATTTCTTACATTCCTCACGTTACTACCAGTTTGCAAAGTTCTGACTACACATTAGGTTGTCATGGTTTTGAAAACACATAACTGTGCTGGAATGAAGCCACACATAAACACTGCTGTAAGGGATGCATCTTGCTTTGCATGGATGATGAGTAACTATCCTGATGTTTCAGTAGGTGATGGGGAAAATATAATGAATGCAAATTAGTGTGGGAATTCACCCTCTCTCCAGGCAAAGAAGTGTGGTGTGAGGCTCCTGACTGCCTGAGCCTGGTCAGATCTTCTCTTGTGTCAGATGTGTGGATCATTAGAATAGATGGGAGCTTATTTTCTCACTGATTTACTTTCTACCAAGATCTTCTGTTTAGATGAGTTATTTCCCATATCTGTGCTAAGGGATTTTGTTTGTTTAACTTAAAAAAAAGAAATCTCTCCAGTGTCTGTACTTGTACAGCTTTGTCTGTGTGGAATCTTGGCTGTTGTTTAATTCTATTCTCCAATTAGCACTGTAGAAATTCCTTGTTCTCAGCAGCAGCTCATTCTTATTTGAAGCATGATTACACATGGGTGTGGGGTTTTCTTCTGAATCTCTTTGGTAGATTGATCTGTAGCCAGGAAGTCTAAGAGTAAAATGAACTCTACGAAATAACTTCTGAAGGTGTGTATTGCTGAGGGCGGATTCTTTTGTAGTTCTGAATCCTTAATGGCTTTGCTTGTCTTTGAGGTAGCAGCCTCCTTAAAGACAACTGGAATTTTTTCCCTTTAGGCAGTGATAGGAAATAGGATATGGAGTGGATGGTGCCAGTAATAAACTTGCTTGTGGCTCGGAAAAGGTGGAGTAAGAGCTAGGGCCATGTATCACAAGGTCTGGTCCTTGTGATTTCAGTTGGTTTGGAATCAAGTCCTAAATGGAGGGACCTGTGAAGATGGTATGGGGAACCTGCTGAACTTGTCATGTGGGATGCCTGAAATTTTTGGGGACTTAGTGGGCTATTTGTCATTTTTGTTGGCTTGACTCCTGTAATAAATAAAGGGATACATTATTTGTTAACCATATAAATGACTAATGATAGAGTTTGTAGTTCATTTAGAAGAAACGTGTGTATGATGGGATAAGAGTTAAGTAGACAATGCAACTCAGTGATAAGAATGTGTGACCAAACCACAAATCCTGTTTGGAACAGCACGTAGAATAGAGCAGAATACAGAATACTTAGGTTTAGGTTGCTAGGCAGAAATCTACAGGAGTTAGGCACCTGGGATGGCACCTACTGAGCCTGCACAGAAGCAAGGTCAAGATAAGAGCACTTGAGAAAGACTACCAGCCCCCATCACAAGAGACCCGGGACCAGGATACAGACCCTTATCAGGGACTCGCACTTGCGTTAGAAAGACACGACCACCAGGCACGAGGAGCTGGCTGTTGTGATTGCAACATCCCTCCACTTTAAAAGGAGGGAACGGACTGTTGCTCGGTGCGTGCTGTTGTGGAGCAGGCGACTCCCCGGCTGCCCAGCGCTGCTTTTGCTTATTTTACCCTCAATAAAATTTTTATACTTAAACTCTGGATTGGCGAGGAGAGTGTCTGTAACACTCCTGCCATTAGATTGTGGGAAAACAAAAAGGATGGTACTTCTGGTTGAAGAGAAGACCATAGGCAGTCTTGAGCAGACGGGAAGTCTTCATTTAAGAAACTGTTAAAACAACAAAGTCTTGAGAAACTGAGCTGAGAAGGCATGAACCGATGCATGTAGTTTTGTTAATATAGTATTTACATAGCTCTTCTTTAATTGTGCATTGTGCTTGTTAAGCTGGTCACGGGAAGGAATTTAGTTTGGTTCTCTGTGAGAAGCTGTTGAAGAGTTTTTAACTTGCAAGGGATTTCTTCTACAGGGTGAATGTTCCCAAGGTTTCATCTTTGTGCGATCACCCAGGAGCTCAGGAACAGCCTGGGAGAAGAGTGCCACCTTTTTTAGTTGCTACTGCAAATTCCTTTGGGTTTCCTCGGCAAGTCGAGTTGGTATTTCCTTACAATGGTGACGACATCCCCAGCAGACAGGAGTTGTGTTTTAGGCAGGGGCCTTTTCCACAGTGAGGAAAAACTTGCCGAACTTCAGGAATATAGGAATTATCTGGGAGAGGCAGCAGTCTGTTCCCTGGAGAGGTGTTAGTGTAATAAGGGATGTGATTGAGCAGGCCAAGTGTTGCATCTACTCTACAGTAGTTTTGGTCATTATAATGGAAACTCATTTGCAAATTTGGATGCTGTCATTACCCAGAAGCTGCAGCTTATTGCTATGAAGAGAACCATAACAATTGTGGGTCAAAACAAACCCGTAAGCACTGCAGCCTATAAAGAATGTGCAGAGGAATCTCTCCTATTCCACCTGAAATGGTTTTGAAATGCTGGAGTGTTGTTCCTTGTGAATAAAAAGGGTGAAGCATAGTTGTGTGTTTGGTCACCATCTTGTCTAATTGGCTTGCAGTGTTGTAACAGCCTTGTATATTAGCTGTTGCTGGCTGTCCTCAGGTGATGCTTCCAGCTGCAGAGTTTGGCCAATGAAGAACTGCCACAAGCCTGCTGAAGGTATACTTGACTTTTTTTTATTATTATTATTTTATTAGAAAGAGAAAATCAATTATACATTCATTAGGAATTATCCTGTATGCTTTATACAAACATGGTGTAGAGGCTGAGAGATCTGGGATCGTTTAGCCTGGAAAAGAGAAGACTGAGGACATCAGGTGTTTATAAACACCTGAAGGGTGGGTGTCAAGAAGAAAGTACTTGTGTCTTTTCAGTGGTGTCCTGTGATGGGAGAAGGATCAGTGGATACAAACTGCAACACAGGAAGTTCCACCTCAATGTGATGAAAAAACTTCACTGAAAGGTTGATGGAGCACTGGAGCAGGCTGCCCAGAGAGGTTGTGGAGTCTCTTTCTTTCTGGAGACGTTCAAAACCTGCCTGGATGTGTTCCTGTGTCACCTGCCCTAGGTGATCCTGCTTTGGCAGGGGAATTGGACTTGATCTCCAGAAGTCCCTTCCAACCTCCACTGTTCCATGGTTCTCTCTGATGGTGATGTAGCGCAGCCAGCTGCCAGTTAGCTGGTCAGAGCCATGGAGACTCAGGGAGCATTGGTTGGATGTTGAAGCTGGAAACATTAAGATCTGTGTGTGGCTGAAGACTGTGCTGATGTGTGTCTGTATTTCTCCACTAACGCCAATACCTAATGATCTTTTCCAATTCTACCTTCCTCTGTGCCTCCTTAAACTGTACTGGAACTAAGATGCTGTGGTGCAATGTAGTTGAAGTCTTTTAGAGTTGTAAGCTGGTAAGCCCCAGTTACAACTGTAAGCTCCAGTTGTGAGGATATCTATTTCAGGATGGGATCATTTAAATTAACTCCTGTTTGTTACTTCTAGCTAGAACAGTAATCTGCCAGTCATGATGGACAGCACCTAGATGTAGGGCTTTGCCAGCTATTTATTGCCAGTTGTGTATGTAGAGGACAGGTGCTTCTGGTTCCCTCAAAGTGGTAAACAGCTGATGCTGCAGGGGTAAAAAAAAGTTATCTCATGATACTGTGGAAAGATTCTTGCTTTAGAGGAATGGAAGTGTTAGGTTGATGATGAAATACAATTTGTGTTTAGAAAGACTTGGAGATACTTAGTTCTGAGCGTGGACTTCTTACCCCCAGTAATTTATTGTCATTTGGTTGAGGAGAAAAGTCAGGATTAGCAGCTCTTCCTGTAGCTTTCTGTAATCTCTGACTCTACCTTGGGTGCTTAAAAGCCAAGAGCTGGAGTATTTTCACACCAGCATTCTGTGCAGCTCTGCTGTCTCCGGGCCGTGTTTACAGTGCCACTTAGCTGTGGTTCTGGAAAGTCAATTGCTTTGCCAGAGGCATAGTCTGGTGCGGGCCAGCAGCTGCAGCTCGGCATGCCTGAGCAAACCTTCATCTCACAGCGCCTGAAGCATTTGCTGCCCTCGCTGGGGTTACCTGCGAGCACATACACGCTCCGGTGTCCGGTCCCCGCCCCGCTCCGGACGGTACCGCCCGGGCTGCCGTGGCTTGGGGAGCGGTGCCTGCAGGGCACAGGCTGCCTCTGCTAGGGCGCCATCTAGTGGACGCGGCTTGGGGCAGATACTCCGGCAGATAGCCTTGCGGTGCTGCTGCCCACCGAGAGGGTAGGGTAACTGTGGCGTTTCCCCGGCGAAGTGGGGGGGTTTGGGGGTTTCGGCCGTACCCCGCCAAAGGCGTAATGCAGGGGAACGAGCGCCGTAGCGCTCGGTTGATGTAGGAATCTCCAGTTTGGGTTGCTTTTGTAAATAGGCACAGTAATAGCTGGGTGTGCTTCCGTGGGTTGGTCGTGCTGCTGCTCAAGCTCGGGCAGCACAGTAACGTGTCGAAGGGCTCTGCTAAACCTCGGCTCTGAGAAGAGGAGATCAGGACTTTGTGTTTTAGCAGTTTGGTGTTTGGTTTTTTTTTCTTGAAAGTTGTGCTCCTTATTTCAGGAACTTCCCAAAAAGATCTGCTTTGAGCTTTGCTGCAGGAACAGGATGTTGTGGTCTGGTCAGGGCTGCCAGTGCTGTGCTAGCGTGGGGACTCCTCTGCAGCTACCCTGCTTCTACAGATCACATGCTGTCACCTCTGGCTGTGTCTGTGCCCTCTTTAGTATTTTCAGGTATCTCTAGCTGGATCTTGTGCATTGCAGAAGGTTTTGTGAACTATTTTTTCATGAGCTGTATCTGCTGGACTCTATATAGGTGTGGGCACATGGAGGATTGGAAAGTCATCTTTTCTTATTCCAATTAGTGAGCTGGTGTGGCCAAAGCAATGGTGGAAGTCAGAGGTGTTGGGTGGTTTACGAATGTTTTATAGGCTGTCAGACTATAAAGTGGTATCTTACTAGGGAAATCAGATCCATGAAAATGACTTGCAGATATTGTGGAACTTGCATTATATGGTTGCATTACAAAGTAGGGTTTCTGTATGATCCAGGAGAAGCCTTGGTTCAATCTCCTCTTTTATTTCTCCCTGTCTCAGAAATAACTACCGCTTGCTTTAGGCATTAAACCCTAAGAGTTTCCCATCTTATCAGTCAGTTGCTTGAAAAGAGTAACTGGGTTACTTGCTCAAGCACATTCTGTTCCTGTGCAGCAGCCCATTTTGCATGACTGTCTTTCCTCTCAATGCTTTGCCTCTGCAGAGAGGTGCTTTTTCATGTGAGCTTTCAGCTTGGTGTGGCCCTGAGAGCAGAAGCTTTTCATAAAAGCCTTCCAAGGAGTAAAGGCTTGTTGGTGACTTCCCTGTAGCAAAGCAAGCTCAGTCCCCAAGAGTTCAACACCAGCAGGAACCAGCCTGGCTTCTCAACTCTTTGTATTAGGACAGCGTTTGATGTTTATTTGGAATTTGATGAACAGTGTTTATTTGTTCTGTCTTTTTCTAGGAGTTGAGTGTAGTGTCCTTGAAAACCACATTCTGAAATGAGATGTCAGAAGTGATACAGTATGTTTTCTTTCTCTGTGTTCTCAGCCCATTACTGGACTGAGGTGGTAAAAAAAAAACCAACAAACAAACAAAAACCCCAAACCAAATGAAACAAATGCCAAACAACAAACCTTTGAATAAGTTTGATCAACAACATGAGTTTGTCATCAATCAAGCTGAAATCTGTTCCTCACAAAAATAAAGGCTAGCAGGTGTCCCTGCACACCTCTAATGTCGTTACAAGCACCTGGATAAACCTTTAAAGTCATGTGCAGGTGCTGCAGGTTTAAAATTGCCTGAGCAAGAAGATTGACCAATGGTGTGCACTGTACTTGGGGGACAAGACTTAGAAATGTGGCAATTCATGCTGCAGGCCTCTGAAAAATGTTTTCTCTACGTGAGCAACGTTAGGTCAGTGTTTCCAGCTGCAAGGCAGCTGTGTGAGTGAAGTTTCAGTTCTTGCACGCTGTGTGGATTTGCAGAAAGGAGGCACAAACTTTGTTTCTAGAGACTGCAAGGACTCCATGTATTTTCTACTTAATGTAAGTAAAACAAGCCTGAGAAGGGCGTTTAAGAAGTCAGCATTCCTGCTGATCTTATATTTCTGCTCATGTTACATTTGTTGTGGCCTTAGCTGGCTTTACTAATGGCATTGCTGGGAAAGCAGGAGGATCGTGGTGGTGGCATGCTTGGGAGAGTGAACAGGGGTGCAGTGGGGTATGTCCTGATGCTGGACTCCATCCCGCAGACGGGTCCTCTGTTCCCTGCAATGTTTTGTGTGTCCACAGGAGACGGGCCTCCAAGATCAGCCTGGAACACAAATTAAACTGTTCCTACTCACAGCTCTTTTGGCAACTGTTAGAAGTAAATACATACTTTAAAAGGAGAAACCAAGACGCTTTCAGGTGTTTTAAAACTCCCTCTCTCTGCTCCTACTTTTTTTTGACCCTTGCAATGTAATTCCTATAACCACTCTGCCCCTCCATGCTTTGGCTCTCAACTCAAAATCAGAGGAAAAATGCTAGGGTGAAAAACATAGTGCAGGCACCTACAGTCGAAAGCTGTAGTTGGTCTTGAGAAGAAGGAAATCAGCTTCGATGAGAGGGAAGGGCAGGTCAAGCAAACATGGCTTTGGAAAAAACAAGTGCTAACTTTCCAGGGGGTGTCTCACCAAGTGTTTTGATAACTGTTTTTCTGTTGTTTATAAAGCTATGCTTTAATTTGGAATGGAAGAAAAAAAAAAAATCCTAAAATTGATTCTCAGATGATCAGAGTCTGACTAGTGTATATGTATAAAAATAACATGTGTGTGTACTTGCCTGTTGTATCTAGGTGTCATACTAATAGAGTGAATAATGCATCTAATACTTTACTACCATATTTTTAGTGTGTTGCATTTGCATTCTGTAAACTATAAGATACAGGGATGTATGCAGTCGTGAAATACTGAGCTTTTTTAAGGACTTTCTCAGCCCAGTTAATGAATTGGGTTTCCCTAGGTCGTAAGGCTGATAATGTGGCAATGCAACAGCTGAATGTGCAGTTAGCCACATCGCCGCTCTTGCTGCAGCATAGGGTCTTTTCAGTGTAATTTGTGATTTTCTAGTTTTTTTTGGGTTTGGTGGCCAAACAAGATGTTAGAAACCTATTACTTATGTCTTTCTGCATGGATATTAATTTAGCCTTTAGGGCAAAATAAGAGTTTAATTGGGAAAATGTCTCTTTCAGTGCACAGCTTCCTAAAACATGTTGCGTGCTCCTTGGACACGCTGTTATTAGGGCTAAAAAATAAAAAGCCCTGAGGCCATGTGAAGTTCTCTGTTGCTGCAGTGTTCTGGCTGCAGGGAAGGAAATCACCAGCTTGTCGGTACCCACTGCTGGCTGCACCCTGACCCCTTCTTGTCGCTTGCAGCAATGGCCCAGCTTCTCTGCCCGTGTTTTCCCCATCCGCTGCCTGGGGCCGGGGACTGCCGGCCCGGGTTGTGAAGAACAGACTCCCCGCCGTGCCAGGCCGCAGCCCCCTAGGGCCTCGCTCGGGCCGGGCCGGGGCCGGCGCTCTCCGCAGGGCGCCCCCGAGCCCGCTGCTTCCCGCGGCCGGCCTCGGCTCGGGGGGCTTGGCCTCAAGGGGCGGTGCGGCCTCGCCCCCCCGCGCCGAGAGGCGGCGCCACCCCGCCCGCAGCCACTGCAGTGGGTGCCGGGAGGCGGGTGAGGATGGCGGCGGCGTCGCCGGCGCGGGAGCTCACGCAGAACCCGCTGCAGAAGACTTGGGAGCCTTACGACAACGGGCTGCCGGCGGGGCACAGCGCCCAGCGCGGCGGTGAGCGGGGCGGGGACGGCGAGGGGGGTCTGCCCGGGCCACGCTGTCTGAGCACCGGCGGGCGGCAGCTGTCAGCGGGAACCCCGGGCGCCCGTTCCTCCTTCTCCTCGGTTGGGCCGCGGCCGAGCCCCGCGGAGCCCCTCCCGGGGGCCGTTCGGCCTCAGAGGGTCGGGGTGCGGAGAGCCCGTTGGCTGGGCGTTACCGCCCCTCTGATGCGCAGGGGTCGGTGAATGGTTCCGCCAGCCCGGGGATGGTGGGGTCTGCTGGCTGCCCCGAGGAGGATCGCCTGAAAAGCTGGGGAAGGCAGAAAACCGTGAAGCTGCTGGATCTGAGCCCGATGGAAGGCAGCAGAGCTTGGCTGGGAAAAGTGTCTTTTTCTAGTTGCTTTTGTTGGTGCTTTTTTCTTTAACTGCTCTGGTTCCAAGCAGCCTTTATATTCAGTATACCCCTCTTGAAGAGAGGCCTAAATCTGTCACTGTGTTTTTGCCTTTTTTTTCCTTTTTTCTTTCAAGGCCAATGCTGTATCAGGCCATCTGTTGTATGAGTTAATGGCTTTCCTTATTTTGAGGTGCAGCCAACCAAGTTATCATCTGAAGGCTTTGGCTCTGGCGTTAGTAAACCATACTTTATTAACATACTTTGCCTCGTGGGCTTTTTTCGTTGTTGTTTTTTTTTTTAGTCCCTTACTTAAAAAACTGAGGTTCAGTGCAAGGCAGTTTTGTAGACAAAAGGAGCTTTGACGTGTGGAATTGTTTTTATTTGTCGTGCAAAGAGGCTGTGCTGACGGACCTGAGGGCTCTGCTGCTGTGGCAGGCGGCCATGGGCTGCAGCCTCTGGTCTTGCTTTGGTCCGGCTCTTGCTAAAACAAACACCCCAGACCTTCTTGGTTTCTGCTAGGCAAGCAGGCAGGGGTGAACTGAATGTGAACTGAACTAGTCCAGCATCTGAAAAAATAGGTGCTAAGAGGAGATCAAATAGGCGAAGTCAGAAAGTGTGTATAATTGCTATTGCAAACACAATAAGGAGAATGCTTCCTTTTGGCTTTAATGTGGCATCTCTTCTCCAAACAACGTTTGTTACCGCTTTGACACAGACACTTAAAAAAAGCCCACCCAAAAAACCCAATAAAAACCCTGAAACAAACAAAACACAAGAACAAAATGCCATATTTACCACGGGTAATCTGGTGACGTACAGTCTTCTTGGCAGAATTATTTAGCTTGCCTTGACTGTAAAGTAAAACCCAAACAATTCCACATACTTATGTTGTGGGTCTCGTTTGTTTTTTTGTTTTGTAGGATTCTGTAGTGTTTGATGCCCACAGCCCCCTTATAATTGAAAAACCTTTTTGCTAGAAAGACAGATTTGTAAGTTGTTGGGGTTTTTTAATCCTTTTGCATGCATTTGCTCCTACAGCTCTGCTCATACTATGTCTACAGTCATTTGTGATCCATAAGAATTGAGATGGCCCGGAGAGGATCAGAACTTTCTCTTCATAAAACCGTCTATCTTGTCTCAACAAACTGAGAACGTTTTGCAGTTCTTCCTGTGCAAGGGAGATGCAGAGTCCTTTATCCCCAGTATTTCCATCTGTCCTGCATTGCACTGTGTTCCAGTGAGGTAAAGTGACCTTCAGGCCCTGTAGCTGTGCTGTGGCAGCCCAGGACAGGGTGCCCAGACTAGATGATGTGGGGCATTGTTGGGTTGACCACTTCCAGTTCTCTGCTGCCACAGAGATCTGTGTTAAACACACTGTTCAAAAAATACAAGCTTGAGTGGTTTTCTTGTCCTCAGAGGTAGCTTTCTAGTGGAAGTGGAAACAGTGGAACTAATTGCTCTGATGTCTTTTGGACTTCTAGGTTAAAAAGCTGAACTCTTCCAGTCTCCTTTGGTTGGGATGTTGTTTTTTGATTTGGTTCTTTTATTGGTTAATTTGCTCATTTGGGCTAGTGACCTTTATTTGCACTACTTCTAGTCTTTATCTTTCTAGAAGGTGGGTGAGCAGATTTGTGCAGTGAGGACTCAGCAGAGCTCTCTTCAAAGGGATTTACCTGTGTTAGGTGGTGTAAATGTGATTTTTCTAAAAGTTGTAGCAAGTGGAGTTATCTTCGGGGAGAAATCTGTCTGGCTGTGCCTGAGTTGAGCTGTTGTGGGGCTTTGAACAGTTCCTTTAGGCTGTGCATTGTGAGGTCTTCACAG
Organism: Melanerpes formicivorus; assembly: GCF_026170545.1. Taxonomy (NCBI): domain Eukaryota; kingdom Metazoa; phylum Chordata; class Aves; order Piciformes; family Picidae; genus Melanerpes; species Melanerpes formicivorus. Next base: position 3,340,573 of record NW_027142390.1, read on the forward strand.
AGCAGTTGTGGCTTTGTGCAGCCTACCAAGCAGGCTGAACTTTTACAGCTCGTGAGACCAGTAAAATGAAGGTAACTGTTCTAAATGACCTTCTAAAGTAAGCCTTCAAGGTGACAGAAATGCATATTTTTTATTAATAACTGCCACTTGCCTTTTGTGGTCTTTTGTGAAAAGCTTGGCCTGTAAATAGGTTGCAGTAAAGCTACTCTTGGCATTGGATGTCAGATTGCCTCAGGCTCTATGAATCAAGCAATGCCTACAAATGTGGACATAAAAAATAAATAGCAATGTGTGACATAGCAAAAGTTGTTTTGAGGGCCTATTAGAGGATGTTTATAGAGTGAGAGATAAATAGTGACCTTCCTGTGGTTAAATATTCTTTTTCCCCTTACTGCAGTTAAGGACATTGTTTACCTAAAGCTGCTGGAATTTGGTCATTCTCATGATTTTTATTTGTGTTTGTAGAGCAGTATGTGTGTACATCAGGGCCAAAAAGAAAAAAGTCTCAAATGAAGGTTATCTTTGCTCTAAAGAATTGTACCCTTTGAGCTCGTGCTGGTGATGCACATTTGTTTTCTCAACCCTAGAAAGTGAAAATAGAGAAAGAGTTGAGGACAACACCCAGCTGTAGCCTGAGGGTCAGGATATATGGTGGGCCATAGCTGTTGGTATCAGAGCTGTAGAAAGCAAATGGTAACCCCAGGCAATTGGGTGGCAGAGCTGCTAGGAACAGCTGGTGACATGAGGCTGGCTAAAGGACAAATATGAATTCTGAAGCCCTTGTAGCAAGGTGATGTCAGAAACTGATGATTTCGTAGGATGGTTTGGGTTGGAAGGGACCTTGAAGACCATATAGCTTCAACCCCTCCTGCAATGGGCAGGGACACCTTCTATTAGACTAGATTGCTCAAGGCCCCCATCCAACCTGGCTTTGAACAATTCCAGGGTTGGTGCCTCCACAACATCTCTGGGCAATCTATTCCAGTGCTTTGCCACCCTCATGGTGAAGAATTTCTTCCTAATGCCTAATCTAAATAGAGTTTCTTCCAGTTCAAAGCCCTTATTCCTCAACATGTTGCTACATGCTTTTGTAAAAGTCCCTCTCCAGCTATCCTGTAGCTCCCTTCAGATACTGGAGGGCTGCTATTAAGGTCACCCTGGAGATTGGACATCACCCTGGAGATTGGACATCACCCTGGAGATTGGACATCACCCTGGAGATTGGACATCTCCCTGGGTTTGGACAAAAACAGGAGAAACAAGTTAGAATGGACTTTTTTTCAGGTCCAGGTGCAGGGTGCTCTTCAGGTAGAGCAGTAGGATGGAGAACCTGTCCCTAAAGGACGGCAAAGAAAGGTGACTGATTGTCATCATCAATCAACAGGAAAAATGGATTAAATTGGATAAGTGATAGGGGAAAACACGTAGGGCTAACATTTGGAAGAGTGATTGTGTTTGCTGAGAGATACTTGGGTGTGAGCCTCTGAATAGTGCAGTGATTTTTGGAGAACAGGCCTTGAGATGAAGGCTACAGAAACAGCAAGGATCTGTTGTAAACTTCAGATGGCAAACTATAGCAGCTTGATGCAAAAAGTATCAGACCTTAAAAGCTGACTTAAAAATCTAACAAAGATACAAAAAAAACCCAACCCTTGTTTGGATGAAAGGAAGGGACAGTTGCTGATAGGTAGTAGGTGAATTTGGAAAATGGCTGGTAGGTAAACCAGCTCTTATCTCCAGCTTCACAAAGTGATGTGAGTTTTGAGAGCTGATGAAATGCTGCACGGCTGACCTAGCTTGTTCAGTGTCCCAGTTTGGTGTCACAACCTTCTTTTGCCTCTTGTGTTATTTCACAATCGAGTCTAAGATGCCAGAATTGAGCATGTAGTTTCTGCTCTCTTTGACTGTTAAATCTTAAACTTTTAATTCTCCTCTGAGCTGCAGCTTGTGGTGGTGTTCAATAGCATGTAAAAATGTTTAACTGCAAGAATGACTTAGCTTGAATGGCAATACTTGATTGTAATGCTCTTCCTCACTTGGCCATTTTCCTCTGGCATTGTGGACATGTTTTTTGTGCATTTCCTCTAAACGAGGTGGTGCAGCATGCATTCCTTTTTGAAGCTGCTGTTTATAAACATGCAGTGTCACGTGTATATATTGCAAACACTTATCTTAAAGAAAGAAAACTGAGTAAAGTCACAGAGCATTTTTAGCAAATGAAGGCATGCCATCTTATAATCTTTGTTTTGCTGTTCTGCATGTGTATGTTCTTCTTGCAAAATCAGTGTTGATAGCACAACCACAGGTTGGGGCTGTCAGAAACCCTCAGGAGTTACCTACTTGAAGCAGTGCTACAAAATTAGTTTGTTTCTCAAGAGTAGATGATGTAGAGAGATTTATGGAGGTAAACCAAACAATCCAGCCCTTAGGCATCTGCCTCGTCTTTGCCGCTTGCATCCAAGGTGATGCAAATTGTTTTGCATATAAAGTGAATGATGGTGAGGTGCTGTGAAAAGAGGAATTGAGGATTGTGCCCTTGGGAAGATAAAAGCTAAAGAAGCTTTTTTTGTTGTAGGAGTTAGATGTCTCACTTGTTGATTGTTTGGGTTTTTTAATCAATCCGCCTTCTAATGTCAAAATTGCTGATATTCCCTCGAAGGAAGGTGTTAAGTCTTGAGATGCTGACATTTTAAATACTGTCACTGGAAGGAAGCTGCCTCCTCACTTCCAGTGAGCTTTGGCAGTGTTCACTTGAGAAAGCTGTGGTTCAGTCATGTAAAGTGAAAGGTAATTAAATGGCTTTTAAGCATTTGATAAATTCTCAGAGCTTCGTGATTTTTTTTCTGGCCTATTTTACTGAGCTACTGAGCAAAATTAAGCCTTGTAAATTACACAGATCAAAAGGGGATAAAAGCCAAAAACCTTTGTTTGTTGTCTTGAGTCTTAAGTGTGTCGTGGAGAGCACTACAGGGAGGTACAGAAGAAATAAAACAGTTGCTTTGTGTGTTTTATTTTCAGTCCTGTCATTTAGCCATCTGCAGTTTTGGGCAGCACATATGCCTTTGTCTTCTACCTCCAAGTGTATAGATGTGCTTGTCACTGAGTGCCACCTGTGTAAGCAGCATTAGACTGCAACCACAGTTGGTTATCCAAAGCAGAAAACTAAATGTTTTCTGTTGCCTCAAACTTTGGACTGCAAACTGACATCATCTTGTTGAAGACAAGCACTGGTGGGTGGTATATGCTGTAACATCATGTACTGTGTGGTGGCATTTACTGGGCTGCGGTATTACATGAGCAGAGATCATTTGGATCAGTGGTATTCTTCCTTCTGGTGTGCAGGTCTTACTGGTACCTGCCTTTTATAGAGGAAAACCACTCTTGTCATCCAGGTGCCTCATCAGAAAAGGACTGCAGTGTGATAATTCCCTTGGCTTCTGCTGTATAGTTGCACAGTAGATAGCAGTGCACAGAGTGATCAGGAGAGCATTAGGTGCAGACTGTATGCATAGGGCGCTAATAAAAGTAGTTTTGCTAGGTTTTGTTGTAGTACTTTGTTGAAATCTCTGTCAAAATGGAAGTGATGCCAGAGTTGCACACTGACTGCTTGGCAATGGGAAGAAATGTCCCTCTTGCATGTTGTTGTAGTTGTGTTGATCCAGTTTGCTCCTCAGTGAGATCTATTACAAGATGATGTAGGCTGTAGGATTTGGCTTAGAGAGTGGTTGTTGGGTGTAATCTGTGTAGCAACCATGGAAGTTGGTTGCAGATTTCTTTGTGGTAGCTTCCTAGCCCTTAGTTTTGCAAAATGTGAGTTTTGCCCTGGTATAGGTTTATTGTTACATTACCAGAAGACAAGTGTTCTGTGAGAAGGCAAAGCTTGTGTGGCTCACTGGGGGACACGAGGAAAAAAGAGGGGATCTAAGTATGATGTTAGCTGGTAAATTCTGTCCAGAATGGGTCGAAAGCAGAGTTCCTTGGGAGAGCAGGTGGACATGAAGCTGTCTGCAGAGCCTTTTCTGTACACATCCTGGTTTGTCTTTTAAAACTTTTGCTGTTTTTACTGGAAAGTTGTTTAAAACTCAAGCTAGGTGTTTCTGATTAAGAACCTTTCAAGCTGTCTTCCCTTAAAACTCCTAGGGACTCAGGGATTTCTCTCATCTAGCTACATTACTGTCCTTAAAACTAGAAGCAACGCTGCTTAGCTCAGTGAGCACTGTGTACTCTTTGTAATTCATGGACTGTCTCCTCAGAAGCTTTGTTCCTTCCCTTGGAGAGAGGGTTCACGGAGCTGAACTTAGGACACAAGAGGAAAAAGGACAAGAAAACATTTTCTCTTGTTTATAGGCTTTGTACAGAGGAGCTTAACTCTGAGAGCTTTTATCAGTGTCCTTTCAGAGACACGGATGTGTTTGGATAGATCTCTTTCGGTTTGCATTCATTTCCCTGAAACTTTTGTTGCATGGAGTAACAGACTGTTCTGTGGGTTTGAGGTGAGGTATGGCTCATGAGAAGGGGTGCATTTTTAATGGTTTGAGTGTTTATCTTGTTTTCTTTCTATCTTTTTCCCCTTTTCAAGGCATGTTTCAAGAAAATGCATGTTTGTTGCTTTTTGATGGTCTTACTATGAGGAGTGGCTATGCCAAATTCACGCAGGTGACTCGGGGATGTGACTTTGTCAATCCAAGATTTGGGAATCTTGGCCAATTATTGTGGTTTGTACAACAGTTCTGTTATGCCTCACAGCATAACACTGAGAGTCTTTTAGAGTGAATTGACTCCCCCTCTCTCAAGACACTGAGGAAACTGATGCATGTGTGGATTGGGTAGAAATTAATTCCCTTTGAATTGGGGTCGATGGAGCTGGTGATATCTTTACACCACTTTAATATCTTGTTTCTTTTTAGGCAGTTCCTTGTAGCTGTGGTAGATTCATGCAAGGTATCCATAGTTTTGTGCACTAAAATGTTCAAACATTCATAATTTGAAAGGAAATGCCTCAAGGTTTTGAGTTTGTACATATAACTCCTTCAGCTTCCTACAGTGGCTTAGGTTTTTATTTAATTAAACATGCTGCCTTTGATTAAGAATATTTCTATACATCTATCTGTATATCAGATTATTGTGCTTGATTACCTGGAATACTTGTGTTTTATTCCTAGTAATCATGAAAGAACAGTCAGAATGACCTCTGTTCCAAGAGTATTGAAATATGTAAAGGAGAAATAACTAGCAATTACCACGTCATACTGTAATGCATTAAGCTGCATCTGTTATCCTTGTTATGCACAAGACCAAGCAAAGGTTTAGCAGGGTTGAGTCTTTAAAAATTATCTGAAAATTGTACACACCTTGCAATTTCCTTTCAATGCAAGCACAGAACTGAGGTGCATATGGCTGGGAGAGTCAGTGTCCTTGTTTTGGTGTTGTTTTCATATGTCTTATACCATGTATGCAAACGCGTAAGTTTCTTGTCCTCTGCCTGTACACATCCCTTGTGTCCAACTTTACACTACCACTGGCTCACCCTTCCAAAGTTCAGCACAGCCTAAGAAACCTGGGTTGATCCACTGTACTGCTGAGAAACCCCTCTGACAGTGCCAAGACACATGCATGAGCTGTTTGAACAATCACTTCCTCAGAGAACACACGGGTTGTAATTTTCCACATGGCTTGTAATTTTCCACCACAATGTCAGCCTTCACTTTGTGGGACCCTCAGTGGTAAGTCCTAGTTCTCTGTTTCTCTGTTTCAGTATGTATGACCAACTGCCCTACGCTGATTGTCATGGTGGGTCTCCCAGCAAGAGGAAAAACCTACATCTCGAAGAAGCTGACACGCTATTTAAATTGGATCGGAGTGCCTACAAAAGGTGCTGGATTTGCTTTTCTTTACATCACAAGCACAGGGCAGATGTTATTTATTTTATAAATTCTCAGTATTTTGCTGCCAATTTTGACTACTCAAAATCCTGCCTTAACTTTTAAGTAGTATAGACAAGCTCTCCTTTCTGTTTAGATGTTAATTAATCAAATTCTGGCGACTGTTTATTTACCTGCTTGTTCTGACAGGTGCTTTAATCAGCTGTTTGCCCTTGTTCCTTAACCCTTTGGTTCTTCAGCTATCCTCTTGGGTTGTGTGGGTGCTTTAAATTTTTTTTTGCTTGTTTTTTTGTCTTTCCTTTTCTCTATGTGGGTGAAAGGGAATGTCATTTTACAAGTGGACAAGCAGCCTGTGCTTCTGGGTTAAAGTTCTGACCTCTTCTCTGAACGTTGTGCAATATTTTTCTGTGCAACTCTGTGCTTAACTGCATTTGTGAAGTAAGTAACAGCTCTTTGAATATTAAGTGCCCAAGGACCTGAGGCAGCCTCTTGTTATCACACTCTTAAGGACTTTATATGTGTTTTTCGACTGGGGAATGACGGCTCAGATTGCCTGGGCCAAGGACCTTTCTGCCCTACCCCATTCCCGAGCTGCTGTGGTATCGTGTGGGCCCAGATCAAAGAGTAAACAAGACCTAAGTTTATTTGAGGCTCTGAACAGACATCTCCCTTGCCTTCTCAGTCTGTGTAGAAGGAAAAGATAGTTTTGGTATTGTGTGTTTCTGTGTCTGGTAGTTTTATAGTTTTGACTAGTTAATAATTTAAGTAACATTAAACGTAATAGACCGTACTAAAGTGTAGGCTTTTGGCTGGATATTCAGAGATGTATTTCCTAGTAGCTCCAAGAAGGTAAGATGAAGTTGTGAACTGCCTTTTGCTTCTAGGGTATAGCTTTTTGAGTTGGTGTTCTCTTAAGCTCTTAGAAATCTGGCTAATATAGTTTATTTGGATGAGATGTTATGAAGGATAAGTTACATGGTCTGAGAGTTTATAGGATTTACATTATCACTTGAGTTTTGACTGTTCTCACACAGTGTAACTGTCTGATGAGCAGTATTGCATATTTAGGTACTTAGTTTTATCCATTAGGCTGAAACAGAGTACCAGTCTAAACAGGTTAGCCTGTATCCAGGATGATAAAATGTATGTGATGTAACTATTAGATACACATCTAACCTACATGGCACTCTGGGACATGGTTTAGTGGTGGACTTGGTAGAGTTAGTGGTTGGACTTGCTGAAATTGAAGAGCAAAATGATTCTCTGATTTCCAAGGGTAGAAGGCTGTCAAAAAAGATTAAATGGCATCCTGGCCTGCATCAGGAACAGTGTGGCCAGCAGGAGCAGGGAGGTCATTCTGCCCCTGTACTCAGCACTGGTCAGGCCACACCTTGAGTCCTGTGTCCAGTTCTGGGCCCCTCAGTTTAGGAAAGATGTTGAGTTGCTGGAACATGTCTAGAGAAGGGCAACGAGGCTGGGGAGGGGCCTGGAACACAGCTCTATGACGAGAGGCTGAGGGAGCTGGAGTTGCTTAGCCAGGAGAAGTGGAGGCTCAGAGGAGACCTTATTGCTGTCTACAGCTACCTGAAGGGAGGTTGTAGCCAGGTAGGGGTTGCTCTTCTCCCAGGCAACCAGCACCAGAACAAGAGGATGCAATCTCAAGCTATGCCAGGGGAGGTTTAGGCTGGATGTTAGGAAGAAGTTCTTCATAGAGGAGTTATTGGCCATTGGAATGGGCTGCCCAGGGTGGTGGTGGAGTCCCCATCCCTGGAGGTGTTTAGGAAGAGCCTGGATGAGTCACTTGGTGCTATGGTTTAGTTGATTAGATGGTGCTGGGTGATAGGTTGGATTCGATGATCTCTGAGGTCTTTTCCAACCTGGTTAATTCTATTCTAATTAATTCCAGTTACATTTATGTATGTGTGATAAGTATATATGTCATTGTGTTGAGTGTTTTGCTATGTGAACCTTGAAGAGCAGAAATCTAGTATTGGACAACAAATACATCTGGCTCAGGCTTGCTGAATGTATTCCCAAATACAGTAAAATAGTACAGGTTGTCTGCTTCAGTTAGAGGAAAGCAGCACAGGAGAAAATATTCACCCTTGTGCTTAATACAAATTAATTAAAGCATTGCTGCCTGATTTTACAAAAATACAGAACATAAACCTACCATAGGAGTTTCCATCCTAGCTTGCTAGTTGTAGTTTATCTGTGCTGGAATAGGGTCATTTGGCATTTTCTTAGGAAATGTGATGGGTTGCGCCCATCCTGGAAGCAGGGTGGGGAGGGCTTGTGAGAGCATTGTCCTCCCTGCAGGAGGTTTTCCCCCTGGGAAACTAAATTAGTCTGTTCCACTCCCATTCCTTGTCCAGCAAGGCTATAAAAAGGAGGACACTGCAGCCATTAGCTCTCTTGGCCCCTGCCTTTTGCCTGGACAAGGACTGTCCCTGCTTCTCTGCCACGTGGGCCTCCATGCTACAGCCACGCCTTTGCAAAGGGCTGGTTTTGTATTTCATACTTCTTCTTTCCCATCCATCCTTGTTACTTACCCTTGTGAACCCTACCTGTTGTTGCTACATATATATATACTGTTTAAAGAAAATTATTTACTTTGCCACTTCCAAGCCAAATCCAAATTATTTCTTGGTGGATTTGCTCCTTTCCTTTCTTTTCCTCTCTATTGGGAAAGAGGAGGGGGGGGAGCAAGGGAGGGATTCTCAGCCTGGCCCCCATCTGAGCTCTTAGATCCAGTTAAGGGTCTTCCCATTGTTTTGTGTCATCAATTACTAAAGCTGAAATTGACTCAAAATAACTCACATGCTGAGGGAATAGGTGATACCTTGCCTGGTGCTTCCAGTTGCCTGGGGCTGAATCAATGCATGAGTATTGAGTAGCCCCAACATCTGTTACCCCTTGGCTCTTAATGTTTCAAAACTAGTGTGTGCTTAATCTACTAAATGTTCTTATTCTCTGAGCCAGATGGTTACAATTATGAGGTTACATAAACCAGAGAAAAGGCCATCTTTGCATGTAACATACGTAAAGCAAGCTGGAGAGTTCAGGAACAGAAGGTAGAGGTAAATATTCCAGGGTCGATGGTAGTTGAATCGTTGCAGCCTTTGGTTCTGTTTTTTCTTCCTTCCAAAATCCTCTGTTTAGAATGTGAAATGATGAAAAATACAAAGGACTTTTGTCTGGGCTTTTTGAAGGAAATGAGGTCAGTTAGATGCGTGAATAGAATTGTGTTGCAATGTAGTTTTTAGATACTAAACTCGGGGAAGCTTTCTGAATAGTTCTGGCTGTGTGGAGGTTGTGATAGCTGTTAGCTCTGTGAAACTTTTTCCACAGGGTGGATGCTGCTTATAAAGGCTGAAGATAGTCCCACTAGATAGCACGTTCTCCTTTTCCCTGTAGTGCCTTCCTGCAGTAGCTATTCTTTCTTATGCCATTCCTTATTTTGATTTTTAAAGAACCTTTGCCTGACAACACTGGCATTCTGAACTTCTCACACCTTTTGTTTTTCTTAGAAGGAACTGTCTTTTTGTGTAGGTAGTGTGGCCAGTGATCATCAGTCCTGTCACAGAATAACCCACCTTGTACTATAATCTGAGTTTTACTATCAGCCACACACAAAGCTGGGGTTGCTTAGCCCAGGGAAGAGGAGACTCAGGGGTGACCTTATTGCTCTCTACAACTACCTGAAGGGGGGTTGTAGACAGGCAGAGGTTGGTCTCTTCTCCCAGGCTACCAGAACAAGAGGACACAGTCTAAAGCTGTGCCAGAGGAGTGTAGGCTGGAGGTGAGGAGAAAGTTTTACACAGAGGGAGTGATTGCCCATTGGAATGGGCTGCCTGGGGAGTTGGTGGAGTCACTGTCATTGGAGGTGTTCAGAAGACTTGATAGGGTGCTTGGTTGCATGGTTTAGTTCATTAGGTGGTGTTGGATGATAGGTTGGACATGATGATCTTGAAGGTCTCTTTCAACCTGGTCTATTCTATTCTATCAAAACCTGACTTTTGGGGAGGATAAACAATACTTACTGCTTTATCCTCTGCCTCCAGTCCCAACAGCACTCTATGTGCAGCAGCTGATGGTTGAGCTCTTTTGTCCTGTGTCTCTTTTTCTCAGTTACAACTCAGCAATTGTCTGTTACTTCTCTCCTCTTTCCAGAAATGAAGTCTGGCTAGTAGTTACCCTTTGGCAACTTCTCAAACCGAATACTTCAGTTTGATCTAATGTTTTTCTAAGAAGTGCTTTGCAATTCACAGAGAAAATAAACAGGTTAGAAACAAATTAAACGTTAATTGTATTTCAAAGAGCTACTTTCAGAGCTGTGAACTGAAGGTAATTAGGGTACGGTGTCATTGTCTGCTGTGTGGCAAAACAGAGCTGCCTTGTCCTAATCCCACGTGCAGTGTTGTGACAGGTGTGTGGTTATCGACCATAGGGACCTTTGCCCAGGTAAGGAGTAGTTAAGTTTCCTTTGGCCGCTGTTGAAAGATCACAGTAAGATTAAATCCAACAAGTACTCTGATTATTTTACTGTTTGCTTTTTTGCAAGTGAAACATGTTTTTAAATAAATGGAGCAGGGGTTGTGAAGTAGAATGTGCTGATCCTTGATCCTCAGGAATAGAAATACTGGGGTAGAGTTACGGGGGAAAACAAATAATGATATCCACAACTTAAAATTCAAGTTGTGTTTATCGAAATCAAGACTGGCCAGTTTTATTTAGAGCTCTTCCTTGCTTAAGTAAGAGCTGAAAGTTTTGGGAGGTGCTCTGAGAATACTGCTTCACTGCACATACACAGAACATAAAGTGAGATGATTAGTAGTCCTTTGCAGGCTACTGAAATAGACTTCCAAGTACGTCTGTGAAGGAGGAAAAGTTCAGGCAAACTGCCAGACAGAGGCACACTGCTATGGCCAAGTGACTCCACTGAAGCTACCTTCAGCCCATATGCACTCTGGCCATTCCCATGATTTCACAGTATCACAGTATCGCCAAGGCTGGAAGAGACCTCGAGGATCATCGAGTCCAACCTGTCACCACAGACCCTTGACTAGACCATGGCACCAAGTGCCACATCCAATCCCCTCTTGAACACCTCCAGGGATGGAGACTCCACCACCTCCCCGGGCAGCACATTCCAATGGCTAATGACTCTCTTGGTGGAGAACTTCCTTCTCACCTCCAGCCTAAACTTCCCCTGGCACAGCTTGAGACTGTGTCCCCTTGTTCTGGTGCTGGTTGCCTGGGAGAAGAGACCAACCCCTTCCTGGCTACAACCACCTTTCAGTTAGTTGTAGAGGGCAATGAGGTCACCCCTGAGCCTCCTCTTCTCCAGGCTAAACAACCCCAGCTCCCTCAGCCTCTCCTCACAGGGCTGTGCTCAAGGCCTCTCCCCAGCCTTGTTGCCCTTCTCTGGACATGTTCAAGTGTTTCGATGTCCTTCTTAAACTGAGGGGCCCAGAACTGGACACAGGACTCTAGGTGTGGCCTAACCAATGCAGAGTACAGGGGCACAATGGCCTCCCTGCTGGCCACACTATTCCTAATGCAGGCCAGGATGCCATTTGCCTTCTTGGCCACCTGGGCACACTGCTGGCTCATGTTTAGGCAGCTGTCAATCAGCACCCCCAGGTCCCTCTCCGAAGGGAGATTTGTTGTTGTCTATATAGTTAAAACCAAGCAAACCTCCTAAAACACAAGCAGTATGATATGTTGACCGCACGCACGCTTGGTTTCAAAGCTGCCATAACTTTTGTCTGTTTGACATGACTATTGTTAGGTGCCACTAATACTGTTGTTTTCTTGGCAGAATTTAATGTGGGTCAGTACCGTCGAGATTTGGTGAAAAAGTATAAATCTTTTGAATTCTTCCTGCCTGACAATGAAGAAGGATTGAAAATCAGAAAGTAAGTCTTGATTGTGTTTGGCTACACAATGCTAATCATGTAAAAATGGTACCCTGTGTAGTTCGCTCTTAAAGACTGCTTTGAGTTGTATTTTTGTGTGCTCAAGATGACCCTTAAGAGACTGCAGTATGAATGACAAGGGAAAGAAGTTCTAGAGAAGGTGGATAAGTGATTTGTGTAGGCTGCTTAAAATTTGCTCTATTTGCTCCATCTCAAGCATCAAAACTGCAGAGAAGGTAAACATTTGATTCTTTCTCACCGTTCAGCAGGCTGTGACCGCTGTGACTCCTGCAGATATTCCTGGATACTCTCACTCAAGGCAGTTTTAATTAACAGTTGTTATTTTTCTTGCCTCTTTTTTTTTTCCTGGTAAGGTATCAGCTCAAAAATGTGACACTTTCTGCTAATTTCTAAAATGCTTTTGTGTGGCTCATAAAGAAATAAAACCCCACAAAACGAAACCACTGACTGCTTTCTGTTTTGGTTTATGTACTGGAATTCTTCATCTGAAGAACTTTGTCATTATCCATTCAAAAGAGCAGAAAGGAGGCACTGTTACTCTGTCACTGAAATTGGCTTTCTGGCCACCATGCAGGTGCTTCATGTAGTCACTCAGTGCACTGTCTCAAAAATGGCCATGTTTTGCTAATGCTATGCAAAGGAAGGTAAGGACCTTGCTTTTACACAGATGTGTGAACATCTGTGCCCAGATGAAGCACTTGAGTCTCCCTTCTTGTGTGGCAAGAGGCTGTGCTTTAATGTAAAGGAAAGACCTTGAGAATAAAAGATATATGAAGAGAAGGTCAGAGCAAGAGGGAATTGCCTCTTTTGTAAGGTCCCCTGTAAATCACGTCAAATGAACCTTGGTTTTCATCACTGTTCATTGTTGCCCTTAGTGTATTTGGGGAAACATTTAAGAATGTGCAGTATGAATTAAATGAGAACAGAAGATTTAGAGGAACACAAATGCAAATTTTTTAGGCTATTTAAAATGTGGTCTATTTTGTTCTTAAGTGCTTCAGCTCAAGCATCAAAAATGTCTGGACTTTCCTACTATCTGGGCTTCACTTTGAGGCTTTCCCACTGCTTGTCCACTTTCTCTTCCCTTTCCCCTTCAGTAGCATTGCTACTCTCCAGGGAGGAAAACCTGTGTAAGAACCCTTTAGGACTAAAGAGTAGATATGAGGTGCATTGTTCTTGCAAGCCACTGCCTTTGGCTTAGAGGTCCAGCCAAACCTTTTAACCTGCCTCTGTGTCACCTATCAGACTAAATGGTGAGCAATATAACATGAAATGGGCTGTGGGAGCTAATCTGCCTCGTTAGCAATGAGTAAACAGGGTTTATATTTATTTAGTGAAGATGTGACTGTTGATTCACAATTTCTAGCATCTATTAGCCATGCTAATGTGGAAATACTGTCAGGATTGAAAGGCCTTCATTTTATTAAGATAAAGCTGTGTGTGCAGAATATGGCAAGTGTATGAGGACAGTTACACATTTCAGTCTGGAAGTTAAACCAGAGAAGTAATGCATAGAAGGACTGTTGAAATGGACAGGTTTTCATGTTTTATACAAGAAAGACTGCACTTGGTGGAATTAAGTAAGGCTTTGTGCTACAAGTGACTAAATCATGTACAGTGGTAAGGTTGCCCTCCAGTATTACTTATGTGTTAGAAATCATAATAGACTTCGAAGATGATATCAGTGCTGGGGAAATAGGAAGGTTACAACTTTATTCTTATCCAGATTTAACACAAACATGAAGTGTTTGGGGACAGGTTTTTTGGTGTTTGTGTCCTCAAGGGTCTCCAGTGCCAACTACACTGAGCTGGTGACTACAGTGGGATGTTATTTTCACATCTCTCCCTAATATTTGAGCTCAGTTTTTCTTGCTCTGTGTTTTAGCAGATTATTTTTTTGGGCAAGCAATTTCTACGCAATACTTCAAAAGTGAAGTAGATTACTGAAAGATAGTTGTCTATCCATTTTAACTGACAAAAGATAAAAGCCTGAAGTTCATATTTGTTCCCTTCTTTAAGAATCAGATTAAGCCACAAATATCTAAGAATAGGTAATTGGGAAAAGAATGCAATTGCAGCAATGACTCAGCAATGTTAGATCAGTGAAAGTTTATCCTGGTCAGCAGTTGATAGGTGTTCTGTGGTGATGCATAGTTGTATCAGTTGCACAGAGAAGCACTGGACTGGCCTTTTTTTAGGCACATGGCCATGATCATGTTTCCTTGGTAGAGCTTGGTTGACCTCTGTTAGTTTTTTCCAATGTGTTCCTGCATGGCTAATTTAAAAATAGGCATTTTGAGAGAGATCATCTAACTTTTGCAGGATGCTGTGATTGGTGTGGAAGTGCATTAATAAAATGGCTTGAACTAGCATTTGAGTTTTGCTCTCTTTTCATTTTTAAGACAGTGTGCCTTAGCAGCGCTGAATGATGTCCGACAGTACCTCAGTGAAGAAAATGGGCATGTGGCTGTAAGTTTCTTGTTGAAGACGTGTTCTTGAGATGCTTCCCTACAAAGCAGTGCTTGTCTGCTGGATAATATGCAGCCTGAGCAATTCCAGTGCCTTTCACTATATTGGATTTTTTTTGTCTTTGAGAGTTGCAAGTTACATCTGCCTTGATGCTGCAGTGAAAGGAGCACTTAAGTTCAGGGTGGTGATACCATATTGTGGAACCACCTTTGTAATTTGAGAGAGTTAACTGAAGAGTAGGTAATGCTAAGAAAAACTTGCCTCTTCTCTCCACATTATATAATGCACTGTTAAACACATTTGTCTTGTGTGCACTTGGGTTTCTGTTTCATAGTCTTGTGTTTCAAGTGAAAGGTGAAGACTTACTGAACATGACTGAGTGTTGCTTGGCCGTTATGTTACTGGCATGAGAAATCTCTGAAGAAAGCAGGAAAATCTCAAGCAAATTGCTGCATAACTGAGTGTTTAATAATGGGATGCAACACATGAGCTCTTCAACTATTGATGTTGTGTATTCATAGTAATTTGCATTAACATTCTTTTCCTTAAGACCGCTGACAATACTCTGGTGGTTTCACTGACTAACCAGAGAAATGTATTAAAGTTCTGCTGGGGACATGAAGTAAACTTTATACTTTAGCAAACATCATACTTTGAACTCTGTGTTCAGAGTTAAATGTAAGTTCTTGGAAGAGCAGCTATATATATCTTGTCACTGGCAGTCTCCAGGTCTTTTAAAGTTTTACAGTTGCCTTTTGAATGACATATTGGTTACAGCGTGTTTCGTGTGTGGAATAACTCCACTAAAGTAATATGTCAGGAGGAAGATTCTGGCTTTTATTACGTGTTATGCTGAAATTCTGATTGTTGCTTTCAAATAGTGTTCTCTGAGCAGTGCTTTCAAAATAGTTTTTTACACATGATTTTCCAAATAACAATTAAAGTCGGAATGCCTGTTAGGTGTGTTGAGGTAGCAGGGTAGATGGAAGGGGAAGGGTTTTTATTGCTTCCCTTCCTGTTGAGTAACTGTGACTCCTTGTTTTTGTTGTGGCTAACGGTGCGTTGCACAGGCTACTGTGCTCGTTTAATTCCTTTGTCTCCTCCCATTGTTATTCATTCGTAGGTCTTTGATGCTACAAACACAACTCGAGAACGCAGAGAAACTATTTACAAGTTTGGTGAAGAAAATGGGTATAAGGTGAGCCAAAACCGAAGGAGTTCTGAGCTAACACCTGGACAACTAAGGCAGTGATAGTTTTGCCCTTATCTGTAGTCTGAGTTCAGTGCACCAGCGTAAGTCAACTCTTCCCTAGATGTTCAGTTGGTAGCACATTTTGTGTTCTCAAGCACTGTTTGTGATTAAAAGTCACCCAGTCCTTGTTTTTCTCACCTTTAATGTTTGTACTGTTAGGAGCTAATCTCTTTTATGCTCTGGCTGCAGGTCTGTCATCCTGGACCTGGAGTTCTGAATGTACTAACAGCAAGAACTATTTAAAAGATGGTTCTTGGTGCAGTTTGGATTTGTGCTGCAGAAACACGTAGGGAATTCTTAGTTCTGTACAAACAAAAAACTTCCTGTTGCTTTCAGCCTTCTGCTTAGGGTTGTTTTGCATTTAGCTGTTCTCCTGTAATCTTTTACTTGCTCTAAACTTGCATCTTCATAAACATGTGAGACAGCAAAACACAAACCTCTTTTGAAGTGAGGCTGCTCTGTTAGTTGGAAGACTTCTAAATTATTATTTCAGAAGCAGTAGTTACTGTTAGTGCTCCTGAACTGGTATCCTCTGTGTTTCTTTCTTTCTCTTCCATTCTATACTTTCTTGCTCCAGTATTTTTTCCACTTACAAGCATTGTTTGGGGAAACAATATAGAGCATGATGTCAGCAGTTCCTAATGAGAGAATCCTAAGTAAATGGGATGACATTTAACTTGTGGCTTCATTAAAAAGGGGAAATGGACTACATGCTGCTCATGATTGTTAGTCTTCAGAGATGTTTTAATATGTTCTCCTTCTTCCTTCCTTCTGTATATGTAACTCCCCACTTGGACTGAAGACTTTTTTTGTTGAATCAGTATGTGTAGATCCGGAGGTCATTGCTGCAAATATCGTGGTGAGTATAGGAAAGTTTGCTTTAAGTGCTCGAAGTCAAGAGGTTTAGAGGAGCTCATTAGTTTTAGAAGTGCATTGTAAGAGCTTCCAACAGCAAAAAAAACCTAGCTCCCTTTGATGGAACACTTCTGATTCATGTGTATCCCAGCTCAGAAGCTGCATTTCATGGAGACAGCTCTTTTTCGTTTGCATGTGTATTAATTAACTTCCAGAAAATGAGTTTTTATGTTGTGTTCTCCCCTTCCCTATTTCTTCAAACTTCCATTAAAAAGGGAAAGACACTTAAGTACTATTGTTGTGTATTTATTTAAACAGCAAGTGAAGCTGGGTAGTCCTGACTATGTTGATTGTAGTAACGATGAAGCAACAGAAGACTTCATGAAAAGAATAGAGTGCTACAAGAACTCATATGAGACATTAGATGAAACTTTTGACAAGTAAGTGAAGAGATATTGGTCTCAACAGGGTTATTTAAAAATGCTTCATTAGGGGACAGAATGCCCTCATTGGGGGTTAGTGTTTTCCAGTCTTATTTTCTTGATGGCTTGAGCTTTCTTTCCTCTAGCAAGTCAGAGTTGACTCTGGGATGTAGCCTGGAAACTTGCTTGAGGGGACAAAAGACTGAAGAGTCTACTCTGGGACAAAGTTCTTGTTTATTTTCCTACTTAAGAGAATGCTATGATTCTTCTGGGTTAGAACCAGTATTTAGAAATAATTCCAGTCTTGCTGTAGTGGTTGGTTGTCACTTTTGGTTTTGAGTATGTTAAGACATCCTGTGTGATGTGTAAGCATAACTTTACTTGCTGACGTGTCTAAGATTAATTTTGATTGCACCAGTCTTAAAAATGTGACTTCTAAATGTATTTTCATGTGCTGGCAAATTATCCTGCAGGGGCAGGGCTGTGAGAAACTGTCTTAGCCAGACAGTTTGCCCAAATCATTCATCTGTTTTTCGTTCACTTTCAGCACTTGCATGTAAGGTAGGGGTGAACCGTGTGAGGAGGAGCCCTGTTTCTCTTGCTACCTGCCAGGGTTTCAGTGTGGGCTTTTGAGCTGCACTCATTCCAAGTGCTCCTGATTTGTCTCAGGACCAGTGCTA
Organism: Melanerpes formicivorus; assembly: GCF_026170545.1. NCBI lineage: Eukaryota > Metazoa > Chordata > Aves > Piciformes > Picidae > Melanerpes > Melanerpes formicivorus. The sequence continues at coordinate 3,358,075 of NW_027142390.1, forward strand.
CAGAGAAGGGTTTTAATGAGCGTAAGCAGCGTGAAGCTAGTTCAATCAGATCAGTTCATGCATGTAACCTCTGTGATGGACCTAATGGTTGTGCTGGGTGAAATAGTATTGATTAACTCCAAAGAACACTATCAGAGATGAGGTGATGATGCTTGCTTCTCATCACCTCCATTTGGTGTTGGTATAACCCTTCTTATTTTATTGTGGCGTGATGCCTCAAGTGCTAGAAAACAGGAGTGGTTATTTGCAGCTTAGTAGACTTTTTTAACCTCCTTTATAACTTGATGCTACTCTGAAGTGAGTGCTCAGATGAGAAAGAATAAGCAGGGAAAACTGAAATTATAACCTCCCTGATGCTGAGAGAAGGTAGTGGTGGGCAAATTACAGTTCTGTTAGTGAGTAAATGAGAGAATGGTCAAAGAAAAAGCCTTTCTTTATTCTAGTCGCTGGTCCATCTGATGCTGTTGTTTGTCTGGGAGGGTCAACTGAGATGGGTAGGAAGTGATCTTTTGGCTTCAGAGGGTAATCAGACAGGTATTTGCTGTGGGGGAGGTGTTTTTAACCTGCAGAAATACCTCTGGTATCATAACAGATCACACAGTATCAAGCTGAGCCAGGGGAGGTTTAGACTCAAGGTGAGGAGAAAGTTCTTCACTGAGCAAGTCGTTCATCATTGGAATGTGCTGCCCAGGGAGGTGGTGGAGTCACCGTCCCTGGAGGCGTTCAAGAGGGGATTGGACGTGGCACTTGGTGCCCATGGTCTAGTCATGAGGTCTGTGTTGATAGGTTGGACTTGATGATCTTTGAGGTCTCTTCCAACTTTAGTTATACTGTGATACTGTGAAAATACCTGGTTATCTTACTGCAGCTGCCACAGCTGAGTGACTCCACTGAATCCGCTGTGTTTTTCCAAGAATAGGATTTGGATTTGAGAGCCAAAGTGCAAGTAAAGGAAACGGAAAAAGTGATGTGACCAGATTAGATGTGAAAGGAATAGAGTTCATCCTGTACTGTTGGAGAATTGCTTTGTTTCTTGGGACTCATGCATATTTCATGGGTAATAGAGGGTTTGTTTACCGCTTTGGTTTGTTGCCCCTTTGGTTTAAAATGAGAGAGAGGATGTCAAGACCGTGGGACACGCTAGTAGGAACGGAGTGGAATATGACACTGTTGGGTTTTTTGTTTGTTTGTTTGTTCCTGAAAGGGATCTTTCTTACATTAAAATTATGGATGTTGGAAGGAGTTACCTTGTGAACAGAGTCATGGATCACATTCAGAGCCGGATTGTCTACTACCTCATGAACATCCACGTGACTCCTCGGTCAATCTACCTCTGCCGACACGGAGAAAGTGAACTCAATCTGAAAGGGAGAATAGGAGGAGATCCTGGACTGTCTGTCAGGGGGAAAGAAGTAGGTACCTGTTGAATGAGTGTGGCTGGGACCTGTGTGTGTGTCTCTGTGTGTGTGCAGTTTGTACTGTGTAATTACAGCCTTTTTCCTCTACAGCCTTTTCTCTTAACGTGTTTAAGAAGGATTTTTGTACTTGTGTATATGAGTAGTGAAAGCTGGGTGCACACACTGTGTGCTGATTTGGTACCTGCTCCTTTGTCTGCCTGTCAGTGTGTTGGTGATTAAAATTCTTTTTTAACCTAGAGCACAAAGCAGTTGTCAAGAGGGTGTTATTTTGTGAACTGTATTCTTGCAAAATCTTGACATGTTGGAGAATTGGGAAGGTTCACAAGTTAAAAGCTGCAAGGGGAGGTGATCCTCCCCCTCTACTCAGCTCTTGTGAGACCCCACCTGGAGTACTGCCTCCAGTTCTGGAGCCCCTATTACAATAGGGATATGGACATACTGGAAGGTGTCCAGAGAAGGGCCACAAGGATGATCAGAGGGCTGGAGCACCTCTCCTATGAGGACAGACTGAAGGAGTTGGGGCTGTTCAGTCTGCAGAAGAGAAGGCTCCAAGGTGACCTAATTGTGGCCTTCCAGTATCTGAAGGAGGCCTACAGGAAGGCTGGGGAGGGACTGCTCAGGATCTCAGGTAGTGATAGGACTAGGGGGAATGGAATGAAGCTGGAGGTGGGGAGATTCAGGCTGGATGTGAGGAGGAAGTTTTTCACCATCAGAGTGGTGAAACCCTGGAATGGGTTGTGCAGGGAGGTGGTTGAGGCCCCATCCCTGGAGGTGTTTAAGCCCAGGCTGGCTGAGGCTCTGGCCAGGCTGCTCTAGTGTGGGGTGTCCCTGCCCATGGCAGGAGGGTTGGAACTAGATGATCCTTGTGGTCCCTTCCAACCCTGACTGATACTATGATACTATGAAAGGAGGATTCCTGGAGGTAAAGATAGGAACTGCAGAGAACTCTCATATTCCTTGCAGCCCTGTCCTTCCTTCTGTCCCTCTTGATTTAATGGAACATGTTGTATTTCTTAGCACAATCTTCAGCAGAGCTTTTTGGAGAAGTTATAATGGGTTTACAGAGGCTGGAGCCTGTGTTCCACACCAAACACCGTTATCTCTGAGCCCTCATCCAGCATCTCATGTTTGCTTTTTTTTCAGTTTGCCAAAACTTTGGCACAATTTATTAACGAGCAAAATATCAAAGATCTGAAAGTTTGGACCAGCCAGATGAAAAGGACGATTCAGACTGCAGAAGCCTTGGGAGTGCCTTATGAGCAGTGGAAGGTTTTGAACGAGATAGATGCAGTAAGTGTTTCTTTTCCAAATTTCTGATGAGTTGCTTTGTTTGCTAAGGATGAAGGAAGTGACTTAATTTTGTAGTGATACAACCTTTATGGAATATCAAGTGATAGAAGCTGGTTCTGGAGGCTGGAAAATGGTCATTAACTCCTGTTAACAGGGCTACCTGTTTTGCCATAGTTGCTTTGTCTTTGCCAGTAAAACATTCCTCTGTAGAAACCACTGTGCTATGACATTGGAAAGAAATTTTTGGTAGGTGGGAGTGGCTGGGAGGTATTTTGGTGGGTGTGCACATTCCAGCTGTGCGTGTAAGATACGTAAGCAGGTGCAATAGGTGAAGTGTCATTTTACTCAGTGGCCTTGCTTGACTATCTATGTGACTTCACTTACCTAGGGATTTAATGCCTCCCCCTAACCACATCCAAATCCAGCTGAGTGTCCTGTCTGTCATGCTTGACAATTTTGACTTTGAGTGTCAAAGTAACAAAATGCAGTTGTTGAAGGTTATTTATATGTGGGTTTTTTTGACAGTGATACCTACTTTTGGCATTAGTGGAAACACATGGTGTTTAATTGTTTTTTATCACCTCTAGGGAGTGTGTGAAGAAATGACATATGAAGAAATACAGGAAAATTATCCACTTGAATTTGCACTAAGAGACCAGGACAAATACAGATACAGATACCCTAAAGGAGAGGTATGCTGGTTTTGATGCCTTACAATGAAGGGCTTCCTTGGCTTCTTGAATACATGCATGCTGGCTTTGTGAAAGAGAATAGTAATTTAAAAGTGGATTAAAAAGTTGTTCCTTTCTCCAGGGGAAGGCACATAGGGTATTGGCAAGGGTTGAGCCCAGAATACTTAGTTTGATATACTTAGCCTACAGGAAGGCTGGGGAAGGACTTCTCAGGATCTCAGGTAGTGACAGGACTAGGGGGAATGGAATGAAGCTGGAGGTGGGGAGATTCAGGCTAGATGTGAGGAGGAGGTTCTTCACCATGAGAGTGGTGAAACCCTGGAATGTGTTGTCCAGGGAGGTGGTCGAGGCCCTGTCCCTGGAGGTGTTTAAGAGCAGGCTGGATGAGGCTCTGGCCAGCCTGATGTAGTGTGGGGTGTCCCTGCCCATGGCAGGGGGGTTGGAACTAGATGATCCATGTGGTCCCTTCCAACCCTGAATGAAACTATGAAACTATGATTTAGGGCTTGAAAAATAAACAATGGATTTGGAGAAGCAGTTGAGGGCTTTGATCTCATGGGCAGCCTTTCTATGCTGGTCTTGCAGGAAGAATGATTGCAAGGCTCAAAACTGTTTCATATACAAGCATGGTGCCAGGGTTGCCTTTTTCTGTATTTTATCTGTTTTGTTCTGATTTTGATGCTGTAGATGACTGTTCTGCATGCAGTTCTAGCTGAAATGTTAGGGAACTCTGCAGCCACATTGATCTTTCACTTGAATAAACTCCTTGCCTCTGGGAAAACAACTTGCTGACAGCTTTTCCAAAGCAAACCCATTACAGCACAGCAATTACCAGATGGTCACAGGGCCTGGCTCTGGGTGCTGAAGGCTGAGAATTGAGGGCAGCAGGGTGGAGGAGTAATTGGGCCATCTGCTCTCTGCTGTTTGTGTCAGGAGGAAGCGGAGCTCTGAGGTCCCCTTTCCTCAGCAGTGAAGAGTAATCACTGTGGGAAGGGCAGCTTGCAGTAAGAGCAGTGTTCTTGTGGGTGTGCACCCCTCCTGCTAATGAGGCAGTCGTGAAACTGCACAGTTCTCCTAATTCGTTTTGAACAAGGAGTGGTTGTTTTTGAGACTGATGATATCCTCTAGGATAGCGACAAACATTTCTGACTCCTTCATTGCCTTGGGGTGGTTAGTTGAGCTCAATTGTTTGTAAGAAGCAGTTTCTCTAACAGTCATGGCTTTGCCCAGCCTTGCTGGAGGCCACTGGGTTTCTCTTGCCAAGGTCTGAACCAGTCATGCCACGTCCCAATGGGGCTGCCCCCATGCCTGCCCCAGGACCAGGGTGGAGGCTTTCTGCCATGGTCATTCCTGGCCTTGCTAGGTGATCTGCTGTGTTCTGTGTGCACAGCGCATTGCACATCCTGTCCTCACTGTGTATGTGGAAATGTACTTCAGCAGGCATGGGTGGTAGTCCTGCTCTTGACCTCAGCAGCAGCTTTGCTGTGTGCACGTGGTGCAGAACAGTTTGCTTTGTGACTTGGGTGGCATGGTGGCTACCATCAGGAGGCCATAGTTTGTTCTCAAAGGGCAGCCTGAACAAGACAGGCTCTGTGAACTCTGTACGCTGAGTGCAGGCTGGGCTTCCACATTTTTGCTTGCAACAGAGAGCTGTTTGAAGATGAGGTATGGAAAATAAAGTGCAAGACTTAACCTGTCCATTTTGCAGGTGCTGTAAATCAAATTCTAGAGGTTTTGTGGAACTGCTCCATCATTAGTGACCAATTTAATAAAGCTTTTCTGAGAGGGGGATTTGATTTGTTATATAAATGCTTGTTGGTAGTCTGGAAGACCTGAACTGTGTTCTTAATTGAAGGAAAACTCTTACTACAATATCTTTGTGCACTATTACAATATGTAGAAAGTTACTAATATGAAAGATCCACTGTGTATGTGTAATGCTGTTCAAAGAGTTTCCCCTTTCTGATGTGCTGTCTATTTCTCCTCCCCACCCAGTCCTATGAAGATCTTGTTCAGAGACTGGAGCCAGTAATTATGGAACTTGAAAGGCAGGAAAATGTGCTTGTCATATGTCACCAAGCTGTCATGCGATGTTTGCTCGCTTACTTTCTTGACAAGCCTGCAGGTAAGTTGTCCTTGATACTTCACCAATGGCCTGGTTTTTCAAGGCTTACTGATTAAGGTTCCAAAGAGTAAATTCATAGTATCGGTCAGGGTTGGAAGGGATCACAAGGATCATCTAGTTCCAACCCCCCTGCCATGGGCAGGGACACCCCACACTAGAGCAGGCTGGCCAGAGTCTCATCCAGCCTGGTCTTAAACACCTCCCTGGACAACACCTCAACCACCTCCCTGGACAACCCATTCCAGGGTTTCACCACTCTCATGGTGAAGAACCTCCTCCTCACATCCAGCCTGAATCTCCCCACCTCCAGCTTCATTCCATTCCCCCTAGTTCTATCACTCCCTGAGATCCTGAGCAGTCCCTCCCCAGCCTTCCTGTAGGCCCCCTTCAGATACTGGAAGGCCACAATGAGGTCACCTTGGAGTCTTCTCGTCTTCAGACTGAACAGCCCCAACTCCTTCAGTTTGACCCCATAGGAGAGGTGCTCCAGCCCTCTGCTCATCCTCGTGGCCCTTCTCTGGACACGTTCCAGCACCTCCATATTCCTCTTGTAATAGGGGCTCCAGAACTGGATGCAGTACTCCAGGTGGAGTCTCCCCAGAGCTGAGTAGAGGGGGAGGTTCACCTCCCTTGACCTGCTGGCCACACTTCTCTTGATGCAGCCCAGGATCTGATTGGCTTTGCGGGCTGCAAGTGCACACTGAGAGCTCATGTTGAGCTTCTCGTCCACCAGCACCCCCAAGTCTCTCTCCTCAGGGCTACTTTCCAGCCAGTCACTGCCCAGAATGTATTTGTGCCTGGGATTGCCTCGACAGTTTCCTTTACTACCAGAGGGTGGTTGTGCTAGGCAAGTACACAAGTATCACTTTTTTCTATTTGACCCAGGCATGAAACTTGGTAGTTGGTATTTATTGATCTGCTTGCTCCACACCACAAATACTGTAACGTATGGGCATTGCTCTGTTTGAATAACATTTCTGTTGCATGCTTGGGAAAGAAGTAGTTAAGCTGTCAGCTATAAAGACATTTAAGTGGTTGACCTGTAATGGAATAGGAAAGTTGCTGTCCTTGTAAAGTGGTTTTCATATAAAATTTGTGGTTTGACTCCTCAGAACAACTGCCTTACCTGAAGTGCCCGCTGCATACTGTCTTAAAGCTAACCCCGGTGGCTTACGGTAGGTAGTATGAAGTATCTCTAATGTGTGTCTGACTATGTTGTCTGTGTCATCAGTACAGCTTGTGAAGCATTTAAATCCAACCACATTTTTAATTTGCTTTGTTTAAAAGCAGAATGGGACAGTTGGGTTTGATTATTGCACGTGTTCCCTTACAGCTTGGGCAGCATCCCTGAATCCTTTGGTTTACAGTTGCTTTGTGTTATACCGGAGAATGCATCTACGTTAGCAAAGCCCTGAACCTACCACTGGCTGTAGCTGCTGGTGGACAGATTTCTTTTGCACTCACTTCATACACTGTTACACTAATTCTTCTGGCAAACCCATTTACACAAGTCTGGCACAGTGAGGTCTCAGTTTTTATTGTTATGTTTGAGTGTATTGCCTTTTAGAAGATAGGCAAATCTACACATAAATGTAGATTAATCATCGTACAAAGGGTGTTTCCCTTACCCTTAAATAACTTTGTTCTTCTGAAGTATTTTGTCATGGACCTTTACACTGCCACATGAACTGAGTTTGGTGGTTGTTGTTGTTGGCATTCGTTTATCAGCAGCTACTGGCAGTGCTCAGCTTGGGAGCTGTAACTCCTTGCTGGCTTCTGGAGTGTGGGCTGTGGCTTGCAGCTTGGGGGGTACCTGGCTTTGAGGCTGATTGTTAGTGAAGTTTTGTGTGTTTCAACCTCAGCTTAACACGTGCCTGCTCTTAATTATCTTTTAAATGATGGCTTAATTATCTCTTCTGTTACCTCATCACCCTTCAGAAGATGTTTTCTAAACAAAGAGAAGAACTATCTGCGCAGCTTACCAGGAAGTGGATTGTCAAAAAGTATTGCTCGAGTTCTTAATGCAAAGCTGCCTTTGGTTAACAGCTTTGAAAAGCAGCATTCTAGGCTTGTACTGTATTTATTTTGAGTTTCAAATGACTTTGAGACAAGTAGCTAACTGTTGCACTGGGAAATCTGTTCAAAGAGATTTTTTTGGCACGTTAATAGCCTTGTCCTAGAGCAAGTTATCAACTGTCTGGGCTTTGGTGACATCTGGTGTTCCTAGCCTTGCATGACAGGCTGGAGACTTGGAACAATTAAAACTCCTTTGGTTTCTTGGGGTTTTGTTTGGTTGGTTTTTGGAAAGTGGTTTCTTTTTAATCCCTGGTCCCAGCCTGTTCCCACAGAAATTTTTTGGTGGTTGTTTTGGGGTTGGTTTTTATTGGCTGTTTTGGGGCTTACTGGGGGGGGGTTGGTTTTGTTTGCTGGTGGTTTGATTTTTTTCTTAGCAGGTAGTTGGGTAACTCTTCATAAATCTTAAGGAGGCCTGGATGTTTGCAGTGTTTACTTGCACTAAATCAGGAAGGGAAAGAAGTAATATAAAATATTGTCCTTGCCCTTTCCAGTATTTTCTTCAGTGGAAGAGTTGCCATTGTGGGGTTTTAAAGTGTTTTATAGGTATGTCTGACCTGCACATTTCAGTCTGCTTTTTGGAGTCTGACACAAGGCACACAGGCTATGGAGGCTTTTCATACAGTAACAACCTATAGGATAATTTCAGGCTGTTCTGTCAGTTTGCTCAGTGAGGCAGGATGTAGAATCAAACAGAGTGTGTTTAATACCTTCCAGCTAATCCTGTTCTGGGAGAACTCCTCCCCTAGGGGTTTGCGCTTCCTGGTGGTTGAAGCTGGGATCATTCCCATCCTACAGATCTGATCTTTAGCAGGGGAACATCTGTAACAGCCTGACAGCTGGAATGGGATAAACTAACTGCTTAGCCAACAGTCGTGTAGTGGTGGTCTGTGTGGGAGCACACAGGAAAGAGAATCTGCTTGGTGCTGTAGGTATGAGCTTGGACCTTGGCAATTACAAATGAGCTGGGGATGTGCACACTGTAATTACTGTGGAGTAACTCATGTCCCTTGAGTTTATATTTAGAGCTTTTCATGCAATCACTTTTCTAGGGCTTAAACTCAGCTGGCAGTAGGGACTAAGAGGTCTCTGTGGAAGTATTTGCTGTGTAACCAGTTGTTGGTAATGGCTAGCATCAGGAATCAGAGCTTGGTTGTGCTTGGTCCCAGGGACTGCAAATTGATCTGTGAACAGAAGGATGATGACCAGGGTAGTCTTCCCATGGGAGATGTAGCCTTTCTCGCCTTAAAATCTGTTTTCTGCCTGTTTCTCTTGAATGCTGGCTCCCATTCAGTGTTTGCTCACAGGGTTCATGACAAATGGGGTTTCTCAGGGAAGGCAAATGTTTGCCTTGCTAATTTACATGATGGGTTTGGTGGTGGGATTTTTTCCTTTGGTTTAGTAGCTTGGTTGGTTTGGGTTCTTTTGAAGTGCAGTGGCTTTCTAAGAAAATACTGAAATTGCCTTTGTGCCTTGTAATGATTCTGTGGAGTGTGTTACAACTAGGAAATAAGTGAGCAGAAAAATCTAAACCACTTGTGATAGAAGATAAATGTTGTGGTATGTCAGGAATTTGGCTATTAATGATTTTAAGGCAGTGGTAGCATGTAAAAACTGTGTTCATGTGAGATAAGGCAGTACTTGGCCATCAGATATTGCTGAAAATGATGTGGCCACAGGGTATCGAAGTGGCTATAATTCTATAAGTGAGTTTATGCTGTTTGATTAATAGCAATTAGCAATAGCATTAATAGGATAATAGTTACTCTGTTTAATTTGTCTTGCTTTTCTGGAGTTCTCTGGTTTGGGGTGAAAAGGGAGCTGGGGTTGCTTAGCCTGGAGAAGAGGAGGCTTAGAGGAGACCTTATTGCTGTCTACACCTACCTGGAGGGAGGTTGTAGCCAGGGGGTTGGTCTCTTCTCCCAGGCAACCAGCACCAGAACAAGGGGACACAGTCTCAAGCTGTGCCAGGGGAGGTTTAGGCTGGGTGTTAGGAAGAAGTTCTTCATAGAAGGAGTGATTGGCCATTGGAATGGACTGCCCAGGGAGGTGGTGGAGTCACCATCACTGGAGGTGTTCAGGAAGTGACTGGATGGGGTGCTTGGTGCCATGGTTTAGTTGATTAGTTGGTGTTGGACTCAATGATCTCAAAGGTCTTTTCCAACCTGGTTAATTCTATTCTATCCTAAGGAGAAGTTCCTTTTCACAAGTCACTTTTAACGTTCCATTTATCTGGGGATTAAAACTTTTGCATACACAGAGGATGTTTAAAACCAAAAAAACTCACAGAAAAAAAAAAAAAAAAGAAGAGATTTATGACTGAATGTTGAGGTTCATGTCTGGAAAATGAGAGTTTGTTTTGGAGACAGTGAAGATAATGTGAGAACAGGAGATGGATTGTCAGACTGAGAGTAATGTTCACCCTGGTGGACTGGATCCATTTCAATAGCTTTAGCTATTCAGAATTTAGGCAGTCTAGTATGTATCAGAAGGGTGGTTAACCTTCACCCACTCAAAATTAGGTTGCTTCTTTGCTGTAACATCATTTTTAAAGCCAACCAGTTCTAACAATGTGTTTTTCTATCAACAGGATGTAAAGTAGAATCTATATTTCTGAATGTTGAAGCTGTGAACACACACAGAGATAAACCTGAGGTAAGAACACTTTTCAAGGTGGAGAACTTGATGTAATGGACTGCCTGAGCTGGTTTCCACTCTCCTTGTGCTTAGCAAGCATTTGATAACTTAGCTGAGCCTATTGAATTTTACATACCAAGCTTTCCTACTTGTTTTCTGCTGGGGGGAGGTGGAAATCCTTTTCATGGATCAAATTGATCCTACATAAGAGCTCGAGCTAGAGTAGTTCATCTTCAAAACATTCATGGGTACTTAAAGATACTGTGTGAAACTGAAATCTCTGCTGGAGCCAGGCTCTTCTCAGTGGTGACCAATGACAGGACAAGGGGCAATGGGTGGAAGTAGAGGCATAGGAAGCTTCATGTAAGTATGAGGAAGAATTTGTTTCACTGTGAGGATGATAGAGCACTGGAACAGGCTGCCCAGGGAGGTTCTGGAGTCTTCCTCTCTGGAGATACTCAAAACTCACCTGGCTGCATTTGTGTGTAATCTGGTGTAGGTGATCCTGCTCTGGCAGCAGGGGTGGGACTGGGTGATCTTTCAAGGTCCCTTCCAGCCCCTGAAATTCTGTGATTCTGTTTAAAGTTCTACCAGGCCTTGGCATTCATCAGAAGTAGGCTGTAGTTAAAAAAGGATCTTGTTATGAATGCCATGATTGCTTGGGAGAGTGCAAATAATGGAATTACTAGCTTTTTCATCATTGTGATCATTGCTATGTGACAAAGAGGAGGAATTGATGATGCCACCTATGTTTTAAGGCAAAGCTGGAAGGCAAGGCTAGATCTGGGGATACTGCAGCAGAACAACTGGGGAAAGGGAATGCAGTGTGTGGCTCCATACTCTCCCTGTGCCAGGCACAGAGTTCTGTGTGCTCCAAAGTGACCTGAGGTTGATTATGCTGCTCAGACACAGCTCTTCTTTGCTGCTTTGTGGAAGTTACAGAAAATGTGTCATAATTGAAAAGTTCTGGTTCCCTTGCAGGTCCTCATGATATGGCACTGGGTATGGCACTCATTCCCTGCTGGGCTTGTGAGCTGTGCCTACTGTGAATTCAGAGTCAGTTTGCTAATGTGAGGAACAAGGGCTGTTTGTGGTGTCTGTCAGAATGATGGTTTATGGTGAAAAGGAATACAGTGATACATGTGGTTTGGTGTCTGTATTCAGTAATGCATGTGACACAAAATGCCTGACTTACATGAGGCATTTGTGGCAGCTGAGCAGGATTCATGCTGGTGGGGTCTGCAGAGGAGCTTGTTTTAAACTGTCTTGGGCATTCTGAAAATACTGACTTCTGGCCCTTTTTTAGCTGGGCCATTTTCTAACATAGAACTCTAGTATAGATTTCCCCTCTCATCCCCTTTCTCCTTTGTCATTCTGCTTTACCACTTTTGCACCCTAGTTTGGTTTAAGTGTAGGAAATGCATTCTGATTTCATGGTGCCTGAAAGCTGTTGGAGAAGCATGGTGGAAAATAAAGGAAGATGTCTTAGGGCAGGTGTTACATTATCCATGTTAAATAATGTCTGTAATTGAACAAGTTTAGTTCAGGTGATGAAATACTGGTGTTAAAGTTACAGCTTGCTGAAGGGTCTTGGGAATTGTGCTTGGAAACACCACTTCTCTATCTGAAGATATTTTGAGGAGAAAGCTCTGCCTGAATCACCAAGTGACTCTTCACATGGCCTGCTAGCAATATGGCCATGCTGATGTTGATGTGGGGTGGCTGTTATTTTGGGTGCATGTAGAGTTGCATTGCAGTGGACACAAAGATACAAAGCTGTTCAGTTTGAACAGAAAGAAAGTTAATGAATTAAGAAAAAAAGAGCAGAAGCATTTTGATTAAAAGCCCCTCAAACCCTCTTCCCTCTCTGCTCCCAAAGAAACTCTGACCAGTGAAGTATGGGTGATGATACACTGTACATTTAATAAGGCTGAATGAAGAGCTAAGTTGATTGTGTCTGCTTTTAAATGCTGCTGCTCAGAGGACTGTGAACATTTCAAAAGCTTTCATTCACATCACCTACAAAAATGTTAATTACTTCTGTAAAATTAACTTTGCAAATAGCCTATTGAAGTCGAAGTGTTTAATTAAATACAGCACCAGGGATGACAATGCTGTTTAACAACGAAGCTGTTTGATGAAGGATTGCCCAGTGCACTCTTCTGTGCCCCCACAAGTAATTTGCAGTGTTTCAGAACAGTGCACTCCTTTTTGGTTTCAGATAAAAGCATCTATTATCACTTGCAGAAAGGCAGGCAGAGCACTGGAGCATTTGTTTTATCCTATGTGTGAACTTCATTGTCTGACGACGATTTGGCTGAAGTGGATTGGAGCCATGTGTTTGTCAGCATTGTAGTGCCTCAAGTTCCTGACCTTTTCAAATGAAGGAGTCTGGAGTCTTTTTACTTGAAAATACTTCAGGGGAAGTACTTCAGCTGTTGCTCAGGTCCCTCTTTGGGCCAGGAAACGAACACTAGGGTAAAATACCTACTTTGCACCTGTCTTAGTGAAAGATAGCTAGGGAGTTACTTGTAGCAATGAACCCTGATCTCCTTTCTGATTTTTGTGGGGGAAGGGAGAGAGGCAGATAGTACTGAAAGGTGAACTTGCTTACCACAGCATAAAACAAGTAAGACTCCTGAAGCCCATCAGCACAAAGTTTGAAGAGCTGGCAAGGAGTTGGCCTAAAATGGGCCAAATCTTAGAACTTGTAAGGTGCTTCAGATTAGTTTATCATGGTCTGCCTTCTTGGTGGAAGGGAGAACACTGACTGCATGGTCTTTGGTGGTTGGATGTGATGGAGCCATGGCAGGTGGAATTCCTGAGCCTGGTTGCACATGGCTGTGCTCAGAGCTGCACTCCTAGCTGCGAGTGGTTGTGGTGCTGGTGTTTTGCTGTCGTTTGGCCTTGAATAGTTCGCTGCATTGAGTGGCATTTTTTTCATATAGGCTCTGCCAAAGGAGGTGAGATCTAGTTGGTGTGATCAGTCTCAAATGGTTAAGGTGTCTGGGAAAGTATACTTCTGTATTGTCAGGGGCAGTACGTTGCCTGTAACACAAACAAAAGTCTTGCCTTGGTGAAGAGGTACACGGCAGAGTTCAGCAAAGGACTGAACTTCGCTTAGTGAACAGACAGATACTTATCTGTGCCTGTGGTATACATGTGCTGAAGCATCTGTTTGAGTGGATTCCTGCTTGGGCTTGTGAAAGACTTCCTCCTAAATATGAATGACCTCAGCTTTTAGCAACACTAGCAGCATGGGACCAGCCATTACCGTAAGTAACTTTTCCTTGTGTCCAATTCAGGGCCACCACTCAGCTGTCGGTCTGCTGTATCCTTGGAGTGTGGAGGGTTAAACAAATCTCAGCTTCCAAAGACATGCAACTGTGTACTCAAGAAGGAATCTGGTTGGGGGTTTTTGTTGCTCTTACCACTGCATGATAAATATTCTCTGTATTTTTATTACTACACAGAATGTAGACATTTCCAGACCTCCTGAGGACGCTCTTGTAACAGTCCCTGATCATCAGTGAATCCCGTGTGCCGACCACCTATCGAACTCGAGGGTGCTGTTTCCATCCTGCTACTTCAAAACAAATTGCAAAGCTAATCATTCCAATCACACTGAAATAATAATCATAATCATAATCATAATAATAAAGCTCCAAACAACCCCAAACCCCAGATCAAATGTTTGTAACAGTGCTTGACATGAAGGAAAAAAAAAAAACCCCAAAAGGTGACCAAATCACAATAAAATGATTGCACTTGATGATAATGTATTGTGGATGAGTGATCGGGCATTGATCGGCTGTCACTGGGTTTGTAGACTGCTACAATTTCAAGACCCTGCAGCATTAAGTTTATTGTAACAGCCAGCAGTCATTTAATATTAGTTGCAGTGTGTTTATAAAAGCCACAAAAGGCAACGTCCAATGTGAGATAAGAAAAAGCTGAAGAGTGTTTTCTAGGCCCTAGCATTATCTGTTTTGGCACCCTTGGGGTGATTGGACTGCTCTGTAGCACGAAATAACCATCCATAGTTACTGTAAGACCTTCATCCTGCTGCCCTAGTGCTCTAGGTGTGCTGGTGAGTGATGTGCTCTCCCTCTGGAGAGGGTAGCAAGTTTTCACTTAGTTCCAGAACAATTCTTCAAGATACAGGAATGTGTATAAATACTGGTTTCAGTATATGGCTTTTTCACAGCTGTTGTGCATTAGTGAGGCTTTGGGCTTTGCCTGCTGGCAGAGGGAGTTTACATTTCGAGGCTTTGGGCTTTGCCTGCTGGCAGAGGGAGTTTACATTTCGAGGCTTTGGGCTTTGCCTGCTGGCAGAGGGAGTTTACATTTCCTTTTTTCCTGCTTCTTGCACAGACAGGGCTCATCACTGAGTGCTTACTGCTCTGCATTGTGTGTTATGTAGGCTGCAGTAAGCAGTGTTGACTGCTTCAGAACATGGAAGCACAGTTAGTCTGATGATTTTGTAGCTGGGTTGTGACTCCAGTAGGCTTGGGGTCTCAAACCAGCAGGATCTGCATCCTGAACTGAATGGTAGCAGAACCTCTTGCAGGGTGGAGGAGACTGCAGCTGATTTGGGATGTGGTGCCATGCCTTGGCTCCTGCCTCAGGGTTGTTAGGGTGTGCAGAGCAAGGTGGTGGGAAACAGCTGTTGAAACAGCTTTGTTTATGTAATGTTGAGTCCTGGAAAGGCAGAAAATCACCAAGTCCTGGAGCTGGCTTCTGAGGGGGGATGTCTTTCTGTCTTGAAAGCAAGCAAGAGTGGCATGTTGTGGAATGCTTGTGTCTGCTAGATTTCTCAGGTGGTTTGTTTCTCCAGATCCAGGGTTAGATATCTGCACTTCTAAAATTGCACTGAAGTTCTCAGAGGTTTATAGAGATTGGGCATGTCTGATACAACTGGGTAAGCTCCTGTCCAGAAAGCCTCCTATTCTTCCACTTGCTGTTTACTTAAATCATTGTCCCAGGATGGGCTGGGACTGAAGGAGCCTGGGTTATTCTCCTCTCTGCTGTGACCCTGGCATGGAACTGCTTTGTTACTTTTCAGCTGCCTCAGCCTTTTGGCATGTGCTTTGCCATGAAAAATGCCACAGAGAAGGAGATGTGAGCCTACTGCACCCATTTGCACACAGTAATTAGTGAGCCTGGTCACTTATACCTGCTGGCTGGCCTTAGGTGCTGAGAAACTGCTGAGATGGCTTAGGGCTGTCACCTCCATGGGCCCCAGCTAAGGAAAGACAGTGCAAATGTAAACTAAAAACATGTAAGTTTTGATGGAGCCACAATCTGTGCAGGCATCTGCTGTGGGAAAAGTGAGTTTTACTGAGTGAAAAAGGATGGCTTGGGCTGAGAGGGAAGGAGAAGGGGAAGATGGAAGCGGCAGGAGCTTGGCTGGAGAGGAAAGCCAGGCTCATCATGGAGGTTGCAGGGGGAGAGGAAGCAGCAGAAGTGCCCTGGACCCTCCAACCTTGCACACTTGGATTTCCTGGGGCTGCAGCTGTGCATTGTTCTCTTTGCTGAGTGTGAGGCTGCTTGTGCTGACGTGTGCCACAGAGAGAAGTGTCTGTTCAAAAGCAGTTTTGTGCTCTGGGGGGTTTCCTATTACTACAGGATTGCTTAGTAGCCCTCTCTGGCTTATTTTCTAGTAAAAGAAAGGCCTGATGCTGGGCAGGAAGCAGCAGGGACAGTTTGCAGCACAGCTCTCCAAGGAAAAGCTGGCTGAGAAGGATGCTGGATTGTGCTGGTTTTTTCTCTCTTGATGCCTGTGTTGGTTGTTCAGCTGTGCAGGGTCTTTATGAACTGCATCTGCTTTGGCTGTTTTCATGTCTCCTGTGTCCTTCAGAGCCTGCTTCCTAGAGGAACCTTCCTGCAAAGTCTTCCCAAGATCTTATGTAGCTGCTGATCAAACTAAAGCTGAAATGGCAGGCTCTGTCCAGTTGGGAAATCCAGGGAGGCTCTGTTCTGTAGGAAACAAACAAAAACCACCACAAAATCCCCAACAACAATGACAAAAAAAACCCAAACAAACCACAACAAAAAAAAGCAAAGCAGGGAGGGAGTAAAGTGAGGAAAGGCAAAACAGTGCTGTAAGAGTTGGTTTCATCTGTGTAGTTTGAGTCTGTCCAGAGAGGGGTGAGGGAGGTGGACCCTTGTGCAAGGCAGAGGGAGACTGCTCCTGCCCCACAGGGTGAGTGCAGAGCCTCCTTGGGAAGCAGGCTCCAGATGCAGTGAGCCCCTTCCTGGGCTGACTGAGGGAGAGCCTGTGTGCCTTGGTAGAAATAGTACTAGAAACAAGTATGGGGTGTTTTTATTCCCCAGAGCAGGAATAAACCCACCACACACCTTTTATAAACACTGTTTTAAAGTGCTGTGTTTCCTGGGCTCTGCAGCCTGTGCTGCTGCTGTTGTATGGCAGAGTTGTTCCTCGGAGAGCAGTTCTGGCCAGGCATGCTTTGGTACTGGACAGTTTCAGGGACTCTTTCTGGTCCCAAATGTAAGGCTAAAAGCTCAGACTAAAAGCAGCAGTCCTATTCTCATGGCATGGCTTTTCTCTCTCAAGACCTGTGGCTGTTCTGGAGGCAGCTCCCAGCTGTCACCATCTAATCTAATCTGATTCTGACAAGTAGAAATCCATTTACCACTCATGAGACCCTTTCTTGAGCCTTAGTGCAGGTCTTGCAGTTTCTCTTTGTTTAGATACCCTAGGGTGGGTGTGTTTATTAGGGCTTATCTTGGACTAAGTTTCCTTCCCTTAGTGTGACCATGCAGTGCTTCACTTCTCCAGCCTGTTCCTCTTCACATTTCATAGAATCATAGAATCAGTAAGGTTGGAAAAGACCTTGGAGATCATCAGGTCCAACCTGTCACCCAACACCTCATGACTGCTAAACCATGGCTTCAAGTGCCTCGTCCAGTCCTATTTTGAACGCCTCCAGGGATGGTGACTCCACCACCTCCCTGGGCAGCCCATTCCAATGGCCAACAACTCTTTCTGTGAAGAACTTTCTCCTCACCTCAAGCCTAAACTTCCCCGGCACAGCTTGAGACTGTGTCCTCTTGTTCTGGTGCTGGTTGCCTGAGAGAAGACACCAACTACCACCTGTCTACAACCTCCCTTCAGGTAGTTGTAGAGAGCAATAAGATCTCCCCTGAGCCTCCTCTTCTGCAGGCTGAGCAACCCCAGCTCCCTCAGCCTCTCCTCCTAGGGCTTGTGCTTGAGGCTTCTCCCCAGCCTCGTTGCCCTTCTCTGGACACATTCAAGTGTCTCAATGTCCTTCTTAAGTTGAGGGCCCCAGAACTGGACACAGTACTCCAGGTGTGGCCTAACCAGTGCTGAGTACAGGGCCGGAATGACTCCCAGGGCCAGAATGATTTGCTCAAGTTGAAGCACTTCTTGCTTCCAGCTTTGTCTGTTTATCAATATTCCTTCTTGGGTCAGTCTCAGTTTCTAAGATGCTGTTTTCATCTGATACCTCTACTTGAGATAAATGAGCTGTGTCTTCTCTGCCTTGACCGCTGTGTTTCCTTTCAGTTTCGTGTCTTACCAGTCTGTTTCTTGCTGCTTGTGAGCTAATTGCCAGGACCACTGGATTCCTGCATACTGATGCTCCATTTCATGCTCCATATAATCTTCTTTGAATCAACAGCAGATGCTCATCCTGAAAGATTTCAGCCATCATTCTCCACAGGAATGCTTGTGGAGTCATCTCCACAGTCCCAAGGAATTTCTGAGTATGTTGGATCTTGCTAAGAAAAATGCAAGCAAATGCAACAAATGCCATCATGGTTGGCCTTGACCTTAGAAGTCTTTTCCAGCCAAAACTGTTCTATGATTTTGTGTTTTGTTGATATTTTTCTTCCTTGGAATCATGCAGAATGTGACTTGTTTTGCCAGTTCTCTGTGCTTTTACATGCACTTCCTGTGTGTCCTTTGCTGCAGGAGAGATACTACCTGTAGAAACTTCTTTATGCAATGGAATCTTAGGATGGCTTAGGTTGGAAGGGACCTTAAAGATCATCCACTCCAATGTCCCTGCCCTGGGCAGGAATGCCTCTCAGGTAGACTCAGATGCTCAATGCCTCATCCAACCTGTCCTTAAACACACCCAGCAAGGAGGCATCCACAGTTTCCCTGGGCAGCCTATTCCTCAACCACCCTCATACTAAATGACTTCTTCCTAAGATCCAGTCTAAGCCTACTCTCCCTCAGCTTCAAACTATTCCCCCTTGTCCTGTCACTAGACACCCTCATGAAAAGTCCCTCTCCAGCCTTCCTGCAGGTTCCCTTCCTGTATGGGAGGGCAGCTATAAGGTTCCCCCAAAGTCTTTTCCAGGCTGAACAATGCCAGCTCCCTCATTCTGTCCTCACAGTAGAGGTGCTCCAGCCCTTGGATCATGCAGAGCAGGGCAACAAAGCTGGTGAGGGGTTTGGAGCACAGCCCTGTGAGGAGAGGCTGAGGGAGCTGGGGCTGCTTAGCCTGGAGAAGAGGAAGCTCAGAGGAGACCTTATTGCTGTCTACAACTACTTGAAGGGAGGTTGTAGCCAGGTGGGGGTTGGTCTCTTCTCCCAGGCAGCCAGCACCTGAGCAAGAGGACACAGTCTCAGGCAGTGACAGGGGAGGTCTAGGCTGGAGGTGAGGAAGAAATTCTTCACAGAAGGAGAGATTTGCCATTGGAATGTGCTGCCCAGGGAGGTGGTGGAGTCACCATCAGTGGAAGTGCTTAAGAAGAGAGTGGATGAGGCACTTAGTGCCATGGTTTAGTTGATTAGTTGGTGTTGGATGATAGGTTGGACTCAGTGACCTCAAAGGTCTTTTCCAACCTGGTTAATTCTGTATTCTGTATCTTTGTGGAATTGCTCCAACAGCTGTTTCCCCCTTACGATGGGGACACCAGGACTGGATGCAGTATTTGGTGTGAGGTCTCACATGAGCAGAGTAAAGGGGAATAAAGAGGATTGTAGCTTTTCTTCCCTTCCAAAACAGAAGGCAGAGAGTGGGTCAGGCAGTGTGCTAAGGGTGTGGAGATGTCCAGGACTGGCATATGTGTGCCCAGCAGCATTCCTATGTGTGTGGTGTGTTTGTGGTGAAGGACAGGGTGAGTTAGCCAGGGGCTTCAAGGAAAGGAGTGACACTAAAGTAGGTGCCTTGGTAAGGGCAGAAGTGATGTTGGCACACTTCAACCCCCATATCAAACCTGGTGCTCCTTGTTTAGCTCCTGCTTTCATAGAAAATGGCTGAAAGTCATAGAAACTCGGTTTGGGGAGAGGGATGACTTGCCTTTTGAGCTGCTGCGTTTTGGCTGATGGAGTTGTGTGTGTGCTGAGAATGTGTGCGCAGAGCTACTCCTCTGTGTGTGCCAGCAGGGCTGTCCTTTCCCTTGAGGTGGACTGAAGAGACTTTTTTCAAAGGCAACTCACTAATGTGGTTCTAAAACCCCTGAAACATTGTCTGGTCTCAGTGTGACATCTGCCAACATGCTTCTGTGGCCTCAAGTGCATTTCAACTTTACGTTGCCAGCTCTTTACAGAGTTACTCAGAATCCTTCCAGGGACTTAGCTGCTTACAGACTGGATCAGAATTTGCTTTCTAGCTCTTGGTGTTGAGGAGTAATTTCCTGGAATGTACACCAAACAAGTAGATGATCT
Source organism: Melanerpes formicivorus (assembly GCF_026170545.1). Classification (NCBI taxonomy): domain Eukaryota; kingdom Metazoa; phylum Chordata; class Aves; order Piciformes; family Picidae; genus Melanerpes; species Melanerpes formicivorus. Next base: position 3,377,974 of record NW_027142390.1, read on the forward strand.
TCCTGCAGGGTTATCACTTCTTGTGTGGCTTATGGCCTTTGTGTGGTTCTGTGGTTTTTGGGTGGGTTTTGTGTTGTGTTTTTAACACTACATGCAGAAAAGCTAGAAGTGGTAGTGGATTAGAAAAATGTGGTCTAACATGGTGGCTAAAGGTAAAGAAGGCTGAAAAACCACAACAGTGTGACCTGCATGTGATGCACAGAGACTGACTATGCTGCCAGGCTTCTTGTGATATGTGTATTGGAGATGCTTTTTCCCTGGCAGCGGAGAGGCTGCTTTTGTAAGTCTGAGGGACTTGGGCTCTGACGTGTGTGGTGGCCAGGATGAGGTCTGACCCTGGCTTCTGATATCTGATAGACTGGGACCTTTCCTTGTGTTTTGCAGAGCATTCTGGGGCAGCAGCCTTGCTCACCTTTAGCCCCCTGTAGCAGCAGTGTACTAAGCAAGATGGTGTCAGACCACGAGGCCCTCGCTTTAAAACCTTTTCTTTGATCTTCACGTTTGCAGAATGTAGGCGTGGATCGCTCCAGGGAAGAAGCTTTGAGGACAGTACCTAACCACCTATAGCTCCAGTTCCCAGGGCAGCAGCCCTCCCTCCAGCACGAGAGCGTGAAGCAGCAGCTCAGGTCCCAGCAGAGTGGTGAAGGCCTCGCTGAGCGCCGAGCTGGAAGGACCGCGCCTCCCCTTCACTTTTAAGACGTTTGGAATGTGATTCAGCTCCTCTGGAGAACACCTGTAGTCGTGGATAACTCCCAGTGCTGAAAGGTATCAGTACAAACATTTAAGGGAAGCAGAGTAGAGTTGGGTTTAGGCTTTTTGTATGTAAATTTGTGCAGTTTCAGTGGTTTTTCTTGTTCATCTGATCATGCTGCAAGGTGGTTAATTGCCCGTGTCGGTCGTACTGTCAGGTTTTAACTCGATTTTACTTTCTTTTTCTAAGTGTTTTTCTAAGAGTCCCTCTGATCCTTACTGTGAATGATCACCCAGAATTACATGGAGGTGATTTGTGATGGCATATTTAACATAGGTGAAATTCTGCATTTTGAGCATTGAAGGCTTCATCTTGCAAACTACTCGTAGGTGAGAAACTTGTCAGCTCTGATAGCTTCTGTGTGGTTTTAAATTGAGCTTCGGTTTGCCTGCCACAACCTAACTGTTCTGAAAGGGGAGGAGACTTTCCCTTTGGAAAAATAAGAGCATTAAAGCTAGATTCACTACCTGAAAGATTCTGCTATTCTAGTAAGATTTTTAACCTTTCCCAGGGGCCAGTTGGATTTTGGAGGGCAGTGGAAGACACAGGAGGAAGTGGGGGCCATCAGTGAGAGTCTATCTGGCAGCCTAGGTACTGAGAGACACATCCCTTCTGCAGTTCCAGGAGCTTTTATGAGGCTGCAAGGGAGGAGAAAAGGATTCAGACTGTCAAGGGCTGGAGAAACTGCTTGTCTTATCAGGGCTGTGATTTTCCTTTGCTTGGGGCAATTTTTGGAATGAATTTCAATGTAAAAGTGTTTGTTCCCTTTTCATAGCCACATTTAATACCTACAGCAGGAAACAGTACAGAGAGGTTAGGTGGCATTTCACCATTCTGACAGCTCATGCAAGGAAAGCACCAGGTAAATTCTGAACTTGTTTTTTAACATGGCACACCTGCCTTGGGGTTTTTCTTTGCTGCTTGTTTTATACCTTGTGAAACTCCAGTGCTAAAAATAGGATTTCTGCTGTCTGTTGAGGCCACGACCTTCAAACTGTGCCCATTCAGCATGTATTTGTCTGCTACCCGACAGCTGAGGGGAGCTGCCAGCACTGCTGCTGGCTCCAGCTTCTGAAATGAAGAGAACTGGTTTTTGGTAGCTGGGGTGTGTGTGTTCTCTTCTGTTGTTGATAACCATGTATTGTTGGAGTTGGGTTGTTTTTCCTTCTTCTCAGTTCCTGTATGAAATACCAGGCCCTCATACCATACTTTTGCGGGCAGGGGCTAGATTGTCTTTTGTTTGTGCAGGGTTTAGAAAATAATGTGCTGCTGGTGTGATTTTGTTTGGTTGTAATAGGCTGATTTCAGCAATACATTCAGCTCTGGAAGTAAGCCATACCGTGTCGCTGGGCTCCGTTTCGGAGGGACGCGTAAGGTACAGGATGACCACAAACACTTGCTTCAAGTGCTGCTGCCTAAAGCTCTGTGTGTGTGTGATCCAGGCAGCTGGCAGTGCCCATGGCAGATCTCTGTTAATCCAGCTGTGTCTGTAGTTACTGTGTGAGGAGAGAGGCTGCTCAGAGAAGTTAATTTATTGATGCCTACTTACCAAGGCCACTTTGGTGGCAGAAGTGTAGCAGTAATCTCAGTTTCCCTTCCTGATTTGATGCGTGCAGTGAGGGACAGCTAGGCTGTGCTGCAGCCAGCCCTTGCTCCTCTGGACCTCCACCATCCAGCCAGGGCCTGTTAAAACGTGCCCTTCTCAGCTTAAAAGCCATTTATGTGCAGTTACAGAGGGCAGATCCCAGGAGGCTGGATCAGAAGAGCAGGGTTTTACCAGCACATTGTGGTACTCAAGCTTGGGCCTGGTTGCAGAGATGTGGTGAAAGGTAAGGTTTCCCCTTTTGAGGTCTGAGCCCAGGGGCTGCTTTTCTTCAGTGGCACGCACAGCTTGAGGGGTCTCCCCCCTCTCCCTTCCTTAGTCTTACCTCTCTCAACTTCCAGAGGTGCTGTAAAATTCCTAAAGCTAAATGTTTTATGTATAGTAGGTATTTTTATAGCCTGTGATGAGTGCTTTACTGAGTTGGGTGTGCAGTAAAAAGAATTGTATACAAGTGTAAATAAACTGTTAAGCTGATACTTGAAGAGGGGGGGAAAAAAAAGACAAAGTTGTTGTCTGTTCAGCTCCAGGAAGGTGCAAAATCTCTGACTGCATCCGGCCCTTTCATGCTGGCGACAGGAAGCATAGACGACGAGTACAGGTTTGAAGCACACGGTTGGCTCTCCCCAGGGTGTAAGCACCTTTTGGGAAAGGCTGTGGTAGGAACTGCAGGTTATTGTCACTGTCTAAAAGCTGTACCTTGCCCCCTCACTTCTGACAGAACTGTCACTGAGGGGGCAGGGGGAAGCCTCCTCCTGACCTTGTGTGTATTTGTACCCATGTCATGTTACTGCCTCCTGACAGTTACTCCCCTCGCTAGCTCAGATGCAGTCTCTCCACTGGGATTAAACTGTCTTGTCTTACATCGTTGGCCTTCATCTAATCTTTCAGACAAATGTAACCATTTGACCTTTGATCCAAGTAATAAAGATCAAATGCTACAACCTGTGCTGATGTGTGTTTCTTTCCCTGCCCACTTACAGCAGTTGAAGTGCCAGGTGAGGGTTCCTGCAGGCTTCCACAGCTTTCAGAAGCATAGGAGTTGTAGCCTGGTAAAGGAGGAAGTTAATTTTCCTTCTTAGTTTCTTTACTCTGACAACTAAATTAAGTAACTCAGGAACTGAGGAAGAAGCTGGAAGAATCCATTAGGCACAAGTCAAGATTTGCACAGAAGGGGAAGAAAAGGTAAAACTTTCTTTATTTTAGCTGGTGGTTGGTGTTTTGAAGTCTAACTCACACTGTCAAACCTACACTGTTCTTGTCTTGCACTGCTGCTGGTTTTGTGAAAGCCAGAAACCAACAGCAAAATGCTGCCTTCTAGCACCCATTGGCAAGGTTAGGTAGGTGACCTTGTCCTGCTGAAGGGTAAGGACAAAGTTAATTACTTTGTGGTGTAGGATTATGTACTCACATTTCAATGTCGTCTTGGTCTCTGTACACTCCTGGGTGGTAAGAACTTGTATGTTTTCTGCTAGGTGGGAGGAATGTTTTCTTTGGTTTTAACTTCATGCTTTGTATTTATGTTTGGGGGGGAGGTACTTTTTTGTTTGTTTTGGGGCTTTTTAAGGCTGCATTCCGGACAGAATTCTCTTAATTGCTCCAGCTCCCTGTAGTGTGAGCGTGGCCCAGACCATGATGCTGGAGTGAGCCCATCTGCTGGCTGGCAGCCCTCAGGCAGGGCTGTTAGTGGAGGGGGTCCTAGGAGCTGTGTGACACTGAGTAGTTTTCATGGCTGGTTGTTGTAAAGAGCAAATAACTTCAGCAGGGCAGTTCCCTTTCAGGCGATGCAGGTAACAATGCCCATGGCTAAACCGTGTGATGCTGCTGAGGATGAAGAGTGTAGCAACTGCTCCTTGGAGGAAAGGCAGCTCTGCCCAGCTGTCCCAAGTGTGGTCAGACTGTTGGAACATATGCTTGTGGCAGTGGGAGATACTCCAGGTGAGCCAAGTCACTGTTTGAAGAGCAGGGTCCCTGCCAGGCAGCTTTGGCACTGGTCACTCCAGAGTGAGGCAGGTAAGCTCGGTGAGCAAACATTCCCACATGCAACAGCTGCTACTCTCTGTGGCTCATTACAAGCCCAGTGCTGCTGGCAATCACATTTCTAATGTTTTGCTTGGGTACAGGCATCCAGCACTCACCTTTGAAAGCAGAATAAGCAAAAACCAGCCAGGTGGAGATGCCTGAGCAGGTTAGTGGAAGGGGAAAACCTCCCAGGTCTGCTGCTCTCCGTGGCAGCAGCTCACAGCATAGTGTTTGACCAGGGTTTGTGTTAGTGCATGTGCTGGGAACTAGGCAAAACCTGTCTCTTTGGAAATGCCAACTGTGTTGACTGTTCCAGGCTCAAGCTGATGTACACTTAGATGACATCCAAGTCTTGCTGGCATTACTAGAGTTCTAACAATAAGCTAGAGCTTAAAGAAGCCTTTGTATTTGTTTGAGTCTTTATGAAGTCCGAGGGGGGATGTGCAACAGTTTTCTCCTGCGCTTTCAGCAGGATTAACAGTCTGAAACCACGCAGGGTAGCTACAGGGTGCTCCTGAGAGCTCTGTTGGACAAATATACCCCACAGTAATTTCCCCTACCCTGCCTGCTTAGTGGATGAGAAAATTGAATCCTTTGCAATAGTGGTAGAAGACCTAGAAAGCTTCTGATAAGCAAGAGCCCTTGCTTCCTTCTGTATTTTATGATCTGAGTGCAAAAGAAGAATGTTAGAGCTTTACATTAGTGTTTTTTCTTGTTAATGGTTGAAAATCAAAATTCAGAAGTTGGTATTTGCAACAAAGCAAGCTCTAGTTCTGTGTCCTTTTTACAGTGAGTAGAAGGAGCCACAGCTGCTGTGCAAGAGATGAGTAAGTAAAACTGGAAGGAAAAACTTCATTCTTGCCAGTTAAGCAAGGTATTTCATCTCCAGCAGCCCAGGTAGGAAGTACGAAGGCTCCACACAGTCATTACCTGATGATTTTCTCCCCAGAGGCTGCTGCTGTGATCACACTGCATGTTTCTGTTCGTAGGAAGTGGTGTTTAGCAGCAGAAACTCCTCTTCCCAGGAGGTATGCTCAGGCTGCTGCAGGAGCTGTGCTGAACCTGCTGTGGGATACTTGGCCCTCATTATCTTAGACTGCCTCAGAACAAATACTTAGCACGATCACTGAAGCCTGACTCCCCTTGGCTCTGACTTCCAGTGAGAGACAGGCTGTATAAAAAAGCAGTAGAAGTGGCTCCAGGCTCTTTTCCACAACAGCTGCTGTTATCATTGTGAGCTCTGCTTTTGCTCAACTGTTCATTTTGGTTAATTCTCCTACAACATTTTTGTTAGTTCTGTGATAAGGGCTCAGAAGTTGGTACATTTTCCCCCTAGTTTAAAAAACAACTGCAGATCAATTGTGTACTTCTAGGAAAAACACAGTCATAAAGCCATGATAAAGTTACATTAAACTTCCTTTTAATTGAAGACAAATAAAAGAACCAAGGGCTCATACACTTTAAAAAGACAACATCTGTTCCCCAGTGTCTTTTCTCCAGCAAAATATACAGCATACCTCTATATATAACACATAACTACATTCAAGTACCAAACAGAATTTACATTTTCCCAGAGAGAGAAAATAATGCACATGATTCACATACCTCAAACCTAACCATGCATAATGGGACACTGCTAGCAACTCAGCAGCTGGGCATCGCTGATCACACCACCCTGGATGATTCCGAAGTATCGACAACAGCGTTGGAACACACAACACTTAGCGCTTGGGAGGTTCAGGTCGAGAAGGTTTAACCCTGCTTCAAAGTCTGGCTCTCTTCAGAGACTTATTTGTCCAAGATCTGTTCAAATTTAGGGTTAATAAAAGAAAATCCATCAAATGCAGACTGATCCATGGACTCGATCAGGTTTTTGTCACTGTAGGACAGTTTTGGCTTCTCACTCAGAAATTCTCTGTCGAAGTTGTTGTAGTCACTTGCTGACTTCTGTGTCAAAGAGAGGGAAGAGAGAGGAGAAACTTTTGTTGTTTCTTCCAGGACAAACTGCTTAAATACAAAAGGTAAGGAAGTAATTTCATGAGCTCACTCCCTCCTCCCCCCCTATTCAGAGAAGGAAAAAAGAAGGGGGAAAAAAAAAAGAGGCTTTTGGGCACTTTAACAGCATTTTAACAGCACTCTAAGCTTGTCAGTGGGCAACTACTTATTGTTAGTTGGAAGCAAACAGCACCAGGTTGCTTCAGAGAAGCAGCGCCTGGATTTGTGATGTTTCTTAGGTTTACCCAAAGATTCTCCGCTGACAAAAGCAACGCAGTGCTTACATTAAACTTGGCATTAAGCAGAATTTCTGAATTACTGAAAGCATTCTGAGGTCTGTGCTTTTGCAGAGAAAACAAACCAGGTGATTCCCTACTACAGCTGCTTTGTGTCTGGCTAAAACATTTGTGCATGTTCCATAGAAGTTCATGTGACAAACTCCCATCTTTTACCCTCCAATCCTCCAAAGGTGGTTGTTTCCAGGTTTGCTGTGTTGCCAGATTTTCCCTTTCTATGGGAACATGAAGCCTTCTGTACTTGAGCAAGACAGCTCTCCTCTGTTGAGCATGTAAGTTTGTTTTAAAGACTCTGTCACCTCCAGATTCTTTAGTTGTACCAGACCAGAGTGGAGGAAAACTGGTTTGGTTGTTTACTGTGTGAGATGAAGCAGCTGCACCCCACAGTGATACAAGCCATAAGCACCACACTGTCTGTTCTTCAGATGTTTGTTCATGTACCACTAGGCATGTACATTACAAATAGTTCTATGTTCAGTGGTACAGAAAACACACTTTTTGCCCACGTGGAGATTCTTGGGTGGGTTTGAAATGTCACAGATGTAATGCTCGTGCAGAATACTTGCAGGTGGTTCCCAACTGGGTTGCCTCAAAGTATTGGTCCTTCTCCCATGGTATAAAAGGACAGAGAAACACAAGAAACTACTGACACTATTAAATGATGTTCCTAAAGATAATGGTAGTAAAGAAGCTCCTTGAAACACAGCCTGTAGGAAGACAACCTTAACAGGACACCCTGACACTTGCAGTACTGCTCCAGAACAAAGAATAACCACTTACCACTTTTGGCCTGAAAGGGGGGTCCACCTCCCTCTTTTCTAGTGCTGTCCAGTTGATAGTTTTGAAGAAAGGATGGTCTCTGATGTTGCCAGTGACCCCAAGTCGTCTTGTTGGATCCCTTTCAAATAGCTGTAAGAAGATACCAGGTAAAGCCTTGTGTCTGCTCAACAGGTAGGTGGTAGTGGAAGAACAGCAGCTACACTGCTAGATGAACACAAGTGGCTAACAGCAAACAGCCCATTGATAATTAGTCTGGCCTGGCTTTCCCTGTGGGAAAGTAATTTGCTTGCTGATAAATGGTGCCTTCTAGAAGCCCTCCCTGGACAAACCCAATACCATGACCCACTTCTTGCTTATCAGTCCTACCTTCTCTAGGATATCTTTTGATTCCTTGGTAATCCAGCGTGGGTAGTGGGGGCTGTCCACTCGGATTGACTCAAACAATTCGTCTTCATCATCCCCATGGAAAGGGGACTGTCCAATAAGCATCTCGTACAGCAGGACCCCAAAGGACCACCAGTCCACAGAGAACGTGTACCGCAAACCCTGCAGGATCTTCTCCCACAGAAGAAGAGGTACAGAGAAAGAAACACAAGTAATTAGTGAAAGGCAGTGGCACACACCAAAACAAGAGGTATTGAGGGGAGAAAATAATCCGGCCCTTTGCCAAATTGTTGGCACAGATGCACATCGTGGTTTTGTGCTTGGCTGCTGTTGGTGGCAACATGGACAGCCCAGGGGGCAGGGCTTTGCTCTCATGCAGAAATCTTCTCCATTAACTTAAACTTGAAAATAATCTTTAGTTTCTTTACAAGATGACAGGAGAAGCAAGTAGCAATGAAAAGCAGATTCCCACCACCCGGCCTGTGACATAATGTCTAGCTTTCACAGCTTACTGCTGTATGTGGGCTGCTTTGCAAATCTATCAGGTGAAAAACAACAACTATGAACACAGGGAATTGGACTTTGAGATTCCCCTTAGAGCTGCTTTGGTTGGAATTTTGGTTGTGTGGGCATGAGTCTGTTCACCATCTGCAGTGCACACAGATTGTTTTTGCTACAGCCCCGTGTGAGTGGTGGCTGTAAAGGCAGGAGGAAAAGCTAACTGTTCAAAGCCTGAACATTATAACATTTCAAACCCATGCTTTTGTAAAACTTGCAGCTATAGAACTGCCAAATCTCAAGTGTCTTCTACAGAGAACTTGGATGTCATTTGCTTTTCTCTGCTCTGAACTATGTGTCTGCAAAGGGATGATTAACCCACAGTGATCATTCCAACATGAGTCTGTTGAATCTCTGCCTGCAGTACCTGGCAGTGACGTACTGACCTCAGGAGCAATGTAGTCTGGGGTCCCACAGAAAGTGCTTGCCTTGTTCTCACCACCAACATTTTCTTTGCACATGCCAAAATCAGCTATTTTGATGTGGCCCTCTTTATCAAGCATCACGTTGTCCAGTTTTAGGTCTCTGCAAAAAGAGTTGAAAAGAAAAGTTAGGATTTTAAGGACAAGTGAATCATTTCTGTATTCAGATGAAGGTAGTTTCTTCACCATAAACCTTCCCTGCACCACACAAAGCAGCTTTTCAAGAAAACCATCATCCATCAACACAATATGTACAAAGTAGCACTTTTGGACCTTAGAGGTGGTTGGGACAAGGGAATAATTCTCTCTTGTCAGAGTAAGTAAGAGGCTAACGTATTATACAATGTAATCCTCAGTGTTTGCTTTCAGGTCCAAGAGCACACCCAGTGCTTGTGTTGCTTCTGGAAGGAGGTGTGAATTACTGCCCCACCAGCTGACACAGCAGTGCTGCACTGCCTTCACAGCTCAAAAGGAGGATTGTTGGACCCTTAGAGCCTTTGGCAGGAGTGTGACCACTTCAGGCTTGCCCAGATTTAATGGTACCTGTGACTTGTTCCTAGTTACAGCACGAAGGGGTTCATGTGTTGTGGCCACAGTCTGGCAAGTGTCTTATTCATGTCTTCTTTTTCAGGATAACACTACTGAATTGAATAAGAGCTTTTTAACAGCAGCTTCCAAAAACTACTTTCCCTAGCTTTGACTGAGAAGTTTGGGTTTTTTTTGTCCCATCTGGCTGCAAAAGCACATACCAAGGAGGGTAGGATAGAGAAACTGAACAGCCCTTCTGCTTACCAGGAAAGAGACTTGACTACAGCAGATAATTTTACATGAGAACAGGCCTATCTTTTCTCCTTGGTAGCTGAAGTTCCCAGTATCAGTTCACAAGGTGAGCTCTAGCTCAAACCAGGAGTCCCTGATCTAATGCAACACCCCCAAAATCCTTCCATGTTTGGACATCAGCTGTTGTTTACCTTAGTGAACCAAACAGATTTGAGATGGGGAATAGTGGTAGGAACTGATAGCCTCAAGGATCCTTTCCCTTGCCTCCAAACTAAACAGACCTAGGATCTAAAGGCAGTGTTTAAAAATAACTGAAATAAACCTGCTTTGGTGTAGCATCAATAATATTCTGTCACTCTGGTTGCCACAGAAAAGACACACAGACACATTCATCTCAGGCAGGTTAATGCCCTGGGAATAACATCAGCTCTCTGACAGACAGCTTGTACCTGTTACAGTCAGTCACTCAAAGATGTGTGAAGGGCTAAGGCAGTTCACAGGAGCTGCTTGGTACTCACCTATAAATAATGCCTTTGCTGTGAAGAAATTGCAGTCCACATAAAATTTCAGCTCCATAAAACCTGAAAAGACCAAAACCTCCTTTAGCCTGTCTTGCTCAGGTAAAACATAGCCAGTGCAGCCGCCTGAAGGAGCTGCCATGCGTGTCATGGAGTGAGCAGCACTGTGCACCTCTAACTGCTGAGCTACCTCTGTGTGTACAGCTGGATGCCAGAGCACCAAGTGCATCCCTTCAGCACACACCTGTAGTATATTGTGCCCAACAGTAGAGGGGAGATTACAGCAACTTGCCTTAATGCTTCATTCCAGTAGGGACTGTTGACTCTTTAGCAGTCTCTGCACTATTTAGTAACTCTCCACATGCCTTCTGAGACAGGTGCAGCCCAGTACTCACAGGGTTGCTCAGGCAGGGACTGGGCACTAATATGTAAGTTAGAAGCAGACCTCACCTATATCCCTCTGCATCTGCCCAGCTGCAGCAGATAGATGGAAAAGCAGCATTGCTTCAGGGGCATTCTCCTCAGAGGTTATACTCCCTAGCTATGAAGGAAAATGCTACAATAATGCTTTCCCCACCCCCAAAATACATCTAAAAGACTTGTTTTCAAATACTAAAACCTGTTTCTGTTCCTGTATAGCAGAAGGAACACTGACCTGAAACTTAATAAACAGATACAGCAGAGGCCAGGAGAGGCTGCCAAATGCAGAGATGTTTGCTGGAATGCAGGTGAGCTGGAAGAGCTCTCTCCAGGCTTTTGCTGAGGAGAGTTGGAAGGCAGTTTGGCCTGACCTGTAAAGCTGGCTGGTGCCCAGCCACTATTTATGCCAGATCCCTTAGTATTCCCTGTGTACAGTGACACAAGGAACTTCCCAGTCTGGTTATACAATGCACTGGTGCTAGAGGTAGATCCACTACCCTGCAGTGTTGCTTTTAAGGTCTTGCATGCACCCACTCACAGAAGCAATGAAACCCCTCCTGGGTTTGGGTAAGAGAGGTAAACACTGACTCAAAACTAAAAAATTACAATAGGTGAAGTAGTAACACTACAATATTTTGCATCTTTTGTCTTCAGCTCCAGCAACCTTAGCTAAGTGATACAATTTTACTTAACAAAGTGCTTACCCACTGTACTAGCATTATGGGGAATGTGCAGGCTAGCCTTCTGTACTGCCATGTCACCTTAGCCACACTGAAGCAGTAGCCTTTTGCTCTTCATTGCTGGCCCATGCTGCAGGTTACTTGCCTCTAGGTAGAAGCATCCCATTAAAGTAAAACTTAGCACTGCTATGTAAAGTAAGAAAACCTAACTCCACACATCATGAAGCGGGCTTCTTCACTCAAATAAACCAGTGCACTCAAATACCTTTCCTATTGTCAGCCACTGAAGCTAGAGCAAAAGACTGCAGGTAAGTGGTGCAGAACTACAAGCAGCAAAAGCCAGTGACAGAAACCCTGATGGAGAGAGGGACTGGAGGGCTGTGGACTTACGTTGCTCTGTAGAGATCAAAGCGCCCCTTGTCTTGTATGTGGAACATCAGGTCTCCCCCGTTCAGGAACTCCATAACAAAGAACAGATGATCCTGGTGGCAAATAACCAGAGAGTGGAGAAATTACTGATGCTGTTGAAACCACACAAAGTAGTGATGTGAGTACTGGGAACCTGGAAGCCGCTTTCCTCCTCTTCTGAGTATTTCTCCATTTCATGCAGCCCTAAGAGTAGATGAAGCTCCTACAGATGGTCTTGTATCAAAACACTAAACAGCTGCTCTTCTATTCTCTGGGTTGCTAGACTTCAGAAAAATAAGCATTTCAATAGACTTACTGTTGCCTACCTGTGATAGTCAGGTTCCCTACCCTCACTGAGGGTAAAGCTAAGATCAAAGTTTTAAGTTAAGCCTCTTATTCCAGATGGCATAGATGTTTGATCTCATGCTCTTCTCATCGAGGTATGTGGGGATCGTACCCAAAATTACTTTGGGCAAGGCCAACTGCCACAGAGAGCCATGAGAAAAAGGATCTTGCATCACTAAGTTACTTTTGCTTTGCTCCTGGTAACAGCATCCACTGAAAAGCTCCATCTGTGGCATTGCTGTTGGGCTGTCTCTTACCTTTGTCTGAAAGGTGCAGTAAAGATGTGTGAGAAACGGGTTCTCCCATGCAAGTGCCAGGACCCTCTTTTCCACCATGGTACATTCCACATCATCATCAATGAGCACCACATCTTTTTTCAGAGCTTTGATTGCAAAGAATTCATTCTTCCCTTTCAGCTCAGCCAGCAGAACCTACAAAAGAGAAATGAAGAGATTACAGCACTTGTAGGGAAGACTGCTGCTGAGGGTATCAGTAGGGGAAGATCAGAGATGTTTACAGCAGGTGCAAGGGCAAAAAACATTTCAATGATGAGTGAGACTGGGGAAGAAGTTGTTGCTGGCTTCAAAGACCATAGAACATAGGCACAGCAGCTTCTAGGGCAGGTTTTCTATCAGTTTTTTGTGGGTGTATAAGCAGAAGATAGGCAAAGTCTTTTCCTTCACTAGAGATGTAACTTCACAAACAACAGCTGACAGTCTCCATGGAGGTCCCACATCTCTCCCACATCTCCCTCTGCCATTGCACTGGGGCATTAGGAGGCTGTTTCTCTACAGTATACAAAAATTAAATATCCTTTTGCACTGTGGTGCATCAAGGGATATTCCTCTGCCTTGACACCAAATGACTTCAACACTGTTGAGCATTATGACTCAAGTCTGAGTTCAGCAAGATTCAGGTGACAAATGCCTTGGCAAGGATGGCTACATTCAATTCTATCTCCCCAAGCAGTTGAGGGACCATTATGGTTAGCAGGAAGAGCCCATCACAGTGCAGACATTAAGCAAGGCAGTCACCTTAAGCTCTGTATGTTTGTTACCTACCTTCCCAAAGCTTCCTTTCCCCAGAACCTTGAGGAAGACAAAGCTGTCGATGTTGAATTTCCTCCTGCTCGTGATCCGTGACGCTGTCTTGGCTGTGCTTCCCTCCCAGAGTTTATCGTACTCGCTGCTATCTGCTCATGGAAAGGGGGAGTTTAAAGTGCAGTATGTGCAGAAATGGTGTGACTCAGATCCCCCACTGAGAATGAAGCCCTGACATGTTCTTTCAGTGTATCTGCTGCTGCAGTACCGACAAATCTAAACACAAGGGTCAACTCCTGTTGTTTGTTAGGGAGTTTAAATTTCCCCAGCGTACTTGACAGTGTTGGATCTGAGATGAATCTGTGATTGTTTATGATGCTGGATTTAAGCAATACTTAGGCATTCAAAAAATCAAAGGTCCTAATTTTCCCCTGTGAGATCCAGAGCATATTTTGGAGAAGAAGGATGCGTTACAAGGACTGCTTGTAAACACAGTGGCTTTTGTCCGTTAACAGGCCCAGCTGGTCCTCAACCTAAGGCCATAAAAAAACCCTCTGATTTATTCCCAGTGCGGGCTCAGAAATGTGATCATTCACATTAATCATGGTCCTATCCTAAAGTTAATAGCTGTACTGTCCCTCCTCTGCACAGATCTGCTGGACCACAAACAAGATACCGAGGTTATTGTGTGTGCCCCACAAGCTGACCATCGTCTGTGATAGGTTATCACAGGAAGGAATCATCCATTATGGCTGAAACTAAACCACCTTTACAAGTCTGGGTTCTTCTTCTCTATACTGGCACAAACACATGGATGAATACTACCAAATTAATTTTCTGACTGGGCATTTCAAGAGAACTGAATCAATGTCTGGATGAGAAAAATAAAATCCTGCACCACAAATGGTGATTTCCATCCAGTAAGAAGTTCCTTCTACTGTTGCATTTATTCTTGCATCACTGATCATCAGTGAGCAGTCAGGGAAATCAGACTTAAGCAATGCTAGATGCAGTAGTATTGCTTTAGCAATAGCAAAAGGAATCCAAACCCTTATTCTGAACATGTAGAGACAGGATTCCAGATACTACTTAAACTCAGCTTTTCACTTTTGGCTGCTTACATCCTAAACCAGATAGCACTTGTCATTGGTTTCCAGTGGTTTGTGATCAAACAGATGATGAAAATGTGTGTGAGGTTGCAGTTACAGGAGGGAGGGAACTGCTCTGCAAGGTGCTGGTTTAGCCAGGTACCCCCCACTTCCAGAGCAGGGAATGGCACTGCAGTGAGCAAGGCAAGCCTTTAGCAGAAAGGTGAGGATGCTCATGGACCCAGAACTATCAGGTATTTTTCAAGTGTGATTTAAGTGTTTTGTCTGGCTGGGAGAAGGTAAAAAGGAAGCTGTTTTGTTTGGTTGCTTGCTTTTTAAACAGTGCTTATTAAAAACCCCTGTCTAATTTAGGGCAAGAAGGAGTAACTACCTCAATTGTGAAGGCTGGTAGGTAAATGGCTAAGTTACAGCACTGTAGTTTCTCACCTGTTTTATCTCCTCCTGGAGTTCTAGGTTTCTTATCAAAATCTTGATAAATTCCCACACTTTCTACAGATCCAGAGTCAGACCTTCGTGTGGATTTCTGAGGAGAAAAGGAAGGTTTGAAATGATCTTTGCACTATTACTTCAGAAATACTACTGAACAGAAGCTGTTAAATGTAACATGATGGCAGTATGCACTTCATTATTAACTCTTAGTACACATCTTTTCCTAAGAAGTTTGGTTCCCAGACCACTTCTAGCCATATTCTTTACAGTTTGGCATCAGCCAATTGCTTTACTTCCTTCGCTGCAAGAACAGAAGTTACTGAAATTCTTGAACAGTCTGTGTTGTTCATTGCAAAATTATTACAGGTTTAAATGCTTCCCACGGTGGACTCAAGCCATCCAAGATGAAATGCCCTCTTGGACACTAAAAGAGGGGGTGGGAATCACTGTCACATTGGACACGCTGAAGTCACATCTGTGTGTGACGTTGGTCTTTAGCAGAAGCACAGATTTTATGTATGGAAGGCTCCCCAAGATCAGATTTTTAGTAATGAAAAGTCAGGTTTGTCTGGGTTGTGGAACAGCTGCTGCAACAGCTCCCACTGTTTTCAAAGTAAATCTCCCATGAATACTCAGGAACACTCAGAGGAAATACTGCTGGCTGTTGTGATATATTATCCTGGTTTATTTCAGAGCTGTCTGAATCTTTTATTTGCAAGGCAGCAGCTGTCCACAAGAGACAGTCATGCTGCAGCAGGAGATGAACAACAAACTCCAGGGCCAGATTTAACTCCAGGAGAGTTTTGTGTGTGTGTGTATTAATAAAAATTGAGACTATCCGGTATATTTCTCCTTATTAATTCAATTTTAACACTCAAGTGGAACTCTAAAGTTGAAGCATGGAAAAACAGACTTCAGCATTACAATACCATAGTTAAACAATTAGAGAATAACTTTAGCACTACAGAAGAACAAAGCTTGATTTCAGGACACAACCCAGCTTTTCAGAAGTTCTTTGTTGGAGGGGAATTCTCCCCCGCCACCAGTTTCAACTTCAGGCTATTGACATCTTTGTTAGTGTCTTTATGGACCAAATTAAAGAGAAAACTGCCTGTACTTCCTTCATTCCAAACTCAGTTCCCCATAAAAGTGATAGAGAAAAGATGAAGTAAAACCCCCCAAATGCTTGGAAAACAACCAATAAAACATGCCAATAAAGCAATAAAACATACCTGGCTAACTTGATTTAAAGCTTCAGCTAGCAACTTCTGGTTTATTCCACATAAGTTTGCCACCTTCTTCTGGCATTTATGGTGCACATTCATCCCACATTCTGTAAGAAAGGTAAGGACAGTTACAGAAGCATCAGGAAAATACCACCTGACATTACAACCAAAGGCTGTGTCTCTCTCTGCACTTCAGAGCCCCATAGTAAGACCAGACTGGGCATGGATCCATTATTGTTAATAGAACTGCAGTTTGAATCTTTAATTCAGTGAAGGCTACAAAATTTCTTCAGAGGCAAAAAGCCCTCCAGTGTTTTATTGTCCATATCTGTAACAATAAAAATGGCTTGCCTTTTGGGGGGAGAGTTATAAAAATGGTATTTACAGTAAACACTTTCAATATACTTCCAGGGTTTTGCCTGGAGTCAGATTCACCAAAAGCAGTAATTTTGATTATATTCAAGATTACTCCTTCACAGCACACTTTCTGACTGCATCAGAAGCTCACCTTGGTTGAGCTGTCACTTGAGCCTAGTGCCTATTTGTCTTGTCTCTCTCTACTACAAAAGCTTTGCCGGATGTGCCCAGATGAGATGAATCCAACTCTATATAGAAATGCACAGTGTGTGGCAACAGCTGATCTCTAGTGGGGGGTGGAACACTGGAAAAAGCACAGAGAGGTCCCAGCTGCCCTTCCTCCACCCCTGTACCTTCACATTTGAGTCCTTGTTTGACCAGCCCCCACAGCAAGCTGCCACAGTGGTCACAGAAGGTAGGGCTCATGTAGTTGTAAACCTTGAAGCGGTGAGGCATGTCAATGTTGAAACGTTCCTTCTGAAACTGAGGGCAGGGAGAGGGGTGAGGCATGCTACCCAAACCAGGAGCAGCTTCCTACAGAAAGCACCTTGCATATTGCAAAGCTACAACAATTTCCCCCTTGATTAGCCCAGTTTTACCATTCCCCCAGGGAAAATCTGCCCATCAAATACTAATCCACCCCCTTGCAGGACTCTCAAGTGTTTCCTTGAGAGTTTCATCCACTACACACACATAGAATCTTCAAGAGAAGACAGGTTATGCAGGCAAGCACCTCCCTGATGGACTGAGCTATTTCTACACAAGCTTTTGTTAGTGCAGGGTGTTTCATTACATAATTGCACTCTAAATAAATAAAGAGTTCCAGCTCTTACCATTGTGTCCCTGCTGTTGGCCGCAGTACCAGTACACCTCCCAATGATCTTATCAATGCATTTCTTATGAATAGCAGCATTGCATTCTTCAAGGCATGCACAAGAAAGAAAGGAAGGATTCCTTCAGACAACAAATACCTGGGATGAGGTGTTTGCATTTCACAGCACGATGTGAAAACCACACTCCCTTCCCTCATGCTATACGCACCAAAGCCTGCCTTTTCTATCGACGTGGTCACCTTGTTAAGCTGATTCCCCCACCCCATTTTCTTTTACCTGAAACTCTAATTCTAAACCAGATCTGCCTGATGGAGGCAATGCCACCAGCATCTGATACCAGTATTATGCTTCTGAGTTTTTACCCTTTGGTACTTCCCCAGCTGTTTGGAGTAATACACAGATCTATGCCAAGTCAAAAGTTTCAGTTCAGCTGTGAAACCTTTCAGTAGCTGCAATTCCTTCTAGAAAAGCTGTCACTATAGCTGCTGTCATAAATAAGTACAACTTTTCTACAGCATTACACACTGATGAGAAGAATAGCTGAGCCTGGATCTTGGTACTAAAAGCACAGGCATAATCATAATTAAAGCACAGTGTCTAATCATAATTAGACACTCTTAGGTTAGTGTGTCAAACTGATGTTTAACATCCACTGCTACCTGTGCTGATGATGCACTGTGTCAGGTGTGTTCAACAGTAGCCACTAGATCTACAGATTCATGTACAAGGTAGTATAGGAAAAAGGTTAAAAAGAAAATCAACTTACGCCTACATTTGTATCCTTGCTTGTTGAGCCCCCTGAAAAACAAAGTATAAAGAGGGAAATAAGAAAATACACATTTGCTGGAATAAATGGCTGGGGACACACACGTGGGGGTGGGGTTATTTTTACCATGTCAAACAATCAATCTTTTGCCTATGGGAATATTTGTTCCAATTCATAAACTGGTCTGAGTTCTGCTCTTCAGAACCAGGTTTTAGGAAAGCAGGACTCAGAAGATATGGTGGTGTGTGTTGATAGACCAGCACATTCAGAGGGAAACCCAAAAAGACAAAGTTTCAGTCCTCCTCATCTGACTCACTACAAAGTAGCCTCACTGTGAAAGGGATCCAGCTTCTTACTCTCTTTGGGTTTTCACTCTCCCACCAACCACTTCACATCCCTAAATCTGAGCACGATTTTCTCAGATCTGCCCACCTCGTTCTCTGCTGACTGTGGGTCAGATCTCACTTGATGCTGATGGAATATTTTGCCAATTATTTTAATGGCAAAAACATTCAAGTTCTCTTTCACATTAAAAAAGTAGAACAGTACAGTTCTTAAGAACAACAATGCTCTTACTAAATCTACTACTTCTGTTTCCCAACACCCATAAATTTACATGTCGTGTTTTGCCTCAATGTATCTGATGCTAATTTTGCAGTTACTTGGCCCCTGGGGGTGATGGAGGCTTAGTGTTTTCTTCTTACCACACAAAGTCCTTGCAGACAGAACAAAATGTAGGTTGTCCAAAGAAGGTAGCAATGAATTCATGATTTTTGATGTAGTGGATCTTAGCTTGCTTGATAGCTCCTCTCCTGTTTATAGTCACTGTCCCCTCATTTTCCCTCATTGACTGTTTGCAGTCTAAATGGGGAGACAAGACAGACATTTAATACTGCAAGGTATTACAAAGATTAATGTTTGCTTTTCCAAAAAGTCCAGCTTGTTTTTCCATTTCAGACGTGTGCTTCTCTTTATTTTACACCTGCATTCTGCAGACTTTCAGTCCAGCAAGGGTGGAACACATGTACACACTACATCCTAAGGTGTCTCTGTGTCCTTGTTTGCAAGCACTTCCCTCTCCTGCTCCTTCATGAAGCCTTCAGAGAAATGAGCTGAGAGCAAGAAGCAGGATGGAGTGCAGTCTTGTTGGAGAGATGACAACCACAGCTGTTACCTTAAAAATAAATAAATACAAGCTCCTATATATTGTGTGATTTATGTACAGGAGGAATAAATGTTTTACTGGAAGCAGGAAAGTCTTCTTCAGCAGACTCCTTTTTCATCCTGTCGCTCCATGTGCCCTCCTGAATCAGTACCACAACAGAAATGCCTGTGAAGAAATGCCTGCTGCAGGAGTCACCACTGGACCATGCTCAGATGGGTTTCTTTCAGCCTCCAGAATCATTAAGCAGTGAGGACAAATGACATTATTTAATTAGACATTTCCTTTACATTACCTCACAACACTGGTGCTCTATGTCAGCATGCCTCAGTCCTATATTCTTCTAGCCCCATGGGCTTACAATATATAGTACTACATAATACTAAATAATTGCACAGAACTAACTTACAGTATTAGCCAAGAAAGAAAGTTGGCTCATGCAGGCCCTCTGTGACAGGTTACAGTTACTTCCACTTATTCCCAAGAAACCTCCCGAGTTTCTTTTACCACAACAAGCAGTGTGTGTCTCAATCTGTCAGTCACAGCTCAGACTGTATGGTCTCACTTATATATTTGGAAAATAATAGGAGTTTGTAACAGGTAACCCCATGAAGGTACATCAGGAGAGATTGGGGAGCTGGGAATTGAATCTTTGGACATGCTACTTGTCAACAGAGAGGAGCTGGTGAGTGACAGTCCCATCCAGCAGGGAAGGACAAAAGCTTGAATCAGCAATGAGGAGCTGGAGCTAAGCACATCAGTTCTGGCCAGCAGCTCCAGGACCCCATCTGTGGATGTCTTTCACAGGTTGAAGTGCTGCAAAGCTCAGGGCAATAAGAGGTTGCCTTTTCCAGGGTGGGAGTTTCCACAACAGAGTGAGGAAAAAGTCAGAAGAGCATTTTCCCATTGCCAATGCAATCATTTTTCACTTGCTCCATTGCGTTGCTGCCTTTTAGCAGTATCAGTGGGAGCTCTGCTGATAGAAACACATTTGTTTCCTGTGCCAAGTCACACAAGCTGCAGTGCCTGAGCTTACTACTAAGTTACCCAGGAGCTCTGTTTTTCTTCTCGCTGGCTGTGCTTGGGTTTTGTCATTCTATTAGCTGGCTACCACTCCTATTCCAACAGACCACAGAGCCTGGAATACAATCTACTGTTTGATACCATTTGGGGCATCCTGAACTAATTTATCAGTTGCAGTCAAGAGCAGCCAGACTGCAGCAGCGTGTGATGTCTTAGAAAAGAAAGGACAATGTCAGCTCAGAGATTAAGGAAAGATTTGGCACATTAGTGAAGAGAAAGCTCAAAAGAGGTCCCCGGGTTTTGCCACTAGGTATTAATGCACTTTTCTAAGAAACTGTCTGGTTCAGAGAAAAGCCTGTTCTGCCTCACCCTGAAAAAGCTCCCAACACAACCATGACACCCTGGCACAATGTATGCCGCTGCTATCTTTTCCCCTCCAGGAACAGGATTCATTCTGGCTGTGCATGCTACTGAGTTCACCCAACAAAAGCTCCCGTCAGCCGCTGCACTTCTGCTTGGCCAAGTCTGCAAACAGCACTATCACTTTGTTCAATCCTGCTGAGCAAATACAGGGACCCCACCCACTGGTCCTCAAACGCTGTAAGGGAACCAGGGACCTGAACCTGCACACAGAGCAACGACGTTGCCGGATCAGCAATACTTCATAGTGTTTGCTGCATGAAAACAGTGTCTTCATAATGGTGATTTAATCAGTAACAGCAACAAAGCAGAGCAAGGTATGTTGCTTTGTAGCCTGTGGTTTGAAGAGATAATCTGTGATGGAACAGATTAAGGGACAAAAGCCTCCCTGAAGTCTGGAAGGCGGGCAAACCGAGGGTTTAGTGAGGTACAACAGCACTCAGCAGGTGAAGAGAACACAGCCTCAACTCGTGCTGTAACACTGGATGCAATTTAGTACTGCTGATACCACCTGCAAAAGTCTCTGACAAACTTGATCAGGATATGGGAAAGTGTGGTATTCCCCCCCCTTCTAGAACACCCTACCAAACTTCACAGAAATATGCAAGACTGGCATCTATTTTTGAGAGGATAACTAATAAACTAGGCAGTTTGTGTGAGGAAAGAAAAGAGAAACCATCCACTTTCCTTAAACATGCTTCAGTGGTGAAGAAACCTTAAGCACAGCACAACTCCAAAATCTGCATGTGAGAGCACAGAGTCTTCACAACCAGCTGCCTTATTAAACACCTTTGCCAAACCCAACCAACGTAGCAAAGCATAGCTGCAAACATTTTTGTATGCTTCAGCAGAAGCTGAGAGGTTTGGCCAGCTGCTGTAAGTCGAGTGCACCCGAAGCTGAGGTGGCTCTGAGATGACAGGGTAGCTCGTTTCAATGGGTGTGTTTAACAAGTTATCTTCAGTGTGTAAATTACCTTTAATGTGTGTTGAAGTCCAGCCAACCACGGACCCAACTGGAGAACAAAGGCTTTATTTCAAAGATGCAGACAGAATTAACAATTGCAAGGAAGTAACTTTCCCAACAACTGCATGGATGCAGGGTGGAGATGAGGGAAGGAAGAAACACAAAGGAAAGCCTTTGCTTCCCCCTTCAATTGAGCCAGGATTCCCACACACAAAACATGTGTCCTGGGCCAGCACAAAGTCAGAAACAGTCATGTACAAAAGAGCTGAATCAGCAGCTAGAATCCAGGTGACCTCTGTGGCCTGGACCTGAATTTAATCATCTTGGACCCAAGCACACACCATTAAACATAACCTATTTCCTCTATTGCGGCCTGTGGTTAATATTTATCACTGACAGACTGTTCACGTATTTCAAGGTCCCTTCTCAAAACTTGTGGCTGATGGGACAACAGCACCCAGAGCTCCTCTGTCCCAAATATTCATTAAGAAACCATTAAACACAACTGTGAATAGGCAGTGCAGCTCTCCAGAAGTGTTGCCAACACACCCCTGTACACACTATCCAATGCCAGCACCAGACCTTCTGAATATTTCACAGCCACTAACACAACACACGACCCACAGTCTGGAAAACATTTGCTAAAACAATATTGCTAGAACTCTGCTGGGCTGAAATAAACCTCAAGGTAAGCTGTCAAATTGCTCAGCTGCACTTCAACATTTCCAAGGGCAAAAAGAAACAGCCTCCAGAAAAACTGGACCAGATTTTTTTCAGAAGGAGGAACTGAAGAAACATTTGCCATCTTCAGAGTTTGTTTTTCATTTTAGCTTGCTCACTTCCTGGTTGTGTGTTTGTGAACAGAGGAAAGATAACAGTGCTGCTGTCAGAAACCGAGAACAGGGCCTTCACATCAAACAGGGGCAGGGAAAACATCTTCTGAGCTAACTGGCTGCTCAAGTTGAGATTTGCCTGAAACCTCATAATAAATTACAAGACCCACTAAGATTTCTGTTCAGTGTCCCCTTTTGCTGTTCTTGCACTTGGCTTTGTTTAAAAGTTAAGTGCACCTTCAGGTCAAGAAAAATATTAATCTCTCAGAGCAATCATTAAAAGGAAGGCCAATTCCTCACGAAGGAGACTTGTCTGGTATGAACTGTCTCAGAGGAATACTGCTCTTTAGCCTGGTCCTGCAAAGGACTGCTGTACAGATCACGTCTACAAAACCCACCATTTGCAGAGATACAAGTTTACCCAAAGCCTACATTTCTCTGAAATGAGCTTGCTGCTTTAAACCATTTTGGCTTCTGTGTTCCTCACATTTCACTTACAGAGTGTTAATATTGCCATGTAGTTCGTTCTTCCTTTCCCTCCCCACCTCCCCGCCCTGTTCAAAACCATCTCCTCTGTTCTCAGTACTTGTAGATGTTACACTGCTGACATTTAAGTAGCAATGCCAATAATCTGTTACTTTAGAAGCCAATATTGCTTGCTCTGAAAGCTGGCACAATCTCCCATCGCTTCCCTCAGCCGCAAGCATTTACACTACAAACCTTAGCACATGTTGTGTTACGAGCTCTTTGCAGCACCTTGATGGAAAGGTGGCTGTGCTACTGCTGTAAAAAGATGACAGGTATGATATGCTCTGTCCTGAAGAGCGACTGGGATGCCTGTGGGTGTTCATTTCTTGCCTGCTCCTCTAAATAAATGAATGAAGTGCTGCCTGGGCCACTATGCCAGCAGCCTCTCCTGTGACACTCAGCAGAGCACTGTGGTGGATGGCTGTGCAGCTACTTTCAGCTGGTCTCCACTGAATCAGTCTTCATTGGCAGCAACGAACCCAATGATCTTCTAGAAAAGTGCCAAAACAAACCACCGGAGGTTTAACAAGCCCTGCCTTTCAGTCCAGGAGAAACAAATCCCATCTCCACACTCCAGTCTTTGTAGCTCGCTCAGCAGCTGCACAGCAGCTCTGCTAACCCAGCCTGTGCTCAGCTGTATAGAGTATTGTTTTCCTAAATGTCGAGAAGTGTTTTGGTTAGCACTCCTGCGGATACCCGATAGCTCATTCATTGTGGGGAAGCAGGGAATGAAGTGGAAAACGGGCTCTCTCCTCTTTCTTTTGTAAATCACAAAGGCACAGTAAACCAAACCTTTACAAATGCAGCATCTAAGTAAAATTCCTTGTGAACACATAAAGATACCGCATTTTCTCTGCGCTACACAGCATGTTAGACACCAAATACACTGCCAGCTTTCTGCTCAGGGAATTCCATCGGCAGACAGTTGACTTTCATTATAGAAAATGAAGCTGGAAAATGCTTTTGTTGAACCCCTGCAATCACACTTCTAGATGCAGACTGAAGGAGATTCTAGGTGCCACTGAATAACTATCACATCTGCCAGATTTCTAGCAACAGTACTGCCTCAGTCAAATGATTAAATCCTAATTGCACACAGGGAGGCTGGCATAAGGCACAGGTCTGGATTTTCACCCCTTATCATTATTATTTACTAATAAACGTGACAATCCTTTCTCAACACACCTTACCTGTAGAGAAACTGGCTTCAAATCTTCATTTAGACCCATCCAACGTGCTGTGACAGCAAAGCTGTCCTCACCCTACTATTTCTCACGCATGCCTCAGAAAGTCTAAGATCTCATGCTTCCCCTACACTCAAAACAACACGTGGAGAGAAAAGCCCACTCAAATACATGCAGCTCTCAGGTTCATGTTCCTGTCCCAGCACTCAGACACTTGAGATATCAAAGGCTCACATGCAAATTACTCACCTTCTGATACAGCTAACAGCATTTTAAGGGAAAAATTCACTAACTCTTTTTTTCCAGGAAGCTAAAGCCAGCAAAGCAGCAATTTGGAATTCAAATCCAAGACCCAAGCATACTTCCAAAGCTGCTAACGCAGCGCAAGACACCCAGCAGTACTGCAAGCCACCTCTGATCCTGGGTTTTTCTTGCTGGATAAGGTCATTAACTACATTTGAATAAACAAAGATCGAGCAAAGCATTAAACGTATTGCAACTCCCACCTCCTGAAACCAAAGCTGCTTTACAGAACTATAACCTAGTTGCAATACTACAACGAGAGAAGGAGGGGCAGTAAGAAAACAATATTCTGAAGTGAAAGTGGGGATCAACACCCTGCTCTCATGTTTCACACACCAGAAGAAAAAGCTTCTAATTCCCAGCACAAGCTGATTTTCAGGTCCCAGGACAGAAAACAAAAAAATGCTTTGACAGCTCTATGTCAGGGCTCTCCAGCCCTGGTTTTAACAGCCTAGAAAGAAAAACCCCTTTGAGACCAGGAAGACATTTCATATAGAGAGCTCTAACTTAACTGCCCAGGCCCCAGTCTGCAAAAAGAATACACAAATGAAGTGCTGCAGTGTAGCCTACCACAGAGCAAATGTCAATATGAGTTTATTCCATTAAAGCTGAGAATGGAGCAGTACAGACTTGCTTCTCAATACTGCTGCCTACCATCAAAGCAGAGAAAAGCAGTTCTCTCTAAAGGTGGCAGAACATTTGGTGCTCTGAAGGGCTGCAAAGCAACAGCTTTAGTTTGCAAAGCAAGCCAAAGTAAGAATTATTCACTTCTTGTGTTTGAAAATCTCCAAGCACTTTGCAGGCTACACCTATAACTCTGGAGACACTAGTGGTAGCAATACCTTCAGGTAAACCTGGGAGCAGCTCAAACTCCAGTTCAGAACAAGCCTTTTTTATCATTTGAGAGACACAGCCACCACACACCTCTGTATGGAAAGGTGTGTCAGAGGAAACAAAATGGTATTGTGCACGGGAAGGAATGTGAACTGTCTGTGAGCTTTCAACTGTTAACTCAAGGTTTTAGCAATGTGAAGAATGGAAGCTAATACAAACATCCTTGTAACACACCAGCTTCTCTGCTCTAACTCTGCTAACTGCTCATTTCACTAGAGAAAACATTCACAGCAGTGCAATGAGATGGGCCAAAAACTATTCAGTGTTTGCCTATTTGGCAATACACAGGTAGTGACATGAGGGAAGTCTATAATTTTAGAGTAGAATAAACCAGGTTGGAAGAGACCTTCAAGATCATCACATCCAATCTATCAACTAATCCAACCCACCTAATCAACTAAGCCACTGGGGTCAGCCACTCTGACCCCAGCCTGTAGCACTGCATGGGGTTGTTGTGGCCAATGTGCAGAACCCGGCACTTGGATGTGTTAAATCTCATGCCGTTGGACTCTGCCCATCTGTCCAGCCTGTCGAGGTCTCTCTGCAAAGCCTCTCTACCCTCCAGCAGATCAACTCCTGCCCCCAGCTTGGTGTCATCTGCAAATTTACTGATGATGGACTCAATGCACTCATCCAGATCATCAATAAAGATGTCAAAGAGCACAGGGCCCAGCACTGATCCCTGGGGCACACCACTAGTGACTGGCCGCCAGCTGGATGTGGCACCATTCACCACCACTCTCTGGGCTCAGCCCTCCAGCCAGTTCCTAACCCAATGCAGTGTGCTCCCATCCAAGACATAGGCTGACAGCATGGCCAGGAGTTTGCTATGGGGGACAGTGTCAAAGGCCTTGCTGAGGTCCAGGTAGACCACATCCACAGGCCTCCCCACATCCACCAGGCAGTCACCTGATCATAGAAGGAGATCAGGTTGGTCAGGCAGGACCTGCCCTTCCTAAATCCACACTGGCTGGGCCTTGCACAGATAAGCCATGATGAAGACCACAATGAGGGTTTTCTAATACAATGGCTCACTACAGTTTGAATGCCACCCAGAGTGTTATTAGTGCATGAACAGAGAGCTTCTGAGCTTCAGAGAAATGCTTTTCCTTAGAGGCTCTTCAGAGTCACCCAAGTCTTGGGAATTTTGCTTCAAAGAGTTAAATTTCCATAAAGGAGACAAAAATAATGAGCACATAGGCTTATTTTTCTTTTTTTTTTGGCCATTACAAAGATAAAATGTCAGCTCTGAAATGTCATGTACCACATGTGACATTCTATCTTTAGGAGCTCCTCTAGTAACTGCTACACAGACTGCACATATGGTACAAAAACGTATGGTACCTTCACAATTAATGTGCTGCATGAGAGCAGAGCTGTGTTCCCTGTACATGTCTGAGGGGGGGAAAAAAACCCTCACCAGTGTTCTAACAATTACTGCTTAACTCTTTCCATCTATGATTCAGGAACACACAGTATCATGCCGTGCAAGGCCATGGGCTAATACAGCAGACCAGTCCAACTTCCAGGAAATAACAGTTTCATGACTTCTACTATGGAGAAATTTCAACCACTAGCTAAACAACCTGCGAGTTTTACATAATTTCCTTCAGGAAAGAATTCCACAGATAAGGAAATCCTTGCCAGAATAGTTGGGTTTATTGCTGGACTTAAAGCTTCCCTTCTTGCACTCAACTACCTTCTCTGGCCTCCTAGTTCCTTCTCCAAAGAGCTGTGTAGATTTCTGACATTTCCAAGTTGTTCACCTTATGAACTGCTAGGGCAGAACATCGACTAGATTTGCATTTGAACACTTAACCATTCACTCATTGCTGCAGTCAGTGTCCCTCACTAGTGACTATGACATCTGAATGCCAGGACACTCAGACAGTTCCAGCCACAAAAAGCTTCCCACAAACTAGAGCAAGAGATTTAATTTTGCAGCTAAAAAGGAACTGATAACAACTTTTCTAGCTCATCAAAACACGAAGACAGACATAATGAAGACCCAAAAGTGGGCTAAATGCAAGAGCAAGAAGGCACAAAGGCATTTAGAAGTTAACAAATGCAGCCATGACTTCACACAACACCAAAACAAAGTAACAAAAATCAGAAAATTCTATGCAGTACAGCAGGTGGCTCTGGGCTGGGGTTTTGTTTGTTTGATTTGTGAGGGGCTTTCTGCTTTTGGGCTTTTTTTGTGAGCTACATCTTGTGTTCTACAGAAGAAAGGTGAAAAAAAGTTTTACTTTTGCATAATTGACTGAAAAGAAAAGAGTTGACATTACCTGCATCTTCCAAAAAATACTGCACAGCCATCAGCACCTTCCCTTGAGGTTGCAGGTCAAGCTATGGAAAGAAAGATACCAGTGGTGAAGTATGCAGCTGACTCTCAGGAATTTAAACAGCTCCTTCTAGGGACTCAAATCAAAGTATGATACTCAGTAACTCCTGGGTTACAATCCTCTTCCATATCTCACTGTTGCAGCTGAACCAGGGCTTTTATTCTACTGCTTTTACTATCATGCTGCATTTCTTTGATGTCTATTCAAAAGCTCAGCACAGACAAAGTTCACATTGTTTTGCATGTCCCTTTCCTGTTTCTGCACAGAAGTTTGTTGGCTTCTGTTTTTACTCTTAGTAAACTCAATGGACACAGGAACCCAGCTTTAAAAGAAAAAGTCTATACAATCCTTTATATGTTTATTGAGAGTACAAATCACAGGGGCATCAAATCCTCTAGCTTGTAATCAGAAAAAGAGTGGTATCATCAACGTTTGCTTTGGGTTTCCTCTCAAACCACTACACATGGTTTCTGTGGCAAATTTGACAGACCAACACAAATTCACTTTAAGCCAAGAGGAGAGGTCACCTCCTGCGCTCAGAATGGAGATACTCATTCTTAAACTGCTGCTATCATAAAGAGTAAGAAGCTATTAAGTATGAAAGGGTCTGATTCAGTGTTGACTTTAGCACAGAGCAAAGCATCCCTCAGTTAACAGTAAAGACAACTTGGGAGGGGAGGAAAGTAAAAAAGAAAGGAACAGTTAGATCAGATACACCTGTGAACACAGATCCCTACAGACCCCTTTACCCTACTGGGATAATGACTTTGTTTTCATCTTTAAGGCAATTTCTGACACTCAAAAAATCTCCCAGAAGGCAAAGACCTCAGTTACAGTGACTACTGATGGGCTGTCTCTCTGCACACAGAAGCAACCTTACAGGCTACAGTAAACAAGCTAACATCTCAGGCTGGATGTGAGGAGGAAGTTCTTCACCATCAGAGTGGTGAAGCCCTGGAATGGGTTGTCCAGGGAGGTGGTTGAGGCCCCGTCCCTGGAGGTGTTTAAGACCAGGCTGGATGAGGCTCTGGCCAGCCTGATCTAGTGTGGGGTGTCCCTGCCCATGGCAGGAGGGTTGGAACTAGATGATCCTTGTGGTCCCTTCCAACCCCAACTGATACTATGACCTCTGTGCAAGTCATGACTGAAGTCGTGCAGAGGAAGTCTGGGTGGTGCCTGTTCTACAGATAACAAGCAGAGGACTTCAGATCAATGAATTGGCCAAAACTAATTACTAAAATTAAAACTGATCACTAGTGATTTCAGCTACTTTTCTGAATAATTGCTTAGTTGGTGGCTGCTCACTAGTGATGCTCCCTGGGCCAGTTCTCTCTAATGTCTTTCGCAATGATCTGGATGACAGGATAGAGTGCACCCTTAGTAAGTTTGCAGATGACACTAAATTGTGTGGGAGTGCCAATCTGCTTGAGGCTAGGAAGACTCCACAGAAAGACCTGGACAGGATGAATCAATGGGCTGAGGTCAGTTGTATGAGGTTTAACAAGACCAAGTGCCAGGTTCTGCACTTGGGTCACAACCAGCCCATGCGTTGCCACAGGCCTGGGGCACAATGCCTGGAAAGCTGCCTAGCAGAGAAAGACCTGCAGGTGTTCATCAACAGCCAGATGAAAATGAGCCAGCCCTGTGGCCAGAAGTCCTGGCCTGTATCAGGAATAGTGTGACAGGCAGGACCAGGGAAGTGATCCTGCCCCTGTATTAGGCACTGGTGAGGCCACACCTTGAGTATTGTGCCCAGTTTTGCAGACCTCTCTACAGGAAAGGCATTGAGGACCTGGAGTGGCCCAAAGAAGGGCACCAAAGCTGGTGAAGGATCTGG
Organism: Melanerpes formicivorus; assembly: GCF_026170545.1. Classification (NCBI taxonomy): domain Eukaryota; kingdom Metazoa; phylum Chordata; class Aves; order Piciformes; family Picidae; genus Melanerpes; species Melanerpes formicivorus. The sequence continues at coordinate 3,407,186 of NW_027142390.1, forward strand.
AGAACAAGTCTTATGAGAAGTGGCTGAGGGAACTGGGGTTGTTAACCCTGGAGAAAAGGAAGCTGAGGGGAGACCTTCTCACTCTCTACAACTCCCTGAAAAAGACTGGAGCAAGATGGCTGTCAGTGTCTTCTCCCAAGTAGGAAGTGACAGAATGAGAGGAAACAGCCTCAAACTGCACCAGGGCAGGTTTAGGTTGGACAGGAGGCTGCCCAGGGAAGTGGTTGAATTGTCACCCTCAGAGGTATTTAAAAGATGTATAGACATGTGCTTAGGGATATGGTTCAGCAATATCCTTGGTAGTGTTAGGTTAATGGTTGGACTAGATGATCCTAAAGGTCTTTTCCAGCCTAAATGATTCTATGATTCTGTATCAAAATGGGTATTAAAGAATCCCCACTAGAGCAGCATCAAATCAACCAACATCCATTGTGAAAATAAATAGAATTTAAAATCCTAAGTGGAAATGCCTTGGAGTAAGCTTCACCTTTTGCCTTTTGTCTGGATGAATTACAATGAACAGATCAAGTTTAAACATCTGCTGTTTGCTACAAGAAACTGCTAGGCTTTTATAACACAGGCCCCTCAGTGTGACACAGGTCATTATTTCACACACTGATGGCAGGAACTTCATTGTCAATTTCTTTAACCTTGTACATTATCTGCTTTAAAAAATGCTGCTAAAATAATGTACCCTGCCACACATGCTAAAGGGATCAAACACTCATATCCAAGCATAAGGCATCCATTCAGTTTGAAAAAACAGAATCAGGTCAGCAAGTTTACTCTCTCTCCTTACCCAGAATTCTGCTTTGCCGTTGCCTTTCTTGCACCGCTCTGCCAGGACCGAGACACCTACAGTCACTTCAGATAATGGCTCTTCTGCTGCCTTCATCAGAACAATCTGAATCACTCGTCCTTCGTAAATGTGGGCATCAAAGGTTGATTTCCATTCTGGATACATGGTAGGTTTCTTCTGAACTAGAGTTTTTCCTCTCTCTGAAAGCCACACACACAAAAAAAATGGACCAAACCTGTCAAATCAGCTGAGGTAAAGCTAGTACTTAACAGAATAAAACAAAAAAGGGAATCCTGGTACTGAAACCTAAAGCAGATTTACTACCTCTGGTGCTTTGGTTGGGACCAAGTCTAAACATTGAGTTCAAACATGAATTGGAAGGCAAAACTCATTCTGACAAACAGGACATGCAAAAGCAGTGAAGATGTTAACATGCCACCAGAAAGACCAGGAGAAGCAATTCCCACTCTGGAATTCAGAAGCTGGTTTAGTCAGTCACAACTTGACAGAGAATATTTACATGGCTCCTTTCTGGTATAAACCCATGATCTGCTGTCTGAGCACAGTGAGTACCTACTACTATATAAAACAAATTAAGATGTGTCTTACACTGACCCAGGAGAAATTGAAACTGGTGGCTGAGAGATTAAAGGCTCCACATTTCATTAATCTACTTTCAAGTAAACCAAACATTTCACTTCTCTTCATAACTCACTGTCCTTAGCATTGTACTCTGTCTCTCATGATCACTACCTTTTAAAGGATACTGCAAGGGCTTATCTGCCCTCTCCAGCACATGTAGACCTTGTGTATACAGTGGAAGAATATGGAAAAAGCTTAAAGGACCTCAAAAAAATGGTAATTTTTTTTTACTAACATTTGTCTAGCCTCCCATATGAGCATCTCCACAGAATCCTTCCTTAAGAGTTTTACAGTGCTTTGCTCTTCTTTTCAGATGGATTTTTTTCCCTAATGCACAGCTTAGTCTCTCTTGCTACCAGTTAAGCTAATGTTTTTCTCTCCCTGTCTCAGGCACAGAAAACAACTGGTGAGTGCATGACCTAGAAGCAGCTTTAGCACATTTCCAAATCTGGGTCTTTCAGTAGTCCCACCAACACATTCAAAATGATGCTTCCTCTTATGCATCCAAATGCAGCTCTTCACTCTGACTCTGGCCACACAATGCCACCTCCCCTGTTTTTCTTCATGACTTGCTGCAAAGCCAATTATTGCCCACTTTTTGCTCAGGTAACTGAATGCAATTTAGTACATTCTGCACAATTTCTGCTGCTTATCAAGATCACTTGCTGGAATAGAAATGACTTCCACGTGCCTCTCCAGCTCTGAACGACCGATTTTCCCCCCTAAGTGTGCAACCTGTCCTTATGGTATCACAGCAGCAGCAAAGCACATTCAATAGCTTGACCCTTCTCCAGGGAGCTGCAGTATGGCCTGTCTCCTAAATCTGGCAATAGAATTTACACTCACATTGACAAAGGAAGAATTAAATACTTATGACTTAAATGTCTGCCTGGAAACTGAAGGCAAAGTTGGCTTGATACACTCCTCCCTCAGTTGTGCTGAGCCATCCAAAGGAGAGTCGTGAGTAGTGCCGTTGTGCTGCTTTATTAGGGAATGCCTGCCAACAGCAGCATTACAAATTACAGTTGTGACAGGCAGGCCTTGCCAAAGGCCATTCTGAAACACTCAGAAATGGCCACCTGAGAACCTCCTCCATTGCAACACAAACTTCAGCATTTCTCCTCTAGTCAAAAGCTTTTAGTTTTAATTTAGGGAACTCTGCAGAACGAAAAAAAAAAAACCCACTGAGATTCTCAGCAGTGCAAACCTATTTCCAGAGCCCCATACTTGGTATTCTTAAATATGGACAATTGGGAAATATTATGGTGAAAATATATAGGGAAAGATCAAATAAAACATGATTAGATAATTATTAGGGCAGGTGATAAAGGTGAGGGAGAATTAAACCCAGGCTGTCCACACAGCAAGGCTTTTACACTAGCCTATTTGTTTTGGATTGCTAAAGCCAAACCCCTTCAGCAAAAAGGCAAGCCTCAGGAGGCATTCTTGGGAATATGAGAAATGGCACCCTTTTGCAGAACCTCTGCCAATAATTCAGGGCTTGCAGAAGCAGCAGAGCTTCTGCCAGTCCAGTTTGTTACTTGGGAACAGGAGAGATTAACGTTTTATTTAACATTTGACAACTTCTGTCATGCAAAATTCACAACTCACCTTAACCCATGCAAAAGTGACACATCAGCTGCTTCACCACATACTTTGTGAATTGTTGTGTGGTGGTGGTAAACCAAGAAATGAGAAAGTTTAGACTTCGCCCTACCAAGTGCTGAGCACTCTGACCACAAGACAAGAAAGCACTAAGAAGGAAGTCTTGTTTTAAGGTGGGGACAGAGACAAAAGTCATTGCTATTTCTCCCATTCTGAAAGAAGAACTCATGGTGAAATGCTTGGCAGGACAGGAACAGCAGGACTCACCACCATTCACAGACTAAGAGGGATTGCAGGATTTCTCAGAAACTTATTCACATTCAGAAAAGCAGCACCATTTGTAACCTCACCTGTAGTCAATGCCTCCTTCATCTTGATGGCACAGAAAGGCTGCAGTTGTTCCCCTTGATTCTGTACAGGTCCCAGCTCAAATGAGTTGAAAGATATCCGTAAGAAGGGCGCCATTGTTCACAATGATACACAACCTAAGGGGAAAGAAGTAAATAAAAGCCAGAGAACTGAAGGCCTGGTCTGAGACTTGTAAGAAAATCATATATATTCCTCAGCAGCCATCATAGCTGCTACAATCCATCCATCCCTCCCAAGTTTGCAAATCTTGAATATGGCTTTAAGCCTATGAGTCTGAAGTAAAACTGGCATGTACTGAAACAAAACCCATAATGTGTACAATCAAAGATTGGATTTAAGACACCCTTTTAACCATATCCTATTAAAAGTAAGTAGCAGTTCTGCCTTTGAATTAGACCTTGCTTAATTTTTGAGCACAGAGACACTATTCATTAACACAAGTATATAAGCATTCTTATCAAATAAGCAGTTCACAAACTAATAGACTGTTTGGGGAGTTGGTTTTTAAACATTTGTTTCCCCTTGCACCTGGAATGAAGGGTGGGTTGGGGTAAAAAAGGAAGAAAAAGATTGTTGTCTGTTCCATATGCTCCTTTCCCAGTATTTCTCACAATGCAGGGAAGGAAAACTAGAAGCAAAACTGGTCATCCAAAGCTCACAATGTTTTGTTGCTCTCTAGGTACACATTGTTTTCTTCTTTTTGACTGATACACAGCTTCAAGGATTCCCAGACAGAATTCTAGGCACTTTGCTAGGCAATCAAATGATAAAAGGAACACCTTTCATTTAAGTTTTAAATAGGTTATCTGAGAAACTACTGAACCTACTTACCATTGCTGGACACTGCAGCAGATGTATGGGTGTACAGTAAAAATAACAAGTCCTTAAGCACGATCAAGCAACTGCACTGCACGCAAGCACTTGATCAACATTAACCACCCGAGTAGCTGGTCCATACATGAGCTCACACTCAATTCTCTCACTTAGATGAATGTAGTTACAGAAATTTCTGAAACAGATTTCACTGGCTAAGTGTACATTTTATTTTTCACACTTAACATCGAAACCAACTCACATTCCAAATGTCACCGCCAAAACTGGAATAAGTACAACATCACACAATCTCTATTTAAGCATTGCTCTCGGGTGGGAGTGTACTAATCCTAGGAAGCATTGCAAAAGTAAGGACAAAGTGTTAGACTCCATCCCTGCACATACTAGGCAAAGGGAAGAGGCAGAAGTGAAAAAAACCTCCAGCACTACTGTGTGATCTTGTTCAAACTATCAGGAAATTACACAAAACCAAAGCTCCTAGCATTTGTCATGAAACTGACGTTTCACTACAGTCTTTCCTCATGCGTAAGGGACTGTGAACCAGCTCACTCAAGCAGTATTAGGAAGAACATTTCAAGCAAAATATATACAAAAATATGTTTTCAAATTTTTATACACACACACTCACACATTTTTTCAAATGTAAAAACATCAACCTGAGAAGCCATTAACCTTCCTCTTGTAGCTCTCTCAAGGCCCAGACAGTTACATAGAAGACTGTGAAATCAGTTTTTGCACCAAGACAGCATGTAGCTCTTGACACCATTATGTGCACACAACACAACCTCTCTATGCAGAGACCATTCTCAACAAATGGAAAAATTTTACTACTAACATTTCTTGAACTAGTTTCTATTAACTGACTGCTTCCCTACTTTCTTTTCTGTAGAGTAAGACAAAGCTAGAAAGGATGTTTATGATTACTTGGCACCACCGAAGTGAAAGCCATGACTATAATTCTCATTCATGCATCTGGGCTTGCAATAAATTAACAGCCCTCTAACACTAATCCACTGGTTATTGCAGCTTGGAGCACCACGGGATGAGACTGGAGACTGAGATGATCTCACAAAGAAAAATAGACAGCTTTTGTAGAAATTAACAAATACCACATGATAACCTCAGCTTTCACAAATGCAATGTAAACACAAAGCTCATCAAGAGTTTTAATGAAGAACATGTTTTAGCTGCACACGATGTGTTCACTATGTTCAGAACTACCCCCAAGTGACCAGCCTTGCCAACACCAAGATCACATGTAGCTACTACTCAATATGGACGTAAAAGAAACCAGATCTCATCATCCTTCATCTCTGGGGAAACAGCTGTGAGACCTGATTAGGCCATAGGTAGAAACCAGCTGGGTAGGTCATCCCGTGGTTCCCACTGGAAAGTTCATTTGACAGAATCACAGGAATGCAGGATAGTTTTGGCTAGGAGGGACAGCCCAGCTACAAGTCACAATTTCCAGTAAGTCTAGGACTATATTAACAAAAAAATTGGAAAGCACTGACAAAGTTAAACAATTGCACTGATTTCACTCAAGACCATCTGACTCAAGCCAGTGTTAGTCGTGAAACAGAACACAAGGCTTGGATGTTTGCTACCTTAACTCCAAATGAACAGACACAACAGAAACGGGCATAATGCATTCACAGCTTGAACAGTTCCACAATCTTGCTCATTTCTGAGGGCCAAATCATTTGAAAGCCAGATCTGCTTCTTAATTTTTAATATGGTTATTTCAGTTTCATCATAGCTGGCTGCAGTGCAATCCAAAATGCTCGCTCTGAAATGCTACACACAAGCAATTCAGCAGTTAGAAGAAAATGCCAACATCCCAGGATTCCTGACGATGTTCCGTCCAAGGTCACCATAAATGCCAGGAGATCCCTCCTTTGCTTTTCCATTTAGCAACACAAAGCCAAACAAAACCCCCAAAACTCAACAGCTTACTTGCACCTAACAAACTATCCCTTTCTGCCAAGTTTTTCTGCCCTTACACTTTATGCTTTTTTTCACCAAAGTAGAGATTTTAAGTGGCATCATGCAACATCTTGCTATGCATGATAGACTAGACTGTGACGCAGGGAGGTTAAGTGGAAAGGCAAGTTTGGATTTGCTTCTCAGATACGTTTGCCAATCCTTGTCTATGCTAGGCTATTGCAGTGAGATAGTTGACAAGCATCAGCTGTAGTGCTGTAAACAAAAGCATACCCCACTAAAACTAGCTTTGGCAGTGAAACTCTGTGAAGGAGATTAATTCAAAGTGCTGAACACACTCATCCAAAGTTTTGTCACATCTGAAAAGCACAAACATCAAAAGCAATACATGTTTTGCTTACTGCACTTTAGACTAGACCCTCTCTAGTCTCCATGACTTTTTTTTTTGGAAGCAACAGAACAGATGTTGACTGCAGTTTTGCTGTATCTGTCAAGAACTGAAACTGCTATGAGTCGAGGGAGATTTTACAATCTACTCATCCAATCTGCATCGCTGTTACGAAGTATCAAAGCCAAACTGTTTTCCCTGAAGAGTGTGATTTTATCCAAACCAAATGGTGGAAAAAACAGATGCAAAGTCCAACAAATGCTGCAAATCTTCAGTTACAAGTCTGATACCTCCAACAGTTTCAAAGTCATGTGCAATCTGAAAAACACCTAGGGGCAAGCTCTTCTAGTAACACTAGAAGTACATCGTGACGGCCACAGTGCTTCGGAGCACACCCTCAGATGCCGTCCAGCACAGCACTGGTTTTGTCAAGGACCCTTGATCTTCCCTACTGCAAGCCAAAACAACATTCTCAGCTACATGGGATAGATACTGCAAAATCCACAGTAATTTCCATGAAGCTGTAACACTGAGAGCTTTTGAGTATTTAATACAGAAAGGAAATCAACCACGTTATTATCAACTATAATATGCGTGGAGTGAGAAAGAAGGGGGAAAAATGGAAACATCTTCACATGATCACTGCCAACAACTGCTGGATGAACAAATACTCCATTTTCATATGGATGTGTTGGCAGCATGCAGTTTGAAAGAAATACTCAAAATAAATTTAAGTCTTAGTATTCCAAGGAGACTTTTCACAAGATTTGTTCACATAAAAGTCACATCAAACACCTTTTCTGCAGGGACAAGGGAAAAAACCAGTAAATTCTGCAGTCTCTCCCCCTCTGCCAGCACACAGCAGCTATTAGGGACTCACGCTGCAGCTGAAGGCATTACTTGTCAGGGTCCCTTTGCTGCCATACGTCGGCTATGTAACAAACAGTGAGGACAAGCCAACTCTAACACAATCCAGAAACAAGACGTGGTTGAGACTTGCACACAAAGTGGGAAGTAACATCAAAGCAGAGGATCATCTGGAGGAAATGCTGACATGGACCAACAACAGAGCACTGCACAGACAAAAAGCCTACCGGCCCTGAGCAGACAGCAGACTGCTCCAGCACTGACAAGGGTCTATATATCCAAGGGAAATACAAATGACAAAACTCCCCTGCTGATTTAAGCCTCTGATTTCCTTGTAGTAGTCTGTTAAATAGTTTGCAGAACTAAAACTGCACATGCAGGCCATGTTTTTTTTCCATGCTGTCTTACAGAAACACTCTACAGCAGCGCATGAAGTGACTGCTTTCGGCTTAGCTTCTTGCCGACGCCGTTTCCGAAGGCAAGCAAAGGCAGCAGGGAACACCACCAGCAGCACCACACATAGCCAACTGATTGTTTTCAGGGAGTTTAGGATGAAGAGCACCTGTAAGCCAGCCCAATCATCTGCAATTTCTGCAGTAATACCTCTAAAACAGTGCAGATGCACAAAATGTTTTAAGATAATTACACAGCAGGACTATGAAAAGTGAGAAAGGTGACAAATTTACTCGTTCAATCTCTTGCCAAATGAAACAATTTCTAGTTCAGAATTTCAATATGGCAACTGTGTGCTCTAATTTCAAGTGTAAATGATGCAGGTTTAAAGGTTTGGTTTGTCTTTTTTTTTTAAATGGTACATCAAGAGTGGTTCACAGAATCCTACAGAGCTAGCTTGGAAACACAAAAATGTAGTTGCCATTTCCTTCTTTCTCCTCCCAGTATTTTCTTTCAGATACTTCTGCTTTTGTTGGGTTGGAGCAAGGCTAGAAACAGAAACAATGACATAATAAAATCTGCCACTGTTTATGTTGCAATCGTCTGCAGAAAATTCATCTAGATAAGTCATGTAGCAAGAGAAGTTCCTAAGTTTCATTGCACTTGGCCAGAAGCACAGATAATTCCGAGTTTCCATGACTTTTTTTTCCCCCTGCCTGCTGAGCAGTCCCAAAACTGCCTGAATTTATGGCTGCTGTATAAATTGTCATTTCCCCAACATTCTCGAGCTCCCAGACATTACTGATTACCCTATCATTAGGATGAAAAAACACTTTTCAAAATAGGAGCATCAGAAACCATTTTCTGAACAGGCCAACTCGTTCTTTTCTTGGCAGGGCAAACTCCTGAGAAGCCTGAGGGAATGCAGATAGTAGGCAAGCAAGAGCAAAAGCAGACTTCATTGGTGTGCTTTTTGGAAGACATGCAGCCCAATTTATTTGAGCATATGATAACATATGATTAGCTCAGGAACGACAGTTGACTGCTTTTAAAGTGGTTTCATGTGAGTCGAGCTCGACAAATATGGGTTTTACCCTAGAAGATCAGTAAATTGAGGAAATTTTGGACTCAGGCAGCAGGACAAGCTGCTACCCAGCATATGCTCAAGACATTTTGCATTGAATGTCCTTTTCTGGAAAGGGAAAAAGAACATTTGGAGCAACAAAGTTGGCTTTTTTGATATTCCACAACTACTGCTCGAGGAAGAATGGGGGGGGGGGGGAAGTATTGTCAGCTGCTTTTTCTTTACAAGTGCATTAAAAAATAGCCATTTAAATACTCTTTTTTTAAACTCTCCTGAGTTCTCCTTCCTCTTTGAGCACACAGGACTAAACAGCAGAAAAAAACCCCACTGTGGGCACACTGATTTTCACCACTATCAAAGCCCAGTTTGAAACAAAAGTGCAAATGAAACTTCTTCATTAACTTCAAACAAGAACACGAGACATTAAAAACACGAAAGAGAAGAAACACTGCCTGAAGCCCAAAGGCTTTGTTCTTTATTTCTGACACCACAAGCCGATCTAATTTGGTAACTAGCAACTGTAACAACACGGGAAGATTAATACAACAGGGCTGGTTAGCAGGGTTCTTAGGAGGCTCTAAGCAAGAGAACAATTCAGTACTATCAAATTGCATTACACAACAGGAGCATGTCTAAAGTATTAGATAGGAGGCAAACCATGCTTTTTCTCCATGCATGCATGATTTAAAACTAATTAGGAAATTTTTCTTCTTTGGACATACGGAGTAAGTAGAGGGGCTTTTTCCCTTGGCAATTAAATAACACGATCTTCTCCATGCCTGAGGAAGACAATCTATCAGGTGGGAAAGGGAATGATGCTACACCTCTTCTTTCCTACAGTAACACACCCTGGAGCCAAGCTATAAAGCAGTTCTGGCTATGTGTCACTGAATATTGGATGTCTTCTGCAAGTCTGAGCCCTGACCAGCTCTCAGCTCCCACTTCCTCAACAATGCTCAAGCGTTCAGACAGGACGGCTAAGTTGCAAAACTGTACATGTGAATATGAGTTCCTCAAAGGAACTCATTCTGAAAGCAGGGTTCACAGACATCTTTGTAGCAGCCAGTCCACTGGGAAAGCTGAGCTACTCATACAAACCAAAGGAAAACAGCCTCCCCAAAAAATCCAGTATTTTTGTACAGTATCTGTTTAGGTTCCATCATAATCATGTGGACAGGGATCCACAATCAGGCATTCTCCCTTAGCATCTTCTAATGGGGACTTTTTACATGGGCTTGTAGTGATAGGATGAGGGGGAATGGATTTAAGCTCGAGAAGGGTAGATTTAGACTAGATATTAGGAGGCAATTCTTTATGGTTAGAATGCTGAGACACTGGAACAGGTTGCCCAGACATTGTGGATGCCCCCTCCCCTGGAGGTGTTCAAGGCCAGGTTGGATGAGGCCTTGAGCAACCTGATGTAGTGGGAAGTATCCCTGCCCATGGCAGGGGGGTTGGAACTAGATGATCTTTAAGGTTCCTCCCAACCCAAGCCATTCTCGGAGTCTATTCAATTGCCTATCATGCCCATTCTTCAGCACCATCCTCACTCTTGCTGAGCACTTTGATCTACAATTTAGTGTGACACTCAAGATTTCCTTCCTGATGTATAATTACACACACAAAGGTCCTCATTAACTATGCAACTGTAGGTTTCCTGGAAATCAAGATTTATTTCCCAGATAGAATAACACAAAATGCCAACAACATATTTTCAATCCACACATAAAACAATCCGACAACACTTCAGCTAAACTTCCACAAAACAATACACACCACCTTTCTCTTCAAAACACTGCAATTTTGTGGGTGAATTTCCCCCCCCCCCCCCCCCTTTAACTTTCCCTGAACAGGAAAAGCTCTTTCCCCTTAGCACTCAACCACTGTAAAGACAGCAAGTCAGTTAAAGTTTAAGGAAAAAAAGGAAACTGGAAATCTGTTTTATTTCAATTGTACTGCATTAATGTCTCTATGTGAGCAATGAAGAAGCAAAAAGAAAACAAACAAACAAACATCTCAAAACCCAACCAAACAGAAATAAAGAAACTGGGCTTTCAACTACAATACCAGAAAAAGCCTTCTAAAGCATTCCAATTAGAGAACAATTTTACTTTGCACCTTTGAAAGCATCAGGAGATTAGGCAGTCTAAGTGCCTCTCGCACAGCACAAGCCTCCAAACCAGAAATTAATGCTACTGCCAGCACTATGACCTAATCCTCCAAGTATCTGGAAAGCCAGAATATTCATTAGCTGAGAGAACTGTATCATCATTCATACATGCTGGAAATCTGCTGCTCAGATAGCCTCTCAGAGGAAGCACAGTTCAGTTCATGGTAGCATGATTTCGATCAAGGTTTTTAAAGTAAAAGGACACAAGATTTGTGAACCAAAACTTTTGCACATGAACTTTGTATTGAATTGCAGAGATAGAACCAGTCCTCTATACTGGATGCATCTGGAAATACTGGGGCTGTTTTGTCTGGGTGTTTTGAAATGCCATTTTTTACCCTGAGGGCTGTAAACATACTTAGTCACTCCAGTCAGACACCAGACAGCAAAATGGCCCTCCTCCTTGGTATTTCCTGGTATGCAAAGGCTGCTTAGGATAGGTAGGAATCATCCTTTTATCTTACAAGGGTTTTTTTGTATTATCTAGAAAGTGAAGGCCAAACCCCACAAAACAAATACAGATAACCACCGAAGTCAACTTCACCAAGATTTTTCCCAAGGTTTAATAACTGAAAACAGACAGTGAAGCCACACACGGCTACATGCATCACTACCTGTGAAAGCACCTCTCCATTTTCCAGTGAATAGATTAAATAAACACAGCTCAGTGATGCTGAGGGATGTATAGGATGATGTTAAGTAGGGAATGGCCACAGGGATAGATAAGGAGAAATTGGAAAGAAGTAAACACAACCAAAATCTATTTTTTATTAAAAGCATTTGCTTCCTGCTGCAATTTCAAAGTTCAGGCTTAGATTTCCAAAAACAGGTAAGAAAATGGAACCACAAATGATTTTTAACAGTCCCCTCCCCTCTGAATCTGTTCCTTGAAGAAATGAGCACTTAAAGCTCTACAGTAGACTTGCCATTCCCACAAACATTGAAGCAATAGACACAGCTCATTAACTGCGAGTTGAATTAGAGTATAAAAGGATTTTAAGAGAGATTTGGGTTAAAGGCAGAACAGAGTCTACAGAAGAAGTTGTAATGTGAACTCAGAATGAGATGCACTATTTAATACCATTTTTAATTCCTTCCTCTTCTTTTTACCTTTTCCTGAATTTTGTTTAAATAGAAAAGCTCCACACACTGTGATGACATTGATGCTGTCTTTATCTAAACAGGCTGACAACATGCCTGCTAATAGCCATATTAAGTGATTTTCCACTAAATTAATAAAACCATACCATTTTAGTATCCTTCTTAGGGAAGCAAACTTTTAAGCATTGCTATGTCTAGGATACAAGACAGTAAACAAGAAAGAGAAAAGCTAAGCAAAAATCCCATGAGCTTTAGATGAGCCAGAATCTTCCTTGCAGAAATAACTATGGCAGGACATGCTCAACTGTTTTGGATTTAAAGAGTAAAGTCCTTTGGACTGGGTGCTGTCAAGAACATCCTCTGAGCATCTTCCAGCAATGCTATTCTGACCATTTGAAAGACTCACATCTCTGGAGGATGAGTGCAGATAAAATTGTTAGACACTTATTGTCATGGTTTTTTCCAGCTTCCACTCCAGTGCTCATCCTACTAAAAGCTGAAGAATCATTTAAAAATGAGATGTTCGGTTTGCATATGCAAACCACTACACACACAGAGAAAGAGAAGACTTATACCCAAGACCTTCACTTAACAACAAAGCAAGGCAGCACCTGTTCTGTTACTTTATTGGTCCATTGCACTAATGAACGAACTGATACAAAAAGACCCCTGAGGGTGTTTAAGGCCAGTCCAGATGAGGCCTTGAGCAACCAAGTCTAGTTGAGAGGCATCCCTGCCCATGGCAGGGCAGTTGGAATGGGTGATCTCTGAGGTCCCTTCCAACCTAAGCCATTCTTTGATACAAACTTCATTACTCATCTTAAATACTTTCCTGGGGGAAAAAAAAAGACTTTATCAACTGACTTGCCAAAGTCTCTATAGATCACTGGAAAAAGTAGGTGAAGGCAAACTCTTTGATTACAGTTATACTCCCATGTCCCATTTAGCCCACAGAAGCATCAGAGTATTCAGTGGTTTTCCTACAGACAAGCTTTCCTGACTCATTATAGCCTATCATTTCTTCCATCACTAAATGGATGAATGATCATCAATGCTTATAAATATGTAAAGGGCGAGTCCTGAGAGGCTGGAGCCAGGCTCTTCTCAGTGGTGCCCAATGACAGGACAAGGGGCAATGGGTAGAAGTTGAGGCATAGGAAGTTTCATGGAAATATGAGGGAATATTTTTTCACTGTGAGGGTGACAGAGCACTGGAACAGGCTGCCCCATGAGGTGGTGGAGTCTCCCTCTCTGGAGATACTCAAAACTCGCCTGGATGTGTTCCTGTGTAACCTGGTGTAGGTGATCCTGCTCTGACAGGGGGGTTGGACTAGATGATACTTCAAGATCCCTGCCAGCCCCTGAAATTCTGTGATTCTGAGACAATTTAGACTTGGTTATTTTCCCCTGCACCTTCTAATTATTTATGACTTTTTGCTGTACACATTTCTCTTGCCACAAAAGTGCCTCTTCTGATAATCTTTATAGCAGTCTTTTGATACAAAAAACTCAAACTGCTACCACTGAAAAGTACCTCCTGTTGGGAGGCTGGGAACCATATCATTCCAACATGTCATTGCTGTCAGATCATTAAGTTTAAAAGGATGGTGTATGGCTGCTACTGGCACAGAAAAGCTCAAGAGGAAAACTTAACAGCTGCAAACCAAAGTCTCCCAGAGGTGATGGCACAGGCCACATGTGCAACACTCTTCCCAAGCTGTACAGTGCAATTGTACTTGAAAAAGGAACAGGCAGGTAATGGACTGGAAGCACACAGGAACCAAAATGCTCCTAGTCGTTCCAAATGCAAATATTCCCACTTGCAATTAGAGAAGATCCCTTTCTTAATGCTCAGCATGGAAAGACTGCATGTCCCCAGGCAGCTGAGTGGGAAACTCTCTTTCCAAATGGTGTAATTTGTTTGAGCAGATCTACCCTTAATGGTCTGCCCAGTCCTGCCTCCCAATCTTTCCTCTGTGTATTAGCTCTCTCCACACTGCCTTGATTCTTTCCCTCCTTGCATGCCAAGCAGCTCTTTCATGCTGTTTGCTATGCAGCTTGCTCAATCACAGCGTACTTAATCACCCCATCATTCTGTATATCTGAAATACCTCTCACTTCCATGCAGCAGTGGCCATATGAGATGGAACAACACAGCTCAAACCAGTGAGTAGTGGGTGCTGGCAAGGAGTTCTCCTGGCATTTTCAACAAGCCACTTACCCAGTACAAGTTAACCCAAAAGACTCCTTTCTGCCTTACAGTTTACAGCACTCAGCAGGCCACAGGATACTGGCTTTTCCTCATAGGTCTGGGTATTTGCTTCCACTACAGCACTTCAAGTACATAAATCCTGCTCTAATACTACTTTTCCCATGTTAGCAATTACTGCAGAACCCACAGACATGTTATGTGGCCAGGAATGAGATGCAATTCACACAACTAAAAAGTGGTAAATAGATGCCCATAACCCACTTCTTATGAAAAGTTAGTCCACATCATGGATAATTTGAGAGTCCCTTGTACTGAGTAAACAACAGTTAAATCAACTTTGGCTCAATGATTTTCAGCTCTGTGGGAAAGAGCTGCAGACAGTTGCATTTCCAGCCTTTAACAGGCAACCCTATTCTGCCTCTGTGGGACTACTGGGGGAAAAAAAAAGTATTCAGACTTGAAGCACAGCTACAGTGAAAAATGTATTTGCTTGTATTGTGAAAAGAATCAATTAAGAAGCAGTTATTAATTAAAAAGTATTATTAAGAAGCAGTTTTGCAACTATAATCGTTATGCTCCTCTATCTCCTTGTCCAAGAAGCAGTTTTTCAATTAGAGCATTAGAGTTTTCTTAACTGTTCTAAAACTAAATCCACCCACAGAAGTAAAGCTATGAAATCTATTCCTGATAGAAAGTGTCAGATTTATAAAACCCAGCACTTAAAATTCATCTGAGGAAATGTGAAGGGAGAAAAGAACCTCA
This sequence comes from Melanerpes formicivorus, assembly GCF_026170545.1. NCBI lineage: Eukaryota > Metazoa > Chordata > Aves > Piciformes > Picidae > Melanerpes > Melanerpes formicivorus. The sequence goes on from NW_027142390.1 coordinate 3,422,356, forward strand.
CATGACTCACTTGCAGCTGTCAGCGCCCCCTGCTCATCCAAGGTGCATACCAAGAAGCACCAGTTCTTGGCAAGATATGCAAATCACACAGAAATCACAGAATCACCATGGTTGGAAGAGACCTCATGTGCACAAAGATCAGGTATCCTGAGGTAGAAGAATAATTTTCATCATTATCTCCCCATGCTAGCATTTTGTCACACTGAAGGCCCAAGGTTTCTTCAGTTTAAAAAAAGTTATGAGAGGAAAAAAAAAATGGACATAATCTTGCCACTAAACACATACAAATATGTTTAACAGCTCCCTGGACAAAAGCTAAAACTCAACTTCCATATCCAGTTCTGTAAGTGAAATGGAGGAAAGTGTTTCCAGTATTCCTGATAGAAATCCTGTATCTCATGCAGTGTTAGTTTTATAGAAGTATTTCCCTTGTTTTGTTAGGATTAGAGATTAGAGTGAGGAATAAAAAAAACCCCATTATATGTAGTAACAACTTAAACCAGCTCAAGCAAGTGATACAGATGATTCAAGCTGCTTTCATTTCCTTTTCCAGAGGAACAGTGAAAAAGGAAAATGGAGAATAAACCCTCTCTTACTGACTTCAGACATTACTCACAAAACCTCTGCAGAAACCTCTAGAACAGTAAAGCCTGCATCTGCCTTACTATTCCTTATACAGCAAAAAGGGACCTAGAAAATAAAGCCAGTGTTTCTCAAGAAACAGGGAAAAACGGTGAATATAGATCCTTTCCTGTCACTGTAAATAATCTGAATGCATTTTTGGATCAACAGCATTCATTTACAATGGAAGAAAGATAAAAGACAGCCAATTAGCATAAGCAAATTGAGATTAAATGAAAATAGTTCCTTTAAAAAACAGTGCTAATCATATCCTTATAACCTACCTTATAACCTCTACTAATGCACTGTATTAATCCCAGAGCAAACTGGTTTTGTATATTGACCTTTTGCAAAACATTTAACTTTACCTAACAGCCTTTGTGCAGCACAGATGAACACAGACACATGTATAAATTGGGGCATTTGGAGTTACAAGAATTTAAATCCCCAGATTTTGTTAGAATCTCCCCCTGAAAGACTCAGATACAAAAAGTGGCAAATACTCCAAGTATCTAGCACTGTTCTGGAGCAACAATGCACAGTCTAGGTACTGCCCAAGAAAGAGATTCTTCACCCCCCTTGAAAGTAGATCTGAGCAGTTCCAAGCGTTTTACTTGGAGTCTTTGAACAAAAACTGAAAGCAGAATAATTCTGAGCATTAATCTGTGCTGTTGCAGAACACAGAAATCATTTATCAGATTCAACCAATGACAAAGTAGAGCTGTTTGCACAGTCACTGCTTGTAACTTCCAACCCCGTGCTGAAATTTAGGGCAAGCAAGTACAGTGAACTCTGCATACAGAAAACACTTTCAGTTTGGGTTTTCTTGTCAAGTAAGTATTTTTGGGCCCTTGCTTAATTTGATGGTTAGACCTTCATAGCAATTTACAGTAGCAAGTTTAGAACTTACAGTTAATACTCTTCCAGCATCACCTAGTGAAGTTATAACAGCTACGTAAAGAAATGGTAACTTCAGCTACTTGTGCAGACTCAGCTCACTAGAGCACTACTATTTATGATCCTGGCATGAGTCAAAAGAACAAGGTTCAGGCTTGTGATCCATTTACTGCTGACGCCCATGACTCCATTCCAATTTGCTGTCACCCTCTACCTACTAGAAAAGGAAGGTGAGCAAATATAGAGAAAGGATTGTCTAGTAGTAGCAAGAAGTCATATCTGAGGAGTATACTCTCGTCTTAAAAGCTGGTTTTACTACTTCTTCCAAAAACAATCAAGAGGAAGAGTCAGTACTGCACTTCCAGCAAAGTGTCAGGATGGCCAGTTACAGGTTGCTAACAGCAAGTCTACCTGCTTTTGAGGTAATGTATTACTGACCTGACATTGAGAATTTTCCATGCTGTCTCCTAGAGCAGATGAATCAACATTCTGTCTGTAATTTTGGCAAGATGCATTATGCACGCAGGTTAATTAATTTGATTCCTAGACCAGACAAGGAAGAAGAGTTCTAGGGTTACTCCTTGATATGAATCATTCTTGTGGAAATCCCAACTTCCTCACTTACTCACAAATCAAGGCCCAAGAGTGCTGAGTAAGTATGCAGCTCAGAATTGCAGGGACAGGTAATCTGCCATAGCAAATGCTTATTATAATTAATAAGTTCCAAAGTCCTCTATCAAAGCCCTTTTTCAGACCTGAAACAAAATCAGCAAACTCCAATTTCCAAGGGGCACCTTAAGCCCCTTAAGCAGTTTGCAGACTCTCCAGTAACCTCTCAGATAAGTATTTATAAGAATATAAGCAAGAATAATAGACACCTTTCCCCCCCCACTTCGAAAGCTGTTCAAGGGCCCTGCAACAAGTTTCTTCCAAGCAGCCTGAAAACCAGAAGTGTTTTATGACAATGGGAAAAGGGAAAAAAAAATCTTCCTACCAAGTCAAGAGCTTTTGAAGCTGTTTAGAGCTCAGATTCCCCATGCTCTTTAACATCTTTATTGATGATCTGGATGAGGGCATTGAGTCCATCATCAGTAAATTTGTGGACAACACCAAGCTGGGGGCAGGAGTTGATCTGCTAGAGGGTAGAGAGGCTCTGCAGAGGGACCTCGACAGGCTGGACAGATGGGCAGAGTCCAAGGGCATGACATTTAACACATCCAAGTGCTGGGTTCTGCACATTGGCCACAACAACCCCATGCAGAGCTACAGGCTGGGGTCAGAGTGGCTGGAGAGCAGCCAGGCAGAGAGGGACCTGGGGGTGCTGGTTGATGGTAGGATGAACATGAGCCTGCAGTGTGCCCAGGCAGCCAGGAGGGCCAATGGCATCCTGGCCTGCATCAGGAACAGTGTCGCCAGCAGGAGCAGGGAAATCATTCTGCCCCTGTACACTGCATTGGTTAGGTTGCACCTTGAGTCCTGTGTCCAGTTCTGGGCCCCTCAGTTTAGAAAGGAGGTTGACTTGCTGGAACATGTTCAGAGAAGGGCAACGAAGTTGGTGAGGGGTTTGGAACACAAGCCCTATGAGGAGAGGCTGAGGGAGCTGGGATTGCTTAGCCTGGAGAGGAGGAGGCTCAGGGGAGACCTTATTGCTCTCTACAACTACCTTAAAGGAGGTTGTAGACAGGTAGAGGTTGGTCTCTTCTCCCAGGCAGCCAGCACCAGAACAAGAAGGCAGTCTCAGGCTGCACCAGGGGAGGTTTAGGCTGGAGGTTAGAAGGAAATTCTACACCGAGAGAGTGATTGCCCATTGGAATGGGCTACCCAAGGAGATGGAGGAGTCACCATCACTGGAGGTGTTCAGGAGGAGACTTGACAGTGTGCTTGGTTGCATGGTTTAGTCGATTAGGTGGGTTACATTAGTTGATAGGTTGGACATGATGATCTTGAAGGTCACTTCCAACCTGGTTTATTCTATTCAGATATGTTCCATAATATGATTGTTTAAAACTCTACAGTAGCCAGCAAAACATAGCACTAATTACCATCATTGTATTTTTAGTATGGGGTCATATCAGATGCACATAGTAGGTCTGCCTTCATTTTATTTCATCAATTTTAAAGGCAAGTCCATTGAAAAGCACTTTGCACTAATGCTGTTGGGAACAAACTATGGGTCCAACCATTTCCTAAGGAAGGTCATGAACAATGTCCTGTGAAGCTGGAGCTGTGAAAGGACTTGGTGGGTGGCTGGATGTTGGAATCAATCAGAAGGACAATCTCTTGAAGAGCTGAAGGGCTGCTGAACATGTTAGTTTTGGATGCAGAAACTAAAGGCCAGGCTTAATTGACAAGTTCTTAATTTATATCCTACACAGTGCTAAGTAAAATCTGTTTATCCTACAGGAATGCTACCCTGAAAAAGCTCAAGCTTCCCTTACCAGTACCTTCATAATAAGTAATACTAAGGAAAAACAGCTAAATATAAGGAATGATGGAGTATGGAAATATCCAGCAAAGTGGAAAAAGAAAACTTAGAATATAAACTTATTTTATGATGTTATCTTCCAGGAGTATGAACCAGCATTAGCAAACCACACTTTAGCAAGAGCTAAAGTGCTGCCTGACTAGAAGGCATCCAAAGACAACTGTAACTCAGAATGGACAAATAGCAAGAGCAGGCTTAAAACAATCTCACTCTTTTATCCAATTCCTTACACACAAGAGAGGAATTATTTTGACAGAAGTTTCACAACACCCTCATGCAACTCCTTTACCTCGAGGAACACTAAGGCTAAGGGTGTTTGTGTGTACTGGCACAAATGCCTGGCTCACCTCAGCTTCAGTTGGCATCTCACAAATAGAAGATGAGAGTAACATTTTTTCAGATTTCAACATTTGTTGGACCCACAGCACAGAACTGATATCTCAAACCAAAAAATATAGGGGAGAGATTAGATTGCATAGCATCAGTGACTTCTGCTGCTACAAGGAGGGGTTAGTATCCATAAAATTACACAAGGTCACAAGCTGAACTGACTCTGAATGCACCCTGATATTCAGAAACCCTTTAACTTCTATGTTCCTTAGTTTTCTCTGTCAAAACAAGATATATATACTTGCCAAAGTGATTTAATTATGAAGACTGGCAACACAAACTGTGATACTAAAACCCGAATTTGTCAACACAACCTCTAAGCTCAGCTTTGAGGAACAGATGAATTTATGGCTCATGTTTAGAGCTGAAAGCAAAGTTACCTGGCCTGAACTAACCTCACAAATAACAGTTACATGGAAGAGCCTGTATTTTAACATCCTAATTGCCAATCACAGCCATATCTGCAGAACAACTATCACAAGTTGTGATGGAAGAATCATAGCTAGAGAGCAGGAGCCACTGAAGGCTTAGTGGCATTAACCAGCTGTCAAAATACAGTTCAGCTCTATGGGAACACACCAAACATTCCCAGACACTCTGCCTGTAAGTTTACAAACACTCCATAAATAACTTCTAAGCATCCAACAGGAGTGAGATGCTCAAACATTACATTAAGGGCCAATAGCACATGCAATGCAAAATATGACTCAAGATCCCCTAATGGAGATAACCAGAGCTCCCTAAGAAATGAAGGTTATTTCCTCATTGGTGTCTTGCAGGTGACACAAATGTTTTTGGACCACATGGTGTGCAGAGCAAAGTCAGTACCAGTCAACCCACAGAGCAGAGAGGAGGGATGTAGATGCATAACAAATGACTCAAACATATTCAAATGCCAAGAGTGTTAAGACAGTTCTGAAAAAATGCATGACTATCTAGCAGGGAAAAAAAACCCCAAACTTTATGAACTTAAAAACTTTACAACTATTAATTTTGTGGTTTGCCTTCACCTATATCTTAATGATCCAGGGGACAGACCTTGATGGCTTCAATTTTAGGATACAGGCAGCACATGCAAGAATTTTGCATCTCAGCAAGCTACAGAAAAGTAGATAGAGAACTCGGGATTATTGGAGAACCTCAGTCTGCTTATCAAGTGACAAGGCCTAAGAATATTTGGGAGAATTATTTTTCTTTCATCACACCCCTCTTTTTCCTATCACTTCTGGAGTGGCTTAATCATTCAATCATAATTGATTAGGTGGGTTGGATTGGTTGATGGGTTGGACGCAGTGATCTTGAAGGTCTCTTCCAACCTGGTTTATTCTATGTATTCCTTTGGGCATAGCTTACAGACACAAATATTCCTGCTCAAACTATGGGAACACAGAGTTTATTAAAAAAAAATACAGTAAAGAACAAGGAGCAACAACAGCATGAGTGGACTGAAAGGAAAAAAAGAAGAGAAAAAAATTGTACTGCAAACTGGGACACAAGCACTCCACAGCTTACGGAAGTTAACAGCTCATGGGTGTTTGGACTGTAAAATATTGTCAATGTAATTTCTCATGTGCCTCTGTGGCAGCATCCCTCTCAGGATTCATTCCAGGGACCGTGGCTAGCTACTTCAGTTGAGCTTCTAAATAAGCACACGTCTTCTAAGGAGAAGGCATACGCCAAAACACATCCCAGGAACGGATGTGATGGATACAACAGCCCTGAAGAGAAGCCCAGCTTCTTAGCAGGTTCAGCAAAACCAAACTCTGTTGCTTGTGAGCTTAGGGAGTGATGTGCCATTCTTGCTGTCCAAAGGAAAGGCTGGGTCCTGGGCAGCAGACCCTGCAAAGGTTGGGCTGTTATGCCAGCAGTACAACTTTCCTGGTACCAGTCAGGCTGACTTTGCCACTCTCTGACACACGCACAGCAGGCGCTAAACCATGCCTGTATTAATGCCCCCAGCACTCTGCTGCTCCAAACAGCTACTGACTTTACCAAGACCCATGTTTTGCAGCCTTTGAGCCTCAGTACATCCCAATCTGGGGACTGCAGACACAGAGGAGGTCTTAATGCTACAGCAATGAAAACACATTTCTGGGGGGAAAAGTGGTTTAGAATCAAAAACTCAGTAACGTGTTGGACTTTGTGGAGGGTGTCAGAAATATCATGAAGAGAGCTACACTTAATACATTTGTAGTCATCTGCTTATGCAAGAACTCTGAATGGACAAGCCAACTTCAGCTCCATTTCAAGACATTAATCAAGGCCTTTCTTCCTTCTTTTTTATGTTTATTTTGTTCTTTGTATTTTTGTGAGGGCAGCTGAGGGATTTTTAATTTCAGAAAGACAAAAAAGTGTCCCCAAACCCAACAAACTTCAAAGCAGCAAACCAGAAATGTACAGGGTTTTTATTTAAGCTTCCACTAAGCGCTGCACATGATTTGAGCTGTGGAATTTCATTAAATGATCATTGGCTCATTTCCAAGCAGCAGTTCCTCTTTTGCCAGGAAGCTGAAGGATGGTGCCTTCTGAGAAAACACTGAGCAACTTTTCTGGAAGCTAGCTACCACTTGATTCCACATCCATTATTTGAGTATCACACAAATACTTCAGCGTGTGGCATCAAAAAAGATACAGATCCATCTGAATACGTGCAGTTGAACCTATACAAGCACATACTTCTTTCAGGCTGCTCCTCTTCCTTTGAAAATACATTTTTCAATGATGAGACAGGGAAAAAGATATTGCAATGCAGAAATAGTTAATAGGTGGTTCCCATGATCTGTGTACTTATTAATACAATCACAAATTAACTTATGACCTCTGTTACCCAAATGATTCATTCAAAACAGCAATAATAGTCTCTGACACACATTACAGGCATGACTGCCAGCAAACTCCACTAAAGTTGCTTAACAGCTTTGATTAGTAGACATGTATTCAGTTACTTACAGCTATGTCTCACTTTAATCACCACACTGAAGATTCACAGATGTTGCAAATTTCCTGCCTCAAAAAGGGAACAAGTAGGTTTTTTTTAAAGTTTCACCCTAAAAAATCCAGCTCCTGTAATGTGCCCTGGAGACAGAAGTATAGTTTAAAACAAAATAGGAGATCAGCATCTTAAATGAATGAGAATCTTCTACTTTCCCTGCAACAATTTCCCTCCTTTTCCTGAGGATAATTTCATTTCTCAAAGACACTGAAAAATCTCTGAAAAAAACGAGTTACTGCAATCACAAACATAATACAATGAAGAAAACTGCTGACACTGTCTTCAGAGTAGTTTCAGCAAACAAACAAATACAATTCCCACAGAACTGAAGGAGAAGAAACAACAATAATTAAAAGACAAACAACAAAACTTTCCTCCAGCCTTTACACATTTAAGGAAGCCACACATAACTACAGACTGGCCCAGCTGTAGTTTGGATATTAATCTTCACTGGGGTATTTTTGAACATTTTGTAAGATCATTTTTCTTGGGGGTAATGGGAGACAGGAGATATAAACACAGTGCCTGGAACTGGCAGCTCTTCAGCCCAATGTGTACGTTCAGAAAATCATGACATAAAAAAACCTGTTCTACCAAAGGGCAGAAGGATATAGCTTCTACCCAACTTTAACCCTTGTTCCCAGTAACCTTGTTAGGCAACTATTTTCTTTTACAAGTGGAAACCTGGAAGCTTCCCATTTCAAATAGCTGCATAATGGATGAAATTGTCTGCCAAGAGTAGTCACCTGTCATACCTCTCTTTCATACTTGGCAAGGATTTCATTGTGTCTTCTAAATCTCTCAGATATGGGCTGCATCTAACTATGCTTAGGCAAGACAGAGTCACATCAGAAGAGTATCTGGGACCTTTCCTTGAATACAAAGGTAAGCAGATGAGTAATGTGCTAACCCAAAGAGTCACCAGGTTTGTCTCTCTCAGGAAACAGAGCAACAATCTACGCTTCCTACCTGCCTCTAGTACAGCTTAACCACAAACGTCTAACTCTACTGAGTTAACACTATTAACTCCATGTAACTCAAATAATAAAGAACAACAGATGTATTTAGAGGAACTACTATTTACCTCTTTTACTGATTTTTCGTCAGTAGTATCACCTCAGACATGTGAGTTCTCTTTTTAGATAGCCTACAATTTTATGACCCAGGCTACAGCAAATCTAAGTCACAGTGATCAAGTCTTCAGGAAGTAGACACAGCACATGCACCTGCCAGGAAGTAGCAGCTGATAACTGAGCAAAACCACAAAGAATCCATCTAAATGAGCCTTGTAGCTTCAAAATTTTTTCTGCTTTTCCAGATAAAGTGTGCATAGCCACAGAAGGCAAGCTCTCCACAGCAATCAAACTGAACAGCGTGATCCTCATTCTCTTGAGCACTCACATGGAATTCAAGAACAATTATTTGAACTGGTACATATGTGGCTCTTGGTGAGGAGGCACAGACTTCTTACAACTGCTGTAACTTTATAGCACCTAAGCACCCTGAACACAGACAATATGTAGAATACGAATGACAGAGACAAGAGAGGAATCCTTCTGTTTCATAAAAAGCATCACCAGGAGTCTTTTCCTTGTTCACAAAGAGCCAGCTTGCTGGCAGAAAGCAAATTATTAAAGCTGTGCCTTCATAGAGAAGAATTTTACAACATGAGGTAAAACATATGTATGGTTGTACTAATCTAACAGAGACCTTTTTCAAATTGATTCTTTAAAACATTATTCCCTGAGAATAATCAGGACTTTAAATGTTTCCACAGGCACTGGGGAAAAGTACTAAAACAAAACAAGAAAGTGTAGATCAAAGCATACAGTAAAGCATCAGCCATCAAACTCTGGAGCCATAACAAAGGCTTTATAATCTAAAAAAGATTAAGTAGCTGCCATTTTAGAGTGTTTCTGGGAGTGAGAGATAAATGAAAACATGGTGAGGGTCCAAAACACACCAGCTGAACAAAACCCAATCTGTTACATTTTCCAAGACAACACTCTGCTCTATGAGCTGTATTAGAAAAAGCGTGGTGAGTCTAGCCAATTTTACCCCAAACAGGAAAATCTCAGCCTGTCTATCAATGGCAAGAAGAGCCAAAGAGTGTAACAAAGACCCTTTCAAACAGGGGAAAACCTAACCACAAAGTACAAAACAGCTACTGTGAAAGAACCAAAACTCTGTATCTGAATCCATTTCCAAAGGTGGGGTTTTATAGGAATACATGACTTTATTTGTACACCCTTACACTTCACACTAATGTCATATGAGGTCTTTTGAAGTATTTCACTGAGTAAAATAAGCATAAAGAAAGACAGATTCAAAGCAGAGAACTGTACACGCTTGGAGAATTGTTTGATCAGAGCACAGTTGCTCTGAATGTTATGGCAAGTGCCCACAGCTCTACTGAAGTTACAAAGCATTCTGAAAGGGAAAAACCTCCAGCTACGAGCAATCCCTGGCTGTTGGCTCACTGTGCTACCTCTTATATTAGTAGCTACTGAACAAACACCCCTTGGGAAGGTCAACACAAAACTTCAACAATTAAAAGAAAACTCTTTTAAGTTGCACTTTTTAAGAGATTCAGACAAGCAAACTAATTATTGGGACAGATGCTGGAAACATCTAATTGCAAACTGTGGAGGACTTGACAACAGCACAATGGATTTTTGTTCAGAAGAGGGGGGAAAAAAAAAAGTGGGGAAAATCCCAAACAGTCTCATTCCTTTTGGATGACTGAGACACTTAATTTGGGGTAATATAAATTTTACCACATCATATTTTTTCCTCTCTGTAGCTTTACCACCCATTTCTAAGTAAACCACATACTAAAGTTGCACACATTTGCATGGACTATCAGTTTATTTTTTCTCCCAAACTGGGATACTTGTAAAACCTTAAGTCTCTATATAACAAGGATACAGAAAGATGACTTAATGACTGATCTCAGAAATCCATTAAATTGTATTGTATTGCTTCCTGCTAGTATTACCACTAGAACTGCTTTTTAGTCTATTAAAGGACTCTGTGTGGAAACGTTAAGTTTCCTAGGAGCACAAGGGAATTATCATCAGATTCTAGAAGGAATAAAGTAAAAGAGAATCAAATGAACCCAGGGAAGTTTCTTAAAATCAGTTTTTGGCTGTTTGCTACTTATGTGTCCTTTAAGTACAGCAGAAACCAAAAGTCAAGGAAGAGAGTGAGTTGGGCAACAGCAAAACAAAGCTTTTTGGAGCCTCACAATCTAAAATTTCACTGCAGACCTTCTTTGTATAAAATGTCCTTTAAAGATAAGGGTATTGACTTGTTGTTGCTGGCTTTTCAGCAAAACAGAAACATAAAAAGTGTGGGAGAAGGAAGTGGAACACAGGAATACGAAGTGAAAAAGTGAGTCGAAACAATTCTGTGAAATACACTTTTAAAAACTGATAGAAAGGTCATGTGAAAATATGTTTTGAAGCACAGAATTGAAATCTCAATCCTATGTCTCTTTCTTAAAGCAGCAGCAAAATTACATTTTGGCATAATAGCACCAGTTAAAACAGAAGGAAAAAAACTATTGCCTTCATTAACACTGAAATCAAAAGGGCTGTCTGGCTGCAGTCAAGGAATTTTCATTCTTGAACCTCTAAATCAGTGATGGTGCTGCTAAGCCAGCTAAATGATGCCTGTATTGAGATCTTTATGAGCACATCTGCAGCAACAGAGAAACTGGCTAACTGCCATCAATCTGTTTCTACTCAGATATTGTTCAAGGTCTGGTGAGGCAAAGTCACAACCTAATTCCTTCCTGATATGATGGGCTGTATAGTATTTGGGTACATGTAGGCAAACCAAAGTCTAACAGCAACAGATAAATGTGGTCCTCTTTGCAATAGGAAAAAGATCTATCAGAGTGAGGTACAGAGGTTTCTGGCTTTTCCTTGGGCTATGAACTAGAATAGCATTTTGCTTTCCCTGCTGGGTTGGGGTTGCTTGTAGCACTGGATGTAACTAGCAGGATGAAGTCCATTTGAGATCCTCTCTTAGGCCTCTCTACATCTCTCACCGGTGCAACTGCAAGCCCCTTAACATTAACTGTGAGATCCCTTAAGTAACTTGCCAGCCATGTCACTGCTACTGCTTCAGCCCTTTCTCCTGACCTATAAAGAATGCAATGTTTTGATTTGCACAGTTGGAACACACAGCCAAACATCCTAAAATGAGTCAAAGCTTACATTATTTTTTTATTTGTATTTAGCAGCACCTGAACACGTGGAGCCTGCCCAGAGCATTACTCTTGCACTCCAGAAGGCTGCTTCAGAATTCTGACAACTTCCACACACAAACAAGGTGGGAATCACCTTAGAAATATATCTATCAAACACATGATGAGACCCAGCCTGCTTCTGGATTCCAAGATCAACATGAAAAGCAACAGAAGTGACCAGTCTAATCCCTCTTAATATGTTGCTGGCTAAGGACATTATTAATTACTTGTAGCTGTACTTATCATCACTCAGCTTTAAGAACAATATCACCACAGGTTATTTACGAATGTCAGATGTGTCTGATGTCATTTGGCACTATACATTTACAAAGAAAAAAACCCACAGTTTCAATTGTATTCTTTGAGTTTGCAGTGAGATAGAATAGAATTAACCAGGTTGGAAAAGACCTTTGAGATCACTGAGTCCAACCTACCATCCAAAAGTATCTAATCAACTAAACCATGGCACCAAGAACCCCATCCAGTCTCTTCCTAAACACCTCCGGTGATGGTGACTCCACCACCTCCCTGGGCAGCACATTCCAATGGCCAATCACTCTTTCTGTGGAGAATTTCTTCCTAACATCCAGCCTAAACCTCCCCTGGTGCAGCTTGAGACTGTGCTCTCTTGTTCTGTGGCTACTGGGGACATGGTGCAAAGGTTCTTTAGCCAACCCTTTCCACCTCCAGCTGTTCAAGCTGAACACAAATTACAAGAGTGATAATTCTATATAGCAAGGGAATGGAGAAAAGTTTGGGGAAAAAAAATAATAATCCAACATCTGATGTGCTTTGCATATAAAGATTCAGAAGCTTAGAGCACACGCCTCCAGCTCCCAGTCTTTGATCTACAAATTGTGACTCTAACTTGTGGCTGCACCAAACTCACAACAGGAGCTGCCCACAGCTTCCACCTTCCCTGTTACTGCATTTCTTCTCTAACAGACAACGAGAATATGCCTTTCTCGCTATTTCTCAGAGCAAGCATTCAGAAGACTCAAAAAGAGAAATTCTTTTTAGTTGACTGAAGATTTGCAGGCTCAGCCAACCACAACCTCAGGTAAATATGAGGATGATATGATGATGCTATTCTAGTTTTCTGCAATTGCATCAGTGTCAGAACATGGCTCCAAGTGACACTGAGCAAGAACCTAGATGGAACTTGTGGTAAGATTAATCTACAAAGCCTTTTCAGCTTCTTTTCAGAGATGACAAAGCCCTCTCTGGTGCTCATTTTGTCCCTGCCTTATTAACACACCTGCATGGGCACAAAAGATGAGAACTCTTCATGTAAAGCCTAACTTCAAGGAAAGGAAATCTCTCAGAAACTTCATATAATAAAGTCTCAGAAAATGCACAAGAAAACTCAAAAGTGTCAAAACTATTTGCTTTTTCCTGAGGTGCTGGCAGAAACAATTATTTCATTTGGTCTCTGGACTTGATGCAATGTTGTACACTGTTGATTACATGGAAATCTCTCCAGTTTCCTACAGAGAAGGGCTCAGGCAGTGCGAGGCTAGAAGTGGGGATTTCTTTGCAGCACACTGGGTTGAGCTCAGCATGATCCCTTCTAAGATGCTGGATGAGAGCGAAGAGCAGTAACGCTGTCAGACAGCTCTCCACTTGCCCTGCATGAGATGGGGCTGGCAGCAGAGCACACAAGATGACAGCCCCCATGGGGTCCCTCAACCAGGCATCTGCACTCAAGCTATTACAATAGGAAAAACAAGCAAACTGAAGAAAACTTGATGCATTACCCATGATTTTCTGGGCAAGCAACAAGCCAAGGAACATACCCAAACTACACAACATATTAGGGGTCAAGCAGAACAGTTCTGCTATCCGGTACAAAAATTACTCTTGCTGTCGTATCTTTTCAGAGTCCTAAATCCAACTCCCATTACTTCTCTGCTGCTTGCCTCCATTGCTCCATGCATGTAGATAGAGCTATGCTATGTCATTTATACATGGGCTTTAAAACAGTTACAAAGTACAGAAGAGGATGTACTGCAAAGTGTTTTGTAGCTTTGCAAACCTCCTAACAAACTACTTTGGGGATTTAATGGTTAAGCAATTCCACAGGGGTATGAAGCAGACTTTGGAAAATAGAACAGTGACATTGAGAATGCTCTTCTTCATATATGTACTGCAACTTCATCCACTAGAATGCCAAATAAGAGCTAAAGGATCACAGGAATAGTATCACAAGTACCAAGTAGGCCTGTTTTAAAGTTACTTTTAACTCTTACTAGGCAGCAGGGTGCTCTTAGCAACTAAAGAACAACTAAATGCAGCATAATAAGGATATGTTCTCCCATCTTGGTCTGCCTGGGACACCTTGCCTAAAGCAAATGTTTTGAATTATATGAGTCTGGCATCCTTTTTATTTCTGCTCTTAAGAAGATAAAATGCTAGATACAGCTGTCTTTCCTTTGAAGTATGTGAGTGCTCATACTAGTGCTTCACCAGTGTCTGAGAAGCGTTAAGCGTGCAGCCTAGCTTGGAGAGCTGTTAATTCAAAACAGAGCTGTGTAACACTCATGGTTAGTTTAAAGCAAACAAATAAAACATCCCTCTGTTGAGGCTTACTCAACCTTTTTAGTATTAGCATCGGTTTATTCACTGGAAAGCGGTGCGAAGTAGCAGCAAGACAATCAGATTTGTGAACAAGAAACAAAAGACGACCAAAACCCGTAACACAAGCAGGTATGTTTTTAAATCTAGACAACAAATAATGACAGAATCCTTACACAGCCCTCCAAATAAGTAAAAAACCCTCCAATATTCAAGCATGCTATCATTATGGGTATCAAATGACCTAAAAGGATTTAGAGCCTTTTTCCTCACTCTCTATAGAAGCACACAGAAATTTCTCCAGCAAATGACACTCCAGTAATTGACAGTTACATTTAAGGAACTAAAATTAATTGGTTTTTTTTTTTTACCTACTGTCTGACTTCCATTACAGGAATCAGGGATGTTATTAAGAAGTCTTGTAACAAAACCAAAACAGTAATTTTCTGTTTGTCTGCGTGCCTTTGGCAAAAGTGAACCCATACTATGTCACAGCTTTCAGAATATTCTGAGCTTTAAAAAAGTACTTCCATTCTAGGTCATTACAGCCAAAGAATACTGCTGATAAGCAAAATCAGTTTTCTTATCAACTAGATGAAGCTCAGCTCCTTGCTGCTCTGACAATTAATTTATGATCATTTATTTCATGGGGCTAGAAGGGGTAGAAGGGGTTTCTTCCAAGATATTTTTCCACTTCGAGTTCTAAATCATTTTACAAGTCATCTATCAGTCAAGTTGACCTTTGCTCCAGCAGCAGCAGTAGCACTTGTATCTACACAAGTGGCAAAGCAGTGTAGAAGTGTTTAGAATTAGTCAGTTTGCATAAGCTTTTGTATTTAACTGCATCAATGTAACAGACAAAGTGGAACACCACATACACTTACACAAGGCTTAGCTGTGATAAGCTGACTTAGCTTGGATAAAGTAAAACTGGTGGAAGGCATTTATAATAATGCTATCCAATTTAACTAAATACATTTTGGCCTAGCTACATTAAATACCTATATAAGACCTTATTTTCTTCAGTGAGAAGATGGAGGGAGATTGATTGCTAAGTTAGCTATAATCATGTATTATAGAAGGTGATCTGCTAGCTCATCCCTGGGAAAACAAAAATCATTAAAACAAAAATCTTCCCCAGATTTTTATGCAACACGAAGTATTTATCCCAAGTGTAAAGCACTGGGAAATGCTGAAAAAGTCCCACAACTGTTTTAAGAGCTTGGAAAGAAAACAAAGTAAAATAACAATAATAAAAGAATTAAAATAGTGTAATATAGTTCTTAAAGTACATCAAATTCTGCTCCATGATCCAATTCTCAACTTGAATTTTGTTTGTAGCATTGATATACATACTTAAAGACCATTTAGAATAAACCAGGTTGGAAGAGACCTTCAAGATCATCGCGTCCAACCTATCAACCAATCCAACCCACCTAAACAACTAATCCATGGCACCAAGCACCCCATCAAGTCTCCTCCTGAAAACCTCCAATGACAGTGACTCCACCACCTCCCCAGGCAGCCCATTCCAATGGGCAATCACTCTCTCTGTATAGAACTTCTTCCTAACAGCCAACCTAAACCTCCCCTGGCGCAGCCTGAGACTGTGCCCTCTTGTTCCGGTACTGGCTGCCTGGGAGAAGAGACCATCATCCACCTGTCTACAACCTCCTTTCAGGTAGTTGTAGAAAGCAACAAGGTCTTCCCTGAGCCTCCTCCTCTCCAGGCTAAGCAACCCCAGCTCCCTCAGCCTCTCCTCATAGGGCTTGTGTTCCAAACCCCTCACCAACTTTGTTGCTCTTCTCTGGACTCATTCCAGCAAGTCAACCTCCTTCCTAAACTGAGGGGCCCAGAACTGGACACAGGACTCGAGGTGCGGCCTAACCAGTGCAGTGTACAGGGGCAGAATGACCTCCCTGCTCCTGCTGGCCACACTGTTCCTGATGCAGGCCAGGATGCCATTGGCCCTCTTGGCTGCCTGGGCACACTGCAGGCTCATGTTCAGCCTTCCATCAACCAGCACCCCCAGGTCCCTCTCTGCTTGGCTGCTCTCAGCCACTCTGACCCCAGCCTGTAGCTCTGCATGGGGTTGTTGTGGCCAATGTGCAGAACCCAACACTTGGATGTGTTCAATCTCCTGCCCTTGGACTCTGCCCATCTTGCAATTAAAAAAAAATAGATCTAACCAAATCTCTACCACATTTAAAAATGTGGTAGTTTATATATATAAAAAAAGATATATTTGTATTCCTATAATTCCACACTTCACTTATGCTTTACTTATGATTATATATTCACTAACTGCATTAATATGCACGTTAATTAAGCAGTATTTGGAATCCAGTATGCTATTTCAATAATATATGCTTGAAACTCAGCTGTGAATAAGACAGACACTAACTCCACAGAAAAAAACACACACAAATGAAAGTACTTTTCAGCCAAAATTTGGCCCTTCAAAGAAATAAGATATTAAGGTTGTAATGCATATTACATGTCTATGAATCGGCATTGAAGACTTCCTGCCAAGACTTTTTTCTTTAGAAAGGAGAAAGGAATACTGCTACTTTATACTTAAAAATCAAAATACAGACCTGAGAAGCTGAACATATTGCTGCAAGAAATTAGCAGCTCCCTGCTCCAAAGTTTTGAAATCAGGCTCACACAGCACAAGGCTCTTGTGATGGAAAGATTTGGCTCACAGTTATTAACCAGTTAAGAGAATAAGTAAACAGGCAACAGATAAACAGACAAGAAGTAGAGGAGATGGAAACTAAAAGCAGATTTTGGTCACAAGAGGGCCTTTGATATGTACTCTTCTCCAGCTAGGAGATGCAATAAAGAACAACTCAACATAGGAAGAGATAATGAAGCGCTGGACTGTTCTGGCTTCTCTTCCCACTCCTTATAGATGCATCTATATAAACTTCCAAGCAAATAAACATTTCTCTTTGCTGCAGCTGCCACCCACTGGAAAAGGAAAGCAACATTGATTCCAAACTGTAATACCCTAAATAGGTCAGAAAACCAATCTAAGTAGAGATTATATTAGACCTTTGGCATTGCCTTGAAAATTTTAGTGGCACTGCTAGAAATAATCTTGCACATCAAACTGAAACAGAAAACAGAATACAGTAACACACCAGAGCTACACTTTCTCTCCCTGCCCCAGCTCCACTGGCAGGCATTTGGGTTGTATTGCAAAAGTTTTGGAGGGAAGCTGGGGTGAAGGAAGATGAATTTGGAGTACAAAGGCTGGCAGCATCCCTTTGACAATCATGGAGCAGCAAGGTCAAGCAGGATCACATAGCCAGGCAGGTCTCACCATACTGCACTGTGCTCCAGGTCTGTCTCTATACTCATACGGCTGCTCTCTCTCATGCTTGCTTTTACAACAGTAATCCATCAACTTCCTTGCCTAAACAGCAGCTTTCCCTCATTGACAACACCTGTATTTCCTTCAGTGGACACATAATGTGGGTGTCTGTGGTGCAGGAAGTTCCAGATCCAACAACTTAACTTTTTAAGAAAGATCATGGTGGAGAGGCTTGCTGAAAAAGACAGCACAGGCTGCAACAGAGCATTATCATCCACTTCATAGAAAACTTCTTGCAGCGTCAGATAAAATAAACATACAAACACCAAAAGTGCTTACCTAGGATAGCAATAGGAGGTACTTGCATGCAATGACAGCAGTGCTACATCATGTTACACAAATGCAACAAAACTCCCTCTTAACTGGTACAGACTCCTGCAGGCATGCAATTCCGGGGACCCTGCACTGAGGCTGTGATGGCTCAACCAGGGAAGCCAGCGCTGAGACCACTGGCAATCCAACCTGAAAGATATTGCCACACCCTGTCTTCCTGTAGAACAAAATCCCAGCCTCCCCTGAGACCAAATACATGGGGGGAGATAGGCTTCAGAGAACCTGATATATTTAATATATTCTCAAGTGTATATGCAATGAAGCAAGTTTTACCAACAGAATAGCTACCCTTCAATTATGGATGAGCTGAGAGAATTATAAATTGATTGCAGGTTTTCTCACTGTAAGGATCTAAGGAAATTGGAAGGAGAGGGAAAAAAAAAAAGGCAGCCTAAGAATCCAATACACACCCTGTGAGGATTAGCAAGCAGACCTATAATTCCTTTGGTCTAAACCACATACTTCTTCAAAAAGGCCTGTAGGGGGGGAAAAAAAATTTACCAGGAAAAAACTATCTGGCAATATTCCCCTCATAAAACTCCTCTTCTGCTCTTGTAAAGGTGCAGTCCCAAAGGGGAACAACTTCACTGGACTTGCACAATAAAAGATGTTTCTTTCACAGGGCAGAGTAAGGGCCAAGATACTTGTCAAAGTTGTACTACTGCTTCAAGCTTTGTCTTCATGCTCTCTAGTTCCTTGACATTTTTTTTTCCTAAGCAGGGCACAAATGCTCTCTACTGATCCCTGGTTTTACCCGTCCTTCTCTAATTCTTGTGCTAGGCTTGAAGAAACCAGGTAACTGTGGGTGCTGGAGTCTACTTTTTAGCTGAGAGAATGGGAGAAGACTAGTTCAAATGCTGATGGTTCACTGCACTCAGATCACAGCAAAACTGGATGCATTTTAGCTCTTAAACTACTTGAAAGAGTTTAGCTCTTGCCCATGGGATGCTGCTTCCTTGATAAAGCTTGTCAAACAGAAACTGTTAAGTGTTAGCTCCTGTCAGTTATCAAGGAACACAGGCAAATGTGTCCCAACATACAAATCTGCCCTGGATATTTGGCAATCAGCTTCCCAAGTCATTGTCAAGAATAGTTCAGTAAAGGTTACAGTCATTGTCCAACATACACATAAGGGAACAGCTAAACTCATGTTGAGCAATTCACAGCTCAGCATGAACACAACATTAACGGAACAGCACACTAGATGTGGAAGTGTGATCATCATTGCTCAGTGAGTGCAAGAACCAGACTATTAAAAAAAAAAACTTCAAAAAAACCCCCAAACCAGGTGTTTATCAATACTGAAAGAATCTATAATCAAATAGACTTCTTTGGATGCAGAGATATCTGTATGACTGAGGGTTTCAAATCCAGATTTCTTATTTAATCTATAAAAGGAACAGAGTTCGTTACCAAAATGAAAGACCCTGGCAGCACCTACATGATGCAAGTCATAGTATCATAGTATCAGTCAGGGTTGGAAGGGACCACAAGGATCATCTAGTTCCAACCCTCCTGCCATGGGCAGGGACACCCCACACTAGATCAGCCTGGCCAGAGGCTCGTCCAGCCTGGGCTTAAACACCTCCAGGGATGGGGCCTCTACCACCTCCCTGGACAACCCATTCCAGGGCTTCACCACTCTCATGGGGAAGAACCTCCTCCTCACATCCAGCCTGAATCTCCCCACCTCCAGCTTCGTTCCATTCCCCCTAGTCCTATCACTACCTGAGATCCTGAGCAGTCCCTCCCCAGCCTTCCTGTAGGCCCCCTTCAGATACTGGAAGGCCACAATGAGGTCACCTGGGAGCCTTCTCTTCTCCAGAGTGGACAGCCCCAACTCCTTCAGTCTGTCCTCGTAGGAGAGGTGCTCCAGCCCTCTGATCAGCCATTTGTGCTCTCTCTTACAGGAACATACACTGAATACATTTTTAAAAATAAGCAAGAATAAATCCTAATTTCACAAGTGTTTCCCAGTGAAATATTCTGACTCACAACTGTGTTATTTAGCAAACAAAGCATTTTCTCCAGTTCAGCGGGCACTAATAAAATCAGTAAATCCTAAATACTCAGTTTGGTTACACAGTCATGCTAACAAAATGCAATCACCCAGAGGCATTACAAAACATACCATGAAAATCTTGAGACAAAATACACAGAGCAGTCAGGGTCGTATTTCAAACATGACAGTCTTTCAAAGTTATTGCACTGTCTGTCATTTTCCTTGAGAATACAAGATAAGAACATACAATGGGCCCTACTTACTTGTGGCTGGACTGTATCTTTTTCCCCCTATCTTTTTATCCTATTTTTTGTTGTTGTTTTGTGTTTTTTTTTAAAGAGGGACTGGTTCTTCTAAGAAATAATTACAAAATTCCTCTTTTGTTCCAACAAGAATCAAATGCGGTCTCCTAGAAAAGCACAGTTCAATCACCACAACGTGTTAGCAATAGCTTAGCTACAACGCTTTTGTACTCACTGGGGAATTTCCCAGAAAAAGGCAGACTGCAGGAGCCAAGCTCAACCTTGAGTTTGGCTGCCAGATATTTTTGATCATCTTTTCAAGTTTAACCATCTATATCTTCAAAAAAAAAAATAAAATCTAGCTATGAGTTACAAAAAAAAAGAGCTTACTATCAGAAAGAAAAATGAAAAATCTGCTATCACAAACAAAAATCCTTCTTCACTTAAGCTGTTCCTTATATTGAATATTGATACATTAGATGCCCTGAAAGAAATCAGACATCATCAGTATGAGGAGGAACAAAATGGTACTGACTGAACATGCAGATTTCATGAGCTCCTTCAGCAGAAGCTAAGGCAAACCGCAGTTCCTCAAGAAACCAGAGAATATGACAAAGAATCAAATATGCAAACAAGGATTTTATTACATCTCTAACAAATAGGTGTTTGGGGGAAAAAAAAATAAATTATTTTCAAACACTCCAGAAGTGACTCCACACTTGAGTGCTAAAAAAGCCCATGCAGTTTTCTCACTGTCATCTCATCATTACAGATCTGTCACACAATAAACAGTGGGGCTAAACCAACACAGGCCTAGGCTTTCAGCTCCAAATCAGTAGCATGCACGACTTCATAGATCAGGGGTGGGAAAAGAGCTGAGGATGAAATTTAGATTTACCACATAAGTGTCAAGATAGGCTATATTTATACTGGGGAGCTAACCAAGTCTATAAATAGGTAAATCATTTATGAGGCTGCAAAAGACTAAACATAATGCAAACCAAAGCCATTCATGCACAAACAGAGATGCCATTTTAAAGTTTTCAGCCATCCAGTAGATGAGAAAAGATACTAATTCAGACAACCCTGACAGCTTCTCTGGGCCCAGTGAGGGGGAAGGGACTTCAGCCCCCAAACACCTCTCCAGCAAAGAGGGGCACTTTTACTATGCTGCTTGGGAAGAGCTTGTTTTAGTGGGGTCTCTGCCATACATACAATACCACCTTGACCTATTAACCAGTTTCCTAGGAGCCATCCCAACTTCACTCCTAGTGGGTAAAAAGTGAAACGTTTCAACCAAACAAGACCACAGTTTGCTCACGGCTCAAGGAAAAGTATTAGGAATAGCAAAGTAGAAATACATGTTGCATTATCTGTTGCGTTGTCGAAAGAGGGTAGAATCTTGGAATTCAAGATAATCCTGTTCAGGGGCATATATAGAGAGGGTCTGCCTTTTTTTCTTTTTAATTTCTGATGGTTGGCTGATCAAATGATCAGACACCAAGCACACACCCTTCTCCCTTAACAGTCAGGCAACTATCATAGAAGGCTTACATGTTTAATGTACATCATAGTATCAGTGAGGGTTGGAAGGGACCACAAGGATCATCTAGTTCCAACCTCCCTGCCATGGGCAGGGACACCCCACACTAGATCAGCCTGGCCAGAGCCTCGTCCGGCCTGGACTTAAACACCTCCAGGGACGGGGCCCCAACCACCTCCCTGGACAACCCATTCCAGGGCTTCACCACTCTCATGGGGAAGAACTTCCTCCTTACCTCCAGCCTGAATCTCCCCACCTCCAGCTTCATTCCATTCCCCCTAGTCCTATCACTACCTGAGATCCTGAGAAGTCCCTCCCCAGCCTTCCTGTAGGCCCCCTTCAGACACAAGTTTCATTATCTGTGATGGTCACTCCCAGATTTTATGAATCATATTTATTATGATATGAACACCACCTCTGCTTAAATACTCTTAAATCGACTTTTCCAGATAGAGAATCACACTCAATGGCAAAGGAATTACCAAGAAATGTTAGTTTTTCCAAGGGGATACTATAAAATGTAGTCTGTGGGTTTATGCCCTTTCTTAGCTTAAGAAATAGTTTTTAGGAGTTGATTTTATGACCTGCCTCTTTGATTTGCAGCCATATATATACATCTGTGCTACATCATTTCCATCTTTCAGTCAGAAACTGTCATATCTATCATCAATCTGGAAAAGGCACCAACTCTTTCAAAAGATAACTAACTTTATGGATGCCAGGGCACCTTGCTGTCACTGGAAGGTTCACATAATGTTCCACCTGCATAAATTTTAATTAAAAATAAAAAAAGCCAACAGAAAATACCAGAAACACTCAGATATACGCAGCAGACATCCATGCTCTGTGTCAGTGTTACTTGCAATAATGGAGTGTGGTCTAGACCAGACCACAAAAAAAAACCCTGCACCACTCTTGCCAAGGCCAGATTTGTGAGGTCCCCACTACTCATGTGCCAAATGTTTAATTTCTCAGCTTTTCCTGGTGTCTCTGGTAACAGAGGTGGCAGACTGGTGATGCTTCCAGTCTTAAAGGCAGTATATATCATCTACGCGACCCTACAGCGTTAGAGGCAGTACACTGCTACCTACAGACAAAGACACTTGCAAAATTACTCAAACATCACAAAAACCTAATAGGGTAGCTCTGCCTTAGAGAAGTAATGCCCCTTTAAGAAAGCATAAAAAAACTCTTACAGGTTGAAATAATTGTCTTTTAAATGAGAGTATAACACAAGCCATTACACAATTATTTTACCAAGGTTACAAAGAGCCCTCCCAGACTCATCTCTGTTAATTGCATCTTTGCAAAAAGCACAGCCAAGAGGATGCAGAATGATTACTGCTAATGTACTCCCCAAATAGCTCTGAATGGGCACAAGTAGCTTTCTTCCTTTCCCTATTCCTGCTCATCCTCCTTTGGCAGCACACAGAGCTCTACAGAACCAAATTCTGCACTTAGATTATGCAGGAAGATGCCATGTCTTGGAGCAAGGAAAGCAGTCAGGAAAAAAAAAAAGACAAAAAACAAAAAAAAGACAGAACGACTACTCTTCTGGTGCTTTTTAGGTGGCATTTGGTCAGAACCCGATAATCATGATGGCAAAGCTGCATTTAAAGTAAGGATAATTGCAGAATGAAAAATCACATGGCCTTTCTCATACGTGGAAGATTAACAGAGGATTTGGTTCCTAAGGAAACCAGTCAGACCCCAGACTCAGTAGGTATATCCCCTCTTAGCATATTTTCATTCAGCTCAGGCTCATCTGCAATAAACATTTCAATCCCAAACCTATTCCTTTCTTCCTCCGGTCTTTTTACAGTACGTTAAGTATACACTTCATAAATGCCATGGACAGGATGGGGGACTATTGGTACATAATGCATTTGGACTGCACCATGAAGAGACACACCTGAATTAGCTTTAGAGATCTCAAATACCTGTGTCAGTGAACCCAGAACAGGCACATACCTCAGTGCTGGCCAACACCTGTGAAATATTTACACTGTACGAGCCACACTGAGGCTTGCGCTGCTGCAGCGTCTCTGGAGAACATCTGGACTGAAATGAACTTTGATATATCCACACGTGCTATGGTCCCACCTCTAGGTGCAGTGCAGCTGGTGCAGCAAGAGGTGAGGAAGGGGCTTCTTTTCAGGAGCAGCAGCCAGAGCTGGGCTCTGGCCAAACAACTCACCCACACGGCAAAGGATTTGTGCCTGTGCTCTGTGCTTCATACAGAAAAGACGATGGATGGCTAAACTATTAAGCCCTGAAGTACTTAACTGACATGAATTTTAATTGTAAAGTCTGTATCTTTCAGGCATCAAAACAGGTTCAGAGGCCTGAAAGATTCCATGCTTTTCCCAGGAAATCAGCTATGTTGATAAAAGATGTCCATCTTTCCAGGTTTCACTGTTATTCCCTCAATCTATACAGCATCAAACAGCCAAGTTCTCTTTGAAAGATTATTTGAAGATTTCTCTTGAAGAAAAGTAGCTACAAAATTTCCTAGTTCAGAAATAATTCCTAGTTTTAAAAGAAAAGATACTCTGTAAAGAAGGAGTCCAACTATGCTGTGAGACCAAAAAGGCAAAATTATCATGCTATTTCACTGTTCCCTTCAATAAGGAAATTATGGTGCTACTGTATAATTATGCCTAATGAAGAGGTGCATGATAATTCATTAAATACAGAAAGGGGGGGAAAAAAATTCAGAATGACCTCTTGTCTGGTGAGAACAATATGAGCATCTTCCTGATCTCACACACATTCACCAAATAATTACACTTATTAAGCACACACACCCCCCAGAGCTGTGTAACAGAGTATAGCTCCCTATATGTTTGTATCAGCCACTGAGTGGCAGCAATTCCTTCATACCTAAATGGGAATTACAAGATGTAGGATGAAAATATCGAAGTACTGCTAACTCAATTCTTTTGTGCTCCCTCCAAATTGTTTTAGTTCTAGCATCACATACAACGAGTGCCTAGTGAAATACCTTGTTATGCATTTCAGTGTTTTAACTGTTGAGGTTTCCAAAATTACGTACTTCATTCTGATCACCACGCTTCCTCAGAAGTTTCCTATGTTGAATTTTACATAAGAATAACATTGAGTAAAACTATGTGGATCAAGGAAATTACCCCTCCCCACCCCCCCAGCATTTCATAATTTCTTAAACTAAAGCACAGAGCTATATTTTATTATGAAACCCATAGGGAGGGTCTGATATGTCTATACATTACACACACATATATGTGTAATACACATATACACATACATATATATTGCAGCCTTTTGTTTGCTTGTTTCATTCAGTTATTTGTAGGTTCCTATAGTATTGCCTTGGGGTGACTGTAATCAGTCTAAAGACAAACACCTGATTTTTAAATACAGCCATTTTCAGGAACTAAAATAAACAGGAAATGCTGTATATACTTTTTTTTTAACAAAAATGTATTCATTAATTATTGCTTAACCAGTTAAGAAGCACTTATTAATCTCTTTTTCAGAAGGCTATATTGGTTACACTTGGTTATAGCTTCCTCTTTAACCAGTACAATGCTGCACAGCATTCTTTGCTAGATGGAAAGCAAATGAGTTTATTGCTGACTTACTACATTGCTAACAGACTAATAACTGTATAGACTAATAACCGTATGAAGCCATGTCCCAAATAAGATTTAAAAGAAATTAAAGACGCAGCAGGATTTTGACACAGAGTGTGTAGAGTTGTTAAACGCCAATTCAGGGTTTAAATCTCTAAACCTAGGAAAAGATGGAGCATGAGATCTGGTTATCCCACACCTGCCTTTCTGCCGATTCAGTTCTGCCCCGGGAAGCATCCAAACGTCAAGAGATGGGATACAGGACAACGTATCCCTTGCACATAAATCTCTTGCAAGACCTCCCAGGTCCAGATTAACAGTCTGCTCTGTGCTACTTGAACAATCCAGAAGTGAAGTGGTGCAACAGTCACAGCCCACAAGTAAACAGATGTCAGATGTAACCGCAAAATGCCAGAATTTCAATACTTCACACCCTAATGCAAACGGGGAATTCTCTAGCAATGAGCTGAAAATTGGTTTTTAAGAGATGCAGCCTGGCATAGACACGACAGCAACAGGCATTCCTGCGCCTTGGTTTCTTATTGTCTGTCGCCATTCAGCTGGAAACCTGACCATTTAAAAGACCACGCATTTCGTCTGCTTCTAACTCACTGTCGTACAGGAGACAGAAACCGAGAATCAAGGCGGCTGGGTGGGGGGCAAAAGAAAAACGAAACAACAAACACCAACCAACCAACAAAACCTTGATATAATCACACTTGGCATTTCTGCTACGAGGAAACTCCAGGTTTCTGTCAAGGACCACGGGGATCTCCCCATCTCCCCACACGGGGCACGAGCCTCTCCCTCCCGCCAACGCTCCAGCGGTGCTCGCCCGTCCCTCCGGCCGGAGCCTGACAGACTTTCCCCGCACAAGGTCGCGCCTCCCCGCAGATCGAACGAGCCGGCCCCATCCAAAGTAACTCCGAACTCGGCGACGGGGAGGTTCTAGCGGACGAAGTCCGCGGGCGGGCCAGGGCCCCGGGACTCCCGCTGTAGCCCCCCGCCCCAGGGCGCGGAGCCCAACATGGAGGCACGGCTGAGGAGGAAGCCCCGCGGCAGCCAGCGCTTCGGTGCCGGAGGCAGCCCCGCCGACTCCGTCCCCGCAGCCCCACCGGCCGGAGCTGCTCAGCCTGCCCACCCCTCAAGTCCAACCCACCGGGACTGAGTACAGCGGCGGAAGAACCAGGCACCTTTTTCTCCACTGGGAGCCCCACGGAAACCAGCCCAGCCGGAGGGAACCAGAGACCATATCGCTTCCTCATTCACCCCGCGCCAGGCGGGGCAGGAACTGCCAGGCACCGAGAGCCCCATGCCGAAAGCAGGTACAGGCACTCACCTGCTTCCAAAGAATCCTCAGGGACCGCGGCCGCCGCCGAATTTCGGGCACCGTCCCGAGTGAAAAAGCGAGGGAGTAACTGAGCGAAAAAGAAAGGCAGCTAGTGGGTCCCCGCCGCCACGGCCCGGCCCGGCCCGGCTCGGCGCTCCCCGCCCCCTGCTCCGCCCACGGGGCGCAGCTGCGAGCCGCGCTCACCTGCTGCCGCCGCCCCCGGGCCGCTGGCTCCGCCCCGGAGGTGCTGAGGAGAGGTGACGGCAGCGTGCCTAGAGAGAAGGTGGTGGTCGGCAGTATCCTGTCTTTCTGTTGCGGTTCATTCGTCTGTCGCTGGAGGTGGCTGTATGTGCGACCGCCTTAGTCCTCACTTTGGTGGCAGTCTGTGCTGGCCAAGCGCCAGCGTCCTGTCCCGCGGCGGGCGGTGTAGGCGAAGGGCCCTCACCGCGCCTTGGCGCGGACCTAGGTGGGGTGGTGGGGCCGCGGCCGGGGCAGTCGTGCTGCTGCGGGTGCTGATCTGCGTTTGGGAGGAGGAAATTACTATTTTTTTTTAATGGTACATTTTTTGTGGTCTTGGTAGTTTTTGTCCACTGATCGCCGAGATGTGAAAAGCATCCGAGTTTGAGGAGCTGGAGCTTGGCTAGAGAGTCCTCGGTATGTCCCTGCCCGCCAGGAGGGCCATGTGCCCTTCTTCTACACTTGCACTGCCAGGGTTTTGTTTAAGTGTTCTCGGCGGCTGGAATGCCATGGAGGTTGTTGGGGCCAGAGCTGGGTAGGCTGCAGCTCCATGAGCGCTACTGTCACCTCAGGGGTGGCCTTAGCTGATGTGCTGAGGCCTTCACAGGGCATTCAAGGCCCTAGCCGGGGCTTCCCTCCATTTTGTACTGTGCTCCAAATAACGGAGCTTGGGTTTTTTTTTTTTAACCCTTCAGTACTGCCATCATTAGGGTTAAAATGAGATATTTGAGGAATGGATTTCTTCACAGAAATGTGTGAAGTGTAAGGACCAGAGAAGGCACATCCATGCTTCTTCAACAGGAGTCCAAGCAAAACTTTGTCATCATTTCTTAGCTCACACAGTTCAGGTGTAATTACTTTGACATTTTCATCTCAAATGACCTCATTCTGCCCTAGATGAAAGCAGTGATGAAAAGAGTGGGGGTTTGTGCCTCTGCAATGATTGCTGTGGTGAGTGGGTGTTTCCCCAGGCAGGTGCAGGTCAAGGTGTGCAGCTGAGGGTGTTGAACGTTGCTGGAGGCTGTGACCCAGCTGTTAGTTGGCTGAAGAGTCATCTCTAAAAAGCCACATTCCACCTGTTTGGTGCCCATCTTTCCAGAATATTTCAGTTGATACTCCTAAAATAACTCTGAAGTTACTCAATTGTTCTGCCTGCCATCAAATCTGAATCCGATGTGTAAGTAAACCAGCCCTGGCACAGTTTGTTTCATTTGAAGTAACTTATTTTAAAACAAACTCACTGTCAACTGAGAGTTTGAGTGGACATAATGATAATCACAATTTGTGCAAAAGCAGTGGAGCAGTCATCTTGGGTCATTTTTTACATCTCCTGCAAATTAAACTATGTAGTATTTTGTACAGATGCTCTTGTGCTGGATTAAGTGTGTAAATTTTTTAATTGGAAAATATAAATAAGCCTCTGTCCCAAAGCAGGAAAATGTTATCTGGTGAGCTGTAATTCTGTAATAAATTGCATGAGGATCCTCATTTAAAATTACATAGATCTGCTGTTATACTGGAATCTGAAGAACTTCATATGCATGAGCAGTTAATAGACTTTGTGTTATAAGAGCAAAACTATAACTACAATGAATGAGAGGTGGGGAAAACCAAAAGCTAACTGTGGCCAAGCAGTTTTCCTTGTTTCAGTACTTCCAGTGAAGTTTGGCAAAACAAAGTGCTTTGAAAAGCATTTAATCTAATTCCATGTTCTTTGAGTATTTAATGGAATATAAATGGTTAGAGTCCACTTTGTTTTGTGACCCTACCATATAATGTTGCAGCAAGCCATTTGTTAACTGGTTGCAGTTCAATTATTAAGAGCACCACTTCAGCCAGTCTTTTCTTGTTTGGATTGTAAAAAATTATGCAAGGTGTAAAGAGATTTGGGGTTTATGCCTTTGTTTGGGTTCAGATTGAATTGGGACTGAGTGAAGACATAAAGATTTGATTAACAGGAAATAAAACAGAGGAGCTTCTCAGCTGTAGAGAAATGTGGCTTTAGAAGTTTGAGGCGTTTCCTGGTACTGAGACTTTCTTGCTGATTATTTTCTGTTGTCTTGCTTTTAATACACAGCAGTACAAAATGCATTGTAATGCTC
This sequence comes from Melanerpes formicivorus, assembly GCF_026170545.1. Lineage (NCBI taxonomy): Eukaryota > Metazoa > Chordata > Aves > Piciformes > Picidae > Melanerpes > Melanerpes formicivorus. The sequence goes on from NW_027142390.1 coordinate 3,451,352, forward strand.
TTACATTTGGAGATTGTCTTCAGAATAGATTCTAATGCAGCTCAGAAGGCTTTATTAACACATTTTACAGGCAATAGAGCTGAAAAGGGGATGAAAAACAGTTATTTCTGAATAGCCTTTAGCAGTGCTCTGTGTCACCTTCTAAGTAAATGGTAAGGCATGATGCATTTCCTTGAGATTGCAATGTAACTATTGGAAAATAGGATGTCAGTCACAAAACTGGGCACAAAGACATGGCATCACTGTCTGTGGTTATTTTTTTTTTTCCTGAAATGTACTTTTAGACATTTTATTTTAGATCAACTTGAGACTCTTTTCCTTTTATGTTTCATATCTCTGGCAGATGGATAGACAGCCCAGTATCTCCCAAACCCATGGGAAAGCACTCCTCTGGGACAGGAAAACTGGGGAGGAGATGTGCTACCAAATCCTGCAGCTGGATTTTTCCCATCCAGGAAACCTGCTTTTCCAGTTAATTTTTGCTGTATGACATGATGATGCTAAGGGACTAAAGACCCTTCCATATGCATAGATTTTTGTTGTTTTAAGTGATAGACGTTTCTACAGCAAATTCAACTGAAAAAAATTGTATTGAAAGCTAAGAACTTGTTCCCTGAAGATTTCAAAGTTGGACTGGCACAAAACAGTGTCCCAAAAGTGTGTAACCATGTTTTGTGAGTTGAATTGCTGTATCTACAGTACCTGATTTTAATTTAGATGGCAGATACTTGATTCATGCAAAGATGTTCACTTACATAGAAGTGTCATTTCAGAACAGAAAATAGTCATGGCAGTTATTGCTAAGTTCTTTTTCACAGCCCTGCTTTGCAACAGGACTTCATTGGTCTCTCTTTCCCAAGTCTAACCACCAAATGCCTTCTCTCATTTCCTCTTTTCTGATAGCAGTGGGGGGTGTGAGTAGAAGAGTATGGTGGTAATGGGAGTTTCCACTCATTGCCATCTATATGGGTCTGTGGTCAACCATGTGAATTCACTTTTTAAAGTGTTTTGAACATTGTGCTGTCATTTATTCAACCTCTTAAGGTTGAGGTCAGAGGCTTGTGTTCTTCATAATACCTTTCCTCCAGTTTTAAAAACTTTTTTCTTTGAAGGATGTGAACTCTTTATGGATTAGCAATTACATAGATGCTGAATTTGGTCATAAGAAGGTGTGGCTGCCATATATCTTTAGATTCATGTTGAAGTGAAGCAAGTTAGCCTTCCTGTTCTGAAGTCTTGTAACTTTATCAGTGCTTTTGATAATGATATTAATTTCTGCTGCTTATCTTTGCAGGTTTTACATTGACTAAGGAAAGTTGTTGATGTTTTGTTTTTTGTATTAGCATGCCATTTCTAGTGACTTGCAGCTGAGTTGGCCTTTCCTAATTTTTAAGGGTTTCCTTCTGTACATGTTGCATGTGAGGTAGTTGCTATGCCTGTGCAGAGCTGTAGCTGGGTCAGGAAGGCTATCTGTAGGTGAGACACTGTGGTTAGGCACATTTAAGAGAAGCTATCATCTCTCTATTTAAATGTACTGTGTTTTACAGCTCATGATTGCATAACATTTTGTGCTTATTAGAGTTTAAAGAAGAAGAGGGATTTTTTTTTTCTCCTGAAAGATGATGTGTATGAATTATTCCATGGTTCTGGGGGTGATTCTGATGTCAGAATCGAGCAGGCAAATTTCTGTGTGTTTATATAAGCGATTTATTGCAGACTGGTTTTTGTTATCAGATGTCAGTCTTGGGAATTGGAGATTAGAAGTGAGAGATGCTTTATGTCCCAACTATTCTGCTGTTGTACTTGTTTGAGGGAAGTATTCAATAATAAAGCAGGCAAGAAAATAGTTTCCTGACAGTTTTGACGAGAAGCCTGCCCAGAGCATGGATAACTGTTGTGATGTTTGATGTTTTTAAGGCCCTATGCCCTTAAGGAAAGTCCTTACATTAAAATCTTGGACACTGTTTTCATCTTTATTGTCTTAAAATAAAATCTGGTTTACATCTTTGTATGGAAGGTTTGCAGATGTAATCTCAGAGTTCCTAAAAGTCTGAAAATCTGGGCTAAATAAAAAAAGAACCCCCAGATCTCTCAAGATCTTAAAAATACCCACTGCTGCCTCTTGTGGGGAGTGTAGAAGAGTGACTCCCATGTTTTGAACATTAGAGACTGTAGTAGTAGACTTAGTTTAATCTACATTTTTCAGGAGAATTTAATTTTATTTTTTTAAGTATGCTTTTTACTGCACACACCCCCTCAGACTGGGTTTCAACATGCCAGCTGCTAGTGTTGATTTTGAGCAATGAAGTGTTCTACTTCCCCTTATGATAACTTTGCAAAGCAAAGAGAAGATGACGGTAGAACAAGGAAGTGCATGTATTGATGCTCACCACAGGTCCTGTTCATTGCTGGGTTTATGTTTCTGTAAGTATTGAAGAAAACTGCTGTAGAAGAACACACACATCATTTTCTGATTTTTATGTCTTGTTTTTAAACTCTCTTTTTAGACAATTCCATTTGATTTCTGGTGTTCATGTAAGCTTCAGGATTCTAAGAGTGTTTGTGCATAGAACAGAGGCATCATAGAGGGAGACTTCACACTTTTGTGTGCTGCCTTGGGTAAGGGGAAACACAGTTTGTTGTTTTTTTTTTTTCCCAAATCCCTTTTGGTCTGAAGTTGTCTCATCAAGCCAGAGGCCATTAAGTCAATTAATTGAGGACATTGCATGACTTCAACTGGTAGTACTTGATGCTTTTGCTTCTCAGCAGACAAGAGTGAAGAGTTTCAGCACATACCACCAATCACCTGAGGCATACAAATCTGCTGAATATGACTTTTGCTTTAGAGGTGATGTTTCAAAGGTGTCAGATAATCAAGACCTCCAACATTCAGGAAATTCTGTCTAATGATAGTACCTGATGAAATGGTAAGCTATTAGGATAATGCCGGTAGGTGCTGGTATTAACCTTATCTTGTTAAGGGATACACTCAGGAACTACAGTTGTGTTGTGTTGCTTGTGAATCTTGGATGATTAGAACAGGAGGTTAAGACCTGATGCTCAGGCTGCTGCTCTCCTCTTGTTATAGCTGTTAGGGCAAAGGATGTTAGTTACTACGCTCTTCTGTTTGCTGCTGTCCTGCTTTATTGCCCTCCCCCCAACAGCAGGCAGTGGGATCATGGAGGGGAAGGACAACTTGGTCCTGCTCTTTCAGTGAGTGAACAAGGTGAGCACAGTAGAAAAATCTGTAGTTCCTGAACCACCCCACCTCTGGGACAAAGGACTACCATGTTTTCATAGTATTGTCAGGTAGCTAGAAGTTATTAATTAATGTTTTGGGGGGGTTCTTTTTATCAGTGTGAATGGTTATCTAAAAAATGCAAACCACAATGGCATTATGTGTGGGGTTTTGTATGCTTTAGCTATGCTTTCAGACTGTGCAAACAATAATATGAATAAGGCCCACACTGTGACTGGAACAAAGCTCATTTGCAGATAGAAAAATATGCCTTATTGTGACCTTGTGTGAGGATGTGTGAGTACCTGAATCATAATTTTATTGGTCAGTTGTGTAAATGTAAAGCATTGTTTGACCACTGGATATGAACAGCTTGCTTTTGGCAGCTAGTGCTATTCAATTCTCAGGTATTGGTTCTTTTCTACTTGGGTTGTAGGCTTGGGTATCTTTTCTTGTTAAGGTTACAGTGAATGTTGTTTTCATGTCTTCCAGGCTGTCCATCTTAATCTACTTGCCTATATTTGGACATATATTTAGATCATTATTTTGTTTTGATAGTCATTTAGTTTGATTTATTGTTGTTGGTGCAGCAGGTGCTGCTATCAAAATCTAAGCATAGTATCAGTGAAACAAGATAGCATGCAAAAAAAATCCTAGTAAACCTCGAAAATGAAAGCAAATGTCAATAATGAAACTTCAGACTGTGTGTTTGCACAGGAGGAAGGGAGAAGATTGAAGTCACCTGCCCTGGGCATGTCCTAGTTTTGTTGAACCACACAGGGAGAAGTCGGTGTAGGTAATGTCTGGGGTCAAGGAATAAATGTTGAGTCATGCAGTTTCAGAGAGAGTGTCACCATGCCTCTTCCCCACACTGCACAGCGGTTAGAGAGATAGGGTTTGGTGGAAATAGTAGTTCTGCACTGAGCTTGCCAAATAATGGGTGAGCCAAACTCCTGTCACTTGTGCTTGTTCGCTGCTATTGGTAGCAGGGTAAAGGGCAGGATTTGACATTGCTGTTTAAAATCTAGTTGAATAATAAAGACACTGAGACAATTTACTGTAGTTTTTAGTAAGAAGCTAAAAATAGTCTTCCCCTTGGGATTTAACTGTGTATAATTTGAGGCTGCTAAGTAGCAGAATTGAAGAGGAAAAGCCCATGAACGGCTGAGGTCCTGTGCAAGTATGTTTGAAGGTAGATGATATTGTTAGATGTACTAGAGCCAGTGTTCCAGACATATTCCTGAGTAAATTCTGCTGCACATCTGACTGCTTCAGATCTGGGGCACTGGTGTCACTCAGCAGCAAGTTAGGCCTTTTGTAAAAGGAAAAGGTTAATTTTGAGAGCATCACACTACTGTTGAGAAGTGGCAATAGTGTTGTTGCCTTTTTATAGAGCATAGGCTCTTACGTATGTCTGCTGAGGTCTAAAGTATGTATGTCCTTGCTCTTCCCCACTTGGGAAGTGTTTATGGGGTCACACCCATATTTTTGGTTAATGTTGATCTGACCCTGTTGCTGTTTGAAAGTCATGCCACTGGGAAACGCTTTCAAGTTTATGCAATTTAAGTCAATTGGTCTGTGATCCCTTTTATTTTCGTAAACTAATTATTTTGTGTATAATTAAATGTCCTGATTTACATAATATTATACATAATTAAATATTTTCTAAATGACATATCATGTTCTACAGCATACCTGAATCTGTATGATGATTTACAATGCCTGAATGTGTAGGATGTTTTAGTAGGCTTACTGTCCTAAACCACCATAAATCCTATCTTTTCTCCCCCAGTCTTCATATCCAAAATGATTTACTCCCTGTGATTCTCATGGTTAACAAGGTGTCTGTGTTTTTATAACAGAAAAGTAAATGGGAGAATGATTCAGATGTTCAGATATTAACTAGCTGTTTTCTCTTGCTGTCAATAAAGTAAACTTTAATGTATTGCTAAGGACAACTAGATGTTATTTTCTTCCTCCAATGGTTTTGATTTGTTTGAAGACAAGAACAAAACTTTTAGAGGGACAGGTTTGCTTTTACTCTGCAAAAGTTTCAGGAATGTGTTTGGAGGCCCTTTTTATTTTGTGCATTCCTTTACTTTTGACTCTAGGAAATTAAATATTCTACATGTGCTTTTAGAACTGCAGGGAAGCTTTATTAACTGCTTATGTAGAGAATGCCAATAACAAACCAATTGGAGGAGGGAGAGGTGAGAAAAGAAGTAATAACCTCCTTATGTTTATCCAAACTTCCTGTTTTCAGATAGGCCCAGAGTAGAAGAGAGGAAGTTATCCCTGGTTTAGTTAAATATGGGGTTTTCCTGCTCACATTCTTAGGAAAAGGTGTAGATTCAGGACAGCTTTGGAGCAATTGAAAGACTTCAGAGCCGTTGTTTATTCTCTGTTAACAACTTTGTATCTTCCTCCTCAGCAGTGGACGTTTTAAAGCAGCAGGGAGAATTCAGGTTGACTGTCAGCTGTATATTCTTTCTTTAAATGTAGGTGAATGCACACTACAAAAGAAGAGCAAATAAATTCGTGGTGTGCCTGAGTCATATCCATATATTTGCAGCTGACCTTTAGGGAAGTGCAGATCAAAATCTACATGTACTGTTTTAGCCTTCATATATCTGGGGAAAAAAGCCCAAACCAACCAACCAGAACCCCACCAAACTGCAAAGCGATAATTTAATCTAGTAGTTTCCTTTTAGGATTTAGTGGCATCACACTTCTTAAATGTGAAGATATTGGATAGTCAATCTATAGTATTGTCTTGTGTATTCTTCAAAAGTTTATAGTCAAGTAGGATTTTATTATTTTTGTTTTTATCACTCACCAGTTTGCAGCTAGCTTATAGCAGGACTTAGATGCAAATGTTCTAAGAAGTTGCTTATAGGTAGCTGTGGTGAGATTCCCATTGTCCTTCTGAGGATAATCAGGTAAATGTGACATCTCACAGTACTTGACCTCCTCGCAAAACTGTGGCATATAATGGTTGGACTTGATGGACTTAAAGTTTTTTTCCCAGCCAGAATGACTCTGATTTTATGATTTGCCTTTTTAGTGACAGAAAAATACAGCAGTCTCAATATAATGAGGAGGGATTGGAAAATGCTTTTGAGTTGTCACAGTTGAGTTGTTCTGGATAAAATCTATATTCTCTTTGTGAGATTTAATTTTTCCCTGTAACCTAGGAAGTAGGAGGGTAATCATGCACATCTGTATTTTATTGTCATTTTGTGATGTGAATTTATCATGCATTTTTTAGTTAAATTATAGACTTTGTTTTGTTGTTGTTTGGTTGGTTGTTTCTCCAGAGAGCAGAAGGGAGAAGTGTCTTTAAGTAGTAGTGAAACCATTCAAAAAGGAAAAAAAAAAACCCAAAAAAACCACTTTACCTGTTTGAGTCTTAAAGCATGCAAGTGGCACAGCTAAAAGGTGATTGTTTTGTACTAGAGGTATAATAGCACTTGTAGGCTGCACTTCATTTGTGCTTCTAAAAAGTGCAAAGTTAATGCTGCTTTAGGTACCCTGAGGAATCGTGATGACAGCAGCACTGACATTGCCTAGGAGCTCTGGAAAAAAATAATCATCCAGCTTCTTTGTGTTATATCTGTGGTATTCTACTTCTCATTTTAGGAATGGACAAGAAAGTGGGTTGTGGGAATATATTCAGTCTCAGCTGCTTCTTTTTTTTAACTAGCTCCTTCCTAGGCTTCTTCAGAAAGCAAGGTTCCTCTACCAGCAATTCTTGAGCACTTGACCCAGATTGCTGGTCTGAGTTGTCCTATGGAGAGTTGTGTTTCTTTGTCTTAACTGGAGGGAGAGTATGTTACTTTAAAGCAAATGATGAGAATGCCTCCTTAAGTTTCCCCTGAAAAAAGAAAGCTTTGTTTCTTTCTCTAACTACAGCACAGCATTAACTCACAGTATCACAGCATCGCCAAGGTTGGAAGAGACCTCGAGGATCATCGAGTCCAACCTGTCACCACAGACCCATGACTAGACCATGGCACCAAGTGCCACATCCAGTCTCCTCTTGAACACCTCCAGGGACGGTGACTCCACCACCTCCCCGGGCAGCACATTCCAATGACGAATGACTCTCTCAGTGAAGAACTTTCTCCTCACCTCCAGCCTAAACTTCCCCTGGCACAGCTTGAAACTGTGTCCTCTTGTTCTGGCGCTGGTTACCTGGGAGAAGAGACCAACCCCTTCCTGGCTACCACCACCTTTCAGGTAGTTGTAGAGGGCAATACAGTCTCCCCTGAGCCTCCTCTTCTCCAGGCTAAACAATCCCAGCTCCCTCAGCCTCTCCTCACAGGGCTTGTGCTCAAGGCCTCTCCCCAGCCTTGTTGCCCTTCTCTGGACACGTAACTTGAATTGTTTGATAGCAAATATAAATAAATTTGGCTTTTTTTCAATATATTTGAGAATAGCCAGAAAGTCTGAGCAAAGCTGTTCTCTTTAGACACATACTTCATACACAGGATTTACAAAGGTGAAATGGAATTCTTACCTTGTGTAGGTGCTGTTTTCTGTTGTGGGCATCTTGAGTGTGACCTAACTGCTTGGTTGCTTTCTTGAAGCAAAAGAAAAACTGAGAATCGTCTGCCTCTTATCTGCATGGCTCTTAGCACAGGATGAATAGACTTAATAGCTCACTGCTGCTGAAGGGGGGCTTCTGTCATCACCTGTCTTCTCATTCCTGTCTCCCTGCTTACTTGTTCTCAGTAAGGACCTTGTGCCAGCTTTGCTTGCTGGAGTACTCCATGCTTTGATTTAACTCATTAACATGTCAACAAATTGTCCCAGAAAAACAAAACAAGCAAAAACCAACCAAACAAAACCTCCCCAAACCAAACAAAAAGCCCCCAGAAAACCCCACGACAGAAAACCAGCTAACCATAAATAAATAAACCAACTCCCACAAAACAAACCCAAACAAACATGGTAATTTTTCTGCCTCTTTATTCAATAGCATAGGTTGAATGAAAGGTTTCTGTGCTTGAGAGAGATGTAAGTGGAGAACACAATATTGCAGATAATTATGGAAGTATAATAATGTTGTGGACAGCTTTAATGTCATCCTAATCTGAACTCAAACCTGTTTTGTTTCCAACCAGTAATAAGGAAATGGAGACTTATGGACTGAGGTCTACTCCCAGGCAGAGCCACATTCTTTCAGCTAGCTTCATTTGCACATGGATCCAAATGTTCCAGCTTGGATCTGTCTGGGTTTTACCTTGTCTATTTCTCCTCTGAGACTTTTCCTGCAGCTTTTGTCCTCTTGAAAATATCCTTATATTTGATATCCTTATGTTGTTATTGTTTGTATGTTTCTGTGTTACTCTACCCTCTTTTCCTTGTCTTTTCCTTTTACTTTATTCCTCTTTGCAATATCTTTTTCAGATACTTCTTAATATACAATATACCTTTAGCTTTAGCCCAGCTTCTGGTGGACAAATGGTCACAAGACAGAAATTTGCAGATGGCTTAAACAGATGTTCCTGTCATGGTAAAAGTATTTAACTCTTGAATTACTGCTAGACATAGAATCACAGAATTGTTTTGAATGGAAAAGATCTCTTAAGATTGAGTCCAAACGTTGACCTGGCAGCACCACAACCACTAAACCATATCCTGAAGTACTATATCTCCATGCTTTTTTTAGCTCTTCATCAGGGATGGTGACTCTAGCACCATCCTGGGAAGCGCATTTCAATGCCCAACCACTCTTGCAGTCAAGAGATGTTTCTTAATATCCAACCTAAACCTCCCCTGCTGCAGTTTGAGGTCATTTTCTATCATTCAGTATCTCTTGATACTGAAGTGGCACATAGTGCATCTAGGGCTGATGAATATTGCCACAGTGGTGTGGCAGGGGGCTTGTGTGGCTCCTTTTTACACTGCATTACTTTAATCTCAACTTGACACATTTCAGAAGAAATGAAGTCTGCTGAGAATAGCTTTTATTGCTTTCAAAGCTGTGTCAATAAGTGCACGGTGAAGATCTGTACTTGTGCTAAAACAAGAGGGATGTTTTGACCTAGTTGAGGAATCCATTCTGAGTGCTCTCTAGCAAGGTCTAGGTGAACTTATTTTTAATCAATAAATGCAAATTAACACTTTTTGGTTGGTTTTTAGATTCTTTTGCTTCTTTACCAGAAATGAAGGGACCTTGACAGGCTGGAGAGGTGGGCACAAGCCAACCTCATGAAGTTCAATAAGAGCAAGTGCAGGGTCCTGCATCTGGGTCGAGGCAATCCCAGGCACAAATCCAGGCTGGGCAGTGACTGACTGGAAAGTAGCCATGAGGAGAGAGACTTGGGGGTGCTGGTGGACAAAAAGCTCGACAGGAGCTCTCAATGTGCACTTGCAGCCCGCAAAGCCAATCAGATCCTGGGCTGCATCAGGAGAAGTGTGGCCAGCAGGTCGAGGGAGGTGATCCTCCCCCTCTACTCAGCCCTGGTGAGACCCCACCTGGAGTACTGCCTCCAGTTCCGGAGCCCCTATTACAAGAGGGATGTGGAGGTGCTGGAACGTGTCCAGAGAAGGGCCACAAGGATGATCAGAGGGCTGGAGCACCTCTCCTATGAGGACAGACTGAAGGAGTTGGGGCTGTTCAGTCTGCAGAAGAGAAGGCTCCCAGGTGACCTAATTGTGGCCTTCCAGTATCTGAAGGGGGCCTACAGGAAGGCTGGGGAAGGTCTTCTCAGGATCTCAGGTAGTGCTAGGACTAGGGGGAATGGAATGAAGCTGGAGGTGGGGAGGAAGTTCTTCCCCATGAGAGTGGTGAAGCTCTGGAATGGGTTGTCCAGGGAAGTGGTCGAGGCCCCGTCCCTGGGGCTGTTTAAGAACAGGCTGGCTGAGGCTCTGGCCAGGCTGCTCTAGTGTGGGGTGTCCCTGCCCATGGCAGGGGGGTTGGAACTAGATGATCCTTGTGGTCCCTTCCAACCCTGAATGAAACTATGAAACTATGAAGGTGAAATGTCAAGATACTCAGTGAAAAAATTGTCTTTGCTGTGAGGCATGTTATTTAAATATAAATATATTTGAGGAACAGCTTGCATAAACAGTAGTTGAATGCTGTGATCCTTAAATTACAATATTTTTTTCTTAAAGTTGTGGGTTTAATTCATTTTTTTTTTTAATTTAGTTAAGAAAGGCGTGCAAATAATTAGCAGCTTACAAAATATCCTAATAAAAATAGAAGCATGTGAGCACAGTCATTGGGAGCTAAAAATGTAAGAAAATGACTGATTCCTCTGAATTGAAATTCCTTGTAGGTGTTGCTCAAGCTTAAGAAAATGTTCCATTTCAGAGTTCAAATGCTTCAGTAGAAATGAGTTAAATGCTTGGAGTGAACTAAGCTGTAGGCGCAACAGGAACTTGATGGTATAGTAGGTGGTGAGATTCATTTATGACAAGTTATAATGGAATTCCCCTGGAACGATGTATTCCACCTACTTGAATGCACAGTAATTCACCAGATGAACAGCATGCAGCAAATGGCAAGGAATAAAAACCTGGCAAGTTATTGTAAAGCATGGAACTAACTCTATGACTAACCCATTGTCTAGCTAGCTCTTAGTAGTTCTGGTATATATTGTGGTCTGTATAGGTTGAACTTCTGTGTTTCCCCCTCTTGTCTAATCGCTGTTCATGTAAATCATTTTATTTGCCTTTCTGCTGTAGTTTTAGACGATAGCATTCTCCTGCTCAGTGTAACACAATTTGTTAATTTGCTAAGTTGTAAGCAATGAGTTTGTATTTCAGCACATAGTTTGTCAGCAGAAAACGAGTCGATGCACTCTGAAAACTTGTATTTCTGAAATACAAAGAGATGGGTTTTTAGTATCATAGTATCAGTCAGGGTTGGAAGGGACCACAAGGATCATCTAGTTCCAACCCCCCTGCCATGGGCAGGGACACCCCACACTAGATCAGGCTGGCCAGAGCCTCATCCAGCCTGCTCTTAAACAGCCCCAGGGACGGGGCCTCGACCACCTCCCTGGACAACCCATTCCAGGGCTTCACCACTCTCATGGGGAAGAACCTCCTCCTCACATCCAGCCTGAATCTCCCCACCTCCAGCTTCATTCCATTCCCCCTAGTCCTATCACTACCTCAGATCCTGAGAAGTCCTTCCCCAGCCTTCCTGTAGCCCCCTTCAGATACTGGAAGGCCACAATTAGGTCACCTGGGAGCCTTCTCTTCTGCAGACTGAACAGCCCCAACTCCTTCAGTCTGTCCTCGTAGGAGAGGTGCTCCAGCCCTCTGCTCATCCTTGTGGCCCTTTTCTGGACATGTTCCAGCACCTCCATATCCCTCTTGTAATAGGGGCTCCAGAACTGGAGGCAGTACTCTATGTGGGGCCTCACCAGAGCTTCAGTGATAGAGAAGAATAATACTGTTTTGTTATGCTGAGCAATAAAAAAATTGAAAGGAAAAGTGAGAGCAGTGTTTGCTAGGATGACCTCATCCACTTCATCATACATAAAAATCCCAAATTGTTTCAATTACTGGATGGAGAAAATTTTCACAGCTTAAATTCTTTGGACATTATTTTCCCCCCCCCCATTTTTTTTTCCTATATGCAAGAGTTGCTTAATGAGCTCTAAGAGAGGTCAGAAAATTGGCCTGGAAATGGATTGTTTTAGTAGTATTGAGATGGAATAGAGGAAAAATCTTAATTCTGATTTTTTGAGAAAACCACTGATGGCTATGAGAGGATGGACTGAAATGTCTCATTCAGGGCAATCTGATTGCTCTCTCTCATTTATTAACTGTCTCTGCAGACTGAGGGACACTTCTTTGGGCATTAGGAGTAATTATAATTTTAATTTAATCTCTCTTTAAGACCGGTAGTGTGTTGGTCTGGGCAAAATGCACCGGGTGCTTTAGTTACAACGCTTGCAAAAAACCCTCAGTAAATAAAGTCATGCCAAGTTGGGATTTGTTGCCAGGAAATGTATTCTCTTTTCTTCTTCATAGCCTCATTAAAAGAAAGTTACAAACATACTCCACTGAAGGTATTGCAAGAACATAAAAACATTTTAGACCCCCAAAACATGCAAACAAGCAAAACCACAAGCAAAAAATGCTAAAAGAAACTCTCAGCTAAAACTTTTTTCTTTCCCCTTGACAGGGTACAATTATAATCTTACATTTTAATTTGTGCTGTGATTGACAAAGAGTTGCTCTCTACAACTACCTGAAGGGAAGTTGTAGACAGGCAGATGTTGGTCTCTTCTCCCAGGCAGCCAGTACCAGAACAAGAGGACACAGTCTAAGGCTGTGCCAGGGGAGGTTTAGATTGGATGTTAGGAAGAAGTTCTATACAGAGAGAGTGATTGCCCATTGAAATGGGCTGCCTGGGGAGGTGGTGGAGTCACCATCGCTGGAGGTGTTGAGGAGGAGACTTGATGGGGTGCTTGGTGCCATGGTTTAGTTGTTTAGGTGGGTTGGATTGGTTGATGGGTTGGATGCAATGATCTTGAAGGTCTCTTCCAACCTGGATGATTATGATTATGATTATTATTATTTTACATTTTAATTTGTGCTGTGATTGACAAAGAGTCTTTCCAGATCATTTTGCTGTTCTTGTTTTGATGTTGGTGCAAAGCCTGATCCTGAAAAGAGTTCAGGGGCTCTTGTCAGTAGCAGGTAAATTTTTCTGAGATACCTGATAAATCAGTGCTGCTGAAATACATGATGTAGACATTAATACAGGTATTTGGATTTGTATTGACGTCTACAGTACAGTATTATTGGGAATAGAAACTAATGTAGATTGATAAATTTACTTTGTGGACAGGCTTCAGATTGTGGGTATTGAGAACTCCTTATACCACAGCCCAGAGGCATCCCAGTCTTGAGGAGACTCTTGCCCTATTTCCAGATACACGTGAACATCTCTAATGGTGGTGATTCCTTTCAGACGCATGCACATAAAACTGCATATCGCTTCCCCAGTGTCAGGTTTCACTCTGGAAGCTGATGAATGTTTCCTTGTGATCCAGAGTGCACAGAAGCTACCTACCTGAGGTTCAGTGCGGCTCTGGATTGAGCACCACTTTGCTTTATGGTACTGATTAATGTAGCAGGTTATTTCATTGTATTTCCAACATAAGCTGGTAGAATGAAGTTTCTTAGTTGTCCCACAGAATAGATTGAAAAGATTGGGGTTGTCTTTTCTTAACTCTCCAGCCAAATATGCTGTTACCACAGTAATGAGGAAGTGGTCCAGTTTGGTAAAGGTGGTGGTGTTTGTATCTAAGCATTTATTAGGGCACATGTATGCATCAGCAGGGTGTGACATCAGTGCAAGCATAATGATGCAGCTAAACTATTGAGGGGAGCGGCTTGTACTTAACCCACTTCGAATGGTTGTGGCCAGCTAATAAACCTGCATCAAGCCCCAAACTTCTATATTGCAATAACATTTTTCAGATTATTTAACAGTATTTTCTCCAGAGTCTAAGATCAATAGGTCTGGGTTTGTGTGTTGTTTCTAACCATTCTGACTTGAAGGGCCAGAAAAGTTGAAGAGACTGACTTTGTTAGGATTATTAAGATTCTGTTAATTAGCTTGACAAAAGTAGCAATTGAATTGGTGGTTTTGTTCTGGTTTCATGTGCTCCATGTCCCCTTTCTGCAGTGTTTTGTAGGAATTTTTGCTACTTCAGAGCATATTTAAAAGAACAAGTATGCTGTTCTTTGAGGATCTGGTTCAAGCTTTACTTAACACTGCAGATGAGGTAATGTTGATTGCACCAATATCATGCCTGATTTGGGAGAAATTGCTTCTGTGAGCCCAATAAAATGGAATGTGTTTTAGAGGATAAAGTATCTGGAGACCAGGAGAGCTGTTACGTGCTCACTTGTTTTCTCTCTGAGATGAAATTAATACCAGTTACCTATTGTTTTGAGTGCACTGCTGTCTCCAGAGGAAATCATTCCTTACTGTTATATATTAATAGATTAAGTTCAGCTTCAGGGCAAGTAGAATGAACTGCGAAGATAAAGAAACCACACCTGGATATGCAGTGGCTGAAATTGCTTAAGTTCTGAGCTGCTGCTCTTCTGAAGTGTTCATCCATTGAGTCCAGGCTTGCAGAACATGCTATGTCTAGTTGCTGATAAACTTGCATTTCAGAATAGCTTGCTACATGTAGAGGTTCTTCGCATATATAGCATATAGTAATTTAACGTCTTCTCATTGCATTTTCATTAAAACAATGATATATAATTTGTTATAAGGATTAACATTTGTGATGGCTCCGTGCTCTCTTGTGGCTTTGTCCTTGGCTGTCTGTCACTTAGAACCATGGAATATCAAACTCTGTTCAGAATACTAAGTGTCCTAAAACAAGTTCTGATGAATTTCAGTTAGAGTTAAGTGGAGTCCTAGGTCCTGCAATGCAGACTTTGAACCCAAGGGCTACGAGATCGAGAAAAGGGTCTGAGACGCGCACCTTTAAGGAAGAGATCTTGCTATTATGTCAGTATCTTATGTGCTGTTTTGGACAACAATGTGGAGCACTCAGACTTAGCCTTCAGGTTTCTTAGCGAGGAACCAAAAGCATTCTTCACTGAGGAAAACAGTGATAAAGAGCAATTAGAATGGGGAACAGTGAATTGTATCCATGTCCAGTACTGCTGGAACTTTAATTTTGAAGTGTTCAAATCTAGAGTAACTTATGAAGCTGTGGTGTTTTGTTAGATCAGACCTATGTGAAGTGTAGGTAAGGAACTTGTAATGCAAAGTCATTCATGTAAGTAGTCCCCAGGGGATATGGAGGAATGCAGTACTTAGTGAGGGCAAACAACATCTCTAGACAAAAGGTCACGTGCTGTTGATCTTTTCCTGTTGTTTCTTTGAGTTTTAAGTGAAACATCTGAAATGAGATGCTCTGTAGAAAAT
The DNA here is from genome assembly GCF_026170545.1 of Melanerpes formicivorus. Classification (NCBI taxonomy): domain Eukaryota; kingdom Metazoa; phylum Chordata; class Aves; order Piciformes; family Picidae; genus Melanerpes; species Melanerpes formicivorus. The sequence continues at coordinate 3,466,519 of NW_027142390.1, forward strand.
TATTTAAGTGGTGCTCAGACATGTATTAAAATTAATTTAGTACTTGTATCCACAAGGAAATTAGAAGTCAAATGGAAATGAAGTGCAGAGTTCACTCCCACAGCTGTAGAAGCTTGTTTTCCCTGTCAAGATCCCATTTGTCCAAAGTGTCAGGTTTAATCACTTGGCTTGTAACTCTACAAATCATCAGTTGCAAAATCAGAATGATTTCCATCATGAAGTAGAAGCTTCTAATCTTTGTCTCACAGAATGATTCAGGCTTACAGTTCTGTTGTTTTCCTTGAAGGGAAAGCTGTCTCATAGTTGTTGCAAACATAGCTTCAGGGGAGTGGAAAGTAATCAAGGTTGTCTTTGACAGTAGCAGCATAATAGGAGGATCTGTATTTATGTCCAATTTAAAGGACCCCAGAGCAATTAGATGTCTTGAGGTAAGTTGTCCTTGTGAGATGGCTATCTTGATGAATCAGGAAGTTGAATCTTATTTAAACATGAAAATTCTTTTGTATCATTGTGCTTCCTTTCCTTGGCCTGTTTTCTTTCTGAGATTTCTGTGATTCTGTCTCTGCTGCTTTTTTCTTGGTTGTTGAATAAGGCTTTGGAGAATGGGATAACATTTTCCTTAGAGTCTGCAATAATAGTTTAAACATTATTCTCTTGACAGAGCACAGAAGAGACAGAAGAGGTGAAGGGAGTTCGTTGATCCTTCCCCTGGCCTTCCACTTGTGATCAGCTGCTGTTCTGTAAGAAGCTTTTCTGAATAATTCAAGTAAATCCCAAACCTCATAAATAGGAAGCCAGATGACTTTAACAAGAAATGCTTCTGTTTTCCTAATCCTATTATGCTCTTTGCAAAGTACATTTGGTTTCCTAACTACTCATGTGGACCTTTTTATTTTCTGTTTATGTTTTACTATAAGTGAAAGTGATACATTTGAAATAGCCAAGGAAAAAAATAAATAAATCAAGAAGTTACTTTAAATCAAACCTAGTGAGCCTTTACAAATGTGTGGGAAAACATATTACATTATTCTTCCTTATGGTATTTGCTATTGCAGTTATTGCCAAATGACTGCCAGGTTCCAGCCAGAACCAGGCACAGCATCACAGCTGATAATTTTGCTGTTCCAATTATTAGAAACCAGGGCTAAAAATGTGTAAAAATATCTACAAAGCATGAAAAGCAGGGATTTCTTTATTTTCTGAACCTTTGGAATATGTTTTGGTCAGGGTTATGCTTTTGTGCTGCAGATGTGGCATCTAGAAACTACTCAGTGGTCACAGAATCTCACAGAATCACCGAGGTTGGAAGAGACCTCAAAGATCATCAAGTCCAACCTGTCACCACAGACCTCATGGCTACAAAACCATGGCACCAAGTGCCACACCCAATCCCCTCTTGAACACCTCCAGGGATGGTGACTCCACCACCTCCCTGGGCAGCACATTCCAATGGCCAACAACTCTCTCTGTGAAGAACTTTCTCCTCACCTTGAGCCTAAACCTCCCCTGGCACAGCTTGAGACTGTGTCCTCTTGTTCTGGTGCTGGTTGCCTGGAAGAAGAGACCAACCCCCTCCTGGCTAAAACCACTCTTCAGGTAGCTGTAGAGAGCAATAAGGTCCCCCCTGAGCCTCCTCTTCTCCAGGCTAAATGATCCTAGCTCCCTCAGCCTCTCCTCCTAGGGCTTGTGCTCAAGGCCTCTCCCCAGCCTCATTGCCCTTCTCTGGACACATTCAAGTGTCTCAATGTCCTTCTTAAACTTAAAATGATGGCTGACATTCATATGTAGTTTTTTAAATTTGACACCTGAAAGTCACCTGAGTTTTGACACGTGCTTTTTGTGAAGTTACTGAAGTTGTTTGCTGTGACTGTGCCTGAAGGAGGCCCTTTTTACCCAGCCCTGTGTAAATTCATCAAATTTATGATTTGAAGAGACATGACAACAGTAAGGGTGAAGGATAGTATAGTATTCATCTGAGTGACCAAGATAATGAACGGCGTGGAATGGTCATGCTGATATTGTAAATGTTGATGTTTAAGTTGTAAATTTGTTTATGAGAGACTTACAAATAAAAAGAGAAAAATGCCCTTTGATAAGGAACAGATGGGTGACTGTAATGGGTGAGGGAGGCAAGTGAGGAGTAAAGTTGGTATTGATGTCTTAGTAATAAGGATGTAGGGAGGGATTTGGGATGAATCTACACATTAGAATAGAGAAAATCCACCTCAAGATAAAATGATCTGAGGCTGTCTTTATGGTCCTTCTGTAATGGATTTTGCTGGCAGAAGATTCGTTTTCCTCCAGGCAAGGAAATTGCTTCTTTTGGGGGAAAAACTTGTAAACCCCAGAATATCTTGCTGTAACGTTACAGGCCTGGATGCTACTGATACAGCATGAGGAGAGACTGAGGGAGCTGGGGTTGCTTAGTCTGGAGAAGAGGAGGCTCAGGGGAGACCTTATTGCTCTCTACAACTACCTGAAGGGAGGTTGTAGACAGGCGGATGTTGGTCTCTTCTCCCAGGCAGCCAATACCAGAACGAGAGGACACAGTCTCAGGCTGCGCCAGGGAAGGTTTAGGTTGGCTGTTAGGAAGAAGTTCTATACAGAGAGAGTGATTGTCCATTGGAATGGGCTGCCCAGGGAGGTGGAGGTGTTGAGGAGGAGACTTGATGGGGTGCTTGGTGCCATGGTTTAGTTATTTAGGTGGGTTGGATTGGTTGATGGGTTGGACGCAATGATCTTGAAGGTCTCTTCCAACCTGGTTTATTATTATTATTATGAAGTTTTTTTTACATGGGAAGGCTTTTAAGATGAATTAAGCACTGCCATTTTTTCTTCTCATTACCCTTGATCTATCCATTTGCTTACTTTAGGCTCCTTAGTACTAGAGGTGCCAGTTCTAAGATTCTCCAAGAATAAATTGAGTGTGACTAATTGTTCTTTCTCAAACTTTCATTCAAGGGACAAAGATTTGGGATAACAAAAGCTTTCTTTCTCCTAAGTATTGCCTAGACAAAATTTAATGATACACAAGTATCTGACATGAGTCACTAAAAATCTTTTTCTTCTTTTTTTTTTTTTTGCTTATACACTTTTCAAATAACACTAAAATATTGTTTTTATAATCCTTCACTTTCTACAGACTCTGCCAGAAATGTTTGACTAGGTTAGTTGTTATAAAACCCAATGTTTTCATCTGGTTTCAATATCCTATTGAAGCAGAAGTCATTAGGGAAATAAATTGGTTATTCTTTCCCTTCAGTGCTTAGGCTCAGCAGGAATGTTTTATGAATTTCAGGTTAAAATTAATTACTGTATTTTATTTATCTTGTCAGTTCAAATTGCCTTGCAAGCTTCATACTCTCTTCTGTGCCTGGGAACATTTTTTTCTGAAGGTGTTTGATTAGGAATACTTAATTTTAATTAAACTAACTCAGTAACATTGAAAATTAATTGCCATAAAAACCCAGTAGCAAAATTTCATGACCAAATGGAGGCTTCCTAATATGTAGAACTAGAGCCTTGTAGATCTAACCTGTAGATTTAAGGAGCTGAAGGTGATAGGACTTTCAGTGCCGTTGGTGACAGTTCCATCCTTTGATTTCAATGCTACAGAGTAAATTCCTTTAAAAACCACTATGGTTATAGAGAGGTCAAGTGCTCTGCCAAGTGGATGATTTGCTGAGTTGAAGAGTGAAGAAAATCCCTGGGCTTAGCACATGTTTTAGCTGGTCTAGCCTGTAGAGGATAAGCATGAAGATAGTCTAAAGCAAAGACTAATAGATATATATAACCATAATTATGGCAATTAGGATTAGAATCCTCTGATGCTTTCATAGTGAAGAATAGTATAAACTATAATGCAGGTTATATGGCCAGAATGTATCACAGCTCACTGTGTGGTGTTACTATGTTGATTTTCCTTTCTTGGATTTTCCCAGAGTGGATCATTCTGGTTCCAGATTCAGTACTTGTGCAGTACTGTTTTGTCTGCTCTATAGGTCCTGTGCTCTCCTCCATACCACTGGTGAAACAGCCACCATGCTGTACACCCTCCAAGGTGCAAGTCAATATACCTTGAGAAGTTAACTTTATATTATCTGCATTTAAATCTCTTCTTCATAAGGAAAGAGAGGTTATTTTACTTTGCCAGAACTTGAGTGCTTTAATCTGAACAAGCCAGTAATACTCTTTATGTGAAAAACAAGCAATTGTGAAAGTCTTTCTGACACTATGTATGTCAGCAGAAAAAGAGACTGGATCCAGAGCACATTGTTGTTTACTACTAATTTGGAAGAACATTTAGGTTTCCATCAGTGTACCTTTAATCAGTTTTCTGCAACAAAAAATGGATTGAAATTATTTCCAGTTATGTGAAAGAGGAACTTTCTGGACAAAATACCTGTCATACAGAATTTCCCAGCTTCCTTGTTTGTCTGACAGTGATTCAGTTTGGCTGGTGATGCTGACTCAGGTGTAAGTCCTGGGTTTTTTTTTTTAGTGTTCCTGGTTTCATGTGGATACTCCTACTGATAAAATGATTCTTCTGGTAAGGGATTCCCTACTGTGACTCAGGCACAGTGCAAGCAATAGGACAATTACAGGAAAATACCTGTTAGTATCAGGTAAATGGATACTTTTTGTTTGTACCTTCAGCTGAGAAATCCAGAATTTGCTAACTGTTAAGGCTTGCAAGTCTTAAAGCTTCTTCTCACCTGAGAAACAGTCTCTCTAGATTGATTAGAGCTCATACATAAATGAGGAATGTTCAGAGACCTCATCTAAATAAGGAATAAAATGTGGAAGCTAATGCTCAGACTGTCTGGGCAGTAGTGGCCACTGCACATACAGGCCTGGCCATGAAGATTGAGGACATGGCCCTTGGATGTGGCAAAAGCTGCCAGAGCTCCAGGGGTTCTGTGATAAAAACTCCTTAGGTTTCTGTAAGACTGCTCCTTCTGGCCCATGCTTCCCTTCCACCTTGCATTAAAATGTGTGTTAATCTGAGACTGCTGCTGGACAATTCAAGCCATTATGACACATCAGGATGTACCTCAGTGATACTCACTAGTGGCCAGCAAAGTAGCACCAGCGATGTTATTAAGCAGAAGTCTTCCCCACATCATGAGAGGCCTTACTCAGGGATTGATGAATTGCTGACCAGCTCTGCTGTTTGCCTTGTGTTTCTGTTCAGATACACTTGACATTTTAAAAATTTTTATTTTATTTTATTTTTAATCTTATATGAAATGACTTGCACTGCTTAAAACACTGCCAGGAAAAACCTAGAGTACATCTGTAGAGTCAAAAGCCTTGTGCTGTGTGTTCTTGTCATTTGCATCAGCCTCGGTTTGTAAATACTTGTGACTTGTCCTGGACCTCCAATTGCTCCAATTCTGATGATTCCTGTAGTCTAGTTGACAGGCAACCTGAAGGTCTTTAAGGTGAGAGAAATAAAGGACTAGGATGGTTTGTGTTCAGATGGCTGAAAAATCCCTTCTGTTACTTGCTGACCTTGTTAAGCAATTGGTTTCCAAATTAATCTTGATGTAGGCCAAATGTTAGCACACATCACTGGTGAGTAAGTACCCACGTAAGACAGGGCATTTGTTGGCTTTACTTAATTCTAACTCATCAGCTATTTCTTTATTACTACCAGGCACCAAAGGGAGTCCCTGTTTCTGCACTAAATTAATTCCTTCTGTTTTAATTTATTTAATGAATTAGTGTGTTTTCCCATGCACACCAAACAGAGACAAGGGCTCACCCCTCTGGGTTACATCTTTCCGCTTTTCGCTGTTGGAGAGCTGATGCCAGCTGTGTCCTGGCAGATGCTGGTGCCAGTGCCCTTATGCAGTACAGGGAAGCCTGCGTGACATTGCAGTCCTGGAGCTGTGTCAAACACACCATGGATACTTTGTAATTTGAATGCTAAAACTGAGATCTGCCCAAGTATTTTCAAGCAAGAGCCAAGAGGTAGAAACACACAAAACAAAACCAGCCTTCTAAGCAGTGTCAAGAGGTTCTGGAAAATTTGCCACAGGCAAAATCTGACTACTTCATTTTGCAAGATGTTTGGCTTTTCTGTGAAGTCAGATATTGGAGCCCTCTGCCTTCAATTTCTTTTGGAATCAGGGGGAGACTTTATATATGATGGCTTCAGAAGGTTTAAAACCAAGGATTACACTGTCTTGGATAAACCTGGCATTGAAAATGTGTTTGTACAGCTGTCACCTTTGTCCCTTAAGCTATTCTCTTCTGTGGTCAGTCCCATGGGTCTGTAGGATGACAGCCCGGGAAGGGACACACCTTGTGGGAAAAGATTCTTTAAGTCTTTGCCCTTTTGACACTATTCTGAGGGGACCAATGTGCAGCAAACCTTTGAGAGAGTTCTTTGCTGAATAGAAGTTCTTATTTTCTGTTGTTTTAACCAGACAGAGTCTCTAATTCCAATGCATGGAGACCAACGTTAAGGCCCAGAAGACATTTGGTTAAAAAACTGAAGAATCACTTTTTAGAAAATGCATGTAGGTGTGTGTATGTTAGAAATGGATTAAAAATTACATCTTCATTGCCTACACCTTTGTGCACAGCTGCAAGTTCAGTGCAACCCCCTTCTAGTGAGATAGTTTATGGAAATAAATGTCTGAAGGTGGGTTCTGAAGCCTTCCGTATAACCAAGGCCACATTCGTCTGCCAGCAGTAAAAATGCCATTTAAGAGAGTGAAGTAGTTTGGCCATTAAGGAACAAAATCAGAACTAATCCCCAGAATGAAGGAGGTTCTGCCCATTTATATTCTTATTCTGTTTCAATTTCAGGTGACTTGTCAGAAAATTTATTTAAGATGCTGACGATGTACTTCTCTGGTGTGCTGTCAGTCTATCCTGCTTTCTTCCTGTACAGCAGAACTTAAACACAGATGTCTTTATCTTGGAGGGTTCTGTAAAGCTACTTAGAAAGTAGTGTGTGGGTAAATAATTGAGATGCTTTGGGACAATTTTTGGTTAAGTTATCTACTTTTTCATTCCACTATCTGGTTTAAGACTCTCTTATGGCACCACTGTGTGGAAAAAGTGGTTCGGTAAATAGAGCTGCTTAGAAATAAGTAACTTTTTGCTAACACTACTGTGGCAAGTTACAAGCTTCTGTCTTCAGTTCTACTTGCCTTTTTGGTTGTTTTTTTTTCCTAGAGCATGACAAGCAAAAGAAAGATGTGACTATTCCAAGAAAATAAGTGATGAGTCTGTCTGCTTGGGGTTTTTCTTTCTTGCTTCTCCCCATGCTGCGCTCAAACATGCTCTCTCCATTGGCACATAAACAGGAGGAGACACAGTCGCAACAGGATGCAGACCACGTATTCTCAAGATGATCTGAGGCAGTTGAAATCACTGTTAATTGCAGCTGAGCAGTGAAACATTCAATCCCACCCGGAGTTCTAGACATGGTGCATATTTTTTTAGGAAAGCTGAGCTCTGTGTTTTCTGCTAACAAAGAAGGAAATAGATATTATGCAGGCGTTAAATGGAACTGCTTGCTTCATACGTTGTTTTGGCTGTTCATTTGCAAATGCACCAGCTGTGACTGATTTGAGATCTTATCTTGGTGTATCCTTGCAAAGAACAGTGGAAAGCCCAGATTAATGTAGTCAGTGATGTTAGCAAGTTGAGAAGTTCCACATAGGTTTTAGGAAAAAGATTCAAAAGAGGAGTTGAGAGGTTGCACGAGGCGGCCTTTTCGGGTTGTGGCAATTCAATTTTGTTACTTTTAGCCCTTTGATTCTGTTGAAACCTGACTTGGTAAATGACTCCATGTAAAATTGGGGATTTGTTGCCATTCAAGCTTAATTTTGGAACATGTCACCTGGTGTGTAAGATGCTGCCATTTATTTGAAGTGAGAGTCAATTTTCACTTTCTTTTTGAAGAAAGCAAAGGCATTTTCCACCGTTCTGGCTGGATGAATATATAAACACTTAGAATTAAGTGATACAAAGGGCTCAGATGTCCTTAACTGCCTTCTAAGAATTTCTTTTGTGTGCCTTGCTGAGTGTTGGGGAGGGGCTAAGAGAGCAGTTTTATCATCTGCTCTCTCAACAAGAGTTGATGAGTTGTTTGGAGTCAAGGGTTATACAGATTAACCATGTAATTATTAGCTATGCTCCAGGCATGTAGTTAAGGAGGACTCAGATATCACTGTGTCAATAACTGCAGGGAAACCCTGATCGAATAAAACGTCCCTGCTGACGGTTAGATGTACTACATCACTCACCAAATCTGGTTCAGGAGTCCTTAACAGTCTTGTATTTTTAGCTCTTGGAGGAGGGGTGTGTCCATAGTCACACAGTGACTAAACCTTTTGTGGGGCTATAAATACAGCCTGTGCTATTTCGGTTGTGGTACCTGTGAAGTGATCTCGGTGAGAGAAGTTCTCTGGCAGCACGAGCAGTGTGCCTACCTGATACCTGTCCTGAGGGTGCCAACATGTCACATGTGCTGCAGAGGCAACCAAGGCAACTTGGAATTTTACATGTTCACGTCTAAGACAAATGTTAGCCAGTGAGAGTTTCAAACCAGCTTCGGCACAGTCTGGAGGCAGGACGATTCCAAGTTATTTTGATTTCCAACACAACAGACCTGTAATGAAGAACATTGCTCTTCTTTGCACTCTCTATTGTGTTTGGTCTTAACTGCTGCAAATACTGAGTACTTTTGACAATTTGTAGAATGCAGGTCAGTACAGTGGACAAACCCTTTTTAGATACTGGAGGGTCCCTACAGATGCAAAGTGTTAAAGGAGAATTATAGATCAGAGGAAACCTAGTTAACTTAATATGCAGGGCAGCATTCCCTATGTGTTAGGGCTGTTTCACTCTGAAAAGGGGAGGAAGGGGGAAAAGGGGGTTTGGGGAACCAGGGTGTGTGTGTGTTTGGAATTCTCCTCCGGAGGGAGTTTCTATGTTGAGTTCTTTCCTGTCTATTTTTGTATATACTGTAAGTACTGTATATTTTGTATATATTCATTGCATTTCGTTCTGCTTGTAAAATACAGCTTTATCATTCGCTTCTCTGACTGAGTTAGCTGTGGTTTATGTGGTGGGAGGATTAAACTTGCACACTACCACAAGATATTTCATGATACTTCTATTATTTTCTGCATTTTGAGTAGCTACCAGGAGAAAAAATAATCAAGTAGACATGTCACTTATTGTTGTCTTGTAATACTCCTACCCAACCCCCCCTCCCCCATAAATTTATCCCACCTCTATTCATATTCTTAACCTTTTATTAGATTGACTAATTCTGCAGTCAGTCTCAAGCAAAAGGCACAGTGAGGTAACTGGCTTACAGGGCTGTTCTGTCTTATTGCTGTCTTTAATGAGCTACAATCTTCTTACAGGGTGAGTACTGCAAGGATGTTCTGTGAGCCCTGACAGGATAAACATGCTTAATGGTGCTTAGGAGCATAAAGGAAAATGTTCTCTTTTGTAGGTGTTAAGCTTTGTTCTGATTCTTTCAGCTTTGTGAAGGAACTTAGAAAAGCCCCCGACATAGATCCATGTGAGCAACTTTGAAATTCAAGGCATGTGTACATGCAGCTCTGAACAGTCTCTGTACATCATAGACTGCTTCTGGAGCCTGACAGAAGAAGAAAAAAGTTCATGTTTTTTGACTTGGTCACAATGCTGTGTTGAGTTCTTTTAGCAGTATTGCATAGCAGGAACTATACCAACTGTAAGATGGGAAAACTGTTTTGAAGTCTTTTAAGGCAGGGGTAATGTCTCTGTATTCTGGGGACTAATATGAGGACTTGACAGTTATCCTTAGAGGAATCTAAACTATGGGACATTTGAGGAAAGAGCCAAGGGACTGGTGGGAACAGTGTTCTGGCAAGTGCAGCTGCAGAAACATGAAGCTGTTTCTCCCTAAAGATTTGGAGGAAAATATCGGTGTTTCCTTTCACAGTAAATCTTGGGATGTGTAAATGGAAAAGAGAAAGACAAGGGAACCTTTACCCTGCCCAGCAGTACTTCTGAAGGCAGTTTGTTAGGGCTTGTGAGTCAGATGAGGTTATCACAGAATCTTTTTTTTTTGCCTTTGATTTCTCCTCTTCATTTCCATTCTGACAGCTTAGGTCTGGGTGGGAAAATTCCTCTTTTGCTCCCACCTTTTCTTGTGTTCTGCAGTAGCTGAAACAAAAGATTTGAAACTCTTAATTTTCTTAATATGTGAAAGACAGACTTGTCCTGTCATCTCTGCTGAAGGCCTGTATTTCAGGAATCCAAGAAGTGTTATTTCTGTGTTATTATCTTGAAGATTCATGGTGCCCTCATCACTGTGTAGAGATATGTTTTATGATCATGCAGCTGCTATCAGTCTTGTCCTGTTCATGTTTTGATATAAAGTACTACAAGTGGTATGTACAGTAAAGAAGGGACAGAAATAAGCCTTACTCTAAAGGGGAGGATAGGACCAACCCCAAACTTTCAGAGAAATTAATAGCTTTACTGAAGTGCCATAAGCTCTCCTTTTTGTCACTGTGGCCCTAAACTTGAGTAACAAACTGAAAGCAGCTTTTAGTTCTGCTCTCTACAGAATCCATTCCTAGAAGAGGGAAGAAAATGAAAAGCATAAGTGCATTTTTAAATTACGGTCTTCTGAGGTAAAGTTCCAGTGTCACTAACCACATTCAACAACATTATTAGCTGGAGTAACAGAGGTAGAAGTGAAATAAAAGGGAAGCATTATGCCTTTTGCTTCTCAGACCACAAAAATATTGAGCTGTTTAGTTTGGGGAATTTTAAAGCTACGAATTAAGAAATGATTGAGTGTTGGTGACTTCTCGTAATACCAAAGGCACAGGGGCTGGTTGGTCAGTGTGTAAGATGGAGCCTGTCGTTTTCAGAAGTCTAGTCAGAATGTGGGAACAAGCTGGTGGTTTCTATCCCATTCTCTCCTGAGAATATTGTCTTTCACAAAACTAACCATGAGACCTGGCAAATTTTGAACTTCCTGATCAGGTGAAGCTCTGGACTTTGGCAGCAGAGATCATGAGGCTTGTTACAAAATGAGGTACTTTGTGTGCTGTGCTTGCTCTGTTAAATTAGATTTCCACCATTTAGTATTGCAGACTGTGTGCAGCCAGGATCAGAAGATCTCAGCTGGAAAGGACTTTTTTAGTGCTTGTTGGAAATGGACAGTAAATGCCACCCTCTTCCCCTTTGCTTTGCTTTGCCTGACCTAGGGTCTCGTAACCTCCAGATTGCTTTTCAGTCCTCTGTATGAGCGAAATTGAATGACTTACCCTTCTGTGCTACAGTGGAGGAGCTGTAGGGTGAGACATATAATGCCTATCACTTAGGGCTATAACATTAGCTAGTTTATACCTTTGATCTAATAATACCAGTTTTTGCTAAGATGGGTACAGTTGTTACTTTATAACCTACTGCCTTGGCTGGGAGATCTGCCATAAGATTTAGTTTTCTTCTTCTCACTTCAGTTCAGTAACTGTGTGTGTTGTAGGGATTCTTTATGTAGTGTTGCTCTACAGTAGACTTTTGAAACCCCCACAAAAAATATGTGTAAAGGATGTGTGTGTGTCGGGGGTGTGTGTTGGTTTTCCTTCTTGGAGGATTTTCTAACTGATTGTTTGGTTGATTTTTAACGTATTTTTTTTTAAACTGGGATCCTTTCCCTGATTCCCTTTGCAGCACAGCTCTGTGAATAGTTATTCTGGGATAAGTGACAAGTTCTGTCCATTGCCATGATATGGGCACAACAGATGACCCAGCTCCAGCTGAGCAAACTGACTTTGCTGCTAATGTGCCATGAAATTGTGTGGCCTATACTGAAGTATTGTTTAAGTTACTGTTTATCACACAAGATTCTCACTGTGTCTTTTGTTCACTCACTGGAAAACTATCTCCAGAGATGTTGGAAAATGTCTGGAAGTCATGGTAATTGTGTCCACCACAGCCTCCTACTAGACTGGACTGGAAGAGTTCTTTCTGTATTTAGAAATCAGAGTTATGAGCTCTACTGTTTGAAGAGATACTGTGTCAGTCAGAATAGTACAGATTAAAATATCTAAGGTGTGACAAGTTTTCCTTCTAGCATAAGGTAGAAATTGGAAAGTAATACCAATTGTTGGGAATCTGACATTACAGAAACATTCAGATATATGAAATGTTTTCCAGTTAAGTGGAGGCAATGTATTAGCTAAAAAGAGTGATTGGTGTAGGAGGTGTGCTGCAATCTTTGAGTCTTTGGTTGTGCTGCTCTGTTTTGGGTTGGTGGTGGTTTGGTTTGGGTTTTTTTTGGGGGGGGATGTGGTTTGGGGTTTTTTGTGGGTTTTTTGTTTGTTTTGGTTTGGGTTTTTTTTGTAATGTTGGATAACTATTTAAGGGAATTAAGTCACAGTGAATTTTTGGAAGAGCTCAAGTGTTTATAGAGAATACCATTCCATTTCTTGTAGCTGTATTATATTATCAGGGAGGGACATTTCCTGTTGTGGATAGCAGGGTGTTTTATTATGAGATTGAGGGCCAGTTGACAGAGGCCAGATTAACCCTTATTCTGAAGCACCCTTTAGGAGGCTGCTTTGGAAATGCTGACAAGTTTAACTCCTCATTTATAGACAGATCTTTCTAAAATCCTTCAGGAGGAAAGGAAGTTGCTTGGGGATTTAAGATTAACTTGATTTTTGTATGCTACCCCTTATTTCACCATGGTGTTTTTCATACACAGGTATTTTCTATCCACTGTGCTTCTTGGCTATTCTACCCCTGCTGGCCCAATAGTGTGAATCCTTAAAACATGAACATAGGAGCAGGAGAGGTTCTAATTTGAAACTGTGGATCATTTTCCTCTTCCAAAGGTAAGAATTAGGAGTGTAAGCCAAAGCCATTAGTGCTGCATAGATGAGCCAGACATATGAGAGCAGAAGTTGAGCTACTGTTTCTGCTTAATATTACATTTTGGTTTCCTGTGGAGCCTGAATGATCTCTACTATGATCCCACTGTTGTTACCTCAGCATTTGTGTAGGCAGTCTTCCTTGAGTAGAAAATAGAGAGGTAGAATACAAAGAGGTGAATGAGCAAATACCTTTTCATTCTCAGAATATCCAAGAGACATGACACCTCTCTCTTTTATTTTAATTTTTTTTTTTTTTTGAGTGAGTTTTCAGGAGCACTTTGAAGAGGCTTAATGGTTTCTGCTTGTTCCCTGTTGTACAATCATGTAGCTCTTCTCTTCCTATCTTTTCTCCTGCCATTAGAGAATAGGTTCTTGCAGTTTGCAGAGGTATTAATCAGTGGCTTATACTAGCATGGCATTTTTTTATATATAGTGAGAACATTTCACCATGTGTATTCTGTTTCACCGCACAGTGCATCATAGAGTGTCTAAAATGCAATTAAGGACTACAAAGCTTGACAGATCAACTGCCTGGAGAAAGCGAGTTGGTTAGGGAGCAAAGAGAGAGTGCTGTAAGTGGTATATTCAAACTTCAAGTACATTGCGTAGCAGAACTGTTATCAAGCATTTGAATAGAACAGCATAGAATTAAACAGGTTGGAAAAGACCTTTGAGATCATGATGTCCAACCTATCATCCAAAAGTATCTAATCAACTAAACCATGGCACCAAGCACCCCATCCAGTCTCTTCCTAAACACCTCCAGTGATGGTGATTCCACCACCTCCCTGGGCAGCACATTCCAATGGGCAATCACTGTTTCTGTGAAGAACTTCTTCCTAACATCCAGGCTAAACCTCCCCTGGTGCAGCTTGAGACTGTGTCCTCTTGTTCTGGTGCTGGTTTTCTGGGAGAAGAGACCAACCCCCACCTGGCTACAACCTCCTTTCAGGTAGTTGTAGACAGCAATAAGATCTCCCCTGAGCCTCCTCTTCTCCAGACTAAGCAACCCCAGTTCCCTCAGCCTCTCCTCATAGGGGTTGTGCTCCAAACCCCTCCCCAGCTTTGTTGCCCTTCTCTGGACACCTTCCAGCATCTCAACATCTTTCCTAAACTGAGGGGCCCAGGACTAGACACAGGACTCAAGGTGTGGCCTAACCAGTGCTGAGAATGTTGGAATTTGGAATGTTATCAGCCACTGCTGGACTACTGTCTTAGGTCCCCTATAATTTAGTAGTGTTTAGCATCTAATTTAGGCCATAAGCATATGAAAATTGTGTTGGTATTTTACAAACTCTAGTCTAACCTTTTAAAGGATCACTCTTCCCTGCTAGATTGGCCAGAATTACCCTCCCTTTGTTTTGTGGTATATCTGCTTTTCTCTTTTTCTCTCTTCTTCCCTTCCCTGTCCTGATGAAATTGCTCCAATGGAGTTTGTGGTACTGATGCTCTTCCTTCCACAGTAAAATTTGTTGTTGGTTTTAGTTTTTTTTCTTTAACAGGCTTTATATACTTCATTGTGGTAATAAGAATTAACTATAACAATGCTTGGCTTTTTACCCTGAAGTTTAGGAAAATGGAACGTTCTGTTTTCTGGAGCCTGCTGACAATTCTACTATTCATACTTCATCTTTTCTTTAAAAAAAAAAAGAAGTTTGTTTTAAAAGGTAGTGGTAACTGGCACAAAAGATTCTTGGCAGTATGCAAGGAGCACTTTTTGCAATGGTTTGATTTAATGCTTGGAGAAGAAAACAGGTAACTGCTAAACCTTTAAGATATGTAAAAGTTTTAGATGCTTTAAATGTAAGACTTTCTTGCAGTTCAGTAGTCTTGATAGGAAGCACATCTGAGGCACTGAATTTGTTAGAAAGAAATGCTTCAACTACCATCAGCTTTGGATGCTTCTGGTCACGGTATAGGTGATTTTAATACGAGTGATAGCTGAGACTAAACTACTAACTTAATTTCCTGACTAAAGTCTGTTTTAATGATCTCTGTACACAGAATGAAATTTATGAAGCCTGGTTTTACCTTTTCATAAGCTACTTGTTCCAGCAGACTTTTTTTTTCCTGTACCTTTTAACTTCCTTCACTAATAGCCTTTCTGATTTATTTCCTCAGTTAAGATAGCCATGTATTTTGTGAGCGTTACTGTATTTTCCTTGTAGGTTATACCCCTAAATATGCTATTTCTGTTTGATTATGGCAATCATAGTATCATTCAGGGTTGGAAGGGACCACAAGGATCATTTAGTTCCAACCCCCCTGCCATGGGCAGGGACACCCCACACTAGATCAGGCTGGCCAGAGCCTCATCCAGCCTGGTCTTAAACACCTCCAAGGACAGGGCCTCGACCACCTCCCTGGACAACCCATTCCAGGGTTTCACCACTACCATGGTGAAGGACCTCCTCCTCACATCTAGCCTGAATCTCCCCACATCTAGCCTGAATCTCCCCACCTCCAGCTTCATTCCGTTCCCCCTAGTCCTATCACTACCTGATATCCTGAGAAGTCCTTCCCCAGCCTTCCTGTAGGCCCCCTTCAGATAGGGGAAGATGAACAATGAAAAAATTCTGGTCAAATTCTAGCTTTGCTTTAACTAACTCACATTTATTTGTCCCATATATTCTATGGCTTTGTGTGGATGTTTTATGCAGTCTGCACTTGCTACCAGCTGCCAACACCTTCAACTGATTTTCCAAAGTTTGAACAAATATAATAGCAAAGAATAAAATAAAAAGTTATAATCATGGATGAATAAAAGGATGTATGACTTGAAACAGGAATTGTCCCTAGGTACCTTTAAATAGCTCTTCATTAGTTATTGCTTCATTACTTGTTTTATTTACCTCATTACTTTTTTTTCCCCTATTACTTTAAAAAGCATGTTGAATTACTTATGAAGCCTGTTCTTAAGAAAAGTCTTTTGTATTTAGCTTTCATCTCTCTGTAAGTATTTCTATCAATTGTGCTAATGCTTTTGCTGAGTGACATGTCTTAAATGTCCTAGAACTACAGTTACTTTAAAGTAGCAAAGGCTCTGTCCTATTGAACAGTCCCAGGTGCCATGTTCCATAGCAGGACATGGACAAGGCCTTATTTAAATGCAGAATAATTGTGGAGAAAACTTCTTTATTGCAGAGTTGAGAGCAGATGATTAATGAGCTGGAAGCGCAGCCAGAGCTGCTCTCTGTCTTCTTCTCAATCTTGCTCTAGGTTAACATTTTCGTTCTCTCCATTTTATTGGCATGCATGAAACACCTAAGCATACTGCCATCACACCCCTCCTACTATACTAGGATTGTTTCTACCACAAATTACAGGGTCATGACTGACCAAGAAGGGCAGGGCTTGGTCTCTTGTACCTTTTTATGGCATTGCAAATAGCTATGCAATCATCCTGGAGTAAGAGTGCAAGAATACAAATTACAGGCTAACCCCAGTCTGCTGGTGTCTCGCTGCAAGCGCTTGTTTATGTCAGCTTCACTCTACTAGTTATCTCACAAAAGGCATATGGATGTATAGGGAATGTTGAAGGGTCACAGAGGCCTTGTGTAGGTGTAAGGTGCATTTAGTATGTATCGTTGGAGTTACTAGTGAAATAAGCTACCCAAGAATAAACCATTGGTATTGCATTCGTGTGCAGCAGTTTGAATTGTAGGCGTACATGGGAAAGCAGACAGTAATTCATGAAAGAAGTGAAATTTAGTGAGAATCCCTACCTGTTTCCATAAAATGCCAGCAAAGTTCTGCCTCTGCTTTCTGATGCAGTGCTGATGTAAAAGCATTTCTTATATTAGGGTCCTTAAGTAATTATTACAGAGGTGGTAAGGAGAGGATCACAGATCCATGGGTGAAAAGTTCATGTATGTGTTGAGGTCTGCTTGGTAAGAGCAAGAGGTTAAAAGAAAGGTCTGACTGTCAAAACAGTAGATACAGTACCCATCTTAAAATTGTTTTCTCAGGTGGTATTAGTAGTCATGGTCTTCTGACATTTGGTATAGTAGTGATGCTACATCCCTACATAATCATTAACGGTGTACATTGTGTAGGAAGGTCAAATTTCCCTCCCTTGCCCTAAGGTTAGTTGAAATGAGAACGTGCTCTTTTCTTTCACCAACGTAAAAACAGGAGGCCTATTTCTCTTCAAGCCCCTGGGAAAATCAAAAGCCTGTGCATGAAGTTCAGGCAGCATTAACTAGCACCAGTCTGATCCCCCTGTGAATGGTGAAAGATTCTAATTCAAAGATAGTATGCTGTGACACTCATACTGAAATCTGAAGCACCACAACCCAGCCACTAGAGAAGACAGCGATGATTTGGAACAAGTATTTCAAATGGTGCTGCTTTGAATCTCCTGGTGAGTTCCATCTCCTGTTGTAAGACTGCAAGCTGTTACAATATGTGCTATTTCTTTTTACAATTAATGTCTCACTAAAACTTTCATCTGTGGGTTTAAGTTCTGTGGAGAAAAAAATAAATAGCTCTGTTTTGTAAACAAAACTTTGATTTCAAGACCAGTCAGGCAAATAGCTGTATTTGAGGAGTGGGCACTCAGTGTGGGATTATGGCTGGTTTCATTTGGCTGTATCTTGGAAATACACATTATCTTTTCAGTTGCATATTTGAGTCTTCCTGTAGTGTAATGGACTTGAGCACACAGAAGAATGGAATTTTGCCTATTTATTTGTAAATTGAAGCCTTGGAAGTTTGAAAGCACAGCTCTCATCCTGTAAAATATCAGTGCATTAAATGTTATCTAAACCCATTTATAAAGGGATTGGCATTAACTGGAAGCTGCAGTTGGAAGCTACTAACTTGACCCTATGTTTAAAATCTGTAAGAACTGAAGAGGGAGAGAGAAAATGGTAGATAATTGAAACATAAGAAAAATAAAGCCATTTACTGCAAGCATTCTGCAAAAATGTCTTCCACCTGTCTTTCCTCTTCTGTACCTCAGAAGTATAAAACCAGATCTATTAACTTTTAAAGCTATGCCTACAGTAACCATCTGGATCATAAGCTTACCTGAAGCTTATAGTATATTTTGTCCACATAGAAGCTTCCTACAGGCAAGTGTGCAGGGTGCGTGTGTTTTTGGAGGAAGTTGTTTGCATTGCTTAGAATAATGCTTAATTTTGATGTGCCCTTAGCAGTTCTTTTCTACTTAGGTATCAACTTCTTCAAAAGCTTCATTTTATTTGTGCTGTTTGTAAGGTGCCATGATCAATTTCTCCAAACTTGAATGGATCAATGTTCTGCTTTGAGCTTCTAACTCAGTTGCACCTAATTCTGTGGCAGTTCTCTAATGTGGTACTTCGGAAGTGTTCCAGTTTCATGAAGTAACTGAAAGATATTAATCCATAATTCTGATGACTTCAACAGTAAAGTTTAATTTCTTTGGTTAGGAGGATAAGAAACAAAAATTCCCATCAGAAATATATCTAAGCAGAGAGAAGGTTGAGAAATGCAGTGATTTGTACCCTGCAACAAAGCCACACGGCCTTCAAATAATATCAGATGTGTTGCCTTGACTGTGACGGCATTATGGTTTAGATCTCTCAGTCCCTAATTTCTCTGTAAAATAGGTGAGTGCATTGTCAGCAGTTCTTAGTCCATTCTGGTTACACTGGAACACTTTAGTGAGATTTCACCAATCTCAGCCATGGGAAATGGCCTATTTTAGCTCTTAGCTGAGTTATTTCTGAGTGCAATCTTCCTTTAAAACACAGATTTTAAGTCTTGTTCCTATTCCCAGACACTGGCTTTTGTAGAAATCTTTGTGGGGCTATACAAATGCTAGTTCAGACTCTAAGTAACGTCTCTTTATTCAGAACTAAAGATTTGTGGCAAGACTAGCTTTTTTAGGAGCAAATGTGCATCTTTCCTTAAATCAGACATTTGGCTGCTGTGTCAGAGTTGAGCTGGCCCAAGCTGATTTGGGTGAGGTGTGGCCTCTGCACATGTCCTGTGTTTGATCGCTTCTATTCAAGTTCTTTGGATGCTTACAGCTATTGCAGGATTTTAATGCCTAGCTGAATTTGTTGACTCTCTGTGCCTTCATGATAACACACATCCACACAGGACTTTCCAGGACTGTCAGTGGTCCACTCTGACCTTAACTGCATCATGCAGAGGTAATAATCTGGGTGAAACAGTTGATCTTATGAAGTCTCTGGTCCCCTTCTGACACAGTTATGATCTTACATCACTTGTTTCACTTGTTTGCTTCAAATTTTGCCTACATGAAAGAGGCTTTCATGATAGCTGGGATGTTTAAGTCACTAATATATAGCAAATTCAGATGCTTGAATAGTATTGATGATATGCAATAGAAGAAGAGTCCTGCAGTTCTTAGTGAGCCTTTGAGCTTTTTGTGAGTGACTGTAGGACAGAAAACACTTCATTCCAACGGAAAAACTAAGAAGGTCCTAATGCAGTTATTAGCAGTGCTGTGGAACTTCTCAAAAGATAACAAGTGTTTATATCAAGACTGACTAGTGATTATCTTGGACCACTTTCTTCTTTTGCATTTTCTGATTAAATTATAGTGGGTAACAAACATCATTACCACTAAAGCAACTGGGAATTGCAGAGAAATGTTAAACAGCTGCTCTGCTTCTTTCAACAGTTCAAGTTTGTGACTAGCTCTGTAAGCACAGCCCTTTGTGGTTCTGTTGGTGAAGGTTCTGGTACATTCACAGAACATCAGTACACAATGGCGAATTCAGTGCCTCCCCCAGCCTTGTTCAGGTAACTGATGTAGCTGCCATGTGTAAAGCAGAGCAATCCTGTGCCATGCAGTGCTGGAGACTTTTAGATAGTGAAATTTAGTAGGATAAATGGGTCACTCTTAAAGCCATTTGCTTGGCATTTGTTTTGATTGGTAGCTCAGAACCCTTTTGTAAAACAAGAACTTGGTTTACTTGTAGCATTGATGTTTACAAGTAATGTTCTGTTAGGACTTCTTACCCATATGTTTACAAATAGAGATATTATCCCTCTCACAGTACAGGGAAATGCCTTCCTGATGTTGCTTAATTACTGAAGTAGGTACATAGACACGTTTCAAGCAAGTGGCAACTCTCATCTACCCTACCAGGACTCTTCTGCATACCTCTGAAAGTTGGAGCAGCAGAGAGCCAGCAAGCTTTGCTGCTGTCTCTTTGAAAATGAGAATTTTACAGTGGTGAGCTAAATGAAATTAGAACATTCTGTTGTCTCTGTCTCTGGGATGTTCAGGTGTGCTGTTTATCTAAATACTACTGGTACTTCTTTGAAAGATCAGGTTTTCATTTCTTTTGTAATGACTGGATTCTGCTAGTAGGGGACTGCTGCTTTTTCTATAGGAAATATCTGTAAGATGTATCTCCACAAAGAAGTGCACAAAACAGCTGAGAAGATGTGGGAACTGGTTGTGTTCTTTTAGTGGAGGTCATTGATCTCTGCACTTTCAGTCCTAGCAGGTAGCAAGGCAGGGGATCCAGATCTGTGAAGATGTCTACATTCCACAGACTGTTTCTGTATACTGTCAGACTGGGAAAGTTTGGGTATCAATGACTGAATAGGCACAAATAAGCAGTTAGGTGAATGAGTGCAGTCAGAAACAAGAGTTCCAAATTAACTTTTTGGGGGGGTGGGAGGGGGAGAAGGGGCGGGGGGGAGGGTAAGGAATCTAAACAATCAAGTGTATTGTGTTTCATGACTAATGTTCTCAAGCCACATAAATGGGATACGACTATAAATGTGAATTTGAACTTTGTCAGTCAGCACAATCCCCAGGGAGAAGCAGAAAGGCATCGTGGATTGTTTATCCTGCACCCATCACTCTGCTCTTTCTGTCACTATTTGTTTTATAAAGATATCTGCTCAAGAGATAAAGCTGGAAAGGGAATTTAAGGCAAAGATTTGCAGCATGGGGGGAACCTGTTATAAAAGAAGGTCCACTTGTCCTTCTTTCTGAGTCTTTCCTTCAAAACCAACAAGCTTTGTGCTGCTTTCAGGCTGCAAAATATGTAATGTATCCTGTGCTGAGCTTACTGTGACACAGAGGGTGAGTTTTTATTGTTCTTGTAACAGCAGTGCTTTAAGAAACCTCAGAAAGAAACGTTTTCTTATCTGTCATAAAATTCAATTCTTTATAATAGCTATCAAAACTCTTAATCCTTCTGTGAAGCAGTTAGGCAAGAACTGTGGTTTCTGTGTAAGAAACAAACCAAAAGGCAGTTTGCCCAAAAGTAATGGAGAAGCAGAATATTCAGTGGTAAAATATACCCACCAAGAGCTCTTTCTTTCTAGGCCATATAAACTGTCTTAAAGCAAATGCTTCTGCAGCTTTTGAAGCCAGTAAAATCTAAAGCAATACCAAATTTAGTTGGCATACTTGCAGTTTTTTTGTTTTATGTAAGTCAAACTTCTTGCCTTCCTAACTTGAAGGCTATGGGATTATTTCCAAACAGCCTGATGCTTTAAGGGTCAGGAGCCTTATAAAGAACAAACAAGAGACTAAATTTTGCTTTTGCTTACACAGGATTCATGCCAAAATAACTCAGCTGATGTTACTGGAGTTACCCTTGTGAACATCCAGAGTAATGGAAGTATCTTGCTGTAAGGAGGACGGGGAAATAAGAGTTCTCTTAGGTGACTTGACTTTCAAGGTGGGCAACAGTGAAGCTGCTCTGACATGCTGGTTTCGCACTACCTTTAACTGCAGTTGTCCTCTGAATTTGTGTTGGTTTTCCTTGTGAATACCAAGATCTCAGAGTTTAAGGAAACACTCTAGAAAAGGGTGTTGGCATGGCTAAGGCTCTTCTACATTGTGGGAAAATATCCTTAATGAACAAAATGGATAACTCCATCACATAATCCTGGATGATCACTTGCTTAGTGTCTGTTTACATCCATTTTCTTCGACAGTGTGATCCTGAAGAGAGGAGGCCCTTTCTCAACAAGCATAGCTTTATTCTGGCACTTTGGCATTTTAAGCAGTGTTTTGTCTCATGGTTGCAAGTACTTCCAGCTTGTGACTGGTTTGCAGGCTCATGTTCCCTGTTTTGTAATGACCCCATAAAGCAGGGTCCCAGTTGACTGTCTGCTGTATTTTCTGTGCCACAATCTGTACATAAGTATGGCTTCTGCTGTCACCTCATCTCTATGGTAGAATCTGGGTGTGAATGAATGAATTGTAGTCACAAAGCAAATAAACTTCTTACTGTAGGAAAGGTACTTTACTCATATGAATTCTTTCTTATCCTGCAATTTCTAGCTGCTTTGAGGTGCGTTGCTAATGGGTTTAGAATCAGGATTGGGTTGGTAGAGAGATCAAGTCTAACCTCCCACTTGAAGCAGGGTCAACCTGAAGTATCTAGGATGTGGGGGAAAAGCCATTGCTTTTACTATTCCTGAATTGAGAGGGGAGAATCAGACATACATTTGGATATTTTGTTTTACCTTGTTCTCCCCCTGCTGTGTTTTATCTCGCTTGGGCTGTTACTTTTCCTGACAAAAACATAATCTTCAATGTTCTAAGTACAACTCCCCAGACTGCTTTAACTTTTTCAGCAGTAACAGGAGCTGTTAGTGAGAGGGACTATTGGACTGAAGACTTCTATTGCGTGTTTGTTTTATTTCCTGTGTTGTCAAACTGGTGGACTTCAGAAAGCTTCAGTTACAATTATTATGTAGATAATAAAAATGCAAGAATCAAAGTAGGCTCAAATTTAATTCTGTATACAGAAGTTCTAGAAAACTTTTTAAATGACACTTTGTTCTGTATACTTTAACAATAACACCCCTTGGAATTTTTCCAGTTCACAGCCAACTATAAAAGTTACTCAACGTGGCTTAGAAAACACATACTGCATATTCAACAGCCATAAGGGATCCAAGCTGGCAGCATACATTTACATAGGTTAATAGCTCTTAAAAACAATTTCACTACAGTGATTCTGGAATTAACTTTCTAATAATTGTACAACACCCTGGGCAGATGGAAAATGTGACCGGTGTGTTTAGACTAGCAGTGGAATATGTCTAAGAAGCAGAGCTGGAGACACAGAAATTTGTCATTTCAGAGTTTTAGTTGGAGCCTGGACAGATTTAAAAGTTCAGACCTGTTTAATGTCAGAGTTATGCTAGCACATAAATGGTTCAAGCCTCTCAAAGACATCAAACAGCATCAGTAAGAAACAGCAAAGCCATTAATTTTTACTGAAGGTGCTCCAAGGTCTTGAAAGAGTCACTAAAGCTCACGTGCCAGTTCTCTTTTGCAGTAATGAACTTGTCTACTGCCACAGGCTGTCCGTGTTAGTAAAGCATGAGTGTACATGCAAAGGTATTTTGTCACTATGCAAAGAGAGGTCCTTAACTTTGGTCGGACTCATCCTGAATAATAAAAGCTAGCTCTTATTAACCTTACTGGCTCTCCACACTGAAATGGTTTCTATCTAAAGCTGAAATACATTGGTAGGCAGTAGTATCAAGGAAGGAGCAAGGTTGTGGGTGTTGGAAACAGATGCAGCCTGCAAAAATATTCCAATAATATGTTTTTAATTTTGCATAGGAGGTGGCTACAGATTTGAACTGTTTCTTGGGAGAGGAGAGCCCCAGGCTCCTTCCCACACTTGTTTATCACAAAAGCTTTTGCCTTCCTTCCCATAACACAAGGGAGGTGGGGGGAAGAGTATTTGCTGAGGCACAACTCTATGCAGCATCTTAAAGCAGTGCTGCAGGTGAGGGGGCTGTAAAGACTCCGTGGTTGCTGGTTTTTTGCTTTTTTGTTTGGGATATTTTTTAGGATCTACAGCGTATCTCTAGCTGTACAGATTATCAGACACTAAAGAGGGAGAAGAAGGGAAGGTTGTTTTCAGTCTTCATGAACATGCTTAAACTGTAAATGTGAGCTTTTAATGGATTTTTGTGGGCACCAGAACAACTCCAAAAGGAGCTGAAGAACAGACAACATGAGATTCTAAAGGGAACCTCAGGTCTCACCCTGATGTCAGCGGCATTCTTGGGGTCAGGCAAGCAGAGATGTAGTGCTGTGTACCATTCCCTTATCTTCAAAAGTCATGATGGTTTATGCAGATAAAAAAGGGGTTTTAATCTTAGTGACACTGCCAAGAATATGTAAACCCTAATAATCTTACTGAGTCTAATCCACAGTTCTTACCATCTTTTGATTTCTGATATGCTAATTTAATGCACTATTGGTATACCATCAAATAAGAAATGTCAAAAAGACCTTTAAAAATGCATAATGCTCAGGCAAGCTGTTTCACAGAACTTGAGAGATTTTCTGTCCTGCTGTGAATTAGAAAGCAAAAATAAGTTTTTTCCCAGGAGTTGTCTTGGAAGAATTGATAACAAATGTGTTTTCAGCTGGAAGCAGAAGCTGATGGGGTAGGATGAGTAACTCCAGAAGAGTGTAATATAATCGGTTGTGCTGAGCATTTAGAGTTTCTCCATGTGGATCAGATGCAGTTTTATGCCTTTTAGTTCAGCCTGCCAATCTAGACTGGAAATACATGATGTGTTTGTTCTTACGCAGGATTAATGATAAGCTCCCAGACTCAATGGATCTGTGTATGATACTAGGAAAATACTTAGAACAGAGATCACTTCACAAATGGTTGTGTTACTGGTGCCCTTATGACTAAGTGTGTTAGTTTGCTTATGAAAGCATGCTGTAGCCCAAGTGAGGCTGTTGCCCATTGATTTCAGCTGTATGCTCTGTGAGGAGAGCAATTTCAGTCTGAGACTGACATAGTCTGCTATATGTCCAGAGTTACTGCATTCTGTTCTTTATCACAAACTAAGCCCTTACACCATAGCCATAGTCCCTGTTGGCAAGGCAAGTAAGCTACTAGTGTGAAGTACTTTTTACGAGGATAAAATTAGTCAGGCTCTTAACTGATTGAGAACTACTATGCAGTCTTTAAAAGTAGGTAAGTTCTCAGAGCTTTAGGATACCACAAAGAACAGGTGAAAATTTTGAAAAGCATTGTGCAGCCTTTTACCAGCTGGAAGCAAAAATGGGTGGGGTGGGAATGGGGGGGAGTTCATCGTTGGCCACTATGTGATTATTTAATTATTTACTAGAGAGCCACTCATTCTCCTGAACTGCTGTGATCTAAACTCTTCCCACCTTAACCAGCCACAGCAGTCAATTCCATGCCCCTCAAGTATTTGAAATGGCTGGAACTAGCATGTCAGGATGTCAAATGATGATGATAGAAGTTTGAATGAAAACAGGAGCTTTAGGGATCACAATACTGGGTTGGGAGGTCATATATGTTTAAAGGCTTTTCTGAAGGGGGCCTACAGGAAGGCCAGGGAAGGACTTTTCAGGATATCAGGTAGTGTTAGGACTAGGGAGAATGGAATGAAGCTGGAGGTGGGGAGATTCAGGCTGCATGTGAGGAGGAGGTTCTTCACCATGAGAGTGGTGAAACCCTGGAATGGGTTGTCCAGGGAGGTGGTCAAGGCCCTGTCCCTGGAGGTGTTTAAGCCCAGGCTGGACGAGGCTCTGGCCAGCCTGATCTAGCGTGGGGTGTCCCTGTCCATGGCAGGGGGGTTGGAACTAAATGATCCTTGTGGTCCCTTCCAACCCTGAATGATACTATGGTAAAAGCACAAACTGAAATGTTTTAAAGAGTTAATTATTTGTAAATAAGAAGCTTATTCATTAAATATAAAGGACATGCTTTCCCATGGCCACCGACACTCAGGCTAATGAATGTTACAAATGTGTGGTAAAACTACAAATATCACTCACATACAATTTCTGTTGGGGGAAGATGTGTGGCCAGACTGTGAAAGATGTGAAAGCTAAGATTTCATAATGGCAAGGTGAATTGAAAAGTTGGGAATCTCCAAACAAGTTAATCAAAATAAATGGCTGCTCCAGTGGTGAACTCAGTTCTCAGAGCTGTGATCAGCAGCATTCTGAGCATTCAGACACTGGCAGTGAATCAAACATTTTTTCCTTCTCCAGCAGCAGTAGTCCTGACATGCCTCCTTAGGGAAGATGTGTTTTTTCACTTTAAACATATGGCATCATCTTGAGCTAACTGACTCCATGAACGTTTCCAGAAAGGACAGATCTTGCATTGAAGAAGGTCAAGAATGCAACTTCATTTCCTCTTCCAAAGTTTAATCTAAAAATTTTATTTGCCTTTTAGTACAGATTTCATTTGGAGCACATATGTATGACATATGTAACATCATCAAATAGGTACCTTATGTTCATCAAAACAGTGGGAACAAAATAAAACCAAACAATAACTTCAAGGTACATAGTGGTAGCTGTACAGACTGGTATGAACTGATGTCCAGAGCTGCTTGGTTTTGATTTTGTAACAGTGTCCTCTGTTAAGAGAAGTAGCCAGAGTAGTGGCCTTAAAATGCAGGCCTGCATTTTATGAATATTCATATTGCACTTGTGTAGTATATAATGTAAGCATCTGAAACCTTAAAATACAGTCACTTATGTGTATTTTAAATACTGTTATGAACTAGCATGTTTTCTGTGCCACTTGAGTAGGCATCACAATGTCATACAATGGATTTCCAAGGAGCACAGTGCATTTCTCTGATTGCCAACCATTGCTGTTTTCTCTTTTGGCAAATGATAACCACTGAGTTCTGGTGATCTTTGTGCTATTGTAGGGATGCCATAAAAATGTCACTTACTGCAAAAAACAATGGCACCTGAAGTAGCTTGGCATTTGTGTGCTACAAATTACATATGGTAAGTAGGTGGATTTGTGAGTTCAGCTTTTAGTGTAGAAAGTTATATGTAAACAAGTAGTCAGAGTGCTCCATAATGTTAAAATAGAATAGAATAAACCAGGTTGGAAGAGACCTTCAAGATCATCATGTCCAACCTATTATCCAACACCACCTAATCAACTAAACCATGGCACCAAGCACCCTATCAAGTCTCCTCCTAAACACCTCCAATGATGGTGACTCCACCACCTTCCCGGGCAGCACATTCCAATGGGCAATCACTCTCTCTGTGTAGAATTTCTTCCTAGCCTCCAGCCTAAACCTCCCCTGGTGCAGCTTGAGACTGTGCTAGTGAAGGAAGAGACAATAGGATAGCTCTACAAGTAAGATTTCTGTTTCTGAATAAGATTTTCAGGTCATCTATTGATCTGTTTATCTCCCAAAATGAAGTGCTCAATTATGCCTGTCATGTGAACTTTAAATAGCTTGGGAATGATTTTGCTTGAAAATAAGGAGTAAGTATATTGATTTATATGGAGTTAGCAGTGTAAACACAATAGTTTCTGATGCTGTGATTTATCATTATTTTTCAAATCTATTTTCTTTTCCCTTGGGGTAGTTAAATGCAATTTAAGACAGAATACATAACTTTATGACAGTAAGAGCAAAATCAGGTTGTTGTGGACCTACTGCTCATTACTTAAAGTGCTCAGGTGAGACCAAGAGTCTACCAGAGGTACTTGTTTAAAAGGACTTCTATAAAAGTTCTATTCCTCATCTTATCTTGGCGAACTCATTCAAAGCTTTGAGTGAAAACAAACCCATTTCTGTTTGGGTGCTAGGTTTTGTCTAGGCATATGTCTGGGTTTCCTCTTCTGTTAGGTCTGGCAAAAGGGCTAGTGTGAGTATCTTGAGACAGTTCTTTTTTCAATCTCTTCAGCAAAGTCTGCCAAAGAAAGGTGATGCAGGAAAGAAATTTCTGGACTTATCATATCAAAGAGAATCTACTGACTTTTCCAGCTTAATTTTCATAGCAGGTACTCTCTGCATCCAAGACTTCTGTAAAATTCCCTGTATGTACCTCCAGTTTAACATTACATGAGGAAAGTAGAAATGATCCTTTCCTTTTGGCAGCACGTGATTTTAGGACCAGACACTTTCACATTGTTTTTGGCAGTGTTCTGAGTGCTTTGTTTTATTTTTAATGTAATGATAAGTCAGAGTAAACTTCACAGAATTACAGGCCCAGATATCTGAAATACAATCATCCATCAAAAGCCCTCAGTGGGACAATTACAGCCCCCACATCCTCCCACAGCAAACCAAGACTGTAGAAGAACAATGTTTGAGGGCTGCAGCTGAGATTAGACAATGTGAAGTACTCTTCCTTCAACCTTTAGAAGATCACCTGCTATTCTTACTAATTAGGTGAGATTAATTGAATGTGTATGTTCTATATTAGTATGGACTGAGCATGTTTTGCATACTCCAGCATCTGTCTTAATGATATGTATAAATCCACATAGATTCACATACGTGGATCTATATGGAGTTACACATCTCTTGTGTTTTTCATGTTCTTTACAGAGCAAATACAACTCTAAATACTGTTGTGATATCAAATACATTGCACATCCAATACCTGCTCTTCAGTGTTGCATGCTATCAGCATTATTCTTGTACCTGAGTCTAGTTTTCTTTTTTCCCCTTCCCAATGTCCTTCTTGCTTCTTGAATGCCAAGAAGACCCTTAGTGTCATCATTGTTTCCAAATGTTTCTCAGCATTTCTTCCTTCCTACCTCTGCTTACTTACCAATTCAGTCTAGGATCTGATTTTCACATGATGTACACCTTACTGTTACTTACACATGTAAAGCAAGGGTAAATCAGGTTGAAAATGCTAATTTGGTTTAAACAAAGAGCTTTGTGATTTGTCAATGCTTTGCACAGACTGCAGAGCGCTAAGGTGCCGGAAAAGATCCTCAGCAGTAAGTGATCAAGTCCAGAATCTTGCTGTGCCATGCACAGACCAGTAGGACTAAGTGATGCTTCTGTGAGTTTCCTGTACAGGAAATGCTTTGTGGGGAGCCTGAGCTCTGAATCAGATTTTCCTTTTGTTAGCTTAGCAATTAATTTACAAAGGTGTGTGTAGGGAGGTAGCAGTTACTTGATGGGGATGTGAATTGCCAATAATGATGGAATCCATCAGGCACATCATTGAGAAAATGCATGTATTCACTCCTTTGTGTTTTAAAGTACAGGAGATGAAAATTTAAGCTATAGATGTATCACATGGAAAGCCATATGGCCATGTCCATGCTTGGAGAGACATTTGACTTGGCTAAATTCATTTCCCAGCAAGCTTGTCCTTGCTGACTGCAGGGTTTGGTGGATTATAACAGGAAGGTAGAGAAGGCTGTCATGTCCTTCAGCATTTTTAGCATGATGTAGGTATGAGCACAGGTGGGCAACGACACACTTTGTGCTTCATTTCCCACCATGTGTCAGTTATAATTTCACTCCCACAATTGGAAATAAATATCAGTGATGATGGAGCACCTTCCTCTAAGTTCCACAGTCAGATGGAAACATCTGAAAATGTGGCTCACGTTCTTTGTTGTCAAGGGAGCTTTGGCACTGTTTTTCTTGCCCCGAAGTAAAGTATGTCTAATCCTTGTTTGTCAACATGTGTTTTTCCTCAGAGCTGCACTATCACATCTCTGGTGCTGTGGGTAATATTTTTGCTGTTATTCTGGAGAAACTAAAGGCAAATAACCCTTCATCCTCTTGTGGAAGTGGATGCCTGAATGAACAGAGAAGTCTCTGCAGAGAGTAGTGAAAGCTAGCAAGTGGTACTGAGTACTTGCCTTTGTTCACAGAGAGAGTACAGTAATGAGAAAGTATACAATTGTGCTTTGTAAATAACACACAAACATGTACACTGCAGATAATTTCCATGCTGGGCTATGAAGCATAAAGGATTATGAAGTCCTGGTTCTAGAAAGTAAGAGCAAAAGTGCTCTGCCTTGAAAACCTCATTCTCCTGACTCGGTATTACCAATGTTACTTAGCTCTTATCTGGCAAGGTTCAGTGAGTGGAGGAAGGGAATAAATCTTATTTTGAGATTTTAAAAGCAACTGAATTTTATATTAGCTTCACAGTTTATTTGTTTTTATTCCTGTCCAATAAAAACCTGCTTTTCCATGGGAGCCTGAGGAGAGCTCACTCAGGATGAAAGGAAGTGGAATGCATCTGAAAGAGCAGTTGAATTTTGATGGCTTTTTCTTGCTGATGGTATGAGCAGTTAAATCTTTTTAAAAAGGCATTGTTGCTTTCCTCTTGACCCTATTGGTTGTACAACTCTTTCCTTTATGAATTACCATACTTGGTTGTTTACCAAAACTTGTTTAATTTAATTCTTTTAAGAACAAATCACTTTTCTATGAAGTTTAAAGGCAATTTGGTTTTTCCCTGGTGCTTTCAGGTTGGCTTTGATTATCACCTTAGCATACTGGATAAAATTCCCCTTGTGCTGCATTAGACATGAGGGGGATGTGGCAGCCTTGCATGGCTAGTGTAATGTTCAAGCTTCATAGTATCAATCAGGGTTGGAAGGGACCACAAGGATCATCTAGTTCCAACCCCCCTGCCATGGGCAGGGGCACCCCACACTAGATCAGGCTGGCCAGAGCCTCATCCAGCCTGGGCTTAAACACCTTCAGGGATGGTGCCTCAACCACCTCCCTGGACAACCCATTCCAGTGCTTCACCACTCATTAAATATAGAAACACTTATTGCAGTTGAATAACCTCATGGATCCATGGTATTGTTCCCCTCAAAACAGTCATTTGACCCCATGTGCCTGAGGTGGGTAATGTCTTCTGTTTTAGTGATCTAAAATAGGAAACATGGAGAGGGCCGTGACCCATTGCTTCATGAGGCATTAGCAAAATCCACCTCAAGCTGAAGGGAGTTACAATCCTGACAGTGTTGGGCTTCCTAAGTATAGTGCTGATAATGTGTGGCATATCTGCTCACATTAGGAATGCTTTGTACATATTAAAACCTGGTGGCCCATGATGAGTTCTAGACTGGTGCAGCTGACCAGTTCTGGTACATCTCAGTGAAATGCTGGAATTTATAGTCTCTGAATCCCTTCACTGATAGAAAGCTTAGACTGTGCAAAGGAGCACACAGTTCAATCTTAACTTAAAATCCTTACCTTTTATAACAGCTGTCTGCCTCCAGAAGATAATGTCACATTGTAAGTGAAGCATGTTAAGTTGCTGTTCAGACCTTGCAAGTTCTGAGCAGAATAATTCTTTTTCTCATTGTGGCAGTTGAAATTGAAGCACTTTTTGAGTGAGGGCTGTGGGGAAAGAGTATGTGTGCTGTGTGGAGTGAGGGTGTAATTTGTTTGGTAATCTGTTTGATCAGTTTAATTTGCTTAGATAACATTTATCATTCCAGTATTTAGGCACAGAAACCTAAGAGCAGCAGGGGAGGTATTCATATTCCTTCATACTCTTTCATGTTTTCTCTCCCTTAAATTCATAGGCTTGCACATTTTTCATGGTTGAGCTTTTCTCAGTGTTTTCCATTGTCTCATTGTGAATGAGAAAACAACCTAGACGTAGAGAGACATTTATTTGTCACTAAATGAACCAATAACCCCATCCAGACAGTAATTACTCTCAATGTTTGTTAGCCAAAGAGTCCTTGGCAGCTGAAGTTCTTGATACCGGTTTCTGTGGGAACCTGAAGTTGTCACTGGATCATTACTTCATAAAGCATTTTGACAAACTCTCTTGGATGAAGAATAAATAAAGTATAGCTAAATATCAAGTGGCTAGAATTGCTCAGGCACTACTCATGACCAAATTGAAGTTTCTTGAAGCTATTGACAGGTATCTGCAAAGGAGGATCGTTACTGAGGTTATCTGGTTATAGACTGTTGCAGCCAATTGCTGGGCCTGCTGCTCCCTACCCTGTTTCTGATCCAACAGAAGCTGAGGAAAGTGGCTGTGAATTGAATAACCTCCTGTCTTGGCTCTCAGTTGTTAGCCTTTGCCATTGCAGGTGACTTGACAAACCTGTTCCCTACTTTATCCTGCAGCTGATCAGCAGAATCAATAGCCCCACGTACGTGGCATCAGTTAGCACAGAGCTCAATGGGGAGAGTTGGAAATGCAACAAATAACTCTCTATTTCTTGCCTTCCCTTCTCATCTTTGACATCTTTTTGTCATCGTTTTGCAAAAATTCTTTCTTTTCTTTTGCACATTGCAAGTATCAGTTCTTGGTAATAGTCTTCACTGCCTTAACTCCACTTTAACACTGCTTTAACTGTAACTCCATTGACAGTAATTTCAGCACAGTAAAATAACTTTTGTTATTGCCTTTTGTTAAACCTTTGAACTTTGTTTATGGAGGTGCTAAGTTCTGGTAGTTAAGGCACAACACTGGGTAGGAGTTTGCCTCAGTACAAAACTTGCTCTGTTTTGCTTCATATCTCCACCTACAATTTCAAAGAATACTTCATGACTTATATCGTACAGAATGTTCCTCTCAGAGGACAAAGAGTGAAACAGTTTTAACAGTGTTGGAAAACAGGATTGAATTTTTAAATGGGAAATGTATTACATCTGCTTTAGTTAATTTTCTTGTTCTCTCAGCATCAAAAAGTGTTTATCACTTAGATGTTGTTTTTTTTCCAGGAACCTCCTAGCTACTTATTTTTCACATCTCTAACTCTTCAGAGGTTGTGAAGTTAGGGGATGACCATTCTTTGCCCTTCTTATTGATGTGGTAATTTCTTTCAGTTGTCTTATTTTCTGTTGTCCTTTTTTTCCCCCCTTTTTTTCCCTGCTTTGTGCTAACATTCAGACTGGTGCAACTGAAAACCACCCAAAGTCCACTGCTGGTTTTTAGCAGCTATTTTTAAGTGATCCCAACTGCCCTTTGAATGGGAAGGTGTGAAGAGCTATTACACCTAATCTAGTTAGCTAATTTTCCTACTTTCCATTTTAACAGGAGCTGCTTTCCTGTTTTAGAACTGTTTGACTTTTAGCTTTGTTTCTAAATTCCTTCAGACTGTGCTGTAACTTCACGTTTGTACACACTTTATCTGTTGCCTGCGAGCCTTTGGTTACCTTCCTTTTAACATTTCGAGTGTGTCATGATTTATCATAGTTTACTTCATGTTAGTTGTGATGAGTAATCTCACATCTTGTTTATGCTTTAATCATTCTCCATCTTGCTTTTCACACAGTGATTTCAGTAGCTCCCACTGTTTCACATTGTCAACTGAAATTCTTCATTATTTAAGTATCTCCTCAAAATGTAACCCCCTACGTAATTGTACTTTATATCATAGTATCAGTCAGGGTTGGAAGGGACCACAAGGATCATCTAGTTCCAACCCTCCTGCCATGGGCAGGGACACCCCACACTAGATCAGGCTGGCCAGAGCCTCATCCAGCCTGGTCTTAAGCACCTCCAGGGACGGCGCCCCAACCACCTCCCTGGACAACCCATTCCAGGGCTTCACCACTCTCATGGTGAAGAACTTCCTCCTCTCTCTTACTTTTGCTGTAGATTAAGCAAATGTATGAGCACTGATTCAGGCTTTAATTACTTTGCTCTTATGGTAGTAACAAATTTGCTCTGTCAGAAGTCATCGTCATGAAGAGGTTCCAAAGATAAAAACAGAATGAATTTCTGTGTGTGTAATTGCATGTCACAATTTGAAGAGTTTACATACAGCCAAGTCTATAATTGTTAGTAATTTTTCAGTGTTGTGATGGACTTATTGTGGTGATTTCACAATCTTTGCAGAGTGTACTTCATTTGCATTGCAGAAAGAGCTTACTGTCTTTGATGCTGTAGATGTGATCAATAGTAGTCATTTAAACTCTAGATGGCAAAGGAACCTTAATTGTACCTCGTGGTGGTGGTTGGTCAAGTTGATTGTCAGAGTGCTGTGTAACTGAAGGGATTCTTCTTTGCACTAGTTCAATTTGTCTTTCATTGTAGTTGTGTAGTTCTGGGTCACAAAGATGAGCAGTCATGCAGAAAATCTGTGACAGAATGTTTAGACTGCTTCTAATGCCTTGTACTCCAAATCTATAAATATTATTAAATTAGTAAGCATAGGAAATTTCATGGGGTGTTAATGATGGCAAAATAACATTATCATTCTTTTATGTTTTTATGCAAGGCAGTTACACAGAGTGAATGAGAACATGTAATGGGAAGACTCAGTTGATTAAAACCTCTCTTCAGTAAACAGGAACTTCAGCTTGGACTCCATGCCATTAAATACTGAACACTTTATTGCTGTTCAACAAAATCAATACAGAACAGAAGTTTGTAGTGAATCTTGTGCCTGCAGCTGTAATACAGTCTGATAAAAATCAATGCTCAGTCCCAAAGTCTAGCATTTAATAATATCCACTGTTGATATTTTCTATTGATTGTTATGTTCCTTAAGGCTGTCTGTTCATTTACTACCTCTGTCTAGATGTGGGAAAACCAGGGACTTAGAGAAATGTGTTATTTTCTCTTTGTTCTATATTGTGTATGGGTTACTTCAACTAAAATCCATAACTGTTGCTTGTGAAAATATTGCTTGAGGCATTAATCCCTTCTCAGCTCAAGACAAAATACCATTATCCAGGTTGTGAATAGGCAGGAGTGTTCCTTTCACAGGAGTGTTCCACAGGTAGTTCTTTAAATAAATCACTCCCCTGGCAGTAACAACCACAAGTAGATTGTTGGTGGGGTTTTTATTTGTTTTGTTTTTAATTTGTAGTAGACTCTTTATTAAAAAACCAAACCAAACCAAACCAGTTTTCCTATAACTAACTTAATTTAGTCTGTTTTTATACACCTTGCAGAAATATCAGGGCTGGAGGTTGGTTAAAAGTAAATCTTGTGTCATCTTAAAGTATTTAACAGCAACATATGAAATATGTGAGAATGTCACTAATTCAGGCACTTCATCATTTTCCTGAAAAGAAATTGCATCTTCACCCCTCAGTGAAGGTTTGAGCTGTGTGCTCTGAGCTTTTTCAGCAACAACTCTTTCCTCTTCCCCAAACAACCCCAGGCATATTTATGAGTGTTTTATAGAAGAGCAGCATAACTCAGTTCTCAGTACTTTATTGTGAGTCTCAGAAATTTTTACTAACTGGTTTATTTTTGTATATGTATGCAGTATATTCTGTCCTGTGCTCTATTATCTTTCTGAAGTATTTTGTGTATAGCAGAGTGCTTGAATATCGTAGGTCTTGAATGCTGCTGGGAAGCAAGCCTGGTGTCTTGACTCGCAGCCTTCTCTCTAACCAGTAAGTGCTGTTTCTTGAATGATGAACTGCTAAGCCTAAATGGAAATAATCTGTCATTTGCAAACCTACAACACAGTCCATTTGCAAGTTGCATCAGAAATCTTATACTCATTTGGTAACTTGGAGAGCCTGCTCT
The DNA here is from genome assembly GCF_026170545.1 of Melanerpes formicivorus. Lineage (NCBI taxonomy): Eukaryota > Metazoa > Chordata > Aves > Piciformes > Picidae > Melanerpes > Melanerpes formicivorus. The sequence goes on from NW_027142390.1 coordinate 3,501,649, forward strand.
ATTAAAAAAAAAAAAGGAGGGAGAAGGGGAGAAGCTTTTACGTCCATACACGGTAAAGAATTTCTACGAACTGTTTTGGAATTTCTGCTGAATCACTCTTAAAATACTTGGGAGAGACCTCTGAGAAATGCTCAGTGATGTGAAATAAATTAGCTGCAAACATCTGTCCTGCCACTGAAACTATTTCTTTTTTAGTGACAATAATGTATACAGTTTTCCAGGCTTGAGACACCTCATCTGTAAGCAGGTGCCCCAGAAAAGTACTTCTGTATAGTATCATGCAACACTGAACTTCAGGAGAGGTCAATGCAGTCTCCAGACTGGTTTTGCACCAATAGTGCAGATGTTTGGAGCACAATGCACATGTTCCTGTATAAGCAAAATAGTAACCTTCTAATAGTCAAAACTGGTAGTTCAGTTGTATTTAAACTGTTTTCCAGATGTTTGAAGCCTCTGCAGGTAGTGAAAAATCTTAACTGTGTAACTGAAAAGTTATGATACCTACTGATTTAACACTGTTAATGAAAAAGCTTCCTGAAGCTTTTCCAGGAATTGCATCCAACTGCTGAGTGCTTGCAGCTCTTAAGATCTGCTATATCCACAGCACTTAACTCTTGCAAATTAATGTGTATTTTTGGCTTTGTCAGTGTGTCAACTGTGATATTAAACCCAACTTGGAGTGGTTTTGGTGAACTAGCAGGAGACTGGACTAAGTGTGCTCTCCACTAAGTCAACATAGTATGTCACTGGATTAGAATTAGTTTCAAGCTTTAAAAGTTGAAGTCCACAAGGCCACAGGGGTGAATGTGATTGCTTGGGTCACTGGATAAATGTGAGGCTGTATATATGCCTGCAATTTTAATTTCTTTAAATTAAGAAACAACCAACCAACTCTGTGTCTCTGTTAATTACATAAATTACTAGAATGTGCTCCAACTTCTGGGTAATCCAGTTTAAAAAAACCTGTACAGACATGCTAATTTTGAATTCCTATTTCAGAAATGAGGTTTTAATTGTGAACCGATCTCTTTCTTAAAGAGAAAGTTTTCATCAAGCTACACCACTAATTCCAGAGCCTGGGCAAGCTGCAAGTGATGAGATGCTGATCCTTGTAGAGTGCCTGATGGTTGAAAAAACGTTTGTGGTAGGCTTGGTTTTGCAGACATGGGTAAGTTTGTGTCACTCATATCAACATCTGCTCAGAAGCCTAGCTGAAACCACTGGCTCTTGCAAGGGCTAAAGTAACTTGTGTTGCATTGTGGGACTTGACAGTGGACTCCTGCAGATCGTAGGGTTGAGAGGACCTCAGGGAAGGGTCTGCTGGTTCTGACAGCTAAGAGTTAAAAAACAACCCTTGTGAATTCAACCTCTGAAATACGTGGTGGCTCGTGAAAATTGGCCTGTGTACATGGGATGGATCCGAGTGTACTGATGATTGTCTCTTTGGTCTGCCCGTCCGGATGCGGACAGTTTGTGCGGAGAGCAGCCTGCCCGTGTGGTTAGCCCTAAGAGGGAACCACAGTTCCTCTGTTTCTGAACAGCAGGGCACACCTGAATGTGACTCAGCTTGTGGCAGTAGCCACCGAAGTCCAGGGCTAACAAAAACATGTCACTGCTAACAGAAAAGTGATAGAGCTGCAGGAAGGAGGGCTAGAAAACTACTGTCTGCAGAAAAAGGGGGGGAAAAAAGAAAGCTTTTTAATCTGCTGTCATCACTGCTGAAAAATTTGATAGAGGCAGAAAGCCAGCAAGATAAAAATCAGCACTTCCTGTGCACTGCTTGTTCTGTTGTCTTTTAGCACACATTATTATCAAATGCTTAGTAATTGGTATTAAACCTAATTCTGGGATAACTTCTGAGAAATTACTTTACAGCATTAGCAGCTGGAAGAACGTGCTGCCTGTTAATTATTTACATTGCCTGTCTCCCAGGATAACAGCTGGCAAGCAACAGAGTCTGGAACAAAACCCAGTACCCAGATAAATGGCACATTTATGTAGGTATAGGAATATAGTATGTCATCTCTTAAAGCCCTTGCCTTCAGAATGGCAGAATTAAATAATGCCTGATGTAGGGACTCCTTTGGAGAACATCCTGTATTGGTGTGTCTTAAGTAAATGGGAGGTACTTTTCTCTGTGCAGGTATTCACAAAACCTCTAATGCTTCATAATGTGACAGAGCTAACACGTAGTTATTCCACAAATCAGTGAAGACAGCTGTCATCTTTGAAATGTGACTGTCTTGGGTGATTTTGAGAAGGAGAATATAAGAATATTAGCTGTGAAATCTCTGCGTGTATCCTGACATGTGCAGATTTGTTCCCTCTTTCTTCAATGATGTATGAACGCAGATCACTAAGCAACTACACCCTCATCCAGGTAGTGGGAGTATGACTTTGTGCCAGAGCTGCTTTTAGTTCTGGACAACTTGTGATTTGCTGGTTTGCTGAGAAGGCAAACCAGTAAACTAAAACATATATTTTGTCCTTTGAGAGTCTAAGACTTTTCAGTCTGTTTACCAATTTCCTCTTGTTTGCTATGGGAGTACATATCCTCCCAAGGGAGTGTTCTGAGGAGTTCTACGTGTGCTTACTCTTCACTTGGGGATGCAGTGTTAGTGAGTTCTGTGAGTTCTTGATCCATAATGAGTCATTTGAACCCTCTCATATTTTGCCTTAGAGAATGGAAGGATCATAGAGACGTCCTTATAAGGAGCCAGCATGCTCCTTCTGTGTCAAAAAAGATGACAGCTGACAAGGTGTGGCTCTTAAAACCTCTATGCCTTTGTTTTAAAAAGGAAGACATTCACTCTCAGGCTCTCTGCATGGTCTCTAAATGCATCTTGCTGTTTTACTTAATTGTGTGTGCTTGATTTCCTCTTCTGTCTTGTCCAGTTGTAAAGCTTGAACACTGGAAATACTGTTTTTTCCCCAGAGGCAAATACATTCTTGTGAAGGACAAAGCATCTGAGAAAATTGGGGTGAAAAGGAAGTTTAGGAATTGTGTGGCATAGTTTTCAAATAAAAATGCCAGGATTTTTTGAATCTTACAGAGGAATGGTTTGCTCTGTTCCTCCCACCCCCCACAAGTCACTTATTTTGCAAATCATGGTCAGTTATGTGGATGTGTACTGTATTGCATGTTTATTGAGAATATGCAACTTAAGTTGCACTCTCCAAGCTGAAAAAAACAGGGAAATGTAATGAGAAGCTCTGTAATAAGGTGCTCTGATTGAGCACAGTGCTATTTGTTGCACCTGGCTGTCATATTTCCATTTGCTCGTCTCATACAAGGATTCTGACTGCGACTCAATATTAGTATGAAGCTCAGAACTTGCAAAGGATTGGAAGGACCAAGTGCCAAGATGCCAGAATTGGATGGGCTGAAACTGAGAATGTTTGGCTTTTTAAGTTGCACCAATTTTCACTACGTGTAATCTTGTCTCACAAAGGGAGATAATGAAGTAGTATTTTGAGGGCTCTGAGCAAGTCCCTTTCTGCTGTTGAAAAGAAAGTGGTAGCAATGCATATTTAGGCCATTCATTTTTATCTATTTACAGTATAGTTGCAAGTTTTCTGCTGCTCATAGTAAAATTCTGTCTAACACGTGCTGCTTATTGACTGTAAAAAATTCTCTCATGCAATTCCAAGGGAAGCCTGGGAAGCTTTGCTCTTCCATCTACTGTCTGTACATCTTACAAACTGCACTGGAATAATTAGACCAAAATTTCCTATTTATTCACAGACTAGCAGAAATTGATCAGTAACACTGGAGGCTGTTCTCAAATTATTCTGGTGCTGTCAGCATAATTTGGACTCTGTAGCAGGCTGGCACTGCCAGCTTTTGCATATTGCTAGTCAACATTTACTTTAGCGGTAGTTGCAGTGCAAGGTTGTGTGCAGTTTCCCTGCCCCCCACTGGTGTTTTGGGGTGAATTAAAAAAAAAACCAAAACAAAAAGGCAATTCTTGGCCCCACACAGCCTTGGCAATCCCATCCAGCTTTCATTTTCGTGTTTTCCACATATGGTTGTGAAATCCAGGGTCTGACTGCTATTCTAAATATAGACTCATCATTCTGTTAAAAATGATAGATGCAATAAGTCTCACTTTGTTTTCAAGACCTTTCTTTCTCTTTTGCAATATAATGAAGTGTTGAGTCCTGTTGTCCATTTCACAGAGTCACTTTTGAGGTAACTTAGTTTTTTAAACTGAATATTGGGAAGTAGCTCCTTTTTCCCTTTTGAAATGCAAAGCATAATAGTAATGAGCACTTGCCTTTGCCTGTTTGAGTAGCTTGTGTCTGCTCTTAACATAGGTGCTGTTTTTAACAGGGCTGTGCTTGTTGCTTTGTTAGCATTTACAGGACAAAGCAGTGATGATGGTATTGGCGAAGAGCAAGCTGACTTGATTTCTTAGCTGAGTTTTGAGCTTTTGTCTCTTCCACTGCACTGCTTGGTTGTAACCTCCTTGTGTGCATCTGTGTTATTAAGCTGATCAAATGGAATTACCTTTAAATGAATGGTTTAGCATTCTCTCTCTCATATGATGTAAAGTTTTGTCTAGGTTGTAGAAAGACCAAGTGAAGTAAAGGAGTTTGATATCTGCAGACTGAATCTTCATGCATTTGTCTACACAAAAAGCAGGAAATAGCCTGAGATGCTAGTAATATGCTTAGAACAAAATCTGAGGTTTTGAATAGCTTTCACTGCTTTGGCAGCATTTTCCATTGTCAAATTTACAATTATTTGTTGCATAACTATTCAGAAGCAATTCCACCAGAGCAGATTTCAGTTTGAGTGGCCTGTAACACCCCCAGACCACTCCACTTCTTTTTGGTACAGGAAAGAATATATAATGTCACATTAGGGAAGCAAAACCAGTAAATGGCACTTTAAAGCCAACAATTTTATTCCTAAAAAGAAACAATTATACAAGCCTGCAGCTGGCAGTCACAGCTGATGATGGTCTTCAAAAAGCAAACAGTTTTTGGGTGGTGGTGATGAGATACAAGGATCTAAAGGTTGTTTAAAATTGCCCAATTTTTTGAGTCAGGCTCAACAGGTTTAATCTTGCTGATGTAAATGTTCCTTTGAGTAACTGAAAGTACATTTGAAAAACCAATATGTGAGGACAAGAGCAGTCCTCAATAGTCTGGTGAAAAATCTAGAGTTACATAATGAAAAGGATTTCTTACTTTCTATCATTCTGGGTTACCAAGGCACCTCAGATTTTGGGCCTGTATTGATGCAAATTGTGTATTCTCTAGCTCTGTAATGGAATTAACTGCGTTGTTTAGTGTCATAGTTACAAGATCTCTCTTCTCTTTGTCAATAATCACATGCAAATAGTGACATGAAGATCTGAAGGCTTGCCAGAATTACAGTATGGAAATAAGGCTCATTTCTTACATAATTTCCTGACTAACCCTTTCCCAGGCTGCAGTAGAGTGTAATATTCTAAACCATTATCAAGAACATGACAGACTGAAGCACAGCATGCTTTAGTATCTGCAAGAGGTTGAAGCTATTAAAGTCAAAGTCTGGGGATAGAGTGTCAGTGGAATTGCCAGAAGAGACACTTGGAAATGCATGCTTAGATAGGGATGTTCAGGTTCTCTGTGTGTCTGTGGTGGAAAGGGTTCTAGAAGTTAGTTTGCCACTAGCAATTTGCTATGGAATCATCAGCAAGCCTGATAAGCTTTCCATCCATGCAGATGGAAAGGAAATGGTTTTGTAATGGACATCAGGAGTATATTGTGGGTAGCAGATGATGTACATTGCTAATTCAGTCTCAGACGTGTGGTCAGATCCTTTTGTTTGAACCTCTTCACAATCTTCAGGATGTGAGTGGGAGTTTTAAACAACTCCTGTGACATCTCTTGTAATGATGCTCTGATATTACTGGTTTCTAAGAAAAGAATTTAAAATGTATATTTAGGTAGGATGGACTAAAAATGCATGGTGAAGAACACAGTGCTTTTGAAATCTGCTAAAGAAAACACTCTGGCATGAACCATGACCTTCAAGCTTCTGAGTGGTGAGTATAGGTGCTAGTAAGAGGTTATGGCTCCATATTAATAGTGTGCTGTGCCTTTAGCTTTTGAAAATAATACTGATGAGGTCAGGACAATGAAATTTCTTCCATTTAGTGGTATTTTGTTTCTGATGCAAGAAGTAGTCATACATGCAACAGCAGAATACCAGAGCCCAGGGGTATGGCTTTGCTTGCCAGGCAAGTACATTGCTCTCTGTGGACACCAGTGAGAAGGATATCCACCTCCTGTGGTTTGGTATGAACAGTTCTGTCCACTGCTCATTCAGAGTTTCTCCCCTTTGATAAACAAAAGAAATTTTCCTAAATGTTTTGAACTTAGATAAAAATGGGAAGGCCTGCCTTTGGGGCTTCAGTCACAAGCTGTGCCAGAGGAGGTTTAGGCTGGAGGTTAGGAAGAAATTCTACACAGGGAGAGTGATTGCCCATTGGAATGGGCTGCCCAGCGAGGTGGTGGAGTCACCATCATTGGAGGTGTTTAGGAGGGGACTTGCTAGGGTGCTTGGTTGCATGGTTTAGTTGATTAGGTGGTGTTGGATAATAGGTTGGACACGATGATCTTGAAGGTCTCTTCCAACCTGGTTTATTCTATTCTATTCTGCTTTTGTTTTCTTACAGGCTGATGACTGTTTTGCAAACCCTCTTTCACTAGGCAAGAAGTCAAACCACAAATCTTGGTAGGAAGGCAGACTTAAAATGGAATACCTGGTAGGATATAAGGCACTGTTCATAGCATAAATTCTTGGGGATGTAGGAAGTATAGAGAATATAAAGATACCAGCATCAAGGTGCCCATGTGGCCCTTGTATGATTTGCAGGGCAAGGAAACAGAGCCCTGTCTGTCCAGAGTGTCATTGCAGTAGTGCTAAAGCTGTACCTCCTGTATTTATGAATAAGGTGCTGAACAGTATATGCCCAAGTGTCTTGACAGTACTACAGCCAATCCTTTCACCACGATGCTGGTGTAGTTGGGAATGCATTAATGGATGAGTGTCATTTATCTTCATTGTCTGTTGTAATGGGCAATTTTTTACCCTCTGCATCACCTTTGGAAAAAAGGGGAGATATCCCAGGAAGAGTTTAAGGGTGTTGCTAGGTCATGTAGGAAAGAAAATAGAGAGGCAGTAGTCCATTTAGAACTTAGACTAGCCACTGCTGTAAAGGAGAAGAAAAAATGTTTCTATAAATACATTAACGGCAAAAGAAGAGGCAAGGACAACCTCCACTCTTTATTGGCTCCAGAGTGGAATATAGTGACAAAAAATGAGGCAAAGGCAGAGGTACTCAATACCTTCTTTGTCTCAATCTTCAATAGTGGGACAGGTTGTCTTCAGGACAAGTGGCCTCCTGAACTGGCAGATGGAGCCAGGGAACAGTATAGTCCCCCTGTCATCCAGGAGGAAGCAGTAAGGGACCTGCTGAGACACTTGAATCCTCACAAATCCATGGGACCAGATGGGATCCATCCTAGGGTGCTGAGAGAGCTGGCAGATGAGTTGGCCAAGCCGCTCTCCGTCATTTATCAACAGTCCTGGCTCACTGGAGAGGTCCCTAATGACTGGAAGCTGGCCAACGTGATGCCCATCCACAAGAAGAGCCAGAAGGAGGAACTGTGATATTTACAGACCTGTCAGCCTGACCTCAGTGCCAGGCAAGGTTATGGAACAGTTTGTCGTGTGTGCACACAGCACCTACAGGATGGCCAAGGGATCAGGCCCAGGCAACAGATTTAGGAGGGGCAGGTCTTGCCTGACCAACCTGACCTCTTTTTACAATCAGGTTACCTGCCTAGTGAATGTGGTGCAGGCTGTGGATGTAGTCTACCTGGACTTCAGCAAAGCCTTTGACACTGTCCCCCACAGCAAACTGCTGGAGAAGCTGGCAGCATGTGGCTTGGACAGATTCACTCTGAAATGGGTCAAGAACTGGCTGGAGGGTTGGGCCCAGAGAGTGGTGGTGAATGGTGCCACATCCAGCTGGCAGCTAGTCACTAGTGGTGTCCCCAGGGATCAGTGTTGGGCCCCATCCCGTTCAATATCTTTATTGATGATCTGGATGAGGGGTTTGAGTCCATCATCAGTAAGTTTGCAGATGACACCAAGCTGGGGGCAGGTGTTGATCTGTTGGAGGGTAGGAGGGCCCTGCAGAGCGACCTTGACAGGCTGGATGGGTGGGCAGAGGCCAATGGGATGAGATTTAATAAGGCTTAGTGCAGGGTTCTACATTTTGGCCACAACAACCCCAAGTAGCACTATAGGCTGGGGACAGAGTCGCTGGAGAGCAGCCAGGCAGAAAGGGACCCGGGGCTGCTGGTAGATAGTAAACTGGACATGAGACAGCAGTGTGCCCAGGTCAAGAAGGCCAATGGCATCCTGGCCTGTATCAGGAATAGTGTGGCCAGCAGGACAAGGGAGGTTATTCTTCCCCTGTATGCAGCACTGGTCAGGCCACACCTTGAGTTAGGGACAAACTGTTGACACGTGATGGTTCAGTTGTAATACAGTCACAACTTGGCTGATCAAAGGGAAGCATTTTTTTTCTACTTGACTGCTTAGCACACAAACTCAGAGTGCCTGGCAAACCTGGGAGAAAAAAAGTATATATTTAAGAGGAAATAAAACAGAAAAGCTTATTTAGTAGAGAAGCAAGAGGGGAGTTTTACTTCACAATCTACTTACGGGACAAGGTTGGGGAAGTCCCCTAACATTGTTAGCATGACACAAGATCATGTGTTTGAAGACTTGCAGAAGGGCATCTTGCTGGTCTTTTCTATTCATCTCTTACCAGAACTGTGATGTTTAGGGTCAGCTTCTGTCCTTAAACCTAAGCCATCCTGTATTTCTCTGATCCATATAAGCTTACAGATTTAAAGAGTAGAGTCTTGCTCCTAATGAACTGCGAATAGACTCGTCAAGGTCTGTTGTTGTGTGACCCTGGGCATCCTTGAACTAGTAGATAATAATTGTACTTTTATCTCAAGAGAATGACATGTAATGAAGCTTTGTTTCCAATTGAAATGGAGGCAAGGAAGTTGACTACATGGACATCTGGATTAAAGGAAGAGATGATTTTGACCCTCAATATTATTTTCTTACATTGAAGAGCTCGTTAGGTGACCTCCTGCTAAAAGGTAAATAGGCCATTGGGAAGTCTTCTCTTCATTTGTACTTATTTGGGAGAGTTAAGTGTTAAGTTCTGCTTCCTGTATTACTGAGCTTTTTTCCTAACTGGATTCCAGGGTACTGAAAGTGGGATTTAACTGTGGAAGGATAATGTGGGAGTTTCTGAAACTGAATAGAAAAACATATGCTTATTTAAGAGATCCCTTGCTTGTCATTAAGGAGTAAGAGGAATCCAAAAGATTTATCTCACTTAGCTGTAACTGTCATGAATGCAAGAGAAGAGGGCATGGAAATATTCTATTCTATCAATTTGTCAAACTAATCACTGTCTTGCTCAAAGGAGTTATTTCAGGGAAGAATGGAAGTCAGCTCTCAAGGGAGATGGAAATGAATGACATGAAAGATACCTGACTTGTAATTAGTTCTGTTCTACAGGTGATGATGCTCAATATTATATAACATCATACAAGTGGAATTTGAAGGCAGTGTATAGTGACTCACAAATTCTCTGTTCTCAGTCTTTATAAGGCACTCCATTAAGTGATTCTTCTCCTAGATGCTGGATTCCTGAAAGTTGAAAAGCTGCTTACTCCATTTTGTCAGATATCCTCCTGATTGTTAAGCATAATTCCTGCATGTCTCCATCTGCCTCAGAAGTAACTCTTCAGGTGATGCAAAGGAGAAAAGGAAAGAGAAACCTGAACATCTTGTGCTCAGTGCATTTTCAGAATCCAAACTCCTCTAATGTGTATTTGAGAAGTACTTGCCAGTTGAGTCCTTCCATGTATGTATTTTACTGTGTTCACTGAGTTATTGTCACTGTTGATTTTAGAAGTCTTAAGGCCATTTCATGCACAAGTCACACGGAGGTCAAAGTAAGTTTAATAATTGTTCTTGAATTCTAAAATAGAATCATTCTGTGTGAGTACTCAGCACTTGTGAACTGTTTTAATGAGCACAGCCTCATTTCTGTATTCTGAAAGTAAATAGTGTTTGTGAGTATGTGTTTGTATAGCAAACAGAAGTCTCTTTTGCAGGCTTTCTGCACCTCTGCATCTTTTGGGTACATTTTTCCTCAAGGGGAGGTAGCCTGGAGCTTACAAAGATGCCAAGCATTAGATGGTAGAGATTTTTTAAGTGCAGATGCTCACAGCTGCAAAATCTGTTTCTATAATCTTACTGTAGCTATTACGCTTCAGAAATCTCTTCTGTATGTTCACTAGCAATGCATTGGTCAACACCAAACCTGCAGCAGCAAGTGTAACTGTGATGTTAATTTTACAGAATGCAGAGGAAGACAGAGGAAGAATCTACATTTTTGCTGCAGCACCTACTCCTCACCACTTCTACATTTCAGGTTTGTAGGTTAGAATTTGAGATGTCCTGCCCTCCAGAAACAGTACTTATCACAGTGGCAGTCAAGTTGTGTATGTCTAGCATGAACAATACATAAAAGCAGATAATATTTTGCAAGCTAAAGGAAATTATCCACAAGAGAACTTCGTAATTATGATAATTGCTGACATTATGAACTTTCCAAAAAGACTGAAAGATGTTCCATTGTAAGGTTTCTTATTTTATGCACTGGTAGGCTTCCAGAGCACATAGCAATTAGATGAATTGTCTGCTTGGTGTTCGAAGTAAGGGGCTGATACAAAGCTTCCTGAGACAGGTAGGACAGTCTGTTAGATTACAGTAAAAATGGCTGGAATTTCTAGCCTTGAAGTAGGCAAGACAGAAATCATCTTCAGCTAAACACAGAAATAAATACAAAGGAAATGCTTAGTATTTAGAATCTACAAGACAGCAAAGATTGTGCAGACTTCATGTGCATGCTTAAGGAATATACAAATTCTGCAAGAATTTTAAGCAAGAAGCTTGCCAGTTCCAGCGACAGAACTGCTGTAATTTATTACTTCCCTCAGACTGAAGAACTGAAATTCTATTTGGTAGACTTTTTTAGAATGCATGTTGAATGTTACAGATTTTTAAATTGCAAAGGGAAGAAGAAATGTGTGAAGCTTACTGGAAACAGCATTGTGCAGAGTGCTCATTTTTTGTTCTTGTAATCTACAGATGCTGTTTCTTATTCTGCCTAATATACTGTAAAGTATGCAGTGTAATAATTGGCACTGTTCCTGAAAACATAGTACTATCCTGTCCTTAATAGTTTGATTTTCAACTTATGTATTTGCTGCCTTTTTCTTGGCCTTTTTTTCCCTTTGAGTTAAACATTGGCTTACATTCCATTTTACATATAAGAAGGTGCCAGTCTTCCATTTATTTAACCTGCAAATAAATAAAAGTTGAATTTAAAAGTGAAATTGATAAATCAGTAAAACCACTTGATTGAATTACATATCAAAGGTGTATTTAAGGCCCAAGTGCTGTGAAAACATGTAAAGCAAAGTTACTGCTACACTACAAAGTCAAAAGCTCCTCTGGAAAGCTAAGACAGTGCATTTTCCAGATGTTGCTTCTGACAGAAAACAACTGTGTGCTTCAAAAAACCCCTTTTTTCTTTCATCCAAAAGAAAGGACAAAAATCAAATCCTTACTGAACTAATGATGTAGCTGGGGAGAAAGAAATGCACATTTTTGTTTAACTATTTAACATGCACAGAGAGATTAACGCGATCCACAAGGCTTGGGGAAACTAATCTAAAAAGCTCTCTGGGGACATTTTGGTTGGAGGGAAGAGACACTGGCACAGCAGTAATTCCTAATGTGTCCTTTGCTGCTGAATAACCTGTGAATCTCTTTTGCTTCCTGCAGTTCTGCTCTGAATTGGAAATTCAACATGCTCAGGCCCAGACACATCCCTGACCTGAGATGGATGCTCAGAGGAAGGAAGAAAGCCTAATGAGATGTAGTGCCTAGTCTGGCAAGTGACTCTCTGCTTTGACACCAGTTTCCTAGTTATATCTGTGAAGGAACAAGTTTTGTATGATAAGGAATAAAAAGACAAATCTCTTTTATGCATTACTTTTAAAAGAGAAACAATGGAAATTAGACCCAGACTTAATATATTTGTCCTGTGCCAGCACAAGGCCTCTGAGCAGTATAGGGAAGATAATATTTTGCCAACTCAGAAACAAGTATTTTGTCCTTGTTAATGAGCTGGCAAGTGTTGACTTGTAGCAGAAGCACAGCAGTTCTGTTAAGCATCGTGCTCCCTACAAAGTGTGGGGTATTGTGGACAGTGAGCTCTGCAGAGCCAGGACTGTGCAGAGCCAGGACTGTACAGAACCAGTTCTGTATCCACTCATCTCCTTTAAGAATCTGCACATCCAGAACAAGATAGAATCATGCTGCAGGCCAGAGGGGTAGAAATAGGAGTGTGTATCTCTTTCTTAATGCAGTGCATGCTACGGGGAAAGTCTGCTGCCCTCAGAGCCAGCTGCAGGGCCACAGAGCAGGGCTGGGCACACGAGCAACAGCATTTGGCTGCGCCCTGAGGGCATCAAGGATCTTGCTCGGTCTGTGTGCTTCATGAACTGGACAGGATGCTGCTGGGTTGCTCAGGCAGCACCAGAGTTTCTTAGTTTTTTGTTTGGGTGTTTTTTGGTTTGTTTTTTTTTTGGCTTGTCTCTAAAATAAGTCTTGACTGCAAAGCTAAAAGCTTCTTCAGCAGCAGAAATATACAGTCTTTAGCTCGCAGCCTAGTCTGTCATTTTGTGTTGTCATGCACTATTCTGGGAGGTATCACAGAATCAGGCAGCAGGAGGGAAGTTTGCATATGATTTCATAGCACAGTTGGTTTTCTAACTTCATTCCCCAAGGGACCTTTGAGGGAAAGGAAACACACAAATAAAATAAATACTAAAATATATTACTCATGATGAAGTGCAGTATTTATCTGGGCTAATAAAATACAAATTTGCTAGTGATTCTTTATACTGGATTGTATTTTACTTCTGTAATGAGGTCTTTGCTTTAGAACAGATGAGAAGTCACAACTGACCAGAACTGTTTCCAGGTTTCATTGCTGATTTAATAAGATTTCTGCTTCCCAGTCTCACTCCGTCATTAATTTGGGAATTTTTGTCCTGGAGTACAAAAGACCTTTCCAGCTCTATTCACAGCTATCTTGCCTCCTTTTATGTAAAGGAAAGTGAGTTATTTTATAGTATCCTGCCACAAATGGTTGTCTCAGAACAACTAAGAGATGGATGTTGCAGTGAGAGGATGCAAGAATGCTCTAAGTGGGCACTGCCACTGTAGGAAAAGTTGTTTTGACTGCATGTTCTTGGTACTGTGCAGTACTTGGGTCCTCCTTTAAGTTACACCTATTCTCAAACTGTGTTACTAAAAATAAGCATTTTTGTCAACTCTATCGTTAAGCCTGCTCACAAAGTCTTGTGGATAAAATTAAGTTAGCTAATAGGTCAATTTGTAAGTTTGAAATACTTCTCTTACTCTGATTTGTGTGGTGTCACATTGCTGTTATGAGTTGGCCTATTATTATAACTGCTCTTCTGACAGCCTGCAGTAGAATCTGAAAGATGCTGTTGGAGTACAATGACTCACTTTTCAGTCTAGCCTCAAGTATGTGCTGAAGGGACTGGCTGGTGTTCTTGCTGCCGCCTGCCTCAAAGGCCGTTTGCCATCTAGTGGCTTGGGAGCATTAATGCCAAAAGGGTCTAAGTGGCAAAGCTGGTTCCTATTAAAAACAGTTGAAGTTATAGTTGCTTCTCTTCCTTTTCCATCTCCCCTTGCTTTGCAGCTGTTTCTGTTTTAGTTTTATGAGGTGACAAGCCAAACTGTCCAACAAAGCATCACTAGTTGTCACTTAGAGTTCTCCATGGCAGATGCCTAAAAAGATTGGACTATTGCCTCCAGTCAGCACACTGATTTATCCTGGTTTATTTCCTGAGATTCCCTACTTCTGTAATAAAAATATTTGTATGTATAGAGGAGTAGTAACATGAATTCTTCCTGAGTGTTGGTATATGCTGCATGTTTCATGTTCCTCAACTGCATTCTTGTTTCCCTGGACAGCATTGATGGTAACTTGTGAAGGTTTTATTCCCAAAGTTCAACCACCCTTATTGACATTAGTACAAGCCGCAACATACTTAGTGACAACTGAAATCAAAAGACTTCTATTACATGCCACTAAGAAAAGGGCAGAGCTTGAATTTTTGTTTGGAGTAGCTTTTTTGCCTATGCTTTGCCTGATTTGTGGAAGGACTGCTTGCTCTAACTGCCTGTTCCCTTTCCTACTGAAACCAAATTGAAGGAGTTTCCTTACTTTTTACAGCCAATCTGTGCTCCATTCAAAGACTACCGAAGGGCCTATTTCAGGATCTCTGACCCGTGTTTATCTAAATGGCATTACAGTTACATGGGTGAAATGTTTGTCCCCAAGTCTGAGGGGCTTGTGGACAAGGATGCCGTAATGCCATCACCTCTATGAAGCCCGCGTGCGTACACACACCCTCAGCCCGCGAGCCGCGGAGTGAGCGAACGCTGCGCCGGCTGTGCCCGGCATTGGTTTCCCGCCCGGAGGCTGAGCCGGCCCCGGCAGCGCGGGGCACCGCCCTGCCTGACGCCATCGCGGCGCGACGGCGGCGCCTGCAAATCCTGCCGGCGGGGCACGGCGGGGGCTGATGGCCTCGCAGGACGTGCTCGGCCAGACCACCCGGCTGGCCTCCTCCAGCGCTTTGTTGCAGGTGCCTCCCCTCTCCTTCTTCTCCTCAGCGGTGCCCGGCGGGAGCCGCCTCAGCCTCGCTCGGCCCGCAGGTGTTTCCCGTGCGGCTTCCTCCACAGGTGCTGTTCCGGGTGGTCACCTTCGGGCTGAACGCGTTCACTCTGCGCTACCTCTCCAGAGAACTGATCGGTGTTGTCAACGTGAGGTGAGCACTCGGGTGAGAAGCCCGTGTCCCGCATCCCGACCGCGCTCTTCTGAAGCATGACATACGTGAGGCTTCCCCAGGAACAGGGCTCCCGGCTCTGGGATAGGGCTTTAAGTGGCTGTGCCTGTTGCAGAGTCTCAGGGTTTCTGGTCTATAGGGTGTGTCGCTAATAGCACTTTGCACAATGCTGTTTAATTTACTGTTACGTGATTTACAGTGTTTGATCGTTGAACGTTTCACAGTTTATGTTTTGGTTTCTGATAACCTCAGTTTCAGTTACTGCTGACCTGCCTTCATGTTAAGCCATCAGCTTGCTGAAGAAGAGCGAGACGCAATTGCATATTATGTGCTGTTGCTATACAACAAATTTTGCAACTACATCTTTGGTTTATAGCATGCTTGAAGTATTTCTGCCATTTGAATAATCACATGTAACACTTTTATCCTCTTTTTTAGGAGATACTAATTATATCTTGTAGCACCATGGGTTTTTTGGATACCTGTTAGATTTGTCTGTCAGGCAGCCCTGTGTAAAAACAGTCAGTGATGCTACTGCATGAAGGATTTCAGGAGTATTGTTTAAAGGAATAATTTTACCCTTTTCTTTTTTTCTTTTCTCCTCCTCATCTCCTTCAGGCTGACTCTGCTGTATTCAACGGTTGTATTCCTAGCCAGGGAAGCATTTCGCAGAGCTTGTTTGAGTGGAAGTACGAAGCGAAACTGGACCAAAACAATTAATCTCTTGTGGCTGACGTAAGATGCCTCTTAACATTTCCTGATTTAGAATTTATTTCTGATTTTTGTCTGAGAGCTCAAATAATGAGAGCAATTACTTATTTGCTGAGGCAATTATTGTAGTATTGGACATTTAATAGCTTCAGTCATGTTTCAGGACCGATGCAGGAAGCTGTTGCTTTAGCATTTACAGACTTCATCTTTTCTTGGAGTAGGTAGGAAAGCAATGTTGGCAAAGTTGTTATTGGGAGCCATTTGTTCTGTTACTTAGCCTGGTGTTAGTTATGTTGTAGCTGTTGAAGGACAATCATGATGCACAAATATGTAGTCCTCTGCCTTGTCAGTCTTCCTCTTATATTGCCTGATGTGCATTTATGGAACTGCTTTACATTTCTTTCTTTTATCTTCCCCCTAAATTGGATGTTTTTTTTTTTCAAGGTCTTGAGCCCTGATGTTTATTGATATGGCAGCATAAACACGTTGGGTAGATGTGAAGAGGTAAAAGAGAGTTGAAATTAACAGGGAGTAAGGAGGACTGCTTCGTTCAGTTGCAGTGCTCTTTATTGCAACAAGTGGATAGGTTAAAGTTTACGTAAGGATGCAGCCAGTGCAATTGTACATTGGAGCTAAGCAGATTTTGAGAGTTGTTTCTCCTTCCTTGTTCCTGGACGCACCTCTCTGCTACTTCTCTGCCAAGTCTAGCAGCTGTGCAGCCTCAATTAGATGGGTTGGGAAGTAAAATTACCTGTCTGACATGGTGGAAAACCACCCCTGTGTGAAAAGAGCGTGGTTCCTCACTGGATCACCTTACTGACTTTCCCTGGAAATGCACAGCTCTTAGTTGGCTCTGGCCCAGGAATGGGCATTGTGTGTGATCATCTGCATCCAGGCGTAAAGAAGACGGATTGTCCCCTTCAAGGATAAAGCTTAATACTGATACTTGAAATGGATTAGATCTGGTCCTTTTGCCTCATTATAATCAGTGTCCTGCTATTTGACTGCCTGTCAAATAGGCTTTAAATGACAGAGTTAACAATGACCATGTGTGCCTTTTTCTGTTTTTTTTTGTTGGTTTTTTTTTTTCATTCATAGAGAAGCATAACTTAAAATGAAGACTGATTTTCTTGAAGGAGCTCAAAAATATCTTAGCTTGATGTCAGATACCTTAGGGATATGATAATAATGATGTAAAACTTTTTGCAAACGGCTAGAAGCTTTGTGTCCCTGAAGCAGTGTCAACAGAAGGTAATACAAGTCTGCACTCATGTGCCTGCCTTGGCTTTTTAGCTCCAGTCACCAATTGAAGTGGTTCAGGACTACACTAGAGAATTGGAGAACTGATGCACCTCAGGTGCAGGCCTGCATTTTCTTCAGCTCACTCTGCTGTCACTCTCTGAAGAACCAGGGATTTTTGAAAGATCGAAGGTAGCAGTTGGAGTGGTGGCATCGTTGTCTGTTACAGCAAGATCCAGCAACGCTTGTCTGCCGAACCCCTGGTAACCCAGCCCTGAGGGGTGTGAAGTATTCTGCAGGCTGACAGAGGATCAGATTTCTTTGATCCTAGGGAACAAGAAATGTAGACAGTTGACCTTATGCTAGACTCTTTAGTAGAAAATAGAGAAATCAGAAAAATGTTTTCCATGTTGTGCAAAAGAAAGCTGTTGAAGTATTCATTTAAAAAAAGATCTTGGTATGGTAACAGTGGAGATGAATGAAAACCCCTCAGAGTTTTAGTTGTTGAGTTTTTAAGAAATGTTGGCAATATTTGAAATGTTAATGCTTTTTTTCCTCCTCAAGTAACATTTCTTTTGATTTTGTTTCCTAACTTTTCAGAGTCCCTCTTGGTGTGTTTTGGTCTGTCTTTTTGGGCTTAGTCTGGCTACATTTGCTTGAAGTACCTGATCCTTCTGTGGTTCCGCATTATCAGGCTGGTGTAGTGGCATTTGGTTTGTCTGCAGTTGTTGAGCTTCTGGGAGAACCATTCTGGGTTTTAGCACAAGCTCATTTGTTTGTGAGGCTTAAGGTTAGTGAAGTCTATGGGGTTGTATGTGTGTGTGAATTACATTTTTCTGTTGAAAAGAACAAACTTCTGAACTAGGTTGTTTGTGTATTCAGGCATGTAGAAAACCACAGGACTGTGTGTACTGCTTAGTACTGTATGGCATAGTTGTAACATAGATATAAACTTGTACCTGTTACAGCAAGTAAGTTGGTTTATTTAGGAATTACTACCTTAGTGAACATTAAATACTTAAGTAAGTGTTTTAATTGCAGGGAGAGGTGCATAGCTTCCACAGTTTTGCATTGGAGTTGGTGGTTGTTGTGAAATTGTGAAATACGACAATTGAGAGCATGATTGTCTCAAGCAAAAATTTCCCCTTATGCCCCATACAAAGGACTGGGAAAGTGCAATGGAGAAATTGTGAAATGCCAGAATAGAAAATATACAGAGAAATGACAATCTAAGCTCAGCAGAAAGGATCTCTGTCAGAAAGTCACAGTGACTTTGGAAGTCTTGTATTCTGTGGGTGAAACTAATGTATTTTCAGTCTGTGTATGTAATTATGCTGGCAGAAAATAACCTGTGTTTTCCTTTCCTTAAAGGTAATTGCTGAAAGCCTTTCTGTGGTGTCAAAATGCATTTTGACAGTTATTTTGGTAGTCCTTTATCCTCACTGGGGCCTCTACATTTTTTCCTTTGCTCAGGTAATTTTCCTGTGTTCTTTTTTTTCCCCTCTATAAATTCTTGATTCATCTGAATTTTTCTTTGCTGCTGGTGGTATTTTGCTTGCTGAATAACTTTTGAGGAGGTGAGAGAAAATGCTTCAGGGAGGTTTAAGATGTAGCACCTGTCTTTGTTATTTTCCTCTTACTCATTACTGACTTGGCACTGATCCTCAGCAGTTTAGTGGATGCCTGTGAAGGCATGTTTTGCACATAAGGTTGTGTTCTCTTATGAATTCTGTGGTAACTCTTAGTCACATATACATTCTGATGCTTGAAGACTGTTCACCACCTGGATTCAACATCAAACTTTGCATTCTGCTGTGTAGGAGATTATAGTCACACAGGTCTTTTTATCAGCCTGTACCACCAACCTTTATCAGGACGTGCTGCCCATGTTTAATGTACTTGTATTGAAACTATTTCCTTACTACAATGAAGAAGGGCTATACTGGCTCCCAAAAAAATTGGGTTGTCACCTAGTAAAGGTCAATTTGCCTGTGATAACATAAATGAGATCCACTTCAGATGTGGACATTTGGTGGGGTTTTTGTCCAGGTTTTGCAGTGGCTGTCCTAGGTAGTGTATCATTGATCCAAGACAGAGACATGTATGGTAGCTCCTCTGTCAGATGGGTTTTGGGCTGAATAACTGCTTTATAATTGGAGTTTAACCATGCTAAATAGATATAAAGGTTGGCAAAGGGACATGATAACATACAGATGAAAAAAAAAAGTCAGCAGCATTCCTGGGGGGGTTAGTCTTCATCTCCTTTAAAATTTAACACAGTCAGGATCACTGTTTGCTTTCCCTGAATTTGGAACTCTAGCATGTAATTCTGCATTGCAAGTTTAGTTTATATCACTGATGGTTTTCCTTTGTTCCTTCCTTCTCCAGCTTTTATATGTCAGTGTTCTAGTAATGTGCTATATAATTTATTTTGTGGTGTTTCTGGGGTCTCCTGAAGCAACAAAGAAGTCATTTCCAGTCGCTAGAATGAAAGCTCTATTACCTACTTTGGTGGAAGATGAGGTAGGTTGCACTGTTAATTTCTTGGTTTTAATTTTTTTCTTGAGAGAGCTTTGACAGTCTGAGATAATGGAAGTAATGGAGTGATTTTGAGGATATCTCTGCACTGTGGAGGATGACTGACTGGAAAAAACAACATTCAAATTGTTTGTGGTTTGTACCAATAAAATCCTTGTCAGAAAAACATTATGAAACTTCTTTGCTGTTAGGGACTTGTTGCTGACTTATCTTTTAGTATCTTTGCATAAACCATTAACCGGAGATAGAACATCTGCAGTGGGCAGGAAAATGACAAGGTGTCACTGGATCCAAGGCAGGAAAGAAAACAGAGCTGTTTTACCATGTTTATTTCGGTACTTGGACTTTTCCAGAAAATAAACACGGTGGAACACAGCATCCTACTGCTACTCTGATATCTCTGATGTCATCTCAAAATGAGCTAAGAAAGAAATGAAAAATCACAGTGAGAAAGAAGACATGTTGAAAAAGATTTGCAAATTGGAAAGATTAAGGTAGTTGCAAGAGTGCTGGGACAATGTGAAGAGCATTATGCAATTTCTGTGTACAGTGAATGTGAAAGTTCTTTTGGCATACTAAAGAGCTCAGGGTTTTTCCCCAGTCTCTTTGATTAGTATTTTTTATAGAAAGCTTATTTGGATATTCTACATGTAGCAACAGTAATCTTCAGCAAGGGCAAAAAAAGGCTTTGCCAGATCAGATGGATGCTTGTATTTAGCAATATTTTAGATGGGTTGTTAGTAGTTGTGACATTGTGGGTTTTCCTCATCAGTACATTAGAGTTAGCCAAGAGTATTCTTATCTTCTGTTTCTACTCAGTACTTTCAGTCATGTTTATTAACTTTCAGTACTTTTTCTTCTTTGCAGACCTTTGTTAACTGGAAGGAAGCACGCTTAACTTGGAGTTTCTTCAAACAGTCCTTCTTGAAACAGATTTTGACAGAAGGTGAGGCTTGACATCTGCTTGTGATAGAGAAGAAGTAGTGAATGCTGTTTACAAAACTGAGAAAGCTGGGGTGGAGGTGAGCATGCAACTTACAGAGATTGCTGCCAACAGAGGTTACTAACCTAGCTGAAGTGTTTTTAGAATATTCTAAACCAGGTGGTGTCCTATTTGACCTTGTCTCTTGAATACTTAGTGTTGGAAGTGCCTGAGCAAGTACTGGGAAAAGTTTAGGGACTTGTACTTAAGTTCTTTATTTTGAACTTACAGGGGAACGATATGTGATGACTTTTCTGAATGTGTTGAATTTTGGAGATCAAGGTAAGTGTGATGGTCTTGTGGAATGCTGACTCTGTTCTCAGTCATTGCTCTTCAGGTGGTTCTGAAAATTAAGTATTGAAGATAACTTGAAAATGTGAGCTAGCAGAATTGTAGAAACATTCAGGTTTGAAAAAAACCTTGGGATCACCAAGTCCAACCAATAACCCTGCTCTGCAAGGTTCACCCCAAAACCATATTCCCAAGCGCCACATCCAAATGACCTTTAAACACATCCAGGGTTGGTGACTCAACCATCTCCTTGGGCAGCCTGTTCCAATGCCTGACCACTCTCTGTGAAAAAAAATGTTCTTAATACCCAGTCTAAACCTACCCAGTTTGCAGTTTGAGGCTATTCCTTCTTGTTCTATCACTTATTACCTGTGAGATGATTTCATAGCCTTTGTGACTTTGAGGTACATTTAGGTGAATGATTGATAGACAGAAAAGAATTTAACTGAAGATTCTGGACTTCAAGTTTTCCTTTGAATAAAACCTTTCCCATGTATGATACCATAGATCTTGTTTCTTGTTATGTAAACTTCATGTGTACCTCACACATCCAGTGTTCTCTGGAATAACTTAGTCTAGTTATGGAGTAGTGTATGGCAGTAGCCCTTCAGATGACTGAGTTGCAAGTTAACTTGGGGAAGGAAAATAGGCTGTAATTGTTGACCTACTGTTAGAAGTTTCTTGGATGGGTTGAACTTTTTAATTGTGGGCAGTAGTATGTTCTCCACCATAAATAGAGAGTATATAGTTTCATAGTTTCATTCAGGGTTGGAAGGGACCACAAGGATCATCTAGTTCCAACCCCCCTGCCATGGGCAGGGACACCCCACACTAGATCAGGCTGGACAGAGCCTCATCCAGCCTGCTCTTAAACACCCCCAGGGACGGGGCCTCGACCACCTCCCTGGACAGCCCATTCCAGGGTTTCACCACTCTCATGGTGAAGAACCTCCTCCTCACATGCAGCCTGAATCTCCCCACCTCCAGCTTCATTCCATTCCCCCTAGTCCTATCACTACCTGAGATCCTGAGAAGTCCTTCCCCAGCCTTCCTGTAGGCCCCCTTCAGATACTGGAAGGCGACAATTAGGTCTCCTCGGAGCCTTCTCTTCTGCAGACTGAACAGTCCCAACTCCTTCAGTCTGTCCTCATAGGAGAGGTGCTCCAGCCCTCTGATCATCCTCGTGGCCCTTCTCTGGACACGTTCCAGCACCTCCACATCCCTCTTGTAATAGGGGCTCCAGAACTGGACACAGTACTCCAGGTGGGGTCTCACCAGGGCTGAGTAGAGGGGGAGGATCACCTCCCTCGACCTGCTAGCCACACTTCTCCTGATGCAGCCCAGGATCTGATTGGCTTTGCGGGCTGCAAGTGCACACAGAGTGCTTGCCACTGGTAACTCTGGCTGTTGCTGCTCCTCTTCCCTTGCAGAACAGTTGCCTCTTGCTTGTAGGGTCTTTAAAAGAGCAATAAGTACAAATATGCCTATACTTTAAAAATCTTGAGAAATGTTTTGGTTCCATTCCAAGTCCAATGAAATCATCTAGAACGTTACTACAGGATTTCACTGTGAATGTGTCAAGCACTTCTCCATATGCCTGACTTCATACGCTCTAAGTGACTGTACTCTGTGTGTGTGGATGTATGCACACACATAGATGTCTTAGCAGATTTGGAACAGCATCTTGCTGGGGATGGAAGTGCTTCTAAAATGTCAGGTAGGATTGCTCTTTCACTTCCATGGAAATAAAAAGAAAGAGCAACCTCACAGTAAAAATAACTACCTTTCTTTTCTTCTGAATCAGTATGGTCTTACTGTTCTTGTTCTCATTCAGTGAAATTCATGACGGCCTGTGATAGCTCTTCCCATAGAGGAAGTTAAATGTGGCTTGATGCTGTTACTGGATCCACATCTCTGTAGTTGATGGTGCTGCTCTAGATGGTAACATATATGAGCAAACCTTGTAACTCTGAGCTCTGGTTGCTGCGACTGTCAGAAATGTTAAGGAACCCTGCTTTAATGTTGCCTTGAATTCCACTAGTTTTGTCTTTGTTCAATGGGAATAAATGAGAATTCATGTTCTTGTTAAGGACTTGGAATTAAAATGCACCAAAACTTACAGATTACTTCTATCTTGTTCTGAGGTGTTTGATTTTTATGGTTTCTGTGGGTTTCTTCTTTTTCACAAGGTGTATATGATATCGTGAATAACCTTGGTTCCCTGGTGGCCAGATTTATCTTTCTGCCTATTGAGGAGAGTTTTTATGTCTTTTTTGCTAAAGTGTTGGAAAGAGGGAAGAACGTAAAGGATCAGAAGCAGGTACTTTTCTTTTGGATTAATGCAAGTGCTGTTTGTACTTTTCCTTGAACAGACATATTTATGCTTTGTGTGAAACTTGTCATGAGTGAAATACAGAATGACAATATAGATAGAAAAACATTGCTGGAGATGAAGACCACGTGTATGGCTAATTCAGTAAGAAAGGAAGAGTTTCATACCTTTTCTACACTGCAGACCAATCCTTTGTGTTTTTTTTTCCTGTCACTGACTACTTGGTCTTTTTTTCTTTTTTTCAGGATGATGTTGCTATGGCTGCAAATGTATTAGAATTGCTGCTGAAACTTGTGCTTCTGATTGGCCTTACCATCACAATTTTTGGCTATGCTTATTCTCAGCTGGCTCTGGATATTTATGGAGGCTCTATGCTCAGTTCTGGAACAGGTAAAGATTTACAGAGCGAACAAAGAAGCCATTCTTTACAGAGAGAATCTGCTGCTGCTATGAATTCTTGCATAAATCAACACCTTTTTTTTCATGTAAAACTCCTGTTGATTCCAGTGACTTAGCTTGGCTGAATCTAAAGGACAAGAAAAAGATACAAAATCTGAGTTTTGAAGTCACGTAATCATTTCTGGCTCAAAAATCTGCACATAATTTTTTATCTAGCACCATTTTGAATGTATTGAACAGCCTTGTTGGTAGTATAGATGTTTTGTAGGTGTTGGATTTGCCTCGTGCAATGCTTTCAGGACCAGATGTAAGCAGGCAAAGACCTTAATTACGTTGTACAGCAAAGTTATATAGTCTGTCAGAAGGCACATACATCACATCTCAGTTGGTCATTTTCTACTGGCATACGTGTAATTAAGGCATACAATAGGTCAAAATAACAAAACAATATTTTAACACATCCAATCAAATTCTGCCCAGCTTCTCTCCTTCAGTTACAAGGTGTTTACATTACCCTCAGAGTCAAAGACAAAACATAGCTCTCTCTAATTCGAGCAAAGGCAAATCTGCTCTGTAGTCTTCTAAAGCTATCTGAAAACAGCCCTCTTCCCACACAGCCTTTCTGTTTTCCTTACTGTTGTGTTCAGAATACACTGTTTATTACTTGTAACTATTGAATTAGTTTCCACAAACTTCTGTACAATAGAAGATTTGGGTTATGATAAAAAGTACTTTTTAATTAGGAAATCCCTTTGAATAAGATTCTTTGTTTTGATGGATATCTTTCCTGTTACTATAACAACTGCTGTTCTTGGGTAGTTTGGGATTTCATTGCTTGGGTTTTTTTTCTTGCCTCCTTTGTGTTCTTGTCAAGATATCTAGGCAGAAAACCTTTGTCAAATTAAATTATTTCCATTGTTACATTATAATTTTTGTTTCTTAGTGTAAGAACAATGCAGTTTTACCAAGGAAATAATAATTTCCTTATCATTCTGATGTCTTTTTTAGGTCCAGATCTCCTCCGATGTTACTCTTTGTATGTCCTGTTTCTTGCTATCAATGGAGTAACAGAATGCTTTACATTTGCTTTGATGTGCAAAGAAGAGGTAGACAGGTAGGAAATAGTGTCCCCAGAATATTCCT
This sequence comes from Melanerpes formicivorus, assembly GCF_026170545.1. Classification (NCBI taxonomy): domain Eukaryota; kingdom Metazoa; phylum Chordata; class Aves; order Piciformes; family Picidae; genus Melanerpes; species Melanerpes formicivorus. The sequence continues at coordinate 3,526,335 of NW_027142390.1, forward strand.
GTGATTAATCTTCACGTGGTTAGCTTGGAGCTCAGTGTGTACACAGAACAGTTCTGCGTGAATGTGTGCTTGGAAATGTTCTTTTCTGATCATTTATTTTTTTTTCCAAAGAGCAAATTTCTTTCTGTAGTTATTTAAGAGCTGTGCTTCTCATCTCCAGAGCCAGATGCAATAGATGGGCAAGCAAACGTGCACTGATTCTGATTTTTACGTGCTTGTGTTTGTTGATAAACATTGATATTCTTAACAAATTAATTGTAATGACCTTATAAAGGCATGAGTGCATTTGAAATCAGCGTGAAAATATCCTGCCCCCCTGAACAACAGCTACATGTTTAGCTGTCTGCATGTAGATGTAGAAAGTGTTAGCAAGTGTTTAAATACCTGAGTTAAAAGGTTAGACATGAAGTTTTTGTACATCCCTAACTGCAGAAGTAATTAGAATGTGAAGGCTTGTGTTCTGTACATGTGCTTGAAGTGACAGTTTTAATTTCAGACATCCTGTCACTGGAAACTCATGAATATGTTGCAGTTGTTAAAATTTTTCATGGACAGTTACTGTCCTGAATGATCTAAATTCAGTGGTTTATCTGCTTAAAGTAGGAAGCTGGACCAGATGACTTCTTGAGATCCTTTTCTGCCTTGATCATTTTCTGATTCTGTGTTCATCCTGGGTTGCTGACTCAAAGCCTCATGGCCTTCTCACTGCTGCCATCAAGCTTTCTTGGTATAGAATAGAATAAACCAGGTTGGAAGACACCTTCAAGATCATCGCTTCCAACCTGTCATCCAACACCACCTAATCAACTAACCCATGTAACCAAGCACCCTGTCAAGTCTCCTCCTGAACACCACCAGTTTATGTAGCAGCTGTCCATTACAAGGCCTTTCCAAATTAATTTCAATGAAGTTTGCTTATCACAGCCAAAGCACTGTGTTCTAGGCATACCAAAGGCTGCTTTCTGAAGTGTGAACTTGTTTTCAAAGCCACTGTTTGGAGCAGAAACTAACTAAAACATTATCTTGTTGCTGAGCATTGTTTGATACATATCTGAAATAAAATAGAAGTAGTCCACAAGTTTTTACATTATTAATCTTTGATACTAAATTTGACCTTCTGAAGTGAGTATACAGCTGAAGAGTGAAAAAGAACTTCCTGCACATAATGTTCTTGCTTTAATTTGATGTATTTTCCATTCTTCCAAGGATTTTTTTTCCACTATCTCCGTTCTCCAGTTGATATCCTTCCATTAGAAGATAGAAATTCTCTTACTGCTTTTCACCTCAGAAAATAAATGCTTTATTTCTTCAAAGATAAAGTTAGTAAATAAATACTGTAGCTGTTGTCATTTCTTTTTTCTCTCTCTAGGTATAATTTTGTTATGCTGGCTTTGTCCTTCACATTTCTGTGCATCTCTTACTTCCTGACCCACTGGTATGGCAGTGTAGGCTTTATCCTTGCCAACTGCTTTAACATGGGTATTCGAATAGCTCACAGCATCCACTATATCTATGATTACTTCAAAGCAAGCACCTACAGACCTTTGAGAGGCCTGCTTCCCTCACCGGTTTTGGTACTTGTTTACATCCTAAGTGGAGTTATCACTGGTTTCTCAGAGGTAAGCATCTCTTTTCATTGTTCCCACTGTGAAAGTTCACATCAAATGACTTTTGTGTCCACAAGCAGAGCAAAACCGTTAGCAAAAAAAGGCTCATGAGAATAGGCTGGAAGACTTGCATTACAGGCAAGGCAAGATATAATAATAAGAGATTCTATCTGTGATATACAGGTATTTTGACCACAAGTAGAAGATGGGTTTGGCAAGCGAAATAAAAGGTAGCATATTTCTGCTGTCTGTAGATCAATCCATGTCCTTAGTTTGTAATGGAAGTTTTGCAGTAGCACAAAGAAACTGTAACTACAAATTCTGTAGTAAAGAAATGACAGAGGGAAACCAATCAAAAGACCAGAAATGAAAATTGCCAAGAGCACATTCATCACATTTATTCAGACTACAGGGTAGTAATTGCCCTGACTAATTATTATGGAGGTGGTTGCATTTCAGTGTACAGAGATCTGGCAGGTTGGAAATCCATTACGCCTTAGAAAGGAGAGCTTTATATTTTGGAGTGGAGGATTTCTGGTGAGGCTTTGTAAGAAAACAGTGGTGCAAAGCAGCAGCCTTGTATGATGGCACCCTCAGTTGCTTTCATATCTCAATTAACATATTTCTGCATGCCAGATAGTAACAGCTTCCACATGTACTGGGTATCTATTGAATGCCTGTTTTCTGCTGACAGAATTTTCTACAAGAAAGTGTTGTGACTACTGAAGATGATCAGTAGAATCAGTGCAGGTGACAAAGCCACGTGCAGCTTGGTGGTGTGAGCATAGTCAGGAGAGCTGCTGGACCTTGGTTTTCTATTTTTATTGAGACAGTCAATCTACTTTGTGCTGAGTTGTTTTCCTGCAATTGCTTCTTTTCTTCTGCTGTAGGTATTCCTCTGCTGTGATAAAGGTTGGATGGGAAGGCTGATTCACATCTGTATTGGGGCTCTGTGCTTTGCAGCAACCATCATTACAATGCTCAGCGCAGAGACCAAGCTGGTCCACTTTGTCAGAAGCCAGTTCCTTTCCCGGTATATGAAGAAAGGAACGTGAAACGCTCGTGCAGAACAGTTCTTGTACCTGCTTGCAGTAAAGGGCTGTGGTTTTTTTTTCTGCCTCAGGTCTGTGTGGAAGAATCTTTGCACATGTGTTTCTTGAAAGCATTGGTATTGGAGTGGCAATGTAAAAGATTGCAAACGGAGTAGTATTTTGTTTTCTTCACTGGTTGGTGCAGTTCAAGAGCTGAGAAATTTTCTTTTTATCCAGTTTTCTAAGCTTTTCTTTAAACAGCCTCTTTGGTAATGAATGAAGATCTGAGGTACACTTGTCTGATGTAACCTAGTTGACAGACCTCGTGAAGAGAGTTCCTGTTCTTGCCACTGAAGAGTACACACATGAAGGTATCATATGGCCTAAGACGTAGTTAAGAACGCTCTTATTTATCACGTTGGGCTGCTTAATAGAGAATACATGTTCTGACAGAAAACCCCCAAAAAACCCTGGGGTGGGGGGAACAAAACCACAAAAAAAACTTCAAACAAACCCCACAAAACAAACCAGGGGAGGGACCAAGACCACTGTAACTGTTTCTGAAGTAGATGATAACACGGTGCCAAGATTGAGTTGTCAGCGTGGTAAAGCGTAAAACAGCGAACGGAGAGTCCCGACGTTTACAAGTAGATTAATGTTGGGCACAGCATGTGGCTGTGCTAGCTGTGTGAGATTATTTCATTCAGCATATCATTTGTTTATGAGGGTATTGATTAACTTGTCAGAAACACTCTGAAGCCTTAGGAAAAGGGGAAAAAAAAAAAGGAATTTTGAGCAGTGTTTTGCAGAAGGTGTTAAGTGCAATCATGGTGATGCTGAAGTTCCAGAAGGTTAATCATAAAACTTCATTTAGTCTTTTTTTGGTTTTATCTGAGATTTTTAAATGCCAGCACAAATAAATTAGTCTCAGTAGAAATGGCTTTGACTTGTCTGTGAAACTGAATGTTACACATATTTGATAAGATTCTGGTTTTTCCAAGGATTTATGTGCGTTCACACTTTAAATATTGGATAAAAAATGCTTCTTTCTGTTGGAAGAAGTTTTCCTCAGGTTTTATTCAGTCTTAACCTTTATACTGATATTTTTTAATTATTTTTTTTTTTTAATTCTTTGAGTTTTTGAAAATTTGGGCCATTCAGCAGCTGTAAAATGAGATGTTAGGATGCTGGCTTAGGCTTACTAATGGTGTATCTGGTATCATAGTAGTATCATAGTATCAGTCAGGGTTGGAAGGGACCACAAGGATCATCTAGTCCCAACCTCCCTGCCATGGGCAGGGACACCCCACACTACATCAGCCTGGCCAGAGCCTCATCCAGCCTGGTCTTAAACACATCCAGGGACGGGGCCTCAACCACCTCCCTGGACAACCCATTCCAGGGCTTCACCACTCTCATGGTGAAGAACTTCCTCCTCACCTCCAGCCTGAATCTCCCCACCTCCAGCTTCATTCCATTTCCCCTAGTCCTATCGCTACCTGAGATCCTGAGAGGCCTTCCTGTAGGTCCCCTTCAGATACTGGAAGGCCACAATTAGGTCACCTGGGAGCCTTCTCTTCTGCAGACTGAACAGCCCCAACTCCTTCAGTCTGTCCTCACAGGAGAGGTGCTCCAGCCCTCTGCTCATCCTTGTGGCCCTTCTCTGGACACCTTCCAGCACATCCATATCCCTCATGTAATAGGGGTGATCTGAAATTGGCAGTTTCAGCATGTACAAGTGGCAGGTTTATAATGATTGATGTTCCTTTTGTCATGGTTGGATGGACCAGATTTGCCAAGTGATGAAAAATGTGTGCTCAGACATGTTCAGTAAAGAGCTTTTAGTTTAATTATGTAGCAATCCCTCAGATCCTCAGACTGCTTAAAAAATGGCATATGGAGTTCATCCTAGTAACCAAAGCTCACAGTGTTAAATGATTTCTGGTATTGCTGTCTTCAGTTTGGTACCATTAGGAATGTTATCTACACTCTGGTAGTTCTCACTTGGAGAATGACACCAGAGATAGTTTATATGAGAATTTAGTGATTGGAAAGTGAATGCACAGAAGCCAAAAGTTAACAGTAGGAGGAAGAGAAAGGTGCACTTCCACCAGGTAATGATGGTGTCTCTGTTGTCTTGCTGGGAAATGTAGCAGAGACTTGCTGATTCTTCTGAAGTTATGAAAACTATGTAAATAAAAAATGCCCTCACTAATTTGTGTGCCAAGTGAATTTGTCAGTTGTTTTCTTTTTACACTTTTTTCTGAGTTGCCTTGCAGTGTTTTTTCTCATTTCCCCCAGGCATGGAGTTTATGATGAAGCACAGCTCCATACACTGCAGTGGGCTGACACTTCTTTATTAGAAGTTGTCAATGCAGCTCCTTTACCTACGTGTTCATAATTAAAACAATCAAGACAGTTGAAATTATGAACTCTTTTTAAGGTCTGTCGTCTTCTGCATAGCTTTGGGACATGATTGTTGGAATACCTCAATCTGGACAGTGAATTTGAACTAGAAATGAGGAATATTACATAAAGTGCTTTGGATGTTGAAGGACTTTTCATTCAGAATGAGACTGAGGTCATGATCCCAGCTGTACAGGAATAGTCCTGCTGCTGCTAGTACTGTCACAGGGTGATGTGAGATCATGCTGGTCCAAAAGTGAGTTGTCTAGTCTCACAATTGTTATTTTTTTTTAACATAAATGTTGTGTGTGTGTTTAAAGGGAAGTTGCATTTTCAAGCTGTTTAATTTCCTGCTGGAAAGGCTTATAAGTATCTCTGGCATATCAAATGAAAATGCAATTTCGTATGGATCAGGAAGACATTTAGGGTGGCTTAATTGTTTGTTTGCAAATTAAGGATACATTGCTGTTATAAACTTTGTCCTCAAGCAGTTCAGTGATGGTTAGCTGGGTTTTGTGTGTTTAGTTTCGGGCATGGTTTTGTATTTAATCCAGTTTATGTGGCAGGAAATGGCAAGGAGAAACCAGTGCTATTAGGTATATAAAACCATCTGGTTTCTTATTTATCTACGTGATCCTTAATGTGAAAGCTGTTAATTGCTTTATTTATAAAGTAGCAAACTTCCTAAAACCTGGGGACAAGGCTGGGATTGAACTGTCCAAATTTCCCCCTTTTTTTTGCAGTGCTGACAGTCTGTCAAAGGGATCCTTGTCTATAAATCTAATGAAGCTATTTTGAAGTGTTTTTCTGAAATCCTTTTGTATAAGACAAAGGAAAAGGAAACTGGTTTTCTTTTGGAGAAGTTGTGATTTCATTGTGTGATGTGTGAGTTGGTTTTGTGTGTGTGTGTTTCTGGGGGTTGATTTGTTTTTCCCTGTGTTGTTGTTGTGTGGGTTTTGTGGCTTTTTAATACTTAGATTAATGACATTCAAACAGCTGTAAGATACAATGGTTATATAGATATAATGGTTATATATTACAATAATACCAAATAAAACTTATTTCCCTTACATTTTGGTTTTTCTCTTCCAGTTGAGGTTTATTGGAGTGCTGTGTGTATCTTTGGTACAGTTGGTTCTTAACTTGGCTTGGATTTTTTGGGATTGTTTATCATAGTATCAGTCAGGGTTGGAAGGGACCACAAGGATCATCTAGTTCCAACCCCCTTGCCATGGGCAGGGACACCCCACACTAGATCAGCCTGGCCAGAGCCTCAGCCAGCCTGGGCTTAAACACCTTCAGGGACGGGGCCTCAACCACCTCCCTGGACAACCCATTCCAGGGCTTCACCACTCTCATGGGGAAGAACCTCCTCCTCACATCCAGCCTGAATCTCCCCACCTCCAGCTTCATTCCATTCCCCCTAGTCCTAGCACTACCTGAGATGCTGAGAAGTCCTTCCCCAGCCTTCCTGTAGGCCCCCTTCAGATACTGGAAGGCCACAATTAGGTCACCTCAGAGCCTTCTCTTCTGCAGACTGAACAGCCCCAACTCCTTCAGTCTGTCCTCATAGGAGAGGTGTTCCAGCCCTCTGATCATCCTTGTGGCCCTTCTCTGGACACCTTCCAGCACGTGTACAAACTTATTTATCAACCTAGAAATGTGCACAATCTTTCCCAAGCAATTCATTGAGAAAATTCATTGTACTGTTTTTTGTAACAAGTGGCATCATTAGTAATTTTTTTCCCCTCTTTGCTTTTGTTGAAATGTATGTTTGTAATGATTGGAATGGGAAGGTTTCTTTGTTTGCTTTTAAACAATGCATTGTTGTGATGAAAATCGTTCAGGTGGCCAGGAGTAAACTTGATTTATAATGACGTTTATTTGCTGAATTATCATAGAATCAGTAAGGTTGGAAAAGACCTCAGAGATCATCAAGTCCAACCTGTCACCCAACACCTCATGACTCACTAAGCCATGGCTTCAAGTGCCACATCCAACCTCCTCTTGAACATCTCCAGGGCCAGTGGCTCCACCACCTCCCTGAGCAGGACATTCCAGTGGCTAACAACTCTTTCGGTGAAGAATTTGAAAACCTTATTGTTAGGTACTAACCAATTATGGAGCTATTCTTTACCTGCAAGTAAATATTTACAGTACTAGAACAGAAGTGAGAGGGGGGCTGCCATCTGCACTCTTTTTCTCTTTAAAATGAAATGAAGTTAGGAGTTGAAGCTTTTATTCAAATATTTCATCTGACTTAGTAGGCATGAAAACTCACAGGTGTAAGCTTGAATGTTGACCATGGTTTAGCAGCTGTATCAGGTGTTGACCTGTTAGTGTTTGTGAATTATTGCCTGAATGTGAGTGCCTTGAGGTCACCTAGTCCTAATTTGCTGACATCTGCATGGTTCTTAAATCTGAATTTTTAAATTCTTTTGGTGGATTTTTCTACCTCTTGCTGTTTGAGCATCGTATTGCTTCATGGTTTGGTTCATTACCCTTATTTTCCAGATAATAGCAAAGAGAGGATCTGAGGCTTTTTGAACCATATCGTTGCATCAATAGATCTGCTGAGATGTAATGATTCTGTTCAGCACAAAATACAGAACTCATCTGCATTCTGATAGTGCTCTGTAAATGCTGTTCATTTCCATTATAAGCTTAAAATGAAGTTTCAGGCTCTCCACATCTGATGTACAGCTGGGCCATGGAAACTAAGTGCAAGGCATGCTCAAAAGCATTAGCAGCTGGGGGATCTAAACAGTGATAGGAAGCGGTTATCTCTGTTGCATTTTGGATTACTTCCACACAAAAAGGTGCTTGTACTGTTTAGTTTATGGATCTGAACTGAGGCTCTTGCAGTGTCTTGCTGTGGTCTCAAAGGAGGAATGGACCCTGTTTGGTTGGAGAGCTTCATTCATGGATTCCCCATGTGCAGCTAGAGTAGCATAGTCAAATTTCTGGTGTAACTTGTGGGCGAAGTTAAACTACTCTGACTTTTGGGGTTGCTTTGTCAGATTGCCTGTTCAGTTGTGTTGAGTGGGCATCTAATTGAGCTCTGTGTTATTTGCCTGTGAGATTTCATGATTCTCAGATACATCTGTCTTCAGTGTGACTGCTTAGCAGAGCTCGATGGGATCTTACTGAACTGAGAAAGTGGAAAGGAATGTAACCAGGGGGACAAACATGTTAGTCTCTGACCCATTTCCAGAGACTGAAATAGACAAATGTGAAAAGTAGAAAAAAATGGAGAGAGTAGTTCTTAAAAACAGATTAAGATGTATGTAGTCTGCTAATAAACAAGAATCATATGTTGTTCTTCATGATGCACTTTGGAGAGAGAGCTTCAAGAAGAAGGAATATAACAAAGCTTGGGAGAAGACTGATGAGTTTTGCTCATAACTTTGTTGAATGCAGAAATGTTTATGACCCTTGGTCCCTCTTCACTCTTCCTTGGGTGAGGGAGGGGTGTGGACAGTGCACTGATACTGTTCCAAGAAGACTACTTGTGTCTTGGAGAGCAACTGAGGCTGAGTTGTGCACTGTCTGTGAGAAATTCATCACCACTTCATAACTCCTCTATTTGATGAAACAAAATCAGTTTAGTCTTAATGTAAAAATGTGGTGGTTCACCATCTTCCACTGGGGTGGAATGAGAAATGTGTTGTCCAGCTAGCTTGAATTTTATGCTATGGCCTGGTTGCAGGCCCTGACAGTAAGGAGTGAGGAGGGAGCAAATTAAGGTTGGACAGGACAATTTTGTTCAGCTGTCTTTTCAGGTCTGGATGCTTGACTTGGCAGTGCTAATGCTTTCCTAATGGAAAGGTTTGGGGGGAATAATTCTATAAAATGAGGACCATGAAGTGCATTCATGTGCCTGCTCTTATTTGTGTAATGATTTTTAGCAGTCTCTCTGGAGAGCGGGGAGATGCTGTGGTATGAGGAAAGGAAGAAGGGATATGTGGCAGAGTGCAGTGTGTGTGCAAGGAACACAGTGTCTCTCTGAGGACAAGTCTTCTGCTCTGAGAGTTGCTTCTGTCTTTGAATGCATTTCTGTCGCTGCAAATAAAGCTCTTCAATGTGCATCTGCACAAGTGCTTCTTCCACTGAACACGCTTGGAAGCTCAAAGTGTGCCCATGGAGCAGAGTCTGCTTTGCTGCAGACCACTTGTCAGTTACTTTGCCAGTCAAGTAGGCTTTTACCTGTGCATTGCTAGGGCAGGCAGTTGTGTGTGATACTATTCTTCCTCTGTAAGAAGTTTGCTCTCTGGATACAATTAATTGCCTTACAAAAGTGGGAAGCTTGCTCGGTGGTTAGCTTCAGCAAACAAACAAAATAATACCAATACTGCTCTAAGGTTTTTCAGTGATAACATAGTGTTTCTCTCTGTCATTAGAAGTTACAAGCAGCAGTGATGACATGGACTTATAGTTAAAATGGTCACTGCAACGGAGTATTAGATGAGGATATCCCTTGGCTTTAAAGCTTTAAAAAGGAGAAAAAGTTGGATGAGCTTTGCAGCCCTAAAGAAAACAAGAGCAAATGTAATTCAGAGCTGCTCATGCAGAGCTTGAGCAAGTCATTACGTGCAATTACACTTACTCTTTGGCACTGCAATTAGCCAATGTTTTGTTGCTGTAGCTCTGTTACCAATAAAGCACCTGCCCACTAATAAGAATAATTGTTTCCAAATGTCAAAACCTTGATCAACTTCTATGGCCTTTGCTGTCATCACAAACTATTGATGTGTTATAGGTTATGGGTACGTGCAGTGACTGCCAAATACATTTCACCTCAGTGAATATAAGTGTGTATGTCAAGCAAATACCTGTTCAGGACGTCACAGACCAAAAGAAATGTTTCTGTTCCTGCACAGGAAATGTTGAACATCACTGCAATGCAGGTTTGGCTGTTGTATTCATAAATAGTTATTAAAGTAGCAGTTCTGCTTGGTACTTTCTTGAGACCATTTAGTATCATAGTATCAGTCAGGGTTGGAAGGGACCACAAGGATCATCTAGTTCCAACCCCCCTGCCATGGGCAGGGACACCCCACACTAGATCAGGCTGCCCAGAGCCTCATCCAGCCTGGGCTTAAACACCTCCAGGGACGGGGCCTCAACCACCTCCCTGGACAACCCATTCCAGGGCTTCACCACTCTCATGGTGAAGAACCTCCTCCTCCTCCTCCTCCTTTCTGAATGAAGGCCAGGGGTAGCTCACAAATTCGCCTCTGAAGTATTTGAAAATCTATATGGTTTATTTTTTTTGCTTCCTTGTTTCTTTGTGGCAGAGTGCACAGCATCTTTGTGGCTGCGACAACTTTCACACAATCAGGGTGAGAAAAAGGGACTGAGCTAACCTTTGGCCAAATGAATAGTGCCCTGCTGCTCCTGATGGGCCCTGGCAGGCTGATTATATATATATAAAAGGTGTTGTTCTGATGCATGGATGGAACAACTGAACTTGAGAAGTTGTGGAAGGCTCTCTGCAGAGTGCCTTTGAACAGTATTTGTTTTGGCAAATCTAGACTGATGTTTTAAAGAATGCTTCAATTTGTTATGAGTAATATAATTCACTGCATGTCCTTTTTTTTCCCCTCCCAGACTGTCTTCAGAGTAGTTCACATGGATCATTGATACACTGACTGCCAACTGTTGCTAACAGCATCATCTTGGCAAAACCAACAGAAATTAACCCCCCTGAATATTATATTGCATTGTTCCCACTCTTTGCTCTCTCTTGATGCCATCTATGGTTTTCCTTCAAGTCCTTTTGCTGTGTTGGGCCATGGGAACCCAAGGCAATGTTTTTTGTGCTCTGGACTATGTAACACTTGCATGCATATTCCAGTTTATCCAGTGGTGTCTTATTTGAGCAAAGTCCTAGTATAGCAATTCAGAACAAGGGTTAGACACAGTCAGATGCACTTCATTACCTAACTTGGGACTTAAATGTTTGTGTTCAAGGCAGGAAGATGTTCACCTGATCACAGCAAAGAAAAAGTGAAGACTAATTATTTTAGGACATGAACTGCAATTTATAACATCTGCAAATCTGGTGCTGAAGTAGAAGTCTGGAAAAGAGAGGAGTAAAGCCAGGAGATGTTAAGCAAATCAACTTCTGCAATAACAAATGGATTCAATCAGCTGAATTGAAATATACTACCTAAAACTAGTTCCCTGGTAACTTTGAGCAATTTATGAAGGGTTCTAACTGGTGGTGTGGGTATTTTTTTTCTTCCCCTGCAGCTGTGAATTAGGTGGAAAAATACTGCAGCTGAACATAACGTTGTTTTGTCACTAGAAAATTCACTGCTGGCATTGAATTCAGCCTGGAAAAGTAAAGAGGTCGTGACACAACATCTGTTTTGTGGAGAGCATAGTTATTACCACCAGTAATACTGCAAAGGCTGGAGTGGAAAAAATAACATAGATGCTGTAATGATGCCTTTTGGACCATGGTGCTGTGGATTATGTTAGCTGGATTTCTCCTAGAAATATGTTTGGAAGGTAAGTTTGGACAAAATACTCCTGCTGCTCAAACATGAGATGGAGCTGTTTCTTTGAGATAGAAACTCTACCTCATGATCTCCACAGCTCTTTTTTTCCTCACCATGTTTTCAGTGTTGCCAGTGACTTTACAGGCAGTATTCTGGGGGCGTGTGACTAATGTTTCTTAAACTCATGTAATGATTTACATTTGGTCTTGGATTTCATTTTTGGCTAATACAATCCATATGAGATGTTAAGGGATCTCACCCTGTACATAGCTTTGGTTAATCCCTCTCCCTTTATTACTAATCAGAATGGACTGATTGTTGTGCCATGCTTTCCTGGGCTAGTTGTAACTGATAACATCTTACCTCTTCTTTGGGATGATTGCCTTTGTGTGCCAGAGACAAGGACATCTCTGACGTTTTTTAGGGCTTTTTTTTTTGACTGTGCCACAATATGTGTTCTTTGGTGCTGAAGCTTTTTACAGACAAACCATTCAAAATAATTAGGAGAAGCTTGTGTGCAACTTGTGTGTGTGTGTGAAGCATTGGAGCCTTTGGGATGCAAGCTTGACCTGTTTGCATCTGGGCCAACTTTTCATAACTTCTTCTAAAGCCAGATAAAGATAATTGCAGCCTCAAATAAAAGCTGTGGTCCTGCAAAAAGAGAAGTGCTGGTGAGTACTTGGAGCTTCCAGGGATTTTGTTCAAGGAGTATCTGCATGGCATTCTTAGTCATAGGATTGCACTTTAGGTAGTCTCAAGGAGCAGGGAGTTGGACTTGGTCCTTATGGGTCCCTGCCAACTTGAGGTATTCTGTGAACTGTGCCAGAATGGCAGCATGGGGAATTCTTCCTGAACTGATGCTGTGAGGGAGGTAGCCCGTTATACCTAGGCATGAACTTAGCTTAAAAAACAGTGATTTGCCCTGGGCTACCTAGTAGATCAGATCACTGACAGGCTAGCATGGGTATCCAGACTGATGATTGGTTTTCCTTTCTCCCTGGCAGCACTACCTGTTGCAGCAGCTACTCAAAGCACCACCACTTGCTAGTTTTTTTCTGAACAAAAATGTTAGTGCCCCAATAACAGTAGAGCAGTTGAACAAATTGCTTCTTGCTTATGTTTTCATTTTAACTCTGGCTTCTTTGGAGCTCTAGTTCTTTGTGTAAAAAGGGCAAAAATTCTTTTTGCCACTGGAAGTTGGAGACTCTTGTGCCTGCTGCAGAGTTGGAGTCAAATTCACTGCTTAATATTACCAGTAACTTGGATTTTAAGGAAAAACACTAATGTGTAGTCCTGGTATATTGCAGGACTTGTGAAAAGATCTGTAGAGTATATTTGCTTTTGGCTACTTTGCTGCTATTTTTTGTATTAAAAAATGTTACAAATGGTAGTAAGTCACACATGAGATGTAAGGAGTTTGGTAATCAGCTCTAAGCAGTATCAATTTCACACAAACCACAGCTTCTGACAGTCTGCAGGAGTGGTGGTTCCCTGTAGATTCCATGGTCTGGATTGTGAATAAAATCTTCAGACAGTCTACCCCAAATAAATCCACATTAAAAATGTTTTTGAGGAGAAATATGTAAGTATCTTCCTTTAAAAATCTGTATGTGACACAGCAAATAATTGAAGTTGATGGGGGATCAGGCTGTTCATTTCTTTATGCCTAGTAGTGTCTGCTGGAATTCACAGTGGTGCAGCTGTGTTTGGTTTTAACAGAGATGATCCGTGTATCCATACCTAGAGAAAGAATTCAAGTCATGCTCTGCATTTTCCTGGGTTTTACTAAAGCAGTCTCAGAAATGAGCCTTGCTTTCCTTTTGTTTCTCACTCCCTTGTTTGTCACTTTTCCCTCCACAGAATGCTGCTTTTATTTCTTTTCTTCCTGCTTTCTTAAATAGAAGTCTAGCTGCTCTTGCCAAAATACAGCCTACTGCAGTATAGCTGGGAGCTAGTGACTAAAAGAGTAGCTGAAATAGTTCCCTAAGCAATCTAACACCAGGAGAAGTTGCCAGCTCTTGGGGCAGTGGCTAGGACAGATTTCTCTGTGTGTGTGGCAAGGATAGGAGTAAAGGTCAGCATCTCATCAATTCTGGTGTTTCAGTTCTGATTGTGAGGTTGTCTTGTGGGATTTCAGTGGATCCCATCCCTATTGCCATTAAAAATGGCCTAATATTAAATTATAAGATCATTTTCAGGGATCTTTCATCTATAAAAAGAAATTCTTTACAATTAAATTAAGCTAACATAAAAAAGAAGTGTTTCTTTTTCTTTTGAAAATGTCTCTTTTTTATTATTTTGTAACAGTTTTGAATTATAGTTTCTGGTGAGCAATTGCTGAGGGCAGGAAGTGTTCTGACATCCCTGGCGGGGAGGTTCAGAGTTAAGAGAGGTGTTTTACAATGACTGTATTGACATCTGTGGCTATCTGGACCACTGACCCTACTGGAACTATCAGAGGATTGTGTTTCTGTGTTTTGGAGTAATGATTTGAAATAGTACTCCCAGGGGAAAGTCAGAGACTGCTGTTGCAGTCAGCCTCCAGAAATGAGCACCTTTCTCCTGTGCTAGTAAAAACTCCTCTCATGCCTTAACTTTGCAGTTGCTTTCCCCAGGTCCTTCAAACTCTTGTCCTTCTTGCTAACAGCCAACTCATCAATCTTTCCATTAGCTACCTCACTTGAAAGTCTCAGTCACTGTCGTCAAAGGTGTGCTATAAACTGCATGTTTAACTGAGTGATAGCCATCAGCGCCAAATGTAGAACTCCCTTTCTGTGTTTAGCAGGTAGTGTTAAATGATGCTTAGCCCTGAGAAATCTCATCACACACATCCAAACAAAACAAACCCTGGCAGCCCCTTGTGATAATGAAGGTTTCTTTGTCCTCAGGTTTTGCAAACACTTAAGGTATTGAGTAGTCAGCTTCTATCAGTGCTTTCAGAAGCTGCACCCCTTGGGGTCACCTGCAGCCAGTGAAGCAAAATTGTTTTTATGAAGTCATCCTTCTCATACACAGTTCTGCAGTGGGAAAGCTAACTCATCATCCCCAGCCCTGCAGAGGTGGATAAAAAAAAATCTACAGTGTGATTTCACTTTTTCAGCTCTGTTATGCCACACATTAGTCAGAGTTCATTTATTTCATTAGTTTACTTTGTAAAGCAATTACATAACTGCTACCACAATAGGACTGGATTGGTGTATTACATTTGCTAAAATAGCTTGGCAATTAATTCCAAATGATCTCTGTGCAGTAATCTCTTACATATAATAGAGTTATTCAAATGTCTATGAACATTTTACATGCAGTACTGGAGTGAGTTAGATCAATCAGAAATTAATTGCATCCAAGGCATTGGTATAGCCTTCTGGGATCAGCTGAATACCAGTATGTCACAATAAAGTCATCATAATTGATGTAGCATTGAGTCGTGCCTTTGCTTCTCACTTATAATGGCAATTTTATGAGCTGAGCAGGCTAGGTGGAAAAATGGAAAGAAAAGAGAAATGAAAGCAAGTTAAATACTAGCTAGTGGCCATTAACTTTGATTTAATTCTGTGCTTATGTGGTTTATCATCCTGACACTTCCTGTACGCCTTAGAATAGCTTGCCCTTGTTTTGCACAATTGCACTTTCACTGTACTTTTTATTTATGTGTGGAGAGGACAGGAATTCATGCCTCTGTATCCAATTTATCAATCCAAAATATTTCTGCTGAACTCTGGTTGGAAGGCTTCAGCATTCAATGGGAGAAGTGTCTTTCCCGGTATTTGGTTTCTCCTAGGCTTTGTTTTTCTTTCTGAAGATGTGCCTCTTGATTTATGTCACAGGATTAGGGCATGGATACCAAAATATGAAATAATTTTTCCTTTCCCTCACAGCTTTCTTGTAAATGAATACTTTCTCAAAGTCATAAAACAGGACTACTGATATGTTTCAGCTACTGCAGAGTGGGGCAACTGACACTTTGTGCATATGTGTATTAGGGAGGAAAGAGGAATTGCTTAGCTTCAAATTCAACTACAAACTTGTTGTTTTCATGCAATGTATGAGCTAGACAGGAGTCTGTTTTCTGTAGGATATTTGTTACTTGAAGAGCTAAGCTGACAGTCATCAGATATCAAAAGATAGTTACACAGAAGTATTTTGAACTTAGGTGATTTTTTTGTTGTTGTTGTTTTTGTTTGAGGTGTTTGATACCCTT
The DNA here is from genome assembly GCF_026170545.1 of Melanerpes formicivorus. Taxonomy (NCBI): domain Eukaryota; kingdom Metazoa; phylum Chordata; class Aves; order Piciformes; family Picidae; genus Melanerpes; species Melanerpes formicivorus. The sequence continues at coordinate 3,542,086 of NW_027142390.1, forward strand.
TTGCAGCAGATCACTGTTTCTCTCCTGGAAGCTTGCTTTTTTTCCTGGTCTGTTTTCTTTATCACTTTGGCTATGCTTCTTCATGTTGCTTCCCCAAGTGTAGGTCTGGCTTCTTGAAGGCTTAGTACTGAACCTAGTATGTAGTGGCCCTGCTCTGGCAGAGGGGTTGGACTAGATGATCTCCACAGGTCCCTTCCAACCCCTAACATCCTGTGATCCTGTAATACACACTGGCTTTGCTCAAAGTGCATTTCTTCCTCTCTACCCAATACATTTTTTGACTGGCATAAAATGGTGGTTTGGTCCTTGGATGAAGAGAGAGGCATCTCTGCTATCCTAGACCACATCCAGGATCCCTAATGGCAATCACTGCTTTCCCAAAATGAAAGGAAGAGGAGGTGCTGAAGTTCATACAGGAGGCTTTTGTGATGATGTGCAGTATTAATAGTGTGTTAATAACTGCTGATGTATTTAAAACCAAAAATGCCTCAAGTTCAGCACTGAAACTGTTACAGCTCTGAAAGATAGCAGCATTGCTGGAGGGCACAAACAAAGCAGTAGGTGATTTAACTGTAAGGGCTGTCTCCTATTGCAGCCTGAGAGTGACTGCAGCTAGAGCAACTAGAACCTGACCTCTGACCAGGGCATTTTGACACTACAGAGTTGACACATTTACAATTATCAAAAAATAAGTAAAGCATGGGAAGAGGCAGGGGAGAAAAAAACATTTGAAAGTTTGGAAAACTGCTCACTTCTGAGGGCTGGGATTTTTCAGGCTACATCTAAACAGCAGGACTGAGATTAACTTGTGAAAACAGAGCCAAGCTAAATCCAGGGTAGCCAGCTCAGTCCGGGTAACAGCTCACCTCTCAGTGGGCTGGATTCATGCAAGGCTGGGCTGGGCCTTAGCTGCAACGTAGCTTATTGTTGTATACTGACTCTGGGATATCCTGGCTGTTTGTGACAGATGATTGTATAAACTTCTCCCAAACACCTGCAGGAACAGGAATGGATTGTGTCAGTTTGCAGGAATCTGAAAAGCATGGAAAAGGAGGAAGAGGCGAGGTGGGTTAGTAGTGTACAGTTGACATATGGTAAAAATGCAACAGTTGGGAGGAATTTTCCCCAAATGATAAGTCTCTAATTTATTCCTCATTTAAATTTATCTGGAACAGATAACTTTCTGGAAGTGATAAAGCCTTCATGTTTGAGAGGTGGTAAAATTAGCCTACATAAGGATGCAGAACATACTGCAAATTACATAGCTGTAACTCTGATGGAAAAATCTGCTCCCCTTTCCATTTACTGATTAAGTATTTTAACATGCTCTAGGTATTATCCCAAATTCTTTTGGTACTTAAACCCAAATGAAAAGGAATAGGCATAATCCCCTGGCTCCATAAGGATGTATTGTATTGGGAGCTGCTGCCAGCAGGCTTTCTGCTAAAACCTACTTTTTGAAATGAGATACAATTGAGATATGGCAGAAATATTGCTTACAATCAACAGATGAACTTTATGATTCTAAGCACAGTGGATGGGGAAGCTTTCACTGGGTGTCCTTTTAACCAAAGTAACCTTTTAAAAGATTTCATGAGGCACATGGCATCCACAAGTAGGACCAGATACTGAAGAGCTTGCTCAGCCTTTTTAATCCTCTTTCCTAATGGTTAGAACTAAACAACTCCTGTGTGGGGGGAGTGTGTGTGCTTGGCTTCCCCTTAGACTTCTACAGGTTCTGAAATTGTGCTGATTTTTCCTCACCTTCCCTTCCCCCCCTTCACTTCTGTACCTCTGCCCTCTGCCTGCCTGTGCTTCCCTTTCAGTCATGGCATTTGCTTAGTACTGAGCTTGATGGCCAGCCAGTGGAGTCCTTGTTTTTCTCTGGGTGTTTCTCCCTCAGGTTCTGTGCTCTCTTTCACTCCTTCTTGTATGAGATCTTACTGGCTGTATCCTCCAGTATAAAAATGTGTAATTAATTTTGTCAATTAGTGTTTGACTTATTACAGTAATGAAGAGTTTATTAACTTGCTTATAGTTACCTTGTTTACTTCTCAGTATGAAGATACAATTTCCTATTTGATTCAAGTTTTGCTCCAGAGTGGAATGATTTCATTAAGCTACTTGTGACTGCCATTTGTAAAAGTATGCTTTGCTACTTGCTGGCAATACCTGTAAGGCTGTGCAATTTTCTTTTCCCCATTTATGTGATCAGCTCCATAGCTGTGAAGTACAAAGTGTTTCTCCTCCCTCGAGCTGTTTTTGTGTAAGTCGTTTTCAGTCAATGAAGAATTTCTCCATGGACTTTTTGTTTCTGAAATTACAAGTAAAGCCTCACTAAATTTCAGGCTACAAACTGTTCCTCCCTGTCAGGAGAGAAGTGCAGTCAGGGATCAAGCTGTCATTGGAATTCAGTAGAGTGCTGTGGCTTGTGCTCTTTTCTTGGTTATTTCTGTCCCAGGTTTCTGTGTTGCAGAATTATGGCCACTTCAGTGGAAAGAACCAGGAGTTCTGAGAACACATTTAACAGAACTGCACTGGAGCATTCAAATTTCCTATTTCCAGAATGGGTTTGTGAGTAAGACTGTATCTTAATGTTTTTTTCTTATGATAACTGAAAGCAATGGGTGTTATTCAAGTGAAGAATACTGGGAGATAGCTCAGTGTAAGCCCATCTATCTGCATTCTGTAGTCATGGGTTATATTCCTGCACACAGTGCTAAATATGGCCCAAATCAATACAGTGTAATAACAGTGTCCTCTTAACAGTTCTATGAAAGTGTTTCCCATAACAAAGAGAGATGATACTCAGATGAACTTAATTTTCTTCTGCAGTGGTCCATGATGTAGCTTTTAGGGTGTTTACAGAGCTAGGTATTGACTTTGTCACTTTAAGGTGTTTCTGACCTGGAGTCAAAGGCGGCAGAAATCAGGTAGAAACAGGATAAGTCTAGTAGTCATGAGGTCTTGGGTGGCAGGTTGCACTTGATGATCTTTGAGGTCTTTTCCAACCTTGTTGATTCTGTGATTCTAAGCATGTGTTCAGAATGCTGCATTAACTGCTTAGTTGTTCTGTTAGCCTTCTATTCATTTGTCTAAGAAAAAAGCACCCTCACACTTTTATCTACTTTTGTCTGCTGGTTTGGTTTTGTGTGGCTGGTGCCGAAGGACCGGGTAGCAAAAGCTATATTCCTTGTCACCCCCCTGAAATATTAATGAATAAGGCTGCTGACTTCATCTGTAGTAATACTTCATTGTTTGTAAAGTATTGCTTCATTTGTGATTCTTTTCAAGGTGCCTTTGAATAGGTTCTGACTTTCTTGGCTTTGGTTGGGATCTTGTAAATCAAATGAACTAAGCTGGTGATAACTTTTGGCAACCTGAGTGAGCACAGAGACCTCTGGATCCTGGAAACTTGCAGTTGCTTCCAGTTCACTATTGAAGTTCATAGTTGCATCTTGGTGCTCTTGAGCAGCATCATTTTGTGCAAGGCATTGCTGCTGAGTGTCTGATTTTGTGTTCTAAACCAGAGAGGTTTCAGTTTGTGGGACAAGCAATGCTGTAAGGCTTTTTGTATCTAAAGCAGTCTGGATTTCCAACAGTTGGCAGAGTGGGGGAGGAAGAGGAAACTCAATAGCACTGCAGTCCTTTCTTTTGCCAAAAGATGGAGTAAATGGTCTACTGAACAGCCCTGTGCTCCTGCTAATTGATTTTTTCAAGGCATCTAGGAGCTTTTCCACAAGGAAGAAAGGGTTTCTGCTGCCTTACAAGTGTTTAAGCTTCATACTTCTCATAACTCATGCTAAATGTAATGAGGCAACGCGTTTTAATGAATTGACCAAATTAGTTGGTAACAGATGGCTTGGTGACAAATGGGTTAATTAGTAGTCTTATATAATCAGTTTTGATTTCAATTATTTTGTCTGCTTATGTGTGAAAGGGTTATTTTAAAACAATACTTTCACCTCTTGCAGGGAAAAAAAGGAAACATCTCTGTTAGTGGTCAAAGCAATCCCTGCTACAAACGCAAGGGTCCTCATCACATCACACTAAAAATAATGTTGGCATGCCATAATTACAAATGAAGAGGCTAACAGTTTCAGTGGTGCAAGGAAATTATTTTAGGCAGTTGCTATGGAGCACTAAATTTCATTGGCAAATAAAACTGCGTGCTGTAAGCGTGGCTGGGAATGTATTGTCTTTTTCTGCTGTTTTTCATTTCCATTGTCCGTGCTACAGCTACCTGTTGGATCCTCACTCTGAGTAAGCTCCTCTCATCGATTACAGCAGCATGAAATCAGTACTTCTTTTCTCCCTCTGTCTTTGTCAGCTGTGTTTGCTTCCCTTAGTTCCTGCCTCTGTGCCAAGGGACTCGGTCTAATTATTTCTCTTAGGTATGCATTAGGTGACTTGACACTACTACTAACCCCTTGAGTTAGGTGCTGCCAATCTGAACCATTAAATAAGAAGTGCTGGGAAGACTAATCAGGATTAGTTGAAGGAGGCTGAAATCACAGGGGAGAGGCTGTGTAATTTAGATTCATCAGGTAAATGAACTACAGACATGTATTACGGGCAAAACTGATCCCAGAGTGACCTTTTTCGCTTGGAAACTCTATGGTGACTTTCCAAAGGTATGGTATACAGAATACAGAATTAGCCAGGTTGGAAAAGACCTTTGAGATCATCAAGTCCAACCTATCACCCAACACCATCAATCAACTGAACCATGGCACTAAGTGCCTCAGCCAGTCCTACTTTAAACACTTCCAGTGATGGTGACTCTACTACTTCCCATTGCAATAGCCAATCACTCTTTCTGTGAAGAATTTCTTCCTAACATCCAGCCTGAACATCCCCTGGCGCAGCTTGAGACTGTGTCCTCTTGTTCTGTCACTGGTTGCCTGGGATGCTAAGCAACTGTTTTTACAGCAGTCCTTAAGGTATGTATTGCATCTAATGTCTGCTGTTTTCTATTCTCTAGATTTACTCCTCTCCAATATTCCTATTTATTGGTAGAAATCTCACCTGTAGAGACTCTCTCATTTGACTGCTTCCAGAATATCCCCCTTTTCAGCCCAGAACTGTAGCTCTTCAGTGAATAGAAGGATGGAGAGGTTTTATTCTCTTTAAATGTCAGCAACTTACAGCATTAGAACAGAAGTAAAATGTCTGGCAGGAGGCATGAATGGGGCAGAGAGGTTAAATGACTTCCCCGGATGCACATAGGAAGTCTGTGCCAAGCTGCAGTCCAGAGCTGAGCAGAGTCTGGATTCTGGTACCTTTTTCAGACTAGGGATGATTCTGGTACCCTTTTCAGACTAGGGATGATTTGATTCTGGTACCTTTTTCAGACTAGGGATGATTTGATTCTGGTACCTTTTTCAGACTAGGGATGATTCTGGTACCTTTTTCAGACTAGGGATGATCCTGGTGTCAACCCCTCTGCATTAAGTTTTAAAGATAACTGCTTGAGTCCCTCATATCCTGAAACCAAATCAAAACCAAACCCAGCAAACCAGTGCAAGCATTTAAAAGATGATAATGTAAAAAGCTGTGTGGGAATGTGGAGGACTAGGGGCAGCAAATAGGAAGGTTGTTGTGGTGACTCAATAGCTTTTGTATGTTTTGGGCACTGAGAACACTGGCAGCTCTAATTGTGTGTCACAGGACTTTATTCAGCTTCCAAGTGTTTTTATGTAATATTTTTTTACCCTTTGTTGTAAAAAAATGCAAGATAGTTTAGCTAGATCACAAGTTCACCTGAAGAATGCTCATAGGGAGAGGATGAGGAGATAAAAAAAGCTTTGATTTGGCTCAAAGTGATGAGTTTTACTCAAATGGAGTCCTTGGTGTTCTCAAAATAAAAAGGACTCTAAGGCTCACAGCAGTTTGTGTTTGAAATGCTCTGACTCCATTGCTTATTCTATATAAGGGATAACTATCTGCAAGAACTAACTTTAAATGTTAATGGATTCAGCTGCCTTATCCATTCGATGTGTGTTCGTTTTAGGAGAACTGGGAGGGGTGAGAGGAAGGAAGAGGGATGGTAGAGGAGGAAAAGGAAGGCTCTGTGTAAAACTGAGTTCCTTCTATAAGATCTTTATCTTCAGGTCTAAGTCCTATTTCAGAGGCTGCCAATACATATCATTCACAGGTTTACTCTCTTCTCTAAAAGATAGAGCAGCTGTTTTGAAAATAATCTAAAACCTGTTACTGTTGAGATGGGGAGGGCAAAGTATGTTTAAATTTACAGGAATCAAACTCTTATTCATGAGCTGGAGCACATTGTGAGGAGGGGTTGCAAGCCTCGTGATGCTGTGAGGTTGGCTTGGTGTTAACTCTAATTGCTAGCTACTTATCTGTATGGGATGTTGTGCTGCATGGGAAAGGACTTGCAGTCTGGAGGTGACAAATGTAGTACTTGGAGCTTAGAGATCCCAATTACTGTAAGTGTTGAAAAAGTGTGTTTTCCCTGACATAGCAAATGACCTTTGGTTCCTGTGGGCCACAGGGGATGGTGTGTTGCTGTCCATTTAAATAGTAAGAAGCAGATTTAATATACTGAGGGAGACCAGAGTATGATAAATGCTCTGTAAACCCCCATTGTTTTCTTGCTGCTCTGTGCTTGTTTTAACTGTGCCAGGAGCGCTGTGCAAGCTCTGCACATGTATGGTGAGATGTAGGAATGCTACTGTAACATTTCATGTGGAAATGGGCGCTGCAGAAGAAGCCTGTGGTGGCTACTTGTGTGGACACAACCACTTGCTTAAAAGTTAGCTGTGGCTAACATAGGAGTGGTCTGACATGCTGACACAAGGCACTGTGCAGTAACATGACTGTAGGAACTCTGTACTGGTATAGAAGACACCTTTCTCTCAAAGCACTTAATGCCCTTAAGTAAGTTGACTGGAGGTACAGGCTTTAGTCTGCAGTTGGAATGCTCAAAAGTTAGTTGGATGCTCAAATCAAAGGCATCACCTCGTCTATTTGTAGAGCAAGCTGCAAACTGAGAGTTTAGGCCCTTGGGTTTAGTTGGATTTCTGGACATCCTTTTCTTAGAGCTGCTGAAAGGGGGCAGAGTTCTACTGTAGCTTTGGTTCTAGAGTGTGTTAACAAGGATTGTTTCATCTGTCAGCATAACACTAAGCTGCAGCTAGGAAGAGGCACTTGGTGATGTCATCACACACAGTTATATGCTAGTTTTACCACCTGACCTTGCCCTTACTGAAGTAATGAAACTGTCTTTGAGTTGAAGTGGGTTTGCATTTTTGAAAATGATATCCTAAATACAGTGTGTATCTTAGAGATAAAAAGTGCATGCTGCTGGCATTTTGCCTTTTAAAAGGGAGAGCACAGTGTTGACAGTGCAGTTTAAATTGTGGTGTTCATTTGCAGTGAGGTTGAGTGAGCTCCCATGTCTGTCTTTTAGACCTAAAATATTGACAGTAATGTAATCAAAGTCTCTCTCTTTTTTTTTTCCCCTCAACAGAGGGTTTCCTGACACTGTCCCTCAGAAACCTATTAAATGTGAAAAAGAAAGGAAAATGTATTCTCACAGGGCTAGCTTAAAGGACGCCGGAAAATCCTGATCTCAACTGAATCTCTCTCATTCTTGACATGAAACTAGCATGGACTTTGTGGGCATTTCCTTCTTTCCCTCCATATTCTTATCTTTCAGCATTTTTTCAGGGGAATACACTGGGAGACACTAGAGCTTTCTCTTCTTTTCTCTCTTTCTTTCTCCATGTTAGTGTTTAGAGCTACCCACAAGGGCTCTTCCTGCCCAAGCTCCTTCTATTCAAATCTTTAGCATGCCTTGTGTAAAAAGCCACTTCCCCTAATGAACTGACTTGTGAAGCGTGTGGACACGTTTGAAACACATTTCTAAAGGAGAAATGTGAAGTTTTAAAACCCCATGTTGCCATATTTTATAGCTGCAGTCTGTGTTGACTGGTGGGACTGGTGGTGGCCTAAGACTTTGGATGCAATACTTTTTCAGTTAGCTGACTCCATGACCCTTTAAGTGCTACTTGCCTTCTAGTCAGAAGTGCGTTGTAACCTGCAAAGTGTCAGAGGCACTCATGGAGAGGTGGGCACAAGCCAACCTCATGAAGTTCAGTAAGAGCAAGTGCAGGGTCCTGCATCTGGGTCGAGGCAATCCCAGGCACAAATCCAGGCTGGGCAGTGACTGGCTGGAAAGCAGCCCTGAGGAGAGAGACTTGGGGGTGCTGGTGGACAAAAAGCTCAACATGAGCTCTCAATGTGCACTTGCAGCCCGCAAAGCCAATCAGATCCTGGGCTGCATCAGGAGAAGTGTGGCCAGCAGGGCAAGGGAGGTGATCCTCCCCCTCTACTCAGCCCTGGTGAGACCCCACCTGGAGTACTGCCTCCAGTTCTGGAGCCCCTATTCCAAGAGGGATGTGGAGGTGCTGGAAGGTGTCCAGAGAAGGGCCACAAGGATGATCAGAGGGCTGGAGCACCTCTCCTATGAGGACAGACTGAAGGAGTTGGGACTGTTCAGTCTGCAGAAGAGAAGGCTCCCAGGTGACCTAATTGTGGCCTTCCAGTATCTGAAGGGGGCCTGCAGGAAGGCTGGGGAGGGTCTTCTCAGGATCTCAGGTAGTGATAGGACTAGGGGGAATGGAATGAAGCTGGAGGTGGGGAGATTCAGACTGGATGTGAGGAGGAGGTTCTTCACCATGGGAGTGGTGAAGCCCTGGAATGGGTTGGCCAGGGAGATGGTTGGGGCCCCGTCCCTGGGGGTGTTTAAGAGCAGGCTGGATGAGGCTCTGGCCAGCCTGATCTAGTGTGGGGTGTCCCTGCCCATGGCAGAGGGGTTGGAACTAGATGATCCTTGTGGTCCCTTCCAACCCTGAATGATCCTGTGATACTATGATCTCAGGAAGCTGTTCCATTGTTTAAAGGTTCTGTCCAGATTTTTAGGGAGAGCACTCCATTTGCATGTGTCTGTAAATAAATCATAAACATTTGTAAGTAGTCATCTATCTTCTCAGTGGTAACATCTACTTTAAAAGAGCTTTCTAGCTGAAAGCTGATTTAGAGATTGTTGCTCAAATAATTGTGGAAGGTGAGGAAAAAGCAGAAAGCTGTTGCCTCCAGTGGTGTAGTTCCTGCCTCATATGGTTTGCTTGCTGCTCCCCACCTCCTCAAACACAAACTCTCCCTTATTCTAGTGACAGGCAAAGCTTCTTAAAGGTGTATTCTGTTAATTCCTGCTTAAGTTTATGATGATGGAGATGGAATTGACATTTCCTATGCATTACACTTTCATTCTTTGTATAGAAACAGGAAGTGAGCTGGCCCATGAATAAGTTACCCTTGCTGCCCCTTCTTCCTACCTGTCCTGCAGAAACCCCAATCTTGGGGAGCAGGGGTGCTTGCTTGTCCTGTTTTATTCTGTTCTCTGAGCTGCTTTGAGAGAGCATCACCTATTCCACTACATCAGGCGGAAGGGGAATGGCTAGTGAATGAATGCTTTTCTTTCTGACATGGAGTTATTTAGCCCAGGTGTTTCAAGAGGGGGAGTACATTCAAGGAGTGCTCAGTGACCTTCACACTCACCCTACCATGTGGTTTAGTGTTGGCAGAACATTTTGTGCTTCCAGTGAGACCTGCCTGGTAACACTTCAGTGGTTACACAACCATCCAAGTTTCCTTTATGTGGTATATTTTGGACAATCTTTCTCTTGCAGGTGGAATCCCATTTCTGTGACAGGAATATTCCATATGTGTAACTAAAGAGAGGATTTTTTTTGTCTACCTTTCATCCCTGGCACATTACTCTGTTTTCCTCCCTCTGCATACACAAAGGGATCCCCATCATATCCTATTTGTGTTGGACATAGGCCAAAGGGCTCTCACCATAAGGGACATCCAGCTGTGCTAAGTAGTGATGCTGCAGAGTGTAAAATAACAATCCTTGACCCAGAAGAGCTTACAGTCAGCCTGCTCAGGGCACTCTTTAGAGGCAGGGGATGGGACACGGAGCCGTGCTCAGTGGGGTGAAGTGAATGCTCAAGGCAATGCAGCAAGGCAGTGGTAGAACCAGAAATAAACTACAAGTTGCTTGAATTGCAGATTGTGTTGCTTTGTGCCCTTCTCTTCTGCATAGGTCAGAGCTTGAAGTCCAGAAGAGGCCTGTGGTGCATACTGCTGTGGCATACAGTCTTGGAGGCATTTCCCTTGGCTGGGAAGTTACGTGGTTGCTGCGCAGAGGCTAAGGTTTGCTCCTAAATACATTACTCATTCTACCACTCTTGTTTTGTGTCAGTAAACAAATATTTGTTCAGTTGCCTTACCTTCCTTAGCTATCCAGTAAGCACAAGGACTGCCTGGCTCAGGAGAATTTTGTGGGCAAATTGTTACCTTGAATTGATTTCATTTCGTTGAAATATAAATAACATGAACAAGCTGTTACAAGTTTGTAACAATATCTCCTGTGCAGAGCTGTGCTGTCAAAGCAGATGGTGCTATCCCTGGCTCCAGAATTCAAGTAAGGCTGAGAATATGTTTGTTGCTTCCGTGTTAATCCTGGAAACAAAGTAGTAATCTAAGAATTCAACAGCAGCATTTTCCTATTTCCCCCAACCCCCAGCCATAAATAGCAATAAAAAGAGGGAATGTTCTTAGTACTTGGCAAGAGGAAAAATCTGGTATGGAAAATCATGAAACCTGGAGCTGGTACTGAACTGTCTTCTGTTTTAGGTGTCTGGTGTTTCCAGACTGAGATGAATTTGTTTGATCTTACCTTTTCTGTTCTGTTTTCATCAGAGTTAATGTCTTAATGTAAAATTGTAGAGGAAAACCATTCCAACCTCTACTTAGGGACTGGGTTTTTTTGACAGTATGTGGCTATGTAATTTATAGTTGGGCAGTGTCTGTTGGGTCATTTTGGTTTTGCTGTTCTTGTGGTGCAAAGGATGAAAAGCAGCTTTCTGTTACAGAGAACGAAAATATTTCCAATGTCATATTGAAATTTATGTCATGTAGGCTTGTTTGTTGAATGCTTGTAAACTGCTCAGAACATGCTGTAATACTTATCTGTAATGCTTATGCTAAGTTAAATCCCTTAGGGAATGCAGTTCCCTGTGTTGTGAAGTGGGTTGTAGTCTGTTTGACCCAATATAGCCTAATTCAAACCGTCTTCCAAAGCTGGAGCCTGTTTATATCTGTGCCTAGGAATACATTGAAGAGCAGGATAAGCACATAATAATGCTTCCCTCACTCTTCCCGTGATCCACTTAATTTCTGAGCCTTTGTAAACTTTTATATCCTAAGGCAAGGAGCTCTACAGTGTCATTACATGTTGGAATTTCATTTGACATCCCTTAGCTTTCGTATTAGGAGAGCTATTGGAGACTTATTTCCTAGCTAACTTTTCCATGACTTGTAGTAACTTAAAAGTCTTCACCATCCTCCTAGCTGTCTGTTTCCCAGACCTAGTACTGATGTGCTTAGTTGTCCATCTGAACAGGAGTCATTTCACTTTTTGTCTTCTGTACTTTTTCTACTATATGACAGCTTTGTTATGATGGAGAGAAAAGGGAGCATGCTTATTCCTTTGATGATAATTCCTAGCATTATATATATAAATTGATTTATTTATTAACTGCTACTGCAGACTGCGCTGATGGGTTTACAGAACTGTCAGTTGTGACTTCAGAATCTCTCGTTCCTGAGTGGTGGAAAAAAAAGGTTGGGATCATCTTTCTCTGCATGCATGACTTCACAGCTATCAGTTTGGGGTTTTCTCTGCTCTTCTGTCAGAGTCACTCAGCACTCTAACAGCCCTCTGCAACCTCTTCAGTCAAGTTATATTTTTACTGTTATAGATGGTTTATTAACATAATCAGACTTTGTCACCTTTCTTCACCCCTTTTGCAGATGATGTATGAATATGTTGAACAGTTTAGCCTTTAGCAGAAATCTCTGCTATCTGTGATCTCTCCAAGATTGCTGTGTGAGCAGCAGGACCACACTGGAGGCTTCCAGGATTAGAGGATGGATTTATTTTTGTATCTTTCATTTCAGAGAATGTAACCAATTCAGCTGGTGTATTTCTGTCCCCTGGCAGATGATTTTTTTGTAAGAACTTTCACTGGTGTGTGTGATCAACGAGACTGTATCAGGCATCTATTTCTTGTCCATATGCTCTGTGGCTCTTTCCAAGAACTCTAGTAAGCTTATGAGTTGTGATTTTCTCCTAGAAACATGGTGTTAACTCTTTGTCCATATGTTCTGTTTGTGCATGTATCCTTACATTTTCCTTATCGCTTCTGGCAGTTCCTCTGTAGTGGGAACCTGAGGTTCTGGTCTCTATTTCTTTACATTTTCTCCTGAGAGCTTTAAAGAAGTTGACACTGCAGTTTGCTACCTTGAGTGGCATCAAGAGGAGATTATATCTGAGCTGTTTCATATTATTTCCCTTAGTACTCAGGTGTTTAATTTCTGACACTACACTTCTTTCTGCCTGCTTCTACAAAGGAAGAAAATCTCACTCAGGGTTTCCAATTTTTTAATGCCTGTTGGATCAAAGCCATGAGTCATGTGGTCATGGTCTGTTGTGGGAACACTGGGATGGTTATCTGATTAGTAAAGCTCCAGAAGAAATGACCAATGGGTGCTGCTGTTTGGAAGGAAAAGGGAGAAGCCTCTTTGTCACTGCAAACTACCCTTTCCTCCAGAGGACATCTTAAATGTGAATTATTCATATTGTCTCCGTGCTTCAACAAGAGTTTAACGGGCTGAGTGAATTCAGTGGCTTGCCACAGGCAGTAGAGCTTCTGCTGGGGTTATTGGGTAGATACAAGCTCTGCTATGTGAGAATATTTAGATGTCGCTAAGAGGGAGAAACTGTGTTGTTTAAAATGGCATGTTGTATGGGTTCAGAGAGGCTGCTTCTCAGCTATTTCTGGGACACTGATTATGCAGTTACAGATACCTGAATCCAGCTGGTCAATACAGGACTTCACACTACTCTTGCACGTGTATCAATCAGCACACTTAACAGCAGGTAAGTGTATTAGCTGTGTGGAGTAGTTGAGGACTATTCTGAGTTCTTCAGTGTCAGTTTAATAGCTGCAGTAGGTTATTCCTGCTGAAACTCTGGAGCTGTTACAGTATGGCTAGAACAGTTATTCTTGTCCAGCAGCTTTGAGGAGCAGAGTTAATTGTTATCTCTGCAGCCATGTGTGGCCAGTATAGAATTGAATTTGATGGAAAATAAATGAATGCTTTTTCCAAAGCCACTTCACAATACTGTTGGCCTCCTTTTCCTTTACATTGGTAAGGGCTGTAGTTTTTACTGATGCAAAGAAATGGCAATGGAGAAACAATTAGCCCTTCTGATGTATCTCATTTGGTAAAACAATTGCTTCCATTATTGTTTTTATTTGTTCTGTTCTTGTTGCTGTTAAGCTGTTACTTGGCTGTCAGTGGTCTAGGTTGCAGTCAAAGATGGGGAGAGTGTTATGTGTAACACAAGGTACAGCCAGGTGGCTCATTTGGTATGTGAGTGGCTATTTTAGAGACACTGTGTGTGTGTGCCTCTATTTGAGCTCTGCCTCTCAAAATACACACAGCATATATGTACTCTGTAGAGACATTCTTCTGGTAGTGTTTTTGTCTGTAGTATACACTAGGGAGTCAAAAAATACCTGCATTCCTTCTAACAGATGTTGGATAGTTTTGAATCCAGTTGAACTGGATAATTTTTTTTAACAGTGAAGTTCTGAATTCTTTTAAAGCCTGTTTCCTCATTGCCCTGTTCGCCCTTATCAGGCCTTTTCTTTGTACAACTGCTGAAACAGTGTTAACATCTTCACAGGCTGCCAGCCTCATTTAAAAAACTCCTTTTCAATTACAGAACAGGCCAGAATTATCAGGGAAAGAATTGCACACACTTAAAAAACACACACTGCCTGTGCCATTAACTAATTCTTTCTCTCTCAGCCTTAGTATTTTAGGACACGTTAGTGAGATTCTTCTGACAGAGAAGGGTTTAGGTCCTGCTTGCCCTATCTCTATGCAACCATTTTTTGTTTTCTTTCTTATGGTATCTGTATTTCTGCAGTTAATAGGAAAAGCTACAGTTTACAGAAGGCAAAATTGTGTGCAATCAAGTTTTGAATACGTTTCAAGAATTGAAACTCTGCAGGGGTGTGTGTATGTGTGTAGACATCTATATAGGCTCCACAATGCAGGGGTTTATTAGCACCATCACTGTCACAGTGGAAACGTGCACCACTGTGGTTATGGTAGGAGCTAATTAACAAGATGCCATTGTACTTCAGGTTTGAAGCTGTAGTTCCAAATGGTGCCAGCTCTTTCTTCGCGTGCATCTGCTTCTAATGGAATATATTTTAGCATGTCAGTTTTGTCACTATCTACACTACCTCTAAAATATATTTGTTTCTAGAAAATGGGATCAGGTTGCTGTATGTCACTTATTCTATGATGGTTTTGTTTCAGTCCCAGCAATAAGTCTTCTATTTGCCCAATACTGCTGGCTGACTTTTCTCTCATCCACTTCACTACACCATTTTGGCTCTCCAATAATACAGGGGTGTTTATGTTGCAATCTAAGTAAATGTTGTGATGCATGTGCAGAGCACAAGAAGCTGAAATTTGTACAATCAGTTGAGTAGGAAAAAACAATCCAAGTATATACACTTGATGCTTGCTTTTGAGCACAGACTTTTTACATCACACATAAAGCTTAAACTTGATATTCCATGTGAGTGTATGCAGGGAGACGTTCATACTTATTAGGGCTTGCATAACTCATAGAAGAATGCTCCTAATCAATATGCAGGATTCAGTGTTAGTTAATTGCATTGCCAAATCTGCTTTTGCTGTTAAACTGATTTTTATTTTTATTAAGAAACTGTGGTTGTGCTTTCTGTTACATAACCTCTGTTAACTAGTTTCTGTGTTTAATGAGTTTGAGATGTAGATGTTGAGAAGCATATATATTTAGTTAGCGCGTGGTTGCCTGACAACACGGCATCGGTCTCATCGTTCTGCGCTGGAGGTGTAGTCATGTTCTTGTCAGCCATGAATGTTTACATGGATCCTTTTTCTCAGTTTAACCAGCAGCAGCGTATTACATGTTGCCACCTATGCTATTTTCAGGCACCTCAGCAAGATGTACCGGTTAATTAGTGAAAGAAGTGAGGTTTCAAATGCTGGGAAATGGTAGATTTACATGTGTGTGGTGCTCGTCCTGGACTGAATGAGGAGGAAGCCCTGTAGGACATAAGTGTCCAACTGTGCAAGTGAAAGCTTTAAATCTTGGAAGTGTTGAAGGGGACCAAACTGAGCTTATTCAGGTAGGTTCTGGACAGCTGTTCCTTAACTTGAAAGCTTGATTTAGCCTGATTTTGATATTACTTCAGTTTCTCAGCAACATACTGCTCCTCATTCTGACCACAAAAAACCCAATACTATTTCTTCTGTAAGCTATTGTTAAACCACTGCTTCATCCTGCAAATTTAGATCTTGAGCTTTCCATGTGCAATGCAGGTATTTGTCATACTGACTGAATTTATTGGTCACAATGGAAAACTTCCCTGGAGGGGAATGATCTGTTAGTATCATGTACTGAGAGCTTATGGAAGATGGGAGGAGTCTTGCCTAGGACCAACTTCCACCTCTGTCAGAGGCAGTGGGTGCAGATGCTGATGCTTTGGCAGATGCAGGCCCCAAACTGCAGCATTTGAACATTGGTTCTTACTTGAGCATGCCCATGAAGTGGCAGGGGTGGGGGGTGGGGGGTGGTGCAAATAAGTCAGTGCCCCTGCTGAAAGGTCATGGCTTTCCTGCCTTGCAAAAGCTGCTTGTGAATACTGGCTTTCCACTGAACCAGTGAAGGTTGTTCATTAACTTGTACTAAGGCTCAGATTTGTTTCTAGCAAAAAAAGAACTTTTGCTAACCTTGTGGGGCCCTACAGCTTCTGATGGATGGCTGAAGTGATGGAAAAGGAGGCTTTCTGCGGTTGGCCTATGAAAAGAATAAGGAAAAAATGGATCTTGGTTTTAAAGCCACTTCCCTACTTGAAGTTCTGGTTTTCCTCACTTAAAATTTCTATGCCTTTCCCTACCATTTTGGAGTGTACAAGGGAAGGAGAAAGCAGAACTAGAACTGAACACTCATTTACCTTTGCTTAGAGGTTTACTGCCATTGGAAAAAAATGACAAATATTTTTTCCTAGAAAAATAAGGGATTTTGATTAAAGCACACTCCTCAGTGAGAACAACTGTGTCAAAAACTTACCAGCTTCATGAAGAATCCTGCTCACACTAGGCTGTTCACACTCTAACACAGGTAACATGAGGCTGCCTTCCCTTGCAGTGCACATAAATGTGCTACTTACTCACTTCCAGAGGCCTTGATGGCTTTGACACTTCCCAGACACAGGTCACTAAGGATGTTCTGTTTCTCAGTAATGCCAAAGTCTGAACATTGGAAGAGTTGTTTGTATCAGCACATCTAGAGCTTTAGAACAGCCACTCCTAAAATCTAATTTTGATAATTGCTTTTAAAAAACCATCTCACTGCCAGTGCCATAAATATGTCTGGGGTTGGGCAAAGATTCTTCGGCGTATGATTTAGTTTTATTAGAGCAGTTGAAGGGCAAGGGCATTAAGGCAGTTTTCAGTGAGGTGTTTGGTCAAAGTTTGGATCTAGGCCTCTTACAACATGTTCCAAAGTTACTGTCCTTTGAGTGTGCTGTGAAATCAGTTTATAAGCACAAACCTGGAGTAGCACTGACTTGTTTCAAAACTTCAGAGGAGATTAGAGATTGCTTTGTGATGGAGGAGGATTTCCTCAAACACAGAGATTATCTTTGTGTGGCTGGCAGACACATTAATAAAATTGGCCTGTTGTGTACACAAAGGACTTTTGTCTTTAATAGTTAAATGCTTTTTGCCAGCACTAAAGGTGATTGAAACTAATGAAAAGATATTTGCTTGAGAGCTGCAGTAAGAGAGGTCAATCATAGCTCTGATTTTAATGGCTGTTCTCTACAAGTGTACCAAAGGAAATTTTGTGTGTGTGTGTATTTCTCAGGTGATTAATCTTTACAATAATATTAGTTATGTCTGTGTGTAATAAAAATAATGTTTCTCTTGACATTATTACTGTATACATACTGATTGAAAACTTAGTTTGCAGTAGATTGAGATGGCAGTAGGCCCTGAATTGTTAAAGCAAAGAATGTAAGCGAGGCCGGTCTGCAGGATTTGGCTTCATGATGGGCCATACTGAATGAAAGACAAGCTCATCTGACTGAGCCAGTGAAGAAGACACCTGAGTGAATTTCACTAAACTCAGCAACAACTGTAAGTAAACACCCAGCCTTCCAGCTAGTACTTTAGACCTGTGATACTGACTAGAAATGTACAAAATTATCTTCTTAAGGACCCTGAATTCTTCCCTTTCTGATGCATATTGAATGGGGAACGGTAGACCCTGAAAGGAGAGGATGGCCAGGCTAGCTGTGCTTTTCATCATGACTGATGTGGAGTGAATGGCAGACAATAGAACTTGGCCTAAGTTCAGGCAGAGTGTGGGGGTTTTGTATTGATACACAGACATAGACAATATATGTCATAGATGTATATAGCTGTACCTATGAAAACATATCTAAGTGTAGGTCTGAGTTGTAGACTTGTCGGAGAGGGTTCAGTTAAGAATCTGAATATGATTCCAGGATCAGAGGCTCTAACTTAAACAATAGCACCCAGGCCTTCATGCTAACTTAGTCTGATTAAAATTATCCTTTCAAAGGGAAACATTTAGCCTGTCTGTTAAAAATTGGATGGAGCTTTCTTCTTTGCTATCTAGAAGTCCTCAGAAAAGATTGTTTGAACTCTAAAAAGCAGATAATAAGGCATGGAGTCTGTAAAAGGAACTGACTCATTGCTGGCTAAAACTATACATTGGACTATTTTTAGGAAGAATAGAATTGGTAAGAACTACTGATGCCAGGATTTTATTGTGACACCCAAGAGAGGACCATGTTTGTTCTGTCACTTGCAGTAGCAGCTCCTGAGGAGATTGCAGTTAAGCCTCTGGAACTGTTTTGAGCTCATGGATAGCTTTCCCCTAGGAGAAGAGGATTTAATGGAAAGGATGTACTAACTTCAGAAGACCACAGGACATGTAGATGTTCTACATCCTCTTTTGGACCTTTAGTGGTTTGACAGATCTAAGGAAATCATTTGATCCCAGGGCAGAATTATAGAATGATTAAAAAACATTGTAGCAAGAAATTTGTTCTCCATGCAGTACTGAGCAAAGTGGATGCATGTTGGAGAGGGCAAGAAACACATTGGTGCAGGGCAGTGTGTATTCTGTTTCCTGGCTGTCCTGCCTTAAACTGAAAAATAGGGGCCCTTAAGAGGGAATTGGCTTCTGTGCTGAAGGAGTGTTTGAGACAGAAGTCCTGTACTCGGTTGGGAAGAGCTTGGTATTGCAATCACTGTCACAGAGGGCACATTCATACTCAAAGAATTCTGTGAAAGATGTAAGGAAAGTTACAGAACCTTTGGTGTATGGAAATAATTTATTGACACATTTCACCTTCAGTTTAGCTTTCAGCAGACATTACTCTCTATTCAAGTCCAAAATGAGACTAAACCTAGAAAAAGTGCACACAGAGGTCAAAACGAAGACAAGAGAGTGACTAGAGGAGGCAAAGCCTGGAAATGGGAAGAGTAATAGTACAGTGGCATTTCTAAGAAGGATTTTAATCTCCTTGTAGGACTTGAGAGACTCAGTCACTAAATGTTTCTTTTGTGCAGCATGTCTGCACTAGCTAATTGAAGATAGGTGGGCTTAGAAGAGACAGCTTTTAGTTGCCTATTGAAAGCCAGCAGCAGCAAAGAACTTTTTCAGATAAGGAAAGTAATTAATTTGACATTTCTGGTTGTGACCTGATTTTCTTCTTTAACATGCAATGTTCAAAGAAAAGGAAAGGGTTTGCTAGAATTGCTTGAGGAGGGATGGATGTAGGCTTCTCAAGCCTGCAGCCAGACTTCCCTTTTTAAATCCATCAGTGAGATGACTAAATCTGTACAGTGCAGCTGTATGTCCATGGATATCTGCCTGTTTTTTTGGACAAAGCTGCACAGTGAGCT
The DNA here is from genome assembly GCF_026170545.1 of Melanerpes formicivorus. Taxonomy (NCBI): domain Eukaryota; kingdom Metazoa; phylum Chordata; class Aves; order Piciformes; family Picidae; genus Melanerpes; species Melanerpes formicivorus. The sequence continues at coordinate 3,561,253 of NW_027142390.1, forward strand.
ATTGCCTGGTCATAAGGCATCCACTTACACTATTTTCATTTAAAACCCCACATGCTTTGCAGTTCCTGTTGTTTTGCCTTTTTCTCTTCACAGAACTTAGAGGCTACTTCTATAAGAATCTCAGCTTAAACCTGGCATTGTTTCAGATGACATTTCCTAATGCTGTTAATGGTGGCTACAAACCTGTATGCAGCTAGGGTGCACTCTAGACCTAGAGAGCAGTGGCAGAACAAAAACACCAACTCACTTCTTCCTTGGTAAGCTGTTCTTTGGGCTTTTCCCCTTTCCTATTCAATGGCCAGATGGGCTTCAGGTGAAACTAAATGAGTGAATTTACTTGCAAGCAATCTGGGTCAGATAGGAACTGACAAGCCTCATGCTGCAATCCTGTCTAACTCCCTAACTCCTGCAGCCCTGAGGGTGCTGTTTAGAAGTGCTGATACGCTCTGATTTACTGCAGATTGCTTTCACTGTGCAACCTCTAAGTCCAATATTAAAAATAACCTTAAAATGTGTAACACTTGAAGATAAATTGAGAGCCTGGGGGCACCTCGTACGTCACTGGGAGGCTGTTAAATGATTGATGATGATTGTGGGTTTATTCTTAGGTAGTTGCTTATGTCACTGCAGTACAGGAGCATTTTGAGAATGCTATGCTTTAAAATCAATTTGTTAAACACAAAAACATTTTACTTTTTAATCAGGAGTAAAAACCATGAACTATGGGATGCCAATAGCAGTTGCTATTAAAGGGATTGTCTGTATATATATAAAGTGAAGCAGAGAGCTTTATAGTTGGCAAAAGCAATAAGAAGTTGACAGCTGAAGACAGACAAGCTGCATAGGTGTTTTTTTATCTTACCATATATTTGCCCATGACCTGCATAAATACTCCTGCTGAAGCTGGTGGATAGATTCTACTGTCTGCTGTGGGGGTGGAGAGCAGGTTATAGCACACATACACACACAAAAAAGGCTTGGCAGTTCCTGTGTCCCTCCCTCTCCCCCTGTCTCCTACTTCTTCAGACTCTATATCGTATAACTCATAGGATTTCTCCTTGCTAATAATAAATGGAAGTGAAGCTGGTGAACAAGCTCATTGCAGCATATGCTTCTGAAGGTGGAGGAGCTCTCCTATAGGCATGGTGACCACATTAGTCATGAGTCTTAAACTGTAGGGTGCAAGTCACTGATCTGGTAGTGCTGTTTCCCTGTGGGAAGTGACAGGCCTGAAATGAGCCTGCCTCTGGAAGTCCCATCTGAAATTCCAATTCTTAGCAGAATATCTACTTAACTGACAGCTATTACTACAGCAACTAAATGTCTCCTTTGCTATTCCTTCCACCCACCTTGCCTTCACACCATTCTTGTGGATCACTGCTCTGATGAAAGTGCAGGGCACTTTTTCTGCTTTACATGTTGCCAGGAATTGGTTAGTCGAGGGATTCTTGAGGTCACAGGTGGCACAAAAAGATCTTCAATGAGAGGAAAGGAGAAGAGACAAGTCCTGGGTGACAAGTCTCACTGCTGCCAGAGAAATGAGCTCCATCAGCAAACGTGGTTTGGTAGAACGAGATTTGATGTAGTGGAATGGCATAGTTTGTGCTAAGTGTGCTGACCTGCTGGGAGCTGGAAGGACCTCACAGCATGAACTTGTTAAGAGTATATCTAAGATACTGTGTATGACTGATCTGTGCATGGCTGGATTTGGAGGCAGAATATTTTTCTAGAAACCAAGAAGCCAAAGTTATTTCTTTGGTAAAATTAGCTACATCATCAGGTGCTCTGCTTAGTCCAAGTAGCTAGTTCCCCATCATGATAATGAAGGCGAGTTCTGACTTTCACTTAAGTTCTGTTCAAATTAATCTTTATGTCAATGATGTAAGCCTCCTTCTCAGAGCACTGATAAGGTTCAGCAAGGAGAGGATGACACAAGCACTGCCCACATCCCACCTGCCCACATCCCTCTAGAGCCAGCATAGCAAATCCCTCTGAACTAATATTTGCTTCAAAAGATAATTTATCTACACAACAATTTCACAATCCCCAGTTTCTTGTACCAGTGGAACAGAATACCTGTTGCTTTGTGAATAGGATTTCCAAGAGCTGAATCCAAAACCAACTACACGTTATATTTGAAGCTAGGGGGAAGAAGTAGGGAAAAGGGTCAGATTATCCTAGTGATAGTGGTAATACCCTGCACATGTGCAAAAAAAGAAAGCTTCTGTTATGCCAAAACTCTGCTGAAATTCAGCTGTGATGCAGCAAGAGAAATTTAGGTCACAGTTTAAGCTTTTCACATAATTAGTTTACATTTAATCAGACTGCTGGTATGTAAACATAATTACCATTCTCAGACCTTTAATTGAAATTGTCACAGCACTACTGCTAGCTGCTTCTCCAGATCTGCTCAAACGGGTTTCCTTTCAATGGACACAACTTGAACACTGTGCCATCCACCAGGCAAGACTCTTCCCAGTCACATTGGTCAAACTAGACAAGCCACCATGCTTTAGTCCTAATCATATAAGCAATAAAGTAAGTTCAGCTGGTATGAATCAGGCCAAATATATTTAAGCTAATGCATTACCCCCCAAAATCACATAAAGTTGTTTCTAATCATGCCAGTATATCTTGCCTCTAATGGGATAAATTTATACAAACTATGATTTATTTCAAAAGTTTCAAAGAGCATTAGGGACCTTTGAGAGGGTTTTGCCTCCTTTAGAGAGCTTACAGTTCATCCACCTGGTCAGAGAATGAAGTGGCTTTATAAAAATAGGTGCACTGTGTTATGTAAAGTTATGCCTACAGCTAAGGCTTAGAAAACATCAGCTCAAGTATTTAGAAAGAGTGTTAAATACACATGTCTTCCTCTTAAATGTTCATTAACAGCATACAACCAAAAAGTAGGACAGGAGAAGCCTTGTACATCCCAGTTATCACAAGTGTGCTCTTTAGACAGCTAGAGGTCTTCTCTACACCACCATTGTTTTATGCAGGGCTATTAAATATTCTTAAATAGTTTTGAGAAGTAAGCTTATGTTTGTTTTTTAAATGCTCTAATACATATTTTCTTTTTAATAAACTCCAGGAGCAGAAGCAGAAAAAACCCTCTTAAGCTGGGACTGAACTCTTACCTTCTTTGTGGTCTTCTGAACAGCATGGCTGGAGACAACTGCCAAGGAAAAGCCTTGGTTAACTTCATTAACCCCAGCTGAGGATGCAGTTTGCTGCCAATGGACTTTGCCTGCTGCTTCTTTTCTTTTCTTTCTTCTTGTTGTTGTATTTTGTCTTTTTGATTCTTTAGCTCCTCTTGTTTGCTTGGCCTCCCTGGCAAACCCCGACTTGATTATCTTTTATAGGGATGTAGAGTGAATGCAATTACACTAACAGCTACTCAATATTTGATGAGCCGCAGCCAAAGTTAGCTGGAAGGGTCAAGACAGTGTGGAGCTGGGGGGTGGGGGGGGAGATAATGTACACTTGCAGATTTTACTTACATTCTCCAGAAGTTTAAATTACATTTAATGAAACATTAACTGAAGATTTGACAAATGACCCCCAAAGACTTAAAGTTTCACCTGGAACTTGCAGTGAAAATAAATGAATGGGCAGGTGTCCACCGGGCAGTTTTTACTGTTGAACTCAAATCTTTTTACCATTTAATTTCTACATATTATAATCTTATGTTACACTCAATTTTCCCCTGTGAAAATAATATTTACTCCCTCTTATTTATTAATGTCAGAATGTCTCTGCCCCAGTTCCTTTCAGAAAACTGAGCATCCTTTGAAAGGCATCTGGGCTTGCCTAGCACCAATAAAACTAAGAGTGTTCAGAAACATTTAACACATTCACAATATTTGGGTTGTGCTCTACACTAGCTTAACTTGTCATATATTTTCCTTCCCAAATAAAAATTTAATGAAGAAGATACAGCTTCATTGCCAGTTCTGGAAGTGTGTGTGGGGAAGCACTTAACAGTTGAACTGAACTTGCCCTAAGCAGATATGCAAACATTACAAGTTTATCCAGAAATTATGGTTGCAGAAACGCTGCTTTGTAAAATGATGCTCCAGATGTGCAGCTCTAAAGAGTTTTATGTACTTAGTATCATTGCTTCTGGAAATGCATGGAGGTGCAAAAAAGAAACCAAGCAACCCTTCAGTAGATTCATAAATGAGCCAGGTAGAATCCACAGTCAGAAATGCCTGATTCAGCTAAGCAACTCACTGAAGAAAGCCAGGTGTCATGTTAAGTGATTAGATCATCCACATCCTTTAAAGTTTTCCAAGTATTAGAGAGAACTAAAAGCCAGTCAGGTGCAGCAGATGTCCTGTATTTCTGTGGCACATGCCACAGGCAGTATGAGCATACTTGGCTCCTTTAGGTAGGAGTGGAAGAGTTATTTCTAGCTGCTAACAAAACACATCCCAGATGTGGAAGCATCACAATGACTGGCTGTTTCCCTTCTCATTCTTCTGTATCCACAGGTATTCAATGGAAGTGGCAGTAGTGCAGGCTCACACATCACTGATGTTAGGAACACATTAAATTACACAGGTCCCATACACCTGTTTAAATAGAATTACTTAGGTTGGAAAAGACCCTGAAACCCATTGAGTCCCACTGTTAACCCTACACCACAAAGTCCAAATAGAATGGAAACATCAAAAGAGTGTACAGAAACTTTTTTTTAAATAGAACAGCAACATCTACTTACCAAAAATATCCATCTTATGACATGGAAAAAATCTTACAAAACAATACAGAAAATAAGCACTAACTCTCTCTGAAAGTTTGGAAGTAAACACTTCAAAAGGCTGTTCAAGTTTGTGGGATGAAGAGCTCCCAGTGTTCAGAATAACAAAATGAGTGCTGAAGGTAGCAAGGGATAAAAAGAGCCTGCACTCTGACACCCTGCACTGTAAGGGGCACAGCATGGGTGGCTGTGGCTCTTGTAATGGCCATACAGATCACACACTCTGGAAAGTGTCTGTATTCTTTTCCCTTCAGGTATATTTAGAAGAACAACTTTGAGGCACACAGGGCTAACGACACAGTGTCTGTTCCCCCACACAGCTATCTTCAATCTCAGATTTTTACACAGAATTTTTTGTTAACTCTTGCTCAGCCTGGATTGCTGAAATCCAGCTTCAGTGATAGTTGTTTGCAAAACCAGTCCCAAAGCCTTTTACAATTAAAACCCAACTGATCACACCTGTTCCTCTAGTTCAACTTTTCTTCAGGTGTGACAAACTAATTCAGCTACACTAAGCTACACTCCAGCTACACTGGAGCCCCTATTACAAGAGGGATATGGAGGTGCTGGAAGGTGTCCAGAGAAGGGCCACGAGGATGAGCAGAGGGCTGGAGCACCTCTCCTATGAGGACAGACTGAAGGAGTTGGGGCTGTTCAGTCTGGAGAAGAGAAGGCTCTGAGGTGACCTAATTGTGGCCTTCCAGTATCTGAAGGGAGCCTACAGGAAGGCTGGGGAGGGACTTCCCAGGATATCAGGTAGTGATAGGACTAGAGGGAAGGGAATGAAGCTGGAGGTGTGGAGATTCAGGCTGGAGGTGAGGAGGAAGTTCTTCCCCATGAGAGTGGTGAAGCCCTGGAATGGGTTTTCCAGGGAGGTGGTCGAGGCCCCGTCCGTGGAGGTGTCTAAGCCCAGGCTGGATGAGGCTCTGGGCAGCCTGTACTAGTGTGGGGTGTCCCTGCCCATGGCAGGGGGGTTGGAACTAGATGATCTTTTTGGTCCCTTCCAACCCTGACTGATACTATGAAATATGTCCTAGTCTGTAACCATGATCTTATTTCTGTATAAAACACTGGGAAGATTTCCTGTCTTAACTGAAGCCCTCTAAGCAAAATACATATTTATAGTCACATGCCATAACCACACAGAATGCCTCACCATCATCTTTGTAGAGTTTAAATTCATTATCTCTCAGAACACAGGAAGCAAACAGGACTCAGAGTTGATTAAGCATCTCACATCTGAAGACTCGGTGTGAAAGCTAATTTGTAAAATGGTACTCTTAGAACATTCCTCTTGTTTCTTTTTTACTTATTACTTTAATAAGCCGCAGAGAGATGATTTTTTTGTGGGATCTGCAGATTTGCCTTGCAGACACAATTAAGGGAGAAATGTAAGTCTATTAACTAATGCAAACACAGTAAGTCACACTGTATGCATCCTAAACTAACTTGAATTTTCTAGGTAGCATGGAGAGCTTTTTCCATTCCTAGTTCATTTGGCCAAGTGGGTCAAGTGCTGCGAGCCCGTTGTCAGTCTGGCATAAGCATGAGAGTGTGGTGTGTTTTTTTCTCTCCTGTAAGTTTTTTCTGAACGTTGTCTGTCATTCAGGAAGTTCTGACACTCAGGAGAGTAAAAAAGAACAAAACCAGAAACCCAAATGTGCAACCTGGCTTCTGCAGCATCTCTTAGCAGAAAGAAGGCAGGCCATGGCAGATAATGTAAAGAGTCGTCTCTACTAGGCTGCTAAATCTCTGAAACTATTTTTCCTCGTCCTCCAACCCAAGAACTAACCCAGTTTGCTGACCAAAGAAGCCAAAGATTTTCCTGTGACATGGCCTGAACTACAGCAGGTGAAAGGACTACATTAAAGACTTGAGTTGGCACAAACTAGGAAGCTTTCTAATAGTTCAAGCATTAAACATACCGTTGTCATCATCTGAGGTCTTGGGTGACAGGTTGGACTTGATGATCTTTGAGGTCTTTTCCAACCTTGTTGATTCTATGATTCTTCCTCTTCCATAGCAGATCACTCCAATAACAGTGAAGAGTCAATCCCCTGGATTAGCATTTGGCAGTGTTTTGATTAGCAAGGCTACAGAATGTGTTCCTGTGTAATTTAATGAACTGGCCATTTCTGCTCCTGCAGACATCTGTGCTCTGGCTGACCCACTTTAACATATGAATGAAATAGCTGCACTTCTTCCTTTTAAAAGAGTAACCCTGTATTCTGTACTCCAGTTACTCCTGTAGCACTGACAACTCTCCTATAATTATTTAACTAAGCATTGTAGCTCCTTAGGGTAGCAGTAATCATCCATGAACAGTGACTTCCTTCTAGGCCAAGTTTGGACACTGTTTAATGTAAATCCATTGTCTTGGTAAATTCATCAGACAACAGAATGAGCTGACTTCTAGGTTTTTCCAAGATGAAAGGGATAGTAATCTCATTGCATGTGCTGATGGCCAGGAGTAAATTGCAGGTCTCAGTTGTCCATTTTGGCTTTAAACCAATAATAATGTCCAATTCCTCTGCTGCACTGGCTGAAAGTGGGCTCTGTGTTAGCTCAGCATCAAAACCATCCCTGAGGTCAGGCAGGGGTTTGCTACAGAACACTATCTCCCGTTCCTTTCAGAACGGTTCTCAGAACATGCTGCTATTTTCTATTACAACAAGAGCTGTAATTGCTTCTGCAGCCAATTACATGTGTTCAAAGGGAGCAATAGCTGCAGGAATGCATCACTTGATGTTATAACATGTTATAATTAGGTTTTCAGCCCTAATCACGGAGAAGGATAAAAACTTCCCAAGCAACTTACAAATGCCACTATCAACAAGAAAGATTTTGTTGCATAAGCAATTCCTGTGATTGACTCTGGGGTTTATTTTTGTGGGGCAGAATTACATATATAAGTTCACTTAAGGCTGTCAGTGAGTTCAGTGAATTTTGACCTGGAGATTACTGTATAAACATTCACTGTTCCTGCAAGCAACACAACAGGGCTGGTCATGGCCCATCTATAGCTATCTTACCCCACCAAGTCCAGAATAAATTTCCTGTTTAAGGGCAATCCACTAACCCCTTGCATTTGTTTTATACCTACCTTCATTCTGGAAAGGGAAGCTAAGAGGTCAAAGAAACAACCCTAATACTCTGTTTTTCAATTAGGTGAAGACACAAACATCTTAGTAGAATTCATCCTCATAAGAGCTGTAACAAAATCCTGCACTTCTCCAGGTTTGTCTGCAATTGTGACATCTTGCAATTTGTCACAACTCTAAAGAATAAAAACATTGCCTATGACATTAAAAACCTGCTCTCTGTGACCATGTCATGATAGAAATGTAGGCAATAAATTTGCCTTGGAAGAAATTCCCCAAATCTGCTGTTCTGAACACGAGCAAACAAGATGTTTCAGCTTCATCATCAGATTCTTTCTCTTATGTTAACAATCTACTACTGAAAGGGAGAGATTCAGAAAGAAAAGTTATGCTTCAACAACAGGTTTTTTTGCAAATGGAAAAATCACAGGAAAAGTTATTCTAGCTCTCCTTGGAGGCAAGATGGGATGCACTTGGGGAAAACAAACAAACAAAACCCAACAGACTTCACCTGTGGTAAGGGAAACAACTCAGTCCTGCTCCAGATTTTCTGTTAGATATATCATTAGCACATACACTAAATAAACTAATCAAGAAAGCAAGCTGAAAGAAAGCTGCCTGCCCTCCCTCCCCCAGATTTATTCCCTGAACTGTGTCAAATTACTGTCCTGCTGCAGAGAACAATCTTTCTGGGCAGAACAAGCAGCAGCCAGCGCAGTCCCCACCACTGCACCTTGAGTGTAGCCTAGAGGAATTTCCTGGCTGTGCCTGGTGCCTTCCCACTGCTCCTGTAAGTGCAGCCAAAATGGCACCAATTAGCAACACTTGTAGAAATTCAGAGGGATACCTCTGAGGAACAAGGCTAGTAAAAGACAGTTTAAAAGGAACAAGCATTTGTACATCGAACTCACAGCCAGTAATGCAGCAAGAAGAGCCAGTGGCAGCAGAGTGTAAGCCCATTTACAGCTTTTCCACCCACGTCCCTGAAGCTGTCCTACAGACCCAGGGTCTGAGCTCAGTATTGTCACTTCCAGTATCCAATGCTCCCTGGGGACCAGACAATCCCTGGGTACCTCCCACCTGACAGCACCCTTAGTCACACTGACATTGCTCCCTTGTCCATCAGAGCAGCACGCACAATGGTTGGCCTACAGCTGCAGAGTAGCACTCATCCACAAAGTCTGCAGCAGTGCTGAAACTGGCAGCCAGGGCCTGATGAACTGTTTATCCAGGGTTTAAATATAACGCTGCAGAAGTGAAATCACTGCAGGTGTTAAACCTTCCTCCCCTGTGCTTTCACCCCTTCTCTCTGCCAAACCCTGTTTTGGGTTGCAACTTCATTGCAAGGATCTGCTTAGTTTATCCAGCAGAATTACAAGGTTTCTCTGTGCAGACGCAGGGAGACGCAGGCAGGGAAGCCGCAGCTCTCAACATGCCACAGCTGTGAGGCTCTTGGAAGCATCACTAGAGAAGCAGTCAGACACTGACACTATCAGAGGACTAAGGAAGCAAATGACCAAATAATTGCATCTTTGTCAGTACCATTTTACTCCTTGCAGGAGTGTTGTAGGTGATAATTGACATTGTCATGATGTAAACAGCAATTGCCTCTGGGCACTAATGTGGAACATGTGCTGTTTTGAGTCATCCCCGACCTCTGCAAATGAGCAGAGCAGTCTTGGCAGCAGTCGTGTCATGTATTAGTCAGCAGCTTCGGCACCACACTGCCGCTGCCATTCTGCTGCGGCTGAAGGATCTGCTTCCCCTGCAAGTGCATGGCAAATTTTGTGGTAGGTAAAACTGACTTTAATGTCACTGTTCTTATCTCACTGAAGCCAAGAGTTGTACACCAGATCAGTGTTCAAACCTGCTTATCGTCGGATATCTCCACACCATGCAATATGTGTGCTGAGCTACATGACCTCCCGAGAGGGGTACACTGTGTGCACATCCTGCCCGGCATCACATCATCTGAGCATCCAAAACATCCTGCAGGTCTGCAGGGAAAAGTAGGTGTGTACACCCTCAAAGCATGCTCAGTGCAGGATTAAGAACAGGGATATAAAATGCCCTCTTGATGTTGAAGTGTCTAATTAATTAGCTAACTTATGGAAGTGCAGCACCTAAAAACACTGATCCTAACTCTTCAGAAATCTGTGTGCTTAAATTCACACACCCCCAAAAGTTCCAGTATGATAAATGGTATCTCCATAAAACAATATACCCTCAGAATAATTTTACAAGATCAAGGCCTCAGTTAATTTGAGCAGCTCCTCAACACATCATTTTTCCAACAGTCATTTAGAATAGAATGAAATAGAATAGAATAAACCAGGTTGGAAGAGACCTTCAAGATCATCGTGTCCAATCCATCATCCAACACCATCTAATCAACTAAACCATGGCACCAAGCACCCCATCAAGTCTCCTCCTAAACAGCTCCAGTGATGGCAACTCCACCACCTCACTGGGCAGCACATTCCAATGGGCAATCACTCTCTATGAAGAATTTCTTCCTAACATCCAGTCTAAACCTCCCTGGGCACAGCTTGAGACTGTGTCCTCCTGTTCTGGTGCTGGCTGCCTGGGAGAAGAGACCAACACCTGCCTGTCTACAACCTCCCTTCAGGTAGTTGTAGAGAGCAGTAAGGTCTCCTCTGAGCCTCCTCCAGGCCAAGCAATCCCAGCTCCCTCAGCCTCTCCTCATAGGCAACAAAGCTGGGGAGGGGTTTGGAGCACAAGCCCTTTCTCTGGACACATTCCAGCAAGTCAACATCTTTCCTAAACTGAGGGGCCCAGAACTGGACACAGTACTCCAGGTGTGGCCTAACCAGTGCAGTGTACAGGGGCAGAATGACCTCCCTGCTCCTGCTGGCCACTCTGTTCCTGATGCAGGCCAGGATGCCATTGGCCTGCTTGGCCACCTGGGCACACTGCTGGCTCATGTACTTTGGCTACAATTCATTAAGATTAGATTATTTTTTAATTAAAAAAAATAAACTCCCTGCACTAAGGAACAGTGATGCTCTGGACCAAATGACCAGTGTTTCTCCACTAACACACACAAATACTGCTACCAAAAAGTGAAATCCAAGAAATCTAGTGTGGAGAAAGTAAAGAACTGGAACAAACGTGGTGACTGCAGGAACAAAAGTGAAATAGCTTATACTGCTTTGTATTTAGGGCAAAGTCCAAAGCTGTCATTTACATTAGACTACCATATACATTTAAAGAGCAAGTATCAACAGAGAAAAACATCCCTATGGAACAGACACTTGCTGCTTTAAAAGTAATTCTTAGAGCAAAAATTGCAAAAGAGGAAGTCACTGCCAGTAATAAATACAATGAGATTTCCCCCTTTTGCACTTAATGACATGAATTAGCATTTACTCTTAGTGAAACCCTGTATGCACTTTTCACTGGAGCATTCAAGGGCTTGTTAGAAGGATACTTCTAAAAAGCAAATATTAAGCCTGCATCTTCAGGCAATTCTGAATTTATTAAGTACCTGTTAAGGAATTATGCTTGTGCCAAAGAGAAAATGAACCTAATCATGTGAGGCTGTAGTGTATTCTTTTTTTCTGGCAGAGAAATCTTTTTTATTGCTCTCTCTCCACTGTGCAGCAGTGACTGGTAAAGACAATTAATATATATGATAAAAGATTATCCATAGTACTTAGGGGTAAAAAAGATCACAGTTCCTTGTGAGTAGATGGGCTTGGGCTCTGTGTTCCTTCCATGGGCATAGAATGAGACTAAAGCCTGCAGCGTGATTTGCCTGCAGACCAAGTACATCAGCAACAGCACCACCCTCCCTTCCACACAGATATGCAAACAGACCTTGATGCTGCTCTGAAATGGCTTTTGCCTCAAAACCAAAGCTGACTTCCAGAGTCAATTGCCTTTATTAATTCTATTCTCTTCTGAGGCTCCCTATGACTTCTAGCTGCTGGGATTGCCTTTGTGATGAAAACAGCCAAAGGGTGAAATGTAACTAGAAAAACTCCCATTACACAACTGTATTGAACTGTCAGATACTTTCTTAGTATTGCCAAACTGCTTAAGATGCAAAGAAATGGCACTGAGTGGAAAGAGTTGTTAGACTAGTAATGCATGATACTATCTAGCTGCTCTCCAAAACAATGCTGACAGACTTAAGATAGTACTCTGCTGCAAACAATCACTCAAATGCCTTCTGTCCAGCAGAGAAAAGTGCATCAATAGCATCTGAGAGGTTTAAACAGAGTTGAAGAACTATTCCCATGGTGATTTCTACATGCAGCAGTTTAATAAAAACAACTGGGAACTTCATACAAGAATGAGAAAGTCTGCAAGGGATGATGAAGAAAGCTTCAGCTGCCAACTCACTTGATAGGCCAAGGTATTTAATTGGGATGTCTCCAGGTATTAGCAGGTGAGAGGAAACAAGAAGCCTGTACAGCAGACTACTGTAGACAAGTACTAAAAATAACATTTCTAGTGTGAACTCTCAGGCAGCCTTAATAGGGTGACATAAACTGCCCTGAGTAGAATAACATGGTGGAAAGACTCAACACTGAAAATTGCCATCATGAGCACAGAGAAAATAGTAACCTAACCACAGAACTAAACTATGACTATATGCTTACAAGACAGAATAAGCTAAGAAAGCCACCAAAAGAGGTAGCAAATATAAATAATGACTAAATAAGGGCAGCTTTTTAAAAGTGAAAGATGTTAGTGGTAGCTGTTACATTATTTAGAAAGCAAGCTGGTCTAAAATCTGTGTACTTTGTAATCCAATGCAAAGACAAAAATCACCGCTCTGGGAGAAGCGTGCTTTACTGAGCTCCATTTCTGCAACTGTTTTGCCTCAGTCATTCCCCATTTGAATATCAGATGATCTAAAATTTCAGCTTTACTTGCCAGGTTTCTGTTTGTGTGTAAAGAGTAAAACAGCCAAGGCATTACAGCATCAACAGCGTATGCGGCTGTTGGAAAGTTTCCTTTAGGGAAAGTTTATTATATGTGCTGGGTTTAGTCTAGGAGAGAAGACATACAGGAGGGGACAATGTAGTTAAGAAGCTTTCTTCAGCCTCCCATCATCAATAAAAACCTTAGATTATTAAATGATCTAAGTCAAGATGGTTTCATTTCATCTAGCCTTGCAGGGAAAACTGGACTCCATCACGTGTTTCAACACTGTCCATGTAAAGGCACTGAGAGTGGAGTTATTAGTTTAAGAACTGCAGCAGGGAAAATGAGGTTAAATATCATCATTATTAAAAAGCCCCTGTGTCTGCACAGTGTGGGTCACGGCCCTGTGTAGAGCTAAGGCTAGTTCTTAGCTTTCAGACACTGGATAAGTATGGATTATTTGATAAAAATGAAGATCACAAAGAATATCCAAGATAAAAAAATTAAAAAGAAAAAAACCCAACAACCTAGCAGATTCCACACAAGGTTTTCAAATGGTATGTGGTTTTCACAAGCTGGTTGGCAGGATTTTAACCTCTAGACATCAGATTAGACACAAGAGTCACAGTGTCACTCTCCCTCACTTTGGGAGTCCGTATCATCTCCTGAGTAACACCCTAAGATTTGTATCCTGTTTCATTGCCTGGGAAATTTGTCAGAAGGGATGGAGCGTGGGTAAGGTATGAGCAAAGTCCTACAGGAAGGTTTAGAATGGCAAAAGCATGCCAAGCTGAAGAACATGATGATTTACAAGTTGTAGTGAAAGAAAACCTATTAATATAGCAGCAAGCATGTTGTTTGTCATTGTTCTTCAGCGCACAGGAATAAAATCCCTCTCTACTGAGCAAGTGCTTTGTGCAATGTTGTTAGTGTATTTCTGGCTGTCAGTTTTGTTGTTCTCTGCAGGAATTCTGAAAGCTGCTCTGTATAATTGAGGTTGTGTTATCCCCCACAACGCGTTTGCAGCGTTTTGAGATGCACAGTGAAGGATATTATTCTCTCCAGTGTGCCAGCACAAACACCGATTCAAGTGCCTGCATACAGCACAATGCAGCAGGATCATTGATGGCCTGGTATTGCAAGCATAAGAGAAGTTTTCTGGGAAGGGAGTTTCTCCAATCACAGAATCACAGAAACATTCCGGGTGGAGAAGCCCCTCCGGAACACCAAGTCCAACCGATGAACCGATAAAACAGAGAGCTGGACCAAAAGTTTGAAGCAGAGAAGCCATTCTACAGACTGCTGGAAAACTGGATGAGGTTTCTGGGATGCAGTCCCTACTTTACTGGGAATAAAATACTAGGTTTTAAGGAGATAAAATTATTTCATTTTAACTTGTTCATGCTAGAGACTTCATGCAGCTGTTTACAGACCTGGTGAAACAGAGGATCTTACTGATGACTCCACTAACCCGGTGATTGTTTCCCTTTTCAACAACTCCTCTGCAGTGCAATGCTGGCCACTCTCACCAATCCCACAGAATTTAGAACAATGCATAGGAAATAATTTGCTTACCAAAAGACTGAGCTGAACCTGTGAAAAATCAGGCAGTGAAACCCTGGAGCTGCAGATCTCCTAACCTTTGGGAAAGCAGCGACATACATCTTCCATGTCAGCTCTGTGGTGGATCCATTCAGAAGTCCCAGCTGAGCAGCTGCAAAGGCAGAAAAATTAAAATTAGGGTCAGTTTGCAACACTTTTACCCATATTGATAGCCAGTGCTGAGAAGCCTGGCCATTGCCATGTGGCAGCTGAGGGCTGACTTGTCATAGGCATTATCACTCCTTCCTCAGAGCACTAGGAGTTACAATTCCATCAAACCAAACTCACTTCACTTTGCGTTTGACTTTGCTTCTGCTTTCATCATCCTAAATCAAGTGGCAACGGCAGGCTGACACGCCTTGTGAATGCACACAGCAAATCACAGCTAGATATCTCCTTTTGAAGTTTTCAGTCTGCTCATTTCAGCAGGAAACAACACTCCTGATCAGGTCCACATCCACAAATGCTCTGAAAAGCATGCAGACATATTTCCCATGTTTAAGAACAAATGTCTTTATACAACAAGAAACTACTCCCACTGCTCCCCACTTAGCCTAGAGACTTGCCTCAGTACTTCCTTAAGACTCCAGGCTATAACAGCACATGCAGCAATGCACAAGGTACTTTAATTCTCTATGGCTGCATAAAATAAGATATACTGTGGTAAGGAGCAAGCACATTCAACAGAGGACTTGCAGAGCAGGTCAGATCTGGATAACTGTGGTTATGCCATCCGTCAGCACTTATCAAGTCCTTCCTTACCTCAAAACACCATTCATGCTCCTGGGAGCTATAGCTGCCCCAGACTGGAAGTAAAAATGGTGCAAGGTATTACTCTACACTATTTACAGTGTTTTAAAAACTCAGAGCACACACACTCTTCTATTGATGTGAGGCCTTTAAAAATGTCAGCAGCTTGACATAATCCAACTCCCATAGTCCAAGAGGGTTCTCCAGGAACTACAGAGTCTTATTCTACCAATAAAGTTCAATAAGACATCTTAGATTGAAGGTGTGTAGGGCACTAAGCAAAAGGGGTTTACTTACTTTCATCAAAAGTGCTGCTGCTCTGTGTGACACTGTACAGCCCTTTGTTTTAGGCAATGCACTCATGGACTTTGAGTAGGGAGCTGCTGGTGGCATGAACTTATCCTGCTACACTGCTGGCAGCATAACAACTTGGGCTACCATGTGCTTGCCCTCTAAGGAAACACATCAAGCATTATGTACCACACGTCAGATTGAGCTACTGTGTTAGTTACTAGCAACCAAAAATCTCATGCAATATGATAGTTGTCAAGGTAACTACTTTTCCAGAGGGAAGATGAAATCTGACAATAGTCTGTGTGCACTCTCATCTAACGGAACAGCTGCCCGGGGTAATTTAGGCACCCCATAAATCTGAGTGGATCTCAATGCTTTGGTATGCTCGGCTACAACATAGCTGTCTGAGGGATGTTCTGTACAGATTTAGGAGCTCAGGGGTGCCTGCATCATGTAACCTCAGCTCTAACAGGGGTCCCTCTGCCCATGTGGACATCACATGTTTCCATTCTGCAGACTGGAGGCATGGGTTACCCTGGCGGGGACAGTAAATTGTCTCTATGACCTTTTGAGTAGCTGCAGGCCAACATAATTCTTCTTGACAGGGCAATTTTTGAGTTATAATGCACCTGGAACTGCTAAAAACTGCAGAAAATTATGTTACCCACTGTATTTTCTGAAAACAACACAGAATAGGATCTAACAATAGTAGCAGAGGAGCAGGGTCCTTTGTGCACTGGTGGTAACAATCTTCCCAAGACAAGAGGCAAAGCAGTGAATACAAGGGCTGCAACACAGTATGACAACCTCAGAGAGCCATTCAGACCCTCTTCCCCTCTTACAAATGGGATTCTTTCCTTCGACTGCTGACAATTTGGTGCATGAGAGATTAAAGACATCATTAACACAGGCTGCTCCATACTGAGTCAGATACATACAGAGCCAGACTGAAATTCTACCCAAAGCCTGAGAAATCACAAAAAATAAGAGTACTCCTATGCTTCCACAACTACCACATCATCTGGCATTCCTAATCCTGCTCTCCTTCCCTTATGCTCCCACATAGAAAAGAACAAACCAACACTAGTTTTTCACTGAAATAGTCCTTGACACAGAAATCACTTTTCATTCTCAGGCCATTATCACAATTAATCTTACGGACTAGAACTATGGCATCCTAACAGAACAAGAGGAATACAAGGATTAGGCAAAAAGGCCAAATTTAAAACAATTAAATAGCATCAAGGTAAGAAGAAAAAACAAATCCTAGTATCCCAGTGGAAAGTTAGAGAAAGCTTAAAATATTACACTTCTAAGGAGTCAGAAGCCATAGAGAAGGCTGATAAATGCTTCCTTGACATCTGTGAAGTTAATGAATGCTTTTAGCCAAATGATTTACTCTGTGTATTTATAAGTGAAAATGGGATGAGCATCATCACCTGGGTTGAAATTCAGCTTCACTGCAACCTTCTTGACACCAAAGTGTAGACCCCAATGGCTGAAACTCTTCTGTTAATCTTTAGCACTGGCAATAGCTTTACCCATGAGCCAGATAAAGCTTGTTGTCAATGTTTTGCACAGACTGGCCAACTTGTTGCTTGTCTTCCTCAGTCTGCCTCCACCTTTTCAAGGAAACACATCCACCAGTCCAGCCCCCATCTAAAAATAACCCCTTGGTGCAATAAACTTAAGAAATTGGTAAGTCTAATAAAAGCTCTATAGTTGACTTAATAGCACGATCCAGATCTTCATTCTTTATGGCAGGAAGAGTTGCACAACACAGCAGCTGCAATCCTAAGGAAAAAAAATCACATTGTTTGAAACTTATAGATTATTAAAGCCTTGAAGAACAGAAGCCATCTCAGCTGGCAAGGTAATGCCAAATCAAGTGTCAGCCCCAAATGCTTGAAATGCTTCTACAGTTTTGTCCAGAGAATAACACAGCATGCCTATGATGAGCAAGCAACAACATGAGCTACTAAATTTACCCAAAATAAAAGTGCACCTGTATACTAAGCATTAAAAGGGCATGCATTGATCCATATATTAATCAGATTCATAACAAAAGACCAATTTTTCTCTCTCTGGGGTGTGAAGAACAAGGTTATGAATCATAGTGTGAACACTTAAGCATCACACTTGAATAACCTAATTGTGTACAACAATGGCTGGATGAGAAGACTCTGAACTGTTAAACTCTGAACTGTTGTTAGGTTTCAGCCTCTTAAATACAGTTCTGTGACATGACTCTGACAAATTATTTGGATAGGAAAAGTGTTAGTTTACCTTATTAATATTCTGAACCTTGCCTGCCCACTTCCTTCATGCTTCATCTCTTCGTTTAAATAGAAACAAACACACTTCCAGAGAGAAATACTGGGGTTTAATGCAAGTTTTGATTATTTTTGGTGTGTTACAAATCACATAAATACATACTTTTGAGAAGTTTACTGCCTCACAATGGAGCTGGAGTTTTGCTGCGTGAGAAAACTGTCAGCCAATCTTTAAATATTTATCTTCGAATTCCCCTGGTTACATGTACTTGGGAATGTTTTCATAAATACATCAATAACTGTCTTGTACAGCTCATTAAGGAAGCTTTTTATCCTTTAGTATAATAGTTCAGTTTACAGTTGCCTGTGAATCATTTTTATGGACCTCCATTAAGCATGCCCTTCAAACTGCAATTATTTGTCAAATTTTGTATATGCGGAAGTAATCACCAGAGAAAGCATGAAAGCTGAGAAGATGCATAAACATTTGGAGACAGAACTTGGCCTGTCTCCAGCAGCATATTCTCTCTCTCCACTAACACTGACTTTCTAGCATCTGAGATGGATCCACCTACCCAAGACGGGCAGATTCTCCAAGGGGCACGGTAGGCACACACTAACCAAGGCTGGGAAGCTTGAATTTCCTGCTCAGATCTGTAATCAGTCTTTATGAGGTCCCAGGACATCCTTCCTCCACTTGTTTTACTTCGCTTATGAAGCTGTCCACTGAACAGAGGACCTCCACCATTGTCACAAGCTGCAGCAACTTGTGTCCCTTGCTTATCCTAAAGTGTCAAACACCACCAGTAAGCCTCTGCTATAGAGAAAACTCACTGGCAGGGATGTTGTCCTTCAGCTGTGCATACCAAAGTTTGGCTTTACTTCCTATAATTTGGATAAATAAGCCTATAAATACTTGGTTTGGGAATTTTTGGGTGGTGTTTTTATGTGGGTTTTTGGTTGGTTTTTTGTTTGTTTTGGTTTTTGCTTTTTTAATGCAAAAAACTCTAGTGTACTTCCTTCAAGAGTCAGCTTCTTCCCCTGGAAACCTTCACTAGCATCCTATTATTTTCTACAAATCTAGTTCTGTAATTGAGTTTTTGAGAGGTATTTTCACCTGTCAGGTCAATATGAATTTGGTCAAACAGGTTACCTAGCTGGAAGGATATGCAACAAGTTTAAAACCCCAGCTGGCTGCATAAACTGCTGTGATTGTCTACACAAGCACTCTGTAAGGGAAACATAAACCAAACAATAGCACCCAAGGCTACACTCGATTGATCCTTCTAGTCGAGATGGATGGCAATAACATCTAAGACAAGGTAAGGAGATGAAAATGGAAAGAGAATTGCAGTAGATACTCTTCCAAGTGGATGGTTCTCTTGCTGCCAAGGACAGGCATCAATAGAAGCTAAGTGGCTTACCGGTGTCCACAGAGAGCTGAAATATCAGAATAAATTAGATTAACATGATTGTCTGTCTTGTTTGCTCTGACCCACTCTTGTTGAAATCTATTAAGTATTTCACCGCCAATCTCCACTTCTGCAAGGGCTGTGGGTCACAAGAAGTTAACATGTTGTCTATTGTTGTTAGACTATATGCATGTCTGAACGTCAGCCTCACGAGACAGAATGCTTTTGTAACAATACAAAGTACATTTTAACGTATACCTGCGTGGCTTCTGCCACTGCTGAGCAGCAGCCTGTACACTGCATTCCTCCTAGTAGCAAAGTGACTTGTGACTGATTGATGTTCTAGACATCAAAGAATATTCATGATGGTTTTCCACATGCTGCAAATTCACTACTAAAATGTTATCATACAGCATGCACACACTAAAATAGACACAAGATACTTACCAGTTAGCTGCAAGGTAAAATGCTATTAACATTTTTAGCAGTACTGAGGAGTGACAGGAGGATTTTTGTTCAATTACAGTGTGAAGAGAAACTGTGGTGAGCTGTACACACCTCTGTGTGCTGCTTTCCTTCTGATGTTACCGGTAGATTTCATTGTTCCTCACTTGTTCCTAAAGGCAGCAATAATGGATAATAAAAGTTACTATTGATAATAAATGGATAATAAATAGTAAAACTTGAGAATAAGGGGAAAAGCTCATTCAAAATTGAAAGAAAATGTATCTTATCTTCCAAGGAGATTTTTTCTTGCTTGATCTTGTCACTATGCCATGTCTAAAAGTAGCTAAGTATTTTATTGTTATGAATTCTTGCTAAATAGGTCATGTCTATTAACATGTTTTTAAACACCTTGGCATGCAGTGCTGCCACAGTTTGTGTAATTGAAAATTAATTTGTCACACTTGAGCAGATAGAGAAAGGGACTTCATATCTGAACACATCTCCAGCTATCTGTACCAGCAGCCATTCTTTAGTTGAATACTGCAACAATTTTTCTAATTGCCTAGTGCTTTGAGGTACTGCAGAGAGGTTGTGCCCACTACTAACAGCTTCTGGCAATAGAAGATTTTTCCATAGCATGAAAAGGAGCTTTTAATCTCAGGAGGCATTAAAAGCTCTTACTTGGGTTCCAGAATTCCACCAGCATTTCAAAGCGGAGCAACATGACTTTCATGGCAACAACCAAACCCTTAACTCTGTGCTTTATACCACAGCAGACAGGGATGTCTCAAACTCAGTGACCCAACATAGCAGCAGCACGCATCAGGAGATCCTGCCGAACGCAGCGAGCAGCGGCATCAAACGTTGCAGCCCTCCGGCAAGCACGAGTTCAGAGAATCTGGTAATCATGTAGTTTCTCAAGCAGTTGCTAACAGGGTATTGGCAAAGTCCGTAGCACCACGGAGAAGATCTGGAAAAACATTCCAAAATCAGTATCCCAGCAATGCATTGAGACTGAGAGCTGGTAGCAATTTTTAACACAGCTAAAAATCCTGGCAGAGTGTCCACTTCTGGTTGGAACTTTGCCTCTAGGGCAGACGTCAGTCTTTGCACGCAGCTGAGTGGGGGGAGGGAGGGAGAGGTGTGGTGAGGAAAAACACTAATAATGATAATAAAATAAAATCAATACCTGGCATAATTTAATCTGCCACAAGTTTCTTTGTAGGAAGTCAAATTCATATTCAAAGCTGTCTGCAGATGAAGCATGTATTATTTATTAGTCTCACAGAGTCAAATAATGATCTTTTTGCAGCAGAGTAGCATTTACTGAATGCTCATAGCATAAAGGAGGAGCAAAGTCCTTCTGAAGAAAGTTGCACTTTCCCAACATTTGCTTTATTATGTAAGAGACAGGATGACAGCAACGTTGTTCTGCACTACAAACCCACCTATATGCAGACATCCTGGCAACCTCACCCTTGTGTGTAGGGGCCTGGTATTCTGCTAGAAATAGGCTCAGAATAAATCTACAGCCTGGGTGCTTCATTACAAATTTCCAGCAAGCACTCACAGCTATTAGAGACAAAAAGTAGACAGGATCTGCAAGACAACCACTGCCTGCAAGGTCTTACCTTGGTCTGAGCCGCACTGTTCTTCCCAGCCTGCTATCAATAATGCCCATGGAGCAACAGACACCAATAGAAGCATCTTGCCCAAAGCTGTGTTTACAGCATATGGCTTGAGATACCAGTAACATACTGATCTGAACCAGAACACCTTTGGACAGTGTGGTCTTGGTCATTTCCACAACAGATGTGTCACAGTAACATTACTGCTTAACAAATCTCTACCACCTCTCATACAAATACAGTTCCTTTTCCAGACAATTTTTCTTTATAACAGAGCTCTGCTCCATTTTTTAAGCTCTTTTATTTGGGCTGACAGGGATGGTTTTATTTGCTTTGGCTGTATATGAAGTTAACTGGCAAGATTACTCAAAACATACACAGAGCACGTGCTGTGGCAATTATTACTGTGGTAAACTATGTAACATCTAAGAAGCTTCCAAAGTAAATACATCAGAAGCTATATATGGCTCAAAACAAGAGCCACCCCATGTGCAGGTTTTCCTTTTGTTCAATTTCTGGTCACAAAAATCATTCAAAAACAACAAACAAGCACCTCCACTTACTCAGGTGTCACAAGCTCCTCAAGGCCTGTATCTATTTCTGCTTTCCTGCAAAGCAGGAACCAGTCAAGGCTCCACACAGCAAAGGCTCATGTGATGTTACTCCAGCATGCCAAACACGGTCTGCGTGGTTTTGCATGCCCTCAGCTCAGTTCAACACATCAAGCATCTTGACGGATGGCAGCTACAGCCCCAAGGCTGTAAATTTCTTCAGTGTTTCAAAAGCAGAGTGTGTTTGTTCTGTATGTTTAAATACTACACAGAAGTTCAATGACCTGTTTGAATTACCTAAAGCAATGGAGCATTTAAGCAGCAGGGATATGCAATCTTCTAGACTAGTTCAGAAAAACATAAAGCAAATCATCTCTTCTTTCAGCTTGAGTGTGTTCCAGAGGCTTTATATACCAGTGTTGCTATGAAATAAGTTGCAGCACAAGTAAGCAAACAGAATTGATGCACTTATGTACAGCTTCTACATTAATTTCCACAGCTATTTAAAAACCAAATGTTGTATACAGAGATACCTCTGTGGCTTAATTCATCACTTCCATGATAACAGCTCCTGGTGTAGCTGGTGACACTATATAAAGTAGCCTAAGATCATCAGCAGTGTAGTTCTGTGTTGTTTCATTGAAATTACAAATGTTAAATGATCCTTTTTATATCTTTTTTTTTAATACCTTTTTCTTCAACAGCTGCACAGTATCAAATAAACCTTTTATTTCTCACAGTATGTAAAATGGTTAAAGCCCTTGCTATGATATGAAGAACTGCAGAGAAAACTACAGATTGCAGTGGTACAGACAAGCTCCTACCAGCTTTAAATTCAATGCAATTCAATCATACAGTCCCACTGCACAGAAACCAGTGGACTGGTGATATGATCTAACTGGCAGTTTTAGGTAACACCAACCAAAAATATTACTATTAGGATCTGCAAGTTTAATCATGAAGCTCTCATCTTTCTCTAAAGACTGAAGTACTGGCAAAAGGCTGTAAAGAGTGTAAACCACTGAGAGGTAAGCTGACCCATTAAAACAGGGATGTACAGTAGGACGTAGGAGCAAATTCAAGACCACAGATGAAACCAGATAAGCAACTCTGCTTCATGTTAACTTGGCTAGGAATCCAAGAAAACAAAGCAGTTGCTAGATGCAGTGGCATATTTCTCCAAGATTAACTAGACTTTGGATTTTATTTGATAAGGGATCCTGCTGCAAAGTTAAGTCCTTTTTATTTTGCCTGGAAAGTGGGTAACATCAGCCACTCGATGCAAATATAAGGTTTCTATACAATGTGCCATGGGAGAAATTTTATATTTCACTTACCACCATCATCTCCCTGTAATTCCCCCACTTTGCAATTTCAGCAATGAATTAAAGCTCACTTGAAATGTGACTGCTTTTTAAAACAGCCACGTATCACCTCTTCTGTGGAAGCAAAGCAACATGGGTTTAATTCAATGCAGATTTGGCTTCTTGACAATTTGTTGCTTTTGAATAAGCAGAAAAATAAATTAGTCATGTGCAGTGCTTTGGAAGCAGAAATGCTGGTTCTGAAGCTGAGAGCCATTAATAAGCATTCACAGTCTTACAAATGAATAATTGCAGGGAATCCAAACGCTGGCCTGAATTTACTGTATAAATTTAAACACAATTTAGTCAACACACTTACCAGAATGGAGGACACAACAAATTCAAAGAAAAATAGACATTAGAAGATGCATTTCTGAATTGGTGTCAGACTTTTCATTCTGGCTTTCCATATTTCCATGGATCAAATGAATTCTTTGTGCTGCTCTCAAAGCCAAGCTATACCCTTCACTTGAGGTATTTCAGGTTTACAGCAGTGTGACAAAAATCTCCACTTTGTGGATTTGAACAAAGTTACCCAGCAAATGAGTTTGCTGTGATGCACTTTGGCACTAGAAATATGCCTGGTGCAGAAAACAAGCTTTACTGATGAGATTTATTATCAATATTCTAATCCAGAAAAATTTCTATGGAATTTGAGTTCTTCCTACCTATTCACTCCATTCTGTTTCAGATGATTTATTTTTTTTACAAGATCCAGATCATCCAAAACCAGATGAAACAACCCACACAATCACTTGGTAATGGTGTTGGATGCAACCTAATTAAATGCTTTGTAAATATCTTATCCATCCTCCTGCCAATACAACATTGCTCCTAGAAAACTATTTGCTACTGCTTTATCCCCTCAGTTTTCAGTGTGTTCTCATGGGTGTTTTGAGACCAGCTTTTTATCTAAATAATCATGTTAAAGTTTTTCCCTTATTGATTTAATCTTTTCTTTCTTTCCAATTTGTTCATTTCTCCTCATTGTGCTTCTTTACCGCAGGAGAGGACCACAAAAGGCTGTTCTCATCTGAGCTGCCACTTAAGATACTCCTACCCAAGTCATGCCTATTAGAAACTTCACAACTTTCCCTATAGCCCAAAGAATTTCTGATGGGCCCAGGTTTGCTTGCCTCATTCACAAAGCATTTCAAATCCCACTCTGAGAGCGAATCTTTCATTTTTGAAAGCAGCACTATTTCATTTTAACAATGAAGTCAACAACTAGTGGCTGAAACTTACATGAATTAGGTACCAAGGAGTGTCTTGTAATCCACATCTTGATGAGGAAATGCATTTTAATTTATAACAATACATCATTTGTGGAGTATCCCTCTCAGGACATATTCAGAACTCACCTGGATGCATTCCTGGTTAATCTGGTGTAGGTGATCATGCTCTGGCAGGGGGGTTGGACTCGATGATCTCTTGATGTCCCTTCCAGCCCCTGGTATTCTGTGATTCTGTACACATAAGTGAATTGCACTACAGTAATCAAAATGAAATCCTGGCAGTGGCACTTTGCTTCTTACTTTGGCATTAAAACTTGCAAAGGTGTGAAGAGAAACCGACCACTTTTTTGTGTGTGTGTGAAAATGATTGATGATAGAATCAGTGCACTGACCAGCCTCCATGGCATGGGACATTGCTACATTCATCACTCTGAGAAAAGACAGCACGTGTTCCCAGCTCTCCCCACTTCTGCTTTACTTAGTGACCGTGTATTATGAACTGGATAGCACAAATGACGGAGTTGCTGTAGGGATGCAAGGGATGCTGTAGGGATCTAGCAAGAGGTCCTGGTGACCAGCTGCCACTTCACAGAATTAACCAGGTTGGAAAAGACCTTCGAGATCATCAAGTCCAACCTATCACCAAACACCATCTAATCAACTAAACCATGGCACTAAGTACCTCATCCAGTCCTATTTTAAACACTTCCAAGGATGGTGACCCCCACCACCTTCCTGGGCAGCACATTCCAATGGCAAATAATCTCTCTTTCTGTGAAGAATTTCTTCCTAACACCCAGTCTAAACCTCCCCTGGTGCAGCTTGAGACTCTCTTGTCCTGTCACTGGTTGCCTGGGAGAAGAGGCCAACCCCCACCTGGCTACGACCACCCTTCGGGTAGTCGTAGATGGCAATAAGGTCTCCCCTGAGCCTCCTCTTCTCCAGGCTAAGCAACCCCAGCTCCCACAGCCACTCATCAGAGGACTAGTGCCCCAGATCCCTCATCAGCTTAGTTGCTCTCCTCTGGACATGTTTGAGCAACTCAACATCTTTCTTGAACTTCTCTGTGTCTAAGCAGCTGCAAAGGCAGTGCAATACTGTGTTCTGTCTCACCTCATTATTTCTGGGTTTTAAGTGGTAGGCACTGACACCACTAAACAAACTTTCTATTTGCTATTCAAACTGTGGTAAACCAAAGCTTAAATATAGCACTCAGCATTAAACAGCCTGACACTGACTGTCCTAGCAACTCCAGTTACCATGGCATCTCTTGACAGCACGCCACTCCATAGGATCTGCTGCAAATTGGTGAATAACGGGTTTGTAAGCTTTTCATATGCACATTCTAGAAAGGTACAAAGAAAAGAACCCTCAGAAAATAATTATTCAACAAAACATACTTCTTTGAGTTTCCTAGAATAAGCTTCTGAAATGCCTGCTTAGTGTTAATGCTTTTAATTTTAAATAAGAGAAGGCAAATATCACCTGAGTGATTTTGAGCCTACATTTACAAAGTTACTGGGTGTTTTGGCTGTCCAAGTGAAGACACTAAAAGTGAAACTCTTCTTCAAATTGCTGAGTACACATCATCTTCAGATCACTTACCTGAGCTGCTGAGTTGAGAAGTCAAATCCACCAAACCTGAGGAGCTGCCAGACACCTGAATTGACTGACAGCTAAAAAGGAAACAAGTATTAAATTATTCAAACACTCCAATACCTAAAATAAATTAATCCTTAACATAATGATTAATGAATAATGAAGGCTTAGAAAAATTACATCAAAACAGACATAAAAGAATGAAAAGGTATGTTATGAGCATTTAACAGCTCTTTAAGTGGGAGACTTGCAAATCTAACCAAAAGGAGTGTGACTAATTCTAATTTCAGACATTCATATTTCCAGTCTTTCTAAAGCTCATTTTCACTCCCACATACAGATGCTGTACATGTTTAATAATCCTTATACTTTCAGTAATTCATAGCAGCAATCAATCTTAGGGAGTTACAACCAGACTGGGAATTTAAAGTCACATCCATGCCATACAGCAAGTTATCTCGGCCTGTGCCTGGCATAGTTTGTCTGACGTTAGGATTCCATCAATTACAGGCTTTGTTCAATTAATATAGTTCTGAATCCCACCTTAAATTTCTTAGCTTTGTTTCACAAAGTTTCAGTGTTGTTTCCTGAAAAAACAGTTAAGATCTCCAATCAGTACATGGGTCCAGTCAAAAGTTAAATGCCAATTCCTAAGCAAGTTCCTAAGCAAACTACATGCAGAAGTTCCTAAGCAAACTACATGCAATATTCTGCACATGTCCACAATTAAGTGAATCAATAACCCATCTAGGGTTCATGTACAGAATAACTGTCATAAGTGGCTGATTGGACACCAATAAGTTTCATAGTTTCATTCAGGGTTGGAAGGGACCACAAGGATCATCTAGTTCCAACCCTCCTGCCATGGGCAGGGACACCCCACACTAGATCAGGCTGGACAGAGCCTCATCCAGCCTGGGCTTAAACACCCCCAGGGACGGGGCCTCGACCACCTCCCTGGACAACACATTCCAGGGTTTCACCACTCTCATGGGGAAGAACCTCCTCCTCACATCCAGCCTGAATCTCCCCACTTCCAGCTTCATTCCATTCCCCCTAGTCCTATCACTACCTGAGATCCTGAGAAGTCCCTCCCCAGCCTTCCTGTAGGCCCCCTTCAGATACTGGAAGGCCACAATTAGGTCACCTGGGAGCCTTCTCTTCTGCAGACTGAACAGCCCCAACTCCTTCAGTCTGTCCTCACAGGAGAGGTGCTCCAGCCCTCTGATCATTCTTGTGGCCCTTCTCTGGACACCTTCCAGCACCTCTACATCCCTCTTGTAATAGGGGCTCCAGTTATTTATTTACAGGAGAGAGAAATGGCCAACAAGACAAGATGACATCCTGAGGCAGCCCTGTGCTCTTCCCAAAAATGGGCAGACCAGAGCTCTGCTGCTGGAATGAAAAGGTGTGCAGGTTCCATTACTCTCTATTGCACAACTACATAGCAGTTGCATTTTCTACTGTATCCATAGTTCTGGGGCTGAAGCCACAAAGCAAAGCAGAGGCAGAAGAACCTCATGACATTCACTCCCATCCTCTATCACAGTCCCAGTGAGCCCTGGGTTGGAGCACTGGTGAATAGGAATGTCTCAGGCAGAGTACATGTATGTATACACACATCAGGTTAAACAAATGAGTCAGTACAGTGATGGTGCAAACTCAGCTCAGTCCTGGGCTACAGCTGAAGGGTCTGTTCTAAACAGGAACTTCAGCTTGCTGAGGTTTCTTAGGCATTCCAGCTCTCACATGGACTGAAGAAGAGACATGTTCTTTTGGACTTGCATGACCCACATGTTTCAGAAAGTATGGCTGCACTAAACCTCCTCTACTCTTTTAGCAGTGAAGTTTGTAGGTGAAATTTGCTAAACAGTGGCTTAGCTGAAAAGCCCAACAGGCAGAGTTCTTTAGGTTCTTTAATAGTAGCAAAAGATTATTGATGCTTTTGAGCCAAGGATGGGAGCTGAGTAAGTATTTTAACTACAGGATCAAACATTAACCACACATAATCCAGTAGCTTCAGAACATCAACCTCTTTGCATCAGCCACCCAAGGAGCAAGCACATGTAGCTGTAATCCATGCCTTACACCCCAAACCCAAACTGTCAAGGTTAATCTGTTGTCAGCTGCTCACATTGGACATTTTCTAGCTGAAATCCATCCCAAATGCATAAGAAACATTCTGCAGAAATCTAATCTGCGTATACTGCTGGTTCTGATTTTGCAGTTAAACCTCCAAGTTCATCATTTACAAAATGACAAACACTATAAAAAGGACTTACCAGTGATGCAATGTAATGAGCAGGATTCACAGAATCATAGAATCAATAAGGTTGGAAAAGACCTCAGATCATCAAGTCCAACCTGTCACCCAAGACCTCATGACTATTAAACCATGGAACCAAGTGACACGTCCAACCCCCTCTTGAACACCTCCAGGGATGGTGACACCCTCACCTCCCTGGGCAGCACATTCCAATGGCTAACAACTCTCTCTGTGAAGAGCTTTCTCCTCACCTCGAGCCTAAACCTCCTCTGGTGCAGTTTGAGACTGTGTCCTCTTGTTCTGGTGCTGATTGCCTGGGAGAAGAGACCAACCCCCTATATTAACCAACTGCAGGAATTTAGAGCAAGTCACCTGCCTCACTCTAATTAGCTCTCTAGCAATTTTTTTCTAAAACCACAGTTGAATCTCTAAAAAAGCCTTAAAAAAACCCACAACAGTCTGTCTAACATGTGTACAAGAGATGAAATATACTTCTGGGCACAATAAAACCCTCTAAATTCATAAATGACTAAACACTGAAAAAGGAGTTCATTTCTTGTCCACAATAATCACTAAAGAACCCTGACGTGCCTTGAGTGAATGCTTAAATAAATAAATAACCAAACAAAACCCAAGCAAACAGAAAACTAACCAAACACTACACAAAATTCTCCCATTAACTTCTGCTGCAGACCATAGAAATACAGACAGACTGTTTTAACACTCAATTAAAATAAAAGGCCTGGATTGCCTCCTCCAAATTCCATTGAGCCTTCAGTCAGCATTCTCCTCATATCAGATATTATTAAATTATGACCCCAGCTATTCACAAAGCCAGCAAATCTGTAGGATTTGTATGGCCTGAAACACTCCAAAAGACATTATTAATGACTCGATGCTGATTGCTCTTAGATGCCTTCAAAACTAACTCTCAGAGGCATCAGACACACTGAACTAATTTCAATAGCTAGTCTGAAAACATCTCTGACTATTCTCCTGGTGAGACAGAAACACTTGGTGTCTGATCCTGAGCTGGCAGGAAGCTCTCATTAAACTGAGTTACCATGTATGTATTAAGTCCCTTGGTCAGTCACAGATGGGTCTGTGGTGGCAGAGCTGCTGAGTAGCAAGAGGGAGAGAGCTGAGCAAATAACTAGCAAACACCCTTTAAAGCCAGCTTTGCCAAATGTAACACATTGAAATCATTTGTGCACAGCAGTGATTTTGCTAGTAGGATTGTTAGCAGAAATAGTGGAATTTTACAATTAGGATAGTCCCAAATATCTCTGAAAGTATAGGAGTCCACAACAGACTCCACCTATTCCTCATCTAACCTGAGCTACGGAGCACAGTGGAAGTCACATCAGCTACTGACAACTGGTCACGAATGGTTCCATGAAATCCACGAGTTCATTTCAATGCATTTGGCTAGCAGTGTTACATTGCAATCTAAATGTTCACAACCACATCTGTGAGCAGGAAGAAAGAAGAATTTTGGTTATTCACACCGTATTTGTCCATGAAGTATGGTCTTGATATTTTGGGAGGCATTCATCAGCATTATCAGTCTCCAGCTGTTCTATTAAACTCTGTTCTTTCCACTCAAGCCTATAGAAAAATTTGTATTAAATTTAAAAGAAATCACCTTCTTAGTTATCTTTTTTAAAATAAACAAGACATCATCTCTCATCTCTTCAGACACACTTTACCAGTCCAGAAAAAAAATAGATCTGCCTTAACAGAGGAGATACTTTGTTGTTGTTGGGTAACAAAGCACAAAAAAAGCTGTCACAAAAAATGTAAAACCAAAGCTTGTGAGTGGTACAGGAAGCACTAAAGAAAGCCAGTTCCCTCAAGTTCTGCTTTGTGCCTACAAAGATCTCATCAGAACTGACAGCTGCTTTTCCTGACAAAAGATACTACAGACAGGTAATGGAATTATATGTAAGAGCTATGGATTTCCATCCATGCTGTCTCATCTGTTCTCTGAGGCCTTCTGTGGTAGCAAACAACAGGGAGACAGCCTTGGGCAAAAAGAAACAGTTCTAGAGACGGGAGAAGAGCTGCTGATAAAGATTTTGGTTTGGCTGAAGAGAAAAGATTTCCATTACAGGGCATTTCAGGGCACCACAGCAGCTTTTGAAGGGTCATAAGAATTCAGAGAAAATCAGATCCAACAGAAATCAAGACTGTGCATACCCCTTTGAGTGTGTTTGTCCTGATAAAGGTCAGCTCCAAGAGGAATAAATAGCCTCTTGAAATGGGCACCCTTGCCTGATAGAGACAATTGAGCTGCTGGGAGCTAACAGCTGTCACCAAAGCCTCTGCTATAAGTTCTCAGCTGATTGTAAAAATGCCCACAGAGTACAGGCAAGCGGTTAAAGCAAAGTCATTGAGAGTTTCCATCAAAGTTAAATGTGCTCACAGTATATTGCAACCATTAAAATGACTAGGTTTTGCTAGCAGTAATTACTGAGATGCCAAAAATCAAATGATGAATTAGTTCAATAGAAAGTCCAACGCAGAGAAGCGAAGGACAGATTCATCTTACACAGCACACATGCTTCTCCAGGACACAACGTGTCTTTACAGCCTCAGCACATTCCTCCCAGCACAAAGTTTGGTGCTCCACCTGCCTGAGGTGAAGGGCACACATCCTCATGGAAGTCACCATTTTGCAGCTTTCACAACTCTGATCAGAAGGCATTCACCTAGTAAAACAGAAAGCATAATTTCAATACAGCATTTAGTGATTCAGTGAACCAGAACTCAGGTCACATACTTGGTGACTGCTGAATCAATTAGCCCATTAGGAGGAATTAATTGTGACTAGCTTTGTGTTAAATGTATGAAAGGAAAAACTGGAATTTTAGGGGAAAACCCCCAAATGAAACCACTACATTTATTAGTTCTTCATGGCTAAATATCTTTCCAGTTCAGGCACCAATGTACAGAAAATTTAAACAGAGGGACAAATGGAATATCTATTTACTTAAGGTGCAGTAAGTTAGACCTCGTTGTTTTTTCACTGCTGAATTTCCCAAGAGAAGCTGTTACCAAGCTTAAAATTTATATAAACTTTATTCCTTAAAGAGAAAGAAAATTTGTAGTGCTCTTTAAAGTTAAAATAGGGTTTGGTCATCATTAAACTGCAATTCCTCAACTTGCAAACAATCTTGCCAGAAAAGATGACATTCCATATTTTCTCTCTGATCCTGTAGCATTTGTTTGCAGCCTTGATTCACACAAGGCACTTGGTGAAGTCTGTCTGGGTGAGGAGGACTGACAGAGGTTTTAAGGGAGCAGGCTCAGGTGTCCTTCTTTAACTGGCAGAGGCTCACTGGCAATGCCAGTAACAGCTCTGCCACTCCCAG
This sequence comes from Melanerpes formicivorus, assembly GCF_026170545.1. Taxonomy (NCBI): domain Eukaryota; kingdom Metazoa; phylum Chordata; class Aves; order Piciformes; family Picidae; genus Melanerpes; species Melanerpes formicivorus. The sequence goes on from NW_027142390.1 coordinate 3,592,810, forward strand.
GCTCACAGCTGGACATTCTGGCTAACGAATTCTGAGCTGCAAATGATCGCTGGTAAGTTAAGAGGTCAGCCACAGCTCTAGAAATCACTTATTTCTCTCAGCATCTGCTGCACCTCCATTTTCATATCCCTGGAGAATATTATCATATCAGTAATACATAACCATTGCACAGCACTTCTCATTTGCAGATCTCAATCCTCCTCACAAGAAGCAGTAAATATATTTTTCCATTTTTTCAAAATAGAATCAGCATTGACTCAAGGGTAATTAGTGGTTATCTCAGGAAAAGAAGCCAGGTCTACCAAGTTGCAATCAAGATGCATTTACTGTCATAACATTTGGTAAAGCATTTCAGATAATTGTATCTGAATTTGAGCACAGAACCTTAACACATGGGCACATACCTGTATTTTGCAGTCTTTGGGGATCTTTTAGGGAAGAAGAAAAGATGGTGATTGTTTTCCTATATGCTCATTAACAACATCTTGTCATTTGTTTAAAACGTGGCAGTACACGAGGATGAATTGAATTGAGTAGGCATATTTCCACCTCTTAAAAACAAACCAGCCTCTTTTGAAGGATGTCCTACTCTCTTCAGAAAGGGGTAGAGGAGGAGTCACTTCAAGACATAAAAACAATTAAAAGTGATTTTATTAAAGTGTGAAGTGAAAACATAGCTTCAAATGCAGATCTTTAACAAAAAAAACCCAAACAACTTGAGATATCTTCATTCAATCCACAACTGAAGAGAGAATATTTGCTTCTGGAACATCTTCAGTGAGAAAAGATATGTATGGATTTAAGAAAAAAAACAAACAACCAACCAGTTTATGTCTTATTAATAATCAATTGCTAGATACTGGAACAAAACATTGCAGAATGCTAAACATGCCAGAGAAATAGAAATGTTGTTTAGGATATGCAAATACTAAGATTGGTGGTGTCTGGGTGGTTTTGTGAACTTTTGATAGCACAGTTTATTAAATTGCCAGTACAAAAGCCAAGTACTCCTTTGACAGAAGCCTTAGGCAAATGCTGTTTTCTTTGGCTCACATGAAACCACAATTTTGCATAACAAATCTGAATGTGCTCACACATACCTGTAGTAAAACAACCTACTTCTTACAGCAGCTAATAAATTCTCCACCAACTGTGGGATGAGGTTGTAAGTTTGGGCTGCAAATATTTAGCGGACATGACAAGACAGGATTATAGCAGACCATTACAACATCTCCTTTCTCTAATGCCAGCAAAACATCAACCACTGTTTCTATGGACTTAGCTTTTATTTATGTAATAGATTTTTAAAAACCCCAAACACCACACACAAAACAACAAAAAAAAACACCCTTCACAAAACCCAACCAAAATACACCAAACAAGACACCCCCTCCGCACAGCACGACAAACATCATTGATTTTGTATGATGTGACTGCCAAGAAAAATGGCTTTCATCACACTTCATAATAAATTTATCTAAAAAGTCATTTGTTTAAAGTATTGCCTCAGAAAGCTCCTTTGAGACATGCCATTTTGATGGCACTCTTTTCATTATTCAAATATAATGAAGTGATTCTGCATGGTTATGCTGGACTATAAATCACTGCTGTAAAAAAAAAGGGGGGGGGGGGGAAGACATGTTCAGCATGTTAACAGACCAAAGATCAGATTTTGAAGAGCATTTTATTATTGCACATGCACTTTATCTCTTGCACATACACAGCAGATAGCAACTCATACTACTTTCCCAAATTCCATCATTATTAAATTTGGGAGCTGACAGGGGAGGGAGGCTTTAAACAAAGACTCATCTTTTGCAGTTCATTTCTGTTTAGAAGCTCCCTGAAATCTCACACATCCACACTGAGACACTGGAGAAACGCAGCAGAAGTGGAATACGAGCAGTAGCATTTATTGCCACTCACTTCCAGTCAACAAAAAGAATTAAACAAACATTAAAGGCTGCATTGAATCAGCACCTCAAGAAGAAGAAGAAAATGGAGAAAAATTCAGCTGCCATGAAAACTCACTGTGGTGGTTTAAGCCTTAACTGGGAATTAAGAGCTCAGATGAGGGCAAGGCTGAGAATCTCTCCCCCACTGCCCCCTTTCTCCCTCCCAACAGAGAGGGGGAAAAAAAAAAAAAAAGGAAAGCAGCAAATCCACCAAACAATAATTTGGGGTCAGCCTGGAAGTAGAGAGGTAAAGAGTTTTCTTTAAACAGAATATATATATAACAGTAACAGGTAAGGTTCACAAGGGCAAGGAATAAGGATGGATGGGAGGGGGGACGAAGAAGGATACAAAACCAGTCTCTCTCTGAAGAGGCGTGGAGGCAGCAGGGAGAAGGATCAGGCCTGACTACGTGGTAGAGGAGCAGGAAGGCAGCTGCAGTAGCTCTCATCCAGGAGAGGCAGGAGCCAAAAGGAGCTAATGACTCCAATGCCTTCCCTTTTATACCCTAGCTGGGCAGGGAGGAGGGAGTGGAACAGACTCAATTTCCCAGGGGGAAAATGCCCTGCAGGGAGGGCTAAGCACTTGCAAGCCCTCCATCCTGTTTTTCAGAATGGGCATTAACCCACCACACTCACCTTTAGAAAAGGCTGAACAGATCGTAGAAGGACCTGCCTTCTTCCCAAAGCTCCTGGGATTTTAAATTTTTTTTTTTAATTTTTTAAAATTAATTAATACCCAGACTTATAACTAAGTAAATGTCAAACATTTTTTCTAAGGTTGGAAACTAAAACCCAGTGGTAATCTGTTTCATGCAATGGATTATCCAGAGAGAAAAAAAATAAATCTTTCTAGAATTATAGGATAATTGTTTTAATTTAGTCCTGGTCATGCCTCAGAAGTTTGGAGTTTTCAGTTCTGTAAGAAAGACTGAACTGAAAATGAGCAGGGACGCTCTTTGTCAGTACCACACAGATCATAAGAACATGGAATTACTTCAAACAGGTGAGAAATTAATTAAAATGATAATCTCCTATTATCAGTGTAAGATAGCAGCTATTTAACCAACAAGCATAGAGGGAACAGGCCATTATTTGGCCCACTGTGTGGTTTGCTTACTTTTTCCTCTTTCCTCTGAATCTGTTTCTGAAGACTGGTGTGGATTACTGAACAATCTGTCCAAGCCACCAATCGACCTCAACTAAGTTCAGTGCTGCCCTTTACCTTGAAGCCTATGACCTCATGTGAATAATGGCATTTTTAGGGAGATCACAGTAAGATCTACAGGTGCATAAACAAATAGCATCAGAGGAGTATGAGCAAATTATAGTAAATATGACAACCTGAGTAAGGCACTGATGGTGTGCACTTCACTTCTGCATGGAGAAGTTAAGATCAGAGCAGACAAAGAAAATTTCAAAGACTGAATTTCAGTTAATAAGGGTGTTTTATAATAATTTGTGCAGTTTTGCCTTCCTGTATCTTTATTGTCTTTTGTCACTGTTGTGTTGTGGGTAAGATCCTGATGTCTGCCTGTCTCAGAGCCTAGGACTCTTACTGGAACTATTTGGCAAAATTAACGTTTAACTTTCTTTCAAGTGCCCCAGCAGGGGCTTGCACTGGATCTCTGATTATCCATTCCTCTGTGGAAGCAGGGCCACAATGCCATTAGGCATGTACTTGCTGTGCACTGTGCTCAGCCTGACTTGGGATGTTATTACTCACTTGTAGTACAGCACATGGGATCACAATCAAATCCTTCACAGAGACAAGAAATCCTGGTACTCTGTTCTGTCACAGAAACAAGGTTAGTTACAAGGCTGCCTAATACCATCTATCTATTCATATGTACCACTCCATTCTATTCAGTTTTACCCTTGAACTTAACATTCTCAGCTATATTGAGCTGTAGATTTTAAGCCTTAAATGTTGTTTACAAAATCTTCCTCATCTTACAGGGCATTGTGATGGCAATTAAAGAAGAGAAGCAAGCGTGAAGGGCAACGTGGCACACACTTTCTGCGAAAGCTGATTGCAACATATTAATTTAGGCAAGCTTCTTATTCTTGCAGTGATCAGTCACATTTATTCATGCTCTAAAACAGAAGTCATTAACCACATTGACTACATACTAAACCAAGTTAAGGTTGTTATCTAATGGAAATCATCAAGTGGGACTTTCAGGGGTTTTAAGTTTTACAGCAGTGAAATTCAACAAGTTTAAAAGGAGCCTTTTACAATTATTAGGAACTAACCACTAAATTACTGCCTGGTAAAAATTTTACTTACATTAAAATATACATTGCAAAAGCAGAGTGCAAGTATTTTTCTGGATAGCTGAAGTCTCATTGTCCATGAACTGAGAAAAACTTTTCTAAAATCCAGCATTTTAAGCAATGTTTCCTTGTTTATGGCACTATTTACTGCAGCATGGCTGAAAAGCTCTTCAGCAAAGCACTGGCAGAAAAGAAGATGTTTTCAGGATTTTTATAATGAAGGCCAAATTACAAAGTGTTCCAAGGCCTGGTTTACTGGAAGAAAAAAAAACAACAAAAACAAACCAAGAAAACAAAACAAAATCCAAACAAACCACCTAAACCCCCCAACCAAGCACTTCTCCCACCCTCTCACTCTCCCAACAAATTATAGGGAGCTCCATGTTTGCAGGCATCAGCTTTCAGTAGAAAAAAAAAAGCGCCCATCTGACACTTCAAACAACACAAGACACAATAATAAGGCAGGAGCTACAAACTCAATGGAAAATATTGCTACATGTCAGGCTCTTCAACAAGAAAATTGTTGGTCATTTCAATTTACTGTTTTATTTCTTTTTAGAAAGATTTTTGTAAAAACCTATGGAAATAGAAAAGGCAAAGTTTCAGTTTCCAAGTACAAACAAACCTCAGATCATTTTATGTATAGCGCAAGTTAAGGAGAAGATACAAAGAATGTGACTGTGAGCCATAAAATTGTGGAGCATAATTTCTTTGCTTGCCCATTTCCTTGGTTTGTTTCTTTCATATTCTCCTTCAAAAGAAACTTGCAGTTACTTTGCTTCATCCAGCAAAGTAGACAGAGGTAAAAAGAGATCTGGATACTGATTCAACTTTTGGACTCATCTGTGTGAAGACTACTTCAAACCCTTAGCAAAGTCCAACATTCTGAACTCTCTCATTCATATTCAGTGGCTTTTACTGTGCTCACTTCCCCAAAAAAGAATTTAGCAAATAATCAGGTTTGTATTAAACTGGGAATAATATCTGTGGTCAACACATCTTTATTAACAAAACTTACATCGTACAGGCCAGGCACTGATGTTGACTTCAGCATGTTAGGCTAAAATAAAGAAGTGTCATCATCAACTATTTCTTCTACCATCACCCTCTCCCTTTCCATCAAATATCAGTCAGCAATTCCCATTCTCTCAGCACTTCTGATAAGGTGTGGAAATTGCTGCCACTCGAAGCAAAGTTCTGTTCTACTCCATCATTCCTGGATTGTAGCACAACAAAAGGACCTCGAGGTCCTTTCCAACCTATGTGATACTGTAAATTGTGATTTATCCCCACTTTCCAATGGGACTGAAGTTACAGCTCCAGTGTGGTACACTGATATAAATAATGTGGATCAAAGTGACTTTAAAATAAACACTAAAATAAGAGAAATCAAACCTCTATCAGGCCTGCCACCTTAGGAAATCTAGTAGGAGCAACCTGTGCAAGGTGCATCAAAGAATTAAGAGAAAGAGCCAAGGGGAGGACAGGAAACAGAGCACTTGTAAGGGCTCCCAAAGTACTTTCACTGTATCTTACTCAAGGACAGACTCATGCACCCAAAAGCTGCCTCTTGCTTTTTAATACTTTCCCTGTTTGGGTGTGCTTACAACATTTGGAGGTGTTTAAGAGCAGGCTGGATGAGGCTCTGGCCAGCCTGATCTAGAGTGGGGTGTCCCTGCCCATGGCAGGGGGGTTGGAACTGGATGATCCTCGTGGTCCCTTCCAACCCTGACTGATACTATGATACTATGATCTTTTTCAAAGCTTAGTCACATAAAAATTGAAGTCTTTGAGGGAAATGAAAGTTCTAATTGCAAGAAAGATTTAGTTTATTTTTCTTTAATAAGAGTAATTACCTTGCTACACCCCTATCTGTGAACACCCCTCAGAGTTTATTGGTGGTTTGACTGTATCCTTCCCTCAGTCACTGTACATTTTCAAAATTCTAGAGACTCTACAGCTTTGCCAACCACTCTTCACAATCATTAAAACACAGACTGTGATTTTGAGTTTACAGCTGAAAGATGAAAAAAGAAAAAATTACCTCTTGCATTTTACAAGTTGCTTACACAAAAGAAATCAGTAGTTGAACAGCACAGCCCCATGAAACAACTGCAAAACAAATAGCTCTTACAAGGTATCTTGGGGCTTCTGTGTGCAAATAAAACTTATGTGAAACACGAGTGAATAGGGACCTAAATACATGAGTGAGGTTTACTAATAAAGGTGGTAGAGTTAAGCAGTAATGCCCTGCTATTGCCTCCTTTAGTTAGGTCATACACCACAAAAACAAAGAGACCATTCCTATAATTTCAGCAGTAGCATCCATTTATGGTTTGATGTTGCCACAAAACACATTCAATGGTGTTTTAATCAGAAGTCTTAGCCATACTGAAGGTGTGGGCTTCTGCCAATGGCTTGCTCCTTGCAAGTTAGCATTTTCCATTTGGAGAATTTTCTCAAGAAGCTCTTGAAGTTGCTTTGACTTCAGCTGAAAATAAATCCTTCCTATTCAAATAGTCACACAGAATCACTAAGGTTGGAAGAAACCTCGAGGATCGAGTCCAACCTGTCACCACAGACCTCATGACTAAACCATGGCACCAAGTGCTACATCCAATCCCCTCTTGAACACCTCCAGGGATGGTGACTCCACCACCTTCCTGGGCAGCACATTCCAATGGCTAACATCTCTCTCACTGAAGAACTTTCTCCTCACCTTGAGCCTAAACTTCCCCTGGCGCAGCTTGAGACTATGTCCTCTTGTTCTGATGCTGGTTGCCTGGGAGAAGAGACTAGGAGGGGGTTGGTCTCTTCTCCCAGGCAACCAGCATCAGAACAAGAGGATACACATGAGCTGTAGATTTCCTTTGGTTCAATGTAATGCTCATTAAAGTGAGAATTAATCCTACTGACACTCCCTCTGATTCTAAAACCATCCACAAGAACTTTTCAGACTTCAGTGATCATTCTTCAGTAGGGATTGCATAACCTTCAGGCTACAGGCCAACTGGCAGTGCTTTTTGGGGAGGGACTCCTGCTCATGGTGTAATTGGGATGTAAAGTATCTCTGGTGCTTAAAGACTTCAAAGCAGTATTGCAGAAGCCACGAAACATAACATTGCAACAGAAAAAAAATGTAAGATGAATTGCAAGAAAGGACCTGCTCCTCTCAGGAGTGTACATAAATCAGGACAGTGAAAGAAGAAACCTCTATGTGCTACACACTGCCCTGGAGAGCTTCCTGAGTCACCTGCCTACTTTTTCCTCTTGGTTCTACAGCACCTTCTGTGTTTGAAAACAGTGTTCTACAGTTTCACATGGCAAGAATATCAGGAGTAAGCTATTGAACTGATTTTATGAAACAAAATGTGAGGAATACGCAGCAATTCAATTAATTGACTACAAGTGCAGAGAGAATGTCTATGGAATATTTCTCCACCATCTCAGAAAAGCAAACAGCTTCCACATTCTGCCTTTTGGGACAAGGATGGGAGATTTTAGCCTGTCTTTTGCTTAGCTTTCAATGTATCTGTCTTACACATCTAACACCACTGTAAGGAATACACAGACTTAGGTTATTGGTTAAGAGCTAGACAGGAAAATTTCTTAGCCACATTTTATACAATAAACTACTTGATTACTTCCTCTGGGAGATTTACCAAAGCATTTACTAAAAGTTTCCTATTATGTTACCTCTATTTTTCTTTTTTCTTCCCCCCCCCCCAACAGAAAGTCACTACCAGACACTCAGCATCACTAAGTTTATGATCCCTTAACTCAGATATTTTACACACACACACACTCTGTAGTAGGGTTCATATGAAAGCACACACCCAAGCAAGCAGTAGTTCTTTCTCTATTACAGTATCTTCACAGCTGCAACTCGAGGGGGAAAAACAAAAGCAAGCAACCATTTCTAAGCAACTCCCAATGCTTCCTTCATACCTTTCCTAAACTATTTGAAGAATTAAACAAATAGCAGTAGAGTATTAACCCATGCAGCTCAATAGGAGGATCTTTATTGCACTATTTGCTTAATTATCCACCCAAAGCTCTTCTTTTTCCCCGATGAAGAAATGTAGCAAAATAGTCTTATACCAGCTTAAAAAAACCCACACCCTTTCAAGTAAAAAAACTTAATTCCCTTCTCTTCTTATCAGGCAGAAGGTAACACAGCTGCCAACCACAGAACACAAAGCCAAATCAGCTGCAACCCCTGCTGGTAGTGAAATATTTCCCACCTGACAAATAATTGATTTTGAAGCAAAGATACACACAAGTCACACACATTAAAAATGAAAAAGCCATTTCTTATCTGTGTAGAATATACCTCAGTCCTGTAGCAGCTGGAATGCAACCTAAGTTTATTAACAAAGAATAGCCCCATGAGACACAAACCCAATGAATTGATTGCTGAGTACTGTCAAAAATATTATGAGATACAATCCAGACACTAAGTCTCCACCGTTAAGAGATCTTATTTAATTATTTTCTTGAATGGGGCATTTCTTGACATGGTGGGCAGGGGAATTCACTGCTGTCAAGAAGGCAACATAATTAATTGTGCAGCAAGGAACATGCCCTTTCCATTATGTGTTCATCATTGTGCACTTGAGATGCTGTATTACAACCTACTTGCATTTCTCTTTTGGTTTCTCAACTGTTCTGCAGGTTTCTTTTCTCTTCCCTTTCTATGGAAGGTGAAAGCTATGGAGATGGCTGTCTTCATATAAAATTGCTTCTGCACTAGCCTTAGCTGATTAAAAAAACACAAGAGCCTTTTAGGCCAGAAAGGTTATTTGTTATCTTAGTTTTCCAGAGGGTTTCACTATCATGTGTACCGCTAGCACAAGCAGGTTGGTCCGCAGTGAAGATCAGAGCGCCAGCCATGTAAAGTGGCACAAATTTGATAACTGTGGCTAAGACACAAACCTTACATCATGATCTTTGGTCTTGATGCACTTATTCCAAGGTCAGCCTTCAGCCTCAACAGTTCCATCCATCACAACTAACAGGTTGCAGATTGAATCAACTGATAAGAGGCCAGAGTGCAAGATGCAGAGTAATAGCTCTCCCACCTGAAGGTTATAGCCCTTGACTTTGACTGCCTAGCAGGCCAAATCTAATATTCACATGTGAGAATCATTGAACAGACTTCAGCATAAGAAACATAAAAGACTATACTGAACACCTAGGAGGTCCTCTTATTTCCTGATGCATGGTTAGGGTAGCAGTAGACACATTTCTCAGTAAGTTTGTATCACCCATGAATTACTCAGAAAAGTCTGAGTGAGAAGAGCTCAACACAATTCTGAGTCTTCCAGACTTGCATGGATTTTTTTGGAACAGGGAAATTAAATAATGTCTTTCATATTGTGCTTATTTATTTTTTTTTTCTAATTTGTAGATAAGGGGTCACAGAATAAAACTGCACAAAACCAGGCATAATGATGCAAGCGAAGAAAGTGCCCTTCCTCTGCAGGTAAGGGTACCATAGGCATAATGAAGCCAGAAGGTGAGTCCAAACTTTGCATAAACTTCAGAAAACAGAAGTAGGCTGCTGACAACAGAAGATGACACTTCTGATTAAATTCTCATGTCCAGCAGCTACTTATGATAATAGAAAGCCTAAACCAAATTCATCCCTGGTGTAACTTTCCTGACCAAAATACATAGGAACAGATTTGGCACCTGATCTTCAGCTTTTTCCTAATTCACAGCGCTTTGTCTCACCAGTGGGAATTATAGACACAGACATCAGAGCAGACCACATTAGCTCAGCTTCTCTCCTGAATACAGCCTGTCAGTATTTGTGAGAAGCACAATGCAATAGTGTTAAGCTCAGCTGTTTTGCCCAACACTTAAAATCACCATCAAAGTATAATGTGACCAGCAGCACAGCTCTCACTCTTTTGCTAATACAGTGCCTAAGCATAAAACCACGAATAAGAGTCAGTGCAGAGCACCCCTTAGAAGATCAGTTTAAAGGCACACATGTAGACTTACTGAGCAGCAACTTCAATAACACAAGTTAAAATTTGGTTTCTATGGACAACACTCAAGGAAGCTAGAAAAGCCTCTAAGATCCATGCCTTCAGTTCTTCAGTCAGCTCTGCCCTGGGCAGCAGCTTGCAATTCATACCAGAGAGCAATTGCTAGCAACAGTGCCTCCTCTGAAAAGCTATGCCAAAGCACGTGAGAGAAATTTAGAGTTAGCAAGTGCCATAAACAAAAAGAAGCCAACAGCATATAACAGTTGGGAGCCACAAAGCAGCAATACTTAAAAAAAACACAAACCAAAACTAAACCAAAAGCAAACCACAACAACAACAAAAGCCCCACCCCAAGCCCAAAATTACCTATCCTGCAACCTTCTCTACTGCCTGGTATTTACGATCTGATACAGAGATTGTTGGTTTGGTGGTGGTGTGGGTTTTTTCCCCCCCCTTCATCCAATGGGTTATGCTCTTTTTGATGAGCAAAATACATGAATTGTCATTTGTCTCACTGCTTTCAGGAGTAGAAATTATGGTAATGCATAAATTACAAATGGTGATTCATTGTATGAGCCAACAACAGAATGGTATATTTTGTCTGGAAGCCTTTTCAGAACATGTATTTTAATCAGTAGCTAGGGAAACTAAAATTAAACAAAGCAAACTCATGAGAGAGTCTTGTTTTTAAGTAGAAGATATCTTCACATTTTCCTGAGAGAGGAAATTCAATCTGAAAGTCCTCAGAACGATGCAGGCATAAATTCATCACCCACTGGCTGGCTTTTTGTGTCACAGCATTTTCTGATTTCCTTCCCTACATCAGTTGCAATAAACAGCTATTACCATAAGCAAAGTTATGTTTGTAAAGGTTTAGCATTGCAGATGATCAGCTTCTTAGACAAAAGGCATCTTTGTATGAGAGAGGCACAGTTAAGCAAAGTGCACAGTGGGCTGGGAAGGTTATTTGTTATAGCTCCACGTAGTTTTGAAGGCTTAGTGTTACGCCCAATGAAATGTTCTAAGAAATAAGAAACACTGCAGAAAATCTGAAGAAATCAACAGCTCTGCTCCCAAACATTTGTTATGACTCTATGGCCTTGATAAGAATCACAATTTTCACAGCAATTTCTGTTCTCTTTTCTGTAGCCTGTTTCCTGCCACAAACGGAGTCCCTCTGCAAGTTCCTGCAGTACAATGTAAATGCCTGGATATTTTGTGCCTGAGATACACAAGCATAACTCAGCAATGGGACGACTGCCAGCTGGAAGTGAATTCAGGCAAGAGACAAGTATTCCTAAGATCTTTCCCTTTATGTCATTCCGTTGACCTTCAGGCTTTGCACTTCTTTTGGGACAGAAAGGTTTTATAATACTGGGCTAAGAGTAAAAGCAGCAGCTATCTTGAGAGATCACACAAATCCACTGAACGCCCACTTAACACGCAGTAACAACTATCTTTGGCTTTGCTAGAGACCACATAAAATGGAAAACTCCATGTGAAGTTTAACTTTGCATAAATAGTTCTTGTCCCTGAAGCAAGGCTTATGATGATGCCACATCTCTAAGTGCCTATTAAAAGGCATCTGCAAGCACATTGTCTTTCTTTTCATGGCCTATTACCCATCTCTAACTTCACTGACTCAAGTCATCGGTGAATTTATAAATGTTCCTTCATCTTTACAATTAATAAACTTGGTAAGTCTATTTAACAGCCCTTAAGCTCTTGTAAAAGCCTCTTATTGGTGCCTATTCAACCTTAAAAACTGCTACCTGATAGAGGCAAACTGGAAAGCCATCTTTTACTTTACATTCTTCAAAGAACAGTGGAAATGTTTACAGACATTAAGACCAAGCATCTATAAGTAATCAGCAGACACCTTAAGAACTGCAGCTGTTTCACCACTGGCCATCTTTAAAAAGCATTACCTGAAATAACTGTCAGGCCCTGCTTCAGGTGCATTTTTGGAGGGTTTGCCAATTCAGAAAACATACACATGAGCTGCTCACAGAAGTCTCTCCAGCTCGAGGTGCAGCTGCAGCCTCTCCTGCCCTAGGCTGTAGTCTCAAAGACATTCTGGCAAACATCTGGAGAGATACACTGTGGTACACTAAATGCAGGCTTGTACTCAACTACAAGTATTAATTTCAAGTAGGTCAAGTCCAAATGAGCTGAGCTGCTGCCACCAATGTGAGCTCAGGGTTGTTCTGAATGATGTCTAGACTGTAAGTGAAAAGATTCTTGTTTTGAAAGGAAGACAAATAATTAGCAGTAATTTGCAGTAAAGAGCTACATCCAAAGCAAAAAAATCTGTATTTTGAAAAGAAGGCAAATAATGAGCAGTACAATGCACTAAACAGCCACGCACAAAATCTGCAATAAACATTTCATATTTGGGGCCCAAAGTCAGGAATAATTGAAATAAAGCTTGCTTACATCTTTTCATGGCTACTTTGCATCCCTTTTCTCCTGTACCAACAGGACAGGATTTAGTCAACATTATTCTGCTAGTTAAATGGTGGGGACTGTGGGGAAAACAGGGGAAAAAAAAAATCAGCATTTTCTGCTCCCTTTTGTGACCTATATTTACTCATTAGTCATAAGTATCAGTGAATTGGAAGTTGGTGGAATAATGACATGAGTAGCCACAAAAGTGGGTCAGTACCACAAATAGAAAATGCCAGACATATCATAACCTAAGCCTCCATTTGCTTTGTAATTTAAGCACTCTGAAGTATAAACAAATCTGCTTTTTAAAAGAGAAAACTCTCCATAGAAAAACTCTCTCTGGAGCATTGAGAGAAGACAGATTTATCACAGACAGTATATTTAACAGATTAGTTCTTCACATTGCAGTAAACCTATCCTTGTTGTCTCACTGTTTCAAGGTAATAGAGTCTTGTCTCCCTTTATGACATAAATGACATGGAAGAGTCACTTAACCTGATGGAGATTTGGCTTGTTATTGCAGAGGTAATCCAAGACACTTCATGCAGTGCTCCTAGTCTTATCATGTATTCTGCTCCCATTGCAGAAAGGCAGCAGCAGCTAAGCAGAGTGCAGAAATAGGCCAGCAAAAGAAGAAAGTGAAGCACCATGGCCTGAATAAGCATCCACATCACAAGCCCAAAATAAACCTAGAGACACAAAAGTCTTGGGGGAACATGAAAGCTACAATCTATGAATAAAGCAACCCCTCCTATGGTCAGAGAACAAAGGATTTGCACATGCCCCCCCCTGCTTGAGAGAGGCAGTTACTGTGATTTTGGAGGTTGGTTCATTTGTTTCAGCTGGGCTTTACATGGTGATGAGTGAAAACCTGCCCTGGCATGTCTCATACAGCAATATTATTGGGACATGAGAAGTCCCACACTGAGTGCCTCAAAACATTTACCAAGTTCATTATTTCCTGAATTTTGTTATTTAAAACATCCCTTATTAGCTGCAAAAAGCATATGGGACCCTCCTATAATGAAGCTATTCAATATTTTTAGCTGTTTAATTTTGGATCAGCACATCATCTGGAGCAATCACCCCTCACATTTCATTTTAATTGGGTTATCTGGAACAGAAGGGTCGAGAAAGCCACACATGTTCCATTTCTAAGCAGTATGTTCAACTGGCTTATGAAAGGTTAAAATCAGGAATAAGAAAATAGCTTTATTCCCCCCGGAGTAATGTCAGTTGATCAGTTTAAACACAGATGTTTTAAACTCCACATCTAATAAAGAGTATGCCAAGGCTCCAGAGATCTGCACAAATAGGGAAATTCCTTCCCTTCAAAGTAGATTCTCATTATAATGTCTTCTACTATGCAAATATCTGACAAAGAAATTACAAAAGCCAAAGCAGTGGGAGGTCTGCTTGGGTGACAACACAGATACACCTCCAGGTGATGGTAATACGTGATTTGTTACTGATAAAGAGCACTCAATAATCTCAAAATGCAAATGTTTACATAGTCAGACAATCAACTGATCGGTTCCATACAGACTGAAAGATTAATGGCTGCATATTCTTAAGCAGGCTTCTCAGTGCCTCAGGGGAAATAAAGACTCATTGCAGTGCCCAGCTCTCAAACATTACTCAAAACAAGCAGACCAAATGCCTTTCCTTAAAAATAAATAAATAAGTAAATCACTAAACTTAAAAGCTGCCTTTTCCCGTTAAGAGATTATCACAACAGTCCAAATCACGGTATGAGATTGAGCAAATACACATGTGAATAAATCACACTCAAAGAATTTACAAGCTGAATTTCCTTGAACCAGCCTTTAGTTGAAGCGTGAGCATGGCTGCAGGGCTCCAGGATACCAACCCAAACTACCACACTAACACAGTGCTTAAAGAGTGGTTCTGGGTAAGTAATTATAGTGCACTGGCAGTTTGTGATACATCCCACTCCCTGACTGCCTACTTTCTCTTTTCTACTCATCTTTCTTACTTCATTTTCACATGATTGCCTTTATCAGTAAGTAAGGAAATTTCTGGATGTGAAACAAAATAGCCTATCTTAAATATTTGCATAGGGAAACAGTGAACTTTGGATTTGTTCTTAAGAGAACTGATGGCTATAATTTGGGTGCTTCCAAACATGTTACAAAAGAACTCCTAAACAGGATTGATGTTTGATGGCATTTTACAGCAACATCCTTAGAGAATCTGACATGCTGACCAAGAGTCCCCACCGAAAGACTCTTATTCTCCTATACCACAGGATCCAGTATGTACGTGTAAGAAGCAAAGAAAAGGAAAAGTTAGCTGAAATTTGACGTTACACCCTGACTTACCACAGCTAATCATGCAAGCAGACAGACAAGTATTGAAACACCATTTTTGGTAAACATCTGTGGTGGTTTGGCCCTGGCCTGGAGGCCAGATGCCCACCAAAGCTGCTCTATCACTCCCCCTCTTAAGTGGACAGGGGGAGAGGGGAAAAAAATATAACAAAAGCCAGTAATGAGATAGGAGCAATTTTAATAACAATAATTAGCAAACAGCACTAGACCATGCCGAAGCAAAAATCAGAGAGAGAGAGAGATGTTAACCCCTCCTTCCCATCAGCAGGATGATGGTTGGTCTCAGGAAGCAGAGCTCCCTAAGCTTGGTGGTTACTTGGGAGGACAGATGCCATGGAGGAATCCCCCACTTCCTTCTTTCACTTCATTCTTCTATCTGAGCTGATGTCATATGGTATGGAATACCTCTTTGGCCAGTCTAGGTCAGCTGGCTCAGCCATGTCCCCTCCCAAGAAATTGCCCACCCCTCAATGTGGGGCAGGGAAATGTTGAAAGGACACAGCCTGGATACTCACTTAAATGTAGCCAAAGCAGTAGTTATCAACTACTGCTGCAAAACACAGCCCTAGAAAGATGCTATGAGGAGAATTAACTCCAGCTGAATCCAGCCCAATACAACATCTAAAGGAGATAGCTTAAGGAAAGAGATATTAACTGTTTACTATCTCTGCATTCTGTTTTTGTCTTATCCACATTCCTCAAGGAAGGGTTTGATGCTAGAGAGGCTTAAAAGAATAAGTACCATCAGTGAGCCATATCAGGTTCCAACACAATCACACAGTTCATACAGGGTGACACAGCCAGGACACAGCACTTGCAATAATTGTAGCTAGAGACAGGGTTAATTCCCAGTGTCAGTGTAGCCAACTCCTCCTAATCTTGCCATGGTCAGCCCTGAGCATCAAATCTTGACATAATTCCAAGTTATGTTGTCAAGAATGAACAAGGCTGTATTGACAGTCCTGAGCATTTAAAACCCACTACTAGTTTCCATCACATCACCACCAAGACCTCCATTTGCCCTGTAATTTGAGTGTGGCAGACACATCTCAGGTACTCATCATTTAACTGTAGGTTATGCTCCTCTAAGGCTAAATCTCATAAACCTCTTAGAAGATAGAGAACATGCCACCACCCAAGAGTATGAATCTACTGGGGTGATCCTGGCCACACCATGGGAAACATGCTTCTTGGGACAGTTCTGGCAGCCTGCATTCCCTTGGCTGGGTTGCCACTATTTCTTATCAAATTTTATGGGTGAAAATAGGAATCATCTGGGGATGGACCCCCAACTACAAAGATCATAACGTGAAGGACTAAGATGCACAAGTTTGACTGAAGCAGCAGTCTGCACAGTTGTGTGTTACTGTATCCCACACTGATCTGCAATAAAGCATCTGTAATCTCATCATCTTCTCACTATTAATTTGAGGGGTTTGAGAGCTCACAAGGTGAGAAGCAACATGGATTCCCTCCACTCATTCATAAGTTCTCTGAGCTGTGTCAGCTGTCAGTAGGGTGCATGGGACACATCTGTCCACACACCACAGCAGACAAATTCAGTGCTGCCTTCTAGAAATGGTAGCACCATAAAGGCATTGCTTGTCACCTGAGCTACTGAGCCACGCCACCCATAGCTAATCAAGTTAAAGTACCATGTTGAATGTACCTGATAGGGTAGAAACAGTTTTAGTGTTGCTGAACTGGAATTAACATTAAGCACTACTTTCTTGGAAAGTAATTACGGGGTCTGTATGCTCAGCACCTTTGTTCACCCCACAAACAGTGTCTCATTAGATATATTAATTAATATCTCTAATGCACTGTGACAAACAGAAGGCTTTTTGAAAGTGCTAAGTAGCAGCCTGCATACACGTGTTTGATGCTAAACTAAAAACAAAACATGGTTTGACAAGGTCAGGAGAGAATGCTGAGTACAGCAGTTTGCAAGGGAAACTTGGATGTGGCAACATGACTGCTCTGATGTGCTAGCAAAGGCCTCCCTCCAAGAACCCTTTAATGACCTGCTTAGTGCTCAATGAAATTTATTAATACAATCATTTTGACTTCTAATACTCTTTATCTTGTACATCACTGGGTCATTATTCTTTGTGAACATGCTGTCAGTATTTAATTCAACTAAGTTTGTATCCATGGCAATGGTTAGGATTAGACTAAAGAAAAAGGAATGCAGTCATAGGAGAGCAGCTTGGTAACAAAAAAATACAGCAGCCCGTTAATGAAATGAGGGAAAGTGAACAGGATCTACGAGAACACCAACAAAAGAGTGAGAAGTTGTAATTAGCACTGTGAGGGAAGGCAGAGAAGCATGGAAGCTGCCAAACTCCAGTTATTGTAATTTGGCAAATCTTGTATTTTTAGTGTTGCTAATATTTGGTGGTGGCTTCAGCATTCAAGTAAATAGAAACAAAATTAGAATAATGGAATCATTAAAAGGAAAAGACCTCTAAGATCAACTCCAATCATCAACCCAACACCACCATACCCCACTAAACCATGTTCTGAAGTACCATGTTTACACATTTTTTGCACACCTCCAGGGATGGTGACTCCACTGCTTTTCTGTGCAGCCTGTTCCAATGTTTGACCACTCTCTCAGTAAAGAATTTTTTCCTAATATCTAATCTAAACTTGCCCTGGCATAACTTGGAGCCATTTCCTATTGTCCTATCACTAGTTACTTGGGAGAAGAGTGACTTTCAAGTCACTACAACCTTTTTTCAGCACCATTTCCTCATCACGTTAGGTCCATCAAGATGAAGCACCTATCTGCATAAGCATCTTGTATTGCAAAGCAGCCTGACCCTCAAGCAAATTCACTTACATGGATTTCACAGTTTTCAGACCTTCCTTAAAGGATCATGTTGTCGTTGAAAAGATAACAAGGATCACATTAAAAACTCTGTCATTTTCCATACATGACTGACAGCAGAATGAAATCGTGACCACCTTTAGTATGTAAATGAATTCCCATTAGCAGCTCGAGACAAAACCCCAGGTTGGGACTCTACACAACCTGTATGCTGATCTGTAGTCAAATTATATATCCCCATTAGTAAATCGTCAGGAAGGGGCTAGAATGAAATTCACCCAGGCTGCAAAAACATTATTTTCCAAAGTTAGCACAGATTATAGTGCTTAATGAAATACAAAACATACAAACATATTCTGGGTTCAGATTTAATTAAACCAACCAACCAACCTCTCATCCAGGTTTTAAAGCAAAAAGAGTATCTCAAACTGCTACAAAATCACTCAGCTCAAAATCAGAGTTTATAATCATATCTCTTTCAAACAGTACCTTATGCCTTCCAGGTTTTGATTCTGAGAGACTGAGCTAAAAGATTAGTACCAACACAAGATATGCTATCACATTCTTATGCATTTTTCTCAGGTACAGACTGCAGTTTTTAATATAGAAATTGCCAGCTACCTATCTCCGTTTCCAGCTAAAAGGGGCTGACTGTTTCTTTCATGAGGCAATAAATGCTCTCTGGTAACAAAAAGTGTCAAATCTGCTACATGCATGAAAATAACTGAATTCAGTCTATTTAGAAACCTGCATAGTTAAAATTCCTTCTGCATGACTGCTCTTTAAACAGCATACCTGAAACCAGCTAAGCAAAACTGCAGATCTTGTAAACAGAAGCATCTTTGTACACAGCGAGATGTTGTTGCATTAATTTAACTAAAACACTTGAAGTCACTTTAGCGACCTACTTAAGATGATTCTCTCCTGTGTGTAAGGCTGCATACATCATCTTCCACCTATGTTAAATAAAGTAGCCTAAGCCCTTACTTCTAACAGATTAGCAACAATAGAAAACATCTGTTGCCTGAAATATTTGATGGCCTGGAGAACCAGGAAACGTTCATTTGCAGTGGCAGCTGAACATATGTGGGTTACTATTATACACATTGTGAGGCTAGTTTCACATTTTACTAATTTTGCCAGAATAGACAAATTCAATTTCTGTAGGTGCTCAGAAGGGCTATCTCAGAATTGCAGGAACAATCTTGTGAGAAGCTGAAAAACATCCGTTTGGACAAGCTATTTCTTTTCCAAGTGCATGGTAACGTAAGATAAAAGATATACAGGCTAAAAGGTGGACTAAAGCTTTTTCAATTTAGGAATTCTTCCAAGACCATGTCCTCTTCCTTATTTCCACAGTGTACTTAAAGCCATTAAATATGGTCCTGTGGCCTCTGAGGCATGTAATTACTAAGATAAAATATGAAAACCTCTATTTGTCTTTCTCCGTTGCCAGCTCCACAGGCTGCCAAAAGTAGTATGCACTGTGCTACGTCCTCTCAGGCTTTGTTGGGAAGATTTAAAATGTTCAAACCAAACAGAGCAGGGACACCAAAATATGCACTGTCACACTACATGGACAGTGTTTAATGTTACAACAAGAACACCCAAAGAAAAGGACAGAATTCACCTGCTACTCCAAGGCCAGCAAGTAGGCTCATTAGTAGTGATGCAACTGTCTGAAATCCCTCTTACATGTAGTGACAAATGAAATAAAAATCCCACAATGGCTGCAGCACCCACATGCAGCAGAGCCATAGCACAACTGCCTAAAGGAGAAATCAGAATACCAGCTAACAGCAGTCTCCTCTGCATCTTCTTGTGGATCTGGAGTTGGTGCACAGGCAGTTGGACCTTCAAATAGCGAAGAACGGTATAAAACCCAGATTCAATTGAAAACAGATTTCTTGCCATTTATTAGTTTTCACAAAGTAAATAAAAGCAGAAGGTTGGGGGTAGCTTCAATAGAAAATGTTATGATTTAACCATTAAATTTATTATTGCCATGAGTGAAAAAAAAAAAAAAAAGAAAGAAAGAAATGAAAAGAAAAGAAAAAAAGGAATGTCAGCTCCAGCTCGCTAGCTTCTGCCAGGGAACACAACAGATGAATGCTACAGCTATCACAGCCAACAAGATTACTGGGACACAAATGATCTTTCATTAGAGCTGCTCAGAAAATAATGGGGTTTGCTTACAGTTTACAATCTATTCATGTTTGTGCCATTGCCTAGAGCTAAAGACCTTTCAGAACTGTTCTTGCTGGATTTTTCTTAAGGAGTAGATGTCATATAAGCCTGGGAGGGGAGGAATTAACAGCAGAAAGCATCTCAAAGAAGCCCAATTAAATGTGTTTACTTTTGCCTCTTTTTCTGGTTAACTGCTAACTATATTCTCTCTGATAGAAACAGCTCCAGTCATCACTGAACCACATGGACACATGCAGGTCAATGAATCCACTAGATCCAAAATATTTCCTCAACTTTTTAACCAGGTATCAAGCCCACAACAGCTCAGCACAGTGACATCCGCCTTAATTAGATACAGGATTTATGGTTCCTTGTTATTCATTTCCATAATTTCACAGAAATGCAGAACTTGAGCAGAGGTGCTGGCCTAGTACCCACCTAGGATAAATTTCAAACTCCAGCTTTTTACACAACTAAGCTACATAGAGATGTACTGAAGAGATTAGGGAGGCCTCCATGGGGCATTATGTTTCTCAGGTGCCATTTTCCCAGAAATCAGTGAAGCCAGAAGGGCTGTCCAAACTAACTTCAGAGCTACAAGAGACTTGCTTTCAGTCTAAGATCCGCTCACAGGTTTTATGCTTTGTCTTTATGTCCCCATTTTCAGGCAACAATACAGATAAAGTCAGAAACTGTCTGTGTGACCAGAAATTCTCCTGTCCTTCTCTCTAGAAGTTTTGGGGCCACAGACACTATTTGCTAGAGTTCCAGATATAGCCTAGATTAGTGTAAAAGACCATCATACGCTTGTTTTCATCCAAGGATAAACATGCAGCTTGCTTATTCCTTAGTTGTTTGCTGTGCTCTGAGCTACCTGAAGCAAACAGAATTAGTTTTACTGAATGAATGATTTCTATCAAGAGCCAAATTTTTTTAAAAGCACATTCTCCCACTTTTCCAAGCTATTACTAAACTTGGGATTGAACACTGAAAGAATGGATGCCAACTTTCCTTTCCTGCCTGTTTAAAGGAGGAAGAAAACCAGCGCAGTCCACTGCCACCGCTTTCACTGAACAGCCTTATCTTATATTCAAGTCTATTTTCCTTTTTTTTTTGGTAATCATTTGATGTAAATTGCTCCTCTGTCCCATGACAGAAGAGGGGCAGAGTCCATGAGTGCATGGTTTGCTGTGGAGTGGAATGGCTTATGACATACATCCCAAGAATTTTGGTAAAGCATCCCTTTCTGGGAGTAGGGCCACACTCAAGACCATACAAAGAATAAAACAGAAGGGTCAAGTCATTCTTTATCTAACCAAGGAGGTTAGATAGCTTCTGAGATGAAAAGTTTAGCTGAACTTAGAGTAAGACATAAGCACATCTAGTTATTTTGTAGTACATTTATGTGAGAGGAGAAGGATGGCTCAAGAAAAAAAATTAAATCATCAAACATCAACACAACATGTTACATCCCTCAGTCAATTTGTGCAGGCAGAGGTGGTAAACTGCTACACTCAGATTACAAGAGCACTTTCCAAATATAGCTGGCGACCAAGGTCTTTGACTATAACATAGAATGTGGCCAGCAATTGTATATACACATGAACTTTGGACCAGTACACACAGCTATACAGATCACTTGATTTTTACAGCTAGTTCAAGTACACCTAAAGCTGCTGGCTGCCCTCTCTCCTTCAACACTGAATAAGCATCCACAACATGTAACCTCAGGGACTTTGGTTTGTTCCAGAGTCAATAAGGAGAAAAGCATAGCCGCTTGAGTAAGCAAAAGCTAGAATGTATAGTGGGGCTGAATATACAAGAGCTGCTGCAACAGCTCCCTATTATTTACTGGTGTATTTATATACATGTGTAAACATGTGACTTGTGATTATTTCTATTTGGTATTGTGAATGAACAGTGCAGTGTCATTGAGGAGACTGAGAAATACACTACAGATGAGACTAATCCTTGATGGCAGTGGGGTATGATATTGCCAAGGTTTCAATAAACAGAATGTGTGTTCCTCCATTCTTCCTTCCAGCAACTGTGCCAGGACACAGGAAAAAAAAGCAATCAAATCAAAACTATTTTATCACCAGAAACATTGATTACCTTCCATTTGGGATACTTCCACAGCCACGCTGCAACATTAGCAGGTACATCCTTGGCACAGCTCACAAGCTGACTGCTTTTCTCCCACAAAAAAATTGATAATTCTGCACCACTAGCAAAAACACAATGTTGCCAATTTTATGAGTTGCCTGTAACTGTTTGCATTTTACCTACAAAATAAACAAGAGGTTTAGATGAGGATCACAGTCTTTATGCTAGCTGGCAGTAATGGGAATGGTTTAGGCCAACTGCTGTATGTTGTTGTTCTGATTTTCAGACAAATATCATCTAGCATGTACTGGAGCTAGCCAACAGCTGACATTTAAACATATTTATACAAAAAGATTCTATGTTTCTTTAAAGAAAACCAACAAACTTGTTTCCTCCAAAACATGTTAGCCTTGAACTTTCCTTGTGCTCCGCCACAGATTTACTTACCAGCTTTAAACGGTATTGAAAAAAAGAAAAGCAGCAAACTAAATATGCAAACTGTCAACAGAATAAAAGCCACTTCTGTTCTGTTAGACTTGGTGTGAAAAAATAGCTCTGTGTCACTTGAGTGCTGCAGACAGTTTGAAAAGATGCTTTCCCAAGGTTTTCAATGGATGCTTAAAACAATCAAGTGGCGCTTACACAATGTCTTTTGGTCCCACAGAATTGTAAAGGACATGTGTGTTTTTAAAACTAAACTATTACACAACCAAACTTCTCCATTTTTGCAAAGAATTCTTAATCCTTCATCTATTTCTGTTTACTTAGCAATAAGTAATTGGTTGCAACCTTATTCCTAGAGAAGGAAAACAATTCTTGTAACCTATCTTTCACCTGAAGAAACCGCAAGAGACTATTTCAACGTAGAGAGAGAAGGGCACTTAATGCCTGCACTGCTGCTCTGGATCTCTCTCCCTTTTGGTTTTTTGTTTTCCTTGCTCCCAACACCAATATACTTATAAAACAAACAAACCACTCCTGCAGCTACAGTGTTTTCAAACATGCTTTCACCAGTCTCCTTTGTGGTGCTTTGTTCTTCACCACCTGCTCAGCTGCTGATACAGTTTCATAAACACCCAGTATGCAGGTCACACAGTGAACATGCTAGGCAAGCCTGGGTCAGAGCAGCAGACAGAAAAACCTGCTTCCAAAGATAAGCTGAAAAGAAAGCATTTGCTCTTCCCTGTAATTCACTCTACATCCCAAAAAGAGGGCATCAAAATGATTTTTTTTAATTCCAGTGGCTTTGGGAAGTGCCAAATCTCCCCCACTGGTCCACATACATTTGTGGACCAGTATCTTAAGGATCCACACTTAACAAAGCACATCTATTGTGCTCTTAAAAGGAGGGATCTTAGCAGTGGCATTCATTTTAGGTATCAGAGGATGCTGTACATTATATTTCAGTTATGCTTCCTTACTTACACTGTCATCTAGTCAACACAAAGAGCTATTTTGCTGCAGTTGGATCTGTTACCAGCATATGCTTTCCAACTGATTCTTCTGGTTTTGAATTAAGCAAGTTGCGTTCAGGCCTCTCCATAAAAAAAGAGGCTTCTTAGAAAAACAATACCAAGACCAGGGATGGGATGAGACTGTTGAAAAATGAAAGATGTGCCAGAGTCCTGGGTTACATGGCAAAAACTGAGATTTTTTTCCCCTGAAGAAACTTGCTCCAGAAACAGAAAGATATTACGTCACAGTGTAACATTCTTTAGTTAGGCAAAGATAAAACTAGAAACTATAAATGGCTCAAAAAGCCCAAGCTATTACTTGAGAACAAACTCCACGTACAGAAATAAGTATCAAAGCTTTCTGCAAGCTGAAATTAAATCTGTGCATGACATTGTTAAAACATGCAACATTAAACTCGTGTTAGAGATGTGGGAGCAAAGATATGGATGCTGCGATTTAGGCTTTGCAGCCAGGCAGAGGCCCTGAACAGAGCCCAGACACAAAGTGTGGTGGGAGCATTACTGGCTGCACCATAACTGCCCTCTATGGGAAAGGAGCAGCTGATGCTGGGACAGAGGGATACCCAAGACATTATGGCTGAGCTGCTACTGACTTTCATATGAAGTAGCACAAACCCGAAAAAATAAGATTTTTCACTAGGGTTTCAATAACACAATGAAACTAGTTAAAATCTGATCATTAACAATCTTTGCAAGTGCATGACAGATATTTAAGGAGGGACAATAACCTTTTTAAGGGTCTACACAATCTAACATCCACAATTTTGTACACTCTTTTGTTAAGTGGTTCTTTCTGCAATTAATGCTGTCAGAAGTCAAAGAGCAAAACGCTTTTCCACAAGCGAGAGTCTTCATCGAAATCCATTAAACACTTTTATTTTTCCCCCTTAGTGTTTGAAAGTGAGAAACATGAAAAATGAAATACGAGAAAATGTCTTGAAACAAAACCTAATTTATAAGCTACATTAGTTAATGGATGTTTACTGGCTTCATTTCAAAGCTCTTCCTATACCACTTTCCCTACAAAAGTAAAAATCTGTGGAGGGAGTTCAAATTCCCACCTATTTGATTTTCCAGAGCAAACCTAAATATTCCATTTTTAGGTAAAAAAGGAGAAAGATGGCATTGCTACTTCTACATCCCAAATACTAATTTTTTTTACCCCCCCCCCAAATATCTTTGGCTATTAGGAAGCAAATTTAACTACTGATCTAATCTGTTTCAACTTAGAAGTGCTAATACCCAAGCAAACATATGTTGAACAGGCTGGTTAAGAATATTTAATGAGAATTTAGTTACCGATTTGTAAATGAAAAGTGCAAATGTGGCAGTTGCCATAGATCCTTGTAGTTCCTTGCTGGCACTAAGCCCAGCCAGGCTTAAAAATATGCAACATATTGATGGGAGAAAGGGAGAAAAAAATAATTTGAATATTATGTGTAAAACTTGCTGTGAAAATACAATTCTGCATATGGATCTTAATGTAAATTGTATGAGCAAGACAAAATAATTCTGAATGCATTTATGTATGGTTTGTGCTGATGGGATTAATGCAAATATTACAGTCACACCATAAATTCACAATGAAGCGAATGCCTACAGGCAATTCAGTTTCCTGTCCTTGGTAGCTGTGAACAGAACTGCGTTCTGTTCTACATTTGTCAGCAAATGAAATGGTGAGAAATAATCTCTTCACTTGTACCTGCTTCTGTGACATTTCTGCCTTGGAAACAGGAATGCCCTTTATTGAAGAAACAGCCACAGAGAGGACACATTGCATTCTCGGTCCTGGGAAATGGATGGAATGAAAAGGAGAGCTAATGGGCCATTATTAAACCCTAATGCTAACAGAAGTTAAGCCTATTGCATTAATAAATTATGACAAACTCTAGTACTCCCCTCCTCCCCCTATTATCATATCCATTTCTGTAAACTCATGCCTCATTTTCTTTCCTAGCCCTTGTCTACGAAGTAACAGAAGCCCTGAGAACTGGGCAACGAAAGAGCTGCCCTGAAAGAGATTACTTGTCAGTGCCCCAAGTTCCCATCACCAGGCAGGAAAGAATAGCCCTTATGAAAGATATTAGACTTTGAGAAGTCCTTTCTGCATCACGTGCCCAATGGGGCACTGTGCTACTGAAGAATTTTCCCTAATGCAGAGTCTGAACCTTCCAAGACCTGATTTGTGGCTGCTGCCCCTTGTATCGCTATTGAGAAGAACATGACATCTCTGATTATTACTGGGAAGGCAGTTAAAAGCTGCCAGCAGGTCATAGTTTGACCTCCTCTTTGCCAAGAAGCAATTTAACTTGAGCTTCTCCTTCACTGAGCAAGAACAGCTCCCTCAACCCTTGATGTCAACTCACCCACTGCTCTGCCAGACAGAGCGAGCTCACCTCTGCCATGCATTCACAGACTAGCTCAAAGTAATAAACCCCAAACTAAAATAGGCATTAAAAAATTAAATACTGCATTAGATATTTAAATAAACAATAACTTCAACATACTGCACAGACAACATTAATACTTGGTAGTTGTCCTGCACAGTCACACACTTTCCATCTTAAAATGAATAGAAAAGCCTTAGTTTCCCTGCAGACTTCTGTCATGTTAGACTGGCTTTTATGACATTGGTATGAACTACAGCAATATCATTTCACACATGCCAAAACCAACACAGACATAATTGACACCTGAGTGGCAGGCCCAATGTCCTAACCAGGGGTGAGATTCTTTCAGGGGACTCAGCATTGGAGTTTGTGATCTCGATTCTGTATGGTTAGAGCCAGAACTCAGCATTTCTGCAAGGCATGTACAGGTGCCCAGAAGCTGAACTGTAGCCACCAGCAAAGCAATTGGTTTGTGCCTTGTCTGGTGTTGGTCAGGAATTCTGTGGATTTAGAAATGTTAAAATCCAGCTCTCCACAACAGCCTTTAATTACCTGATTAGTTTTGCAAGGGCCCCTTGTAGTCAGCACATGCTGTCCTAGTGCTAGCTGGTACCCAGGTCCACCACTATGGACTGTATCCAACACTTGCACAGTCTACTCAGGCCACAGAAAGTGCAGGTGGAAGGGATCACCTTGAGAGCAGCTTCAGAGCACTTTTCACACCCTAGCAACAGTTTGTTTGTGAAACTGGGATTCCAGAGGCTTGCATTTTTGCCATATTTTGTTGTATTTTCACAATTGCACGAAAATCACAGCTCCACTTCAGATTATAAATGTACTTCAAAATAAAACCCCAAAGGCTTTTCAAAGGATGGAGAAAACAACATTTTCTTGTCTTACCATTCCCAGAAATCCAACTACTTTAGATGAGACTTACTTCTTCCAACTCTCTAAATCTATCTTTAAAAATAACCTCAAAATACATAAAACACCAGCATATTCCTTAAGCCTGAGCTGCTTAAATTTAACCAAGTTTTAAACAATTACAGATTAAAAAAAATATAATATTACTTTTAAGGAAAATGTCAGAAACCCACAATTGGACAACGTTGCTTATACCATGGATGTTAAAGACAAAACTGTAAGGAATTAATAACCTACCATACAGAGCACTACATTGAAATATAAAGTCACTGAAGAGTGAAAACAGAAAAACTGGGATTAAAAACCAAAAGGAATTGGAAAATAAGTGCATTATTTCAAGTACACTTTCAAATCACCTTTACACACATCCATGCCCATGAAGACTTTGCGGGCTGCAGAGTTGCCACAGAAATGTCCCACATCGTTACCCCACTCCTGGTATCCCATGTCCTGCAGAGATGCAGTTATGGGCCACAGAGGCACAAATCCTCAGCTGTGCATGGTTCGGTAGCTCAGTGGCAGCAAGCACTGCAGACTCTCTTATGGGAAAAGCCTTCAGCTTAAATAACGAATCTTCTACTTTCCCATCTATGGCTGGGAAGAGCTACAAAGCAATTCAGATTTTTATGTGTTTGTAGATATTTAGAAAAATGTTTATATATCCTAATTAAGTTTCTGTAGTCCTTACTACTTTCTTCCATAGAATTTCTTCTCATCCTTGAATGGTTACATAGCCATTATCAAAGCTGATTACACACCAAAGCAAGCATCTGAGTGTAGTTATAAAACCTTTACAACAAGCCACCATCTAATACAGGAGCTGCGTGGCTCATTAAGAATCTGAGGAATTACCCTGAAGAAACTTGACTGTTTTATAGAATATTTATGTAAAAAGCATTTTTATTGAGTTTTTCAATTACACTGGCATATAAACTGCCAATCAAAACTGCCTATAAAGAACAAGTGAATGAGATGCTGGTGAACAGACACAAATGAGGAAGACAAGGGCTGAGAGATCAAATTAGTTATAACCAAACAGCAGCACCTGAGGCAAAAGATACTTTTTCTACAGGCAACAACACTTACCACAGCTACCAGCTCAAGTCTGTTTTCATTCCCAGGATGAACAAGTTCATTCAGGGTTTATGGAACCTTAGAGGATGCTTTTATAAGGATGATCTTCTCCAAGCAAAATAGGAAATTAAGTTTAATATCACTTACCATTGGCTCCCATGGGGTCGGGGGAGACCAGCCTGGCTTCTGCCTTCGGGCAATGGGCCAGCGCTGATTAAAAAAAGTGTTCCTTGTGGCCTGGTGTGCAGGTTGGCCAACTACAAGAGTTTGAACCCTGTGTCACAAAGGAGACAGACAAATCAGGTGACTAACAGCCACTGATTTATTACAATTAAACCTACTCTCCTTCCAACACAACAAAATTACAGGTTCGGATGTCTGTTAGGAAAATAGTGCTGCACAACTAATTAAACTACTTGGAGTAGGTGATCCAAAACATGTACACACCTTACTCATAAAAGGAAAACCTCCCACAGATATCTAGGATATGTATCTACTCACCAAGGAACAGTGTGGGAGTGTGCTGTGTGAGGTTCCTTAGGTTCTGTTCTAAAGGGGAGAAGTTCCAAAACACTGATTCTGTGGAGCAAGAGCAAAAGCCTGAGCCAAAATGCTCCTCCCCATAGGAAGAGCCCATTTATACCCATGTCCCTTTGACTGTGGTCAATTGCTTCATGAGTAGGTTCCGCAAGCAAACAAAAGGACCTTAGAGAAAGGGTCACCTGAGATCTAATAAAGATCAGCTCCTGAAAGCCTCACCTCAACATCCTTCCTGGTGGGGATGAGGGGGAGTGGAGCTGTGTGTTGACAGAGGAGGGGGAGATTATTTGTAACTGCCACACCCTGTCAAAGTCACATGAAGATAACAGCTGTGAGAGGCTCTAAGGTATTTTAAGGACCAAGCACACAACTATGTATTGTAACCCTAGAGGACATCTTCTCCAGAGGAGAAACTCAAAATCTGTTTAGCATAGTCTACAGTCTACTAGGAGCTGAAGTTCAACTAGTTTTCCAGAACAAAAGCCTTTGAGATTAGCCCCACGTGTGTGGCATCATCATCTGACACTAATATAAACAGCAATTCCAAATCAGTAATACACAGCAAAATCACAGACTCAAGGAATAGTTCAGGTTGGAAAGGACCTCAGGGAATACAGGTACCTGGTCACCCTGTCTGAGCAAAGCAGGGCTAATTCACTATTAGACAAGGTTTGTCAAACCCTGAAAATCCTGCAAGCCATATCCTCTCTGTACGCTAGTGTAGCTCCAATGTTTCCACCAGGGAATAAAGCCCATTGGGTTTGAATGGAAAAATATCTCCATCAAAGTACTTTCTGCTTCACGTGTCCTTTTGATACAATATAAATCATTCTCAGAGCCTGAACCGCAAGCCTGAATGTAGCATCCCATGTTCCCTTTCATGGGATTTCAATATTGAGATCAAAACACACAGGAAAACTGAGCTGTATATCCAATGCTGAACATCATCCAGCACCTTCACATTTGCAAATTGTATGTGTGTGCTTGGTGGGTTTTTTTGTTTGTTTGTTTAACGCTCATGAAAATGTGAACAAACAGGGCAACAAAGGAACAGCTACATGAAATTAGAACCGACTAATGTTATGCCACTGATTATATCTTCTCAACTTGAATAAGTGATTACTCATATGGTTATAGGATGGCCATGCCTCCAGCTCTAAAAATGCAACATTCTAAACAGATCTGTGCATAGGTCTTGGAATAACTCTGACTTTTTGTGTTCCTAGTCCAAATGGAGTAAAGCCTTAATTACCTGCAGTGGTTTTGTTTCTGTTCTCCAAAGGGCTTCTACAAGAGCTGCTCCAACTGGTTGTTTGCTTCCATGTGCTGTAGATTACACACAATTCCCACAGCAGAAACAAATCACAGGAAATTATCTATTTTCTTCTTTCTGCAGGAATTTATTTCTGCCTTTATTCATTGCATACATGGAAGAGAAGACTGGCAGAAACATTCAGCAGAGATTACAAATGCAACACATCTCAGATTTTTTTTTTCATAGCTTGTTTCCAACACTACAAGTGTTTAAATGTCAGTTAAAATATCTCTGCATCTTTTCAAGTACTTTATTCATTCTTAAAACCCCAACCTTCTGCATGAGTTTTCTTGTCCATACTTTTCCTCTCAGAATTACTGTGAATTTCTGAACTCCTGAAAACAGAATTTGTGGGGGTAAGGAAGAGAAAAATAAACACTTAGCTGGTGGTTTAAGATATAAAAGATAGCTGGGTTTTGCAAAAGAGTAAGTAAATAAAATTTACTTTTAAAATAAACCTTAATACTCTTGAAATAAGTTTCTGTCAATATTGGGAATGTGGATTGCTGCAGTGATGTTCACAGGGCATACTCAGTTAATTATAGAAATTGATGAGCTTTAAAGCAGTTTGGTAGCAAAGTCTTTGAGTTTTAGTATTACTGGCAAGCAGTTTATATTGTTGCATGGAAGCATGTCTGTTTTTATACACTCACTGTTTTTTTTTTCATGAGGGATAATTTAACACTGTTGGAAGTAATTGAGGTTCGGAACAGCATATGTAGAATTTTGGTCATGCAGTGTATCTTGTGGTTTCTGCTGTGTTAAAGAACTGGCATGCACATAGACACTTTGCAGCCCGAGCTTGTGTGATGCTCACTCCAAGGCCTTCAAAACCTTGTGTTTAACCCTACAAAACCAAAACCTTACATTTTTTTTAACCTTCCTGTAGTAGCACCATGCAGCAACTAGCTTGGGGAGCCTTTCAATGCATCTATGCTTGTGATACTTAGAAAAAGTGGGATGCTTGAGTAGCCTTATGTTTTCCAGTAAGTGCTGATGCCTTTGTCAACAGACAGTTCACAAGTTTTGAAATAATGAATAGCATCTTTGGAAGAGCCTAGAAATCAGTGACAATTGTTACAGTTTTCTTGGATATCTCTTCACTATTCATGCAAATAAATACAAAGTTGTAGGAGTTTCAGCTGGTGATGAAAAAGTACTGTTTAATCTTTCAATTTCAGAACTGCTCTGGTCCTTCTCTGCACCTTAAGTTTTCTCTATTTTTTTTCCCCTATTTTCTTATATGATTATTTTTTTGTCATTGTAGTTCATACTTCAGCTCTGGAAACCCAACTGTCATGCTGACTTTTAACATCTTTTGGAATGGAATGGAATGGAATGGAATGGAATGGAATAGAATAGACCAGACCAGATTGGAAAAGACCTTCAAGATCATTGAGTCCAACCTATCACCCAATACTATACTAAACCATAGCACCAAGAGCCCCATCCAGTCTCCTCCTAAACACCTCCAGTGATGGTGACTCCACCACCTCCCTGGGCAGCACATTCCAATGGCCAATCACTCTTTCTGTGAAGAACTTCCTCCTAACATCCAGCCTAAACCTCCCCTGGTGCAGCTTGAGACTGTGTCCTCTTGTTCTGGTGCTGGTTGCCTGGGAGAAGAGACCAACCCCCACCTGGCTACAACCTCCCTTCAGGTAGTAATCTTTACCATACATTTAAAATTTTCTGATGATTTGCATAATTTGGTTAAACAGGTGTTTAACTAGGTAAAGTTCTGGGGAATTTGGACAAAATTCAGCTTTTCCAGTTAATAAGGATTTCACATCCTTTAATTAATTTTCAAAGTTTGTTTTAAATAGCCGAGGAGATGGATCTAAGCAGCAGTAATCTCTGCAACAGTTTTCCTAATTGTATGCAGGGGAAAAACAAACAAACAACTTTGTGGGTTTTGGTGTTTGGGTTTTGGTGTTTTTTTTAATGGTGGACTAGATTTTCATCTTCAGATCCTGGGAAACTTCTCCATTCCACTTAGTATTGATGTGATAAATACATGCATATCACACAACAGATTTAGGCCTTGTTGTCAATCTTTAATGAATCAGAACTGTGTTTCATGTTGCCAAATGTTCTGGTCTCTTTTTCACTCATGCTTATCAGGAGATTGCTTTGGTGTATAATTGCTACTGACAATCTCAGAAGCAGCATTTTAATTATGTAGTATTTTGGTATCCCTCCCTGTGTAAAACCTTGACCTGCTTGAAAGGATTGAAGACCTATTTGAGGGGGAAAATATACTAAATTTTTAGAAACACAAGCCAAAAAAAAAACCCCAGTAAAAAATTTAGAAAAAAAAAGGAGAAAACCCAACAAACTGCTTCTTGTTGACATTGGAGAGATCAGAAAATCACATCACTTTACTAACTGCTGTGAGGAGTGAAACTTCTTTCCTTTGAGAGCCTGTTTGTCTGGGGTACATTCTTGTTCCCCTATCTGTGTAGCCAAACTGTCCAATATTTGCACTGCTTTTTCTAGTGGGGTTTATTCTGATGCATTGGCCTGGGAATAAGAATCACTTCTTAAAACATTATGTTGCTTTGAGATTTTTCTGAACCAAGCTGAAGCCATTTTAACACTCTAACTCCTAATATAGGTATTTGAATTATTTTTCCACTTACAGAATTTAGCCTGGGAGACAGCAGTTTGCTCAGAAGTTCCCAGACCCATTAACTTACCTTCTCTTTTATCTGACTTCAAGTTAAAGCACTTTTCCTTTAGTTCAAGATGTTTTAAATGGTGTGACAGCATAGGCAATGCTAAGCTTTGAAAAGTCACAGAGCTGGGTGTCATCAACCTAAAAATGACAAATCACATTGCACTGATGCACAGCATTACCTGGAGGAAGGGTACTGATGCGGCATTGCACTAGAGCTGATCAACGTTGAGGCATCCTGTAAACAATGTATGTATAGGGCTGAGGACACATCTCCTTTTGATGCAGACATCTGCTTGTTCAAATATGACTTAAGTCTGGTCACAGCAGTGCCAGTGTAGCCTGTGTTACACTGTAAAGGACACATTAGGGCATTACACCCTACAATCAACAGTTAACTGCAGCGCTCTGATAACCAGTGCTAAAACACTACCAGATTGACTACATTAATAAATCATTAAAAAGCTCTGATGAGCTGTGTCTATGCTACAACATGACTGATATCTCAGCTAATTTCCCGATAGAGATGACTTGTCACTGAAGAACAGTTTGAGTAAACCACATTGCCTCTCATGTGTCTTTAGAAGACAATGCATAGAGCAAAGATATTGAAAGACCTGGTCTGATAATATGGATGATGTAAATAAGTATTTGAATATGTTCATTAGACTGTTTTAGGCTTATTTGGCATCTTTTGTAATGTTTAATTCCAGGGCAGCACACTTCCTGAGGACTGTGCAATCACAAAAGCAAATTCTAAGGAATATTGACAGTATTTGGAATATTGATAGGCCTAATGCAACACATGTCACCTTGAGTTCTGGGCTGAGAACCTTCCTATAAAGCATCATGCAATGATTTCAAATGGCCATAATAAAAATAACATTTAAAAAAAAAATTAAAAAGTAGAAAAGAACAAAAGTTTAAAAAATAATAATTAAGGAATATTAGAAAAGAAAAGAAGTTGCACACTGCTGGTTCAGGTCTGACAGGTGAAATTACCTGGGTTATCTTTTCCAATACTTCTCTGACTGGCCAGGTAATCTACAGAGGAAACACCAAAAGTAGGTGAATTAGTGATAAGTGGTTGCTAGCAAGTAACTGAGGGAACATTACACTGAAGTTGTTGAACATTTTCAGACAGAGGTATGTGTGTATATTTCATGAGCATGCTGCAGTGGTATTATTTACAGCTAACCAAGTGTTACCAAATGTTTACATTTATTTTTATAGCCTTTCTGCATCCAAGTAAGGATGTAGATCTAACATTTTTATGAGCTCTCTCTCTGGAGCTGACCGATACAACAGAGTAGACAAGGAATGATTACTGTAGACATACTCCAAACGGAGCATTGAGCACGTTATTACTCTGAGATGCCTAAAAATAGCATTCCAGGACTTGCCTGGAGAGCTCTTGTCTGTACTGAAGAAGGATGGATATGCCACTTAGAGCCTATTATTTAATGAGAAAGGCAATGTTGACACAAACTAAATTGCTTTAAAGCAAGGTCAGTCATTTTTCATAAAGCAAAAGTCTTGTGTTTCTACCAGTCAACAGTTCCCATCGATGACCTGATTAGGCTGACACAGATACAGGGATGGAAGAAATTATTCTGCTATATCTAAATACAGATATATGTCTGGTTTTGAGTTCAGGTGAGCTGAGCAAATATTAACTTGGAACAACTTGAAACTGAAACATTTCAATAAATAGAATGTCACTATTTTTTTGGGGTGTGGATTGAAAGAAAAGCTATATTCTGTTGTAATATTCGACCGTGAGCAAATTGAAAACTCAACTGCCTTTAAAAGCAAAAGGTTTGACTCATAAAATGGAGAAAGCCGAAGTCAAGCTCTAATTTGGAAGGCAGTTCAGCTTGAAACTACATTTCATTTATTTGTTATGAATCAACTTTTCCTAGAGAAAAACCCTTCATCTCTCTATTTCACAAATAAGGGCACATCTTTCAGAGGGAAGAGGAGAACCCACATTGCTCATTCAGCTCTCCCCAGTCACAAACCCCACTGCTCTTGGTGGAGATGGAAGTTAACTTTTCCTGTAGCTGTGAGAGGAGCTTCCTTTTGGGACAGAGTATCTCCTCACATAACAAACCACCTGCTCGGCTCCCAGAACGTGTCAAGGCCGGAGCCTGGTTGGAACTCAGGGCAAGAGATGTTAAAGGTGAGAGGAGGTGATAAAATCACTCTTCCTTCCCTGAACTTACTGCTCACAGGACTGTTTCTTACTCTCCTCCTCGCCCTCACTGTCAGGCACCGTTTTCCCGCTCTTCAAGCACATTTTCCCCTCCTGGCAGTGCTGAGGGGCCCAGCTGTGCCCTCTGGTGGGGCGGCGGCAGAACTGGTCAGAACTGGCTGTGCCCGCCCCAGCCCCAGCCCCAGCCCCAGCCCCTCCTCACAGACCCCTGCAGGCTCGCTGACAGCCCCTGGGCACAGGGACAGCAAAAGCTCCACTGAAAATGGTGAAAGGCTGTGAAGAAAAAGAAGGATGTTACCTGAACTGCGAGAAAGTACTTCCGGGGGTTGTGTGAAAGAAAATAGATGGAGTTGGGAGGAGAAAGCTGAGCGAAGCCTTGCTCTATGGTTGTGATGGGAGAGCCTGGGTGCAATCAGAGCACAAAGATGTGGCTCAAAAAAGATGCTACTGAAGACACTGTAAAGCAGAGCTATGACAGGAGAATGTTCAGTCTGTTACAGGAACGAAGAGGTGAGAGAACAGAGGGAAAGAAGGACTTGAGGACAGAAGTAATCTAAATTATTGTACGTTAGGCTTCAGCATTGTCTCCCCTGACATCCCACATCAGCAAACTCAAGTGGACAAAGAGACACACAGTCTAGAGACTGCCTTTCAAAGTAGCAAGAATTAAAGAATTATTTTCACCAAGAAAAAAATGAATACTCACCAAGTTCTGCCTTGATCACAGACAGGCAGGAAAGAGACTCACCTGAGTCCCTTTCCCAGCCTACTCAGGTGTCTCTTATCTGTGGCACATTACTTTCTTGTGAATCTTGGCCTTGTGCTGTTTTTGTTTTTCATTTGGTTTAGCAGACCAGCATTTATGAAGGAAATCTGGCAAACACAATATGGTCCAATGCAAACTGACGCGCTGTTTCATCCGATCAGGGAGATAATGCCCACTTCCACTTTTGTGTGTGCCAAAGCAGAAGCCCTGCAACATCATTTTATTTGTCAGTTAAACACGTTTCTGGCAGTTCCATTTTTTTTCAGCAGAAGTGTCTGGCTATTTGGGGACAACAGAGGAAGCATTTGCAGTAATCAACTCCTTTTGATATTCATGGGTGCACAAGAAATCTACCACCACTGTGCATCTCTTCAGAAGGATTTGGACCTGGACAGCCTGACCTCAGTGCTGTAGAGCCACATCACTGAATAGTTTTCCAGAAGTGTCCAAAAATAGATTTACTGAGGAGGCCATGTTTAAACTTTTCCAGTCTGGTGAAGCAGAAGACAGCAGAAAACTGCTCATGGTAGGAAAAATTACTTCCTGCACATTTTTTTTTGTTCTTGCCTTGTTATTTATTAAAAATATTAACGATATTATGATGTTTTCTGTTGCTGGATGCATTGCCTACCAGGTCTTCAGGATTGTTTGGCAAATCTTTTTACTCTGTGACAAACAATAACCATCCCATTCTCCCCATACCTGTAATGACCATCATTTGAAAGTCCTTTGCAATGAGGAGTGAGAGAGAATGTTGATTGCTCCATGTTGTGGTGTTTTTGCTGCTGCTTCTTCTTTTTTTTTTTTTTTAATAGCCTGTAGAATTGTCCTGGAGAAGAAATAGTTGTTGTAATTGGTCTAGAACTACTGAAAGAGAAGCTCTGATAAGACATATTGATATTTACCATAGTCTGCCTACAGAAGCAATTTTCTTCATTAATTATTCTTTTTTTTTTCCCCCCCTTTAAATTCAAATCAGTCTGGGGGTAGTAAATATTAAATGCTCACCACTTCGAAGGGATGGGATTTGTCACAGAGCAGTGGCACTGTGGCATTTGTAGGGACTTTTCCATCACTAAGAGATAATCGGTTTAATGATGGTGCGAACAGATTGCTAACTGCTGTGGTGTGCTTTCAGGGCTGGGGGGGAGGCGGTTAAAGTCTGGCAACGCCAGCAGGTACCTGGCAAGAGAGCACGTTTGGTTTCTATACCAAATGTCATGACATTTTTGTTTTGTCTTCATTTTTCTTATGGGCTCTTGTTCTGAGCAGCACTTTGATTGCAAAATGCCATTGTATCAGGCTGAAGCTGTTAATTGTACACTGTATTGCACTCTGGATAGACTGAAAGGCTTTCTGCCCACTCAAGGCTTAAACACAGGGTGGTGTTATTGCACTCATGCTCACTGAAGGCTTGCAACTGCTTGCTTTATCCTGTGTCTCCTGCTGTATATGGTGTGTCTTTGGGCACATTTTATTTCCAAGAAAACTGTGTATGAAACTAGTGCAATCAAAATCATTAAACATAATTAACAGTTATGTTTGTAGCATCAGTTTGTCTGATGCTACAAAACTAACAGATGGTCTCACTTTAGACCACTAGCTTCAATAAGCCTCAGATAAATAACTCCTTGTTTGATGTGTTACAGGGAAGAGAGTACAGATCACCTTGCCCTGCCACTTTCTGAGGTAAAGACAGACTCAAACCTAAGTTCCCTGATGGCTTGCCAGCTGCCCTAGATGTGTTATCAGCAGCTTGTCAGCACTGCAGAAATTACAGTACTTGTGAAGTGCAGGAGGGTTTCATAGTCCAGAGATTAGTTATGCTAGGTTTCCACTGGTTTAAAACATATGATGAATAAGATTTGTACTTAAAAACACTTCTCTGATAAAAACATGTGGTTACTAATCATTTATGTTAAGAGTAGAACTAATTCTGCAGAAATCACAGGGGGAAAGTGTGAGGACCTAGTGCTAAAGATGGTGAATTTTGTGGTGCTAAATTGTCAAAAACTCTATGGTATTGCTCTGTGGTTGTAATGGGAGAGCCTGGATGCAATCAGAGCACTAGAATTAGAATAGAATAGAATAGAATAGAATAGAATAGACCAGACCATGTTGGAAGAGACCTTCAAGATCATGGCATCCAACCTATCATCCAACACCACCTAATCAACTAACCCATGGCACCAAGCACCCTATCAAGTCTCCTCCTGAACACCTCCAGTGACTCCACCACCTCCTCGGGCAGCCCATTCCAGTGGGCAATCACTCTCTCTGTGTAAAACTTCCTCCTAACCTCCAGCCTAAACCTCCCCTGGCGCAGTGTGATACTGTGTCCTCTTGTTCTGGTGCTGGTTGCCTGGGAGAAGTGACCAACCTCTGCCTGTCTACAACCTCCCTTCAGGTAGCTGTAGAGAGCAATAAGGTCACCCCTGAGTCTTCTCTTCCCCAGGCTAAGCAACCCCAGCTCCCTCAGTCTCTCCTCACAGGGCTTGTGCTCCAAACCCCTCACCAACTTTGTTGCCCTTTTGTGGCTCAAAAAAGATGCTACCAAAGACACTGTAAAGCAGAGCTATGACAGGAGAATATTCAGTCTGTTGCAGGAATGAA
Source organism: Melanerpes formicivorus (assembly GCF_026170545.1). Taxonomy (NCBI): domain Eukaryota; kingdom Metazoa; phylum Chordata; class Aves; order Piciformes; family Picidae; genus Melanerpes; species Melanerpes formicivorus. The sequence goes on from NW_027142390.1 coordinate 3,630,949, forward strand.
GAGATGGGAGAACAGAGGAAAGGAGGACTTGAGGACATAAATCATCTAAATTATGGTATGTTAGGCTTCAACATTGTCTCCCCTAACATCCCACATCAGCAAACTCAAGTGGACAAAGAGACACACAGTCTAGAGAGTGCCTAAAACTCTTCTCAAAAGCTCTTATTTAACGTGATGATTTCCATCATATTTTTCCATTCTATGGTTTGAATTGCTGGCATTTATATAAGTTTTGTTATATCTTCAAAACTGACCCTACTTTAGCCAGTCAGAGGTTATTGAAGGGCTGTTGCATTCTGCCACACTCTGGGGAGTGTCTTTGTGCTACTAAGTAGTAAAATGACACCCACCAAATACTTTTCCAGTTTCCTAGGTGAATCTCCTGCAAGAATTATGGAGAAGGTGAGGAACCAAAAATGTGGAAAGTGCAGGTGAATTCCACATCGTAACAGATCAGAAAATACAGCAACAGTGCTGAGCATGTGGGAATTTGATTTTAGTAGAGGTTTTACCTCATCATACACAGGTAGTGATGTGTGTTCTCCCAAAACTCCAACCTTACTGCTGGCCATGGTGCAAATGTGTCACCTTTGCATTAACATGTGCCATATGGCTGAGGTACAATGTGGGAGCACTGATGGATGGATGGATCCATGGACATGTCCTGAGCTGCAGGTTCACAGCTTGACATTTCCAGGTATGTGTAAGATAGTTTTTATTGTGTGCCATATTGAATATGGATAGATATCACACTGCTGGGATTAGGTGAAGCTCAGTGGGGCTTCAAATCAGACTTTGCCTTCCTTTCTCCCTACAACAGTGGAGTCATTCACCAGTCCCAGTGGCAGAGGTTTTAAAGTCATCTGAGCACTTCACCAGGGAAACAATGAGGCATCATTAGGAAAAAACTGGAAGGATGATGGGGGAATTTAACTGAATGCACTTCTTTTTTTTTTTCCCCCTTTTAAATTTATGGTATGTAAGATACTTACTAGAATATGCAATTAACCTTGAGTTTCTAAAATTGTGATGCATTTCTTTCCTTGGAACACAGTTCCAAATGAACTGCTAGCACAGCTTCAGAAATGTCCTTGATGTATTTAATATATATTAATTTAACAGGTGATTTTATGTACAGGTGAAGAGCCATATAAATACCCAGGCTTAGTTATAAATATTAGATTTAATCCTGGTAAGGACAGTTAAAATAAAAGTGAAATATAGGTAGGCATCAATTCCCAGGTCGCCTAATTAAGTGACATCCTTGCTTAGTAATTTTTATTTTGCTAAACAAGGAATGTGTATACTAATTAAGATGACTAATAGTTATGTTCAATCTAATTATAGCACTGCCAGGAGGCACTATAATAGTTAAGGGTCTGTCAATGTTTTTACTACAAATTCTTGGTCTTCGTGGTGTACAACTTGGCTGTGATGCTGTACGGCAGCAGCCTTACAATGTGGCAGAAGATTTCACACTGCATGAAGCATCTTGATTTGAATTCTGTTTGCTTACTTGAAAGGAATCTTTTTCATAGTGTTTGAAATAGAAGGTTCAAAGTAAAAATACTGGTTATTGGTTTTGAAGGACATGCAAGCAAACTTCAAAAGTCTACATTGCAACTTGTTCCATTTGCATAAATAGCAATATTTGGTTGTTTATTCGAGTGGAATGTCCTACATTAGCAAAATTGAACAGGAAATCCAGCAGGAACAAGAAGTGGGAGAGCTTCAGGTTCAGAACTTCTATCTGAGATGGTTCAGACTCATATAGATTAGAGGATTAACCCTTTATTTTAGACACACAGGAGACAATGACTATGTCTTTACTCAGGCAGAAATGGGAGCAAGGATTGGAAAACACACCTGGGGCTCACAGCGGCCCTGCTGCTCCACTGGGTTTAGGTGCTATGCACAAAATGGGATCTTTTAAAACTGAATTCATCAACACATCAGTGGATTAACTGAATGTCATTAGAACAAACTTTTTACCATCAACTTTTTTGAGGATTCTAAAATTTAACAAAATTAAATAGAGTTGGTCAAGAATGGGTAATATGGATCCATAATGGTGTATTTAAAAGATGATAGCCCCTTTAAAAGAAAGACTATGGTATGTCTCATCAGAAATCTCTTTTAAACTATTGTTACACAAACACTGAAAAAATTATTTCAGGTATAGATGCTATACCTCTGGATCACAGCACAATTATACCTTTTCTTCTCTGAAATGAATATGAGAGAGATGAGTTTCTTCTGTCTGGATTGTGCGAACTTGGATATGGTGAAAATGCAGGACAGATTGGGCAAATTTCCCTTTCAAATAATCTAAGCCTGTGTTGCTTGGTGTATCTGTGGCAGACCTGTGTTTTCTCTCTAACAAGAATGTTATTTTTGACCTGCATTTTCAGAGCAGTCATTGTAGCTGTATTGGGTGACAGAAATGGTGCTTGTCAGGTATGCCCTGGTGTGCTTCAGTATTGCTTGTACTGGAAATCTGTCTGCAAGAGAACACCATTTGAAAGGAACAATGTCTCTGTAAATACTGTGGGACTTGTTAAGAGCCATGTCTTGGCAATTAGCAGTTTCCAAGTGGCAATGGTGAGATAGAACGTTTCACAGGATGAAACATCCATAGGATATTTCATTAATTGTCTGAGCAAGAGAGGCAGAATGGCTGAGGCAGTAGTGCTTTCCTCTAAGCTGAGATTCACAGCTCAGCATGATGATTTAGTAGAAGATTTGCTTTTTGTCCCCAAAATGCACTCCTAGAGCACCATCATGCCAGACTCTGACCTGTGACAAAGGGCCCCAACTCACTTCACTCATGCTTCTGCCTTCCCTGGCTGAAGCCAGGCATGTTCCTTCAACCTTCCCTCTCGGGCACTCTCACAAGTGCCAGTCTGTCTTTTATCTCTTGTCTTAGATGTCCAGATCCAGATCTGCCTGCTGGTTTTCCCCAGACACCTAAACACAACTCATAAACTCCTTGCTCTTATTTTGACAGACTGCAGCAATCTGGTCATCATATCTCTGAATATGGAGAGGTTTTAAGGCAACATATATTCTGATTTTAACGTGTGTCTGGCTCAGGTTGGTCTGTGGAGTTAAGTGGCTTTTCTATGATGGGAAAAGCCTTGCTCCAGTGTGTCTCAGAAGAAAAATTTAGCCATTGGAAACCCTGCTTGGATCTTTCAAAGAGATTATTCAAATGGTTTCAAATGAGAGGTTTATGAGTTTTAGAGCTAGGTGTTTTTGCAGCCTGTCTCGCTGCCGATCACTTCTGAATTTCATTTGACATGCCTCACAATTAAGTATAATAGAGCTGTGAGAATGTAGGTCAGCAGTCTCTTTATTCTAAGTATGATTTGTTTTCAAGGGGAGGGGGGAAAAAAAAAAAAAGCAAACCCAACTTTAAAGGAACTGAGAGAGAACAAAGAGCAGAAAAATTACTTCAAAACAAACTTTTAATGAAGCTTCCTACTGCACACTTAAAGAACAGGTATTATGTTTCCTGAATTAGCTTTATGTGCTGCCACTTGATCCTGAGACTCTCCTGATTATCATGACTTTGCTTTATGCCACTGTTCAGCGTACTAAAAGTCTGCTGTAAAAATAGATACCAAGACTGTGAGTTAGAAACCCAGTGGCTGCAGAGTTTTGCTTTCTTAAAGAAGGTGTCTCTGCAGACCTTATAGTCCAACTTTTACAGTGATTTCACCTCAGCTGCATGCCCATCTCTATGACTTAAGGGCGCTTTAAAATCCTCACACTCTGGCACAGCTGTCCAGAGACTCATCTGCAGCATGATATAAGCAGAAGGGTTTTCCCTGTCTCCTGGAGCATGTGGATGTGAGATCAGCACTGGATTCCCTGGGGCAGCTGCTTGTCACACACACACACCTGAATCAGCAGAAATTGCCTGGCTTATGAGGTGTTGAATTTAAAATTAAGTTTCTTACTTCCCCTAAGATCAGGATTACCCTGGAGGCACACAACTGATTATTTTCCCTTACAGCAGCACAAGCCAACACAGAATAGCCATAATGGAAGACATGAAAACGCTAAACATTTAAGTTTAGAATAGTGAAGCCTGTATTAAGGCTCCATTATGCAAGACATGGCACAGAACAAAGTGCATTCTTGTGAAAAACACTGTGTTTGAGTTAAGAGAAACAAAAGATACCTGTACCAAATAGGAGAGGAGGTTGGAGGTAGCAATGAGACAACAGTTACTACAATGAATGGCAGCCACAGGAGAAAAGCTGCCTAACATCATAGCAGAAAAAAATTTTGTGTAGCTTGAAAGCAATTTGCAACCATTTGCTTCATCAAAAAGCCACGGTTTCACATCTTAATTTTTGCTTGGTCAGGTGTTTGGTTGGGTTTTTTTTTACAAGGTACATCAAGGTACTGATTGTAGAAACTGACCTGAATAAGTATTTCTCTAATGCATGGCTTGATGCTGGACATGACATGAGTAAGCACTTTGTAAAGAAAGAAAACTAGTGTGAAATTTAATTTCACACTAATGCGGGGATTACACCACCGCCTCATCCACACCACTTCCCAATAAACTATGCCTGCATTAAAACAAGGAGGAAAATATATGTGCACTCGATAGGAAAGAGTGTTCAGACTGGTTGTACCTGAGACTGGTTGGCACTGAAATGGATTATTTGATTTTCCTGCATTTGGCAGGAGCAAGGTCTGTCATAACAATGCTTAGCACTTGACAAACATTAAGCAATCATTTGCCCTCTTGCTCTCAGGTAGTAATTTTGTTTTATATACAGATGGAATGAAAACATCAACCAAAGATGAGTTCCTTGCCCCAGGTGAAGCATTCTGCCAAAAGTGGAAGTCAGTTACCACTGCATCTCAGCACATGGATGCCATGAGGCGGTCCGTGCCTCAGTGGGCCTGAGGGGTTTGATTTCAACCTGTCTTTCTGGGACACAGAGGCCAGTTTAGACTGCGGTGTCTGCAGAGCTGAATAGATAAAGTGCCTGTAAATTCTGTCTCCTGTACCATAGGAATGGAGCCTACATCTACTTTCCTCATTACCAGCAATCACTGATAAAGTAGTATGAATCTGAGAACACTCTGGGATTTACTTAGCCTTGACAGTTTTGGGCAAATCCATAATTAGGATGGAAACCAGATGTTTCTCCCACCTGAAGTATTTTCTTTCATTTCCTCTTTTAACTGTGAAAACAAGATTAAAATAAATGGCCTAATAAAGCTTTATAGCACTGAAGACCAGTTCTTCTGGACAGTAGAGATCACCTTCTTCATTGGAGAGGACCAATGCAAATTATCAGCAAGATCAAATATGATGCACTCACTAAGAGTCTCGTGTCTCTGCCTTGCTTTTCACTCCTCCTTACTTTTTGGGCTGAGGTATTAATAAAAAAATGACAAGTTAGAAATCAATGTCAAATATAAGAAGTGTTTATTACCCATGTGAAACCAAATACTGCATTTCCTGCAGTGGCAGCAGCTGATTGATGAGGCTGACACGTTGGAACAGTCTCTTGTTTTGACAAGTTTGATAGAGCCTTTGACTTGATTTTTTTTTTCCTGATGGATAAAAAGGAGGCAGGTGTGGTAAGCTTAATAGGTAGAGGGGTTTTTTTGGTATAGTTACTGTCTGCTTAGAAATTCTGATCTTTGGAAGTAAAAAATCTTTGAAATCAAAAGCAAGTTTTCTCTCCAGCTTCCCTTGAGATAGCTTCGTGCACACTCATTTCTGCAGCATCATTTCCTGCCCTTCCATACCAATGGCATATATGCTTCTGCCAGCCAGTTTCTAGTGGTGCAATCAACTGTTGTTTTGCTACCTTTAGGATCCATCAGTTTACTTGCAAATATTAACCAAGGACAATTCCTCATTCCTTTGTGCACCATCATGTTACCTTCTCTTATAGCTTGTCTCTCCAAGGCCAGAGTGCCTCACTGAAGATATTAGTGTCAGCAAAAATTAGATGGTGAGCACTTGTGGTCCTGCTGTTCCTGGAGATCCCTACATTCAAAGTACTTGGGCACATGTATTACTGACATTAATTAATTTGTATTTTCTCTCCTTTACCATAATTGATCAGAGGAAAAATGTGTAGTTGCAGTTCTTTCTCACTGGTATACTCATCTCCCATTGAGGAGGAAGGGAGGATTTGGCCAGCTCTACTGAGGGTCTTGCAGATGATGATCCCATTTCCTTTATAAGCTTGGAGGGTGGTAGGTGCCAGGCACTGTGGAATGGGGCAAAGATACTGGCTGAGAAGGCATGGGAAAGGGCCATAAGGAGCAGCCAAATCTGGAGACATGGACAGAGCTTCTTCTTGTGGATTTGTTGTGTTTTGATTGTTAGAAAAGCCAAACCTCTGCACAGGAAAGGCTCAGGTATTTTATTTTCTGGTTGTGGAAATGTGTCTGCTTTGGGATCTCATTCACTCCAGCTACAGGAAGCCAGGGTTGTCATCAACCATCTCGAGATAAGAACATTGGCTACTGGGTCGATATCTTTGGGATTTTGCTGTAAATATGTTATGGTGACATCAAGCTGCATAGCTGGAAATTGAAAATCACCCTTCCTAAACTGTGACAAGCTGCTTTGAAATGGCTGCTCCCACAAGACTTAGGGCCACAAAGCCTGTTGGGGCTCAACAGTGTCTCCAGGAAACATCTGTATTTGTGAAATGTCACATTGGCAGCATTACTGAAGATTTTCTAGCTTGCTTTGGTGTTCAAGCTGGCCACAGCTACATCTTACATAAGCAGCTCAGTGAAGGCCTGCATTCAGTCTTGCTCTGCCTGCCTTTGGAAATGGGTAATTTCAGGGTTTATGGCAGAGTGCTGTAAAATGATGAGGAGCCCTGAAGTTGAACCAACCTAGTTCATAATAGCTTAGTGAATTAGAGGTTTCTATAAAGATCTAGAATTTCTGTCTGGTTTTGTTTGAACAGCTATAAATAAAACTTATTTGGAGGAAGGGTCTTTACTGATTAAAAAAAAAAACAAAGAAGAATCATCAAAATATCTTGGGAATATCAGATGTATCTTTCACTTCTGTCATTTGCTTCTAAAATAAGTAACACATTTTACCCTGAGACAAATCAATTCTTTTATCATGCCTGAACTCTGCCAGTAATAGAGGATCTGTCATGTCTGTGAATTTATGAAGCACCTGTAGACTTTGTTTGTCAATAATGACTCCACTGGACTCTAAAAAGATATATTCTTCAAACACCCAGCCCAGCCCGGCTGGGTGTGTGCCTCCTGCCACAACAGCAGAGTGCAGAAGTCTCAGTGCTGATTTTGCAATCACTGACACTCACTCTTAATTAAAAATGAATCAGGAATGATTAGTGAGATAATGCCATCTCTATGTTACTTCATCAAGAGCAAGCCAGAGATGCCTGGTCTGTCAACTTCAGTCAGTAGCTAGAGGTGGATACCATACAACCTACAGTAGGGAATCCATGGGCAGCTGCTGGAGGTAATCCAGCCTGTGAAGGAAGAAACAGCTAAGCAGGGCTGGCAAGGGATGATGAGGCTTTTCCAGAATGTGGTGGAAAGAGGGGCCACTTAAAGCCATCTAAGTGTCCACTAGAAGCACTAGCCTCACCTTGACTCTAGTCACATCTGGCATAAGGATTTTAAATTGCCTGAGTTTGCATACGAGGTGTTCATTTCTCGACTTTAATGACTTGCGAGCACTAAAACTTGCTCACGGGATTCAAACTCAAACGTGAATTTCTAGGATTCCAAAAACTGAAATGGTACAGCCCAGCTTTCAGGCACCTCCAGGTGATGAGTTATGATTTATTTTTGTTGTTGTTTTTTGTTTTGTTTATTTAAGAAATGAGTATGTTTAATGTTAGCAGCTTGCAGTTTTCTCAAGAGTTAATTTTTCTGCCCTAATTTTCCCTTGAGTTCTTAGCAAGTTATCTTAACCACATGCTATAAAGTAATTAAAAAATATAGGTCTTTAGATCTTTCCCTCAAAATGGCTCAGAAGGGAGTATGTGGGTCAGGGGAATGTTGGCACTGGAGTCTCATCAGACTGTGACAAGATAAATTATTCCACCACTTGTGAGAGCAGAATATAATGAGGTTTGACATAGTGAAAACTGAATCTCATTCTGTGACTGAAATTTTGCATATAAGGGTGGTTTTGAAACATCCCCAGGAGGTGTTTGTGCAGCTGTTTAATACTATGAGTTTTCCTTATAAATGCTTAAACAGTCAGGCTTGCAGAAGTGTCTGATACAGCTGTGGCACAAGAAAGGTGTCTGGGAAGCAGGAGGCGGATCCAAAACATGCGCCTCGCATGGTCAGGACTGCAGGGGTGCTTGCAAGCACCACATCTCCCCCGCCACATTGGCAGGATTGTGGGGCACCTGACACTAAATAATTTGTAGATTTTTTGACTTGGGGTTGTTCAGCTTGGAGAAGGGAAGGTTCCAGGGACACCATATAGCAGCCCTTTAGTACCTGAGGGGGACCTACAAGAAAGCTGGGGAGGAACTGTTTACAAGGACTTGTAGCACTAGGACAAGGGGAAATGGTTTTAAACTAGAAAAGGGTAGATTTAGATTGGACATTAGGAAGAAGTTCTTTACGATGAGGGTGTTGGAATACTTGAACAGGTTGCCCAGAGAGGTGGTGGAAGCCCCATCTCTGGACACATTCAGGGTCAGGCTTGATAGTGGTCTGAGCAACCTTATCTAGTCGAGGATGTCCCTGCTGACTGCAGGGAAGTTGTACATGACGACCTGTAAAGGACATTTCTGACACAATACATTCTATGATTCTATGCTTCTTGTCCTGCAAACGTTCAGGGACTGAAAAACCCCAGACAATAACAATGACAAAACAAACAAACAAAACCCCGCAAACCGAACAACACCCCCCCCCCCCCCCCCCCCCATCACAGTGATTTAATTGGAATAGCCCAGAGCCCCTTGGCTGAGGAGAAGGGACTCAAATGAGTGTCCCGGCTGTTTGAGGGTGGAGGCTCTGGGCAGAAATACAACTCTTGCAGAAGTGCCTTTCCCACTGTCAGAACAGATAAATTGGGGGAGGACATGACAGGCGAGCAGTAATTTCTGCTGAATCTGATTGAAAAAATTTCAATTCACTGCTGGGAAATGTTTGCTAGAAAGAGGAGCACTGATGGTTTCAGCACCTGCGTATGCACACAGTGTTTCGTTTGAGATCAGGAGATCTGACTTCTGCTGCTGGGGAAAATCCCTTTCTGAAAGCGGAGAGCAGATGCTGAAGTGTAGTTAGCAAAACACATCAAAACCACGTCTGAACTGACAGAGGTGAACCGCTGGCGGATCAGCGGGGGCAACGGCAACCATCGGGCAGCAGCCCGGTTGTGGAGGGCTGGTTATCCTGTGAGCAGATCACTAGAGGGCAGCCGGCGCCGCGCAGCGCGGGCACGCCGCTGGGCAGCAGGGCTGAGGCACACCCGGGCTGGCCGGGCAGTGTGTGCCTCCAGAAACACCTGCTGCCAACGCATTGCATGCGCCCCTGTGCCCGTCCTGCCCAGCCCAGCCGCGGGCGGGAGCACACATTACTGCTGGTCGTTCCTCCGGTAATGTCACCCCGAGCTGTGACGGGCAGATGTAACAGCACGTTCAAATCTGGTGTAAACGTAACAGATACTCAAGAAACGTCCCCGTGTGGACTGGGGACGTACTGAGGTGATGGAGGAGCAATAGCCATTTTCGTTAGGAAGAAAGCCAAGGTCTTTCTGCCTGGTTGACAATTTTATGTTCACTCCAGGGGAAGAACTGGTTGGCAAACATGTAAATGTGTGATATGTTGTCTCTCTCCCCAGATGAGTATACCACACTCAGAAGAACTGCAAGTGTGGTGAAGCTCTGGTGGCTGTAGATTTTGTGCTGGGCTATGAGAGTCAAAGATGACTTCAGCTCCTTGAATGTGGGAAATGCCCCACGTGCAAAACTCTTGTTACTCTGACTGCTTACAGTGGGAAATATCATGAACTTCATGCCCATGGGGTATCTGGGGACTTTTGCAAGGGGAAAAAGAAAAAAACAACAACCAAGTTCACTGTAATCCTAGAAATGTGGATAATATTTTTCTGTTCCACGATTTTGAGTATTGCCTTAATTAACTTTCCATCATGGTGGCAACATGATCCAGGAGCTGAGTTAAGAGATCCTCAGGAATCCCACACCATGCCTCCTGTAGCAGATGAGACAGTGGGGGTGCTGAAAGCCTGCATTGCCTGGTGCTAGAAACTGTCTCATGAAGCAAAGAGCACTTTGCTTCTGTCCCTGAATCTCATAACATCAGCTTGTGATGAAGCAGAGGAACAAAATTCTGCCATTACCCTACTGGCCCCAAACCAGGGGTTCTTGCTTAGACTCCTCTGCCAGCCCCCCACGTAGCAACTGAAGGATGTTTTCAGGACGCTTGAAAAAAATAACACCCAGGGGAGATTCAGGCTGGAGGTGAGGAGGAAGTTCTTCACCATGGGAATGGTGAAGCCCTGGAATGGGTTGTCCAGGTGGTTGGGGTGCCGTCCCTGGAGGTGTTTAAGACCAGGCTGGACGAGGCTCTGGCCAGCCTGATCTAGTGTGGGGTGTCCCTGCCCATGGCAGGGGGGTTGGAACTAGATGATCCTTGTGGTCCTTTCCAACCCTCACTGGTACTATGAATTGCAGCTTGTCTAAAGGCAGTCCCCAAAATATCCTTCCTATGTAGCATGAGAAGAAATTCTCAGTGCTGCTATCATTCCTCCATTCTTCATCACTTTTTAGCTGTGGTAAACTAAATCTCTACATGCTTACAGCAAGAGTATTTTAAGTGCTGTCTGGACATTAAAAAAGAAAAAAAAAAGGTCTTTCACCTCCACAACCCAGGTACCAACTTGTGAGGGTGTGGTTTGAACTGGAAAGCTGCTATTCTCTATCCTACTCTTCCACTCTTCTCTGTGATGTGTACATAAAAAGTGTAAGCAATAACATCTACACAGTGCTTTGAACTTGCCTGCCTTGAAAATTCCTTCCAAATACTTACCAAATGGGTAATAATATTTCAAAACCTTTGGTAGTTCCAGAAATATTAATTCAGATTATGATAGAGCTGCTAGGCTCTGGATTAGCAGCTTCCACAGGCAGTGGATTTGCAGTTGGACTGTAAAGCTATAACCAACGTGGCTCTTAACTGGAGCAAAGAGCAGTCAAACAGCTGATGTGCAGCACTTTTAAAAAAAGGGGAAAAAGAGGAAGTTCATCCAGCCAGTACAGCTGCATCTGTGCTGCAGATTTGCAGTTCCTTGGGAAGGAGCATAGCTGATCAAAATGTAATTAGTTGGTGAGGGGTTTGGAACACAAGCCCTATGAGGAGAGACTGAAGGAGCTGAGGTTGCTTAGCCTGGAGAAAAGGAGACTCAGGGGTGACCTTATTGCTCTCTACAACTACCTTAAGGGAGGTTGTAGACAGGCAGAGGTTGGTCTCTTCTCCCAGACAACCAGCACCAGAACAAGAGGACACAGACTCAGGCTGCACCAGGGGAGGTTTAGGCTGGAGGTTAGGAGGAAGTTTTACACAGAGAGAGAGACTGCCCATTAGAATGGGCTGCCCGAGGAGGTGGTGGAGTCACCATCATTGGAGGTGTTCAGGAGGAGACTTGATGGGGTGCTTGGTTGCATGATTTAGTTGATTAGGTGGTGTTGGATGATAGGTTGGATGCCATGATCTTGAAGGTCTCTTCCAACCTGGTCAATTCTATTCAATTCAATTCAAATCAAATCTATTCTATTCTATTCTATTGCTAAAACACAGTGTTTTGTTCAAATAAATGAAATGCTTCAGAAAAGAAACATTTGCCAAACTCTATTGTACAGATAATTTCCCTCCTGTGCCCCCCCAAAAGGAGAAAAAAACTAACAACAAAACAAGAGTTTTAGTTAATTAGCACTTTTTTTTTTTTTTTCAGCTAGCCAAGCTTTCTTCCTAGGTGAGATGCTGAACAAGAGTTACTGGCCTCTGAGGAGTATAGGCTGATGATTATATTATCTGATCCACAATATTTCATATGTTAAGGCTGCTGCAAATTACCCTTTTCCATATAAACAAAACAGAAGCTGTTCCTTTTCCTGAGTGACTGGACTGTGTTATCAGATTGCTTTGCCTTATGGCAGAGAATTAATTTAGTTGGTTGGCTATTGGGTAAATGCAGACTACAGTAAAGTGACTTGAGGAGCAAAGGTGACAAGGAACTACTTAAATGGGATAATGGATAATAAAACCAGACTCTCTCTGTGAGGTCTAGTCTCACTGAAGAAGCTCTCACTGTTTTCCATGACATTTGGTATTTCTTTAATAAATCTGATAGCTCAATAAATGTTGGGGAAAAAAAGAAAGGAGAAAATGTCAGCATAAAATCTCCAATAAAATTAGTGGAGATATTCAATAATACTGGAATTCTTGTCACACTCTTCCAGTTGGGACTTGTTGGGTGCTAGCTGCCCCCAACTGAGCATGCAGGCAAATTGTTTGGGATCAGAGCTAGTAGGATGAAGAGGATCTGGACACCAAGAGCGTAGAGGCATTTCCAGTGCAAATAGTATCTGGGATAAGAAGCAGCTCTGACAGCTCCAAGAAGCTGGGGACTAGGAAGAAAGTGAATTTCTAGGGGTTTTCTTTGTTAAACATAGCTGAGAGTAGCATAATGGTCTCCTTAATCATTTTTCTTGCAGAAATGAAGCCTGTTGAATTGCTTCCAGGTAGCAGATGGTAAGGATCCTACTTTCACATCATCTGGGTCTGCGACTGGCTGGAAGGCAACTTTTCCTTTGTGCTGTAGGATCTGCTGCAGGAACTCTCAGAGGTAAAAAAAAAAAAAAAAAACAATAAAAAAGATACTGAAATTAAAAGGCTAGTAAAGAATTTCCAGTAATCTTGGATGGTGAGGTGGGTCATGCCTCTGTGAGGTGTTCCAGTACATCTCTGCTCAGAAAAACTTTCAGGTATGTATTTCCACACTTGCCAATTTGGAGATGTAAATTGAAATGGCCTTTTCATAACTTTCTGATGTCTGTTGTCTGTTTGGGGTTTTTTGTTTGTTTGTTTGTTTGTTTTCATTTGGCTGTTGACAAAGAGTCTGTCTTTGCAGACATATTTCAATGTAAGATAGGAACCTATAAGCATTTCCTCTTTTACCAGGACAGTTACTTCCACCTGATGGTCCTTCCACTACTTATTAATGATGTGTCTAAGTAACCCATCTTTACCTAAGTAAACCATCCCAGTCAGTTTAGTAAGAGCTATCAGGAGAAATAAAAATAGTATCTCTTAGACTTTCTGCTTGTCTCTACAAAGTTGTTATCTGAGCCATGACAAAGTAAACTCTGCTGATTGTGTTGTTTTTTTCATACTTGCCTTTCACTGTCCAAGGCTAATGAGAGGATTTCCTAGTAAAAACTCTGGTTGCTGACCAGCCAAGCTTTGCTTGAGAGTCAGTTTGTTCAAGAGGTGTTTGCAGTTTGGGATCTGTAGTTCTCTTAACTGTGCTTTAGCTGTGGATCTGCAAAGCCTCTGATGCTGACTGGCAGATGAAGATGTAGTGAAGGTAGTAGCCAAGGCACCTGGCAGAATTTTAGGGGTGATGGCAAAGTGTTTATGATTTTAAATTGCAAAATGCATGAAGTGCCTATGGCTCTAGGATGATAATGAAAGAATAAATAAAACTAATTGGACCACCTGGCACTCAACAACTTTCTGTGTGGTCTTATCCAGCAGTTCCTAGGACATTAAAACATGACAATGTTGTCTCTCTCAATGGCTGTTAGGAGTGATCATTGTGAAGTGTGTAAATACTGAACTGGGATTTCAGGAAGCAGCAGTAGGTACAAAATTGGGTGAAAAGCACAATGCTCTTAGGACTAGAATAACTGGAAGGAGAGAACTAGTATGCCTGGAAAGACTCTTGGATCTGCAGGACAAGTAATGGTTAATGCAGAACTGTTGACTCCTTGTATGAGGACAGGCTGAAGGGCTGCTGGAGATTTGGCTCTGCACTAAGCCATTTAATTTCTTGCAGTCTGTGGGTTTTGATAGGGCTGAGTGACATGATGGTCTGTTTCCAAATTGCTTGTTGCCAAGTAACAAGTTCATAGGGCAAGAGGAAATGGTCTCAAGTTGTGCCGAGAGAAGTTTAGTTTCGATATTAGAAAGAATTCCTTTACCATAAGGTTTATAAGGCATTAGAACAGCTTGCCCAGGGAAGTGGTGGAGACCCCATCCATGGAGGTATTTGAATCATGTAGACATGTGTTTAGAGTGCTTAGACATATGTCAAGGATTTGCCAGTGTTAGGCTAATGATTTGACTCAATGATCTTAAAGGCCTTTTCCAGTCTAGGCATGATTCTGTGTGACTGTGGTTCTTTACCCATCCCCAGAAAGGCCAGTTGTCAGAAGGTTGTAAAGGGTGCTTTGAGTAACAGGCACTGGTGATTGCATTAGTAGACTCTTACTGTTTCATAAATGCTAATCAGTAAATCATGAAGAGAATTTGTATGAATTGGCATCATATTTAACAATTTACAACCTAGTGACTGCTGGGTTTAGCTGATTTGAAAATACAATGTACTTCTCCCACTCTCATTTTTTATATTCTTGGCCCATGCACATAAATCTCTAATATTTTCTTTTACATTTGAACCTTTTTCTAACACCAACTTTTAATTTTTTTTTAATCAGTGTCAGGTTGGAAACTTTTACTAAGCTGTACTCCTTGTTCATGTGCATGGAACTTATACAAAGTCGGAAAGAAGGCTCAAAAGGATGCTGCCCAGCTTGTGCTGAATAGATATATTTGTTTTGTCACCTATTTGTGAAGCTAATGAGACTTAATGTAAGTTATGGAAGAAATGGACACAATTATGCTGTTTGTGTGTAGTACATTATGGTAAAAAGCAAAGCTTGTTTTTACCTGAGCAACAACTTGAGATGCAATGTCTACCTCAAAATATATCAGCATAGTACCCTTATGTGGAACTATTTGACTCAGATTATAAAACAAAAGATTTGCTATCATTTTAAAGTGAACAGCCATAAGGAGCTCAAGTGGCACAATCAAAGGAAAGCTGTGAGGCAGAAGGACTTGAGTTCCCTTGGTAGCAGTTAGAGACTGAATTCACTGCATGCCAACATAAAACAATGGGACAGATTGCTTTTACTCCCTTGTAGGGGAGTTGTGGCACATGCTTGCACACTAGTGGCATGTCTGAAGAAACAGGTTTGATTTGCTGCCTTTTTAAGAAATCTTTTCAAAGATGACAGTCATGGCTGTGATTTGTGAAAGGGCCATATTCCCACCTTGGATCCTCCCTGTACTTTGTGACATGGTGAGAACCTTTCCTCCCAAGCCCTGATTGTGCAGGATCCAGAAATGCTTCACAGCACTAATAAACTGTTACTGCTTTTATAAGTATTTCATGTTGCAGTTCTAAAGAAAACTCTTTAAAGTACGATGAAAGCAACACAATTCAAGCTGATGCTTGCAGCTGGAATCCCTGATATAAAACCATGAGCACATGCCAAAGTGAGGAGAGCCAAGCTTTCATCCTGCGTTTCCTTCTTTTGGGAGCAGAAGTAGTTGATATTTGGTGGTTTTAATAAAATTCATCTTTGGATAGGACTCATTTTATCTAGGTTTGGCTGCCTAGAAATTAAGTGTCTGGTCTTAGCTACATTTGGTAGCCAGCTGAGAGAGACAGGACTCACTAGAGCCTACTTAGTTCCACCTTGTTAGACACCCATCATTAAGCAAGCTGAGAGGAGTCCCATTCATCATATTTTCTGAGGAATTAAACTGTTGATATTACAAGATTTGACTTAGCAGACAGGCTTGTAGCTAACATTTGAGTGCAAACATTTCATTTAACCTCAATAAAAGCAGAAGAACATTATTTTTTTGGAAGGACTTAAAACCTCACCTTAACTGAAAGACTCGCTTTTCTCTACTCCAAATAAAAATGAGGTCTCGGCTGTTGCTCGTATGGCAGGCTCTGATGAATCTGGATGGAAAAAGTCTCATCTTTAGGTGCTGATGAAGAAGCTTTTGAATTTCTAAAATAATTTGGCTTCATTGCTTTTGTGCCTTTTTCTTTTTGTTTGTTTCTGCAGTCAGTATGGTGAGAATTATTGGCAGGGCAATGTGCTGCAGGAAGAGCAGTCAGAGCCAAGGGATCTGAAAGAGATATGTTTTATTCAGTGTCAGGCTTCTGCCTGCTTGGTTGCATTGTAACTTGGGACTTTGGACAATGCTGTTGACAGTAGTCAACAAAACATTACATTCTAAGGCCAAAGTGTGGAGTGCAGCATTTTAGGAAAAGAATCTTGAATACTTATTTTTGTAGGCTTATGCCAGTTGAGATTTTGTTTTCCAGAGCTGGTAAAGGCTAAGCGTGGGTGAATTTTTCTGGTTATAGCAGAAAACCTTCTTGCTTTAGTGCTGCTCGTTGCCAAAGCTTTGAGTTGAATTCTCAGTTGCAGGGTGGGTAGGGCCAAACAAGGTGAAGGTTGACAGCTTTTTATTGTGGGCCAAGCAGCACACAGTTTCTGTGTCTTAATTCAGACACAGCTGTATTGCTTTAGCTGAAATTAAGAAAATAAAGAAAAGAAAAATTGCTTGCAGCATATGCCCAGTATGTAAACTTTCAGCCTAAAGCTTGGCAATGGCACAAACAACTAACAAAGGCCTTACACTGCAAAGTGTTGGGCAACTTGGATAGTGACGACTCTGATCCTTCAGATACATTTACATGGAAACACCTAACATTCATTGTGTTACTTTGTTTTACTGGGTTCCTCACTTGCATCTGGGATTCTTTCTTTTATATAGGAAGAAGTACTGAAGTATTTTGTTTGCTGGAAGAAAATAAATTCCTCTGTGCAGTGAATTGTGCAACTTGGCAAATGTTGGCCAGAAATGCTAGAGCAGCTAACTCTGTTAACTACCCTTTAACTAAATGCTGGTTTCTGTATCTCAAGGCACCATTTAATTAATTATTACTTTTTCCTTTTAATCCATCATGGAGGTTTTTTCCTTTCAACAGAGCTCCCATAACTTGCATATGACAATAGATCATTTGCAGTTACCAGAAGGTGCTGCTGGCTTCAGTGGCTGTATTATATTTTGTTTTCAGTGCTAATTCTGGCCTTTCAGTTTCTGCAGCAAAAATTATATGCTACACATGAGCTTGCAAGCAATGTGTCCTCAGAGCAGCAAAGGGTTCAGCCATTTGTCCCATTGTCATTTAGCCATGCCATGCTGAAAACCATGCCACTGTCAGCCTGTTCCTACTGCTCTGACTTAAAAGCTATGGTTTCCTGTTTTGCCTCTTGCTCCCATCTTCTGCATCCTATGGTGCTTTGGTATAAGGTGAGATGCTCAACCAATGGGCTTTGCCTCAAGTCCAGTGCCAGGCACTGGTCTGAGCAGCAGTTACCTGACTGATTGAAGTGGAGCTGTTGCCAGTTTTTGTGACATAGGTGAGATCAGAATTTTAAGCAGGTGAACGACAGATCAAAAGGTGTCTGTTGAGGACCTTCAGTTCTGAATCTCCCTTTCTTACATTTGACTGTGCTCCAGGCAGCCATCCCTTCAAAGCTGGCTGCTGAGTATCCTTTCCCCCCCCATTCTTTAGAGAAGTGTGAGATTAAGAGTATGAGGGAAGGCTTGGCTTTTATATCTGAGAGGTGAGGAAGGCAAAGAACCTGTACATCACTGGCCTATGCATACTTGGTAATTGTATTCTACAGACAGGTTGTTACTGATATATTCTTTTTAAAAACACTGGTATGTTATTGAAAACTAGAGCTGTGTCTTATCATTTAGATGGCATGATCAGATATTCTCATATTTACTTGAACCTTTTTGCTTTTTCCTGCTTCATTTACAAAGAAATGCCATATACAGAGAAAACAGGGAAGCAAAATACTAATTAAACATTCGTTTGGACGAGGCAGGGTTAAAATCCAGCTCGCCGCATGAACAAAAGCAACTGGGTTTTTGATTTAGCAATGTCTGATGCAGGGGATGTTCTTACTCCAAATTCAGTCACCATGGAAACAAAACTTCTCTTTAAGCATGCTGTATCTTTGACAGAACAAGAAGCTTCTTTTTGGCAGATATTTTTCCATCATCTTTGTGGATGATGAATACTTCTGGAATGAGCCACTTTCTTCTGTCTCCTCTGAAATGCATAAGTTTCTAATGTGCGGTGTACAATGCTCCCCCTTGAAACAAAGACACTACTTTTACTTAGGATTCTGAAATCTCACAAAATTTAAGATGCCTCTTTTCCTCCAAAAACATCTGAAAATCAGAAAGTTCACATGGTATGTTGATAAGAATGTCTATAAAAAGGTGCTCTGACTCTCAGAGGTAGTATGAGTACCAAGCGATGTGGAAATTGCTATGGTAACTACTTTTATTGTATTCTTAAGTTAAAAGTCACATAAAACCTGTGCAGACATTAGTGAGTGAGTAAAAAGTTGCTGAGAGCAGAGCTCATAGAGCTGCTCTCTGTGTTTTCTACTTCCTGGAGTGGGTGCTGTGGATGCCGGGTGCATGGTGCTGTGCATGTTGAGTGGTGACCCAACTGCTCTTGAGAGGCTCTTGATGCTCCTGCTGAAAGGGCTGATCATCAACCACAGACTCAATAATTGGCATGAACAAAGCAAATGCATGATGCTAAGCTAATAATGTGTGATACTAAATATATCAGACCCTGCCTTTTCCCTCTCCAGAGTTATGAACCACTGCTCTGCATCTCATGGGAAGCAAATGTCTGAATTTTTTAGTCTGAAGAACCACTGATAAGTGCAGCCACATCCTTCCGGCAGTAGCTCTGGTGCCTGTAAGCGTGACGTTGAAACAAGAGCAGAAAATAATAGGACTATCCATTTCTGGAGGGGTTCCTACCACTTGGGGCCAATTTGAATGGGGACAAAAACATAAAAATACACTCAAACCAAACCCTCAAGAAGTGCCCAATGAAAGTATTTGTTCATTAAATGGGGCTTACACTGCAGCAGTTTTCATTCAATTCGATATCGCTGCTCTGCAGAGAAGAGTGTCTCTGACACTCGAGACATCAAAAGATGGGGGTATTTGCTAGGATTTGTTTTACTGTTCCTGAAGTTTGTTAATGGTCACAGGCAGACTCATGAAGACTTTAGAGCTGCTTGTAGTAAATCAGTAGTACAAAGGCTGAAGGAACTTATGTCAGAATTTTAATTGCTTTATGGAGATCTGTAGAATCAGCATTCCTGGACCTCATTACACTATGTGAGAGTTAAAAGGAAAAGAAGCAGCTCTTACTCTAAAGCTTTGTAAGTCAAACATGGGTTATACATTTCAGAGTGTGTGGAAGGAGGATTGTTGCAGGTTCTGCACTGTGCATTTGGTTTCTCAGATGGTTTCAGGGTGATGGTAACATAGAAGACCATCAGGTCCTTTATAGCAGGATCTGGATGGACAAGTCAGCTTTCATGTGACGCTTGTGTTTGAGGAATCCAGTCTGGAATTTTTCATATATGCTTAGTAGACTTTAAAAATAGCAAAGGGCTCTCTTTGAGCATACTTGTAAGACACCACATTTTACCTTGTCCAGAAAATTATTCCTGCCACTTACTTGCTTAAAGCTTTGTGAGCAACCTTTGTTACCAAGCTACAACTACATGCTTTTTGTCTGTGATATTTTGGCTTTTTGTGTTGGAATGTTTCAGACAATTCTGCAGGCTGGTGGGGACTTGATGCTTTGTGAAGGATTATAGGGTTTTTTTTGTTTGCTGACCACATTACCCGCTGTGCACATTTGATATCAGCCTTGTAGCAAGACTCTTGAGGACTTCAGGTTTAGGCTGGAAGATCAGTGTCTGTTAAAGTTCAGGATAATGCCAATTGTGACAGGACCTTACTCTGAACAAAAGTCTCCAGTGCTGCCCTAGCAGAAGGCATTAGAAAGAAGCAGATGTGTATCAGGAGTGTTTGGATTGCTTCAGGTATAAATCCTATTACACAGCAAAAAGGATATCTCCATACCCATTTCCAGCACAGTCACATAATGAAGCATTAGGGTATTTTCAGAATTTCCTTTAGAGAGATCTCTCCTTTTGTGTCTCTAGAGTTATATCACCTAAAGCTTCGACATCTCTCTGCTGCATTATTGATACAAACCACGAACTCATTGTACTTATTGTATAGTATTGTCCCATGTGTTCCCTGAGGGGGAAATTACTCATTGTCAGCTAAAGTTGCATACTCCAATTGCAAGCTCTTCCTGCTCATATTTTGCTCTGTGGAATAATTTTGCCCACTAGAAACATCGCAATATAAAGGAAGTTCAAGGTTGGATGATGTCAGCAAAAGGTCTGTGCCACATTGCAATTTGGCTTTGCCAGATAATTAATTTGACAAGGAAAGCTTTCTGGGTTACGGAGAATTTGGGGATAATCTGTAACTTTTAGATTAAGAAGAATGTTGCTGTGCTTGGGTGGATGGACTACTTCATAACAGCCTTTTATTCCTAGAAAATAAAGAGAGGTGACAGCCCTGAATAAAACACTTCAGGAACTGTGAGAGCAATCAGTATACAAACAGATGTAATTGCCAGCCTGGAAGAATTAAGGAAATGGGCTCAAAAGTATCTGGTTTGTGAAAAAGACTCTAGGTAGAAATAGTGATGATGTAAGCAGAAGCGAGCAGCAGTGCTTATATCAATGGAGAAACCTGAGAAAGAGAGAGGCTTTTAGCATCTGAAATGTGTCAGGTAAGGAAGAAAAAGGGACTGAGTGAAAACAAAGTACCTCACATTTTGTGCCTGCATTTGGCTGTTATACTCCTTTCTGTAACTTAATAAAAACCTGCTGCTCAGCGAGCTGGTTGGTCTTGTGGAGAGTGGTCTCCAAAGGCTCCCTATCAGAGTGATTGAAAGAAGCTGAGGCTGCTGCAGTGATGCTGGAGGTGTCTTAGAAGGATGAGCAGGTAGCTGAAATCCAGACACTTGAGTTTATTCAAAAGGGATCCCAGGGTCCAAAACCTATTACTTAAAGGGTTCTTCTGAAAGAAAGTAGGAGACAGGTGAAAAGGCAGCTCACCAGTAACTGCTCTGTTCGTGTAGGACTGAGCCAAGCTTTCACCGTGTGTTTGATTTCCAGCCTGGTGTTCTTACTGCTGAACACTTTTGGTTACTTTCACAGTGGTGGGACTGAAGAGCTGAACACCAGGGAAGCACCCAGCACTCTGCAGGATACTTACCCTGTAAATGGGTTTAAATTGAACTGGAATTTGTGTGCAGTTCTTACATTTCAGTGTACTATGTTGGCTCAGGATAGCTGCACAGTCCTGTCTGCATGCTCCTTGCAAAGCTGTGGTACTTATATTTCCTGTGTTTCTTTATGAAATTGAGTTGGTTAAAAGGAGAGGCCAAAGACTAGAAATCTTGCTTTTCTTTCAGCTCCTTTCACAGATAATGTTCATGTTTATTAGTGGTAGTAGTAGGTTTTGAGATTTTTCTCTCTCTAGAACTGAATGACTTGGACTTGGAGTATTTAATCCAAAGTATAAACTGCTGTGTTTGCCTACTTGCAGTACCAAGCAAAAACTGGAAAATGTAGAGTAACTCTGAGAGGCATCAGAGCACATAATTCTGTGACCTTGAAAAGGAGTGGAAAGGCTCATGGCACTAAAAACAAACAGAAAGCATCACTCAGAGACAGCGTCAGGGAGTGCTGCAATGGAGAAACCAGGACATTTCTGTGTTCAGCCAGGTCATCTATGAAATGGCATAATGGTGTGGCTTGGTATCATTGACCTCTGGTTTTACAGAATGTTTTAATTTAATTATTCCAGGTAGCTAGAGACGTTTTCAAGATGTTTGACTTGATTTGTTTGAAAAATAGATCTGTCTGAATGTCTGTCCCTTGTTACAGTAAATAATCAAATGTGTAAAGATGCTAAAATCAAATTAGAGGCAGACAGACTTGAGCTCAGCCTTCTTGGCTGCAGGCAGGAAGAATAGTGCTATATGCCTTGAATCTGAAAGCCAAAGGGGCTTCCAAGAAAATTACTGGCAGAATAATGTAAAAAAGTGGCATATGCTCAGCAGCCTAGCTCTTGGTGTATTGCAAATCCCACTCAATATTTAACTCAACTTTTTGTTGCCATGTTGGTAAGAAATGCTCATTGGGAAATGTTACAGTGGAAGATTTTGTACTATAGGACACGAACAGGCTGTAGAAGACAGATGCCAAGGCAGTGTGACTTGCAAACACAGCAAATAAAGTGACTTTTTTATTTGCATGATCCTTGCAATCGGTATTCAGTGCACTCACCCTCTGAATTAACCAAGCTGACATGTGTCCTCTTCACTGAGGGGGTGAGTCATGGTGGTCAGCTTACTCTCACTGATCTGCCAGAGGCTTGTGTAATTTGTGTGCAGCTATTTGCTTGTATTCCTCAGTAGTCTGTGGTTGTCATTTCTTCATACCAGTCAGTCATCAGCCTTGTGTTTCATGGGTGAAGGGTTATCCATGCAATAAAGCATAAGTGGTTTTTTGGATGCACTTGGGACAGAGTTAGTGTTTGCAATGGTCTTGCACAACACTGCACTTGGGTGCCACGTGGAATTAATTTCCTTGAACAGTGGAAGCACCTACTTTGTCCAGAGTATTTTTGCCACTATTGCAACATTAAACCACTTCGTACAACACTTGCCATTTGCAATAACTGGTAGTTCTCCACTCGACAGGCATGTAGTCAGCATGGGCCTGGTACCAAGAGGGCGTGCTCAGATCTGCAGTCACAGGCTTTGGCATCCAAAAAAAAAGCAAAAAAGCATTCAGGAGCTGTCTGAATCAGTGAAATGGCACTACCTCATGTATTGTACAGGGCACAGAAAAGCAGAATTGAAAAGCAAAGAGAGCCTACAGTGTCTCTTGCAGGGAAGTTAGTGATTTGGGCATGTTCATGGGAGCAAGGAATGGTGGAAGGAAGTGGCACGATGAGACTTAGGGTGCTAGGAGCGTTTTGCATGAATGCCAGAGTGTGAGTACACACAACAGAATACTACTCCTTGCTAGTAGAATAGAGTAAGCCTATGAGAAGTGGCTGAGGGAGCTGTGGTTGTTTAGCCTGGAGAACAGGAGGCTCAGGGGAGACCTTATTGCCATCTACAACTACCTGAAGGGAGGTTGTAGCCAGGTGGGGGTTGATCTCTTCTCCCAAGCAACCAGCAACGGAACAAGAGGGCACAATTTCAAGCTGTGCAGGGGGAAGTTTAGTCTTGATCTTAGAAAGAAGTTCTTCACAGAAAGAGAGATTGTCCATTGGAATGCCCAGGGGGGTGGTGGGATCGGCATCCTTGGAGGTGTTTAAGAAAAGACCGGATGAGGCACTTAGTGCCATGATATAGTTGATTAGTTAGGGTTAGGTGATCAGTTGGACTTGATCTCGAACATCTCTTCCAGTCTGGTTGATATCTGTGATTCTGTGAAGCCACTTCTGTCTGCAGTAGCAATGTGCAAATCTTTTTCTAACTTGGCTCACAATATTTTGAGATTAAAACCCATTAAGTCAGCTTTTCAGCTCCCGAGGTAAGCTGCAGAGATTGTGTGTCTCTCCCCTTCCACATCTAAATCCTGAGGTGCAGATGAATGAGGAGCAAAGAAAATGTGTCTATTGGTTCAGTAGCTACTTGCTGTTCTCCTGAGTCAGCAGTAAACCAACTCATCATCTGGAAGAAAGGAAACCTACAGGCTGAAGTTGTCATCTCTCCTGTAACATCATAAATCAAAGCCCCTGCCTTCTGGTGAGTTTTGAGTCTATTGTGAACATGAGCAGGCTTCAGTGGAAGAATTAGACTGATGAAGGATATAAAATTTCTCACAGCTTCCAGAGGGAATTCAGTTTCTTTGCTGGCCTGAAGTGTTACTGGAGACTCTTACTTGAACTTGGACATTTGTGATTTATATGAAAAGGGTACAACTTACCACTGGGTGTGGCCTGGCTTCCAAAAACGGATGGTGTAATCAATCCCATGATGGTCAGTGTGCAAAATGTGTCTGTTGGTAGTTGCTGAGGTTCTCTCCAGCATCTTTCCAGGAAGAACTACTCCAGTTTTGTCTGTCTAATGACCATGTGTTGGGTAGTTCAGCTAATTCAGGCACTATTTGGAGGCCTTAACTTGTTTAGATGAAGCCACCACTGAGAAGTAGGGCTGAAATCATGAATGCAGATGTGAGTGCCTAGAAGTTATTGTTTCCTCTGCCAAAGGCCAGTTCACCTAAGCAGGGAAGGGCAGTATTCTGAAAAGTTTGGCCCAAAGTTTTTTTTTGCTGTGGTTTGGGTTTGGTTTTTTTAAATGTCTCCAGCTTTTCTCTAATCCCCAAGCCAAGAAACTAACTGAAGTTTCAGCCTCTTAATATGAGTGGAGAACATCTCCTGAAAATAATTGCTGCAAACAAAATTAATCTTGCACTGCCTGCAGAACACCCCTGAAGGATTGCCTTCTAAGTGCTTGGAGTTAGATAAGAAATAAGCTCTCTTTAGTGATGCGTGTGCTTTCTAAATAAACTCCTTTTAAACAGACTTGCTGCTTAAATCTGTTTATTTACTGTGGCACATTGTGCAGATTATGTTTTAAGGAGCTCAGCAACCAACATCAGAGCTTTTACATAAGTGAGATCTGAGGAAAAATGGGAGTGAGATTTCAAATATTCCATTAATCTTTTCACTTTAGGTCTGAGCCAGCTTCAAATTGCACCGAACTGCTGCCAAGTGAGAGTGAGTTTCAGTCCAAATAAAGGAGACTTGGCAGGTCTGAGCCACCAGGCTGTGTTTCAGGAGTGTTTCAAGGAGAGGGGAGATTGCATTTTGGTTGAGGCTCTACCAAAGCAGTGCAGTGCTTCGTGACAGCTGTGTGCCAGCTGGCCCCAGCTGTGTGTCTTGAAGATGCACTTCTGGTTTTTACTTTTCTTTGCTAGTTTTTAATCTGCATGTATAGAGGTAGCTGCTAAAATGTTTGTGCATGAGAAGCCTGGAGCTAAAAGACCCTTGATGCCATACACATGTGCAACTCAGCTTGTGCTAGTCACTATGATTTAAGAGACTTCATGCTAAGTCTTCACCACAGTGGCAGCTGCAGGATTTTGCTCCTTTTGGATCAAGTTCTCCTGCTCCCATTCACCTGTAGTGAACCTGAGTTCCTTGCATTGGTCTTCTGCAACATGAAGCCAGAGATATTGAAATGGAATAATTGGAAACATGTACTGTGAACATACTAATGGCTATGAGAACCTGAGGGGCAGTGTCTCTATAAGGGGAGGTATGTGACTGGGCTGCAATCTCACAGTCTGCCTGTGAAAATAAAATGGCTTTTTTGGTTTTGCCTTTCATTTCTGCAGCTGTGGATGGAGAAGGCTGTTGCTCTGGGTTGGTTGAGTCAAGACTTCCTGCTTTGTGGAGAGGCAAACAGAAGCTGACTAGAGGGACAAACTCTCAAGTTTCTATGGAGGCAAAGGGAGATCCCTCAGTCTAACGTGTTACCAGCTCAGGATCTTTCCATGAAATAGCCCTGAAAATGCCTCCTGCAGTTTGCCTCCTTTGTGTCCTGTACCATCAGATGTTTGGAAGTCTTCACAAATACCCATTCCTTGAATTTTCCTTGAAATAAGGGATGTTATGACAACAGCAGTGAGCAGGCCGCAGCTTCTCTTGTTGCCTACAAGCATAAATCAGGGTATCTGCTGCACAGCGTGAACATTGGCAATTCTTGCTAGGATTTCAGGTATTGGTCTGGAAGTATTTGGCTGTGATCTGAGTAATGACATCCACCTGAGAGTGCTCTTTTGCTGCAAAGCATTTACTGTTTCTGTGGGATTTGGGGTGAAGTGTGCCTAGACCTCTTGCAGAACACAAGGATGAGGCATGGAAACTTCTAGAGTTTCTCCAGACCTCCTTCTTCGTCCCCTGTGCCCTTCCTATTCCAGTGAATGTTTCCACTGTGGATATCGACACTGTTACTAAAAAAAGACTGATGAATTACCTAGAAGACACTGTATTTTTGGCAAATATCAATTTTTATGACATTTAGGAGCCTTCTACTGACTAGAAAATAAGTATTGGTTCCTCCATTTGGTCTTGGTCTGTGGAGTCTTTGCTGCTCTCAACCTGGCTGCTAGCTGCTTGATTTAAAGATGATCCAAATGTCTTCAAAACACAGCAAAACTGTGGAGTTTTTCCTTTTCCAGGAAAGCTTCTGCATACCTCTCCAGCTCAGTGACTTGTGTCTCTGTGAGAGACTACAACATTAGGTTCTTACTGTTTGTACTTCTGTGCCTGTTGATGTTCCTGAATATCTCTGGGCACCATTTTCTTCTCTATTTTTTCCCCCTAAAGCTTGGTGGAGAGGAGTTGCTGTATTTGGATTTTTTTCTGCATCTTGAGTGTGCATAGAGCGAATGCAACAACAGATTGTGGAGACAGGGTGGACATTCTCAAGCCCAGAGCTTTCCCAATTTTTGTGGGTCTCTAGGATGCCTAAGATCTATTTCTGACATTTCTTCTTTTCCCTTCCCACTGACCTTAACACTTCTCACACAAACTTCATTATTCCCTGAATTCAAGCAAGACGACATCTCTGGTGCTTGTGGTACCTATAGAAATCTGACGAGCACGGCTTTTCCACACCTACAAAATTAGGTGTTAGCCCCTTTGCATCCCTATGAAGAGCCAGCACTGAGAGGAGGATGGAGACTTCACCATGTTGTCACCTGTCTGACCACTTAGCTAAAATCCAGTCCAAGTTTTGCCAAAGCAGAAGTTTGGCCATCACAGCAGCAGCTGTCGTTCTGCTGAATTTCTGAATAAAATGTCATTGTGTGTTGGCACAGCACAAGACATGTTGTGTCTTGTAGATCAGCCAGCAAGGACAATATTTCTGGCTGGGTATTGTGCAATTCAAAAGCAAGCCCATGTTTTATGTTCATGCTACCTGGGTCACTTGTCTGCCTCCTCTCAAGCCAATCTGTCGATTTGGCAGAGCTGCCTCCTAGGTTAATCTGCTCTCAGAGAGATTCAGAGCCAAGTGTCGACTTCAATGGACAGCCCACAGAGGGCTTTTTCCACGAGATTGTCTTCCATTGATGCTACACAGTAACATCTGCTGAGGCTTGTATTCCTGAGCTGCCACTTCCTCCTTTCCAGTGTTTCTGCATATTTAACACGACAGAAAGGAAACTCATTTTGTCATCTCAGACAGTTTTGTGGGGACCTGGGTCTTCTTTGGTGCCAGCACAGACAGGTCCGTCCATGCCAGGTGAGTGGCTCTGCTTCCTGGAACATCCCTGTTGGGAAGGGGACTCCTCTGTAGAGGAATTTCACCTTGAGTGAAATTCACAGCAAGCACAGTGTCTCTAGATCTCTCAGGTCTTTCTGTCAGGAAAGATTTTTTTTTTTCCTGCTAAATGCAATTTTGTTCTCAGAGCAGCCTTGGATAGGACAGTTTAGTTTTTATTTGTTTGGTTTTGTTGGTTTATTTGTTTGTTTTTAATGGAGAAAAGAAAGATTTCTGGGAGTTTTCTGCAGTTCACACCTGGTGATCCCTGGAAATCCATCTGTATGTGCTGGACAGTGTTGCATCTGCAAAACACAGGTGAGTCAGATGGTCTGGTCTCTAGCTTTTAATGTTGTGTCAGGGCCATTCATAGCTGTTGCCCTTCCCTGGCCACCTCCAGCCCTCCAGGATGGCAATCTGCACTCATAAGTTCATGTGCATGTGCTTCATTTATGTGTTAGATCCTGAAAAGAGCCACAAAGCAGACTGTAAAGTTGCTGGGGGAAACAGTCAAAACTGCATCTATTTCCAGGGCAAAGGAACGTCAACAACCTTTTCTTGAGCAGCAAGTATCTGACAAAGTCTGAACTGGCCCTCTCATCTCTTTCTTTCTGTCTTTCTGATGTTTAAATGTGTACTGATAAGACTTGTTTCTTTCTCCAGTCTTGGACAAAAAAAAATCCTCAACCAACCAAAAAAACCCAAACCAAAACAACCAACCAACCAAACCAAAACAACCAACCAACCAAACCAAAACAACCAAGCAACCAAAACCCCACAACAAACAAACAAACAAAAAACCAATCAGCCTCTACTCAATGCCTGCCTGGAAGTTGTCCCTTAGCAGTGTCTCTTAGTTCAGACTTGGGCTTGTTGGCATTTTCAGATGGCCACGTGCAATCTCACCCTCTCTGGCTGCTGCACTTGTTGGTGCCGTCATTGCTTCTGGGCCTGTGGAAGGTGAGATTCAGCCAAGCGAAAATGTGCTGCAGCCAGGGAGAAGCACATCTTCCCTGTGGTGATTTATTTTTTTTTCCTCTTGCAGTGCACCTTGTACATTTCCTTTCTGCTGCTTCCTAAAGAAGACAGATGCATCTTGTTTTTCCTTTTTCAAAGTTGGAAACTTTAGGAAATGTGTTTTTGTTTTGCTTGGAGGTAACTAAAAATTGCTACATTAATTTTAAGTCCATTGTTGAATAATAACTGCCTGGAGGTTTGTTACTTGTGTAGCAGGTTGGCTGCTGATATGATTTTGAAAATGACCAAGACATAAAACCCTGAGAGAAAGAATTTATAGAGAGGAGATAAGAAATTTTTTATTAAGAAGAGAATGAGCTTGCCTTTCAATTATTTTTTTCCCTTAATGTTATCTGAGGCCAAAAATGTCCTGTTCTGAATATTGCTGTTCTCTCAACGGCACTTTCAAGGGCAAATATCCCCGAAAGTGCTGAATAACAGATCTCATACCCTTCCGTCAGAGGATATCCTGTGCAGTGCCATGAAACACTCTCTTCCTGGAATATCATTTTCCAGATGAAATATTACTGAGTCTACTCTCAGGACACAAAACACTGTGTCCCCCATGATGGCATTTGGACCCTTTTCTTCAGCTGGGGCTCAGTGGACCTGCAGAGACATTTGTTTGGCTGGGTGTCCCTTGGTGCTAGTTTGCACCTTAGGTACAGAGTTTGCCAAAGCCAGTTTCCTGACTGAGCCTATATGAAATTTTGGTGTGTTATGCCTCAAACCACTGGGCTTTGGGGGTGCCCAAAGAGTCCTTTACATAGTGCAAGTGCAGGGTCCTGCATCTGGGTCGAGGCAATCCCAGGCACAAATCCAGGCTGGGCAGTGACTGGCTGGAAAGCAGCCCTGAGGAGAGAGACTTGGGGGTGCTGGTGGACGAGAAGCTCAACATGAGCTCTCAGTGTGCACTTGCAGCCTGCAAAGCCAATCAGATCCTGGGCTGCATCAGGAGACGTGTGGCCAGCAGGTCAAGGGAGGTGATTCTCCCCCTCTACTCAGCTGTGGTGAGACCCCACCTGGAGTACTGCCTCCAGTTCTGGGGCCCCTATTACAAGAGGGATATGGATGTGCTGCAACGTGTCCAGAGAAGGGCCACGAGGATGAGCAGAGGGCTGGAGCACCTCTCCTATGAGGACAAACTGAAGGAGTTGGGGCTGTTCAGTCTAGAGAAGAGAAGGCTCCCAGGTGACCTAATTGTGACCTTCTAGTATCTGAAGGGGGCCTACAGGAAGGCTGGGGAGGGACTTCTCAGGATCTCAGGGAGTGATAGGACTCGGGGGAATGGAATGAAGCTGGAGGTGAGGAGATTCAGGCTGGATGTAAGGAGGAGGTTCTTCACCATGAGAGTGGTGAAGCCCTGGAATGGGTTGTCCAGGGAGGTGGTTGAGGCCCCATCCCTGGAGGTGTTTAAGACCAGGCTGGCTGAGGCTCTGGCCAGGCTGATCTAGTGTGGGCTGTCCCTGCCCATGGCAGGAGGGTTCGAACTAGGTGATCCTTGTGGTCCCTTCCAACCCTGACTGACTGTATGATTCTATTTTTCTCAGTGCTTCACCTGGTTGCTAAAAGGGAAGTAAAGCACCACATGAGTTTGCTTATCCTCTGCCTCACAAAGGTCTGTATGTTTTTCCCCAAAAATTGTTGTTGTGTCTAAAGCCTCACACCTGAGAGGCTCTGGCCAGCCTGATCTAGTGTGGGGTGTCCCTGCCCATGGCAGGGGGGTTGGAACTAGATGATCCCTGTGGTCCCTTCCAACCCTGACTGATACTATGATACTATGATACTATGATAGCAACCTTGCCTCTGTAATGTTACCTATTATAAAACTATTTTTCTGGATGATGCATGAGGCTGAAGTTTGGAAAGAAATATATTTGGGTAGCTGCTGGGAAGTTTCAAACATAGAACAGTGTTCCTTTAGACAAAAAAAACCCAACCCAAACTTTTTATTTTTGACCTTAGTTGTTCTAAACTGGACCTGATCTTAAGGGATTAGGAAGAATTGCTTTTGCAGCAGAAAAGGAAACAAATATGCAAATAACTACTGAATGAAAAAAAAAAAACCACAGTTGTAAAACCCCAGCAGTACATTCATGAGAACATTATACATATTCATAGAAACACTGTTAAAACTAATGGTTTGTTCTGGGAGGAAAACACAGCTCAGCTGAAGTGCTGTGAGACAGAGGCCTCACAGAGTTGCTGTATTTTGAAATCTAGGCCTGTGACCCTTTTGGTTACCAATAAATGCATATCCTGTACATACTGGGATTTAATGGGTACAGTCTCTGCTGAGCAAATTGTTCTCTCATGCTTCACCTCTGCGGTCCTTGTTAGCTGAGGCTGTGGATCTAGATGGTCTCTGGAGATTGTCAAACATTCTGCAATTGTTCCCAATTAAGTCACTTTGATCCTTAAAAAATATCAACAGCAGTCTAGATGTTTATGACACATTTAATACACTTAATCTGCTGCACTACTTCTATATCATGCCTGGGAAAATCAGGCACTGTATTGTAAACAGCAAATCGTGGTATTGGCATTTCATTTTAACTCTTGTGAGAGGCTCTTGCAATTCTGACAGTGAAGAATGGCTCTACCATATTCTGACTACTTAGTGTGACTGAGAGCTACATCCTTTACAAATAAAACTTGGGGGTGTAATGTGTAATAAGAGCATGAGAGGCAGGAAGAAGCATTGTATCTTGGGAGTGGCACAATCTGCACTCTCTGTGATCAAAAGGATCCCTGCAGCTCTCATAGACCTGATGAAATGATGAAGCTCTTTAAGCTTTGCAGGAGAGAATTTTTGTTTGCATGTTTGCTGCTATGGTGCTGCTGTTGATCCCCAGGAGTTGAAAGCTATACATGAGTCAGAGAGGGCTGCCCAAGGGAATTTGCAAACATGGGAAATTGTTGGGACACCACCAGGGAGGTGACTGCTCTGCACCCTCTGCAGTGCTGCCTGCAGAGCTTTGACTGTTCAGATGGTGCTCTGAAGTCCTGCTTAATGGGATGGCTGCCAAGGGCTATACAGCTGCAGGAATGTGCCATCTCACCATGGGCTCACTCTTAAAGGCTTTGCTAGTTTATGGATGAGAAATCACTAAAAAGAAGTTGGCAGTAAAGGACAGGGATGCAAGGGTATAGGCGACTTCTGTCCTTCAGCCCAAATGAAAGCAGTGCCTTGGATTGCTGCCTTGCCCTGCTGCCAAATGCAACTTGGATAAGAATTAAAACTGGGTTCATGGTGGTTCATAATCACATAACATCTCATGATGGTTTCTGCAAGTGTGTAGCTGCTAACCCCAGTGTCCTGGCTGCTTTCCAGCTCATATAATTACCGTCTGTCTTTCTTGCCCCCTTTCCTCTACACCCCTGTATTTTCAATTAGATAAGTCATTCTTTACTTCACTCCAGAATAATGCATGTGCCTGTGTTCTCCCCACGGAAAAAACTCCAACATCCACTATATATATGTACATTTCATCTAAACATCATTTGTTTTACACTTTAGTTTTATTATCTAATTAGCATGATCATGCCAGTGTACCTGATGCAACCTGTCTAGTTCTGAGGCCTGCAGGTTTGTAGGTTGTGCAGCATACAGTTTAATTTATTCACTTTCTAAACTCTGGATCCAGTCAATTATTTAAACTTGTACCAGGCTTCTCAGTAGTGATTTCTGTCAGGAGGATGTTGGTTAACTCATTTGTACATGGTAATACAAACATCAGAAGTTAAGAGTCCTTAATGACTCATTTCTGGCCACTGTGTGGTTTTTGCACAGCATTTTAAAGAGCACCATGGGGATGCTGAAACAGCATTTTCTTAACTGAAGCTAATGGCAAGCAAAAGAGTGTGGCTTTGGCTGAATTAGTTTTTTGAAGGTAGTTTGGGAGATGGTGAAGTTTTCAGAGTGGCTGCAGCTGTGCCCAGCACAGTGACACAAAGCTAAAAGAAGCTGACCTGTGTTCAGCTCCAACTGTGCACATGGCAGCCTCAGCCCACGCTCTGGAGCGTGAGATTTTGAAGCCTTTAAATGGCTTTTGCTAATTTTTCATGATATGCTGTGTCAGTGCCACTGTAAACCAGTCTGAGCTCAGCAGCACTCCGGGTGTGACTGGCTGGCTGTGATGGCAAAGGTATTTATAGTGCTTTTTAAACTCTAATGACTTATTTTCACTTCAGCAATGAAAGCAAGTCCTCTGCCCTCTAACGTGAGCTGGGAGCAGATGGACAATGATTTTTTCACAAGACAGTCTGTTGTCAGAGCAGCGATTCTCATTGACAGAGAAGTTAATAAACATTAGGAGGAGATTCCACAATTGACATCTCCAGCCTACTGCCTTAATACTGCCTGTAATTCAGCTCGAGACCTTAGAGGATCTTGTGCTTCTCAACCTGTCATTTGAATGTGTTGTACAGAATTAAATCCAGCCTAGTTCAGATGTGGCAAAATTGACCTTTACTTTCTGTATTTAACTGGAATTAGCCTGGGAATGTAAATTTTAGGAAGGAGCCTGTGTATCTACAGTATACTAACAGTATGGTACTTGGGTTTGCTGTGTGGAATACACGAAAGGTGTGATAAGAAATTACTACACAGGATAATGGAAGAAAACAAACTGAGAAGAATAAATTGTCCTCAGAATCCCTTAAGAATATACTGTTTGCTTAAGTAGAAGATTTTAATTAAGCTCCAGGGGTGAAATACATCCCCGGGGAAGGGGTCAGCACATGAGTTATGATTCAGAGTTACATGTTGACCTGTATGAGATACGTGTTTGCTTCACTGGCTGTTGGGGAACACATCATCACCCCTTGATGAGGACAGAAAGGGAAGATGGGTTTTAGGACTTTGGGTAGTTGTCTCTCTTTTACTGTCCCTGTACTGGTCCTTTTCAGAACCCCAAATCCAGAAGATCACTTACCCACTTGCTGTTGATGATCTTTCTCCTTTCAGTTGCTCAGGAGAGCTGGTGAGCTCCACTCCTGCCTGCTGCAAGTTTGTGAGTTGCTAACGGCTCCAAGAGGGACACCGAACACCCTGCATTTGGAAGAAGGAGGTGCAGAGGCAACACATAGAGATATCTGAGCTCCACAGAGGATTGGAGCAAGTGACCTGCCTGTCCCAAGATAGCTGTACAGATCACGTGTCAGTCTGGGGATCAATCTCTGCCTCAGGAGAAGGTAGGACAAACATACAGTATTTACCCTGGAGAAAGCAGCATTTGCTTTGTGTTGCAAAGTACTCTTTGTTTTGATGAGAGCCCATGGAAACACCTGAATAAAACCATTAGGAGGTTGTGTCTGCTTCCTGCCTTGCTTTCTGCAGAGCCTGTTGCAGGTGTAATGAAAGCAAATGTGGCCCACTGGGCATCTGTCTGCTCATGGCGGTAGTGTGCAGGCTGTGATGCCTGTTAATGTGATAAAAATTAGTATGGAGAAAATCTTCATCTATTCCAAAGCCAGCTATGGAAAATGATGTTTGTAGTCAGATCTGCTTCCTGTGGTTTTCCAGAGAAGTGTCTTACTAAGCCTGATGAACACAGCTATTGTATGTTTAGTGTAGGTGGAAAGATGTTATTCTGCTTCAGAGATGTATAAATAAGTTCTTAGGAAAAGTCAGTTATGTATTAGGTCTGAGCAGTCTTGCTGGTAAGACAGTACCAGGGAATTGACAGTAGAACTGTGCTGGGGGGAAAAAAATACCAACAAAACACTTGGAGGTTGAAATAATATCAGTGAGAGCTTTGTGTAAGAATGAAGAGAGCAAGCACGTGCCAGAGAACAAAGTCTTTCTGACTAGCAGTTACTTCAGTGTAAAGACCAAACCCAGACCCTTAAATCCTACTAATCAATTGCAGCATTAGTTACAATAAGTTTTCTCTCATGTTCAAGTAGCTTGAAAGTACCCTTAAATGGAGTGGTAATTTTTTTTGTAGCAACTGAGTGTTTTCCTGACTGCTGTTACCCTGGAATTTTGCAGGGAAAGTGATTTTATGCAAGTTCAAGTTAACTCTGTGTGTGTATGTATGGGAGTACAGTGACTGTGTACTGCAGATCTGGGAACACCAGAATCACTTCTCCCTCTGTGGACAGACTCTGCAGGGGAAGGGAGAGCTCTGCAGCCCTGAATAGACAAACTGATCAATAAAGGACATGGAGTTCAACATTCTTAAGACAGGCCTGAACAAGTTTATTAAACCTGTGCTAGTCTGAGCCAAAAAATCCCTGCATTGCACAGATCTGCATTTAATTCTCTCTGAGTGAAACTGCACTGTAAACATGAGTAAAAATCCATGTGTATTACTTACAGCTGATTTCATTTTTCATGCAAAACGTTTCAGCAAAATGGACAAAATTGGACAGGCTGTTTTCTGTGCAGAGGGCCTTGTCAGTGCAGCATGTGTGCAAACAAGTGCAGAGTTTCACATTGAAGATAATCAATAAGGCACATTATAGAACCTCAGAGCCAGGACTGTTTCTCATCCTTTGTGTACTGGTAAGTCTGGGAATGGATCAATGAGTTTATATCAACATTCAACAATACCACTGTGTCTTTCTGAAGTAATTGGGCAATTCACAGAATGAAAGATGCCATCTGAGAGTGCTGATGTTCATTTCTGTAAAAGGAATGTTCACCTGGAGTTGAGGTGTTCTGGGGAGACAGGACATTTTTGGTTGTGGTTTTTTCATTTGTTTGTGGGGTTGGTTTTGGTTTTGTAATTCACTTTTTAAGGCTGCAAGTAAACAGACTTCAAAATGACAGCAGAAAGCAAAATCACTGTCACTGCTGAATAGAGCAATCTTAGACTGGGTCACCTCTTTTTGCCAGGAGACTTCTTCAAAGGAGGCCTGAAGCTTTCATACTTCAGTGCTTGCACTACAGATGGAGCAGTGAATGCTTTTGTGCTTATTATTTATGTTTTTTACTGCTTGGAATTAAGTTGTGTTTGGTTACTAGTGACTTGTGGTTATTGTATCTTGAACCCTACACCAGCTTTCCTCTGCCTTTGCTGCTGAACCAGGAATAAGTGTACTTGTAAGGGAAGAAGGAAGAATGGGAAGTGTCTGTGCTCAAGCCTTCCCAGAATATAGCACACGAGCCCTATCTATGTGTTGTGTTAGTATCAACACTGAGTGCTGCACCTCTAGCGTGACGTGGGGTTCAGAGTCTCCCTATGAGAATGAAAGCTGATGGATGTGCCAAGCTTGTGATAAGAGGAGAGTCTACATCATTTTCCCACTCTGTTGGAAGTTATGTTTGATGGGGAAGTACCAGAGCTGCTTTTGGCTGAGAATTGCCATGGGCATCTGGAGGTGAGAGTGTGGAACAGCAAAATGAAGGGTCCTGAGACTGGTCACTGTCTCATCCCACTTGGGGCCTCAGGAGTTTTATGGTATGGCCAAGAAAGACTTGGGGAAAAACTTGGGGAAAAAAATATGCAGCATCTCCTTGTTTCTCCAGTCATGCCTAATCTTGTAATACCACAGGAGCAATCTCAGGACAGTTATGGGTATCTCTGCAATATTCAGTGATTCTTCATTGTACTGTCACCCTGTATAAATGGCATGTAAAGTCTGGACCTGAAGGAAAACTATGGTGCCAAAAAGCAAATGTTGGATGTCCATTAAAAACAAACAAACAAACAAACATACAAAACCCACAAAAAACCCCTGTTGTTCTTGTACTGAGTGTGAAGGGTAAAGCTCTGGAAAATTTATTTCCTTTCTTTTGCAAAATAGTCAGTGCCTGCATGTGTCCCAAAGGTAGACATGAGTTTGTGAAATGGTGTTGGAAGGGCAGCAATGCTCACCCTGTGCTCTTGCACAGTGACCACTACTCTGCTCAGAACAAGAGCATATGGAAAGAGCTCTTTCATCCTGTGTTCATGTCTGGGAAGTGGATTAAAACATAATACACTGGGAGAAAACTTGAATTCTTAAAAGCAAAACCGAATCTGAAACCCCACAGTTCAGAAATTGTTAGGTAGGCTTAAAATATGGAAAGTCAGTGCTTAAAAAACAAAATTAAATCAAGTACAAGCATCAGTGAGCACTTGCAGGGGCTTCTGTTAGCTGTTGGGTGCTTCTGGAGAAGAGGTACACAGAGGGATGTATAAAAGGGTGTTTGTGGTGCTGTGAGAAAATTAAAACTGGAAACTGAGTTAATCTCTGTAATAAATTCCTGTTGTAGAGCTGTTCAAGGAACTGCTCTGGCCCAGTGTGTTCAAACCCTTCAGTGAGCCTCGAGGTCCATCCTTTCCCCACTGGATGCAAACTGCTGGTTTTATCACTTTTTTAGTTACTTCCATTTGCAAAGCAACTTGTGCCCACTATTGGTTTTAATATGCTCAGACACATAAAGGGGATTACCTTCTCTCTCCTTCCTCCTCCAACCCATGGACTGTTCTTTCTCTCTTATCTTTATCTAGATACAAACCCTGTATCAAATCACATTTTCCACAGCTTGGTGCTTGGATGGGCAAGTCTGAGAAGTACAATAGCAGAACGGTGACATCTTTGATTCCTCTAAGCAACATCCCATGCAAAATATCTGCCACATGAGCAGGGCAAGCACAGCAATAGCACAATCATTGTCAATGTAAATGCAGACCCAGAAAGAATATTACTCATTGCACCATTGGGGAAATTAAATCAAATTAAACCCTGTTTCATTTGTTGGGGTAGGAGATTATTATGCCAGCAAACTTTTTATTTGCCTCAGTATGGAATTCATCCAAAGTCTAAATTCTGAATGACTCCAAAATAAAATTCATTTAAGCTGTGCCAAATACTTTCAGCCATTTCTCCTTTATTATTCAGAAGTGAATCCCTTAATTTTTCTTGTAACTAAGTTACGACTCTTGCAGTTCATAAACCGAGGGGGGGTTGCTGCTCTATTATGACATGAATTTTATCTTGTATTATGAATTTTTATCTTGCATTTTTAACATCTGCACCAAACAGTCATGAGCTCAGAAGAGCAAAGTGCTACTTCTTGCATCCTGAGTTAGCCAATGTAGGAGAAATGGCCTCTCTTACGCTCCCCCCAATGTAGATTCAAAGAGCATGCTGGGTCCTGGTTAATTTGGCTGAGGTTGCAACAGGTTCTTGCTTATAGTGTGGAGCTGACATTTATTGCTTGGCATTTTCCAGATTGCTTCATACACAGGTACTTATTAAAATAGAGATGAGAGGATCCTGCCTGTGACACACAACATAGACTTGAGAGAAAAAAATCCCTCTTCTGGGGCATAGGTAAAGCAACACTGATGGAAATGGAGCAGACCTTTCTGATGTACATCAGTACCAGGTGACAGAAAGCAAGGGCTGATGCACCAGGTAGACACTACCATGTTGCATAGGAGTGGTACTGTGGTGGTGATGCACTGTAGGGGAGGATGATGCAGCTTCTCCCAGGATGGCCCAGGCCTTCCCATCACAGCTCAGGGGCTGTTGATGCGAGTATTGACTTTCAGGTAACAGAGGGAGTGGTGAGAGCTGGTCTCCCTTTGCATTATGATGGAGGAGCACTCTGCTCTATTCTTTGCTGTCCAGAACATGCACTACTGCAAGGGCACAGGGACTGCCCTATGCCAGGTGGGAAGATTTATTATTTTGCACTCTGGTATTTGCAAGGGAAGGAAGAAAGGGAGTGAGTGGAGGGGACTGTTCACAACAGCTGAACTTGTGTGGCAGCAGAACACACAAACTTGCATGTGAAGTCTCACCCTGTGATACCAACACACCCTTTCCAGTCCTTTAGCACAGCAATACCAGCACCATGTGAGGGTGCTCAGGTGGCAGCTCAGACTGCCCTTGTCTCATGGCTGCTTCCACTCAGTGCTTGCATGCAGTGTTCAAGAAAACATTTTTTAAGTGTCTATGGGCTGGGTTTCTCTCTTGGATACCAGCATACACACACAGGTGTGGGGCACAAAGGATGCTCAGGTGATCGTTTGTGAAGTTATGTGCCCTCCAGTGCAGAGCAGAAAAGGTGGAAAAGAAGCATCATAAGGCTGTGGTCCTGCTCCAGCCTCCAGCGTCTCCTAACACCAAAGGAGAAGCAGTGTTACTGGTAAAACCATGTTGTACCTCGATTTTCTATCTTATAATTTCTCTTCAAACACAGGGGCACAAGAATTGACAGAGGAGAGAAGGCATCATTTAACTCTTTTTAAAATTATTGGTTTTATTTTATTTATGTATTTGCTCCCTTGTCTCCACTACTCCCACCCACTGGGTTGTTTGTTGGGTTTTTTTTGTGTGGTTTTTGGTTTGTGTTTTTTAACCTTCCTCTCTAACTGGGACATGAATTGTTTGAGCAAGAAGGAATTAGAGTGGGACAGATGGCATCGCCTGCTGCTAATGCTTTGCTCCTAGAAAGGCTTCCTAGCCACCAAGTCTGTTTGGGGCAAGATGAGGAGACAGTTGGGTTTTTCTACTTTCCTGGAGTCCCTAGAAAGTAACTCTATTTTTCTGGCTCTCCTTCCTACTCTCTCCTGTAAGCATCAACTCATCCCATCCACCACTGGCAGGCAGAATGAGATGCTTTTTTTCTTTAAGGATTCATGGTCTCCATATTCTTCTGCTGTTTCTATTTCTCATTTCTAGTTCATATTTCCTGTCTGCATTTTTCTGTCTCTCTCTTGCCCTTCTTGTGAGAGTAAGGTGCAGTACTGGACTATACTGGCCAGTGATGGGAGGATGCCTACCTTGGAAGGAGACAGGGGAGGAAAGAGAATATTTGAGGAGGGAGTTGTAAATTACTCAGTTGTGGCCCCTTGGACCTCTAAGTGCAATGTATGTCTGCAGAGCTGCTCGTCATGGAAAGGAGGTCAGGCACTTCAGGTGATGTGTACAAGTCTCTCTCCCATGGCTTACAGGTATTTCTTAAGAAAAAAGAATGCCCACAAATTAAATATGAAGAGTGGAATATACTAACATTTTTCCAAACCAGCCCATGTATCTAAAGTTTTAGTGAACCTCATCATGATCAAGTCATCGTAAAAGAAACAGATAATCTCCAGAGAAATTAATTCAAATGGAATCAAATGAAGATGGGAAAGTCTTATATGGGAAGCTCAGGAGATCCTCAGCAGGTGGCTACTGCTTGGCTGAGTTATATTCAGCAGCATGACTGGATTAAATCTAAGTGAGGCTCTAGCTATTGTATCCAGTTACATGCAAAATACCCAACCAGTTGTGTGTTTATCTCATCAAGGGCCCTGTCAAAGACCCCAGGCAGGCTGGAGGTCCAGAAGTGAGGAAATGAATGGCAATCTATTCCAAATTTACATGGGAGCAATAAGCAGGCAGAAATATGGTTTATTTTTTTTTTTTTAATAATTACAAGTGGTGGCTGACTTGGTTATTTTGTTTTTCTTACTTAAAAATGGCATCTGAATCTTCTAAAATGCAGAGAAACATCTGTTGTTGGGGGAAATGTGTTTAAAAATAGGGTGTTTTCTTTGCCATGAGCCAGAGTAATGGGTCTTAATGTAGCAACACTGAGTCTCTATGTTCCTTGCTTATGGAGCATTGAAGAAAAGACTAATTTATCAGGATTATTGTGTTAAGAGAACAGCAGCAGCACTTTGAAGTGAGGGCTTACTCAAGGGGCCCTCAGTTTAGGAAGGATGTTGACTTGCTGGAGCTTGTCCAGAGAAGGGCAACAAAGTTGGTGAGGGGCTTGGAACACAAGCCCTATGAGGAGAGGCTGAGGGAGCTGGGGTTGCTTAGCCTGGAGAAGAGGAGACTCAGGGGTGACCTTATTGCTGTCTACAACTACCTGAAGGGGGGTTGTAGACAGGCAGAGGTTGGTCTCTTCTCCCAGGCAACCAGCACCAGAACAAGAGGACACAGTCTCAGGCTGCTCCAGGGGAGGTTCAGGCTGGAGGTCAGGAGGAAGTTTTACACAGAGAGAGTGATTGCCCATTGGAATGGGCTGCCCGGGGAGGTGGTGGAGTCACCATCACTGGAGGTGTTCAGGAGGAGACTTGACAGGGTGCTTGGTTGCATGGGTTAGTTGATTAGGTGGTGTTGGATGATAGGTTGGATGCGATGATCTTGAAGGTCTCTTCCAACCTGGTCTGGTCTATTTCTATTCTATTCTATTCTATTCTATTCTATTCTATTCTATTCTATTCTATTCTATTCTATTCTATTCTATTCTATTCTATTCTATTCTATTCTATTCTATTCTATTCTATTCTATTCTAAATAACTCTGCAAAGAAATATTAATTCTGATGTTTCCTGTATGTGCCATATGGATGCAGGAATAGTCACTGACTTACCTGATCATCCTTATCCCAAGTGCTGGCAGAAAAAGGACAGGTTAGTGGAGAAACATAACTTTGTTTTTAAAACAAAACAAACAAAAAAATCCCCTGGAGAAACAAAACCATCTGAGGCTATGGTAGCAAATTAAAAAATGCATATTTTTAAAACCTTCAAAGTGTGTACCCATCTTAGACCTGGTGGACTCTGCTTTAGATGTTTTCCTCAGAACTTTTCCAAATTAGCACAATGACTACCATTTCCCACTCTTACAACTGCAGAAATCACCCACTCTGTGAATTCTACTGACAGCTTAGTGCTAGTGTCTCTCAGGTAGAGAGCAGTGGGCAAGCTGCTGATGTCTGAATTTGGATGTTGGTGTCACTAATCTCTTCCACAGCTACAGGTCCTTTGCTTCCAGTCTGATAGCATACAAACATGTAACAATGAAAGCTCTTTTTGGTTTTCACTGTATTTTGGGTTATAGCTGCAGGCTGATTTACTTTCCCTCATCAGTCATATGCCTGGGACCCTTTCTAGGAAATTAATAGGAGATTTGGAAGGAAAAAGACTGAGTGCAAACAAGGTTCTGCTCTGTACAACACCAGTTACCTGTTCAGGCTGCGCTATGTCAGTCTCATTAAACTTCTCTGTAGGCTCTTGTCCTGATGCAGAATTCACTTAAGCTTTGCCCTCTTGATTTAATCTAAAAATACATGCGGGGTCCTATCAGTGTAAACCTGTGAAGAAACTGATGCAAAAGGACCTATTTCTGAAGACTGCTGAAGAAATGCTGTTTAAGTTGAATCCAAAACACGAAGTACAGTTTTACTGAAACTGTAAATTGAGAAGCTGGGCAGTCCACCTGGAGAAGGCTGCCTCATGCATTCATTTCCCATTTCAACAGCTTTCTCCACCTGCTAATGATGCATTTGTCTGATAGAGGCTGCCCTGCTGATTGCAGTGCTCCCAGGAGAGGGCAGTTCAGCTCTTTTTGATTGTGAGCTGCATCGAACTGCCGGCACGGTAATTGTCAGCAAGTTTCAGGGTAATTATGAGCAAGCCAGTAAGCAAATCATGTTTTTGCATCCAGATGGCTGTTCAGAAGTGAGGGGCAGACAGAAAGGAGCTGTTACTTGGCGGGGGGTGGGGGGGTGGGGGGGGTGGGGGTGCGGGGAAAGAGGATGTGCTCCCAACTGCAGCACGGCATTCAGGATTTCTTGTCGGTAGGGATTTTTGTCATCTTCTGTGTTGCACCTAAACTGTCCGACGTCCAACTTCTCTTGCCTTTACAAAAGTTATCTCAGGCCCTGACTTTGACAGGTTTTGTGACATCCCTCCTGCCGGGGCCAAGGGAGCCACTCATTGCACTAAAGTTATTACTTAAGGAAGAACACCTGGATGAGTAATGGGTTTGTGGTCTCTGGGAGAAGGTGAAGGCCACTGTTGGAGGCAACTGTTGAGGTGGGTACGACTACTGTAGCTGCCACAGAGATCACACGGAAAAATAATACTACCAGTGATATTTAA
Source organism: Melanerpes formicivorus (assembly GCF_026170545.1). NCBI lineage: Eukaryota > Metazoa > Chordata > Aves > Piciformes > Picidae > Melanerpes > Melanerpes formicivorus. The sequence continues at coordinate 3,673,180 of NW_027142390.1, forward strand.
ACAAACAAACAACATTTCAAAGTATTAACAATATTATTGTGTGTTTTTTTTAAGTGTACTAAAACGGACCTGGGTAAAATTAGGGCACAATCTTTCAAAAGACCATTGGCTTCAATTTTTAGATGAGTAGAGGAATGGCAAGCACCCTTTGAAAATGCTGCATTTTAAAATAGATTAGGAGACAGGAATATTTGGCAAGATCTTGCTGCAGTTCATGGAAATTTTATCTTCATATTCCATTTGGTGTTTCATTGAATGCAAGCTGAAGTTTTCTTTAGACTCAAACTGTGATTTAACACATGGTTCTGAGGAACAGTTACTTGGTCACAGAAAAGAAATGTTGTGGGTTGTTGTGGTTTTTTTTCCATTCTGTCAACTGTCAAAAGAGTGATGATCCTATCTTAAAAAGCTACAAAAAAATTTTGAGCACTGACAAGTGGTGTCAAAGGCAGCATGATCTATAGCGTTTGACTCATGTTTGTCTTCTGTGGGCTTTGGTTTGAGTCAGTGACTGGTGCACCACAGTATCACAGTATCACCAATGTTGGAAGAGACCTCAAAGATTGAGTCCAGCCTGTCACCACAGACCTCATGACTAGACCATGGCACCAAGTGCCACATCCAATCCCCTCTTGAACACCTCCAGGGACGGTGACCCCACCACCTCCCTGGGCAGCACATTCCAATGACAAACGACTCTCTCGTGAAGAACTTTCTCCTCACCTCCAGCCTAAACTTCCCCTGGCACAGCTTGAGACTGTGTCCTCTTGTTCTGGTGCTGGTTACTAGAGAGAAGAGACCAACTCCTTCCTGGCTACAACCACCTTTCAGGTAGTTGTAGAGAGCAATGGGGTCACCCCTGAGCCTCCTCTTCTCCAGGCTGAACAACCCCAGCTCCCTCAGCCTCTCCTCACAGGGCTGTGCTCAAGGCCTCTCCCCAGCTTTGTTGCCCTTCTCTGGACACGTTCAAGTGTCTCGATGTCCTTCCTAAACTGAGGGGCCCAGAACCAGTTTCCCTCTCTGAGAGAAAACGTGAATAACACTGAGATGGAAAAGTTGTTTTAAACTGTAAATAGTGTTACTATTATTAGAGCATTTTTCTTTTCCTCCTTGTTCTCCATAGTCTCAGGAAGTAGGAGTTATTGCTGTATGGACCTTTTCCATTGCTGGAAAGAAAAAGTTTGTTTTGTCTGAACCTTAGCAAATATTTAGATAAAAACACAGCAGAAAATTTGGGTCAAATGCTTGACTTAGTAAAAAAAAAGTAATTCTGATTTTTAAACATATCTTTAACATCAGAGGAGCAAAGGAATTGAAGAGCTGGATTTGTAGAGAGCTGTGAGGGAGAGTGGTGGGTGTCACTGTAGATAATCCCTTTCAGACATCATGCTTCGGGGTGATGGCCTTTGCTAAAGATGTGACAGACTTTTACCTAAAAGAACCTCAGCAGCCAATGTTGAAGCCACCATGCTAGAAGCTGCAGGGTTGTTCTCAGTTCTGTAAAGAATTTAAATATTTATGAGAGCAGAACTGATGCCTTAGTGTCCCACCTGTTAAGTAGGTGCTCTAATCAGCCTAGGGAGACTCTTTTCATTGCCAGCTCAGCAGCTATTGGTCTCTGTTACAAACTGGATACGCTCCAGGCAAGAGGCTGAGCCTTTTGTGCCATCTTGGAAGAGAGGCCCCAAAGCTTTTTTTTCTTGCTTCCCTGAGCTGTAGAGCAGAGGCCCAAAAAGATTCACTTCTAGGAGCTCCTCTAGAGACGTTTCATGCTCACCAGGAGAATGTGCTCAGTGGCTTGCACAGCATAGCCTTAGGACACACTCTTTTTCCACAGCAAAAGCACTTCCCAGAAAAAGAGAATACTTTTTGCAAATCCCTGTGGTGAACTGGGCAGAGAATGAATGTCTGGGTTTCCACAATTCTGTCTAAATTTCCTTATGTTGGGTAGAAGGTGTTTATTATATTTTTCCATTTTGTGAATCTGCCTTGAAAAGAAACTCATTTAGCTGAAAACTAGGGGAGAACTTAGGCCACTTTTAAAATAGCAGCACATAATCTCCTTCTCTGGGATGGCTTATCTCAGCATTAGGCAGAAATGTCTCCCTGGTTTGGCTAGCTGACATTTTGGCTACGAGTTGAATCATTGTATTCCCAAGCTTCTGTTTGTGCCTTTCCTCTTTCTAGATAGCCTTCTCAAACTGTGTTAGGAGACTGAACACATAGCTTTTCCATGCAATGCCTTCAAATGTTGTCAGTATGTGATACTGGGATAACTTCCTAACTGGTTGTTTTCAGTAATGGTATTTGTATCTCTCTTTTGGTATTTATCCCCCCAAACACTAATGTAGTGGCAGAAAATAGAGCAAGTCCTGGATTACCCTTGATAGGTGAATTCTTTTAGAAACTGATAGGAGGTAAACTGGTTTCTGTTATGTTTCAGAGATCAGAGGACCACACATGTTCATCTGGTATGTCTGATGTCAGAGACATAATCTGGAGAGCACATGGAGAATCAGCACAGTTCAAGGCATCTGAGCACAAAAGGGATTTTTGCTTTCCATTTGAGACTTGACAAAGCAATGATATACTGCTTAAGGTAATGAACTTAAATATTGCTTCAGTAAGTCCTTACCTTGGGTATTACAGTAAAGTGTATTTCTATTGGAAGTTGTGGTCTTACAGCACAATAATGGGAGGACTCACAACTTGATAAAACGAAGAAGCAAACTTGTGATCATTTGAGTGGTGATATCTTCTGATCTGTCCAAACTTTAAGTTTTGGAGAAGTCAGGTAGAAGTTTGTTTGTGTGTCTTTCCTGCTGCACCTAGAATTACTTGGGAGTAGAAGCAAAGGGGGAGAAATGAGGAAGCTAGGTCTTGAGAAAGGTTTGTAGTGAGGGGAATTTTTATATTTGTTAAAATTCAAAGGTATTTGGGAAAAAAAAAAAAAATCAACAAAAACCCAACCAGCCAACAACAACCAAAAAAAACCCCAACAAAAACACACTTAAAAATGAATTGCTGAAGTTAACAGATGAGATTAACCAAGATTTCATCTTGGCCTGCAGGTTTGTAGATGCTACTCTTCTGGTCATGGGTAATTCACTATCTGTGCTGAGTATGTCACCTCCATGGAACTGAATGGGAATCTCAGGAGCCCCCAGGCAAGTAGGAGGACTCTACTAAGCTGCTGCTTGTGCTGGGGACTGGCAGCACTCTTTGGTGGCTGCAAACCTGACATGTTCAGGTGCTGCTGTGTACAGGAATCTCCTTGGAAAGCTGTGGGATTGTGAAATACGGGTTAATGAATTGCTGGGGAGGGATCCCTTGGGGCAGTGTGTTACCATATCAAGGGTGCCTCTTTGATTTATGTGAGTTGTATGAGAGTAATGCTCCTGTGAGTTAATCATCTCTGCATTGCATGTCACTGTCTTCTTATAGTGGATTTTAGTGGAGGAGAAAGTAAACGTGACATTGGGAAACATCCATCGTGGTTCCAGCAGCACCTGCTTGAGAACCACTTGCCACTGGCAGTATGATTCAGTCAGAAGTGTTTACAGCAGACGCTTCCCTGCAAAGGCAGCTTTGTGCCAGGCTCCTTGGGGCTCTGACTAGGAGGTAGTGGGGGGTGCACAGGGCAGGGTGTACACCTGAACAAGGCTCTCAGCTGTGCTTGAGCTGCATTATCCTATCTGGAAGCACAAATTGTTTTTGAAACTTGCTGTTGCTCACAGGTTGCATGTGCAAGTGGGACATGCAGGTGACAGGAGGCCATGGTAGGAGTTCCTGCTTGTTGAAACAAGCCTTACATTACAAGAGGAAAGTGAAGAATCTGTTAAACTACTTCTATCTGATATACTTCATCCAAACATTTTAGGACTTGAGTTCACCTTAATTGGATACTGCTGTGCTAGCCCAGCATAAACTCAATTACAGCTACACCCATGGAGATCAAGTGCTGTCTCTGTGATCACAAAGGTGATCTGCATTAGAGCTGACAACATAACCCTGGCAGTCTGGTGCAGTGTTGTGGTATAGGTACCAAATGACAGATGAAGTAGGCAATATACTTTTTAAAGAGCTTTAAATTGTTCCAGTCCCATCTAAGTAAACCTCAGAAATTTATGATGATAAAACCCCACCAAACCCTGAAACATCTTCAGCAACTAAGACTTCAAACTCTTCCCCAAGGCCATGTAATTCCTTGTTACTTTACACTTGATTTAAATTACTCCAGTTAATATATCTTTGTCCTCTAACCTTTGCCAGAAAGGTCAAAATCATTTGCTAGCAAATGATAAACTCATTTCCTACCTAAGGACTCTCAGGAGTATAATGATTTCTTCAACTTATAAATATGTCTCTGACCAGCATGGGCAGGCCTTGTAAAGGATTTTACTTTCTACTACCTGCTGTGCCCTATGTAATAATCCACTTCGACAGGGAGTGCTCACGAGCTGAAGAGAGTAACTTCTGCCACTATTTAAAAATAAATAAGTAAATAAATAAATTCAATACAGCTAGATGCATTTCCATCTCCTTCCCTTTAGATGTGCTATGGGCCCTGTCAAATTACACCATGTGAGAGGCCAAGATAAGCAGGTTTCACTCCTGCACCAGTGACAGGTTTTCTGTGCATAAACCCCACAGCTTTGAAGTCCATTATCTTGCAGTTATGGGGTTGAAATGTCTTTTCTAAGGGAGAGGGGACTCCCTGCATACCACATCAACGAGGCTTTCACTCTCAGCCATAGGAAGTTTAATCTGCACCAAAACTAGCACAGTTTACAGATCATTTGTGCATGTAGAATGTGTTTTGTAAGTTGGTTTCATGATCACAAAGTGTCTGGCTTCATTTATGAAAAATTCTGAAGCAGGAGTGACAAAAAGGAGTAACTCAGTCAGAGAGCCTTGATGCAGAGCTGGTGTGAAGAACAGGTCAAGGATATGAGAGGTGGGTGCTGGTCCAGTAGATGCTGCAGAACACTAGAAGTTCTCATTTCAGTCTCTGCTCTTCCAACCCACAGAGCCTGCTGTGATTTCAGAGACTGGGGTTAGGCTTTTATGCACATGACTCACCTTTAGGTTGAACCTTGCAGTTCCCCAGGGCAGATTTTCCATGTAAGGACAAGGTTCAGCACTTGCTGACAGTCTGTGCTTTGAGATGCCAAGTTTGCTGGTTTCTGTTGGAAATCCTTCTCATCTATGGAAATCTTGCTGTGCCCTTAGGTGTGAGAAGTGTATTATTCTAGCTGTAGTTTTGCTGAGAATTCATTGCTAAATGCACAACCTTAAGTTGCTTTTCCCTGTGCAGGACATACTTGTTTTGCTTCACTTGTTTGCTGTTTGGTGGGGTTTTTTTCACCTTTTGCTGCAGTGACTTTCTGAAGTCAAGCACATTCTGTACAGAAAGCAAGGAAGAAAACACACTTAATTTGTTTCCCTGTAGAAGTTATACCCCTTTGGTATGGCTTTCATTTACAACTGCAGTGATAACTAAGTAATTCATCTCCAGTGCAAATCAATAAGAGAATCTTATTTCATCTCCACTTCCTTTCATTTTGGTTTTTCTTTGCTACACCACTTTTCTCCTGACTGTCTAACCTCTGTTTGATTGGAGGCTCACCCCTGTCAAGTGCTGCCTTTGGCTAATTCAGTTACTCCCCCATTTTCCTGCAACCTCTGTCCTACTTGAGAAAGGTTGGAGCACTCAACTGTAGTTCATATGTGCTTAAGTTTAATGGAACAGGGTTGTATTTCTGAACAGTTATGTGAATAACCATATCTTCATATTTCCTGATAGCCTTGTTCTATAATTACTGTTGTTTCCTCCATCTCTGCTCCTTTGCTTCAGGTATCAGACAAATCTGGGAGCAAATCTGTGCTGGGCAGTGAGTGGAGTTTGTCTCTGTGAGATCTCAGCTTCCACTTTCAGAGCCTGAGGCTTTTACAGCAAATGGGAAAACATGTTTGGTGATCAAGCCAGTGTGATAGAGTCCTGACCACTCTCAACATAAATGTAATGCAGTTGTGAAGACAAATCAGAAGCATAGGCAGTATAACAGGTGGAAAGAAGTTAGAGACTTAGTATCATAGTATCAGTCAGACTTGCCTCAATTTTGCCTGACCAGAAAAGAGGAAATAAAAGATCCTTAAATCAGTGGTTTGCTACATCATCTTAACAAGTAACTTGTTAGATATTGCTGTTTTGAAATCATCTGGTCCAAAAATTACCTTTGTTGCATGTTTTAGGTAAGCCTTAACTACCTTCAGTGGGATTTCAGTGGAGTTTTTTTCTGTGTCCTTTTTCTAAGTATGTTATTTTCATTGAAAATTTGACAAGTTTCTAACTGTGTCTGCTGCCAGAGCAGAAGCACTGAGATATCAGTGGGGTGTCTCTCTGCATTCGATCTCTTCTCTGAGCAAGTGCCTATGCCCAGCTTGTACATCCTGCAGCAAACTGTTGTATGGAGCTCTGTAAATACTCTGCAATGGCCAATGGAGAGGAACTACTGCCTGCTTTATTACCTAAAATATATAGCTTGGTCATAAAGGGCAGCAGTGGCATGGAGTAGAGATCCACATTGCCTGTAAAGACACTAGGATGGCATAGTGAGCTAGAAGAGCTGTGAACAAAACTTCAACTATTTGTCAAAGATGTTCTGATTTTGCTTTAAATTTTCTTGGGAGTTTAAAATATTCTTGTAGGGTTTTTTTCCTGTAGAATCTGGTTGTGGTACCAGCTACAAGCAGGATCTCCTTTGCATTTCCTTGTGTTATTTTTTTTCCCATGCATTATTCAGTCTTTAGGTCGGAACTGTTGCTTCCCCCCTTATGTGGAGAGCACTTCTTGTGGGTAGCCAAAAGTTTAAATTAACAGCTATTTTAATAGAGTAACTGAGCTGTAATTAAACCTGCCACTTAATAGTCCCCTGTCATTTCAGTTGCTGCTAACATGAAGCAAAAGTATAAATTTTGTTACTGTGAGCTTCCAGCTGGAAAACCTGTCCAGTTCAGAGAACATCTCTATATGTCAATCACATCAACACTGAGCATTAATTGTTTATTATCTATCATCTTTATTACAGAAAGACTTGGTTAAAAATTTCAGAGACAAACTTTCAGGCCTAAAATACATCTTACACAGTACTTGAAAGCTTTCTACTCAGTGCAGGCAACACTGTAAGTATCTACTGAGACTTTTTTCCATGATTTTGGGATGTGTGGTACTAAATAGAGAGAAGGACCGTCTGTGTAGTTATGTCCCAGTAGTTTGTTTGCAGTAAAAGAGGAAAAACAAAACTAAAGCAGGCAAAACTAGTGATACCCCAGCAGAAGACAGGGTGCAAACTCAGAGTATGGTTGCACAGGATTCAGACAGGCAGTTTTCCGTAGGAAAGGCTGCCAATGGATGCACATCAGCTTGCTGGTTTTGCCTCATGGAGGTATGTCAAATTGTTAAAGGAACAATTAAAAACCCCATGCTGAACCAAAGAGCATAAGCAAGTGGGGATAAACAACTTATAACTTTTGAAGTTACCTGATGCTGGGACTAGCAAAATTATAAGACACTATGCTGCTTTTAGCAAGAGCAACTTGAGCTTATCCAGCCTCTGGGTAATTCACAGGGGTGTTTAGAGGGGGGAGGTATTCAAAATCTCCTTAGCTTACTTTATGGCCACCTAGGCAAAAATATTTCTCTTTAAACACTTCTGAAACAGTATCTGTGAGAAAAGGAAGGTAACACTGAATGAGATGTACAGGTGTAGATGAAAACGAGTTCTGTATTAGGCAAAAATCTGCCGGCCAGTGCTCAGCAGCTGAAGCTAAGCCTGTCTAGCATCACTCCACAACCTGCAGTAACTGCTGTAATGCCCATGCTGCTTCATTTGCTATGGAAGTGCCATGGTTTGTCTGTCCCACTTTTGGGCTTTCAAAGAGCAGCCTTTATTTAGCTGCAGTTATGTCAGCTTCCTCTTAGCTTTGGAATGCTTTACAGGCACATCGTGAGTAGTCAACACAGATGCTGTAGGCAGTGAATATGGCACAGGAAGCTCAGCATTGCTCTTCCAGGTCTTCTCCCCTTCCAGGGCTAACATCAGGCTGAGTGTCAAAGCACAAATCAGGACTGCATTTATGAGTGGGGACCTGGCATGCAGAGGAGCTGAAATAAGTGCTCCTCTGCAGTAAGAACCTGGTGGACCCTTTTAGTTAGTCTTTGGGCTTTCAGCATCAGCAATGCAGGTTTTATTCTGTTCCATGTTAGAGCTTTCCTCCATAACTCTGGGCCTTAATAATAGTTTTAAAACACCCTACGGGTGATTCTTATGTAAATTTAGGGTCTTTAGAAAAAAATCCAAGTGTGAGATTTGAGGGGAAAAAAATCTTGTCAATAGCACTGCTGTTCTCTGTGAGAATATCTATCACCCAGCATGGAGGTCTTAGATTGTCACTGTTCCTGGTTTGAGACCAAGTGTTGCTGGACAGGGAAGAAAGAATATGCAAGAATTCTGTGTAGTAACTACTTTTCAGTTGCTTTTGCAGTGATATTTTCTAGCTAGCAGTCTGACAAACTGTTTGCCTCCTAGAGATCATTTATGAGGAAAGGCCCAAGCCAGTTTTTAGCTGTCGCTTTTAGAAAGTTCTCCTCAAAAAGACCTTCCTCCTCCTCTTGTCACTCATTTTTTTCACCACTCATTTTCATGGGCATGACCCGAATTTTTATCGGAGCAAGTGAGGTCAAATTTAACCTTAACACATTTGCTGTGATTTGGAAACTACTTTTGTGTTTAGGGAGCCATTGTTCTCCAGCCTCAGCTTGGAGAGCTCTCATAAGGATAACACTATCTCATAAAATTAAAATCCATGTAGTCAATTACTGGGATTTTTTGGTTAGTAATTAACTATTTTGATTGATGTTCTGTCTGGGTTTTTTGGGGAGGGATTTTGCTCTGAGGAAATCAGTCTACACATTTAATAGCTTGGCACTGAGAAAACCTTGAAATATTAAAATGATATTTTAATATAGGCTGCAGCATGGCTTGAGGCATCGGAGCTTTGAAATCAAGTTTAGTGTTTGGTTTTGTGGTCAGAAACTCAGAAGTACTCAGCCCATATACATGGAGCTCTTTTGAAATCTGTTCACAATTATGAATACCAGCTCTTGTGCAATCTGACTTTCAGTCCTTTGTTTTAGACTTAAAATGTGATTTTCCTTAGGCTGAGAGGGCCATGATAGAAATCTCTTTTTCTCTCAAGCACATCCTTTGCTGGACTTGATTGCCAGCAGCAGGGACTGGAACTCTTGTTCACCCTATGTCTCTGCACAGAAAGCATATCCTTGTGAAAAATCCTGTAAAACCTGGGATTTTTCTACAATGCCAAATGCCACATAGCTCATACTGTTTGGATTAAAGTAAAGATCAGGTCCAGACTGCAAGACCTCTCAGAGGGCTCTCTGCTTGTCTTGCCCACTGCCTGTAAAGAAGTATATCTCTTGGTAGACTGGCCACAGTGCTCACCTTTGCTTGTTTTTGTGTCAGTGAAAGACACTAATAGCAGGTTACTTTTTTGCTGTTTGCCTGACTGTTGCCATTTTGTCTCTCTTGACAGCCTGTAGCTACAGGCAGCCAGAGTAATACTGAGCAAGTTATGTCATTTGGAAACTGCAAACAAGGTGGTGTGCATTGCTTGCACACTCACATATGCAAAATTCCAACTGTCCAATGCAGCTCTCCCTTGCTTTAAAATTCAAAAAGGTCTGTACCAGGGAAGTTGGCCTAATTGTTTTTTTTTGCTTCTAACCAAGTACTTTTAAAGTGCTGAGTCATTCTAGAACCTTAAAACAACAACAACAACAACAAAATAAACCCACCAAAAAACCCAAACCGACAAATGAAAAACCAGCACCACCACCAGAAAAACCCAACAACCACAACAAAACCACAACAGAAACCACCACCACCAAAACCCCATAAACCCCAAAACATTAAAGAGCAAATCTTGCATACTCATCCATATTTTCCACGAACCAGCCTAAAATCTTGACAGTGATCTCACCAGGCTGGTGAAAAGTGGTGGTGTTGGGGCAAGTCATCATTTAATGAGCACATGTTTTGTAACTCAGCTCGTGGTAGGGCTCTGTCCAGATCTGACAGTTACCTTAACCATTGCTTCTAAACACAGTTATTATCTGTTCCCTACAGCACCACCTGCCATAACTGCATTGTTTCACCTTTCCCTGGTTTGAAGGGACTGCGTAGGAGTTATCACAGGGATGTGATAAGTGTCCCTTAAGGAGCCGAGAGTAATCAGCACTTACCTAAGGTACATATTATGAGATTATGAAGAAAAGTTCCATTTACTTACTCCCTTGAGAAAGATTTCTAAATGTTACAGAAAGTTTAGGAAATGGAATATAAAGGAATTAACAATCTTACACTGACTCAATGTTTATCCCCAGAAATTGAAGCTTTTTAGGCTGTGTCAGCATGGGCACTGGGAGTGGAAGTACCTGTTCCTTCTTAAAAATGTAATGTTTTTTTCCTCAGACAACACTTGGTGCTTTCCCAATGCTAGATAACTGAACTCAGCAGCCAAGCTGAATCTCATCTTCAGATGTGCATACCCTTTATCTTGTACAAGGAGTAGGGATAGCTTAACAATTTAGAGAATTATTGGGCTGAGATAACTGGAGTGTAGAAAGGAAAAAAAAAAACTTCTCAAAAGCTTTACTGGATACAAAGCTCAAGGAAGGAACATCAGTCACTAATAGAAAACCATTATCCAAAAGTTGAGGTGTAATGCTCTAGCATATCAAACCATCTTTTCAAAGCAGATAACACAGGCAGCCTTGGTAATCAAAATGTCAGTGCCTTATATGTTCCCACTCTTCTGCAAAGAACTGAAACATCAAATCAGACAAATACGCCGTGTTCCCTCTATGAATGGTCATTTTCTTTTAAGATGCAGTTACCTGCAAGTGACTTGCAGTACCTCCTGGTTTGCCTGCTTGAAACCCAGTAAAAAAAAATGCATGCCTTAAGTTTGCTTAAGCTGCTTAGCTGTGGAAGGAAAGCATCTTTGCAGCTAGGGCTGCTAGTGACATTTGGAGACATCAAGGATGAAGGTGGATACTTACCTTACTGTGGCTTCGGTGAGCAACTGAGTGCAGACTCCTGATGGGTGCTCAGGAGTTCATAGTGACTGCATATAGTCACTGAAGATTTTGGCCTTATAGACCTAAAAGGAATAATAGATCTAAAATTATAAATACACACAGCGTATTTGTTAGCACTTTAGAGTGTACATGTAAAAGACTGCATGATGTCATTCTCCAAGGGAAAATGATTACCTGAAACAGTGAAGGAATATTTTGGGTTATTTTTAAACTAAGGAAAGAAAGTTTTCCTGAGCAATTTCAGCATGCCAAATCCATAACAAGTGTGTATTAAATGTTAAGGAAGGTCTGTATTGAAAAGACTGAATGTCAGCATCAAATGGAAAACAGCGGCTGACAGTGAGTGAGTGGGAGATTGGGCTGTCACATCAAGGGGGAAATCAATGCATGGAAACAAAAATGAAGTAACACTTTATCAGCTAGTTGGATAACTTATAATGATGTTCAGCTTTTGGACACAATGCCTTAGGCAGATTGCTGATGTGTGAGGAGCCTCAGCGTAGATCTGCCAAGCCATCCATATTTTCAGGTGTTCACACAGAATTGCAGTAGATGCAGAGAGAAAGAAGAGGTGGAGGAAAAAGAGAGATTACAGCAAAAAGTGCTAGTGCTCTGCCTCCATGATCTCTGGGAAACGATGCCCATTAGAGAGGAATAGGACCCAAGAAACACAAATGGTGGCTTGACAGGACAACTGCAATTGCATCTGTACTCAGTCAGTGCTCTTATACAAAATAATTGCTGGCAAAAAGTGAGCGGCTTAAAACAAAATCTGAATTTTAGTTTCCTTCCCAAGGACCCAATTATCTGGTGCATGAAAACAGATGCTTACATATTCACCATGATTATTTGGGGCTTTGCAGATGCTAAGCCCCCTTCTCTTGGCATGATTTTTCACCTACTGGAAAGGGAAGTGGTTTGTGACCTCTCCAAAGAAGATCTGTCCCAGCATGTTGCTTGTCTTCCTTTTTTTAACAGTTACATGTGCATCTGTGTGAAAGTTGGCTTGTTCCTTGTTAGCAGAACACAGGAAAGGTTTCTTTCCCTGCCTCCACACTGCTTCAGCTCAGCCATTCTTTCTAATTGTACAGGAGGACTAAGGGAGAAGAGGCTGCTGGAAGGGCAGGGACAGCCTGAACAGCACACCTTCTTTTACAAGCATTTCAGTTGTATCAGAGAATTGCAAGATTAGACTAACATAGATACAGGTCAGCTGTCAAACAGATCTGTATTTAGGTTTGAATTCATTTCCACAATTGCTTAAGAATTCATGTAACTATGGCTGGTCTTTCCTTTTAATCTTGCAAGACTTGGGGAATGGAATGAAGCTGGAGGTGGGGAGATACAGGCTGGATGTGAGGAGGAGGTTCTTCACCATGAAAGGCCCCATCCCTGGAGGTGTTTAAGCCCAGGCTGAACGAGGCTCTGGCCAGCCTGATCTAGTGTGAGGTGCCCCTGCCCATGACAGGGGGGTTGGAACTAGATGATCCTTGTGATCCCTTCCAACCCTGACTGACTCTATGATTCTATTTTTCTCAGTGCTTCACCTGGTTGCTAAAAGGGAAGTAAAGCACCACATGAGTTTGCTTATCCTCTGCCTCACAATGGTCTGTATGTTTTTCCCCAAAAATTGTTGTTGTGTCTAAAGCCTCACACCTGAGAGTGTTCAGATTTACAGGCTATCAGGCCACATTGGTCATGAAGACTGGGATGTTACTTACATAAAATATTTCAAAGTTCTAATTAAAATTTCAAGCAGTAATACGACCCACGTGAGATCACTTGGGTTTTGCTGATTCTTCGTGCTTGAAAGGTATCACTACAGACAGGAAGAAACCTGCAAACCATCTGCTGAGGTTGATGTTTTCATATGGTCGTACTTGGACGTTAGAAATAAATGCATGTGTGCATCAAGTTGTATAAAATTGAGCTACATTCTATCAATTAGTTTCCTGTGGGTGCTTATTTTGACAGACCTCTTTTTATTTCCAACAAAAGCTCAGAGAGTAATTTCCTTCTCTGAGGACCTTTGCTCCTCTGAATTTTGCTGTGGTTTTGCCATGGCTAATGCACTAACCAGTCTCAAGGTGGGTGTGCTGGTTTGGGCTGGGGTAGAGTTAGTTTTTGTCATAGTAGTCTCTATGGAGCCATGGTTTGGATTTGTGATGGAAGGAGTGTTAATAATGCAGAGATGTTTTAGTGGCTTCTGAGCAGTGCTTACATGAGTCAAGGCCTTTTCGGCTCCTCATACCACCCTACCAACAAGGAAGACAGAGGTGCACAAGGTGTTGATACGAGCACAACTGGGACAGCTGACCCCAAGTGACCAAAAAGGTATTCCACACAATACCTCATGCTCAGCAATAGAACTAGGGGGAAGGTTGGCTGGGGGCCACTGCTCAGGGAGCAGCTAGACACTGGTTGATGGGTGATGAGCAATTGTTTTCATTGGCATTACTTGTCTTGGGTTGTATTTCTCTGTTGTTTTCCCTTTAATTACCATTATTATTATATTTTTATTTCCATTATTAAACTGTTTCTTATCTTAATGAATTAATTTTCTCACTTTTATACTTACAGTTTTCTTCACCCCATCCTACTGAGGAGGGGAGTGAGCAAGCTATGTGGTACTTAGTTATCAGCTGGGGTTAAACCACAACAGCAGGAGCAGTGCCTGGATCAGGAGCTTCCAAACAAAGAAGAACTGTTAACGAAATAATGATGTTACTCAGCAGATAATACACATTTGCTCAGTGCTGACTGAAGTGGAAGCTGCATTCAGTATTAAAGATTACCATCCTGATGATAGATAAAATAGAGGAGGAATAAGAAGTGTTGTTTCTTCTAATCTTCCTCTTTGAAGTATCTGCATGCATAAAAATGATCATTTTGGGGAAATGTGTGTTTGAAAGCCAAGATGTACTAATGTGGTGCTTTTCAAACCAAATTACTTTGTGTGCTTTTACAAAACATTGATGAAATGTCTCTGACATGAGAGAGAATGCAATGGTTTAGAGAGAAAGAGGGAAAAAATGGCTATTTCCATTTTATCCTGCAGAAATATTCTGGATTGGTTTTCTTTGTTGTTGACGGCTACTTGTGAAGTGGCAACTCAGGCTGAGAAGACACTTATTCCCATGGTGCTGGAGCCTTTGGTGAGTGCAGGTGGGAGATGATTGTCTGTGCAAATAAGCTCCTTCAGCAACTGAGCCTCCTCCTGGATATGCCCTTAGCTGACAGATATGACCAAGTTCAGTTCAGCTAGAGAAACCTCTCTGCTTTCTCTAATTGCAGGTAGCAGGTCTCTGTACTTTTCATAATGTTTTATTCTCATGCCTATTAAGCAAAAGATTTTTGTGTCAGGTTTAGAAAGCTTGAATCATTTTTTGCAGAAAACACTACAAGAGTTGGTGAAGCAAAAATTCTGTTAGTCTTCTTCACAGGGTAAGAGATCATCTTAATATGACAAAAGGAGTTCACCTTATGATCTCATATGTCCATCCTAAAAGCATTAGGGAGTAGGACCATCATTTCATAATAGCTAGTTGGGAATTCTGCAGCTCAGATCTTGACTAAAAGCCTCAGCTGAGAGAAGGTACATGAAAGCCAGGGAAATTTAAGTTCCTTCAGATGAACAGAGTGTTCAGTGGAAGGAGAATGTGTTTTCAGCCGTAGTGATTTTAATGTATTGGTAATCATTAACTGCCTCGTTTTCATTTGGGACAGTTTCCACCATTATTTCTTTTCCTTGTTTCTTGGCTCCCATGTTGTAGGGCAGTCTGTAAGTGAAGCATGATACAGTAAATAATTTAACTCTTAAACAGAGGAAGGAATTAAAGACTGACACCTGTCTGTCTTCGCCTGCTAGACAACTCAGTAGGCTTTCTGGAGAGACAGAAATGATCCATTCCATCCAAGTGGCTGGATTCACCCAGCCTTCAGTGTGCAACAGGTCTGCTCCTGTCCTCTTCAACAGAGTGTGATGTCCATCAGTGGCCCTGGTTTCCTTCCCCTCAGCATCTAAGTTGATCCACAAGTGGAGTTGCAGGACAGTGTTCCTGGTTTGGTCACAATGTGGGCATGAGGTGGAACTAAACTATGTCTGGAGTTGCTGTGAAACTTCACTGATCAAGCTGTCTGATGGAGACTGAACAGTGGGTGACACAGGTGGAAGCTGAGGAAGCTAGCAGTTAGGCATCAGCTAACTGACATGTAGATTTGAACAGGGTTAGTCTTCAAAGGGTTTCCTTAGTTTACTAATTCAGTTTATGAAAAGGCTCCTTCTTAACAACCCTAAAAGTGGTGTGGAACAAAATGCAGAACAGAAAGGGTTTTTTGGGGGGAAAGATCAGAAAGTGCATTTTTTTCTTATGAAACTCATTATTTTTTTCTTTTACTACTTTTGTATCATTTTATGGCCTGCTAATACCAGCAAAGTGAGCTGTTATGTGTCAAATCATACCAGCATTTCCAGTCATCTCATATGATGTAATCCCAACAGTGTACTTCATTTTTATTTGCTTTAAGCATTTTATTTTCAGCTTAGAAAAATTGTTCTGCATTACTGAGAAACAATTTTACACTGTGATTAGATGCTGTGAGTAGAAGGTAATGCTGTTACTGGTGTGTCATGCAGTCAGGTCAGTAAGAAATATAAATGATAAAATAAAAAACAGGAATATTTTAAGTCACACCAGTATCAATCTTTGATGCCAGTGTTTCCTCCTTTACAGGGCATTTCCAAAGTTAACCGGGTTTTAACTCCAGCTTGTGATGCACACTTTGGACTGGAATCAAATCTGGGAATAGCGATATGTCAGGAGAAGCTGAAACATCATGCTTGGGGTGTAATCATAAAACTTTCTGCTGGAGCTTCTAATCAGGTGAGAAGTCCAGCTAAAATGGGTAGAAACCCTGCCTGCAGTGTTTTGGCCTTGACAAGTGAGCTATGAACCAAACCAAAACAAACAAACCCCCCCCAAACAAACCAACCAACCAACCAACCAAAGCAATGAAAAATAAAGAAGGTAGTCCAAAGAACTGTTTCTAAAGTAAAAACTGCACTGAAGGTTTTAATGGTGAACTACAATTGGTATCTCAAAAGAAATAAACCAGTGTTGCATGGAAGAAAAACTTTGCATAATTTTACAGGAATAGATGAAATAAAAAAATGTGAGTGTTAAAATTCTGATCAGTTTAAAGGCATCAAGAAACACTGACACCATGACAATTAAGAATTGGCAAGGTCAAATCTTGTTAAAGAGTAAGTTGCTGAGTTTCAGGGAAATAAAGCTCTTGGTGCTCCACTGTTGGGGATCCTGCTGTGGACAAGGGTCATTCCTAGATGAAGCTGCTTTTCAGGCTATGCATTACTGAGGACATGGTAAGTGAAGACATTTAACTGAGCAGTGTCCTTCTAGGAAGACCAGAAGTAGCCCTTAGCCTTGGTTGCATAGTCAGTGGATACCTAAACCACACTTGTGGTATTCTGTGGACAGCTGTAGCTGTGCAGGTGCAAAGTTTGTGCTTCCTACTCTCACCTCTATAACCATTCCTTCTGAGTCCTCTTCCCTATCACCAAGCTAGGGTTGTAAGCCCTGTGAATCAATTCACACAAAGCTGTCCACAAGTCTGTTTGCATCCCTACTTGCCCATGGTATTAGCAATTGTCTCTACCCAGATTACATGACCTGTCTAGTAGAGTTTTTATCTGTGGCTTTGGGGCCTGTGTGTCACTGAGTCTACAGCATTAGTGTCCATTCCATGTTATTCTGTATGTTTACACTCTCTCCTTAGGTGATAAGCTCTTTCTTAGGAGCTTAACTTTCTAGTATCCTTTCAGGAAGAACTGCATGATCAGCTGGAAATGGTGTGGAAACTCATGCTTGCCAAGCTGCATTCCAGTGTAAATTACAATCAGCAGTAATTATATGCTTAGAAAATGTGGTCTAATGCTGTATCCTGCAACCTGCTATTCTCTTCTGTACATAGAAACCCTATCATAGATCAAGACGA
Source organism: Melanerpes formicivorus (assembly GCF_026170545.1). Taxonomy (NCBI): domain Eukaryota; kingdom Metazoa; phylum Chordata; class Aves; order Piciformes; family Picidae; genus Melanerpes; species Melanerpes formicivorus. Next base: position 3,690,377 of record NW_027142390.1, read on the forward strand.
CCTTTGTGTCTTTTGAATCTTCTAAAGAACGTTGTATATCTCTGGAATGTTTTAAAATTTAACCATCATATAGAAATAAGCTGTGTGTCCAACCACTTATTTCAACTACAGCAAACAAAAAAAAAAGGGTTAAAACCCCCTTCTGTGCTCCAGGACAGGAATGTTCTTCTAGAGTAGTTAATTCAATCAATTGTCAACAGGCAAACAACCTCATAAATCAAAGGAACCTATGGAGAGATCAGTGTGGAAATTTCAAGAAGATATATCAGTGATAAAAGTCTTCTCAGTGTGAGCTTCAGTGTTCCCTCTGGCTGTTTGGGAGGAGTTAATGATGTGTGGAGTTAAACCCTCTGCTCTTTCCACCCTCAGTGACTTGCAACAAGACCCAGGTTTCTCTCTCAAATATAGGACTGGCCTAGAGCTCGTGCACCACAAAACGACTTGGGATCAAAGGAGTCCAATGAACTTTATTTTCAAAGCAACTAGAGGAAATTGGACAATGCAGTCTCTGCCAAATGATTGCTTGAGTAATTAAAGTCTGAATTAAGAAAATCATAAGTAAAGGTAAGTTATTAATAAAACACAAGAAAGATAAAACAAGGGGCAAAATATGCATCTGCAAAAGCTATTCCACTTGTGTGTATAAATCAGGAGATTGTGTGCTCAAGTAGAGAATTAGGCTGAGCTGCCTGCTGTTATGCATTTAAATTAAGCAGGAGCCTAATAGCTTTTAAAAATCTGTCCCTAAGTGTTTTTTTTTTCTCAGGGAGGAGATCATCTAATCAAAATAGTGCTTTAGAAGAAAGAACACTTTAATACCAAACATGAGTGAGGAGCTCTAACTACTGATAAAAACTCCACAGCTTGGGTAAGATTTGTTACTGTTGGTAAAAGGCTAAAGTGGCTCTTTGCAGCCAAGCTGCTTGGTGGAGATGGGAGCAGGGCGGACCGATGCTGTAATGTTCACAAAGCGAATGGTGTTTCTGTGCTTGGGGTGGGCGCTGATGGAAGGGTTGTTTTAAGTTTACTCGCTTTCTTTGCCTTACATTCTGCTGCTGCAGAGCTGCGCTGAGGTTTTACAAAGGTAAGCCCCTGGATGTCAGCTCAGCAGTATTCAGTCACAAGATTTCTTCCTGTTAATGTTTCATTTCCACATGAGATTGCATACAGGTTTCTATAGAATTTATCTCCTTTGATCTTTTGAACCGCGCTCTAAAATAGGCAGCAGAAATTTCCTAGAAAGTTTTGACCTAATTTCTTGTCCATATGAAAAGATACAGTGGTGTTCAAACCAGCTGCCTCGAGGTAGTGTAAGGAAAGCAACCTTTCCCCTGATCCATTTAGCAAAGAGGTTGTGCTTCAAGCACAGCACTACGTCTCAGGAGACTTGGGTCTATCATATCCCTGGGGTCTTTAGCAATTTTTCTCCCTGCAACAGACTATTTTCCCTCTTTACCTAAACACATTTATCTAAACATGGAATTTCCGTATGAGCTGAACACAATACAATATGTGCAATGTATTTTTGGTGCAAAGTACCTGCGTTTTCTGTCTTCTATTGTGCTCTACAAATACCTGAAAATGAGAGTGACAGGCAAGTACTTTACCTGCAGAGATCAGTTGCTAACAGGGACTTTAAAAGTGAGTTCAGTTTAATTGCTGCATTTTGGAGCTTTACAAAGTAGCTAATTTCACTTGACTATTGGGAGGTGAGATTAGGGTTTATAGGCCTGCAATTAGAAGAACATCTTGGGGTGCCTGCACTGTCTATGGGAAGAATATGGCTAAAAAATCAGCCCAAAATTCAAACTACATTCACTTTGCCCCTTTCTGGGCCTAGCATTTACTGTCTGTTTCTGCTGCAGCTGGAAGTCCCCTGACAGATGGAGAGGCAATGGATAAAGTGGAAGCAGAAGGTGCTGAGTTCCTGCTGCCTGCATGCTTCTGTCTGCACTTACACAAGCAGGAAGGAAAAAGGATGGCTGTCTTTAGGCACTTTTAATGCTTACTGGTAGTGCTGGGCCATGCAGGAAAGATGGTGGTTGCAGCAGACTATGAGAGACAGTCCTTGGAGTAAGGACATGTTCAGGAGGAATGACTGGGCCTCCTAACAGGCATCTAGACCTGGCAGGCTGAATTTGTTCTTGCAGCACACTGGGCATATTCTAATTTTTGTTGGTTTACTTACTTGGTTTATTTTTCTGAAATGCACCAACTGAAATTAGAACTTCTCATGTTAGTGTCTGTCTCTCCTGCAGCGTGGATGGGAATTCTGCTGGGCTGCATGCTTTGCACACAGACGGTGCAGGAGCTCACTGGAAGTAGGCAAGAGAGATTGAATCTGTTTGAATTATTACTGGGCTAGTGCTAACTTTCCAGCTCTCCCAGAGGCCATTACTATTTTTAAAAGGGATGTACTATGTCTAGATATTCCTGAGTTCTTGCTGGATACTTGAAACCAATCAACCTCTGAAAAAATCTGTGACTGCCACTGCATTTTATGTCCTAAGTTAAACTAATGTAGAGCACATCTGTATTGCCTACAGCACAGAACACCATCTGGTAAACCAGCCCCTTTCCCTCCTGCTGTCCTCTTCTTCCCCAGCATGTTTATCTACCACTTTGTATTTTCTTAGAATTTTTAAGGCTCTTCCTCACTAGCCAGCTTCTCTTGCATCATCTGCTAACGTTTGAGATGCTCTTTTCTGCCTTCCCGTGCTGTCTACACTGGCAATTCCATTTTATCTACTCCAGGACATCCTCTGCTGATCCTGTTGGCCTGTTCAATATTTCAGCAGGCAGAAAGATGACTTCAGCAGATAAACCTTTAGAAAGGTTTAGAAATCTTTAGAAAAGCTTGGCCTTCATACTGATTAAATTGTTTCCATTAATTAAAACTGAAGCAAAGGTTTTATTCAGACAACTACAGATACATCAGACATTCTCTTACAAGTAGCTTGCAGCTATTCAAGAAAAAAAATGTATCCTGTTCATTCTTCACACCTTGCTTCCCCCAAAACCTAAGTGCTCAGTGCTGTAGTGTGCAAGGGGCAGGCCAGGCCCACTGGGTTTATGTCCTTCTGAAATGAAATACAGAGCTATTTAGGACCCTTAAGTTTCTTCTGCATTAAGGAGCTACATCATGCTTACAGCAACTGCTTTACCACAGCTCTCTGCTGATCTTTTCCTGAGTCTACTACATGCTACAAAGAGATATGTGTGTTTGGGATGCATGTTGGTAAAACAGAGTAAGGACTCAAAGATCTTTTGTAACAGCTTAAATTTTAATGAGAACTTTATTGAGCTAGGGGTAAGATGTGCAAACCTTTGCTCTCTGGCAAGATCATTAACAACAGCAGGTTTCCTTTTTAAGAACAGGAGAAATATTTAGGGTTTATATTTAAGTCCAAATCAGTTTTTGATTATTTTAGTTTGCACCATCTGCTCTAGCTTCTTGCTGTAGGAACTGCTGGAATGTCAACAGAGCACTAGGGTGTAGAAATGACGAGGCTGGTGAATACTCAGAAAGGGAGGTTGCAATAGGAGGGCTCTATCCAGATGTTATTAATTACTGAACATCTTTCAGGGTGTTCTATTGGTGAGCTGTGATGGATTTTAATAACCAAATTAGGTTTTAGCTTCTAAAGAGTGAAGATGCCTGCAGATGGGCTCTGTGCCCCATGTCATTACTGTTCTGCACTGTCAGAGACAGCAACCCCATAAGCCCCAGGCCTGTGCTGCAGTGTTGGCCTTATCTCCTGCCATATGCAAGAATTTTATTCCACCTCCTGACATGGTGCTCTGTTCTCTGGCCAGGAAAGGAGAGCCCTCTGCCCCCTGCTGCCATGGCACGTTGACTGCTGGAGCCTGGATAGGTGCTGCTGTTCCCTGTTCAGTATCTTCAGGCTTTCTCAGCCTCCTGCACCTCTACACCTATTTAGAATGTTTTACCAGCTTAACCTTTATATGATGAGCTAGAGGCCTGCTAATCTTGCATCATTTGTAGTCCTGTCTAAATTCTGATCTTTACAAGTGCTGCTCTAGAAAGAAAAGGATTCATCAAATACCAGGAGATTACTAGAGCTTCAAACCGGTCAAAATGTGACTGGGAAAACATGTTAATCACTTCTCACTTAGCCTGAGCACATACTGCACTCTATATTTCTCCTCTTGCTCTTGTCAGTGGTGTCCTGTGTAATCTGTAACTCTGGTTTTGAATGATGCAGAAGAAATTGTAGTGCTTTTTGCCTTCCTATTTTTTTAACAGGTGTGTCTGTATTTAGGCTCTAGATGCTCTTTAGCATCTAGACCAATCCTGGAGACTTAGAGAAGTATTTGTACAGTTTACTAAGTACTGAAGAAAAGTAATAAATGAGTCAAAGCAGAAGGGCAAACAATACTGTTCCACAACCCATTTCTCGTCCTTTTGTAATTAGAACATAAAGCTATTTCAGCAGTTAGCTGAATGTTTCAAGTCTTTTAGCAGAAATGCATTTACTTTCACAGATCAAAATAAAAATCCTGGCTCTTTATTGCCATTTTGAGCAAACATATATCAAAAAAGATAAAGCCCACAATAACTTCCCAAAGACTTTAGCTGCTTTTCATCAGCACCTGGTGAATTAGTCTTGCTGATGTAGCTGCTGTTGACAGGGTTGCTGCAAAACTTCCCTAGCATGGAGTTGAACTTAGAGAAAATCCTGATGTGCCCTTTGGAAGCATCTGTTTTAGAAGAGGGAAGTTTTCTTCACTTGGCTAGCACATGGCTCAAGTAATCACTTTTTGAGTGATTTTATAGCAGGAGATGTTCTCTAGTGTGGTCAGAGGCAAGTATACAACCACCTGGCTGCAACTCCTTTGTATTGGTTTAGAGTCTGTGACAACTGGTTTTGAGAAAATCTTCATTTAGTGATGGGATGGTGTCTAGCACCTCTGGTCCTGGGCCAGGACTACATCCTAGATACAACCCCACTGCTGAGCACTCTCAAAAACTACTTTGACTAATCATTATTGTTAAAGCTATAATAGGAATTATAGCTTGCTACATGAGTAGCTTCAAGGAGGGGTATTGGTGGACAGAAGAGAGTGGCAGACAAAAAAGTCATGTAATAAAAACAGTTTCTTTGCTGCAAGATGAGCATCACTGTACCTGTATAAATCACAGCCTCATAAGTATGAAAGAGTGCGAAGGAAGCTTAAGCTCATCCAAACTTTTTATACATGGAAAGTAGTCTGTAGGATGAGGAAAATGTTCATTGGCTTGCAGGAAACAATGAAATACCCCAGAGAAAATATAGGAGCCAATTGATTTAGTGTGTCACCGTTTGCAATCTATAAATATCCCTGTGGCAAACTCCAAAGATCTCAGTTTATTTGTGACTAGGAAATGGAGACCAAAAGCAGCCTCATATATAAATACAATGGATTTCGCAGCCCTGCGATTTATTGTCTCTCCTTCAGCAGGGCAGGTTACACCACTGAAACAATACTGCAGCCATAATAGGAAAACTGTCCTACTCAGGATTTATGAATTTATAAAGGCTATAGTCAGTCTTGTTGTGTGATTCAGCAGTAAATCACTAGTTACAGATGCCCAAGCATGCCTCAGGTGGGAAGGTTCTTGTGGAGCAGCGTGACACATTTCCAATGCAACTGTTAGGCACTGAATGGTAATAAAGGAGGTGGTGACTGAGCACAAAACCTGCCCCAGACCCAGAGTGCTTACTGGAACAGTTTGGTAGCCAGCACTAGAAAGATAAAGCCTCAGACCAAATATTTGGAGGACTTTTCATAAATAAATAAGTAAATGTATTGTGTAAGGCTTGTATTTCACACTCTGTTTGTCCCGCTCTTTCCTCATCTCTTGGGTTGCTTTCCGCCTATGAGTAGATTAGGACAGGTCATGGCTGTATGCACATTGTGGATTTTGTTTTCCTGCAGATCTAAATTTTCATTACTTTACCTCTACATTATATAATGTGGAATGTTTCCTAATGTGCTGCAGCATCTATAAAAGGGTTTTCCCTCTTTCATATTTGAAGCTAGAATATTCCGTTTTATAAGGGAGAGTGGAGTGTGTGGTAGAAATGGAAGTTTCTGCCCCCAGTCTGATTGTCACAGGGAGGGTTCCTCTTTCATCCTTGCAGAGGATGTGCATGTTGTAAGAGGGAACAGCAGGCACATTGCTGTGTATCAAGGCTCAGACTTCAAATGGGGCATAATCAGGCATTTCAGGTCCCTGCTTACACTCCTGAAGAGTTGGCCTGATTTTCCAAAGTACCAAGAAATCAACATCTTCTGTGAATTTTTTGAGAGAACTAGTCAGCCCTCAACACATCAGAAAAATTGGGCTGGTTACTTAGGAACTTCCATATGGTTTTCAAATCTGTACTCCTGGAATGGGGATTTTTTATTGCTAGAACTAGCCTGCTTTCCTCTGCTGCATATGCTCTTCATATGCTAAGTAGCACTTTTGCTTACTCTGCAAGCAGTGGCTTTTCTGGTGCACTTGGCCCTGGAAATCCTGTAGATTAATACATTTTGTATTTTCTAGATCTGCTTTGGTGAAGAGGAGTTGTGGAGCTCAGCTTTGGTAATCATAAAGGTATTTGCCCTCTTCTGCCCTTCTCTGAAGTTTCCCAATTACTTTTGCTGATCTGGAAGTACTTTTTCTGGTCTCAGCTGACAGAGATCCTCTGCCATTGGCATGATCTATAATCACTGATGTCTACAGGTGACAATTCCCTTTCACCTTTTGATATAGTAGGTCCTCTGCACATTGTCTGGCACCCAGCAATCAGACAAATATCTGCTCTCCTTTCTTACCCCATGCCAAATAGCCCAGGCACATGTGTTATCTGCAGCACCCACCACAAAAAGAAGCTGCTGTGGGGGTGCTGATGGGATGTAAACCTTCATCTAGGTCACATCTGAGAGCTTGTCTTCCTCACTGGCATCTCTTGGTGCTCCAATGCTGTTCATGAAATATTGAGGTTGAGTATCTAGAGTGGAAAAAACAAGCAAAAAAAGTGATATATTTGACCCCAAGCACAATATTAAGAAATACTGCTAAAAATAACAGAGGAGCTGTAGCTCAGGTTGGCAAACTAAATACAGACCAACAATGTGGTATGTTGCAGCACTTGTCGTTCTGGGATGTGCTGTTGGATGTATCCTATCGGTATCACAAACTGTTATTGTTTAGTTTCAGTTAAAACTGAAAAAAGTCTGTGGCTGACTTTGCCTCTAGTTCTGAGCAATGTGGGATGAGAAAGATAAGGACAAGTCTAGGATATTCTGAAAGGCAGCAGTAGGAGAGAGGAGAGGTCTGAAAAAAATTCACCTGTGGGCAAAGGCAGAGTTCCAGAACAGGAAAGGAAAGTCTCAGCTATGACAGCAGCCATCCCATTGGTGAAGGGACTATTTCCCTATTGTGCCCTGACTCTTTCCATAAGACCAAAATGAATGAGATGTAAATTTTACAGCAAAGGAAATGTGGAGTAGATACTGGGAAGTGTTTCTTGACTGTCGGGGGATGAGAGAGGACAACATGCTGCATAGGCAGGTGGTGAAGATTTTGCAGAACCAGTTAAACAAACAAGTTTGAGGATTGTGGGGCATTGTTTTGAGTACTTCTAAACCAAGTGGCTGTCTCTTTACAGGAAACTGCAGATGCTGGGCATTGCAGAGGGTTGCAGCTCCAGTGAGTGGATATGTAGATGGTTCTGAGCAGAAAACAGCCTGAGAAATGCAGCTCTGGAAGAAGGTTGCTAGAGGAAGAAGGATGAAAGAGGATGACCCTTCACTTAATGGTGTGCTGGAGCTGTCTGTGGCTGGTATTGGTTTCCTTTCATCTGATGGCTGGGAATGTCCTGCTCTTTTGGCTTATTTGTGTAAAATAACTCACAGGCTGGAAGAAAGAGGGACTGTCCAGGGATGCTTGTCTTGCCTCTGCATCAAGGAGGGTCTTAGAAGATCATGCCAGGCCTTTCCCAGCTCTCCATTTTCATTTACTCAGCATAGGAGAGCCATTCTTCAAGGTGGTAGAGTGCTAAGCTTTGGAAAGACAGCCAGAGCCCTGCAGGAAGCTTTGCAGGTGTTCTTTCAAACCAAAGAGCCAAACAGAGCCTTTATTCCCACATTAGCTCGGTACATGTTTTTTTTGTATGCGTAACAGCAGAATGAGCTCACAAGCAGCCTTGTGAGGGGTTAGAGGTCCTGTCCCTCTGGCTTCAGTCTTACAGCTTCCCACAACTTCTGTCAGAGGCTGTGGGGAAAGAGTGTCTTTTTGGATGAAGCTCTCTCTTTAGCAGCTTCCCATGCTGATCAGGTGTGCCCAGGAGCAGAGGAGGAAAGGAAGTGTTACCAGGTCCTAATTTCTCCAGGCCATCTCAGCCGCTTACAATCCTCTACAGCAAGCACTAAGGAAAGGTTTTTTTGTAGCTGCTGTAAGACTAACTTTATGAAAGATGCTATTGATATGGTTCTGACACAGGAAGCATGTGAAGAATTAGAAACAGACTCCCCTGAAAGAAGTATGACAACGGGATATATTGCAGTATCAAAATCTACTTGATAGGTGGAATGTATGCATTATATACTGGAAGAAACTGTCTGGTGAGTGATACATTACAATATACAAACCATCCACCTGGAGAAGAACTGGACTTTCTGGGCAAGTACTACATGTGACATGCTGCCTGTTAAAACAGATAAATTAATTTCTGAACCTGATAATCATTGCCCTCTTTTTATTTTATTATTATTCTTATCCCAGTGTAAGATTCAGAAATAGATATCTCATGCACAGCATCTGACAGTACTTTGTGTCTGTTGCTGGCCTGATTGTGTTATTTCAGTGTTGCAGCATAGTGAACAATCCCCAGTTAATCAGTGTATCTATTGACTAATATATATTCCCATTTCAGTAAATATATATCATCATAAATTAAATGATGTAATCATAATAAAACTGCTATACCCAGTATGTAACATACTAAATCAAAATTAGCAGTTACTAATTGAAATTATATCCCCTAGTATAGCATTGTATAAATCAAAGGCATTTTCTCTAAAATCCATGCATCATTCAGCAGATTAATCCTTCAGCAACTGTAAATGTTTTCCTATTGCATTCCTTTGGCTATGCTGGATAATGGTAATAGCCTTGAGGTGAAGTAGACGAGGCAGGATATGTGTACAATGCAGTATGTCAGAGCTGATAGGGGAGTTATTGCCAGATACATCATAGAATCAGAGAATGGCTTAGGTTGGAAGGGACCTTAGAGGTCATTTACTCCAACCTCCCTGCCATGAGCAGGGATGCCTCTCAGCTAGGCTTGGCTGTTCGAGGCCTCATTCAACACGCACAGGGAGGTGCCATGGTTTAGTCATGAGGTCTGTGGTGACAGGTTGGACTTGATGATCTTTGAGGTTTCTCCCAACCCTGGTGATTCTGTAAGGCATCCAGAGCCACCCTGGGCAGCCTACTCCAGCGTCCTACCACCCTTGTACTGAAGAACTTCTTCCTAATATCCAGTCTGAACATATCCTTTCTCAGATTAAAACCATTGCCCCTTCTTCTATTTCTAGACATCCTCATGAAAAGTCCCTCTTCAGACTTTCTGTAGGATCCTTTCAGGTATTGGATGGCAGCTATAAGGCAGCCCCTAGAGTATTATCTTCTCTTCTCTAAGCCGAACAACCCCAGTGCCCTCAGCCTTTCATCATAGCAGAGGTGTTCCAGCCCTTGGATCATCTTTGTGGCCTTCTTCTGGACTTGCTCCAACAGCTCTGTGTACTTATGATGGGGACACCAGAACGGGATGCAGCATACAAGGTAGGGTCTCACAAGAGTCTCTGCTCTTGGTTTGTTGGCTACACTCCCTTTGATCCTCACTGCTGATCACACTGCACCTGCCACTGAGCTCTGGGGATGGTCAGCGCACTGCACCCACCGTGTCCTCTGAGTTGGGCTTCCTTGGCTCTCAGGGTTGAGAGGACACTGTCTGTACACCATTCTTGGAAATGCTGTACCCTGTGCACTCAGGCGCAAAGCCTGGGATACAAGCCCTCCTCCTGCTAATTTGAAAGAAACACTGGTGACTTGGATGCTTTTCTCTTCCTTACTTCCTACTTGAAACTGGTTACAATCAAGAGCAGTGTTTTATTTTCACTTTCTGAGATCTCACAGATGGGAACATCAACAGGAAGTGCTCCCATGAGAGGGCAGAACAGCAACCGACTAACACGGCATCAACCCAACCACCTTTCATGGATGCTATCAGGTCTGAGTGAGGGGATCATGCCAGGGGTACCAATGGAGAGTATCTTGAGAGAAATGCCTTTTATGAATCAGGAGAGTGTGTTTCTGTAGGATCCACTTTGCAGAGGGGGAAATGGGGAGAAATGATGGTAGCTCTGGGGTGAGGAAAGGATGAGAAAATGCAGGTGAGACAGCCTGAGCTACCTTCACTTGCAGGAGCTTCACAAAATGGCCTAACAGTGCATATAAAAGCAATTGGAGGTTATACAAACCTCTTGTGCTTACTTTGCATTTGCAGAGAAGAAGACTGGGCATCAGTCCAAACCCATAATCTGGGTGAGGGCATGTCACAAGAAATAGCAAAGGGATAATTAGAATTTTATGAAGAGTGCCTCTCTATAATGCTACCTACTGTTTACTTACCAACAATTTTAAATTTAGCAACTGATGCATTTTAAGTAATGCAAATGTAAAAAAAATGAAGAAAAATACTGAGACACTCATATTTGCTCTTAGTTGTGTGGGTTTGTTGGGGTTTTTTTAATAAGCCTCTTATCCCAGTGGGACCAACGTGTGTGCATGTGTGTGTGTCTGCTCATAAAACGGTACTGAAAGGTATCAACACAGGAATGCAGCTTTAGCAGGTAATAACTCTCAGTTTCATTATTTCAAGGGTGGGTTTTTTTCCTAAATGTCAAGGAAAGTCCAGTTCACTCAAGACAATAGCAGTGAGAACCATTCTTGCACTTCCTAGCAGTGTGTGCAAAGATATATGTAAGAGGTAAGTCTGACACCAGCATAAGTTATGACATTTTTCTCACTGTCTTTCATTACAGTTCTGTAACAGCTAGCTAGGGTGGCTGTTGTCCTTACCTGAGGTAGGACTCTCTTTCAGCTGTGTCTAACAGTATCATAGTATCAGTCAGGGCTGGAAGGGACCACAAGGATCATCTAGTTCCAATCCCCCTGCCATGGGCAGGGACTCCCCACACTAGATCAGCCTGGCCACAGCCTCGTCCAGCCTGGTCTTAAATACCTCCAGGGATGGGGCCTCAAGCACCTCCCTGGACAACCCATTCCAGTGCTTCACCACTCTCATGGGGAAGAACCTCCTCCTCACCTCCAGCCTGAATCTCCCCACCTCCAGCTTCATTCCATTTCCCCTAGTCCTGTCACTACCTGATATCCTGAGAAGTCCCTCCCCAGCCTTCCTGTAGGCCCCCTTCAGATACTGGAAGGTCACAATGAGGTCACCTCGGAGCCTTCTTTTCTCCAGACTGAACAGCCCCAACTCCTTCAGTCTGTCCTCATAGGAGAGGTGCTCCAGCCCTCTGCTCATCCTCGTGGCCCTTCTCTGGACACCTTCCAGCATGTCCATATCCCTCTTGTAATAGGGGCTCCAGAACTGGAGGCAGTACTCCAGGTGGGGTCTCACCACAGCTGAGTAGAGGGGGAGGATCACTTCCCTTGACCTGCTGGCCACACTTCTCCTGATGCAGCCCAGGATCTAATTGGCTTTCCAGGCTGCAAGTGCACACTGAGAGCTCCTGTTGAGCTTCTCGTCCACCAGCACCCCCAAGTCTCTCTCCTCAGGGCTACTTTCCAGCCAGTCACTGCCCAGCCTGGATTTGTGCCTGGGATTGCCTCGACCCAGATGCAGGACCCTGCACTTGGTCTGCACTTGTGTTGTGTCCAGAGACACAGTAATTTGATATCTTTTAGGGAAACAAACAAACAAAAAAACCAACAGACCAACCACCCCCAAAAAAAAGTTGTTTTAGCAAGATATTACATTTTACAATATTGATTTGTTGTAACTAATAGAGCTGCATAGATATTATTATCCATGGGCAAATCTGTGAGTATTAATCTGCTCCCAGCCTAAATTACACCCACACAAAGATTTATTTTAAAAGTGAACACACAGAAAGTAGCTCAGCATTAAGTATTTTTATCTCCTTAATAAACTCCCCGAAATCAACAAAAGCAAAGCAAGAGGCACAAGCAAACAGCCATCTGATAATCAGAAAGGCAAGAATTTGCTGATTCCCTTTTGCTTACTTTTAACCCAGTTCACCTAATCCAAGCATCTTCTTTTCTGCATAAGCTGTCAGAACCAACCATATGGCTCCTTGCTTTCCCAGGCTGTGGTCCTTTCTGAGCAACTGAATCACTGGCTGTGACTCCATCAGTGAGTGCTGTGGTGCCATAGGTGTGGAGGTAAGACCACAGTGCTGAGGACCCACATCCACACCATGTGTGCTCCTGCAGTGTGGCTTTCCCCGAGGCCTGGTAAGGTCCCAGGGCCAGCATTAGAGGTGCACAGCTCCTGTGCATTGTCATGTTTAGTTTAAACCCAAGTGACGCAGCTGTCGCGTTCCAACACTGCTCTGCAGGCTGAAGTGAGGCACAGTACGTGGAGGGTGGTGGGGAGGCTTGCTGCCTCCTGATAGCAACCAAGGAGCTGGCATAGCTGCACCCACTGGATACATCTGCTTATGGACCTGCTTGTCATGTCTTGAAAGCATAGCCAGCAAACATCACTTTTGATCAGCTTTTGTTATCTGATCACCCCTGAGGCTAAAACAGAGAACCACAGGGCAGGGATGGTCAGTGGGTGCTGGGTCCTTCAAGGAAATCAGCCCCCTCCTCAAACTTCAACATTGCTGGACCTGGGCACTGCTCTCCCCTTCTTATAACAGCTGCAGGGCTGTGGTTTGAGGGGGAAGACACTTAAACCCTGTGTCACAGATGAAAGGACTGTAAATTATCCTTGAGCACAATCTGAGAGGTATATGAGACAACTTAGCCTCGCTACTTGTCAGATTTATCTTCAGTTCCTTAAATCCAGGTCTCCCACCTGTGAGAACACTGCTCTGAAAAATGTTTGCCCCAGTCTCAGAAAGGTTTTTCTCTGTGATTTCTCCTTTCTACAGTAGCATTGTGCTGTCCAGCTCTGGTTCATGCATCTCTTAGACACCTCATCATGCCAGTGGTTTAAGAAGTCGACTTATCCATACAGTGGCAATCCCATTAGACACCATCAAGATCCAGTAAAAATATCCAGTGGTAAAAACCCCACAGGTTGAATGAAATACATTATGCTGCAAAATCTGAAAATATTGCTTTGTGGTGTTAATGCTTAATATTCATATGTGTAAGAGGTTTGGATGATGGGGACAGGGTGAATGGCAAAATGGATTCGGGTCTTTTTATTTTCTTTTCAGCTTGTTATTATCTAGAGAAAAAACACTAATTACTAGAAGCTAATAGCTGGTGTGTTACTTACCCTCTTAATTAGTACCATAATTATTAAGTGCAGTGATAACCACTAGTTAGAACATACTTGCTTTTTAAGACTTTGTTTATCTGTCTTCCTACTCCCTCTTTTTTAATGACACTGACATCAGCAGAGTTGCTGGAGAGAGAATACCAATAATTTCCCCATGGGAAATGAGTCATTTTGAGCCTCCTGAACGCTGTTATGATTTTCATTCTGTTGTAAAATGCTTTTCACCTTTGAACTGCTGGCTTGTGTTAGATTCTGATATTAAAGCGCTACCGTTTGAAATTGGGAGGATGAACTCAGGGGAGCAGAAAAGGTCACCTAAGCAGCACAAGCCCTGTTCAGTGTCTGCCATCTAGGAGGCAGGAATGCATCTGAACAACACAGTTTTGGCTGCCATATCCAACTCTTGAAGTGCTCAGTGAAACGTTCTTCATCGTGTCTGTATAAAGACAGAGAAGGGCAACAAAGTTGGTGAGGGGCTTGGAACACAAGCCCTATGAGGAGAGGCTGAGGGAGCTGGGGTTGCTTAGCCTGGAGAAGAGGAGGCTCAGGGGAGACCTTATTGCCATCTACAACTACCTGAAGGGGGGTTGTAGACAGGCAGAGGTTGGTCTCTTCTCCCAGGCAGCCAGCACCAGAACAAGAGGACACAGTCTCAGGCTGCACCAGGGGAGGTTCAGGCTGGAGGTCAGCAGGAAGTTTTACACAGAGAGAGTGATTGCCCATGGGAATGGGCTGCCCAGGGAGGTGGTGGAATCGCCATCGCTGGAGGTGTTCAGGAGGAGACTTGACAGGGTGCTTGGTTGCATGGGTTAGTTGATTAGGTGGTGTTGGATGATAGGTTGGACGCGATGATCTTGAAGGTCTCTTCCAACCTGGTTTATTCTATTCTATTCTATTTTGGGATGTATTTTGTGTAGCCCCAACAATAACTTCCTGCTCTCCATCCCTTGGAGCTGGAGGCTGTGATGGATGCTGCCATCCCACGTGTCTGCAGAGTCTAGGAGTGTGGCACCCACTGCAAGAGGAGGAGAGATCTGTTCAGAGTTCATCCGTGCTAGAGTGAAATGTCAAGCAACTACACGTGGAATCTTAAAGAGAAAATTAAGCATAACTACCTGCCAAAAATCATATGCAGAGGTGATTGGTATATATGGACCACCACCAGAAGCTGTAATAATACAACCCTTTTATGGAATCTTAACTCTTTGCAGGGAATGGCATATTGTAAGTGACTAAAGTCAGTGAATTAAGATGCATGGCAGAGAGAAAGAAAGATCTCTTGATTACAGGGCACAGTGTATGGCCATGCTTAGGTTGGATATGCTGTAGCACACCAGAAAAAGTACTTCGTTAGCTATAAAATCTAATGGAAGGTGCAAGACATCCCTGCTCTTTCTGCCCCTGATTCTTGACAGTTTGGATTACAAAATGCTTAAAGGATGTGGATTCGAGAAGATGTGTTAACTATATGTACCCTCACTGTTTCTACAGCCTCATTAGTATGCACAGTGCTTCACGCTGATTTGACATTGTCTCTGCCCTGAGGAGCTTGAATCTAAAGGCAAAACCCTGTGACCATCTGAAATCTGAACATTTAAAGGAAAGCTCTGGAAAAAAAAAAGTATTCATGAGACTGTGAACAAATAGGTTTTAGTTGACATGTCAAAAGCAGGGAGCAGGCAGGGAGGCAGAGATAAACAACTGGAGTGGAGGAGAAAAGTAGCTAAAGAGTCCTAATTGTTGTCAGCTTGATTCCAGCCTTGTTCACAGGGGCAGACATCGACGCCTCTTTCTCAGTGGAGGTATTTCTAATTTACACTGATCTAAGTGAGAACAGCCTCCATGCTTTTATCCAACACTGCTGCTGCTGGAGTGGTTTTAGCCCCTCGGGTCCCCTTGCCTTGTTCATTACATTATTTATAGGTGCACAAAGTCTGCGAAGGAGCAGGCAACGGAACAACCAGAGGTAGGATGGGCAGGCAGCTGTTAGTGCTCCTTCGTGCAGGGAAGAGCCACAGGGTGAACTGTACTCCTGCACACGAAGTGGCTTCCTGCACCTGAAGCTGGTCCCAGTTTTCCCAACAATATGGTGACCTTCCATACGCATTGCTTCTATTTTGCCTTTCTGGTTATAGCTCTTTTGGTCCATCAGATAGAAGCAGCTGCAGCTCCAGTGGAGCCATTTTACAAGAAGCTACTGCCTGCAGTGTTTATCTCTTCTCTGACTTGTTTAAATGCTCCAAACTGCTTTTCTTTCCTTCTTACAGTTGTGCCCTTCTCCAGGGAGAAATGGTGGCACCCAACCCTCCCCATGACACCTGGCTCAGTGACCTGTTACCATGGGTGCCTGTTTGGTGACACATGCTGACTTGCTCCTGTGAGACAAGTTGCAGAGGCCCCAACAGGGACATTAGAGCCAGTTCAGGTCTCTTTATATGCATCACCTGGAGCTGCAAGGCAGAGATTTGCAAACCAAGATGCTCTCAGGGTACATAGATGCCGGAAAAAAGAGTACGATTGCACCGTTGCTTTGAGCCTGCCAGCCTATGCAGCAGCTGAGTACAGACCCTAACCTCAGCACAAGCTGTCAGCAGCCTGCAAGCTCCTTTTATTTGTCCTGCCTACGTGCACAGGCCATGTGGCACAGACTGCTTAGGTCCTTGTGCCACATGTCACACATTCATGTGTTGTCTAGACATACGCTTCACTCAGCCAGAGAAAACAGCTACCTCAGGGTAAAGCTAGTCTGCACTGCGGGAGAAATGAAGCTTGGAGGATGATTGTAATGTGCCTGGTGCCTTCCTGAGAATAGCAATGATTGCAGAAATTGAGTCAGGGTGAGAAGCAAAGGAAGCTTTTTTGGTCTGTGACCTGGTGGTCTGGAAAACAAAGAACCCCCCACGTAGTGTGTTAATTAGGCAGAAAGTTCTCCAAGGCAGCAAATAAATGCCCAGGCTGGGATGGAGGTGCCCCATTGAGAGAGCACATGCTCCTCTGGTTCTGAGCTCAGCCACCAGCCCTGTGCAGCCCTCTGTGCCTGGCTGAGCTGGCAGCTCTGTCCCACTGCCACTGTCCTGGCACATCCCATACTCTGCCATACCCCAATGCAGCTCGGTGCATGCAGCTGCTGCATGTCTGCAGCGTGTTTTTGAGCTACAAAGAGCACTTGGTTGGGCTATGAGAGGAGTGCAGGCTAACTGTCACATGGGGAAAAAGCCTTTTCTGTTCTTGCCTGCTGATTGTAACATAGGCTTCAATATTGGCAGGAGGAGATGTTTTATTTTCTTGAAAGACACTCAGCCTGGGGGCGGTGAGGAGTTTCTTTTGTGGAAGACCAAATATGATCTGTCCTTTCTGATTCCCTGCTCTTGGCAGTACTGCAAGAGACAGCAGGCTTCAAAAGGATCTCCCCTTTCTGTGCTTGGTTTATAAATGTCTCTATAGCTACACTGCTAATAACATAGCTTTTGCTCTTGTTTGGCTGGTTGGAATTTTTTGTGTTTATTTGTTTGTTTGTTTCAATATTTTGTTGCTGTCGTTTCAGGTCTGCAGCAAGAGATGGAGAAGAAAGAAAATTCTTTCTGTTGAGGCTTTGGGTCCCGAGATGGGACCTGTTCCCTGAGCGCTGGTTGCTTGAGGCTCACAAGGACCCAGCAGAGTGTTTTGTAAGGTCACTAATTGTCACATTGCCAGGTAAATGCCACTTGTCCATCTTGCCTGGAGGCTGGGGTGTCATGACATCTCTCACTTCGTTTTGGTAGATCTTTATATACTGGTACAGATCTTTTCCTTCCTGCCTACAGTGCTTCGGCTTTGACTTTCAAGTCTGTCCTTTTGTAACCATACAAGTGTTTCCATGCAGCAATCAGAGGAGCTTTCATCACAATTTATTGCTTGTGCTCTAATACAAGGCTTCCTTAAAACATTATGTACATTGGCATGAACATCTGTGATCATGTAAAACTGAAAAATGCCTCTTGGTGTTAAAGCATTTTAAAGAAGCTGATGGTTACCAGGATAGGGACTGATAGAACAATGCTTTCTACTCTTGTGTTAATTTTATGCTTTTTAGCACACAAATTGCATGCAATTGTAAGATATTTGCCTGCACAGATGTCTACATTCTGAAGTTGCCACCTGATGTTTCCTTGGGGCCTCTGTGTGACATTTCTCTCTAGGAACATTTTTAGTCACTGATAAATGATGTACTGATGTACTGATAAATGGTATGCAGGAGCACTGGGGTTAGAGAGTTCTTCCAGGCTTGATCTGCCTGAAATTTTGTGATTATTCGCAATACTGGCCTGTGAACAGTAGAGAGTGTCTCTACAGGGAATGCCAGGAAACCCAGTTCTGAAAGTTGTGCTGCTCCATGCATGCAGCTTTCCCTGGGAAGGAGCCCATTATTGGTTGTGATTACCCTGTGAGGTCTCTCGTGAAGAAGTGAGCTCGTGGATGTTCCATACATTGCACCCGGCCTCTTTCCCTCCGAGCCTTAGATGTGCAAGGAAATAAAATAACATTTTTAGAGCAGCAGGAGTCCAGGTGAATTGGAAATTGTCACACAGCCTAAAGATATTTGAAAAAGTGAAGGGAAAGAATCATCTACATGTCCTCCTTTTACTGAGAAAGTATATTGTTATTTATGACTAATTTTCATTGTCGAAGGAGAGTGTAAGATACAATCAGGGAGGCCATAAAACTGAGAAGTATAAAGTGTAATTTACATTCTATTGGAGAAGAGGGAATCACTGGCAGGGAGAATGCTTGTTTATTTAAATACAAAATCAAGTTATTTAGAATTGCATACTTAGATTGAATGCTGTAGCAGAAGTAGTTCATAATTCTCCCTGTAATAAAAACGTGAATTCTGGTGCCCCAGCTTGAGTTTGTATCCCCAGACCACACAGGAATCTGGGGCTGGGACAGTCTTCTGCTGCAGCAGGAGATGAACAAATCCAGAGCTGACTGAAAGGCAGTTTTCTAAAAGATTTCCCATTTCTACAAATGAGAGAAACACACCCACCCAGTCCTGGACACCAGTGTTGCTGGTATGGGAGTGTTAACAGACCGAGTCTCCTGTTACTGGTGCCTCAGCTAAATTACCACCACGTGTGCTTGGGCTGGGGGGCTGAAAGCATCGGGTTTAAGAGGCGTGTGTGTATGTGTAAATACACATTGTCAGTAGGTGGTAAATACAGGTGTAAATACTGTGTAAATACACACTGTCAGTAGGTGGTGAATAATGGCAACTACCTCTTGCCTCTAAGGACTCTGAATTCTAATTAGTGAATGTGTTTATCCTCAGAAAGACCCCGGCTCTTCTAGGCTGTGCTAGCCGCACACAGTGCTGCTCTGTTGGAGCAACCCTGCCCTTCTTTTCTCCCAGCCCTTTGCAAAGCCCCACAGTTTCAAGGCACCAACTCTGTAGCCAAAGACTGCTTTGTCAATACAGACATATGTCCCTGAGGTACAAACAAGACACTTTCAGTGTTGCTGTAGAGATGCTGCTATAGAGAAAAAGTGGAGCTGTGTGTCTGTTTCTCAAAGACATCCCCACAGCTGAGCTTGTGTTCCTAGAGCCTCACAGTTGCTGGATTGCTGTATGTCTTGGGCTGGTCCAGAGGAAGAAGCTGTCACTATTCTTCTTTCTATTCTTAAAGAACAATCAATGTTTAAATGAGGTTTGCTATTCATTGTCAGCACTTAAACATGTTTAATATCTAGTCCAAAATATTCAATTATTTCTATAGATCCTCTTTGGAGTGTCAAGCCTGTGTAACCAGGGTTAATTTGGGATGCTTTCTGTTCTCTCCATTCATGCCTTTTTTTTTACAGAGCCAGTAACAAGACCTGGACCATTCTTTTGCACAATCGTGTAAGACAAAGTTATCACAGAAAGGAGAAAAACAGAATATTCATTTAGTTCCTAAGGCTGGTACTGCTGGATTTGTGTAAGTAGATGTTGCACCTGATGCATAGGACTTGTGATCAGCAAGGAAAGTTTTTTGCTTTTGCTGTTTCAGTCTGCCAGTAATGGAGTGTGAACAGGCATGAAATGTCATAATCTCAGATTTTTACACTCCTGTATTTTACCATAAAATTGATTGCTTTCTCAGATTTGAGAAACTGGACTGTGCTGAACAGATTAGGGTCTGTTAGTACTGGGCAGCACTGCACATCCTTTAAACAGATAAGCACTCAAGATGGGTTATGTACTACTGGAAATTCTACCCAGAAAAAGATGACTACTTCCACAAAGAACATTTTTTTCATCTCTCTCTGTTGACAGAAAAACAACCCAAGTAATGTGAGTTTATGGCATATCAAATCACTGCCAAGGGAAAAGTGTTGCTTAAATGCAGCTTGAACATGCTCTTTGCACTGGGAAAACAAGTTCTTACTGAAATGTAAACTTTTGTGGGTGCTTTCTGCTCTTCATGAGAAATGGCAGTTCCTGAGAAAAGGAAAAAGCCTTTAACTTGGAGGTGTGGGTTTTAATAAAGACTCATATGTTCTGGTGAGAGCTGAAGGAAGCTGTACGTTGTGACCCAGCAGGGCAGAAGTGCAGGGAGTAAAGGAAGACTATGCCTTATGAAATACTGCTTTAGAAAGTTCTGAAAGATTTGTTTCCCCTGACAATATGTTCCATTTGCTGTCGTGATTAGCCACTTCCTCAATCACTGCCTTTATGCATTCAAGGGGAAATTCCAGCTGCTGCTCTTGGTTACCTGTAACACTGTGTGTGTGTAACTATTCTCGGCAAAAGATGCCTGGGGGAAAAAAAAAGGAAAAAGAAAAAGCACTTTTACTTTGAAAAGTTTCTCCATCTGCATGCTGAACTAAAGCTTGGCTAAACATAACAGGTGAAAGATAACTTCATGTTGCAACCACCCTGAGTCATGTGGATGGTGGTTCTTGATGCTCAGAGCCTCTGGGTGGCTGGTTGCTACATCTGCACATGAGGCTGTGTAATGTGCTCCAAATGCCACCGGCTCTGCCCCACTTCAAGAAAGGTCTGGAAAGATGACTAATTGCTCAGAATTACCCGCAGGAAGCTCTGCTGTTTCCCTCCAATTGATGCAAACTAGGTTTGCTATACAGGGCTGAAGCTGGACTGGCAGCAGAGTGGGGGCCAAACTGCAGATTCCTGAACTGGTGCAGTGGGATGGTGCGGTCATGAGCTGGGCTCGATCAGCCCCAGGAAGGAAAAAGCCCAAACCCAGGTTGTACCTACAGCTGGACAATGAGTGTTACAGGACATCTCTATGCTGCAGGCTGCAGCAAGTCTGAATTTTATTCACACATGTCTCTAGGTGGCCCATGTATAAGGCTGTGTATAGATTAAATGTCTGCATGAAGCAAATAAGATAGTACAAGCTACTCTTTTTCTTTTTACCCTTATAACACCCTATGCATAATGCATAGCTCATGAATAATTTGTACAACAATCTATTCCCAAACTTAGGATGTTACACAATTTTTTTTGCACTCTGAAAGTAAACAAAGGGGAAATGCTATCTGCCAGGGTAGAAGGGCACAGGCAGCTGCAGGAGCCAGAGAGCTGGAACGGTCCCTTGAGGAAGCAACACTTGTGGGCACATGAGCGGTGTCTCCTCTTGCCCCGTGAGCAATCCAGGAAGAAAATGAAAGTCTGCCAAATATTTTAAAAATCATTCATTTTATTACAGCATTACTCAGTGCCTGTAACTTCATGAAATATTGTTTGGAATGATTGTCTAAATGGGTGTGGATATAAAATCAAAGGAAATGGTGCCCTTGGAGGCAAGGCCAGAGTCCTTCATTTCAGCCTGAAGTGAATAAATAGTCACTATTCTTCTTCAGCCTTTTGAGTACTTTTTGTGCTCTTATATCTGTGAATGATTGTATAGGGGAAGAAGCAAGGAAAAAGCAAGCAGATTAATATTAAAAATAAGTTCTCTGTTAATTTTGGCTCAAGATTCCTGCTGAGTCTCTGTGACACTCGAAGAAGCTGAATAGCTTCTTTTTACACTCATTATTTTCATTTTGGCCCTACTAGATTTTCCTGGGAGCACCTCCTAGTCCCTGCCTGTGAGCTAGGGGATTTCTCTTCCTTTTTTTAAAGCTCATCCTCTCCAAATGTAAAATATTCTGGTTACTTCAGAGACACAAGTCAGCCTTTGCCAAGCGTTGTTCACAGAATGCAGCCAGAGCTCCTTAGGCTCAAAAGTTGAGTTTTGTATGTTCTGAAGTTAATAAACTTCTTCAGGTGACCTAAATAAAAACTAAGAGTTGGAAAGCTCAGTAGTTGTGGGGTTTCATGTAGGGCTTAGATGGGCTCTGCCAGTGCAGAAGCAGCAGAAAATCAAAACACATACTGTATTGCAACCAAGCCACCTGCATCAAATGCATTTGAAAGAAGGAAACTCAGGCACCTTTTTTTTTTTCCCCTTTAAATTTTAAGTATTTCATCTCCATCAGCTCAATTTTGTAGGCTAACATCTGCCCTCTTTGGAGGTGAGGCTTTTGCAGAGGTGTAACAAGGGTCTCCTCAGCCCCCTCAAATTATTCTCTTCAACAGCTTGTGTGGGAACACTGGTGTGCTCCCTGCCTCCGGGGACAAGGATGAGGTTATCCAGCAGATTGTGCCTGTGGTTCACATGGAATTAACTTTGCAGGCCTGCATCACCCTAAGACAAGCCTGTATGACTGCAGTTGGTTTCCTAGCCTTTTGTCTGGCTCTCTCGGGATACCCGTCTGTGGTGAACGGAATTCCCAGTGACACTGGAGGAAAATCAAGGAGGGTGTTGTGGTGCTTCACGAGTCACTGCTGAGCCTTTTGCATAGCTGTGAAGAGTAGCTGACAAACAAAGCGGTCTGGTTTTTTGAGGCTATCCCATGAAGGACACTTGCCCCCAAGGTGTCCATGTGCTGCAATGCTGTCCATAGCCAGCATTGTCCTCTGTCAAGGCCAGAGGGCTCTAGAGGCATTAATGACACTTATCAACATCACCTAAGGTCTCCCCTAAGTTAGCAGGGCTGATGATAGCAGGGCTGATGATAGCAGGGCTGATCCCTGCCCATCTCAGCTGTCCCCCTACATGGCTATGGATCCCTGCTGATCCAGACCCACCTCCACCTCAAACCTGCCTTGTCTCCATGATCACTGGGCTGGGTCCAGCTCTAGTCACTATCACTGGACCTGACTGCAGTCTTACTTCTTGGGTTCACTTCAGAACTTTCTTTGTCACCACACATTTTCCTGATAGTCTGGACTCTTGGTTGGATCTGGCTGCTGGACTCCAGCCTCTGTGAGCAGGTGCTGAGCCATCCTGACCCTATAAACTGGAAACAGTCAATTATGTTTGTTGATTTGGTGAACCTACAGAAAGTACTTGCTTTTTCCCAGAAGTTACAATTTAGCTGAGCAATGACTGCTTGCAATACTCCTCCCTTGTGAAAGAAACAGCCCACACAAACTTGTATTAAAATATCTAAACAGACTCAAATTGTTTTGATACCAGCTTCTAATGAGGCACTTTCATATTTCATATTAAGTGCTCTGCTTCAATTCAGCCCACTTTTTGTCCTCCCTTTGATACCATTGTTTTCACGTTTGCTGTAACAATCAAAATCAGAATGGGACACTGCAAATTTCTTTAGAAGTGGCTGTGAGGGGAGGATGCACAGGAATTATAGGAGAAAAGGTCTGGTTGATTCATATGATTTAAAAAATGGTGCTGGTTTACAGCCTTTGGACTTACTTCTGAAACAAGTCCTCTGAAAATCAAACCAGAACTCAGGGATTCCAATTTCAATCAACCTGAGAAATTGCAAATTCAGTCATCACTGCTGAAATGTGACTTGCTTGTTTGCCAAAGCATGCAAAAATGCCTATTCTGTCTGAAACTATAAATTAACTAATGTTAGCTTTGAAGAGCTGGCAGGTCTCATCAAGCCTCCCAGACATCACGAGTGGAGATTCACAGTTACAACAAAACCCGAAAGGAGCAAGCTGAGGCTGCTCTTCATCGCTTCACTTGCTCTCCAGTAAAATATTTCTCACTATAGCCAAACTTTCTCAAGTTTTCATTTTAACATTCAGTCCACTTTGAAATCTTTCAAGATATATTTCACATGAAATTTGTTCTGAGATCAGAATGAAAATAGTTTCTATAAAACTACTATTTAATATGATTGCCAACTCTTCCTTTGCAGGCTTTCTCCCAAATTCCAAACCACTACTTAAAAGTACAAACATTTGCATCTAGAGATGTAAATCTGGCTATAACTTTCCTTTTGCAGACTCCATTTCAGTACCAAGACATCATGCTAATGTCTGTGAGAGATACATTCCTGGGTTGCAGAGTCAGGTGGATGTATTTCTTCCTAATAAATCTCTGTACTTCAAAAATACCTTTCTTCTTTGGAAGGTTTTGAACATCACTTGTCAAGCTGTACTTCAGAAATACAGTTCTGTACTGCCTTTTTTTCCCCTCAGACAAATGGATGCTGTAACTTGAGCTCACGAAACAGAAAATCTTAATCTTTATGTGTTTTGGGGGGGACTTATATATAGTTTGTTGTTATTCCCATCCAATTAGGACAAACTTGTGTACGAAGACTGGAATCACAGGCAGGTCCTTTTGTCTTTGTTGTTCAGTACCAATGGGGGGTGTATCTCCATATAGTTGAGAAAGCAAATCTGACTGTCCTCTTCCATTTTACAGTATTTCCCCCATCTGAATGTTTTTATCTTGGAGAAAAGGAGAATACAAATTTTTCCCACTGAGCTTTGGAGACTTCTTCTAGGGAAATAAACAGTACTGGTCATGGGAAAGTTAGTTGGGTACATTCAAAAGGTTATGAACTGAAAAAAAAAAAGCCACCAGAAACCAAAAAGCAAAGTCCTAAATTGGATTGCTGGCAGCAGCTCCTCATGTTTCACTTAAGCCAGTTTAGTTAAAATTATTTTCCTTTTTGTTTGCCAGGAAAAACAAAATGCTTCGCTGAAGTTCATTACATCTAACGTTTGTAAGTAGGTGAGTACCCAGCTATGCTCTTTTTCCTGTGTGCTAAACTCTCAGATGGAAGCATCTTTGTATGAGGAGTTGCCATTTTGCTCCTATTTGGATGCGGAGCATCTGCCATTGTGCACACTGTTATAGAGATTCCATTTGTGCCCTCTTGTTAAGCTTCTGTGTTTGCAGCCTCAGCAGCTGTGCTGCTTAAATATGAGGGAAATTTGTTTTTTCTCCCACATGCTTTTATTCTTTGCTTCTCAACATTAAGCACAACTGAGCTGTTTCCCACATCATAAATAAGGGCAGTCTTAAAGCACAAATATGATGCCTGTGCTTGCTAGTCCACATTCCCTAATGCCTACAGAGATGATGGAGGCTGTATGAGGTGTGAGCCACCTTTCTCATTAGCTACAATGGACAAATGACCAGTTTTGCTCGCTTGCTTGAGCTAATGTGGACACAAATATGCCCACAACACAATAAATATCCTGCATCAAGCTCTGCCCCATTTGTCTTCTGCCTGAGACAGGCTGGCTGGCTGTTTGGTGCCACGGTGAACAACATTTGCCTTGGGATGCTCTTTCACATGGGTTTATATGACACAGAACAAGGTGCTTCCCTCTCAGACTAAAGATCTGTAACTTATCCCAAATCATCATGGCTCTTCTGAAGAATAAAACCATTTTTAACTCTCTGTCAGTTTTCTTCAACCATATCTGATTTAGCAGGGGTGCAGCTACACTGGTGGCTTTGCTGCGATTCTCTGCAGTGCTGTTCCCGGATAAAACAGGGCCAGATGCACCTCACTGGTTGTGTGCCAAGGACCATTTAGGACACAAAGGCGTCTTGCTGGTTTGGACTAATCTCATTTTAAAGCAAAAGAATTGAGACGACAAGTATCATGAGGAACGATGGAGAGCTAAAGGACAATCTCAGTTAAAAGACTGTGAGTAACTTAAGGAAGGCACTTCAAAGCACTCTCTCGGGCTAAGAAGCAATCCAGCCTCATCCAGGGTCTGTAAATAAGATTGCCCCCAGGGTTATGCTGCTTGTGGAATGGTACAACTAAATTCTTTCTGCAAACCACGGGCTCAGTTTGGATGCTGGTGTTATTACAGTTTCCAAAAAGCCTTTATAAGTCCTGCAAAGATGATGGAAACCCAGCAGCTTGGCTTCTTCCTGGCGCCTGCCCCAAGCACCACACAAACACAGTAATTGCTGCTGCACAGTACTGCAACTGTAAGCCAGAACAGCCATAAGTCCTCCCCAATTTACATAAGGGCTTGTTCCTTTATTTGAAAAAAAAAACCAAACCCAAAATTAAAAGTTAAATGCTTCTTTAAGGGCTCTTTCTTCAGTTCCAGCACCCTCTAAAATACTCAAATGGACTTCTAAAGGAGATGCATGTAGTGCACTGTGGGTGAGGATTAAGCAAGCCCAGATTAATCGTACAAGGAGTAATCATTTGTGGAAACACCCTGACTTTTCCCCTTGGGGGAGTTCAAATGAGCAGCAGTGTTCAAAGCAAGCTTTGTCGTTGCTTAGAGCCACCTCCTAGCTGGTTTCCTAATGGCAGTGCAATAGTTGACACAATCCTGCCTATTAACCTTTTATTTTATATTCTCTGTATTTTTACCACAAAAGACAATAGGGAGACCAGCATGCTCAGCTAATCAGGTTTATTGATACCCAGCCACAGTGTTACCATCATGACTGGAACACACACATTGAAGGAGTAGGATATTTTGCCCTTTTTTAAAGAGAAAATGCCAGGTGTTTTAAAGCAAGCTGTTAGGGGACACGGTAACAAGTTTTAGTTAGAAATGGTCACTCTGTGCTGCCTGGAAATTGAAAATGTCCCTTGCAGGTATCTGTTTCAGCGCTTGCAAACCAACTGCCACCTGAAAGCTTTGACCCAAGTTTCACAGAGAAGGTGAAATGGGTAACAGTGGCTAAGTGGAGGCATGAAAATTGTATTGTCTTTTTCTCCCTGAAGAAGAGAGACATTCTGCTGGAGCTGGAGAACACTTGGAAGCTCACAAAGCTCCTTTTCATTAGAGAAATGAAAGCCTCATCATCCCTAGAGCTCTTAATTAGGCACCTTTTGCCATTCACACAAATCTGTGTCTTTGCTGTCAAGTCCTATTTGTTTTAAAAATTGATTCATTCATTTCAGCTCTTTTGTTGGGCAGCAAAAATGGATAGACCGAATGAATTCAAACACTTTGTGAATTGTAAGCGTTTTAATATAATCAGCAGGGCCAAGCCAAGCCCAGAGAACAAGCCTGCAACGATGCTTTGGTGCAAAATGATCACAGAGCAGTAACAAAACACATGTTCAAAGCAGGGAGGGCTACAGAGGAGAGGGAAAAAAGCAAACATGGAGCATTAGCTCCCCACAGGCCTAGATGGTGCACTTGCATTTATGGTGGATGTTAACCCGCAGGCATTACTTAGGGGTTAGATAGGAAGGGTCAGAATGTATGTGCTAGGTTTTCACAGTATTTAGGCTGAATATTTTCAGTGCAGAAATAGTTTAAATGTTTTATTTAAAGGGGTTGCCATTTCTTTTTCACTGGTTCCTGAAAAATAACAACTTTTAGATGCTGAATATAAATTTATACAGAGATTCAACTCTATTTGTAAACCTTCCTTTGAAGCATTTTTGCATTATGATAATATTCAGAGTTTTGATTCATGTAGGAAACAACTGCTCTTGTGCAAACATGTAAATGTATATTTGAATGCAAGTATTTGCATATAAATGTTTTCATTTAAAAATCTCAATCATCCTTGAAACAGGAACAAGCCAATAACCATCACTCGTGGAGCCTGTGCAAAGTGTAAGGAATGCATGTCTGGAGCTCATCAGTGAAGCCAGGCAAAGATGATGTGAGCCTCACTATTCAGGCAGCTGAACCTTCCCTGTGTGTGGTTGCTTGCTTTCCAGGCTGTGAAGTCTCCAGTTATCTGCATTTTCAGGTTTGGCTGATCTTTTCAAGAGGTGACACTAAATCTATGGAAGGCTTTTTGCACAGAATTTTGTGCAAACACTCTGAGTGTTCCCAAGAGTTGTACTTTAGGTTTAAAGCTACTATACAGCTGTTCTTTACATGCATAGAGCCCAACATTAGTTAGCATGATGCATTTTGTTACAGAACATGGATACAAGCAAGGGTGAGTACTCTGCTTATGAGGACACTGCATGCCCTAGGCAGAAAGAGTTTTAAATAAAGGCAAACAAGACTGGAGGAAAAGACTCAATACCATTGCTTGGAAGTCTTATAGGAGCCATTTTCACACTGGCTTTTCAGTATATTCATCTTTCTGTTTAAGAGTGGTATCAGTTTTGTTTTGTGGATGCAGAGATGAGCTGTACTGAGACAGCCTGAAAGCCTTTCTTCCCATGGACGTGGGAAAAATAGAGACTGTGTGTCAGATGTGTTATGTATCCTTGCAAACTCCCATTAGCCAAATTGTGCTAATACTGATGGCTCAGCTGTCAATACTGAGTTTTATTAATTTGTCCTCAGCCAGTTAAAAGCACTTGCCAACAACAGTATCAGCTTAAGAAATCACAAATCCTCACCTCTTGTATTTCTACATTGTTGCTGGTTTTGAGTGCCATTTTTACCCCCCAAAGATAAGCAATTCTTACTCTTATTTCATTGATTGAAAGCTGAAATTTCCATAACCACACTGAGAGTCTTGCTGACAAAGCAGTGTAAGCAAATTGTTTTAGAGGTACCAGCTTCCTTGAGGACTGAATGTAAGAAGATTTACCAAAGGGATTTACCCAAGGAGGAGTTTTGCTCTGTTTCATGAGTAGACAGTGCTTGCAATGCCCAGCTCAGATTGCTGGTCTATGTACAAGGCAGATCAGTTAGTGGACATTGCCAATGAGGCCTCTCCCAGTGGCAGGTGCTCTTCGTTGCAGCATTTAATAGACAACGTTCTGGAAGTTCCTGCAGTCTGTATTTTATTATAAAGGTGAGAGATGGTCCATGTATATACCCTGCATCTGCATTGGATTAGCTGGAATTTGCAGCACAAGCTCCTGTGAAGAGTGACAGAGAACATCAAGGCATGATGGAGCTGTGCAAGGCCTAGCACTAAGACTCTCACTTATTTAGTTTCCACTGTGTAAAAATACACTTGGGTCTCCACCTGCAAAAATTCAAAGTGAAACTCTGCTCAGAAAAGCAGTTTCATCTTGTAGTGTATCTGAGCCAGGCATCTGGTGGTGTCAAAATGAAAATGTGACATGTTGTGCTTAGCTAGACCTGAGATGAATTTTGACAAACTGCTCAGGCCTGGAAAGTTTGACATGGTTTGGGAGGAGGATGAGCTGCTGGAGTGCTCAGTTTAGCTATAGCAGATGCTGCAGATCTTACAAATGTGTTGAGCAGCACAAGTTCAGCAAATCTCAGGCCTGAAAGATGGAAGTCCTCAGGGCAGAATATGATGAACCCTGCAAAGCCTGAACTCTTTTTCTCTTGTTTGTATCTGAGCATTGGACTCCTCCAGTAAACCACTGAGTAGTTTGCAAGATGTTACAAAAATCTGTAGCTCTTTGCTTTGGCAGAAGGTTTCTTTAACCAGTGTCAGAATTTCTGTGTTAAAAGTGCAGAGTCTGGCCAGGGCTTTATAGTTTGTAAACTTCAAACAAATTTTCAGTATTCAGTTCAAAGCTGTGCTTCAGACCTCAGTAAATCAT
This sequence comes from Melanerpes formicivorus, assembly GCF_026170545.1. NCBI lineage: Eukaryota > Metazoa > Chordata > Aves > Piciformes > Picidae > Melanerpes > Melanerpes formicivorus. The sequence continues at coordinate 3,719,656 of NW_027142390.1, forward strand.
AATTTGCATCTTTGCTTTTACCTCTCCAACTGAAACTAAGGCATTCATGTTGACCATGACTTCCCTCTCTGTGATAGGAGGGCACATGAGAAGAGTCTGAATTCCAGTTTTTACCTTTTCCATTGTTTGGCTCTGACTCAAGACACACCATCAAACTCTTCACCTCCTCCAGCCTCCCAGCAGGTTTGGGACCATGGCATTGCAGCCAGCTGGTGTCATACACACCCAGCAGTGCAGTTTGTTGTGCTCAGCTGCCCTGTGCCCACAGCTGTACAGAGGCCCCATGCTCCTGCCTCCCACCTGTGTGCTGGCGGTTATGCAGCCCTGGTGCTTGCAGACAGCTGTGTTACAGCTGCTGTGACTGCTCCCTTGAAGAGCCATCATGCTGGGGAGTCCTCCAAAGCTGAGGAGCTACACTAGCATCTTCTCAGTGTACTAGATCACACCCTTACAGGGTTTTGGGTTGGGTTTTTTTGTTATAGTATCAGATGATTGCAGTCAGAGGGTCTTGGGCAGCGCAGAGGTGCTGTGGACACTGCACAGTGTGGCTCTGGGAGCAGCCCCTCTGGGTCAGCCAGGAACTGACCCAAGTTAAAGACAGGAGAGCATTGCCACTCCCCTATCTCCTGAACCATATAGCAATGTGTTCCTTTGGTGTGACAAACAGAAGAGGCTTTTACAAACATCTCTTTACATCTTCCCAGTTCACTTAGCTCCAGTAATTATTGACAGGTCTAATTACTACCACATGGCTTAATTTAGCTTGGGACAATATCAAAGACCCCAAGAGCTTCCATAAATGTGTAGCTTTTACCTCAGCTCTTAGCAAGGCAGAGAACATGTCACTGAGAATATCTCACAGAAAGAATAGTTTATGAGAGCAGTCCAAGTTTTGCTGACAGATAGCAGATATGTTGTTGACATTCTACAAACAGCTACAAATGAAATTTGTAACATTCAATTAACCAAATGGGAGCTGGAAGGAAAATGTGTTAGGGAAAGGAAAATAAATGCTTCCTTTATGTAACAATAAAGCTGCACAGGAAAAATAAAAAAGGCAACTTGACAATATCAAATACCTTTCAATGTGGTCTGCTCAGGACAGCAGAACAATGCAAAGCTGAGTAATCCCAGGAGAATGCTGTTGCACAAACATGCAAACCTCCTGCAGCATTTCAGTTAAACTGAAAGTTTGACATCATTTTCAGTCCAGGTTATGAAGTGGTGGAAATAATGCTTTGGACATACCTGTTCAGTGCCTTCCTCATTAATCACTGACATTAATTATCTTGTTTTCCATAGAACTAACAATCCTATAATGGCTCTGGCAGCCCCTTCATGTTAGTGACTAACTGCACACACTCAGGACACTCCCAGGCTGTGCTGTCAAAAGGAAGCATTGTGGAAGGTGCTGTATGGCCCAGAGAGGAAGTACTGGTAAGCCACTGTGCCCTCTCTGCTTGGCTGTCACAGTGGATTAATTGTGTAGGATGCCAGGGGAATCCCTCCTCTCCTGCAGGCAAGCAAAGGTAACATGCTGAGAAGGAATTTTTCTGTTTGTTTCAGTTTGCTAACGTTGAATTACAAACCCAGCAAATGCATATCTGGTGTAGCACTTCCAGGGACAATCTGTTCTATCATGTTTGTGCAACCAGCTTGGTATGTGAAGTCAAATGCTGTTGAACAAAGGCATCAGCAGTGTCCTCAGATCAAGCCCAGTGTGTGTGAGAAGGGAGCTGACATCTTGCCCACAGAAAACTCTTCATCTTAGATCAGAACAAGTTCTGTAACTCAGGCAGCAATGGATTGGTGTCCTCACATTCTTGGTCTCTTGGCTGGTAACTGTTTTTCTCCTATTTTCAATGACTTGGAGCTTTTACTGACTGGGAGCCCTCAGTGATTAGGCTGAGACATACGATGTGGTGAAGACTCAAAAGATGCATTAGTCATCATGTTCTTTGCTGAGTGAGACTTATGTTAAAACCACAGTCAGAGGAAGGAAGTTGTTGTCAGTCCTGGGTGCAGAAACTGAGTGAGTTTACACTTTTTAACATTTCATACATTACAGCCTTCTGAAAGATTCGTTGAATTGGGGGTCCTAAACCAACAAATAACCCATTGTTAAAGGACAGTCTTGGTGAGGAACCTGGGGGGTTCTGAAATTATTTGGACCCATTATGCATTACTCCATTGCCTGTATTTAGAAGCAGCAGTTCTGTGCTTTAAGAAAGCTGAATTTCTCTGGCAAATCCCGTCACTGGCTCTGAGGAGAGCTTACACGTGTAGAGAAAGAGTGAATTACAGAGGTTTGCAGCCTCACATGGAGAGAAAATTGCAGGATTCATAAAGCAATAGCTGGAGGAACTGTGTACAGATGCTTCAGAGACCTCTTGTGCAAACAGACAACACCTTAACTCATAGACTTAGGTGCAGGATTAACTTTGTCCTTCAGAACTCATTCACTTAACTACTTCATTGCCACCACAGATGCTACTGAGACCCCTTTGGCATGGTTTTTTTTTTAATAGAATTGAGCCTATGATGCCTAGTAGCTTTCCCCAAACACAACACCTCATTCATGAGCTCTCAATGTGCCTGACTACTTATTTTCTTAATATTACACCCTAGACATAGATTAGCACCTAACAGACCTGACTGTATGCACTTGATTTTACCCCTTTGATTTTCAGCTGAGGAACAGCTGACTCTAGATGGAGTTTATTACAGCATGAAACACCTGATTCAGCAGGTGTAGCATCACATGGTGCCTTCCTCAACAGCTGATGCTTCTTGAATTTGCTTCCAAGTTTAGAAAAGGTGCTAAACAAATTAGGAGATGTGACAACTGTAGGCATTTCCATCCCAAAGCTTCACAGCATTGCTCATTATCAAAATATGGGTCAGAGTCTGTGATCACCATCACACAGATATCAATAAGGTCAGTTTTACAAATCACAAAGCATTCCAGTTCACTTGGGAAGCTCATGACCTTTGCTTTGCATTCAGTTTAGGCAGAATTCATTATATTCCACTTGAGAATTTGATGTGATGCTAGCTAAATAAATATATTTGACTCTATAGGTGGTAACTCCTATACGTTAGAAGATCTTTTCTGTGTTAACGATGTCCACATATTGACCACAGCCTTGTCACATGTAAGCATGCACTCTGTGTGCCTATAGAACCCCCTGAAACCAACCACCCTTTGAGGCACTTTCTCATCAGATGTTGTCAGCAGGATCTCTAGATCAGACTAGAAAAGCTCTGCAGAGCAAGGCACTTCAATAACCAACTGTGCTGGACCCCTAGGAGGTGCCTGGTTGTGAAAACTTCCCAAATGGCACAGTCCTTTGAAAAATTTTCCCCCCTGTATATAGAAAGCTGCTCTGACTGCATTTTATGTAAGAAAATGTTCTACGTGAGTTTGGCAGAAGGGGATTTGGGGGAGAATGGTTTCTATACTGCTGGGTTTTGAAGTTTGCTTAGAGACCTATCTGAGGTGCATTGCCTTGATAATTTCCTGGACCTACCACACTGCAAATGCAAGGAAGGACTAGAGAAAAGCTGCTGAACACCCTAGATCCATGGAAACTGTTGTTTTGGTTTTTTCTTGGGCCTGCCTCCAACACAATTCTTTCCCCAGCTGACCTGCTGCCTCTTCCAAGTCCTGCTTCAGCCTGTCCTCACACAAAAAGGTGCCCTGAAGCAGCTCTTCTGCACATACAGAGGTTTCTAATGCTCATCAGTGGCAACGAAGACATCTTCCAAGGAGAACAAGAGATGATGGGAGCTCACAAGACAGAGGTTATTACAAGCAATTATCTGGAAAACAGAAGGAGGAGGTATGAGAGGTATGTCAGATGTGCAGCAGACTGAGTACACACTTTGGTTTTGTTAGTAAGAAAACATGTGACACATTGAATGCATCTTCTAACTTTCTGGTGCCAGTGAACATTCTTTTGCTTTGTCCAAACTAAATCAAGGAGCTGGGTGAGCTGAAGAAAGAAGCAGTTGTGTTCAAGCTCTTTCCCTGACCTGAATTCCTGGTTGAAAAGCAAAACAGTTTCTTAGCTGAAAAGTAAATGTCAAAAGATACTAGAATTCAATTATTTCTTATTTCCACCTATCACAGAGAATTAAGTGAGAGGGATTAAGTGGATAAATGTATCAACTAAACCAGCAGTGAAGACAATATACTCCCTTTCTACAACTGTAAACAATTACTACTGTGTGATTTGGAAACTGTCAATTAGTCTTAACCACAGTGAATCAGAGATTCTTCCTGGTGTAATGAAAATAGAGCATCTCACCATCACATCAGTATAGATTGCATTAACCTTAATGACTCTTGTAAGGCTGAACCTTGCCTTGGCAGGCAGATTGAACACCATGCGTTGAAAGCCTTGCCTTTAACTTATCTTTGTACAACTTCCATTGATTCCACTCTAATTTAAAGTAGAAATACAGAAATTGTCAGGTGCAGCAGATCACTGGTGCAACTAATTTGATTTTTTGTTGCTAACTGTAACCAGTGATGGATGGAGTTGGGGGGGGGGAGGGAAGAAAAGAATAATTCATTCCCTGTCCTTTCCTCCTTTCTCTTTCCCCTTGTATCCTTCCCCTGAATTCTTTAATTAAGTGTGATGTGATGCCATGGAGGAACAGATTTCTTTACCCCCAGCTGATGACAAGTTTATGTACTGAAATGGAAACATTACCAGCTCTTGAATCTTCCAACTCCCTAGTATTACTAGAGATGATATTCTTGCTAGTGTAAATGTCAAATCCCAGTCTGGAAATAATTCATCTGTATCTCCAGTATTAAATAGACTAGTCTAAGAACTTGCCAAATTCATTGCCATGAGCCTTCTTTATTTTTATCATAGAATGCTTCCTTTCAGTGGAAGCAACCGTGTTACTCCATGAGCACTACCATCTGCCACATCTCCTCTTTCATTATGAATCCCTGGCTAAAGTTTATTTGGTGAATTTGATAGGAGTTCCTCTTAGCCTTCTTACAGTGTAACAAAATCTAACCCCTTCAGTTGCAGGGAATATGTCTTTTCATGTTGCATTTCTATGAAATTCCTAACTCTTCATGGGAAGAAAGATATCTCAGCTAGAATAATTTCTTCTTGGTCTAAAGGCTGCTATAGCTCTATTGATTAGATTCTCCAAAATATCTGTTGACTCGAGTTCCCACCCTGTGATACATTAGAGTGATTTTGCAGTTGCTCTGCGCTTCAAAATCGAGCCTATTGGGGTTACAAAGCCAGGATTTGGAAATGAGGGAACCAGAAGTTAATTACTTTTTGTACAAAAAAAAAAAAAAGATATGGTTTCAATTTCTGGGATCTATTAGTTTTACTTAGCTTTTACCACATCATGCTTTGTTTTAACTGCGTCTCTGCCACACTTCAGAGCAGTTCAGCTATTAATACAGCAACACCACTGTTCTTGACAACCTTAGGGCTGCCCAGATTTTTTTTTTCCCCCAAAGCTCTGTTGGTGGTGTTCATAGAATATATATTAGCAGTTTATTTGTTCCACACATTAGCCAAAACCCAAACCCCCTCTTTATGAGTTAGGAAAAAAGTCCAGAAATATTTTATTCCAGGTGAATACAAATACCACAACCTGCTACCGTTCAGGTCAGAAGGTTGCAGCTGTACTTGAATTAAAGAGGGGAAAGAGTCCTTCAGGCTGTGAACTGGGAATCTCCAAGTAAAGCATTTTCCTACTCAGATGTGAAGCTGGAACATGGTGCTGGCATCTTGCCACACGGCTTTGCAAACCAAGCTATGTTTGATTAGTAGCTCTACTGCAGGCAATGTATTACAGTATTTTTTTATTCCAAGTTTAAGTACTTCTCCTATCTTTATTCCTTGCATTGGTGTGTGCAAAAGCTTCTCATTCAAGTGGGAAACTAAAAGATAAGCAAACAAGAATGAAGCAGTCAGGAAGTTAACCTGACAATTCCCAGACCAAACAGGGAAAATGTTTATAAGTTGAGCATCTTTAATATGAGGATAGAGGAGAGGAAAACATCACAAAGACCATATTTGTGGGAACTTGTGCAAGATTGTGTGAACTTTCAGAGTGTTCAGTAACTGCAAGGCTGAGCAAATCTGAAGAACAAGCAAATGTAGGGGAAAACTGATAAAATACTAGAAGGTGCCAAAGCACTGGAACAGGCTGTGCAGGGAGGTTGTGGAGTCTCCTTCCCTGGAGACTTTCAAAACCCACCTAGAATTGCTCTTGTGCAACCTGATCTACATGAATCTGTGTTAGCAGAGGGGTTGGACTAGATGATCCCCAGAAGTCCCTTCCCACCCCTACCATTCTGTGAATTTAAACAAAGAAGTGAAACACAAGCACTTTACACTCTCCCAATTGCATTTCTGTGTCCAAAACTCAATGTTTCTTCTTGTCTCAATGTTTAAACTTATAAACAGTCTGCATCAAGTAATCTTTCCATCTGGCAAGTTTCTGAGGCCACTAGAAAGCCAAGAAGGACAGAAACAGCTGTGTTCACTAACTTGAAAACTTACTTCTGAATAAATGTGGTGGGGTTTACAAAGATTGAAGATTAGAGGAAAAGTTTCAAAATCAGGAGGCTAAGGATGAAGAAAAAGCTAGCCAAAAACTCACTGAAGCTGAAATTAAGCTCTGCCTTTATCTTGTCAGCCAGCTGAAGTGGATTGATTTGGAGTCTAGTGGCAGAGGGAATGACAATAGTGTGAACATGGTTTCTCTCTGGGCAGTGGAAGTGTTGAGCTAACAAAGAAAAGACACTGAGATCTAGACCTTATGTTCTCATTGTACATAATACTATTTGCAGAATTTGGCTCCAAAGACGGAGATTTCCAGGCTGAGAAACATTACAGTCCTGGTAAAACAGGGGTGGTGAGCAGAGCTTCTGGCTGCATCTGTACCCTGAACCAGCATGCCAGGTCCCCAGAGGGTACCCTCCTTGCAGAAAATCCAGGAGGGACACTGCAAGCCAACTGTCTTCAACTGAGATCGCATGTAGGAGAAATGTAACAAGAGCTGTATCTTACTCTGCAAGCAATAAATCACTGCTGAGCGGCTCACCTGCGCTTGTACCAGCTCCCTGCTTTCCCGAGATGCTGCATGTCCAACCCTCTGGCTACAAGCTCTTGAGATCTTCCAGTGCTGCAACCAGGTATCACTAATATCATGTAAGATGTTTTCATTAATATGCTCCTCACTTTTGAAGCCTCACTACAAAAGTACTGACTGAATATCACTGCACCTGGTTTAGTCAGCTGCAGTTCATTCCAGCTCTCATTTTCTATTTAAAATACCTAATTGGTTACCCAAAATAACAAAATATTTCTGAGGGCAGAGATTGCTCAAGCAGAGGTTGAATTACTATTGAACACTGTGTAGCAGACTTCTGTGATGAGAGTTTGTGTCATGTATTGTAATTTATTAGCCTCCTGAGGTATGCAAAAATCTTTCCGTGACTATTCAGTAGCCATAAAAATACTACCCCAAACTTCCACAACTTCTTTTGGGTACAAATGCATTTCCATTTCTGAAATGTTTATGCAGCTCTAGGATGTTTATTTGCAGGATACAGACTGCTTCAGTAGTACCTGTTAGGTATTATTCTTATTATTCTTCCCAACATCTATCAGAGCAGGGAGGTCATTCTGCCCCTCTACACTGCACTGGTTAGGCCACACCTCGAGTACTGTGTCCAGTTCTGGGCCCCTCAGTTTAGGAAGGAGGTTGACTTGCTGGAACAAGTCCAGAGAAGGGCAATGAAGTTGGTGAGGGGTTTGGAACACAAGCCCTATGAAGAGAGGCTGAGGGAGCTGGGATTGCTTAGCCTGGAGAAGAGGAGACTCAGGGGTGACCTTATTGCTCTCTACAACTACCTGAAGGGAGGTTGTAGACAGGCGGATGTTGGTCTCTTCTACCTGGCAACCAGTCCCACAACAAGAGGACACAGTCTCAGGCTGCGCCAGAGAAGGTTTAGGTTGGATGTTAGGAAGAAGTTCTATACAGAGAGAGTGATTGCCCATTGGAATGGGCTGCCTGGGGAGGTGGTGGAGTCGCCATCACTGGAGGTGCTCAGGAGGAGACTTGGGATGCTTTGTGCCATGGTTTAGTTGATTAGATGGTGTTGGATGATGGGTTGGACGCAACAATCTTGAAGGTCCCCTCCTCTCCCCTCCCCTCCCCTCCCCTCCCCTCCCCTCCCCTCCCCTCTCCTCTCCTCTCCTCTCCTCTCCTCTCCTCTCCTCTCCTCTCCTCTCCTCTCCTCTCCTCTCCTCTCCTCTCCTCTCCTCTCCTCTCCTCTCCTCTCCTCTCCTCTCCTCTCCTCTCCTCTCCTCTCCTCCCCTCCCCTCCCCTCCCCTCCCCTCCCCTCCCCTCCCCTCCCCTCCCCTCCCCTCCCCTCCCCTCCCCTCCCCTCTCCTCTCCTCTCCTCCCCTCCCCTCCCCTCCCCTCCCCTCCCCTCCCCTCCCCTCCCCTCCCCTCCCCTCCCCTCCCCTCCCCTCCCCTCCCCTCCCCTCCCCTCTCCTCTCCTCTCCTCTCCTCTCCGAACCTCTCCTCTCCGAACCTCTCCTCTCCGAACCTCTCCTCTCCTCTCCGAACCTCTCCGAACCTCTCCTCTCCCCTCCCCTCCCCTCCCCTCCCCTCCCCTCCCCTCCCCTCCCCTTCCCCCTAAGAGTACCTTAACCCTGGCTGGCCTCGACTCTCCAGTGCTTGCATAATACAAAAAATAAAATCAAATTAAGCCCTAACTTTGGTAATTGAATTTTAGTAGCCAGAATTTATGAAGGAAACAAATTTCAGTTACACCTGTGTATTTGTAGAAGATGAATTTTCAGTTGTTAAATACAAGAGTTTATAGACAAGCTTGTGCACTCAACCAGAGAGAGAAGAGAATCAATATCACCCCTGAGCAGCAGCTCGAATTTCAAATATTCACAGCTTGTAAAGTTGAACTTGTGAAGTTAAATTGACCAGGAGTAATCTGAGGACAGAGTGATCTGTATGTGCTTCATAGGCAGAATGCAGCTGGGTTATTTGCTAGAAATTATTTATTCCACTTTAGACATTATGGGACACTTGCAGGGAGGCTGTGCATTTGCCAAAATCTTAAACTTAATTTGCTCGTGAACACCTCAGCCAGCAAAGGGACAGCAATTAGGAACTTGTTTTCATGTAATCCCCTCTTTCCCTTGCTCTCCCAAGTAATTCTTTCAGTGTCTAACCTGGATGTCAATAAGCACGTATCTTCTGCTACAGCCATGCAGCATTCTAGCTGTAAAGGAGAAGATTAACAAGGGATCCATGATCCCTTTTGCTTCTATGACTTCGAAGTTCACAGCAAAATTAACCTATGATTCTTGCCTCTGCTTCTCTTCTTAGACCTGTGAACTAAATGCCCATTTTTCTTCCTCAGCTGAGGGGAATATTTGCTGTAATTTTTCCTGCAGAGCCTCGTCCATTTGACAGAGCTGAGAGTTTGGCTCATGCAATATCATGGTCATTTTTCTGTAACCTATGGCAAAGCCTCGCTCCTCTGGGCAGTTGTTTAATATTACACATCTCTGGAAATGCCAGACAGGAATCAGGATCCAGTGGGGAAAGCACTTCTGGGCAAATGGGACAATCTTCAAACACCAGCTAGTGTGAGTATTGTACTCCAGGATGTGAAAGATCAGACAAATGTCAAGAGAAGGAAAGGCAAAAGTATAGCAAACAGAATTTAGTAGATAAGTGACAGTTGTGTTTACAAACTCCAACTGTGGCTTCCTTCTGAAATTGCATACTGTTTATGGATACTACTGTTGGTGGAAATACAGTCATCTGGAGGAGCCTGTGCTGACTCAGAGATCCCATATGAAATACTTGGGTGTTATACATGTAATCCATCCTTCTCTCCTGGTGTCCACTTCTGTAAGCCTGTTCAGTTAATCTCCAGCCAGGGCCCTTCACTAGCCAACATGCCAGGCTACCTCCAGCTAGGTTTGTGAAGGCATCTGGGTAGGAGAGGCGATCCAGTCATTGAATTGACAGGTTTGGCATCCTGAGTTAGACAATGTCTTTACTCTTGAGCAGCAGGTATTGGGCATCTGGTGACACCCATATCCTATAAGGCATCTGTGAAATTTTGAGTGAGCCCAAAGTACAAAAAAGCATGAAACAGAACCAGTTCTGACAGGTAGTCACCTCACACTCAGGTATAGATACAGTTAAGGTATAAATACATACTGCCTAGAGAACAGATACAGTGCAGTGACACTTATTGCCTGAAAAAATGTCACCTCCAGACTAGAATTCAGATTTTACAGGAGGGCATCAGTGGCAGAGATCTTTTCTTCTAAAGCATAAAACCAAAAACTGAGCGCACATAGCGGTTCCTTTCTGCATGTCTGACTTAGTGCTCACTTTTGATCTTTAGGATTTAAGCAGGTAACAATGCTTGTGCCCATTAAAAGTCTGAACTCAAGGGGTCCTAATTAGGAGACACAGTTATGATGCATGAGTTCCCCTGCCAAGGACCTGGCATCCCCACCACAGCATTCAGCTCTTACTTCAATCTGATGAATGTTAAGAACCTCTTAATATTAGAAAACCTAATTGCTCTGTTTCAGAGAAGGTGCCACAAGGCTGTGGATTGTGGGGCTGTGAGTGCTGAGCACAGCTCTCTGCTCTTGGCTGGTCTGACCCTCAGGCTGGCTCGCTGTTGGTGCCTGCTCACCTCCCTTCTCAAATGCTCAAGTCTCAGCATTTCAGTCTGTATCACCCCTTTGTGAGACACCTTTTCATGCTGTCTTTCCTATAAGTGCAAGTCAAGTGACTGCTGCAAATTATATGGAACCTTTTGTGCTATGCCCTATTTTAAAGCCCCTTTGTCACTTGCACAGTCCCTCTCAGTATTTAAGCAATATGGTTTGGGGGATTTTTTTTTGGGCTTTAATTCAATTTGTTTGAAGGGGTTTTGTACCCTGCTGAAATTCTTATGCAGATTTTACAGCTCCAGTAAACCAACCTGAGAAGCAAACACCTCCATTTTCAGATCTGCCTCACATCTTAAGGAAGGGCATCCTTTGGCCAGACTGACCTGCTTTATCACAGTAGTATCACAGTAGCACTAAGGTTGGAAGAGACCTCAAAGATCATTGAGTCCAACCTGTCACCACAGACCTCATGACATGGCACCAACTTCCACGTCCAATCCACTCTTGAAGACCTCCAAGGATGGTGACTCCACCACCTCCCTGGGCAGCACATTCCAATGACCAATGACTCTCTCAGTGAAGATCTTTCTCCTCACCTCGAGCCTAAACTTCCCCTGGCACAGCTTGAGACTGTGTCCCCTTGTTCTGGTGCTGGTTGCCTGGGAGAAGAGACCAACCCCTTCCTGGCTACAACCACCTTTCAGGTAGTTGTAGAGAGCAATGAGGTCACCCCTGAGCCTCCTCTTCTCCAGGCTAAACAATCCCAGCTCCCTCAGCCTCTCCTCATAGGGCTTGTGTTCAAGGCCTCTCACCAGCCTTGTTGCCCTTATCTGGACACATTCAAGTGTCTCAATGTCCTTCAACTGAGGGGCCCAGAACTGGACACAGGACTCAAGGTGTGGCCTAACCAATGCAGAGTACAGGGGCACAATGACTTCCCTGCTCCTGCTGGCTCGGCTATTCTTGATGCAGGCCAGGATGCCATTGGCCTTCTTGGCCACCTGGGCACACTACCGGCTCATGTTTAGGCAGCTGTCAATCAGCACCTCCAGGTCCCTTTCTGTTTGGCAGCTCTTGAGCCACTCCAATCCTAGCCTGTAGCTCTGCATGGGGTTGCTGTGGCCAATGTGCAGCACCCAGCACTTGGATTTGTTGAATGCCATCATGTTGGACTCTGCCCATCTGTCCAGTCAGTCAAGGTCCCTCTGCAGAGCCCTTCTACCCTTTAGCTGACCAACATCTGTGTATGCACTTTAAAAATCTGAAACAGTGCAGCCTGCTGAAAACCCAGCATACCTGATGTGTCTGGGCAGAAACATAACGCTAGCATGAATAGTAGTGGTTAAACAAAAGCTGGTGATCCACAGAGAACTCATCTGAGTGAAATGACATGGTTTAAAAATATTTTACAGGATGAGCCTCCTAGTTTGCTGTTCTGTGCAGCTTTATGCTGTACATTGAATGAGAGTCCTTCACCAGCTTCTAGGCATTTCTTTCACAAGAAAATTGACTGGCAGGAGTGTATTTTTCACCTGTCACTGCAGGTGAGATGATTCCTTTGACTTCTGTAGTTCGCTGACTGAAAAATAATCAGAAAGCAGCCTTGTATGGGCATGGAAATTACAAGCAATGTGAAGGGAGACAAAAGGAAGCACATTTCTTATCTTTTGTTGTATAGCTCACCAGGGGACAATTCTTCCCACTCATTCCTCCTTTTTTTCTTCCGGAGTGGACAATGTTGTCTTCCTTAATACTGGTCTTGCATCCTAGAAGCCATCCTACTACCTGGCCAGAGCAGAAGAGCTGCTGTGCTCTGATATCTATTCAGCCTGATCTAGACTTCAGTGGCCACAACCAAACTGTGATTGCACAGATATCCTTCTTTTTGCCCTTGCTGTCGAGAAATGCTGAGTGATGTACGCTCAGTGGTGGCAACGGCATTCATACACGTGTTTCATTGTACTCCAGTACCTTGGTTTCCATGGCTACCTCGAAATTGCAGGTTTGCTATACAAATTGGTAGGAGAGATTCAGAACACCAGCCCATATGCTACAGCTTCCTCAACCTCATTCTCCTCTCCTGGGCTCAAACATGCTTCTCCCTGTCAGGGGCTGCAATGTTGGTCTCCACTAGGTACAGCAGGTCGTTGCCACTGCTGGGCTGCTGTGGGCCAGCTCAGTGCACACACCAGATTGTCCCTTTGCCCTGCCCTCTGTTGTCAAGTTTTTGAGCAGGGAAGATGATCTGCATTTTGATGTACAGCCGAAGCGCCTGGGGGATCTTTCCTCCCTAGTGACTGGTTATTCTGCCACTCCTCAGGTGTAAAGCAACCCAGTAAAGGCATAATTTAGCATGTGATTGTGGAGCTTTATGCAGAAAGAATGCAGGTAGAACACACAACCAGACAGAATAGATAAAACCAAGCCCATTCAGGCCAGTACCTGTTGTGACTGGAGACTGACAGGAGGGTTCATAGGGGAGATTAGAAGAATTCAAAACCTTTGGAAATATTCTCCCTCTACCCAAGTAGATGCAGATGTGCTTTCTTGAGTCAAAGATGACATACATGCATTTATTTGTTGAGTGATTTTTTTGCTATTTATTTACTTATTTGTACTTGAACTCTTACGTAGTGCAGCTTCTGCAACTAAGCCAGCAACAGGCTTAACAGCTGAACTATGCAAGGGGTGAAGAAATCCCTTTCAAACCTGCCTTTCTCACCATTAGCAGTCCTAGTTCAATCAGTCATTCAACAACCATGAGCCATCCCATAACTGTGATTATTGTCTATCTTCATGTCTCTTGCTCTTCTAGTAAATTCTTTTTGGGAGGGGTGGTGACCAGAACACTTCATGGTTGTTAAGATGCATTGTCCCTCTTCCTTTTCACAGTAAATCCCAATACCTGGATGTTCCTGAGCACTGAGCTCGTGCTCTCTGTGGTCATACCAAGATTTCTTTCTCCACTAGTAGTTAGGAAGGCAAAGCCTATCACTCTGTGTGCTGATATAGCTGTCTGCTTTGAGGACTCTGCCAGGCTCCTCCCTTGGGACCAGCCCATCCTCTGGCATGCCTTGCTCAGTGGGGTTAAGAACACAGCTGCTTTTGGAGACTTGACCAGCCTTTGGACATGTGAGGCAGAAGTTTTTATTCACACTCAACCTGCGGTTCCTTTCATAAAGTGACTTGTATCAACATGATCTTTCTTGTGGCCTTACCTTTCACCAACTTTCTGGGGAGTGGGCAGGACTCAGGGCTTCTATTCCATAGCAGTAATGAGTTAACTGCCTGTCAAGGTGTGTTTCAAGTGGATACTTCTGCACTGTGGACTACTTTGGTAGTCCTCCAGTTCTGCTATCCTGCAATTCTCCTCCTCTATTCAGCTCGGGTGAGACCCCACCTGGAGTACTGCATCCAGTTCTGGAGCCCCTATTACAAGGGAGATATGGACATGCTGGAAGGTGTCCAGAGAAGGGCCACGAGGATGAGCAGAGGGCTGGAGCACCTCTCCTATGAGGACAAACTGAAGGAGTTGGGGCTGTTCAGTCTAGAGAAGAGAAGGCTCCCAGGTGACCTAATTGTGACCTTCCAGTATCTGAAGGGGGCTACAGGAAGGCTGGGGAGGGACTTCTTAGGATATCAGGTAGTGATAGGACTAGGGAGAATGGAATGAAGCTGGAGGTGGGGAGATTCAGATTGGATGTGAGGAGGAGGTTCTTCACCATGAGAGTGGTGAAACCATGGAATGGGTTGTCCAGGAATGTGGTTGAGGCCCCATCCCTGGAGGTGTTTAAGACCAGGCTGGCTGAGGCTCTGGCCAAGCTGATCTAGTGTGAGGTGCCCGTGCCCATGGCAGGGGGATTGGAACTAGATGATCCTTGTGGTCCCTTCCAACCCTGACTGATTCTATGATTCTATGAATAGTCTGCCTACTTGACTACCGTTTGTCTTCTGCATAGAATTCTAATCCATAAGTGAGGAAGGGTGACCCTCAAACCAGAAATGCCATCCTCTATCATGATTTAGCCCAGCTTGAATTTTAGGCAATCTGTTGACCATCATTATTTGAAATGAAAGCTATACTGAATCAGGCAGAACTATCTTCTTGTAGCTAGCCAGAAGAAACTGCACAGGGTGGTAATTACAGAAGTAGGTTTGTCCCCTTAAAGTCTCTGAGGTAATGTGGTCACAAAGCTCACTCAGATAATATACCCTGAAATCTCCAAGTTCCATGCAGTGCACGCATTATGCCCGGCACATTCAGGCAGCTAGGAAGTGTGTTTATCTGGTGATAATCAAATCAATAGAGTGTGTTATTACACTTGAGTGTGTTATTGCAGTTATTAGATAGTTTTCCCAAGGTTTATAAAATAGCAATTTTTTTCAGTAACATTTTGCATCCCACCACCATGAAAGAGTTTATGAGGATTTTTAAAAGGTCTGTTAGCAACGTAGCAATTTAGTTAAGCATTGTGTCTGAACTCAAAAAATCATGAATAAAACATGAAAAAGCTTAAGTAAGATGAATGGAGTGTTGAGAGAAGATTCAAACTCTGTTTTGGCTAATGCTCAGAGCATTAGTTCTCCAGAACTGCTTTCACATCCTGCTAAATGAAACTGC